>NC_139801.1:8163748-10563748 GCF_965231275.1 Zosterops lateralis
GAAATATTAATTGAATTTATTGCTAACAAAATCAGAGCAGGATAATGAGAAGTAAAATAAGACCTTAAAAAAGCCTTCCCCCCACCCCTCCCTCCTTCCTAGCTCTACCTCCTTGTCCCCACCCCTCCCTCCTTCCCAGCTCTACCTCCTCACCCAGCAGTGCAAGGAGACAGGGAAGGGAGTTTATGGTCAGTTCATCAAAAGTTGTTCCTGATGCTGCTTAGGGAGAGGAGTCCTTCCTCTACTGCAGTGTGGGGTCCCTCCCTATCACAGTTCTCAGAGCTGCCCACCGGCTAGCTAAGCTCTGTCGTGATATGATGAAGTTTTAGGCAGGTCTGGATTTCATGCAGGAGCATGCTTACAGGCGTGGAATAAAGAGAGTGGACTTTTGCTAGAGTTCCAGGCTTTATTGATGTTCCAGCTGGGCCTCATGGCAAAAAGACGAACCCCTGGGCTTGAGTTGCCCCTTTTTACCTGGGTAGGTGGTCGTCCCAAAGGGGATCCCAGAACCAATAGCTAACAAGGGACAGTGTGACCCAAGACAGGGGAAGTTAACAAAACAAAAGAGAAAGGTGTTGCCCCCTTACCCAGGCCGAATCCTAGGGCCTTTAGATTCAAATCTTCTAGATCTAACAGGGTGATTGACAGCATCTTTCAGGGAAGAGACCATCAGGGGGTAAGGAGAAGGGGTACTTGGAACAAACCATCTTTAAACAAATATAAAACATAACAAAAAACCATACAAACTTCAGAAAACCCAATCCCACACCACTACACCTCCCTAGGGCAATAGTTCTCCATGAACTTCTCCAATGTGAGTCCTTCTCATGGGCAACAGTCCTCCCCAAACTGTTGCAATGTGGGTTACTGTTCCACAGGGTCAGTCCTTCAAGGACAGGCTGTTCCAGTGTGGGTTCCCCATGGAGTCACAAGTCCTACCAGGAAACCTGCTCCAGCACGGGCTCCTCTCTCCATGGGTCTGCAGGTCCCTGCCAGGAGTCTGCTTCAGTAGGGGCTCCCCACAGCGTCACAGCTTCCTCTCAGGCATCCACCTGCTCTGGCATGGGTCTCCTTCACAGGCTGTAGGTGAATCTCTGCATCCCCATAGATCTCCATGGACTGCAGGGCCACAGCTGCTTCACCATGGTCTTCACCACAGGCTGCAGAAGAATCTCAGCTCTGGTGCCTGGAGCACCTCCTGCCCCTCCTTCTCCACTGACCTTGGTGTCTGCAGAGTTGTTTCTCTCACATATTTTCATGCTGCTCTTCCCTGGCTGCAATTACATCTGCAGAATAACTTTTCCTTCTTCTCAAATATGTTATCACAGAGGCATTACCACCATTTCTGATTGGCCCAGCCTTGGCCAGTGGTGGGTCCCTCTTGGAGCCAGCTGGCCAAGACTGCCAGACATGGAGGAAGCTTCCAGCAGCTTCTCACAGAAGCCACCATTGTAGCCCTCCTGCTACCAAAACCTGGCCATGCAAACTCAATACAGTGTTTTAACTCTGTCTCCATCTCAACCCTCTTTCAGGGATTTTAAAAGGAGATTTCACAAACCTTGTTTCACTGGAAAATCTCCTTTGTTTTTCAGCAAGATGTTTTCCTGGATCTTTTAGTAGATAAGTGCAGATAGGCAGCAGAGAACCTCCAAAGACAAAAAACTTTTAATGAATTTAAAGTTACAGATAGAGTTTCTTAAGTTAATGTGATATATGAGTTTGCTACACATTGTGAGAACAGAATGAGGGGCCTGCAACTGTTCCACTTCCAATATCTATGCATCTATTTCTCTATAATTTTGTGTTGTTTTTTCAGTTCTTCACAGGCAAACACATAAGATTTGGATCAAAGGATACTTGACTTTTCAGTAACCTTCTTAGAAACTAATAGAAATTTGTGAAAATAACAACAAAGATTTATTGTAAAGGGTAATTACTTTGAATTTTCTACCAGTCAAATTATAATCTGTTCTAATTTACTCTTCTACTGCTTTTAAAAGCATTCCTTTATTTGCAACTGATAATCTTCAAAGAGTTAAGATAGGGATTTTGCATATTACCAAAATGATACACTAACCTAAGAAATTTAAAAATACAGTGAACCCTGAGCAATTTAGAACTAATGTGGCAGCAGCTCAACAGTTAGCAGTTGTAAAGAAAATGGCACAAAGGCTTTAATTGTATCAAAATAGAGGAAACAATATATGCAAATAAACTTTATAGCAAGACGGTCACCAGCTAGTTGTAGCTTCTTAAATCCATTTGACCATATATATAGGCAACACTTTCCTGCCTAATTTGAGTTTTGTTTGGCTAACAACTTTCTAGGACTAGTCAATAAGTTGTAAATTAGATAAATGACTTCCCTCTTTGAGACACTGCTCCTGATCAATGAGATTCTTTGAAAAGATTATTGGAGTATCTACTGTTAAGTAATCTATTTTAATAAAGTTCAGCCTTTGCTCACATTCCTTAGTGCTATCTTGTATAGATGATTTTGTAACATGTGTTCCCTACATATAATTGTGTTCATATATCATATTGTTGCCTGGAAGGCTGACCTGAAACAGAGACTGGACAGAGCTAGAGAATAAAGTAGGTATTTATTGAAAGGCCTCCAGGATCCACCCTGGGCAGGACAGGAGCCCAACCAAGGCTGCACCTCAGGTGGACAAAGAATAGTCACCAAAAAATGCCCCCCCCCGTCACAACATCTTACACTTTTATAAGTTTTGGTCCATTTGCATATTGGGGTTTAATTGTCCAATTACAGCTTCAGATTGTGAGGTCTCATCCTTCTTGTTCCTTCAGTCCACTGTTGTTTATGCTTTTGGGCCTGAAAAGTGTCCTTGGTTCTCCACAGAAAAAGGATTTGTTTTGTCTATCTATTCTGTGAAGAGAGCTTACTGTCACTTAATATGAGGCTCAGAACTACATCCCTAGGCAGCACAGAATCTGCAAACATGAAAACTAAAACTTAAGGCATCAATATGAGCTATCACATTGTCCTGTGGTGACTGTATGATACTGTATCCCCTATTGTCTGCTTTATGCCCAGACATAAGTCCTGTACCTTTAAGCTAGGTCTGGAAGGGGGGAGGAAGCCGGTGGAATGTTCTTTCAGCAACCTGTGTTCAAAACACAGATAACACCCTCGGTTTTTTCTTCAGCTCTCGGGTCTTTTTCTCAGGAGAGAGACGGAGAGTTAAAATTCTTTGCTTTTAGCTAACTTCTTGTTTGTTAGCTTGGATGAGAAGTTTCTCCGGAACTGTGGCATCTCCTGGAACTCTTCAGCTTTGCTCTGGATCGAAAAAACAGGCCAACACCAGGACTCCATGTCACGGCCTGGCAGGAAAAAGCTGCAGAGATGGCTCATCCCAGCTCTGAGCAGAAATCTAAAAATCCACAATGAGAAGGTTTATTATCTAATATTATTCATTTTTTTTATCCCTAGTGCCTGCGTGCACCCTTCTTGTTAAATAAACAGGTTTTTTTTTCACCTTCCTCCAAGAAATTCCTTTCAAACCTGTGGGGGAGGGGTGCTGAAACCCACCTTCCATTAGAGGATATGTTCATCTCAGGACGTTTCCTCCTAATTTGTCTCAAACTGAGACACACATCTATTGCATTTCATGCATCAGGATGTCCATTCAGTACAGACCAACCAACCAACCAAACAAAAAAGCAATGTAACCTAAAATAAAGCTAGTAATACATGAAGATAATCTAATGTCGAAATGGCTCAGTGATGCATAGTAAATGTACAATTTCTAAATAACTATATCATATTCTAATGTGAGAGTTATATTTTTGGCCAACACAAGCTATTGAAAGGAAAGCTTCTAAAATTAAACATTAGTCTTACAGCTAAAGCTAAAAAGTCAACTTTTGTGGTTAGAAGCTGTACCAAACTCAATTTTCCTTGTGGGTCAAGCACAGAGTACACATAATAAAAGCATGGTAAGACACAAGTTGCAAGACAATAGGAAAAAGACAAAATTATCTGGTTCTTATATTGTTTTCCTTATTCAAAGTTGCTAGCTCAGTGATAACACAAATAAGTGACCTCTAGCAAAGCATATAGAGAGAGATGTAGAAGGGGATGTAATACTTGGTGCCAATGACTGCCTAAAAGACTATGTATATCAGTACATTTTTTGGCCTGTCACAAAAATTCAGCCCTGGACAAGAAAAAAAGGGAAAAAGAGATGCCAGAAGATCATTTTAGGTATGCATCAGAATCTTCAGCATTTATAACTTCAGCTTTTTTCTGGGTATCTACCTTAGTATGACAGTACAACCATGACCCTTAAAAGCTCACACTTCAGTAGTTCACAGAACTATTACCTTGTTTCAGGGCAGATTCTTTTTCATCTTCAATTTATCTTATTCATATAGCAAAATACCTTACATGAAGTTAATATAAAAACTGGAGAGTTATCACATATTTTAAAAAGGTTGATTCTGACTATAGAGGCAATACTCAAGACACTCTGCTGGTAAACAAGGAAGAATGACAGAGCTCCTATGAAGGAGCAGTGTGCCAAATCAGTGCTATCAGAGCAATTTAATTTTTCATTACTTCCTGATTTTTTGCTATTTCATTGCACAGACAACTAGCTAGCATTTAAAGGAACATAAGAGGGTGGAGCTGGTTGTAACATATTTACCCAAGTACTTGGATGTAGTAATGAGTTTGGTTTAAAATATTCATATTATATAAATGTTAGTTGAAGTTGACAGTAAATATTGAATAGACATATCAAAAGGACATCATGTCATCTTTACTTCTATTGTGTTATGTCTAACATTCATGCTGTCACTTGCCCTGTTTATATCCATTTTCTTATAGAAAACTAATTTTTAAAAACTATACCAGAATGATGATTGAGTGCGACAGAAAAAGAAAAAAGGAAAGAGTTTAAGGATCTTGCTACCCACAAGAGATTGCAACCAAATTCCCAGGACTACTGTTTGATTTGTGATGATAATTAACACTTAGTTATTTGGTCTCTTCTTGGTTTTTTAGGACATTAGAATTAAAGATACAGGGAAGAATGAAGTCTAAAGTGCTTGCATTTTTTTAGCAAAATAGAAGCATCAGGAAAGTGCTGTTACTAAAAAATTTACTTTTTTTAAAAGTGATGCACAACTTGTGTTACATAAGCATTCATGAATATATAGCTTTCATGCAGATATAACAGAGATCAAAACCACTCAGGAGACAGGGGCAGAAAGAAGAAAATAGAATTAAAAGTGGTGTGAAAAAATGTCTCAGCTACATTTCCAGTCATGTTCAAAGGCAAAATGTTCTGATTTCCTTATGTGTATTACAATGTGGTTTCTAAATAAGATATTACTTGCCAAGAAAGCCAATATTGTTTACAGTGTTTCTAAATTACAGTCCATTTAAAAAAATTCTCCTGAGTGTAAGAGACCAGAGCAGAAATGTCTCTGCATGATTTATACTTCCAAAGATGCCACATACAGGAGACTAAAATGGAAAACGGGTATACTGGACTGAAAGTATTGCTGGTGTGATTTGAACAGAGATCTTAAGGTATGGTCCTTCTGAGCTTGGCTGTCCGGCTAGCTCTTGCTCTTCAGATACCAAACAAATGAGTTAATCCTTTGGGTCCAGATTTCAGACAGAGACGTGAACTTGCTTGGAAGAATGGAGCGGACTCACACTTGGTGTTGCTTAGGAGGGATTATTCAGGGTGAAGGCCCAGGTGGTCAAAAGCATGAGTGATTGCAAGAGTTCTGGCTTGCCCTTATCAACATGGGCGTTACAGATGGAAATGAAGGGGAGGGGGTTAGGTACCGGGGGGCTGGACTTCGACATGTAAGGGAAAAAGGGGTATGGATGATACCCGAGGCCTGGCAAAGCCACCTGGCTTCGTAGAGCCATCAAGTACGAGGGAGTGTCCACAGATAACATACAAAGGCCTAGGCCAAGCTATCAGAGACATACAATAGGGATGGCTCGGGCCTATTATGTGGCTTGATTACAGCCATTAAGGGAAATGAGGTGGGGGTGGATGAACACTTACAGAAACTTATTAACAAAAATTACAAACATTTTAGAAAACCCAAAATGCACACTGCAACATTAAGGGGAAAAGATAATATAATCACAATTTCCCCCAATTTAATGTTGACATAATTCTACCCATATGTATTCACAATTATGTTTGCGAAAATACTTTTTGTGTCTTTTGAGCACTTGTGTCTAACTGATGTTGCTACTTGCAAACCACTTCTATATGGGTTTGACCCATACTTCTGAGGGCCAGCCTGGCAGAAACGTGGCTAATACTAATTAGCAAGATGGCATGATCGAGTGTGCTTTGAAAAATCAAAAAGGTTTTACAAAAAACAAAAGTAAAGCTGAGCACAGTACAGAGACAAATCTCTTGCTTGCTACAACACCTTGAAAAGCATGGAGTTTCTTTGTTCTCTCTCTTTAGTACTGTCCTGGTTTAGGATGAATTAGGGGAGAACCTCCAAAGGAATCCCCTAATAACAAAATCTCTACCACCCCTCCCCCAGCCCTGGGTTTGGGAAGGAATTTCTCGAACAAAGTGGAAAAAAACAATTTATTGACAAATGAATAAACACCCTCCAACACAAGGGAAAAAGAAAAAAAAGGCTCAGGTTACTGTGAGGGGGAGGGCGCAGAGCTTCTTTTGCGGGCCCCAGAGATCCTTGGACTTCTCAGGTCAGGTCAGATCCGGTGCCGGTCCAAAACTTCAAAAAGGAGGAGAGGGGGGAAGGGGAAAGAAAGGGAAAGGAAAAAAAAACGGAAACAGGGAAAAACGAGCAGTGTAAAGAAAAAAGACAGCGGCAAGCAAAGCGCAGCGAAGCCAGCCCAGAGAGAGAGAAAGTGCCAGCAGAGCCAACAGCAAAATAGTCCCAGCCCCCTCCCTGAAAGGAAGGGGGGGGGGGGGGACGACGACGGGACAGCTGTTAGACATAACAAGGTAGTCCACGATATGGGATAGGAGGCACTGTCAACCCAGAACAGTACTTAACAGCCTAGGTGGGCTTTTTGGCCCTTGGCCCAATGAGAGTAACAACAGGCTTTGAGTTACATTCTTGGAGTCCAATCCACACTTCTGGGCTGGCTCCAAGCCAATTACAATGAGAAACCCACAGAATCTTCCCGCTAAACCTCCTAACATGTCTAAAGGTAAACTGAAACTCTTTCCCTATTTGGAAGCACCTGCTGGGTGTGTGGAGGATGCTTTACTACACTTCTAAACTAATATCTTATCAGAAATATCTCCATGTTCATCTACTAAATTGACTTCAAACATTTTCATAGGGAACTTAGTTTTATTTTTGTCTCCATAGACAAAGAAAAAAATTTGAAATTTTTATATAACATGCAAAAAGGGGGAAAGACCTCAAACAGTTTAAATTAATAGAGAAGCATTTTAAAAGCAAAGTGACTATTTAAGGATTGACTTGGTTCTTTTCCTCCTTGGAGTCAGTGAAGACTTTCAGTAGAAAAAATAATCCTATTAGAATGTTTCAGTGGTAAACTGGCAAATGCACTTTCAATTAGAGATTTATTATAAGCCTTTTATTTTCTAAGCATATTATACCAATGGATGATGTATATATGTATATATATGGCAGGAAAAGAAGATATATGAGGGAAAAAAATTTCTTGTTTGGCTTTTGACACTAACAAGTTCATGATTTTGAAGTCTCAGGTTATTTCTCATTTGACATAAATGATCATGGTATTTGAGTTGTAAATGAGAAATCACACTTTCTTTTGCCAGTGCTCTCATGCCACAGGCACATTGGACACATCTCTCAACTTATGCAAAGGTCCATATCTCTATTTACCTAAAATAGAGGAGGTAGGAGGAAAGGGCTTGCTTGATACATTTCTTTTGCCTGGAGGCCAGCATGCACAAGAGGTACATAAAATCATTTTGATAAATATAATTTTTGGCATGTAAGTAGCCTAGTTGTTTTTTTTTTTTTAATTTATTCACCAAAGTCTAAATCTGAAGTCCTAAATTTAGACACCCATTCCTAAAGTCTTCATCAAGAAGCTAGTGACAGCATTTTCCTATATATAAAAATAAAATTATATATATTGGAAAACCTCTACGCATCTGCAAGGCCAGACACAGAATCGTAGAATCATCAAGGTTGGAAGAGACCGTCAAGATCATCAAATCAAACTGTCCACCCAGCACTGCCACTGTAACCCCTAAAACCACTAAACTCTATCACCCAGTGCCAGATCCAGATTCCTCTTGAGCACCTCCGGGGATGCTGACTTCATCACCTCCAAGGGAAACTTATTCCAATGCCTGACCACCATAATAGTGAAATTTTTTTTCTGATATCTAGTCTGAATCTCCCCTGTCACAGTTTAAGGCCATTTCCTCTTGTCTTCTCACTGCAGTCATGGTAGAAGAGACCAGCCTCACCTCACTACAATCTCCTTTCAGGTAGTTATAGAAAGTGATGAGGTGCCTCCTGAGCCTTTTCTTCTCAATACTAAACAAACCTAGCTCCCTCAGCCATTCCTTATAAGACATGTTTTCTAGACCATACACAAGCCTTGTTGCTCTTCTCCGGACATGCTCCAGCACCTCAGTGTCCTTTTTGAAGTGCAGGGCCCAAAACTGAATGCAGTACTCGAGGTGCCGCCTCACCAATGCGAGTACAGGGGGATGATCGCTTCCATAGTCCTGCTGCCTACACTATTCTTGGTACAGGCCAAGATGCCGTTGGCCTTCTTGGCCACCTGGGCACAAGCTGGCTCATATTGAGCTGGCTGTCAACCAACATTCCCAGGTCCTTTTCTGCTAGGCAACTTTCCAGCCACTCTTCCCCCAGCCTGTAGCACTGCATGGGTTTGTTGTGACCCAAGGGCAGTGTCCTGGTTTAGGGCAAATTTGGGAGGAAACCTCCAAATGGGGTTCCTCTGGAGAGCAAACCCAAATGGCCCCTCCCCCCCAGCCAGTCCGGGAAAATAAATTCCTCGGAGAAAAGTGGAAAAAACTATTTATTTAACAAACAAACTGCCCACAAGCATAAAGAATGAATAATATGAAACAATAAAACCTCTCGCTGGTCCGAAGAGAGATGGCAAAACTGAGAGAAGTCCTTGCCGTGAGTTAGTTCAGCTCTCTCAGTCTCTTATCAATCCCAGTCCCTTTGGCGCTGGAAAATGCTGAGGTCCAGGCCCCAGTGGGCCACAGGTGCAGCTCCTGGTGCTCCTCTGGGTTTTTCAGTCCAGAGCGGATTTAAACAGTCCCAAGAAAAAGGGAAAAAAAAAACAGTCCAGGAAGCTTCTTTGCCTCAGCTAGCTAGACTAACTTGAAGGAAAAAAACCTCTCTGGCCCCTGTCTGTGCATCTGATGAACACACAGTCCCAAGGACGAAGAGAAGATGCAGAGGAGTGAACAGTTTTTCAAAACAAACTGCATGCTTCTTCTTTCCCTGCTCACTCTCAGAATCAGTCTTAAAGGTACAGAACACACAGCACACACAGAACAGACGACTGGGGATACAGGCATCATAGTCACCCTAGGACAGGCAGGATCCAGCACTTTGCCTTATTGAACCTCATGCAGTTGGCCTCGGCCCATCAATAAAGCATGTCCAGATCCCTCTGCAAAGCCTTCCTACCCTCGAGCAGATAAACACTCCCACCCAACTTGATGTTATCTGTGAACTTGGTGAGGGTGCACTCGATCCCCTTATTCAAATCATTGATAAAGAAATTAAACACGTCTGGCCCCAATACTCGGTCCTGGGCAACCTCACTATTGACTGGCCACCAACTGGATTTAACTCCATTCACCACCACTCTCTGGGCCCAGTCATCCAGCCAGTTTTTTACCCAGCAAAGAGTGCACCTGTCCAAGTCATGGGCTGCAGATTCTCCAAGAGAATGCCGTGGGAGACAGTATCAAAGGCTTTGCTGAAATCCAGGTAGAAAATATCCAGCCTTTCCCTCATCCACTAGGCAGGTCACATGGTCAGAAAAGGGGATCACGTTGGTCAGGCAGGACCTGCCTTTCATGAACCCGTGCTGGCTGGGCCTGATCCCCTGGTTGTCCTGTAGGTGCCGTGTCATCACACTGAAGATAATCTGTTTCATAACTTTTCCATGCACAGAGGTCAAGTTGACATGCTGTTCCCCAGATCCTCCTTCTGACTATTATTGTAGAGAGGCATCACATTGGCCAACCTCAAATCATCTGGGACCTCCGTGGTTAACTGGGACTGATCATAAATGATGGAGGACAGCTTAGCAAGGTCTTCCACCAGCTCCCTCAGTACCCTCATGTGAATCCCATCAGGCCCCATAGACTTGTAAGTATTTAAGTAGCTCATCAAGTGTCTTGATTTGAAAGACAGGTGTCTGCCAAGGAAGGTGGGAACCTCTCTTGGAATAGAAAATGTGACCCCCTTCTCTCCAAATTATTATAATTTCAAAATTAAGGGGCTTTCAGGCAAAGATATGGGAAAAGGAATAACAGCTCTTTACTAGTATATGTATATATGTATAACAAGGCAAAAAACCCAACCACAATGGCAGCAAAACCAAAAAAAAATCCAGAAACCCAATAGCAGCCTTCTCTCGGCTGTCAAGAACTTTCCCCTTTTGTGGGGGTGCGGTGCTTCTCTCGGGGCTTTTGCCCGCACTTCCTGGCTAGTTCTAGCACCGGCACCGCAAGCAGATACAGTTCTGTATTTTGGAATACAGTTCCGATCCTGTGGGTTTTTGTCTCAGCAGCAGTGTGAACAATGTGAGAAATAAAGGAATAGAACTCCCATGGGGAACTTCAACTGGGTTTTATTGAATCTCTTCTCACCCAGGAGTCAGCCTGCTGAAGCCCGCTGAACTCGAGGGGTTTCAACTTAAATATGGGGGTGAGGGAGTAGGGAGGTTACAGCTTGGAACCAATCCAGAATGGGAAGAGAGTGACCCTGAACCCAAGTGACAACCCATAGAACAAATCAAGGAACAAAGGGGGAAGGAGAACTGGGACCCTGCCTATCACTTGGCACCCTCACCAGAATTTTCTAGACATCAGGGTTGGGCCCCAAAGTGACAGACAGGACCCAGGTGTCACATAAATGATGATTGATTAATAATGATAACTGGGGTAAACCATAATGGGGTAAAACATGGGGTACATGGGAAAAACCATTGGGAAACAGTATAAAACAAACAGATGCATATAGAAAACAGATAAACCCCCAAAACACACCACTACACTCTTTGGTGTAGTTATGGCCACAGCTGGCAGGAGTGCTGTTGATTCCCAACTGGGCAGGGCAGGTGCAATGATTCCCCCACGGCTGCAGGGGGCACAGTGGTGCAAGCTCAGCCATCTCCATGCGGTAATGGCTAGCGCACCAATGGAAGAGATAGAAAAGGGGTTTCCTTTAAAAACCCCCAAGGGCAGACTGTCTCAGTGCCCCTCCGGATGGTGAAATGGGCTGAAGCAGGAACCTCGAAGCAGCAGCTGGAATGGCAGAGGCAGGCACACCCAGGATAGCAAACAAAATGTGGCAGAAACTCCACAGCCATAGTAGCAGCCACAGGGTGTCCCGGTGGTCACGGAGTGCTGGGTTAAAGTGTCGCATAAAGCCCGAGGCAGAGCAGAAAACAGTGGGGCTGGGCAGCGACAGACAGGTTTCTGCAAGCAGCTGCCAGATGCAGCCAGGAGATGTGCCCTCCGGGAAGGGAGAGGGGTTTGGAGTCCTGGGTTTTTCCCCTGAGGCACCTGAGTAGATGATGAGGTGTAGTAAAGCATCTCCCACACACCCAGCAGGTGCTTCCAAATAGGGAAAGACTTTCAGTTTACATTTAGACGTTTTAGGAAGTTTACCTAGAAACTTCAATACCCTTCTGACAGTAATTGGCTCAGTGCCAGCACAAGAACATGGATTGGGCTCTGAGTGTAACTCAAAGCCTCTTAGTGATCTTATTGGCTGCAAGCCAGGTTATCCCTCCTAAAACATTCAGTATTTAAGAAAGGGCACAAAAGGAAGTAAAGGCTTTTTGGAGTTGTCTTAGCAAGGTGTCAGAGATTTTCTCAGACACTTGTGTGTGGCTTATTATTTGTTTTCTGTAACATTTGTTATTTTGATATTTTTACTTATTAAACCCTTTGATTTACAAAACACCTCTGCAGAGCAGTCTCACTAAGAAGGCTGGTCCCTCAGAGATTGATATATTAGCACATGGCTTATTACACTCTGGCCACATGCTATGCAGTATCAGTGAGGGTCCTTTCCAGTGTAATCAGGTGTTAATAAGGTCCCAGTTCAACAGCCACTCTTATGAGCAGTGTTATAGATACATATTATAAAGTTGGCTTTTCACGAATACTATATGTATAGTGTTTGAAAACTTTGCTGTATTAATATAGTTTATTTTATTTCTGCTATTAATGAAACTTAGAAATAAGTAGTGTGATGAATATATATATTTCTTAGGTTATAGCATGATATTAAAGACTGCTTTTGCTCATATAACATCTAAACCGGAGAATGAAGAAAACCCTCCCCATGCATTCCTGAATTATCTTATCCAGATGAAGATGGCGGTGACCAGAACTCCAGGGGAGGAATTTATTGATCCTCTGCTATCAGGGAGTGGGCCATAGGATGACCAAGTGGCGCCACAAAGAGATTTATCTGCAGGGAGTAATAAAATGTTGAATTGGTGAAATGGGGGCAGGTTGGGGGAGTTGAAACTAGGAAAGCATCTGAACTCAAAGGAATGTTTAACGCATTAGGGTCTTTTTAATATGTAACATGTTGGTCCTTTTAAAGGAGTGTTCGGAAATAGTGAGGTGTGCTTCTGGTGGTATGCCAGGCACCCCAGCTGAGATCCTTTGCTTTATTTCTGTTTCTTAATTGTCTTATTTTTTGTTAAACTATTTTTTTAAAAAATTACCAAGAAAGTGAACCTTGTTTTTCACAAAAGCCTCACCCATGGTAAGGAAGAAGCAGTACAGGGGCTGGATTCTGCAGTGGCAGTGAATTCTCCCTGCGGTAGCAGCAACTCGACTGTTTCCCTCCAATCAGAGAGCGAGTGAGGAGCTGAGCCCAGCCCCTCAGCCTCCAGCCAAAATCTTTCAGTATTTCTGCCCTTCCCAAGAGAACCTCCCCCCAGCTAAGAATAGCCAGCTGCATCCTTCCCCCCAATTTGGCCACTTCTTTTGTCTCTTAAGTACCAGTTATTATCATCTCTTAGGCAACAAATGGGACAAAATTCCCTGAGAGAAAGAAAAAAAGGAAAAATCCTAGTCTCCAACAGCAAATCACTAACTGCTTCCTTCTGGATTGCAGAGGATCTATTCTGCTCCCCATCCCCATCTACCAGCTCAGGGGGCTGGGTACCCTGAGGATAACTGGTCTTTGTTAAGGACTGAGGCAAAGAAAGCATTAAGCACCTCAACCTTTTCCTCAGCCTTGGGGACAATGTCCCCCCCTCCCATCCTGCATCCACTAAAGGGTGGAGATTTTCCTTGGCCCTCCTTTTGCTCTTAATGGATATATAAAAGTCCTTTTTATTGTCTTTTATGATGGTAGCCAGATTGAATTCCAGCTGGATTTTTGCCTAATTCCCTCTCTGTATGACGTAACAACATCCTTGTACTTTTCCTGTGAGTTGCCTGCCCCTTCTTCCAAAGGTCATAAACTTTTGTTTTCCCCTGAGTCCCAGAGAAAGCTCTCTATTCAGCCAGGCCAGTCTGCTTCCTCAATGGCTCGTCTTTCGGCACAGTGACAGCCTGCTCCTGTACCTTTAAAATTTCCTTCTTGAAGCATGTCCAGCCTTCCTTGACCACTTTGCCCTTCAGGACTATTTTCCGAGAGACTCATGTCAGAGTCCAGGGCATCCCCTTGGATGACCTGGGAGCAGAGGAAGAGAGTTTGAGCCCTGGACAGGAGGGTGTGGAGCTGGTCCAGGGGGTTTGGAGACTTTGGCACAGAGCCCAGGAAGACACTGGCTTTGATTTTAGCCCATGGGAGAGGCTTCCAACACTGAGAGAGGAATTACAAACCACAAAGGTGTGAAAACAGTAGTTTAGCACAGCACAAGATGAAAAATTTAGTAGTTTTAAGGTTCTTAGAATAGAGGTAAGTGGGGGACAAAATGGAGGAATTAGGGTTGTTAAAAATGGGCGGAGATAATATTTTTCTCCTTAAAATGCCTTTATTAATCAGCTCTTACAAGGGTGGCTCGAGGGACAGTCAGCCCTTTCGGGTTCACCTTGAAGAGGAGGGTCTTGTTCAGCTTTGCAGTCTTAAGTTCTTGCAAAGCTGGGAGCCCCTCCCTCTTCGGGGGTCATAGGAGTTCATCTTTCGTTGGGTTGGTCTGGAGTCTGCTTCTTCTTGGGTACTTTTTAGGTTACAGCGAGTTACAAAAAATTGTTCATTAATACTTTAGGGTATACACGGTTTAGTACTGTCTTTTGTGGGTTCAAATTTTACATTGGTTTGTTTTGGTAGGGGCTTTTTGGTTTTAAAAGCATCCCAGGGTACACTGGGGTTTCCAATTTGCATGTTGGTGGCCGGGGTCGCCGGGGGGGAGGTTGCGTAAGTGTCGCAGCGGCAGCCTCATGGCGGTGGCTGGGGGTTGGAGCGGCAGGGGTTAGGGCCGAGCCAGCCCCGTCAGCAAACTCATGCCGGCAGCCCCAGTGGGGATGGCAGCGGTGGGGAGCCATGCAGGAGCGGCGAGTGGGGGTCGGGGCCGGGCTGGCCCCGTGGCGAGTGGGCAGCCCGGGGGAGGGCGGCACGCCAACAGCTTTTGCTTTCGGTTCCTCTGGCAGCTCAGGGGGGGCTGCTGGCCTTCAAGGAGCCCCCCCCCCCGCTCTTTCAGGGGAGTATAAACATGGCTTTCTACTGCTACACTACAGAAACTTACAATTACAAGCATTTAAAACATTAATACACTTATTATACAATAACTAAGGGTTTTAACACTTTAAATTTTCAACATATACTTAGGAGTTTTCTAATTTTTATTTCTCTCAGGGTGGTGCCTTGAGTTCCTCTCCTTCTTCCTCGTCCTCCATCTTCTGAGGTGGTGATGACACAAGGTAGTTCGAATGGATTGGGTCAAAGTAGAAATGACCCTCTTAGTATAGGCACTAGGCATTGGTATGAAATTGTAAATAACAGACACGTAACTATCTGTATAAAAGTAAAGCAATGCCCCATTGGTAAGCAGTCGCCTTGTGTCCTAGCCACTGTCCAGACCTTGGCTGGGAGCAGAGAAAATTTTGAGATATCCAATAATAAACAACACGAGAAACCTGAAAACAAGGCCTTGAAGACTGCTTTTTTCTTGAGACGCGACTCGGGGCTTTTAGAGGGCCAAGGACTTTTAACAGCCTTGAATCTCGAGTGTAAAACCCAACCCAAGAACTCTCTCAACATGTCGTGAGCATGCCAAAGTTGGTCCTCCAGAAGTCCAAAGTCGTAGTTTTGCTAAACCCCTTCTTTACTTTACTGAGAATCAAAAACTATGATTTCCTAGTCACTGTGCCCAAAACAGTCTCTGACCAGCACATCTCTCACCAGCCCTTATCTGTTCTTAAACAGCAGGTATAGCAGGGCACTGCCCCTGGTGTTACCAAAAACTCGGTAAAATAAAAAAACCTCCTTAACACTAATGTAGCAGTAAGAAGCAGTCATTCTTTACTCAGCCAGATGCATGGGGGGGGGGGGGGGAAATAGCTTCTCCCAAAGCCGTACATACTGGGTACAGGAAGGTTTCTGTTTATATACTGTATTTTACATGCATATTCATTGATTGTCCCAGACTAAACATGCATATTATAATGATATAAGTACATATTATATTATTGGCTTTTCGCAAATATTAAAAATTAATGCTATATGTATAATGTTGGAAAACTTTACTGTATGATTATAGTTTATTTTATTTCTGCTATTAACAGAACTTAGAAATAGTAGTGTAATATATATGTATTTAGTAGTGTAATATAAATATATATATTTCTTGGACTATAGCATGGTATATAGAATGCTTTTTTGTTTATGTAGCTAACTCAGAGAATAGTAAAGATAATCAGGAAATGCCTCACATTCTTGGATTATACTATCTGGGTGAAGATAACAACGACAGACTCCAGAATCCCAAAGGAAGAATTTATTGTCTCTCAATTATCAGGGAGTGGGGACGACAGGATAGAGCCACAAAGAGAAATATCTGCAGGATGGAATAGGAACAGGTTGGGGTTTGAAACCAAGCAAAAGAATATCTAAAAGGAATGTTTGAATAATGCATGAGGGTCTATGAATATGCAACATATTGATGCATTTAAAGAAGTGTTTTTTGAGATAGTGTGTGCTCTTGGCTGAATGCCAAGCACCCAGCCATAATTTCTAAACCTTTGTTTTATTCTGTCTCTTAATTGTCTTTTTTATTAAACTTTTTAAATTTTACCAAGAAAGTGAACCTTGTTTTTCACAATAATCATTTCCAAAATCATTAACATATTTCCCCTCCCCTTTATGCATGTATTCTTCTGTCCTGGGGGTCTCTCTGGTGGTCCCTGGTGGTCGTAGACCCCAGTGTTCCAGGTGACCTGGCTGAGTTGGCAGGACACAGGCTGGTGAACTTCCAGTTCTCCTTCGTACACAATGGGCATTGTGCAGTTTCCATAGGCCAGTAGTTTTGGAGAACAAGCATTGTGTTAGCTCAGCAGGTGTAGGCAATTTACCATCTGGTAACACTGGTAGGCTCAATTACCAGCTGTGTCAGGAAGTTCTCTTCCACACACTCCAGGAACCTTCTAGACTGCCTCCTCTCTGTTGTTCTGAGTTTCCAGCAGATATCAGGCAAGTTTAATTTCCCCCCAAGAACAAGGGCCACTGATTGTGAAACATCTGCCAGCCACTTGGTAGAATGCTTCATCTGCCTCTTCATCCTGCTTGGGTGGTCTATAAGACTCCGACCAGGATGTCAGCCTTGTTGGCCTTCCCCCTGATTCTTACCCACAGGAACTCAACCTTATCATCACTGTTAAAAATGGGCGGGAGATAATATTTTTCTCCTTAAAATGCCTTTATTGATCAGCTCTCAAAGGGATGGCTCGAGGGATGGTCTGCTCTTCCGGATTCACCCTTGAGGAGGAGGGTCTGTTCGGCTTTGCAGCTTCGGTCACTGCAGAGCCGGGAGCCCCGCCCTCACAGGTGTGCTTGGAGCTCACTTTTGCCAGGCCGATCTGGGGGTATCTTCCCCCTTGGGCACCTTTTAAGTTACAGCGAGATACAAAAAACTGTTTATCAACACTTTAGGGCATAGTCAGTTGAGTACTGTCTTTTGTGGGTCCTGATTTTACATTGGTTTGTTTTGACGGGGGACTTTTGGTGCTGAATATGTCCCAGTTTACAGCGAGGCTTTATGAGTGTTCTACTCATTTGCATACTAATGGATGCACGCGGCCGGACATGCTGACGGGGCACACATGGTGACTGTGCTTGGGAACTTGACAGAGGCACGGGGCTGGGCTTGGCGGCGGCGGGGATAGATCCACGCCGGTGGCGGCAGCTGCTTTGCGGCGGCTGCAGGGGCACGGGACAGGGCTGCCTCGGCAGCGGCTTTGGGGGCGCGGGGGTCTGGGCCAGCTCCACGGCCAGGTGGTGGCGGCCCGGGGGTCTCATGGCCTCATGGCGGTGGGCGGGTGCGGGGCCGCCGGCAGGGGCTCCGGCGGCGGCAGTGGCGGCAGCTGTGGGGGGGCGCGGGTTCGGGCCAGTTGTCGGCGGCTCGGGGGTCTCGCAGTCCCAACGGTGGGGGGGGCCGCGCCGCTGGCAGGGGCTCTGGCAGCGGCATCTGCGGGGGTGCACAACCTGGGCCTAGCAGTGGTGGGCCAGGGGCTGCAGTGGGGGAGCGGGGCCGCCAGCAGCGGCAGCTGCGGGGGCGCACGGCGCCGCTGAGAATGGTGGTCTTGTAGGGCGAAGAGCGAAGCGGCTGTGCTCTGACTCTTTCCGAGGCGGCGGCGGTGGCGGGCCAGCTCCGACGGCCCAGGGTCTGCTCTGGCCCCAGCGGCTCCACGGCGGCAGCGGGGGGGGGGGGCGCCCAGGCGGTCTGGGTGCCACGTTTTTTTCCCCCATGGGGAGTGGGGCTGTCAGCTTCTAGCGAGCAAACAGGCCCCCCTGCTTTTGCAGGGGGACCTCGGAGGTGGCCCCTATCAGCGATTGAAGGAGAGACAGGGAGACTGACCATGATCAGAATCCGATTTTACTCAGGTTTTCCAAGAACTTATATACCATTTCAGTAAGGTTAATAATTTCTACTACAACAATTAGGTTAAAAGATCATACAAACAACTCATACATTTTTCAACATATCCATGTAGGGGGTTGATTGAATCTTCTTCTTTTAAGCAAGTTTCTAATCCCATCTTCTCATGAGCTCAAAGATCTGTTTGTTCTTTCCAGGGCATCCTAGTCACCAGACTAGATATGCTAATTAAGTCTGTCTTACTCTCGTGAATCCCCATAATTCCCCCTTCTGTACTGACCAAAAACACTCTTTTAACAGCCTTATCAATCAATCTCTGCACACATTGAAGCAAGCAAGGTATCATAACTAACACAATTACTATTAAAATCATAACATGCATTCTTATTCTAAGAAAATCTTTTAGCCAAGGTGTCAAACCCCAGCCACTAAACAAGTTATCTAGCCATGATCCAGATTCTACCTTTAATTTAAACACACTATCTTTCAGCAACCGAATGCCTTTATGGATAGATTCTGAATGGTCAGAAAGGTTCATACAACACATGCCATCGAAATCCTGACATCCATGGCCTTGAACAAGGAGGAGAAGATCTATAGCAGCCCGGTTTTGCAAGCTGGCATGACTTACACTATCATCATCTGTTAATAAATTTGACAGAGTGAGATGGTGGCATTCGTCTGTTTTGCCAGCCAGCAGGCTGCCTTATTTAATTGGCTCAAGGCCTTCTTTGCAGCCAGTCCAGGCAAAAGCAAAGAGGCCCAGTTCATCTGGGTCACAGACCACAAAGACAATTCATCATCACAATATTCATCAAATGCATGCAAGCTGCGCCTTATTCTGCGGAGATACTTGTGCTGTAAAATCACGGATGCATTAGGTGTCAGCACAGTCAGCCGTCCCAAACTACAGGGACCTCCCTTGATGTGTGAAGGGATCGCTGCCCAGGCCTGATCTCCACATACCAGGAACATTCCCAGCGGCAGCCACAGGGGGGGCGTTACTGGACTTAGAAGGGCTGCTAGAAGTATAATTACACCAAGAGGTCTGATTCCTATACACGGGATGATAGGCAGAAACATCCCAAGCTTTAGACTGATTTTTGCCTGTGTAATCAAAATTTACACAAAAATCCATTTTTACGGAACCCAGGAGTTCTAATTCTTGTGGCTCCAAGGGAGTTATTGGCAGGTAGGGAGACCACTCATCCCATGTGTTAACAGGATTTGAGCTCTGTACAATGCTTTTAGTAGCTTCTGGTATTGGCCAGCCATCTAATGGCAAGCCGACTAAACAGGTTGAAAATGGATTTTCTGGGGATGCAGTAGCTAGGCATAAGGTTTCTTGATTGGTTGCATTAACCAGGGTTACCCAAACATTTGTTTTGGGTTGGTTAACAGGCCATGCTGTACTACCATGGGCAAGCAATGCTAAAAGGCATAACATTTGATTCAATCCCATTTTTGCTTGTTTGTTTTGATCTATGTTGTGGAGAAAAAAAAGATTCCTTTCAGCTTATCCCCCTTTTAAAAAGCAGTCAAATATAAGGCACTTAATTGTTTTCTCTGCATTCCAGTTTGCAAATGTGTCTGTGCTCTGCTATAATTAAAAATTTCAATGGCTGTATACCTGAATTATACCAAAAGAACTCTGTAATAACTAGTTTTCACACCCTTTGTACTGACATAAAGCTCAAAGTTCACAGTTTCCTAGATAGGACAAAAGATCATCAGCTGCAGTCTGGGCGGGGTTCCTCTTCTTTCTCTTCTCCTGTGGACTCAGAGGTGTCAGCTGAGCTGTCAGCTGCCGGTAGAGGTTCCCAAAATGGCTTCACATTCTTGGCTGGGATCCAGCAGGGTCCGCTTTCTGAGGAGATACAAGCAAAGCCCCTCCCGCAAGAGATCAATGGGTACGGGCCCAGAATTTTACCAGATTCTGGGTCACGAATTAGTACTGGTGGTTTTTCCTTGCAGGAAAGCAATTTGGATGAAGCAAAATGTCTAGTCATGGGAGGATTTAAATTTGTTATTGAACAGCTTAAAAAATTGAAAACATATAAGGCTTTACACAGTCGTTCAGCGGGGATGTCTCCAGCTCCCCCTTTTTGTTGTATTAAAAGGCATTTGAGGGTGCCATGGGCACGCTCTATAATGGACTGCCTTGTGGGTGAGTGTGGTATGCCTCTTTTGTGGATGATTCTCCATAAGGAGAAAAAAATCTGCAACTCTACGGGAAATGTATGCAGGTCCATTGTCTGTTTTAATCTGTTGTGGGATCCCTAATGTAGCAAAGGCAGCTGCAAAGTGGTGGCAGACATCTTTTGCTGACTCTCCTGTGTGGGCTGAGGCAAACAGAGCACCTGAATATGTATCGATAGATGCATGCACAAATTTCAGGCGGCCGAATTCAGAAAAGTGTGTTACATCTGTTTGCCAAATCTGTAGGCTTTGCAAACCTCTTGGGTTAACTCCTGCGTTCACATTAGGAAGACTACAATGCTGACAGTCAGGACATGTAGCTATAATACTCGAGGTCTGAGCTGGAGTCAATTCAAAAAGTCTTACCAAAGCTCCAGCGTTTTGATGAAAGAAGGAGTGACTCAGCCTAGCTTGCTCTATTTTGTTAGGTAAAACATGCTGTATTGATAAAGCTAACAAGTCTGCCCGGGTGTTCCCTTCTGTGAGATAGCCCGGGAGATTGGAATGTGACCTAATATGCATTACAAAGTAAGGAGCAGTCCTTTTGTCTAACAGACTAACCAACAGTTTCAACCAGGAAAACAAAGTGTCATTTTTAACATTTTTCAAAACAGAATTCTCTGCCCTTTGAACAATGCCTGAAACATATGCAGAGTCAGTAATCAGATTAAAAGGCGCACTGAACTTCTGAAACACTCTCACTACAGCTGCTAATTCCACTATCTGTGGAGATCCTTCAACAACAGCAATATCAGACTGCCAAGTTCCAGTTTCAGAATCTTTCCACACAATCACTGATTTTTTACTTTTCCCAGAACCATATGTGAATATTGTCATAGCTCGCAAAGGAGTTTCACTTCTCTTTGGCTTAGGAAGTAAGTTAAAAGAACAACTTAACAATTTGTGTTTAGGCGGATGAATGGATACTTGTCCTGGGTAACCTGCTAAAGCAATTTGCAATTTTTCAGACATTTGCAGCAGCCAATTCAAATAAAACATAGTGAGAGGTAGAAAAATGCAATCAAAATCTTTCCCAGCCAAGGAGGTCAGCCTTTGACGAGCCTTGATAATCAACATGGCCCTAAGTTCATCCTTCATGGAAATAGTTTTGGGCATGTTATTAGGCAAAAAGACCCATTCGATGATTAGTAAAGGATCTGCCTTTTCTGTGTCCCACTGAAACATTAAAGCACAGGGTTGTTTGCTGGGATTCAGAATGATTAGCCACATTGGCAACTCAGGAGCCCAGCGGGCGAATTGCCTCTGAGAGATAGCATCAGCCAGCTTCTGAAGTGCAATTTGTGCTTCTTTGTTTAAATGCCTAGGTGATAAGAGATTGGGCTCTCCCCCCACCAAGGCAAACAATGGTTCCAAATCTGCATTTGAAATTCCAAGCAGAGGACAAACTCAGTTAATAGTCCCCAGCAATCTCTGTGCATCATGTAAGGTTTTGATTTCAGTAGAAATTTGCAGGGGTTGTGCCGAGATAGAATGCATATTTATCCTCCAGCCCAAATATTTCCAGGGAGATGTCTTTTGAACCTTTTCAAAAGCAATGGTCAAGCCTGCTGCTGTAACAGCTTGTCAGACTGCTCGCATTCCTTCTTCTACACTAATTGCAGTCTCCGCAGAGATTAATATATCATCCATATAATGAAGCAATAGAATATCAGGCATTTTTTCCCGTATTGGACTCAGAATTTTTGCCACATACCACTGGCATATGGTGGGACTATCTCTTAGCCCTTGGGGTAAAACCAGCCAATGATATCGGTCTAACGGGGACTGCATATTAATACTCGGTACGGAAAAGCTAAACCTGGGTGCATCATCTGGATGCAGCGGAATATCAAAAAAGCAATCCTTTAAATCAATCACTATTATATGCCAGTTTTTAGGGATCATGGAAGGAGAAGGAAGCCCTGGCTGTAGAGGTCCCATTCCTTCAATTGCCTCATTTATTTTTCTCAAATCATGTAAAAGCCTCTACCCCCCAGACCGCTTTCTAATTACAAAAACAGGTGAATTCCAAGGGCTATTAGATGGGATTATATGCCCCTTTTTCAGCTGCTCCTGTACCAATTCCTGTAAAACGTGCAGTTTTTCTAATGACATGGGCCATTGGTCCACCCAAATTGGATCAGATGCTTTCCAGGTCAATTTGGGGGTGTTGCGCGTCCCAATGACCCTCAAACAAAATTTGACTGCATGAAAATTCCCCACTGAGATAAAACATCTCTCCCCCACAAGATCAGAGGTGCTGAGACCACAAATGGTTTAACAAAAGCAATTCTTCCCTCAGGCCCTGTAATTTGCACCAGATGCTGGCTCTGATAACTTTGACTGTTCCCATCCACCCCCGAAAGGACCTGGGGGACCGGCATCAAAGGCCAGTCATTAGGCCATTGTCTCCGGGAGATAAGACTAATGTCTGCCCCGGTGTCAATAAGTCCGGTTAAAATTAACTCTTTGCCTTTCAGAGACACTTTACATTGGCATGTGGGACACTGAGAAGTGATACCTTGTGTCCAAAATACTTGTGGTAGCCCAGTGGAACCAAACCCACCTCTCCTCCGTGCAGCTATCGGGGGTGCCAACAAAGGGCCTGCCGGGAAAAGTATAAGCTGAGCAATTGTGCTGCCTGTGGGGACCATGCAAGGGGGTTGTGGAGCCATGATTTTTATTTCCCCAACTGTATCAGAGTCAATGACTCCTGGCAAAACAAACAGTCCCATAACAGAGGTAGAAGATCTACCTAAAAGCAAAGCATGGTACCCCTGTGGTAAAGGACCACAGATCCCTGTGGGAAGGCAAAACACTGAGGAATTTGTTAACGTTACTGTGTTACTGGTTGATATGTCCAACCGAGCGCTTCCTGGAGTGGCTGTACATAATTCTGCGACGGTGGAGGCAGGGCTGGCTGGAAACTGTAAGTTGGTTCTGGCAGCTGTGGCTGGGAAGGCTGTGGAGCTTGTGTTTTCACGCATCACCATCCCGTGCCACGAGACGAGTTTTCTTGCAAAGGCTGGCCATTTTTGTGAAATTTAGAATGACAGGAATTAGCAAAGTGAGGACCCTTCTGGCAGCGAGGGCATAAACTCGGTGGTTTTGCCTTTTGCACTTTTCAGCAGGTTTTTTTTAATGTGCCCAGGCTCCCCACAGCCAAAACAAACAGACTGCTTCCCAGGCAGTACTTTCAAAGCAGCAAAAGCTTCAGCAATACCTTGTCCCACAGCTTGGGAGGTCACAGCTGCAGTATAATGCAATGTCCCCAGGCGGTTACAAACCTCAGTCATCTGAAGCAATGTGGGTTCTGGTTCTGGGGGAAGGGTTTTGGAAAGGCGTTTGCAATCCTCATTAGCATTTTCAACAGCAAGTTTTAGCAGAACAACTTCCCTCGCCTGGTCATTATCGATTTGTCTTTCCAGAGTTTGTTTCAGTCTGTCCACAAACTGCATATAGGTTTCTTCTGGAACTTGCTTAATATTTATGAAGGATTGTTGCGGAGTTTTTGCATCAGGCACTTTGAGAAATGCATATCTAGCTGCCTCAGTGACCTCCTCCAGGGCTTCTCTCGGCAAAGCAGCCTGGGCATTTGGATCGGTATGTGCCCCCTCGCCAGCCAATTGGTCTATAGTCAAGGCAGCCAAGGCTTGGTTTGCATGCTCTGCATATGTTAAAATTAAGTTTTCCAGTCTTTTTTTCCACTGTGCCATGAATATTGCATATTGTGTTGGGGTAAACAAAAGATTTGCCAGGAATTTAACGTCATGAGGAGTCATCAGGTGGGTAGTGAAGATTGCTCTTAGTAAATTGCTGAAGTAAGGGGACCCCAGACCATATTCTGTCGCTGTTCGCTGTTCGGCGCAGTTCCTTAATCTCTGAATGGCCTAAGGGCTCCCACCTTGGATTCCTTCCCCTCGGGCCGAGTTGCACAGGAGCTAGAAAGATTTTTGCCGAAGTTTCAAAGTCTCTGTCCTTAAGGGCTTTCTTTTTTATCTGTAGCCAATTGTTATGCGTTTTTGGAGGGAATGAGTCCGGATCTTTTTCGGGGCCGGGGTCGAAAGACTCTCCGTCGCTACTAGAGTCCCTGTCCGCATATTCAATTAACATTTGGCGGCTCCGGGGTTGCCGGTGGGATAGTGACAAGGCTACAGGTGGCGTCTGTGCTCTGTCCCTGGCTTTCGTCGGGGAGGGGGTGCGGACGGGAGAAGGAGAGTGGGACCTGGGCTGATCGGATTTTAACACGGCTGCAGGGACCGTCTCCGCAGTTGCTTCACAGGTTACCTCGCCTCCCCCCTCTTTTTTAATCGTGTCCATGACCGCCCTCCAAGCAGGGAGCAGGTGAAGCTCTGGCTCGTGGCCAGGCAGTGTAGCCAGGTCGTAGAGTTTTACACCGACCTTGTCCCAGTAGCAGAGAGTAAAAATAAAAGAAGGGGTGGTGTCGGGGAATATACGTGACACCCATCGTAGAAGTGACTTAAGGTCCCTCTTGGGGATGGGAGATCCATGCTTGCTCAAAAGACGTAGCATGGTTTCATAGACGTCTCTCTCGGTGGACATTCCCTGTCTCATATTTTAGTTCCCCTAGCTCACCTGTCACGTCGCAGCGTACAGGGATTGTGGGCCGAAATGCGGTTCTTTCACCGTCACGATCAATTCCAGGGGCGTCGCCCATTGCCGTCAGATAGCCGGTTCTTCTCCTCTCACATGGAGCATCAATTATCAGCGATTGAAGGAGAGACAGGGAGACTGACCATGATCAGAATCCGATTTTACTCAGGTTTTCCAAGAACTTATATACCATTTTAGTAAGGTTAATAATTTCTACTACAATAATTAGGTTAAAAGATCATACTAACAACTCATACATTTTTCAACATATCCATGTAGGGGGTTGATTGAATCTTCTTCTTTTAAGCAGGTTTCTAATCCCATCTTCTCATGAGCTCAAAGTTCTGTTTGTTCTTTCCAGGGCATCCTAGTCACCAGACTAGATATGCTAATTAAGTCTGTCTTACTCTTGTGAATCCCCATAGGCCCCCACTGCTACACCACAGGGACTTACAATTACAAATTATTTCGAACATTAATACTCTTATTATACAACAATTAAGAGGATTTTAACACTTTAAACTTTGAACATTGTCCTGGGTTGCAGTGTAGGATGTACACAAAGTATTTATTCTATCACCATCTTCATGAACTGTTGAAACCAGGTGGGCTACTGTTTTCCTAAGCCCCCTGCCTCTTCTGCTAATGGCCTTTGGGGTGTCTTCTGCTAATGGCCCATTAACATCTTTGGGGTGTCTTCTGCTAATGACTTTTGGGGTGTCTTCTGCTAATGGCCCATGAGTCACAGGTAACTCCCTCCAGGGGTTATCTCTGTTAATGGGCCATCAGGGACCCATTTCACACTTCTCATGCTATTGTGAGATGCTCTGCCCAGGGGGAGGAGCTAAGCATTCTCACCTGGATATAAGCTGGTATGTGGGACAGTGCAAGGGCACTCACCCACTGGATTCCCAGAGGACCAGAGCTCCCAGACCTTTCTACAGGATCACTGCTTCAGGAAGAGCACCTCACCTGGACTGCTTCCACCATCCTGCTCAGGTTGTATTCTGACCCTGTCAGTGATCCTTTGTGTTATTGCATTTATTTTATTTTATTTTTACCTTTTTACCTTTCTTCTTATTAAATTATATCTCTGACTTGGAGCGTCTCATTCGTTTTGCTTTCAAACCACAACAAACATATACCCAGGAGTTTTTTTAAACTTTATTTCTTTCAATCACTATCATTGAGCTCCATACAGTTGGAACACTCCCTAATATACAGAGCCATTCCACTGCCTTTCCTTCCTTGGCTGTCCCTTATGAAGAACTTATAGTCATCCATTTCAGTACTAGTCATGTGAATCATCTGTGAGAGTGAAATGGATAAGGGCTTAAACATTT
Organism: Zosterops lateralis; assembly: GCF_965231275.1. Taxonomy (NCBI): domain Eukaryota; kingdom Metazoa; phylum Chordata; class Aves; order Passeriformes; family Zosteropidae; genus Zosterops; species Zosterops lateralis. The sequence continues at coordinate 8,190,179 of NC_139801.1, forward strand.
TTAAAATCACTGAAGGACTTTGGTCCACTGTAGCAAACTGCAAAGAAGCAACTGCTCATCTACTACCACCAAAGCCCACTCTCTTGAATATTCCTCCTGATGGTAACTGGACTATGAGTTAAGAGCAGCTGTGTTAAAAATCAGTTCGGCTGTGCAAGGGTAGGGAGGGGCAAATCCTGCAATGCTGGATGGTGTTTCTTATCATGCTAATTGCCCATCCTTACACAGCTCAGTTGTAAAACTTCCCCTCCCGCAGAAGGTCTGATGGGGCATTACTGGCTAAACTGTGCTGACATGAGAGGCAGCTGAGAAGGGATCATAAACCATCAAAGACCTCCAAAGTGCTCCCCAGATCCATTCTTGAGGCCTTCCACCAGACGACTACATGTGATCCAAATATGTTGCAACAGATCCAGAGTCTGTTGCAAGAGACAGTATAATACTTCAGCCACAGACAGGGGAGGTACCTAGGTGTTCCCACCTACCCTGGGGGTATTTTAGCCCATCAGACTTTGTGTTTCATGGGCTTTCACCCCCACCCCTGATGGATCAAGATAGATTGAAACCATCACTTTGACAAACAGACATCTAAGCTGCAAGTATCAAGCCTTGTCTCAGATCCATGGGTGGTGATTGTTATAAACAAATCAGTCGGATTGATAATCAAAAATAAAATTTATTTTGCGTAACAGTGATCTCGGAAAAGCCACAAAAAAAAGGACAACTCTGATCCCGAGATCAGAGCTGAGTGAACCTCGGACTGGCCTGTCGCATCAGTCCCATCCCGTCCCATCCTGTCCCCCCTCCCTTCACAAAAGACAAACGGTGCAGTTTATATACAGTTTATTTTCCCTAAGGCAGGGTTTCTTTGTCCACTTCTGCTCAGATCGCATATTCATGTGTCTTCTTTTGGGACTTCTGTTCTCCAAGATGCTTTCCGGGCAGGGGTGAGGGATTTATTAGATTTCCGAGAAGCCATTTTGCATATCTGGTATCAATCACCTAGGCAAGCCCACCACCGCTGATGGCCCATGGCCCATCGTCGTTGGCTGCAGCTCTTTTTCTGTTGTAAATTTGTGGTTCCTCCTTGGAGCTGCCCGTCCTTTTACAGTTGCAAATTAGCCTTCCCCAGTAGCCGCTTGTGAGTTCTCAATTCTCTATTTTTCAATTCCCAAGCACAAATTATTTTATACAGACATTACACATAACAGGCCCTCCCCTTCTATATGAACACATTAATTCATGTTTTTTGATTAGTCTTTTGCCTGTGTCCCTTCTGAGCAAGATGTTCCAAGTGGATTATTCTAAACAGCTATTTCTACTCTTCAGTTACCTTAACCAATTCCTCTCTTACACCCATAGTGCTCCCCACAACTTTCAGTGACAAACCATTACCAAAACAGAACAACACAAAAACAACAAAAAGAAAAACATTTCTAGTAATCTCCTTAATCATCTTCCCACCTGTCTGAATCATCCCATTCCTCTTGAGACATGTCACAGTACTCTCGATAGGTTATGCTTTCGTCCTTCACTTTTTCTTCAAACTTAGCTAAGGCCTCAGCAGCTTTTCTTTTTCTCCTAGTGGTAAAATCTTTGAGGTTTTAGTTTTGCCACCTTTTTCTATTGCGAGCTCTGGATCCGTGGGCAAGGTTGCTATCTGCATGCCTTGTACCACAGAGCGTATTAACCAAATGAAGCACAGTATTAGACAGGGTAGAAACACAACCCCCACGATGGAGCATAGGATGAAGAATACTACTTTCTTCCACCAAGCTCCTTCCCCAAATAATTGATCCCACCATGAGGCTTGGAGGATAGAGTTCCACTTTTGTACTGATACATGGGCTACCTTCTTTATTTCAGCTGCCAGACCTCTGATGGTCTCTCCATAATCATCGATTTCTATGCAGCACTCAGATTTGTTGAATTTTCCACACACATCTCCCTCTTCAGCTAACAGATAGTCTAAAGCTATGCGGTTTTGATATACATAGGGCCACATTTGGGAATGTTGTCTGGCTAATAATTCAAGGGCATCTGATGTGTGATTTGGCACAATCTCCACCACAGCTTGAAGTCTAATTAGTCTATTCAACAGATAGATGAGAGTCCTGTATCCCCAACTCCCATCGTGGGCCCAAGTTGCTGGTCCATAATATTCTATTATTCTCTCTGCTGGCCATTCCTCCTCTCCCCACCTTTGGCTCCCCTCTGCTATAGGAAGTTCCTTCTTCAATCCTCCTTTCTTCCTATTCAATGTCTCATAAAGGGGTGCTCCCAATAAACCACTCTCTGACCTGGGTAAGGTGAAGAAGAAAGGTCTGATCATTCCCAGAGTACAGGATCCTTTCCATCTTCGGGGTAGCTCACTGTAAGCCTTTTTACCACAGATCCAATATATCCCACCAGGAGTCTTCCATCTTATATTCACATTCACGGGATCCTTCCAGTAATCTCTCAAGTTTTCCAAGGATTGGTAAGGGTTGGCTCCAGAACTTTTATGCCAGCACAGTCCAGTTGAGTCAATCCACTCACACCCCTCCATTTTCATTCAACTCCAATACTCCGTCAGGGGTTTAGGTTGCCAAATTTTAGTTCTATTGTTTGAATTTACTGCCAAGGTGGATATACAGGGAGTGTACCCAACTACTTCAGTGTACTGTCTCCCTTCTCTACTAATACAGATTATCCCAATTATTCTTTGGTCTATGATCCACCCTTCAGGTCTCTGCATTATCTTAGAGATCTGACCATCATCCTATTTTAGCAGTTGTTCTGGAGACAAACTCTCACCTTTCCAGGGCCACTTTTCAGCTGACTTCAGTCCACCACAAATCCAACAATTAGACAAACCTAGTTCAGTTGCGATTTCCTGCATTAAATCTATGAACAAATTTTGATTAGAAGCTGGCAGACTCCAATCACTGTATGGTTTCTCCAATTGCTCATAATGTTCACTTAAGGTTTTCAATCTTTCCTGTTCCATCCTCTTTTTCCTGGCCTCTGACTTCTGCCTTTTCAATTCCTGAGATATTTGTTTCATTTTATTTTCTGTGTCTAATCTCTCTTTGTTCCTTGAAAAGCAGAATGTCTTGTCATACTGCAAGCAATTTCTGTCATCATCTTTCCCCAGAAGGTCAAGCATGATGGGCTCATTGTTAAGCGAGGACTTTTCATGGTGTTTCAAATTCTTACCCACCCAGTATGTCCTCCCACCCATTCTGCACATTTCTAATTGACTGCTGTCATAAAACAGATTATTAACCTGAAAATATCCCACAAAAGTCAACTTTGTTTTACCTCCTATCCATACCGTCCGATTGCATTGGTTACAAATAGGGATAGTAGTTATTCCTTCTGTATCTCTTTTGTGTATTGCATGAGAATAAGGAGCTTCTGACTGCCTGTTTTTAGTTTTCTCCCTTGGGTCATGGCATATTATTTCCCCCTCCAATTCAAACATTTTGTATCGAGTGCCATTGTAGGTGCAGTACCCTCTCTCCGTGTCATTCTGACAGTCATACTGGGCTCTGTTTGTTATGCCTTTAGGGACTTCCCACCCCTTCAGGATTGCCTGCAGGCAATGCTCACATTCATCCGTTAAGCTCTGCCTTTCAGTGCTGAATCGATCCTCTGTGTGCACCCCAGATATCTCGCACACGGCTAGACTCAGGACTATTAGGATTCCCCACAGGCATAACCCTCTGCCCTTGCCTTCACCCATTGGGTTGCCACCAATGGCGAGATAAACCATCTTCTCAGCAGCAAGTGTATTCTTCAGGGGTCCCACAGCTAGTCCAAACCGCAAACTTCCTTTTAAAAATGCCTGTAGTGGTTTGAAAGCAAAACGAGTGAGAGGCTCCAAGTCAGAAATACAATTTAATAAGAAGAAAGGAAAAAAGGTAAAATAAAATAAAATTAATGCAATAATACAAAAGACCACTGACAGAGTCAGAATACAACCTGAGCAGGATGGTGGAAGCAGTCCAGATGAGGTGCTCTTCCTGAAGCAGTGATCCTGTAGAAAGGTCTGGTTGCTCTGGTCCTCTGGGAATCCAGTAGGTAAGGGTTGCTTGTACTGTCCCAAATCCCAGATTATATCCAGGTGAGAATGCTTGGCTCCTCCCCCTGGGCGGAGCATCTCACAATGGGATGATGAGTTGTGAAGTGGGTCCTTGATGGCCCATTAAAGAGAGATAGCTCCCGGAGGGAGTTACCTATGAGTCATGGGCAAGGCATTGATGGGCCATTAACAGAAGATAGTCCAAAGGCAAGGGGGCCTGGGAAGAACACTGCCCCACCTGGTTTCAACAGTTCATGAAGATGGTGATAGAATAAATACTTTGTGTACATCCTACACTACAACCCAGGACAATGCCCCACCTCAATAACTTGACAGGGTCAGCCCAGCAGGGTACTTTATTTGACCTTCAGCACTCGACTGCAAGGACTTCTGCTTTTGCATCCAATTTTTCCCTTACCCCCTTCTGGTATAACAGATACCACTCTGGGGAGTCTAGCTCCAATATACCCAAGTTTGTGGCAAGCACTAAGGCACAGCTAGTCAGGCTCAGCTCTTCCTCTAGGCACTTGAAACACAGACCCCTAAGCCTGTCCCCCCCTCTGCAGTGGGTAACCCAAACCTCGTTACAATATACACACTGAAAATGAATAAAAGGAAAACATTCACATCTGGGCACCAAACAACTTATCTGGTCCCTGTTGTTCATTTACTGTGATGCCACAGTTTTATCCTTAAATCCCCTGGGGAAGAAGTCACTTTATGCATGTGTCCACCCTTTTTCTGCAGTCCGGATGGCTGTATCTGTGGTGAGAAGGATAAGAAAGGGACCCTCCCAGTGGGGTGTCAACAGTATTTCTCTCCAGGTTTTGATCCCTACTTCATCACCAGGTCGTATCTTGTGAATAGAAAACCCCAATGAGGTTCTTTGGGTTACCAGTCCCTGCTTTCGTAGTTCCTGCAAGTTCTTATTTATGGCTATTAGGTAGGGTTGAATTTGACCATCTTCTATAAGGGGGTGCCCCACAGGCATCTCATGTTCATATGGCATTCCATAAAGCATTTCAAAAGGTGAGATTCCAGTCCCAGAGTGAGGCATAGTTCTTATATTCAGTAGTGCTAAGGGGAGGCACTTCACCCAGGACATTTTGGTCTCCAACATCAATTTAGACAGCTGTGCTTTCAAAGTCTGATTCATTCTCTCCACCTGTCCTGAGCTCTGAGGGTGCCATGGAGTATGGAATTTCCACCAAATTCCTAGAGCATCTACTAACTGTTTGATGATTTTTGAGGTAAAATGTGTCCCCTGGTCAGAATCTATATGATCCACCACCCCATATCGAGGTATAACTTCCTCCAATAACACTTTTGACAAAGTCTGAGCTGTGGCCCTTGTGCTTGGGAAGGCCTCTACCCAATGGGTCAATTTATCTACTATTACCAATAGATATTTGTACCTATCTACCTTAGGTAACTTGGTGAAGTCTATCTGAACCCTTTCAAATGGGCGATAGGCTAAAGGACATCCTCCCAAAAGTGTTTGCCTTGACCTAGCTTGATTAACCTTCTGACAAATCATGCATCCTTGTACTTCTTGTTTTGCCAATTCATAAATTCCTTTGCACCCAAAAAATTTGAGAAATTGTTGTGCAAGAGCTTGTGCTCCCCAGTGACTCTGCTGATGGAGTCTTCTTAAGATTTTCCTAGTATATTCTTTAGACAACAGTTCTCTCCCATCTGGAAATTTCCACCTGCCTTCCTCCAGTTTTTCTCCTATTTTCTCATAACCTTCAATTTCCTTCTGAGAGGGGCAAGGGGGGTATTCTTGAACCTCACTCCCTTCTATTTCCAGTGTACTTACCACCAACAATGCAGCATTCTTAGCTTCTCTATCTGCCAGGTTATTTCCTCGAGGTCTGAACTGCATCCCTGTTGTAATTCTCTGGGGGAATGGCTTTTCCCTCCTGATCCCCTGGAGTCCCTTACCATATATTTTGACCCTTTCTTCCTTCCTTCCTTCCCTGACCTCATTGGCTGTGGTCCAGCTATCTTTTTCCTGAGCAGGGGGCTATATAATGCCTCATCCTTCCTTGTTCTCCCTCTTTCCCCCCTGGAAGCCTTGAAGAATAAACGTCTGGGACAAAGGTCTTGGGGAAGAAGCCTCTTCTGATATCTTTTGTCTTGTTCCTGGTATAATTCCCTCCAAAGCCTCCTAAAGACTGAGCAGCCATAGCCCCCCGGGAGGCAGGTGAAGAGCTAAATATATCAGTCGGTGCTCATTGTCGGTTCTTATGAAGTATTAAAAGCCCATGCAGTAGCTGGAACCCTTTTCTAAGGGTCTCAAAAGCCTTTGAGCTGATCCAACTACCCCCACCTCTCTCAGCTGTTTTACACGGCTGTGGGTGCTTGGGGGAAGGGCTGAAAACCCACGCCACCCCATGCGGGTCAGCCTGGGATGAGAACTCCTGATGCTGTTCCACGGTCCACGGGAGACAGGTAAGACTCCATCGTGTTGCGGCTAATCCGGGTAGAGCCCCTAGCGGGGTGGAGTCATTGCCACTGGATCGTGGAAAGCAGCTGTCTGAGGTGTGCTAGGACCCGGCAGACGCGACTTGGGAATAATCGTGGGTTTTTTTCCTTAGGGTTTTTGCTGGCCAGAGAGCCGCGCAGCATGCGGGGGCGCCCCAGCCAGGCACGGACTGCGTTTTGGGAGTTGCACGGGTCGGGTCCCAGGGGCCAGGTTATAGTGGTGGGGTCCCTCCCGTGCCCACAGAGCCGGCGGGACGCTCCGCTGACGCTCTCTCACGGCGCCATGGGTTTTCCCCTCCAGTCTCTGTTCTCTTGGCAGAGAGGGGGGGTTGGGAAATTTATGGTGTGTTCCTTTCACGTCAGGAGGTAGATATTCGGACAAATAGCCTTTAAAACATCAAGAAATATGGGAGTGCAGCTGTCTTTCCCTCAGAAGAGAACATTAACACACCTTAGAAATATTTTATCCAATGTAAAAATACCTAAAAAACTACTAATAACATTTGTCTACTGGCTAACCACTGAAATTCCAGATTCTGATTTGCAGGATTTAAATTCCATTTCATTTTGGGACAAAATTGGGCAGTTATTAACTCTAAAAGTCAAAAATGGTGATAAAAAAAGCTTCTATATTTATTCCAATATTATTACAAGCTCGAAAAAGGTTGCTGGAGGCAGAGAACAACAGGCAGACACAGATAAATCCTCCGATTAACCCTTCTTTCTCTCCAAATTTTTCTGTGCCCGACCCAGAGGTATTGCCATAATACAAAGCCTTCTGATGATAGTTTACATACCTTCCTTCAAAGTCTCTCAAAGGAATCTATATTGTTTTCATTCCTCTCGGTGAGGGACTTCTGTATTGACCACTGGGGTCAGAGAGGTGTTCCTCTCATTGACCAATCCTTGACCAAATCCCAAATACTATATAAACCCTAAATCATAATAAACTGTTTCTTCTTTTCCCTGCTTCTACCTGAAGGGTGAGTGTGGTTGTTTTCGTGTCCCTAACTGTGACACAGAGGGAATTAACGAACCTCCCCGACAGAAACAGGACCCCGGGATAGACCATATCAGCACAGGACTCCCGACTCACCCACAAAAACACGTGGTGGAGTGCTGTGGAGATCGTCATGATCTTCTTCCTCCTTCTTCCCACAATCTCTTTTCCTCCCTAATCCTCTCCTCTACCTCTTACCCCGCACCCAACCTGTTCCCACCTTTGGCTGCCCCACCCCACCTTTCCTCCTACTGTCTACCCCTCCCTCCGAGTTACCACAGTAACGGGGGCGGGTCTTCTGCAGCCCACAGCACCGGTGGGGAAGGGAGGGAGTGGCTCCCAGCCCGCAGCCCCGGCCGGGGAGGGAATTCCCTTGCGGCAGGGGGACAGGAACGGCTTCCCCTGAGACCCTGGGATGGGAGGGGGGGGGGCGCCTGCCCCTTGCCAGACCCCAGGGAGTGGGAGAGGGGATAACTCCTGCTTCCCTGGGCACTGAAAGAGTTGCAGAAATTCTAACAACTCAGACAAAAGTTGATGAAAGCATACCCTCTGTGACATCTATTGTTTATCCTGGTAGGAGAAATGCCAAGAGAACTTATCAGCCATTATCCTACCAAGATAAAAAGGAGATTTGCAAGATACAGAGAGAATTTGGGAGATCTAGTGAAATTTTTAAAGGCTTTATGAGGGCAACTCTAAATTCTAATGAGATGGTACCAAGTGATATAAAAGACTTATTCAGATGCCTGTTAACACTCTCAGAGTATGATCTGTGGGAAAGCAGATGTAAAAGGGCATTGTGATAAATCTGGTATAAAAATTCGTAAATAAAATAATAATCAAATGTATAATATAATGGTGTTAATAAACTGTAAAAACCTAGCAGGTAGAAATCTGTACCTAGCCGAGTCTCCGCGGCTCCAGCTGTGAGACAAAAAGCAGGACAAGGACCATCAGACCAAACAAAGACGCTAGCCAGCCCCGATAAGAATCACATTCCATCTGATGCAAGGAGAATTCCTTCTTGAACAGTGAAGCAGAATTCCCCGCGGACGAAAAATTCCCCGGCACAATATGCACACCAGAATCAACATAAGACTGGCTGGCTCAATTCGCATAAGAAAAAGACCTTCCCGGAACGGATCCACGGGACTCGGCAAATCCGGGAAGGCCATCTAGAAGAAATTTGGACTATTTGGTCCATCCTGGACACCTGTACTGCCTCAGGACAAAAAAACCCTGTAAAACAGCGAACCGAGAATCGTTCGGGGTGGATTTGGGTGACCTGTACCTTGGTGTGCAGACCCCTCATCCACCCGGCACTGCGCTGCAGATATCCTATTTCGTGGTTTTCTCTGTTTGTCGGTGATTGGGATTGTTTAATTAATAAACCGTTTCTTTATTAATCTGGATTTTGCCCTTGCGTTTATAACAGCATTGTCTACACTGTTACAGGAGATCCACCAAACTCCTGGTGAAACTAAAGACAATGATGGCTATGATATAACTCATGACCATCTCTGTGGTGAGGGTGCTTTCTACTGCCCAGAACAGCAAACTCGATTATTATCCAAGTCAATTTTAGATAAGATCTGTAATGCTTCAGAGAAAACTTTTTACCAGTTACCAACAATTGAAGTTATGGCAGCTACGTAAATATAACACAATCTCCTTTTGAGCCTTTTTTGCAGTTTGTCGATCAGCTTAGAACACAGGTGGAAAGACAGGTGCAAGATCTGCTGGTGCAGGCAGAATTGATAAAAGAGATGGCTCAGAGGAATGCCAATGAAACGTGTCGTAGAATTATCCTCAGTCTTCCACTGGAGCCAGCCCAGCCTTGCACATATGATAGAAGCATGCACCAGAAAAGCAGAATTGTTCAGTGCACCTGAAAGGAATGCAGGACTGGCACAGCCAGTCTGCGGCCGCTGCAGTGCCAGGACCAAGAAGGCAACCAATGTCATCAGAACAGCTGCAGCGCATCATCTGCCTTCATTGCAAAAAGCCTGGACACTTCACCAGAGCCTGCCCACAGAACCAGAAGCAGAAGAAGTTCAACAAACAAAAAAACTGAGTTTACAGCGTGCACCTGCAGTTAATATTTTCACGCGCAAAGATACAAATATAGCGGGACCTGCACTAAAGCCTCTCTCAACAAAAAAGAGGGAGGATGAGACACATGGTGTGGGGGTGCAGAAAAATAAAAATGTCAAATGCTCAATTAACAAGGTTTGGCAGCTGCGAGGCCGAATAAGGCTCGTGACTACCAAAGGTTTTCATTTCAGGTCTACTGATTGGACTGTTGTTACAGTGGACCTGTCAAACACCTCACAGGACCAGATGGTTCACCACATTGGAATCGACAGCGAGTATTTTGTTATTGGAGACACAGCATCCACACCCTCACAGATTGAGATAGCTCCTATGACCATTAAGGGAAAGATAACAGGCCTTATGCTGTTGGCATGTTGCATGTGAAGTGAATAAAATTTAAAGAACTCCTGGTTACATGTTGAATATTTAAAGTGTTAAGAACTAATAATTGTGTCCTCTTAGTTGTTGTATGACAGATGTATCAATATTCCGAATGATTTGTACCCCAGGCCCCAGTTTTTCACCTCTTGAATTGTATGCCCCTTTTCCAAAACCCCTAAGATCCCTTACCTCCCCTCAAGTCAGCCTCCACTGCTCGCCCGTCGTCTGCTCCCCTGCCGCGTGCTCTCTGCCTGCTCCTCTTCCTACTTCCTGCTGGCATCTGACCTGTCCATTGGGCTGCTGTCACCGCCCTTAGGGAAATCACTGGGACCCCCATGGAGCCTTGCTGTGAGCCAGGACTTAATTGGCACCGGAAGTCCCCAGCCGAGACAAAACAATGCAAGATCCAGACCCACAAAAGACAGCATTGAACTGGCTATGCCCTAAAGTGTTGGTGGATGGTTTCCTGCATCTTGCTGTAACTTGAAGTGCGCCTGATAAGGGGGGGACACCCCTGGACCGGGCTAGCCTGGGTGAGTTCAAGAGTACACTCGTGAGGGCGAACTCCAGGCTCTGCAGTGGCTCACTCTCTGCAGTAATGAGGGCTGCAAAGCTGATTGCCCCTCCTCCTTGACGGTGGACCAGGGAGAGCAGTGGTGGCTCAGACCATCCCTCGGGACCTCTTTTTTTAATAAAGGCATTAAAAGGAGGAAACATTGTCTCCTGCCCGTTATTCTTAACACATGCACCCAACATTTTACCGGGCAGAGGGGAAAATTCTTGCCCAGGCCATTCCCATTCCAGCAGAGATCACAGCAGATGGAAAATCACCTGAGGTCTACTGGGCGGAGGTGGTGGGAGAAGAAAGACCCTCTATGGCATGTAACATAGCCTGTGGCTCAGAGTGCCTCCATGTGGATGGCATGTTAGACACGACCGCAGACATCACGGTTATACCTAAGACCATGTGGCCATCACATTGGGAATTGCAACCTGTAGAGGGCAAACTTCAGGGCATAGAAGGAATCACATTGGCCAAAATTTCAAAAAACATAGTGCAAATCGAGGGACCTGACGGAAAATTGGCAAGCATCTGTCCGTTCGTTCCTGAATACAAGGCCCCCCTGTGGGGGAGAGGCACCATGTCCCAATGGGGAGTCCAATTGGTCATTCCTAAGACACTCAAGGATTTTTCAAAATAGCCACTGTGGAGCGCCCTACCCAAAAGTTAATGTGGTTGGATAATACCCCAAGATAGGTAGCACAGTGGCCACTAAGTAAAGAGAAGCTCAAGGCGCTTGAGGAGCTTGTGGAGGAGCAATTGGCTCAAGGACACATAGAAGAGACAACAAGCCCTTGGAATTCCCCAGTCTTTGTAATAGGGAAACCGGGGAAGGACAGGTGGAGGCTTCTCCACGATCTCAGAGAAATAAACAAAATTATAGAGGACATGAGATCACTCCAACCAGGGATGCCTACTCTGACAATGCTTCCTCAAGACTGGAAATTGGCTGTCCTAGATATCAAGGATTGTTTTTTCCAAAACCCATTACACCCAGAAGATGCCCCAGGGTTTGCATTCTCCACTCCCACTATTAACCAAGAAGCACCAATGAAACGCTATCACTGGAAAGTTTTACCACAAGGTCTTAAAGTGAGCCCTTTTATATGCCAACAATTTGTAGCCTCATTGCTGTCTCCAGTGCGTGCTGAGAGAAATGACACAATCTTGCATTATGTGGATGACCTCCTTGTGTGTGCCCCCAATGACTCAATACTCCAACACACGCTTGACCTAGTGGTTAAGGTTTTAACCTCTGCTGGATTTCAATTGCAGGAAGATAAAGTTCAAAGGATGCCACCTTGGAAGTACCTGGGCTTGGAAATCACTGCAAGGACCGTTGTTCCGCAGAAATTGGAAATTCAGTGCAATCTCAAAACCCTAGCAGATCTCCACTCCTTGTGTGGGTCTTTGAATTGGATAAGACGCTGGCTAGGCCTCACAAATGAGGATCTAGCCCCCCTCTTCAATTTATTGAAGGGGGAGAGGGAGCTGGTTTCTCCCAGGAACCAGACCCCAGAGGCAAAGGTGGCAATCAAAAAGGTACAGAAGGCCTTGTCAGAGACAGGCTCATTGGTGTGAGCCAAACGTGCCTTTCCATTTCATTGTTCTAGAAAAGCTGCCACATTTGCATGGTTTAATTTTTCAATGGATCGAGGGGCAGAGACATTCATTCTTGATCATAGAGTGGGTTTTCCTCTCTCACCAAAGATCCAAGACCATCACTGAACCACAAGAATTGATAGCTCAGCTGATTCAGAAGGCCAGGGTGAGACTGTGAATTGGTGGGTTGTGATTTTACATGCATCCACCTCCCGGTCAAACTTTCTGAGGAGGGAAGGAACTCTCCTGAGAGATTGACCAAAGAGATGTTTGAGCATTTGCTCCAGGGCAATGCCAGTCTCCAGTTATCTCTGGACAGCTACAGGGGACAAATATCAGTCCATGCCCCATCTCACAAGTTGTTCAATGACGAATTCCACCTCATTCCTTGTGAGGAGTCGGAAACCACTCAAGGCTCTCACAGTATCCACGGATGCATCTGGGGCTTCTCACAAGTCGGTGATGGCTTGGAGAAATACGCAAACGCAGCTTTGGGAAGCTGATGTTGAGTTTGTGGAGGGATCACCCCAAGTGGCTGAACTGGCTGCCGTGGTGAAAGCTTTTGAGAAGTTCTCAGAGCCAATTAACTTGGTGACCGACTCTGCTTATGTAGCGGGGATAGTGTCCAGAGTGGAGCAGGCCGTGCTCAAAGAAATAGAGAATGAACATCTCTTCAGGTTGCTTTCAAGGCTGATTTATTTAATCTCTCATTGAGAGCATCTGTTCTATGTGATGCATGTAAGGTCACACACTGATTTTCCAGGTGAAATTGCAGAAGGAAATCGCACTGCAGACCCCTTGCTGCCCCAGTTGAAAAGGCACATCTCCCTGACATTTTCCAACAGGCAAAGCTGAGTCATCAACAATACCATCAAAATGTGCCAGGTCTGATCCGTCAGTTTCAGCTAACACGGAGTCAGGCTCAAGCCATTGTGACCACCTGTCCCAATTGCCAGCTCCAGGCCATACCATCGATGGGCATAGGGGTTAACCCCCGGGGCCTTGGCAGTTGTGAAGTGTGGCAGACAGACATCACACACATTCCTAATTTTGGTTGCCTCAAATATGTTCATGTGGGCATTGACACGTATTCAGGTGCAGTCTATGCCTCTGCCCACGCAGGAGAAAAGTCTGCGCATGCCAAGCAGCATCTAGTGCAAGCTTTTTCAGTGTTGAGGATCCCAAAAGAAATCAAAACTGATAACGGCCCAGCGTATGTGTCCAAGGAGTTCCTAGAATTCATCCAGCAGTGGGGAGTGGAAGGTAAAACTGGCATCCCTCACTTCCCCACAGGTCAAGCTCTGGTCGAGCGTGCACACCAGACGCTCAAGCAGGTCTTGGCTAGACAGAGCAGTTCAACTGCGTGGATGTCTCCGCAGCAGAAGCTCTGCAAAGCCTTGTTTACCATCAATTTTCTGAACTGTTCATTTGAAAACATGAGTCCACCTGTGGTACATTTTAACAGTGGCAATCAGTTCAAATTGTCTCAGCATCCACTGGTCTTGATTAGGGACCCCAAAACTTGGGAAACCAAAGGTCCCTATGAGCTCGTGACCTGGGGTCGTGGCTATGCATGTGCGGCTATTCCATCAGGCCCTCGGTGGATTCCCCAGAAGTGGGTGAAACCTTTTGTCCCCAAAAATCCAGCTCCAGCAGAAGGGGATGAGAGGCAAGTAGCCAGTGCTTCAAAGAGAAGATGCTGCTGGATGAAGGAAAAAGAATCTTCCTAGGTGTGGATTAACATGTTTTAAAATTGTTTGGTTTATCCTTCTAAAGGAAACCTACCTCACACTCAGCCCTGTAATGAACCTCATCCAAGTGGTCACCTTGTTAATTCTAAATGGTCTGGTAACGGCATGGATCGTGCCTCAGCCGCATCAAAACATCTGGGTGATCCTGGCACAGACACTTCAGCAGGAAAGCATGTTTGTCCACTGCAGCAGAAAAGAATCCTATGTCCACTGTCTGGTAGGAATTCCATTGCAGGCTGGAGAATTTCCAGCAGGTCTGGACACATATAGGTCCAATGAAATTCCAGAGTCACAAACCCCCCGCCCATGCAAAGATCATCAGCAGCAAGCTGTGGTGATCATGAACCCCTTAGAGGAGTGGTTGCGAAGCTTGCCCAAGGTAGCTCAGGAACCCCAAGAGTTAGATTTATTGGGTTCTTCCCCTGCGTCTTACTGCATACATTTCTCCATCTTCCCAAAACCTTATAGCACTGATGAGTAGCACAATATAAGACAATATCGTGGGGAGTTCACTGCAAAAAGGTGGTGTCATAATATAAGCCATATTGCGGCTGACAACCCATCTCACTCAAGTCCCAAAAGCCTCCCTAAGGGATTGTTCTTGATTTGTGGGGATCGAGCATGGGCAGGAATTCCGTCTCAACTTCTAGGAGGGCCATGTACCATAGGGCGGTTGTCCGTTTTGACACCCAACCAGACTTTAATTGGTGAATGGACTCACAAAAACAAATCGGCAAACAAAATTCAAGAGGAGTGCTGACAAATTGGACCCAAATTGTAACTCAGAAATTTTTCATTGGGCCAAGTCAAAAAGAGTTGCTCTGTCCCTGTTCCTTCTCTGGGTCACAGCAGCCAAAGCTCTAGGTGAATTGGGCCATCTAGAGTGCTGGGTGGTCAAACAGGCAAACTTGACGTCCACTGCCATCAGCTCTCTCCTAGAAGATGAGAAAATCACCAGACAGGCTACGTTTCAGAACCGTGCTGCCATCGACTTCCTCCTGCTCCTGCATGGACATGAATGCCAGTAATTTGAAGGACTCTGTTGCTTGAATCTGATCTCAAAGGCTCCAAACACCCGTGCTGTCCTTCAAAGCATGAACAGCTTGATCGGACAAGCGAAACAAAAATCTGAGGATTGGTTCAAAGAACTGTTCAAGGGCTGGGGATTCACAGGGTGGTGGACTTCTATAGTGAAAACAATGTTGTTATTTCTTGTTATTCTTTTTCTTGTTACAATTGCATTTGGGATCCTACGTCATTTGGTTTTCAAGGCTGTCAATGGACTCATACCTTCTACCTCAGAAGTCAACCACATCAAGTTGTAAGTGGTGGGAAAACCCACATCCCGTTTCAAAATGAACCTAATGCTTTTCTTGTAACTTTATTAAACAAAAAAGGGGGAATTTTAATTCTCCAGAGGAATGTTTTTTCCCCCCTGGGACCCCTGGAACCTCCTACCATATAGTTTGACCCTTTCTTCCTTTCTCTCCATAATTCGCTGGAGTCCAGCCATCCCTTCCTGTGAAGAAGATCATATAAACCCCTGCTTTTCCTTATTCTCCCTCTTTCCACCCTGGAAGCCTTGAAGAATAAATGCCTGGGACAAAGGTCCCGGGGAAGGAGCGTCTTCTGGTATCTTTTATCTTGTTCCTGGTATAATTTCCTCCAATGCCTCTAAGAACTGAGCTAGCTAAAGCCCCTAGAGTTGGGCAGGGGGTTGATTATATCAGGTCTTACCTTTCCTTTTACCCTTAATATATTTGTAAAAACATTTTTTATTATCCTTTACAGAAGTTGCTATTTTGAGTTCAAACTGAGCTTTGGCCTTCCTAATTTTTTTCCTACATGCTCTAGCAACTCCCTTAAATGCTTCCTGAGAGACCTGACCCTCCTTCCAAAGATGACACATCCTCTTTTTATTCCTATGATCCTTCAAAACCTCCTTGCCCATCCAGGCCAGACGTTTGCCTCGTCCACTTGTCTTTTGGCACTCAGGGACAGCCTGTTCCTACGTTCTCAAGATCCCTGTTTTGAAGCATGCCCACCTTTCCTGGACTCCCTTGTTTTTAAGGGTTGCTTCCCAAGGAACTCTCTGAATAAGTCTCCTAAATAGGCTAAAGTCTGCCCTCTGGAAGTCTAATGTAAGAGTCTTATTGATGTTCCTCCTGATTTCACCAAATATCGAGAATTCTATTATTTCATGATCACTGTGCCTCAAGTGGCCTGCAACCACCACATCTCCCACCAGCCCATCTCTATTTGCAAACAACATCCAACATAGTCCCTCCTCTGGTGGGCTCACTCACCAGCTGTGACAAAAAGTTGTCCTCCACACACTCTAAAAATTTCCTGAACTGCTTTTTTTCTGCTGTATTAAGTTCCCAGCAGATATCTGGCAAGTTGAAGTCGCCTACAAAGTACAAGGGCTGATGATCCTGAGAAATTCTCTAGCTGCTTATAGAATAAGTTGTCCACCTCTTCTTCCTGGTTGGGTGGACAATAACAGACTCCCAGTAGGATGTCAGCCTTATTGGCCTTCCCCTTAACTCTTACCCATAGGCATTCAACTTCATCATCATTAGTTTCAATCCTCATGGCATCTAAACCTAGTTTAAAATCTTCTTGACAAGTTCTGTCAGTTCATGAGCTAAAAATCTTCTGCCCTTAACAGGGAGATGGAGCTCATCTGGTTCCAGCAGGCCAGGTGCCGTAAAGGTTGCCCCATGATCACAGTATCCTAAATTCTGCTGATGACACCAACCCTTGAGCCACTTGTTAATAATGTGGGCTCTCCTATTCCTTTCACCATTTTTCTCAGCCACCAAAGGGACTGAGGAAAAGACTACCTGAGCCCCTGTCCTTTCAACCACTCATCCCAGTGCCCTAAAGTCCCTTTTAATTGTCCTAACACTCCTCTGTTCAATCTTTTCACTACCAGCCTGGAGTATCAGCAGTGGGTAATAGTGAGACGGCTGAATCAGCCCAGGAAGTCTCTCAGTGATATCCCATACCTGGGCCCCAGGGAGGCAGCAGACCTCCTTGTGGGATGGGTCCGGTCGACATATGGGGCCCTCTGTTCCTCTCAGAAGGGAGCCACCCACTACAATTACCCTTCTTTTCTTTTTGATGTTAGAGGTGGTGATCTGTCTTACAGATTAATCATTTTTGGGAGGCTCACTGGACAGATGATTTTCTTCTAAATCATCTGGCTGACTCTCTAGATCCAGGGGCTCATACCTATTCATAAGTGGCATCTGGCTGGGGGATGGGGGTTGGGAGGAATTTTTATTATTACCTCCCTGAGCAGGGACCCATTTCCACTCCCCTTCATTTACCAGGTGTGCTTCTATTGCCTGACAGTGGGAGTCATAGGAGTCCTCTGACTCTTGGTGGGCCTCCTTCAAGGATGGAAGGACTGAAGTCCACCAATTTATTTCCTTTTCGCTTTCCCAGATACTCATTAGTCTTTCAACTTTGTCTCTAAGCTCAGCCACCAGTGAAAAGAGATTGTTCACCTGTTCACACTGCAGGCAGGTTTCCTCTGCAACATCCCCGGAAACCACTGATAAGCTCAAACACTCCTCACAGGAATGGGTCTGTACAGATGCATCCTTTTGGACGGTTCCATTTGGTTGCATATGCTTGTACTAACTACAGTTTTCAATCACGTAAAAACCATTACTACCAGAAACACCAACCAAACGAAACTCTGCAAACAATACACAGCAAACCTTACTAGTAAGAAAAACCTGCAATCCTGCCTGCTTGCCCTGCCTGCACAAACTGCCACACAAATTGCTGTGCCATGCCCTCAGAGACTTGCCACGCCCTACCACGCCCTCAGTGATGTGCCGCGCCCCTCTTTGCCTGCTCCTGTTTGCCGCACTCCAGGTCACTGCGCTCCCTAGAAGCATCTTATAATCAGTCACTCAACGACGGAGGAAGGCGCTCCCCTTCCCTGCATCACTCAAGTGCAATGAATGCACCTGAGCAGCGTTTTTATGATAAGTTATAATATAACTTAGGATCCAATGTTTCTTACCATCCAATTGTTGGTGGGGTACACATTGAAATCCTGTCCCTCAATTTCAAGGAAAGTAACCGCTAAATCTGCGTCCAAACTCTGGGGAGAAGTCTGGCACACTTTCCAGGTGTGTGTAGGAGGCTTCTGCCTCCATGATAATTGTGTGTGCTTTTACAGCAACTACCTGCTCAGTTACTCTTCCTCCTGACCCCTACCAGTGGGATGGAGAGAATTGGTGTTGGGGGTTAGGTTTGCTCTTTTTTTACTTTAAAGAATTTTTTCCCCATAAGTTACCAAGGAGACTAAGTGTTGGAGACTTAAAGAGTACTTGACCAAAACAAAGAGATGACCAAAAGCTCAGTTGGGGAGGGTTTTTCTTATTTGTTGTAACTCCAAAAGGGAGGGGGTAACTGCCATCCCTGATAACAAGCCAGCCGTTAAAAACCAGGTGGGGTATTGTTTCTTATCTCTGCTCAGTCTTCCACTGCTCCCATGGGAATATCTTCTATTAACGCACCATTAAAGCTCACCAATGGCATGACACATTTCATCATCCTATTGTGAGATGCTCTACCAGAGAAGAAGCCAAACCATTTCTACCTAGATAAAAAGGAGCCAAAAGTGTCATCAGGCACTCTGGTGTTCCCACGAGGCTCCCAAAGGAAGACCGGACCCACTTTGGGACCCCTGGCTCCACAGGACCATCTCTGCTTCCAACAAGACCACATCTGCCACTCCAGGAGGGCTGACTTTGGACTGTTTCTAACATCCTGACTAACAGGGCGTCAGGTTGTATTTCTGACTCTGTCAGGGTTTTTTTCCTGAGATTCCTTGTTTGTTTGTTTCCTTATTCTTTTGTACTACAACATTTGTATTTTTTCTAATATCCCTAGTAAAGAACTGCTATATCTATTCCCAAAATCTTTACCTGACAGCCTTTTAATTGCAAATTTATAATAATTTGAAAAGAGAGAGGGGGGGGCTTACATTCCAAGGGAGACTCCAGTCTTCCTTGGCAAATACCTGTCTATTCAAACCAAGACAATTGGAAAATGTAAAACCAGTGGGTTAAGGTAAGAACAGTTTAATAATTGAAATATAGTAAAATAAAATACTAGTACTTATAATTGCAATGAAAATGGCCATAACAAAGACAGAAAGAGGAATAAAACCCAAGAAAAACAAGTGATGCAGAATGCAATTTCTCACCACTCGCTGACTGATGCCCAGCCTGTCTCAAAGCAGTGATTGGCTCCTCCTGGCCAACTCCTCCCAGTTTATATACTGAACATGTTATTCTATGATATGGGATATCCCTTTGGCAAGGTCAGGTGAACTGTCCCAGCTGTGCTCCCTCCCAGCCTCTTGTGCACCTGCTCACTGGCAGAGCATGAGACTGAAAAGTACTTGATTTGGGGTAAGCACTCCTCAGAAACAACCAAAGTATCAGTGTGGTATCAACATTATTCTCATCCTAAATCCAAACCACAGCAATATACAAGCTACTAGGAAGAAAATTACCTCTATCCTGGCTGAAACCAGGATAGTAATTTAAAACATAGATATTAGAACCATATTAGAAGCAGTGTCACCAAAAAAGCCTGAAGGGTGTTAGTAATTGGAGAGTCCTCTCTGAGAGGCACAGAGGCACCCATTTGCCATCCAAACAATCTCTCTAGAGAGGTTTGCTGCCTGCCAGGGTCCCACATTCATGATATCACAAAGAGGCTACCAAGCCTGATACAGCCAGAAGTTTATCATCCATTCCTACTCTTTCATGTAGGGTCAAATTGTTACCAAATGTCTGAAATATCAGAATCAAACTCTCCAACACTAAAATTGTGGTACAGAGGGCATCATTTAATTCAGGCCTGAGGTGCATGCAGGAGAGTCTACCCTAATGTGGACCCGTGATTCTACAAGAGGGTTACTTGTATACAGTCCCTACATGCATAGTACAATATACCTCAGCTGGCACTGAGGACTCTGTGTGAGAATGTCTTTACACATCTTCCTGGTTGTTGGCCAGCCTCTGCTTTGTGCTGTAAAAAAATAGGGCCTCCTGTCCAGTAGGTCTTAATTTGTGGTGCAACCTTTCACCTAATCAATACCAATGTTGTGGGTTCTCTAATACATCAATTTCTATATTTCTATTTTCTTGATTTCTGTTAGTTGATCTACCTTGTTGTTCCAATAAGTTTGTAAGGCTTGGTCATTTGCGTGGGCTTTAACCCAGCCTATGTGGATTTGTCAGGACTGAGCCTGTCATAACAGCCATTTCCAATTGTTATAAATGAGACAGCTGGATTAGCAAAAATAAAATAAAAAAAAAAAATTATTTTTCACGTAACAGTGAACACGGAAAAACCACGATAAAAAGGCAGCTCCGATCCTCTTGCTGAACCATCCACAAACCATTTTTCTCTTCTTTTGAGCTCCTCTTCCTCCAAATCAGGCTTTATTTTAGTCTGCAATTCAACTATCTTTGCACAATTATGAGTGATTCCCTCTATAGGTTCACTAAACAAAAACTGAGCTGGGTTCTGAGCTGCAGTTGTTCGCAACTCTAATTCTTGTGAGTGTATCAATATAGCCTCATACTTAAGAAGTCTAGCATCTGTGAGCCACTTCTCCGCTTTCTGCTGCAGAATAATTCTTACGTTGTGTGCAGTGTTGTCCTGGTTTAGGATAAATTAGGGGAGAACCTCTAAAAGGGAGTCCTCTAAAAACAAACCTCCACTATCCCTCCCCCCCATATGGTAGGACTGTGTTTCTACCCCTGGGGCAGTCTGTTCCAGGTGTACTGCACTCCCCTCCATGTAAAAGCAATCTGAGGCCGGCATTCTGCTGCCAGAGGAATAGAGAAAAATGCGTTTGCGATGTCGATAGTGGCGTACCACTTTGCTGCCTTGGACTCCAGCTCGTACTGCAGTTCCAGCATGTCTGGTACGGCCGCGCTCAGAGGTGGAGTCACTTCATTCAAGGCACGATAATCCACAGTCAACCTCCATTCTCCGTCAGATTTTCGCACCGGCCAGATGGGGCTGTTGAAGGGTGAGTGGGTTTTGCTGACCACCCCTAGGCTCCCCAGCTCTCGAATCATCTTGTGGATGGGGATCACAGCATCTCGAGTGGTTCTATATTGTCGACAATGCACTATTGAAGTGGCAATTGGTACCATTTGTTCTTCTCCAGTCAAAAGTCCTACTGTGATCGGGTTCTCAGACAGTCCAGGCAAGGTGTTCAATTGTCGAATGCTTTCTGCCATCACAGTTGCTACTCCAAAGGCCCACCTGAACCCTTTTGGGTCTTTAAAATACCCACTCCGGAGGTAATCTATGCCCAAGATGCATGGGGCCTCTGGGCCAGTCGCAATAGGGTGTTTCTTCCACTCATTCCTAGTCAGGCTCACATCTGCCTCCACCAATGTATAGTCCTGTGATCCCACGGTCACACCAGCAATAGAAACCGATTCTGCCCCTACATATCTCGATGGGATCAATGTACACTGCGAGCCAGTGTCAACCAAAGCCTTATAGTCTTGTGGCTTCAATGTGCCAGGCCAACGAACCCACACAGTCCAAAACACACGATTTTCCCTAACCTCTACCTGGCTAGAGGCAGGGCCCCTCTAAGCATGATTATCCTTCTTTCCTGGAGTATATGTCTTAGAGGTTCCTTCAAGGGGATCGGACATGTCATCATCGACATCATACTTGACATCCTGGCTGCGAACAACTGGAGCTGCTCTCTGTTTGGTGAGACTTCCTCTTTGAATTCTACCTTCCTTCAAATTACGTACCCGTTGTGCCAGAGCAGCAGTGGGCTTTCCATCCCATCTCCTCATGTTCTCTCCAGATTCACGCAAGAAGAACCACAACTCAGCTCGTGGGGTGTACCTTTTCTCCCCATCAAAGGAGCGCCTGCATTGGATACCAGGGCCTATAATTTGCACAGCCGAGATTTGGAGGAAGTCCTCCTTAATCTCTTCCCTAAGTTTCTTATGATTCTCCTCTATTTTGTCTTCTAATTTCTGCAGTCGTGTTTCCACAGCTGCAATTCTGGCATGAGTTGGGCCATGTACAGCATCAGCATATGCTCGAAGCTTTTTCGCCATATGGAGCACAGTCTCATATGTCTCATCTCGCTTCATTATTGCTAGAGCAGAAGCGTATTCAGACGGCCCAAGTCACACAAGTTTCCTCCACATTACAGGTGTACATGGTACCAGGTCTGGATTCCTAGTTGTTATATCATCTGAAAAAATGAGCTCTGCTACCGCCATCTCTCTCAGACGTTGGATCCCCTGTTCTATGGTCCTCCACCGTATCTGCTGCAAATAGAGGTCATCTGCACACAGGTATCTTTGTGCTACATCGTCCAGAATCTGTTCCCAGAGGCTGTGAGGACTAGCCTCCCTCATCATACCCTGGTTGATGACAGGATCAAGTGACAGAGATCCCAAATGCCTCGCTTCAGTGCCATCCAGAACTGTAGCCTCCCCTGCAGCATCCCAGAGGCGGACTAACCAACTAATTCTAGATTCATCGGGTTGTCGCCTGTAATCCTTTCTCAGGTCCTTTAGGGAAAAGGAATCAATATTGGCTCCAGAACCTACATCCCTCAATGTGGTTTCTGATTTTGGTGAAGGTCCTTCTCCTGGATTATCATCATCATCATCCTCCACCTTGCGATCGGTCTTACTTGTACACTTTCCCCCTCTTGTATTAGCAGCAACAGCCCTTGGTTGAGGCAGATAGGTTCTATTTCCAATTGGCCTGCTTCTCCTGGGGCATACCATACCTTAGGGTTTATTTTCTCTTCATCCACAGTGGTTAACTTGTGTAGGCTTACCACCAGCTGGGATTCTTTTACTATTAAATTAATCCCAAGAGCCACAATCAGATCCCTCCCTAATAAATTGTAATCTGCCTCTTCTACTAATAGCATGTTTCCTACGCAAATTTTAGTGTCTGATTCAACCTCCACATCCTTTATTTCTGGTACTTTTAATGGTTCCCTTTTTGCTCCAATTACTAACATAGATTTCTTACTTGTTTTACATCCAGGTGGTAGTTTCTGCAATGTGGATTTTTCAGTGCCGGTATCAACCAAAAATAGAATTTGTTCCTTTTGGGGACCTACCTTTAAAGTTATCAAGGGCTCTTTAGTTGTTCTGGTCCCCAAAATGAAGAGCCCCCAACATTTCTAATCCTCCTGAAAGATCTGTTCATCTTTAATTTTCTTTTTGCAATCCCTTTTAATATGTCCCTTCTTTTTGCAATAGTAACATTCAGGGATTTCCCTCTTACCTTTTGATTCCCTTCTCATGGGTGCTGTCTGCTTTCCCTGCACCCCGGGTTTTTGGGTTGGTTTTACCAGATCTTGGACTTGCTCCTGTTTTTGAGCTTCTCGAACTGCAGCCACCAATACTTTTGCTTGTATCTTTTGCTTTTCCTCATCTCTCCTCATGTATACCTTTTGAGCTTTCCTCAATAATTCTTGCATACCCCTTTCTTGCCAATTTTCCGTTTTTTCCGAATGTCCTCCCATGATTTTGCCACAAACTGAGTTTTAAGTAACACCTCCCTGACCAGGGAGTTCGGATCAGTTCTAGAATATATCTGTAAACTTTTTCATAGACAGTCCAGCTATTTTGTCGGAGTTTTATCCTTCCCTTGACATTATCCAAACACTTTACTGATATTCTGATCCTGAGGCACGGCTTCCTGTATCCCCTAGATCACAATATTCCTTAAATCGACCATATTACACCTACCTTCTTTGGACTGGGCATTCCATCTCGGGTCCTGGCTAGGCCATTTTTGATCCCCTGTTATTCCTTGGGGGTTTTGACGTTTCCATTCCCGAATTCTTGCTTGTCTAATCATTTCTCTCTTCTCAGTGTTAAACAATGACCTTAGTATCTAGTTTATATCCTCAAAGCTGTAAATACTAGTGCTTAAAAATTCATCCAATCTTTCAGCAACCCCAAAAGGATCATCCATCAGTCTCCCCATTTCTTTCTTGAATGCCCTTACATCCCCCGTGTTGATAGGTACATTCACGTAGCCTATAATCCCCGGTGCTGTTGGTACTTCTCTCAATGGAAGAAGGTGATGGCCTTCTTCCTCACTCTCACTCTCCTCCTCATTGAGCTTTTTAGCTCTGCAGCTGGTTCTCAGGGAAGAATAAGGTACACCGGCTCATTGGGCTTGCTTTTTTGTTCCAGGGGGAGCCAGAGTGGGCTGGGGCTGTGCTCTCAGCAGTGTGGGCTGGGGTGCCAGGATCGGGGCCAACAGGGGTGAGGCTTCGGCGGGTTGGGAGGGCAACAGGAGCGGGGCTTGGAAGCTTACCTGGGGGTAGGGAGGTCTTGGGATTTGCGGCAGTTGAAGTGCTGACACAGGAGGGGGTTGGAGATCTATTAAAGGCATTGATGGGGGAGATGGCAACAATGGGGTGGCTGCCACAGCCAGTGGGGGGAGTGCCGCAGCTGCTTGTGCTGGCTGGGCTGCTGGCACCCCTGAGGGGGTGGCCTGGGCATGTACTGGCTGCAGTATGGGGTCTGAGGGAGCGGATGGGGAGCCTGGGCCTGCACCGGTTGCAGTATGGGGTCTGAGGGAGCGGATGAGGGAGCCTGGGCCTGGGCAGGCATGGATACCAAGTACGGAGGCGGGAGGTTGTCCAGGCGTTCCCATTTTTCACTTGAATCCTTGACTTCTTTTTTGGTTTTTACCGGAAATAACCCTACCTTGGGTTCTTTCCAGATTTCAGCATACTGCCTCTCCTCCCAATCCCCAGGCTTTTTATTAATCACATATGTATTCAATGCTCGACAGGCCCACATATCGAAAGTCCTGAACGTGGGCCAAATCAGATGTTCCTAAATTTCTTTACCTCCCCATACTTCCACACAATAATGTATCATTTTTTCCTTAGACATTTTCCTTCTCCGAGGACAATCTCCCCAATTTTCCAACAACCACCCCAAAGGGCTTTCCCTTGGAATATGAAACACACCATTCTCTTTTTCTGATTTTTGTTTCCTTGTGGTCTTTTTCTTACTTTTACTGTTTTTCTGTCCCAATTTTTAAATATCAATGTGTACTCACCATTCGCTGTTCTTCTGAAAGGTCCGAAGTCAGCTTCACACAACAAAGAACTTTTCAATTCTTTATTCAACGCCACAATGCACTGACCCGTCAATCAGTTTCTCCAAACTATTGACCCTGCAGTGAACTGTTCTGAGGGCTTTTGATTGAAGAATTCCTGTTATCACTGGGTTTTGTGTTCTTTGGGCTTTCTAAGCCCTGAACTAAAAGGTTTACCGATTCTCGAACTCAAAGGACATGTCCTTCCCTTTTAGTTTCCCCGTGACCGATCCCCGAAACCCTCCCTGGATTTGGAGTTGACGTATGTAAGGAGTGTTTTATCCCATCTCGTTTGCTTCCCTTTTGACCAACCACTTCCCTCACGGGAAGAGTGGAAATGCGATCTAGAGGTCCACTCTCACCTCGTGATAATATCACGTCTCAGACACACACTCAGTCACACCCACTCAACCACGCAATACTTACAGTTCCTTTTCCTGCGTGGGTTCTTCGTGCACGTAGAATTTTTATGAGTGAAAAAAAAAATAGCTGCAGCTCAGGGAGACCCCTTCTGGGTTCCCTCCAAGTTCTCAACTTGAGTTCCGAACTTGAGTCTCCTTTTTTATCGTGGCTGTGGCCTAAATTTGTTCATAATATAATTGGTTCCACAGGGTTTCCCACACTGCCAGGCTGCCGAAAATCGGCGGGGCGCCTCCTGGACAATGCGGGGTGCCCGTGAACCCCAAAATTGTATCATGTCGGGGTCACCAACCTGTTATAAATGAGACAGCCGGATTAGCAAAAATAAAATTAAAAAAAAAAATATTTTTTGAGTAACAGCTAACACGGAAACCCATGATAAAAAGGCAGCTCCGATCCCGGGTCAGCAACTGGGTGAACGTATGGACAGGCCTCTATCGCACCAGTCCTCCCCTGTTCACAAATCCCACCACCATGAGTCCAATTTTTATACAGTTTATTTCCCCCAAGGCTAGATCCTTTGTCCACTATTCTGGGATGATGTATTCTTGAAATTTTCTTTTGAGGCTGTCCCCCTCCTGAATGGATTTCTGGGCAGAGTAGGTGAGTTGATTATTCTTTCTGGGGAGGCTGCATTGAGTGGGTCGAGTCGTTGAGTCTTATCTGATTCCACTCCTCCTTGAGTAATTGCTGTCAACGGCCCATCTCCAGGGCAGGGGGGGCTCTCTTTCAGGTGTTGATTTCTATTATTCCCTTGTTGGAGGCATCTAACCTGAAATGCAAGCCTAGTTTTCCCAGAACGGGTGCTTATTCATTTATTTATTAACATTTTATTTCAGCACGAATTATTAAATGTAGTATATTCCCTATAACACAATCTTCCTTCTGCCAAACTGCTTTCCCATTTACCTGCCAATCTAATGCTTCCCTGTGTGGCACCAGCCCATACTGCATAAAAATCAACATATACTGTTTCTGTATTTTCCTTTACTGCCAGTAATATAGCTTTCAATTCTCCTACCTGTGCACTTCCTAGTCCTTCTTCTATTACTTCTTCTCCCGTTTCAATATTCAGAGCCACCACTCTGTATTTCCATCTACCATCAACGCATTTGGCTGAGGTGTCAGCAAATTAAACACTTTTTACTTTACGGAATCTGAGACAAAGGCAGCGGCATCCGATATAGGACTACATTTATTTGATTGTTGCAGAGCTAACATGTCTGGAGTTACAGTTATCTGTAATTTGGTAGGCTTTGTTGGCCCTTCAGTAACATTCATTTGGACTGTGATTCCTGAGAGACATGCATGCCACTTGTGCTATGCCCTCAGGGAGAGCACTGCCTTTTTCAAGGCTGGCTAGCAAATTGAATGGCCCTTGAATTTTTACAGGCTGTTGCTGCTGGATTTTTTCTACCTGTTTGAGGGCTCTGGTCAGGGATAATAATCCCTTTCCCCAATCAGTGTATCTCCTTTCAGTGTCTTTCAGTGCTGTGGAACTAAACCCCAGTGGTCGTTTTGGCCCATGTGATCCCTTTTGAAACAAATTACAGTAAGTTCCGTGTTCAGCAAAACCCCACTCAGCTATCATAGGATCACTGGGGTGAACTGGCCCAAGCGATTGGTATGTTTTCAATTCTTCTATTAGTGTTTGCAAAGCCTGTTTGTGGTTATCAAGCCACTCCCACTTCTGATGTTTCCTCATTAGAGTGTATAAGGGTCTTGCTATTATAGAAAACCTGGGGACGTGATTTCTCCAGTATCCCAGGGTACCCGTGATTTGCTGCAGTTCCCTTTTTGTCCTGGGGGTAGGTATAGTATCCAATTTTGTAATGGTTTCAACTGGAATCACAGCTTGGCCTGCTACCCACTAAGTGCCTAAGAATTTAACTTCTTTAGAAGGTCTCTGACACTTGGTTGAGGATAGTTCTACTCCCTCTTCACTCAATTTATTCCCTGTCTTGTGCTGCAAGCCTCACTGCATTTTCTTCTTTCCCCCCTACCAACACATCATCAATGTATTGGTAAAGCTGCACTCCTTCCTGGATCTTTATTTGTTGAAGGAGTTTGGCTAATGCACTGTGAGCAATGGTTGGGGAATGCTTATATCCCCTGGGGTAGGTGAATGAATGTGCATTGTGTTCCTTCCCAAGTGAATGCAAATTTCAGTTTATCTTCCTCCCAAATTGACACCATAAAAAACATGCTCTTTATATCAAACACTGCCATCCACTTATGTGTGGATGCTTGCAGTGTAGCAGTGAGATTTGCAATATTTGGGACAGCTGCAATCAAGTGTTCTGTGTTTGCATTAAGTCTCTGATAATCAACTGCTAAGCACCAGCTCCCATCTGTTTTTTTCACCGACCAGACAGGGGAGTTAAATGCAGAGTGTGTTCTAAATATAATGCGTCTCTGCTCCAAATTTTTAACTTCTTCATTTATTCCTTGTTTGGCTGCAGGGGATACAGGGTATTGTTTGGCATTAGTTAGAGCAGAGGCAGGCAATATTGGAGCCATTCTTAGGAGGTTGATTTTTTTTTTATTTTTCCCAAAGAGATTACTTGTCGCCCTGATTTTCAGCCTTCTGATTGTTTACATTCTTGGAGTTCTCACAATTTTAACATAAAGTAAATTGTTTTTGCATTCCTCTCTGTGATGGACTGCTAGTTTGACCACTGGGGTCAGAGGGGTGTTCCTCTCGTCCCCCAGTCCTTGACCAAATCCCAAAAACTATATAAGTTGAGTTTCCCAAAATAAAAGCCCTTCTTTTCTCGCTCTCAACCCGACGGTGAGTGTTGTTCTTTTGTGTCGAGATTGTGACATTTACTGTGTGAGGTTTCTGCAGACCCAAAGGATCACACAGCTCCATTTGGTAGCTGCCAAATTTTTCCTTGAAAGATATTATATCCTAAAATGTTTTTATCATGATCAGCAATTGCAAACATATGTGAAGTAATCCATTTTTCCCCAGGTGACCATAAACGGACTTTAGCAATATAAGCTATAGTGCTATTTCCATTGAAGCTGGTCAAATGAATATTTTTCTTTTTAAAACTTAGGTTTAACTTTGCAGCCTCTTTGCGGGTGAACAAAGAAATTTGGGCCCCGGTGTCAATTAAGGATTTCAAATGATTCCTCTTATGTCCCACTGGCAAATATACATAAGGGCTAATCTCATTAGGAATGCACTGATATGCAGGTAGGCACTGAGCCAGCTGCCCTCTGGACACCCCAGTGCTGATCAGTTTTCTTGTGTTGCAAAAAGATTGGGACCGATCCTTTTTTCCTGTTGTCGTGGTTTGACACTGGCCCAAGGCCAGGTACCCACAAGAGCAGCTCACTCACCTTCCCCTGCAACAGCTGGACAGTGGAGAAGGGAAAAAAAATTAATGAACACTTAATGAGTGAGATAAGGACCAGGAGAAATATTTCAAGGGCAAAACAGGCTCAACATAAATTGCAAAGTGAACTTTAATACTAACAGAACCAGAGGAGGATAATGAGAAGTAAAATAAGCCCTTGAAACACCTTTTCCCCCCCAGCCCCTCCCTCCTTCCCACCAACAGTGCAGAGAGACAGGGCATGGGGCTTTTTGGTCAGTTCATCACCGAGATTTTCTTCCGCTACTCTGGGAGAGGAGTCCTTCGTCTGTGAGACCATGGGGTCCCTCCCATGGGAGAGAGTTCTCCGTGAACTTCTCCAGCATGGGTCCATTCTCATGAGCAGCAGCCATACCACACCTCCTGCAACTTGAACCCCCTCCACGGGCAGACAGTCCTCCCAAAACTGATGCAACATGGATCTCCCTTTCCACGGGATGCAGTCCTCCAACAACAGGCTGCTCCAGCCTGGAAGTAGGGCCCCCCTCTCTCCACTGGGTCTTCTACAGGATCACAACCTCCTCCAGGCATCCATCTGCTCTGGCATGGGCATCTTCCCTATGAGCTGGGGGATGGATCTCTGCATTCCCTGTGGACCCATGGGCTGCAGGGAGACAGCCTGCTTCACCATGGTCTTCACCACGGCCTGCACAGGAGTCTTGGCTCTGGCACCCGGAGCACCTCCTCCCCCTCTTTCTCCACTGACCTTGGTGTCGCCATGTTGTTTTTCCTCACGTTCTCCCCTTCTCTGACTAGGAGCAAAACTGTGTGGCTTTGTTTTGATTTCTCCTTAAATATATCATGGATTGTGGATTGCATAAGGCTCTGTTATAGGATACATTGCTTTTGATCTCATTTAATTTCCTCACCAAATAAATTTTTAATACAGCTGGGGCTTCTCTAATCAGGGGTCTCATTCTGTCAGGGTCTACATCTGCAGAGATTGGAATATCTCTCTGTAGTGGTTTTGGTTCAAAAACCAAGTCATGGCACCATTTGTGTGGTGGTTTCATGTTTGCCAAATTTTGTTTGCCAACTGGGAGATAGGATTTTGGGAGAAAAAGGCAAAAGCAGGCTCAACTCAGAAGTAAAAACAGATAGATTTTATTAGCATCCACTAAGAGAAGAAAATAAGAAAAGAAAAAAACCCAACACAAATTAATTTCTAAAACCAACCCTTTCTCCCACTACAAACTGTTCATTTTCTACCAACAATGTAAAGAGGCAAAACTTGGAACTCCAGGTCAGTACCACTTATAAAACAGTCTTTTATTCAGTCTTTGAGAGAGAGAAGTCACTCCTGTTGTTTGGTAACTTTCCACAAGAGAAACAGTCTGCTTGCAGCTGCTCTTTGAGGCCTAACGTAGGGTGGGGGGAGAGATCCCCTCCTCCCCCCAGGCCAGGGGTGCCGGCAGCCAGGGTCCCCACTGCGGCCCCAGACACGCAGCCAGCGCTGCTGAACTGCAGCCCTGCCTCCTCTTGTTGCCATAAGGCCTCCGTTAGCAGTAGTTAGGCTAAGGCGTTGGTTCCTGGTGCAGGCCCATGGGAACCAAGCCTGAGAAATGAGGCCTGAGAATCTGCTGATGCAAGGAACAATGTTTAAAGGACTTTGTACAGAATGTAGTACATACAGATATACAGATTACTCGTGAAATATGGTTACATTGTTACCAATAAAATGTTTTCTATGGTGGGAGTTAAGCTTAGAAAATTAACCTTAATTTTAGCTAAAGCAAGCATGCAAAATTTATAACCGTTAGAAAGGTTATCTAAAAGATGAATGTGAATGTTTGAAGTGAAGTATGTAGGAAACTGCACATAGGCTGATGAAGTAAGACTTGTAACAAAGGTATAAAAAATGAGCATCTTTGTAACCAACTTGGGACACTGACTTGGGACGCTAGTCATCAGGTCCCCGGGGCCTCAAAGAAAGCACCGCATAAAATGACACTCTGTTGGTTTGTGTTTTCTCTCGGGATCGGGCAACAGTTTTCTGGCGACCGCGGCAGGACCTCCGGAGGTGGCTGGGGCGGTTCGCGAG
Source organism: Zosterops lateralis (assembly GCF_965231275.1). Classification (NCBI taxonomy): domain Eukaryota; kingdom Metazoa; phylum Chordata; class Aves; order Passeriformes; family Zosteropidae; genus Zosterops; species Zosterops lateralis. Next base: position 8,221,141 of record NC_139801.1, read on the forward strand.
CTGATCAACTCCACGCCGGCACCAGGTGATTTCTGGGGAGTCATCGACCCACCCCCGACCCCACGCCTGATGGACAACTGTGGGAAGGTAAGCCCGAAGGTGCTTTATTATTTAGGTTTGGGTGCCTGCCTAATAAGACGGGGCGGCGATCCCCGCAAGGTTGGGCAAAAGACGTCTATGGTCTGGGAAGCCTAGGCGCCGACCGTCAGACGAAGCGAAAGCCTCGCAGGATCGGCACTTGCCCCTCGCGGCGACGAGAAGTGGCAAGATTGGTATTGGTATCGGTATTGGTATTGGTATTGGTATTGATATTGGCACTGGTATTAATATTAGTATTGGTGTTTGGGTCTATCTATATTTAGTGTGTGTGTGTGTGTGTGTAAGCAACTAGAAGGAGTGAAATATGATGCCGTTTAAAACCTTTAAAGCTTTGGTACAATCCAATGATAAAATCCTTGGGAATTCCCCCTTGGGATGTTTACTGGGAAGGTGGAAAAAGGAAGGATTCCACCAAGAGTTACATAAAGGTAAAATGGTTGATTATTGTAATCATTGGTGGCCACAATATGAAACTGGTGGCCCAGAATGGCCTTTGAATGGATCTGTTAACCCTGATGTTATAACCCCCTTGATGTGGTTCTTACAGAATAATGAGAAATGGGATGAGATACGTTATCTTGATTTGTTTTATGCTCTCAAAAACAAACCAGAGTGGCAAAAGGAGTGTGTAATTATGATCTTGCAAAAGACAGAGAATGGAGATGGTTGCTTAGGATGTAAAAATAGAAGTAAATGTGATGAGTGCATAAGTAAGTTAGCGAGTACGGAGGAAGACATTTCGTTGCTCATATCCCCTAGTGCCCCCCCTTTAGAATCCTCTGAAGAAGAGGATGGAGCAGAATGTGGGGAGGAGGAGAAAGTGGTTTCCTGGGACTCGGGGAAAAGTGATACTCAAGAGTCACCTGCGAGAAAGGTGAAAGAGAAGCCAAGAACTCCCTTAGCTGAAAGAACTAGAAAAGGGAGAAAGGGTCGAGAGGAGCCTCAATTGATGGCCCCATTGAGGGAAGTGATGGGGGCTCAAGGAGAGAAAGTAGTGATTAAAGTCCCATTTTCCCTAGGCGATTTGATGATCTGGAAGCAGTCAGCAGGGTCATATCGGGAGGACCCGGAAAGAGTGGCTTGCGTGGTTAAAATGGTGATAAAAACTCAGAACCCGGATTGGAATGATTTACAAGTTTTACTAGATACATTAATGGACTCCACTGAAAAGGAGATGGTATTACGGGTCATGATGGAGAGAGCTAGGGAAATGGTGCGGTTGCAGCTGGCTGAGGGAACTTTGAATGATTTGGTGCCAAGAGAGGATCCTGGGTAGGACCCGAACACAAACAGGGGTTGGAAAAGGCTTAAAGACTACCAAGAGTTGCTGATTGAAGGAGTTAGGACTGGAATACCTAAAACCTTAAATTGGTCTAAATTATATTCTGTAAGGCAGGATAAAAACGAATCTCCTTCTGCATTTTTATAACGGCTGAAAGAGACAGCCAGGACATATACTGATTTGGAAGTGGAAGGAGAATCAGGAAAATTACAATTGGCTTTGATTTTTACGGGGCAATCGCAGGAAGACATTAGGAGAAAGTTACAGAAATTAGAGGGGGAAGACACAAGGAATTTAGAGAAGATGTTGGAAGTTGCTTGGAAAGTGTATAATAATAGGGAGAAGGAGACAGTAAAAAGGCATCAGGCTAGCATGTTAGCAGTGCTACAGCAGGCTGTGGGGGGTGAAGCTAGAGGAAGGGGGCGGGGAAGAGGGAGAGGAGGTATTGGTCGCGGGAGAATTCTACAAAGTCAGGGAAGAGGGGGAGCTGGGAATGTGTTTGGGGTCCAGGGAAGGTTGGATATTAATCAATGTGCCTTTTGTAAGCAGATGGGGCATTGGAAAAACGAATGTCCAGTGAGATTGGGAATGGGGAACTCGGGAGCAACTACTATGGGAAATATGGGAACTTTCGCTTCAGGGACAGCAGATGTTGCTCAAGCATTTGTTTTAGGAAACTATCAGAATCAGAGCTGACTAGACCGGGATCTCAAGGTAACCCTAGAAATTGGGGGACAAGAACATGAATTAAGGGTGGACACTGGAGCAACACATTCAGCATTAAACACAAAATTAGGACCATTAAGTGATACTAAAATTAAAGTTGTGGGGGCTATGGGAAAAATGGAAGAGAGGGCCTTTCTACAGCCCCTAGATATTAAATTTGGAGGGAAGGCGTTTGATCATCAGTTTTTATATTTACCTAACTGTCCGGAGTCTCTTCTTAGAAGGGATCTATTGTCACAATTAAATGCAAAAATAATATTTGAAAAAGGAAGAGTTAAACTGGAAATACCAGATGAACAATTGTCCAAATTATTTGTAATTAAAGAAGTTGAACCTACCCCCGTCCCAGAGGAAATAGAACAGGCAGTAGTACCTTGGGTTTGGGAAACAGGAGTCCCCGGAAAATCCAAAGCAGCCCAGCCAGTGGTAATTGAATTAAAGGAGGGAGCACAACTTGTTAGGGTGAAACAGTACCCCATAAAGTTGGAAGCCCGGAGAGGGGTAGCCCCTTTAATCACTCAGTTCACTACGCTAGGGATACTACAGGAATGTGAATCTGAATTCAACACCCCCATTTTTCCTGTAAGGAAGCCAAATGGTAAGTATAGACTAGTGCAGGATTTAAGGGCAATAAATAACATTGTCAAAGACATTCACCCGGTGGTGGCCAACCCGTATACTTTGTTAACATCTGTGTCAGAGAAATTCCAATGGTTTACAGTTATCGATTTAAAAGATGCCTTCTTCTGCATCCCACTGGCATTAAAAAGTAGGAAATATTTTGCCTTCGAATGGGAAAACCCAGATACCAGACGAAAAAGGCAGCTCACTTGGACACGACTTCCCCAAGGATTTAAGAATTCTCCTACAATTTTTGGAAATCAATTAGCCAAAGAGCTGGAGAAATGGAAGACGACTCAGGTAAGAGAATCACCCTTCTCTTACATTCTCCTCCAGTATGTGGACGACATCTTTTTGGCTACAGAACAACGGGAGGTCTGTTTAACCCTAACCATAGAACTGCTGAATATGCTGGGACAAGGAGGATATCGGGTTTCTAAGGAAAAGGCCCAATTAGTCCAAGAGAGTGTGATATACCTAGGCTGTGAAATCTCAAAGGGGGTAAGGAAATTGGGAATCAATAGAGTTGAAGCTATCTGTGCAATACCCACACCCCGAAACCACCAAGAATTAAGATCCTTTTTAGGAATGGTGGGTTGGTGTAGACTCTGGATACCAAACTTTGGACTAATGGCCAAACCCCTTTATGAGGCTTTAAAGGAGTCTCAACTGCAGTGGAGCAAACCACAGGAGAAGGCCTTCCTAGATCTGAAACGGGCCTTGAAAGAGGCACCTGCACTCGGTCTACCAGACTTAAATAAAGACTTTCAGCTATACGTCAATGAGAGGCAGCGACTAGCCCTGGGCGTACTAACCCAAACTCTCGGATCGTGGAAGAGGCCTGTTGGGTATTTCTCTAAACAACTGGACACTGTGAGCGCAGGATGGCCGGCATGCTTGCGGGCAGTGTCAGCCACAGTGATACTGATCCAGGAGGCCCGAAAATTGACTCTGGGGAGAAAGATGGAGGTGTTTGTGCCCCATATGGTACTGGCAGTTTTGGAACAAAAAGGGGGGCATTCGATGTCCTCTAGCAGATTGTTACAATACCATGCATTGCTCAGAGAACAGGATGATGTTGAGCTCAAAGTGACTAATTGCATCAATCCAGCAGAGTTCCTCCGCAGTGAGCAGAATGAGAGCGAATTAACACATGACTGTGTGGAAATCATCGAACAGATATACGCTAGCCAACCGGACCTGAGAGATGTGCCCCTGGAGGTGCCAGACTGGGAACTGTATACCGATGGATCCAGCTTTGTAGAGAATGGAACCAGGTATGCTGGGTATGCAGTGGTGACCCTCACGCAGGTGGTGGAAGCTAGGGCCCTCACTCCAGGAACATCTGCACAGAAGGCTGAAATTATAGCATTAACCAGAGCCCTGGTCCTGAGCAGTGGGAAAAAGGTAAATATATGGACAGATTCAAAATATGCATTTGGAGTTCTGCACGTACATGGGGCTTTATGGAAAGAGAGAGGACTGTTAAGTTCACAGGGGACATCCATTTGACATCGGAATGAGATCCTGCTGCTACTGGAAGCTGTGTATAAGCCAGTGGAAGTGGCTGTGATGCATGTGAAAGGACACCAGAAAGATGAGGGAAAGATTTTTCGAGGGAATCGGCTGGCTGATTTAATCGCATGAAAAGCTGCTAGAAAGGTCTGGACTGAAATGGCGCTGATTCCAACGAAGGTAGGACCGGTACAACCTTATATGGGACAAAAACCCAGTTATTCCGCTGAGGATGAGATATTGGCACAGCTGGTCCAGGCCCAGAAAAATGCAATGGGATGGTATGTGACTGGGACTGGCCAAGTAGTGGTCCCTACCAAATTGATGAAGGTGATTTTAGAAACTGAGCATAATAAATGCCACTGGGGAGCAGAGGTATTGGTAAAATTTCTGAAGAGGGAAATTATCTCTAACCAGATGTTAACAATGGCTAAACGAGTGAATGCCATGTGCCCAGTGTGCCTTAAAAATAATCCAGTAGTGAGGAAGCAGATACAACTAGGGAAATTACAGGTAGGAGCAGAGCCAGGAGATTATTGGCAGATAGATTTTTCCGAATTGCCCCGATCACAAGGATACAAGTATCTGCTGGTGTATGTCTGCACATTCTCGGGATGGCCAGAGGCATTCCCTTGCAGAACTAATCAGGCCAAAGAAGTAGTGAAAACATTAATGAGAGAAATCATTCCGAGATTTGGGGTTCCATTGGGAATCTCTTCTGACAGGGGACCTCATTTTGTGGCAGGAGTGGTACAGACAGTTGCCCGACTGTTAGGTGTTACTTGGAATTTGCATACCCCATGGCGGCCTCAATCCAGCGGGCAAGTAGAGAGGATGAATCAAACCCTGAAAGGACAGATTAAGAAAATCTGTCAGGAGGCCAAAATCCAGTGGCCTCAGGCCCTACCATTAGCCTTGTTAAGAATTAGGATTAAACCCCGAGAGAGGATAGGAGTAAGTCCATACGAGATACTGTATGGCAGACCATATCATGCTACAGTATTAAAGGGAGACCCTCATGTAGTAGGGAATGATGTGCTCTTTAATTATGTGTTGTCTCTGAACAAGGAACTCACTGCCCTAAAAGGAGCCCTGCAATGGAACAGACCCCTGCCGCTGGAAAATCCTGTCCATGACATCCAGCTGGGAAACCAGGTCTATGTGAAGAATTGGAACACAGACCCCCTGAAAGAAACATGGGAAGGCCCACGACAAGTGATCATGACCACTTTCACTGCAGTAAAAGTTGAGGGGATCAACAACTGGATACATTACACCTGAGTCAAGAAGGTGCCGACCCATTGGGAAGTTCAACCGTTAACCCCCACTCGGATGGTGTTCCGGCCCAAGGTCAGATTCTGACAGTTGGGCTCTTGCTGATCTGCTTATTACCTTTAACCAATGAATTTGTAGTTATTACAGAACTCGAACCCAAAATAGTGATGATGGAAGGAATGAATGTGTCTATGACCTGTCTGTTTACAGACGACCAGAAAGCTGGATCCGAGGAAGTCAATGTAAGGTGGAGGAAACAGGGGGCAGAACAAATTCATACAGGTATAACTATGGTTTGGGATAAGGATGAGCAAAAGGGAAATACCACCCTGCAACTATCCAATGTCACGATAAATGACAGCGACAGTTATCGTTGCGTAGTCTGGATAAGAGAAAGCTTTGATTATGGGAATTTCAAATTGCAGGTTTTACCATGGGATACTGGGAAAATAAGTGGAGAAACTGTAACTGTAAATGTAACTCCAGTCTCAACTCAGGTGGATATGTGGGATGGACCTCCTTTGAGAATAAATTCTACCTTCAAATTGGAAAAGAAATGTTATCAAGATATCCAAGTCAAATGGTGGAAAAAGAATATACATCAGCAATGGGAAAGACAATTGGAGAATATAAGTTGGTGGACTCTGGGAACTTATGGGAAAGGGTGGCTGAATTATACCGATCCAAAAATAGGAGAGACAGAAGGTATATATTTGTGCATAGTGTCTTGTGGAGGGATAGGGAATTTTGGGTTACAAAAGGTGGAGGCAAGGGCCCACTTAGGCTCTGAAATTAAGGCTCAACATGGAGAATACCGGGTAACCAAAGGGAAGGATGTGATTCTTACCTGTGAAGTTAAAGAAGGCCAGCATTTTTCCGAGTATGGATGGTGATTTGGGAAAAATTTAACATCTGGAGGAAAGTATCAGATAGAAAGAAGATTAGGAGAATCGATTATCCTGATAGTAAGGAATGTGCAGCCAGGGAAAGATGAAGGCATTTACTGGTGTTGGATAGCACAGGATGATTGGTGGGCACATGCAAGAACGACGACATACCTAGGTGAAATGAGAGTGACTCGGCAGGTAGATAATGAGGTAGTGTTACCAAGAAACTCTAAACAGGAAAATCTGGTAGTAGGACTGATACAAGACTTTGGAAAAACTCAGAATGTATCATCCATAACTGCTTGTCTACCTTTACCCCATGCAGCAGGAGATCCTATACCCTGGGGAATTATTCCTATCACTGAAATGCCCCCGATCACCAGAAATGGGACAAAAGAATGTAGGAAAGAGTTGCATAATCGTACTGAGTGGACAGTTAAAACAACGATTCTCCCTAAACAGTGGTCATCACCTGGAAGCAGAGGGGATTGTGAAGCCTTACCCAATTCCAAATTCATCAAGATTGGACGATTCAGAAATGTAGGATGGTGTGAATATGATGAGGTGCAATTGCATAAAATGCCCACTACAAAATATTACTATGAAGTGGTTTGCCAGGATGGCAAGGAAGAGTGGACTACATGGCAAGCAATCTGGGGGCCAAGATTGCTGGAAACATATAGTTATCTGGGGAAAATTGGATGGTGTATACAATGGACTGGTAGAAAGAACCAGACACATGCCCACGTTCTGACAGCAGAAACAAGTCATAGGAAAATGACAGAGAAAGTAGAGTCATGGAATTGAACAAGGGTAATTACGTGTGATACACCAGGAGAGCAGATAGGGCTGGTACCGGTGAAGATTTTGCTGAAATGGGGATGTGAATGTAGAGGATACAACCACTCTATAAAAGGAGAATTAAAAGGGCAAAAGCAGGTGAATTGTAAAACTACTACCATAAGGAGTCCAGGGAATTTAGTATGGGTCATGGGACATGGAATGTGGACCACACATATACCTATAGATGGATTGGTGACCCAAATAACGTTGGGAGTGCCGACATTATGCCCATTCTGGAAACAATCAAGATTGACAGATTTGGACATAGGAAGGAGGAATAAAAGAGAGGTCATGGAGGGAATAAATCCAGAAGATGAATGGCATGAACCATCAGGAGGGGTCAAATTAGGTTGGATGTTAGAATCATTATTTGCTCCCATATCGACCTATAGAAATAGGGAAATGCTCTACCGGCTTTTGGGACAAACTGAGAGATTAGCATCAGCCACTAAAAAGGGGTTTAAGGATTTGAATTTGCAGCTACAAGCAACTAGTAGGATGGCTATACAGAATCGAATGGCATTGGATATGTTGTTATTAAAGGAACATGGTGTCTGCGGGTACCTACATGATAGAACAGATCATTGCTGTATCCATATCCCAAATGTTACAAAGGAAGTAGAAAAAGACATAAGTCAATTGGACGATATAGAGTCTAAAATACAGGAAACCAAAGAAGATGCTGAACACAATTGGATTAGAGCAATATTTAGCTCTTTAGGGATCCAGGTTTCTGGCTGGATATCCTCTGTTATTCAATATGTAATGATGATTATAATCTTGGTTGTGATTATTTTTGTAGCATATCGTTGTTTCTTAGGAATGATCTTTAGGGAAAGAATGCATACGAGAAGAGTCATGAAGGCCATGACCCGAAATGAAGTCATGACAAGAATTACTCCACCACCATCTTATATGGAGACTTGCATGAAGAAGAAAATTGAGCATCCTTGCAACTGGTTGAAGAATGCTCAAAAGGGAGGAGTTGTTGCCATAAGGCCTCCGTTAGCAGTAGTTAGGCTAAGGAGTTGGTTCCTGGTGCAGGCCCATGGGAACCAAGCCTGAGAAATGAGGCCTGAGAATCTGCTGATGCAAGGAACAATGTTTAAAGGACTTTGTACAGAATGTAGTACATACAGATATACAGATTACTCGTGAAATATGGTTACATTGTTACCAATAAAATGTTTTCTATGGTGGGAGTTAAGCTTAGAAAATTAACCTTAATTTTAGCTAAAGCAAGCATGCAAAATTTATAACCGTTAGAAAGGTTATCTAAAAGATGAATGTGAATGTTTGAAGTGAAGTATGTAGGAAACTGCACGTAGGCTGATGAAGTAAGACTTGTAACAAAGGTATAAAAAATGAGCATCTTTGTAACCAACTTGGGACACTGACTTGGGACGCTAGTCCTCAGGTCCCCGGGGCCCTCAAATAAAGCACCGCATAAACTGACACTGTTGGTTTGTGTTTTCTCTCGGGATCGGGCAACACTCTGTGATCTCTCGAAGGCTGGCTGCCCTGGGGCAGCGGGGCTTAAGCCGGGCCCTCTTTAGCCAGCCCACGATGTTACCTGGTCACTGGATGGGGGGGAAAGAGGAAGTCTCAAACCCAGTTTCACCTTTATATGGGTATTACCAAAAGTCACCCTTCGTTTTCTGAGTAGTCAGAACTGCATGTCAATCCAAAACCTGTCACTCCATAGGTCCCTGTCCTTTCCAGAGAATTCTAATGTCCTAGCAGGGTGATACTGTTTCAACCCATGACACTCTCTTTGCACGTGCATTGCTTGTGTGCAGGCAGCTTTTGTTACCGTGATATTAACACCATCTACTGAATGCATAGGAATTGAGGCTGGTTCTTCCCTTTCCATATAATTCATTCTGCCTGCCCAATATGCAGCTCTGCTGGTAATAGAGTGGGCTTCATCAGGGGTTTGCAGCCAATGGTGTAAAAATTCGCCTGCACCTCAAAACACAAAACTTTCTGTTCCATCTAATAATACGTCATCTCCACCCGTGAGACAAACTCCCCATAGATATTCAGTTTCAGTTTCTCCTGCTTTTCTTTTGTACTTTTCTCCAAGGTTTCCCATTTGCATAGGATCCCAGGGGGATGTTTTGGTAGTGTTTTGCCTCTGACCATTCTGGAGTCCTTCAGATATTTCAGTTTTTGTCATGGGTTTCATTTTAAATTCTGGATCATCTTCCTCTTTGAGATAGAAATTCTGTGCTTTCACCAGAATCCAACTCAATGCTTTCATTATCATTTTCATCAGAGCTTTCCCAGATATCACCATCCCAATCTTCAGGTGATGTTATTAATTTTTGAATTTTTCTAACATCCATAACTCTGGGAGCATGTAATAATGTCAATTCCAATTTTTCCTCCAATGTATTTGTGGTTTTTCTTAGATTCTTTTAGTTCTTGTTTTACTTTGTCGTATTGGCATTGCAGGGATAATTTTGCCAATTTTAATCTCTGTATTTAATTCATCAATTTATCATTTTCTTTTATCATTTCTCCTCTCCATTCCCAAGCAGAGTTTAAACATAGTGCAAGGGCATGTGTGCTGGTTTAGCATGGAAGTGATTTATTTTTTCTAACGAAATTATAGCAAAATGTTGACAGCTTGATTGACCAATTAGAGAGTTAGAAATGTCCCTGGACTACACAGGTTACAAATCAGAGAATCTCGGGAATTTCCCTTTTTGCCATCCAGCCTGCCAACAGGTAACGACCGGTCTGGTCCGCTCCATGCAGCCGAGGGAAGGGGAGGCTGCAACTACTAACATTCAGCCGACCTTAAGGCCTGCCCCGCCACTGGTCGAGTTGAGGGAGATGTCCCCTGGGCCCCCGGGAGCAGCTCTGAGCCCGGGCTGGGCTGAGCCCACCCCGATGTCACCGAGGGGTGGTGGGGGGGAGGCATCCATCAGCCTGGCAACTGAGATCCTGGCTGCCGTTCCTGAGCCCTCCCCATCAGTTCAGCTTTGAAGTCTAACACAGTGAGCTGCAGCCTAAGATGGAGAGACTCGGGCAAGAATGTAACTCTCACTGCACAGATGAAGCTTGCAAAGCACTAACCTTTCTCTGAGTGAGAGAACAGCCAGAGTGGGAGACATGTAAAGAGACACTATGAAGATACTGGGGTCAGTTAAGGAAGAGTGGCATCTTAGCCTTGACAAATCCCTGAGAACTCTGAAAAACAAGACTGCAGATGTCTTCTTATCTACAGTTTGGTTGGTATAGGGAATGGCCTAAGTTATTCAGATACATTGCTACAATTCCCCCCTCTCTTTCTTGGACCAGTCAAACTTTCTTTATTGCATTTTCTGCCAATCGAGTCATCAATTTTACAATACATGGAATGGTACAAAGCAAAACTGTAATAAAAGCTAATATTACCAAAGCACCCTTAGTGATCTCTTTTAACCAACCAGTGATTCCCCATCCCTTAAACCATTCATCCAAACTCCAGTCATTAACAGTCAACTTCTTCATGTTATCTTGTAACTGTTTAAGTTTCTTGTAAATGGATGCAGAATGGTCAGAGATGTTCATACAACACATTCCCTCAAAATCTTCACACCTGTGCCCATGAGCTAATAACAAGAAATTGATAGCAGCCCTGTTTTGCAGCATGCCATGTCTAAGACTACGTCAGTGAGCATTTGGTCTATAATGGCTGAAGTGATATTTAGCTGCTTAGCTGTCCAACAACCCAATTTATTAAGAGTAGCTAAGGTTTGAGCAGCAGCAACACCTGGCGCAAGGATTGATGATATTATCCTTGCTGGAGCGCCTCAAAACTCTACCTTATCCTGACAATTTGGCCCCAAGCTTGTGATTGCTCTTTTTGTTCTTTTGCTATGTCCTGCTCTCCAGATGGTCTGATTTAGCAACTCACTCTTGCTGGGAGCAAACATAGTTTCCCTAAGTAACACGGTCCACCAAATGCATTACTTGGGATTGCAGGCCATGCCCTATCTCCACAGATTAAGAAGACCCCTGGTGTAAGCATTCTTGCCGTCACATTCTCACCAGCACTGCCAGGATAAGTCCAACTGTGGCAGTGTTTGGTTAGGTCCTGATACCATGGAGAATTGGGATTAAGGATAACAGTACTATTTTTGGGACGTGGGACTAGGACATTGCTCATGTTCGTTGATCTTCTGTCTAGAAAGTAATTGAAAAACAAGCAATAATTTCCAGGTGCCTATCCTAACAGATCCAGCTCCTGAGGCTCCAACCCAGTCTGGTTCAGTGTTCATGCTACCATGCCTGCTTGGAAGCCTTCACCCTTTGGCCTAATTCCCAGTCTTCTACGTGTCCAATTTTGCCCTTCCTTTGGTTATGCTGCACCAATGATCCTCTGCACTAGGTCTACTTGCTCCCACATATGGTTTTCCTGCAGCTCCTACCCATTTTGTGAAACTATTGTAGTTACTCAAAGGGACACCAATTAAACATGTGCAAAAGGGGTCTCCTGGCATGGCTAAGAAAAAGCAAAAGGAATCCACCCCAGTCACATTAGCCCAATTAAGCCACACATTCTGTCAATGCCATCCTGGTGGGTTAATTTCTTCCGCACTACAGATGTAGCCACATAGTGCAAGTATCAAACTCAGAAACCCGCATCTCTGGTTTATGACCGCTTTTTGTCCTTATCCTGAGCAAAAACCTCTCCCCTATAAGATCAGGGAGAAAAGCCCAACCTGGTTGCACTCCTTGCCTTTTGTGCCCTTCTCCTATTCTGTCTTCTTTGGTTCTCCTTCCACCTACGCTTTGTCTGTTCCCACTGCTCAGGTCTAACACCCCAAGTTCAGGGGATGAATATTCCCTCTCCACACTCAATTGCCTTGACTCTATTCTCTCTTTCTTGTCTCTCGAGCTTCCGAAGCTCACTATGATACCACTGAAAGGCCTACACTAGATGGTCCTTCGACTCTAATAAACTCAGTGCCTCTTGACAGGTTTCTGGGGAATTCACAGTTATTCCAGTCACCTGGGATAACAACATCCATGCGTTAAATTCTTGAGAGTGCCGATGGCTGCAGTTTATGCACCTAGGAAAACTACCTCCTTTGAACTGATGCCACCGGTCAGAACCACACCCCACACATTCTAACTTCACCCAGGGATAACAAATTTTTTTGCAGTTCTGAGGACAACTGATGTCTTCAGGTAGTGCTGGTTGGTGGTTCATTTGTGTTATTGGGAGTCAGTGTGTCTTTCTCAAGCCAGGGATGAACCCACTTCCCTGGTATCCATCAGGATACCTTGTCTGTAATGACACAAGCATAACCCCTCCCTCACATTAATAGATCTGCAGGTCCTTCCCATAGCCTTGTCATAGGATTCTTAAAACAAACTTTTGGCTGGTGCTGTGCAAATTCAGAATCCTGCTGCAGACCTGAATAATGGGTTCATGTAGGTGGTTCATTACGTCCACCTACTAGCTGTAGATGATTCATAACATAAACTCTTTCATCACTCAGTCCTGTGGGCTCAGCCCATCCTCCCCCGTTTTTTGTTTATCAAGCAGCCCTTTCAGTACCTGATGTGTCCTTTCAATAATAGCCTGACCTGTGGAATTACTGGGAATCCCTATGCTATGTTTCACCCCCCAACGAGCCAAAAAATCTTGGGTTCGTTGGGCTACATACCCCGGGCCATTAATTTCCTGGGGCAGACCCATTACAAAACAGCCTCACAAGTGCCAAATGACAAAACAAGAACCTTCACTTTTCATTGGAGTGGCCCAAACCATGGCAGAAAAGATGTCTACAGTCACATGAATGCGTTTGAAATGACCAAAGGAAGCATAGATAGTTACATCAGCCTGCCACAACTGCAGGGGTCCAAGGCCATGAGGATTGACACCCAGACCCAATCTGCCAATCATACTCTGACATTGCGGACAAGTTGTGACAATTCCTTGGACATCCTGTAATGATATCCCAAATTGTTTGCATAGAACCTTCGCGCCCTAATGAAAGAACTCATGAGCCATCCTAGCCTGAGCGAATTTATCAATGTTTGGAGAAGCAGAGGCCCAAAGTGGTGCCACCAACTGGTCAGCCTTCTCGTTACCCAAGGTCAGACCTTCCATCAGGCCAGAATGACTCTGTCTATGGGTAATAAAATAATCTCGTCTACGAGAATTAAGTAATTGCCACACCTGCAAAAAGAGTTGCCACAACCATCTGTTCTGGACTTCCTTCAACAGTGCCCACTCCATTCGCTCGACCACACCTATAATATAGAGGGAGTCAGAAACAATATTAATGGGATCATTTGGCCACTTCTCAAACACTCTGATCACAGTGCATAATTCCAGAACCTGCAAAGACTCCCCTGGCCCCTCAAGGACTTCACTGAGCCGTTCACTGTTTTCCTGCCACGTAATACCTGCTTTAGAATTTTTCTGACTGGCATCAGTGAAAACCATGAGGCCTTCCACAGGTTGCCTTGATAACCAAGGTAATTCCTCGACCTGTTGATGCAAAGAAAAGAACTTATGTGGAGGAAAATGAGTACTAATAAGACCTGAAAAGTTCAACACAATGCCCATTGTAATGTGTCCGAATCCTGCAACGACCACTGCAAGTACTCCTTTGTTAATGGAAGAAGAATACTTTGGGGTTCTATCCCTGCTATTTTCAATGTCCGTTTCCATGCCTTGATCACGACCTTCGCTATAGCTTCCAGTCGAGTGGTCATGGATTTGTTCAAATTGAATGGTAAAAACACCCATTCCAGGATTCTGAGTGGTTGTTTTGCCTGGCTATTCCACTGCATCAGTATAGCAGTCTACTATAGAGTCTACCCTAATGTGGACCTGTGATTCTACAAGAGGGTTACTTATATGCAGTCCCTACATGCATAGTACAATTTACCTATTACCATAAATCCCACCCCAAGTTCCCAGAGACTGTCCTTTGCTTTGTCTATCACTGCATTCTTGGTCCAGTTTTCTTTTTCTTATCTCCCAACGATCTTTGTTGAATGCAGCTTTTGCATGCCTTGTTTCTCTGCTAAAAGTTTCCACAGGCACAGTAAAAACAAAATTAACCCTTTTGGTATCATTTTAACCACTTTGAAACATTTAAAATTCTTCAGGGTCAATTTGATTTTTATCTGTATTCAGATACATCTTCACAAGATCATAATCCCTTGTTCTATGAACACAGCTAACAGCAAGACTAGTAATCACTACAATAATTGCTACAATTAAAATTATAATTATTATGGTGCTGCCATGACGATTTTTTGCCTTTTATATACCTTTTATATATTCTCAGTACCTTGTTTCTCTGCTAAAAGTTTCCATAGGCACAGCAAAAACTGAATTAACTCTTTTGGTATCAAAATGAGGCCGAAACAAGGAGATTTCAATATATCAAAAGGGACTTCATGTCCCTCTGACCTTGGTTCAAGACAAATTTGGGAGGAAACATCCCAAAAGGGTGTCTCCTCTAATAGAACGCAGGTTTCAGCAACCCCTCCCCCACAGGTTCGGAAAGAATTCCCTTGCAGAAAGTGAAAAAAACCTGTTTATTTACCAAGCAGAGTGCTCACAGGCATAGAAAAAAAGAAAAATAATTGTTGTAATTCTCTAGGGAAATGGTTTCTCCCTCCTGACCCCCTAGAGTTCCTTACCACTTAGAGTGACCCTTACTTCCTTCTTTGACCCCATTGGCTGTGGTCCAGCTATCTCTCCTCTGAGCTGGGAGGCTATAAATTGTCTCCCCTTCCTTTGCTCGCTCTCTTTCCTCCCTGGAAACTCGAAGAATAAACGCCTGGGACAAAGGTCCTGGGGAAAGGGCCTCTTCTGAGATATCTCACCTCATCCTTGGTATAATCCTCTCCAAATCCTCCTAATAACTGAGCTAGTTAAAAGTCCCCAAGAGGAGGGCAGGAGAGTGAATATATCAAAGAATAATCTTAAATAATAAAACCTCTCTCTGCGGAGGACAGATGGTACATTCAGAGTCCTTTCTGTAGGTGTGTCTCAGCTTCCTTCCAGTCCTCCGAGTCTGGCCCCTGGGTGATGTTCTGGTGTTTTGAACCAGAAAAAAGCTGAACAGTTCCAGAAGAAGTCACAGTCCCAGGAAAAACTTCTTGCCTCAGCTAACTAGAAAAGAACTAGTTAAAAGCAAAGGAAAAAAAACCCAACAAACTCAATCTTCCTCTCTGGAGAAAGAAAAGCCATGAGCTGGGGAAAACCCAAGAAGCTTATCTGTGTTTCTGAACACAGGGACAGAAAGAATTCCACCACCTCCACCCCCTCTCAGATCTCACTTAAAGCTATAGGACTCATGTGTGGACACAGAGCAGATGATAGGGGATACAGCATCATAAAGTCACCCTATGACATTCCACCCTTTATCCCATATCGTCATCTTAATGCCCAAACTAATATATTCTAACTTTAAACACACATATTTATGCATACGTATATATATACACACACATATACAGCTATATACAGATAGTGGCAGTGACATTCAGCAAACAGTGGTATTTACACATGGTTAGCACCCAATATCAAATCTCCCTGCGGTACACAACGTGTTGTTCCATCTTTCTGCATTACTCACCAAGTGCAACCTGGTCCCTGAGCAAAGACAACCCCATGGATGGGTTTGTCTGTACTTGAGGCAGAATTAATCCAAACACTCTTCCCTAACAAACCTCTGACATGTACTACTGGGACCTTGTCTCCATCTACTGTATGCCGGGGCTCAGATTGGGCAGGACCTGCTCTGTTGGTGGAACCTCGGGTGTTAACTAACCAGGTGGTCTTTGCTAGATGCTGCTCCCATTTTTTGAAAGATCCTCCACCAAGGGCATTCAAGATGGTTTTTAACAGTCCATTGCACTGTTCCACTTTGCCTGTAGCTGGTGCATGGTAAAAGAGATATGATAGACAGACCCACTTAATACTATGTTTTCTAGTCCAGGTGTTTATAAAGCTGTTTGTCCTGGAGTGACTTTATGATGCTGTGTATCCCCTCTTGCCTGATCTGCTGTGTGCCCAGAAATATCTTCGCCATATCAAGCATGGTCTCATCCCGCTTCATCATTGCTAAAGCAGAAGCGTATTCTTGTGGCCCAAGTCGTACAAGTTTTTTGCCACATCATGGATGTACATTTTACCATGTCTGGATTCCTAGGCATTGCTGGGTCCTCTGTGAAGACAATTTCTGCCACTGCCATTTCTTTCAAGCATTATGGTCTTCCACTGGGTTTGCTGCATATAAAGATTGTTTGCACAGATATGTTTTCCCCACACTTCTCAAGAGCTGTATCCAGAGACTGAGAGGGTTAGCCCCCCTTACCATTCCTTGGTCGCTAACCAGATCATGTGACAGGGATCCCAAATGCCTCGCTTCAGTACCATCCAGAATTGTAGCCTCGCCTGCGGCATCCCAAAGATGGACTAACCAACTAATTATAGATTCATCAGATTGTTGAGTGTAATCCTTTCTTAGGCCATGAATGCTCTTCAGGGACAAGGACCCAATAGTGACTCCTGATCTTGAGTCAGTTGTTGGCCTTGAGGGTCCTTTCCCTGGATTATCATCCATTGGGCGATTGGTTTTGGTTTTGTGCTTCTTTCCCGTGGTAGGAGTGACTGCCAGTGACTTAGGGTCACTGTCCGGCTTAGCTGCAGCCTGAATTACTGGGGTGTTGGCTGCAGCCTGAGTGACTGGGGTATCTGCTGATTTATTCTCCTGCCCCCGCCTCTATCTGCTGCCCTGCATAATGCAATAAGCATAGGTGAAGGCCCAGTTTATTGCAATGATCTTTTTCTCCTTAGTCATCATTTCAGCTCTCTTGCAAATATTTCCCCACCTCAGCTGGGTTCTGAATTTGTTCAGAGGGAAAATCCCAAGCTATAGGATCAGAAAATTCCTTCAGGGTTTGGCTCATGTTCTCCCATTCCCCACACCACTCAGGATTTTCCACATCTGGGTCCATGCCTGGCTCATGTGTCTCATCAACCCCTCTTGACATCTCAGCCCTTATTTTAGACAAGCTGCAAACCATATAGAAGAAGCCTACTAAATAAAATACCAGGAAAGTGGTATCTTTGTCATCCAGGGAAAACTGAACATTCTCAAAAGGTGATGTAACAGATTCAAAAGAGAAGGAGGAGTGGAAAGTCTGGGAAGCTTTATCCCCTGCTCTTCCTCTAACAAACTGGGTGCAATTGCTAATAAACCCCCAGAACATGGTACTGAAACTAAGACGCAGGGTAGGACAAAGAAACAATAAACCATACATATCTTAAACAAACCCCAGTACCTTTGTTAATTTACTATAAACCATTATCACCAAGCACATCAATATAGTAAGCCTTATCTGTACCCCTGCTCTATAAAAGTTTCGGGCCAAGGACACAACTGGTGCTATCTCTGGATAGGCAAACAAGCCTAGGGACCAGAGAGATTACAGTCTCGAACCACATGGTGGCTACTGACTGCCTTATCCCAATATAGAGTAAGCACAACCAAAATGCAATTAGTACAGGTTTTTTTCACTTTCTCAAGCCACGCATTGGGCATCAAAATATTTATCCCGGTTTGAGACAAATTTGAGACGAAACGTCCTGAAGGGGTCTCCTCTAAAAAAGCAGATTCCAGCAGCCTCTCCATCAGCTGGTTTGAGAGTCAATCTCCTTGGAGAAAAGTGGAAAAAACTGTTTATTTCACAAGCAAAGTACTCACAGATATGAGGAAATGAATAATATTAAACAAGAAAACCTCTCCTTGCTTTGAAGAGATGGCAAATTCAGAGAGTCCTTCTGTGGGTGTCTTGGTCTCGCTCTCTCCCTCTGGGGCTTGGGCCTGGCATCCAGGCTGCGGAGCAGCTTGGGGCCCCCCAGGCAATTGTCCTTATGTTCCAGACTGGAGAAAAAAACCCTGAACAGTTCCATAAAAAAGACACAGTCCTGGGAAATTTTTTCTTGCTGTAGCTAACAAGGAAAACCAGTGGGAAAAAAAGAGGAAAACTCCCCATCTCTTACTCTGCACTGCCAGGAGCTCAGCGAGCTGAGAGAGAACTGAACCCTTATCTCTATTTTGAATACAAGCACCTCAAGAAGCATTCCACTGCTTCTTCCTCCCCCCCCCCCCCGGGCCTAGCTTAAAGATACAGGACCCATTTCTGGACAGAAAAAACAGACAATGGGATACCAGACAATACAGTCACCCCAGGACACCTATGTAGTTTAGAAAAAGCACCACATTTCAGAGCATGATAAACCATTTTAACTACTGACCCTGAAAATATCTACACGTTTCACATGAATCATCTATTTATCTCACACGCTTCAAATACATGTGCAGGACTATTTAGAATTTGGTTGTCAAAGCACAGAGGCTATGTTGCTTTCATAACTTGATTTTTTATGTAATGACTATTTTGGAGGAGTAAGATACTATTGAAGAATCACATATTAAGTATGAATGTGTAGGCTGTCATGCATCAAACTGAAAAAGAAGTTGAGAGTACTGCTATCCTGCAAAACTATTGGTCATAACATAGGCCTCAAGAAACTAGAGGACAGTAATTGGGAGTGGTAACAGGCAAACCTTGGACTGGACATTGCCAGAAAGTGGAATAACTGGAGAATTTTTGTTGTTGTAACATGGCAAAATAAAAAGGGGTGGAGTGTGTCTGTAAATTCTGCACCTTTGTTGGTGGATAATGACTTTGGTGTGAAGAATTATTTTCTTTTAATGTAAATGAAGATTGTGTGATGAATGCATATTTTAAAGGTAATTCTTAAATATGTGTTTCACAGAGGCAAGAGGTAAAATGTATTTGGCTTATATGGCAAATTTTGGTAGCAGAGGAGGCTGCAGGACTGGCTTGTGTGAGGATATCAAAGCCCATCCCAGCCAGTTCCACAACAGATGAACCACTGGCCAAAGCTGAGCCAACCACTGATACTAGTGGCTCCCTCATGATATATTTAAGAAAATGTAAAAAATATTGTGAAGCAGCTGTGAGAGAGTGTTGCAAATAGGTAGAGATATTATAAAAGAAAGATCTTATAAAATATGGTTTAGGCCCTGCTACTCTAGCTAAGCTAGCAGTAGCTTGTAAGTTCCCATAAGGAAAAATCATAAGAATGAAGACAGTTAACACAACAACCTATTCTAGTAAGAAAAATAAGTTTGCACCTGCATAAACAATAGATCTATCCCATGAAAATCAGTGAAGAAAATATGTCAACAATCCAAGAATAGAAAGATTTGTTGGAAAGGTAAAATGCCAGTTACTAACCAACGAATTGAGTGGCAACAAAACTAGTAGCCAATTGGAGTTGAACACAAGGTCTGTGAAAACTGTATAAAAAATTAGTTAAGTGAATAAAGAAGGGGCTTTTCTGCATGAAGAAACTGAGTCCTGTCTGCTTTATTACTGCAACAAGAGAATGAGAATATGTGTGAGGAAAAATCCCTACAGGCACCAAGGTCAGTGAAGAAGGAACGGGAGGAGGTTGAAACTCCTGGGAGTCTGAGCCCGGACATTCAGGCCCCTTTGAGTATCGTTATGTGGTTGGGACAGCAAATAATGATATAATACTCCAAATTGTCTTGGAGGGCATATAGCAATGTTTATTAAAAGACACACTGTTTTATACACTGTTTCAGAACAATTGGATGTGATTGGTCATTCAGACCAACACCTCCTAGTAAGCATCTGTTGAAGTTTTGGTTTGAGTTTTTTGGTTAATGTATTATCTAATGTGGTGGTTTTATGTTTGTTTAATTTTGTTTGCTAAGTGTGAGATAGACTTTTGGGAGAAAAAGGTAAAATAAGTTTAATTTAAAAGTAAATAGTTTATTAATATATAGTAAGGAAAAGAAAGAGAAAAAAAATGAAAATTTTAAAACTTTTTATTTTTACAAGTGTTTATTTTTTTACAAACGACATAGAGACAAAACTTGTCACATTTAGTAATTTTTCATATTTAAATATAGTTTTTTATTAATTTTTCAGGAGAGGAATTTTTTGTTTATTATGGAATTTTTTTATTGACAACTTAGAAAAGTGTTTTGTGGGTTGGAACTTTTACAGAAATAGCTGCTTGGGGAAAACTTGCTTTTATGTGTTTTTTTTTTATTAGCAGTTTTTCAAGTTGCTTATGAGTCATGGAACTCAGGCATCTGGGGTGTTACTTTTTAAAGATAAGTAACTTCAAAGCAAAGGATTTCTCATCTCAAGGAACAGAGATGTCTTCTCACTCCTTTCACTGGTGGGGGAGCTTTTTATACAGTCTATTACAAACACTTTTGCTTAAAAATTTGCAATTTTTAAAAAATTCATATTTTTTATGATTTAAAGGACAATTTACTAATAGAGTTTATTTTTATAGCTCAGACAAGAAAGTTTAGCTAGCAGGTAACTTTTTTTTTAATTAATTTTTTTTGTACTTTTTTTATTTGACTGTTATGCTGAAGTTTTTTTATGCTTAATTACTTTTTTTTTTATTCTGGAAAGAGTTAGTGCTTTGGAAGTCCCATCTCCTGGCAGGAAAGAGTTAAAATTTGCTTAGGCTTGAGTGGCTACATGATTTTTGCTGGGCAGCAGCTAGGATTTACAAAAGCCATGGGAATGGGGGGAAAAACTCAGATTTTGGAGCAGCTTGGCTGAGAAAGGGTTTTTGTTTTTTTACCCCTCGGTCTTATTCAGGGTGGGCCCAGCTCGGAGCGACTGCAGGCTGCAGGCTCCCCTCCCCCTGCTGGGGAAAGGGCTTAGGCTCACGGCCAGGCTTCGGGCCAGCTCCCCCTCCATAGAGGAGCGGCAGGGTGTTTTCAGCTGCTAAAAAAAATTGATCCGTGCTGGGATGGGGGCACATCATCCCCTCCCCCGGCCTGGGAGTTACTGGGCCACGCGGGCCTCCTGGGCCCCCTTTGTTGCCCCTGATTTTCTTGCTTTCAAGTGTTTGAACCTTTGCAGCCTGATTCTCACGCTGCTTGATGTAAACTGTGGATTCTTAGAATTTATCTGTATGTTTTGCATAGTTGTTCTCTGAGAGAGAATTTGACTGATGGTCATAGTGACCAATGGAGTCAGGAGGTTGTAACCTCCTTGGGCCAATCTGGGCCCTCTTTAAAAAGTGTATATAAGTAGATTGGAGTCAGATAATAAAGAGCTTTCCATGTTTGACCCTGCTGCTGCCTGCTGTCCTCTGTGAGGGTCCACACCCACGTCGCAACATGTTACTCCTCAAAGTGCAGGGGTAACACCCCTTCAAGGGAGACAGCCAGGACTGCCTTACTTCTTGTAAAGGCAGAAGAAAAAGAGAGCAATTCCAGGCTTTTTTCTAACTTTTAAGGCTGTGTGTTTCCCAGAGGCGTATCCCTGCATGCAATTGGCTATTTTGGTTGTCAATTCAAAGGAAACTACTAATCGCACTTCACTATCTGTGCTAAACTAACACATCTTGCAAGTAAACAAGTTTGAAAAGCAGCAGGTGCAGAGATTAAAAATTGTTTGGAATGCCTTCTCCCAACTCCTCTGGAGCAATGTCTGGGAAAGTCTATCTGACTTGTTTTTCCACAGGCTTTGCTGCTGCCTGCTGCCTAAAAATTTCTCTTTGACTAGGTGCCACAATCCACTAATACAAGCGGGGGTCATGATGATTTGTTTATTGATCTCAGAGTGCAAAAGACACAGCAAAAGTTACAGTTTAAATCAAAACAATGCACCTTTATTGAGTGCCCACAACCTGGTAATGCGATAGAGGAGAAAAAGAGAGAGAGAGAGAGAGAGAAATAATAGAGAGAGAGAAAGAGAGTGGAATAGCTACCAACAGAAGAGACAAAGTCCTCGTGGTTGTTAGCCAATAGATCCATCTTCTTCCGTGGGGAGATCTCCAATTTTTGGTTAACCCAGGGAGTGTTTTTATAGTCTTTTCCAAAGCAACAGGCAGTTGGCCAAAAGGTGGGGAGATCAATACTAGATGTTTGAGAGAACAAGAACAAATACAGAACAGACCAGTCTGGCACAGCAAGCACAATCATTCACTGTGACTTGCCCATTGTTTCTGGTCAGGTTCTGATGGGAATGCATGCCAGTTTTTTCCAGCGAACACACCTGCAGGCAACACTTGGCAGATGTCCCACCTCAGCCAGGCCAGAACTCCTGTGTTGGAGTTTTAGGGGGTTCAGTCTCTGTCCTTGGGGTTACAGTCTCTTTCCTTGACAACGGTTGTGAGGCAGATGAGGGATCTGTTGCTTCGCGTATCTGTCTCTCAGGTCAGCTCAGCGTCGGCTGGGCCACCCTGCTAGCTCTGATACGCCCAACAGTACCTTTGCGTGGGTCTTTGGCTCCGCAGTGCTTTTGCCTTAGCTGTCTCGGCCGTGGTTCGAAAGAGGGGACACTCCAGGCTCAGGGAGAAAGGTTTTATTCGGGTAGCTCAGGGGGCAGCCCCTGGTTCCAGGCCTGTGCCTCTGGGGAGTGACCCCTGGCCTCTCTTGCAGGGGGTTTTTGTTCCCCCAAAATCTCGGGGGTGGACACAAGTTACAAGACCAATGAAACAAAGCCAGGTGGGTAAGGCCAAAATGCAATACACAACATTAACAAGTCAGGTGAATTTGGGATGTGGTCCTGGGAGACCCACCAATCACTGTCAGACACCTCTCCTGAAGGTTTTGGGGCCTGGGGGATGATGGACATGGGGGGGGGGGAGAATACAATAGGATGGGGGAAAATACAATAGGATGACCGAAACTCTGGGCAGAGGATTAGGTTGCCTTAGCAACTCTTATCAACTTCTGATAAGAACAATCCAAGACAAGAACTTTGCGTGGCTAGGGTTAAAGTCCAAATCACATCAAACTTACAACTAAAAAACCTATGATACAATTTCAGCACCCCCACAGGATCTTCTGACCGTCTCTTACACTAGGCTGTCAGCATCCACATTTGAGTTTCCTTGGGACTCAGCCCCATGGCAACTTAAGGGAGAGAGGCACCCTCAATCCAGTTGTCCAAAAAGGAATTTTAATAACACAAAAATAACAAACAATAAGGCATCTACTGTATTGGAACAAACTGGACTAAGGCAATAACAAAGGGCAAAAGGCAAAAGGCGTGGTCTTGGGTCAGACAGGGGTACTTATGCACCCCAGTGTGGGTGGGAAGTTAAGGTGGGGTCTGAGGGAAGGGTCCAATGGGGGACAATGATTAGGAATATTAAAATTCTTGCACCAAAAATTAACCTATGATAACACAGAGAACGAGGTACCTTCTAGTAACATTTGCATACTTGAACATGTGAATAAGCTTTTTGCTTATTGCATTTTGAATGGGGTTTCCCCAGGCATTTTTCTAGTGTTCTCTTCTTCCCTGGGGAAACTACCTCTACATTTCCCCTCTCTTGTTTTTCTAAAGAAAAATTGGTTTTTCTAAGGCTTTTTACATAAGTTTAAACATATAAGAGGAAACAATATTATAAGTACTAAGAACATTAACAGTCCAGTTTTAGCTATGGAGAGTACATATGAGGATAGGTTCTAGTCCTTAAAAAGTTAATTGAACCAGTCTTTGTTGTTCATTTTGATTTTTCCAAGTCTTTCTTGTAGTACTTGAATTTTTAAGGAACTGTTGTGGTTTGAAAGCAAAATGAATGAGAGGCTCCAAGTCAGAGATATAATTTAATAAGAAGAAAGGTAAAAAGGTAAAAGTAAAATAAAATAAATGCAATAACACAAAGGATCACTGACAGAGTCAGAATACAACCTGAGCAGGATGGTGGAAGCAGTCCAGGTGAGGTGCTCTTCCTGAAGCAGTGATCCTGTAGAAAGGTCTGGTAGCTCTGCTCCTCTGGGAATCCAGTGGATAAGTGCCCTTGCACTGTCCCACATACCAGCTTATATCCAGGTGAGAATGATTGGCTCCTCCCCCTGGGCAGAGCATCTCACAATAGCATGAGAAGTGTGAAATGGGTCCTTGATGGCCCATTAACAGAGATAACCCCTGGAGGGAGTTACCTGTGACTCAAGGGCCATTAGCAGAAGACACCCCAAAAGTCATTAGCAGAAGACACCCCAAAGATGTTAATGGGCCATTAGCAGAAGACACCCCAAAGGCCATTAGCAGAAGAGGCAGGGGGCTTGGGAAAACACTAGCCCACCTGGTTTCAACAGTTCATGAAGATGGTGATAGAATAAATACTTTGTGTACATCCTACACTGCAACCCAGGATAGGAACATTTTCTGGGAGTATTTAGGCCAGAAGACACAAAATATTTGGTGACTGGCACGCCATTAATTTAGCTTGGGTTGTTTCTTCATTTATCTTTGCTGCTTTTTCTCTGTAATATAGAACTCACATTACAGGTTAGAGTGTTTCAAGACACTTGAAATGTTACATGGGTAAACATAAACAGGACACATACAAGGAATTAATTTTGAAATATGTAAGGGGTAAAAGGTATAAATAAGAAAGTAAGTTTAATATAACAATAAATATAGCACTTAATTGAAACATTTTCTTTCATTTCTTTGCTCTCAACCCAATACTTTTATTCTTAGTAAACTACTTGTTTTCTTCTTCAGTCTTTCACTCTTTCCTTCTTTCTCTTCTCTTCTCTTCTCTTCTCTTCTCTTCTCTTCTCTTCTCTTCTCTTCTCATTAAATACTTTACACACACTTTTTATTCACTTGCTTTTTCGTTCTTAATAAATTTCACCTTTTCTATTAACAAAAATTGTAGTTTAACATGTGAGGCATAAAAGAAACACTTAATTGTTAAGAACCGAAAAGTAAAACTTATCATTTGTAAAAAGGCTTTTTAAACTAATGGAAAATTAATCTTTCTAGCTATTGGTGTGTCCCATCAAATTTCTTACTATCATGTTCAGGAGCTATCAAAGGTACAATGTTACTGGGTGGCTTGCTGCAGGCTAATTACATAAAACCTATAAATTACATCTTGAACATTACAAACAAACTAATTAAAAAATTATCAGAGGTAGCATTTCCTTTTGCTAGTAAATGTCCTTTAAAGTGTCTAACTCTTGAGGTCTAGGTGAAGTCACAGGTGAATTGTCATTCCAAAGGTCTCGGATTTCTATCTAACTGGTGCAGACAGTTATCTATTGAATACTAGCATGTGTGGAAATATATGCATATCCGCACCCCCAAGTGACAAAGTCCCGTACCAGTACCTTAGGTTTAGGCAACTGGATGTCACTAGAGGACTGTAATGACATAAAATGGTTTAAGATGACAGGGTTTTGAGAGTTTTGCAATATTGTTAAAATGCACAGGGCTTTGGCTACCCTAGTCTGTGGGGTTTCTCTCCCCTCTCTGTTTTTCAAAGGCATGCTTTACTTGTGTTAGCATGTCTGGTTGTTGTGAGTTGGTGATGGCAGCCTACAATTTTGTAAATAGGTTGTGCTGCTGAGATTAATACATGTGACTTCAGAGTAAAATTTGCTACTTCGCCTCACTGATAAAAAATTCAGTGGGTTATGGTATTGTTATAAATGCAATGGCAAATATCGGATTAACAAAGAAACAATTTATTAATAACACGATATCGATCACCAACAAAAAGAGAAAACCACAAAATAGGAAAATAACAGCGCTGCGCCGGGTGGATAGGGGTCTGCACACCAGTGTACAAGACGCCCAAATCCACACTGAACAGTCCTCAGTCCACCGTTTTATAGGATTTTTCTGCCCTTAGGCAGTCCAGGTGTCCAGGGTGGGCCGAATAGTCCGAATTTCTTTTCGATGGCCTTCCCGGATCTTGTCAAGTCCCGTTGATCCATTCCGGGAAGGTTCTTTCTTATGCCAATTGTACCAGTCAGTCTTATGTTGATTTCAGTGTGCATATCGTGCCAGGGCGTTGATGAAATCTGCATCGTCGTCAAGAAGGAATTCTCCTTGCATTGGCGAGGAAGTGATTCTTATCGGGGCTGGCTAGTGTCTTTGTCCAGTCTGATGATCCTTGTCCTGTTTCGCAACTGAAGCCGTGCAGGCTGGGGGGGAACGGTTTGCTACCTACTGGACTTTACATTTTATTAACATCATTCTTATTATACATTGGATTATTATTTTATACACAAATTTTTACACCAAATTTATCACAGTCCCCCGCCTAATAATTCATCAAATTAAAAATTCGTCTCCTTTATTTATTTTGACCTCAACTCCAATTGAGATCACACTCTTCCCAGTCCTCCTGTGAGGATTCATCACCTGGTTGAAGTTTCTGTCCCTCTTCAAATCTCCTCAGGGCTGCTGCAGCTCTCCCTTCCCCCTTTTCCTCCTCAAGCTTCATTATCTTGGACACCGTTTTCCCTTGTGCTGCCTCTGGGTCTATGGGAAGGGAGGCTATCTGCATCCCTTGGACGACTGAATGAATCAGTCGGATGAAACAGGGGATCAAACACGGGAGGAAAATGATGCCTGCAATGGAGCAGGTTATGAGAAACACTACTTTCTTCCACCATTCCCCTTGTCCAAATAGCTAATCCCACCATGAAGCTTGAAGGATCGAATTCCATTTCTGGACCGGCACATGAGCCACCTTTTTAATTTCTTGGGCTAGTCCTTTGATTGTTTCCCCGTTGTCATCGATCTCAATGCAGCATTCTGATTCATTAAATCTGCCACAAACCCCTCCTTCCTCTGCCAGTAGACAATCCAGGGCAAGCCGATTTTGGTACACAAAAGCCCTCATCTGTGAATGTTGTTTGGCCAGGAGTTCCAAGGCATCTGAGGTGTGGTTTGAAACCACCTCTACCACTGCTTGCAGCCGTATCAGCCTATTCAGGAGGTAAATGGGCGTCCGATATCCCCAACTACCATCGTTCGCCCAGGTGGCTGGCCCATAATACTTAATGATTCTTTCTGCGGGCCACTCCTCCTCCCCCCATTTTTGGTTGCCTCCAGCTACAGGTAGCTCTCACCTTATCTCCCTTCTCTGTCGGTTCAACGTTTCAAAGAGAGGTGCCCCTAAGAAATTACTTTTGGCTCTGGGCAAGGTAAAGAAAAAGGGTCTTATCATGCCTAGGGTGCAGGACCCCTTCCATTTCCTGGGAAGTTCACTGTAAGCTTTCTTTCCGCAAATCCAATATATTCCATCTGGTGCTTTCCAGCCTACATTGGTTCTGCCTGGTTCGTCCCAGTACTCTTTCAGACCTACTAATGCCTGGAACGGATTAGCCCCGGGACTCTTGTGCCAACAAAGTCCCATGGTTTCAAACCATTCACAGTCCTTTTCTCGAATTTTACTCCAATATCCGGAGGGTGGCTCGGGTTGCCAGACCCTTGTTTTATCATTTACCGTTAAGGTGTTTATGCAAGGAGTATAACCTACCAGATCGGTAAACTCCTTCCCTTCCCAGCTAATGCAGATAGTGCCGACTATCCTTTTTTCCAAAATCCATCCCTCCGGTCTTTTTATAATTTTTGATATTTTTGAACTTTCCCATTTCAGGAGTTGTTCTGGGGCTAATCCTTCTCCTTTCCAGGGCCACCTTTCGGCTGACTTTAATCCCCCACAGATCCAACAATTCGTCAGTCCTAGTTCAGTGGCTATTTCCTGCATTAGTTCTACGACGAGGTTTTGGTTAGGAGCCGGAAATCCCCCATCACCATATTGTTTCTCCAATTGCTCATACTGCTCACTGAGTGATTTCAATCTTTCTTGTTCAATCCTCCTCTTTCTGGCCTCAGCTTCCTGTCTCCTTAGTTCCAAAGTTACCTGCTTCATTTTACTCTCAGGGTCCATCCCCTCCTCGTCCCTTGAAAAACAAAAGGTCTGATCAAACTGCAAACACACGCGATTATCACCCGGGGGCAATAGGTCGAAAACAATGGGTTCAGTATTAAAGGAACCTATCTCCTCCGTGTGAGGTTCTTCCCTTCCCAATACAATTTTCCGCCCATGTTACATATTTTCAGTTTCGTTTTGTCGTAGCACAGGGGATTCACTTTGAAATAGGCAAGGAAGGTAGATTGCCTTTTTCCTCCCACCCAAACAGTTTTGTTACATTGGTAACATGTTTGCACCAGGTAAGGAATCTCGAGTTCGCGCCTCTGTCTAATGAGTGAGTGAGCAGGGTCCCTGAACGGTCCGCCCTTAGGACTTGCCCCTGAGTGTTGGCACCGGACCCTTTCTTCCAATTTACAAAGATGAAATCGAGTGCCATTGGCCCAACAATCACCCAACTGCCTTTCCAGAGGACAATCCATTATCGGTCCGGCTTCTGGGGCTGTTAAGCACCATTCACACTTTGCGGGAGGATTCTCCCCCAGGAGCGCCCCTGGAAGGGCCCCCTTGGTCCAGCACACGGCTAGACTCAGGACTATCAGGATTCCCCACCGAAATACCCCTCTCCCTTGCCCTTCGGCCATATGTAAACATACGGCGGGGTAAACCATCTTCTCGGCAGCAAGGGTGTGCTTCAGGGGCCCGTGTAGTCCTGATGGCAAACCTTCTTTTGTAGGTTGCCCACCGGGATAATTTGATTGTGTCCCCTCGGCAAGGTACTTTGATGGTCCTCTGGCACTCAATTGCTAAAGCCTCTGCTTTAGCGTCCAATTTTCCCCTTATTCCCTTTTTGTAAATTTGGTACCACTCAGGAGAATCTAACTCCAAAAGTCCGGCCCGAGTGGCAAGTATTAAGAGACAGCTTGTGTTCTCCTGCTCCTCAATTAAACAGCTAGTACACAGACCCCTAGGTCGATTCACTCCCCAACAATGGGTGACCCAAACTTGCTTACAGTATACACATTCAAAATGAATAAAAGGAAAGCATTCACAGTCTGGGGTGATGCAACTTATCTGACTGGTCATTTAGGTTGACGCCGGAGCTTGATTTTGAGTTCTCCTGGAGGAGTGGTGACCTTCCAGTCCAAGGTTTTTGGGTCCTCGATCTTTTTCACCCTTGACGAGTGAGTCCAACCCTTTTCTGCGGTTCGAACTGCAGTGTCAGTGGTTAGCAGCACTAGGAACAGTCCTTCCCACTGCGGGGCGAGAGGGATTTCTTTCCAAGTTCTGATCAGCACTTTGTCTCCCGGCTGAATCTGATGGATTGCAAATCCAAGAGGGGCACTTTGGGGAATGAGTCCACGCCTTCGAAGCTCCTGTAAATTTTTGTTTATAGTAATAAGATAAGGTTGTAATTGCACATCCTCGACTCGGGGATGTCCCACCGGCATTCCGTGTTTGTATGGCATCCCATACAACATTTCAAAGGGGGACAGCCCCGTCTTGGAGTGTGGCATGGTTCTCACATTAAGCAGAGCAAGGGGAAGGCATTTTACCCAACACATTTTCGTTTCCAGCATGAGTGTTGCCAGTTGTGATTTTAGGGTTTGACTCATTCTCTCCACTTGTCCCGAACTTTGAGGGTGCCAGGGGGTGTGATATTGCCATCTGATTCCCAAAGCCTCTGATAATTGTTTTATGATTTTTGAGGTGAAGTGAGTCCCCTGGTCCGAATCTATGCAATCCACAATTCCATATCTAGGGACTATTTCCTCCAATAATACTTTGGAAACTGTTTGGGCCGTAGCTTTTGCCCTTGAGTATGCCTCTACCCAATGTGTTAATTTGTCTACTATTACTAATAGGTATCTATATCTTCCGACCTTTGGTAAATCAGTAAAATCCACCTGGATTCTTTCAAACGGCCTATATGAAAGAGGACGGCCTCCCCAGGCCGTTTGTCTGGATCTGGATCGGTTCACCTTTTGGCAAATCACACACCCTTGTACCTCCTGTTTAGCCAATTCGAAAATTCCCTTGCAACCGAAGAACTTCAAAAACTGGTCAGCCAATGCCCGTGTTCCCCAGTGAGTCTGTTCATGCAAACGTCTCAGGATTCCTCTGGCTGCACTTTTCGGGAGCAATTCCCTCCCATCTGGTAGTTTCCATTTTCCCATCTCCAAGGCCCCTCCTATTTCTTTAAATCCTTCAATGTCCTTCTCTGAGGGACATATTTGGATTTCGGGGTCCTCTTCCCCGATCACCTCGGGGATGCTCACCGTGAGCAATGTTGCCCTTTTGGCCTCCTGATCAGCCAGGTTATTACCGCGGGTTTGAAATTGCAGTCCAGTCTGATGCCCTTTCACGTGGACTACCGCAATCTCTTTGGGTTCCCTGATTGCCTCCAAGATTTGCCGAATCATTTCCCCGTGGACCAGACCTTTTCCCTTTGTATTTATCAAACCTCTTTCTTCCCAAATTTTTCCAAAAGTGTGAACCACCCCAAATGCATAACGGGAATCTGTGAACATGGTCCCCCTCTTTCCTTTCAACCTTTTGAGAGCCCTCAGGAGAGCATAAAGCTCGCAAGCCTGGGCCGACCATTCGGGTCTCAGGGGGCCCAATTCCACCACTTTTCCCATTCCACCATCCACCACTGCATACCCCGACTTTCTCTTTCCTTCCACTACTCTTGCTGACCCATCCACAAACCATTTCTCTCCCCCCTCCAATTCCTGATCCTCCAAATCGGGTCTTACTTTTGTCTGGAGTTCCACGATCTCAGCACAGTCATGCAACAGTTTCTCGAAGGAGTCTCCAAACATGAACTGAGCAGGGTTCTGTGCCGAGGTGGTTTTTAACTCCAGTCCGGGGGAGCTGATCAGAATGGCTTCATATTTCAGGAGCCGAGAGTCAGTCAACCACTTTTCTGCCTTTTATTGTAGAATATTTCTCACATCGTGAGGGGTGTAAACTATCAAAGAGGCCCCGAAGGTGATTTTCCTCGCCTCCTCTACCAGGAGCGCCACCGTGACTATGGCCTGCAAGCACGTAGGCCATCCCCGACTCACAGGATCTAGGATTTTTGATAGAAATCCTATGGGTTTTCTTTTTCCGGCCCATTCCTGAGTTAGGACTCTCTGTGCAGTTTGTTCACTGACATCTACAAACAATTGGAATTCCTTATTTACGTCTGGGAGGGTCAGTACTGGAGCAGTCATGAGAACCTCTTTCAATTTTTGAAAATCCAATTCATCCTGATCAGTCCACTTCACTCTGTCGGTGTTTAACCTTTCATAAAGAAATTTCACCTTCTCACTGAAACCTTCAATCCATTGCCTGCAGTATCCCAGGAGCCCTAATACTTGGCATATCTGCCTTTTAGTTTTTGGAGCGGGCAATGCTATAATTCCCGTGACCCTCTCAGGGTCTAATTTCTTTTTCCCTTGGGATAGCCAATGACCCAAATATTTCACTTCGGGCTCCGTGAACTGCAGTTTGGATTTTGAAACTTTCAAACCCTTATCTCCAATGAAATTCAGCAATGCCACAGTACATTCCCTCACGCTTTCCTCAGTGGGCCCAGCTATTAGCAGATCATCTACATACTGCAACAGTTTTGTCCCTTCCTTCGGGGTGAATTGAGTCAAGAGGTGTTCCAGAGCCTGTCCCAACAGATTAGGGGATTCCACAAATCCTTGGGGAAGCACTGTCCATCTTAACTGTTGTTTTCTGTTGGTATCGGGGTCCTCCCACTGAAAAGCAAAGTAATCCCTGCTTTTTTCATCTAAGGGGCAAGTCCAAAATGCATCTTTTAGGTCAATCACACCATACCACACATCCTTGGGCGTGAGCCGATTCAATAAAGTATATGGATTGGCCACCACTGGAAATCTAGTCCTGGTTCGAGCGTTCACCGCCCTCAAATCCTGAACTAGCCGATAGCTTCCATCTGCCTTTTTCACAGCCAGTATAGGGGTGTTATGGGGGGACATGCATGGCTCTATTGTTCCTCCCTTCAAAAGGTCATCGATTACCCGTTTCAATCCCTTTCTCCCTTCCAGGGGAATGGGATACTGTTTGACCCGTATAGGGTCCTCGGGGTTCTCGATTATGATGTGAATGGGGTCTATTTCTAGTCTCCCCACCTCTCCTTTAGAGTGCCATACTTCCGGCTTGATGTCCTCCTTGTCCTTCTCGGTGAGCTTGAACATTTTCACCACTAGATTGGAACTTTTTACAACTATGCTAATTCCAAGGGCAATAATCATATCTCTCCCTAGCAAGTTGTAATCAGCTTCCTCCACCAACAAGTTTCCCAAGCAGACTTTGTTTTCTGATTCAATTTCCACATTCTCTATCACCGGCACTCTAAAAGGATCCCCTTTTGCACCCACCACCATAACTCTCTCCTCACTGGCCGTACACGCCTTTGGTAAATGCTGTAAAGTGCTCCTTTCTGCCCCGGTATCCACC
Organism: Zosterops lateralis; assembly: GCF_965231275.1. Classification (NCBI taxonomy): domain Eukaryota; kingdom Metazoa; phylum Chordata; class Aves; order Passeriformes; family Zosteropidae; genus Zosterops; species Zosterops lateralis. The sequence continues at coordinate 8,253,620 of NC_139801.1, forward strand.
AGAAAAACGGTCTCTTGTCGCTGGGGACCTACTTTCAATTTTACCAGGGGCTCGTTAGATGTCCTGGTCTGTTACCCCGTGTCTTTAGAGGGGCAACACGTTGGGACGTGAGAGTGGACCTTCACAGAGGACAGCAGGCAGCAGCTTGGTGAATCATGGAATGCTCTTTATTATCTGACTCCAAAGGCTTATATACATTTTTTACAGAGGGCCAAGATTGGCCCAAGGAGGTTACAACCTCCTGACTCCATTGGTCACTATGACCATCAGTCAAGTTCTCTCTCAGAGAACAAGAATGCAAAACATACAGATAAATTCTAAGAATACAATATTGTTTACATGAAGCAGTGTGAGAACCTGCTGCAAAGACTCAAACACTTGAAAACAAGAAATGCAGGGACAACACTGGTCCCCAAGGTGAAGAGCCCCTGACACCCCTAATCCTCCTGAAAGATCTTTTCATCTTTCATCCTTTTCTTGCAATCCCTCCGAAGGTGTCCTGCTTTCTTGCAATAGTAACATTCAGGCAGTTCCCTTCTCGTGACTGGGGCCATCTTGCGGGGGTCTTGAGGCTTTCGGGGTAAGGTTTTATACTTACCCGATGCCTGCTCCTGTCTCTGGACCTCCTTCACAGCTGCTACCAAGACCTTAGCCTGTACTTTCTGTTTTTCATCCTCCGTCCTCATGTACACTTTCTGTGCTTCCCTCAGCAATTCTTGCAAGGACTTATCTTGCCAGCCATCGATCTTTTCTAACTTTCTCCGGATGTCCTCCCAAGATTTTGCTACAAATTGTGTTTTGAGCAACACTTCCCCTACAGGGGAATTAGGGTCCGTCCCAGAATATATCTGCAGACTTCGCCTCAATCGCTCAATCCATTCAGTGGGGGACTCCTCTTTCCCTTGACATTCATTAAAGGCTTTACTGATATTCTGACCCCTTGGGACGGCTCCCTGAATGCCTTGAATTATGGTATTTCTTAGGTCTATCATGCTCCTTCTCCCGTCCTCTGTCTGAGCGTTCCAACTCGGACTAGAGCTGGGCCATTTTTGATCACCGGGCGTCCCTTGTGAGTTGCGCCTGTCCCAGTCCCTAATACCCGCCTGCTTTATCATTTCTCTCTCCTCGTTGTTAAACAGAGACCTTAGGATTGCCATCAGATCCTCATAGGTATAGATACTACTTCCTAAGAACTCATCCAACCTGTCTGCCACACCAAAAGGATCATCCAACAATCGTCCCATTTCCCTTTTGAAAGCTCTTACATCTCCTGTGTTGAGGGGAACATTCACAAACCCGATAACCCCAGGGGCCGTCGGAACTTCCCTTAATGGGACTAAACTGTGTCCCTCATTTTCACTCTCTCCCCATTCATCACCCATCATCCTTGCTTTCAAGTGGGTCCTGCTAGCAGGGGGAGAACTAGTAGCTGTGGGTTGTCTCCCTTTTCCGGACTGCGGGGGTGGAACTGCCGCCTGTGCGGCAGAGGGGATTCTCTCCTCCGCTCGGACCAACCCTGGTTGCGGTGGAAAGAGTGAGTGAGAGTGCTCCCATGCTTGCGCAGACGGGATCTCAGAGGGGGCTCCGGCGGTCATGGCGTCTATCGACGGGGGTGCCGCCAATGGACCCAGGCCGGACGGAAGAGGTAGGAGAGGGGGTGGCAGCAGAGGGACTGCCAGCGGGGACAAGGGGTGGGAGGCCTGGCTCCCTACTTGGGATGCCTGTGCCCCCATAAGCTGGTTTTGGGGGTCCAAGGGAGTAGTGGGCACCACTTGCTCTGGAGAGGGTGGTGAGTTCGGCCCATTGTAAGGAGGTGGGAGATGATCTAGGGGGTCCCAGGGCTCGGTCCCAGTTCCGGGCCGCCCTTTCTGTTTCATCGGGAACAAACCTGCTCGGGTGTTCAGCCAGAGCCGAGCATATTCCCTCTCCTCAGGGTCTGAGGGGCTCTTGTTTTCCACATAGCGATTCAGCTCACTACATATCCAATTTTCAAATGATCCTAACACTGGCCACATAAGGTGGCTCCTCAATTCTTCACCACCCCACACATCCATGCAATAGTACACCATCTTTTCTTTGGACTTCCCTTTTCTCTGAGGGCAATCTCCCCTATGTTCTAACATCCAACCCAGGGGACTATTTCGAGGGATTTTCATAGTTCCCTTTCCCTTACCAGAGGGGAGTTTTTCTGCTGTCTTTTTCTGGGGTTTGCTCTTTCTCTGTCCCATGTTTCACAAGTCTTTCTTACCAAGTCTGCAAATTCTCTCCAAGTCGGCTTTCTGCCTGTGCGTTGTGTTTCTGGTTTTTCTCAGGGGACTGAGGCTTTTCAGATTACTCACCCCTCCAGTGAGCTGTGTCGAGGGGTCCCTGATCGGTACTCAATCCTTTCCTGGATTCTATTTGGACCCTTACCTTGGTCCGCTGGCAAAAAGGGTTTACCAGTTCCCAAGCTCTACAGGACGTATCCTTCCCCTTTTCGCCCACTCTGTGATCGGTCCCTGTGACTTTCCTAGTCCCAGTTTTGACGAGCAATATGAGAGAGTTTTCACACGAAATTGCTTCCTTCGCGGTCGACCGTTCCCCTCGCGGGAAGACGGAAATGCGACCTTGAAGTCCACACTCGCTTCGTGATCAGATCACGTCTCACACACTCGCCCGATCACCCGCTCAACCAGCAGTACTTACAGCTCCTTTTCCTGCGTGGATGTCTTCGTGCACATAGACGTTTTACGAGCAATGTCAGCTGCGGCTTTTTGAAGGCCCTCTGCCTTCCCGAGCTCTCTTTGCCCCCGGATCCGTCCTCTCCCTGGTCCTTTTTGTGGTTTTCTCGCTCCTAAATTTGGTTCGGAGGTTCGGGTGAAGCCGCGGGGTCTCCTCACTCACCAGGCCGCCAAAATCAGCGGGGGTACCCTTCTGGGTGGCGGGTCCCCGCAGCCTCCTCCGAATCCGAGTCATGGCACCAAATCTGTTATAAACGCAAGGGCAAATATCGGATTAACAAAGAAACAATTTATTAATAACACTATATCGATCACCAACAAAAAGAGAAAACCACAAAATAGGAAAATAACAGCGCTGCGCCGGGTGGATAGGGGTCTGCACACCAGGGTACAAGACGCCCAAATCCACACCGAACAGTCCTCAGTCCACCGTTTTATAGGATTTTTCTGCCCTTAGGCAGTCCAGGTGTCCAGGGTGGGCCGAATAGTCCGAATTTCTTTTCGATGGCCTTCCCGGATCTTGTCAAGTCCCGTTGATCCATTCCGGGAAGGTTCTTTCTTATGCCAATTGTACCAGTCAGTCTTATGTTGATTTCAGTGTGCATATCGTGCCAGGGTGTTGATGAAATCTGCATCGTCGTCAAGAAGGAATTCTCCTTGCATTGGCGAGGAAGTGATTCTTATCGAGGCTGGCTAGTGTCTTTGTCCAGTCTGATGATCCTTGTCCTGTTTCGTAACTGAAGCCGTGCAGGCTGGGGGGGAACGGTTTGCTACCTACTGGACTTTACATTTTATTAACATCATTCTTATTATACATTGGATTATTATTTTATACACAAATTTTTACACCAAATTTATCACAGTATCTTGGTTAATTTTTTAAGAAGCCTTAAGTTTACAAGTGTTGGGTGTCAGGTTGGAGTGCAATGGTGTTTTAAACAGGATGATTTGAAAGATTTTAATGTTTGTGCAGGCCTTGACCTGGTGAGCTCTAGTGTTTTTCATTTCACTAATTAGATGTTTTTATATTAAGGCAAATAATCTCTGTTATGGTGGTTAAGTAGGTTGTCAGTACTCACTTGTTTTCAATTTTAACAACTATAACATGAAAATAATTTAGCCTGTTAAATTTAGAAGGGTGTTTAGCATACTATGCACTTATTATAAACAGTAAGACAATGCATCTAATCAAAATAATATGCACTACTAAACAAAAATACATATAACTGCTTAAAAGCTTAGGACAGAAACACTTGGGTTTGATGGCATTTTTCCTGCCAGACAGGGCCATGGCTTGGCCAGAGCTAAGGTCCTGGTTGGGAGGGTTTCCCTAATATATCTTAAAAACCAACTTTTATTAATATTTACTGAAAAAGTTCTCAAACATAAACAACTTATGAATAATCAAAGGAATACACACAAGTAACATTAAATAATATCTTATGGCTGGATCCTTGCTTGTGCCAGGCATGGAGTTTAAGCCTAGTAAAAATAAACATTTAAGAGACTAGGTTGCATTTAGATTTTGATTCCAACTTTGTCATATGTTATTAATTTTTGCAAATGTATCATCAGTATACTTAAAAACATTTTGCTTAATTTTAAGCGGGTAAATATTAAAGCTAGTTAGCAGAATTAAACACTAGAATTTCTAGAGGGTTTTTTTGTGCATAGTTAAATGCTGCAGAATGATTTCACATTTAACAAAGCAGACTTTCATTAGGAAAATTTCAGTCATAACAAAACCAACAAATGCATTCTGAAACTTATTGGAATGTAAATGTTATGGGGAATATACTGTATAAAATAATTCGTGCTAAAATAAAGTAATATAAAAATAAGAAAACAGAAGCCAATTCCGGGAAGGCTGGTTTGCATTCGTAAGGAGATGGGTGGCTTTGGCAGAGTGAAAAGAAATCAACAACAGAAAAGAGAGTAGCAACCTCGGAGATGGGCCATCAATGGTGATTAATCGAGGATACGCCAAATCAGATATGCCTTAACGACCGGATGCACCCAATGGTGCCTTCTTGGAAATCTCATCAATTCATTGGCTCTGCTTGGAAACCTATTCAGGAGGACTAGCGTCTCAAAAGACGACACATGAATATACAATTTGAGCAAAGGTTGACAAAGAAACCCTGCCTGGGGAAAATAAAACAGTATAAAAACTGGACACATGGTGGCGGGATTTGTGAATGGAGGGGGGGGGGATAGTTACCACCCTATCCTGCATTCACCCAGTGTCGATCCTGGGATCAGGACTGTCCTTTTGTCATGGCTTTCCTTGTTCGCTGTTACGTGAAAAATAAATTTTATCTTTTTTATTTTTCAAATCTGGCTGTCTCATTTATAATAGTAAAGATATCTTATGAGAACTTGAAATAAAAACTGTTAAATTAAGTTAAAATCGATCATTTTTTAAAGTAAAAAACTGTATGAAAATAGAGCTAAGGTTGTTTTTAACATAATAGAAGATTCGTTTAAACTCAAGGTAGTCTAAATATGACTGAAAATATCTTCACTAGGAGGGGTACTAGGAAGGGTTAAGTTTAACACAGAAAACTTGCACAGTTATATTAATTTGTTGTTTTGAACAGGCTTGGTAACAACGACAATGGTTTTTCTTTCTTCGCCGGCAGTGCTTGGCGGCTTTAGATCTCAGGGAAGTCTGAGTGACAAGGGCTGTATTTAAAAGGTGCACTCAGCGTGAGCGAGGTCACAGGAGTGGACTGAAGCAGGTGAGTGGAGCCGTTGCCACGGCTGCTGGGAGCGGGCAAAACCTGCGTGGCGCCGCTGGGTTTTTCCCCCCTCGCATCCCTCCCGCTGCGCCGAGGGGGGAAGCAACCGCACTCCTGCCTGGGTAGAGTGGGATCAGGTGGTGAAACTTAAGGCAGCGTCACCTGGTGCTGTGCCATGGGCAGGTCACCATGTTGTATCTGGAGCGGCCCTGGGCACTGCTCAGCCACTGAAAGCAGCGGAGCCGCTGGCCAGGAGTGACATTCAGAGCAGCACAAAACGCGGAGGAGGTGGGAGTGGGGCTTCTGGTTACAATCCCGAGAGAATGGTCACCTCCTCCTTGACAGTGGTCCAGCAGCACAGTCAGCACACATAGCATGTTATCGGGTGTCAGGACACACGAGGAAAAGATGGCTGGCACCAAGCTGGAAGAAGTACAGCGAGTCTTTCTTGTGCTTCTACACAGCTTCATTAGACTCTGGCTCTTCTGGGTGGTGGGCATGCCGCAAAGGAGTGCAGGCGGGGTCTGTGAGGGGGTTGCAGCAGCTGTGCAGCAGCGGCAGCAGTGTGGGGGTTGAGTGTGGTCAGGTAGCGCTGCTTGGGCTTCCCGCGGCAGGGGCAGTGACACTTTTGGAGCCGCTGGCTTCGGGCTGCCCCTGCCTCCCTCCCAGCACTGCCTGCGGCAGGGAAGGAGGAGATGATGACGAACCAAGGTGACCCAGGGAGCAGCCCACCGCCCCTGGGGAAGGCTCTGCCCTGGGGAGAGGCAGAGGGAGGCAGCTGGGCTGTGTGGTGTTAGATCGGAGGGCTGAGGAGAACACGAGGGAACTGGCGGGACAGAGCGGGGGTATCTAGAATGGCTTATGCATTGCCATTGTGGGACCCCAGGTGGAGGGTCTGGTGCCAACAGACACAGGGCAGCGGGGTCACTGTTATAAATGCATATTATAAAGTTTGCTTTTCGCAAGATGTGTGCTATATGATTAATAACGTTGTGGTAAGGATACAAGCTTTTATTTCTGCTATTAGTAAAGAAAATTAGGCATAGTGGTAGTTGTTGCTGTTAGGGACACGAAGAAGCACACACTCACCGGTCAGGTTGAAGTGAGGAAAGAAGGGCAGTTTATTATGATTTAGGATTTAAATAGGATTAGGAATTTGGTCAAGGATTGGTAGATGAGAGGAACACCTCTCTGACCTCAATGGTCAATTCAGAAGTCCATCACCGAGAGATATGAAAACAATCTACATTGTTTTGAGAGACTCCAGAAGAAGTATGTAAACAATCATCAGAAGGCTAAAGAATCAGGGCGACACGTAGTAGTTGATATAGTATGCTTAAACTGTCTGTTTGGTTGGGATAACATCCAGTGAACATGTAAAGAAGACTCTGCTATTGATATACCAACTATCAACATCTACCATCTGAAGAAAGTATGGACCAAGGCCCAAGCTGGAGGTGATAATGAAGACACAGCCACGAAACAAGCATGCTCTAAAAAGGTGGACTCAAGGAGGGACCATGCAAAACAGTTCCTGGAATATGGAAACTAGTTTATGGAAAAATATGAATATTCAACAGATTGATACAATAGAAAGGATATTTAAAGAATGTCTTTGATATAGCAGGGTGTGGACTTGGCTAAATGCCAAGTCACCAGGGCAGCCGTACTTTGCTTTTTTTTTCTATCTCCTAATTGTCTTCATTTTTTTATTAAACCTATTTCTTAAAAGTTACATAGAAAGTGAATCTTGTTTTTCACAGTCACCAAACGAGCCGCATTTCTCTCTGGGCCCCCACAGGGACAGGCATCTGCCATTTCAGCCCTCTGTCTGTCTGCTGGAATGTCCGATGGAAAAACTCTTAAGGAGAAGTGGGGGTTGGCATTTCTGGGTTTTTCTGAGTCACTGTTTTTCTTTTTTTTCTCCGAATACATTTTTCTTCCCCCGGTTAGCCAACTTCAACTTGAAAACTTTGTTAATTGCTCTCTCTTGACTACAGACATCCATACTCCCATTGTTAAATGGATGTTGCTCTTCTCTTACCTTCCTCTGTAGGTCTACCTTCTTCCAAAGGTCGTTGGTAGAGCAGCCTCCTCCTGGCTCTCTAGCCTTGAAGAGTTCCTCTTCAACCCAATGCCGGCACACTGATGAGAAGGGTTCCTACGCTCAGCTCCCGGAGGAAGAGGTGAGTCCTGAAAGGTATCTTGGTTACTACAAGTCCCTGTTCGGGTGCCAGATAAAACTCCTGGGGGTCCAAGCCCGAATGTTCAGGCCCCTTTGAGTTTCCTTGGGACTCAGCCCCGTGGCAACTTAATGGAGAGAGGCACTCTCAGTCCAGTTGTCCAAAAAGGAATTTTAGTAACACGAAAATAACAAACAATATGGCATCTACTGTATTGGAACAAACTGGACTACGGCAGTAACAAGGGGCAAAAGGCGTGGTCTTGGGTCAGGCGGGTACTTATGCACTCCGGTGTGAGTGGGAAGTTAAGGTGGGGTCTTAGGGAAGGGTCCAATGATTAGGAATATTAAAATTCTTGCACCAAAAATTAACCTATGATAACACAGAGAATGAGGTACCTTCTAGTAACATTTGCATACTTGAACATGTGAATAAGCTTCTTGCTCATTGCATTTTGAACAGGGTTTCCCCAGGCATTTTTCCAGGGTTCTCTTCTTCCCTGGGGAAATTACCTTTACAGGAGGTGCTTCAGGTACCAGAGCAGATTCCCCTGCAGCCCGTGGAGGAAGGGGGGAACCTCCCTTGGAATGGAAAATGTGATGCCCTTCCCTCCAAATTATTATAACTTTGAAATTACCAGATTCTCAGGCAAAGATATGGGAAAAGGAATAACAGTTCTTTACTAGTATATATATGTATAACAAGAAAAACAGATAACAATGGCAACAACAAACAAAACCAGAAATCCAATAACAGCCTTCTCTCAGCTGTCAAGTACTTTCCCCTTTGGTGTAGTTATGGTCACAGCCAGCAGGGGTGCTGTTGGCTCCCATCCAGGTACGGCAAGTGTGATGATTCCCCTGCAGTTGTAGGGGTGCTGTGGCATTAGCTCAGCAGCCTCTCTCCACGTGGGTAATGGCAGGCAAGCCAGCAGAAGAGACAGAAAAGGGGCTTCCTTTCCAAACTCATGGGGGCAGCCAGTCCTGGTGCTCCTCCTCCAGGTGGCAAAATGGGGTCTAGCAGGAACCTCAGAGCAGCCAACTGGAGACGAGCACACCCTGGGGTGGCAAACAAAATGTAGCAGAAATTCTGCAGCCGTAACAGGAGCCGCAGGGGTCGGGTGGATGTGGGGTATCAAGTTAAAGTGTAGCAAGAAGCCCTGAATAAGTGGCAGAAAACAGCAGGGCTGGGCAGGGAATCGCTCCCCTGGATAGCTCACCAGTGATGGCTGGTCCTGGGGTCAGGCCACACAGAGGTAGTGGCCCTGGTGGGAGACGGCGGGCTCCTGGTGCAGCACGCACTGTCTCTGGGCTCCCAAGCAAGCAGAGAAGCAGAGAAGCAAGCCAGCAAGCCCAGTCACAGTGCCGAAGGAAAAGAAAAAAAAAAAAAACCAGGCAAAGCCCACAAGGCAACAGTATCTCCAGTCAGAGGCACCATGTTGCGTGGCCACTGAGACAATCATCCCACCAGAAGGAAACCACAGCCCTTCACCTCCCCAACCCTCACAGGATCCTGGGCTGGCTCTCACCCATCGCAATACTCCTGGAGCTGGGAAGGGGGTTGAGAGGCAGAGGAGGGAGGGGGTCAGTGACCAATTTGGGACACAAAACAAAAACAAACAAAAAAATGGATATGGGATAAAAACCATGCCCAAGAAAGTTGCTTACCAGGGTTGACCCACAAGTAAGAACTGTGGTGAGTTGATCTTGTCTGGCTGCTAGGTGCCTACCAACCAGCTCACTTACTCCCCCCTCCTCAGCAGGACAGGGGAAGAAAATAACATGGAAAAGCTCATGGGTCAAGATAAGGAGAGGAAGGTCACTCACCAATTACCATCATGAGTAAAACAGACTTGACTTGGGAAATATGACTTTAATTATTGCCAGTTAAAAAAAAGAAACAAAACCTCAAAATAAAACCACCTTTCCCCCCACCCTCCCCTGTCGCCCTGATTTTTCAGCCTTCTGATTGTTTTTCATTTCTACTGGAGCTTTCTCACATTTGTGACAAAAACAAAGACTGATATTTTGTAAACAACACATTCTTTCCAGGGAGAAGGACAAATTGATGGACTTCTGAGTTGACCACTGAGGTCAGAGGGGTGTTCCTCTCGTCCCCCAATCCTTGACCAAATCCCAAAAACTGTATAAGTTGAAACTCCCAAAAAACCTTCCCATTTCTTTTTCATCTCACATCCTGACGGGTGAGTGTGGTTCTTTTCATGTCCTCTTGCAACACTCCCCCTTCTTCTCAGGCACAGCTTCACTCTTGCCTCTTCTACTTCCTTGTCATGGTTTAAGCATAGATGGAAATTAAGCCCCACATAGCTGCTCTCCTCCCCTCACTCCCTCTGGGAGAGAGAGATAAAAGGCGGAGATCCCGAATTGAGATAAGAACAATTTACTGGAAACAGCAATGAGATAAAACGAACAGTAACAGCTATAATACTAATAACAACAGTGTATGTAAGAGGGTGATTACATGCAAAAATGCTCAGTCTGACCCAATGCGATATGATCTCAACCAGAGCCATCCCGCCACTCCATTCACCACTTGCTCTGCTGGACAAAGGAACAAAATGGCAATGACTCCTGCATGTGGAACCTGTTTCTTCCACCTGAAACCATGCCCCCTCCCCCAGAAGTGAGTCCCTTACTTCCACCCCCCAATGATGATGTGAATGGTATAGAATTACAACCTAGACACAGTCACACAGCTCTAGGCTCCACACCCTCTTGGCTACTGCCTCCCACTGGGGAATAGGCTGGGGAGTGAGTAAGAAGTTTGGAGGGGACACTGTAAAGAAATAAAGAAAACTAGTAGCTTATGTAACTTAATTAGCATTAGTAACTAGATGCACTGATGCCTCAGGCTGCAAGCTGTGAACTTACACCAAGATACACTGAACTTTTACCTACTTAAGTAAAAGGAGGCCCTAGAGCCAGTTTGGGCCAGAAGATAAGGAAGCGAGGAAGGCGACTACCCTGTCAGCATAAGATGCAACCTTAGAGGTAAGAGAAGAAATGGGCTCACCTAGAGACAATGAAGAGACCCAATGAAGAACAAGGCTACCTCACACCATATTATTACTATTGGACTGAACTGTCACGTTAGGGATGGGAAACTTGGATTGTAAGGGTATAATTGCCCAGAGATTTCTTTGTTCAAGGTCCCTCTCCTGAGGCACCCAGCTCAAGCTGTATCTCACCACTGTACCAAATAACCTAATTTGCTAGATTCTGCCTGAGACTCTGTTTGGGAAAATCTAGGGTAAAACCAAAAGGGAAAATGTCTGTGTGACTGTGTGTCTCTGGAGTCAACACAGGGTATCCATTGGTGCAGTGAAGCCATCCATCCTGAACAGACTGCAAAGTCCTAGTGGTTGAAGTCTCAGGTGGTATGAATGTAACTCCTCAGTTGAGTGTGAGATGAGGCCAATTTCCATAAAAGACACAGATGGGACAGCTGACCTGAACTGGCCAAAGGGATATTCTATTCTATTCTATTCTATTCTATTCTATTCTATTCTATTCTATTCTATTCTATTCTATTCTATTCTATTCCATTCCATTCCATTCCATTCCATTCCATTCCATTCCATTCCATTAATGTCATGCTCAGCAATAGAAAATAGAATTCGAGGGGAGGGGATGAGGGTTTCTTTTTTGTGAGGGAAGAGGGAGGTAGCTGTTGTTCAGAGACTGGCTGAACATCAGTTTGCTTCTGGGAGGTGATGAGTAATTACCTTTGAATCACATGTTGTGGTTTTCTTTTCTTCATCTTTCTCAAACCCTGATTCTTTTGCCTTTGCTCTTCCTATTTTCTCCGGTCCTGCCTTTTTTTTGGTGGGAGTGGGGTGGCATTTGAGCAAGTAGCTGTGTAGTGCCTAAGCTGCTGGTAAGGGGTAAACTACAACATTATGTTCACACACTGCTTGAAGAAATATGTATAGTGCCATTTTTTAAAATATATATACTGTATTGGTTTTGCACAGCCTGTTTTTTTGGTAGCAGGGGGGCCACAGAGAGATGGGTCCTGTGAGAATCTGCTGGAAGCTTCCACCATGTCCAGCAGAGACAATCCCTGATGGCTCTGAAGATGGACATGCTGCTCGCTAAAACTGGGACAATTAGAGAGGTTGGTAACGCTTCTGTGATGACGTATTTAAGAAGAAAATCAAAACAAAGTGTCCTGGGTTGTAGTGTAGGATGTACACAAAGTATTTATTCTATCACCATCTTCATGAACTGTTAAACCAAGTGGGGCAGTGTTCTTCCCAGGCCCCCTTGCCTTTGGGCTATCTTCTGCTAATGGCCCATCAACGCCTTGCCCATGACTCACAGGTAACTCCCTCCAGGAGCTATCTCTGTTTAATGGGCCATCAAGGATCCACTTCAGAACTCATCATCCCATTGTGAGATGCTCTGCCCAGGGGGAGGAGCCAAGCATTCTCACCTGGATATAATCTAGGATTTGGGACAGTACAAGTAGCCCTTACCCACTGGATTCCCAGAGGACCAGAGATACCAGACCTTTCTACAGGATCACTGCTTCAGGAAGACCACTTCATCTGGACTGCTTCCACCATCCTGCTCAGGTTGTATTCGGACTCTGTCAGTGGTCTTTGTGTTATTGCATTTATTTTATTTTATTTTTACCTTTTTACCTTTCTACCTTTCTTCTTATTAAATTGTATTTCTGACTTGGAGCCTCTCACTTTTTTTGCTTTCAAACCATGACACAAAGTCACAGAGTTTTTCTTCTAGTCAGAAAAGAGGAGGTGAGAACATGTGAGGGAAAACAATATGGCGACACCAAGGTCAGTGAAGAAGGAGAGGTGTTCCAGGTGCTGGAGCTGAGATTCCTCTGCAGGCCGTGGTGAAGACCATGGTGAAGCAGGCTGTCCCCCTGCAGCCCATGGGGATCCATGGGGGATGCAGAGATCCACCCGCAGCCTGTGGAGAAGGTGCCCATGCCAGAGGAGGTGGATGCCTGGAGGAGGCTGTGATCCAGTGGAAGACCCAGTGGAGAGAGGAGGCCCTTGCTTTCAGGCTGGAGCAGCCTGTCCTTGGAGGACTGCACCCCGTGGAAAGGGAGACCCACATCACAGTAGTTTAGGGAGGACTGTTTGCCTATGGGAGGAATTTATGTTGCAGAAGGTGTGGTAGGACTGCTGCTCGTGAGAGTGGACCCATAATGGAGAAGTTCATGGAGAACTGTCTACTGTGGGAGGGACCCCACAGTCTTACAGGGGAAGGACTCCTCTCCCTGCACTCAATGATGAACTGACCAAAAAACCCCATGCCCTGTCTCCCTGTGCTGTCGGTGGGAAGGAGGGAGGGGCTGGGGGGAAAATGGGGTTTTAAGGGCTTATTTTACTTCTCATTATCCTGCTCTGATTTTGTTAGTAATAAATTTACTTTGCAACCTAAAGTTGAGCCTGTTTTACCCTTGAAATGTTTTTTCCCAGTCCTTATCTCACTCATGAACTGTTCGTAATTTTTTTTTTCCTTCTCCACTGCCCAGCTGTAGCAGAGGATGGTGAGCGAGTGACTCTTGTGGGTGCCTGGCATTGGGCCAATGTCAAACCACAACATATACCTAAATGCAACTTTACCTACAGTCAGTTTTATCAATGTATTTTATATGCAGTAGACAAATAGCCAACTGTTATCAAAATTTCATTTTTACAGTGTCCTATTACTTGAACACAAAGTTATTTTCTATGGAGAGTCTATTGGCAGCTTGATTATTTTAAAAACTTATGTTTCAGGTTTAAACATAACATTCATGGTAGCCTTACATTACACACAAGCCCAACCAATATATATGTTATAAAATGGTTTAATGGATGCATGCATGTCTGATACAGTGATAAAAAAATTACTGAAATTTAATTGTTCACTTTTGTAAACATTTTACAAAAACATTGTGATTTACTTGAATGGATACACAGTCCTTGATGGAAGAATTATTTAGACTGAATCGAATCTGTGGCACATTAAAGAATAAAGCTGACAAGATCTGTTCTGCATATTCTTTTCACATGATTCCAGCAAGAGAAACAGCATGGTATAAAAAGTATACAGGAAAGGTTGTTCTTACCATAACCGTCAAACTCTGGAAATTGCAAATACATGTTTAAGTGGTTGAAAAAGTCAGTCATAATAATTGTAACCACTCAGAAATTACAGTAAGAAATGTTATGCAGTTACATGTAGCTGTCAAAACAATGCATATCTTTCCTTGTCAGTTGGTAATTCTTTTCCAACATGACAGGAAAACTTTGGCATTTGCAGGCATTGAAAATCATTTTCAAAGTTCACCACAGTCACAGCATTTTCTTTGTAAAAGGTAAACTGTACACCAAGGCTCAGAGGCTGTAAAAACTGGTTCCAAGTGGGAAAAAGTGCAAATATCCTGCACAGATAGCTTAAAGGGCTGGTGGTTCAATCATTTGCTAAGAGAATCTTTGTTTTCTTTTTTGCATAGTTCACACATCACTGGGAATGTGACAGGGTGTGCTATTTTTGGCAAGAGCAAAAAAAGTGATACCTGTGTGAGTTGCCATGTTAGACATGCGGGATCCATGTAGAATTCAGGTAGAAGGCTGCTACCTGATGTTATTAGACAGTGAATATTGATGTTGCTTTTGTTGAAGCAGTTCTGTAATAGCCAATAGCTTCTTAAGAACATGCTGTAGAAAAAAATACAAAAAAAAACAAACAACAAAAAAACCCCAGTACAACCCTACATTAGCAACTAGAAAAAAACAACACCCATCTTGCTTGAGAAGCATCTTCAACATTAACCTACCAGATGTAGAATTAGGTAATTTAAATTGACATTCCCCACACCCTCTCCCCTCAGCTCCAGTTTCACAGTCACTAAGACATTACTTCAAAAGGAAACTGTAAAACAGCAATATGCAATTTATCTGCAGCCATGGAAACCCATTAAGTCTTGCCAACTTAGAACTGTTTCATTATCAAACTCTCAGGTTATCTGTTAAAAACAGTCTGTAAACCAAAAATCTATTCTGGGGTATTTTCCTCATGTGAAAGTGCAGAACTGGGCCAAGAACATGAAAAAAAATGGTGGAAAAAAAATAGATGATAATACAATTCACTTCTGCACGAGCAGAAGCACCGTCTAACTTTCTGAAAACCTAGTCATTAAACTTGAACAAATGCAACAGAACATACAAAACAGACTGAGAAATTGTATTGCTAATGCACTGTCAGGAGTTCAATAATTTTTTCATTATAGTAGAACTATGTTCAACTACAACACGTTGATGATTAACATTAGGGCACTTATTAAAAAAAAAAAAAGATTCAAGAGTTTTTTAAATGGAAACCCATGAGGAGAAATTACTCCTCTGAAGTAGAAATATAAGTGCATTGAGAAAACAGTGTCGCATTTATGACCATTAAGTGCTACAGATGTAGTCCTCGTGAAAGAAATTCTATCCCTTATCTGTAAGCAACACATATTTAATACAGAACACTTCTACTACCCGGACTTGCCAGTCTAGCCATAATTTTTGCTTTTTCAAGACTGGAGGTAGCTGTGAATTATGAACATGATTGATTTTTTCCTCTCACATGCCACTGAAGAAACAAATTATAGTAGTTATTAAACTAGTTTAGTTTTTAATTGCTATAATGTAGTATTATCAGTTTTAATTTCTTGAGATTTCTTCTGCCAAAGCTAATTGAATACAAATATATTTTCACCATTCGCAAAATTGCCATAAGCGTTCCTAGTAATACCCTTATTTAAAAAAAAATTACTGCCAAAAAATACATTATTTGAGTGACATCTGCTGAGATGAAATATAGATTTATCATCTCTGGGTTTAAATTAAGGCCTTGAAAGAGTCAGGATATAGGAAGCTCAGTCTTTAAACCATGACAATAATAAGAAATCTGATTACAAGAAGTTATTTTGAAGCAATTAAATTAAGAACTATTTAAAAAACTACCTCTTCGACATGAGTCATTAAATAGTTTGAGCTGATACTGATTAAATTTAAGGAAAAACATCTCTAAACCAAAAGACTTTCTATAGTACAACCGTCCTGCCCCCAAATCATTAGCATTAAAAAGGGAACAGTATTTAAATTATCTCCTGCACAGCACAGTATACTAGTCAAACATACCAAAACATATTACTGTGCAATAAGTAGGATTGGCAAAAATGCATGAAGTCATGCAGATTTTTTTCCTCTTAAAAATAAGTTTTCATAAAAGTGGTACACAAGTTTAATATTTGGAACAGAACACTCATTTATATCATTTACTAGAAAAGTGTGCCATGATTGTTTACAAACTAAATAAATTAGGAAGCAGAAATGAAGTAGTGCTAGAAAGCTAAGGAAAGTAAATTAAGCTGTTTAGTTCTCAATTAGATGACCTAGATCCTAAAACTAGAGCCTGCCAGGAGACAGTAATTTCTTGAGTTTAGGCTTCCTTCCACTAGAAACTAAAAACTTCACCTGGAAACTAAAGAAAAAAAAAAAAAAAAAAAAAAAAAAAACACAAAAAACCAAAACAACAAAAACCAAAACCCAAAAAAAACCCAACAAAAAACCCAAACAAACAAACAAACAAACCACAAAAAAACCCAAAAAGCAAAAACAACCCCAAAAAACCAAAACCACCCCAAACCAATGAATGATCTCCTTTCGCTGGTGGCCAAGTTTAGGGACAAAGTTGAAAGACTAAGGAGTATTAGGGAAAGTGAAATAGATTGGTGGAGTTCCACCCTTCCATCCTTGAGGGAGGCCCAGCAGGAGTCAGAGGACTTCCATGCCTCCCACTGTCAGACAATAGGAGGACACCTGGTGGATGAAGGGGAGTGGAAATGGGTCCCTACTTGGGGAGGTAATAAAAATTCTTCCTGAATCTCATCACCTACTCAGGTGCCACTTCTGAATAGGTATGAGGCCCTGGATCTAGAGGGTCAGCCAGATGACATAGAAGAAAATTATCTGCTCAGTGAGCCTCCCAATTAGGCTTCATCTATCAGATGGATCACCATCTCTGACATTAAAATGAAAAGAAGGGTAGTCATAGTGGGTGAGTCCTTTCTGAGGGGAAGAGGGCCCCATATGTTGACTGGACCCATCCCACAGGGAGGTCTGTTGTCTCCCTGGGGCCTGGGTACAGGATATTAACGAGACTTCCTGGGCTGATTCCGCCCTCTGATTACTACCCACTGCTGATATTCCAGGCTGGCACCAATGAGACTGAAAAGAGGAGCATCAGGGAAATTAAGAGGGACTTTAGGGCACGAGAACAGGTAGTATTCTGCTCAGTCCCTTTAGTGGCAGAGAAAAACAATGAAAGGATTAGGAGAGCCCACATTATCAACAAGTGGATCAAGGGTTTGTGTCATCAGCAGAATTTTGGGTTCTTTGATTATGGGACAACTTTTATGGCACCTGGCCTGCTGGAACTAGATGTGCACCATCTCTGTTAAGGGAAGGTTTTGAGGCCATGAACTGGCAGAAGTTATTGAGAGGGCTTTAAACTAGGTTTGAAGGGGGAAAGGGATGCAGCTGGGCTGTTTAGAAGCAGGCCCAAGGGTGGTAAGCCTGAGTCAGGGGGGTGAAATCAGTAGCCCAGCTGACGTGGATGTATACCAATGCACACAGCATCAGTAACAAGGAAGAGCTGGAAGCCATGGCACAACAGCAAAGTTATGATGTAGTCGCAATCACAGAAATGTGATGGGACTACTCAAATAGCTGGAGCACTACACTGAATGGCTACAAGCTCTTCAGAAGAGACAGGAGAGGGAGAAGAGGAAGAGGGATGGCCCTTTATATTAGGGAGGCTTTTGATGCCATGGATATTGAAACTAATGATGATGAAGTTGAATGCCTATGAGTAAGAGTTAAGGGGAAGGCCAATAAGGCTAACATCCTCCTGGGAGTCTGTTATCATCCACCCAATCAGGAAGAAGAGGTGGAAAACTTATTCTATAAGCAGCTGGAGAATGTTGCAGGATCACCAGCCCTTGTTCTCGTAGGCAACTTAAACCTACCAGACATCTACTGGGAACTTAATACAGCAGAAAAGAAAAGCAGTTCAGGAAATTTTTGGAGTGTGTGGAGGACAACTTTTTGTCACAGCTGGTGAGTGAGCCCACCAGAGGAGGCACTATGTTAGACCTGTTGCTTCCAAGTAGAAATGGGCTGGTGGGAGAAGTGGTGGTTGCAGGCCACTTGGGGCACAGTGATCATGAAATTATAGAATTCTCGATATTTGGTGAAATCAGGAGGAACATCAATAAGACTCTTACATTAGACTTCTGGCGGGCAGACTTTAGCCTAATTAGGAGACTTATTCAGAGAGTTCCTTGGGAAGCAGCCTTTAAAATAAGGAGTCTAGGAAAGGTGGCCATGCTTCAAAACAGAGATCTTGAGAGCACAGGAACAGACTGTCCCTGTATGCTGAAATATGAGTCAACGAGGCAAAAGTCTGGCCTGGATGGGCAATGAGGTTTCGAAGGATCTTAGGAATAAAAAGAGGATGTATCATCTTTGGAAGGAGGGTCAGGTCTCTCAGGAAGTATTTAAGGGGGTTGCTAGGGAATGTAGGAAAAAAATTAGGGAGAACAAAGTTCAAAATTAATTTGGCAACTTCTGTAAAGGATAATAAAAAAATGTTTCTATAAATATATTAATGGAAAAAGGAAAGGTGAGGCCAACCTTTGTTCTCTATTGGATGTGAGAGAGAACTTAGTAACTTCAGATGAGAATGCGGAAGTGCTTAACGCCTTTTTTGCCTCAGTCTTTGGTGGGAAGGCAGCTTGTCCTCAGGACAACTGTCCTCCTGGGTTGGTAGATGGGTGTCAGGGAGCAGAATGGTCCCCCTGTTATCCAGGAAGAGGCAGTCAGAGAACTGCTGAGATGCTTGAATGTTCATAAATCTATGGGCCCAGATGGGATCCATCCCAGGGTGATGAGAGAGCTGGCAGATGAGCTTGCAAAGCCACTCTCCATCATTTACCAACAGTTCTGGCTCACTGGCAAGGTTCCAGATGACTGGAAGCTGGCCAATGTGACATCCATTCACAAAAAAGGTAGGAAGGAGGATCCTAGTAATTATAGACCAGTCAGCCTGACCTCAGTACCCGGTAAGGTAATGGAACAGTTTATATTGAGTGTCATCACACAGCACTAACAGGATGGTCGGAGTATCAGACCCAGCCAGCATGGATTTAGAAGAGGTAGGTCATGTTTGACCAACCTGGTCTCTTTTTATGACCAGGTGACCCATCTGGTGGACGTGGGAAAGGCTATGGATGTTGTCTATTTGGACTTCAGCAAGGCCTTTCACAGTGTCTCACACAGCATACCCCTGGGAAAAGCTGGCAGCCTGCAACTTAGACAGGAGCACTCTTTGCTGGGTTAGGAACTGGCTGGACGATCGGGCCCAGAGAGTGGTGGTGAATGGTGCTGTATCCAGCTGGCAGCCAGTCACCAGTGGTGTTCCTCAGGGGTCTGTGCTGGGGCCAGTTCTGTTCAATATCTTTATTGACAACATGGATGTGGGTGTTGAGTCGTTCATTAGTAAACTTGCAGATGACACTAAGCTGGGAGTGTGTGTTGATCTGTTGGAAGATAGGATGGCTCTGCAGAGAGACCTGGAATGGTTGGATGGATGAGCAGAATCTAATAGGATGAAGTTTAATCATTCCATGTGTCAAGTCCTGCACTTTGGCCACAATAACTCCCTGCAGCGTTATAGTCTGGGGATGGTGTGGCTGGATGGTGCCCAAGCAGAAAGGGACCTGGGGGTTCTGGTCAGCTGCTGGCTGAACATGAGCCAGCAGTGTGCCCAGGTGGCCAAGAAGGTCAATGGCCTTCTGGCCTGTATCAGGAATGGTGTGGCCAGCAGGAGCAGGGAGGTCATTCTTCCCCTGTACTCAGCATTGGTGAGGCCATACCTTGAGTATTGTGTCCAGTACTGGGCCCCTCAGTTTAGGAAGGAGGTTGAGATGCTTGAACGCATCCAGAGGAGGGCAACAAGGCTGGGGAAGGACTTGGAACACAAGCCCTATGAGGAATGGCTGAGGGAGCTGGGGCTGTTTAGCCTGGAGAAAAGGAGACTCAGAGGTGACCTTATCACTACAACTTCCTGAAGGGTGGCTGTAGACAGCTGGGGGTTGGTCTCTTTCTCCAGGCAGCAACTGACAGAATGACAGGAGATGATCTTAAGCTGCGCCAAGGGAAATATAGGTTGGATATTAGGAAAAAATTTTTTACAGAAAGAGTGATAAAGTGCTGGAATGGTTTGCCCCAGGAGGTGGTGGAGTCACCATCCCTGGATGTTTTTTAAAAAAATTGGATGTGGCACTTGGTGCCATGGTTTAGTTGAGGTGTTATGGCATGGGTTGGACTTGATGATCTTGAACGTCTCTTCCAACCTAGTAATTCTATGATTCTGTGAAAAAAAAGCCCCCACTAAAATCAAGCAAAACAAACCCCCAAAAACCCCAAAAGAGAAAAACCAAAACAAAATACCAAAAAAAACCCAACCAAAAGTCCTCAACACACTGATTTAAAACATCTTTGGATTTGTTGTATACTTAGTTCATATTTTTGAGCTTCTTTACCTTTACAACTAGCAATCTCCTGGTGAAATGTACATATTTATCATTCATACTGCTGGAGAGAAAAAATTACAAAGGAATCATAATGTTAAACAATAACTCTAGACATGCTATCTGTATGTGTGATTTTTGCTAATCATTATAGTTTACCTGCATTACACCTCGCTCATTGCTAAGTGTCCGAAGTTCATCTGAATGAGCCACACACATCTCATGCAAGGCTGCCAGATAACGAGATAAGTCAGTTCTAGGGTAATCTGTAGTGTCTGGGAGCTCAGGAACATTCTTTAACAAAAATTATGAGAACAGGCTTAGAATGGTGAGTAGCCAGGCATAAAAGAAATTAAATTACAGTTCTACACACCTGCCAACAGTTGTTTTGATACTGCAAGCAAGTACCATGCTTTTCTTCATAATTAAGTCTTCTGTCCATGTTATCTAATACAAATTATTTATTTCCTCCTGTCCACAATCATCTATTTTATGAAGATAATTAATCTATGGTTACACATTTCACATAGAGAGATTACTGAATATACAGCAATTCCTATTCCTAATAGGAGGGTTTGATGCTGCTATGCTGTCTCTGACCTGTCTAGAAAGATACTAAGAAAAAGAGATTCATATCATATCTTCCCCCCAATGAGGGGGATACATCCATTAGATGTTTGTCATTTTATTTTTTTTAAAATTTAAATCAGGCAATAGCAACAACAAAATTGGACACCAAAAATTCCCCAAACTATCAAGTCAGTAAATCCACTAATAAAATAATGTAATTCAAACAGTAGATTAATCAGTTGTTTTAAAACCCAACCATTTTCCAAGTCCTCATGCATAATCTACCATTTAAAGAAAAACAACAGAGTATCATAATATGCAGAAGTTGCCATTTAACCGTAAAAAGGTGACATTTGGCAGTCTATCTGAATGACACCTTTCAAAACAGTAATTCTTATAATTTATCAAAATAGTCTGAGATGTTTTCTAGGCCACTTTTAATGGATAAATTCAGGAATAATAAGATAGGCATATCTCTTTCATTTTCCTTTTTTCAAAAAATTATCGGTTTAAACATAAACTTATATACATACCTGAGCTCCTTACTCATTATAACTATCATACACAAAATAGTAATGGCTTCAAATTGAACTGCAACTATTATTTTCCTTTAAACTACAATATCCAGAATTCATGCAGTGAGACATTTGGTTATGTATAACTAAAATAGAACACAATATTTTCAACAAGTTCAATTTTTTTTAATCTCAGGTCAAAATCGTATGACAAATTACACATTAGATTTTCTTTATTTTAAGATATTTTTGACAAGATTGGTATTTTTGTCTGAAAGCCCTAATCTTTGGGGAGAAGCTCAAATAGATATCACGTCTACAACAGTACTTTCTAACAGGACATTTGATTGGTTTTGATTCTGTGTGGCAGGCCAGCAATATGCAGTTGCTAAACATGCACAAGAAAAATATTTCAGTAACAAGCATTCAAAATTTTGAGGAAGCTGATGCATTTTTGAACTAGTTAACAAGGACTATAAAGAATTTTAACTCACAATGTTGCAATACAGATTGCAATTTTTATTTTTAAACCACTTACCCCAAGTTCATCTAAGAACATGATCATGCGATGTTTGTTACTCTTGATGAATGGATTTACCCCCTCCATATATGGCTCCTGGTAATTTTAAAAAGTATTTATTAGAACAAATTGATACCAATTTAACAGTCATACCTGAAGTGAACATATTGTAATCAGAGACAAATGACACTGCAAAACAAATGCATCATCTTTTTCAAGTGAATTTATGATGACTGGTGTACAACCAGTCAAAAGATTACACTTTTTTCTGCTCCAGATGGATTCTGAAATTGTTTATATATGCATTGTGACATGAAATGTTACATTTCTGAAATACTGAAAATGCTTTTTTCATTGCAGCTATATAATGAAGAAAAAACTTTCAGAGGTGACATCAGCAGCATCAACATCAGGAATAATTGCCCTCCTTTTTGTTCTTTCATTAATGCTTACATTCCAAGTTGTGAGTGTCAGACAAATGGCATTATAATGGCAGCCTGAAATTTCTTTCTTTCATTATGCTTAAGTCAACCGATTTTTATTGTTCAACCATGTTGTGACTTGGAAATTAGAACAGGCCAATTGTTGCTGGCATTCTTTTAGTGATGCAATAGAAAGTTTAGTAAAAGCTGAGGCTTTTTAAGGAAACTTTTAAGACTGATTTACAAAATTATGTCAAGCAGTATGAAAACAAGTACAAATAAAAGGGTGTTTCAAAATGCTGTACCAACAGAAAACACCAGTCTAAAGAATAAGTAAAGAAAAAGTGTGTGTATGTGTGCATGTGTGTGTGAACCAGAGGTTGGTAGTTGTTAATATGTTTCCAAATTAAAATACTTTATATCCAGGCTGGAAGTTTAGTCCTAATTGGTCTCAAACTAAAAGTGAATTATTATATATAGTATATAAAAGAACATGGATGTGGAATGTATTTCAAGGTTCTGTACAGAGACATACCAATATTACTGAAAGATATCTCCCCATTTTGACATGAAATAATCAATGGAAATGCAAAAAGGCTCCCATCATCTACTTCAGGCAAATGAGTCATACTTCTTGAATAGATTTTTTATAATCACAGATTTCTACTCTAGTATTTCTCAGTTGTCTTTTTGATAGGGATTTTCCTAAAGAAAATTTATTCATTTTACCATCCCATAGATATTTTCTTTGTGGAGGGATGGCTGCCTGCCTCTCCTCTCCCACTTTTCCGACTCCAACACTCATCTTTTTGACTAGGGGAAACCAGTAGACATGGTGATTTTGGATTTTAGCAAAGCTTTTGATACTGTCTCTCACAGTATCTTTGTGGATAAAATGTCCAGCACACAGTTAGAAAAGTCTGTAATACATTAGGTGAGCAATTGGCTAATGGGCCAGGCTCAAAGGATCATACTAAATGGGGTTATAGTAAAATCAGGCTGGCCGCCAGTCATCAGTGAGGTTCCCCAGGGCTCAATTTTTGGGCCAGTGGTCTTTAATGTTTTTATAAATTTTCCAGACACAGGAATCAAACATACATTAAGTTTGCTGATGATAAAGTAGGAGAAGCTGTGGACTCCATCAAGGGTAGAGAGGCCTTACAGAGTGATCTGGATAGACTAGAGAGCTGGGCAATCACCAACCATATGAAATTTAACAAGGACAGGTGCTGGATTCTGCACCTGGGATGGGGTAATCCTGGCTATACATACAAATTGTGAGACAAAAGGCTGGAGAGCAGTCCCACAGAAAGAGACCTGGGGTCCTGGTTGATGGCAAGTTGAATATGAGTCAGCAGTGCCCTGGCAGCTAGAAGGGCCAACCGTGTCCTGGGGTGCATCAGGCAGAGCATCACCAGCCGGTCAAAGGAGGTGATTGTCCTGCTCTGCTCTGAACTGGTATGGTCCCATCTCAACTACTGTGTGCAGTTTTGGGTGCCTCAATATAAAAAGGACATCAAACTATTAGAGTATGTCCAGAGGAGGGTAACCAAGACATTGAAAGACCTCGAGGGCAAGAGCGGCTGAGGCCACTTGGTATGTTCAGCTTAGAAAAGGCTGAGAGGTGAGCTCATCATAGTCTGCAACTTCCTGAAGGGGGGCAGTGAGATGCTGATCTCTTCTCTCTGGTGACTAGCAGTAGGACATGAGAAAATGGAATGAAGCTGCTTCACAGGTAGTTCAGACTGGACATTAAGAAAAGATTCTTAACTGAGAGGGTGGTCAGTCACTGGAACAGCCTCCCCAAGGAAGCAGTCACGGCACCAAGCCTATCACTTCAAGGACAATATGGGTGATACCCTTAGTCATATGATTTACTTTTAGGTAGTCCTGTGGGAAGTATGGAGTTAGACTTGCTGATCATTATGGATCCCTTCCAACTTGAGATATTCTATGATTCTATGAATACTAGAGTATGACTACTACCCTTTTTGCCATTGACAGACAGAAAAAAAGAGTTCACATACTTCCACTGTTGTCTTTGAAATGAATGTCTGAGTTTATCTGTTCTCATAGCATAAAAATATGGTTACATCACTCTATAATGCCTACTAGCATGGCCATTAATTTATCAGTTATTTTAACATGCCACTGCTGTTGTTCCTACTACCAGATCGAAAATCTTTATGGTAAGTACCAAATCATTCACATAAGTTTCTAGATTACTCATTCTGAAATTACTGACTCCTCTTTCCAAATCAGTCATACTTTATAATACTGCTCTAGGTTAAATCAATACCCTGTTGAGCTCCAGCTAAAGAGGATAGAAAAAAAAATGCAGGAATAAAGCCTCCTTGCTGATAAGACACTCAGGTCACACATCAGGATTTGCATAAGAATAATACAGACAAAATCTGTTTCTGTTAACATGAACTTGGCAATCTTCTAGACCGTTCTGTGTAAAATTATATTCACCTTAGCTCCAAATTCAACCAGATTTGCTAAATTCTGCACAGACTTGGCAACCAGCGTCAGCGTTCTTGCAGCAGTAGGGGAAGGAGAATCTGATAGGAATAGAAAGTAGAAAGTTACTGACCATTTAAATAGAAAGTAGAAAGTTACTGACCATTTAAAACCCCCAGTAGTCACAAGAGAATTCTCTTCCACAATTTATCACGGAATTTAATACTTTAAATGCTGTAAGAGAACTGCATGTGAAAAAATTCTCATGATCAAGTAAACTTTTGGTGTTTTAGTAATTATGTCCACAATAAACATCAATATGCATATCTGACTGTCTTAGTTTAAGACAATTTACAGGACGGAGACTCCAAAGTGAGTTACCTCCCCTTAGTTTTAACCACTCCCCTTTCATCAAAAAGGAGAGACAAATGCAAGAAGATATAAGTGAAAAAATAAGAGTTTACTAAAAATAAAACAGCAACAACCAAGATAACAGCAATAACCACTAGATACAAAGGTGCTGAGTCATGTGGTCCCCCCGGGAACAGAGAAAACAAGGTAGCAGAGAAGCCTCCTCCTACTAAGATAGCAGCCACCGTGGCAGCCCATGTGGCCTAGGGGCCAAAGAAAAGATGGTAGAGAAACTCCCATCTCCCAAGATGGTGGCCACTGTAGCAGTCCACGTGGCCCAAAGGACAAAGGCAAGATGGCAGAGAAGCCCCCTACTGCGGACCACACAGCCGAGAGAGAGAAAAAAGGAAAACAACACAGCAACCAAGCCTCTGCAGTTCCAGAACACTCCCTCCCCCCAAAACAACAACCAACAAGGAACAGAGACAAAATAAAACTCAGAAAAAAATATTATTGCCCAAAAGGCTCTGATGCTGCAAAAATACTGAAAGAAAATTCCCAGCATCTGCAGGTCTGATCCCTCCTCAACATGGTGCAGCTGGAACCGTGGGCAGTGGCTTGAAAAACCCTTGCAGAGCAGGTCCAACCCCTCCTTGGCACAGGGCAGGCAGCAGCAGTGAAGGTATTGTGAAATTCTCCAAAGCCCAGGACGAGCATAAGAGCTCCTGCCTCGTGCTGCCTCACAGGAGTTGGCAAGTAGCAGACAACCCAACAAGCAGCGATGGTGTTGTGAAATCTGCTCTGAAACAGCTTCGGATTGTGAAATGCAGCTTCTCAGGTTGCCCCATTACAGCAAGGAAGTATGTTAGAAACTTTGCTCCAAAACAAAAGAGCCCCCTTAGGTTTTTTTTGTTTGGTTGGTTGGTTTTTTATTAACAGCTCTAACAATCCTATATAAAGTCCATAAACTTATCTTAGTGAAAGTCGAGAATATTATCTGAACTTCCAAACAGGACTAGCACTTACAGACAAGCTTAAAAGGGATTACACAAATTTATGGATAACAACTTAATTTACAGCTAAAAACACACTGGTCTCAATGCAGTCCCCAAATTAGAAAATAATATAATCTGAAGATTATAAAAATAATAAAGAAATTATAGTAAAAATGTGTGCTAATGTCTTTACAAATAATTCGATGGGTGAAGGTATGTGTGTTAATGTCTTTGAAATGAGTCAATGTCTCCACCAACTTCAAGCCACAGGTTTGAATTTAAAATGGTGACTTCTGTAAAGGATAATAAAAAAATGTTTCTACAAATATATTAATGGTAAAAGGAAAGGTGAGGCCAACCTTTGTTCTCTATTGGATGAGGGAGGGAACTTAGTAACTGCCGATGAGGAGAAGGCGGAAGCGCTTAATGCCTTCTTTTCCGCAGTTTTCAGTGGGAAGACAACTTGCCTTCAAGACAACTGTTCTCTTGAGTTGGTTGATGGTGTCAGGGAGCAGAATGTTCCCCCCTTACCCAAGAGGAGGCAGTCAGAGAACTGCTGAGATGCTTGGATACTCATAAATCTATGGGCCCAGATGGGATCCATCCCAGGGTGATGAGAGAGCTGGCAGATGAGCTTGCAAAGCCACTCTCCATCATTTACCAACAGTCCTGGCTCACTGGCAAGGTTCCAGATGACTGGAAGCTGGCCAATGTGACATCCATTCACAAAAAAGGTAGGAAGGAGGATCCTAGTAATTATAGACCAGTCAGTCTCACCTCAGTACCTGGCAAGATAATGGAACAGTTTATACTGAGTGCCATCATGCAGCACCAACAGGATGGCCAGGGTCTCAGGCCCAGCCAGCATGGGTTTAGGAGAGGTAGGTCGTGTTTGACCAACCTGGTCTCTTTTTATGACCAGGTGACCCATCTGGTGGACGTGGGAAAGGCTGTGGATGTTGTCTATTTGGACTTCAGCAAGGCCTTTCACAGTGTCTCACACAGCATACCCCTGGGAAAAGCTGACAGCCTGCAACTTAGACAGGAGCACTCTTTGCTGGGTTAGGAACTGGCTGGACGATCGGGCCCAGAGAGTGGTGGTGAATGGTGCTGTATCCAGCTGGCAGCCAGTCACCAGTGGTGTTCCTCAGGGGTCTGTGCTGGGGCCAGTTCTGTTCAATATCTTTATTGACAACATGGATGTGGGTGTTGAGTCGTTCATTAGTAAACTTGCAGATGACACTAAGCTGGGAGTGTGTGTTGATCTGTTGGAAGATAGGATGGCTCTGCAGAGAGACCTGGAATGGTTGGATGGATGAGCAGAATCTAATAGGATGAAGTTTAATCATTCCATGTGTCAAGTCCTGCACTTTGGCCACAATAACTCCCTGCAGCGTTATAGTCTGGGGATGGTGTGGCTGGATGGTGCCCAAGCAGAAAGTGACCTGGGGGTTCTGGTCAGCTGCTGGCTGAACATGAGCCAGCAGTGTGCCCAGGTGGCCAAGAAGGTCAATGGCCTTCTGGCCTGTATCAGGAATGGTGTGGCCAGCAGGAGCAGGGAGGTCATTCTTCCCCTGTACTCAGCATTGGTGAGGCCACACCTTGAGTATTGTGTCCAGTTCTGGGCCCCTCAGTTTAGGAAGGAGGTTGAGATGCTTGAACGCATCCAGAGGAGGGCAACAAGGCTGGGGAAGGACTTGGAAAACAAGCCCTATGAGGAACGACAGAGAGCTGGGGTTGTTTAGTCTAGAGAAAAGGAGACTCAGAGGTGACCTTATCACTCTTTACAACTTCCTGACAGGTGGCTGTAGACAGCTGGGGGTTGGTCTCTTTCTCCAGGCAGCAACTGACAGAACTAGAGGACACCATCTCAGGCTGCATCCAGGGAAATATAGATTGGATATTAGTACGAAGTTTTTCACTGAAAGAGTGATTAAATACTGGAATAGTCTGCCCGGGGAGGTGGTGGAGTCACCATCCCTGGATGTGTTTAAAAAAAGACTAAATGTGGCACTCGATGTCATGATCCAATTGAGGTGTTAGGGCTGGGTTGGACTTGATGATCTTGAAGGTCTCTTCCAACCTACACATTCTGTGATTCTGTGATTCTGTTTGTTACAAAACCCAGACAGTTTGACTCCTGAAACAGACAAGTGGGTCTGCACAAGCCTGAGTTTCTGAACTTTGGGGGAAAATGACAGGTTCAAGTGGGGGTGTGTGATAGGCGGTTTACGAAGTCTGTACTTCCCTAGTACCTCAGCCAATGGGGAAAGGAAGAGGGCAACATGTGGCTGGGAGTTTGGGATTAAAAGGAGGCTGTGCCCTCCAAAACTTCAAGAGAGAAAACCCCACAGGCATGTGCCCCAGTGGACTCTCTCCCTTTATTTGAATAAAGATGCAGGACTCCTTTATGGACACTGGCTTTTCATAGCATGATTTTCCATACAAGATGGGAGCTCTTGTCTGGTATCCTTTCACCTTCTGGGGCCAGCACATGGCAAGAGGAGCTGGAGGCACACCTCATCCACTTTTTAGGTGACCAGCTTCCTTTGATGCTGGCTGGCACTGGGCAATTGACTGGGTTCCTGAGACTGTCCAGGAGACAGATGAGAGACTGACCAGAGGGGTCTGTGAAGAGTCCACAGGAAAGGACCACTGGAAATCTCACCGGTGAGTACAGTGGAAACTTTGGGGAGTAAAACATGGCAGGATGCCCAGAGGAGCCTGTAAAGGAAAGTTGAGAAAGGGTCTCTACTATAGGGATGATGATCCCAAAATACCTCCAAAGGGCCCTTTGAGAGAATGTTGAGATGGTTTGCACATTCTCCCAGAGGTAGTTAAGGACATGGACACCCAGAGAGGGCAATAAGGGGAGTCAAGAAGGGGTCTCGGAAACAGGGGACAGATGGTGTTGGTTTGGGAAAGGATTGATTGAGGGGGTGTGAAGGAATATGGTTAAGGCAAATACCAGTGAGACACTACATGATAAGGAAAGAATTCAGAAACAGTGAGGATTGGGATGTTCTTTGCCTTATCTTTAAAATTTGCAGTCTAATATAGGGCCAGTTGCAGGTCTTTTGTAGTCCCAGATTCCAAAATAGGGAAGGCAGGGAGATACTGTTCCTACACCCCCCTACCTCTCCCCTGGTCATTATGGAGCCAGGGTGTAAGATTTGGGTTTGTCCACTTACTACTTAGGACTTAGGGGGGTTTCTCTATGGTGAGGAGTGCTGAGGCCAGGCACAGAAGTGTGGGACCAGGAGCACAGGCTGGGGGCCTGTGGGGAGGTGTAGAGATGGGCCGAGGCTGTGGGGTAAAACCCTATAAAATGCCAGGCTAACCACGCTCCTGGGTCTTTGGATGCTGCTTGCAGCCAGATGCATTAAATCATATCTCTGAGCTATCCATTGTACCCATCTCATTTATTAGCCACATGCAACCCAGCCAAACCAGGATTGGGATTGTGGGGATCACCCTCTCTTCGTGACACGTGGCGCCCTGAACAGGAGACTTCCCTACATTGAGGAAGATCTGCAGGGGTCTCAGTTTGCTGGGTTAGCAAAACCGAGTAGGACCTCTCTGCTGTGGTTTAAACTTGTCAGGCCCAAAGTGAACATGAGTGGCATTCAGAGGAAGCCCAGCCGTCTTGGAGTCCTGCAGGAAGTCAGGTGAGAAGAGAGAAAGGGAAGATCCCATCGCCCCTACCCTAACCGGGCAGGCTCTCCCACCTGACCCCCCCATTTTTTTCTGGGATGCGAGATGGGACAGAAATTTTCCAATTTAGAATGGGATGTATATGGACATTTTAAAAAACTTTTAGCAGACCACAGGATGGAAATCAAGAAACGGGAGCTAAAAACCCTACTGAAATGGGTATTGCAAAATTCTCCATCCGCTGTAAATCTGGGGGGCGCCCTTCCAGCTCCTGCAGGACTCAGCTTGAACTATATTTTTTCCTCGGGTTTTTGGGATCACGTGGGGGTGAAGTTATATGATTTAAGCACCAGGAGAGATTCGATTGCCCCCCATTTGCTGCCTACTTTTCGGGTGATCCTAGAAGCCCTAAAAGCCGAAGAAAAGCAGCAGCAACTGCAGTCTCACACCACCCCGCCCGAGGGAATTGGGATTGCATCCCCTGCACTGAGTGCCTGCTCCCCTTCAACTGGGACTGCTATTAATCTTCATATTCCTAGGAAAAAGACACGCGGGCGAAACCCGTCAAATATACAGGAATCTGGCTTATCGGCTACTCCTGTCCCCTCGTGTCCCCTTTCATCTAGTCCCTCAGATTTTCCTGGAATAGAATACAAAACAGAGATTGCCTTCATGCATGGGAGAAGCTATATCAGTTATCCCAATGTTTCGTCTTCTACCCCACTGGCTTTACCGGGCGAAGAGGATAGCGCTGACCACTGACCACGTTGTCTCCTACCCCCAACATTCCTTTCCCCCCTCCCCTCCCCTTCCTCCCCCCTCCAGCTCCTCTGATTACCCCTCTCCCTCCCGCCTATTCACTTGCAAATGAGGCTGCCCCAGCTTCCTGGCCTGAGCCCATTAAACCGGTTTTGTTGCCTCAAATTTCCCTGCCCCTCTCACTTCCCGCTGGGGCAGGGAACACAGTGCCTGCTCCCACCCCGGCACTGCCCTCATACCTTCCCCCTGGTGCGGGGAGTGCAGGACCCATTCCTGCCCCTGCCTGCTGCCTCCACAGTGCCCCCGACTGCCCCGCCCTCCCTCCCCTCTGGGGCGTAGAGTGCAGGCCTGTTCCCACCCCTGCACTGCCCCTGCCTGCCACTTCTGCCCTGCCCCCAAGCGCCTGCTCCCCCCTCTCAGGGCAGGCTCCGAGGAACCCACAGTGCCTCTGCTCTCGCCATGACAAAGGCGCAGTGTTTCCACCCTCCCTCTCTTCCTCAGAAGAGGACTTAACACTTTTGGATTACAGCAATTCTGTAGTCCCATGGGATAAGATCCAGGCTGGTGCAGTACAAGAAGGTTATTGGGAAATTGCTTCTAAAGTTGCAGCTTTCTCTGTGCTATAAAGATGAGGGAGAGTGGGCCCTAGATGGGAACCCCTTGTGTACGGGGAGGTAAAGGAATTATGCAGGGCTGCCAAGGATTATGGAAGGAATTCCCCTTTTTTCAACAATCTGATTAGAGCTACTTTCTCAGCTCATATACTAACCCCTCATGATTTAAAACATATGACAGTACTGTTGTCACCTACAGAGTATACCTTATGGGAGGGGGGTTGGAAGAGGCTTTAAAATCAATTATTGACCAGTTACGTCGCGGATCAAGCGCGGGCTATACAAACACTGAAACACCTGGTGAGGGAAGGAGAACATGTTCAACTAGATGACCAGGCCATCAATTTATCGAGGCCAGTGCTTGATATTAAAAATGCTGCAAGAAAAGCACTGATTCAAGTGCCTGATGGTAACATACCTGCACCACATCCTGCACAGGATTTTTTAGAAATAAAACAAGGGCCAAATGAGCCATATATGAAATTCATTGACCACCTTAAGCTCACTATTGAGAGACAAATTTTAGAAGAGAAAGCTAAAGATGAATTGGTGCTAAAACTAGGCGTGTCAAATGCAAATCCTGAATGCAAGAAAGGGTTACGTGTCCTTCCCACCGACCCAGAATCAACTCTAATGCAAATGATAGAGGCTTGTAACCGCATTGGGACCCCCGAACACTCAGCTGTCCTACAGGCTCAGGCAGTGGGACAGGGAGTGGCAGATGCTTTGACTGCATTGCAGATTGTACCTCAAAAACCACAACTAAGTATTGGTCCATGCTTTCATTGCAGTAGTCATGGATATTTCAAAAGAGACTGTCCTCAGCTAGAAGCGAGGCCCAGGGATCCTGCCTGTTCCAAGTGTTGCAAGGGTTGCTGTCGTACTAACCCATATCGCCCAAAGCAGGGAAACCATGGCAAGTTGGCCCTGGAAAACTTCCAGCAAAGCGTGAGACAGCCTCGTGCCACAACACAAATGCCTCAGCCGCACACACCCATAACCAGTGGAGGCCAGGTAAATCAGAGCTTCAACACCTTGTCTCGGGCCTACCAACTGCCTTGCCCTCAGGTGCCAGGTTGGAATTGGCAAGTGCCAAGCCAGTAGTGTTAACTGACTTTTTCACACCCTCTATATCCACTGGATAGCTTGGGCCAGAAGACCAGATCCATGAATTATTAATTCTTGGAAACTGCAGGTCAAAAACGGAAGGATTTTTTGTTTTACCATCAGTGCTGTCAGTAACATCACAACAAGAAATTACAATATTAGCAATGTCTCCTGACCCACCTTGTTTTATCCCTCAGGGACTAGTAATTGCTCAGGCAATTTTGCCCCCCGAGAAGGATTCTTGAAACACATCAGAGTCCTTAGTGATGTGGACCAAGTTAATAAGTGATAGCTGGCCTAAGATTACCTGCACACTGGAACATATTTACGAAAAAATTGTTTTGACAGGTCTCATTGATACAGGTTCAGTCGTGACGGTCATCTCACAATCCAAGTGGCCTACAGAATGGACCCTTGCTCCTGCTGCAGCAGTCCTATCGGGGATTGGAGGAAACAGCAACAGCTTCAGGAGCATGGGACTGGTTAAATTTGAAGGACCTGAAGGCCAAATTGCCACTACCAAACCTTTTGCAGTAAGGACAAAAACACCCATAGTATTGTGTGGAAGAGTTATTTTGTCCCAGTGGGGTATGCGCCTCGAGACAAATTTTTAATTGGGGCCATTGAAAAGCATGACACCCTTAAATTGACCTGGAAAACTGATAAACCCATACAGATAAATCAATGGCCCCTCCCTAAGGAAAAACATGTCACACTCAAGTCTCTGGTGCAAGAAGTTACAAAAAGGACACATAGTACCCACTAAAAGCCCATGGAAGACACCTGTTTTTGTCATCCAAAAACAAGACAGCAATAAATCGAGACTCCTCCAGGACCTGCGTAAGATCATTGAGGTCATAGAGGGCATGGATGCTCTCCAACCTGGTCTACCATCCCCCGTTATGATTCCTAAAGAATGTAAATTGACTATCATTGATTTAAAAGACTGCTTCTTTGACATTCCCCTTCATCCACATGATGCCCCTCGATTTGCTTCCTCAGTTCCAAGCATTAACAGACGGGCATCCCTTCAGAGGTACCATTGAACCCGTCTGCCATAGGATATGCGAAACTCACTGACTATATGCCAATGGTTTGTGGCTAAGGTTTTGGCCCCTGTTCGCTGACACCATCCACAGGCGATCATTTATCATTACATGGATGATATACTTATTGCAGCTGAAAATGACCCATCTTTAAATGTGACTTTAAAAGCCACTGTGGCAGCTGTCCAAGAAGCAGGACTTACCATCGCAGAGGAAAAGATACCAACAGACACTACCCTGGAAATATCTAGGGCTTAAAATCCTTTCCCAGAATATACAACATCAGCCTTTGCAACTAGATGAGAGACCAGAGACACTCAATGATTTACAAAAACTGTTGGGATCAATGAATTGGATCAGGTCTCTATTGGGGATAACAAATGAGGAGTTAGTCCCTTGTTTGTTTTGTTAAAGGGGAGTTCTGACTTAAATTCACCTAGGCAACTAAGGGATGAAGTAAAAAATGTCTTGGGAAAAGTTTCCCAAGCCATTCAAACCTGTCAAGCACACAGAATAAATCCAAATCTATAATTTCTTTTAGCTATTTTGGGGAAGGGACCTCAACTCCATGCTTTCATTTTTCAATGGGACCCTGAGACATCTGACCCTTTATTGATTTTAGAATGGGTTTTCCTGCCCCATCAGCCGGGGAAAACCATACCAACAGAATCAGAGATGATGGCTTAGCTTATTATCAGAGCCAGATCACACTTATTTTCCCTCACCAGGAAAGATTCCTCTACTACAACTATATATGTTGCTTAAAAAAATTATTTTTATTCTTTTTCAAAGATAGCATCCTTATTTCGGTAATTTTCAAATTTTAAGACCTTTTCTATTAATCACTTGGGAGAAAGGTTATGCTTGTGTTTCAATAGGTAGAAGACCTCAATAAGTTCCGCAGCCAAAACACCATGTAGGCTTGGGGAAGCTTACTGTACTAGCACCTGACATTACCATAATTCATGACCAAAAGATTAGGCATAAAAGATTTGTCCATCAATTTGAATCTGACTGCAAAGACGAAATTACCTTTTGGGGTAAAGGGAAAAGAACAGCAGCCTCAATATTGACCCCTGGGGTTCCTGCTGCAAAAGCTTTAAAAATGCTAAAGAATTTAAGGTGCTGGCTAAGTAGGCAAACCAATGCTACGTCCCAGGCACTGAATGAGCCGCTGACAAATGTTAATACTATCAAGCACAACAACCTGCAAAATAAAGCTACAACAGACTTCCTGCTATTAGCCCAAGGACATGGCTGCGAGGACTTTGAAGGCATGTGCTGCATGAATCTTTCAGACCACAACAAATCCATACACAAGAGCATCCAGATCCTCAAGGAAGGATTCAAAAAATTGCAAAAAGAAGATAACAGTGACTAGTTAAATGGACTATTCAAAAATTAGAACTTATCTAGTTGGACTCATCTTTAATCAAAACAAGTTTACAAATTTTTGTAGTTATTGTTGTTATGCTAAAGTTGTCACCCTGTTTTTTAAATTGTATGTTAAGAGGTTTTCAAAAATCTTTACCAAAGGCCTTTGCAATACTAAGACGAGGGGCAGATGTTGGAGCTGAATTACCTGGAACAGATCAAAGCTTAGCCCAGGTTCCCTACACAGAGGAAATAAACCTGAGATCTTGGAAGGTGGGATGTTAGGAAGATGCTAATTGAGTCACTCAAAATAAGCCACATCGATTCAAGACCTTAGACTTATAAGGTCAAGCCCCTGCCCTGTAACCACGATTGGACACCTGTCCCAGGTAAAACCCTATAAAATGTCAGGCTAACCACGCTCCTGGGTCTTGGGATGCTGCTTGCAGCCAGATGCATTAAATCATATCTCTGAGCTATCCATTGTACCCATCTCGTTTATTAGCCACATGCAACCCAGCTGAACCAGGATTGGGATCGCAGGGATCACCCCCCCTTGTGACAGGATGGAACCTATAGAATGGTGCAGGACCTAAGAATAATGAGACTATTAAACCCAGGCACTCCATGGTCCCAGATCCTTATACCATCTTGAATCAGGTTTTCTCCTCACACTGCTACTATTCAGTACTTGATTTAAAAGATGCTTTCTGGGGATGCCCACTTACAGAGCATAGTTAACAGTATTTTGCCTTTGAATGGGAACAAGAGGGAGAAGGGAAAATAATGAAGATATAGATGATCCTTCCACAGGGATACATGGAAGCACTGGTCTTATTTGGGCAAGATATTAAAAGAATTTACTCCATCCTTGGGAATTAGATTATTGCAGTATGTGAAGGACTTGCCCCTACCAGGAGAATGGGAGGAGGTGGTAGGGGAAGCCACTGTGAAATTACTTAATTTTCTGGCTGGAGGATGGGATCTTGGAGTGTCTGAAGGGAAGGCATAGGTGATGGCTAGAAAGGCTGAATATTTGGGGCCTGTTTTGACTGAAGGCTTGTGATGTGTTGGCTCAGAGGGGGTTCAGGGAATCTTGGAGGTGCCGTTGCCCAGGACTGAAGGGGAGCTGTGACAATTTTTAGGATTAATAGAGTATTGCAGGACCTGGATTAAGGACTTTTTTTTCTGTGACTTTTTAAACCCAGATAGCCCCAACATTGTGGTATGGACACCAGAAAGACAGTAAAACTTTAGCCAGACTCAGAAAAAGAATTGGAATTGCATGTGAATGTTAAACAGGGCTGTGCCAAAGGAATTCTAGTGCTAAAATGTTTGACCCATTGGTGAGAGGGCGACCCCATTGTTTGCTCTAAGGGTAACTGTGGCTTTGTTGTCTGCAGAATTGTGCAGCCACAGCTTTGATGGTAACTGATGGCAGGATTGTTAAAGTCTGGCATCAAGTTCTAAATGGATGACTAGCACTAGATTGTTACAGTATGGAACCTGTTTAATGGAACAGGAGGGTTTAGAATTGAGAAGCAGGGAAGGGTTTAACCTAGCCTCCTGTTTAACTGGTACCGAGGAAAGAGACCTAAAAGAAACTCATTACTGTATCCAGGTAACAGATATCCAGACTTGAGCTAGGGAAGATTTACAGGATACCTCTCAGCCAAATGAGGGAAAGGTGTTTATTGATGGATCTTCAAGAGTAATAGGAGGAAAATGAGTTACTGGATATGCTATAGTAAAAGGAAGGGAATTGCAAGAAGAGGGGAAGCTACCATGCACATGGTCAGCATAGACCACAGAATTGTATGTCTTAATAAAAGCCTGAAAATTGTATCAAGGAAAGGTGGTGAATATATTTACAGATTCAAAATATGCATGTGGGGTGGTACATGCATTTGGAAAACTGTGAGGAAAGAGGTTTGTCAACTTGCAGGGGGAAAACGTTCACTCATGAGAGCTCAATTACTTGCCTGTTGGAGGTGGTGATTTTACCAAGAGAGGTAGAAATAATACATATTAGGGGATATCAGTCAGGGTACTCAGAAGAGACAATAGGTAAAAAACTGGCCAATTGAGAGGTTCAGAAAGCAGCACTTCTGTCAGAGGTCTCTGGGATTCTCCCTTTGCTCCCTGTGGCTCAGCTGTTGCTGGGGGGAGGGGGGAGTGGTGGTGTCTTTTCCACCAGAGGAGTTGGAGATAATTAAAAGTGGTGGGGCAAAAGAAAGAGGGGAGCATTAATTTACAATGGACAGTAAACAGTAGATGCCAGGAGCTTTGACCCTGCAAATATTAAAACAACTCCATCCAGGGAGTCATTGGGGCTCTCGAGGATTGGCAGAGACCTTCCTCAAGATGTACTGCTTTGGGTCTTTTGATTTTAGCAAAATGAGCTATTGAGGGGTGCCTGGCTAAAGTTAATAGGAGATAACCTCCCATGGGAGGGTCCCCATGCTGGAACAGAGGAAGAGTGTGAAGAGTCCTTCTGAGGAATGGCAGAGACAACGTGATGGACTGACCACAACCTCCATCCCTCTGTGCCACTGGGAGGCAGGGAGAAGAGAAAATAGGGAGTTGTTGTTTTACCCCAGCCAGCAGCCAAGCCCCATGCATCCTTGCTCACTCCCCCCAGCAGTGGGATCATGGAGAGATTCAGAAGGATAAAAAGTTTGAAAACTTGTGAGTTGAAATAAAGACAGTTTAATAGGGAAAGCCAAAGTCATGCATACAAGCAAAGCAAAACAAGGAATTAATTCATCCCTTCCCATGGGCAGGCAGGCGCTCAGCCATCTCCAGAGAGCAGGGCCTCATCATGTGCAACGGTTACTTGGAAAGACAAATGCCATCAATCCAAATGTCCACTCCCTTCTTTCTTCTTCCTTCAGCTTTATATACTGAGCATGATGTCATATGGTCTGGAATATCCCTTTGGTCAGTTTGGGTCACCCGTCCCAAGTGAGTCTCCTCCCAACCTCCCATGCACCCCCAACTTCCTCACCAGTGTGGCAGTATGAAAAGTAGAAAAGGCCTTGGGTCTGTGTAAGCACTGCTCAGCAATAGAAAAAATATCTCTATATTATCAACACTGTGTTCAACACAAATCCAAAACACAGCCCCATACCAGCCACTGCGAAGAAAACACTTTACCCCAGCCAAAACCAGCACAGGAGTGAAGTTGAGCCTGGGAAGAAAGAATGGGTAGAGGAAATGTGTTTAAAGATTTGGTTTTATTTCTCATTACTGTACTCTGATTTGATTGGTAATATATTAATTCTATTTCCCTAAGTCTGTTTTGCCCATGAGAGTAATTGTTGAGTGATCTCCCAATCCTTAATTCATGATCCTTTTGTTATATTTTCTCTCTCCTGTCCAGCTAATGAGAGGGAGTGATAGAGAGGCTTTGGTGGGTGCCTGGCATCCAGCCAAGGTCTACCTACCACAAAGGAATACAGCAAAACTTAAAACCTGGAATTCCATCAACACAGCCTTATGCCTGGTACAACAGTAACACACATACTAGCTGTTGCATCTCTAAGACCTCAACTACATCCATAAGGTAAAATGCTCAGAAACTATTCTAGGTACTTAAGCCAAGTGCAGTGGAATAATCTATGCCCTCACCATTCACAATGAAACCTGACGCCAACTTTCAGATATGATCCCTGATGCATGTCAACATCTAAAGCACATCTAAGAACTGTTTAGGAGAATGCTATCTGTTATCAGCCAGAACTAGAACTGTACTGCAGATCAGTAGTGCAATTACACAATCCTGTTCTAGCAAACAGGAATAGTCCCTGTCACTGCTTTATTTACTGACAGAGATGCATTCTACAAAGAGAGCATCAAAACCCAGGATAATGCTTTTGTACTGGGCCTGGCTAGGACAAAGTTAATTTTCTTCAGAGCAGCTCATATGGAGCAGTTTTAGATTTTTGACCAAAACAGCACTGATAGGAGGCTAATATAGCTTTTGCTGAATGATGTTTATATAGCATCAAGGCTGCCTCTGTTTTTTACTGTCTGCCCCAATGAATAGACTGAGGGTGAGAAATAGGCTTGGATTAGACAGAACAGGGCAGATGACCTGAACTAACCAAAGAGATATTCCATAACATATAAAGCCATGCTCAGCAATAAATGGGATAAGAGGGAGGTTTTATGGGTGTCAGCCATCTTTTGTTTAGGAATTGCCTGGGCATCGGTCTACACATGGGAGGTAGTATGATTGCCTTTGCATCACTTGTTTAGTTCTATTACATTTATCCTTTGCTTATTAAACACTTATATATTTTGTTTGTTTTATCTTGATCCTCAAATTTTCTTTTTATTCTTTCTTTTCTTTTCCTCCATCCTACTGAGGGTGAAGAGGAAAGTGAGCAAGTGACTGTGATGCTTTATCTGACAAAAAGGGATAGCCCACAATGGTTTTCTTTATGAAACACTTCAACATTCTTCAACATTCACTTTCTCTTTTTTTTTTTTTTTTTTTTTTTTTTTGGTTGGTTGGTTGGTTTTTTTTACTCTAAAACAAGACATTGTGAACAAACATTGTCTAATCTTTAAGAGTTAGAACTGTATGCTGGCTGTCTTAGGGAGAAAGTCAATTCATTGATATGATTAACATGATTTTGCAGTGTTCAAATGACTTAATATTTTGCTAAATTAGGCAGTAAAGTAAGTTCATGCCTATTATTACATAAAGTATGAATTCAGTCTGAAGCATAGTCACCTGAGATGATATTAAACATCCTTGGGTTCAGGATAGCAGGACAAATCAGTCGAAGAAAAACAAAGCCACTGAAATGGAAAAAAAATAATTTGTTCAATAATAAAGCTATCATAAAATGAATGTAAAATTATGTAGTCTTTAGGCATTTAAGTCAGTGTGGAAATCTTTGTGAGATGACAATCAGCCTGTGCTCCATGTTTGTTAATTAAAAATGTCCTGTTATGATTTTGACTATGACAAAAAACAAAATGAAACCAGACATATTGATTTCCCAATCAAGATGAACTTCCGAAACTACCTGGGAAAAGCTTAACTGTAAAGCCATACTGAAGTCTTGTCCTGGGTTGCAGTGTAGGATGTACACAAAGTATTTATTCTATCACCATCTTCATGAACTGTTGAAACCAGGTGGGCTAGTGTTTTCCCAAGCCCCCTGCCTCTTCTGCTAATGGCCTTTGGGGTGTCTTCTGCTAATG
This sequence comes from Zosterops lateralis, assembly GCF_965231275.1. Lineage (NCBI taxonomy): Eukaryota > Metazoa > Chordata > Aves > Passeriformes > Zosteropidae > Zosterops > Zosterops lateralis. The sequence continues at coordinate 8,293,489 of NC_139801.1, forward strand.
ACCTTTGAGGTGTCTTCTGCTAATGGCCCATTAACGCCTGGCCCATGAGTCACAGGTAACTCCCTCCAGGGGTTATCTCTGTTTAATGGGCCATCAAGGACCCACTTCACACTCCTCATGCTATTTGTGAGATGCTCTGCCCAGGGGGAGGAGCCAAGCATTCTCACCTGAATATAAGCTGGTATGTGGGACAGTGCAGGGGGCACTTATCCACTGGATTCCCAGAGGAGCAGGGCTACCAGACCTTTCTACAGGATCACTGCTTCAGGAAGAGCACCTTACCTGGACTGCTTCCACCATCCTGCTCAGGTTGTATTCTGACTCTGTCAGTGATCCTTTGTCTTATTGCATTTATTTTATTTTACTTTTACCTTTTTACCTTTCTTTTTTATTAAATTATATCTCTGACTTGGAGCCTCTCATTCATTTTGCTTTCAAACCACAACAAGTCTGCAGTCTAAGACCATACTGGTTTTAGAAAGGAGGAGCACTGTAGCAATGTATCTGTATAACAGGCCATTCTGATGCACCAGCCAAACTGGTTGTGAGTAATCTTACCAAACCATCTGCAGTTTTGTTATTAGAGGTCTCAGGAATTCATCAAGGTTACTGGGAAAACAACAGGATCAAAGATGGGAGCGGAGAGCCTGAGCAACTGCAAAAACTGTAAACTCTAGATAGGGGAAGCACAACGTAATGATGGATGCTTGACCAATTGGATGTCCTGAAGGATGCGTGCCTGCCTCATGAAGTAGCTTAGCCAACCCAGAGATGTGTGGACAGTACACCTAGAATCTATATCTGGCATGTAACGTAAACAATAAATGGCTTCTGTTGGAATCATATTGGTTCTGTTATTCAGTTGTCCATTTTTTCCCCTGTAGAGCACCTAATCTCCTGCCTCCTACAAGTGTTGCACTGTCTACTACCACAAGTAATTCATCCTACAGCCACTCATTTCCCCAAGCCAACATAAGGAGAGCACGAGTGCACAGTAACAATGGAACTTCTCTTTTGGCAGCAACATGGCCTTAGTTCAGCTTGAACCAATCCATGTCTTAATAACAGTATGTCAGTATCCTACAAGAATAATACTGGATCAGCTACTTTCTTCACAGAAGTAATTGCTGCCACCCAGACAATCTAGAAAGCTAGAGAAAAGTACTCAGTTTGACTGCAGAACTAAGAACTGACTAAACAGAAACCCAAATTGTGTTGGTTTTGCACGGTCTGGTTCTTGGTAGTGGGGGGGCCACAGAGGTGGTTTCTGTGAGAAGCTGCTAGAAGCTTCTACCATGTCCAACAGAGACAATCCCTGATGGCTCCAAAAATAGGCATGCTGTTGGCCAAGGCTCAGCCAATTAGAGACGGTGGTAATGCCTCTGTGATAACATATTTAAGAAAAAATCTAAACAAAGTTTGTGGTGCAGTTTTAATTCTAGCTGAGAAGAGGAGGAGGTAAGAACATGTGAGAAGAACAACTCTGCAGACACCAAGGTCAGTGAAGAAGGAGAGGGAGGAGGTGCTCCAGGCACTGGAGCCAAAATTCCTCTGCAGTCTGTGGTGAGGACCATGGTGAAACAAGCTGACCCCCTGGAGCCTATGGGGATCCACGGGGGATGCAGAGACCCACCTGTAGCCCATGGAGGAGGAGCCCACACCAGAGCAGGTGGATGCCTGGAGAAAGCTGTGGTCCAGTGGGAGACCCGTGGAGAGATGGGCCCTACTCCCAGGCTGGAGTAGCCTGTCCTTGAAGGACTGCACCCTGTGGAAGAGTGACCTACGCTGCAGCAGTTTGAGGTGTTCTGCTGTCTGTGGGATGGACTCATATTGCAGCAGTTTTGAGAGGACTGTTACTTGTGACATGGAGCCACATTGGAGAAGTTTGTGGAGAACTGTCTCCCATTGAAGGGAACCCCACAGTGTAGCAGGGGAACGACACCTCTCCCTGAGCAGTGAGAGAAAGCATGGGTGATAAACTGCCCAAAACCCCACTCCCTGCCTTCCTGTGCTGTCAGTGGGAAGGAGGGAGGGGTTGGGGGGAGAAGGAAAGGTGTTTTGAAGGGCTTATTTTACTTCTCATTATTCTCCTCTGATTTTGTTAGTAATAAATTCACTTTGTATCTCTAAGTTGAGCCTGTTTTGCTCTTGATGGTAATTGATGAGTATTTTCTCCCAGTCCTTATCTCAACTCATTAACTATTTGTAATATTTTCTCTCCTCTGTCCAGTTGCAGGGGAGGGTGAGTGAGCAGCTTTCATGGGTGCCTGGTGTCCGGCCAGTGCCAAACCACGACAATTGTCCTTGAGTTTAGCATAAGAAAAAAAATCTAAATTTCTGTTAATAGCTAAAGTAAAAAAATAAATAAAATAAAATATCCATTTCAAGTTAATCATAATTCTGGAAGAGTGCTATAAAATGAAGTGACATATGAACCAACTAAAGCAATCTAACTTGCCTCTCATTTTGTTCAGAGTGCATGGACACTACCAGCAGACTGTTTTTTCACTACAGCAATACCAAAGTTTGACCTCTTACAAAAGAGTGGAAGTGGACCTTGCACTACCTTGCTTTTAAGTATACAGTAATGGCATTGTCCATTATTAATTTGAAGTGACACATGTAGCAGTGAGGTTAACACATCTTTTATGTGTCCAACACACATGAATTCCAATATATACTGTTATAGAAGTCTCCTGTTTGTCCAAGAACCATGGATTATGGGTTGACAAAACACTCCTGGCCCAGTGTGAAACAAAAGTATTTTCTATGAGATGAATATAAAGCTATGAGGAAGTAAATAATTTTGAAGTAATGGCATGCACATTAATTTCTCCTATAGATGGTGTATTGGTTTAGCACACCCTGGTTTTTGGTAGCGGGGGGACCACAGAGGTGGCTTATGAGAGAAGCTGCTGGAAGCTTCCACCATATCCAGCAGAGTCAATCCCTAATGGCTCTGAAGATGGACATGCTGCTCACCAAAACTGAGAAAATTAGAAATGGTGGTAATGCCTCTGTGATGACATATTTAAGAAGAAAATAAAAACAAAGTCAGAGTTTTTCTTCTAGTCAGAAAAGAGGAGGTGAGAACATGTGAGGGAAAACAATATGGCGACATCAAGGTCAGTGAAGAAAGAGGGGGAGGAGGTGTTCCAGGTGCTGGAGCTGAGATTCCTCTGCAGGCTGTGGTGAAGACCATGGTGAAGCAGGCTGTCCCCCTGTAGCCCATGGGGATCCATGGGGGATGCAGAGATCCACCCACAGCCCATGGAGGAGGTGCTCATGCCAGAGGAGGTGGATGCCTGGAGGAGGCTGTGATCCAGTGGAAGACCTGGTAGAGAAAGGAGGCCCTTGCTTCCAGGCTGCAGCAGCTTGTCCTTGGAGGACTGCACCCCGTGGAAAGAGAGATCCACGTTGCATCAGTTTTGGGAGGACTGTTTGCCCGTAGGGGGAATTCACATTGAAGCAGGTGTGGTAGGACTGCTGCTCGTGAGAGTGGATACATGATGGAGAAGTTCATGGAGAACTGTCTCCTGTGGGAGGGACCCCACGGTCTCACAGGGGAAGGACTCCTCTCCCAGAGTAGCGGAAGAAAATCTCGGTGATGAACTGACCAAAACTCCCATGCCCTGTCTCCCTGTGCTGTCGGTGGGAAGGAGGGAGGGGCTGGGGGGAAAATGGGGTTTTAAGGGCTTATTTTACTTCTCATTATCCTGCTCTGATTTTGTTAGTAATAAATTTACTTTGCAACTTTGAGTCTGTTCTGCCTTTGAAGTGTTTTCTCCCCATCCTTATCTCAACTCATGAACCCTTCGTTAATTTTTTTCTTTCCTCTGCCCAGCTGTGGCAGGTGAGGGTGAGCAAGCGACTCTCGTGGGTACCTGGCATCGGGCCAGTGTCAAACCACGACAGGTAGCCTGAGGACAATTGGGGTATGAACCCAAGCTGGACCTTGCAGACATAGAAAATTTGCTGCTTCTTACACTAGTCAAGCTGACTAAATTAGGAATGAGTCAATACCTATGTATGGTCTTTTACAAAGAAACAGAAATGGCATCACTTTCTGAATTTTACAGAAAAAAGCTACCCAGGCACTTAAAAACTATCCACCTGTTTTTGAATATGTAATTATACCTGGACCAAAATCAGTGCAATAAAAGATAATATTCTTTACTGGAGGCTGTAGAAAAACCCCACAAAACTGTACTCTAGAGACAAGTCACAAGTATCCACTTATGAAGAGAGAAAGGGACCCAATATTTATAGTATCCAGCAGAGATCTCAGAAAAATTCTCAACGTAAGCTGTATCACTTAAGGAAAGCCACATGGTGCTCTCTGGAGATGGGAAAAAAACAGGAAGAGACATGGCATTTGCTTCTAAGTTCTACACGCTTGCAATAGACTAGCCCAAACACCTCTGATAAGAGCAGCCTCAATTTGAAGGCAAAACTCCGGCAGAACACTGTTGGCAGGCATTTTATTGAAGATTTTTCTTAATTAAAATCTTGAGTCACTATTATTATGAACACTTAATGACAGGAAAATAAGCATGGAAGGTACTGTACTAAGTACACTAACAGCTGAAACTCTGGGGAAGGAAGGGCTACCATATCTTCATTTCTGTCTCCAGCCAAAGTGATAAACAAGAGCCAATAACAAATCATCTGGAAGACACTGTTCAATGGGAGATTAACCTCAGCAAATCAGATCAATGCCAGTTATTGGTCTCTTAGAAAGCTAGGCTTGCAAAAAAAAAAAAAAAAAAAGGTAATGCAAATGTAGAAAAGATGTGGCTTTGAAACATTTAAATCCCCACTAACATTTAGAACAAGTGTCAAGACCTCATTTTTGTCAAAGGTTTTTTTGACCTGCACTAGCAACTGATAGTGTTAAAGAAAGAACTATTTATTCAATTGATTTATGAATGCAGACTGGAGTTTTTTGTACTCGGTGCCAGTTCAAAGGAGTCAGGTTCAGTAGCCTGCAACATTTTTAAAGAGACTCTGGAATGTTTTAACATGATTGGGCTGGAGCAGAGAAATAAAACTGAGACAGCATAAAGATACATATTTTCCAAAATGAATGCTGATTCCAAGTGATCAGCACAGAGAGTCTTCATTGATGCAGAAAACTATATATTCCAATGCAGAAAGTACCTCAGTGAAATCTGACAGTCCAATCACCTTTCTGAGAAGGTATTAGTATCCTTAACATGTTATGTCTACACTTTAAAGGACACTTATCTTAGCATGTGTAAGATTTTTCTAGTAATTAATGCACACTACATAAGGGTCCCTGGATAAGGCACAGTCCTCCCAAATGGCATGACAGGAAGATAATCATTCGAGGATATAAAACATTAACTATCACTTTGAGAGAACTTTTTCTCTTTCCCAAGATCTTAGATTAAATAAATTAACAAAATACAAGTAAATTCAAAGTTAAAGCTATGAAGTATAGCTATACTGACCTCTATACTAGACCATTAGCAAGTCTCCAACTACATGACTAAGAATCTAGCAGATCCTTAATTGAGATCTCATGCCCTAGTACCACAATAATTTTAAATATTCTTGTATCTATATAAATACTAAAAAGCTTTGTCACTTAAAGAAAAAATTGATAAGCACACTGAAGCATGACAGCAATAAGACAATAAAATATTATTTTCAGCATAAAATGACAAGTAACTTACCTAACAACTCTTGTTCTCATTGTTGTATTAGCTGGCCACTTGTTTTGAACAGACTTCTGCAAGCATCCATAAATATATCTCAACGTCCTGTAAAAATAATAACTAATGAATAATTTCATTCAAAAAATTTAATGAGTAAAAATAGTTGGTCAGAAAGCATCTAGTCTAATCTCTTCCAGTTCAGACATAAGCTGTAAATTAATTTAAAATCTGCTATAACAGTCCATTTACAAAGGGCAAAGAAAGTCCTTGACTAATGCACTACTCTATTTGTGAAGGTAAAATTCTGATAAATCATATATGCATTATATATTTTATAATACTTTTTTCCTATTTCCCTAGGTAACATTTACTTTAAAAAAAAAAAGGTTTGGTTTGGTGGCTTTTTTCCTTTATGTTTTTTCCACTTTTTAACTGAATGAATAATAATTTGTGCATCCATAACTAGAGGTCAGGTGTTTAAAAATAGTTATGCGATAGTCCTCTCCTAAAAAAATAGGAGCCCTCTGGTATTTTTCAGAAAATATTGAGATGCACCATATATTTAAGAGGATGAATCTTTTAATACTAACTGTGCTGGTTTTGTATTAATTGATTTGTGGTGAAGAGGGAAAAAGTCAGCCAAGGAAGTGAAGCCTCTGTGAGGAGCTGATAGCCGCTTCCTCTGTGCCTGGAAAAACCAATTGCTGGCTAGCTCTGAGAAGTGGCACACTGCTAAGCCAATTAGAAAAGCTAGTAACGCCTCTATGATAATGTTATAAATACATATTATATGATTGGTTTTTCGCAAATATTAAAATGAATACTATATGTGTTATGTTGGAAAGTTATGCTGTATTAATATAGTCTCTTTCAGTAGTGTGATAAATATAGTTTTTAGGCTATAGCATAATATTAAAATAGAAATTATGTGATGTAAGATGCTTTTTGTAACTAGCTCAAGGAATGGGAAAGAATCAAGAAATTCTTCACATTATCCTATCTGGATAGAGATAACAGCAATAGACACCAAAACCCCAAAGGAAGAATTTATTGCCTCCGTTATTGGGGAGTTTGAGACTGTGGACCTACAGGAGGATTGATTTGCAGGATGAAATGGTGTGGGTGTGTGTGTGGGGGGGAGTTGAAATTAAGGAGAAACACCCAAAGTCGAAAGGAATGTTTGAATCATGTATGGGATTTATGAATATGCAATAGGCTACTGATTTTAAGGGAAGATCTTTTGTTAGCACGGTGTGCTTTTTGGCAGAATTCCAGGCACCCGGATGTCTGTAAACTTTTGATTTTTGTGTCTTATTTTTTTTTATTATTAAACTTTTAACAAAAAATGAACTGTGTTTTTCACAATAATATATTTAAGAACGAAAAACCACGGAAAGTTGTCTTGCTCCCTGCTCTCTAAAGAGAGGTGGAGGGGCCGGCTAGGGCCCCTTCCCGGCGGGGGCCGCTACCCCGTTCCGGTGCGGCCCCTGGGCCATGCTGCCGGGGGCCATCCCGGTGCCGCAAGCAACCTTGGGGCCAGGGCAGCGCCGCGTGGCCGCGGCTCTATCAGCATGGCTCGCAAAAGACTTGATTTACTTCGCCGCTTTTAGCCAGCCATGCTGCAGACAGAAAGACAAAAGCGGCGGCAGCAGCTTTTCTTTTTTCGGCATGCCGCATGAAGAAAAGGTGCAGAGTGGAGCCGGCAGCCGGCACGGCTTGAGCAGTGCCAGCGGACACCATGTGACCAATAGAGAGAAGCACGGTGAGCAAGTCCCCGATTGCGGAGCTCGGACAAGATTAACCTTTCAGTGCTGCTGAACTCTATAAAAACTGTTTCAGTTGATAGAACTTGAGAACAAACGAACCTACAAACACCAATTCTCTCCTCCCGAGTCAGAGAAAAGGAAAAAGTGAGGACACATGAGAACAATATGGCGACACTAAGGTTGGTACAAAAGAGGGGGAAGAGGAGGTGCTCTGAGCGTTGGAGCTGAAATTCTTCTGCAACCCATGATGAGGACTATAATACAACAGTTTCCCTGTAATTCATGAAGTGCATGGGCAGATGCAGCATTCACCCGCATCCCATGAGAAAAAGGCACTCGTGCTGGAGCATCTGGATGCTGAAAAGCTCTGATCTGGTGAGAAGCTTGAACAGAGAGAGAACCCTTGCTTTCATAGAAGAAGAGGACCCTTGCTTTTATACTCTAGAATAGCTCATCCTTAAAAACTGCACCCCATAACTAAATGGCCCATGAAAAGCAGTTGTGGAAAGACTGCAAGCTGTGGGAGGGACTTCACGTTGCAAGCAGGTTCTGGGCGGACTGTTAGCCGTGAAAATTAAAACCACCTTGAAAAAGTTCACAGAAAACTGTTTCCTGTAGGAAAGACCTCAGGCACAGCAAAAGACTCCTCTCCTTAGGCAAACTGAAAAAAGATCTTAAGAAGTAGCAAACTAACTAAAATTCCCATATTTTGTCTCCCTGCGCTGTCAGTGGGAAAGAAAGAAGGGCTGGGGCTTAAGGTGTGCTAAAGGGTTTTGGTTCTCATTATCCTCTTCTAATTCTGTTAATAAATTTTTCTTTATACCTTTTAAAGTTTTGAGCCTGTTTTGCCCTTAAGGTGTTTTCTCCTATTTCTTATCTCACACGAGGAGTTTTCTTCCCCCCCCCCCCCCCCCCGCTTAACTGTAGCAGAGGAAAATCAGTAAATTATTTTTGTGGGTGTGCTGGCATTTGGCCAGCGTCATCCCATCACACTAACATTGCTATCACTGACACAAAAGAACTTTCTGTGCTGTTCTGTGGTGGGTTGACCATGGCCAGCAGCTAAGCCCCTCACCCAGTCACATGGTCATTTCCCCTCAGCAGGATAGGGAAGAAAATAAAATCACAGAATCATTTAGGTTGGAAAAGAGCTCTAGGATCAAGTCCAACCAGTAACCTAATACTGCCAAGTCCATCATTAAACCACATCTTGAAGTGACATCCACATGCCTTTAAATACCTTTAGGGATGGTGACTCCACCACTTCCCTGACCAGCCTGTTCCAATGCTTTACTGTTGCAGTGCACCCCCACGCCCTAGCAGGTGTTTCCATTTTAGGAAAGAGTATAAGTTTCACCCCTGATCTTTTAAGGAAAGAGAACCAGAAACTTCTATGCTTCGCTCACCATAATTGGCCCAGTGCCAGGACAAAGGCACCTGTTGGATCCTTGAGCTGTTCCTCGAGAAATGTAGCTCTTTTCTATTGGGCAACATGCCAAAAACTCCCTTCTTGATTGTTGAATATTTAAGAGAGAGCACAGAGCCCCTCGGTGCTTTTTGGGGTGTCTTAGCAGGTGCAAGGGACCTCCCTGCATCGTGCACAGCTTTTATTCTTTTGTTTTGTATAGTTTATTGTATAGTTTATTTTCGCTTTAATTAAAATCTTTTTGCTTTTCCAAACATCTCCGATCATGCCATCTCGCTGTTTTTTATAAGCCATTTCTGAGAGGCTGCTGGCAACCCTCAGAGCTTGATAAACCTTTGTGGGGCTAATAACACACTGGCCTCAAGCAGAAATGTATCACTTTACAACCATTTTGGTGAAGAAATTTTTCCTAATATCCAATCTAAACCTTGACTGTCACAACTTGAGGCCATTTCCTTTCATCACTTGCTACTTGAGAAAAGACCAACACCCACCTTGCTACAACCTCCTTTCACCTTTCAGGTAGTTACAGAGAATAAGGTCTCCCCTGAGCCTCCTTTTCTCCAGGCTAAACAACCTAAACTCCCTCAGCCACTCCTCATAGGACTTATTCTCCAGCCTCTTCCTCAGCTCTGTTGCCTTTCTCTGGACATGCTCTAGCACCTCAATGTCTTTCTTGTAGTGAGGGGCCAAAAACTGACCCTAGTATTCAAGGTGTAGCATCACCAGCGCCAGGTACAGAGGAACAATCGCTTCCCTGGTCCTGCTGGCCACACAATTTCTGCTACAAGCCAGGATGCTATTGGCATTCTTGGCCACCTGGGCACATGCTGGCTCATGTTCAGCTGGCTGTCAACCAGCACTCCCAGGTCCTTTTCCACTGGGCAGCTTTCCAGCCACTCCAAGCCTGTAGCACTGCCTGGGGTTGTTGTGACCCAAGTGCAGGACCTGGCACTTTGCCTTATTGAACCTCATAAAATTTGCCTCAGTCCATCTATCCAGCCTGTCCAGATCTCTCTGCAGTCTTCCTATCCTCAAGCAGATCAACAGTTCCACCCAACTTTGTTCTATCTTCAAATGTACAGAAGGGCAAAAAGCAAGAAAAACTCACAAGCTGACATAAACACAATTTAATAGGTGTGATGGCTTCAGGTCGAAACCAGGCAGAAACATCAATTCCTGTAGTGGTTTCAATTTCGCCTATTTCTGTTTCTTGAATTATGTGTAGTGGTTTGTGTCTACTAGAATTATTTACTCTTTTTCTGCTGTGAGATAGTATTAGGAGAGAAGCAAAGCAAGCTCAAATCTTAAAAGGGTATAAAGACAGGTTTATTAACAAAACTACAAGAGAGAAAAAAGATAAGAATCAGAATAAAACCTTTAAAATACTTCCCCTCTCCCTCAACAGCTTCTTTTCCTTTCTCACAGACAATGTATAGACAAAACTTGGAACCCTTGGTCAGTTTCCCACCTATAAAACAGTCTTTTATCAATTCATTTAGAGAGAGAAGTCTCTTTTGGTCTGCTATTGGACTTCCCACAAGACAAGAACAGTTCTCTTGTGGCTTTTTAATTCTCACAAAAGCAGCTGCCTGGGAATTTGCAATTCTGAAGTCCCTCACATATCACACAGCCTTCCCCTGGCTGCATATGGGCCATGTACTCATGGGGTATCATTTTAAACATGAACGGTTTCAAAAGCAAAGGTTTTTCTTCATCTCTAGGAACAGAGATCTTTTCTCTTTCTAGGGGCAGATCTTCATCTTCATCTCATCTCTCTCTCTGTTCAAGCTTCTCATAAGATCACAGCTACTTCAATATTTACTTATTCCACCACAAATGCCTTTGCTTATATCTGCAATCTGAATACTCTTATCATTTCCCCAATACATATTTCCACAACTTAAAGGAATATTCTAGCATATTACAGTCTATTACCGTAGCTCACAAAAGATTTTCAGCCTAAAACCAAGGCATCTTCTCATTCTCTTCCATCTAAGATGTAACTCTTCCTTCACTCACTTTGATGTCTTCACTGTCTTTTCTCTCACTCAGAGAGGATTTAATGTTTTGCAAGTTTCACCTGTCAAGGAAACATTAACATTTTCCCAGGTCTGCAGAGGGCATGATGGTTCTTCCCTGGGCAGTGGCCAAAGGTGGCAAAATCAGGCTGTGCCAAGCTGCGCCAGGATCCTGGGGGCCCCAGCTGCACCCAAACTACAGCTGCAGGGCCACCCTACACAGCTGGGCCCCCTCTCTTCTGACAGATGACTTGGTAGTGGTGGTCAGAGGGGTCTACAGTGAAGGATTCTTCAGAAAGCCACACTGGGGGGGGAGGAGTGGCCTAGCTGCTGGCAGGGGCTACACAGCCCAGCTAGGCTTCCCGGGGCTGTGATGGGGGGGGCGGGCGGCTTGGCGGCAGAATGTTAGCAGCCGCTGGGCCCGATCCGGCCGGGACAGGGCTGTCTCTCCTCCCCTCCCCCTGCCCGGAAGTCACCAGGCCCGGGCCTGAGCCAGTCTGGCCCCCGCGGCAAAGAGGGAGCTGAGCCCAATTGTTACCTGTTCCCAGGCCGGAAGGAAAAGAGAACTTCTTGGGATTTTCCCTGATTTTTAACCTGTGTTTTCACAGAGACGTGTCACCTTTCTAGTGGTTTTACCAGATGTCAATATTCAAACCTAGTCACTGATTGGTTTTGCTATAACTTTCTTGAAAAAATTACTTCCGTGCAAAAGCAACACAACAGGTAAAGTAAAAGTTGTGCATGCAAGGAAAGCAAAATAAATTAATTCACTACTTCCCATTGTCAGTCATTCAGCCATCTGCAGTAAAGCAGGGCTCCATCATACATAATGGTTACTTGGGAAGATAAATGCAGTAACTCCAAAATGTGTCTCCATCCTTCTTTCTCTGCAGTTTTATTGCAGAGCAGAACATCATATCATATGGAATATCCATTTCGTCAGTTGGAGTTTACCCTCCCAACTTCTTACCCATGTCCAGCCTACTTACTGGGGATAGGGCAGAATGGGGAGAGAAAATACAACCCTCAACACTGTGCAAGCACTGTTCAGCTAAAACAGGGATGTGTTATCAACACCGTTTTAGTCACAAATCTAAAAGAGAACACCATTCAGGCTGCTATGAAGAAAATAATCTCCATCTCTTTTTCCATACCATTTGCATAATATGCTTGGGTTGTACACCATCCAGTAGATCTTCATTAACCACCACCGTCTTCCTATCCTTTAGTATGCATACAGATATCATTCCCTTAGTCTATAGCCCCTTCCCCGCAAAGTGTCCATAAAATGTCCATTCAGTTCACTTAGTCTGTAAGCTGGGCTCTGTTATGGTGGTCACTTGGAACAGTAGTGCATTGTGTGGAGTCATTTGGCACCAAAGGCAGCTCAGATTGTGTCACTGCTGCACTTGCACTGCTTTTTGCAAAGCTCATCCACCACTAGTTCAGGTGGTCCCTTTTATAGTACTACTTCTAGCATGCAACTCAAATCATGGGTTACAACAGTATAATCACATATCCATTACAATCTCCACCCCTGGTCCTTTAGGACCAGGCTATAGAGTTTTACATCACAATGAACTCCATGCCTTGCCCCCACTCCAGCATGGATTCTCCATGGGCTGCAGTCCCTTTGGAGGCATACCTGTTCTAGCATACATTTATCCACAGACCAGTAACTTCCACTCCAGTTCATACTGAATGTTGTGGTTTGAAAGCAAAACGAGTGAGAGGCTCCAAGTCAGAAATATAATTTAATAAGAAAAAAAGGTAAAAAGGTAAAAATAAAATAAATGCGATACCACAAAGGACCACTGACAGAGTCAGAATACAACCTGAGCAGGATAGTGGAAGCAGTCCAGGTGAGGTGCTCTTCCTGAAGCAGTGATCCTGTAGAAAGGTCTGGTAGCTCTGCTCCTCTAGGAATCCAGTGGGTTAGGGCTGCTTGCACTGTCCCACATACCAGCTTATATCCAGGTGAGAATGCTTGGCTCCTCCCCCTGGGCAGAGCATCTCACAATGGGATGAGGAGTTGTGAAGTGGGTCGTTGATGGCCCATTAAACAGAGATAACTCCTGGAGGGAGTTACCTGTGAGTCATGGGCCAGGCGTTAAGGGGCCATTAGCAGAAGACACCCCAAAGGCAGGGGCTGGGGAAAACACTGCCCCACCTAGTTTCAAAAGTTCATGAAGATGGTGATAGAATAAATACTTTGTGTACATCCTACACTGCAACCCAGGACACTGAAGTTCTTTCATGTCCAGTATGGCAACACTATACCATGGCATGATTTCATTCAGGCCATGATAGTCCACTGTTAGTCTCCACCCTCTGCCAGACTTTTACAGGCCATATGGAACTATTCAAGAGTGATTGAGTATTACTGATTACTCCTTGGCTCTCCAATTGATGAATCAGCTTATGAAGGGGAACCAGGGAGTCTTGGTTGGTGCAATATTGCCACTAGTTCAATATCATGGTAGCAGTCTGCACCTGATGCTCTTCAACACAAAGAAAACCCATAACACAAGGTCCTGCAAGTGACTGGGCAAAGTAGACAGTTGTTTATTCCTCTTTGCATACACAGCAGCTACACCAAAGGCCCACCACTACCCTTTTAGATCTTTGAAATACCCTCTCCTGAAACTATCTGTACCAAGGATATATGGAGTCTCCAGGTCAGTCACAATAGGATACTTCAGTCACTTATTCCCTGTGAGGCTCACCCCAGCTTCGAACACAAATTGTTGGGATCCCCTTTTTATTCTAGAAAACCCCTTGGACCTTAATGGCATTAAGGTACACTGTACGTCCATGTCCACCAAAACCTTATACTCCCATGGGTTTGATGCGCCACGTCATCAAATCCACACAGTCCAATAAAACCACTTGGCCCTTTCCTCTGCCTGACCCCTCTGTTCTTGGTTGGAGCATTCATTGCCCAACTCCTGTAATTGTAAACCAGAAGTCCCTTCATTAGGATCAGGAGGATCAACCCTTCTACTCTGTCTGGGGAATTGCTCAACAGCAACTGGAGCAGTAATCTTTTCTGAATGGAGCTTTTCTGGGTGCTGCTTTTCCTTGCAACTCACATATGTGGTCTAGGTTTGAGGTAGGTGCAACGCTCCAGTTCATGTCTTCCCTGTGGTTGCAGAGCTAGAATTACAGGGTGGCATATAGTGTGGACCCACAGTTCCCTTTCCCTTGAGCAGAGAAAAGCTGATTTCATATGGCACTCTTGATAGCCGAGACACCAAACTGTAAGGGTAAGGAGAAAGGGATATTCTCTTAAGAGCACCAGAGCTGGCAGATCAGTTTTTCCACAGTTGGTGCATCAATGTTTGCCTATTATCACCAGGGTGCTCGTGCACAACATTGGTGTGTTCCATACAAGTTTCTGCCACATGGACTGGAAATACAGGACTTCATCCAGATCTTTGGAAGCCTGCTTATTGTTCAGATTGCTGTAGGTCACCACCATCACTAAATCCCTCAGATACTGAATACCTTCCTCAAACATGGTCCTCTTGCCTCAGTAGTTTACAAGGCTTGCCTTGAGGGAATACCTTGTCTTCATACTTGACAGGAGCCACTTCCAGAGACTGTGGATTGCTGCCCATCTTTCTGTCCCTTTGTTGATTTGCTGGTCCCTTACTAGGGATCCCAGTTGCTGATCCTGTCTACCTTCTATAATTCCTGACTGTTGGACCCAATATCCCAGCAATGGAGCAATCAGGTCATAATTTGCTCATCTGTCTGGTCACCATAATCTTTCCACATATCTCTTAGTTCACTCTAGGATAGAAACCATGTGATTTCTGATTCATTTATGATTTCAGTCTCTTCCCTCTCCTGTTCTCGTGACTACTCTGCTGCAGAACAGGCTGACTCTTCTGATTCTTCTTCCTGCTCTCCCCTCAGGAGGAGGTTTTTCTTCCATTACTAGACAAGTAGACCTCTGCTTCCATTGTTTTTTCTTGTCTATAGGAACAACTGCTATTGTTGAGAGCTAGATCTCTGGCTTAGCTAGTGTCTGTTTGCATGTTCTAACATCCAGAGACCCTCTTGAGCCCTTCAAGTGCTTAACATAGGTTCAGTAAGGGTAGAGCAGGCCCCAGCACAGTGCTAGAAGTTGTGGCTGATATAGACAAGGCATAATTTTATCAAGTGTTCTGTTGCTTCAATATCATTCCATGCCTGTTCAGGTTTCAAGTCCTATGTCATTGTAGGGAGGAACATTCTAGGTACCTGCCCAAGTTCTATACACCTTGCCACCCATGACCCATGTGCCTCAGAGCACATCCCTGTGTGGCATTTCAAATTAGCTGATTACCTTTTTGAAAAGCCAGAATTATATTCACAACACATACCAATATAAGCATTCAGATTACACAAAGATGTTCCAGAAACCAGAGTCATTGTAACAAGGCAAGAAACATCTACTACTGAGGAGAAGAGAAGATGCCATTCTTCATTTCCCCCACAAAATGGCTTCCAGAGAAGAGGAAAAAGGTGCAATTGTTAATTTCCTCAGAGTTGGTTTCCAGAGTACTGGGACAATAGCAATGCATGGTATGAACAACAGATTAGCTCAAGGCCAGTGCTATTACCATAGCTCTCCCAGACATAAGCACAACAGTGATAAACAACACAGCAAACTGCAAAAGCCAAAAGCAGCTATTAACAAGCACTAGAGTTTGAGGCAGAGCAAGAGATGGAGCATCTCATGAAGTAGATGATGTAACAAATAAACCAGTATCAAGGAAAAAAAGCAACACTGTGACCAGCAAGAGCAAGTAACAACTTGCCAAGTAATAACTAAACAGTTATAAGAGCTACAAATGTAGTCTAGCATGCTCAGATCAAATCTGTTGTTATCTAGAACCTCTCAAGCCCCACATTGGGCTCCAGAAACGATTGTCATGGGTTGAGTTCAGCCAGCATCTAAGCCCCCACCAAGCTGCTTGTTCACTCCTCCTGAGCAGCGTAAGAGAATCGGAAGGGCAAAATCAAGAAAAATTCATAGGCCATCATAAAGGCAGTTTAATAGGTGAAGTTGTGTACACAAGTGAAACAAAATAAGGAATTCATTCATGACTTCCCATTAGTAGGCAGATGTCCAGCCACTTCCAGTAAAACAGGGCCTCACCATGCATAAGAGGTACTTGGGAAATATCCCTTTGGTCAGTTGGGGTCAGCTGTCCTGCTTGCATGCCCTCCCTACTCACTTTTTTCAGAGGTGGAAGGAACAGCAGACAGATGAATAACGAAAAGGAGGGAAAAAAAAAAAAAAAACAACCAAAAAACAAAAGAAAACCTCTACACTGAAAATACTGTTTAACAGTAGCCAAAATACCAGCATGTTAACAGCACCGTTTTAGTCACAAATCCAAAACACAGCAACATTCCAGCTACCATGAAGAAAATTAATTCTATCCCAGACTAAACCAGTGCACAATGCAAAATTTATCATTGTTTATATTAAAAGCTAACAATAAAAAAGTGAAAGAAAACAGTTAGCGCTACACACTTTATTCAATGGTTTCAGGGTAAAGAAGTTATTTTAACATTTTTTAAAAAGGAAAAGAATAACCTGTGCATTTCCTTAATACCCTAATACATAGAAGTAATCAAAGCAGGGTGTCATTCTACTGCCACCCATTTGTACTGTTAATGCTTTTAATAATTCCATCTCTTTTTCAGAGTAGAAAGACTTGAAAGAATTGGCAACTGACTTAAATATATACAATTGTCTGCCAACTAGCACTGTCCCCTAGCTCTTTGTAGAAACAATAGATCAATTTTTTTCTTCTTTCCCTGACCCCTTGGAGTCTGTTTTGCCCCTGTGACACTAATTGGTGAGTGATCCTTATCTCAACCTTTTGTTATGTTTTCTCTCCCCATCCAACCTCCAACAAAGGAAGAGGAATGATAGAGTGGCTTGGTGGGTACCTGACATCCAGCCAAGGTACACTCACCACATTTGCAAAAAAGCACAATTCATGTTTTGGTTTTTTCTCTGTACATATAACAGCCTGTCTTGGTTTAAAAGACAAATGTCTGCCAAGGAAGGCGGGAACCTTCCTAGAATGGAAAAGAAGACCCTTCCCTCCAATTTATTATAACTCCAAAAATTATGGGGCTTTCAGGCAAAAAAAAATTAGGAAAAAGAATAACAGTTCTTTACTAGAATATATATTAAAAAAGACACAGCACAAACCAAACAACAACACAATAACAGAAGTTTCCCACACACCAAGCACTCAGACTCCCCTTTGGTGTAGTTAAGATGACAACCAGCAGGGGGCGGTGGCAGCTCCAGTGAGGTGAAAACTGCAATGATTCACTTGCAGCCGGCAGGGGGTGCTAATGGGCTCTATCTAGGAAGAAAAAAGGTGCAAGGCTCCCACCAGCTGGTGCCAGGAAGGCAGTAAATTGCTCCTATTGCAAACTCACAGTCAGCGTTCAGTCTCAGCACTGCCAAGTAGCAGCCGGCAGAAGCAGGGTAAAACAGGCAGATTTGGTCATAGTCTGAATAGCAGTGTAGCAAAAGTCCCTGAGCCAAATGCACAACTCCTACAGCACGCAACCACGACCACTCTCTCCTTTCTATGCCGCAATTTTTAAAAAAGAAAACCTCAGCGAGAGAGCCAACCCCCCCCACCCAAAACTACCCAAAGACTTCACTGGAATGCCAGGATCATCAGCCACTCTTTTGTTAACTCAATCACATATTCATCCCCTAGGTGCCATCCCCTTCTTCTCCCAGGGTCTTTTTCAGATGACAGATGGGAAGAAATTACCTGAAAAACCTAAGCCACAACACAGCCCTAAAGAATTTAGTCTTAGTACTGATTAGTATAAGATAAACCAATAAAACACTATTTTATTATGCAATGTAACCCCCAAACAGGAATTTTCAAGTATAAATTTGAACAGAAGAGTGCAAACTTACGGAGGCAGTATCTCTGCAGCCATGAATATTTTCTCCACCAATTCCGAAAGTATGCTGAGAAGATGTGCCAAATTAGTGTTTACATCTTCATTTTTTTCCAACTTTGAAGGATTTAACTAAAAACAAAAGGGAAAAAGACATAAGTTTTGTGTCTTGAATAGAAGTACATATATAATTTGATAATATTTCACACTGAATATTATTTCAAAATAAATTAAATATTCTACTGCTGTACAAATCTCATACTTGTACAGAACTTACAAATCTGTTTCAAGGGCTAGCCAAAAAACTAATGTTGAAAAGCAAAGCTTTTAAGTTCTAGTGCACTACTATGCTGTTAACAGCACATTTAACACTATCCACAATACCTACCTTTTTCTATGTATATTTTCATCTTTTAATCCAGTATTCTGAAGACACAAACCTCTCCTTTCCATAATTAAGTTCAAGTGAAACAGAAATTAGGAGAGTTGTTTTAGAAATAAAGATAGAATCTAATACAAGCAGTTAATGTAAGGGAGTTTAAAAATGAAACTTAGTTCAGACATTGACTTCTAGCATATCTGGAGCTTAAAACAAGTTATTTAATGTAGGCCATTCAGTAACTACTACAACAGAACATACAACTGCTAAGGAATAAATACATAATTTAAAGAAATTTGAGTTTAAAAGCTTATTTAAAAGTGATGCTATGAACATTGTCCAAGCTGACATTTAGAAAAAAATCTCATAATCAGTTCAGTTCCAGTACTGAAATTATTTCTGAAGGATTGATAAATGCTTCTTAAGCAAATAACCAGTAGACCATAATTTCAACAAATCTAAATTTGAAAAAAATAGTTCAAGTTATCACCTCACAGGACTGCTTGCTCTCCATTATCTTTAATATACTGTCTTTTAGTGCATGATGAACAAAACGTGTTGCTGTGGCCTTCATATATTGCTCCATAAGTGTACTTGCTAAAGTGGTGGCACGAAACAAAGTAGTAGCTTCATCTGAAAAAAATAAAGTGTAAATTTAGGAAAATGAGACAACAAAAAGCAGAGGGGAAAAATAAGCTGTGTTCACAGTTTGATGTATGATGCAATAAAGAGAGGAGACAGAAATGAAGACAGGAGTCATTCCCTCCCCAGAGTTTCAGCTAATGTTAGTGTAATTAGTACAGTACCTTCCATGCTTATTTCCCTGTCATTTAGTGTTCGTAACAATAGTGACTCAAGCTTTTCATGAAGAAATATCTTCAATAAAATTCCAGCCAACAGTGTTCTATCCTGGCCACAAACATGTGATAAGGCATAGATGACATGCATCTCTTTCTGGAGTATGAGCTGAAAGAAAACCAAAACAATGTTCAGAAATTTGTGCTAAAATAACGGTCGCCACAAATACAACTTAGCAACATCTGTGTTATTGAAATTTCTCTCAGAGAAAGTGAATTTTGACAGAAAAAAATGAGGAAACAAACTTAATACCTCTTTAAACTCACTGTACTCCTCTTCTGGCATGATCTTCTCCATAGAATATCGTGCTCGAACACGCAAAGATCCTGGCTCAATACCTTTCAGTGGTATATGGGAACTGAGTTGAAACCACTCGTCTGTTGCATGTCCTTTCTGCAATCGACTTAATTGGCAACGCATAAACACTTTAAGAAAAAAGCATTGTTAAATAACTTATCTCCAGCAAAACAGTTCTAGCATTGAATAAAAAGAGATTTTTTTTAGCACGTCACCTTTCTTCAGCAAAAGAATATTAATAAAAATGATCAAAATTTGTGTCATCAAATATATGGATAGTTTATCTCTTAGATGGATTAACAGACTCCTGAAAACTGAAGTTGAAATATAAAGTGTGATATATGATATAAAATAATTCGTACTTAAGATTTAAGGTTTCCAAAAGTTGTAGAACCAAGAGCAGCTACAGGGAAAAGACTGATTTGCAATTGTAAAACACAGGCGGTGGAGAGGAAGAATTGGATTTGCAATAGAAAAGAGTGGCTTTGATCGGAGCTGGGTCTTCTCCAGGGATGGGTCCGACAACACCCTGATGATGAGCGCCCGATAGGCATCTACAATAAGACAATTGGAATCTTCAAGGGTGCGCATCCCAATACCAGATTCCCCTAAAAATGAATCAAGCATTCATCCCTGCCCAAAAAACTGTTTCATCAAACCAACAGAATGAAAAGAAGCTACATGAATATGCCAAGTGAGCAAAAGAGACAGAAAGAATGAGAAAAAACCCTGCCTTAGATGGAAAAACTGTATAAAACAGACCCCGAGGAAGTGGAATTCATGAACAGAGGGGGTTCGGAGCGATAGAGTCTGAATCGAGGTTCACCCAGTGCCAATCCCGGGCTCGACGCTGTTTCTTTTGATTGTGGCTTTTCCGAGACCAATTTTTGGTAGCGAAATAAAATCTGGTTTTAATTATCAATTTGGCTATGTAATTTATAACATAAAGCATGCTGTAAATAATGTATACCCAGAGATATTTAAAAAGTTTTCTTTTTACTGTCCAAACAGAGGAAAAAGCCCCTCTGCTCACTCAGCTACCCATCAACCTTAGGAAGCAATCGGAAAATTAAAACAGGTAAAATTATTAGAATTCATTGTCCTCTTTTGAAGCCCTGGACTCATACCTCTATCAGATATGCTCTTGAACCTCTGTTACCATTTTTAGTATTTATTTTTAGCTTTACTACCTCTTTCTCAAATATTGTCAGATGTATTTCTTTAATACTTTGAAACTCCTGAAGCATTGATTTAGAAGAATTAAGGACTTTAGTTAAAATAGATATTGCTGAGGTAAGGTAGCTAAACTTCCCTTTTGTTAACAGAAGCAGGATTGAAGGAACTGATAAATCATGGAACCTGTCAAACTAGGCTTTTACATCCTGAATGATCAATAGACCCCATGAATACAATACAATCATAAATCAAACAGTCCTGGAAAACAGGATTCAGCTGTCAAAGGTTAAAAAGTCAAAGAGAGGAAGACCCATCTTACTTCATCATTTTAGGACCCTACCCCATAAAAAAGACCACCGACCCATTTCAAAGAACAAACTACGCATGCTTGATGGCTTTTTGGGCTAATTACCATACGAAGTGGGGAATGGGATGTACCAGAGTTATGAATATGCATTTGTGTTTTGGGTATTCAATACTCCTGTACATAAAAGACACTGTGATCATCTGTAAATTGCGCGTGTGTATTTGGGAGCTATCCCGCACACTGCCTGGTGTCGTAATAAACATACACTTTCTAACTTTAAACTGTTAGAGAGTCTTTGTCCGTCATAGTTGGATATTGGTATTAGAGTAATATCTATAGTTTTTAAATAAATCACTCCCAAGTTTAAGGCTGTAACATTTTATGCAAAAGATATAAAAAGTCCTCCCCAGACAGGTTACTGCCCAAATAATGACAAGTCATCCAGATATGACAAAAACATTAATTCACTTTTTTGGTGGTGTTGGTACCTTAAAATTACTAAGTAATGACCTGCACCAGCCTATTTAACCATAATAGAAAGTCTGATCTGACAGCTGACTAGTAAGCTGCAGTAATCAGACCACTGACCATTCCAAATTAAGCATGTGCACTCCTGAACAGATTGTCTGGAACTTCTAAGCAAACACACTTTTTCTGCATCTCTTGATGAAATCTACTTTTAACCAAGTCTCTCACATTTAAACAAAACAACTCCCCAAACAAAAAATCCCCAATCATCCCCCCAAATATCAAAACAAAAACACTATCACACACTTCTTTTTCACTTTTCTGCAAAACCTTTGAACAGTTCTAGCAGACTTTCCACTACCCCAATTCTGCAGTGTGTTGGGTCATCATTTGCATAATCAGATAATGGGACAGAATGACATCATATTTCTTATATAGATTTAATATCGCATATTCTTTGGAGTTAAAGAATTGATAAGGTAACACATTTAAGTCAGTCAGGTAGGGGATAAACCAATTCATCATCATCTGCTACTTATCACAAGTGTGGACTGGACTGTCTTTACACCAGATAATCAATTGACTTTCCCAAAATATTTCTTCTGAACAAAGCTCTCACATCCTCAACTGAATAACGTGGTTTCTTCTTCTTTTGCTTGTGCATATAAGGCATGTATCTCATTGACAGGAACAGTGAGATACAGGATTCAGAATAACCTGATTGAAAGGAATGAGAGATTTGTCTTTACAAACAAACAGTAGGTCTGCTGATAAAATTGGATACTGAGAGATTAAAGAAACAATGGGAAGAACCGTAAATTCCATAAGGAATTCCACTGATTGACACAAGGAAAAGAAAAAAAAAAAGGGGGGGTATACATTAGAATGGGGTCTTAGGTATTAGGTGTTTTGGGAAGTCTGTACCTCTCAAGTACCTCAGCCAATGAGAAAAGAGAGAGGGAAATGTGACCAGGAAATTAGGATAAAAAGGAGGCTGCATCCTGTAAAAAATTGAGAGACTCCATGGGAAATGCACATGACCTCTCCATTTATTCGAATAAAGTTACAGTACTCTTCTGTCTCCTTTTTGGACATAAACCTCTGGTGTTTGTGGATTAATTTTCCTGACACTGATGATTTAATTTTTCCCATGGTTATACAATAGCACTTCCTAGTGATAATATAAATATTATAATCCTTTTTTGATCTTAAAAGATTGAAACAGAAACATAAACATATGGACTGCGGAATACTTGTTATAATTTATATTCAAAAACTTTAAGGAACACTTTCTGCTACTTAGAAAAGTATATTGAACTATTAGACTATGTTCAATAAGAGACTGCCTTTAGTTGAGAATTTAAAGATGTTTAAACTTTGCAGTCTAGCACATTAATATAGAATAACAAATATACAGAAAAAAAACCCCAAAAGTTGATCCATTCTTTGCAAGCACAGTCAAAAACTATATACAACAACCTTGAACCAATAATGTTTTATGTGATGAACATTAGGAAAAATAAAAGATAAAACTGAGGTTTCTTAATGGTTTGTTTGTAAATTTAACTTAGAGATTAATATTTAGTAACAAGTTTGTATTTTGATGATTATTATTGTAATCTGGAAATCAAACTTCAAGTGGTTAAAACTCAGGGTTTTTTCAGAATGGAAATGAATTTAAGTTTACAGTGAAGCCTTTGTGAAGCCTTTGTCGAACCCAACCAGAACCAACCAAACAATCCCCCTAAAACCACTAACTGATTCAGAATAAAAGCTTATCTAAATGTTGACAAAGAATAAATTACTCAATAATGGACATATTAAATGCTGGCTTTCCCACCCACAGCTTACTCATATGTTAGCACAATCCATTTACAAGGCAGTAAGGAGCTGTTAAGGACTTGAACCTCTTACACTAAGTTCTTCAAAGAAGGGGCTGCCAATGTCTTATTTTTGGTACCTAGTGTTGGTAGACAATATGTTGTTACTACCATTAACAAGTACCTGATAGGCTCCATAGTTTCTCCCCCTTGTTCAAAGTCCATCCATGTCAATGTAAGAGTGCTTACATACACTACTTAATATGTTTAGCACATATTTCATGAAGAATATGAGAGGGAAGGAGCCAAGTATATAACCTGCTGTAATAGGCTTATTTCCCAGCGCCACAGAAGTGATACATGTGTATCACAGTGACTTTTTTTGTCATCTAGCTCCATATTCTCAAATAACTTCAAGTTATGGGACTACTGCAAATACAAACTAGCTGAAAGGAGAGACAAAGGCAATGTGCGCTTGCAGCCCAGAAAGCCAACTGCATCCTGGGCTGCACCAAAAGTAGCAAGGGCAGCAGGTCAAGGGAGATGATTCTTCCACACTCTGCTCTCATGAGACTCCACACATAGTACTGTGTTCAGGTCTGGGGCCCCAAGCACAAGAAGGAAGTGAACCTGCTTGAGTGAGTCCAGAGGAGGGCCACCAAGATGATCAGGGGGCTGGAGCGGCTCCTCTATGAGGAAAGGTTGAGAGAGTTGAGGTTGCTTAACCTAGAGAAGGCTGTGGAAAGACCTTATAGCAGCCTTCCAGTACTATAAGGGAGTCTACAGGAATAATGAGGAGGGACTTTATCAGGAATTGTAGTGATAGGACAAGGGGTAATAGCTTTAAACTGAGAATGGGCTTGGATTAGATATTGGGAATAAATTCTTTACTGTGAGGGTGGTGAGGCACTGAAATAGGTTGCCCAGAGAAGCTGTGGCTGCTCCATCCCTGAAAGTGTTCAAGGCCAGGTTGGATGGGGCTTGGAGCAACCTGGTCTAGTGGAAGGTGCCCCTGCCCATGGCAGCAGGTTGGAACTAGATGATCTTTAAAGTCCCAAGCCAAGCCATTCTATGATTCTATGACATAGCCAGGACAGCTGACCCAACCTCACCAAAGAGATATCCCATAATACATGGTGGTGTGCTCAGCAATACTAAGAAGAATACTAAGCTAAGAAAAAAGGGGGTGGAGGGGATTCATTATTAAGGCATTTGTCTTCCAAAGCAACCACTATGCATACTGAGGCCCTACTTCCCAGCAAGTGTCTGGACATCACTTGTTGATGGGAAGTAGAGAATATTTTTTCCTTTACTTACATGTGCAGCCTTTGTTTTTCTTTGTTAAGCTGCCACTATCTTGACCCATGAGTTTTTCACCCTATTTTTCTCCTCCCATCCCCCTGAGGAGGAGGAGTGAGAGAGCCGCTTGGTGGGCACCTGGCAGCTAGACAAGGTCAACTCACTACAAATATTGAAAAAATATAGTCCTCACATTACTCCTTCTTCAGAGCAATCCACTTTTAAAAACTGTGGCTACAAAGGACAAATGTTCAGGAAGGTAATCAACCCCTTTTCTTGCTTTTGGAGGTTTGGGCAACATTGCACACAGACAAGTTGGATATAGTCTCTTTTAGCTCTGTTTTTCTCCCCATATACTTAAAATATTTAATAGGGATGGGGATGTAGGCAGAGATGCTTGTTATTTCAAGTTGATATGGTCTAATTCTTATCCCAAAATGAAAGGACTGATAGATTTTGCTCTAAAAGTCTACCTAACCATGATCAAAACATTGCCAGTCTTCTTGACCTAGGAAAGAACAAGGTCTATAACCTTCCACCAGTTGGATACATCTAAAAGTAGCACAATCTCCTTAATCTGGACAAAGAGAAGGAAACTACAAAAACACTTTAAAAGAAGTTACTGAAGTATCCCATTCATGAGTTATCCTTTGAAAGGGTCTTTTACTAACCAAAGCTTTGGCCAAGATAAAGAATTTTCTAGCTCAAATGCATAGAACCATGCAATGACAAGGTCACAACTGCAATCAGAAAGTCCTTTTGTCTGTCAAATGAAATACATCTTTTTTCCTTCTGCTATGCAGAAAATTTTGTAGTTAAAGGAAAGGGCAACAGTTTTGAAATTGAATTAGGTTTGGCAAGAGCATTCAGTCTTCAAAGTAATTATTTTACTTTTGTCAAAGTTTCCCTACAAATCTCTTCTCTGTGAGGAAAAAAGGAGAAATAAATTGACATGGAGGCAAACATAACAGGCCAGTGACACAATACCATGAAAATCAAAATCAACAGCAACAGATTATCAGTACTGTGCTAGGCTTTGGGACAAGTCTGAACACAACAGAAAAGTACATGGAACAACTGTTGGGCAAGAGGGTGTCTGCTCTGCAGGCAACAGAGAGGAAGCAATGGGATGAAGTTATAAGACAATTATGGTGGGAAACAAAATACCTTGAAAGCAAAAAAATCACATTGTGTGGCTCAGAATTCAAGTGTGGGTTTTTTTGGGAGAGATCATTTTGGTGGGTTGGGTTTGAGGTTTTTTGTTTAGTTTTGTTTTTTGAAAGCTGATAAGTCTTACCATCTTGTTAGTAGTTTTCTGGAATAGAAAAATATAAACAAAACAGCTGAAGAAGCTGTGTAAATAAAAGGAGGAAAGAACAATCTTGGGAACACAAATGAGATAGAATGGGGGGAAGAACAAGATGCTACAAGGACTGAGGTAAATTTCGTTCTACAGACTGTCAAATTGGAGTTTTTTTAAATTTATTTTCAAATGAGGAAATACTACTGTTTCTCCCTCTTTCTCACTGAAAGCAACAAAAAACCCTGAGAAGGACAAAAGTAACTCCACACAGTTAAGCTTAAAAAAAATTAAAGAAATTAACTTAATGAAACTTAACATTTTATGGAGGAGATTAATTCTGACAGCTTCTCTTTTTTTGGTAAACATGGTCACAGCATAACACAATAGGTATACTGGAATAGAGCTAGAAAAGTAATCAGATATATAGTATGGGATTACTGTGCATTTTACCACTAAAAACATGCAGGTTCTCACTGTAAAAACGTTAATGTAAAATCCATAACAAACATCTAAACCATACCAATACAGCTGTATGATAGTCACAGAATATACTTAATTCTCTTGTGACAATGTTTGACAATTGCAATGAAATTCTATCCATTGTTAAAGTATGTATGCATCCTTTACATAAAAATACTTACATATATCTGGATCTTTACTTTTCTTTGTTTTGTTACTAAGACTTATCTCAAATCTATTAATATCAGATGAAAGATCACTGGGGAAAAAGACAAAAAGCCCCAATTAATACTATATTTGGTCAACATTTAAATTTATTCTAAAGTTATTTCAATCCTGACTTCTCATGACCAGCCAAAGACAATCATATTAACAATGATACTTAGATTCATACATAAAATTCTATCCATGCATTTGTGGATCCTATATAACCATGCATACAGTATTTTTAAAAAGCAAATGCAAAACAGTACAGTGCAAAGAATCTTAAATGCAATGCAACTTTCAAGTGAAATTCAGTAATTCAATAAGATTAATACTTACTCAAAGACAAATTCTTCTGACCATACAGGGTTCTGACCTTCCCTGATATGTGTTTTTGCTACCTGGACACTGTTCAGGTAGATGTTACAATACGGATTAGTAAAATGTTTTACTGGGAGCGTATGAGCTTCTTCTACATTCAAGATAAGACTGCTGACCTAAAGAAAATACACAAAGTTTATTTATTTATTTAAGAAAGAATGGAATTCCCCCTCCCTCCCCATGTGGAGGCTTAATGTTAAGGAATAAATATTAAATACAAAATATAATTTCCTAATAGAAAGAGCAGGGAAGAGGAATAATGAAAGATTTTAAGAGGCACCAGGGACAAAGTAAGAGCAACAACTTGAAAATAAACCTCCAGCACCATAGCTTTACCTCATTTTTATTTTAAAACCATCACTATAAGATTTGAAATTACTAACTTTTCTACACATAGAAAATTCTGCCGGAGATAAAGAATTGTACCTTAAGTAAGAACCATGGACAAATCCAAACACAATGCTGCATTTTGTGCTTTCCTATCAGATTAGGCTCAATTGGAGCCAGCACTGAGCCCTGGCAGCCAAGAGGGCAAACCACATCCTGGGGTGCATCAAACACAGCATAACCAGCCAGTTAAAAGAGGTGACTATCCCTCTGTATTTAGCATTGGAGCAGCCTCACCTTAAGTATTGTGTGCAGTTCTGGGCCCCACCATTTAAGAAGGATGTGAAGGTCCTTGAATGTGTCTAGAGAAGGGCAACAAAGCTGGTGAAGGAGTTGGAATGAATGTCCTATGAGGAGTGCCTGAGGACACTGGGTTTGTCAAGTTTGGAGGAAAGGAGGCTGAGGGGTGACCTCATTGCTCTCTACAGTTTCTTGAGGAGGGGAAGTGGAGAGGGAGGTGCTGAGCTCTTCTCCCTGGTATCCACTGACAGGATGTGTGGGAATGGTTCAAAGCTGTACCAAGGGAGGTTTAGATGACATTAGGAAGCATTTCTTTACCCAGAGTGTGGTCAAACAGTGGAACAGGCTTTTCCCAGAGAGGTGGTTGATGTCCCAAATCCATCACTGTTTAAGAGGTACTTGGGTGATGCCCTTACTTAATACTATGCTTTAACTTTTGGTCAGCCCTGAATTGTTCAGGGTGTTGGACTAGGTGATTGTTGTATGTCCCTTGTGGGAATTCACAAGACAGAGAATAAGATAGACTTAATTAGCATGGCTGGTTTGATAACCAGGATGCCAATGCAGGAACAAAGAGAACTCTGAGATTACAGAAGATGGGATTATACCTGCTTACAGGAAGAGGAGAGATTCAATCAACCCCCTATGAGAAAGATGTTGTAAAATGCATAAGCTGTTTGTATGATCTTTTAACCTAATTATTGTAGTGGAAATTATTGACCTTGCTGAAATGGTATATAAGCTTTTGGGAAACCTGAGGAAAATCGAATTCTGATCACCAAATCAGTCTTCCCATCTCTCCTCAATCATCAATAGTCCCTTTCAACTGAAATATTGTATTGTATTCTATTCTATTCTATTCTATAAACCAGTAGATTACACAAAATTCTTTTGTTTAACACACTACACTCTTTTCTCCCTGTTATAAGGAAGATATTAGTCTGTACCATAGATCCTCAAAATAAGAGCACATGGAAACTCAATTTCCAAAAACTGAGAAGTGAACACTTTGAACTCATTTACATTAAATACATTTTAAACAGTCTACTATTTTACAAACTTCTGAACTGCATGCAATTTATAGCTTAATCAAATCTCTACAGATATCAACTGAAGTCAATTTAGTCAAATAGAGGAAATATCATACTTGATCAAGTCAAAATTTCATTTAAATGCAAATATTCAGTACCAGAAATTTCAAAGGACAGTTTGAGAAACCCTGAAACTGACATAACTTCTGTAAGGCAGTCATGGAAGTATGATTTTTGATCTTTATACGCTTCATCTACCTTGATCATTCATGCTTTTTATAGTTTTCACCTCTCTAAATAGCCCAATATGTCCCACACTTATTTACCTGGAAATTCTTGTACTCATTCCAGCCTATAGTTTTCTCATTTTTTTTATACATTTGATATAAGATGATCAAAACTAACTGTATCCTAAATGGGAATACCATAAATATGAAATAGTATTTATCTTCTATACTATTCCTTCATGTAGCCTAACATTTGTTTTGTGTTTGCAAGTACAGAACTATTTCAGATGATCACTCTGTAGGTGCTTCGCTTTTTTGGCTCCAAATTTCTTCTGCCATTTCATATATCAATTGACCTAATTTAGTTTACTTCTTCAGAAGTATTCAATCATCTTTAATGTTGACCACCACAAAATAATTCTGCATTTCCTAAAAAAAAACCCCACCCATAAAATGTATTCCTTTTCCTATAGACTGGTAAATCAGCTACTTCCAACATTCATAGCATTCAAAGATACCAGGGATTCTTGATTCTCATTATTCTTCAATTATCACTTATGTAGTCATTTATGATTCTCTGTCCTCTACCTCTGAAAGAAATTCTGGCCACAACAGTACTCTCAAGAAACCAAAAGAATATACACCACAATCACAGTTAAGCATGTATTTGTCACTGAAAAATGAATATATTAGTTATACTATTATTTTGGTTACATGTGACATTAGTCTGTCAAATCTGAACTGTAAGAGTTAGGAGAACAGAAATGCTGAATTGTTGACACTTTTAGTTAAATGGGATCAGAAATTAATACCTAGAAAAACATCTGCCAATTACCTAAACACCATTTTGATCTTTGTGTATATAGATATCATAACAGAGTGGAAGTAATTCCCGTTGGTTTAACAAAGGTACTGTATAACTCCAAGAAAAAGAAAGCACATGCAGGATTTACTATTGTTGAAAGGAAAGTTCCAACATATATCATTTTGCAACAAGGAGGCAACCTCTCCCCCCTTCCTTCACCCCCCATATCTATATAGCTTCACCTGACGTAGACGTTTATTTGATGTCCCTGGACTGTTTTTCCTTAAACTGCAAAACATTTGCAGAGCCTTCATCCAGTCCTAAAAGATAAAGGCACAAAACAGTGCAACAAAAAGTCAGATACAGCTTCTTGCAATAGAACTGACATATCAAAAAGTATCTGAAGTTGCTTCTTTAGCTTAAAAAGAACCAACTTGTATACAACTCAGAGTATGAAAAAGTTGAATAGTAAAGCAAAATTCATATATTTCTCAGTAAATCTAAAAAGACATTTGCAAATTTGAGTTTCTCCTTTTAGAAATATCAAGCATTATTAATCGATATACAGTGTGACCTTTATCAATTTTCCAGATTAGTCATGCTTATTAAATAAAAAATGGTATATAAAATGAACCAAGACTTGATTGCTTCTGAGAAAATAACAGATAAGTCAAACTGTTCTGATCATTCTCTCCTCTATTTTTATATGCAATTGTATTTACTCTATGTGCTTCAAACAAAAAACAAAGCAGCATTAACAGAAAAACACTTAAAAGTATAACCTTCACCCCCATTCTCTCTGCTCACAAATACATAAAGCAGAGTAGATACTTGGGAACGTGGAAGATATGCTGTAGCCTCATTTTTCATGTTTTTACATCCCACACTGTCAAATTTTGTAAATTCTGATGAAGCACAAAATTTAGGCTTTGACTTACATTCATAAAGGTGTAGGTCAAAGATCTGCTAGCTACTCTCGAAGTGCAATTTAATAATTTTTAAAATACAGATACATTCAATATTGCAGCTATTCTCAAGTAAACCACTTTGGGAGTGAAGTTTAAGCTTTCCAAACCTTCCACAAAATGAGGAACTGTCAACTATGCATCAAATTTTTATTAGCTTGCCTTCTTATGCAAATAAGAAAAAGCAAATTAAAAAAATAGAACTTACCACTAAATTAATCTAAGTATTTCCTAGATACAGTCATCTTTATTCTCCCTTTTAACAGGAAAATCTATCTCCTTAAACATCACAGTTTACAGCAGCAAGTATGAACAGTGCACCATAGTATGCACAATGACACTAGTTATGTCATGAGGCTAACATGTCATGTATATGAGGCTAACACTACATTACATTCACTTAATGGTTTGTACAAACCTCAGACAACATGCAATCCATTGGACAGCTGCTTTGATATTTACCACATTATATGAAAAACCATCAAATTTTCCTTAGTATGACAACAAAACTATTCTTCTGTGAAATATTACCAAGTACAGACAGCTGTAACTTCTGAGAACACAAGAATCAGTAAAACATCTGACTTACCTGAACCAGAATAATTTTATAAAAGAAATCCCAGTATTCTGTATAAATGCAGTGAACATCTTAAGTGTTAAGCAAATCTAAACCAAAAGTAGATTATACCAAATGTTCAGAAAACAGGACAGGATATTCTGCATGTCCTGACAGGATCTTCTGCCTACTACATATTCTTAAATAAAACCAAATGCATAGCTTGACTTCTGACACAAAATGTCAGTTTCAGAGCTCTGGAATACCAAAACAACTTGATGAATAAGAACATAGTCACATCTTCCATATGCTTTCCTATTAGTGAGTGGCTTTTAGAGAATTAAACTCTATTCCTACATTTCCTAATCAGCAAACATTAACTGTTAGAGGGCTAATAACTACATGATACCTGTGTAAAACACAAAAATCCCTTTATTTTGTGCAAGATTAGGGCCTAAGACAGGACAAATAACTGTAAATGGCTTGACAGATTTTGATTGGAGGGCATACCTGCATTAGCATTTTAGTTCTTATCAGGAATGTGCTCTTGAAGCAAAACTCCCACTTACCATGCTATGGTTCATTAGTTGGAAGAGTGATGGAAAGGGAACTTTTTTTTTTTTTTTAAACTGAACTACCCCAAAATGTATTCTCCAGAAATATCAAATGGAAACTAATGGAAGTTCAGTCCATGGGATCAGACTAGAACTTCTCCAAAGTAGAATTCCTAAAGCATAGGTAATGTAGGTGCTGGATTATCATCACTAACTATATCCCTTACAGATCTGCTATTATTGCATGGTAATATTTGCTAATGTAGACATAGCCACCATACATTGTACACTTGCTTTCTATTAGAGAAGGATAATATCATTAAACACTAGAAAACAAAAAAAAATTGCTTTTAAAATTATATTTACCAACAAAAGCTCTCACCTGCACTTGTTCTTGAGTTTCTCCTGCAAAGTAAAAGATGTAATGCTCTTCACTGAAGTGCTGAACTACTATCTGAAAACAGTTTGGCCTTAAAATCAAACAAAAGAAAAATGTCAGAAAAAAAACCAACAAGAAATGTCTCTACATGCTTCAAAAGTGCATTTTGGTTGGAATGGATGATGCAATTTCAAGAAAACTGCACTGTAGTTCAAGTAGTTTGTTTCAGAATATCTAAGAAACTTGGAACAATTTGTATTGAATATACATGTACACTGACACTTGAGGCAAAATGCATCTGATAGCATTAACAAGTCTTTTATGAGTACTATTCACCACAAACATTTTAAATGATGCACAGGTTCAGCATTACATTCCAAGCACTTAATTATGCCTTATGGATTTGTTGTTTTAGGAGTTCAGGAAACTATATTAGCATAAGGAATTCTTTATCTGAATGTATTCTACAGCTCTCACAACCAATAAAATGTGTACTGGATCATGATCAAATATGTGTCTCATAGAAACTTTTAAAGCTCTAAATGTGAGTATAACATCTCCATTTTATGTATGCACACTCATTTGTCAAGAAATATCAAAAATACTTTGCACTGTTACATTAAAAGTTGCACACTACAAGTACACTGAGTCTTCCACATTACCTTCAAGGTAATTTGGCTCTCCCAAACACAGTTACACGAAGGATCTTACTTCACTTGCATATGATATTTCAGTCTTCCCTTCCCCCCATCCATTGCTTAGGTAAATACTGGCATGGCATTTTCTGGCCATGCGCACAGGAGGATTGAAGAGGGGGGCAAATAATAGCTGGGTCAGGGGCTACTTAAATTATTGTTAAAGACATGCAAAGCTACAACTCTCACTGTACTTCTGAGAAAAGGGGAAAGATATTTTAAGTAGCTGGTAAAAATAAGAGGAATTTTTTTCTCAACTACAGGTCTTCATCAACAGCTTTCCCAAGCAGGTGCAACCATACATGTCCTTCTACCCACACTTTCAGTGTTACTTATTATCCAAATATATTTTAACCCACAGTACAGCATTTCTTTGAAGCTGCTCAACAGTGACCATTAACCAAAACACTCCTTGTTTACAGTCTCCACCAAAGTTTCATGTTTAATTGCCAACTTTCATGAGGAATATTTCTGGTTTTTTTTTAAATGGTACCCTCATCTATGGCTCCTCATTGCAATAGTTGTGCAGATCTTTCAAAATGATTGCGAAATGTATAAAAATCAGATGCTACAAGAACACCAGATCTTTGCAGCTTAAGAAATGCCACTAATTTTAAACATCTCTTCACATTATCTATGTGAAAAGACTTTAAGTTGATTAAATACTCTTAATAAATATTAAGATGCATGGAATAACCAGAGCTGCTGTTTAATGTGTTTTTTTATCTGTTACAAAAAAAAATAACATTTGCAGGAATAAATGCATCTTTTTCTTCTATATTGCACAGGATTGCATATTTTTTTATAATTAACAATGAAAAAAGTGTGATCTCTTTTGTCTTAGTTACCAAAGATATCAGGAAGTGGTTTGATTCTCAATGTCTGCCAATAATCAAATCACTTGCAGTTGACATATTTAGTACAGTAAATGAAACTGTGAAAATGCTCTCTTGCAAAAACAATTTTTAAAATGTTTGCTTATATGAACTAACTTGTTCCTCTAACATTGGTTGGTCTAATCTGATTCTTATTGATGCCTAAATAGAAAAACCCTGACACATTATATACCTAATTTGGCTTTCTAATACCTATAAACAAAAGAATGTAGATCTTTTGGAACTGACAAAATTCTTGATCTTATCAACTCTTGCTTCAATTGGATTAAAACACTCAATACATTTGCTTCACAATCTTTTTAATACATGAAAAACAATTGATAAACAGTATTGAAAAATGACAGTGCAAAAGGCCAAATTATTATCATATTATGTGAGAAAATCTTAAATTCCAAAATTTCTTACTAGAATCTGTTTATGAACAGTTCCTAGTGATCAAGTTGCCATGGCTTAAGTTTCCATTAATCAGTTAAATTTGTTTACATATGCTCTTGCAATCTACACCAGCTATGGAATAAAATGCAATATGAAACAAGAGTCACAATACTTGCATTTCACAATCAGCAAAAGCTAAAAGAAAACCCCAAAACAACAACCAACCAAAAAAAAAAAAAACCCACACATGGACAGTAACCAGGGCTCAGGTGTCAAAACTCAAGTTTATTGTGCCAGGCCAACTTGCTCATTAGTGACAAATTGTTTGTATCTTGTATATATCTCAAACTAGGAGTTAGCTGTCCTGCTGTATGTACAAGAATTAAAAGCCAGTGCCCTACCTGCCAAATAAACTGTCGTGTACTCCATAGACTGAACAAACACTGAGGTCTATTAATCCTTTAGGTTTTGTGGCTCGTTTTTCACTTTCAAAATAAATAAGCTGGGCATCATTTCCCTCCAATATAAAGTACAAGTTTTTCCACCTCTTTCCTTTACCTGTAAGGAAAGTATAATATTGGTTTAAAGAAAATGTAAATTCTGTAAATGAAGAGAAAAAAGAGCAGTAAGGTTTTTGTCAAAATACAAACAGAAGAAGAATGTACACAGAAGAACAACGTACAGGTAATTATGTTTAAGCAATAATATCAGTATACATATTCAATTTTTTCAGCATGTAGCTAAAACTAGATCCTCTTCACAGATTAAAGTACAATTTTAGATGGTTCACTAAACATTTTCATTAATCTTAACAGGATTAAACAAGTGTGTGTGAGCTCCATTCATATCAGCGAGAAGAGTACATCTATACAGTTTTCAAATAATGTATGATGCTGTAAGCAATCTAATTTATTATGGCTATTTTAAGTAAGAAACAGAGTTTACATGAGAAAATTATTCCTAAACTCTTATCAACTGATCAGCATAACAAATTGCACCACAATATCTTAAAATGACTAAAAATCGGAAATGGGAATACAGTATAAGCAAATCTGGATCAGAACCACATCCTAAACACACATATATAAAAATTTGACCATTTCAAAATTAAAAAAAAAAATAAAAATAAAAAAATGTTAATACCCAGAGATTTATGTCAAGGTTAGTTGGAAGACAAATTAGATATACCAATAAAATGTGGATTTGACCACTGACTAAAACAAAAATAAATAACTCATTGCTTAATGTCCATTGAATAAAACTGATAAGGTTCTGAACTTATTCATACATAAACCACAGTACATTTTGGAAAAACATTTAGCCTTAATTTTCAACTTGATCATCATAGATCCACCACAGCCCTTCATAAACAACCTTTTGTTCACTTTTTTTTTTGCTCACAGTTTTGCCTCCACTAGTACCACTACTACACAAAATTTGCATACATAACCACATCTTTTAGAAAAAAATATTTTATAAAATCAAACAGAACTCACTTTTTTTCAGCAGATATCCTTTTTTGACAATATTTTTATAAAAAGCATCCTTTGTTTTGCGACGAATTGTATTGTAGATTTCTTTTCCATCAACTGTATCATTAAACACTGGTTCTTGATGCTGGTAAATAAGGAAGAAAACATTTTTTTACACTCAGAAATCACTGTGAAACAATTGCATACTATGCAGCTGCAACTGAACTTTTACTGAATGCTACCAATTCTTTATTCTCTCACGTATCTTAACAAACCAATATAATTTTATACAATACATTTGGCAGAAATGTAATATAACTATTTCTTGTGTAATGATTAGGCCACAATTATAATATGAGAAGAAAAACAAGGTTTAAATAC
Source organism: Zosterops lateralis (assembly GCF_965231275.1). Classification (NCBI taxonomy): domain Eukaryota; kingdom Metazoa; phylum Chordata; class Aves; order Passeriformes; family Zosteropidae; genus Zosterops; species Zosterops lateralis. The sequence continues at coordinate 8,329,236 of NC_139801.1, forward strand.
AGACCAATTTTCAAAAACTAACTGTATTTATATTTTTTAATACTAAATAGCTTTCAGCAATTTATGCAAAATTTACACAAATCTTTAAAGGTTATTTAGCTTCTAACTGCCTTCTACCATGGATTTTGGGACTGAGTAATTAACGATAAACTCTGAACCAACAAGAATGGTATAGATCACAATAAAAACTGAATTATTAACACACAGCTAATGCACAGTTCCTCACTAATCTTATTAGCACTCATATCCTAAATTACTATCATTCTAACAAAAAGCAATAGGAGAAAGTAGAAACAGGACATCGAAAAAGGATAAATTCAGGTATAAAATGATCTGGAAATGTAGTTACCCAGCTAGAATGGCCAAAAGCCAAGCCAAGTTTGACCTTACCAAGTCAGCTGATCAGCAAAAGTTCTTTAGCGATAAGAAAACATGAAAAGCAAGACTATCAAGAAGTGAGAACAGTATCAAGATGAGGTGATATGCACTTTCTCCATACTAAATACTTTACTTTTCTCTCCTCTATTCCATAAGAATCATGGTTTTAAACAACATGACAAAGGCAAGATGAAAAACATTTCAGTAACAGGAATTACAGGGCTGACAACAGAAGCAATATCCAAGTTTTTACTAACTCAATAAAATCTCCGTAACATATCTATGAAAGAAATAACATACAAAACAACACATCTAGTGGAAAATGTTTTAAAGTAAATTTCAAAATTAGAAACAGGAAGTCTATTAGATTGAAGCAACAGCATGCAAGACTTTTGATTTTTTTTTTCTTCACAAACAGCATGACAGTATGTGGCAATTACACCACCAATATCTTTTTTTAACAAAGTCACAAATATATCTTAATAACTTAAAATAATTTGATGCAGTCTCACATGGAAAATTAGTCAACACAGAGAAATTTATTTATACAGGAACCATAACTGGATAGATAAAATACAAAAATGAAGGTGATCGTCATAATCCAAAAAGAATGATGGAGAACAAGGAAAGTTATCGGGTGAAGCTTTTCAAGGATCAGTCTCTGAATTCAAGTTTCCTCACATTTGTCTCAAACACATTAAAGAACATGAGTTAATAGTAGCAGAAAACTGGGAAGCATTGAGGACAAGCCAATAAGCCAAAAAACCCCCAACAAATAAACAGAATAATAAGGTATAAGTCTAATAATACAAGATAAAATTTGCTCTTGTTGATACTTACCAATAGTAAACAATATAATACAATGTGGGTACAGTAATGACACAGATAACATTCTAGGATATGACATAGATAACCTGCAATCTGGTAAACACTCTCACAGAAAAAAGGAATTACTAATGACATTGTCTTCTCAGCTGTTGTGGTCCATTACATTCAAGAAACACAAACTCACACTGGAATCGGTGGTAGTAGGGCAACTACAAGAATCTTATGAAGAGACAAAAACCAGATTTTGTATGCTCATCTTAGTGAGCTGACTAAAAAATAATACAAGAAATGCCCTTGAATGAATATAATAGATCTAACAAAGGGGTAACTATTTAGGTTAGAAATTAAAACCAAATTTCTAACCATCAAAACAGGAAAGTTGAAGAATAGATAGGGAGAAAGGATAAAAATATACTTTTGAACTAGTTATAACTATGAAAAACTAGACAATATAGTTTGTTCATTTTTAGTGATCTCTTAGAATGAATTTATGCTACAGGGCAACAATGTTCTTGAACACACCCTGTAATCTTGGCCCCTTGATCATCTCTGAAGCTTTTCTGATCATATAGATTTTCTCTGAGGGAAGAAAGATACTAGACATGGAAGAATAGAAAGCAGTCTAATTCAGGGACCGGAGTTAGGGGCACAAGATGGAGCATTTACACCCCAGGGCACAGACAAAGCTTATCATAACTTCTGTTTACTACAAGCCAATAGAAAACAAATGCATATGAAAATAAAATAAACACAAACTCAAAACAAAAATTCAGGATACCTCTGCAGTAATTCAGTTCCTATATTATAAACATTTGAATATTAAATCAATAGTTTCAATAACAAGTGCTCAGAGATGAAGTTTTACCTGCATTGGAACAGGATCTTTGAGGTAATATCCTTCAACAATCTGTTCTTTTCTATAATGTTCAATGATCTCTGCAATACTGTTCAAATAAGAAAAATAGTATTTAAAATGGTAAATCAATTTATTTTTTCTTTGTATGAGACATGCAATCACACATTTCCTCACAAATTTATAATAAAAATCAAGTGTTAAACATTATAATCTCATTTGCAGCAATGACAATCTACTAATACATTTAAGTCAAGAAAATTCACAGAACTGTATTTATTTATTCTAAACTTCACAGAATATTTTCAATCAGTTGTTAAAAATGCATGTATTGAGTATGTCTGGGATGGAGTTAACTTTCCCCATAGCAGTCCTCACAGTGCTGTGCTCTGTATTTTTAGCTAAAAAGGTGTTGATAAACAACCAGTTTTGGCTACTGCTGAGCAGTGCTCCCACAGCATCAATGCTGTCTCTCCAACTCCATTCCTCAAAAGCCAGTAGGTTGGGGGTGGGCAAAAGCTTGGGAGGGGACACAGCCAGGAGAGCTGACCCAACTTGACCAAAGGGATATCCCATACTGTATGATGTGCTCAGCAATAAAAGCTAAGAGAAGGGAGGGCATTCATTATTAAGGCATTTGTCTTCCAAAGCAACCACTATGCATACTGAGGCCCTACTTCTCAGCAAGTATCTGAACATTACTTGCTCATGGGAAGAAGAGAAAAAAAATCTTGTTTTTCTTTTGCTTCCCTGTGCAGCCTTTACCTTTCTTTATTAAACTGTCTTTTTCTTGACCCACAAGTTTTTCACCTTGTTTTTCTCTCAGTCCCACTGAGGGGGCTGGGGGGCAAGAAGGGGTCTTGGTGGGCACCTGGCAACCAGACAAGGTCAACCCACCACAATGCCAAATGAGTACACTACCTTTTCCACATTCAAGTAACATGCATTTCTCAGCTTTCCAACCAGGCTGAAAACTGTTATTTTATTGGTAATAATTTTCAAAGTTCTAGAGTAACTAGGGAAGGGGAATGGAAGATATTTCAAACTGTGGAAATCAAGTTCTTTCTAAGAAGGGAAGAATGGGAAATAAAAAAAGTTTTGTAACATGAATTATGCAGATGGTACTTCAAATCACTGAACCATCATGTAAAATTAAATACCCAGTCAGTAACATGTCTCTATGGGTAAGCTTACATTCTAATTACCAAAGTCAGGTTTAAATTCTATTTTGAAGGATCAGGAAAGAAGTAGTGACAATCTAAAATTCATCATATCTTTGAATTGTTCTTATTTTTGCAGTTATTGAAAGTTACATTGTAATAAAGAGAAGTTAACATCAACACAGATGAAATATTCATCTATGAAATATAAACCTGAAGATAAAGAGGTAATTCAGAAGAAAACAAAAACATACATTATGTGTTTTCTCATTTCATATAGACTGTTAGCTGTGTGTGCAAATGCAATCAAAAAGGCACACATGATAGATCTTTGGCCTACTACAATTGGATAAAATTTTATCAAAAGGAAAAATATAGGATACTATAAAAATGATCGTAAAAACAATCATTAAATACATGTAACTAAAACAATAGAAAGAAATCTATTTGCTTTTCCTCAATTTCATTCTTCTAAAGCTATGAACTAGTGTATATGCATTAAGCTAAAAATGTTTACAGGAAGATTAGTTATTTTTCAAGTTTGTAATGACTTGATTTTCTCAATATTACTAAAACCCAAATAAATTTAAATTTTTATTGATATGCAACATGCATATGCCATTTTCACTATGAAAATTTAAGCTTTACTACACGGCATAAAAGAATCACTCACTGTTTTTTGCATGTTGAACAGCTATAGCCAACATGAGGGCCATCAATAGTTTTATACAATTTCATTAGCCCTCTTCTCCCCCACACAAACTCAACTCAGATGGTCATTATCTATTGTCTTACCACTGAAGCAGTCCAAATGACGGAACAAACCAAACATTACAAACAGAAAGATACTACATATAATCAAATACACTTGAGAATGAATTTGTAAGTCATCCAAGTTATCTAACATAAAATACAAAGCATGAGATGGAACAGACCACAAAAAGAATCAAGGTGACAGGAAAAAAAGGATGTATAAAATTTTTCAGCATCTGAGAGCAACAAAATCCTACTTACACAAAATACATCAAGGAAGGTATAAATAAGCATGAATTTTAAAAAATGAATGGGTAAACTTTGTTCGATATGGAGAAATAAATGAGTCTCAATACTACACTACAGTTACATTAGTAATTGTAAAATGTTTAGCATAGTTTATTAGGCTGCCTAGATCCTAGCTACTTGGATAATTTTAAAAGTATCTAATCATAATGAGTAGTATCAGTCTTTTAATACTTAATGAGTGAATTAAGTTATTCCAAAAGCTGATGATAAGGACAGTAGAACAGAACAGCACAGCCCTGGAGAAATAGATAAAGGATGTAACTTAAGCAAACAAAAGTCATGCAAAATGCAAACAGGATGCCAGCTCAGCTCTGTGCTCGTTAGCTGCCGCACAGGCGCAGGAAGGGGTTTTGCCCTCCAGCATCAGCTGGCAGGGGTGCTTTAAAAGAGGTTTTAGGGAGCGTGGGGACCCAGGGCGTGGCATGGCTATAAGGGCACGGCAGTTTTTGCAAGGCAGGGCAAGCAGGTAGGACTGAAGATTTTTTATTTTAGTTTGCAGTTCTGTTGGTTAGTTTTTAGCTTTTTTCTTAGCAATGGTTTGTACACAATCCAAAACTGCAGTTAGTGAAAGTGTATGTAGCCAGGTAGAATCCTCCAAGAAGGATGTGTCTGTCCAGACCCATTCCTGTGAGGAGTGTTTAAGCTTATCAGTGGCATCAGGGGGAGTTGCAGAAGTCTGCATGCAGTGTGAACAAGTGAATGATCTCCTTTTGTTGGTGGCTGAGCTTAGGGAGGAAGTTGATAGACTAAGGAGTATCAGGGAAAGTGAAAAGGAAATAGATTGGTGGAGCTCTGCCCTTTCATCTTTAAGAGAGGCCCACCAAGAGTCAGAGGACTCTTATGCTTCCCAGTGTCAGCAATAGAAGGACACCTGGTGGATGAAGGGAAGAGGAAATGGGTTCCTACTCAGGTAGGTAATGGAAATTTCCCCCAACTCCCATCACCTACCCAGGTGCCACTTCAGAATAGGTATGAGGCCCTGGATTTAGAGGGTCAGTTAGATGATGCAGAAGAAATTGATCTGCCCACTGAGCCTCCCAGTTATGTCTCATCAGTCAGACAGATTACTACTTCTAACATTCAAAAGAAAATAAGAGTAGTTGTCGTGGGTGACTCCCTTCTGAGGGGAACAGAGGGCCCCATATGTCGACCAGACCCAACTCACAGGGAGGTCTGCTGCCTCCGTGGGGCTTGGATATGGGATATTACTGAGAGACTTCCTGGGCTGATTCGGCCCTCTGATTACTACCCACTGCTGATACTCCAGGCTGGAAGTGATGAGATTGAAAAGAGAAGTGCTAAGGCAATAAAAAGGGACTTTAGGGCATTGGGTCGAGTGGTTGATAGGGCAGGAGTACAGGTAGTGTTTTGTTCAATTCCTTTGGTGGTGGAAAAGTATGATGAAAGGAATTGGAGAACTCACACTATCAACAAGTGGCTCAAGGGTTGGTGTCATCAGCAGAATTTTGGGTTCTTTGATTATGGGGCAACTTTTTCAGTGCCTGGCCTGTTGGAATGGTTGGGTTTCATTTCTCTGAAAAGGGTAGTAGGTTTTTAGCTTACGAACTGGCAGAACCTATCAAGAGGGCTTTAAACTAGATTTGAAGGGGGAAGGGGATGGACTATCTGGGGGCAGGCCCAAGGGTGATAAACTTAAGTTAGGGGTGAAGTCATTAACCCAACTGAGGTGCATGTATACTAATGCACACAGCATGGGTAATAAGCAGGAAGAGCTTAAAGCCTTGGTGCAACAGCAGAATTATGATGTAGTCGCTATCACAGAAATGTGGTAGGATGACACACATAGCTGGAGCGCTGTGCTGGATGGCTACAAGCTCTTCAGAAGAGACAGGAAAGGGAGAAGGAGTGGAGGGGTGGCCCTTTATATTAGGAAGGATTTTGATGCCATAGATATAACTAGTGGTGATGATGAAGTTGAATGCTTATGGGTAAGAATTAAAGGGAAGGCCAATAAGGCTGACATCCTACTGGGAATCTGTTATCATCCACCCAACCAGGAAGAAGAGGTGGACAATCTATTCTATAAGCAGCTGGAGAATGTTTCAGGAACACCAGCCCTTGTTCTTGTAGGTGACTTTAACCTACCAGACATCTGCTGGGAACTTAATATAGCAGAAAGGAGGCAGTCCAGGAAGTTCTTAGAATGTATTGAGGACAACATCTTATTGCAGCTGGTGAATGAGCCCACCAGGGGTAGGGCTATGTTAGACCTGTTATTTAAAAATAGAGATGGGCTGGTAGGAGATGTGGTAGTTGGATGCCACTTGAGGCATAGTGATCATGAAATTGTAGAGTTCTCGATATTTGGTGAAGTTAGGAGGAGTATCAATAAGACTTTTATATTGGACTTTCAGAGGGCAGACTTTGACCTATTCATGAGGCTTGTCCAGAGAGTTCCTTGGGAAGTAGTTTTTAAAAACAAAGGAGTCCAGGAAAGGTGGGCATGCTTCAAAACAGAGATCTTGAGGGCACAGGAACAGGCTGTCCCTGTGTGCCAAAAGACGAGTCAAGGAGGCAAACATCCAGCCTGGATGGGTAATGAGATTTTGAATAAACTTAGGAATAAAAAAAGGATGTATCATCTCTGGAAGGAGGATCAGGTTCTTCAAGAAGCATTTAGAGGGGTTACTAGGGCATGTAGGAAGAAAATTAGGGAGGCCAAAGCTCAGTTTGAACTTAATTTGGCAACTTCTTTAAAGGATAAAAAAATCTTTTTACAAATATGTTAATGGTAAAAGGAAGGATGAGAGCAACCATTGTTATCTATCCGATGCAGGAGAGAACTTAGTAACTGCAGATGAGGAGAAGGCAGAAGTGCTTAACACCTTTTTTGTTTCAGTCTTTAGTGGGAAGATGGCTTGTCCTCAGGATAATTGTCATACTGGGTTGGTGGACAGTGTCAGAGAACAGAGTGGTCCTCCTGTTATCCAGGAGGAGGTAGTCAGAGAAATGTTGAGCTGCTTGAATGTCTACAAATCTATGGGCCCAGATGGGATCCATCCCAGGGTGATGAGGGAGCTGGCAGATGAGCTGGCGAAGTTGCTCTCCATCATTTACCAAGTCCTGGCTTACTAGTGAAGTTCTGGATAATTGGAAACTGGCCAATGTGATTCCCATTCATAAAAAAGGTACAAAGGAGGATCCTGGTAATTATAGGCCAGTTAGCCTGACCTCAGTACCTGGTAAGATAATGGAACAATTTATACTGAGTGTCATCATGCAGCACTTACAGGATGGCCAGGGTATTGACCCAGCCAGCATGGGTTTAGGAGGGGTAGGTTATGTTTGACCAACCTGATCTCCTTTTACAACCAGGTGACCCGCATGGTGGATGCAGGAAAGGCCGTGGATATTGTGTATTTGGACTTCAGCAAGGCCTTTGACAGTGTCTCCCACAACATACTCCTGGAAAAGCTGGCAGGCTGGGGCTTGGACAGGTGCACTTTTTGCAGGGTTAAGAACTGACTGGATGGCCAGGCCCAGAGAGTGGTGGTGAACAGTGCTGTATCCAGCTGGCAGCCAGTCATCAGTGGTGTACCTCAGGGGTCTGTATTTGGGCCAGTTTTGTTTAATATTTTTGTTGATGATGATGACATGGATGAGGGTATTGAATCTTTCATTAGTAAATTTGCAGATGACACTAAGCTGGGAGCGTGTGTCAATCTGTTGGAAGGTAGGAGGGCTCTCCAGAGAGACCTGGAACGATTGGATGGATGGGTGGAATCCAATGGGATGAGGTTTAATAGGTCCAAGTGCCAAGTCCTGCATTTTGGCCACAATAACCCCCAGCAGTGTTATAGGCTGGGGATGATGTGGCTGGACAGCACCCAGGCAGAAAGTGACCTGGGGGTTCTGGTCAATAACTGACTGAACATGAGCCAGCAGTGTGCCCTGGTGGCCAAGAAGGCCAATGGCATCCTGGCCAGTATTAGGAATAGTGTGGCCACCAGGAGCAGGGAGATCATTCTTCCCTTGTACTCGGCATTAGTGAGGCCACACCTTGCGTGCTGTGTCCAGTTCTGGGCCCTTCAGTTTAGGAAGGACATTGAGATGCTTGAGCATGTCCAGAGGAGGGCAACAAGGTTGGTGAGGAGCTTGGAGCACAAGCCCTATGAGGAACAGCTGAGGGAGCTGGGGTTGTTTGGCCTGGAGAAGACTCAGAGGTGACCTTATCGCTCTCTACAGCTTCCTGAAAGGTGGCTGTAGTAAGGAGAGGGTTGGTTTCTTTCTTCAGGCGGCAACTGACAGAACGAGAGGACACAGTTTTAAGCTGCGACAAGGGAAATATAGGCTGGATATCAGGAAAAAGTTTTTTACAGCAAGGGTGATAAAGTATTGGAATGGTCTACCTGGGGAGGTGGTGGATTCACCATCTCTGGATGTGTTTAAGAAAAGACTGGATGTGGCACTTGGTGCCATGGTTTAGTTGAGGTTAGGGTTGGGTTGGACTTGATAATCCTGGAGGTCTCTTCCAACCTAATGATTCTGATTCTCTGCAAGGCTGACAAAGCAGAAATTATGCAAAACAATGATATCGTGCTTATTCAAAAGCAGGGCTCAAGGAACATCCACCTAAAAAAGGACACCGGATGTTGAAGACTACCAAAGAAGCATATAAGGACTTCTGATAAGGGGTGTGACTATGTAGAATAAAGCCAAAGAAGTGGGGATAGCTAATAAATACGTATTACATATACACATCAAGTAAGCAGGGATAGCTAATGAATATGTAATCAGTGTGTATGATAAAAAATGTTCACTTGATGCTCAGGGCACTTGATTAGAGGAAGGATCCTCCAAGTGATCAGCATGCTGTAATAAAGAATGCCTACTTTCTAAAACTCAAAACTGTTGTGGAAAGTTTTCATCTGGCCAATTTTGGTATCATTTTTTGGCAACTCTGGATGAGACACTCTGCCTGATCTCCCATGGATTCGAGGGGTCTTTGGATCTTCACACTGGATCTGGGACTTTCCTGGACAAGACCACAGACCTTTGGACCAGTCTGGGACACAAGTAAGATCCCATTAAATAATAAGTCATTCTTTTGGGAATCCTACCCAAATAAGATGTGTGGATCTTCCAGCACAGTGAGTGGGTTATTTGGTATTCTGGAATTCGGTATTTGACTTGGTTTTATCAATTGATAATTGTCTTGTATTTGTATTACAGCATTTTGGGTCTACTATATGCAAATGGGTAGTGGAATACCTAAAGGAGGCATTCTGAAAAAAATCCCCACTTGGTTGCATTTTGTGATACTGGAGAATGATTGGCAGGCCCCCATGGGGGGAACAGTGACTAGGGAGAATTTGATGGTGGCTGTTGTACAAACTAGACTGGAGAAAAGTGGCCACAAAATGGAACCTTGAATACATTGTTCCACTTAATATTGTTTTTAAGATGGTGTTGAGGGTTAGGTTTGTTCATTTTTTACTCTAAAGATTTTTTTTCCCCATAGGTTACTAGGAGATTAAGTACTGGGTGCTTAAGGGTGCTTGACCAAAACAAAGAGGTGGCCGAAAAGTTCGGAGGGGGAGATAAAGCAAGTTTTGGGGCAGGTAAAGGACAGAGCTGGAGGCAGCTTGCTCTCTTGCTCTCAACATTCACAGAGAGAGGACCGCCAGGCTGCTGCATGCTGCGGGAGGAGTTCACCGTCACCAGAAAGTCCGGCCCTGGGAAATCTACCATCATCTCGTGTGCCCTGGAATTCTGAGCTCCTCTGCCTGCCCTGCTGGAGCTGGGACAGCCCTGCTCTGCTGTTGCAGCTTCTTCGGCACTGCTCTTTTTGCTACAGTGTGACCCTGCACCCCCCTGCCCTGCCGGGACATCCTGCCATTCCAGCCACCAGCCCGGGACTTTCCACTGTTCCAGCTTGGTGCTCCGAGGGTCCTGCAGGAGCACCGAGACCAAACTGCCCTGGGTTTTTGTGAAGCAAAGCCCTCAAGGTTCTTGGTACTGTTTTGTTATTAATGCTGTAGTTGTTGATTTGTTTGCTTTGTTATACATACTAGGAAAGAACATTCCCATCCCCATACCTCTGCCTGAAAGCCCCTTTAATTTTCTAAATTATAATTTGGAGGGAGGGGATTTGAATTCTCCATTCCGAAGGGAGGCCCTGCCCCTCCCTAGCAGATACCTGTCTTTCAAACCAAGACAGATTTGAACAGAGATGGGATGAGGTTAGGTATGCTGATATGTTTTACACTTAGCAGAATCATCCAGAATGGCAGAAAGATTATGGCTTGAATACAGCCTCCTCAGATCCTTTTGTGCTGGCTCTTGAAAAGGAGAATGAAGGAAAACAGTTAAAATATTACTCTATGTGCAGCATAGAACAAATTTGTTCTAAACATCTCCCTGATAAGGAAGACGATTTAGATCTGATGGTCAGTCCTAATTGCAGGTTGGATGGGGGAACAGATAATCAGGCTTCCAAGACTGATATTATGAGGGAAGTGGTGTGTAAAGAGGCAGATTTAGCACAACTAGAGGAGAGGATCAAGAGGATAGGGAAGATGTCTCGAGAAACAGAAGATTTTAGTCCAATTGCAGGGAAAACTAGAGCTTAACACAGAGATATGATAGTAGCTTCCCTCCATCAGGCAGTAGGTGCACAGTCCAATCACAGTACAAGTGCCATTTCCAAGTAACAGACCTTAATAATTGGAAGTCGATGGCTGGCACCTACCTTCAAATACTCAAAAAAACATTTAAAAAATTTTGAAAAAAGTTGCAATTATGGAAGGAATTTTCAAAGCAATGGTGATCCCGGGGAAAGGAAGAGGGTTAGCGTGTGGACAACTTACCTCAAAGTCCCTGCGGGAGACTTGGTATTAATCAGTGTACATACTGTAAGAAAAACAGGCATCGGAAAAAGAATTTTCTGCAGTTGAAACATAAAAGCTTTCCTCTCATGGCCATCATTGATGATGACTGAGGGAGACTGGAGGATTCATACCCACCAGAACCTCTGGTTACAGCTAAGCTGGGGAATGAGGAGGTAAATGAGGAGGTAGAATTTTTAGTAGATAAGGGAGCTAGCTACTCTGTGCTAAATACAGTAAAAGGAAACTTGAGTAATTATTCTATAACAATCATTGGTGCAACAGGGAATCCTGAAACTGGGACATTTTTCAAAACCATTGATTTCAAATTAGAAAAGCAATGGATGACTCACCAGTTTTTGTATGTACCCAATTCACCAAAGCCTGTCCTTGGGAGAGATTTATTGAAAAAATTAAATGTTGAAATCAAATCTAAAAATGGAAAAATGCAGCTTATTATTCAAGAACCTAATTATGTGGAAGCCTCTATTTTTGCACTATAGTCTCCGAAATTGGATGTGATCCATCTGCCAGTATCACTTGAGGATGCAGTGATTCCAATAGTCTGGGCTGGAGAGTAGATCCTGTGAAAATTAAATTGAAACCTAGAACAGGACCAGTAAGGCAAAAGCAATGCCCTTTGAAAATTGAAAGTTGCAAGGGGTTACTACCCCTTGCGGAAAAATTTATAAAAAATGGCCTACTGAAGGAATGTGAATTCAAATTTAATACCCGTATTTTGCCATTTAAGAAGGCAAACGGAAAGGATTACTGGCTGATAAGGGACCTTAGTGCATAAATAAGATAGTAGAAGATATACACCCAGTAGTAGCAAATCTTATACCTTGCTAACAGCCTTGAGTGAAAAATTAAAATGATTTACGGTATTAAATCTGAAAGATGCCTTTTTCTGTATCTCTTTAAGTACTGAAAGTCAAGAGCTTTTTGCTTTTGAATGGGAAAATCCAAATACAGGGAGAAGAACCCAACTGACTTGGATGGTTCTATCGCAGTGGTTAAAAAATAGCCCCACCATATTCAGAAATCAATCTGCAAAAGAAGTGGAGGAATGGAAAAATCAGAACCCTCTTGGAGTCTTGTTACAGTATGTCAATGACATTCTGATAGCCACTGAAACTAAACAGCAGTGTTGGGATCAGACTGTGGCATTGTTCAGTTTTCTGAGTGTAAGTGGATATACGGTATCCAAAGACAAAGCACAAATAGTCCAGACCACAGTAATCTACTTGGGTGTAGTAATGCACCTCACACCCCCAGCAGGTGTTTCCATATAGGGAAAAATTTAAGGCTCACCCCTCAAGTTAAAGAACCCAGATTCTTCCATAGCCTTCTGACAAGGATTGGCTCAGGGCCAAGAGAGAAGCATCTATTGGATCTTGTCACCGTTCTTCAAACCCTGTATCTCTCTCTATTGGCTGCAAGCCAGGTTATCCCTCCTAAAACATTGTGTATTTAAGAAAGAGCACAAAAGAAAGTAAAGGCTTTTCGAGATGTAGCAGGGTGTCTGCGGTTTCTCAGGCGCCTGTGCACATCTTATTATTTGTTTTCTGTAATGTTTTGTTATTTTTTCTTTATTAAACCTTTTGATTTACAAAACACCTTTGAGAAGCAGTCTCGCTCAAATTAATTACAGCCACTTTTCTGCCAGGCTGGCCCTCAGAGTGTGGGTAAAACCCACACGTGGCTCCTGAACAGTAGACCAGTCACATTGAATGGACTTGTTCAGGTTTTTTTGGTTTGTTTTGCTAACTGAGCCCTCAGGTCAGCTAGGCCATTTTTTTTCCCTTTGTTTGTGTTTTTTTTTTTTTTTTAATCGGGCCCGTGTCGAGTTTTTTGGTCGTAAAAAAACCTCAGACATTTGGAGCTGAGAGCCAAGAGAGGGGATTCTCAGTTCAAACTCCTACGCCGGTGGAAAGGAGTCTTAGCCAGAGCTGGATCCTAGAATGCAAAGTGAAAAGACTACCCCGAGTTTGGCAGAGCCGAAACTGAAGGCAAAAGTCACAGCATATCTGAGGAAACCAGAAGAGAAACCAAGGGAGCTGGGAGACGCCACAGAGAAAAGCGTTTCTGGTGAGTGACCCCAGCAGTTAGAAGAAAGCGAGACATTAATTTTTGTTTATGACTTTAATTTGAGAAAAAATACTTTGAAAGACTTTTAAAAATGAGTCTATAAAAGAAAAAAAAAAACCTAACGTAGAAACAGGACTTTTATGAGATGAAATTAAGTAAAAGACATGCAGTCTAGAGAAAAAGATATACATTGTAACATTAGAAATAAATTAACCGGAGAGACAGGTGGTAACATACCTCGGAGCCAAACTATTTAAAAAGTAAAAAACCAGCAGCTCCAGTCAAGAAAATGTAGAAGAAAAAAAGCATGCTTTGATTTTGTAATCCTGAAAAACAGCCTGTTCCTAACCCCGAGCCTGAAAGGCAGAGTGAAGCTGCTTCCGGACGGCTTCACCCTGCCCCCCCGTGCAGAAAAGGGAACAAACGCTGGCCCCGTGAGTGACTTTTCTGTCTCCTATATCCATCTATCCTTCTGTTTCTGTCGTTCCCCTTCTATCAATAATTGTAAAAAGAAAGCAAATTCAAAAATGTGCCAGGCAGAAGTTTGAAGAACTTGCCGAAAAAAATGTCCTTTGTGACCAACCCATGTGGCAGGAGCCATATTGCTTCAGCTTTGTGGGCAGTTACCTCTGCCCAGCAAGGCACGCCCACTGCAGCTCGTCACAGCCCTCGTGACCACCCTTAGCACAGGAGAGGCACGCTCCCGGCTCAGGTGACTGTAAACTGAGACTGTGGCCCCTCCCCCCCCCCCCCCCCCCCCCCCCCCGCAGAGAGGGGGAGGAGGTAGGAAAGCCGAGCAAGCCCGATGATACCCGAAGACAAACCGACACAAGCGGCAAAAGGGGGGATTTCCTTCCCCCGCAACCTGTGGTGCCCAGCAAGAACAGACCGAGTCAAAAGCACCAAAGAGGCAGCACAGGAAGAAACAATGAAACAGCAGCCACAAGTCCCAACACCCAAGTAGCAGCACAAAGCACAGCGAAAGACCTCTGCCTCGATGCAGTGCCAGTTTTCAGGACAAGTACAGGCAGCTCCAAGACAGCAGCGGCGAAAAGCGAAACTGGAGCCCAGCCCGACTCCGGCAGAGGCAAGAGACAGTCAAGACCCCCCCAAAAGAAAGAAACCAACTACAGCAGGCAAAAAGAAAGAAGAAAAAGACTTAAAATATCTTTAAATTACTGCTAACTCTAACCGAACCTTTTTAATTTTTTTACAGCTTTGCAAGAAAATCCCACTTTGTAAACTGAAATTTAGAGAAAAAAACCCCTCATCTAATTTAAATTAAGCCTTTTTGTTTTGTCAATTAAGTAAAATTGTAGTAACTTACCCAAAAATCCATATTTCAAGCTAATTATAAAAGATACTTCCAAAATAATTTTCCCTTACGGGAAAAAATTTTGCAAACATGATTAGCTTACCTATGTGTCTATTTAGAATAATTGCTTCAAAATTCAAAAAGTTTTTACGAATTACCCTTATAAATAATACAAGAAAAATCTCTAATTATTAAATTTATCTTTTAAAATTAATTTTAAAATCTTTTAAAATTCATAAACCCCTAAATATAATTTGTTTTTATAAATAGCTCATGAAAATTTAAAAACCTCATAGTCATATAACAAAATCCAAATATCAAAAGATAAAAATCAGATTTTAAAAAAGTCTAAAACCCATATCTCAAAATCAAAAAAAGCAACTATCTGCATGGTTTTCAAAGTTCATATTTCATATTAACAGATTCTTTATATGTTACAGGTAATAGAAAAAACAATGACCTCTACTCAAGAAATTCTAATCAATTGTAAAAAATACTGATAAATACTGATCCTTTCTCTTTTTCTCAGCAGCAGCCGAGTTCTGTCACAGATATTAAATCAAACACTAAATTCCTAAGTTTTATAACAGATAGTAATGTAATAGCAAACTTCTAACCATGCATCTAACATCAAAATACATAAGCACTTGTAAAAAATATCTCACATATTTCTAAATCAGACAAAAGCAGCCATGCCCAAACTAAAATTAACCTCCAAAATAAGGAACAAGCAAATGTAACAGTGTCAGTCATTTGAGCAATTCAAACAAATTAATTTGTCTAACTACATACTTTTTAAAGTAAGCTCTACCTCAACACATAAAAGGCCAAACATACTATTAAAGCATTTCTTGTAAGTACTTCTCATTCTTAAACGTAGTTTTCAAAATTACACAAAATTTTCAACATATCAAACATCAAATTTACCACACAATACTTCATTCAAAGATGAAGCTATTGTAAAAACACATTCCATAAAAACTAAAAATGGGGGAGTTTACTATTATAAGAAGATTAAATGTATATATAGTTTTGTAAATTCTCATATTCAGAAAAATCAGAAAATATGACAATTTTACAGTCTGCCTTTTTGTGTCAGGGAGAGAGTTTTGTTTGTCTTCACAGGTACAGACAAAGCTCCTGCAAAAGATGTCAAGTCAACGTCAGAAAAAAGAGAGGACTGAAGAAAACAGCTAAACCATGTCTCCAAAAAGGACTTCTACACCTTGACGCAACCCAGCAGTATTCACATTAGAGCATTTTCAAAGCAGAGACTGAGTTTTTGTAAAGTTTAAACTAGTTTAAAAGTATTCTTTGTACTAAAAAAGGTTTTATAAGTAATTACTATCATATTAATATTAATGTTATTATCTTGTTCTTAAACTGTATGTTAAAAAAGTTTACAAAATTCATTAGCCTAAATCCAGTGCAGACAAAACAACATAGTTCACTTGAAAAAATCTCCACAAACAAAAGTTAAATAAAATTAATAATTAGAGAATAAATATTAATATTAAAAATAATAATTAAAATAATTGACTAAAAAATAAAATAAAAAGTACCAAATTCAAAACTATTTAACCAATATTACCACAATTGAGTTATAAAACCAAGTTATTAAACAATAAGTTATTAACATAATTATAATTCTCAACAAATGTGAGAATTTTTCAAAGTAACTATTTTTCTTTTTTTTTTTTTTCTTTTTTATAATATAATTAAAAAGGGTGAGATGTAGTAATGCACCTCACACCCCCAGCAGGTGTTTCCATATAGGGAAAAATTTAAGGCTCACCCCTCAAGTTAAAGAACCCAGATTCTTCCATAGCCTTCTGACAAGGATTGGCTCAGGGCCAAGAGAGAAGCATCTATTGGATCTTGTCACCGTTCTTCAAACCCTGTATCTCTCTCTATTGGCTGCAAGCCAGGTTATCCCTCCTAAAACATTGTGTATTTAAGAAAGAGCACAAAAGAAAGTAAAGGCTTTTTGAGATGTAGCAGGGTGTCTGCGGTTTCTGCCACACAGCTGAAGCAGCATTTGACACAGAACAGACCTATATTCTAGCATCATACAAATATAGTGGTAGAAACAAATGTGCATGCTAAAATTGTGTGGGTTGTCTGTGCGCGGCTTATTATTTGTTTTCTGTAATGTTTTGTTATTTTTTCTTTATTAAACCTTTTGATTTACAAAACACCTTTGAGAAGCAGTCTCACTCAATTACAGCCACTTTTCTGCCAGGCTGGACCCTCAGAGTGTGGGTCAAAGCCACACTTGATGTTTGAAATTTTCCAAGGACAAAGGAGGCTGGGACAGGAAGGAGAAGAAGCAATTTGCCAACTCCCACAGCCACAGACCGTAAGAGAGTTGCTTGTATTTCTCGGGATGGTTGGATGGTGTTGCCTGTGGATCAGCACTTATGGGTTGTTAATAAAGCCACTGTATGAGCTCTTGAAGACATCTTGTGGCAGGATGTCCCCCCCTCTACCACAGAAAGCTTATTTACTCTGTCCATCAGCTGGTGCATAGCTCTGGACATTCTCCCCCCCCCCTCACATGAATGGGTGAGTAACCCAGGCTGGACAGATATATGGCAGTGAGTTATCTCTGGCACCAAGGAGGTGAGACCCCCCTCTTGCCTTGAGAGCAAGATGTAGAGAGCTAAGCCAGGAATCCTTGACTGAAAAGACACTACTTTACAACTATAAAAGCTACACAAATTTTCATGGAGG
Organism: Zosterops lateralis; assembly: GCF_965231275.1. Lineage (NCBI taxonomy): Eukaryota > Metazoa > Chordata > Aves > Passeriformes > Zosteropidae > Zosterops > Zosterops lateralis. The sequence continues at coordinate 8,346,504 of NC_139801.1, forward strand.
CAGAAGTCTCCTACACACTCCCTGGAAATGTGTAGGGTTCCTCCCTGAAGCTTGGATGCATCTTTGTGGTTACTTGTTCAGAAATTGAGAGCAAAGGATCCTATGTATGCCCCAATTGTATGGTAAGATACATTGAACCCTAATCTATACTATTTAATCACTAGTTGTAATATAGGTACCTCACTCACGTGCTGTATTGTTTATCTACCAGTAGTGTTTCTGTTGTTTATCCTGTGTAGTAAGTAATCTGTTAAAGTCTTATATATGTTAAACTGTGTCTATTAAATAAATAATTCATTTTGTAATAGACCTAATCGGCCATTAGTAGAACTTGCAAGCGAGAATGGTTTTGGGGTGCTGGCTGCCTCAATAAAGCTACTGTCTACTGCCAGAGGCCCAGGCAGAGGCAGGAACTTGTCCAAGCTCTCTCCATTCATAACACAGCTCAGAAGGACTTTATAGTCTGGACTGATCATGGGCTGTGTTGGGGAAGATGAATCAGGGAAACCTTATAAATATAATTGCTTAGCAAAAGATTCTGAAAATATGAAACCTAGAATCAAAATAGAAATGGAAGCTTACTTTGAGTTGTAGGATACCGAGTCTTAGTTACTATACAACCTAAAGACAGTAGCCTAGCCAGCTGAAGGAGAATCCCTTTTGATTAAACAATACCTTTCTGCTGGCTAAGGGATTCAAAGGTCAATGTAACAAAACAGAACAGTCTAAAGAGTAGTTTTTAGAGTTTAAAATATAACATGTAGTAATGTAGTAGTTCTTATAGGTTGTATGTAGATTCTATAAGATTTTGTGTCTTGTATTGGTTGGTCACTGTAAATTAGAATATTCATCACAAAAGAAGATATAATGTATTGTAACCAGGACCTTGCTCTCTTTTCCTTGCTCTCTTTTCCCTGCTCTCTTACCTCTGCTCTCTTCCCCTTGCACTCTGACCCCTGCCACCTTGCTCCCTCGCTCCCCTCTTCTTAGCCCATACCCTCTTGCTCATTCTCCCTCTCTCTTTGGGACTTCCCTTCAGCTGAAGCTGGTGGCTGAAGGCACAGCCCTTTCTACCCACGACCCTTGCAATAAAACCACATATTCTAGAATATCTCAAGTCAGCAGAGTTCCTTGTCCTTGTAAGCCACAGATGCTCCTACAGGGCCGCCTTTCTACAACTCAAGCAAGCCCTTATGCAGGCCCTTGCTTTGGGGCTCCCAGACCCCATGCATCTGTTTGAATTATTTACCTATAAAAGACAAAACATAGCACTGGGAGTGCTGTTGCAGTTCCTCAGAGACCAGAGGAGGGTTGTGGCCTACTTTTCAAAGCAATTAGGTAATGTCAGCCAAGGCTGGCCTAGTTGTCTGAGGGCAGTAGCAGCTACTGTTCTCTTGATCCAGAAAGCTCGAAAACTGACTTTGGGACAAAGCATTGTTATTTACGTACCATATATGGGGCAGTCAGTACTTGAGCAAAAAGGGGGATCTGGTGATCTCCTAGCCAGATGCTAAAATACCAGGTAGTCTTGCTAGAGCAAGATGATGTGACACTCAAAACAACTTCTACTGTTAACCCTGCTACGTTCTTATCTGCCCAATAAGTAGAAGGAACCCCCAAACATGATTGCTTACAGACTGTAGAAGTGTATTCCAGAAGACCTGACTTAGGAGACAGACCCTTTGAAAGACCTGAGTGGGAATTGTTTACCAATGGGAGCAGCTTTATCCAGAATGGAAAATGATTATCTGGGTATGCAGTGACTACATAGCATGAGGTAATAGAATTGAGGACACTTCCCTCTGATGTTTCAGCCCAGAAAGCAGAACTAATTGCACTCACTCAAGCTTTGGAATTGAGTAAAGGAAAACGAGTTGACATTTGGACTGCTTCAAAATATGCCTTTGGAGTAGTATATGCACACAGGGCCATCTGGAAAGAAAGAGGCCTTTTGACATCTCAAGGCGCATCAATCAAAAATGGAAAACAAATCTTGGATTTACTTGAAAGTATCTGGAAACCAGCAGAAGTTGCCATAACATTGCAGAGCACACCAAGCAGATAAGACCAAACCAGAATTGCAGAATCATTTAGACAATAAGGCTGTGTCCTGGAGTGACTTTATGATGCTTATATCCCCAATCGTCTGTTGTGTTTATGCTGGATATTAAGTTCTGCACCTTTAAGACTGGTTCTGAGAGTGAAGGGGGAGAAAAACAACTGCAGAGTTTGTTATCAGAAACTGCACTTGCTCCCCCGCATCCTTCTCACAGACAGTGTTGTCTGCAGTGTACAGCAGGAGAGAGCTCTCCTTTGCTTTTAGTTAGTTTTTTGGCTAGCTGAGGCAGAGAAGTCCCCAGGACTGTGGTTTTTCTTTTTCTTGGAGCTGTTTGAACCTGCTCTGGGGACTGAGGGCCCAGAAGAACACCGGGAGCTCACGCTTGTGGCCCACCGGGCCCGGGATGCTGCATTCCAGCACCGGAGGGACTGATAACAGACTGAGTGAGCCAAGCTGCATGTCATGAGGGGGCTTTCTGAGTTTGTCATCTCTAGAATGGTGAAAGATTTTGTTTAATATTGCTCATTTTTGTGCTGGTAAATGCTTTGCCTGTTAAATAAAGTTGTTTTCCACTTTTCTCCAAGGAAATCTTTTCCCAAACCAGTTGGGGAAGGGGCTGCTTGAATTTGCTTTCTAGAGAGACCCCATTTGGAGGTTTCTTCCCAAATTTGCCCTAAACTAGGACAGGCTTCCAAAGAGGCTGCAGAAAAAGGCATGTTAGAAAACAAAATCTTATACTTAATACCCCTGCCAGAGATACCTCTCCCAGTAGAAAAACCAGAGTACCAGAGTACAGTGCTAGGGACTGTCAACTAATTGAATCCTTAGAAGCAAAATTTGATCCACGAGGCTGGGCAGTTATCCCAACTGGGAAAATAGTAGTCCCTCAACCATCTTATGTGAAATGGTGGATTGCAAACACAAAGCCACTCATTGGAGTACTGAAAAACTTTTGAAACATTTGCAAAAATACATAATTGGGTTTAAAATGGCTCTGATTGTACAATCAAGAATCCAACAATGTATAGCTTCTAAAAGAAAAAAACCCTAAGACAACTAACAAAGTGGTGCTAGGAGCTATAAAATCTGGAAATGTTCCAGGTGAATACTGGCAGATTGATTCTACTGAATTCCCCAGAAAAGAGGGATCTAAATACCTCCTGGTTCTGGTGGATACCTTTTCTGGGTGGCCAAAAGCCTTCCTGTGTCACGCCAGCCAGGCTAGGGAAGTGACTAAAATACTGTTGAATCAAATAATACCTAGATTAGGGGTACCTTTGGGAATGTCATCAGACAGAGGTGCCCATTTTATTGCAGAAGTGGTACAACAGGTTAGGAAAGCCTTGGGAATAGCTTGGGGTCTTCATATTCCTTATAGGCCCCAAGCTAGCGGCAAAGTAGAGCTAATTAATTATAAAATCAAATTGCAACTGGGTAAAATACATCAGGAAACCTTGACATGGGTCCCAACCTTACATCTTGCTCTACTTTGAATTAGAATTCGGCCACGGGGCACCAGCAAAAATAAGCCCCTATGAGCTGCTATATGGTCGACCCTACCAAGTACCACACATTCCAGGAAACACACAAGTAAAAGGAGGGGTCAATTTGAATAATTACCTCATTTCTCTTAGTAAAATTTTACAGGATTTGCAGTGAGCAGTGGTAATCTCCAGACCGATGGGATTTGACACACCAACATACAAGTTCCAATCAGGAGATTGTGTCTACTTCTAAGACTGGGGAACTGCTCTGCTCCGGCCAAAGTGGAAGGGACCTTTCCAAGTACTATGGACAACTTTTACTGAGTTGAAACTGGACAGAGTAAAATCATGGATACATTATTCCAGAATTAAAAGGGCCAAAGCCCCTCAGGTAACTGAATAGATGTCTGACTAAAAAACAAGATGTTTAAGTCTTGTTTTGCCATCAAAGTGGTAGAGTGCTTACAGATGTCCAGGAAATCTGGAAACAAATCCAAATTTTACCACTTACAGCTCAAAATGAATGACACATCCTGGGGATTTGAAGAAATCTGGACCAAACTTACTTCATGGTTACCCTGCTGGACTTGGTTTATAATCATCACCAAAATAATTGCTGCATGTGTTTTATCTTGCATCATGATTCAGGGTTATAGCTGTCTTACACTATAAAATGAAATATACATATTAAGAGACTACTTCCCATAAGGAATTTAGTCTCAAGAAAAGGAGAGACTTGATAAGGACAATAGAACAGAACAGCACAGCCCTGGAGAAATATATTAAGGATGTAACTTAGGCAAACAAAAGTCATGCAAAATGCAAGCAGGATGCCAGCTCAGCTCTGCAAGGCTGACAAAGCAGAAGTTATGCAAAACAATGATATTGCATTTACTCAAAAAGCAGGGCTCAAGGAACAGTCACCTAAAAAGGACACCAGATGTTGAAGACTACAGAAGAAGCATATAAGGACTTCTGATAAGGGGTGTAACTATGTAAAATAAAGCCAAGGAAGTGGGGATAGCTAATAAATATGTAATCAGTGTGTATGATAAAAACTCTGTTCACTTGATGCTCAGGGCACTTGATTAGAGGAAGGATCCTCTGAGTGACCAGCATGCTGCAATAAAGAATGCCTACTTTTTAATACTCAAAACTGTGTTAGAAAGTTTCTATCTGGCCAATTTTGGAATTACTGACATTTCAAATAGTGAAGAATCCAGAAAACACAACACTACATCATTAAATTATAAGAAAAAAGAATTAACATGTTAAGCCCATGTTGTTCAGCCTATCAAAACCTGGATTAATTTATCAGTTAAAATAAAAAAGTCTTTCAACAACTCCAATCATCATCTAGTCTGAAAATTGTCTCATCTCTCAAATTAAAGATAATTTGAAAGCTTGTTCAATGTATAACTGTTGGGTCAATATTTCTTATGTTCTACTCTGACATGGAATCAACAGATATACCACTCTGTGCTGCTGCCCCCCTTCTAAATTTTTCAAGTTTTTGGAAAACTCTCCCTTAGGAAGGTGAGATTTCAGAAAGAAAACAGAATGAGAGGAAAAAGTGGCATGAGATATGTGGTAGGACAGGTATGCCTATACTACTCCACCTTCTAAAATCAGAAGTGAAACATTAAAAAGTGCTGCCTTACATTCAAATTTTTACTTCCCAGGTAGTTTGCATATCCAGACATGGGACTGGGTTCCACAACCTGTATAAGCAATACTACATTTCTGCCTATACTCCAAAAGCAAGCAGAGGTAGCATTTTCCTCAATCTTCCCAGTAAGGGGGTGCAAGAGATGGTCCAAAGTTCCCTCATCTGCCTCATGACCATCATCAAGGACAGAGACCGAAACCCCTAAAAGGACTCTAAAACCCCAACACAGGAGTTCTGGCCTGGCTGAGGTGGGACGTTTGCCAAGTGTTGCCAGAAGGGGTGTTCAATGGAAAAACCTGGCACGCATTTCCATTGGAACATCAGAACCTGAGAACAAAAAATGGGCAAGTCACGGTGAATTGACTGCATTTGCTGACGGCTGACCTGTTCTCAGTTCTCTCAAAACGAACACACTGTAATGATTTCCCCACCTTTTGGCCAACTGCCTGTCGCTTTGGAAAGGACTATAAGGACCCCTGAGTTAACCAAAGACTTTGAGATCTCCCCACGGAAGAAGACGGATCTATTGGCCAGACCACAAGGACTTCGTGTCTCTGTTGGTAGCTATTACCCACCCTCTCTTTCTCTTTTCTTGCTGTCCTTTATTTCCCTTCAAATCCTTCTATCACATTTGCTGATGGTGCTAATAAAAGTGCATTTGTTTTGATTAATACTGAAATCCCCTCTGTGTTGTTTTTTGCACTCTGAGATCAGGTAACGAACCATCACGACTCCTGCTTGCATTAGCGGATCCTGACGGGGGAGAGGCTTAAGAAGAAACAGGTGAAATCAAGACATCAATATCTGGCTCCAGGACTGGTGCCTCTACCAGAACATTGCCTTTTATAATCATGGAAAGTCTGAGACACAGGGTATGCTGGAACCTGACATGATCCATCTGTCCTGACAGGGGAAACGCTTCCTTGTTCATAAACTCACAGGACTGTTTGAGAGGGCTTTAAACTACAATCAGTGTAGGAAGGGGATACCAACAGGAGAGCTGAAGGTAAGCCAAGGGTTGTCATGGCATCACCTGAGGGTGGCAATGCTAATGGGAATATTTATGCTGTTCCAGGGAGCACTGAGGGCTTAGGAGCACATCTAAAATGCTTGTACACCAACACATGCAGTATGAGAAACAAATAGGATGAATTGGAAGTGTTGGTTAGTTTCCAGAGTGACAATATCATTGGTATTCATGAGACTTGGTGGAATGTCCCACAGTGGGAGTGCTGAGATGATGGGCTACATAGGCTGTTCAGGAGGGATAGGCAGGGCAGGCAAGGTGAAGGAGTTGCACTGTATGTAAAAGAGACTGTACAGTCCTTACAGTTAACAATAATGTGGCTGAGAGACTTTGGGTGAGGATTTGGGGGATGGAAACCAAAGCAGCTGTTCAAAGTAGGTGTCTACTATTGATCTCCCAGACAGGATGATAGCACTGATGAGTTATTCTATAGGCAATTAGGAGAAATCTCTAGATCAGTAGCCTTTATCCTTATGGGAGTTTTCTACTTCCCTGACATCAACTAGGAATATCATATTGCTGTGACAATTAACGTTAGGAAATTACTAAAGCTTGTAGGAGATAACTTCTTGTCACATACTCGGTGAGCCAACTAGGAAAGTTGTCATCCTAGACTTATTGTTTGCAAATAGAGAAGGACTCATGGGAGATATGATGGTAGGTGGCTGTCATGGCCACAGTGATCATGAAATGGTTGAGTTTAAACGTTTCAGTGTAATGAGAAAAAAGGACAGCAGAGTTGCTACCCTGGACTTCAAGAGAGAAAACTAGGCTATTCAGGGAGCTACTTAGCAGTGCCCCTGGGAATCTGCTTTTGAGGGCTTAGGGGTCCATGAGTACTAGTTGGTCTTTAAGAACCACCTTTCAAAAGCACAGGAATAGGCAATTCCAGTGTGTCACAAGTCAAGCAAATAGGACAGAAGACTAGCTTGGCTGAACAGGGAATTCCTTGCCAAGCTCAGAGGCAAAAAAAAATTGTATGATTTATGGAACTGAGGTCAGGCTTCACAGAACAATTACAGAGCCTTTTTTTGCATATGAAGGATAAAGACATCGAAGGCCAAAGCTCAACTAGTGTGTAAACTCTGTCTGGAAAGCAGCCCTGCAGAAAGGGATCTGGGGGTGCTGGTTGACAGCAGGCTCAGAGTCAGCACTGAGCCCTGGCAGCCAAGAGGGCAAACCACATCCTGGGGTGCATCAAACACAGCATAACCAGCCAGTTAAAAGAGGTGACTATCCCTCTGTATTTAGCATTGGAGCAGCCTCACCTTAAGTATTGTGTGCAGTTCTGGGCCCCACCATTTAAGAAGGATGTGAAGGTCCTTGAATGTGTCTAGAGAAGGGCAACAAAGCTGGTGAAGGAGTTGGAATGAATGTCCTATGAGGAGTGCCTGAGGACACTGGGTTTGTCAAGTTTGGAGGAAAGGAGGCTGAGGGGTGACCTCATTGCTCTCTACAGTTTCTTGAGGAGGGGAAGTGGAGAGGGAGGTGCTGAGCTCTTCTCCCTGGTATCCACTGACAGGATGTGTGGGAATTGTTCAAAGCTGTACCAAGGGAGGTTTAGATGACATTAGGAAGCATTTCTTTACCCAGAGTGTGGTCAAACAGTGGAACAGGCTTTTCCCAGAGAGGTGGTTGATGTCCCATGCCTATCTGTGGACAATGCCCTTAGTAATATGCTTTAACTTTTGGTCAGACCAGGACTAGATAATTTTTGTAGGTCCCTTCCAACTGGAACAAACAAACAAAAAAATCCAACCAACCCCACTCACCCAAAACCCCCCAAATTCCAAAACCTACTGCAAAACAAAAAACAAAACCAAAAAACCCACACCCTCCCATAACAAAACCACATCATAAACAAAAACAAACAAAAGAAACCCAACTGTAAAACAGGGAAGCTATTCACAGAATAGTTGAGGTTGCAAGGGACCTCCAAGATCACCTAGTTCAAGTCTCCCTCTCAAAGAAGGTATAACAGATTGCTTAGAACCTTGTTCAGCAATGTTTTGAGTATCCTTAAGGATGGAGACTCTACAAGCTCTTTGTGTATTCTCTTCCAGTGTTTGATCACCATCACACTGGTCACCACTACAAAGTTTCTCTCTCTCTTCTTTGCTCCCTCCCTATCAGGTATTTATACAGTGATAAGATTCACCACCACCACCTTCTCTTCTCAAAGCTGAACAGTCCCAGCTCTCTCAAATTGTCCTCAAATGACAGGTACTCTAATCCATCATCTTCATGTCCTTTTTCTATAAGCCTACAACACCTGGACTCAGTATTCTCAAGCAGTCTCCCATCCAGTACTAACTGGGCCCAAAGCTGCTTAGCTTCTAAGATTAAATGAAACAGTATGTTCAGGATGGTGTGACCACAGGCTAGTAAGCATATATTTTCTGTTTGAGATCTCATGATATGCAGTTAGTAAAATCACATCCCCTCCTGTCCCACCATCACGCCCCCTGCCCCCCCAACCAACTTTGCCAATTTTTACATGAAAAAGTAGATATTCATAGAATCATTTAGGTTGGAAAAGACTTCTAAGATAATCAAGTCCAACCATTAACCCAGCACTGACAAGTCCACCACTAAACCATGTCCCTAAGTACCACATCTACACAGCTTTTAAATGCCTCCAGGGATGGTGACCACCACTGTGGAGGGCCCTGCCTCTGAAGAGGTCATTGAAAGGGTCATGAACCCTGCACTCCCTTGGAGAGCAGATAGTGCATGAGCACCCCCCAGCTATGGATTGGCTACCCGTTCTGTTCCCTGGTTGGTCAGTTCTGTATCCTTCCCCTGATTGGTCAAGTTTCGATCCCCTAATTTGTTTATTAATGTTCTCCCTGATTGGTCCCTTTCCTCAGTTTGTAACCCCATTGGCTGTTGGTAAAACCCCACCCCCTTTGGTAGGTGCATAAAACCCTGACAGCCGAGCCCTTCGGGGTCTTTGGCCCGTCGGCAGAGATGAAGTAAAGAAGCCTCCCGAAGACCATCCCTTGCTCCTGTGTTTCCTTCTGCGCCGCTTGGGATCACCCCCTCGGGAAGAGCAGCCTCCAACAGCTAGAGCCTTGTCCAGACTGATAGTCTTGGACTTCACAAAAGAGCTGAAATCCACCGAGGTGCCCTGCGCTACCTGGGCTGAGGCTGCCTTACTCAAGGCAACTCGCTAGGGAAGGTCGCTGCCCTCAAAAGAGCTAGCCGGAGGCAGAGGCGGGTGGCGATAGCTGGCAGCCCAACGTGGGGCACTCCCTCTGGAGGTTCCCCTAGCGAGCTGTCCTCAATCTCGACGTGAAGACACAGCCTTGGGCAGCCCAGCTCCTCTGGCAGACCCCCCTGCGTTTAACAGGAGCTACGTCAGAGGCGTCGGCCAGGAACTGCGAACTACATCGGACTGCAGCCGGTCGCACCAGGTGGCCACCTCTCACCGGTTTTTCGTTGCCCATCAGCGCTATCGAGCGAAGAAAGAGTGTGAGTGAATTGGGCTTTTTCTTTTATTTATACCTTTTGCCGGTTGAGAGGGAGTGAAGGCAGGATGGGAAACAGTTTCAGCCGTCCATCGCTTACCCATCCTGAACGGGAGTTTTATGTCCAAGTTAATGCTATCCTTGTTGGGGCAAATTTTAAGTTCAGACGGGTGGTTTTAAAGTGTTTTGTTAAGTGGATTTTTGAGCATTTTTCGTATGTTAAGTTAGATTCAGTTAAGTCTGATCATTTTTGGGATGATGTGAGAAGCAAGTTGATAATTGTACAGTTGGAAGGGAATTTATCAGTGGCAAAATATTTTCCATTATTTAAGTTAATAATTAAAGCGTTGGAGGGAATCAGTTTGGGGAAAGATGCGGGGAGAGTTCGGGACCCCCAGTTAAAATCCTGTACCCCTCCTTCCTCACCCCCCACTCCTAAACCCTCTTCCCTTCCTGAGGGTGGGTCGGCGAGCGCATCCCACAGTACTGTGCCGGGAGGCTACTGTCCCTCAGGCACTCCCCAACCCCCTCTCTACCCTTCCCAGGACAGTGCTGGCCACACTGCCTTGGGCCTTCCCTGTGACCACCTTCCTATGCCTGTGTACCCAGTTGTGCCCCCTCCAAAAGTTGACCCTGTTGTTAATCAAGATGGCGCTGGCAATGTGGTCAGCCCCGCCATTTTGTCCTCCCCTTGTCCAAGTTTTCCCGCCCTTTCTTCACAAAATGGCCACTTCTCGGTGACATCATCTCAGGTTGTGGGCGTGTCAAGTTCCTTCCCTATACCCCACCCCTCTGCGTCGATTGGTGTAACTGTGGCAGGCCCCTCCCCTTGTGTTGTGACCCCACCTCCCCATTATGTCATTAGTCCCCCCCTGGTTACACCCCCTGTGCAGACTCCACCCCTTGTCACACCCCCCAGGTGGAAGCCACGCCCCTGTCTCCACCTCCAGGCAATGCCCACATGGAGGCCACACCCCTGTCCCCACCTCCAGGCAACGCCCACGTGGAAGCCACGCCCCTGTCCCCACCTCCAGGCAACGCCCACATGGAGGCCACACCCCTGTCCCCACCTCCAGGCAACGCCCACATGGAGGCCACACCCCTGTCCCCACCTCCAGGCAACGCCCACATGGAGGCCACACCCCTGTCCCCACCTCCAGGCAACGCCCACATGGAGGCCATGCCCCTAGCTTTGCCTCCAGACACCTCCCAGGCCACGCCTCCAGCCCCGCCTACTGACATCTCCACCTTGATCGGAAATGTCAGTGAGAGACACCGGAAGGAAGCCATTTCGGCTTCAACTGCCCCATCGGGTCGACTGCTTTCCAAGCGCAAGGGTAAAAAACACGAACAGAAAATCATTAAAGCCCCTTCCTCAGATGAGGAAAGCAGTGAGTCCTCAATATCTGATTCTGAATGTGAGGAATATGAGGATCATTGGGCAAAAACAAAAGGTGATGCTATAAAGGACAATGACTGGGAAATAGCTAATAAAATCACTGCGTTCCCTATCATGGTCAGGCAAAGCCGACGACAGGCTAGAAAGGTTACATGGCATCCTGTGCCATTCTCGGAACTGAAAGAACTTAACAAAGCTGCCAAAGAACATGGTCGAGGGTCTCATTACTTTAGACACATACTTGAGGCTACCTTCGCAGCACACACGCTGTTACCACACGATATCCGGAATATAATTGGATGTCTGCTCACCCCAGCAGAATACTTGCTTTGGGAAAGGAATCGGAAAAAACAATTGGCAACGCTGGTAACAGCCTATGCAAATGATACCAATAAACCAAATGTAATACTAGAGCAAATTGCTGGTGAGGGCAACTATTTGAGGCCCACCGACCAGTTTGATATTCCGGACTCTGCATTAAGAGAAATTGCAAGTGCAGCGAAGGCATCCCTCACGTTAATACCCGACGAATCAGTGCCATCCCAAAGTTTTACATCCATCAAACAAGGGGTTGAAGAATCCTTTACCAAATTTGTGGATAGACTTAAAGCAGCACTAGAGAAACAATTGGAGAGTGCCGATGCTAGGAAGGAGATGTTGGTCAAAATGGCTTTTTTAAATGCAAACGCAACCACAAAACCTATCCTTCTAGCACTACCCCTTGACCCCAGCCCGACTATTGACCAGATGACTGAGGCGTGCATTAAACATCAATCTACCGAGAACACTGTGGCACAAGCAGTGGCACAGGGGATTGCACAGGGTGTTTCAGGTGCCTTTGCTGTTATCACCGCAAAAGACAGACAGAGGTGTTTTAACTGTGGGCAGTTTGGTCATTTTATCGCGGAGTGCCCAGAAAAAGAGGCTGTGGGCGACCATCGGAAAAATCATCAGTGGATTAACAGTAACCCCAACAGATGGTGGAAGCAGGGAAACGGGAAACAGAGCCCGGGGCGGCGACGTGCGACGACACAAAATACCCCGTCCACTCCAACACCCAAAGACCAAGACGAAGACCAATTTCCACACGGACCGAAAACGCCAGCTTTGGAGGTTCCCCCCAGGATGAAGAAGATGACTTTTACTCCCAGATACAGGTGGGAACCCGGCGCCAGTTGGTGAGTGATCTGTCCGTTCAATTTGAAAATGACTCGATTTACATGATTGCGACAGGAAAACGTGCTCCAATAAATGGACCTTTTGATATTTTGATTATTGGGGACCCCTTTTACAAACCGGCCGAACTGGCTGTGATCCCTGAAGTTCAGACACTGGAGCCAGGGGAAGAAATTTTTATTTCAGTTATGTGCTTAGACTACCCGTATTTCCTACCAGAGAATGTCCCTATTGCCCAAGCGTTTCTTTTACCAAAGCCTCTACCTGAAACTGTTCCCCAAAACCCTACAGTACTATGGGTCCAAATTATGGGATCCACAAAGCCCGTTTATAAGTGCACTCTGTTTTCCAAAGGAGAGAAAGTTAAAAGACTGGGCATGATAGACACAGGGGCAGATGTAACTGGTGGCAAAATCTGAATGGCCTCCCGACTGGGAATTGGAGCCAGTCTCTGGTTTTATCTCTGGCATAGAGGGTGTAGCAACCTCCTGGCGGGCAAAACGGAATGTGGTCATTAGCGGGCCGGAGGGCAAAGTGGCTACTGTCAGGCCATTTGTTGTCAGGGCACCCATTACCTTATGGGGGCGTGATGTCTTATCCCAATGGGGGGCAACACTAACTAGTAATTCCAGGGATTTTTAATAGGGGCCGCTGAAGAGCGCGCGTTTGAAACCCCTCAGTTAACCTGGAAACAAGATCACCCAGTGTGGGTTGATCAGTGGCCCCTATCCACTGAAAAATTAGGTGCGCTTGAAGCCCTGGTGGAAGAGCAGTTATCCAAGGGACATATTATTCCATCAAACAGTCCCTGGAACACCCCCATTTTTGTTATTAAGAAACCTGGAAAAAATAAATGGAGGTTGTTACAAGACCTCAGAAAGGTTAATGAGGTAATGGAAGACTTTGGACCCCTACAACCGGGGATGCCCTCACCCATTATGCTGCCTCGAAATTGGCCTCTAGCCGTAATAGACATCAAAGATTGTTTCTTTGGGATACCTCTCCATCCGGCAGATGCACCAAAATTTGCCTTTTCTGTGCCGTCTCCCAATCGACAAGCCCCGCTTAAAAGATACCATTGGTTAGTACTACCCCAAGGAATGAAAAACTCGCCAACAATATGCCAATGGTATGTGTCAAAAATATTGTCTCCAATCAGAGTTGCCTTTCCTGATGCCATTTTATTACATTATATGGATGATGTATTGATTTGTGCCAAAGACCAGTCAGACTTAGACCAAGTTCTCCAAGCCACCATCCAGGCCATTACAGACTCCGGGTTTGAGATCCAGCCGGAAAAGGTACAGCTTACTTCCCCATGGAACTACCTTGGACTTCGTGTGCATGAAAAGACCATTCAACCACAGCAGGTAGTCATCAATTCCAACCTAAAGACTTTGAATGAAGTGCAGCAGCTCTGCAGCTCGATCAACTGGATAAGACCACTCCTGGGCATTTCATCAGAAGACTTGGCTCCATTATTCAATTTGTTAAAAGGAGACAGTTCCCTCACTTCGCCTAGGACCCTGACAGCGGAAGCCCGAGCTGCGATAGTCACGGTACAAGAGGCACTAGGTAACTGTCAAGCGTATAGGTATGAACCATCTTTACCATTTCTTTATGCCATTTTGGGTACTACACCTCACTTTTATGGACTCATTTTTCAGTGGGATGATAAGCTCAGAGACCCTTTGCTGATCCTGGAGTGGATCTTCCTACATGCCCAACCAAACAAGACAATTACTACTCCCCAAGAAGCAATTGCTGCTATAATTCGTAAAGGTAGGTCACGCCTCTGCTCTCTTGCAGGGTGTGATTTTTCATGCATATATGTCCCATTGGCCACAGTTAAAGAGCTAGAATTTCTGCTCCAACATAATGACAACCTCCAGTTCTCCCTCGATAGCTATCCAGGTAAAATTTCTATCCACTATCCTGGCCATAAATTATTCAAAACTAATTTTAATCTGATTCCCAAATTTATCCAAAGCAAAACTCCTTTGGAAGCTGTGACAGTTTTCACGGATGGCTCGGGATCCTCTCACAAGTCAGTAATGACTTGGAGAGATCCTAGGACACAGAAGTGGGAGTCTGACGTCCGAATGGTGGAGGGATCCCCACAAATTGCAGAATTAGCCACTGTGGTCAGAGCTTTCGAAAAATTCAAAGACCAGCCTTTCAATTTGGTTACAGATTCGGCGTATGTGGCTGGAGTTGCTATGAGGGCAGAGCATTCCTTCTTAAAAGAGGTGTCTAATAAAAATCTATATTCCCTGCTTTCTAAATTGGTCTACTTTATCTCCCACAGGAAGCAGCCATTCCACATCATGCATGTGAGATCACACACAGACCTTCCAGGCGCCATTGTCAAAGTGAACAGGAGAGCAGACGCCTTAGCAACGATGGCACAAACTACCAATGTGCCAGATATCTTCCAACAGGCTAAATTGTCACACCAATTTTACCATCAAAATGTCCATGTCCTGACCCAAATGTTCCGCCTAACAAGAGAACAAGCTAAAGCTATAGTTGGGTCATGTCCACAATGTCAGGCCTACCAAGTCCCCTTCCTAGATAAAGGGGTTAACCCCAGGGGGCTAAACAGCAATGAATTATGGCAGACCGATGTAACACACTTCCCCTCTTTCGGACGGCAAAAATACATTCATGTATCAGTTGATACGTTCTCGGGAGCCGTCTTTGTTTCCGCGCATGCTGGGGAAAATGCCACCTTTGTAAAAAGACATTTTTACTTAGCCTTTGCCACGCTGGGAGTCCCCAAGAAAATTAAAACTGACAATGGGCCTGCTTATGTGTCAAAACAATTAAATTCATTTTTTCAAGAATGGGGACTTCAACATGATACAGGTATACCGCATTTGCCCACAGGACAATCAATTGTTTAAAGAACCCATTCAATGATCAAGAGGGTCCTTAATCAACAGCGGGGAGGTACAGAAGTGTTATCTCCCATTGAGAGACTCTGTAAGGCCTTATATGTTATTAATTTCCTAAATTGTTCTGCTTCAGAGCCTAACCCCCCCGTAATCAGGCACTTTTCAAATTCGGCCAGAGCTAAGCTCACAGAAAAGCCGCCTGTGTTGATCAAAGATCCAGAATCACATCAAATATCGGGTCCCCACCAGTTGATTACCTGGGGAAGAGGGTATGCTTGTGTGTCAACCCCATCAGGTCCAAGGTGGCTTCCAGCCAAGAACATCAAGCCCTATCTAGGGCCTACTGACAAAGACAATGCTAACCTGAATGTTATTGAGCCGCCCACAGGGACACCGGAGCTTCAGCAGACGGCAGCTTGGAAAAGGAGGAAAAGAAGACCCAAAGCACAAAAGACAGCACACCACCCGGTCACGAGGTCACAAACAACGGAGTGAGCAGTGCCGACAGGGATGCCACACCATGACAGAAAGGACTGTATTTTAATCTTCCAAGAAAAAGACTAAGCCTCACTGTAGGCTCAAGAGACTGTTACCCCAGAAATGCTTTCCCCAGAGTCTCCTGCTCCCACTACTTTTAACCCTTACCCCCTGGATGTCCTTTCCCCTGTACCCCAACCTAAAGGTTGTGCTGTCGTCAGTATCACCTTTGAAAGATAAATGCTAACCCCGATCTTTTTATTTGTAGAACTACCCCAAGGCAGAAATGGATTGCCGAGCACTTATCACCTGGATGCTCTACCTAGTATGGATGCTCCTCTGGATCACGCCCAGCCAGACCTGGATAGTGAAGCAACCAAAAGAAAACGTCTGGGTAACCCTTGCTAAAGCCCTGAAGCAACAAAGCATGTGCCTGTCCATGGGCGATGCCCACAATCCACTATCCTCATGTCTAGTGGGCGTCCCATTGCAAAGTCATGAGTACCCATTCACAGGGAAACTGCCCAACCCTGTTGACATTTGGGACGAGTGGACAGGGATTTTACCACATACAACAGAGGAACCCAAAGAATTGGACCTTTTGGGGTCCTCCAAAGCGGCCTATTGTGTAAATTTCTTCTATAGAAGAGATAAGAAAGATTTAGCGTTAAGGGTACAACAAAAATCAGTGTACAGATTTGATGTCTCCCCAAACAATAAAATTTATCAAAGAGAAAATTGGTGCAATTACACCTCACCCACACTATCCATGTCCACTCGCCAACCCCGAATTCTATCAAAGGGAGTGTTCCTAATTTGTGGAGACAGGGTATGGGCAGGAATCCCTGTGCATCTTCAAGGAGGTCCTTGCACTCTAGGAAAGTTAACCATTTTGACCCCAAACACCACAATGGTTCAAGATTGGCGCAACAAAAAGAACAATCAGACCCAAAAACGCAGACAATTGGAAAACCTAAAAGATGACTGTGATAGTCAAATTACAGATAGGTCGAGACAAAAACAAGTACTAATGTCCATATTTTTGCCATGGGTAGCCGCAGCGAAAGCGCTAGGCGAGCTTTCCCACCTAGAGTGCTGGCTGGGAAAACAAGCTAAATTAACCTCTACCGTCCTCCAAGACCTCCTTGAAGATGAGGAGACCACCAGAAGGGCTACACTTCAGAACAGAGCAGCGATAGACTTCTTGCTCCTTGCCCATGGACATGGCTGCGACGAATTTGAGGGGCTTTGTTGCTTCAACTTGTCCAGCCGCAGAGAGGGCATCCACGCAAAGATTAAGGTGATCCAAGGAGCTGTCCAGGACTTGAAAAGGGAAAACCAGCAAGAGGACTGGTCGGACAATCCCTTCAAGAACTGGAGACTCCAGGGATGGGCAGCAACAATAGCCAATGGACTGTTGTGGATTTTTATTATTATACTAATTGTTTTGGTTGCTTTTTGTTGCATACTTAAATGCCTGGAAAAATTCTCCAACAAAGTCTTCCTAATAAATAAAGAAGGGGGAGTTGTGGAGGGCCCTGCCTCTGAAGAGGTCATTGAAAGGGTCATGAACCCTGCACTCCCTTGGAGAGCAGATAGTGCATGAGCACCCCCCAGCTATGGATTGGCTACCCGTTCTGTTCCCTGGTTGGTCAGTTCTATATCCTTCCCCTGATTGGTCAAGTTTCGATCCCCTAATTTGTTTATTAATGTTCTCCCTGATTGGTCCCTTTCCTCAGTTTGTAACCCCATTGGTTGTTGGTAAAACCACACCCACTTTGGTAGGTGCATAAAACCCTGACAGCCGAGCCCTTCGGGGTCTTTGGCCCGTCAGCAGAGATGAAGTAAAGAAGCCTCCCGAAGACCATCCCTGGCTCCTGTGTTTCCTTCTGCGCCGCTTGGGATCACCCCCTCAGGAAGAGCAGCCTCCAACAGCTAGAGCCTTGTCCGGACTGATAGTCTTGGACTTCACAAAAGAGCTGAAATCTGCCAAGGTGCCCTGCGCTACCTGGGCTGAGGCTGCCTTACTCAAGGCAACTTGCTAGGGAAGGTCGCTGCCCTCAGAAGAGCTAGCCAGAGGCAGAGGTGGGTGGCGATACACCACTGCCCTGGGAAGCCCTTTCTAATGCTTGACAATCCTTTTGGTGAAGAAATTTTTCCTGATATCCAAACCTCCCCTGGCACAACTTGAGGAAATTTCCTCTTGCCCTATTGCTTGTTTCTTGGGAGAAAAACCAACACCCACCTTGCTAAAATCTTTCAGGGAGTTGTAGAGAGCAACGTCCCCCCTGATCCTCCATTTCTCCAGACTAAACCTCCATTCCCTCAGCCACTTCTCATAAGACTTGTGTTCCAGACCCCTCCACAGCTTCATTGCCCTTGTCTGGACATGCTCCAGCACATCAAGGTGTGTCTTGTAGTGAGGGGCCCAGAACTGAACAGAGTATCCAAGGCGTGGCCTCATTAGTTATAAGTATGCCAGTAGTCACCTATCTTGTCCATGAAACAAACATAAAGATCACAAAAGCTACATACTTTATTGAAGTCCATGGAAAAATACTATTTCAATATCTAGTCAAAATAATTCACTCAATATGTATTTCACATTTCCAATATATTAGGACCTTCAAATAGACAACTAAAAAACTACAGACTGTTTTGTAGAGATGATATAAGAAATAAGGAAAGCAAATTTCCATGAGTGTGAATATGGTCTGTTAGTTATACTTATCAATAGAAGTTTTGAGCAATTTATATGCAGAATAGTGGGTGAACATGCAAATGGAGAAGGTTAGTAGAAAAACTAGTCTTCCTATGCCTCACAGAACACTAGATTC
This sequence comes from Zosterops lateralis, assembly GCF_965231275.1. Classification (NCBI taxonomy): domain Eukaryota; kingdom Metazoa; phylum Chordata; class Aves; order Passeriformes; family Zosteropidae; genus Zosterops; species Zosterops lateralis. The sequence goes on from NC_139801.1 coordinate 8,364,999, forward strand.
CCAAGATGTACCCAGAAGTTTTTTGCCATGATCACCCAAAATAACAATGGTTGGCTTTTGGAATATAGTCTTATACATAGTGTTGATTATATTGGTTCCAGTCCCATGTCTGGAAATTTACATTACCTGCAAAATAAAACAGCAGTCAGCTTTTGAGTTGGTTTCTTAACTATTCTTCAGGCTGTTACTTTTGTATAGAAAACTTTGTTCTATAATTTTTGTGACTATAATTGTAATCAATACTCTGCAAAAGAAGATTGGCTTTATTTTATCCATTTTTTAATCCCACTTAAAATCACTAAAGCAGCAAGAGAAGAATATTCAAGAGAAGCAACACTACTACCAAGGATGATTTTTAAAAAGTTCCAGTCTAATACTAGTATCAGATTTAAAGCAAATACCTTCAGAGTATTTAAATAGTTTATAAAAAAGATCAATGAAAACTGTTTAACACATGCATTTAAAGAAGCAGCACTTTCAACCTCTAGTTTTCACTTTGAAGACAAACTCTACATTTTTTGATAAAGAATAAACACAGATGTTCTCTCTGCCCCAAGAAATGCTCATAAATCATTTCAGTATCTTGCATAAACTCATACTTCCTATATTTCTGTTCTGAATTTAATGCCATTTGATGCTTTTCAGCAAATTCTGTTTCATACAACGATCCACCTTAGTCTTCACATAAAGACTTCCTTCTTCCAGAGTCCATAACAAATAAACTAGTACGAAAATTAGGAAGCCCACAGAAAGCTATTTCTTTTTTTCTGCTTCTAATTTATTGCCCTTTGCAGTATATCTTATGGTAAATAATTTGGGACAGTTACCACCTCCATTTTGCATCATTATCCTGCATGTTTGAACTTCCAAAAAGTCTTTCAACTGCCAGTAAATATGAATTGGACAGAATTTGAGCCTAAGAGTATATTAGTAATTCTCCAAAACATTCAGCTAAAACTAGAAGTCTTTCAAAGCCAAGAAGTTCTGTCACACTGAGGAAGATCTTTGCAACCTAGGTGCCAAAATATTCAAAAAGCCCTCTGTTGTGGTTTTGGTTTGTTTTTCTGAGTCACGGCACCATTTATGTGGTGGTTTTATGTTTGCTGAATTTTGTTTGCCAACTGGGAGATAGGATTCTGGGAGAAAAAGGCAAAACAGGCTCAACTTAAAAGTAAAACAGATAGATTTTATTAACATATACTAAGGAAAAAAAAAGAAAAATTAAACTTTCAAACACCTTTCTCTTTACCATAAACTGTTCGCTTTCCCACTCAGCACTGAGAGAAAACTACGATTTTCAGTCAGTTACAACCATTGAAACACAATCCTGCATTACTTTGGGAGAGGAGTCTCTCTAGAGTTTATGGAGATACATGCCACAAGAAAAAGATTTGGTGTCTCTTAATGTCACAAATCTGCAACTGCCCAGATTTTGCAGATTCTGTGCAGTCCCACCCATTTAACAGTTTCTCAAGCTGCTTATGGGCCTCTGCATATTTAGGGTACCGTTTTAAGAATGCTTTTCTTGTATAAAGCAAGGATTCTTTTCTTCTATCTCTAAAATCGTCTCTATTTCAAAAGAAATAGAGACCACCTTTTATGCCCAGGAGCCGGGGCCTTACTCTTGTCCTGGGTTGTAGTGTGGGATGTACACAAAGTATTTATTCTATCACCATCTTCACAAACTGTTGAAACCAAGTGGGGCACTACTCTAATGTAGGGCTGTCTTCTGCTAATGGCCCATCAACGACTTGCCCATGACTCACAGATAACTCCCTCCAGGAGTTATCTCTGTTTAATGGGCCATCAAGGAACCACTTCACACTCATCATCCCATTGTGAGATGCTCGACCCAGGGGGAGGAGCCAAGCATTCTCACCTGGATATAATCTGGGATTTGAGACAGGACAAGCAGCCCTGACCCACTGGATTCCCAGAGGAGCAGAGCTACCAGACCTTTCTACAGGATCACTGCTTCAGGAAGAGCACCTCACCTGGACTGCTTCCACTATCCTGCTCAGGTTGTATTCTGACTCTGTCAGTGGTCCTTTGTGTTATCGCATTTGTTTTATTTTATTTTTACCTTTTTACTTTTCTCTTATTAAATTATATTTCTGACTTGGAGCCTCTCACTCGTTTTGCTTTCAAACCACGACAACTCTATTCAAAATTCTCAGTTAAATCTCATTTATATCAGTACACACAACTCTTTGGCTAGAACTTGCATTCTCTCAAACAGCATTATGATATTACAAGAAATAGTCTATTTCTCCATAGTTCACATTCAGAGAAGTCCAGTCAAAAATGTCTACTTCCTCTATTTTTTCTTCTAATAGTCTTTATCAGTTCTTTCGCTGACTTCATTTCATGCTGTTTCTCTACGTTTTAAATTACTTTATCTTTCATGGAGGAGGGAAATAGTTAATGTTTTTGTCTAGAGTTTTTTTTTTTTCTCTAGCTGACTTTTGAAACTTCAAGGCTTCAGGTGATGGTGGGGGGGAGAAAGGGAGCATGCTCAGGAACGCTGATGGATGACCTTCCCCTACATCTGGTCAGATTTAAAGCAACTCAAACTTGGATCAGCTCTCTGGAGCTCTGGAGAAAGATTCTCAGGATTTTCTCCTCCCTCGGACCAGAGGCTCCAGCGGCTAAGGCAAGATGCATGGTCGCCGCGGCCTTTGGCGCAGGGCCAGCACTGCTGATCTGCAATCCTCTTCCCCATCAGCAGGATCTGGGGGAGAGAGGGGACACTTCCAGCCCAGGCAGCTCTCTCACAGGCAGCGGCCCCCCGAGGCCTGGCTGGACCTGGCCCTGGGAGGCTTAGCCTTAACTTCTGACTTACGAAGTAATGTTAACTTCTTGCCAGTTGGAAAAAGAAAAAAAGCCAAGTCACCTAGGATCTTTAATTTAAGCCGGAATTCTCCAGAGGCATAAACAATTCTTATATTGGTCAGCTAAGCTGCCAATCCAATGCTAAACCACCACACCTTCTAAAAGCATATTATCATAAGTTAGCGGTGCTTAATCTTTTCATCTTCTTTTCCATCCAATGTCAAGGAAAGAATCTCCTCTAGTGAAACTAGCAGTGGGAAGTAATAACTTATTGCAGTAAGTTTCTGGAGCTATACTCTCAAATACTGCAGCCATTTGAGACTAATAAGACTTCCACTAATTTGCTAATCAGTTTGACATCACCTAGGGTGTTTGAAGTCTATCATTCTCTTAATACACCATGTAACTAGAGAATGGGCAAAAGAGGATTTACCTTCAAAGGCTGACACTGAAGCTAGCTTGATTTTCAATGAGGATGTCTGGAGGCCAGACTGATTAATGTAAAAGATACTCAAGCAGTCTGTGTGTGGTATATATATAGGTTAATAAGGTTCCAATTGCTTAGTCTCAAACCATTGTCCATTTGAAACCATATGAAGAAGTCCACTGAACTTCTTAGTTAGGAGACCTCAACATTTTCTCGGACATACCAGTTGCTGGATCTCTACCCACTCAGAAGCCAAACTGCAATTGAGAGAAATTCTCTATTGGGATGAAGAATGCCCTGGTTCTAGGTGAACAAGTCCAGCAAATTTCTGATCATGTGACAGGCAATGGCCTCATTTAAGAGAGAAAGGTGAGTTTTCACTATCTGTACTTCTGACCAATATATTCAGATATTTTAAGGTGATTAATTTAATGACTTTTTTCAACAATAAAGGCAATTTTTCCCTTTGTTGTCAATACTCATTTCTATTGTTTATACTTTAAAATCCCTACTGAATGTCTCCAATAAAACTAACATTTTAATTTTCCCCTTTTGTATACACAAAACTCCCTATTATAAATAGCAGCTTCCAAGACAACACAGCATTCCCCTAATTACACATTATAATCCAATGTATAGGGTAAAGAAAATAATTTACAGAAGGAGAAAAATACTTCAAAAGAAACAAGTTACACCTAAGCTTTTGAAGGGTTTTAGAATGTACTTAGTTACAACTAATTACTAAGCAAGTTAGTTAAAACTCATAGTATATCCTTAAGAAACACTGAAACTTTATGATGATATCAGGAAGTTATCAGCAATATATTATACAAGTTCCTTACAGAACTGTAAAATACAGGCAACTATTAAAACTTACCTATTATAATATCTGCCTCCCATCATAAACTGATTGCTTGATGTTGGACATATTTTAAAACGCTGAATATTTTCACTGGTCCGAAAATAAAGTGAGTAATCACCAGGTGTATTATCTGAAGGCCTCACAAGAAAACTGCACACCTGACCAACTGAAAAGATATAATACAGCATTATTAACTGTTACTTAGTGTCACTTATGATCTCTTATCAAAGCTCTTTCTGTACAAATTAGCAAGAATTGCACACTTAAAGGATAAAGTCTGATCTAAGTTCCAACAGTGATCCCCATTCTTCCCCCAAAAAGAATGAAGTAGTACTAAACTGCCAAAGTTAACGCCAAATCATTTGGCTGTAGGTGACAACCTATCCCAAACTTTTGTCACCTCTTTACAAGAGCATATGGAGTGCATATGAGTTTTGACAATATCTTCAAAAAACCTAAAGATTGTTGTTCTCATTTTTAATGTATGTTATCTGAAAGTATGAGTCTGAAATCTTGATGTTTTCATTTTAAAAATTATTTCCTCTATGAGGAGACTAAAGTTTAATACATTCTCCCATAAGTATATAACAGCATCAAGCCTTCCAGAGTTCAAGAAGTGTTTGGACAACACTCTCAGGCACATGGTGATTCTTGGGGAATGGTTCTGTGCAGGGCCAGGAGTTGGACTCAGTGATCCTTGTGGGTCCCTTCCAACTCAGAATATTCTGTGATTCTGTAAACAGTATTTTCTCCTCAGCATTTTAATGAAGGCCAAGATATATCTATGTATATTACAATTTTTTAAAAAAATTAGCTATTTCAATCAGAATTCTGAAACTAACTTTACTTGAGTACATTAAAAAAAACCCTCAATGCCCAGACATGAGGTTTTTTCCAATGTAGTAGCAACCACAGATCTGATGCTCATATGTTCATACAGAAAAAAAAACCCCAGGTTTTCCTGAAGTCTCAAAGGATTAATTTGTCTCATTTCCCTACCACTGTATTTCCATCTGAAATAAAAGTACCTGTCATCAGCAAATTGTAAGCTTCTTGTTTGGAGATCTTCCCATGGAACCATCTTTAGGATATGGAGAAAAATCAGAAAGCAAGACTATCAGCTCTTTTTTTAGTAGTTGTGACATCTAAGGCTCTGACATCTATGAATTAATCTCTGGTACATATGAATTAATCTTTGTTTTTAAAAAATCTAGTAAATATAGATTATATAAGCAACTGTTATGTTATTCAGCAATTCTGTTTTTCTACTAACAGAATGAAAAATAAATATTTACATCTATATAAACTTGAGTACAGGTGTCCAACACAAAGTAGATGTTCAAATCCAAATGTGTTTAGAGATTAAAGGCATTGTTTAAATGTTAGATAATGACAGGCATATTTGAAGCCAGTCTCAGATAGCAATTTATTTGAAGCATGAAATACAAAGTCCAAGGACATTAATGAAAGTTAAATGCTATACAGAATAACTAAAATTGAATTTCATTAGAAGCTGAGGAAATAAACTCCAGCTTTATTAACTACTGAACAAGAATCGCTTTAGTTTCACGCCTTGCATCTTCCAGAATCCTTCGTCAGAGCATCATCCTAAAAAATACAGCAATCTATCCAGTCTTAACCTGATACTTATGATTATAGGAAACAGCTTGATGTTGCATAGGTATTCAGTTTACATGTGACATGCCACATGCTACATCTTGAGAGCTCATCCTGTCTTTTAAAGGAAGACTAGAAACAGGGCTTTTCATTGCAGAGTGTATATGCACATGCATGCATGTTTAAGTGTGTCCTTAGTAACAAAGGAGTCCAGGAAGGCTGGACATACCTTAAGATGGAAATGGTAAAGGTGCAAGAGCAGGCTGTCTCTGTGTGCCTAAAAAGACAAGCTATCAGGGAAGAAAACTGGCCTGGTTGAACAAGGAGCTTTCACAGGAGCTCGGGGGGGAAAAGTGAGTTTATGACCTTTGGAAGAAGGGGCAGGCAACTCAGGAAGAGTACAAGGATGTTGTTAGGTCATGCAGAGAGGGAATTAGAAAGGCAAAAGCCCAGCTGGTATTCAATCTGGCTACTGTCATAAAAGACAATAAAAATATTTTTACAAATTCATTAACAACAAAAGAAGGGCCAAGGAAAATCTCCATCCTTTATTGGATGTGGGGGGAAGGATGGGATGGATACATTGTCCCCAAGGATGAGGAAAAGGCTGAGGTACTTAATACCTTCTTTGCCTCAGTCCTTAACAAAGACTGGTTATCCTGAGGGCACCCAGCCCCCTGAGCTGGTAGACAGGGGCAGGAAGCAGAATAGATCCCCTGCAATCCAGAAGGAAGCAGTTAGTGACCTCCTGAGCCACTTAAACACTCACAAGTCTATGGGGTTTGATGGGATTCACCTGAGGGTACTGAGGGAGCTGGTGGAAGAGCTCCCTAAGCTGCCCTCCATTATTTATCATCAGTCCTGGTGAACCATGGAGGTCCCAGATGACTGGAGGTTGGCCAATGTGATGCCAATCTACCAGAGGATCCAGGGAACTACAGGCCTGTCAGCCTGACCAACAGATCATCTGGAGTACCATCACACAGTATATGCAGAAAAAACAGGTGATTAGGCCTAGCCAACATGGGTTTAGGAAAGACAGGTCCTTCTTGACCAACATAATCTGCTTTTCTGACCAGGTGACCTGCCTAGTGGATGAGGGAAAGGCTGTGGATATTGTCTACCTGGACTTCAGCAAAGCCTTTGATACTGTCTCCCATGGCATTCTCCTGGAGAAGCTGAAGCCCATGGCTTGGACAGGTGCACTCTGTTGGGTAAAACACTGGCTGGATGGCCGGACCCAGAGAGTGGTGGTGAATGGTGCTACAGCCAGTTTGTATCTGGTCACTAGTGGTGTTCCCCAAGGCTCAGTGTTGGGGCCATTCCTGTTTAATATCTTTATAATCTGGATGGGAGGATCAAGTGCACCCTCAGTAAGTTTGCAGATGACACTGAGTTGGGTCAGAGCATTGATCTGCTGGAGGGTAGAAAGGCTCTGCAGAGGGATCTGGACATGCTGGATCAATGGGCCAAGACCAACGGCATGACATTCAACAATGCCAAGTGCCAGGTCCTTCCTGCACTTGGGTCAAAACAACCCCATGCAGCACTACAGCCTGGGTTGATATCTGGCTGAACATGAGCCAGCATGTGCCCAGGGGACCAAGAAGGCCAATGACATCCTGGCCTGTATCAAGAATAGTGTAGCCAGCAGGACCAGGGTAGTGATTTGCCCCCCTGTACTCTGCACTGGTGAAGCCACACCTCAAATACTGTGTCCAGTTCTGGGTCCCTCACTGCAAGAAAGACATTGAGGTGCTGGAGCAAGTCCAGAGAAGGGCAACAAAGCTGGTGAAGGGTCTAGAGAGTAAGTCCTCTGACGAGTGGCTGAGGGTACTGGGGTTGTTTAGCCTGGAGAAGGAGAGGCTCAGAGGAGACCTTACTGCTCTCTACAACTACCTGAAAGGAGGTTGCAACCAGGTGGGGGTCGGCCTCTTCTACCAGGTAATTAGTGACAGGACAAGAAGACATAGCCTTAAGCTGTGCCAGGGAAGGATCAGGTTGGACATCAAGAGGAATTTCTTCACAGAAGGGGTTGTTATACATGGGAATGGGCTGCCCAGAGAGGTGGGAGTCAACTTCCCTGGCAGTATTCAAGAAAGACTGGATGTGGTATTTAGTCCTCTGGTCTAGTTGACAAGATGGTGATCAGTCAAAGGCTGGACTCGATCTCAGAGGTCTTTTCCAACTCAAATGATTCAGTGAAATAGCCCAAAATGGGACCAAACTGGGGCCTTAAAGGGAAAGTTGCACCAGGGTAGGTTTAGATTAGATATTAGGAAAAATTTCTTTATGGAAAGGGTGGTCAGGCATTGGACCAGGCTGTCCAAGGAAGTGGCAGAGTCACCATCCCTGAAAGTATCCATAAAATGTATCGATATGGCACTTGAGGAACTGGTTTAGTGGTAAATATGGTGGTGCTGCTGGGTTGATGTTTGGACTTGATGTTCGAAGTCTTTTCCAGCCTTAATGATTCTGTGATTTTGTGTAAAAGAAAGCCTCTTACACATCAAAAAAGAGCTCCAGTTCTAACTTGCTTTCTATATTACCTTTACAGGAAAATCCCTGGCTATTGGAATATTTACAGAAATCCCTACCTCCCCTGGAATCTTCTGAGCAGCATGAGTAACTGAATTGAGTATCCAAGCTTCAAGATTCAGCTACAAACTACTTTGCTTAAAAAAAAGTTCCTATATTTGAAGGCATCCCTACTACTGTTATGCTGCTATACCAAACTGACTAGCACAACACTGAAAACCTGTAAACTGAAGCCACATACCAATAATTTTCTTCCCCCTATTAGGAACAAAAAACACCAAGAAAACACCACCAGAAGAAATGCCTTCTTCTAACATCAGTCCTTTGGAGACTACAAACTGGGTAAAAAATACAGAAAGCAGAAGCTGCAATTATTGCAAGCAAATAGAGGACAGATGAAGTTATCCAGCTACTAGAAATTTTCTGTAACTTTCATTTGCTGCTCATCTTTACAATTGAAAATCATATAACAATCAAGTTTCCTGTATCAATTCATTGTTCATTGTAAATTGTATCAGTTTTTTTTAATTATTTAACAAGTTGGAATTCACTGCAAACAAATTATTCTAGTGTTTTCTGGTTTTCATTTAAAGTGCTAACACATGAGGCTAATATCAAGTGTTATTATTATACTATCATTCCTCTAAATGATACTTTGATCCCTCTCCTGCACTTAGAGTTGAGCAGACCTGAAAAAAGGTTACCTCTAAGCTAAACTGTATGTGTATAAAAAATCCCCACAAATCAGAAAACACCACAACCTCCATTGAATATATATCCTAGGTAAAGTGATCACAGAGACTCATTTAAGATTTTCACTGCAAAACCCATTAACATTAGGTATAGCTAATACAAGACTTCATGTCAATGACCTATGCAACTTCAACAGCTAGAACAGAAGAAAAGTCTTAAGATTAAAAAACAAGTACATTCAACTTTGGTTCACCTTCTCAATCTCATAGCTTAAGTTTACAAACAGTTGTTTTATGATTTGCTTTTAATAAAAACCAAAAAAACCTTACATTTTTCCTTCATGTGGATCTTCTTCTCTTCCCTAATAGGAAAATTAACATGTTAAGTGCATGACAACAGTATGCTTGAGTTTAGAAAAGTAAACTTCATAGGTTAAGCCCTTCGGTAGAAATAAACAACACTAAGAAGTCCAAGACATTTTTGAACTAGATGGCTAATTGCACAGTTCATGTAAAGAGGTTTTCAACTTCATTCACTGGAATTCAGTGGAAATTCAGCCATAATACATTATTTCAAAGATTTGTTTCTGTCACCCTTCAAGTCCTTCTTTACACATGTTAACTTAAATCTCAACTTTTGTGAACTTCAACCACTAATGTAGAAATTTATAGTTAGATACTTTTACACTACCATTTCAATTTAGCCATTCACATCCTGATATAGATGAAGCAAACTCTACTAATAGCAATATACATATGCTGCAAAGCAAACATCATCAAGACTCCAAAGCAATGGTGAACTATTTTGAAAAAAAGCATGTGGGAGGATGAGGTGGGTGGTTTTGTCCATTAAATTATCTCTTATCCTGCAGTAAATCAATTATCTTTGTCACCCGATTAGCTTCCTGACTTAGCATAAGCCCTTCTAGGTATAATTAACTCATCAATATTTTGATATCCATACTTGACCCTTAAAAAAAAATGAAAACAAAGACATATGGCAAAATTTGAGTCTACATTTATGAATATTTCATAGCAAGCAAACAAACAAAAAGAATGTAACTGAATGACTAGCAAGCTATTTATCAGGAGTGGTGAGTTTAGGAAACTGCTTAATAAGTTCACAGTATCATTTATTTGCACATGAGCATTTTGGATAACAGGAAGAGATACTTTGGATATTAAATTAGACTTAATGGTTTGTTAAACTACTTAAAAACTGGCAGATTCAAATACTGCAAGAAGGTTTAGAAAGGTACATCAAGTCAGGCAGCTAAATGACACTACTTTGGTTTAATTTCAATGTTAACTTCCACACACAACTAACAAAAAATAAAAATCAAATCTCAGTTCTGCAACAGATTTGAATATAAAATTACTTACAACTTCTTCTACCAGGTCTTCTACTATAAGACCTTGTTCATCTGTCCGTAGGTTTGTAACCCACATCCAGCCATCTTCCAATTCATTATGCACAATAAACATATCTCCTTTAAGGAAACTGAAGAGAGTTACAGTAACACATATGTTAGAAGTACAATCATAATACAAAGTTTAATGAGCACAGTGAATTCTTGAGCAGTTTCAGAAAAACATTTGAGAAAATCTGACCATGAAAGATATATTTATTGGTATCCCAAGCACATCATGTGCATTTTTCACACAGTTTAAGTAGGTATGAATACCACATGAATGTTTATCTCTCTTTATTTTACATTTAAAATCTAATAGATATTTTAAAGTACGCTAAGGATGCATAAATCAGAAAACACCACAACAGCATTAGAAGATAGTAACATTCTTTTATCAAGAGGGACCAAATGCTAAACACAGATAAAAACAATCAAAGATTTCCTTAATGGTCTAAAAACATAATATTTCTATCAAAATCTAATTTTGTATAATAAAGCCTATGGAATATCTACTATTTAAGTATTTGAATATGAAGATAAATGCTAAAAAGAAGATACAGAATAGTTCTTTGAGAAGACATGCAAATAACTACAAATAAGAGTATAAATACAAAGCATTAAAACATTCAAAGGAGTTTCATTACTGGAAGGTTAATATAAGTTATTCCTTAAGTGTAATCCCAAACTCAGGTATGCTGGTTTTCACTAGAATAGAGTTAAATTTCTCTATAGTAGCTCCTACAGGGGGCAGACTATGTGCTTGGGAACTGGCTGGGCAGCAGTCTGTTGGTGGTATGCAACTGTTTTCATTTGCATAACTTGTTTTTCTTGGGTTTTATTTCCCTCTCTCTTTGTCAGTTGGTGGGTGGGTTTTTTTCCCTTACAACATTTTTTTAAAACTTATTTTTAATTATTAAAACTGTCTTTATCTCAACCCACGGATGTCTCATTTTTACCCTTCCAATTCTTCCCCCATCCCACCAGGAGGGAGAGAGCAAGAGGCTGTGGGATGCTTAGCTGCCATCTGGAATTAAAGCACAACAGTCCTTTTTGGTACCCAACAGGGTCCTCAAAGGATTTGAGATAGTAACAGATTTTACCAGAAGGCATTAGAAGGATCTTATATCTGTTAACAGTTGCTGGTCCCAATATTGATCTATCTGTTCTAAACATTAGTTTATCTGATCTGTGCCATGATCTCTTTTTTACTGTACATGTTAAAGACTGGTTTTGGCTTTTGCAGTTTTCTGTGCTCTGTAGCACTTAGTGGTGTTTTGCCTGGGATATTTATTACTAAAACACTAGCCTTGAGCTTAATCTGCTATTTGGGCTCTGTACTGATTCCATTACTGTACTTTGGGAACTTTCTCATGGAGACAAATAACAATTACACTTCCTCCAAGAGGATTTCCGTGGAGGAAATAAAGAATGGCATCTTCACCACCTTCTTATGTGATGTTTTCTCCCTCATTATAACAACTCTTCAGTATCTTAAACATTCTTGGGTAATGAAAATACTCCTTTTGGTACTTCTTAGAATATTGTTTTGGCTTTTTCCGAGGTTAACAAGCAATTTAGGAATATCACCCAGACATCGCAGCAGTGTGGTTATGCGTGGCAAGGTGTCTTGGTTTAAGACAATTTAAGAGGTGGACACTCTAAAATGAGATACCTCCCCTTATAGTTTTAACCAATCCCTTTCCACCAATAAGGAGAAATGAATACGAGTAGATATAAGTTTAAAAATAACAGTTTACTAAAGAAAACCAAAATAGCAACAGGCAAAAAAATAACAGTAATAGGCACTAGTTACAAAGTTGCTGAAATCTTGCGGATACCCCAGGGACAAAGAGAAACTCAAAATGGCAGAGTAACCCCTTCCCCAAGATAGTGCCCTCCACAAGCAACCATGTGTGGAGAGGCAAAGGGAAAAGATGGTGGACAAACCATGCTCAGTTCAATCTTCCCCCTGGAACAAAAAACTGGGAAGGTAGGAGCTTACAAAGCAGCTCTAGTGGCAGATGGGAATTGCTGGCGTGTGTGAGGTCAGTGCTGCTGCTTGCTGCCACCTCCTGCCACCCACTGGACTGTGCCAAGGTTGGTGCTGCTGTCTTAGGTCCCTGTTCTGATGGGGAGGAGGAGAAGAAAATGGACTCCCAAGCACGGATGAGTGGTGGCCCAACCCCAGCCTGGCTCCAGCTTTGCACTGCCAATAGATGTTGTAAATTTCACTCTGAAACAGATCTTGATTGTAAAATACAGCTTTTCAGGTTGCTACTGTTGCAAGTAGAGCCAAAAGGCAAGAGGGAGCTCTGCTTGAGCAACTCTGACTTTGTAAATTGGCCCTGGCAACCCCCTGGCCTCATGAGACTTTCTGGCTGTGCTGCCAGGCCTTTAAGAGACAGTAACATTTTTTTGGGCACAGATAGATATAGAAAACAATAACATTTGGGGTTACCCAGAACACAAGGCATGTAGGAAAATATGAGCAGGTATCTAGAACAGTTGTCACCTCCAGTGGTCTAAGATTTCACTCTCAGATCTTAATGAAGTGATAGAATGTTTGAAAAAAGATATTCCAAAGAGGCACAACTTATCACACTCTACTGGGGCCTGGCCTGCACCAACCAACACTGTTTAGAACTGTTCAGCATCCTGAAGGAGGAGGTCTTCTGGATCTGAAAACATACCAATAGACACTGTGACTAAATCAGAGACCCAGCCTTCACATATATCAGTCACCTCTATAATTAAAAAGAAACAATGAAAGTGGAAGTCAACTCATTCAGTAAGGGATGAAGAAGCTTCTCCTAAGAGGGAGCAGCAGAGCAGTCACAAGAACAGGAGAGGAAAGAATGAAATCATAAATGAGACAGAAACCATACAATCCCTATCCCTAAGCAAGCAGCAAGATATGTGAAGCCATCATCCAGGGGAACAAACTCAGCTAGTTATTCTGATGCTGGGATGTTGGAGCCAAACATCAGGAATTAAAGGGTGAGGAAACCTAGCAGCTGGGATCCCTTGATAGGAATAAAGTCACTGACAAAAGGATTGTAAAAGGGGCAGGAACCTTCAATCTCTGGAGGCAGCTTCCATCGAGTGTGGACAGATATCCCATCAAAGAAGGACTTATGAATTCCCAAAGCAAGGTGACCACCACTGGGGGAGGTATACAGTATCTGAGGGAATTAACTGTGGTGGAGGCATATGACAACCAGGTATCCAACGAGCCATGTGAAATCCCATGCACATGGCCCATGTGGTGAAAGTTTGTATGAAGTGCACCAACACTGTACACCAACAACCTGGCAGTAATGAGTGGGAGAGACACAAAAGCACCAACTTTGGTTGGACTGGCTAGCCAACTTGAGAATTCAAAGAGAATCTCACTTCTTCCCTGGGTCTCGGCTGTGGAGAAACTGTTCCAACAACTGTCCCAGCAATTAAAGAAGGATAAGTCTTCCTCACCCATAGTGACCAACATCTTAGCTATTAAGAGTCAACCTTTTTGTGTTCAGGGAGAAGTTTATCAGTGACACACACCACATGCCACCCTGTGGTTCTATCTGCCATGACCAGGAGGAGGACATAAGGAAGCTCAAGTACAAGAAATGCAAGAAAAAACAGCAGCGAAAAGGCATCCATCCAGGAAAATTACTGCCCCAGTGTCTGTTGGTGCTTAGTTGCTGGCTAGGGTTAAACCATAACATCAGGTCATATGAAAACTGTGGAAGATCGGACAGCTACAGAAGCTGAGCTGAGTAGTGCCACCAACCTCCTGGCCCTGGTACAGTGGAAGCCATGGGAGAGAGAAACTCAAGGCAAGAACAAAAGTGAAGACATCATATCTGGTCACTCTGACTGCTCTGATGAGAGAAGATGTAAAAGGACATTGTTGGCACAATGAATGTGCCAAGAATGCAAGAAGGTAACAAGCGCTTGATGACCAAAAAGATTGTGTTACTAAGGGAACAGGGGCAAAGGGGTCCAAGTGGAAAATTTTGTACGGAACTTAGAGACCTAAATATATGTGTGTTTACTGTAATAAACTGGCTTTGCTTGCATAGCATGGTCCGTGTCTTTTCAATTCCAGTGAAAACCTTTCACTGGAGCACAAGGAGACTTCTCAATCAAGTCAAATGATGTATCAGGGATACAGGCAATAGCTACACAGTACTGAAGTTCATCAACTACCAAAATTAGATAGCAATTTTCTATGGAATATCTCTTGAGAGGGTGTGATAGATGCACCCACTCTGAGTGAACAGAATTAATTACCATTTAATAATTATTTAATCATTAATAAAACCCTTTTAGTTAACCCTACAATGATGACTTCTTTTAATAATTAATCTGTGACAAAGAGTAACAAAAAATGCATTAACTTGAGCACAAAGTAAAAAGCAAGAATAAAAAAAGCCTAATGAAAATACTTAGGATTAATTCAGCTACTAATGAACCTAAATCTTAACAATACAATAGACAGCAGTCATCCTATATCAGTTGTTATTGTTTGAAATGCTTCAAGCTTTCTAAATATTAATTATGACATTAAAATTAAGTCGAGATTCCCTGAAATATATAACATCTTCAAGAGTACATTACAAGAATATAATACATTAATTTGACCTAAAACGGTATACTTTGTACCAGTTTTGCTATGCACAGACTATTTTACCATGCAGATCTCAGAAACATAGCCAGACACATAGAAATTTACAATTTCCTGTAATTCTTGTTACCATAGCAGAGTAATGAAATACTTTTTCCTCCTAAGTTGGTAGGTGCAATTAGGCATTTACTGGACTTGATGGACCTTATTATGCATAAGAATAGAAAGAAGCCCTACTTTCAATATACAATTAGGGAGTTCCCTCCTGTCTTACTACCTTATTGTATACTTAGAAGAAGGCCTTCTCAAAGATGAATATCCTCAAAGTGTTTTTTATAGAGATCAGAATGGAGTGGATAAATTTTCGCCCTGATGAGGATATAAAGCTGTCATATACTTTTCTCTATAATCTTAGGTTAACAGTCCTATCAAGAACCTTATTCCTAATTACACCACCATGTTCTATCGACTTGTGAAACCAAGACAGTCTCATCAGAAATTACTACAAACATCTTTCAAATCTGGCTTTTCTTTTTTCATCTGGAAGAAAAACTGATATCTCAGGAAAGCAGTATTAATTCCAAGCAACTAGTACATGTTCTTCCATTAGATACAGGACAGTCGGGTTTGCATCTTTTCCACATAATATATATAGTGGAAGAAAAAAAAAAAAAAAAAAAAAGGCAAGCATCATCCTTTAACCTCCCAGAGCATTAAGTCTAAGATGCAACTGGAAGGTATTTGCATAGTGAACATATACCTAAATCATTAGGTTTTATAAATACTCCAAGAATTTCACATGTGCTTCTACCTATTATTAAAACATACCTTATTTCATCAGTTTCTGGCACTTTGGTGTAAGGTAGAATTGCTCGAACTCTCCTTCTATCTTCCACAGGCTACAGTTTTAGAGAAGAGTTCAAAGATATTAATTTTCCCTTTCATTCTAGTGTAGCTTCCTCTCCCCAACATTATGCTATTCTGAGGCAAAAGACTGGTAATAGTAATTTGTATCCCTTTGCTAGTTTTAAGCTTTTAAAGGGTCAAAAATATTAAGAGTCGGAAATGCTCGATTCCTAAAGTTATCTACAAAAGTCTTCATTTTGCTTCTAGCCCTGTAACATTATCAGTCCTGTTAACTCCAAAAATCAAATTACTAACAATGTAATTCCCATGAAAGAGTACTTTGCAACTTACTTCCTCTTAGTGGAAATTTGTGACAATTTAACCTTCAGAAACATCTTTATTCGGGAGGGAGGGGGGCATTACTCATACTGATAATTACTGATATTGTCTTAAGGATAGTCGAAAGAAACAGCTTTCAGGAGCTTTGGTTATTTCAAGGATGTGTATTTCAAAATCTTTGCTACAAAACAGTAATATTATTTTGATATATTAAGTGTGTAAAACTCTACATTATAATGGTATTCTTTAATAGCCAAAACCAACACATTTTCTTATTTCAGTTTACGTACTACATTATTACTACATTTGGAGATAGCTGCAATACCTGACATCTAGCTTTCTCATTACAGATTTTTATTAAAAACCAATTTTTATCATTAGTTTCTATCAGTAAAACCTTGTTTATATATTCATTATACTTCACCATATGCTGAGATAGATCTAGAACTAGGGGGAGCCATCTACAAGGCTTTTTTCATAGAAAACTATGAATATCGAATGCAAGATTAATGATATTAATATTTAAGTAAATGATATTTTAAAATTTTACTACTTGCCTCTGGAGGTGCTACTGGAAAGAATAGTTTTTCCCCCTTCAGTAAACAAGACACATGACTGTAATAGCCAATTAGGTCTGAGAGTGAAGCAAAGCGACGTCCACCAATGTAATAATCTCCACACATGGCAATAATCCTGTTAATAAAGAAAAGGAATTTTGACAGAAGAATTGCTACAAACTGTTGGGATGGTTTGAGTTTGGGATTTTTTTAAAAGGAAACAAGGATGATGTTGAGTTGTTGAAGCAGGCTATGTTCAAAATACAATATTACAAACTCACTCTCAAAATGTTAAGAGCAACCTGGAAAAGCAACTTTGAGAAGAGAGAAAATACTGATAGAAGGACTGAAGTATTCCTTTAGTTACACAATAGAAAAAAAATGAAGAAGATATTTGATCTACTTAAAAACTATCATTTTTTTGTAAAAATTGTGAAATTATCAGTTTTATGAAGCTTGCAGAATGCTGAAAACAGTTTCCAATAAATTATGTAGTAAATGGGAAAAATGTCATACTTCCACCAGAACACTCTTTGTTGCAGTGTCAAAACAATAATTTTTAGGATCATAGAATCAGGTTGGAAAAAACCCTTTAACATCATGGGGTTTTTTAAGATAATGGGACTTAAACATTAACCCAGCACTGCCAAATCCACCACTAAACCATGCCCCTAAGCACAACATCTACACATCTTTTAAATAGCTCCAGGGATGTTGACTCCACCAATTCCCTAGGCAGCCTGTTCCAATGCTTCCCTTTCGGTGAAGAAATATTTCCTTATATCTAATCTAAACCTCCCCTGATGCAACTTGAGGCCTCTTCCCCTCATCCTACTGCTACTTGGGAAAGACAGACCAACACCCACCTGGCTACAACTTCCTTTCAGGTAATTCTAGAGAGTAATGTCTTCCCTAAGCCTCCTTTGCTCCAGGCTAAACAACTCCAGCTCCCTCAGCTGCTCCCCATCAGACTTGTGTTCCAGACCCTTTCCCAGCTTCATTGCCCTTCTTTGGACACACTCCATCACCTCAATGTCTTTCTTGCAGTGAGGGGCCCTGAACTGGACACAGTATTTAAGGTGCAACCTCACCAGTGCTTAGTAAAAGGGACAATTACTTCCCTAGTCCTGCTGGCCACACTATTCCTGATACAGGCCAGGATGTCATTGGCCTTCTTGCCCACCTGAGCACACACTGGCTCATGTTCAGCTGGCTGTTGATCAGCACCTCCAGGTCCTTTTCCACTGGGAAGCTTTCCTGCCATTCTTCCCCCAGCCTGTAGTGTTGCATGGGATTGTCATAACCCAAGTGCAGGACTCAGTACTTGGCCTTGTTGAACTTCCTACAACTGGCCTCAGCCCATTGATCCAGCCTGTCCAGATCCCTCTGCAGAGCCTTCTAGCCCATCAACACTCCCACCCAACTTGGTGTCATCTGTGAACTTACTGAGGGTGCACTCGATCTGTTCCTCCAGATCATCAAAAAAGATATTAAACAGGACTTGCTCCAGTACTGAGCCCTGGGGAACACCACTGGTGACTGGCCACCATCTGGATTTAACTCCATTCACCACCTCTCTCTGCTCCCAGCCACCCAGCAAGTTTTTTATCCAACAAACAGTCCACCTGTCCAAGCCATGAGCAGCCAGTTTCTTCAGAAGAATGCTGTGGAAAACTGCCAAAGGCTTTACTGGACTTGAAGTCTAGGTAGACAATATGCACAGCCTCTCCCTCATCCACTAAATAGGTCTCCCTTTGTCATACATGGAGATCAGTTTATCCAAGCAGGACCTGCCTTTTATAAACCCATCCTGGCTGGGCCTGATCACCTGTTTTTTTCTGCATGTGCTGTGTGATGGCACTCAAGATGATCTGCTCCATAATCTTCCCTGGCACCAAGGTCAGGCTGGCAGGCCTGTAGTTCTCCAAATCCTCTTTCTGGCTGTAGATAGACATCACATTTGCTAACCTCCATTCAATCACAGAAAATTCTGAAGGGCAAGATGAAAATATAAAGATTTTCCTCCCCAGTATTTTCTATCACTCAGCAACTCACCAAAAAATATACTACTACAGCCAAAAATAATTTCGTTTTGATGGACTCATGCTATCTGTCAATCATATGCTGTATGAGCATATGCCCATATCCAACTTGGGAGGAGGGGGATTTGGAGAACGTTCACCTACAATATTGGTATTTCAGTCAAACAGAAATATATAAGGAAAGTTTAATCTGAGAAATATCACTTTTAGGAAACAAATATCAGTGAGATTGTCAAGCAATGAAAATTTCAGCCATTTTTGGCAGAGAACAAGCCTTGGTGGAAGTGACACTTCCAGTCTACGGGACCCAGGGGCACATCCCTATATTTGGCTGAATTAACTTCAAGACTGTCAATCTTGAGGCTAGAAAAATGTTTGAGTGTGGCATCTGCCCTTCTAATAACAAAAACATATACACTCGGCAGTCAGCAAGTGAAATCAAAAGCCAGTCTGCTCTATGAAGACCAGTATCAGCAAACAAATTAGTTTCCTTCAGATAGTTCACATACTTAATGGATCCAAGAAGAAAATATTCTTTAAGATTTGAAAATATTATAAGGATTCCTTTCTTAGAAAGTAGCATTTAATGGTTTCCCATTTTCTGAGATGCCAGAAACAATTTTATGGTGGTCATAAACCAACATTCAATACCTGATATTGGCTACAATAAGCAGAAGTTATTAAAAATGAGACCCTTGAAAACTTAAAAAACAAGTATTAATGTAACTTCATTTTCTACTACTGCTACATAGTAATCAGTTCCCTAATAAGAATCAGTATACCTGAGAAGCATGAATTGTTTGCTCAGACATGATGCAAACATGTGCATGCTATTTGTTTGCTTTGCAAGAAAATTTGCTTTCTGTTTACTTCTTGTTATCTAGATAGCTGACAAAGGATTTTTGTAGAGCTGAAGATGCACTTGATATCCTATTTTGTGAAAGTGAACATTACACTGCAGCACACTACATGCTAACGTTCAAATGCCTCCCAGAACATCTGATTTACACTAAATGAGACTAAAATAATTTCTATAACTTGCTAATGGTAAAATAACCACAGTTACAATTTCAGATAAATGGATACTTGTATTTAGAACAACTAATTCTAACATAGACCAAAAGCTGATTCTAGCAAATCCTCATATTGTTAAACACATTACCTCTGTTTCTCCTTGTTATAGCTATCTTATAAACACAGATTTGCTATGACTTTGACATTCAAATATGTTCTTTAAGCTTCAATATCTGAGGAATTGACTTAAAACAATCTGATTACTACTAAGAAGCCTGCATGTTACTGTAAATTTAGTCACAACAGCTTCAGACAAGCTTTTCTATCCTGATAATGCTAGTTTCTTCACATTTTCATTCTTCAGCCTGTAAAGGAATTTTTGAAGCATGGTTTAAAACAAATCCTAGCAAAGAGCTATACCATACATGGAAAAAAAGAAAAGTAAAAAATATTCAATTTATAATACAATTGTTTTCTATACCATACTAAGTTCTAAACCCACAAATAAATAAGTTACAGTGTTTTAAAACATTTACTTCTCACCTAAAATGATTGACACTTGTTTTACTAAGGAATGAAAGGACAAATGAACCCGGTCTCCGATCGCTCTCTCGAATAAGGTAACTTCCAGGTTTTTCCGCTTGCCAAAGACGTTCTTCTGCAATTGTTCTGTCGAGTTTTCCATGATACCACCTAAAAAACATGTAACAATGAGTGTCCTTAAAAGTTAAGGCTTCTGTTTGTTCTCACAGAACAGAGCTATGAAACTAATGAAAGATCTCAGTTGAAACTGATAAAATTCTAAACCTTTATTTTAAATAAAGTTATTAGATTTTTACATGTGCAACCTCTCTCAAATTATTATTTCCAACACACAGAATTTGGAAAGCTTCACAGGTTCAGATAACCTGTTTCCCCAAATAACTCACACTGGAGGAAAGCACTCTGAACCCTCCAAAGGGGACAAAGGCTCTCTATAACCATCTTTTTTTATTCCTCAATTTGTTAATTTTCAGTAAATAAGTAGTACCATAGGTAACTGATCTGCTGTATTTTAAGCTTACTCAGGCTCTATTCGGGCTACAATACAACCTGTTTCTCAAACAACAAACACGGATCACAGTACCAAAATCTGCACCTAAAAAAAATGACAGCATTCACACCAGAGTATATTTCAGCCAAAATGTCTTCCCTAAACACAACATGCAGCCTATTAAAAGCAAATACAAATGTACGGCAAATCACAGACTTCATAATATGACAAAAGAACATTTCAGTTTAAGTCAAAGGCTAAACTCACTAAAACATTCCTTACTCTTTCCTCAATTTTGACCTCTTTCTACCCCAAGCAATCAAATGGGGGGAAGGAGCAGTGGAGGGAGCAAATCAAAGCAAAGCCAAGTGTTGCTCGCAAAACCTTTTAAAAACTAAAACTTTTATACAGCTAATGTTTTATACTATTTAAATTATCAGCTGTTTCAGACCATTCACCTATTGATTCTACCAATTTGCATGTCTTGCAAGAATTGCAAGAAAAGCATTTTAGCAGTGATATGAAAGTAATCTTCTGACTTAAAATACACAAGAAAAAAAATGAAAAATTGCAGTTTAGAGTAAAAATACCCAACAAAACAGCTTAGCTGGAAATAAAAATCTTGCAAAAAAACCACATTTTTTCTATAAAATAGGAATTCTCAAAGCCAACTTTCACTTCCATCAGAATGAAAGTCAAATAAATAAATTATACAGATTACATATAACAGCAGTAGTACCAGTGCCAACACCGCTTTCATTGGCAAAAGTTGCAGTCTTGTTAGTATAGTGCTCTCCTTTGCATCTCCCCATCCTGATTGAAACAAGTTAAACCACTGAAAGAATTGTTTTGTCTGTACACTTCATTGCACTTGAGGCAAGGTTAGAAAGATCGCATCTGTGGTGGGTTGACCCCAGCCAGCATCTAACCACACATAGAGCTGCTTGCTCACTCCCCCAGTGATACAATTCTGCGTGAGGCACGCATGCTATGAGCCCCACAAAGGTGCATTAAGCTCTGAGGGTTGACCAACAACTTCCCAGAAATGGCTTAAGAATAATTAGTGAGACGGCTGATCAGGTGTATTTAAATAAAAGAGAAAATAACAAACTATACAGAACAAAAGACAAAAGCTGTACACAGTGCAGGGAAGGCCCTTGCACCTGATAAGTCATCCCAAAAAGCGCCGAGAGACTTTGTGCTCTTTCTTAAGTATACAATGATCAAGGAGGGTTTTTTTGGCAAGCTGCCCCATAGAAACAGCTACAGATCTTGAGGTACATTTCAAGGATCCAACAGGTGCCTTTGTCCTGGCACTGAGCCAATTACGGTGTGAGGAGCATAGAGGATTCTGGTTCTTCTTCCTTAAAAGTTCCAGGAGTGTAACTTAAACTCTTTCCCTAACACCTGCTTGGGTGTGGGGGTGCAGTGCAACACACCAACTCCCAACAGAACAGGGTAGGGAATAGGAAGAACAAAAGCAAGAAAATTCATGTGTTGAAAAAAAGTTTAATAAGTGAAGAAAAAATAAGAAGGGGCTGGTAAAAACAGGAAAAAAATCCAAAGCAATGCAAAGTCAATCACATACTACCTCCCACAAGCAGACCAACGGCCAGCCAGTCTCTGAGCATTGGCTTCCTTGGAAGACACTCACCCTCTCCTTTTATTATTGAGAATGATACCTGATATGGTATGGAATCCCTTTGGCTAATTTCAGTCAGCCATCCTGGCTGTCTCTCCTCTTGTTATAAATGTATATTATAAAATTGGCTTTTTGCAAGATGTGTGCTATATGATTAATAACATTGTGGTAAGGATATAGGATATAAGTTTTTTTTATTTCTACTATTAGTAAAAGAAGATTAAGGCATAGTAGTAGTAGTTGATGTAAGTATGCTTAAACTGTCTGTTTGGTCAGGATAACATCCAGTGAACATGTAAAGAAGACTCTGCTACTGATATATCAACTATCAGCATCTACCACCTGAAGAAAGTACGGACCAAGGCCCAAGCTGGAGGTGATAATGAAGACACAGCCACAAAACACGCATGCTCTAAAAAGGCGGACCCAAAGAGAGACCATGCAAAACAGTTCCTAGAATATAGAAACTAGTTTATAGAATTATATGAATATTCATAAACTGTTGTAATAAAAAGGGTATTTAAAAAATGTCTCTGAGATAGCAAAGTGTAGACTTGGCTAAATGCCAAGTCACCTGGCTAGCCGTACTTGGCTTTTTTTTATCTCCTAATTGTGTTATTTTTTTTATTAAACATATTTCTTAAAATTTACCAAAAAGTGAACCTCGTTTTTCACAAAATGTAAGATCTCATGACCAGTCTGCCATTTTTTGTGTATGGCTATTCATAGTGGACCATGGGTGCATCCTTGGTCAGACTCTTGTCCTGCCCAAGGTGGATCCAGAAGGCCTTTCAATAAATACCTACTTTATTCTCTGGCTCTGTCCAGTCTCTATTTCAGGTCAGCCTTCCAAGGCATCAGTACCAATCTTTTTATATTGTCTTTGTGTGAGTGGAAGTATGTGTAACAGAGAAGGTGTGCTTGTTGTGGAGTTTATTTGTGTTAGAGAAGTGAATTGTATTGCATTGTTGGAAAGGAGGGGTTTCCTCTACTGTGGGGGGGAGTAGGTGATGTTCGAACTATCAGGGGAGTGGGTTGGAGTAGAGAGGCAGAGGCCAGAAATAAACAGGTGGAGTCCTGAGGGGAAAAAAAAATAAATTTAAAAAAAAAAAAAAAATGAATTGGGCTCCAAGAAAGGGAAGGGGAGGTACCAGCAGGTGTGCCCCGGGGGCGGCTTGGATTTGCCAGGCCTTGAATGTATTTGTGGGTTTGGAAGAACCGTCTGATCTGGAGGAGGAGGGGGACTGTGTCTCCTGCTGGGCAGGAGACACAGAAAGCCTGGAGATAGAAGTTTTAAAGATATCGGAAACTCCGGAGACAGAGCGAGCAGAGAGGGGGAGGGAGAAAGGCTAGGACTCCCTGGAAGTGTTTCCCATAACTCTAGTTCCCCAGCCCGCGCCAGCATTTCCGCCTGTGTCAGCCCCGGCCACGCCGGTTTTATCAGCGGGCCAGACCGCCCCGGTCCTTCCAGACTCCCCGGCTGTGCCAGCGTTTCCGCTTGCGCTGGCCCCGGCCGCCCGTGCCCGTCCTGGCTTCCCTGCCCGCTCCCCCGCCAGAGCTAGCTTCCCTGCCCGCGCTGGCTCCCCTGGCCATGCTGGCTTCTCCGCCAGCGCCAGCCTTTCCACTCGTTTCCCCGTCCATGCTAAGCACCGCTGCTCCCATGGCTTCCCTCGTGTAAACTGCCCCCGCCTCTGCCACGAGTTGGTCTCCGCTGGATGACTTTAACCTTGTCCGTTTGACAGTTCCAGCCTGGGTGCCGATTTCCGTTTTCCAAGCAGTTCCAGCCTCAGCCCCCACCTCTCTCCCTCGGACGGTCCCGGCTTTATTACCGATCCCGGCCCCCGCCACAGTTCCCTTAGAGACTCAGTCTCCCACTGTCCAAGGGGACTCCCTCCTTACTGAAGGGGTATTATACCAAGGCGCTGAGAGCTTAGTTGGAACCAAGAGGCATCTTTATAGTCCCTCCCCTACTCCTAAACATTTAGGTTTTGGAGACGTGGAAAACGGAGGGGGCGGAGCCCAGGCACGGTTAAGATCCCAAGAGAAAACTGAAAATGCCTGTCTCTGATGCGAGGAAGAGATACACTGAGGGGGGGAGGGGGGTTGCCTGGTTGCCTCTACCTAAGAAAATACCCGAAGGTGTTCTGAGAGGTACACCCAGGGGAAGAGCGGAGAAGTAGCGAACTCTATTTTCTGAGAAATCAATATTGTCTAATGCCTTTGATAACTTTAAGAGTTGGTCCCTAGGAGGAAGTATTACAGTTTGTAATTGACATTGGAGCAAAGAGAACTTGTGTAATAGATATTCCAGAGGGATGTGAAGTATGTTGTGATACTATAAAAAGGGCAGAGGCAGAGGGAGAAGAGTTTGAGGTTGTTATAGGGAATGTACTGCATTTAATAATTCGTGCTGAAATAAAATATAAATAAATTAATGGACAAGCCCCAGTTCTGGGAAAACTAGGCTTGCATTCCAAGTTGGGTGTCTCCAGCAAGAGAATAATGGAAAACAACACTGATAAAAATGAAATTTGGAATGTTTATCTTGTAATGTAGCAGTGAGGGGCCACCTCCGTGGCCCCCCCAGACCACCTTAAAAACAGAGCTCCATTCAAAGAAACCCAGCACCGCGAGCTCCCCACCCCCCCCCCCGACGCCGGAGCGAAAAAGACCGTCGCCGAAGCAGCCGGCGCTGCCGCCGCCGCAAAGCTGGCTCCCGGCCGCCCCGGCCCGGACCCCCCCCGCCGCTGCCGTCGCTGCTGAAGCGGTATCGTGTGTCCCCGCAGTCCCCGAGGCTGCCGAGCCGCCCGTCCTGGCACAGCGACCCCCGGCACGGCTCCAGCCGCAGAGCAGTCGGCCGCCCGGCCCAATCCCCGGCGCGGAAAACTCCAAAACCCGCAAAATCATCACGTGGCGTGGCCGCTGGGCGGTTAGCCGCCGCTGCTGGATGGCACGTCCACAAGCTCCCGAGCCGCCCGCCCCGGCCGACCCCACATGCAAATCAGAAACCTGAGGTGCATCTCGGGACTCTTTTAACACCAGAAACCCCTTATAAAAATAAAACTAAGTAAAATTAAAACACACAGGAACCAATACTAAGCCATGTAAACCCTAAAGTATCAGAGGAACTGATTTTTCCAGTTTCTATGACTCGCTGTGATTTCAAAGTGCCAAGCCAGAGGTGAGACCCTGAAGAAAACAAAGGAAATCCAGAACTCTGGGAACACTCCCAGCGAGGGAAGAGTTCTCCAGCCCTGCTCAACTTCCTGCAGCAGAGCTGACCAGCACCCTCCTCCTCCACGGCACAGCAGCGGGCGGCCACAACCCCTCGAGCAACCATTGTAAGAGCTGATTAATAAAGGCATTTTAAGGAGATTAATATTATCTCTGCCCGTTTTATTTATAACAAACACCTGAAAGAAAGTTCCCGGCCCTGGAGATGGGCCATTGACGACGATTAATCAAGGATGAGCAGAACCAGATAAGACTCAAGGACTCGACCCTCCCAAATGCAGCCTTCCCAGAAAAAAATAATCAACTCACCGACTCTGCCCAGAAACCTATTCAGGAGGGGGACAGCTTCAAAAGAAAATCTCAAGAATACATCATCCCAGAATAGTGGACAAAAGATCTAGCCTTGAGGGAAATAAACTGTATAAAAATTGGACTCATGGTGGTAGAATTTGTGAACTGTGAAGGATAGAGGCCTGTCCCTACGTTCACCCAGTCCCGATCCCGGGGTTGGGGCTGTCCTTTTATCGTGGCTTTCCAAATTTATTGTTATATGAAAATAAACTTTTTTAATTTTATTTTTCAAATCTGGCTGTTTCATTTATAACAAGGTTCCTGTCATTAAAAATGTAGTAGTTAAAAGAGACCAGGATACAGATGGGAGATATCTTATTAATTCCTGGTGTGAGTAATAATTTATTGAGGAGAGATGTACAAATACCATTAGGAATTATACCAGAAGGAGGGAAGATTTACCATAACAAGCCCTCCTAGAAGGGGAAAAAATATATGTTAATATCTTGCTTAAAAAGTCTTACAAAGAAAAGAATGTTAAGATGTGCCTTTAAAAGGTGTAGAGTGTTTACTGATTGAGAATGATACATACTTTTAGAAAAAAATTAAGGAAAAAGGAGGCTGCTTGAAAAAGGTTAATGCAGTTTTACAGATTAATGGGGGGGGTTCATTTGTAAAAGTTTTTAAAGGTTTTTTAAGTTTTTGGAAGTCTTGAAAGTTTTTACAAGTTTTTGGACATTTTTAGAAGTTTGGTTTTGGTTGGGTTTTTTTGGTATTTAGAGGTCTTGGAAGTTTTTAGAAAATTTTGGAGGCATTGAAATTGCCTGAAGAAATAGCTATAGAATACCGAAGGGGGGGGATGACCTCGGAAATGGGGGAAATAGTTTTTGATAGAACAAGAGATTGCAGTCAAAAGAGTTGTGAGAGTGCTGGTGTTTGATAAGAAGGAATTGGAAGTTTAAAGAATGTGGTGAGGAAGAAGAAGAAATTATGGATGAGATAAGAATTTTTTGTTATTGGGATTATTTTTTTGAACAAAATTAATGCTCAAATGCCATGAGTGAAATGTGTGTTGGAAGTCCAGGTGTAACCCAGATAGGAACCTGAAAGTAACACCCTAAGAGGTAATATTTGAATTGTGAAACTGTTGTTTATGAAGTAAGGAAAGATGAATGTTAAAAAACTATATCTTCACAACTGCAAAAATTGGAAGGACAGTTCTTTAACACCACAGTAAGAAGATGCTTTTTCAAGTATCCCAAACAACTGAAGCTGCAGTATGACTATTAAAAAGCTGCAAATTTTGAATCAGTGCCAACAAGATCAAAAGACCAGTGTAAGAACCTAAGAATAAACTGTAACATCTGAACCAAGTGATACCAAATTGAATTTTAAACAGAACTGAGTAATAATGAACTGGAAAAGACTCAAATAATTCAAAAATTTTAGACAAAGAACTTTGAACATTCAACAAGACTGGTGCAATAGAAAGGGTATTTAAAGAAGGCCTCTGAAATAGCAGGTTGTGGACTTGGCTAAATGCCAAGTCACCCGTCTGGCCGTACTTTGCTTTTTTGCTTCCTAATTGTCTTATTTTTTATTATTAAACCTATTTCTTAAAATTTACCAGGAAAGTAAACGCTATTTTTCACAAAAATAAGTAACTACAGAGAAGGGAGAGGAGTGCAGCTAGCTTTACTGTGCTAGTGAAAGAAATAAAGTCTAAAAAACTCCTAAGTATATGTTAAAAGTTTAAAGTGTTAAAATCCTCTTAATCGTTGTATAATAAGTGTATTATTGTTCTAAATATTTTGTAATTGTGAGTCCCTGTGGTGTAGCAGTGGGGGCCACCGCCGTGGTCCCCCTGCAAGGGCAGGGGGCCTGTTTGCTTGCTAGAAGCCGACAGCCCCACTCCCCACGGGAAAAAAAAGTGGCACCCAGACTGCCCGGGCAACCCCCTCACCGCCGATACCACTGCCACTGCAGTGGAGCCCGCCCAGCCTCGCTCCCCCACCGCAGCCCCCGGCCCACCGCGGCAGGGGCCACGCCGTGCACCCATGCCGATGCCGCCGCCGCCACCGAAGAGCCGCTGGAGGCCAGAATAGCACCACTGCCGATATCGCCACGAGGCAGAAGTCGCCTCCGCCAGGGTGGCGCAGCACCCCCCCCACCGCCATGAGACCCCGGCCGCCGCCGGGGCCAGAGCGGCCCCCAGGCCACCAGAGCCGGCCCGCCGCTGCTGCCGCCGTGGAGCCACCGGAGGCCAAAGCAGCCCCCCCCCCCACAGTCGGGCCCACGAGACCCCTGAGCCGCCAACAACTGGCCTGAACTCGCGCTCCGCCAAACCACCACTGCCGCCGCCGGAGCCCCTGCCGGCGGCCCTGTACCCGTCCACCACCATGAGGCTGCAAGACTCCCTGGGCCGCCGCCACCCGGCCCGGCCCTGCGCCCTCTCCACCGCCACGGAGCCGGCCCGGCCCTGCACCCCCCCGGGCAGCGCAGGTCTCCCCCAGCCGCTGCCGCAAACTGACTACCAGTGCCACATGCGCTCAAATGCCACGTGTGTCCCATTAGTATAGAAATTAGTAAAGCCCCGCTGTAAACTGGGACATATTCAGCACCAAAAGTCCCCTGCCAAAACAAACCAATGTAAAATCTGGACCCATAAAAGACAGTACTGAACTGGCTATGCTCTAAAGTGTTAATAAACAGTTTTTGGAATCTTGCTGTAACTTAAAAGGTGCCTGAGGGAGAGGATACCCCCAGATCAGCCTGGCAAAAGGGAGCTCCAAGCATACCTGCGAGGGCGGGGCTCCCGGCTCTGCAGTGACCTAAGACTGCAAAGCCAAACAGACCCTCCTCCTCAAGGTGAACCCGGAAGAGCAGACCATCCCTTGAGCCATCCCTTTAAGAGCTGATCAATAAAGGCATTTTAAGGAGAAAAATATTATCTCCACCCATTTTTAACAATTTGGGAGCTCATCTGGGATTGGCCACGCCCAGAAGAGGACCAGGACGGGAAGGCACCGCCCAACCTTGGATCTCCTGGACAGCTGGCCTCCTGGACCAAAGACGACAACGCACGCCAGCCTCAAGGGACACCATTGAGGAGCATCGGGTAAGTATAAACCCGGTGGCGGGACTGGAGACGTGCGAGTGTGGAGTGAGTGTGACGGGAGCCGGCAGCTCAGACCCCCGGAGTGATTGAGGACCCTTAATTACCACATTTCCACACCTCTGCGAGGAGGCTGGTCAGGAACAGGGGGAAGCGAAAGGAAATAGAGTGAGAGAGGCGTCTCCAGGGGTGTAGTGAACCCCCCTCTGGACGTGCGGAGGCTGATTAGAGTGTGAGTGGCACGTCATAGGGTGAGTGGTGCTATAGGTTTCCCCTAGACCTGTAGGGGCAAACCACCCAGGTTGCCTCAAGCATGTGGAGAGGGCAGAGATGAATGTGTGAGGCACGCACCACACCAGCACAGGTTAGAGGGGTGGCTAGGAGGCTGTTTCCAGGGCTTGCAGGGGTGTGGGGAGAGAAAGGGGTATTGGCCGAGGTTACTAGCTGGAGGTAACTGATGGGATACAGAAAAGGTCACACTGGTCAGGGGTGCTCAAGAGAGGGGTACGCTACCGGGTGTGGAGAGTGCACTGGTCAGGGGTCTTTTTGGGTACGCTACCGGGTTTGAGGGTCTCATACTGGTCGGGGGTACCCAGGAGAGGTGTATGCTACCGAGTACGGAGAGGTAGAACTGCTCAGGGGTGCCCAAAAGGATGCTACCAGGTGCAGGAAAGTGAAAGAGTTAGGGAAGTTCCAAAGTGCAAGAGACTTAACAATAGGGTGTATTGAGTGAGTCACATGCTGTGTGTCCGAGTCCTGGCAGTAAGTAGTGACTGGAACCCTGGGCCCAGGTTGCCTGGCTGCTTAGGGGGATTTGCCTGACGTGCAGGAGTGAAAGAGGGTACCGGCTGGGGTGGCGGCTGAAGCCCTAAAGGGGGTGGGCAAGTTTCAGGCCACTGACGGGCACCAGGGCTGGCTGTAGCAGGGGTCGGGACCCTAAGGGTGGGTCATACGAACTGCTTCCAGGGCCCACGAGTGAGTGTGAATTAAGTCTGATTGGATTTGAGTGAAAGTGCTTTAAGAAATTTTAGTTGAAGTTACCAAGTGAGAATGGGTACTTGGATAAGTAAGCCAAAAGAAGTTGAAAAACAAGAGAAAGAGAAAATACCTCATATCCCTCCAGGGAGCCCACTGGGAAAAATGTTCGAACAGTGGGACAGAGAGGAGAGTACAAGAGCTTTGAATAAAATTAAAATGATACACTATTGTGTAGAGGTATGGCCTACTCTAAGTCTACCTGGGGAATGGCCATGGCATGGAACAACTGACCCTTGGATGTGTACTCAATTAAATCAACATTTGAGAGCCCGAGGGGATATAGAAATAGAACAAATACAGTATGCTGCTTGTTGGCAAGAACAGAGCACTCAGAGGGAGAAAGTAAAGATCTGTAAATTACAAGGGCTGTCCTGGGTTGACAGTGCTCTCTATCCCATATCGTGGACTCCTTTGTTATGTCTAACAGCTGTTCCTTCCCTGTTAGCTGGGCGGGCACTGTCTGCTGGCTCTCTCGCGCTGCTGCTTGGCTTTCCTGGCTGTTAGGCTTGCATTGCTGCTTTCCAATTTCTGCTTATTTTCTTGCCCTTTCGTTCTTTTTTTTTTTTTCTTTCTGCCGCCTCTGTGCTCTGTTTGTTTGTTTGTTTGTTTGTTTCCTTTCCCTCTTCTCCCCTTCCCCCCCCCCCCCCCCCCCCCCACCTTTAAGATTTAGGACCGGCACCCGGAGCTGATCTGACTGGAGGAGTCTGAGGAGGATCGCCGGGGCCCGTGAAAGAAGCTCTGCGCCCTCCCCCTCACAGTAACCTGAGCTTTTTCTTTTCTTTTTTCCCTTGTGTCGGGGGGTGTTTATTTATTTGTTAATAAACCGGTTTTTTCCACTTTTTGTTCGAGAGATTCCTTCCCAAACCCAGGGTTGGGGGAGGGGTGGTAGAGGTTTTGTTATTAGGGGATTCCTTGGAGGTTCTCCCCTAATTCAACCCAAACCAGAACAAGGGCAAAAAGAAAAAAGTAATAAGAACAAGGAAGAAGAAAATAGCCCTATTTGGGATCCACTCAGCTATTTACCCCCCCCTCCTGCTTATCCAGATATACCCCAGGTCCCACCTGTAAACCCCTTTCAGCATTCCCAGACTGTAACCCCTGTCTCTCCTCCCATACCTTTGCCCCCACCTGTAAGTCCTCCTCAACTTCCTCAAACTGATTCCCCTATTCCTCCCTCTAATCCTCAAACCTTACCTACCAATACCCTTGTCCCCTCCCTAACCAGCCCTTCAATAAATCTCCCTCCATCAAGTAACAACCCCTTCTACTCAACAGTAATACCTCTGGTCTCCCCTAACAGTAGCCATATTCCCTCTCCCTTGCCATCCATGGTTCCAGCACCACCCGCCAATTGGGAACTGAATTTACCCACCTTAAGCATAGAGCCTTCCTCTGAAAATAATCCAAGAGGTCATTGCTATAACACCCGATTGTTGCCTCTGACTTTCTTGCTTTTGAGTGTTTGAACCTTTGCAGCAGCTTTCTCACGCTGCTTCATGTAAACAATATTGTATTCTTAGAATTTATCTGTATGTTTTGCATAGTTGTTCTCTGAGAGAGAACTTGATTGAAAGTAAGAGTGACCAATCAGGTCAGGAGGTTGTAACCTCCTTGGGCCAATCTTGGCCCACTGTACAAAATGTATATAAGTAGAATTGGAGTCAGATAATAAAGAGCTTTCCATGTTTGACCCTGCTGCTGCCTGCTGTCCTCTGTGAGGGTCCACACCACGTCGCAACGTGTTGCCCCTCTAAGGGCAGGGGTAACACCCAATCTAGAGCTAAACTTTTTCCTTTAAGAGAAGTTCCAATGGGTGGAGTTGCCGGAGGGGTGGGATTTGTAAATGCCCCCCTGACAGCCTCAGAGGTCAGGAACTTTAAGAAAGAACTGGGAAACTTAGTAGAAGATCCAGTAGGGGTGTCTGAACAAATAGATCAATTATTGGGTCCCAATACTTTTACGTGGGTGGAGATGAATTCTATATTTAAGATTTTATTTAGCCCAGAGGAAAAGAGAATGATTCGAACTGCGGGGATACAGATTTGGGAAAGGGAGAATAGAATGGGCCCCCCAGGTGATCATAAATTACCAGTAAGTAACCCAAAGTGGAACCTGAATAGGGAAGAAGACAGGAGAAACATGGATGATTATCGAAATTTGATAATTAAAGGGATTAAAGAGTCAGTTCCCCGTAGCAACAACTCAAAGCTTGCCTTTGATAATATGCAAGGGAAAGATGAAACCCCGGCCACGTGGCTGAGTAGAATAAAACAAAATTTCCGGTTATAGTCTAATATTAACCCTGAAAGCCCTGAAGGCCAGGTGCTACTTAAGACCCAATTTGTCACCAAGTCTTGGCCTGATATTCGGAGGAAATTAGAAAATATGGAGGACTGGTAAGACAGAGGAATAAATGAATTGTTGAGAGAAGCTTTAAAAGTCTATCTAAGAAGGGAGGAAGAAAAAGCCATAACAAAAGCAAAAGTTATAGTAGCTGTAGCTAGGGAAAGTGTGTCCAACCAAAATTCACCCAACAGAGAAGACAGGAAGCCAGTAAGAGGGAAATGTTTTACCACCCTGGGTGACCCCTAGAAAGCAAGGAGAAAATTGAAAGTGTTTCTACTGTGAGGAAATAGGACACCTGAAAAAAGATTGCCAAAAGTTATCTTTTGATGAGGCAATCAAGAGAGAGCAAGATGCATTGGAAAATATATTAAGGGGGGAAAGTAATGAAAATTAGAAGTGTCATAAACTCTATGACTTTCAAAAATGTGTTAACCAAATAAAGTGTAAAAAACACAGCCAAATTGGCTCAGATGCTTGCCTCTTGCCCTTCTGCAAATCAGAACCAGGCCCTAATCTGACATAAGGGTTTCCCCTTATGAAATGATGTTTGGACTTCCATTCTTGTTAACCCCCTATAGCACTGGAGGTTACCAAGTAGGAGAAACCGGAACCCAGAAGTATATAATGACAATTGGAAAAACACTAAAAAATCACAGAAAAAAAAAATATCTTCCCCAAACTTCTCCCCTTAACTCAAACATTCACCAAATTAACCCTGGAGATTGGGTATTAATTAAGTCCTGGAGTAGTACTCCATTGACCCCAAAATATGAAGGTCCTTTCCAGGTGCTGCTAACTACCCATACCGCAGTCCGAACACAAGAAAAAGGCTGGACCCATGACCCATGTTACCTGAGTGAAAGGACCAGTGCCACGTCCAAACAATCTGTCAAGCCCAAACCTTCCGAGAAATCTTCCCAAGTGGACTGTTATTCCACATTCAGACCCTTTAAAAATAACCCTCAAGAAAAAACCAAAAACCCAGTGAAGAAAAAACTATATAAGTCAGATACCGCATACAAGACAATTTTGGATTACTGTTTGTATTGATATTGTTGTGATATTGTTATTAAGAGTTTGTCGTTGAAATTGTAATGTTATTGGGAGCTCATATCAATCACTGAAGTTGTGAGATTGTTTGTTGCCTTAAGTTAGTATACATTATAATACTGTTATTCTAAGTTAGTATAAATTATTAGAAGAGTTACTACAATTACTAATACATATTGATTTAAAAAAAAATCAAAAAAAGTTGGAAAACTCTCATAGAGCAGACCCCAAGAAAGCTACCTAAAACTAACAGCCAAGTGTGACGGTATAAAAGAAAAACTCTGGAGGCTTAACCTGAAGAGCTCCTAAACCCAAGAGGCAAGGGCAGGTGAGACCTAAAGATGGAAAAAGTTCATACTGGACTCT
Source organism: Zosterops lateralis (assembly GCF_965231275.1). Lineage (NCBI taxonomy): Eukaryota > Metazoa > Chordata > Aves > Passeriformes > Zosteropidae > Zosterops > Zosterops lateralis. The sequence goes on from NC_139801.1 coordinate 8,398,907, forward strand.
TGGGAGGACTGATAATGGTCTTGATGATGAGTAGACCTATAGAGGGAGCTGGTTCAAAAGGATATTCCCCCATCTATGATGGGGAGAACTCGCAGTCCTTAATCAGAGTTAATACCAACGGAGACCCCACTTGCTTTGCTGACCTCCAACTCTCAACCTGTCAGGAGGAGAGAAAACAATATTGGATCACAAGAAACGCTGCCACCTTTAAACAGTGCTTGACTGGAGAGTGCTCTATAACAGAATGGTTTGGTCTGAAAGAAATAAATATTTTAGGAAGAGTTATAAACCTCATAGAAGAAGAACCACTAACAATAAGAAAAACTGAAATAGGCAAACCCCTCAATAAGAACTTGTTTATTGATTTGATAGAAGGAATTGATTGCAGGAAGTCCCTAGTGGTCAAAGATGTGGCCCAAAATTGGATCCCTTTTAACACCCAAAACACCTCATGGAAAGCCCCAAAAATTAGGCAAGTAATTGCGAAACAAAAACAAACTGTGATTGATAGGAGCAATTCTCAAACCTAGAAAAGTAAATTTTGGACCCCAGAAAAAATCATAAAAACATACAAGTCAGCCATCTGGGTACAAGATAAGTCCTGGAGGTACAAAACCCTCATTTATATGTTAAACCGGATTATCCGATCGCAGGCAATATTAAAAGTTGTATCAAATAAAACAGTCCTGGCCCTAGATCATATGAGCCATCAATTAGCCCAAACAAGAGCAGAAGTATACCAAATAAAATTAGTCGTAGACTATTTGCTAGCAAATGAAAGTAGCATCTGTGAGAAGTTTAATTCATCAAAGTGCTGCTCTGAAACAGATAATAAAAATAGAGTAATCCAAAACAGTTCCAAAAAAAAAAAAAAAAAAGAAAAATTGCATATGTAACTACCCAAAAGTGGACACCCTTAATTAATATGAATTGGTGGAACAATTTTAAGCCCCTCAAAGAAGCCTGGTGGAAAAAAATAGAATTCGTAGTTTTAAGTGCATTTGCAAGTCTCCTCCTTATTCGAATTATAACCTCCACAGTACAGGCAAGTCTTCAAATTTTAAGAATCAGCCCCAGAAAGCCTGCAAGTGCACTAGAACTAACCTCTAGTGCAAAAGAGCTTGATAAAGCAGAAAAGATTTATAACCAATACCAGAAGTTACAAAAAATATATTACCAAGAGTAAAATTGATGCGGGTCAAAAACCCGATCAAATAGAAAGAGGAGGGATTGAAAGAAATAAAGTCTAAAAAACTCCTAAGTATATGTTAAAAGTTTAAAGTGTTAAAATCCTCTAAATTGTTGTAAAATAAGTGTATTAATGTTCTAAATAATTTGTAATTGTGAGTCCCTGTGGTATAGCAGTGGGGGCCACCGCCGTGGTCTCCCTGCAAGGGCAGGGGGCCTGTTTGCTTGCTAGAAGCCGACAGCCCCACTCCTCACGGGAAAAAAAAGTGGCACCCAGACCGCCCGGGCAACCCCCCCACCGCCGATACCACTGCCACTGCAGTGGAGCCCGCCCAGCCTCGCTCCCCCACCGCAGCCCCCGGCCCACCGCGGCAGGGGCCACGCCGTGCACCCATGCCGATGCCGCCGCCGCCACCGAAGAGCCGCTGGAGGCCAGAATAGCACCACTGCCGATATCGCCACGAGGCAGAAGTCGCCTCCGCCAGGGTGGCGCAGCACCCCCCCCACCGCCATGAGACCCCGGCCGCCGCCGGGGCCAGAGCGGCCCCCAGGCCACCAGAGCCGGCCCGCCGCTGCTGCCGCCGTGGAGCCACCGGAGGCCAAAGCAGCCCCCCCCCCCACAGTCGGGCCCACGAGACCCCTGAGCCGCCAACAACTGGCCTGAACTCGCGCTCCGCCAAACCACCACTGCCGCCGCCGGAGCCCCTGCCGGCGGCCCTGTACCCGTCCACCACCATGAGGCTGCAAGACTCCCTGGGCCGCCGCCACCCGGCCCGGCCCTGCGCCCTCTCCACCGCCACGGAGCCGGCCCGGCCCTGCACCCCCCCGGGCAGCGCAGGTCTCCCCCAGCCGCTGCCGCAAACTGACTACCAGTGCCACATGCGCTCAAATGCCACGTGTGTCCCATTAGTATAGAAATTAGTAAAGCCCCGCTGTAAACTGGGACATATTCAGCACCAAAAGTCCCCTGCCAAAACAAACCAATGTAAAATCTGGACCCATAAAAGACAGTACTGAACTGGCTATGCTCTAAAGTGTTAATAAACAGTTTTTGGTATCTCGCTGTGTTATATGTGTGTATTATAAAATTGGCTTTTCGCAAGATGTGTGCTATATGATTAATAACATAGTAAGGATATAGGATATAAGTTTATTTCTGCTATTGGTAAGACTAGATATAAAGGGAGTAGTTGATGTAGCAGCTGCTTAAACTGTCTGTTTGGTTGGGATAACATCCAGTGAACATGTAAAGAAGACTCTGCTACTGATAACACCAACTATCAGCATCTACCACCCGCAGAAGGCACAGACCAAGGCCCAAGCTGGACGCGATAAAAAGGACACAGCCACGAAACACGCATGCTCTAAAAAGGCGGACCCAAGGAGGGACCATGCAAAGCAGTTCCTGGAATATGGAAACTAGTTTATGGAATTTTATGAATATTCATATATCAATATAACGAAAAGGGTATTTAATGAGTATCCCTGAGAAGGCAAGGTGTGGACTTGGCTGAATGCCAAGTCACCCGGCCGGCCGTTTTTGGTTTTTTCTTATCTCCTAATTGTCTTAATTATTTTATTAAACATATTTCTTAAAATTTACCAAAAAGTGAACCTCGTTTTTCACAATTTGGGGGCTCTGCCGGGATATACCTCGTCCTTGAAACCCCAGGAAATCCAGAGCAAGGGAGGCGCCCCGCCTGGGTTTTTGGCGGCCCAAAAATTTGTTTTTCCTGGTGAGAATTGGGGATTGCAGGTAAACATCCAAAGAGACAAGCAAGGAGAAAGAAAAAAGCAAGTAAGGAAAAGGGAAAAGGCTCCCTAAAACTGCAGTATTTTTGCTCCATAAAAACCTCATGCACGAAGAACCTGAGAAAGAAAATGGTTGTGAGTATTTCTCAGGGGAGCGGGTTAAAGGGGGGGTCTGCGTGCTGTGTGAATGGGACACTGGCTGGGTGCTCCAGACTGGTGAAGTGAGTGTGGTGTGGCTTCTCATGCTGTTCGTTATCTCGCAAAGGAAACGGCCAGCACAGAGGTGAAGTGAAAGATAAAAAGTGTGAATGTGGCCCCCTGGTGATTGGGATGGGATCCCAGAGCAAAGAGGGGTTGTAAAAAACCTCGGGTGGCTGGGACGGTCCCAGGGAGGGGTTGGACCCTCAGGAAGGGAGCCGATAGTTTTCCTATACAATCCACTGGGAAAACGGGATACTGGGGGGGGGGGAAAAACGTTTGAACCCCCTGGTCTGGGACGGGGTCCCAGGAAAAGGGGTTGGACCCCTTAAAGGAAGAGAGCAAAGGACACCTAGACTTGCTGCTGAATTAAAAGGGTTACGTAAGACCCAAGAGCATTTAGGGTTTGGCCAAATATAGGTATTTTGGGGTTTTTGCCAGATTGAGGATAGAAACACAAAAAAGCCTTGCAGGTGTAAGGTCCAAGACACCTGGGCTTTGGAAAAGGCTGCCAGGTTGAGGAATACTAAAGGCTTGAAAAGTGTGATAATCTAAGAACATCTGGGGGTTAGTCAAATACCTATGAGTAAAAACTAACAAATTTTTTTTTTAAAAAAAAGGGTACTAATCTTTTTGTGTTGTCTTTGTGTAAGTGGAAGTAAGTGCAGCTGAAGAGGTGTGCTTGTTGTGGAGTTTATTTGTGTTAAAGAAGTGAATTGTTGAAACGGTTAAAATGTCTGAATGGAAAAGGGGGAACTGCAAGGGAATTAATGAAGAATTCAGGTTCAAGAGGGCTGTCTAAAAAGAGGATTGGTGCAGTTTTGCAGATTAATGGGGAAATTCATTTTGAAGAGTTTTTATTGTTGTTGTTATTGTTGTTGTTATTGTTGTTCTTGAGTGAATGTATGTGTAATATAGACTGCTGAAGTAAAATAGGAGTTTTTGTTTTGAAAGATGGAGTATGCAGCACATGGTGCTGTGCTGCTGAGCTGATGAGTTTTCTGTGCCTCGGGGGAAAAAGGGAGGGGGTGGTGTTCGGGCTGTTGGATGGCAGAGAGGAGACCAGGCAGTGACTGGATGGAATCCTGAAGGTGGGACAGAAGCTTGGAGAGTCTTATGTTAGAGGTCTTGAAAGGTTTTTTGAGAATTTTGGAAATTCTTAGGGGTCTTAGAAGTTGTTTTTGTTTGGTTTGGTTTTTGGTTTTTTGGGAGTGCATTGAAAGTGCCTAAAGAGATAGCTATAAGACATCAAATGCTGGGGGGTGACCTCAGAAATAGGAAGGAATAGTTTTAATGGAACAGGAGATTGGAGTCAAAAGAGTTGTGAGAGTTCTGGTGTTTGATAAGAAGGAATTAGAAGAAGAAGGAATTATGGATGAAATTAGATCTTTTGTTATTGGGAATTTTTTAAACAAAATTTATGCTCAAATGCCATGAGTAAAATGTATGTTGGGAGTCCAGATGCAACCCAGATTGGAACCTGAAAGTAACACCCTATGAGATAATGTTTAAAGTATGAAATAAAGAGAAATTAATGTTAAGAGGGTATAGCTTTACAATTGCAAAAATGGGAGAGGAAGTTCTTTAACCCCACAGTGGGAAGATGCTTTTTCAGGTATTGCAGGCAACTGAAGCTGCGGTATGGCTGAAAAACTAAAGCTGCAAGTTTTAAATCAACGTCAGCAAAATCAAGAGACCGGTGTGAGAACCCAAGAATGAACTGTAGCATCTAAACCAGGTGATACAAAGTTGAATTTTAAACAGAGCTGAGTGGTCATGAACTGGAAAAGACTCAAGTAAATTTGGAAGTTTTGGACAAAGGACTTTCTCTGTTTTACTTCTCTGCATAACACCTAAAAATCAGTCTGGTCTATCAAATGCTACCTCTGTTTCTTCACAGCTACAAAGAAAATAAACTTTCAAGTAATTCTAGTGTGGGGAATTAAAATTGAAATATGTAATATTGTTTTTTGAAAGTGTTTATGTCACTCCACTGTATAATATTGCAGGTACATGAAAATCACAAGAAGAAGACGGGCTCCATATCCCTAACATTTTGGCTAATTTATTTTAGGTTTTATATCTTACAGAACAAACAATATGTTTTTGCCTCCTTTATTTTTCCTATTTTTGTGTGTGTTTAAGGTACTTCTTTCATACTAACTTAAAGACATTTTATTACTTATTAATCTGTTTTGTTTCAAGAAGGAGGGCAGAGAAGAGCGCCTATGTGAAATATCAAGAGGATATGTTAGTGCTCACAAAATATAGGGTGAACTACTACCCGGCAGAGTGGGAATTAAGGAAAGAGTTTTCAACTGAACTGGTACTGTGTCAAAGTTAATACAGTAGCTGTGATTCCTTTGTGTACACACACAAACATGCAGATATTTGTAACCAATACAGGACATTCTTCAGTTACGCTGGCAGTGTTGTCCCCACAAAAAGGTACAGATAATTACTGATAGAAATCTAGTTCTGTCAGGTTTATTCTCAAGAGCAAATTTTTCTTCTACTATTTAGAAGTCATGAGAAGGGATATAAAGATTTGCTCTTCAAATGAGTGGATCAAAAATAATTTAAGGTACTAATTATATAACTTTATAAGGTGGAAAAACTTTGTCATTCGCCTCTTAGACAGAGGTTGAGATGTAGGTATTGGTTGAGAAGTTTTTTTTTGGGGGGGGGTTTTTTCTTTTTCTATGGGCAGTTCTTTGTGTATCTTTGTTAAGAAACTTTTGAAGGTGTTTTGGTTTTCTTTTTTATATAAGAAGATGTCAGATTTTCTTGTCGAATATAAGGTGAGATAGTATGAATGACAAGATACTTGCTGCTTGGAAATATTATTGTGGTATATGCAAAATTTTTTAGTAGTTTCATTTATTTCCCTGCTTGATAAGTTACTATAAATTTTGCAGAAACTGTTTTGGAAGCTTTTTTTTCTTAGTTTTCCAGCTGGCTGCAGATGAGACCTAGCTCACAAAACTGGTGGTGTTGATTGTCAAAGGGGGTTCTTATCGAAGTTTCTAAGGAGTATCTAATCTTTCAAATCAATGCATGTCAAATTGAGTGAATGTGTTTGCCTTAGATAGAAATAAATCCTATAGTGTATGTACCTTTCTAAGTTCTCCTAAATAGTGAAGGAAAATCTTCTAGAATAGCAAGAATTCATTGTCTTCCTGCCCTAAGAATAGGCTGAGCAGAGGATTGGCTCAACAGAAACCTTCAATATGATAAAACTCTAACATCAGAAGGGGTAAAAGACGCTTCTGTTGTTTTTTTGTTTTGTTTTGTTTTTTCTTTCTCTCTGTAGTTTAGGTTATTTTTTAGTAGATTTTTTCTCTCTCTTTCAATTTCTTTTTAACCTGTCCCTCAATCCTAGTTACAGTTAAAAAGGTGGAAGCTTTCAAAAATTAAATGGTATCAGAAGTGATTCCCCAGAGAGGAAGATGACACCCTAATTTCAGTAAAATGATCATGAGGAAAAGTCACAGTACATGGAATAGCTGAACTAAAGATGCAGTTTTACTCGAAGTGCAGCTCTGGCCAGCATAATTAATTGTCAGTTCTAAAAAGGCTTTGCAGCTGGCCTTTGGATTAAAAGACTTTACTGCCTTTTAGTGATGCATGTGTACATATATCCCAGTAAATGGGGATTACCAGTGCCTGTTGAGTGGGAAATACCTGAAGAACAGTGGAGAGAATTACGGTTTAAAAAAAAAAAAAAAAAAGTCAAAGGCAATTTGTCTGAAAACTAACAAACAAACAAACAAAAAGAATTGACAAGGAAATAGAGGGCAAGACTGGGTTGGCCGCTGTACTTGCCACCAAGAAGATCATATACTCCTGCTGTGGGTAGCAACCCCATAGGCATGGAGGGTGGAGGTATAAGCCATATCAGACCTCTGTTATTCCTTTTTCTGTCACTTCACTCATTCTTTGTCTTTTGCCTTATAGGATATTGGCAAAATCATGCTACAGATACTATTGAAAGTTCTATATGAAAAGACACCAAGGTTCCTTTCTTATTACACATACCCGTATCGACAGTCACTGTTATAACCCATCCAAATTAGACAGTTGTATTCATAATTGGGAAAACATTAAATTGCGGAAAAATTGAGGACCAGTGGTGACTGGTTGGAAAGTGTCTATAAGAGGAAATAATGGAAGCTAGAAAACAAGAAATATGGCTCAAAACCAAATGAATTATAAAAAGAAGAAGTGGGGTTTGTTATATGTGTGTATTATAAAATTGGCTTTTCGCAAGATGTGTGCTATATGATTAATAACATAGTAAGGATATAGGATATAAGTTTATTTCTGCTATTGGTAAGACTAGATATAAAGGGAGTAGTTGATGTAGCAGCTGCTTAAACTGTCTGTTTGGTTGGGATAACATCCAGTGAACATGTAAAGAAGACTCTGCTACTGATAACACCAACTATCAGCATCTACCACCCGCAGAAGGCACAGACCAAGGCCCAAGCTGGACGCGATAAAAAGGACACAGCCACGAAACACGCATGCTCTAAAAAGGCGGACCCAAGGAGGGACCATGCAAAGCAGTTCCTGGAATATGGAAACTAGTTTATGGAATTTTATGAATATTCATATATCGATATAACGAAAAGGGTATTTAACGAGTATCTCTGAGAAGGCAAGGTGTGGACTTGGCTGAATGCCAAGTCACCCGGCCGGCCGTTTTTGGTTTTTTCTTATCTCCTAATTGTCTTAATTATTTTATTAAACATATTCCTTAAAATTTACTAAAAAGTAAACCTCGTTTTTCACACGCTGTAACTTAAAAGGTGCCCGCAGAAGAGGATACCCCCAGATCAGCCTGGCAAAAGGGAGCTCCAAGCATACCTGCGAGGGCGGGGCTCCCGGCTCTGCAGTGACCTAAGACTGCAAAGCCGAACAGACCCTCCTCCTCAAGGTGAACCCAGGAGAGCAGACCATCCCTCAAGCCATCCCTTTAAGAGCTGATCAATAAAGGCATTTTAAGGAGAAAAATATTATCTCCGCCCATTTTTAACAGTAGCTGAGAGGTTTCTCTGAGAAGGGCAGAGATACCGTGAGATTTGGGCTGGAGGAAGGGGTTGGGTGCAGCTCCTAGCTTTCTCTTGCTTTCTCGACTTTCAGAGGGGAAAAAGGTTGCTGTCGCTGTGAGAAGAATTCGTCACCACTGTATGGTTCCGTCTCCTGCTGCCTTTCTTCTACCGTGAGTGGAGCTCTGCTCGTAAGAACGGCCACTGGGACCTTATTAACACCCTACCGCGCCAAACAAAGGACCCTTCATCATCTGCTCGAGTGCCTCAGGGGAAACCCCGGGATCCCCAAGCCGCTTCCCTCTCCACAAGGGAGCCTCTCACAGCGGGTTTGAGAGCTGGGCTGCCACTGCCCAGCCCTCACCCTTTCTTTGCCACTGCTCTGGGTTTTTGCTATACTGTAGCTCCGCAACCCCTGCCTGCCGGGATGTCCCGTGGTTACAGCTAGAGCTGCGGAGTTTCTGATATATCTCTTCAACCACTCCGGGATTTTATTTTGCTCATCCCTGCTATTCCAGCTTACTGCTTCCGAGGTCCCTGCTACATCTCCTTTTGCTGTCCAGAAGGGGCACCGGGATTGGCTGCCCCTGGGGGTTTGTAAAGGAAGCCCCTTTTCCATCCCTTCCACCGTCTGCATCTGCCATTATCCACATGAAAGAGATAGCCGAACTCATGCCACAGTGCCCTCTGCAGCCACAGGAGAATCATCGCACCTGCCCTGCCCGGCTGAGGAGCCACCAGTGCCCCTGTCAGCTGCGACCATAACTACACCAAAGGAGAAAGTGCCTGCCAGCCAAGAGAAGGCTGTTACTGGGTTTCTGGTTTAGTTTGTTGTTGCTGCCATTATTGCTGTTTGTTTGCCTAGTTATATATATACATACTAGTAAAGAACTATTATTCCTTTTCCCATATCTTTGCCTGAAAGCCCCTTAATTTCAAAGTTATAATAATTCAGAGGGAAGAGGGTCATATTTTCCATTCCAAGGGAGGTTCCCGCCTTCCTTGGCAGACACTTGTCTTTCAAACCAAGACACTCTCGTATGATCCTTTTAGAGAAGCTTTTAATATATGGGCAGGATAAGCAAACAGTGAGGTGGACTGAAAATTGGCTGAACATCAAGGCCAAGAGAGTGGTGGTCAGCAGCATGTCTAGTTGGAGGCCGGTATGTACTCCAGGGGTCAACACTGGGTCTAGTCCTGTTTAACATTTTCATTCATGATCTGGACAATGAGGCAGAGCATATCCATAGCAAGTTTGCAGAATCAGGAGGAGCAGCTGATACACCAAGGGGTCATGCTGCCATCCAGTGGAACCTTGACAGGCTGGAAGAAATGGTCTGACAGGAGCCTCATGCAGTTCAATGACAGGAAGTGCAAAATCCTGCACCTGAGAAAGAATAAGTCCAGGCACTAGTATGTAGAAGAGGCTGACAACTAGTCTGTGCAAGAAGAGTTAGCTGATAAAATTCATGTTTACCCCTGAAAGGAATTTTACCAAAGTCGTTAACATGGAAAAAGAGAAGAGAAGAGAAGAGAAGAGAAGAGAAGAGAAGAGAAGAGAAGAGAAGAGAAGAGAAGAGAAGAGAAATAAAAAAAAAGAAATCTGCAGCTGGAAGAAGTATTTTTAGAAAAGTTTTGTAAATGCTAGCTGAAAACAGTGGTGGAGATTGCTTTGTACTGTGAAAAATGAGTTCTACTCTCTTTTAAAAATTTGTAAGTTTAATAAAAAATAAAAATAGACAATTAGGAGACAGGAAGGGCAAATGTTCCAGCTGGGGTGCCTCACCAGAAAGCACACCCTTCTCTTTCAAATACTGTATTTTAAGGATTGCTGTTTTACATATTCAATAGATATTGAAACATTCGTTTCTGTTTCAAGTATCCCCAATCATCTTATTTGATAGATTTGTGAGTGGCTCCACTCTGGTAACATGGGTCTTGGCTGTTTTTATTTTGATAAACAGAAATCCAGCAGCCTTCATGCAGGGCCACAAGGTGACGACCCTTCCCCCATACTTTTTGGCCTAGTCAACTCAGATGTCACAAAGAGAAAAAAAAAAAAAAAAAAAAAAAAAAAAAAAAAAAAAAAAACCACCCTTGTCTTTCCACTATTCACACTATGTCTATCAGAAAATACACTCATCACTTTTCCAAACTTCATCAACAAAACATAATACAGTACAATTATACATATAGTATTCATTCTAATATTTGCGTAAAACCAACTTTATAATGTGCATTTATGACAGTACCAATGAACACTGTGTTGGTTTATTGAAACCAATGAATGAAGTATAAACTTGTTAAGGAATGTATAAAAGACAGCATGCGGCCATAATAGAGAGCCTTCTGAAAAGTTTTACCATGTGTTGCAGGCTGTTCAAGCTGCAGTTTGTTTAAGTTTTAAAGTTTCTAAACGATTCTGTACCCCTCTGTTTAGTCTCGGTCTGGGGTTCTGTCTCAAAACCTGCTGCTGTCAGCTATCCAGACCACAGCCCATTTTTCCTGAAGACTCTAAGCCAATCTCTCCCCAAACCAAATTTCATTTGTCCGTATAATTTGTTTTCCTTTTACTGGTTCCCTATTAGCCCCAGAACCCTTTGTTTACCTTTTTTCGCTTCCCCGCGATTGGCCAGGAGTGGCTGCCCACCCGAACCCTTCTGGTATTTAGCCTGCCATGCCCGCGGTCTCTTTGTCTGTTCGTTACGGCGATTCAGATAATAAACTCTTTGGATCTAAGACAACAGATCTCCCTTCCTCGATCCCTGCCCTCTGCCTGCGCCGAAGAAAGATACCTAAGCCTCTGAACTGAAAAGTTGAGAGACGCCTGCCCTGCCGCTTGGCTCGGAGTAGGTGTCCCACACTCTATCGCCCGTGCTGGAAATTTGAGCTAGCACGGAGGTTCCGGCCCGGCGATAACCGTGTCACTCTATATGACATGTCCATCTCAACAGTGACACTAGTACACATACTGGGGGCTTACCAGCTGGAAAGTAGCTTTGCAGAAAAGGACCTGAGGAGTCCTGATGGACACCAAGTTGAATATGAACCAGCAATGTGCCCTTGCTGCAAAGAAGACAAATGGTATCCTGGGCTGCATTAGAAGGAATGTTGCCGGCAGGTGTTGCCAGCAGGTTGGGGGAGGTGATCCTTCCCCTCTACTCAGCACTGGTGAGGCCACATCTGGATTCCTATGTCCATGGAGTATAGCCTTCAATAATTATTGTAAAGCTATGCACTTTCAAAAAAACTTTTTATTAGCTACTGTAATAAACAAATGTTGCAGAACTCTGGACTTGCTACCTCTGACAAATTCAGCTGAAGAAACTATAACTTCATACCACACTGAGACAAAACATTTTTTTCTTTTACTCAAACCATATTTGTTAAATACTTCTCTACCCAGCTCTCTCTTTTTTTCTCACTAATGTTGTCTCAACAGATACCAAGTGACTATAACAATACATCTACAATAGAAAGGATTTTTGTTATCAAAGGATTTCAAAGGATTTTCATTTCAACTTAATAATCACCACTTAAAGAAACACTATATGAAAATATAAATTGTGTCAGAATATACTGGAACTGCTTTTGTCATCTTAATGCAACACTAAGATATATCTTGTTAACTTTAAGATTTTTATTCAAATACATAAACAACTAAACTATTTCACATATCACCAGTTTACTACTGAATTAAGTATCATTAATTCCTTAAACTTTGTAGGCATTTCTGTAACACCATTTCAGACTGCCATCAACCTCTGGCAGTAAGCTTTGCAGATGGGGTAGATAGTGCAGAGAAAAACACCCAACACACAAAGGGAATTGTCCACTCTATTACCTAGCATCCTGTGCCTCCCACCTACCATTAAGCTACAGCATAAACATACTACTTCTATACTCAAATGAAACAGTATACACTGAACAGACAATCATTAAGTCGGTCCCATTCAGGATTGTGGTGCATTGCCTTGCAGTATTTGCATGCCCTCTGCACACTAAGGACAGAACTGAAACAGAGGTAAGATGTGTGATGATTGGTTAACATGTCCATATAGTGCTTCCACAATTCAACAATCAAAGAGGTCAGCCCAATCAGGGAATTCTGAAATCCCTGAGCACATTAGCTGGTCTGTGTCATTCATCCAAAGAAGTCACACCCTGCTTCTTGCCACCCTGCTCAATAACCATGGTTATGTAAGCCTTTGCACTCATGGATATTAAGTTCAGCCCAGTACTGGTAAATAATTTATTTGCTGTTGTTTTGACCTGGATAATTGTACTAGTGAATTATTGAATGTGTTGTAAAAACATAGATAATTGTACTACTGATCTCTATTTAGCAATAGCTTGTTTATCCCTAAAGCTGTTAGGTCTAGCATCTCTTACTGTATCCAGAACCTATAGCTTGGCAGTGCCTCCTTAGGCTGTTACAATGATCAAAGATAAATATCAGTCATGCTTTGAGTATTTTTTTAGCAGAATTCGTTACATATTGACAAGCTTCTCCCACTGCTACAAAATTAATCATTAAAATTTATTCCTATTTTCCTGAAGTACTTGGAAAATAGGAAGTGTATTAGGTGTTTGCTTATAATATTAAAGACAGATCTTTGTTCAATTCTATAAAAACAGATGGTATGACTACAAAGAAAGTATACTTCCAAAATAAAACATCAGGACTGAAAGAATAAAACTTACTATCAACACAGAGCTAATTTAAATTACTTAACTGACAATGGTAAAAAAAATTACTTTGTATTAAAATAGATGTATGAAAGAGAAAAGAAATTCTGATTATTTTTAATTAGCCATCAACTTTTAAAAAAAAGTCACAAAAATTATGTTACAAAGAAAAAACAGGTAAGTAGATGGAGGTATAAGTTTCGGAATCAATTTTTCAAAATCTATTTTGGTGCCTAAATGTTTTTATATTGAAGGACCTGCAAGAACAAATACTCAACTACACAGTTATGCTGGTCCTGCAAAGACTTCAATATCGCTTTTGCCTTAACAAGCTAAGTAGCCTCACGGACCAACAGAGAAAATCAAGGCCATCACAGTCATGCTTTTTTGTCAGAAATTTTGTATCCTCTTTTATGAAAGTTAACCTTCATGCTATCATGCGAGTTACAATACTCTGATAGCAAAATCTACTTATAATTGTGAAAAGAGTAATGATTACTTAGTATCAAACACATGATCATTCATCAAGAATTACCTTTCTAAAAATATTTGAAAAAATGCACAGTCTTACTTTCTGAAATGCTTAATAACCAGTTCTAACAGAAAAAGCAGTCTGATCTTTCAGAGAGAACAGGATACTGTCTCTGACATAATACACAATATTGAAGAAGTAACTTCACCTTTATGTGCTTCTAGTTCCCTTCTCAGTCTTTATCTTAAACTGATTATATTGTTAGCTCTTAATGGAAGTATAAAACTTTAAGACTATTCAAACACTGTCTTCACAAAACAAGGTCTTATTCTTTATTACCTTTCACAAAAAGTCAAGAAATCAAAAGAGGAAAGGATTAGTAGAAAGCCTGCCATGGTTAGAGATTATTTTTTAAAAACAAACATTTAATATTACAGAAATAAACTCTCCAACATCAGAGTTATGAAAGATGGTAAAAATGAACCCAAATTCAGATGGGTTTTCAGATTAATTTTGACCTATACACCTTGAACATATCTGCCATCCTGTACCTTGAAACCATGTTATTCTCTATACTTACTATAACTTCAGGAATAACATATTTCTGTATGCAAACAGAAGCAATTTAAGCCTTTGAAACTATTTCATTTTGGGGAGAATAAGGTACCTACTTGAGGTCTGTTCCAATACAAGCTGTCGTGGTTTAACCTGGCGGGTAGCTAAACACCACACAGCCACTCGTTCATGCCTACCCCCACTAATAAGCTAGAATATACAAAACAAGTGATGCACAATGCAGTTGCTCACCACCTGCCGACCAGTTCTTGAGCAGCAGCCCCCAGACAACTTTCCCTCTAGCTGATATGCTGAGCATAATGCCATATGGTATGGAATACCCCTTTAGCCAGTTTGAGTCACCTGCCCTGGCCATGGTCCCTCCCAACCCACTCGCTGGTAGGGTGATGTGAAAAGCTGAAGAGTCCTTGATTTAGTGTAAACACTGCTTAGAAACAACTAAAAACATCTATGTATTATCAACCTTATTCTCATCCTAAATCTAAAATACAGCTTTATACCAGCTACTGGGAAGAAAATTAACTGTATCCCAGCGAAAACAGGACACAAGCCTTGCAGCCTTTTTATGTAAATCTGCAGACTTCCTGGAATTAGTTCATTGTTAAATCCAAAGGTGCTTAGCGCACTCGCTAGTTACGTGAACTCTATATAACATTATCTGATTTTTTTTTTATTTCGCAAAAAATAAACTGAGAACAGCTCTGCCTCTAGTGCAAGATTCTTTATATAACTAGCATTGTAGGAATCTCGATCAAGCTGATAGGATAACTATAATAAAAATATTAACGAAGACTTAGAGTTAATTTTTTCAATTGTTTCTTCTTTCCAAACATAAACTGATGAAAAACTTCTACGACACTTCCACAGGAGTTTGAAAAGGTGTGTGGGTCTGAGGCTGCGCTGCCCACTGCGGGGCCTCTCTTCCCCCTTCCCCGCGGGGGAAACGTCCAGGGGTGGCGGACACCCGACGGGGTCCAGAAACGCTGCTACTCACTGGTTTGTGGGGGGAGCGTTGAGCGGGATGGCCACCTCCTCCTCTTCATACTCGGGCCCATCCAACGAGTCGCCTTCATCCACATTTCCCAGCCCTCCTGCCAAGGAAGGTGGCTGTGGCGGCGGCGGCAGCGGGGGAAAGGCGACAGTGTCGGGGTTGGATGGGAGCAGCAACCCTCCGGACACCTCCGGCCTTTGTCCAGTTGCTGACAGTGCGTCTCTGGACGCCAGAGAGGCAGGCACGGAGCTTAACGCCAGGAGCCCCAGCGACGAGCACAAAGCCGGACCGCCAGCGCCCAGGCTGTCCCCGCCAGAGTCCACCAGGAAGGGGCCCTGAGACCCCAGCTCTTTGCCTCGACATAACGTGGGGTAGTGCTCCGACTCAGCTCCGCCAACGGCTCCTACCATCCCGGCAGCGGTAACCGAGCCGCCCTCCTCAGCCCCGGCCTCAGCCGCCATCATGTTGAGCCTCACTCCCTCCTACCTCCACCTCCCCCGCCGAACGCAGCACTCCGGGGAGGTGGTGACGACTTCCTCCTCCCCGCGCTTCCGCCTGCAGGGAGTGGAGCTAGTACTAGGAGAAGATTTCTCCAGCAGACAGGGTCTGGACAATAACCGTCTAGAGTGCCTAGAGTGATTTCTACAAGAGCCCAGCACTGCTGCTTTACCCCCTGCAGCCGCGAGGGGAGCAACTCTTGCGGAGATACAACTACGCTCTCACCCCACCCCTCCCCCAAAAACCAGCGAGGGCGCGCGACTGCATGGGCGGGGCAAAGAAGAAAAGGGGGAGGAAGCTAGTTAGCTAGCGACAGAGAAAAGGGCAGATTGGTGAGCTGCACTTGTGCGTTTAGTATCAATCTCACGCAGGGAGTAGGCAGCAGAGCGCGGAGTGTAAGGTAGCTAATGAAGATGGAGGGTTCCCTGCTCCCTCTTGAGTGTAAGGGATACAGGGAGAGGAGAAAAGAATAGGAAGTCCCCCACCATTCCTGCCTCGGAGAAAACAAACAAAAAACCAAACCCCACACCAAATAACGCCACAACAACCAAATGGGAAAAGGCAGATTCCCCAGATGATGCCAAAGTTAATTCTTCTCCCGGATTATGGCATGGAAGTTGAGAACAACTATGCGAGTCTCTTGCACTACCAAAGCGTGAAGCAATAAATACACACGTAGGTCTATAGGGAAAACAGGGTTGTTCGCAGGTCATTCCAGTGCAACAAAACCAAAACCAAACAAATAAATAAACAAAAGCAGGAATTTGCTCAGTGCTATGCTGCTGCCTACAGGGAGAACAGCTCTGGTGAGGCCCCCTAGCGCGGATGCTGCAAGTGCGGGGGAGAGAGGAGCAGATCCGGGCGAGGGGCGATGCCACAGGCTCCAGCCATTAGGGGCCGAGGAAGCGGGGGATTGAGAAGAAAACGGTTTTCCTATCCAGCCACCAAATACACAGTGATGAAGGTCTCGCTGGGTGCTCACGTGCTTATTCAGACGGTGCTATGCTTCAAAAGCCGCAAGTAGGGCCTTACCGATGGGTTAGTTTCTAGGTAAAATTGGGGAGTATTCTGACAAAATGCAGTATGGAGTAGTTTTTCTTGATGCTCTGGTACTTGGATCCAGACTTTTCAGCACAGTGGAAGTTGTGGTGCTTGTACAGTGTTTTAAAAATACCTCACAAAAGCCTAGATGCAAAAACCCCAGAATGATTCAAAAGATCTAGCGTTAATTGACCACTTCTGGGCCTGTCTTCACATAGAATGACAGCACTGCACAATGAGATGGAATTTTGTATAGTGTAGTGGTTTGACCTTGACTGCCAGATGTCCACCAAGATGCTCTATTCACTCCTCATCTATCAACAAGACAGAAAGAAAACACAACAAGAAGCTTGTGGGTTGAGATAAGGCCAGGGAGATCACTCAGCCATCACTTTCACAGGCAAAACAAACTAGATGTGGGGAAATTATTTTAACTTATTCCCCATTAAACAGATAGCAATACAATAAGAAATGAAAACAAATCTTCCCCCCCCCCATCCCTCCCTTCATCCCGGGTTCAGCTTCATTCCCAACTCCTCTACCTCCTTCCCTTTCAAGTGATGGAGGGAGATGGGGAATGGAGGTTGCGATCAGTTCATCATGCATTATCTCTGCTGCTCCTTCCTCCTCACACTCTTTCCCTGCTCCACTGTGGGGTCCCTTCAATGGGAGACAGTCCTTCGCAAACTTCTCAAATGTGGGTCCTTCTCACAGGCTGAAGTCTGTCAGAAAAAAACTGTTCCAGAGTGAGTCCTCCACAAGGCCACAGTTCCTGCCAGAAAACATGCTCCCACGTGTGCTCCTCCCCACAAGCTGCAGTTCCTGCCAGGAGCTTGCTCCAGCATAGACTCTCCATGGGCTGCTGCTTCCTTCAGGGCACATCCACCTGCTCCTGCATGGGGTCCTCCATAGGCTGCTATATTGCTACTAAAAATGTATTTAATCTGCACTTTCCTGAAATTATAGGGCTTTTTTTTCTTGTTACCCAAGCCCATGAGCTTTCACACCCAAGCTTATTTTTGTCATTAATTAATTCTGCTAACTTCAGTGAGTTCACTTGAATACATTAGGTTCACCTCATATGTAGGTACCTCCATGATCAAGACATTGTGTGACACATTACCAGGCAATATAACATGTAGGTATCTTTTTTTACATTATTAAAAGAACTAAAAAATTTAGCACATTAACACTTGCATCGCTCAAGAGTTTTCAGAAGGCATCTAAATATACAGGTTTTAAAAACTTTGTATTACCCAAAAGTATTAAGTGAATTTCTCCTGAGGCCACTAAAACAAATACTCCCACTTTCACAGCTTTCCAGTCATCACTGTGTGGAAGATTTTGTAGTTTTGGGATTTTTAGAATGTAGATGCAAAGGGACAAGATGGAGATTTTAGGGCAGTGCCCTGGGTTCTTCTTCTTCTCCCTTGGCATCCATCTTCTGCAGTGACATGGGCACAAAGTAGTTTAAGTGGATTGGATCAGAGTAGACATGACCCTGTTAGTATAGGTGATAGACATTGGCACAGAATTGTAAACAACAGCCACGTAGTTATCTGTAAAAGAGGTAGCGACCTCCCATCACGAGGGGTGTCACATCATGTCCGAGCTGCTGCGAACATCTTGGCCGGACACAGAGAATTGTAAGATTAAATTAATAAACAACGCGAGAAACCAAGAAAACCGAGACCTTGAGACTCCCTTCATTCTCACGCCGACCACCGAGCACAGAGACAGAGACACAGAGTCAGACCTCAAATCCTTCAGAGGTCAGGAGGGAAAAACACTCTCTCGGACCCACACGAACCACCAGCCTTGGAATCTCAGGTGAGAGAAACCATTAAAACCCGAGATTATTAGGTATAGTATTAGTGTGAACCCATTAGCCACCTTAAGGAATAAGTGAAACATTATCTATTTACATTCTTTCTCTGCTGTGTGCCAATGAAAATGTATCTGTATTTGTAAACTATCTAAAAGAGTATATAACCTGCCATTTTAGACTAAATAAACGGAGAACGTAGTATTAATCATAGTGATTAGATCTGCGTTTGTGCTCCTGTCCAACTTCCCGTTATTTAAGGGTTAACCCTGCTTTTGCTTTAGAGTTTAGAATACAGAGTGATATGGTAATATAGCAGTTCTCATAGGCTATATGCAAAGTCTGTAGGTTTTGTATCTCGCGCTGATTGGTCGCTGTAAGTTAGAATATTCAACACAAAAGGAGATATAATGTATTGTAACAAGGACCTCGCTCTCTTACCCCTGCCACCTCTCTTACCTCGCTTACCTCTCTCTTACCCTCTTATCCCTCTTACCCTATAGCTCGCTCTCTCTCCCTCTCTCTTTGGGGCATCCCTTCAGCCGAGGCTGGTGGCTGAAGGCAAGGCCCATTTACCCACAACCCTTGCAATAAAACCACGTGTTCCCAGAGTGTCTCAGGTCTGCATAGTTCCCTCTCCCTGCCATCCACGGATGCTCCCACAAGAGCTCAGTTCTCAGGCTCAGAAAATATCGGGTCTACAAAGAATTCCTTGCAGGAGAGGGTAGTGTAACTGCAGCCCTCCTTTATGAGATTTTTTTTTCTGGGAGAACAGTTTTAAATCCAACAAGGATTCCACAGAAAGAAAACTTCTTGTAAGATCAGCTGAATTGTTGCATCTCTGCCCCTGACACACCATTTGTTTTCATTTTACAGGCAGAGCTCTGTTAAGACATACAAGCTGGCTTCTATTATACAAGCTTTCATGGGGCTTTATTTGCATTACTCTATTTGAATAAAGGAACCAAAAGCTTGATATGTAAACCTAATACAGGCCAGCAGACTGGAGGTGGGCAAGAGCAATAAAAGCTAAGAGAAAGCAGGAGGAGAGGTGGCATTCATTTTTATGACATTTGTCTTCTGAAACTACCACTACACATACTAAGGCCCTATTACTTCTATTACTTCCCAGGAAGTGGCTGGACATTACCTGCTGATGGAAAGTAGAGAATAGCACTTTCCCCTTTGGTGCAGTTCTGGTCACAGCCGGCAGGGGCGCTGTCAGGCTCCTGGTGGGCAGGGCAGATGCTATGATCCCCATGCGGCTGCAGGGGGCGCTGTGGCACGAGCTCAGGGAGCACATGGTGATGGCGGCTTGGCCCAGACAGGAAGAGATGGATCAGGAACTCCGGAGCTGAGGCTGAAGATGCGGGAGGTCTCAACAGGCAGGGGATGCGGGCTACAGAGTAGCTAAAACCTCGGAGCAGTGCCGAAGAAGCAGCAGGGGGAGGGACAACAGTGACCCCGCTCCTAGCACGGCGACAGCCCCTTCCTCCAGTGAGGCAGGAGATAACAAGGTCCCAGTTCAGTGGCTGCTCCCAGGAGCACAGGCTCACCCCACACCAGAAGAAGCAGGACTAAGCTGGACTTCTGTAGCAGGAGTGAGTTCTTTTCCCCAAGCAAGCAGCTACACCACTCTCCTCTGAAGGCTCAGATCGAGTGAGAGTTTCCCCTCCTCTCCCTGTCTGAAGCACCCAGCCATCAGTGCCTCTTAGCAACACAATGGGGAAAAATTCCACTGGTAACAAGTAACGAAAAAAAAGGAAAGAAAAAAAACCTTAACCCCCAACAACTGCCTTTATCTTGACCCAGGAATTTTTCATCTTATTTTCTCCCCCTGTCCCCCTGGGGAGTAGGAGTGAGAAAGCCCCTTGGTGGGCACCTGGCAGCCAGACAAGGCCAACTTGTGATATGCTAAGGCCTGAACAGCAGGCCTAAGCCTGAGTTGACTTACAAGATTAATTTTGAGCGTGATGCTATTAATATTGTCAAAGTTCTTTAATTAAAAATAGACGATTAAAATATTTTTATTCATTGTTCTTAATGCCAAACTGGCTGTCGTAGAGATGTTTGTATAACCTTGTGTAGGATATATCAAGAAATTCTCCCAACAGATCTCTCTAGAGAATTGTTGGGAGAATTTTTTAGGCAAAACCCTCCCAAGCCATGGCCTGGGCTCTGGCCAAGCCCTGGCCCCAGCTGGCTGGGAAGTGTGCCATCAGAACCAGATGTTTTCTGCACAAAAAGGTAAACAAGTCATTTGGACTTGTCAGTTTGGGCCTATAAAAGCTGGACCCCTTTTTTGGACGAACTGGAGACCTCACCTATGGGTGGACACACCACATAGGATTTTCCCAATTGCTGGGAAGGGTTCTCCATATCTTTGCTGTAAAATGGGGCTCCCCAGCGATTGTGGACTCTGGGTAATGGCAAAGCATTTAGGTAATTGGTGATATATCTTTCTCAATCACTATTCTCTCTCACCTAGTAATGATTAGATGCATTACCTTGCTTATTTTTACTTGTTGCTAAAACTAAGCTTATTGTTTTACTAAATGTATCCTTTTACTTCTGTTTTGCCTCAATATTGATAGTAAATTAAGAACATTCTTCCTATTGGTGTCTGTGTCCATTCTATTGCCCACGTCAATAGGTAAAGCAACACAGCACATGGTGGTTGACCCCAGCCAGTAGCCAAGCATCCAAGAGTAAGGTGACAAGAATCCCAAAAGCAATTTATGACCCACAGAGAGAAAGGCCTCTGTGTGAGCTTGTTGCTTGGTCTGCCACTAGTCTGCACGTGGCTTTTAACCAAATAGTCTACATGGAGTTCAAAAGCAACTGCATCTCATGCTGTTTCTTCCTCAGGCAGTATTTAGGGAAGAAAGGAAGAAATGGTGATAACGTGGAAAGATGCAGGAAGAAGGAATGCATAGGAATTGTTGTGGCACAAATACATAAGAAACTTCTTGTGGAATTGGTTTAACCTTCTTGCAGACTCAGCTGAGACCTTGCTTCTCTGCCGTCAAGGTACCATTATTAAATATACTGTTTTTTTCTGGGATATTGTTCTTCATAGTAGATTGCATGGTACTTTGCTTTGTATTCGTGATGAAAACAGTGTTGATAACACAGGGGTGTTTTAGTTATGACTGATCAGTGCTTGCACAGATTCAAGGCCTTTTTTGCTTTTCACACTCCCCTGTCAGCAAGTAAGCTGGGGTTGCACAAGAAGTTGGGAGGGGACACAGCTGGGACAGCTGACCCCAACTGACCAAAATGATATTCTATATCATATGGCATCACATTCAGCAACAGAAGTTGAAGGAAGAAGAAGGAAGGACATTTGGAATTATGGCATCTGTCTTCACAAGTAACCATTACATGTGATGGAGCATTCTTTTTCTGGAAATGGCTAAACACCTGCCTATTGAGAGGAAGTATTGAATGAATTCCCTATTTTGTGTTGCTTGCATACACAGCTTTTGCTTGCCTATTAAACTGTCTTTATCTCAACCAATGAGTTTTCTGTCTTTTACATTTCCAATTCTCTCCTGACGACGATTGACAGAGAGACATGGACTCCATGGGTTGCATACATGAAGCCGTTTATTGATACGCCTAGCTGAGTTTATATACCTTTTCATTATATAAGTAATATTGCCAAGTGCATTGCTTAAGTCATGCCTCATACTAACTAACACAGGTATGTACTGTCTTATCTAAGTTCTGCTTGCTAAGCACGTATCGTACCAAGCACATCGCTCTCTTGCATTCCTTTCTCAAACTCCTGCTTTCGGTTGCCGAGGCTTGCGGCCTACTAATGCTAACATGTCCATTTCTGTCACGAGCTGAACAATGCTCCCAGCTCAGCTCTCTAGCTGTATTCCTACACTCTCCCCAATCGCACTTCAGGAGGAGTAAGAGGATATGTGGGGCTTAGCTGCCTACTGGGGTTAAACCACAACATTTCTATATCTGATATTTAGGATTTACTTTCACTTTTTCCTCGACTCTGATCTTCACTCAGGTGAGAAGCCATGGCAGAGGTCTATCTAAAAAAGCATGGTTGCTAGCTATGCTGATATCAAAAATGTAGGATAGAAAAAGGCATTATATAACCAAGCCCTAGCATTCAAACAGCGATCTTATCAGGCACTGGTAATGTCCAGGGGCTTTATTCCCTGGGAAAGAGAGGACAGATTGGCTGGTTAGAACAGTGAAGTAATTGGAAGGGTTAGTAATCAGAACAGGCAAGGAAATGGGGAATTGCTCAAAAGTTTGTCACAGAAGCAACTAAATGCATTTGTCTTAGGTTGCAATGTAAGATGCAACCAAAAGTATGTATTCTATTACCATCTGTTAAAACTACGTGGAGCAGTGTTCTTTATCTCTTCCATCACCCATCCTCCCTCTGGGAGATATCTTCTGTTAATAGGCCATTAAGTCTCACTGCATGACTCATACAATTACATCATCCCATTGTGAGATGCTCCACCCAGGGGGAAGAGCCAAGCATTCCTACCTGGATATAATCTGAGATTTGGAACACCACAGTCAGCCTTTTTCCACTGAATTCCCAGAGAAAGACCAGACCCTTCTACATCACCACTGGACCTTCAGAGGAAAACTATACCCTTCTACAGGATCACTGCTTCAACAGAATCACATCTGTCACTCCAGGAGGACTGCAGCCACCATTTAATTGGACAGCTACCAACACCCTCACCAACAGGGTGTCAGGTTGTATTCTGACTGTCAGTGTTTTTTTGTACTACTGCATTTTATTTTAATTTTCCTCCTAAGTTATAGGTTTTGGGGATTTTTTATTTATACATACTAGTAAAGAACTGTTATTCCTATTCTTATATCTTTGCCTGAGAGCCCCTTAATTTCAACACTATAATAATTCGGAAGGAGGGGGTTTACATTTTCCATTCCGAGGGAGTATCCTACCTTCCTTAGCAGACACCTGTCTTTCCAACCTAGGCATCACCCCAAACCCTATGGAAAGCACTGCAATTCAAAAGAGTTGAAGAGGATCTGCAGCTACTCAAACCTCAGTGACAAGCATTGTGGCTACTTCAATCCCTGTGATAGGCACTGTAGCCACTCAAACTCCAGCAACAGGCACTGTGGTGATTCCGTCCCTGTGACATGCAATGCAGCCATTCAAATTCTGGTGAACAGTATTGAGAGTGGTCAAACTCCAGCTACTTTAACCCCTGCAACAAGCATTATGACTACTCATATCCCAGTGACAGATGCTACAGCCTTCAGTGAAGTGCAGATGAACCAGAAAGTAAACCTGTGCAGGTATTAGTCACCCCTAAACACAAGAAGAAATGCACACGCAAGTCATCTGGTCCCATGAAGAAGAACAAGGAGGACAAGGAGGGCAAAGAGGGTAAAGCAGGGCTATCTCAAGAACAGGAGAAAGAGACAGAACAGGAGGCAACTACCACTCAATCCCTATCTCTGAGCGAGCAGTGGGATAAATGAAGAGATTTCAGCTGTCATCCAAGTGAGCACAATACCACCTGGCTTCTCCAATGCTGGGATAATGGTGCTTGAAGTTTGGAATTAGAGGGTAAGAAGCCAAGCAGCTGGGATCTTTTTTCAGGGAAGAATCACAGAATCACAGAGTTGTTAGGTTTGTAAGGGACCTCTGGAGATCATTCAGTCAAGTCCTCTTCCAAGGCAGGGTCACCTAGAGCAGGTGACACAGGAATGCATCAAGGTGGGTTGTGAATGTCTCCAGAGAGGGAGAATACATTACTTTCCTGGGCAGCCTCTTTCAGTGCTCTGCCACCCTCAGTGTAAAGAAGGTTTTCCTCATGTTGAGGTGAAACTTCTTGTGTTTTAGTTTAATGCCATTGCTCATCCTGTAGCTGGGCACCACCAAAAAGAGGCTGGCACCAAGAAGACATTGACAAGGCAATTGGAAAGGCAACTGTCCTGGGTTGTAGTGTAGGATGTACACAAAGTATTTATTCTATCAACATCCTCATGAACTGTTGAAACCAGGTGGGGCAGTGTTCTTCCCAGGCCCCCTTCCTTTGGGCTATCTTCTGCTAATGGCCCATCAATGCCTTGCCCATGACTCATAGGTAACACCCTCCAGGAGCTATCTCTGTTTAATGGGCCATCAAGGACCCACTTCACAACTCATCATCACATTGTGAGATGCTCCGCCCATGGGGAGGAGCCAAGCATTCTCACCTGGATATAATCTGGGAGTTGGGACAGTACAAGTAGCCCTTACCCACTGGATTCCCAGAGGACCAGAGCTACCAGACCTTTCTACAGGATCACTGCTTCAGGAAGACCACCTCATCTGGACTGCTCCCACCACCCTGCTCAGGTTGTATTCTGACTCTGTCAGTGGTGTTTTGTATTATTGCATTTATTTTATTTTATCTTTTTTCCTTTCTTCTTATTAAATTGTATTTCTGACTTGGAGCCTCTCACTCGTTTTGCTTTCAAACCACGACAGCAACACAAGTTCTTAGCCTTTGGAGACACCTCCTGTAAGGAAAGATATCCCTACAAGGAAGACATTGTCTTTCATAGGTAAATGTATCACCGAAAATCACCAAAAGTCAGGTAAATAGAACTCTTTAACACCAATGTAGCATTAAGAAGCAGGCGTTATTTATTGCAGGCCCAGATGTGTGTGGGATAGCTCCACCTAGTGAACATTCCAGTCCTCTGCAAGTGCGTTGCTTACATACATTCATTCATCACATTCTGTCGTGGTTTGACAGTGGCCCAATGCCAAGCACTCACAAACACTGCTTGCTCATCCTCCCCTGCCACAGCTGGGTAGAGGAGAGAAAAATTAACGAAAGGTTCATGAGTTAAAATAAGGACCAGGACAAAACACTCCAAGGGCAAAACAGGCTCAGCTTGGAGGTACAAAGTGGATTTTTTACTAATAGAGTCAGAGGAGGATAATGAGAAGTAAAATAAGCCCTTAAAAAACTCACCTCTTTTCCCCAACCTCTCCCTCCTTCCCACTGACAGTCCAGGGAGACAGGGTATGGAGGTTTGGTCAGTTCATCACCCAAGGTTTTCATCCATTGCTCAGGGAGACAAGTCCTTCCTCTGCTTCACCATGGGGTCTGTTCTGCAGGAGACAGCTCTCTGTGAACTTTTCTAGCATGGCTCCAATCTCATGAGCAGCAGTCCTCCCAAAACTGCTGAAATGTGAGACCCTCACATGGGCACACAGTCCTCCCAAAACTGCTGTGGCATGGGTTACCCTTCCAAAGAGTGCAGTTCTCCAAGGACAGGCTACTCCACCAGGTCTCCCACCGAGCCACAGCCTCCTCCAGGCATCCATCTACTCTGGCATGAGCACTTCCCCCACAGGCTGCGGGTGGATCTTTGTATCCCCCATGGGTCCCCATGGGCTGCAGGGGAACAGCCTGCTTCACCATGGTCATCAGCTTCACCATGGTCATCACCACAGCCTGCAGAGAAATCTTGACTCCAGTGCCTGGAGCACCTCCTCCCCCTCCTTCTTCAGTGACCTTGGTGTCTCCATGTTGGTTTCCCTCACATGTTCTCACCTCCTTCGCTTCTCTGACTAGAAGAAAAAACTGCACGTGTCCCACTTTTTTTTTTGTTTTTCTTCTTAAATATGTTATCACAGAGGCGTTGCCAACCTTTCTAATTGGCCTAGCTTTGGCCAGCAGCATGTCCTTCTTCAAGACCATCAGGGATTGGCTCTGTCAGATATGGTGGAAGCTTCTAGCAGCTTCTCACAGAAGTCACCTCTGTGGCACCCCCTGCTACCAAAAACCAGGCTGTGTCAAAGCAACACACATACATATGCATCTTAATTCTCAGAAATCTCATACATATTATAATTGCTCATTACCATAAAACCTTCCCTTGGTTCAGTCCTTTTTATGGTCTTATTTTGGCTGTGGCTGCACTCCTAGGCCAGATGTACTCCCCTCCCAAATTTTTTTATCTCCCTTCTGTCCTTGCTCAGTAAGCAGATCCTGCACATTCTGTTTCTTTGCTAAAAGTACACAGACACAGTAGAGCTCTTTGTTCTTAGATTAACCCTTTGGTATCTGTCACTGCTGTGTTAGGGGCGGCTGAATGAGCGACACAGACTCCAATCTTCTTAGAAGGCATATATCGCAGTTTATTAGAAAGCACACCTTTTTATAGACTGTTTTGATACAGCTGGACATGATTGGTCCTTTAATTAACCCCCTCACCATCATTGGCTAATTAGAAATGACACCCCTTTGTAAACATGTTGCAAATCAACAAGTGCAAACACTAGGTGCAAGGATTGGTTTGAATTCTTTCACTGAGCTTTCTCACAACTTCCCTGGACCAGTGCCTGGGAAAGTTTGACTTTCTCTCTCACAGGCCTTGCTGCTGTCTGATGCTTGAAAATTTCTCTCTGACCAGGCTGTCAGCATCTACAGGTATCAATTCCCCCATTTGAAACCTCTCAAATTCCTTAAGGTCATCTGAAGTTTCAACTCAGGTTTCATCTATAGTCACGTATATTCCTGCGAGATTATGATCAATCATTTTGCGAACACAACAAATAGCAGTGCTAATAATTTTTACTATTACAACCACAATTATAATGGTTTCCAGTATCTCAGCCATCCTTTCAGGGCCTATCCTTCTATTCCTTGAAGAATTTTGTTGAGCTAATTAGTTTCAGAGGCTGTTTGGATAGCATTGCTGTCTTCAGCAACTTGCTGCATTTTGTTATCTTTTGAGATCTTCTGTTCCATTTTGGATGTGTAGACAACAATGTTCTCAATCCAAATTTAAATACCCACAAAGCCCTTGTTCTTTGGCCAGGAATAGATCTACAGCCATTCTGTTTTGTAATGTCATTTTAGTATTTGCCTGTATTTGTCTACTTATAATTTGGAATCCCCTTTCTATGGCTTTGGATAGTTTCTTTACTTGCCAAGTCAAATTATTATATTGAATCATCATTGAGATTTATAGGGATATTTGGCCAAGGAATAGATTCCCCTGCTGAATTGGGGATAGGGAGGCAGGCTGTAATGCTGGACATATTGTGCATTTTACCAAACCCTTGGATTAAAGTCAATATTAAATTTTCTTCAACACCTCCTCCTAAAGATAAAGTGATCCCCATAAATATTAGTCTAGATATTTCACTGCTTGTTTACAGATGTCTTCAAAATTTTCAGCTGCAGCGATCCAGTGTTTTGAACTGTTCACTCTGAGTTGGAAGCCCTCTTAATTTGGGTGCAATGAATCCAAGAGTTAATTCCTTTCACTTTTGCAGCTGTTCTTGTCATCAACAGAACTAGATAAGGCCCTTTCCACTTCTCCTGAAGTGGCTCATATTTCCAGGTCTTGATGTATACGTGACCCCCAGGCTGAAATAAATGAACTGGGGTGTCTAGGGTAAGAGGTTCTGAAAGAGTGATAAACATTTTTAGTTTATTCAAGGATTTCCCTAATGAAATGAAATATTTTTCTATTTCCTGATTCCCAGTTTGTTCCTCAGACCCAGGGAAGGTTGTAGCAGAATACAGTCTCCCAGACATCAACTCATAGGGGCTCACATTCAGGTTAGTTTGGGGCTGTACTCTAATTCGTAACAAGGCTAGTGGTAACACCTCTGGCCATTTCAAGTGTTTACTGACACATTTTGATAATTTGTCTCTTTAAAGTTTCATTCATCCACTCAACCCTTCCGCTAAATTGCAGTCTCCATGGAGTATGTAAATCTTAATTTATACCCAACTGTTTACTAAGTTGCTGTAAAATTTCAGACATAAAATGGGGCCCCCTATCAGATAACATCCCTACGGGCACTGTGAACCTGTGTATGATCTCTTTGAGGAGTACCTTGGTGACTTCCCTGGCCTTGTTGGTGCATCAGGGGAAAACTTCTGGCCACTCAGGAAAGGTATCTACTAATACTAAGAGATATGTGTATCCTTGTTGGCATGGTAGCTCAGAAAAATCAATTTGCCAGTAATCCCCAGCAGTGTTTCCTCTTTTAGTGATTCCTGAAGGCAGTCTTTTTGAATTCAAAAGATTATTTCTAAGATACATTGAGCATTTTTCTGTAACACACTTGACAATTTTTGTCATACAGACACTGAGTCACTGAGTCCATAGACTTGTCATCATAGCATCAATTCTCCAGTAGGTTTATAAAGGGGGGCAGCTGGGCAATGGAGCAGAGAGTACTTTGGACATGATGGATGGTCCAAACATCCTGGCTCTTGCTGGTCAGAAAACATGAGAAGTTCAAACAGAAATGTAAGGGAGGAAGGTGTCCTGGTTTAGGGCAAATTTGGGAGGAAACCTCCAAATGGGGTCCCTCTAGAAAGCAAACTGTTCTGGGTTGACGGTGCCTCCTATCCCATATCGTGGACTACATTGTTATGTCTAACAGCTGCCCCCCCTCCCCTTCGACGGGGGCTGCCATTTTGCTGCTGTCTCTTGGCTGCTCCGCTCGCTGCTGGCTGCCGCTGCTTGACCGCTGCTTCTCTCTCTGCTGCTGCTGTTGCTGCCTGCTTTCGCTGTTTCCGTCTTTTTTTCCCTTTTCTTTTCCCCTTTCTCCCCCCCCTGAAGATTTGGACCGGCTCTGGACCTGACCCGACCTGGGAAGTCTGAGAATCTCCGGGGCCCGCGAAAGAAGCTCTGTGCCCTCCCCCTCACAGTAACTTGAGCATTGTTTTTTCCTTTCCTTTTCCCTTGTGTTGGGGAGTGTTTTTTTCATTTGTCAATAAACCGTTTTTTTCCACTTTTCCTCCAAGGAATTTCCTTCCCAAACCCAGGGCTGGGGGGGAGGAGTGGTGGTGGTTTGTTTTTTAGGGGACTCTTTTTAGAGATTCTCCCCTAATTTATCCTAAACCAGGACACAAACCCAAGCGGCCCCTCTCCCAAATGGTCCAGGAAAAAAGTTTCCTTAGAGAAAAGTGAAAAAAACTGTTTATTCAACAAGCAAAGTGTTCACAAGCACAAAAAATGAATAATATTAGACAACAAAACCTCTCGCCGTTCTGAAGTGAGATGGCAAAATTGAGAAAGTGGGTTGTAGCGCGGCTTGCTCAGTCTCTTATCAGTCCCTCCGATGCTGGAAAATGCTGTCCTGGCCCCCAGTGGGCCACAGGTGTGAGCTCCAGGTGTTTTCTGGGTTTTCTGTCCAAAAGAGGTTTGAACAGTTCCAGGTAAAAGGAAAGAAACAAATCAGTCTGGAATTTTTGCGAAGAATAGAATCCACAGACCAACATGCTTTAGCTATTGCTGTATATCATCAAACAAAGAATAACTTGATTTTTGAATTGTGGGATCAGCAAGCTATAATTAGAACGAGATGTGGAGAATTTGGACATTAGCTCTGCTATGTCTGGATTCTTGGCAAAGGAGAGGTGGCTGCGATGCCACCCCTTCCAGAACATAATGTGTGGCTTACGCTAGCTCAAGCCTTAAATGAATCTACATTGTGCCTGTCTATGACTTCTCCCAGTGAAACTTGCCAGACTTGTTTAATAGCCATACCTTTGGGAAAAAGTGAATGGGATGCTTTATATAATAAAACAATGCACATGGATTGTGTCACTCCAGGTCGAATTGAGCTGGTATGGTGGTGCAATGATACATATTGCAAAAAGAATAATAGGCCAGCTGAGTGGTATTTTGCTAACGATAGATGGTTAGGGGTAAATAAGATTTCTGACTTTTTTACCCTTTCCCTACCACCCCAAGAACTGGATATTTTTGGATCCATGCTGAAGCCAGGGATACCGATAATAATAATAGAGGGTTGGACTGAGACAACACAGATCCGACCACTATGGTTAATCCTACAAAGTCCGTTTATTATGTGCAGTGCAGCAGCTTATATACTATTCTACATAGTTTATACATGTAACAACCTTTTCATTGGCACACAGCAGAGGAAAGAATGTAAATACACATTGTTTGATTTACTCTTAAGGTGGCTAACATGTGCATACTAACAACTCCATTCAGTGACCTTCAACACCCCATTATCTTTCCCAAACACCTTAATATCTAATTCTAACTGCACCACAGGTCACTGAGAATTTTCTGCTGCATCACAGGCCTAAGGCCTCAGGTTAGGCCTCAGTCAGGGTAGTTCAATATCTATATATAAATCATGTTTTCTTTCCCTAAGGAATTTTGCAACACCATGCAGGCCTTTGCATGCTTCCGCCCATGTTACATATTCTTAATTTCGCCTTATCGTAACACAGGGAATTCACTTTGAAATAGGCAAGGAAGGTAGATTGCCTTTTTCCTCCCACCCAAACAGTTTTATTACATTGACCACATGTTTGTACCGGGTGCGGAATCTCGAGTTCACGCCTCTGTCTAATGTGTGTGTGAGCAGGGACCCTGAACGGTCCGCCCTTAGGACTTGCCCCTGAGTGTTGGCACCGGACCCCTCCTTCCAATTTACAGAGATGAAATCGAGTGCCATTGGCCCAACAATCACCTAGCTGCTTCTCCAGGGGACAATCCATTATCGGTCTGGTTTCTGGGGCTGTTAAGCACCACTCACACTTCGCGGGAGGATTCTCCCCCAGGGGCGCCCCTGGAAGGGCCCCCTTGGTCCAGCACATGGCTAGACTCAGGACTATCAGGATTCCCCACCGATATACCCCTCTGCCTTGCACTTCGCCCATATGTAAACATACGGCGGGGTAAACCATCTTCTCGGCAGCAAGGGTGTGCTTCAGGGGCCCGTGTAGTCCTGATGGCAAACCTTCTTTTGTAGGTTGCCCACTGGGATAATTTAATTGTGTCCCCTCGGCAAGGTACCTTGATGGTCCTCCGGCACTCAATTGCCAAAGCCTCTGCTTTAGCGTCCAATTTTCCCTTTATTCCCTTTTTGTAAATTTGGTACCACTCAGGAGAATCTAACTCCAAAAGTCCGGCCCGAGTAGCAAGTATTAAGAGACGGCTTGTGTTCTCCTGCTCTTCAGTCAAACAGTTAGTACACAGACCCCTAGGTCGGTTCCCTCCCCAACAATGGGTGACCCAAACTTGCTTACAGTACACACATTCAAAATGAATAAAAGGAAAGCATTCGCAGTCTGGGGTGATACAACTTATCTGACTGGTCATTTAGGTTGACGCCAAAGCTTGATCTTTAGTTCTCCTGGAGGAGTGGTGACCTTCCAGTCCAAGGTTTTTGGGTCCTCGATCTTTTTCACCCTTGACGAGTGAGTCCAACCCTTTTCTGCGGTTCGAACTGCGGTGTCAGTGGTGAGCAGTACTAGGAACGGTCCTTCCCAATGCAGGGCGAGAGGAAGTTCCTTCCAAGTCCTGATCAGCACTTTGTCTCCTGGCTGAATCTGATGGATTGCAAATCCGAGAGGGGCACTTTAAAGAATAAGTGCACGCCTTCGGAGCTCCTGTAAATTTTTGTTTATAGTAATAAGGTTGTAATTGCACATCCTCGACTCGGGGATGTCCCACCGGCATTCCGTGCTTGTATGGCATTCCATACAACATTTCAAAGGGGGACAGCCCCATATCGGAGTGTGGCATGGTTCTTACATTGAGCAGAGCAAGGGGGAGGCATTTTACCCAACACATTTTTGTTTCCAGCATGAGTTTTGCCAGTTGTGATTTCAAGGTTTGATTCATTCTCTCCACTTGTCCCGAACTTTGAGGATGCCAGGGGGTGTGATATTGCCATCTGATTCCCAAAGCCTCTGATAATTGTTTTATGATCTTTGATGTGAAATGAGTCCCCTGGTCCGAATCTATGCAATCCACAATTCCATATCTAGGGACTATTTCCTCCAATAACACTTTGGAAACCGTTTGGGCCGTAGCTTTTGCCCTTGGATATGCCTCTACCCAATGCGTTAATTTGTCCACTATTACTAATAGGTATTTATATCTCCCGACTTTTGGTAAATTGGTGAAGTCCACCTGGATCCTTTCAAACGGCCTATATGAAAGAGGACGGCCTCCCCAGGCCGTTTGTCTGGATCTGGATCGATTCACCTTCTGGCAAGTCACACACCCCTGTACCTCCTGTTTAGCTAATTCAAAAATTCCCTTGCACCCGAAAAATTTCAAGAACTGGTCAGCCAATCCCCCTGTTCCCCAGTGAATCTGTTCATGCAAACGTCTCAGGATTCCTCTGGCTGCACTTTTTAGAACCAATTCCCTCCCATCGGGTAATTT
Organism: Zosterops lateralis; assembly: GCF_965231275.1. Lineage (NCBI taxonomy): Eukaryota > Metazoa > Chordata > Aves > Passeriformes > Zosteropidae > Zosterops > Zosterops lateralis. The sequence continues at coordinate 8,431,393 of NC_139801.1, forward strand.
CCATTTTCCCATTTCCAAGACCCCTCCCATCTTTTTGAATCCCTCAATGTCCTTCTCGGAGGGGCATATTTGGATCTCGGGGTCCTCTTCCCCGATCACCTCGGGAACGCTCACCGTGAGCAATGCTGCCCTTTTTGCCTCCTGATCGGCTAGGTTATTCCCACGGGTTTGGAATTGTAGTTCGGCCTAATGTCCTTTCACATGGACTACCGCAATCTCTTTGGGTTCCCAGATTGCCTCCAAGATTTGCCGAATTATTTCCCCGTGGATCAGACTTTTTCCCTTTGTATTTATCAATCCTCTTTCTTCCCAAATTTTCCCAAACGTATGGACGACCCCAAACGCATAACGGGAATCTGTGAACATGGTCCCCCTTTTCCCTTTCAACCTTCTGAGAGCCCTTAGGAGAGCATAAAGCTCGCAAGCCTGGGCCGACCATTCGGGTCTCGGAGGGCCCGATTCCACCACTTTTCCCGTTCCACCATCCACCACTGCATAGCCTGACTTTCTCTTTCCTTCCACTACTCTTGCTGACCCATCCACAAACCATTTCTCTCCCCCCTCCAATTCCTGATCCTCCAAATCGGGTCTTACTTTTGTCTGGAGTTCCACGATCTCAGCACAGTCATGCAACAGTTTCTCGAAGGGGTCTCCAAACATGAACTGAGCAGGATTCTGTGCAGAGGTGGTTTTTAACTCCAATCCGGGGGAGCTGATCAGGATGGCTTCATATTTCAGAAGCCGAGAGTCAGTCAACCACTTCTCTGCCTTTTGTTGCAGAATATTTCTCACATCGTGAGGGGTGTAAACTATCAAAGAGGCCCCGAAGGTGATTTTCCTCGCCTCCTCTACCAGGAGCGCCACCGCGACTATGGCCTGTAAGCACGTAGGCCATCCCCGACTCACAGGATCCAGAATTTTTGATAGAAATCCTATGGGTTTTCTTTTTCCGGCCTATTCCTGAGTTAGGACTCTTTGTGCTGTTTGCTCACTAACATCTACAAACAACTGGAATTCTTTATTTACGTCCGGGAGGGTCAGTACTGGGGCAGTCATGAGAACATCTTTTAATTTTTGAAAGTCCAATTCATCCTGATCAGTCCACTTCACTCTATCGATGTTTAACCTTTCATAAAGAAATTTCACCTTCTTACTGAAACCTTCAATCCATTGCCTGCAGTATCCCAGGAGCCCCAACACTTGACGTATCTGTCTTTTAGTTTTTGGAGCGGGTAATGATATCATTCCCGCGACCCTCTCAGGGTCTAATTTCTTTTTCCCTTGGGTTAGCCAATGACCCAAATATTTTACCTCGGGCTCCATGAACTGCAGTTTGGATTTTGAAACTTTCAAACCCTTATCTCCAATGAAATTCAGCAATGCCACAGTACATTCCCTCACGCTTTCCTCAGTGGGCCCAGCTATTAGCAGATTGTCTACTTACTGCAAAAGTTTTGTCCCTTCCTTCAGGGTGAATTGAGTCAAGAGGTGTTCCAGAGCCTGTCCGAACAGATTAGGGGATTCCACAAATCCTTGGGGAAACACTGTCCATCTTAACTGTTGTTTTCTGTTGGTATCGGGGTCCTCCCACTGAAAAACAAAGTAATCTCTGCTTTTCTTATCTAAGGGGCAAGTCCAAAATGCATCCTTTAGGTCAATCACACTATACCACACATCCTCGGGTGTGAGCCGATTCAATAAAGTGTATGGATTGGCCACCACTGGAAATCTAGTCCTGGTTCGAGCGTTCACTGCCCTTAAATCCTGAACTAGCCGATAACTTCCATCTGCCTTTTTCACAGCCAGTATAAGGGTGTTATGGGGGGACATGCATGGTTCTATTGTTCCTCCCTTCAAGAGGTCATCGATTACCTGTTTCAGTCCCTTTCTCCCTTCCAGGGGAATGGGATACTGTTTGACCCGTATAGGGTCCTCGGGGTTCTCAATTGCGATGTGAATGGGGTCAATTTCTAGTTTCCCCACCTCTCCTTTAGAGTGCCATACCTCCGGATTAATGTCTGCTTCATCCTTTTCGGTGAGCTTAAACATTTTCACCACCAGATCGGAACTTTTTACAACTATGCTAATTCCTAGGGCGATAATCATATCTCTCTCTAACAAGTTGTAATCAGCTTCCTCCACTAACAACAAGTTTCCCAAACAGACTTTATTTTCCGACTCAATTTCCACATTCTCTATCACCGGCACTCTAAATGGGTCCCCTTTTGCACCAACCACCATAACTCTCTCCTCACTGGCCGTACACCCCTTTGGTAAATGCTGTAAAGTGCTCCTTTCTGCCCCGGTATCTACCAGAAAAACTGTTTCTTGTCGCTGGGGACCTACTTTCAATTTTACCAGGGGCTCGTTAGATGTCCTGGTCCCCAAGGTGAAGAGCCCCTGACACCCCTAATCCTCCTGGAAGATCTTTTCATCTTTCATTCTTTTCTTGCAATCCCTCCGAAGGTGTCCTGCCTTTTTGCAATAGTAACATTCCGGCAGTTCCCTCCTTGTGACTGGGGCCGTCTTGTGGGGGCCTTGGGGCTTTCGGGGTAAGGTTTTATACTTACCCGCGTCCTGCTCCTGTCTTTGGACCTCCTTTACAGCTGCTACCAGAACCTTAGCCTGTACTTTCTGTTTTTCATCCTCCCTCCTCATGTACACCTTCTGTGCTTCCCTCAGCAATTCTTGCAAGCACTTATCTTGCCAGCCATCTATCTTTTCCAACTTTCTCTGGATATCCTCCCAAGATTTTGCCACAAATTGTGTCTTGAGCAACACTTCCCCTACAGGGGAATTAGGGTCCGTCCCAGAATATATCTGCAGACTTCGCCTCAATCGCTCAATCCATTCAGCGGGGGACTCCTCTTTCCCTTGACATTCATTAAAGGCTTTACTGATATTCTGACCCCTTGGGACGGCTTCCCGAATACCTTGGATTATGATATTCCTCAGGTTTATCATGCTCCTTCTCCCATCCTCTGTCTGAGCGTTCCAGCTCGGACTAGAGCTGGGCCACTTTTGATCACCGGGTGTCCCCTGTGGATTGCATCTGTCCCAGTCTCTAATACCCGCCTGCTTTATCATTTCTCTCTCCTCGTTGTTAAACAGAGACCTTAGGATTGCCATCAGATCCTCATAGGTATAGATACTACTTCCTAAGAACTCATCCAACCTGTCTGCCACACCAAAAGGATTATCCAACAATCGTCCCATTTCCTTTTTAAAAGCTCTTACATCTCCTGTGTTGAGGGGAACATTCACAAACCCGATAACCCCAGGGGCCGTCGAAACTTCCCTTAATGGAAGTAAACTGTGTCCCTCATTTTCACTTTCTCTCCATTCATCACCCATCATCCTTGCTTTCAAGCGGGTCCTGCTAGCAGGGGGAGAACTGGTGGCAGTGGGTTGTCTCCCTTTTGCGGGCTGCGGGGGTGGAACTGCCGCCTGTGCGGCAGAGGGGATTCTCTCCTCCGCTCGGACCAACCCTGGTTGCGGCGGAAAGGGTGAGCAAGAGTGCTCCCATCTTTGCGCAGACGGGATCTCAGAGGGGATTCCCGTGGTCATGGCGTCTATCGATGGGGGTGCCGCCGACGGACCCAGGCCGGATGGAAGAGGTAGGAGAGGGGGTGGCAGCAGAGGGACTGCCAGCGGGGACAAGGGATGGGAAGCCTGTGTCGTTACGGACATAGGGCTCCCTACTTGGGATGCTTGTGCCCCCATAAGCTGGTTTTGGGGGTCCAAGGGAGCCGTGGGCACCACTTGATCCGGAGAGGGTGGTGAGTTCGGCCCATTGTAAGGAGGTGGGAGATGGTCTAGAGGGTCCCAGGGCTCGGTCCCAGTTCCGGGCCGCCCTTTCTGTTTCATCAGGAACAATCCTGCTTGGGTGTTCAGCCAGAGCCGAGCATATTCCCTCTCCTCAGGGTCTGAGTGGCTCTTGTTTTCCACATAGCGATTCAGTTCACTGCATGTCCAACTTTCAAATGATCCTAACACTGGCCACGTAAGGTGGCTCCTCAATTCTTCACCACCCCACACATCCATGCAATAGTACACCATCTTTTCTTTGGATTTCCCTTTTCTCTGAGGGCAATCTCCCCTATGTTCTAACATCCACCCTAAGGGACTGTTTCGAGGGATTTTCATGGTTCCCTTTCCCTTACCAGAGGGGAGTTTTTCTGCGGTCTTCTTCTGGGGTTTGCTCTTTCTCTGTCCCATGTTTCACAAATTTTTCTTACCAAGCCTGCAAATTCCCTGCCAGTCGACTTTCTGCCTGTGCGTTGTGTCTCTGGTTCTTTCTCAGGGGATGGGGGCTTTTCCGATCACTCACCCCTCCAGCGAGCTGTGCCGAGGGGCCCCTGATCGATACTCAATCCTTTTTGGATTCTATTTGGACCCTTACCTTGGTCCGCTGGCAAAAAGGGTTTACCAATTCCCGAGGTCTACAGGACGTACCCTTCCCCTTTTTGCCCACTCCGTGATCAGTCCCTGTGACTTTCCTAGTCCCAGTTTTGACGAGCGATATGAGAGAGTTTTCACACGAAATCGCTTCCTTCGCGGTCGACCGTTCCCCTCGCGGGAAGATGGAAATGCGACCTTGAAGTCCACACTCACTTCGTGATCAGATCACGTCTCACACACTCGCCCGATCACCCGCTCAACCAGCAGTACTTACAGCTCCTTTTCCTGCGTGGATGTCTTTGTGCACATAGACGTTTTACGAGCAATTTGCAAGCCGCGGCTTTTTGAAGGCTCTCTGCCTTCCCGAGCTCTCTTTGCCCCCGGATCTGTCCTCTCCCCTGTCCTTTTTGTGGTTTTCTCGTCCTAAATTTGGTTCGGAGGTTCGGGTGGAGCCATGGGGTCTCCTCACTCACCAGGCCGCCAAAATCAGCGGGGGTACCCTTCTGGGTGGCGGGTCCCCGCAGCCTCCTCCAAATCCGAGTCACGGCACCAAATCTGTTATAAATGCAATGGCAAATATCGGATTAATAAAGAAACAATTTCTTAATAACACGATATCGATCACCAACAAAAAGAGAAAACCACAAAATAGGAAATTAGCAGCGCCGCGCCGGGTGGATAGGGGTCTGCACACCAGGGTACAGGATGCCCAAATCCACATCGAACGGTCCTCAGTCCACCGTTTTATAGGATTTTTCTGCCCTGAGGCAGTCCAGGTGTCCAGGGTGGGCCAAATAGTCCGAATTTCTTTTTGATGGCCTTCCCGGATCTTGTCAAGTCCCGTTGATCCATTCCGGGAAGGTCTTTTCTTATGCCAATTGTACCAGTCAGTCTTATGTTGATTTCAGTGTGCATATCGTGCCAGGGTGTTGATGAAATCTGCATCGTCGTCAAGAAGGAATTCTCCTTGCATTGGAAAGGATGCGATTCTTATCGGGGCTGGCTAGCGTCTTTGTCCAGTCTGATGGTCCTTGTCCTGTTTTGCAACTGAAGCCGTGCAGGCTAGGGATACAGATTGCTACCTACTAGACTTTACATTTTATTAACATCATTCTTTTTATACATTGGATTATTATTTTATACACGAATTTTTACACCAAATTTATCACAGGCATCCTCAAATAGAGGATACCCAGATTCAACCATATTTAATTACCATAAACAGGAATTTACAGGACCTACGAAGAAAGGGGCTCATTCCTCAAAGCATCCCTTTGGGGTTTGTCATCAACAAAATAAATCCCGGAGATGAGGTCTTGGTGAAAACCTGGAGGGAAGTCCCTCTGGCATCTCATTGGGAAGGTCCTTTCACTGCCCTTCTCACCACAGATACAGCAATCAGGACTGCAGAAAAAGGTTGGATGCACACCTCAAAAGTAAAGAAGGTTGAGCCTCAAGGCACTGCTCCGAAGTGGAGAGTGTCCTCGTCTCCAGAAGACTTGAAGATCAGATTACAGCACCACCATAAATGAACGGAGGGGATCAGATAAGTTGTATAAAGCCGGATTGTGAATGTTTTCCCTTTGTTTATTTTAAGTGTGCATACTGTAAACAGATTTGGGTAGCTCATTGTAAAGGGGGGTGTCAACCAAGCTGGCTGTGTACCAATTGTTTGGAGGAAGAACAGAAAGAGACTAGCCGTTTCTTAGTAATTGCCACTAACTTGGGTCTACTGGAGTTAGATTCTCCAGAGTGGCATTCAATATATAAAAAGGGAGTAAAAGGGCAATTGGATGCAAAGGCAGAAGTGCTCAATGTTGAGTGCCGGAGGGCACTCAAAGTACCTTGCTACTCAGATACGGTCAGGTTGTCCCAGTGGGGTGTCTATAAAAGGAGGTTTGCGGCTCGGACCAACAGGACCCAAGAAACATACGCCTGCTGCCAAGAAGATGGGCTACCTTGCTGCGGACTGCTACCCCGTGGGCGAAGGGAAAGGCAGAGGAGTATTCTGGTGGAAAGTCCTCATAGTCCTGAGCCTAGTCCTGAGCCTAGTCCTGAGCCAAGTGGGGGGATTCCATCCTGAGAACCCACAGAGGCTGACCCCCATGGAAGAGTGTAAACCATGCCTGGAGGTTACACAAAAGAGACAAGCAACAACAAGGAACCTGAAGTATCAAACACATTATGATTGCCAAGAGGATAAGAAAAAGGGATATTGTTTCTTTAATGGCACTCAATATCAAGTTTGTGAATCAGAAAAAGGGGTGGTGTGCCACAACCCGAGGGCAATTACTAAAGACGGGCAGTCCAAGGCACATGAAATCTACAAACAGGAGGCAGGAAAGATGCCAACTATCCCCGTTTGTGACTGATGTAACCGGACTGTGTGGATAGGTGGGAGAAAGAAATTTACTTTTCTGGGGTACTACCAAATCAATAGACTATTTTATGATAAAAACAAATTAGAAATGTGTACTACGGGTGGGAAAATGTATTGGGTAGGAAAGAACTTAAAACATGAGGGTAAAATGATTTCAGGAAATGAACCCATAGTATTGGATCTCCTCAGACATGATGATGATAGAACATGTTTGCAATTTGATGAGACCTTCTGTTTTTCAAAGAACGAGGAAGGGCTAGACCCTGAAAGTAAAATGCAGATGTTAACACAAGAATTGAGGAGACAGGAATCAGAAGCAAAGAGAAAAAGAATTGAACAGGAAAGACTGAAAACATTAAGTGAACATTATGAGCAGTTGGAAAAACAATATAAAGACTGGGGTTTGCCTGCTCCAAATCAGAATCTGTTTAGAGATCTGATGCAGGAAATCGCCACTGAATTAGGTCCGTCTAATTGCTGGATTTGCGGAGGGTTGATGTCAGAAGAGAAGTGGCCATGGAAAGGTGAGGGCTTAACTCTGTTGTAATTCTCTAGGGAAATGGTCTCTCTCTCCTGACCCCCTGGAGTCCCTTACCACTTAGAGTGACCCTTACTTCCTTCTTTGACCCCATTGGCTGTGGTCCAGCTATCTTTCTCTGACCAGGAGGCTATAAATTGTCTCCCCTTCCTTTGTTCTATCTCTTTCCCCCCTGGAATTTCGAAGAATAAACGCCTGGGACAAAGGTCCCGGGGAAAGGGCCTCTTCTGAGATATCTCACCTCGTCCTTGGTATAATCCTCTCCAAATCCTCCTAATAACTGAGCTAGCTAAAGCCCCCGGGAGGAGGGCAGGAGAGTGAATTTATACAGTTGGCGCTTAACGTCGGTTTTTATGAAATATTAAAAGACCACACGGTGGCTGAAGGCCTCTTCTAAGGGGTCTCAGAAGCCTTTGAGTGGTTCAACTACCCCTACACTCTCCCAGCCATGTTGCACGGCTGTGGGTGCTTGGGGGAAGGGGCCAAGAACTCGTGACACGCCACGCGAGCGGTCCTCGGACGAGAACTTCTGACACAGTCCCACAATCCACGGGACAGGTAAGATCCCACCGTGAACCCGGGTAGAGGTCCTAGCTGGGTGGAGTTTCTTACCAGTGGATTGGGAAAGGCGGTGGTCCGAGGAAGCTAGGACCCTGCGGACCCCTCCTTGAAAAAATCGCGGTTTTTTTTCCTTCGCGTTTTTGCCGGCTGGAGGGCTCCGCGGCGGCGGAGTGGCCCCAACCGGCACGCACCGCGTTTCCCAAGTCTTTCCAGCACAGAGCGGGTCCCTGAGGCCAGATTAGGATGGCTGAGGCCCCCCTTGCGCCCACAGAGCCGCCGGGAGGCGGCGCTGACGCTGTCTCCTGGCACCGCAGTGCCCACCCGCCCGGCCCCGTTCTCTTGGCAGAGAGCCGGGGTGGGAAGTTTGTGCTGTATTTCACTCGTGTCAGGAGGGAGATATTTTGGACAAATAGCTTTTAAAACATCAAGACATGGGCGTCCGACTATCTGTCCCTCAGAAGAGCACATTTAAACACCTTAGAAATATTCTATCAGATGTTAAAATACCTAAGAAACTACTAATAACATTTGTCCGCTGGCTAATCACTGAATTTCCAGATTCTGACTTGCAGGATTTGAATTCTGTTTAATTTTGGGATAATATTGGGCAAATACTAACTTTAAAAGTTGAAAATGGTGATAAGAAAGCTTCTTTATTAATCCCAGTATTTCTACAAGCCAGAAAAAAGGTGCTGGAAGCAGAGAGCAGCAGTAAGCCAGAGAAAAATGCTCCAAATAACACTCTTTTTTTTCCCCAAACTCCTCTGTGGCTGACCTGGAGGGACTCCAAACCCCCTCCGAGAAACAGAACTCCGGTATAGACCATATCAGCACAGAACTGCTGACTCACCCACAGAGACACATGGAGAGGAACAAAGGCCAATTCCACACATTTGGTCCCCCTCCCCAGAACCCCTCCTTTCCTATCTTTCCTACCCCTAATACACATCCCTTATCTAACCCTCGCATAGCTTTGCCTGCCCTGTTTCACTCTTCCTCCCACTGTCCACCCCTCTCCCCGAGTTACCACAGCAACAGGGGCGGGCCCTCCACAGCCCGAAGCCCTGGTGGGGACGGGGGTGGGTGGCTCCCAGCCTGCAGCCCCGGCGGGGGGTGGAATTCCCCCGTGGCAGGGGGACAGGAGCAACTTCCCCTGAGTCCCCGGGACGGGGGAGGGAGGCTGCCCCTTGCCAGATTCCAGGGGGTGGGACAGCAGATACCTCCTGCTTCCCTGGGCAGTGAAAGAACTGCAGAAGTTCTAACAACTCAGACCAATGTGGATGATAGTATCCCATCTGTGACACCAGTAGTTTATCTTGGAAGGAGAAATACTAAGAGAACTTATCAGCCAATATCCTACCAAGATAAAAAGGAAATCTGCAAGATACAGAGAGAATTTGGGAGATCTAGTGAAATATTTAAAGGCTTTATGAGGGCGACCTTAAATTCTAATGAATTGGTACCAGCTGACATAAAAGACTTATTCAGATGCTTTTTAACACCCTCGGAGTTTGATCTTTGGGAAAATAGGTGGAAACGAACTTTATATAGAGTATTACAGGAGATCTACCAAACACCTGGTGAAACCAAAGACAATGATGGCTATGATATAACTCATGCCCATCTCTGTGGTGTGGTGAGGGTGCCTTTTACAGCCCAGAACAACAAACCCGATTATTACCCAAGTCAATTTTAGATAGGATCTGTAATGCTGCAGAGAAAACCTTTTACCAGTTACCAACAACTGAAGTTAAAGGCAGCTATGTCAATGTAACCCAGTCTCCTTCTGAGCCTTTTTTGCAGTTTCTTGATCGGCTACGGACGCAGGTGGAAAGACAGGTACAAGATCCAATGGTGCAGGCTGAATTGATAAAAGAGATGGCTCAGAGCAATGCCAATGAGACATGTCGTAGAATTATCCTGTCTTCCGCTGGAGCCAGCCCCCAGCCTTGCACATATGATAGAAGCATGCACCAGAAAAGCAGAATTTTTCAATGCACCTGAAAGGAATGCAGGACTGGCACAGCCAAAAACTGCAGCAGCTGCAGGGCCAGGACCAAGAAAACAACCAATGTCATCAGAACAACTGCAGCGCATCATCTGCCTTCACTGCAAGAAGCCTGGACACTTCGCCAGAGCCTGCCCACAGAACCAGAAGCAGAAGAAGGTCAACAAGCAAAAAAAACTGAGTCCACAGTGTGACCCCACAGTTAATATCCTTACACGCAAAGATAAAAATATGGCAGGACCCGCACTGACTAAAGACTCTCTCTTTAAAAAAAGGGGAGGAAGTGACACACGGTGTGGGGGTGTCCTGGGTTGTAGTGTGGAATGTACACAAAGTATTTATTCTATCACCATCTTCATGAACTGTTGAAACCAAGTGGGGCAGAGCTCTAGTGTAGGGCTGTCTTCTGCTAATGGCCCATCAACGCCTGGCCCATGACTCACAGATAACTCCCTCCAGGAGTTATCTCTGTTTAATGGGCCATCAAGGACCCACTTCACACTCATCATCCCATTGTGAGATGCTCTGCCCAGGGGGAGGAGCCAAGCATTCTCACCTAGATATAATCTGGGACTTGGAACAGTACAAGCAGCACTTACCTACTGGATTCCCAGTGGACCAGAGCTACCAGATCTTTCTACAGGATCACTGCTTCAGGAAGACCACCTCACCTAGACTGCTTCCACCATCCTGCTCAGGTTGTATTCTGACTCTGTCAGTGGTCCTTTGTGTTATTGCATTTATTTTATTTTATTTTTACATTTTTGCCTTTCTTCTTATTAAATTATATCTCTGACTTGGAGCCTCTCATTCGTTTTGCTTTCAAACCACAACAGGGGGTGAAGAAAAATAAAAATGCCAAATGCTCAACTAACAAGGTTTGGCAGCCACGAGGCCCAATAAGGCTCGTGACTACCAAAGGTTTTCATTTCAGGTCTACTGATTGGACTGTTGTTACAGTGGACCTGTCAAATACCTCACAGGACCTGACAGTTCATGACATGGGACTGGACAGTAAGTATTTTGTTATTGGGGACACAGCACACACACCCATACAGATTGAGATAGCACCTATGACCATTAAGGGAAAGATAAGCCTGATGCTGTTGGCACGTTGCATGCACCCACCATTGTACCTGGCAGAGGGGCAAATTCTTGCCCAGGCCATTCCCATTCCAGCAAAGATCACAACAGATGGAAAATCACCTGAGGTCTGCTGGGTGGAGGGAGAAGAAAGACCCTCTATGGCATGTAACATAGCCTGTGGCTCAGAGTGCCTCCATGTGGATGGCGTGTTAGACACGGCCGCGGACATCATGATTATACCTAAGACCATGTGGCCATCACATAGGGAATTGCAATCTGTAGCGGGCAAACTTCAGGGCATAGGAGGAATCACATTGGCAAAAATTGCAAAAAACAGTGCAAATTGAGGGACCTGACGGAAAATTGGTAAGCGTCCATCCCTTTGTTGCTGACTACAAGGCCCCTCTGTGGGGGAGAGATACCATGTCCCAATGGGGAGTCCAGTTGGTCATTCCTAAGACACTCCAGGATTTTTGAAAATAGCCACTGTGGAGCGCCCTACCCAAAAGTTAACGTGGTTGGGTAATACCCCAAAATGGGTAGCACAGTGGCCCCTAAGCAAACAGAACCTCAAGGCGCTTGAGGAACTCGTGGAGGAGCAATTGGCTCAAGGACACATAGAAGAGACAACAAGCCCTTGGAATTCTCCAGTCTTTGTAATAGGGAAACCGGGGAAGGACAAGTGGAAACTTCTCCACGATCTCAGAGAAATAAACAAAATATAGAGGACATGGGACCCCTCCAACCAGGGATGCCTACTCCAACAATGCTTCCTCGAGATTGGAAATTGACTGTTCTAGATATCAAAGATTGTTTTTTCCAAATTCCTCTACACCCAGAAGATGCCCCAAGGTTTGCATTTTCGGTTCCTTCGATTAACCAAGAAGCACCAATGAAACGCTATCACTGGAAAGTTTTACCACAAGGTCTTAAAGTGAGTCCTTTTATATGCCAACAATTTGTAGCCTCATTGCTGTCTCCAGTGCGTGCTGAGAGAAATGACACAATCTTGCATTATGTGGATGACCTCCTTGTGTGTGCCCCCAATGACTCAATACTCCAACACACGCTTGACCTAGTGGTTAAGGTTTTAACCTCTGCTGGATTTCAATTGCAGGAAGATAAAGTACAAAGGATGCCACCTTGGAAGTACCTGGGCTTGGAAATCACTGCAAGGACCATTGTTCCACGGAAATTGGAAATTCAGTGCAATCTCAAAACCCTAGCAGATCTCCACTCCTTGTGTGGGTCTTTGAATTGGATAAGACCCTGGCTAGGCCTCACAAATGAGGATCTAGCCCCCCTCTTCAATTTATTGAAGGGGGAGAGGGAGCTGGTTTCTCCCAGGGAACTGACCCCAGAGGCAAAGATGGCATTTGAAAAGGTACAGAAGGCCTTGTCAGAGAGGCAGGCTCATCAGTGTGAGCCAAATGTGCCTTTCCATTTCATTGTTCTAGGAAAGCTGCCACATTTGCATGGTTTTATTTTCCAATGGATTGAGAGGCAGAGAGATTCGCTCTTGATCATAGAGTGGATCTTCCTCTCTCACAAAAGATCCAAGACCACAAGAGCCACAAGAATTGATAGCTCAGCTGATTCGGAAGGCCAGGGTGAGACTGTGTGAACTGGCGGGTTGTGGCTTTACATGTATTCACCTTCTGGTCAAACTTTCTGAGGAGGGAAGGAACTCTCCAGAGAGATTGACCAAATGTTGCTTGGCGTATCTGTCTCTCAGGCCGGCCCAGCATTCGGCTGGACCACCCTGCTAGCTCTGATACGCCTCAACAGGACCTTTGCGTGGGTTTTTGGCTCCGCAGTACCTTTGCGTTCACTGTCACGGCCGTGGTTCGAAAGAGGGGACACTCTTAAGGCTCAGGAAGAAAGGTTTTATTTGGGGATCACAGGGGCAGTCCCTGGTCCCAGGCCTGTGCCTCTGGAGAGTGACCCAGGACCTGGTCAGCAGGGAGTTTTTGTTCACCAGAAATCTCAGGGGTGGGTACAAGTTGCAAAACCAATGAAACAAAGCAAGGTGGCTCATGCCAAATGCAATACACAACATCAACAAATCAGGTAAATTGGGGTGGGGTCTTGGGGGATCCACCAACTGTTACCCCTGCCCTTAGAGGGGCAACACGTTGAGACGTGGGAGCGGACTTTCACCGAGGACAGCAGGCAGCAGCTTGGTGAAACATGGAAAGCTCTTTATTATGTGACTCCAAAGGCTTATATACATTTTGTACAGAGGGCCAAGATTGGCCCAAAGAGGTTACAACCTCCTGACTCCATTGGTCAATATGACCATCAGTCAAGTTCTCTCTCAGAGAACAAGAATGCAAAACATACAGATAAATTCTAAGAATACAACATTGTTTACATGAAGCAGCGTGAGAAGCTGCTGCAAAGACTCAAACACTTGAAGGCAAGAAATTCAGGGACGACAAAAGGGAACCCTTTTTACCTTAAAAAAAGAAAAAAGGAAAAAAGAAAATGAACTACAGTTCAATTTCTGTTCCCATGGGAGGACCAGTGGCTCCTCCTCTGTTGACCTTCATTCGGTCACGGTTTCTTGCTTTTCACATTGCAGGGTTAGTGAAATTCTGTGGCACCTGTAAGGTGCTCCATGGCATGCAAAGCCTTTGCCAATTACATTTGCGGGGTTTCACCCTGCATTCCCCATTTTTGTTTTTGAAGAACCAGGCCTCTTTGGCACAACAAAAGGTTCTTCAGCAAATGGAACAAACAACATTGCTGACTCCCTTTAAATTGAACAACCCATCTGTGTTCCATGTCGACCACAGAAATTAAATCCGTGACTAAATGAAAAAGTTTCTGGGAAAACTGTGGAAATGCCATGACAGCAGCCCCAGTACAACCAAATGGGCTGCCCATCCTCAGGGGCTTCCAAAACTTTGCCCTCAAAATCATCCTTCCAAGCAACACTGACCTACCTCATCCTCCCAAATCGTCTGTAAAGACAGTGGGCCCTTGCACTAAATTTCTGAATATTTTTGGGCCGCAAAAAAGAAATCCAAAGGATTCTTGCCACTCGCAACAGCTCATGGCTCCAGAGCATTTGGCAGAAAAACACTGCTTGCAAAGCTCCATTCAAATTCCTCCCACAATACTGAGAGTATGAATTTTACAAAAATCTGCACCCATCAAATTTGCAAGCATTGTTGCCTGCATTATCAATCGAGCAATGAGCTCATACAAAAATGATTGATTGCCATTTTTGCGGCTAAAATCGAGCAATAATTAGCTCAAACAAAAAAAAATATTTTGATTGTTTGTTTGTTTTTTCAAACAATATTTTGCCGCCTTGTGGCAGATGGGGCAAAAATGACCCATTCCAGAACGTGCAAGGAATTCGACATTCATCAGCCAGTGATACCTGCAGGATACAAATGAATCACAGAAAACAATCATTCAGATTCACAATCGAGGATTGGCTTTTTGGAGGTGTTATAAAAAACCTCCAGTCCCCAGAGTTCTGTTTCGATGCAGAACACAGGAACGTCCCAGGACTGGTTGAAATTTCCAGATGATCCTGGTCCAACAGCTCCCAAACAAGTCACGAAGGGCGATGAATGGATCTTGAAAGACAGTCCATTCCAGCTGCCAAACAGCAAAGGAGAAAATCGCAATGTCTGTTCCAAATTGTTCCAGGACAGTCTCTGATCAGAGCAACAGTCCAGTGAAATCCAGGCAGCTCAGTGACTTCAGAGCAACTGCCTTCTCACCACCGACTCTTTGTCCTGTGAACAGAAAACTCAAACACAAATTAAACAATTTTGGTCCCTTCAGGGACACTGACAGGGAGAGGTGGGCGTGGGATTAAACCTTCCCAACAGACCTCCATCGGCTGTGGGGATTGGGAAGACTCTTCTGTCGAGCACACTTCCTCCTTGCACCCCACTGCCCTTTTGACAGAGGCTGGCCTTTCACATGGCTTGCCTTGCAAACATCTGCCATGTAATTCGGCCGTCCACACCTTCCACAAAGAAACAAAGGAGTGATTCCTCTTTTTTGCACTATCTTTCTTTGTTTCTTGCTGGCCTGAGCATTAGTCTTGCTGGCCTGAGCATTATATGAGGCATCATCCACCTCTGATTCCTGTCCCGTGTGTTTCACAGGGTCAGGGGTGAGAACTTGTCTCACCGCATCCACAGAGCTGGGGAATCCATCCCTGCCCTGCAGGGGGCGCCGTGCTGACCCATGGCCGCCCACAGCATCAGCCTCGGCTGGGACATGATCCGAGACTGAGGGAGATCCGGGACCCCGGGACCCCTTGCAGCAGGCGAACAGCTGCTTGTGATTGCGCTGTCCCTTTAAAATGAACAGACCGGCTGCAGCTGCCTCCGCCGTGCGGCTCCTGCTCGGAGCGGGGGGGAATCGCAGCGCTGAGAGGGGCGTGTCCCGCTTGCCAAGCACTGCCTTCACAGGCGCGGGGGGAGTGCCCCGATTGGCACGGGGAGAAGCGGAGGAGCTGGGAGGGTGTCCTGGCCCTGCATTCCCAAGCGGAGCCGCGGCTGTGGCTCCTGCGCTGCCCGGCTGTACCGCGCAGTGCCGGGCCGGCCCGTCCTTTCCCCCAGGCAGGACTGGCCCTTGCAGGGGGGTTTCTTCTTGCTCCGGGGCCATGCGGGGTGGCCCTGGGCTGGCCCGTTCACTCCTTGGGGCCGCCCCCTCCCGCGGGGGCTGTCCCGCCCCTCACGGGCTGGGCAGGCCCCCACCCCCGCTCCGGCGGGGCACTTGGCCTGTCGCCAAACTGCACGGACCTGTGTGCCCCGTGCAAGTCCCCACCGCGGGGGGGAACGGCCGCCGTGCCCGGCGCCCCGGGACGGTACAGCCTTGCGCCGTCCTGCTGCACGGAATATTTTAAGGAAAATCCACAATGCGGGCAGGCCGCAAAAAACACCCCGACCCCCCGATCCAAGAGCGCTCCTGGCGCCTCCAAGGGCAGGAAAGCACCAGGGGGGAGGAAAGTGGGGGAGGCGATCTTTGGCCTCCGTTGCCGCTTTTTCGGCACGGGGCTTGGGAGCTCTGATCTCTCCGGTCCCGAGGGGCTTTCACAAGCCCCGAGGTTTTCCACACTTCAGCGCCGATAAGGCGTGGGTAGGGACAGGTTCTGCTCTGCAGAAGACCCCCTGCCTGCCTCAGCTGGTGCGCTGAGGATGGGCAGGCTTCCTGCCATGTTGCTGCGAGGAAGGGGGGTCGGCTGTCCCACCCGTCTCCGAGGGGCAGGAACAGGAGGAATGACTCCACCGTCTTCCCTGGAATCCAGCATGATGGGGCTGGAGCTGTCCTCAGAGCTGGAAGGCTGCAATTTAGGCAGCACTTTCTCCAGCCTGCTCCAGGTGGCTATAAGTTTCAAAAGCTTCACACTGCGATCTGCAAAGAAAACCTGGAGCAGATAGTCGCCCAAAGACTTCCACTCTGCTGTAGAAAAAACTTCTTCAAGGCTGCAAAATAACCCATGAGTTCTAGCATAATAGAACAATTTCTGGAGAGCATCTCCAGGAAAGGAGACTTCTTCTCTCCGCAGGACCTCAAGGCAAAGGTCCACCATGAGGGTTTCCTCATCTGAGGAGGGTTTAGAGATCATTATCTCTTACCACGATTGCCTCAGGCAGAGCAGGTACAGCCTCTCACTGGGCACAGAGGTCCACCGACGTGCAGTTCTCTCGCAGTCGGAGGTCACCGGTGTGACCTGTTCTCCCACGTCAGGAGTCCGTTCAGACACGGACAGTGTCCAGATGTGCCGTTCAGACACAAAGGGTCAGCAGATGTGACCCAGCTGCAGTCCAGACACGGAGGGGTCACCAGATGCGACAGGGGACCCTCTTCCCACATGTGCGGGGTCACCAGATGCGACTCAGCTGCAGTCCAGACACTCGGGGTCACCATTTGTTACCCCACACCTTTTAGAGGGGCAATACATTGTGACGTGGGAGTGGACTTTCACCGAGGACAGCAGGCAGCAGCTTGGTGAAACATGGAAAGCTCTTTATTATCTGACTCCAAAGGCTTATATACATTTTGTACAGAGGGCCAAGATTGGCCCAAAGAGGTTACAACCTCCTGACTCCATTGGTCAATATGACCATCAGTCAAGTTCTCTCTCAGAGAACAAGAATGCAAAACATACAGATAAATTCTGAGAATACAACATTGTTTACATGAAGCAGCGTGAGAAGCCGCTGCAAAGACTCAAACACTTGAAGGCAAGAAATTCAGGGACGACAACCAACCACTGTCCGACACCTCTCAGAAGGTCTCGGGCCTGGGAGATTGATGGACAGGGGGGGAAGAATATACATTGGGATGAGGGAAAAGACAGTGGGATGACCAAACTCCAGGCAGAGGCTTAGGTTGTCTTGGAAACTCTTATCAACTTCTGATAAGAACATACCAGGACAGGGGCTCTTATCTGGCTAGGGTTAAAGTCCAAACCATACCAAACTTCTAACTAAAACCTATAAAACAATTCCAGCACCCCCACACCTCCCCCTTTTTCTTTTATTTGTGTTACTGTTCTGGAGTGTTGATATCTGAATCACACTCGCTGTTGGAGTCAGAGTCTGGTGGGAAGTCGACGGCAGGTGTCACTGAATGCACCGAGGGGGTAGCAGTGGGGAAGATTGCATTCATGATCAGGCTTTTGACCAAACCAGAAGCAATGCCTGCAATTAAAATAATGAACAGAACTAGCAGTCCGGTTTTGACCCAAGAGCTGGCAATGTTTGAGAGTCCAACACCTTTGAAGAGGTTGTCAAACCAGTCCCCTGTTTCTTGCTTGATGGAATCGACCATTCCTCGCAGCTGTTGGATTGATTTTTTGACGTTCTCAGCCTTGGATGATAGAATTCAGAGAAAAGGGGTTAGTTAAACAACCACTGAAAGCATTCAGCTGGAGGAAACAGCTCTTCTGCTTCCTCTTCATGCCAGAAAACCCAGGAGGGAAGAGTAATTGGGCGAGGAGGACTTGCCTCTGGGCCCGCTTTCTCTTCCTCCTTTTTCCTCCTTCTCCAGGAGGCCACAGTGACCTGGGGTACTTTTGTTTCTGAAGTCTTGGGGACATAGGGTCTCACACTTCGGGAGGGGATCCACCGCAAGCCAGTGGGAGTGGAGACACAGGCATACCCGCGCCCCCAGGTGACCAAATCATGAGGACCCTGTATCCTCAAAGTTTCTGGATCTTTGACAAGGACTTTTAGCCTTTCACAAGGCTCTAACTGTGAGCTCCCACGGAAGTGCCTTGTCACCGGCGGGTTCATGGTCTCAAAGGAACAGTTAAGAAAATTCAAAGTGAACACAGCACGGGCTAGTCTTACAGATGGTGGTTCAATTTTGAGGATCGGTTGCTGCTGGCTGAGGACTCTTTTGAGGTTCTGATGAGCCCTTTCCACAATCGCCTGACCTGTCGGGGAGTGGGGGATACCAGTTTTGTGTTCCACTCCCCATTGCTGCAGAAAGCTGCAGATTTCCTTGGATTTGTATGCTGGACCATTATCTGTTTTCAGGGACCTTGGGATGCCCAGGACAGAGAAAGCCTGGATGAGATGCTTGATAGCATCCCCAGCCTTCTCCCCTGTGTGGGCAGAAGCAAAAACAGCTCCTGAGAATGTGTCCACAGAGACGTGCACGTATTTCTGCCTCCCAAAGGGGGCAAAGTGCGTGACGTCTGTCTGCCACACTTCACAGCTGGACAAACCACGGGGATTCACGCCTGTGGGCATGGATGGGATGGCATACCTGTGACATTGCGGACAGCCAGTCACAATTGCTTTGGCCTGGTCACGGGTTAAGTTAAACTGCCTGACCAAACCTGGCGCGTTTTGATGGTGAAGCTGATGACTGATTCTGGCTTGCTCAAAACGGTTTGGCAGAGGGGCTACCTCCACAGGGGCAGCGAGAGCATTGACTCTCCTGTTTCCCTCTGCTATGAACCCTGGGAGCTCTGTGTGTGATCTGGTGTGCATCACATAAAAGGGTTGCTTCCTGTGGGAAATGAGTTTGACCAGCTTAGAAAGCAACTGAAACAGAGTGATTTTGGAAACCTCCTGCAGCACAGAATGTTCTGCTCTAGAAACTATCCCTGCAACATAACTCGAGTCTGTTACCAAATTGAAAGGTCCAGGGAACGTCTCAAATGCTCTAACGACTGCGGCCAACTCAGCGACTTGAGGCGATCCTTCCACCTCAACCACCTCTGATTCCCACCTCTGGGTGAGAGGGTCCCGCCAAGTCATAACTGATTTGTGGGACTTTCCGGACGTGTCAGTGAAGACGGTTAGAGCCTTAAGAGGCTCCTTGCTTTGGACACTTTTTAACTCCAATCGAAATTGGGCATCCGAATTGAAAATTTTGTGGGCAGGCCGATGAATAGAAATTTGACCAGGGTAGTTATCTAGGGCAAACTGCAGTGCTTCATTCTCTTGAAGCAAGTGCTCTAACATTGCTTTTGTAATTTGGCCCGATTTTAATTTGATTGGCATGTGAATGCACTCAAAGTCACAACCAGCCAGTTCCCTAAGGCGAACTCTGGCTTTCCGAATCAGGTCAGCCATCAATTCTTGTGGGTTTGTCATCCTTTTGGTCCTGTGGTGGCTCAGAAAGACCCACTCTATAATAGAGAGAGGATCTTCTTTGCCTTGGACCTTCCTTGATTTTTGGAGGGTTTTGCTGTTCCATTGAAAATCATCCCATGAAGGTGTGGCAGCTTTCCTAAGATGATGAAACGAAAAGGCAGGTCAGGTTTACATCTGTTGGCCTGTCTGGTGGACAGTGCGTGTTGAATGTTATCAAGTGCAATCTTTGCCTCTGGGGTGAGGGTCCTGGGTGAACTCAGTTCAGCTCCCCCTTTTAACAAATTGAAAAGGGGGGCCAAGTCTTCGGTAGAAAGACCCAGCCAAGGTCTCACCCAGTTCAAAGCTCCACACAGCTGATGGACATCTGCAAGGGTCTGGGTCTTGATTTCTAATTTTTGAGGAACAATGGTCCTCTTCCCAATTTCAAGCCCTAGGTATTTCCAGGGTGGCATCCTTTGAATTTTGGATTCTTGCAGCTCAAACCCTGCAGCAACCAGTGCAGACACTGTGAGGTCGAGTGCATGCACCAACAGGTCGTCTGTTGGTGTGGAAATCAACACATCGTCGATGTAATGATGGATTATTACTTGGGGCACCGCTGCACGCACAGGTGCGAGCAGGGAAGCAACATACCTTTGACAAATCACAGGCGAATTTTTCAAACCCTGAGGAAGAACTTTCCACTGATACCTCTTTCGTGGAGCCTCTCGGTTCAAAGTGGGCACTGAAAAGGCAAAGCGTGGGGCATCATCAGGATGTAGAGGAATGTGGAAAAAACAGTCTTTTAAATCAATGACAGTCAAACTCCAGTTTTCGGGGAGCATGCTTGGGGCAGGCATCCCTGGTTGCAGGGATCCCATGTCCTCAATTACCTCATTAATTTTGCGGAGGTCATGTAGAAGCCTCCACCTGGTCTTATCTGCCTTCTGAATGACAAACACTGGAGAGTTCCACGGTGAAGTGGTCTCTTCACTGTGGCCGTTTTTCAGCTGTTCTTCCACAAGCTCATTGAGCACCTTTAACTTTTGCTTAGAAAGTGGCCACTGTTCAGTCCAGACTGGTTCATCTGACAGCCAATTCAGTTTCTGGATAGGACGCTCCTCAGTGACCACTGCCCGAAAAACCTTTGGAGGGTCAGGAATGTTAATTGTGACCTCCCATTGGGACATCAAATCTCTTCCCCACAGAGGTTCGTCAAGATCCAAAACGAAAGGGCGTAGAGTGGCCAATTGCCCTTTTGGCTCTTCAATTGTCACTGCTTTTTTTGACTGTTTGGCCAATTGCAAACCTCCAATACCGTTTACATGTTTGACAATGTCCTGCAGTTCCCAATGCGATGGCCACATCCTTTCTGGGACGACCGTCACATCAGCGGCTGTGTCCCAAGCTCCTTTAAGGAGTTTGGATTCCCCACCCACGGAAAGCTTACAGTAATCTTTTGGTCTGTCTGAGCCTATCTTTTTTACCACAGCGACAGTGGTGTCTTCGTCGCTTTCTCCTTTGCCACTTTCTGTGGCACTGTCCTCTGGACTTGCTTTTACTGCAAGCCCTTGCACTGCTGGGATGGCCTGGGCAATAATTTGCCCCTTTGGTAGAAAGGTGGGTGGGTTTTCACTGCGGAGCCACACAACAAATTGCTCTGGGTCAGTTGTGATTGTCCCAGGGGTGATCTGTATGTCTGGGGGGGTGAACTTACAGTCTCCGATGACAACAAATTTTGTCTCCACCATGTGCCACGTGCCGGGTTCCTTTGAGACCATGGCTGTTTGCCACTGACTGTCCCGCAGGTGAAGAGGCTCTGCCAACTGGAGCCTAAAGGGCTCATACCTGTCTGTTGTTGTCAAGGATCCTGTTGGCTCAGGCAATATTATGTGCCTCAGTTTCCCTTGTTTTGTCAGGTCCTGTGAAGAAAGAGACAAATCTGATTTAGATGACCTTTTTCCTTTTTGGGTTATTTGGGCTGCCCGATTGGGATCTTCACGCTGGGCAGTCCCGCACTCCCTACTTAGTTTTTTTGAACCCTGGTGTTCCTTTTGTTCTCCCTCCCCTCATTTTCCCTTTCTTGTTTTAAAAAATTGTCAAATCGTCCCTTCAATGGACACTGGTTGATCCAGTGATCGTTTTTTCCACAAAGAAAACACGGGCAGTTAGCTCATGCAGGAGTGTTCCTCTTGTGTGGCTCTGGTGTTTCCACAGCAGCAGCGGTGATTTTCTGGCGCGTTTTCCCCTCTCTCAGGGCTGGTTTTCTGCAGTGTGGGACGATGGCACTCACAGCTTGCAGCGTCTCCTTGAGAGGAGGTATCGAGCCTGGTTGTCTGGGTATGAGGTTTATGGCAGCAGTGCATTCCTCGTTCACATGGGAGTATGCTAACTGCTGTATCACTTGTTTTTGTCCCTCTTCTCCAACCAACTGCTGTTCAACTGCTGATGCAAGTCGCTCCACAAACTTGACATAGGGTTCTTGTGGTTCCTGAAAAATTTCTAAGTAACATTGTGAGGGACCGTATGGTTGCATTTTTAAAAAGGCTTTGGAAGCTTGATTAGCTACAAATTCAAGGACATTTTTGGGAATGTTGGTGGCCTGATCAGTGGCTGTTTTCCAATCACCTTCACCCAACAAGTGGTTTAGGGTAATTGGGTTGCCTGCATTGTCAGTTGCTGTGGTTGGATCTTCCAGCAAGCTTGGCAGTGCAGCTTTCAGCAGTTTTCCCCAAGTGACCTCCCAAAGCTCAAACTCCATTTTGCTTGAGAGGCATTTGAAAATCTGCTTTAAACCAAATGGGACAACTGTGATTCCACCAAAGGAAGAAAACAACATGCCTTCGAAGTACGGGTTATCTCGCCCATACTCCTTCACGGCTTTCATGAGATCCTTAACAAGCGTCTGCGACAACGCTCTCCAGGTGGCAACAGTTGTTCCCTGCCCCCGACTCCGGCGGTATGTCACCGGAGTAACTGGGCACACCACCTGGGGTCACACCCCCTGGCTTCTGACTCTCTCCCTCTGGGTCCCCAATCGCAGCATCAGCTGCTGGTTCCAGGGCAGCTGCAGCTTTGCAGCATGTCTCGAGGCTCCAGTTGTATGCTGGGGATGCAGTCGGGAAAACCATGTCACCGGGTGGGGGGTAAGGTGGGAGTGGGGGGACAGCAGCACCAGTGGTGGAAGGGAGCTGCAGACTCCATGCTCCCGTCGGCAGAAGCAGCGGCAGGCGGGGGGTCCCGTGTTGGACCAGGGCGCCCCGTCCGTGCTGCGCAGAGGCTGCGGGGGGGCGGGCTGGGGCAGGGGCGGCGCCTCGCTGGTGCCGCAAGGGGCGGGGAAGGGGCTCCACGGCACGATCGGGGGCGGCCGCGGCGGGGGGAGAAAGGGAGCCGGGATCGCGCTCTCCACTCCGCCCGGCAGCGGCTTTGGGAAAGCGGGAAACGCGGCAGCAGTGCTGGCGTTCGGGAGGGCGAGGGGTGCAGCAGCCGCGGCGCGTGGCGCCGGGAAAGCGGCGCCGCCCGCTGTGTGTGGAGGCGGGGGAGGGGGGGCTGGCCAGGCAGGGGGGGGAGCGAGCTCCGGCGGGAACGGTGGCTGCGGCGCCGGGGCTGGGAGAAGCGGCGGGGGAGAGCCCCACGCTGTTTGGGCTGGGCCGTGATCTCCTCCCGGTCCCAGGAGCGGGCCTGGCGCGGTGGGGGGATGGGGCGGGTGAGGGGCGGCTCCCGCCAGGCATGGAGCAGGAACACCCCACTCCGGGGGCGGGGATGGCAGGAGGGAGGTTTGGGGCGGAGTCGGGGCAGCGCCCGCACAGCAAGAGGCGGGCACACCCCACCCCTGACTCTGCGGGGGCGGGGAAAGAGGCGGGGGCAAGCCTTGAGAGGAAAGGAGGGGCGGATATGGGGGAGGGCCAGTGGGACGGGGGGGAAAGGGATTCTGGGAGAAAGAAGGGGGGTGGGGAAGTGAACAAAGAGAGAATGGCTGCTCCTCGTGGCTACCGCCATTATGGGGGCACTTTTCTTTGTTCTCTGAAGAGAGGGGGGCCTCGGCGTCTCCCTTTTGGGGGTTCCCACAGCCGTTTTCGCCACCGGTCCCGACAGGGGCTGTCGGGGGCTGATTTTCCTCCTTGGCAAACGAAAAACGGACTCTGGGTTTGTTTGCTGGGGAAATCGAGGGGGTAACGGGAGGGGTTTGGGCGTCCTGGCCAGCCAGACTGCCCCGGGAACCCCTCGCAGCCCGGCCGTGGCTGCAGGGGGGAGGGGACCCCGGAATTCTTAAAGCGCCCCGACTGGGGGACCCCTGAGGGGTCGGAGCACTTTTCAGAATCCCTGGGGGGGGGTTTGGGGTTTTTGGGGACTTGGGGGGCTTGGGAGACTTGGATGGGGGGAAAAGGGGAGACTTGGGGGATTTGGGGGACTTGGGGGACTTGGGGGACGCAGAGGGACAGGACAGGGGGGACTTGGGAGACTCGGGAGAGGCAGGGGGAGGGGGAAGGGGGGAAGGGACTGAGGGAAGGCTTTGAGAGGATGCAACTTTGTTCTCTTGCATTCCTCTGATCTCTTTTAAAGCGGCTTTTATCTGCCATGGCCAAAATGCAAATTTTGAAGCTAGGACATCTCCTGACTTCGCTAACTGTTCTAACTTTTTAGAAGCATTTTCCCAGAACAAAATGCTGTTTACTTGGTCCAAATTAACATTCGGAAAATGCAAAAACAGATACCTAATAAATTTTTTCAGTTCCTTTTTTGAGTATTTAATTTTGGTCACAATTAAAACTCCAATTAAACTTTTAAAAACCTCTTTCTGGGTGGTGTTTAGTCCGTTTCCCATTCTGACTAGCTGTTTCTTTTTCCACCACCCCTTCCCAGCAATAACCCACTCCAAATCCCTGCGGGCTTCCTTTCCTGGGGGTAAGAGCCTCTGCTCGGGGCGGACCCCCGGTCCCCCCTCCTTCCCTCCCAGGGGTATCCCTGAGGCTTTTCCAAGCCTCTGTGGTGGGTGTCCTCCCCTCCCTTAGAGGAAAATACTCACCCAGCCCTCGGGACGCTGGAGACGTTGCTGGGGCAACCACAAGCTGAAGGGGACTCCTCTGGGCAGGAGCTGTTCCCTTCGTCCACCAGGGGCGCTTTTTGAGCAACCCCAGTGGATTCATGGAGTGCTGAAGACCTCGGAACACGGCAAGGCGATATCCTCTCAGAAGGTCTCTGGGTCACAGGGTCCGAGTGTTTCTCGGGCCTCCGTGTCAGCCCCCACACCACAGCGGGTCGAAAGGCGTCTGCAGGCCCCACGTTGGCGCGCCAATCTGTTGCTTGGCGTATCTGTCTCTCAGGCCAGCCCAGCGTTCGGCTGGACCACCCTGCTAGCTATGATACGCCTCAACAGGACCTTTGCGTGGGTTTTTGGCTCCGCAGTACCTTTGCCTTCGCTGTCAAGGCCGTGGTTCGAAAGAGGGGACACTCGTAAGGCTCAGGAAGAAAGGTTTTATTCGGGGATCACAGGGGCAGTCCCTGGTCCCAGGCCTGTGCCTCAGGAGAGTGACCCAGGGCCTGGTCATAAAATAATGCAGAGACCTGAGGAGTGGATCATAGACCAAAGAATAATTGTAATGATCTGTATTAGCAGAGAAGGGAGGGAGTACACGGAAGTAGTTGGGTATACTCCCTGCATATTCACCCTAGCAGTAAATTCAAATAATAAAACTAAAATTTGGCAACCTGAACCCCCGATGAGGTATTGGATTAAGACAAAAATGGAAGAGTGTGAATGGATTGATTCAATTGGACTGTGCTGGCACAAAAGCTCTAGAACCAACCCTTACCAATCTCTGGAAAACTTGAAAGATTACTGGAAGGATCCTGGGAATGTGAATGTGAGATCGAAAGCTCCTGATGGGATATATTGGATCTGTGGTAAAAAGGCTTACAGTGAGCTGCCCCGAAGGAGGAAAGGCTCCTCTACTCTGGGGATGATCAGACCCTTCTTCTTCACTTTACCCAGATCAGAGAGTGGTTTATTAGGAGCACCCCTTTATGAGACACTGAATAGAAAGAAAAGAGGATTGAAAAAGGAGGTCTCCATAGCAGGAAGAACCCAAAGGTGGGGAGAGGAAGAATAGCCAGTGGAGAGAATAATAGAATATTATGGACCAGCAACTTGGGCCCATGATGGGAGTTGGGAATACAGAACTCTCATCTATCAAGTCACCATCACAGAAACATGGTGGGATGACTCACATAGCTGGAGCACTGCACTCAATGGCTACAAGCTCTTCAGAAGAGACAGGAAAGGGAGAAGAGGTAGAGGGGTGGCCCTTTATATTAAGAAGGCTTTTGACACCATAGATATTGAAACTAATGAAGATGGAGTTGAATGCCTGTGGGTGAGAATTAAGGGGAGAGCCAACAAGGCTGACATCGTACTGGGAGTCTGTTATCGTCCACTCAACCAGGAGGAAGAGGTGGACAACTTATTCTATAAGCAGCTGGAGAACATTTCAGGATCATCAGCCCTTGTTCTTGTAGGTGACTTCAACCTGCCAGACATCTGCTGGGAACTTAATACAGCAGAAAAGAGACAGTCCAGGAAATTTTTAGAGTGCATGGATGATAACGTTTTGTCATAGCTGGTAGGTGAGCCCACCAGGGGAGAGACTATGTTGGATCTGTTGTTCACAAATAGAGATGGGCTGGTGGGAGATGTGGTGGTTGGAGGACGACTGGGGCAGAGCGATCATGAAATTATAGAGTTCTCGATAATTGGTGAAATCAGGAGGTACACCAATAAGACTTTTACATTGGACTTCCGGAGGGCAGACTTTGGCCTTTTTAAAATACTTATTCAGAGAGTTCCTTGGGAAGCAGCCCTTAAAAACAAAGGAGTTCAGGAAAGCTGGGTGTTCTTCAAAACAGAGTTTTTGAGGGCACAGGAACAGACTGTCCCTGTGTGCCGGAAGACCAGTCGACGAGGCAAACGCCCAGCCTGGATAAGCAAGGAGATTTTGGATGAACTCAGGAATAAAAAGAGGATGTATCATTTTTGGAAGGAGGGCCAGGTCCCTCGGGAAGCATTTAAGGGGGTTGCTAGAGAATGTAGGAAAAAAATTAGGGAGGCCAAAGCTCAGTTTGAACTCAAAATGGCAACTTCTGTAAAGGACAATAAAAAATGTTTCTATAAATACATTAATGGTAAAAGGAAAGGTAAGGCCAATCTTTGCTCTCTATTGGATAAAGGAGGGAACTTAGTAACTGCTGATGAGGAGAAGACAGAAGTGCTTAATGCCTTCTTTGCCTCCATTTTCAGTGGGAAGACAACTTGCCTACAGGACAACTGTCCTCCTGGGTTCGTTGATGGTGTCAAGGAACAGAGTGGTCCCCCCATTATCCAAGAGGAGGCAGTCAGAGAACAGCTGAGATGCTTGGACACTCATAAATCTATGGGCCCAGATGGGATCCATCCCAGGGTGATGAGGGAGGTGGCAGATGAACTTGCAAAGCCACTCTCCATCATTTACAACCAGTCCTGGCTCACTGGTGAGGTTCCGGAAGATTGGAAACTGGCCAATGTGACACCCATTTACAAAAAGGGTGGGAAGGAAGATCCCAGTAATTATAGACCAGTCAGTCTGACCTCAGTAACTGGCAAGATAATGGAACAGTTTATACTGAGTGTCATCATGCAGCACCTACAAGATGGCCAGGGTCTCAGGCCCAGCCAGCATGAGTTTAGGAGAGGTAGGTCATGTTTGACCAACCTGATCTCCTTTTATGACCAAGTGACCCGCCTGGTGGATGCAGGAAGGGCTGTGGATGTTGTCTATTTGGACTTCAGCATGGCTTTTGACAGTGTCTCCCACAACATACTCCTGGAAAAGCTGGCAACCCGGGGCTTGGACAGGAGCACTCTTTGCTGGGTTAGGAACTGGCTGGATGGCCGGGCCCAGAGAGTGGTGGTGAACGGTGCTGTACCCAGCTTGCGGCCAGTCACCAGTGGTGTTCCTCAGGGGTCTGTGCTGGGACCAGCTCTGTTCAATATTTTCATTGATGACATGGATGAGGGTATTGAATCTTTCATTAGTAAATTTGCAGATGACACAAAGCTGGGAGCATGTGTCAACCACTTGGAAGATAGAAGGGCTCTGCAGAGAGATCTGGAATGGTTGGGTCAATGGGCAGAATCCAACAAAATGAAGTTTAATGAGTCCAAGTGTCAAGTCCTGCACTTTGGCCACAATAACCCCCTACAGCATTATAGGCTGGGGACGATGTGGCTGGACAGTGCTCAGGAGGAAAAGGACCTGGGGATTCTGGTCAGCAGCCAGCTGAACATGAGCCAGCAGTGTGCCCAGGTGGCCAAGAGGGCCAATGGCATCCTGGCCTGTATCAGAAATGGTGTGGCCAGCAGGAGCAGGGAGGTCATTCTTCCCCTGTACTCAGCATTGGTGAGGCCACACCTTGAGTATTGTGTCCAGTTCTGGGCCCCTCAGTTTAGGAAGGACGTTGAGATGCTTGAACGTGTCTAGAGAAGGGCAACAAAGCTGGTGAAGGATTTGGAAAACAAGCCATATGAAGAACGACTGAGGGAGCTGGGGTTGTTTAGCCTGGAGAAAAGGAGACTCAGAAGTGACCTTATCACTCTCTACAACTTCCTGAAGGGTAGTTGTAGACAGCTGGGGGTTGGTCTCTTTCTCCAGGCAGCAACTGACAGAACTAGAGGACACCGTCTTAAGATGCGTCAAGGGAAATATAGGTTGGATATTAGGAAGAAGTTTTTCATGGAAAGAGTAATTAAATACTGGAATAGTCTGCCTGGGGAGGCGGTGGAGTCACCATCCCTGGATGTGTTTAAAAGAAAACTGGATGTGGCACTCGATCCCATGACCTAGTTGAGGTGTTAGGGCTGGATTGGACTAGATGATCTTGAAGATCTCTTCCAACCTACACGTTCTGTGATTCTGTGATTCTGTGATTCTGTGATTCTGTGATTCTGTGATGTGTTGAATAGACTCATTAGGCTTCAGGCTGTGGTGGAGATCATGTCTAATCACACATCAGATGCCCTTGAATTATTAGCCAGGCAACATTCCCAAATGCAAGCCTATGTATACCAGAATCGCATAGCTTTAGACTATCTGTTAGCTGAAGAGGGAGGTGTGTGTGGAAAATCCAACGAATCTGAGTGTTGTATAGAAATTGACAATTATGGAGAGACCATCAGGGATCTAGCAGTGGAAATAAATAGTAGCCCATGTACCAGTACAAAAGTGGAACTCCATACTCAAAGCCTCATGGTGGGATCAATTATTTGGAGAAGGAGCTTGGTGGAAGAAAGTAGTATTCTTCATTCTATGCTCCATAGCGGGGGTTGTGTTTTTGTCTTGTCTAATACCCTGCTTCATTCAGTTAATACACTCTGTGGTACAAGGAATGCAGATAGCAACTTTGCCCACGGATCCAGAACTTGCATTAGAAAAGGGTGGCCCACCTAAAACCTCAAAGATATTAGCACTGGGAGAAAAAGGAAAGAAAAGTAAAGCTGCTGAGGCTTTGGCCAAGTTTGAAGAAAAGGTGAAGGATGAAAGTATAACCTACTGAGAATACTGTGAGATGTCCCAAAAAGAATGGGATTCAGATAGATGGGAAGACAATTAAGGGAATTCCTGAAATTGTGTTTTTATTGTTGTTTTTGTGTGTTCTTTTAAAGGTTTTTGTCATTAAAGAGATGTGGGAAGCACTATGGGTGTGAAAAGGAATGGGGTTAGGGCATCCAAAGAGTAAAAATAATTACTCAAGCCAATCCACTTGGAACATCTTGCTTCGAAGGAACTCAGGTAAAAGATCAATCATAAGCACGAATTAATGTGTTCATATAGAAGGGGAGGGACTCTCAGGGTCGGAGTTGTCGTTTTATTGTGGCATTTCCAAGTTCACTGTTACGCAGAATAAATTTTATTTTTTTATTTTTCAAATCCGGCTATCTCATTTATTACAACAAAGATGATGCAATAGCTTCAAATCAGTATTGTCTTATTGTGATTTCACTTTTGACAGAAATCCTACCTTAGACCTTGACTGATTTTTTTAACTATTCTGTGCCTTAGTTTCCACATCTGCAGAATATAAATGCTTATTTCTTTTTGAACTTTTTGGAAGATGATGATGATACTTTTTCTAAAGTTTCTAATTATTATAAATTATTTCAGAAGAAATAGGCAAAACACTCTCAAAATACAAGTAGACATTTGTTGGAGGTTAGGTTTGTTCCTTTTTTACTCTAAAGAATTTTTCTTCCCCATAAGTTACTAGGAGACTAAGTACTAGGTGCTTAAGGGTGCTTGACCAAAACAAAGAAGTGGCCAAAAGCTCACAGGGGGAGATTAGGCAAGTTTTGGGGGCAGGTAAAGGATAGAGCTGGAGGCAGCTTGGCTCTTGCTTTTGGCATTCGGAGAGGGAGGATGGCAAGGCTGCTGCTTGCTGCAGGGGAGTTCACTGTCGCCAGAAAGTCTAGCCCTGGGAAATCTACCATCACCTGCTTTGAAGCATTGATTTAGAAGAATTAAAGACTTTAGTTAAAATAAATATTGCTGAGGTAAGGAGGCTAAACTTCCCTTTTGTTAACAGAAGCCAGACTGAAGGAACTGATAAATCATGGAACCTGTCAAACTAGGCTTTTGCATCCTGAATAATCAATAGACCCCATGAATACAATACAATCATAAATCAAACAGTCCTGGAAAAAAACAGGATTCAGTTGTCACGTAACACTAAAGGTTAAAAAGTCAAAGAGAGGAAGACTCATATTTCTTCATCATTTTGAGACCCCGCCCCATTACAAAAGACCACCGACCCATTTCAAAGAACAAACTATGCACACTTAATGGCTTTTTGGGGTAATTACCATATGAAGCAGGGAATGGGATGTACCAGAGTTATGAATATGCATTTGTGTTTTGGGTATTCAATACTCCTGTACATAAAAGACCCTGTGATCATCTGTAAATTGTGCGTGTGTATTTGGGAGCTATCCCTCACGCTGCCCAGCGTCGTAATAAACATACACTTTCTAACTTTAAACTGTTAGAGAGTCTTTGTCTGTCATAGTTGGATATTAGTATTAGATCAATATCCATAGGTTTTTAATAATTCAGCTTAAATGCCACAATGCAGATGTGATTTTGAGAGTCTTGTATTTTATTTCCTCACAAGGCCCCCTGGTCTATGGTTTGACAGCTATTGATAGCTGAAGGGTCAGTGGTAGATTCCTCCTTGCTCTTTTGGTGTTATTTGCCTGCTTCTTTATGATGTTTTCTTATCATACAGACATTTTAGCCATTTTTACAAGTACTTTCAATCAATATTAGGTATTTCACTATTGTCAGTTACAAAAATGAAAGCATAAGTTATTATTTCACAACTGCAATTGAGTCATAGATGTTATGAATAAAAATGGGCGGAGAAAATATTAATCTCCATAAACGCCTTTATTAATCAGCTCTTATTAATATTTGCCCGAGGGGTTTGGTCGCCGAGGAGGAGGAGGGCTTTATCAGCTCTGCTGCGTGCAATTTAACAGAGCTGGAGGACTGGCCCTCACTTGGGGAGCAACCCCAAAGTCCTGTCAGTTCTTTGTTTTCTCCTGTGGTCTCATCTCTGGTTTGGTCTTTTTAACTTACGGCTAGTAAGCAAAACTGGAGAAATTAGCTCTTCTGATTCTCTAGGGTCTACACGGCTGAGCATTAGTTCTTATTTGTTTTAATTTTACTTGGTTTTTATTTGATAAGGGTTTTTTTATGTTAGATTTCATCCCGGGACGCTTTCGGAGTTCTTAATTTGCATGCGGGATCACCGGGGCAGGGGCTTGGAGCTCTTTGCGGCCATGGGGTAGTTTTTGCCGCAGAAATGGCGTCTCAGTTTCATGCTGCTTCACAGCGGCGGCAGTGTTGTGGGGTTCTTCTCTTGAAGTGGGGCAGCGGTCCGGCCAGCTCGGGGAACGCTTTATTTGGCCGAGGCGGCTGACCGCGTGGCGGCTGCGGGTGGATGGGCGGCCGGGGCTCTTTTCTCTGCTCCGGCACGGGGAGCGGCTGGGGCTTGGGGAGAGGCTGCTCCGCGGCTGCGGGTGGGGGCGGCCGGGGTTTCTTTGCGCTGGACCGGCGGCGCCTGACTGCGGGCGGCTTTGCGGGCTGGACGGCCGGGGCTTTTCTGCGCTCCGGCACGGGGCTGACTGCAGTCAGGCTTCTGCTCGGCTGGAACTCTTTGTGCTGAGCCTGGGGGGGAAAGCGGCCGGCTCCTCTGCCCTCCCTGCTCCGGCGGCGGGTGACTGCGGGCGGCTCCGCGGGCTGGGCTCTCTCCCCCCCGCCGGCTCCCAGCCGCGGACGGCGCTGGGAAGGGGCTCCTCTGCAGCGAACCGGGGGGGGGAAGACGGGGCGGCCGGCCCCTTTCCTCTCTCTCTGTCGGTGGCAGAGCCGGCTCTGCCGCGGCCTCCCCACCCCGTCCCCGACCCGGGACGGGGGGGGTGCGGCGCTCGGGAGCTTCTCCATGGGAACGGGCTCCCCGTTTTTCCAAGGTGGTCTGGGAGGAAGGAAAGCCACGGAGATGGCCCTCCATTGCTACATCATAGGACAAACACCCCAAATTTCATTTTTAACAATTCCCTCCTCTTTGCTTTTGATCAGGTTGTTTAAACCTGCATCAACTTATTTATGGTAATGATTTTTGATTATTTTTGGGGTTTAACTTTACTTGTTCAAGTTTGGACTTTGCTCATATCAATCACAGCTTGGTTTTGTTTTGTCATTTTTTGCTTAATTTTGGGGTCTTTCTTTGAGGTGCTTTTGGTATTAAAAGGAATCCGAATTTGGGCTATATTTCTGACTACTAGGGACTGTTTGTAGCTTATTTTTATTAAACTAATAACCAAATTTTATTGAGAGGTTTGCCTAGCTAAAACCATTCTCTTATAGAGCACTCTCCAGTTAAGCTCTGCTCAAAGGTGGCAGTATTCTTTATGACCAATTGTTTTTTCTCATCCTGACAGGTTGAGAGTTGCAGATCAGCAAAGCAAGTGTGGTTTGGGTTGATATAAACTCTTATTGAGGACTTTGAGCTCTTCTCATCATTGATGAGGGAATGCCTCTCTGAACCAGCTTCTCTTATGGGTTTATTCATCATTCAGACTATCATGAGTCTTTCCAAGAGTCCAGTGTGAACTAGTTTCATTTTTTTCAGTCTCACCTGGCCTTGCCTCTTGGTTTTAGGAGCTCTCCGGGTTCAGTTTTTAGAGTTTTTCTTGCACTTTCACACTTGGCTGTTAACTTTTAGGTAGCCTTTTTGGGTTGTGCTCTATGAGAGATTTTTAAATTTTTGTAGTAATTTTCCCAATAATTTATACTAATTCAAAAACAACAAACAATCCCACAGCTTTTGTGATTGATATGCGCTTTCAGTCACAACATTACAATAATAACAACAACAAACTTTTAACAACAATATCACAACCACTAATACAAACAGTAAAAAAAACTTTTTCTATGCAATATGTAGTCTGGGTGTTTTTTTTTTTTGAAAGTTATTTTTGAAGAGTTTGAATATGAAACAACAGTTTATGGGGGATGATGTTTTGAAAGGTTTGTGCTGGACAGGATGTTTGGAGGTGGTGTTGCTGGTCCTTTCACTCTGGTCTTTAGCAGCACCTGGAAAGGACTTATATTTTGGGGTTAATGGGGAGATATTTGAATTAAGGGGAGGAGTTTGGGGATTTTGGTTTTCTTTCTTGGTAACCTCCTGGGTTAGAGGGTTAACAAGAATGGAAGTTCAAACATTTTTTTAAGGGGAAGCTCTTATGTTAAATTGGGGCCAGGTTTTAATTTACAGAAGAGCTAGAGGCAAACAAACAGCTGAGCCAATTTAGCTGTGTTTCTTCTATTAATTTGGTTTTTATAATTTTGCAAGTCATACATTTTATGACTTTTTAAGTTTCATCATTTTTTTCATTTAATATACTTTCTAATATATTTTTCTCTCTTTTGATTGCCTCATCAAATGATATTTTTGGGCAATCTTTTCTGAGGTGCCCTATTTCTTCACAATAAAAACACTTTCGAGTTTCCCCTTGTCTTTTAGGGGTCACCCAAGGTAGTAAATTATTTCTTTGCCCTCTGACTGGCTTCCTATCCTCTCGGTGGGGTGAACTCTGGTTAGATACACTTTCTCTAGCCACAGCTACCATGATTTTTCCCTTCATGATGGTTTTTTCTTCTTCCCTTCTTAAATAGACTTTTAAGGCTTCCCTTAACAAGTCATTTATTCCTCTATCTTGCCAGTCTTCTAACTTTTCTAATTTTCTTCTAATATCTGGCCAGGACTTTGTAACAAACTGTGTTTTAAGTAACACCTGGCCTTCAGGGCTTTCTGGGTCAATATTAGAATATTTTTGCAAATTTTGTTTTATTTTGCTCAGCCAAGTGGCTGGGGTCTCATCTTTTCCTTGCATATTATCAAATGCAAGTTTTGAGTTAATGCTTCTGGGGACTGATTCTTTAATTCCTTTGATTATCAAATTTCGATAATCATCCATATTCCTCCTGTCTTCTTCCCTATTTGGGTTCCACTTTGGATCACTTACTGGCAGTTTATGTTCACCTGAGGGCCCTATTCTATTCTCCCTTTCCCAAATCTTTATCCCTGCTGTTCGAATCATCTTTATCTCTTCGGGGCTAAATAAAATTCTGAATATAGAATTCATTTCCCCCCATGTGAAGGTATTGGGACCTAGGAACTGATCTACCTGTTCAGCCACCCCCACTGGATCTTCAACTAAGTTTCTTAGTTCCTTTTTGAAGTTCCTGACCTCTGAGGCTGTCAGAGGGGCATTTACAAATCCCACCCCTCCAGCAACTCCGCCCATTGGAACCTCCCTCAAGGGAAAAAGCTTAGCTTTAGATCTGGTGTTATAAGAATGTCCCTCTGGATTATTTTCAGGGGGACGCTCTATGCTTGGGGTGGGCAAATTTGGTTCCCAGTTTGCAGGTGGGGCTGGAACCATGGATGGTAAGGGAGAAAAGACATAGCTACTGTTGGGGGAAACTGGGGGTACTTCTGTTGTATAGAAGGGGTTAGTACTGGATGGGGGTAGACTCACCGGAGGGCTGGTTAGGGAAGGGGCAAAGGTATTGGTAGAGGGAGGAATAGGGGAATTAGTTTGAGGGATTTGAGGGTGGCTTGGGGCTGAAGGTAGGGGGGAAACAGGGGTTACAGTTTGGGGAAGTTGGAAGGGGTTTCCAGGGGGAACCTGGGGCATATCCGGATATGCGGGAGGGGGAGGTAAGTAATTAAGTGGATCCCAGATGGGGCCATTCTCTTCTTTATCACTTTTTCCTTTTTTCCCCTGTAACTTACAGATCCTTATGTTGTCATTATTTCTGTTTTGCTTTTCCCAACAAGCAGCATACTGCACTTGTTCGGCTTTTTTATCACCTTGGGCTCTCAGATGTTGATTTAACTGGGCACACATCCAAGGGTCTGTTGTTCCGTGCCATGGCCATTCTCCAGGTAAACCCAGAGTAGGCCATACTTCTATACAATAATGGATCATTTTGATCCTATCTAAATATTTAGTACTTTCCTCCCTGTCCCACTGTTCTAACATCTTTCCTAGTGGGCTCTCTGGAGGGATATGTGGTATTTTTTCTTTTTGTACTTCAGCCTCTCTAGACCTACTTATCCAAGTACCCATTTTACTTGGTAAAATTTATTCAAAAAATTTTTTGAAAGCTCTTTCACTCACACTCACTCACTCACACTCACTCGTGAGCTCTGGAAGCAGTTCGTATGACCCGCCCTTAGGGCCTCGACCACTGCCACAGCCAGCCCCCGGTACCCGTCAATGGCCTCAGCACCCCTGGTGCTTCCGTCACCACCCCAGCCGGTACCCTCTTTCACTCCTGCGCGTCCGGCGTATCCCCGTAAGCAGCCGGTCAACCTGGGCCCAGAGTTCCAGTCACTACTTCTGCCAGGACACACACACACAGTATGCGACTCACTCACTCACCCTATCGTTAAGTTCCTCGCACGTTGGAACTCCCCTAACTTTCACTCACTGCACCCGGTAGCACCGGCCTTAGATACCCCCGACCAGCTTTACCTCTCCGTGTCCGGTAGCATAGAACTCTTGCCTACCCCCGCCCAACACGACACACTCAAGCCCGGTAGCGTATCTAATCCGACCCCCGCCCAATGCACTCTTCACACCCGGTAGCGTGCTCCCCTTTGAGCACCCCCGCCCAATGTGACCGTCCTGTACCCCGTCAGTTACCTCAGCCTGGCCACCCCTCCCTTGGGAGCAGCCCCTGGTAACCTCGGCCAGTACCTCTTTCTCTCCCCACACCCCTGCAGGTCCCTGGGAGCAGCCCCTAGCCACCCTTTCTCCTGCGTCGGTGTGGTGCGTGCCTCACACACTTGTCCCTGGCCTCCCCGCACACTTGAGGTGACCTGGGTGGTTTGCCCCTACAGGTTTAGGGGAAACCCACAGTACCACTCACTCTATGACGTGCCACTTACACTCTATTCAGCCTCCGCACGTCCGGAGGGGGGTCCCCTACACCCCAGAGACGCCTCGCTCACTCTGTTTCCTCTCGCTTCCTCCTGTTCCTGACCACTCCTCTCGCGAAGATGTGGAAATGCAGTACTGAGGAGTCCTCACTCGCGGCGGGGGTCCGAGCTGCCGGCCCCCGTCTCACTCACACACACACTCGCACGTCTCCTGCTCCCGCCACCGAGTTTTATACTTACCCGGTGCTCCTCAACGGCGCCCCCTTGTGGCTGCTGTGCGTCCCTCGAGGCTGGCGTGCGTTGTCCTCGCTGGTTGTCCCTCGAGGCTGGCGTGCGTTGTCCTCTTTGGTCCAGGAGGCCAGCTGTCCAGGAGGTCCAAGGTGGGCGGCGCCTTCCCGTCTCGGTCCTCTTCTGGGCGTGGCCAATCCCGGACGAGCCCCCAGTTGTTATGAATAAAAATGGGCGGAGAAAATATTAATCTCCATAAACGCCTTTATTAATCAGCTCTTATTAATATTTGCCCGAGGGGTTTGGTCGCCGAGGAGGAGGAGGGCTTTATCAGCTCTGCTGCGTGCAATTTAACAGAGCTGGAGGACTGGCCCTCGCTTGGGGAGCAACCCCAAAGTCCTGTCAGTTCTTTGTTTTCTCCTGTGGTCTCATCTCTGGTTTGGTCTTTTTAACTTACGGCTAGTAAGCAAAACTGGAGAAATTAGCTCTTCTGATTCTCTAGGGTCTACACGGCTGAGCATTAGTTCTTATTTGTTTTAATTTTACTTGGTTTTTATTTGATAAGGGTTTTTTTATGTTAGATTTCATCCCGGGACGCTTTCGGAGTTCTTAATTTGCATGCGGGATCACCGGGGCGGGGGCTTGGAGCTCTTTGCGGCCATGGGGTAGTTTTTGCCGCAGAAATGGCGTCTCAGTTTCATGCTGCTTCACAGCGGCGGCAGTGTTGTGGGGTTCTTCTCTTGAAGTGGGGCAGCGGTCCGGCCAGCTCGGGGAACGCTTTATTTGGCCGAGGCGGCTGACCGCGTGGCGGCTGCGGGTGGATGGGCGGCCGGGGCTCTTTTCTCTGCTCCGGCACGGGGAGCGGCTGGGGCTTGGGGAGAGGCTGCTCCGCGGCTGCGGGTGGGGGCGGCCGGGGTTTCTTTGCGCTGGACCGGCGGCGCCTGACTGCGGGCGGCTTTGCGGGCTGGACGGCCGGGGCTTTTCTGCGCTCCGGCACGGGGCTGACTGCAGTCAGGCTTCTGCTCGGCTGGAACTCTTTGTGCTGAGCCTGGGGGGGAAAGCGGCCGGCTCCTCTGCCCTCCCTGCTCCGGCGGCGGGTGACTGCGGGCGGCTCCGCGGGCTGGGCTCTCTCCCCCCCGCCGGCTCCCAGCCGCGGACGGCGCTGGGAAGGGGCTCCTCTGCAGCGAACCGGGGGGGGGAAGACGGGGCGGCCGGCTTCTTTCCTCTCTCTCTGTCGGTGGCAGAGCCGGCTCTGCCGCGGCCTCCCCACCCCGTCCCCGACCCGGGACGGGGGGGGTGCGGCGCTCGGGAGCTTCTCCATGGGAACGGGCTCCCCGTTTTTCCAAGGTGGTCTGGGAGGAAGGAAAGCCACGGAGATGGCCCTCCATTGCTACATCATAGGACAAACACCCCAAATTTCATTTTTAACAATAGACTTCAAAGAATTAAGGATTTTAGAGAAGTTAAGATTTTAGTTAGAGATAAGCTTTGCTGGAATTAATTAAAGTTTGTTAAAAATTAAAAGTTTGTAGTTAGTTAAGAGAAACCAGATTTGAGTTAACTTTCCCAGGCCTAAATAACTGATTGCTTGTCAACTTTATGTTTGTTTAGCTGCGTTTGTAATGAAGAACTGAGAACCTGATAAATAGATTTAGGAACACAAGACAATTACAGAAACTCCCATACTTCGAAACCCATTCAAAGTTACATACCTGGGGAAATGGGAGTCCGAGGAGAGCTCATTTGTCGCTTTTGCATTGAAAAGGTAGAAAGTTCAGAGTTTACTTCCTCATTTTAAGCCCCCTCCACTTGAAAAGGACCACCGACCCATTTCAAAGGGCAAACTACTGTATGCTTAAATGTTTTTTAGCTAATTACCATACGAAGCGAAGCGGAGAATGGGAGGCACCAGGGCGATGAATATGCGTTTGTGTTTTGGGCGTTCAACATCTTTGTAAATAAAAGGACTCTGTGATTGTCTGTAAATTGCGGTGTGTATCAGGGAGCTATCTCGCATGCTGTCCGGAGCTGTAATAAACATACACTTTCTAACTTTAAACTGTTAGAGAGTTTTTGTCCATCTCAGTTGGATATTTGCATTAGATCGGTATTCATATTTTTTTTAATAAATTGATTATTTCTGTAAAAGTTAATGCTATTATACACAGCACATAGCCTCTATCTTAATATTTTGTGAAAGCCTAAACTATAATATATATTTATCACACAAAAATATACAATCTATACAGGGATTATGGTATTAACCATAAAAGGCTGACATATACTGTATCAAAAGTAGTTAAAAAGAAATTACAAACTGTACTATATCAAAATAATTTGCAAACCCATTACATAATAGCAAAAGCCAACAACTACATAGTTATAACAAGCCTTATGCAGACCCTTGTCTGTTTCAGGAGTCAAGCTCTCTGGGCCTGGTAACAAACCAGCCACCCAAAGTCAGTAGAGACATTGACCCATTTCAAAGACATTAACACCCATACCTTCACCCACCAAATTATTTGTAAAGACATGGGCACACATCTTTTCTCTCATGTATAACAAGGCAAACAAACAATAACAATGGCAGCAACAACAAAAAGAAAGCAGAAAACCCAGTAACAGCCTTCTCTTGGCTGTCAAGCACTTTCCTTATCCTTACGATTCAGGACAGCTCATGTAACAACACGTAGAACTCCAATTTCTTCAGAGGGCTTATAGCAAAGTTTATTGAAAGACAGATTCTTTTTATACAGCGTTTCGGTACAATGAATAGGATTGGCCCTTTAGGGCACCACCTTTTTGTAAACATCTGTACCAGTAAACAAATTGAAAAAACACCAGGTGTCAGGAGGACGGTGAGGCATTGAAGACTGTAGTCAAAATAGATAGTGCTGAGATAATGTAGCTAGGACTTCCCTTTTGCTAACAGAAGCCAGACTGAAGGAACTGATAAGGAACTGATAAATCATGGGAGCTGTCAAACTAGGCTTCTGCATCCTGAATAATCAATAGACCCTATGAACACAATACAATCATAAATCAAACAGTCCTGGGAAAAACAGGATTTAGCTGTCACGAACACTAAAGGTTAAAAAGTCAGAGCTGAGGAAGACAATCTTACTTCATCATTTTAGGACCCCACCCCATGAAAAAGACCACCGACCCATTTCAAAGAACAAACTACGCATGCTTGATGGCTGTTTGGGCTAATTACCATACGAAGCGGGGAATGGGAGGTATCAGAGCTATGAATATGCATTTGTAGTTTGTGTATTCAATACTCCTGTAGATAAAAGACCCTGTGATGATCTGTAAATTGCG
Organism: Zosterops lateralis; assembly: GCF_965231275.1. Taxonomy (NCBI): domain Eukaryota; kingdom Metazoa; phylum Chordata; class Aves; order Passeriformes; family Zosteropidae; genus Zosterops; species Zosterops lateralis. The sequence goes on from NC_139801.1 coordinate 8,471,022, forward strand.
CGTGTGTTTCTGGGAGCTATCCCGTACGCTGCCCGGTGTCGTAATAAACATACACTTTCTAACTTTAAACTGTTAGAGAGTCTTTGTCCATCATAGTTGGATATTGGTATTAGATCAATGTCCATAGTTTTTTAATAAATCATTTTGGCGAGCCAGGCAGGAGAACTGCTCTCTCTGGCCGTGGGGCCGTTGGGGTCTAGGACCCCTCAGGGCGCCTACACGAAAGTTTTCGGGGTGAGGGCTCCTCAGACCTTACCGTCCACCCGGGGAAAGACCAGAACCTCCTGGAACTACGGACAAAAGGTATGTTTAAAGAAAAATGTATTGAATGCAGGTACCTTTGAATAGAGGCGGCTTATAAGTCATAAGAGACGTCTTATGCAAAGCAGAGGCCTGGGTTTTGGAATCTCCGAGGAGTATTGTAACAGTTGTTGTGTTCCAGGTAAAGCTGGTCACTGTTGACTGCATTCCAGGGGGAAAAGCAGCGGCGGCACAGAGCTGCTGGTATTGGGAGCGTAGAGGCTCCATCTTTGGTTTGTCCAGGTAACGCTGGTCACTGTTGGCTGCATTCCAGGGGGGAAAGCAGCGGCAGCACAGAGCTATTGATATCAGGAGCGTAGTGGCTCCATCTTTGGTTTGTCCAGGTAAAGCTGGTCACTGTTGGCTGCATTCCAGGGGGGAAAGCAGGGGCAGCATAGAGATGCTGTATTGGTTATAGGAGCAAAATGGCTCCAATTTGGCTTGTAGTTTAAAGGTGCACTTTGGTAATTCATAATCTGAGAGGCTAGCCTGAATTTTTGAGATGAACAGGGTCCCGTTTTGAGTTGCGGTCGCGAACACTGGATGTGTGTGTGTATTTGTGTCTGTTTGAGTGATTGAGTGCTTAATTTGTATACCGTGTGTGTGTGAATTGTGAAAGTTTGTGTTGTAAGTGTTTTTGTTTTTAAAGTGTGTTACTAACCCTTGTAAGTGTTACAAATTTAAAGTTGTAAGAGATTTTAAAACCCCCGCCGATCCGCGGAAGGATATCTCTGCTGAAAAGCAGAGGAATTCGGAGGGGGATGTGCTTGGGCCATGACTGGAAGGTGTCAGGGAGAGCGCTGTAATTTCTGACTGCATAACTGATAGTGTGATTTTAATCAGTGTGTTGTTCAATAGAAAAACATCTGTGGGTGGATAAACTGTTTATTGTTTATTAGAAAAACAAGCAAGTGTAAAAAAGTTTTGGGTGGTTTTTTTTTTTGTGCATTTTCCAAGCCTTTTCCTGAGATATCACAGTGATCAGGCAGGAATCTGGGTTGTCCCGGTAACCGGCAGGGAGCCGGGATTTGTAGCCTCCTAGCCTCCAGCTGTGTCTTTGAAATTCTGAAAAAGCCTGATGTGTTTGTTTTAACTGTTGTTTGTTTGTAGAATGCAGTTTTAATTGTAAAAAGAGCCAAAACTGCCTGATCGAGAAACCCCCCGCTTTTTCCTCAGTGCAGAAAATTTGTGGAGTGTTTTTGATCGAAGACGCTGTGTTAAAATCTTTAACTAAGTGAGTTTAAAGTCGTCAGAACCCATTGTTTTGTGAGCCTAAAAAAATTACTATCACATAAACAGGTTTTGGTGAAGGGGGACAATGTATAAGAAGTTGATTGCAATTTTTCTTCAATTGTTAACTTTTTGTTTTAAGATTAACAAGATGTTCTTTCCCTTTTTCTGGTAAACTATATGCCTAGGAATAAGAAGCACAAGAATTGAAAAGCTGGTTCAAAGAGTTCCCCTGCCCAGGGATGGAATTTCAGAAACCCTAAAAATTAATAACCAGTAATTTGAATTAAGTGTCTAGGCAATTGTATGGGGTTTTTCTTTTAAATAAAAAAGAATTTTTCCTTTTAAAAAAATATTCTTTCTTCAACAGCTGGTGCTTCGACAAGCAATGAAAGAAATAAAATTCTTGATAGACACCGGGGCAATAAAACCCTAACACCTGTAACCAGTAACTATGTAATAGTAAAAGAAGCAGCTGGCCAACCTAAAAAAGGCTTACTTTCACAAACCATTGAAGTTTAAATTGGGGAAACAATAGAGAATCCATCGATTTTTATATATGCCTAATGCTCCATCTGCACTTTTGGGCAGAAATCTGCTAGAGCAGCTAGAGGCAAAAGTAATTAAAAAAAAAAATAGAAAAATTATTTTGGAGGTAAAGAATCAACAATATGTAAAAAAATAATAATAAAAAGAAAATAGATTAGATGTTTCCTGGAGTGTAGGCTCCTGACATGTCGGCAGGGCAAAGAAAACTTTTTAAAGATAAAACTACTGAAGGAGTGTCAGTTTAATTTCAACACTCCTATCGTGCCAGTAAAGAAGCCTGACAAGTCATAACTTAGCTGTTAACAAGATAACTGAAGGCTTGTATTCAGTAGTTGCTAACCCTTATATCTTGTTAACTCATTTACTGTTTTAGATGTGCAGATGCTTTCTTTTGCCTCCCTCTCCATAAAGCCAGCCAGAAAATCTTTTCATTTGAGTCCTTTGAGGTGGTCCTTGCACAGGAGAACCTCAAACTGGATAGAAGATATTTGGGGAGCAGCTTGCAAACAGTTGCTCCAGTATGCAGAAGACCTCCTAATAGCTACCCAGATCCAGGGAACATGAGTGGACCGGACGGTAAGCCTCCTAAACTTTTTGGGCTTGCAGATCCCAGAAGAAAGCCCAGCTGATGAGGCAGTCATTTACCTGGGTTAAGAAAGCTATTCAGGCCTTTGACCAGCTAAAGAAGGCCGTCATGTCAGCTCCAGCCCTGAGACTTCCAGACGTGAGTACACAGCTCCTAAAGGATGGCCAGAGTGCCTCAGAATTCACTCTAGGCCAGAAGATGCCTGTGCTAGTGTCCCATACAATGTCTGCAGTCCTTGAAGAAAAGAAGGACATTAGATCTCCCCACAGAGATTCCTAATGTACCAAGCTATACTGGTAGAACAAGACGATGTTAAGATTGTGATAACTAACATTGTGAACCCAGCTTCCTTCCTCAGCGGGAGTATAGGAGAACCAGTGATCCACGACCGCCTGGAGACCATAGAAACCACCTACTCCAGTCACCTGGATCTGAAAGACACTCCAATTGAGAATGCTGAGACCTGGTTTACTGACAGAAGCAGCTACGTTCTCAGTGGAAAGAGGCATGCTGGGTATGCAGTTACCATCAGCAGAGAGGTAATAGAGTCTGGACCATGGCCCACCAACACCTCTGCACAGAAGGCTGAACATCTACTCAAGGTATGCCTTTGAGGTAGTCCTTGCACACAGAGCCATTTAAAAAAAAAAAAAAAATCCTAAAGCTGCTAGATGCTGTGCAGCTACTTGAGAGGATGGCACAGATCGCATCAAAAAGTGAGCTCTAATTGGAAGAATATGCTGGCGGACAGAGAGGCAAAAGATGCAGCTAAAGGTGAGGTACCCGATGAGACAATTGAGGCAGCACTTATCCCAGATGGAAAAATTTCAATTAAAGGTAAGCCAGTATATAATATAAAGGGTAAAAAACTTATTAAAGCAGAGAAAGCAAATTATAATCAGAAAGGGTGGGCCATGACAGAGAAAGAGAAGCTTGTAGTACCCTCCTATTTGTTATGGTCATTAGTGCAAAGAGAACATGGGAAAACACACTGGGGAATAGACATCTTGTATAGTTATTTGAAGGAAAGAATTGTGGCCAGAAAGTTACAAGGTACAGTAATACAGGTAACCCGTCAGTGTAGTCTTTACCTCCAAACTAATTCCAAAAATACACCAAAGCCTAAAATGGGACAAATTGGGAAAGGCTGTGGACCTGGGCAACAATAGCAAATTGATTTTACAGAGCTGCCCAGGAAGGGAGGATATCGTTACCTATTGGTGTTAACTGATACCTTTTCAGGATGGCCAGAAGCCTTGCCTACTAGAACAGCTAAAGCCCAAGAAGTAACCAAAGCACGGTTGCAAAAATAATACTGGAGGTAGAGTTCCAGCCACCATATCCCCAGATAGAGGGCCACAAGTATATGGTGGCCCTAAATAGACAACTTAGAGAAATTAAGAAATATGTGGCTGGAGCTCAAAACAAAAATTAGACAACCTAGAAATTAAGTCTTTTGCAGAAAGGTTCTTGGAACCACAGTGAGAAGGAGCATTCCAGATGCTTCTTACTACTTTCACTACAATCAAGATCAAAGAACAGAAGGCCTGGATCCATCACTCCTGAGTGAAGAAAGCTCCAGAAGGAATCTGGAAGATCACACCAGGCGACGATGAACTAAAACTGAAACTCACTCGGAACCACAAATAGATGGACTAATAGTTATTATAGACACTATGTGGAAAGTTGTAATTATTGCTGTAATAAGCTTAACCATAACAAGGGTCAACGCAATACCACGTAGGTACAATGTGACTGAGATAAACAGGTGCCAAAGAAAAGCTTATGATGCTTACTCTCGTAAGGCTTTAAATAAGATGCTAAGGGTTATGGGAAGGAAATGTCCTCCATTTAGACTCAAAATAGAGGGGTGTGCAATAAAAGAGTATGACTCAAATACCTGTAATAGAAAGGCTGTGATCCCCAGGTGCCATCTAGAGATCTCTCACTGGGGTGCTAGGAACAGGGTTGGGAGTATTTCACCTATAACCCTGTGACTAGTACAGTGACAGCCTTTGTTTTAACTATACCTGCCAATAGTCCCCTAAAGATTAAATCATGAGGGAACTGTATTGTACCCTTCTGAACACCGAATGTGAGCACAAGAAATTGAAGGAAAATGGCAAACTGTTAATCTAGAGCCCTGTACTGCAAGAAGACAGACAGGATCTGTCACTTTGAGACAAACAGAAAACTTCACTGGTGTATACAGGGCAAGGTTGTGTCTGTCCAAAGACAGCATGCCGCATTATAGAAATAGACAACCAAGTTGTAACCAAATTCAATTTGTGTGTTTGCAATTTTGTTAGAATTAAGGGATGTGATTTTTCCTATCGGGCACCTGTAAGATAACCCATAGGAACATCCCAGATTGAAAGAAATCTTAAAGGAAATTAAGGAAGAGGGAAGAAGGACATTAATTACAATTCGCCATGACACAGAAACCATCAAAGGAGTATTTAAGAGGCTTGAGGAACATTTGTCCCATCACTGGTGGGATGTGCTTTTTGGGTGGTCTCCAACAGCAACTGGTATACTAAATGCCTTAGTCCACCCTATAGTTGTGTTGCTTATTCTGGTTAGTATAAGTTTAGTTTTATCTGTTGCGATGCTTGTTTGGAATTGGAGGATGCTACGACCAGCCTTAACCTCATTATCAAAAGTGTATGGCTTAGTCTTAAGAGACACTAGCTGTACAGATTGGATTGATGAGAAAGACTCTTTTGAGTAAAAGAATTTACTCACTTTAAAAAGAGAAGTGGGGAAAATGAGGCATTGAAGACTGTAGTCAAAATAGATAGTGCTGAGATAATGTAGCTAGGACTTCCCTTTTGCTAACAGAAGCCAGACTGAAGGAACTGATAAGGAACTGATAAATCATGGGAGCTGTCAAACTAGGCTTCTGCATCCTGAATAATCAATAGACCCTATGAACACAATACAATCATAAATCAAACAGTCCTGGGAAAAACAGGATTTAGCTGTCACGAACACTAAAGGTTAAAAAGTCAGAGCTGAGGAAGACAATCTTACTTCATCATTTTAGGACCACACCCCATGAAAAAGACCACCGACCCATTTCAAAGAACAAACTACGCATGCTTGATGGCTGTTTGAGCTAATTACCATACGAAGCGGGGAATGGAAGGTATCAGAGCTATGAATATGCATTTGTAGTTTGTGTATTCAATACTCCTGTAGATAAAAGACCCTGTGATGATCTGTAAATTGCGCGTGTGTTTCTGGGAGCTATCCCGTACGCTGCCCGGTGTCGTAATAAACATACACTTTCTAACTTTAAACTGTTAGAGAGTCTTTGTCCGTCATAGTTGGATATTGGTATTAGATCAATGTCCATAGTTTTTTAATAAATCAACGGTATCTACAGGGATTGTTTATAAGGATTGTTTTGGGTTCCTCCTCACGATTTCCCAGGCCAGACTGAGAGAGTTTTGTTCTTGGCTTTCCCACAGGCTTCAAGGCACTGCCTTGAGCCTAAGAATCCATGTTCTGACCACTGTTAGTTCCCACATCTCACCCCTTTGGTGGTTACGGTCACAGCTGGCAGGGGTGATGTTGGGTCCCAGCTGTGCAGGGCAGGTGCAGTAATTCCCCTGCGGCTGCAGGGGGCGCTGTGGTGCAAGCTTAGTTACTTCATGTGGGTAATGACAGGCGCAGCCTATGGAAAAGAGAGAAAAGGGACTTCCTTTACAAACCCACAGCGGGCAGCCGATCCTGGTGTCCCTCCAAATAGCGAAATGAGCTGTAACAGGAACCTCGGAAGCACCAAGCTGCAATGTCAGGGACGAGCAGACCCTGGAGTGGCAAACAAAATGTATCAGAAACTCCACAGCTTTAGTAGGAGCCGTGGGGTGTCCCAGCAGGCAGGGAATGAGGGGTTGCAGTGCAGAGAAAAACCTGGAGCAGTGGCAGAGAAACGACAGGGCTGGGCAGCGGCAGCCCAGCTCCCGAACACAGCCTGGAGAGGCTCCCTCAGAGGGGCTTGGGGTCTCGGGTTTTCCCCTGAGTCACTCAAGTAGATGGTGAGGGTCCTTTCTAGTGAGGTAGGGTGTTAATAAAGTCCCAGTCCAACAGCCACTCTTACTGAGATAAATGAAAAGCTAGATTTGACAATGCATCAAGTAATATAGCCAATTCATTAATCTTGAGGGATAGAATTCCATTTCTGATCAGGCACATGTGCTACTCCCTTAATGTCTTCTGCTATCTGTGAAACAAGTTTCCCACTGTCATCTATTTCCAAACAGCAGTCAGAAGTATTGAATCTTCCACATACTCCCCCCTCTTCAGCTAGCAAATAATCCAAAGCTAACCGATTTTGATATACTGCAGCTCGAGTTTGGGTTAATTGTTTAGCCAGTAGTTCCAATGCTCTAGAAGTTTGATTTGTTATTATTTCAACTACTGCTTGCAACTGGATAATGCAATTCAACATGTATATTGGGGTTCTATACCCCCAGCTACCATCCTGGGCCCATGTAGCCAGACTAAAGTACTCAATTATTCTTTCTGGAGGCCATTCCTCATCTTTCCATGTTTGAGTTAAACCAGCTAAGCTCTGTCTTTTCCTTATTTCCATATGCTCATATAAAGGTTTTCCTAACACCTTTCTTTGTTCTCATGACAGCAAAAACCCCCTGGTTGCATTATCCCAATTGTACAAGTCCCTTTCCAATCTTTTGGAAGTTTACTGTATGCTCTCTTTCCACATATCCAAAAAAAGCCCTCTGGAGCATCCCAGTCAATTGTTTTGTCCTCTGGAGCTTCCCAATATTTTCATAGGTTTTCAATTTCCTGGAAAGTGTTTGCATCACTTGTTACGCCAATATAGTTCAGTGGAGTCTATCTTACAACCAGGCATTTGTTTATTACTTAAATATCCTTCAGGTCTTTGTGGCCATCACCGATTTTTAATAGAGTTTGTGGTATACACTTTTACAGGGGGTTTCTCCTACTATTGTGTTAAAAGCTTTCCCTTTTCTAGCTATGCATTCTTGGCCCATCACTGCATCTGTCAGTATCCACCCTTCTGGCTGTTCCTCAGGTCTTGTAATTTTTATCTGGTTCCACTTTAAAATCTGTGCTACTTCTAATCCTTCCCCTCCCCAAGGCCATTGCTCTGTCATTTGAGTCCCACCACAGATCCAACATTTGGAAACATTTAATTCCATGGCAATTTGTTTCATTAAATCTATGAACAAATTGTGACCAAAAGTGGGAAAGTCCAATTCTGGCTGCTGTTTCTTTAAATATTTATACAAATCTGGGAGAGCAACTTTAGGTTCGGGGTAGTTTTTCAACCCTTCTGTTGCTTTCCGCACTAGATTCTCTTTATACTGATCTTGAACTCCTCCTCCATCAGTGTATCCCCACATACCTGCCTTGGTGAAACAGATATATTCCTCTCCCTTTGGACAGGTCTGGTAATTATAGCCAGCTCCTCCTCTTGCTCCTAAATTCTTTGCCATCCAAAACTCCTCTCCTTGCAAACACTTAACTGTCTTTCATCATAACATCCCTTATTTATATGAGTGTGACCAAGAAAGGATGCCATTGTGTTTCCTCCCCATCTCACCAGTTGGTAACATTGGTGACAATTGCTCTGGCAGTGTTTATACACATGATCAGATGTATAATTAGAGGTCCAGTATGACATGCCTTTCCACCTCTCCAACCTATTGGGTTGCAATCAACAGTTGGGATTTTCATCTTCTCAGTGGCAAAGGCAGAGGTTGATCTGGGCTTGCCCTCCATTTATGCTGATCCCTTCTTGTTTTTCTGAGCCCACCGGAGCTTAACTCTGTACCACTTTCTTTTTTTTATTTGGTATCTATCTGGTACCAAATTGTCTTTATCACACTATTTTTACCAATTTTGCTTTTGCCTGCAAATCACTCTGTACCCCATGCAGCCAAATTTCCCACCACTCTCTGGTATCTAAAACAATTTGTCCTATTAGTTCCCAAATGACTAGTGCTTCTTGTTTTTCTTTATCTGCCTCTGGCAATCCCAACAAAGGGCACTAGGTATTCTCGTCCCCTGCAAATGTGTATACCACTCTTTGCACTCAATGCACTTGAAGCAGCCCCAAGGATCACAATTACAGTTTAGAGTAGTACAGTCCACTTCCCGTGATATTAGGCAGTGTTTCCGGTACTCTCGCATCATTCATCAATCTCTTTTATTTTGAGCTTCACTTTCAGTTCTCCAGGAGCAGAAGTAATTTTCCGCTGGGGTTCCATTGGTGTCTCTGTTGGTGGTTCTACTGGTCCTTTGATCCGGGATGCGTGGATCCAGCCTGTCCTGGGTTTCAGTGTAGGATGTGCACAAAGTATTTATTCTATCACCATCTTCATGACCTGTTGAAACCAGGTGGGACAGTGTTTTTCCCAGGCCCTCTCCCTCTGGACTATCTTCTGTTAATGGCCCATCAATGCCTTGCCGCATGACTCACAGGTAACTTCCTCCAGGAGCTATCTCTGTTTAATGGGCCATCAAGGACCCACTTCACAACTCCTCATCCCATTGTGAGATGCTCCGCCCATGGGGAGGGACCAAGCATTCTCACTTGGATATAATCTGGGAGTTGGGACAGTACAAGTAGCCCTTACTCACTGGATTCCCAGAGGACCAGAGATACCAGACCTTTCTACAGGATCACTGCTTCAGGAAGACCACCTCATCTGGACTGCTCCCACCACCCTGCTCAGGTTGTATTCTGACTCTGTCAGTGATCCTTTGTGTTATTGCATTTATTTTATTTTACTTTTTTTTCTTCCTATTAAATTGTATTTCTGACTTGGAGTCTCTCACTGGTTTTGCTTTCAAACCACCAAACGGCCTTTCTCTGCAGTTCGAATGGCTGTGTCGGTAGTCAAGAGGGTTTAGTATGGACCTTCCCATTTAGGAGACAAGTTCTCTTTCCAGCTTTTGACCAATACCCAATCACCTGGTTTTATCCAGTGTATGCTAAATCCTAAAGGGGTAGATTGAGCCAGTATTCCTTTTTCCCTCAATTCTGATAAATGTTGTCCAATTGTTTGGATATATTTCCGAATATTCATATCTTCAATCATTATTGATGTTTGCAGTACTTCCTGGGAATATGGCATTCCATAAAGCATTTCATATGCTGAAAGCCCTGTATCTGCATTGGGAAGTGTTCTTATGTTAAGCAAGGCTAGAGGTAAACATTTTACCCATGACATCTTAGTCTCAATCATTAATTTGGTTAATTGTTGTTTTATGGTTTGGTTCATCTTTTCCACCCTTCCAGAACTCTGAGGGTGCCAAGGTGTATGATATTCCCAGGAAATACCCATAGCTTGTGCTATCCCCTTGATAACACTAGAGGTGAAATGGGAGCCCTGATCAGAATCAATGGCCTGAATAACTCCAAATCAGGGAATAATTTGTTCCAATAATATTTTAACTACAAATCAAGCAGTGGCCATTGCAGCCAGGTGAGCTTCTACCCAGTGAGTTAGTGAGTCTACTAAAAGTAAAAGATACTTCCATCTACCAACTTTCGGAAGCTCAGTAATATCCACTTGAATCCTTTCAAAGGGTCGGTATGCTATTTTTCTACCCCCTGTCGGGGTTTGTCTCATTACTTTTTTGTTAACCTTCTGACAGGTAAGACACCCTTGTGTTATTTGTTTGGCTATTTCAAAAATTCCAATACACCCATAATAATGATCACACAAGGCCCTTGTTCCCCAATGAGTGTGTTGATGTAATTTGTTTAAAATTCTTCGTGCACAGGCCTTGGGCAAAATCTCTCTTCCATCCAAGAGTACTCATTTTCCCTGTTCTTTCTTATCCTCTAATTTTTTTATAGCTTCCTCCTCCTGAGAGCTATAAACTTTTAGCAGCTCTTCCCATCCCTCTGTTATAGTTTTTAGATGAATTGTTTCCTTTAATTCAACAGCTGCTTCCTTTGGAGCTCAATCAGCTGTGTTATTTCCCCTTGCTAAATAGCTTGTTCCCCTCTGATGGCCTTTTACATGTACTACAGCTATCTCTTTTGGTTCCTTTAGTGCCTCAAGCACTTTGAGTATCAATTCCTGATGGATCAACCCTTTCCCTTGGGTGTTGATCAAACCTCTTTCTTTCCAAATCTTCCCAAAGGTATGTACAATCCCCAAAGCATATTTTGAATCAGTATCACTTTGTCTTTTAGGAGTTCTAAAGCCCTATACAAAACATATAACTCACAAGCCTGAGATGACCAGCTGGAACTTAATCTTCCCTTTTCTATCACTATCATATTTTTCCCATCAACAACTGCATACCCGGATCTTCGCTCCCCTTCCAACACCCTTGATGAACCATCAATGAAATGCTTCTCCCATTCAGATAGTTCCATCTCACTTAAATCAGGTCTTACTTTAGTTTGTAATTCAATTAACTCCACACAATCATGAATCAGCTCCTTAGTTGGCTTCCTATATAAAAACTGAGCAGGCTTCTGGGCAGGAGTAACCTTCAGCTCCAATTCGGGGGAGTGCATCAAGATAGCTTCATATTTTAAAATATGGCTATCAGTAAGCCATTTTTCTGCTTTCTGATGTAAGATGCCCCTAACATCATGAGGTGTGTACCCTATCAAGGGTGCTCCAAAGGTAATTTTCTTTGTTTCTTCCACTAGAAGTGCTGTAGCTACAATAGCTTGTAAACATACTGGCCATCCCCTGCTAATGGGATCCAACAATTGAGAAAAATACCCTGCCGGTTTCCTGTCCTCTCCCCAGTTTTGGGTGAGTACCCCATGAGCTGTTTGTTCAGAAGAATTTACAAATAACTGAAAATTTTTTTCTAAATTTGGGAGGCTGAGCACTGGGGCCTGAATTAAGGCACCCTTCAAATATTCACACTTCTCTTCATCCTCTTGGCTCCATTTTACTGTTTTAGTTGCTAACTTTTCATATAAAAAAATTACCTTTTGACTGTATCCTTCTATCCATTGTCTACAGTACCCTAATAACCCTAACAGTTGTCGCACTCCCCTCTTTGTACTGGGAGAAGGTAAGGCAAGTATACCAGATACTCTCTCAGGATCCAGTTTTTTTGTTCTATTACTCAGCCAGTGACCCAAATATTTCACTTCTGATTCTGCAAATTGTAACTTGGACTTTGAAACCTTCAAACGTTTTTCCCCCCAAAAGTTCAATAGCTTAATTGTTACTTCCCTTACCTGATCCTGGTCTTTTCCTGCAATCAATAAGCCATCTACATACTGTATCAATTTTGTTCCTTCCATTCACTCAAAATCCTGCAAAACCTTTTCCAGAGCTTGGCAAAACAGATTGGGTGACTCTGCAAATCCTTGTGGTAATACGAACCACCTCAATTGTTGTTTTGTCCCTAATTCTGGATCTTCCCACTCAAAGGCGAAGTAGTCTTGGCTTCCCTCCTCGAAGGGGCAAGCCCAAAGAGCATCTTTCAAATCCACTACGCTGTACCAAATATAATCAGGAGGAATCTGGCTCAGCAACATGTAGGGGTTGGCCACAACAGGAAACCGAGTGACTGTTTGCTGATTAATAGCTCTTAAGTCTTGAACCAGATGGTAAATTCCATCACTCTTCTTTACAGGGAGTATGGGTGTGTTATGAGGGGATATACAAGCCTCTAAGGAGCCTTGTTTTACCAACTCATCAATCACTGGCTTAAGTCCTCGTCTGCCATCTAGTGGAATAGGATATTGTTTCACTCTTATTGGAAATTCCAGATTTACAAAAGTAACTTTAATAGGTTCAATATTTATTTTGCCAATTTCCCCAGGAGTGCACCACACACTAGGACATATTTTTTTATTCATTTTGGTCTGTCAGTTTATACAACTGTACTTGTAATTGACCATCTTGGGGTTTAATACCAATTCCCAATGCCAACATTAAATCCCTACCTACCAAATTACATTTGGCTTTGGGGATTAATAACAAATCACTAATTTTTACTTTTTATTTTGACTCAATTAATACATCTTTAATAATGGGGACCTTAAAGGCCTCCCCCTTTGCTCCAATTACTTGATCCATTTCTCAGCTTGGTTTACATCCCCTTGGTAATTTCTGAACTGTTGACCATTCTGCACCCAAGTCAACCAGAAATATAACTTCTTCCTGGGGACCTACTTTTAATTTTATCAAGGGCTCTTTTGATGTTATTGTCCCCAAGATATAGAGCCCCTGAAACCCCTATTGCAATTCTTCAAACAATTTTTTATTTATCTCTTGCTTTTTGCAGTCTCTTTTGAAGTGGCCTTTCCTCCCACAGTAGAAGCAGGTTGATGAAGTGGGATTTTCAGGTTTGTTTAGGCTCCCATTTGTTGTTTTAATAGGGTTTTTTTTAAATTTCCTGGGGATGCACCCCCTTCTGAGCTTCCCTCACTGCTGCCACAAAAACCTTAGCTTTTGCCTTTGCCTTCTCTTCATCTGGCCTTACATAAACCTTCTGTGCCTCTCTCAACAATTCCTATAATCCCCTCTCCTGGCAATCCTCTAATTTTTCAAGTTTCTTCCTTATATCTTCCCATGATTTTGCTACAAACTGAGTTTTTATTAATGCTACCCTGACCACTGCGTCAGGGTCCAACCCTGAGTACAGTTGTATATTCTTTCTCAGTCTTTCTAACCAGTCGGTCGGGGACTCATTTTTTCCCTGGTGTTTACTAAAGGCCTTGTTGATGTTCTGTCATCTAGGGACTGCTTCTCGGATCCCTTGAATAATCATGTTCCTGAGATCCACCATGCTCTGCCTATCCTGGTCATTATTGTGGTCCCAGTTAGGAGCCACATTTGGCCATTTTGCATCTCCCAAAGGTCTCAGTGGATGATTTCTTTCCTAAATTCTCATACCTGCTTGTCTTATCATTTGCCATTCCTCTGTGGTGAATAGAATGCTTAAAATTGCTTGTATCTCTGCCCAGGTATAGGTATTGGGTCCCAGGAACTGATCCAACCTATCAGACACCCCCAGGGGATCTTCAAGGAATCTCCCTATTTCCTTTTTAAAGGTTCTTACATCCCCTGTGTTCAGGGGTACTGATACATATCCAATAGCCAACCTCCCTTGGTCCCCTATTATTGGTACCTCCATCAACGGATACAACTGGCCCCCTTTACTTTATCATCACTATCTCTGCACCTCTCCATTGGAGCCTTTTCCCTGCTTCTTGTTCGGTGGGAAGGTGGTGAGTCCGGCACGGGAAGTAGAGCCATAGGGGCTTGAGGTGCAGGAGGAGCCATAGGGGCTTGAGGTGCAGGATTAGGTACTGCTGGGGGCAAGACTGGCTGTGGTGGATTAAGAGGAGGTAAATTGTCTAGGGGGGTCCCACAGTTTCCTATCTTTCTCCTCCTCCTTGGTTTTTAAAGTGAATAATGGAGAAGGCCAAGACCCATGCCACAGGGCAGCATAAACAATCTCCTGATTAAAAGATTCCTTCTCATTTACATATATGTTTAAAGCTTGAAAAATCCAACCCTCACATGACCCATTCATTGGCCAAAACAAATTATCAGGTCGTATCATTTCCTTAGTCCATTCTACCATACAGTACTGTATAATTTTCTCCTTACTTTTCCCTTTTCTAGATTCCCATTCATCCCAAAATTTTAACATTAAACCCAGGGAACTGTCCTGAATTATATCGAGTAAAGTGCTCCCTCTTTTTCCTGTACCTTGGCCCTGTCCTGGCCCTTTGGTACTCCGCTGGTCTGTGCCAGCCTCTAGGTCCTTGCCTGAACATTGACCCATTTTCCCTCAATTGGTGTTCCCTCTGATGCCTCCAGCCCCCAATTTTAATAAAAAATCTCCTCAGTCAGTGCCTCCGGCCCCCGATCTTTAGAGATCCCTTCAATCAATGCCTCCAGCCCACTGATCTTTTATTAGAAATCCCTTCACTCGCTTCATCTCTTCACCTGCCGATCCCCTCGTGGGGAGTCGGAACCAAGGTTAGAAGGATTTCGCTCTCGCTTCGTGACTAGGCCACATCTCTCACACACACATCAATCGTACCCCACCCAACGAAGAGATATTTACAGTCCGGTCTTCTCACCTGGATCTTCATGCACTAGAATTATGGGTGATTTTATTTTACTGCAGTATTACCAGGGAGCTCAAAATTTCTTGTTCACGCTCTTATCCTAAAGATTTCCTTTCTGCTGGGGAAGTGCTCCAATAACCCAGGACCACCAAAGGTGGGGCGCGCTCTCCTGGGATCAGTCATCCTTTCCAGGTAGCAAGATATCACATGGGGTCACCAGTTTGAGATAAATGAAAAACTAGACTTGACAATGCATCAAGTAATATAGCCAATTTATTAATTTGTTTGATAAAGAGAGTGAGCAAATTGCAGCCCTGCGTGCACGAGGGGTCTTCACCCCAAGCAGCGCACAAATTCAGTTCTCAAACAGTGGTCTCATACCATTTTAGGCACTTCGCTTCCCCAAATTTTCTGTTATTTTCTACTTGCTTTTCTTCATAATCAGCAGTTATGGTTTTTGAAGATCTGTTGGGGAGGTGGTCTGAGGTGGTCTTCTGATGTCTCTCCAGTCTCCTATTCTCTTTAAAATATCTTTTTCCAGTAGCATTATTTTTGGTTATATAGTTTGCTTAAGCAAGCATATATATTTTGTTAGTCAGCATACTTTTTGCAAGCCTCTTAACTATTTCCCTATGACGGCTTCTGAGCTATTTCACTAGCTAGCTTGCTCTTAGCCACGATATGATGAAGGTTTTGGCAGGTCTGGACTCCAGGCTGGAGCATGATTGGCAGCATGGAAGAAAGAATGGACATTTGCTTGGGTTTGACCAGGCTTTATTCCTCTCCCGGCAGCTGCCCACGTGCAAAAGCAAGAACTCTGGGCTTCTGTCTTCCCCTTAAAAACCCAGGGGGTGTCCCCCAGGAGGGGAGAACCCAGAACCAATAGCAGGGGAGAGAGGGTGTGACCCAGAACAGGGGAACTTAACAGAACAAAGGATAAAGGTGTTGCCCTAGCACTCAGCTGAATCCCAGGGCTTTTCCCCCAGAATTTTCCAGATCCTACAAGGTGATTGACAGGGTCCCATGAGGAAGAGACCATCAGGGGGTTTGGGGATGGGGGTGTTAGGGATAAACCATTATAAACAAATAATAAAACATAGCAAAAACATACAGAACTTCAGAAAACTCAAATGCACACCACAACATTTCCCAACTTTAAAGTGTAACATGCCTTAACACCTGTTGCGGGCCTCTCTCTCTCAGTTATTACAAAACCCCAAAGTAAGCATGTTTCCAAAATATTCTTGTAAAGCCCCTTAGCTGTTAGTCACACTTCCCCTTTGTTGAAGGATTGCAAATTCTTCTATACTAAGAAAACAATTCATAACTTATACAAAGGGTAGTTTAAAACTTATACTAAAGGTGGTTTAAGGTTTATATTGCAAATAATCACAATTTTGTTGTTCAAACAAACTGTTAGTTAAAAGCCTACTGTTGTATAGTTGCCTTGTTAAACCCCACTTCCATGCCTTACTTAGCTGATTTTATAAAACTCTTCTCTATAATAATCCCATGGTCTTTGTCCACATTGCCCACAGACACACATGCTATTTGATTGACACGAATCACAACCTAATTTCTCACATTATGGGCATTCACTTGTTGCCATAAGGCCTCCGTTAGCAGTAGTTAGGCTAAGGAGTTGGTCCCTGTGCAGGCCCATGGGAACCAAACCTGAGAAATGAGGCCTGAGAATCTGCAGATACAAGAAACAATGTTTAAAGGACTTAGTAGAGCATGTAGTACATATAGGTATACAAATTACTTGTGAAATATGATTACATGGTTACCAATAAAATGTTTTCTATGGTGGGAGTTAAGCTTAGAGAATTAACCTTTATTTTAGCTAGAGCAAGCGTGCAAAATTTATAGCCTTTAGAAAGGTTACCTGGAAGATGAATGTGAATGTTTGAAGTAAAGTACGTAGGAGACTGCACGTAGGATGATGAAGTAAGACTTGTAACAAAGGTATAAAAGATGAGCATCTTTTGTAACCAACTTGGGACGCTGACTTTGAGACACTAGTCCTCAGGTCCCCAGGGCCCTCGAATAAAGCACCGCATAAACTGACACTCTGTTGGTTTGTGTTTTCTCTCGGGATTGGGCAGCAGTTTTCTGGCGACCGCGGCAGGACTCCAGAGGTGGCTGGGGCGGTTCACGAGCTGATTAACTCCACGCCGGCACCAGGTGATTTCTGGGGAGTCATCGACCCGCGCCCGACCTCGCTCCTGACGGACAACTGTGGGAAGGTAAGCCCAAAGGTGCTTTATTCTTTAGGTTTGGGTGCCTGCCTAATAAGATGGGGTGGCGATTCGCGCAGGGTTGGGCGAAAGACGTCTATGGTCTGGGAAGCCTAGGCGCCGACCGTCAGACGAGGCGAAAGCCTCGCAGGATCGGCACTTGCCCCTTGCGGCGACGAAAAGTGGCAAGATTGGTATTGGTATTGGTATTAGTATTAGTATTGGGGGGTGTGTGTGTGTGTGTGTGAGCAACTTAAGGTGTAAAAAAAAAAAAAAAGAGAAGAAAAAAAAAAAAGAGATGATGCCGTTTAAAACTTTTAAGGCTTTGGTACAATCTAATGATAAGGTCCCAGGGAATTCCCCCTTGGGATGTTTACTGGGAAGGTGGAAAAAGGAAGGATTCCACCAAGAGTTACATAAAAGTAAAATGATTGATTATTGTAATCATCAATGGCCACTATATGAAACTGGTGGCCCAGAGTGGCCTTTGAATGGATCTGTTAACCCTGATGTTATAACCCCCTTGATGTGCTTTTTACAGAATAATGAGAAATGGGATGAAATACCTTATCTTGATTTGTTTTATGCTCTCAAAAACAAACCAGAGATGGCCGGAAAATGGGTCTTTACAATCAGAACTTATATCACAACTGAGGCCACATTGTAAACGAGAATCGAAACTTGATGAATTGCCATACATAGATCTTTTATTTAAAAGAGAAACCGGCATGGTTAGTGGAATGTGGAATACAAGCACTGGTCTTAGAAAATAATCATTGTTTGGCCTGCGTCCAAGATAAGTGTTGTGTAGAACACCTGGTTTTGGGAAAAAAAAGGGAGGAGATAATTTGGAAGCTGATTTATTTGTAGGACCCACTGCCCCTACCAATGTTCCCTCAGCATTAAGTTTTACTCCACTTACTCTCACCCCACCTGCTTCTGTTTCCTCTCCCCTGCTTGCGCCTATCCAAAATGCTTCTCCTGGCTATCCCCCTTCTCTGCTGACACTTGCTCAAAGATTTATCCCTCTACCGACCCTCCTCTCCCACCTACGCCTATGTCATCGGCTCCTGTCCCCTATCCCCAATCCTCCTCTGCCGGAGTTGCCCATTGCTTCTATCCCTGGCAGCGATCGGGATTTGACTGTGGGGCGGGGATGAAGGGAAGGGAGATGCAGAAGGGACAGGGCGGAGAGCAGTGGTGGTGGAGGGGATGGCTCGGATGCGGCCAGGAGGTATACTGGTCTTCAGGTGGATGGTGGGCGAGCGGGGATTCAGCTCGCCTTTATTTTTCTAGACCAGTCACAGGAGGACATTAGGAAAAGTTACAAGAACTGGAAAGCGGAAAGTTAAGAAGTTTGGACAAGCTTTTAGAGGTGGCGAGGACGTAGTGGCAGAACCGGTCGGGACAGTAATAGAAGTGGTTTTGGCAGAGGCTGTGGAGTATTAAGAATAAATAAATTAGAAGGACATTGAAAACAAGAGTGCCCAAACTGGTTTAGTCAGTATGTTCAGTCTCCGTTGAATAGCATAGCCAGAGTCATGGATCTGTGAGGGGAAGCCAGGATCAAAGGAACAGATGGTCACTCTGCGCTTAGAAGGGAAAGATGTCACTTTTCTTGTAAATATTTCATATTAAATTATGTAGAAGGGCAGATTGGAAAAAAAAAAAAAATTGACTGTAATTATTGGAGCCACAAGGAAGGAGGAGATCTGGCCATTCCTGCAACCCCTAGATCTGAGCTTTGGAAATAAAACTTTAACACATAAATTTTTATATATGCCTGGGTGTTCAGCTCTGCTTTTAGGATGTGATTTTCTGGCAGCTCTAGAGGCAGTGATTACTTTTGAGAATGGTGAACTTGTAATGAGGATACCCGAGTCTAAACCAGGAAAGATTTTAACGGTAAAAGAGAAACCAACTCCAATATTCCTAAAAAGGTAGAAGAAGTAGTGATTCCCTCTGTGTGGGAAACGGATATACTAAGAAAATCTAAATTGGCACAGCCAGTACAGGTAGAATTGAAGGAAGGGGAAAGTGCCATGCAAATTAAACAATATCCTATCAAGGCAGAAGCACAATAGGGAATAGTAAAGACCATTGATAAATTCCTAAAGTACCAAATTCTAGAAGAATGTGAATTAAAATACAATACTGCAATATTCCCAGTAAAGAAATTTAATGGTGAGTATAGACTTGTACAAGATTTAAGGGGCATAAATGAAATAACTAAAAAGACATTTATTTAGTAGTTACTAATCCTTATACATTGCTAGCATCAGTGAAAGAAATATACAAATGGTAAGTATAGACTAGTGCAGGATTGAAGGGCAATAAATAACATTGTCAAAGACATTCACCCGGTGGTGGCCAATCCGTATACTTTGTTAACATCTGTGTCAGAGAAATTCCAATGGTTTACAGTTATCGATCTAAAAGATGCCTTCTTCTGCATCCCACTGGCATTAGAAAGTAGGAAATATTTTGCCTTCGAATGGGAAAATCCGGATACCGGACGAAAAAGGCAGCTCACTTGGACACGACTTCCCCAAGGATTTAAGAATTCTCCTACAATTTTTGGAAATCAATTAGCCAAAGAGCTGGAGGAATGGAAGACGACTCAGGTAAGAGAATCACCCTTCTCTTACGTTCTCCTCCAGTATGTGGACGACATCTTTTTGGCTACAGAACAACAGGAGGTCTGTTTAACCCTAACCATAGAACTGTTGAATATGTTGGGACAAGGAGGATATCGGGTTTCGAAGGAAAAAGGCCCAATTAGTCCAAGAGAGTGTGATATACCTAGGCTGTGAAATCTCAAAGGGGGTAAGGAAATTGGGAATCAATAGAGTTGAAGCTATCTGTGCAATACCCACACCCCGAAACCACCAAGAACTAAGATCCTTTTTAGGAATGGTGGGTTGGTGTAGACTCTGGATACCAAACTTTAGGCTAATGGCTAAACCCATTTATGAAGCTTTAAAGGAGTCTCAACTGCAGTGGAACAAATCACAGGAGAAGGCCTTCCTAGATCTGAAACGGGCCTTGAAAGAGGCACCTGCACTCGGCCTACCAGATTTAAATAAAGACTTTCAGCTATACGTCAATGAGAGGCAGCGACTAGCCCTGGGCGTACTAACCCAAACCCTCGGATCGTGGAAGAGGCCTGTTGGGTATTTCTCTAAACAACTGGACACTGTGAGCGCAGGATGGTCGGCATGCTTGCGGGCAGTGTCAGCCACAGTAATACTGATCCAGGAGGCCCGAAAATTGACTCTGGGGAGAAAGATGGAGGTGTTTGTGCCCTATATGGTACTGGCAGTTTTGGAACAAAAAAGGAGGCATTGGATGTCCTCTAGCAGATTGTTACAATACCATGCATTGCTCAGAGAACAGGATGATGTTGAGCTCAAAGTGACTAATTGCATCAATCCAGCAGAGTTCCTCCGCAGTGAGCAGAATGAGAGCGAATTAACACATGACTGTATGGAAACCATCGAACAGGTATACGCTAGCCGACCGGACCTGAGAGATGTGCCCCTGGAGGTGCCAGACTGGGAACTGTATACCGATGGATCCAGCTTTGTAGAGAATGGAACCAGGTATGCTGGGTATGCAGTGGTGACCCTCACGCAGGTGGTGGAAGCTAGGGCCCTCACTCCAGGAACATCTGCACAGAAGGCTGAAATTATAGCATTAACCAGAGCCCTGGTCCTGAGCAGTGGGAAAAAGGTAAATATATGGACAGATTCAAAATATGCATTTGGAGTTCTGCACGTACATGGGGCTTTATGGAAAGAGAGAGGACTGTTAAGTTCACAGGGGACATCCATTCGACATCGGAATGAGATCCTGCTGCTACTGGAAGCTGTGTATAAGCCAGTGGAAGTGGCTGTGATGCATGTGAAAGGACACCAGAAAGATGAGGGAAAGATTTTTCGAGGGAATCGGCTGGCTGATTTAATCGCACGAAAAGCTGCCAGAGAGGTCTGGACTGAAATGGCGCTGATTCCAACGAAGGTAGGACCGGTACAACCTTATATGGGACAAAACCCCAGTTATTCCGCAGAGGATGAGAAATTGGCACAACTGGTCCAGGCCCAGAAGAATGCAATGGGATGGTATGTGACTGGGACTGGCCAAGTAGTGGTCCCTACCAAATTGATGAAGGTGATCTTAGAAACTGAGCATAATAAATGCCACTGGGGAGCAGAGGTATTGGTAAAATTTCTGAAGAGGGAAATTATCTCTAACCAGATGTTAACAATGGCTAAACGAGTGAATGCCATGTGCCCAGTGTGCCTTAAAAATAATCCAATAGTGAGGAAGCAGATACAACTAGGGAAATTACAGGTAGGAGCAGAGCCAGGAGATTATTGGCATATAGATTTTTCCGAATTGCCCCAATCACAAGGATACAAGTATCTGCTGGTGTATGTCTGCACATTCTCGGGATGGCCAGAGGCATTCCCTTGCAGAACTAATCAGGCCAAAGAAGTAGTGAAAACATTAATGAGAGAAATCATTCCGAGATTTGAGGTTCCATTAGGGATCTCTTCTGACAGGGGACCTCATTTTGTGGCAGGAGTGGTACAGACAGTCGCCCGACTGTTAGATGTTACCTGGAATTTGCATACCCCATGGCGGCCTCAATCCAGCGGGCAAGTAGAGAGGATGAATCAAACCCTGAAAGGACAGATTAAGAAAATCTGTCAGGAGGCCAAAATCCAGTGGCCTCAGGCCCTGCCATTAGCCTTGTTAAGAATTAGGATTAAACCCCGGGAGAGGATAGGAGTAAGTCCATACGAGATACTGTATGGCAGACCATATCATGCTACAGTATTAAAGGGAGACCCTCATGTAGTAGGGAATGATGTGCTCTTTAATTATGTGTTGTCTCTGAACAAGGAACTCACTGCCCTAAAAGGAGCCCTGCAATGGAACAGACCCCTGCCGCTGGAAAATCCTGTCCATGACATCCAGCCAGGAGACCAGGTCTATGTGAAGAATTGGAACACAGACCCCCTGAAAGAAATATAGGAAGGTCCACGACAAGTGATCATGACCACCTTCACCGCAGTAAAAGTCGAGGGGATCGACAACTGGATACATTACACTCGAGTCAAGAAGGGGCCGACCCGTTGGGAAGTTCAACCGTTAACCTCCACTCGAATGGTGTTCCAGCCCAAGATCAGATTCTGACAGTTGGGTTCTTGCTGATCTGTTTATTACCTTTAACCAATGAATTTTTAGTTATTACAGAACTCGAAGCCAAAATAGTGATGATGGAAGGAATGAATGTGTCTATGACCTGTCTGTTCACGGACAACCAGAAAGTTGGATCCGAAAAAATCAATATAAAGTGGAGGAGACATGAGGCAGAACAAATTCATACAGGTATAACTGGTTTGAGATAAGGATGAGCAAAAAGGAAATACCACCCTGCAACTATCCAATGTCACGATAAATCACAGCGACGTTTATCGTTGCATAGTCTGGATAAGAGAAAGCTTTGATTATGGGAGTTTCAAATTGAAAGTTTTACCATGGGATACTGGGAAAATAAGTGAAGAAACTGTAGCTGTAAATGTAACTCCAGTCTCAACTCAGGTGGATATGTGGGACGGACCTCCTTTGAGAATAAATTGTACCTTCAAATTGGAAAAGAAATGTTATCAGAATATCCAAGTCAAATGGTGGAAACAGAATAAACATCAGCAATGGGAAAGATAGCTGGAGAATATAAGTTGGTGGACTCTGGGAACTTATGGGAAGGGGTGGCTGAATTATACTGATCCGAAGATAGGAGAGACAGAAGGTATATATCTGTGCATAGTGTCTTGTGGAGGGAAAGGGAATTTTGGGTTACGAAAGGTGGAGGCAAGGGCCCACTTAGGCTCTGAAATTAAGGCCCAACATGGAGAATATCAAGTAACCAAAGGGAAAGATGTGATTTTTACTTGTGAAGTTAAAGAAGGCCAGCATTTTTCCGAGTATGGATGGTGGTTTGGGAAAAATTTAACATCTGGAGGGAAGTATCAGATAGAAAGAAGATTAGGAGAATCAATTATCCTGATAGTAAGGAATGTGCAGCCAGAGAAAGATGAAGGCATTTACTGGTGTTGGATAGCACAGGATGATTAGTGGGCACATGCAAGAACAATGATGTACCTAGATGAGAGTGACTTGGCAGGTAGATAATGAGGTAGGGTTACCAAGAAACTCTAAACAGGAAAATCTGGTAGTAGGACTGATACGAGACTTTGGAAAAACTCAGAATGTGTCATCCATAACTGCTTGTCTACCTTTACCCCATGCAGCAGGGGATCCCATACCCTGGGGAATTATTCCTATCACTGAAATGCCTCCGATCACCAGAAATGGGACAAAGGAATGTAGGAAAGAGTTGCATAATCGTACTGAGTGGACAGTTAAAACAACAACTCTCCGCAAACAGTGGTCATCACCTGGAAGCAGAGGGGATTATGAAGCCTTACCCAATTCCAAATTTATTACGATTGGACGATTCAAAAATGTAGGATGGTGTGAATATGATGAGGTACAATCGCATAAAATGCCCACTACAAAATATTACTATGAAGTGGTTTGCCAGGATGGCAAGGAAGAGTGGACTACATGGCAAGCAATCTGGGGGCCAAGCTTGCTGGAAACATATAGTTATCTAGGGAAAATTGGATGGTGTATACAATGGACTGGTAGAAAGAACCAGACACATGCCCATGTCCTGACAGCAGAAACAAGTCATAGGAAAGTGACAGAGAAAGTAGAGTCATGGAATTGCACAAGGGTAATTACATGTGATACACCAGGAGAGTAGATAGGGCTGGTACCAGTGAAGATTTTGCTGAAATGGAGATATGAATGTAAAAGATACAACCACTCTATAAAAGGAAAATTAAAAGGACAAAAGCAGGTGAATTGCAAAACTACTACCATAAGGAGTCCAGGGAATTTAGTATGGGTCATGGGACATGGAATGTGGACCACACATATACCTATAGATGGATTGGTGACCCAAATAACGTTGGGAGTGCCGACATTATGCCCATTCTGGAAACAATCAAGATTGACAGATTTGGACATAGGAAGGAGGAATAAAAGAGAGGTCGTGGAGAAAATAGATCCAGAAGATGAGTGGCATGAACCATCAGGAGGGGTCAAATTAGGTTGGATGTTAGAATCATTATTTGCTCCCATATCGACCTATAGAAATAGGGAAATGCTCTACCGGCTTTTGGAACAAACTGAGAGATTAGCATCAGCCACTAAAAAGGGGTTTAAGGATTTGAATTTGCAGCTACAAGCAACTAGTAGGATGGCTATACAGAATCGAATGGCATTGGATATGTTGTTATTAAAGGAACATGGTGTCTGCAGGTACCTACATGATAGAACAGATCATTGCTGTATCCATATCCCAAACGTTACAAAGGAAGTAGAAAAAGACATAAGTCAATTGGAAGATATAGAGTCTAAGATACAAGAAACCAAAGAAGATGCTGAACACAATTGGATTAGAGCAATATTTAGCTCTTTAGGGATCCAGGTTTCTGGTTGGATATCCTCTGTTATTCAATATGTAATGATGATTATAATCTTGGTTGTGATTATTTTTGTAGCATATCGTTGTTTCTTAGGAATGATCTTTAGGGAAAGGATGCATACGAGAAGAGTCATGAAGGCCATGACCCGAAATGAAGTCATGACAAGAATTACTCCATCACCATCTTATATAGAGACTGCTGCATGAAGAAGAGAATTGAGCATCCTTGCAACTGGTTGAAGAATGCTCATAAGGGGAGAGTTGTTGCCATAAGGCCTCTGTTAGCAGTAGTTAGGCTAAGGAGTTGGTCCCTGTGCAGGCCCATGGGAACCAAACCTGAGAAATGAGGCCTGAGAATCTGCAGATACAAGAAACAATGTTTAAAGGACTTAGTAGAGCATGTAGTACATATAGGTATACAAATTACTTGTGAAATATGATTACATGGTTACCAATAAAATGTTTTCTATGGTGGGAGTTAAGCTTAGAGAATTAACCTTTATTTTAGCTAGAGCAAGCGTGCAAAATTTATAGCCTTTAGAAAGGTTACCTGTAAGATGAATGTGAATGTTTATAGTAAAGTACGTAAGAGACTGCACGTAGGCTGATGAAGTAAGACTTCTAACAAAGGTATAAAAGATAAGCATCTTTTGTAACCAACTTGGGACGCTGACTTTGAGACATTAGCCCTCAGGTCCCCGGGGCCTCAAATAAAGCACCGCATAAACTGACACTCTGTTGGTTTGTGTTTTCTCTCGGGATTGGGCAGCACACCCATGAATGAAAGCACTGGGCTCCAGTGGAAGCTCCTGATGATGCAGTGCCATACTAGACTCTAGAAAAGCACGAGGTAGTTCTGTTTCCAAGCTACACTTTAAGAGCACATAACACTATCCCCCGCTTCAGGAGAAAAATGCTAATTGAGAAAGAGGTGGTGCAATTCTTGTTCCTTTCCATCCTCTTCAAACAAGCTTATTTTACCGTCCTCACTCTTTATCTTGATCTGTACTCAGTGAAAACCACTGGGAGGTAAAATGCATTGTAACAGCATAGAACATAATTGCATTATGGATATTGCTATCAAATTCCAGTCCCAACTAAAATATAGGATCATAGCAGTACTTTTCAAATCCTCGGGATCCAGTTTTTTACGAACTTTTTTTGTAGGTATTGGAGTCTGCAAATATTTGTAAGTTTTTCTGCATAGCTGCAATTTCCAAGTGCAAAAATGAATCTCAGAAAAAGACAAGAAAAGAAAATGGTATTTTTTTCCTGTTGTGTGAATTGACACATGCAGGTAACCAAGGAGACTACAACCCACAGCTGAAATGCAAAGAGGAGATTTATTTAATTACCTCACTGGCTGGAGGATCCCAAAAAAACCCACCCAGGCAAAGACATAAGTGGGAATGCAGGCACACTAGGCTTAGTTCATCCTCCTGGGTGGAAGGCCTGTTGTTTTCACCAGTTTATCAAAGACTCACGCATGTGTAGTTTATCAACATGCTGTGTGCTTTTTATGACCTCTCTCTCCCAGCAGGATGCTCAAGCACGTTTGTGAGAGTGTTACCTCTACACAGGAATTCTACTTTTTAAAAGTCAGAGGATATCAGCAGTAAGTGTAATAAACAGTTTCCCACCCTGGTATTAGCATTCCCAGCTCCAACATCACTTGAGCAAAAACAGTCCCTCCTTGCCCAATCTTCCACTTCCTCGCCCTTTCTTCCCAACACCTGTTGTGCAGACATCTGTCCACTATGAAAGGAATGAGAAGGAAGTGTCTACAAACAAACTGTGGGTCTGCTGGTAGATAAAGCCAGATACTGAGAGGTGGAAGAAGCAAGGGGGGGAGCAATAAATTCCAGAGGAATTCCACTAATTGACGGACTGTTACTTACCCAAGGCTGTGTGAAATCCCTGGATTCAGAAAAAAAAGAACAGAGACACAAGGAAAAAGAAAAATGGGGGGGGGGGGGGGGAGGGGATACACATTAGAAAGGGGGTTCGAATTAGGAGATTAGGGAAGTATATACCTCTCAAGTATCTCAGCCAATGAGGAAAGAGGGAAATGCAGCCAGGAAATTAGGATAAAAAGGAGGCCGTGTCTTCTAACAATTTGAGGGACCCCAGGGGAAATACCCATGATGTCTCCCTTTATTTAAATAAAGCTACAGGACTCCTCCATCTCCTTTTTGGACATAAACCTGTGGTGCTTGTGGATTAATTTTCCTGACAAAATGGGGGGTCTTGTCCAGGATATTTCCATCATTCAGGTGTTATAAATGCATATTATAAAGTTGGCTTTTCATAAATATTAAAATGAATACTATATGTATAATGTGGGAAGGTTTTACTGTATTTTCTGTTATTATTAACAGAACTTTAGAAATATGATAAATGTATATATTTTTTTGAGTTGTAACATAGTGTTAATAGTAAAGACTGGGGTTTTTTGTAACATCTAAAAACCAGTCAAACCAGAAGGTAAAATGATCCTCCTGCATTCCTGAATTAACTAAGATAGCGGTGAACCAAAACCTACAAGAAGGAATTTATTGATCTTCTGGTATCAGAAGAATGAGACATAGGATGACAAAAAGGCGCCAACAAGAACTTTATCTACAAGATGTAATAAAATGTTAATTTGGTGAAATGGGACAGGTTGGGGGGGCCAAAACCAAGAGAACATCTGAACTCAGAGGAATGTTTGAATAATGCATTAAGGTCTATTGCATATGTAACATACTGATCCTTAAAAACAAGGGATCTGAAAGGGTAAGGTGTGCTCTCTGGGGGTTCACCAGACACCCTCAGCTGAGAACTTTTTGTTTTATTTCTGTCTCCTAATTGTCTTTTTATTTCTTTATTAAACTTATAAATTTTTCTAAGAAAATGAACCTCATTTTTCACATGGGAGTGACAGGCAATGAGTGGAGCTGAAGGTGCACCTCATCCAGTTGTGATCAGCTCCCCTTGGTGGTGGCCAGCACTGGGCAATTGATTGGGTTCCTGGACTGTAGAGGAGACAGACAGGTGGCAGATCAGGGGGGGTCTGACAGAGTCCACAGGGAAGGACCCCGGAAAATCTCACTGGTGAGTAAAATGGGATCTTTGGGGAGTAAACTTAAGAGGGCACCCATGGAGGGTAGCAAAGGTAAAGCTGGGAAGGGTCCCCAGCAAAAGGGATGACGATCCCAAAATATCTCCAAAGAATCCCTTGGAAGAATGCTGAGTTAGTTTACACGTTCTCCCAGAGGTTATTAAGGACATGGATGCCCAGAGGAGGCAATAAGGGAAAGTTGAGAAAGGGTCTTGACAACAGGAGATAGACAAATAGTATTGAAATGTTGAGAAAAGATTAGTTGAAAGGGAGTGAGGAGAAATATGGTTGAGGCAAGGAGTGGCAGGACCGGGCGTGGAGGTGTGGGAGCGGGAGTACAGGCTTGGGGCCTGTGGGGCAGGCAGGGCTCAGCGTCAGATGGTGCCTGACCCCGCCACTCCCAGGCAGGTGCTGCAGTTGCCCCCAGCCCCATGAGGCTGTGGGATGCCCCGGCCGCCTGTGATTCTGCTGGCCGTGCCTGCTGGGAGTATGGGGAGGATGGGGGGGGGGGGGGAGTGGGAGGGAACGACATTTGGACACTGCAGCAGGACAGAGACCAGTTCTGCTATATGGTGTGTGATAAAGAGAGCGAGAACAAGGAGGAGGAGGAAGGAATATCTGGGAAATGCAGATTGTACGTGAAAGGATTAGGATTTTCTTTTAAGGATTTTGTTTGGTTCACTGGAGAAACAAATGATTTTGAGCTGTGAGAAAATGAGTACCCACAGGAAGTAGTGGGGGGGGACTAGAGGAAGGGCAGAATAAGTCCCTACATGAATTGGTTAGAAAGATACAGCAAGTGTATGTAAGAAGGGATGAGAAAAAGGCAAAGACAAAGGTGATAAGAGTTTTTACAGCCCTAGAGAGATATACCCCAGGACCCAAGGGATCCCCCAGGATAGAAGGGACAGGGTCAGCCACAAGGAAGTGGGAGAAGCATTTTCTCCTCAGCAGGGGAGAGCCAACCCAAACAGTGGTTGGGAAAGAATCAGTGTGCTATCTGCAAGGCAGAGGGACACTGGAAGCAGGAATGTCCAC
Organism: Zosterops lateralis; assembly: GCF_965231275.1. Classification (NCBI taxonomy): domain Eukaryota; kingdom Metazoa; phylum Chordata; class Aves; order Passeriformes; family Zosteropidae; genus Zosterops; species Zosterops lateralis. The sequence continues at coordinate 8,499,699 of NC_139801.1, forward strand.
AGAAACAACTGGATCCGCAAGAGGAGGAAGTCCAGAAGATAGTGGGGATGGATTGCTAGGGATGTCCAGGGCTCCCATTATACCAGGGACCCACAACACTGGAGTGTTGCTAACTTGCTAACTTTTAAGGTGGGTCTGGATCCAGAGGTGTATTTCTTGGTAGACATAGGAGCCCCTCAAGCCACTTGGAATTTTATCCCTAAGGGGGGAAAATTGTCAAAAAGATCATTGATTTTTCAAGAGATAATTGGAAAGGGTGAGTGGGTGCATTTTCTTCATCCACTACTAGTAGATGTGAGGAATAGGTTTGAAATGCAAGAATTTCTGTTTGTTCCTAATCGTGATTGTAATTTACTGGGAAAGAATTCGATGGTTTAAGTGGGAATGCAAATTAGTATTGTGAAAAATGATAGAGGCTAATGCTGTGGTATCTTTGTGTAAAATGTCTGAGAAGGCTTGTGCTGAAATAAACACAGAAGTGTGGGCAGCCCCAGGGAAATATGGAAGATTAGATATAAAGCCTCTCTGTTATATGTGTGTATTATAAAATTGGCTTTTCGCAAGATGTATGCTATATGATTAATAACATAGTAAAGATATAAAGGTATAAGTTTATTTCTGCTATTGGTAAGACTAGATATAAAGGGAGTAGTTGGTGTAAGTTTGCTTAAACTGTCTGTTTGGTTGGGATAACATCCAGTGAACATGTAAAGAAGACTCTGCTACTGATAACACCAACTATCAGCATCTACCACCCGCAGAAGGCACGGACCAAGGCCCAAGCTGGACGCGATAACAAGGACACAGCCACGAAACACGCATGCTCTAAAAAGGCAGACCCAAGGAGGGACCGTGCAGGGCAGTTCCTGGAATATGGAAACTAGTTTATGGAATTTCATATATCGATATAACGAAAAGGGTATTTAACGAGTATCCCTGAGAAGGCAAGGGGTGGACTTGGCTGAATGCCGAGTCACCCGGCCGGCCGTTTTTGGTTTTTTCTTATCTCCTAATTGTCTTAATTATTTTATTAAACATATTCCTTAAAATTTACTAAAAAGTGAACCTCGTTTTTCACAATTTGGGGGCTCTGTCCGGGATATACCTCATCCCTGAAACCCCAGGAAATCCAGAAGGGAGGGAGGCGCCCCGCCTGGGTTTTTGGCGGCCCAAAACTTTGTTTTTCCTGGTGAGAATTGGGGATTGCAGGTAAACATCCAAAGAGACAAGCAAGGAGAAAGAAAAAAGCAAGTAAGAAAAAGGGAAAAGGCTCCCTAAAACTGCAGTATTTTTGCTCCATAAAAACCTCGTGCACGAAGAACCTGGAAAAGAAAATGGTTGTGAGTATTTCTCAGGGGAGCGGGTTAAAAGGGGGGTCTGCGTGCTGTGTGAATGAGACACTGGCTGGCTACTCCAGACTGGTGAAGCGAGTGGGAGCTTCTGAGGCTGCGTTTCCATTATCTCGCGAGAGAAATGGCCAGTAAGGAAGCGAAGTGAAAGAAAAAAGTGTGAAAGTGACCCCCGGGTGTTTGGGACGGGATCCCAGAGGAAAAAGGGGGTTGTAAAAAACCCCGGGTGGCTGGGATGGTCCCAGGGAGGGGTTGGACCCCTCAAGGGAGCCGATAGTTTTCCTATACAACCCACTGGGAAAACGGGACACTGGGGGGGGGAAACGTTTGAACCCCCTGGTCTGGGACGGGGTCCCAGGAAAAAGGGTTACGTAAGACCCAAGAGCATTTAGGGTTTGGCCAAATATAGGTATTTTGGGGTTTTTGCCAGATTGAGGATAGAAACACAAAAAAGCCTTGCAGGTGTAAGGTCCAAGACACCTGGGCTTTGGAAAAGGCTGCCAGGTTGAGGAATACTAAAGGCTTGAAAAGTGTGATAATCTAAGAACATCTGGGGGTTAGTCAAATACCTATGAGTAAAAACTAACAATTTTTTTTTTTAAAAAGGGTACCAATCTTTTTGTGTTGTCTTTGTGTAAGTGGAAGTAAGTGCAGCTGAAGAGGTGTGCTTGTTGTGGAGTTTATTTGTGTTAAGGAAGTGAATTGTTGAAACGGTTAAAATGTCTGAATGGAAAAGGGGGAACTGCAAGGGAATTAATGAAGAATTCAGGTTCAAGAGGGCTGTCTAAAAAGAGAATTGGTGCAGTTTTGCAGATTAATGGGGAAATTCATTTTGAAGAGTTTTTATTGTTGTTGTTATTGTTGTTCTTGAGTGAATGTATGAGTAATATAGACTGCTGAAGTAAAATAGGAGTTTTTGTTTTGAAAGATGGTCTATGCAGCACATGGTGCTGTGCTGCTGAGCTGATGAGTTTTCTGTGCCTCGGGGGAAAAAAGGAGGGGGTGATGTTCAGGCTGTTGGATGGCAGAGAGGAGACCAGGCAGTGACTGGATGGAATCCTGAAGGTGGGACAGAAGATTGGAGAGTCTTATGTTAGAGGTCTTGAAAGGTTTTTTGAGAATTTTGGAAATTCTTAGAGGTCTTAGAAGTTGTTTTTGTTTGGTTTGGTTTTTTGGTTTTTTTGGAGTGCATTGAAATTGCCTAAAGAGATAGCTATAAGACATCAAATGCTGGGGGGTGACCTCAGAAGTAGGAAGGAATAGTTTTAATGGAACAGGAGACTGGAGTCAAAAGAGTTGTGAGAGTTCTGGTGTTCGATAAGAAGGAATTAGAAGAAGAAGGAATTATGGATGAAATTAGATCTTTTGTTATTGGGAATTTTTTTAAACAAAATTAATGCTCAAATGCCATGAGTAAAATGTATGTTGGGAGTCCAGATGCAACCCAGATTGGAACCTGAAAGTAACACCCTATGAGATAATGTTTAAATTATGAAATAAAGAGAAATTAATGTTAAGAGGGTATAGCTTTACAGTTGCAAAAATGGGAGAGGAAGTTCTTTAACCCCACAGTGGGAAGATGCTTTTTCAGGTATTGCAGGCAACTGAAGCTGCGGTATGGCTGAAAAGCTAAAGCTGCAAGTTTTAAATCAACGTCAGCAAAATCAAGAGACCGGTGTGAGAACCCAAGAATGAACTGTAGCATCTAAACCAGGTGATACAAAGTTGAATTTTAAACAGAGCTGAGTGGTCATGAACTGGAAAAGACTCAAGTAAATTTGGAAGTTGTGGACAAAGGACTTTCTCTGTTTTACTTCTCTGCATAACACCTAAAAATCAGTCCGGTCTGTTAAATGCTACCTCTGTTTCTTCACAGCTACAAAGGAAATGGACTTTCAAGTAATTCTAGTGTGGGGAGTTGAAATTGAAATATGTAATATTGTTTTTTTTTTTTTTGAAAGTGTTTATGTCACTCCACTGTATAATATTGCAGGTACATGAAAATCACAAGAAGAAGACGGGCTCCATATCCCTAACATTTTGGCTAATTTATTTTAGGTTTTATATCTTACAGAACAAACAATATGTTTTTGCCTCCTTTATTTTTCTTATTTTTGTGTGTGTTTAAGGTACTTCTTTCATACTAACTTAAAGACATTTTATTACTTATTAATCTGTTTTGTTTAAAGAAGGAGGGCAGAGAAGAGCGCCTATGTGAAATACCAAGAGGATATGTTAGTGCTCACAAAATATAGGGTGAACTACTACCCGGCAGAGTGGGAACTAAGGAAAGAGTTTTCAACTAAACTGGTACTGTGTCAAAGTTAATACAGGAGCTGTGATTCCTTTGTGTACACACACAACATTTGTAACCAATACAGGACATTCTTCAGTTACGCTGGCAGCATTGTCCCCACAAAAAGGTACAGATAATTACTGATAGAAATATAGTTCTGTCAGGTTTATTCTCAAGAGCAAATTTTTCTTCTACTATTTAGAAGTCATGAGAAGGGATATAAAGATTTGCTCTTCAAGTGGGTGGATCAAAAATAATTTAAGGTACTAATTATAAAACTTTATAAGGTGGAAAAACTTTGTCATCTGCCTCTTAGACAGAGGTTGAGATGTAGATATTGGTTGAGAAGTTTTTTTTTGTTGTTGTTTGTTTGTTTTTTTCTTTTTCTATGGGCAGTTCTTTGTGTGTCTTTGTTAAGAAACTTTTGAAGGTGTTTTGGTTTTCTTTTTTTATATAAGAAGATGTCAGATTTTCTTGTGGAATATAAGGAGAGATAGTATGAATGACAAGATACTTGCTGCTTGGAAATATTATTGTGGTATATGCAAAATTTTTCTAGTAGTTTCATTTATTTCCCTGCTTGATAAGTTACTATGAATTTTGCAGAAACTGTTTTGGAAAGTTTTTTTCTTAGTTTTCCAGCTGGCTGCAGATAAGACCTAGCTCACAAAACTGGTGGTGTTGATTGTCAAAGGGGGTTCTTATCGAAGTTTCTAAGGAGTATCTAATCTTTCAAATCAATGCATGTCAAATTGAGTGAATGTGTTTGCTTTAGATAGAAATAAATCCTATAGTGTATGTACCTTTCTAAGTTCTCCTAAATAGTGAAGGAAAATCTTCTAGAATAGCAAGAATTCATTGTCTTCCTGCCCTAAGAATAGGCTGAGCAGAGGATTGGCCCAACAGAAACCTTCAATATGATAAAACTCTAACATCAGAAGGGGTAAAAGAAGTTTCTGTTGTTTTTTGTTGGTTTTTTTCTCTTCTTTCTCCTTTTCACTCTGTAGTTTAAGTTATTTTTTGTTGAGTAAATTTTTTTCTCTCTTTAAATTTCTTTTTAACCTGTCCCTCAATCCTAGTTACAGTTAAAAGGTGGAAGCTTTCAAAAATTAAATGGTAGCAGAAGTGATTCCTCAGAGAGGAAGATGACACCCTAATTTCAGTAAAATGATCATGTGGAAAAATCACAGTACATGGAATAGCTGAACTAAAGATGCAGTTTTACTCGAAGTGCAGCTATGGCCAGCATAATTAATTGTCAGTTCTAAAAAGGCTTTGCAGCTGGCCTTTGGATTAAAAGACTTTACTGCCTTTTAGTGATGCATGTGTACATATATCCCAGTAAATGGGGATTACCAGTGCCTGTTGAGTGGGAAATACCTGAGGAACAGTGGAGAGAATTATGGTAAAAAAAAAAAAAAAAAAAAAAAAGTCAAAGGCAATTTGTCTGAAAACTAACAAACAAACAACCAAAAAGAATTAACAAGGAAATAGAGGGCAAGACTGGGTTGGCCGCTGTACTTGCCACCAAGAAGATCATATACTCCTGCTGTGGGTAGCAACCCCATAGGCATGGAGGGTGGAGGTATAAGCCATACCAGACCTCTGTTATTCCTTTTTCTGTCACTTCACTCATTCTTTGTCTTTTGCCTTAAAGGATATTGGCAAAATCATGCTACAGATACTATTGAAAGTCCTATATGAAAAGACACTGAGGTTCCTTTCTTATTGCACATACCCGTATCGACAGTCACTGTTATAACCCATCCAAATTAGATAATTGGGAAAATATTAAATTGTGGAAAACTTAAGGACCAGTGGTGACTGGTTGGAAAGTAAGTGTCTATAAGAGGAAATAATGGAAGCTAGAAAACAAGAAATATGGCTCAAAGCCAAATGAATTATAAAAAAAGAAGAGGTGGGGTTTGTTATATGTGTGTATTATAAAATTGGCTTTTCGCAAGATGTATGCTATATGATTAATAACATAGTAAAGATATAAAGGTATAAGTTTATTTCTGCTATTGGTAAGACTAGATATAAAGGGAGTAGTTGGTGTAAGTTTGCTTAAACTGTCTGTTTGGTTGGGATAACATCCAGTGAACATGTAAAGAAGACTCTGCTACTGATAACACCAACTATCAGCATCTACCACCCGCAGAAGGCACGGACCAAGGCCCAAGCTGGACGCGATAACAAGGACACAGCCACGAAACACGCATGCTCTAAAAAGGCAGACCCAAGGAGGGACCGTGCAGGGCAGTTCCTGGAATATGGAAACTAGTTTATGGAATTTCATATATCGATATAACGAAAAGGGTATTTAACGAGTATCCCTGAGAAGGCAAGGGGTGGACTTGGCTGAATGCCGAGTCACCCGGCCGGCCGTTTTTGGTTTTTTCTTATCTCCTAATTGTCTTAATTATTTTATTAAACATATTCCTTAAAATTTACTAAAAAGTGAACCTCGTTTTTCACACTCTCCAAATTACTCTGAAGCAATCAGGACAAGTAGTGTCTAAAATACAATACCCTATTTCAGGGGAGGGAAGGAAGGAAGGAAGGAAGGAAGGAAGGAAGGAAGGAAGGAAGGAAGGAAGGAAGGAAGGAAGGAAGGAAGGGGTTAAAGCCTGTCATTGAGTCCCTGCTAAAGGCAGGTCTTTTGGAGCCATGAATGTCTCCCTATAACACTCCTGTCCTGACAGTTAAGAAACCAGATGGAACCCACAGAACAGGGAAGGATCTAAGAATAATAAATGAAATTGTCAAACCAAGGCATCCCTGGATCCCTATATCATCCTGAATCAGATCCCTTCTTCACATCAGTATTATTCAGTCTTGGATTTGAAGGATGCTTTCTGGGGGTGTGTCCTGGGGTGACTTTATGATGCTGAATTGTATCCCCATCTGTCTGTTTAGTCCAGAAATAAGTTCTGCACCTTTAAGACTGGTTCTGAGAGCAAAGCGGGGGGGGGGGGGAGGGGGAGAAGAAGCACACAGCTTGTCTGCAGAAACTGCACTTGCTTCCCCGCATTTTTTCTCACAGACTGTGTTGTCTGCAGTATGGACAGAGAGAGAGAAACAGGGAGTGTTTCTTTGTTTTTTCACTGGTTTTCCTTGTTAGCTACGGCAAGGAAAATTTTCCCAACATTGTGTCTTTTTTCCTGGAACTGTTCAATCCTGCTCTGGACCAAAACCCCAGAAAAACACCGGGAACTTATGCCTGTGGCCCACTGGGGCCTGGGACGTGACATTTTCCAGCGCAGGAGGGACTGATAAGAGACGGAGTGAGCCGAACTACACTCCACAAAAAGGACTCTCTCTTGTTATAAATACATATTATAAAGTTGGCTTTTCGCAAATATTAAAATGAATGTTATATGTATAATGTTAAAATAACTTTGCTTTTATTTCTGTCATTAAAAAAACTTGAAAATAGTAGTGTGATAAATATATATCTTAGGCCATAGCATAATATTAAAATGGAGACTATGTGATGTTAAAATGCTTTTATTCATGTAACTAACTCAGAGAATGGTGAAGGTAATTAGGTGATTCTTCACATTTATGGATTATCCTATCTGGATGAAGATAACAGTGACAGAAACTAGAATCCCAAAGGAAGAATTTATTGACTTTCCATTATCAGGGAGTGTAAAAACAACCGGATGGAACCACTAGGAGAAATAAAATATACTGATTTAATCTACAGGATGGCATGAAGACAAGTCAAAGGTTAAAACCAAGCAAAAGAACATCTAAACTCAAAGGAATGTTTGAATAATGCATAATGGTCTATGAATATGCAACAGGATGATGCAATAGAAAAAAGTATTATAAGGGTGTTTCCAAGATAGTAAGTGTGCTCTTGGCTGAATGCCAAGCATCCAGCCTGTCTTTTTTTTTTTAACCCTTTGCTTTATTTCTATCTCCCATTGTCTTTTTATTTAACTTTAAAAAATTTTACCAGGAAAGTGAACCTCGTTTTTCACACTCTGAATTTGCCATCTTTTCAGAACAACGAGAGGCTCCATTTTTTTCATGTTTGTGAGTATTTTGCTTGTTAAATAAACAGTTTTTCCCACTTTTCACGAAGGAGATTTATGTCTCCCAAACCAGTGGGGGGAGGGGCTGTTTGAATTTGCTTTCTAGAGGGACCCCTTCGGAGGTTTCCTTCCAAATTTGCCCTAAACCAGGACAGGGTGTTCGATTACCAAGGACACTAAACAGTATTTTGCCTTTGAGTGGGAACAGGAAGGAGGAAGAAAAATGGTAAAACAATTGACATGGACAGTCCTCCCGCAAGGATATACAGTCACCGGTTTTGTTTGGGCAAGCCTTGCAGAAAATATTAAGAGAGTTTACTCCACCTTCAGGAGTTAGGTTGTTGCAGTATGTGGATGATTTGCTTTTATCAGGGGAACAGGAAAAGGTGGTTAAAGAGGCTAATGCGAAGCTGGTTAATTTTCTTGCTAAAAAGGGACTTAGAGTATTTGAAAGAAAAGCGCAGTTGGTAAAAAAACAAAAAAAATTGGACATATTTTAACCGGAGGCTAACAGTGTATTGATCTAGAAAGAATACAAGGAATTTTACAAGTACCATTACTCTAGACTTAAATTTAAAAAAAAGAAAAAAAAATAGTTATGGCAGTTTTTCAGGCTTGGTGGGGTACTGCAGAACATGAATGGAAAATTTTTCTGTTTTAGCCAGACCTTTATATGACTTTTTAACCCAAAACAGTCCTAATGTTGTTGCATGGACAAAAGAAGGAGAGCAAAACTTAAGGAAATTGAAAGATAAATTGCTTAATGCCCCAGTCTTAGCTCTTCCAGATTCAGAAAAGGAATTTGAATTATATGCATATGTTAAACAGAGCCATGCTAAAGGAATTTTGGTACAAGAGCATGGCAAAACTCAATGGCCTGTTGCTTATTTTTCTAAGCTGTTAGACCCATTAGCCAGAGGCTGACCTCATTGTCTGCAGAATTGTGCAGCCACAAATTTAATGGCAACTGAGGCCCAAAAACTGACAATGGGAGAATATCTGATGTGGACTCGATATTTTCTGAGCTTGAGAAGAACTAGCTCTTCTCAAGGGGAACTTTTCAACAGTTTTTCTTTTCCCCAAAACAACCTTTTGTAAACAATATTCCTTTCCCATAACAACGGGTGTTGTTTGCTATTTCTGTTACTTAGCCAATGGGAGAGGTCTCAGTCCTATGGACCAATAACATGCCTTCTTAGTGCAGCATGTTATAAACAAGCTGAATGAATTGTAAATAAAACCTGATTTCTACTGCCTTCTGACTGGAGTCAAGCATCTTTATTTTGTGTCCTATTGCGACATCTGATGACCTTCGAGTGGAATTGCAACATCGCAATGAGGTATCATGTCTTCCCCCCCAATTGCAACAACGCAACAAGGTATCGTGCCTCCCCCTCGCCGCGATCTTTAGAAAAGGGGGTTTTTTTCGGTCTGGCGCATGGGCTTTGCCTGCTCGCTCTCCTTCACTAAGGAGGCAAATTTTGGTTGCCAGAACATTTTTTCTCAGTGAGCTGCAAGCATGATGACAGCTATGCTAGCTCTGGAAGACTCTTTAGTCCTGGATCTTTGGGTGGATGCTTTTCAGCACCGCAAAGTGAACATTCCTAGAGCCGATTTTGAGGCTCTCTATCTTTGGGGAAAGGGGCTTGGTTTTTTTCCTACTGCGGAACAAGTGATGTTGAAAGACTGTTGGCAGTCCGCAGGCGATGACTTGTTTGACTCTTTGCTTTCTGGAGACAAGATGGTGGCAAGAGTGGTTCTGTCTTGGAAAAAATTTATTACGTTGCTTCAGAGCTCTGGAGAAAACTCTAACTCTGACATTTTGACAGAGGAAGAGGTCTCAGAGTGTGGCTCTGAAGCAGGGGCGGAGTCCGATCTAGACAGTGCTCTGGTGGATCTGAGTGGCAGGAGCTGGAAGATCATGAAACTGGCTCAGCCCAATTGGTTGAATTGAGGGCTGCTGTCATGGCATTTCAGCGATTTTCTCAGGTACCTTTCAATTTGGTCACAGATTCTGCCTATGTGGCAGACATAGCACAACGATTGGGTTATTCACTTTTGATGAAGGTCAGCAATGCTGCTTTGTTTCATTTGTTGAAGACCTTGTGGTACGCCATTCAGGCCCAAGTTCACCCATACTACATTCTGCACATTAGAAGCCATACCAATCTGCTGGGCTTCATTATGGAAGGTAATGCCAGGGCTGATAGGTTGGCTAACCCTGCGTGGGTAGCACTTCAGGCTGATACACTCATGCAAGCCGAGGCATCGCATTAATTTTTTCATCAAAATGCACACACGTTGCAAAAGCAGTTTCACTTGACCCCAACTGAGGATCATGACATTGTCAATTCCTGTGATGACTGTGACGTGCTGGCTGTACTTTTACTGGCGGGGGTAAACCCCAGAGGCCTCAAGGCCTTGCAGATTTGGCAGACAGATGTCACCCAAATTGCCGAATTTGGCTGACTCAAGTATGTGCATGTGTCAATTGACACTTTCTCCTCTGCTATGTGGGCCTCTGCTCATACTGGAGAGAAAACTCACAATGTTATTGCCCATTGGAGGCAGGCTTTTGCCGTTTTAGGTATACCTTCTACTGTGAAGACTGACAATGGTCCTGCTTACGCCTTGCAGAAGGTGCGGCAGTTCATGCAGTTGTGGGGTGTTTCACACAAATTTGGTATTCCGCATTCTCCAACTGGTCAAGCCATTGTTGAGCACGCTCATGGTACTTTGAAGTGGGTTTTTGAAAAACAAAAACGAGGAATGCAGGGTGAAACCCTGCACAGTTGATTGGCAAAGGCTTTGAATATGATCAGTCACCTTATGGTGCCATAGAATTCAAATAACCCTGTTATTTTGAACCATCACCTTTTGTTGCAGGCTTCAGGCGAGACACATCAGCCTTGAGCGAAGGTTTGAGTGCGAAATTTAACCACCAAGCAGTGGGAAGGCCCATATGAGCTTATCGCTTCAGGTCGTGGGTATGCCTGTGTATCCACAGATACTGGGGTACGCTGGGTACCTGCGAAGTGTGTTCATCCTGACTTGCAATCAGAGACAGAACCGGGCCAACAGGCAAACCTCAGACCGTGACCAGAGTGAAAGTCATCAAGTGGAGGAACCTTCGAGTGATGACCCAGATGCAGAAGATGCGAGTGATCACTCGGATGTCCCCCTACAAGCAGATGTTGAACATCTTGCTCCTTTCTTATTTTTTTTTTTTCTTTTTTACAGAAAAAAGGGTGAGATGTGGACTCGATATTTTCTGAGCTTGAGAAGAGCTATCTCTTCTCAAGGAGAACTTTTCAACAGTTTTTCTTTTCCCCAAAACAACCTTTTGTAAACAATATTCCTTTCCCATAACAACGGGTGTTGTTTGCTATTTCTGTTACTTAGCCAATGGGAGAGGTCTTAGTCCTATGGACCAATAACATGTCTTCTTAGTGCAGCATGTTATAAACAGGATGAATGAATTGTAAATAAAGCCTTCTGATTTCTACTGCCTTCTGACTGGAGTCAAGCATCTTTATTTTGTGTCCTATTGCGACATCTGATTGTTAAAGTTTTGCATCAAGTTAAAGCTTTGTTAAATGAAAAAGCCTCTAAGTGAATGACCAATGCTCATTTATTACAGTATGAATCTTGTTTAATGGAACCGGAGGACTTAGAATTGAGAAACGGGGAAGGGTTTAACCTAGTCTCCTGTCTGAACAGCCTTGAAGAGGGGGAGCAAGAAAAAAAACCCATTACTGCATTCAGGTGATAGATCTCCAGACCCGGGCTAGGTAAGATTTTCAAAACACTCCCTGGCCTGAGGGAGAAAATGTGTTTATTGATGGGTCTTCAAGGGTGATAGAAAGGAAGCGAGTTACAGGGTCAGGTCAGACAGCAGAGCTGTATCTGCTTGTAATATCCTGTGAATTATATCGGGACAAGATAGTGAATATTTTTACTGATTCTAAATATGCATATGGGGTGATACATGCATTTGGGAAATTATGGGATGAAAAGGCTTATTAACCTGCAGGGGAAAAACATTACTCATGAGAGTTGAATTTCTTGCCTATTGGAGGTGGTGAATTTACCAAAAGGGGTGGCAATAATACATGTTAGGAAACACCAGGCAGGGTACTCAGATGAAGCAATAGGTAACCGACTAGCCGATGAAGAGGCTCAGAAAGCTGCAGTGTTGCCAGAAATCTTTAAGATCCTCCTCTCACTCCCAGTAGCCCCACTGCTGCCAGAGAAGCTGTCTTTTCCACCAGAGGAGCTTGAGATAAATAAAGAGTGGGGCAGAGGAAAAAAGAGGATAACTGGTTTACACGGGATGGTAAGCAGTGGATACAAAAAGCTCTGGCCTTACAGTTGTTAAAACAACTCCATGAAGAGAGCAATTGGAGCTCTCAAGGACTGGCAGAAGCCTTACTCAAAATGTATGTTGCTGTGGGTCTTTTTACTGTGGCAAAGCGAGCTATTGAGGGTTGTTTGATTTGTGCTAAACCAATAACCGGGTTACAAAGAATACTGCCAGGGGAGGGGGGCCTTGGGCTGTATGTCCCTTCCATAAATGCCAGGTGGATTTTACTGAAATGCCTCAAGTGGCAAGGTTTAAATATCTTCTGGTAATAGTATGTCAATTAACAGGGTGGCCAGAAGCATTTCCAACTGTTTCAGCAACTACAGGATCAGTTAATAAAGTATTTTTTTAACTAATAATTACAAGATATGGGATTGTGGAGGCAATAGACTCAGATAAGGGAACTCATTTTACAGGAAAAATTTGTCAAAGGGGTTATGACAGCTTTAGGAATACAATGGAACCTCCATATTCCCTGGCACCTCCAGAGCTTGGGCTGGGTTGAAAGAATGAATGGAGAAATAAAGCAACACCTTCTGAAGCTGGTGATAGAAACTAAGATGCTATGAGTATAGCTCTTGCCACTGGCTTTAGCAAGAATAAGGGTCAGACCCAGATGAGATATTCAATTATCTCCCTTTGAATTGATGTTTGGAGTTCCTTATCCTTGTAATTCTCAACCTAGCAGGGGTGTGGAAATAAGTGATGTATATTTAAAACAATATGTGGCCAGGATACTGTCTCTTGTGAAATCTCTTCAATAGGAAGCTCAGCTGGCACAGACCTTGCCTTTGGACTTTGTTGTTCATAACATCCAAACGGGACATTTGGTCCTAGTTAAGGAGTGGAAAGAAGCACCACTGGTGGCAGAGTGGCATGGACCTTTCTAAGTGTTACTGACCACAGAAACAGCTGTGAAGACAGCGGAACACAGGTGGACCCATCACACTCAGATCAAGGTCTCTAAAGCCCCAGAGATTTGGACATCTCAGCTGGAAGAGGACAGGAGGCCATGACTGACACTCCGCAGGAGTGCACCAGAGCAGAAGCCAGTGTGTCAACAGCAGGGGAAGCCTCATGTGCCTACCCACAGACTGTGTGCTGAAATAGTCTGTATGGGCATCCCTCCTTTCAGATCTCCAGTCATTGGGGGGCTAATACTTGCTGTCATTGTTTTCTTTATGTTAAGTTGTTTCTGTGCCTTCACTCACCACAGGTGGTGTGGAAGACAATGTGAGAATTAGATTAGGTGATTAGATTACACTATTAGAATGTTTTTCTTAATACTCTTACTGTTATATTGTCATTTAGGTTTGGGCCAGAGGTGGGAGAATCGTTTTTTAGTTCTATGAGAAGAAGTAGCAAAAATCTTTGACCTTAGCAATTGTTTGGTCTGCGGAGGGCCAGGGGGATTTGAAGACTGGGCATGGGTGGCCAGCTCAGTTGAACCTAAATGGTGGGTCAGCATCTGGAGTGAGGTCCATAATGGAACAGGATTTTGGGATGAGGAAGCAAGTCCATGGCGACTTCATTCTTCTGAAAGAGGTATTTATTGTCTAAATAGAACAGGAGGCGTACACGTGGGAAAAAGTGTTTGTAACTGCACTTTATCTTTGGGTTTAGCTTGTTGGACCCCCAACTGCCCTCCTTACGATTGTTCCAAATATTGAGGCAGATGGACTCAAATGCGTGTTAAGCTCACTAATGGTAGCTGGGTAAGGTGATCCTACCATAATTACTGAAGGGATTTTGAAGGCTGTAAAGCAGTGGGAAGGGACATTTTTTTTACCACTTATTTTTAAGCTGCTCCCAAGATAATTCCACAAGTAGGACACATGTTGTCTGTGACTATCAGTGGAAGTGGCAACACCGGAACAGAACTGGAATCCTTTTTAAGAAGTTCTGGTCCAGATCTAACAAAACAGATCTGGGATGCAACTGTAGGTGGAAACCTCATGTGGGAGCTTGGAAATGCAAATATTTTGATTCTTATGGTGGGGCAACTATTGTTGGAGGACCATTAGGCCCAGGAAACAGCTGTATTTTGACCCACCAATTGATGATGAAAATTGAGAAGGCCCCTTTGCCAACGGGACCTGGGCTTTGAAAGGGCATTATTGGATTTGTGGTCAACATGCTTATCGCAGGTTGCCTCCAAACTGGTCAGGGATATGTTATGTAGGGTATATTAGACCGTTGTTCTTTTTGCTACCACAAGTTCAGGGAAATCAGTTAGGAATCAAAGTATATGATGATCTAATTAGAGAAAAGTGGTCAACTGATGCATCCCTGGCTGGAGGGAGCACCCAAAAGTGGGGAAAAGATGAATGGCCACCTGAGCAAATCATACAACACTATGGACCAGCTACCTGGAATCCAAATGAATTAATATCAGGTGCCAGAGAACCCATTATAACTTAAATCGAACAATTAGGTTACAAGCTGTCTTTGAAATAATAATCAAGCAGACAGCTACAGCTCTTGACCTTCTTGCTGACCAATCCACTCAGATCAGGAATGTGATATTTCAGCATCAGATGGTATTAGATTATCTCTTAGCAGAAAAAGGGGGAGTGTGTGGAAAATTAAATGACTCAAACTGCTGTTTGCAAATAGATGACAATGGAAAAGTTGTGAAACAACAAAGGGAATAAGAAAGTTAGCTCATGTACCGGTCCAAATGTGGGAAGGATGGGAACGGCACGTGTTTGTGGTTACCTAGTGGAGTGTGGGTTAAACGAATGCTTTTTTTCCTGTTATGAGCTATAGCAACTCTAATCTTTTTACCATGCATGATCCCTTGCTTAGTCCAACTTATTCAACACGTGATCAGGGGGATGCAGGTAGTAGCCATGTCTACAGATCCAGAGATGGCTACAAAAGGACAGAAAATTATGTCACTGCAAATAATTGCAAAACCAGAAAACACCCAGGAACAAAAAATTAGGTCAATGATAACTAAAGTTTTTAAAGACAATTATTGAGAAAATAAGAAGAGGAGGGATTGAAAGGAATGAGAAGGAAGTGTCTTTACAAACAAACTGTGGGTCTGCTGGTAGATAAAGCCAGGTCACAAATACGGGTATTGGCCACCGGGTAATGTTTCCGCACAGTATTCACAGCCCTGGACAGGACTGCAAGTCGCAGCAGTCACAGACAAGCTGGTTCAGACAGGCGCGGCATGGCGCCGAAACCAGGGGACGTCCGAGTTACCTTGGCTCCAGCCGGCCTCAGGGCCCCAGCGACTCCCGCTCACCTCGCCCCGTGAAGGGCAGCTTCTGCGGGCCGAGGCTTCCCCGGGCGGGCGGCGAGGCGAGGCGAGCGGCCGGGACCGCGCCCCTCAAGCCTAGGCTCCGCAGCGGGCGTCCAGCGCCCTCTCCGGGCCGGGCAGGCAGAGCGCCTTCGCTAGCCAGGGCGGGAGGCCGCGGCGCCGCTGGAGGCGGGGTCCCGACACTACCTCCTCCGCCCCAGTTCAGTCCTGCCGATCTCTCAGTTTCTTCACTCCCTGGCTGTCTCCGGTTAGAACTCGGCGACTGCCATTGGCTTAGCGGCCTCATCCGGGCACTCGGCGCAACGCTATTGCTCAGCTCGATCATCCCAATATGGCGGAGGTGAGCGGGGAAAGCGGGCTGGGGCGTCGGAATTCGGCTGGTTCCCTGCGGGGTCCCGCTGCTGGCGGGCCTTCTTCACCCGCCTCACCATCCCCGTAAGGTGCTTCTGGGACGGCTCGGCGACGCGGGATGGTCAGCGAGGCGACCAGCAATGCCTAGGCACTGGGAGCCTGCGTGACTAGGCCGCACGGCGGGTGCCGCGCAGCGCGGGTCCCGAGTTCGCCACCCGCGGGCGGCTGACAAGCCGTGGACAGGCGCGCGGTCGCCGCACCGAGCCACGGAGGGCGCGGGACGGGCCAGTGGCGGCGCCGCCGCAGCGCGGGTGATGGAAAAACGCTAGGCGGGAGGGAGGAGAAGCGGGTCCTGGCCTGGCAGTTGGGAAGAAGCTGCTGGTCCGGCTCCCTCTGCCTGCCACTGTCATGTCCCACTGGGGTTGGAAGGAGTGGGAGCGCCGGGTCAGGCGAGGCTCCTTGGGGAGATTTTACCAGGGGAGGAGGAAAAAAGGAGAGCGACAGGCAGGGAACGAGCGAGAGAAGGAGGAATAGGAGAGTGTGAACACGATGGAAGGGCGAGTAGGGCGGGGCCTGGCGGGGGAAGGGAGCAGCTCCGGGGGGGAGGGGATGGGAGGGGGCGTGAAATGGAGACTCCCTACCTGCTGCTGGGTTGGATGGAGTCCGCGTCTCACCTCACTCTTTTCTCTCTCTGCAGGCTTCCTTTGGGAGTTCGAGCCCAGGTTCGTCTTTGCCCACCTTCTGCCCCAGTACCTAGCCTGCTGCCTGCACGCCGCCTCTCCTTCCTCCTCCTTCCCAAACTTACCTTCTGTTGCCTCGTAGCTAATGCTTCATGTTCATGTAACTAACTGCCTGCCTGATTTTTAAGAGATGTGTTCTGTGGAGTTCTTCCCTTACCTCTGGTCACAGTTAGTAATTGGTTGCTTAGAACCCAAAATGAAAATAAAGTTTTGTAGCATTTTTAAGACAGCATCTCAGTATAACCATGTAGCCTTGAGAGAGAACACTTCTGTTGCTGATAACTGCAGGGTTGTGTAAATTTTTGATTTCTTGATAATATCAGAAAACATTTTAAATCATAATGATATGTAATTGCTAAGGTTTTAACTACTGTTAAGGTTCTTTGGGATATTTACACAAGGAAGCCTATTTAACATCAGCAGGGCTACTCCTGAAAAATATTTGGGGAACACATTTGCTTCTGTGTATCTGCTCTTGGCACTGGCTGAGCTCTAGTATGTAAGAACTAGTAGGGGAAACCAGAGGTGAAAGAGAAATAGTCTGTTTTTCTTCTCCATCATGAAAGTCTTAAGAAAGTGAACACTGGAAAACAAAACAACCCTGCATTTCAGTAATTTTCGTTGTAGAACACTGACATTGCTGTACAGAATATTTACATCTTAAAAGCTTGTTGAATGTAGTGCTTTCTAAGAAATGCACTTAAAATAACAACAGTACTTTTTTATAACTTATGAGCATCCTCTTGGGTAATGAAAAAGTGTTTGTTGGACCACAGAGCTGTCATAATGACTTGTTAATTACTGTGATCCATTATAAATGTTTTGTTATTTCTGGTATATTTCCTTCTATATTTCTTGAAACTCTGCTACGTTTGTTTTTCCTTTTTAGATCAATTACTAAGAATTAAATTAGTTATATTAAAAGAGCTCATCCATGAGACTAATCTGAAGTGAGTCTTGCTGCTTATTTTGCTGTTGTTAGGAAACTGGTTTGCAACCTAAGTTAGCTGTTAATCAGTGAAAAGCTATGCTAGTTACAATATAAATAATGTAAATAGAATCTGAGTCTATAAATCCGTGTCTTGCAGCATCTGAAATCTTGTGACATGTGGATGTTATACTTTAATGATGATTTCCAGGATCTTTAAAACAATCTTTTATTCAGTAAAATATTAATTTGGTATTGTACTTTTTGAAATTGTGTTTCAGTAGTTTAGATACTTTTCCCAAGTACTCCATACTGCAAGAGAGAAAACTGCACCTATTACAATACAATAAGGGAAGGCCAGCTAAAATAGTTGAATTTGTCAGGTAGTTAAGAATTTGTTCCACTTATTCAATTGAGAGTTCTAACTATGTATGTAAAGACTCATGCAACGTTATTTTTTTCTGTAATGTAATTTCATATATTGGTATAGAAAAAAAATTACTCAAATTAGGGTTTTTTGATAGTTGGCTCTTTATCCTCTGAGGATCATGACTTTGACCCTTCTGCTGAAATGCTGGTACATGATTATGATGATGAACGAACTCTTGATGAAGAGGAGGAAATGATGGAAGAAAACAAAAATTTCAGCTCTGAAATTGAAGATTTAGAAAAGGTAAGAGTGACTTGCTCTGTCCTAAATGTCCATATATGTTGTTGCTTTTTAGTGAAGAGAACATTCAACCTGTTCTTTAGTTTGTATTGCATAATGCAATTTTCTGCAAAATGCCTTTGGAGTTGCTTTTTCTTTTTAAAGAAAAAAATATCGGGTTTGGGTAGGATATAGCAGTGCTTCCTCACAAAAAGGCTGACCTGTGCTTCTCAAAGTTATTAGTGTTAAGTTCAGATTTGTCTTTTTTATTTATTAACTTTTTCACTTTGGAAAAGAAATTACTGAAGCAGATTTTAAAGTCTTATTATCTAATATCACTTGTCACTTTTAACTTTTATAAGTTGGAAATAAGTTTAAATTGTACATTAAGTGACAGTTAGCTCTGTTTAATTCTGCTAGTCTAGTCGGTTTTTGGTTTTCCAATCTGGAAGCACAGTCCTGTTTTATACATTTTTCACATTCATTTGCTGCATAAATTGTAGTTCTATATCTCAGTTTCATCAGTTTGGCATTTGCTGGGTGTACAAAATGACCAGTGTGCTCCTTGGCTTTTCCTATTCCTTTTTACATTTTTAATGGCATTTTTTTTCTGTTTCTACTTCTTGTTCATCTGTGTCAGTGCATCACCCATTTTAAATGCCTGCTGAATGCTAAATAGCCACAAACTGATGCTGCTTGCATTACCATTCAGTGACCCACTTACACCACTCAGCATAATTGCAGATTTTGATCAACAGACTTCCAGGAAAGTGTAATTTTTAGCATTAAATAGGAGGCTGTGCTTTTGTAGTCCATTTAAAAACAAATTTTCTTAACTTCTGGGGTTTTTGTTTGTTTTGGTTTTGCCACGCTACCTTTTACAGTTATGTTTTTACTAATTATGAACTTGCAATTATAATAGCGAAGCAGCTTGCCGTGTCTGGTGGTTAAAATGGAGTTGGTACTCCACAAAATTATCTTACTGCTTCTATAAAAGAAGGAAAAAGAACTGAGAGCCACTCATCTTAAACACTTTACTACTTTATGTCCCAGTCCTGGAAAGACTAGGACATGAATTTGCATTTACCCATTGTGAAAAGTCTTTGCAGGACTAAGACCTTAGTTGATTAAAGAAAACAAGTAGTTTAATCAATGTATAAGTTCAACAAGAAATTTTTAAGATAATATAACTTTTAAAGGTATAAATTATTGGAAAATATTTCTAATTATTTGATAACTTGATTCAGATAACTAAAAAAAATTCCACAGTTTGTTTTATTAATTGTGTTAGGATGCAAGTATGATGATATTCAGTAAAATAATTTGATCAACAGCTGTTGAAAAAAAGAAGTTATAAACTAAGCCTTTCTCTTGATTTTTGCTTCTGTATCATTAGCTGTTTTTCTCCTATTACTTTCTGTACTAGTCTTGTCTGGGGGGGTTAATTTTTTTCCTAGTACCTAGTATGGGGGCTATGCTTTGGATTTGTGCTTAAACAGTGTTGATAACACGTTGTAGTTATTGCTGAACAAAGCTTACACAGAGCCAAGGCCTTTTCTGCTTCTCATACTGCCCTGCTGCTCGGGGACTGGCTGGGCATTGGTCGGTTCATGGCGAGCAATTGTTTTCATTTGGATAACTTGCGTTTCTTGGGCTTTACTTCCCCCCTCTTTTTATTTTTTCTTTTCCTTACAATTTTTAAATATTATGTCTTTTAAAACATTAAACTGTCTTTATTTTAACCCACAAGTTTCTTTTTCACTCATCCAATTCTCTTCCTCCCCATCCCATGGGGGAGGGAGGGAGGGAGCAGCTCTGTGGTGTTTAGTTGCCATCCAGGGTTATGCCACAACAGGGCATAAATGGTTTGAGATAACAGATTTGACCATAACATTTGGAAGAATTTGCATCTGTTAACATTTGCTGGTCATGATATTGATTTATCTGTTCTTGATATTAGCTTTTCTGATCAATGCCATGCTCTCTTTTTTTGCTGTACGTGTTAAAGATTGGTGTTGGATTTTGCAGTTTTCTATGCTCTGTAGTGCTTAGTGATATTTTACCTGCAAAATTTATTATTAAAACACTGGCCTTGAGCTTAATCTGGTATTTGGGCTCTGTACTGAAGATTAATGTACTTCAGGTACCATCTCATGGAGACAATTAACAATTATACTTCTTCCTCTGAGAGATTTTGTTTTTTGTGGAGGTAACAATGGCACCTTCACCACCACCTTTTGTCATGTTTCTCCCTTGTTACAATAACTCTTCAGTATCTTGAACATCCTTGGGTAGTCTAAATACTTCTATTTGTATTTCTTAGGAATATTACTTCAGCTTTTAATTAGGTTAACAAGCTATTAAGAAATATCACCTAGGCCCTGAAGCAGTGTGATTATGGGTGGCAAGGCATGTGGGAGAATATAGACAGGTGTCTAAAAAGGTTTACACCTCCAATGGTCTGGAACTTCACTCCTGAACAAGTGCGGAATCCTGATGAAGTGATAGAATATTTGGGGGGAAAGAAAAAGATGCCCTGGCTATTCCAAAGAGACAGAAACAATGGAACCAGAAGTCAACTTGTTTAGTAAGAGATGAAGAAGCTTCTCCTAACAGGGTGCAGGAGAGCAAATCAGAAGAGGCAGCCTCAAAAATAAATATTAGCAGTATATGAAGGAGTTCAAGCAGCTTCAGAAGTAGTTGGTACTGAAGCACAGCTCCTTTTGGAACCTCGATTTCCTGTGTTGGGCTGGATGTTCAAAGGCAGGGTCCCCTCTACACATCATGCAACTGATGCTACATGGAGTAAGTGGGTTGCACTGATCACACAATGAGTCTGAATGGGAAACTCCAACCGCCCAGGAATTCTGAAAGTGATTGTGAACTGGTCGAAACTTCAGTGTTGCCAAAGGAGGTGACTCGGGCTCAAGAGTCCCCACTATATAATAAACTACCAGAAAATGAAAAGCAATATGCCCTGTTTACAGATGGATCCTGTCATATTGTAGGAAAACATCAAAGTTGGAAAGCTGCCATGTGGAGTCCTACACGACGAGTTGTGGAAACTGCTGAAGGAGAAGGTGAATCGAGTCAGTTTGCAGAGGTGAAAGCCATCCAGCTGGCTACAAATATTGCTGAACAAGAAAAATGGCCAATACTTTATCTCTACACTGACTCAGGGATGGTGGCAAATGCCCTGTGGGGGTGGTTGCAACGATGGAAGCAGGATAACTGGCAGTGCAGAGATAAACCCATCTGGGCTGCTGCATTGTGGCAAGATATTGCTGCTTGGGCAGAGAACCTGGTTGTGAAGGTATGTCATGTAGATGCTCATGTACTCAAGAGTCAGGCCACTGAAGAACATTGAAACAATAAGCAGGCGGATCAGGCTGCTGGGATTGAAGTGGCTCAGGTGGATCTGGACTGGGAACAGAAGGGTGACCTATTTATAGCTCCATGGGCCCATGGTACATCTGGATATGTAGGAAGGGATGCAGCATACAAATGGGCTCATGATTGAGAGGTCGACTTGATGCCACTGCACAGGTTATCCATGAATGTTAAATGTATACCATGATCAAACAAGCCAAGTGGCTGAATGGTGGTGGGAAGCTACTGCTCAGGGAACTAGCTGGGCATCAGTTGATTGGTGGTGAGCCATTGTTTTCATTTGGATTATTTGTCTTTCTTGGGTTTTGTATACCTCTTTCTTTGTTTTGTTGTGGTTCTTTTTTCTCCTGTTTTCCTTGCATAAAAAAAAAAAGATAAAACTATCTTTATCTCAACCCATGAGTTTCTTTCTCACTTTTACTGTTTCAGTTCTTACCTCCGTCCCACTGGGGAGGAGTGAGTGAGCAGCTGTGTGGTACTTAGTTGCTGCTTGGGGTTAAACTATACCTTCTCTACAGTCATTATCAAATGTATTGTGCAGAAGATGGAAAGGAGGGATAAAAGATTGCTACATTGGTTTACTTCTGTGGTGTTTGGCACACTTGCAGCTGTAACTATACAGGACTAAAGTTTTAAAGTTTTTCTGCATTTTGTGTTAGGGGATTGTTAATGTTCCTAGTCTATCTTCTGTCTTGAAGAAATATAGGCAAATCATATTCTATGGTATGAATCAGATAAGGAGCAAATTTTTAATAATTACTCTTTAGTTTCATCCACTAAATGGTTTTCTTCAATAGTTTATTGGGACTTCATTATATGCCAAGAGACAGTTATGAATTATTTCAGTCTCATGCCTGAAAATATTTTAGATCTTTAATCAAGATTCCTGCTTTCAATTAAAATTTTCTTATTTGTTTTTACTTTTGTTTTTCAAAATATGTCTTATCCTTTTAGGCCTGAACTGTTTGCAAGTATTTGGCAATATGTTGAAATGTTTGTAAATCTTCTTGTATTAGGAAGGAAATATGCCATTGGAAGATTTGCTGGCATTCTATGGCTATGAACCCACAATTCCAGTTATAGCTGGTTCCAGTGTGGATAGCTCTCCAAGTGTACTTGCAGATGAGCTTCCAGATATGACTCTAGATAAAGTAAGTCAGAACTGTTTTCCTCTGTATTATGGTTTAAAAGTAGAAATCAGTGTGACCTTAACTTATATTTCACTGTGTCTTGATGTTACAAAATACATATTTTTGTCAATTTCAACATGCAATTAAGAGTTACTGTACTAGTGGTGGACTTGGCAGTGATAAGTTTATGGTTGGACTCTGACCTTAAAAGTCTTTTCTAACTTAAATGATTCTGTGATTGTACTTTTAATTCTTTTTTCAAAGATATTTAGGATCTGAATTTAATTATAATTATCACACAAATGCATAGCAACTTTAGTGGCATTATATTATTACAATTGAGAAATGAATAAGGTAATGGTTCTTCTAAAACACATTCAGAGAACTTTAAATAGATTTTCTTTTTTTTATTTTATAGAAGTGGGATTTTTTCTGAAAAGTTCTGTATTTTATTTTAATGTATGCAATGTCCAGAAATAATTCTGGCTTTGAACATACATGTCATGTATCCAACCTTTGTGGATAACTTCAAAAGTGCACTACTGGGTGCTTTGGAATGTTTCTTTCAAATGCATATAATTTGTAAAAATCTCATCTTTGAGGGGCGTGAGAGATTGTTTTCTGTGCAATTACTATATGTATTGCATTGTTGAATATAGAAACACGAAACTACAGTTTTTATGATTCACAGGCTAACTTTGAATTCTAGGATTAATCTGATTGTTGGCTATAAGGCATGCAGCTAGTAGTTTGTATTATAAAATCTGTAGGTAGTAAGTACGTGTCTTTTTTTTGCTTTCCATAAGTATGAGGAAATTATAAACTCCACAGAAAGTAGAGTATAATGATGACTCTGCACATCTGATTCTCATTAGGAGTCACCATTGTGTTGAGGCTACAGAAATGTACTTGGCTTCTTGTCTAATACAGTTCTTTGCCTTCCTAATCAGTATACAGAGGGGTTCAAGCATGTCTGGTAGTGGAGGAAGCATGTTCTTGCTCCCTTTCCCTTTCTTTCACTCTCCCCCTTGCTTGTTCTTGCTTGCCCCCCCCCCCCCCCAACTTTATCTTTTGTCTATTATCTGTAATTCTTCTCTGGAAAAATCTATGGAAGTGCCTGGCTTTTGTTTGTTCACCCATAACCCCCCCCTCCCGAATTTAAGGAGTATCTGTGATGTAAAGAATGACAGAATTTAAAATGTTCCCACTCACTTTTTTTAAATTTAAAAGCAGTTGGATGAACATCTGAGATCTGATGCTTGCAGGGGTTGCTACTTTTTAATTTATTTTAATAGAAGACAAGGGGGAAATAAACCTCTGTGTTCAACTCTGAAATGAATGATTATATTTGTTTTGAGAATTAAGAATGAATTAGCTTTTTAATAGTGAACAGTCTGCTAAAATTGCTTATGGTAAAATAATTCATTTTAATTATCAAGACTTACAATTTGCTGAATCTAAATGCTCACCAGTCTATTGAATAGTCTGTCTGAAGTTTTATTTTTTTATTTTAATGATACAGGAAGAAATAGCTAAAGACCTCTTGTCAGGTGATGATGAAGAAACACAGTCCTCTGCTGATGACTTGACACCATCAGTTACTTCACATGAGGCTACTGACTTCTTTCCTCGGCCATTAAGATGTAGGAAACCTAGTTTTATAATAGTACTCATAAAGTCTTACCATATACTATAAACTATATAGCTTTCTAGTTTAAAATATCAAAATTGCAGAGTGGGATTGAGAAACAGTGCTTTGGATGTTGTACATAAGTATTGTCTTTGGTTGGTATTACCGATTACCTAAAAGACTTATATTTAATATGATTCTCAAAGCACAAGCACAATTAATTTTTCTAAAAATACAATAGCTTTTCATAATTAATAGTTAATGTGTGTCACAGAACACACTGTAATTTTCTGTGTGTTGGTGAATGGCATGAATATGTAACCCATTCTTTTAAAATTAGTGTTTCTCTACTAAAAATTTTGCTGCTACTTTTAAGCCAGTGACTCCTCTATTCAGCCCATGGATGTGAACTGGAATTTGGTTTCTTTGTGATTATATCCCTTCACACATTCAATGGTTTTCCATTGGAATTCATGAGCCAGAGTGTTTTTATATGGGATGAGGCCTATGAACCCATCACCACCAAAATTTCACTAACCATGGAACTATTATGGGAAAGATCCAAGAATCATTGGTTCAATTATCCAACCTTGACAAGATATTCCTCTCTAACTCCAACTCTAGTACACCAGTGAACAAATTAACTGCAATAGACAATGCGCAGGATTTTTATCACAATTTTAATTTGGCAAGTATTTTGAGCTTTTTCTGGGAGATTTCATCCCTCTAGAGAAAGGGGATGATAAAGGGCATGTGCTGTCTCAATCATCAGCAATTGTAGCCCTTTGCATGCTGCTGATTGTGTAATGTAAGGCATTTTTGAGAGAGATACAAAAAACTTTAAAAATTATAATGCCCTTTTTTAGTTAAGCAAACCCCAGTCTCGCTGGCACTTAAACATTACTTGTCAGCTGTTAATGAATATGACACTGAAAGTGGGGCAACTTTATGGAAAGAATTATTAGCCCCTTCATCTTACTCAGGATTAAGAAACAGTCATCTTTGCTTTCAACTATTGTGGTTTTCTATCAGAATGTTGCTCTTTCTCTATTAGAACTTTTGATTGGGCATTTTAAAATCAAATATCTACCATGTCAGGGAGGGAAATGTCAGTTTTCTGTGCTGTTGACAGTTGCATCTTTTTTTTTTTTTCTGATCCCTGTCCATTTCTCTTAAGATAGCATTCAATTTTAACATAAACATGTTTAAC
Source organism: Zosterops lateralis (assembly GCF_965231275.1). Classification (NCBI taxonomy): domain Eukaryota; kingdom Metazoa; phylum Chordata; class Aves; order Passeriformes; family Zosteropidae; genus Zosterops; species Zosterops lateralis. The sequence goes on from NC_139801.1 coordinate 8,525,052, forward strand.
ACATAGGCCATTTTGTTAAATTTGGATTAATTGGAAAAAATAATTGCATATTATTATCCAGGCATATTGCTGTTTCATGCATTCATGTTAGCTTCTTGCCTGCTATTTCTAACAGCAAGAAGAGACTGGTGATTCTATTAATGACTACAGAAGAGGAGCCTCAGTCTATCATCTTGGATATTGTCTTTGATGTTGACAATTCTATTTAGTTTTGATGAAGCTAAAATTGAAACCCTATTTATGAGCATGTTATTACTGAAAATTGAAAATATGAAATAGCTTTTATCTTATCAGAACTATAGATCCCATTCTGCTGGGGATAAAATAAAAAAAATAGAATTACTACAGAACTTAGAACCCCAGAGTTCCGAATTCTAAATATGAGTTATTCTGTGGAATACTGTATTTGAATTACTTGGAGTGCTCTGCTGTATTTCTTCCTAAGGAAAAAAATATTAAAGAGGAGTAAGCAGTCTTTTGTTATCTTTTGCTTATTCTGTTTTCTGTATATCTACTATATCTTTAGTCCTTGCTGAGGTAGCCTTGTTTAAAGGAATGTTTTGAATGCCAATCAAAAATTCAGATGAAAGGCTTCAGTAGGTAATAAAGACTTGCCTTCAACTTTCTTTGTGATTAACCCATGGCTAAGTCATAGCCCTGGAAGTTTTCTGTTTTTCTCATACTTTTTCTATAAGGTGTAAACATTTATTGAAGAAAATCAATGAAGAAAAATGATCTAATTTCCTTTTGACTGTTAGAAATATTGTCTTAGTTGCAGTAATGGTAAATGTTTCAGTTCTGCAATATGCAAGCACCAATGCTTTCTGACTTCATTCTAGTTTGATACAAATGTAGATCAACAGACTGGTGATGAGTGTCTCCCGGAAAAAAAGCAGGGCTCCTTTCAAAAGTAAAGAATATCTTGTAGTTCTGTGTTTGAACTGAAAATTCTTCCTAGCTAAAACCAACTTATTTGTTTCTGAAGCAAACACTACGTGTGATGGAGATAAGGAATCAGATGGTGAAGACATAGAGGCAGACAATGGTAATTCATCTGAAGATTTGAGAAAGGTAATAACTGTATCTCAAGAAAAAGTTAAGAAAACTTTTACTATTAAAAAAATGCATTAAAGTTTATAGTATATATCTAAAATAATACCTTAATTCTGAAATTATCTGCAAAATCTCATGTTAATGTAATTTGTAATGCTTCCATGCACAGAATATTAATACCCTTTTCTTATGATTTTTGTTGCATCTTCAGGAAATAATGGTTGGTTCACAGTATCAGGCTGAAATTCCACCTTACCTTGGCAGATATAGTGATAATGAAAAGGGTAAGTTATTCTGGTTTAGTTTTTATCTTATATTTATACATAGCAGCTGATGAAAAAATGTTATTTGAATTTATAAGATAAATTCAATGACTTAGTTAAAAAAACCAAACCAACCAACCAAAAAACCCCTAGTCAACTGAAGTAATGCAACCACATAATTTTATCTTAAAAGTGTGATTCTACAACTTTAAAGGGGTATTTTCAAGAAGATATAGGAGGGTGGATTACAGTGTTAATTCTGAAGTATCTAGCAATATTAGGTGGCAATAAACTGTGGGTCAAGAAGTAAATATTTTCATCAGAATATCATAACTGGGCTATGAACATGTAAGTTTACATTGAAGATCTTCAGTATTTTTCTTTGCTTCTCTTTTAGCAGGCACGACAGTGTGGGTTACAAAATGGTTATGAAAAACAAAGCAATGAACTATTTGAATTTTCCATAGCATGAGTAGAAGATGTAGGTCTCGATATACTTTGTCTTAAAAAAAAAAAAGATGTTTTAAGTATGATGTTGTTGCTGTGTAAATTTAGGTTAAAAACTGAAATTTTGCCAGAGTAGAAGAAATAACTTCATTTAATAGAGTTTTATTTGGTACCTTTAGAAACCTTCACTGGCTGGAAGCATTAGCAAATGAACATCTCTTGTGTTGCTTAAGAGATCTATGGAAGTTTTCTATTTTCTATGATTTGAGCATGATGCTTACTGGTTGTAAGAAATAGAAGAGTAAAAATCAGTTTTATCTGAATAGTCCTTTTACTATTTACACATCTTAACTTCTCCTTGCTCATGAACTAGAGAAGGGCCAATAACCAGAGGATGATCAGGAAAGCATTAATCTGACAACTTTTTCTGGAACAAGCTGGTGCTAGAGAGAACCAGAGAGAGTACTGTTCACTGGCATAGCCAGGAGCAAAGAGGTAGTTACCAGATGGGAGAGCCTGAGGAGTTCCTCTTGAGGATATCAGGCATGGATTCCAGCAAAAAGTGCTGGGTTGTCTTGGTTGATAATAGAGATTGAAGCTGAGCTCAGCAATGCTTGGAGAGGGTGGAGGATTCTGTAAAAGCCTCTTTTGTACTCCCTGAAGAGCTTGTGATGGCAAACAGGGACTTATATTTCTGCTGTGAAGTCCCAGCTACTGAAATTGTGCTAGAAAGCAGTTCCGCTCTTCTATAAACCTTACGCTTGTAACATGTCTATTTAAAAGCTTTCAATGTTCTTAAGTCATAACAGAACTTTAGAAGGAGATGCAATTTTATTCTTCACCTTAGCTTAATATTCTTTCCTGTAGTTGTGAGAGATTTGAGAATCTTCATCTCTTCTAGTGTAACTGCCATACTTGAGTGTGTTTGAATTTAATAACTCTAATTTGTATTGCTAAGAGAGTACATGAAGCATTATGTGTAAACACATCTATTGATCAGAGTAAAGGATTTAGTTTAATCTAGAATTTAAATGTGTGCATAGAAAAGGGTTCAGGCCAACTCTTGAATATTTCCAGTATATTTCAAATAAGCTACTTAAGAGATGCATACATGATTTCAGTTTACTATGAAGAGGGACTATACATCCTGATTGCTTGTAAAATAGTTGTTAACAGCATTCAGTTGTTAGTAAATGGAAAAAGAAATTACCACACTGAGACCTAGATTTCCACTCTGCTAAGTTTTAGCAAATTTTAGTTGAAAATGACCAGTTAGCTGCCACCTCTTTTTTATTTTATATGCAGTATTTGAAATATTAAAGTACACTTTTTATTGTAAGCTATAGCTTATTTGTTGTAAACATCTGAATAAAGCTGAGTGGTTTTGGTTTGTTTTTTTAATATGAAGATTAATACATATGCATAATTTGGCTTGAATCATCTACCTGTCAACAAGCTACTCTGTATTCTGTCTCAAGAGCCAGTCCCTTATCTCACCCTCATGGAACCTGAATCTCTTCACCATACCACACTGCAGCCTCTCTCTAAAGTAAGGCTTTTTGGGGAAAAAATGAGCTGCAATTTGAAAGTGGCATGACAGTGCTTGATTTGATTACTTCTGTATTCCTGTTCTTTGTGAAATCGCTTTTTATGTTCTAGCCTTAAAAATGTCACACTTGCCATAAATTAATTCTGTTTTAACAGCCTATGAAAATGAAGACCATTTACTTTGGAAACCTGATGTGATCTCAGAAAGTAAAGTTAAAGAATACCTTTTTGAAACCTCCTTAAGAGCAGGAAATGAAAATATGATTGGCAGAATTCCTGAAGGACTACATACACGTGACAATGAACAAGTATATTTTATATCCTGTTCCATTTGTAACACATTGCTTTGTAATTAATGTGTTCTCTTTCTCTGCCTTGTATTATAAAGGCAGCAATATTGGTTTTAGTTGGATGTTACTGGGGTCAGGATCTTATTTGTAATTTTAAACATGCTTAAAACTGAGTATTTGAATGTTGGCAGTGTGATCTATGATGTTTCTAATTGTCATGCTGTTGACAAATCCAGCTTTTCTAATTATTACATATAATGTTTTACATTTGCCTAATTAAACCTTGCCTTAACATTTGGATGGTCTTGCTTTTGATTATTTTAACATTTTCATTCTGTATAAAGATATATCCTCTTTTTACATTAGATATGTTCACTGAAAGGCTTGTTTCAGAAATTTAGATAGGATATTTGGAAACTAACTCTTTCTAAAGATGACTTCTATTTTATAGGCACTCTATGAACTTCTCAAAAGTAGCCATAATGTTAAAGAAGCAATTGAGAGATACTGCTCAAATGGAAAGGCATCTCAGGGTAAGAGAGAGTATCTGCTTTTTAAGAAACATGTCTTTGGAGGGGGTAGAAAACACGAGTAAGATTCAAATTAATAAGCACATCCCTTTCCATGATGTCTTTAGCACAGATTACTCATAGAATCATAGAATATGCTGAATTGGAAGGGACCCACAAGGATCATCAAAGTCCAACTCCTGGCCCTGCACAGGACACCCAAAAAATCCAACCAAATGCTCCTTGAGTTCTAGCAGCCTTGGGACTGTGAGCATTCCCTGGGGAGCCTTTTCCAGTGCCCAACCACCCTCTGGGTGAAGAACCTTTTCCTAATATCCAGCCCAAACCTCCCCTGACACAGCTCAAGATGTTCCCTTGGGTCCTGTCACTGGTCACCAGAGAAGAGATCAGTACCTGCCCCTCCTATTCCCCTCACAAAGAAGTTGTGGACTGCAATGAGGTCTGACCTCAGTCTCTTCTCCAGGTTGAACAAGCCAAGTGACCTCAGCTGCTCCTCGTATGGCTTTCCCTCAAGGCCCTTCACCATCTTTGTTGCCCTCCTTTGGAGACTCTCTATTAGCTTTATATCTTTCTTATATTGTGGTGCCCAAAACTGCCCCCAGGAGTCGAGGCGAGGCCACCCCAGTGCAGAGCAGGTTGGGACAATCACCTCCCTTTGACTGGCTGGCAATGCTGTGCCTGATGCACTCCAGGACACAGTTAGCCTTCTGGCTGCCAGGGCACTGCTGACTCATATTCAACTTGCCATTTACCAGGACCTTCAGGTCCCTTTCTGTGGCTCTGCTTTCCAGCATCTCGTTCCCCAGTCTGTCCATACATCCAGGTTTGCCCCATCTCAGGTGCACATTCCAAGTCTTGCCCTTGTTGAACTTGATACGGTTGGTGATTGCCCAGTCTTCTAATTGGTCACCATCTCTTTGCAGGGCCTCTCTGCCCTCAAGGGAGTCAACAGCTCCTTACAGTTTTGTATTATATGCAAACTTACTTAGCATCCCTTCCAGTCCTGTGTCCAAGTCATTAATGAAGATGTTGAAGAGCACAGGGCCTAAGATGGAGCCCTGCAGCACCCCACTAGTGGCAGGTGGCCAGTCTGATGTCACCCCATTCATTATAACCCTTTGCACACAATCCGTGAGGCAGTTGCTCACCCATCGCACGATGTGTTTATCCAGCTGTGGGCTGGACATTTTGTCCAGAAGGATCCTGGGAGAAACAGTATCAAAAACTTTACTGAATCCAAAAATGTGACATCAATTGGCTTCCTTTGATCAACTAAGTGGGTAACTTTGTCATAAAAGGAAATCAGGTTTGATAAGCAGGACTTTCCTCTCATGAAGCTGTGCTGGCTATGATGGCTGTGATCAATGACTGCATTGTCCTTCAGATGTCTTTCAATAATTCTCATTAGGTATATAATGCAGATTAGGTATAATCTGACTGTTGACCAGATGGAGATTTCTGTTAGTGAAGTTTGCAATTTGTATAAAGGTTGCAGGATCAAATTTTGCATCTTTTCTTTCCTTCTTTTTTCCACTTTTTTCCATTTTAAGAATGATACAGACTGAGGAGAAGGGGGGGGGGGGGGAAGTTGTAATTTTGCTCCCATAAGGCAGTTCTCCCCCACATTTCAGTACCTTTTTGAGATAATGATCAATTATAAACTGATGACTATTATACGAGAATCAGGAGAACATAGGATAATATGAGTGAGCCCCACTTCATCACTGTGCTAACATTGTGCTATGTCAACCGTAAACTTGGTTCTACTCTATAATTCTCTAGGTCTATGGTAGAGTGTGGAGAGTTTTGCTTGAGTTTACAGTGGAAAACAATTTTGTTTGCCCCTAACTTTATTATTCCCTTAAATAAAAATCAGTGTATCATTTAGCAAAGACAGTTTTTTGTCCTGTAGTTTAACACATGTTCCATAAAGTAGAAATGGCCTATGAGCCCTGGTATAAGTTTGTATTCTGGTGGATATTCCCTATTCAGAACTGGATCCAAGGGGAATTCAAATGTTTATGAGCTAGGTGCTCTGAAAGCTTAAGTATCTAAGATAAAAGTGAAGGGAACAATAAGGAATATCAGAGCAGTGTTTCAGAAAGCTCTTTTATGAGAGATTGTGTGTTAGAGACCCAAATTCTGTCCTAGGGACTAGTGCTCATCCTCTCCCAGGCCCCAAGTCAGATGGGGTTTATATCCTCATTAAAAATGGTGAAGGATGGTAATACTGTTGATTCCTGTCTCAGAATAATCATTGTGCAATGATCTATACCCACTGAAGTTCACTGCTGTTCTCAATATGCATTAAAAATCTTCATCTTCCAAGATAATTTCATGACAGTGAGACTTTACATGGGGATCACCTCTTTGAAGCTTGAGAATTTGGTAGTAAGGAGTGCAAAATTAATGGACTTGGAATGATTATCACCTTCATCTGAAAGCAGCAAGGTCTTTGTTCCAGTGTCTGCTTCCAGAAATGTTTTGAAATGTGATTGTTGGTTGGTTTTTGTTCTCCACCCTCATTGGCTTTAAATGACAACTGAACAGATCACTACTATGAATGTAAGATGCCTGAAATATCCCTCCTTTATTATATATAGACACAAAGCCATAATCAAGATAGAGAAGCAACAATACTTGAGACAAAATTGACCTACTCAAATAGTTTGAGCTACTTTGTTTTAAAGCTTTTATTCATTTTTAGTGTGTTTTGTTTTGTTTAATTTGTAAAACTAAATTTCACTTCTGTCATAAAAAAGTCATCGGTTCTTCCTTTACTCTTTTGTTCTAACAGTCACTGTTCTTTGTATCTGATGCAAGAAGGAATATTCAGAAAAATAATATTGTTAACAAATCTTGGGGGGAGGGTTTATGACAAATTTCTTAAGAAATAATAAATCAAGTCTTTTGAATGTCCTTTGCCCTCCAGGGTAAAATATTTCAGTAATCAGACTCTTTTATGAGTCTTTATAAGCAGGAATATTAGATTTCAGGTAGGATATCTTTACATTAGAGGGAAGAACATGGGTCAGAATAACTGAACTGTTGGGTTTTTCTTAGAGTGTGTTTGGATGTTCAGGCATTAGCAACACAAAGATTAGTGAGTGAAAATGAGTTTATCATGCTACTTTTGCAATTGTCTAGAAGAGATGACAGCATGGACAGAAGAAGAATGCAGAAGCTTTGAACATGCACTTCTGATTTATGGAAAAGACTTTCATCTCATACAGAAAAACAAGGTTAGTATTTTACAGTTAAATGGAAGAACTGGTAGATGATATGATGCTGAATGTTTGTAAAAACAATGCCTTTTTCAGAATCTATGCAAAAGAGTGAAATAAGATCCAACATATTAAAACCAGCTTGATGTTTCTGTGCTAATTTTGCCTCTGATGCCATTGGAAAAGCTAGGTGTTGTAACATGAGTCAATACATTATCTTTGAAATCAACTCATGTTGATATTGCTTCCATATATGCATTTATGTTAAAATTTAGATAAAATGTCTGCCTCTCCTAGAGGTCTATTATTTTCCTGCCATGTCTGTGAGAGGGGAAAATATATCTTTATTTTTGTCACTCAGAAGGTGTAATTCTACAGAAACAGGCTTAGCTCTTTGTGTTTTCAGAAAGTGTAGTCATCCATCAGTACTCTGGTTTCTGACCAACAAAGGAGTTCTAATCTTGATCTGAATTGCTTCTGATTAACTCCTCTGTGCCTGAAGAATAGAAATTCGGCTTTTTTTATTTTCATCAAGTATATGTATCACTTGGTACAGTTGCCAGTATGTGTGTTTCCAAACTTTCTATACATCTCCTGTATGTTTTGATACCACCTTGAGGTTTTGTACTGGTTGTGACTGGAATAGAGTTAATTTTTTTTATAGTAGCTATGCTTTGGACTTGTGCTGGAAACAGTGTTGATAAGACACTAATGTTTTAGCTGTTGCTGAGCAGAGCTTATGTAGAGTCTAAGCCTTTTCTCCTCAGACTATCCTGCCAGTGAGGAGGCTAGGGGTGCACAAGGAGTTGGGAGGGGACACAGCTGGGACAGCTGACCCCAGCTGACCAGGGGGGTGTTCCAGACCATATGACATCCTGCTCAGTAATGAAATTGGGGGGTGAAAATTGGTGGGTGGGGGCTGCTGTGGCTTGGGGACTGACTGGGCATCAATTGGTTGATGGTGAGCAGTTGGGTTTTTATGCATTGCTTGGTTTTTTTGGGTTTTGTTTTCCTCTTTTTAGCTTTTTTTTTTTTTTTTTTTTTTTTTTTTTTTAATTAGTAAACTGTCTTTATCTCAACCCATGAGTTTTCTCACTTTTGCCCTTCTAATTCTTCCCCCCTGTCCCACTGGAGGGGGCAAGTGAGCCAGCAGATCTGCGGTGCTTAGTTGCTGATGGGGGTTAAACCACAAGTTTTTTCTTTAAGAGACTGGTGCTTTTGTTGTATTTCAGGTAAACTTTATAGGGTTGTGGTTGCTGTTCAACAACAGTCAGTTAATCCTGTTCAACACTTGGCTTAACCTGTCCTATGCTAAATATCTGGGTGGTTCAAATTTTAAATGGACCTTACTCGTAAACAGTAATTCACCAGAGATACAAATAAATAATTTAAAAATATTTTTTCCAAAGTGCAACAAAGCATATGAATTGGTCTGTCACTATGGACCAGAATTTTCCAAATACCTCTCGGGTTTTATGTTTCTCTCACCTGAGATTTCAAGGCTGGTGGTTCGAATGGGTTTGAAGGACTGTTTTTCCCTTTTCAACCTCTGAAGGTTTTAAATCTGGCGCGGCGCAAGAATTATGTGGAGTCTCAAGGTCCTGGTTTTCTTGGTTTCTCGCGTTGTTTATTATTTCTTATCTCACAAATTCTTTGTGTCTGGCCAAGATGTTCACAGCAGCTCAAACACGATGTGACTCCCCCCCGTGATGGGAGGTCACTCTGCTTTTATTCAGATAACTACATACTTATTATTTTCAATTCTGTGCCAATGCCTAACACCTATACAAGAAGGGTCATTTCTACTTTGACCAAATCCTATCAAACTACTTTGTGCCCACGTCACTGCAGAAGATGGATGCCAAGGGAGAAGAAGAAGGATTCAGGGTTCCACCCTAATTCCACCATCTTGTCTCCCAGTCAGCTCCATTCTAAAAACCCAAAACTACAAAATCTTCTACCTGGTGATAAACTACACTACTGTCTGTTACACATTTGTGACTTGCAATTCTTCTCTGATTGGAAGTTTTTCACATGGACCAAAATCAAAGACTGTGTCTTCCTGGGCTCTGTGCTAGGCAAAGCCCCTGGCCAGACCCCAAACCCTCTTTTTTGGGTCCCAGGCCTCTCTGTCGAGGTCTGTGACTTTCCCAGGGCGCCCAGAGGGATGCCCTGGACTCCGACATCTCCCCCTTCTGTTTTCACCAAAAAAAACCGTCTCAATAAAATACATACAATTGTTTTCAAAATTTCCTTCCACTACGGTGAAAGGTCGAACAAATCAAACATGCCATTCATCCGTGATCTGATTTCTTCTCCGAGTTTGTCCACATCATTTTCCAACCGCTCTATGCTTCCATGAATCGATTCTGAACCACCTGACAAATTCATACAATACAGAAAGAAAAAGAAATGTCTTTTCTGCTTCACTTCTCTTAGGTCATTCAGTTGCTCAGTGTTTTACTTCTTAAGAGAGTCTGTCCCATAGTTAAAAAAATTGCTGTATAGGTTATGAACTGAAATGCTTCAGATGTAGATACAGTTTCAGTCTTGTTTAAAAAACAAACCTAAACAACAATAATGCATACAATAAAGCAGATGTAGTAATTATTTAGAATAGAATATACTGTTTCAGTTGGATGGGACCTACAGTGATCATCTAGTCCAACTGCTTCACCACTTCATGGCTTGCCAAAAGTTCCAGCATGTTTTTAAGGGCATCGTCCATATGCCTCTTAAACAATGACAGGCTGAGGCATCAACCACCTCTCTAGGAAGTCCATTACAGTGTTTGACCACCCTCTCAGTAAAGAAATTTGAAACTGTAGATTTCTTTTTCAGGTTGTCTGATTTAATTTGTTACAGATACTAGAACAGTAAAATTAACAATATTGTAGGAATTTGGGGACTGGGGAGATGACAAAACAATGCTTTGCATTTATCTTGTCAGTTCTTCTTGCCTTCTTTTAGGTAAGAACCAGAACAGTTGCTGAGTGTGTGGCTTTCTATTACATGTGGAAAAAGTCAGAACGTTATGATTACTTTGCTCAGCAAACAAGATTTGGAAAGAAGAGGTATAACCATCATCCTGGAGTTACGTAAGTAAAATGTCCTTGGAATATGTTTTATGTTGCAAATTATAAATGTAAAAGATAAGTTTTTCTTCCCATCACTGCAGTGTAAAGCTGCAGTGGCTATGGTAACTGAGAATAAATCCATCATTTTTAGGCCTTGTTTTCCTGTTAAATAACCCATTATGAATGCCATATTCTTAAAGGGACTACATGGATCGTTTGGTAGATGAAGCAGAAGCTCTTGGTGGAGCAGTACATTCTTCAGCCTTAACATCTAATACTCGAACAGAAAGCATTCCCGATCAACAGCTAAGCATTCTGAACTCTATCACTGCCAATGAGTTGACAGGTAAATCAAGGGGGGAAAAAGCCAAAGAAAACCCACAAGCTTTTTGTTGTAACTATATAAACAACTATTTCATTTACATTTTATGTTCATCTGTTTTCCAGCACTGACAAGCAGTGTAGCTACAGTCTGTCACACTTCGGCCGTGAACTGCCTGGACGATGCCTTCCCTTCTATGGACAGCTTACCCCGAGCACCAGTTAATCATGTTCCTGTTGGAACAGAAGAATTGCTTAACTTGCCTAGCAATGGTGAAAGTGATTGTTTTAATTTATTTGAGACTGGCTTTTATCACTCAGAGTTAAACCCAGGGAACATGTGCAGTGAAGAGACAGAAAGACCTGCAAAGAGATTGAAAATGGGGATTGCTGTCCCAGAATCTTTCATGAATGATGTCTCTGTAAATAACCTTGGTGTGGACTTTGAGAACCACTCACACCATATTGCCAGTGCCAAAATGGCTGTTTCAGTGGCTGACTTCAGCAGTCTATCTGCAAATGAGACAAATGGTTTTATAAATACCCATACTCTTCACCAACACACTGCCCTTCACTCAGAATGACTGTGGAAAACTAAACAAAGAGTGGGTACTTTATGCAGTAGTAGTAAACTTGATGGGAAGTGTCAGGTTTGCTTAGTCTTTCACTGGAAGTTTGAACTTTGACATCAGTGATGTCTTTTTATGTATAGAACTATATCTTGATTTACCAAGAGTAATTTTTTTTCAGTCCATAAATGTGGAAATGTTTGGCAGAGTTTGGAACTAAGAGAACTCTGTGGTGCAGCTTTAAGCTCAGCTTCAAATTTATTTTAAAGCATGTAGAGAGAGGCCACCATTTCAAAACCAGCACAGAAGTTCTGAACTGATTGGAGTGGCTTTTTAGTCAGTTACTTTTGCCATAATGGATGCAGTGTAATAACAGTGTTTACAGGTACCATTCCTGATCCCTGCTCAATGTAGCATTTTTTTTTTCTTATAAAGGCAGGGATGGATTTCTTTAACTTAAACTGCACAAACATACAAGGATGTTTTTTAAATAGAACCTTCTCTCATGTGATACTAAACTAGAGCACTTCAGTTTAAGAAAACAGCAATTTCATCTTGGTGGAAGCTAGCACAAGGGACAAAACATGAATAAATTATGAAGACCTATACTTGAAGGCTGTTGCAAAATTATAGGCCATGGCTACCTTACACAGAAGTAATTATGCTGCCAGAGGTATCTGTGTACTTTAAACTTACTGGCTTAAACAGTTATATTTTAGGCTATTGTATTCAGATGAGTTTGGTCCACAACTTTGAAGATTAATGCACCTATGTAACTTAACTTTCCTAAGATAGCTGATGTATAAAGTTACAGTCTGAACACCGTAGGATTTACCACTAAACAAACAGTCTGCGTTTTGGAAGACAAATTGTTTGGAGCACTGCAGTTCAAAGTGTTACAGTTTTGAGGGACTATCTAGTTTATATAGAAGTAGTAGAACCTTGAAGTATGTATTTAAAAGTTTCTCTTTGGTGTGGATTGCATTTATTTGTTTAGCAAGTCATTAGCTCAAAAATGGCACTTCACTACTTTTGGTCAAATAGAAAAGGATGAGTGAAAATGTCTCCCATAAAAGCAACTACTTAAACTCAATAAATTTTTATTTTGACCATTAAGTGCAATTTAGCCATTCATGAAGTTTTCTTGAAAATGTTAGCTCTAATTCTTGTGGGAGAACATCAGTAGGATTGCCCCTTTCCCTCCATACTTTTTCTTTGCACTGTTCATATTACAAATTTAATTGCCATAAACTTGTTTTGATTATTAAGGTGATTAAGCTTGCGTTGTTGATATTTGTAATAGTTTCTTCAAGGTTATGCTGAGTAATTAGAAAGTAGTGACTTTAATATTTGAAAGGGAAGAGGGTATTTATTATGCTTACTGTGAACTGCATTGACATCCTTAGTTGTGAATGCAGTGTATGGAGTTTTCTTTACAGCACTGCAATGAAGATTATTTTAAAGCATTTATGCAATAGCACATTTATCATATTAAAACAAATTAGTTTAGCACAGTGGACAAAAGTAAAGATAATTTTGTAATCAGTTCTTAACTTATGCATCTGAAATATGGAATTCTAGTAAGTACACAGTAAATAATGGATAGCCTTGGCCCTGTGTTGTATTCTGACATTTTTAGCCAAGTTGACAGCTTCTTGCTGCTGTGTTTTGTGCTGAACTGTGTACCTTGTTTCTTTTCATTATGAATCAACATATTTTACGTAATTTTGTAAAATACTGGTCATAATTCTTCATTGTTATACATTCAGGTCTATGGGTTTACAGTGAGTGGCTGGTCTGTTTAAAAACCATTATACAATGATGACTGAATACTTATAAGTTGCGTTTAAATGAACATGCCCATTCTCATTAGCTGATGCTGTAATAAATTGAATTTATCTATGCATTGCTGGGCTCTTAATGTAGACAGACTTGTCTAAGACTTGGGTTGTCAGCAAGTTGAATAGACACTTTAGTTATTTAATAAAGACTTTTGACCAAAATTCAGAAAATTATGGGAGAAAAATTATTTCACCTAGTCTAATAGATTTTTAAATGCTGATCTTATTTAGCTTGTTGGCTAGCTAGCTGTTATCATTTACTTTTAATTCCTTGTTAAAATGAGGCAATAATTTGCAAGATTTTGTAAATAATTCTTCATATCTTTTTAGATATCTATTTCAATATTTTCTGACTACTTGTGTGTATAGTAACATTTTTGTGCATGCTTGATGTGACATTCATAAATTTGTACCATGATAACTTTATCCATGTAAAATAGCTATTTATTGAATTTTTCATTTAGAAGCTGGACTTAATTTTTTTTCTCTCAGTTGAAACATTTAAAATGGAGAACTTGTTACTGTTTATTAAAAGAATTGTCTTTTGAAAGTCAGCATGAAAATAACTGAATTGCAACCATATGAAGAAATTATATTGCCTTGGTTCTTTGATGGTGAAGCACAATTCTTATAACAAACTGTGATGAATTCTTTGTCCTCTGCTAAACTTGTTTTTCATACAAACAAACCAAAAATCCATGACGGGCAATTGCAGTGTTGGTAAATGTATCCTTTTAATGTACAGGGAATCTGAAGGGTATAGCTGATTCATTTAGAAGTGTAACTTGGTGCTGTGATTATAGCAATACTTTTACTTTGGTTACTCATATGTCATATTCTCATGGTAGGTTTTTAAAGGTTTAGTTTTCCTCTTGCCATGGTCAAAGTACTAAATTGTGTACTGTTAGGTCAATGAATTGTGTAATTGTTTCCTGTTTTAAACTTTTAAAACTGAGGATCAAAAATGTATGAAAACTTCAGATCAAGTAGAACATAATGATAGTACTTAATTCAACCAAAGTCTTTAGGTAAGTATTTCAACTTTGAATGTAAACTAATGTATAAACTGACCAACAGAGACACTATTTGCCCAGCACTACAAGCACATTGTCTACAGATGGGGAAACTAAATACAGTAATTTATAAAATAATGACAAGGTAACTATTTTTTTATTCCTATTTTTCATTGGAAGAAGGAAAATACTATCAATTGTAAAATACAGAAGGTATGGTTATAGTCCTCTTAATAAAACAGATTCCAGTTATTCAAAGTACCTTGTGCATAACAACAAATTTCGTGACAATCGGGACATGATTTTAATATCAGATGTTCAAGAGGAAGTTGCTATTGTTGCATTGGTTTTAATATTTGTACATAAACACTGATTTTTATTTTTTTTTAGCATTATTTTCTATTTGTTGTACTTTATTACCTGGTGTACAATTCCAGAAATAAATGTCTGGGAACTTTTCTTTATTTGTGATGCAGATATATGAAAAGCTTGGTTAGCTACTTTCTTTTCAGAAATACAGAGCAATACCTCTGAACACATTTTAAGATACTCTGAGTCCTCCTGAAGTGCACACTACCACTCTATAAGTAGCTGGGAGAAGTCTCACAAGCATTACTCTTTGTTCTTGCAGGGGACTTCAACTTACCCAATGTCTGCTGAAAATACAATACAGGGGAGAGGAAACTGTAGGAGGTGGTGTGGTTTAACCCCAGCTGACAACTATGTACCTGCAGGGATAACCCAGACTGTTTTCCCCAGCATGTTTTTAATGTGCACTACAGGAACTATCCCTTCTACAGTACGTAAAAGTTTTGATTGGGCAGGGCCAGCCCAATTGGCAGTTCCTCTGGTGTTGACTAACCAGGTGCCTTTTGTTAAATGTGTATTCCAATGTTTGAAGGTCCCACCAGCCGTTGCTCTCAGTGTCATCTTTAACAGTTCATGATAGGGAGTGTGATACAACCACTCAGTGCCATGTTCTTTGGCCCAAATGTCTGAGGTTGTTTCAGAAATTAGTCCTGTTATCTGACTCAGTTCTTTCTGATGTGGCGTTTTGCCATAAGACTTGCTTTTCAAGGCCCAGGACAGTATTCTGAGTGGTTCCATGGGGCACAAGGTATATTTCCAGCTATTCTGTGGTTGCTTCCACCATTGTAAACACACGGCGCTTGCCGTCACGGCTTTGGGGGAGTGTGATAGTCAATCTGCCAGACCTCTCCATACTTATATTTCAGCCATTGTTCTCCATACCACAGAGGCTTTAACCACTTGGCCCTGCTTGATTGCAGTACGTTTCACATTCGTGGATAACCTATGTAATAGTGTCCATGGGCAAGTTGACTCTTCCAACTAAAAGTTGCATCTCTTCCCCTTATGTTGCCAATCCAAATTGACCTGAACCACTTCAATCCCAGCACCCTGATCTACCTGCTGGTTGTTCCAATATTCTTTGGTGGCCTGAACCTTGAGTACATGCACATCTACGTGACATACTTTCACAACCAGATTTTCTGCCCAGGCAGTGCTATCATAGAATCATAGAATGGCCTGGGCTGGAAGGGATCTTAAAGATCATCTAGTTCCAGCCCCCCTGCCAGTGGTAGAGACACCTTCCACTAGACCAGGTTGCTCAGAGCCCCATCCAAACTGGCCTTGAAGAGTTCCAGGGATGGGGCAGCCACAGCTTTTCTGGGCAACCTGTTCTAGTGCCTCACCACCCTCACAGAGAAGATTTTTTTTCTTAATATCTAATTGTCATGATTTGATATTTGTTAAAATATCAGGTACTCATGAGAATCATAATGAAGGGTTCATGAGTTAATGATTAGGAGAAAACACTTTAAGGGCAAAACAGGCTCATACTTAAAGGTGTAAAGTAAATTTATTATTAGCAGAATCAGAGGAGAATAATGAGAAATAAGTCCTTAAAACACCTTTTTTTCCCCCCAGCCCCTCCCTCCTTCCCACTGAGAGCATGGGGAGACAGGGCATGGGGGTTTTGGTCAAAGTTCAAAGATTTCTGCAGTGTCTTGCACCACTGAGAAGTTGATTTCGTCCAAGTTCAGCATCAGGGAATCGCTCACCCTGTTTCCACGGCTAGCCACATGGTCCCGACCGTGACCGTGCAGGCGATGCTAGCTGTGGTCCCCTCACTCAGAGGGGCCACAAGTTGCGACGTGGGTGTGGACCCTCACAGAGGACAGCAGGCAGCAGCAGAGTCGGACATGAAAAGCTTCTTTATTTTTCTGACTCCATTAACTTATATACACTTTTTACAGAAGGCCAGGATTGGCCCAAGAAGGTTACAAGCTCATGACTCCATTGGTCACTCTGACCATCAGTCAAGTTCTCCTCTCAGAGAAGAACTATGCAAAACACGATAATTTCTAAAAATACATATAGTTTACATGAAAGAGTGTGAGAATCAGGCTGCAAAGATTCAAACACTTGAAAGCAAGAAAATGCAGGGCAACAGCTAGCTACCACGATGCTGGTGCCATTCAACGCTTCTTTTCATGGAGGCCACCAGGAAGGAGAAGCCGCTGCCACTGCTGTTGCCCTTCTGCTTGTGGTGCAGCTGGCTAGGGGCAGCCAGGCAGGCAAAGTTCACCGTGGACCATGCCAAGATGGTGGCGGCCATGTGGCCGTTGTAGCCACATGGCTGCACCCGGCACAAAGATTATCCCAGCGGCAGTGCCTCGCCACCCCTTGGGGAAAAAGTTGCATGCGGTTTTGATTTCCTTCTTAAATATGTCATCACAGAGGTGTTACCAACTTCTCTAATTGCAGCATGTCCATCTTCAGAGCTGTCAGACACAGTGGAAGTTTCTGGTGGCTTTCCCCCCCCCAAAAAAAAAAAATCAGGCTGTGTTAAACCAACACATTTATCGCCACCCGCCTCTGCCTCTGGCTAGCCCTTCTGAGAGCAGTGACCTTCCCTAGCGAGTTGCCTTGAGTAAGGCAGCCTCAGCCCAGGTAGTGCAGGGCGCCTCGGCAGATTTCAGCTCTTTTGTGAAGTCCAAGACTATCAGTCTGGACAAGGCTCTAGCTATTGGAGGCTGCTCTTCCTGAGGGGGTGATCCCAAGCGGCGCAGAAGGAAACACAGGAGCCAGAGATGGTCTCCGGGAGGCTTCTTTACTTCATCTCCGCCGATGGGCCAAAGACCCCGAAGGGCTCGGCTGTCAGGGTTTTATGCACCTACCAAAGGGGGTGGGGTTTTACCAACAGCCAATGGGGTTAGAAACTGAGGAAATGGACCAATCAGGGAGAACATTAATAAACAAATTAGGGGATCGAAACTTGGACCAATCAGGGGAAGGATACAGAACTGACCAACCAGGGAACAGAACTGGGGTAGCCAATCCATAGCTGGGGGGTGCTCATGCACTGTCTGCTCTCCAAGGGAGTGCAGGGTGCATATCCCTTTCAATGTCCTCTTCAGAGGCAGGGCCCTCCACACACATTCATCTAAACCTGCTCTCAGTTTGAAGCAATTTCCCCTTGTCCTGTCACTCCAGGCCCTTGTAAATAGTCTCTCCTCATCTTTCTTGTAGGCTCTCTTCAGGTACTGAAAAGCCACAAATAGGTCACCCCAAAGCCTTCTCTTTTCCAGGGTGAACAATCCCAAATCAGCTTTTCCTCATAGCAGAGGTGTTCCATCCCTCTAATCATCTTGGTGGCCTCCTCTGGACTTGCTCCAACAGATTTATGTCCTTCCTGTGCTGGGGACCCAAAGCTGGAGGCAGTTCTGCAGGTGGGGTCTCACCAAAGTGGAGCAGAGAGACAGAATCTCCTCAGTTGCCCTGCTGCCCATGCTGCTTTGGATGCTGCCCAGGACACAGGGGGTTCCTAGGCTGTAAGTGCACATTGCTGGCTCATAGGAATACTTATCACACAGTATGCTGAATTGGATGGAACCCACAAGGACCATCGAATCCACCTCCTAGCCTTGCACAGCACCAACCCCAAGAGCCACAATATGTGCCCAAGAGTATTGTCCAAACACTTCTTGAACTCTGTCAGGCTTGGTGCTGTGACCACTTCTCTGGGGAGCCCTTTCCAGTGCCCAACCACCCTCTGGTGGAAGAATCTTTTTCTAATATCCAACCTAAACCTCCCCTGACACAACTTCCAGGCCAGGTCACCACAGAGATGAGTTCAGTACCTGCCCCCTCTCTTCCCCTCATGAGAAAGTTTTAGAGTGCAATCAGGTCTGACAGTCTCCTCCAGGCTGAAAAAGCCAAGTGATTTCAGCTGCTCCTCGTACGACTTCCTTCAAGGCCCTTCACCATCTTTGTTGCCCTCCCTTGGACACTCTATATTAGCTTTTGTCTTGGTTTAGATAGACAGGTATCTGCCAGGGAAGATTAGAGTCTCCCTTAGAATGTAAGCCCCCCCCCCCCCCCCTTTCCGAATTATTATAAATTTGCAATTAAAAGGCTGTCAGGCAAAGATTTTGAGAATAGGTATAGCAGTTCTTTACTGGGGATATTAAAAATACAAATGTTGTAGTACAAAAGAATAAGCAAACAAACAAGAAATCCTAGAAAACCCTGACAGAGTCAGAAATACAAGATGATGCCCTGTTGATCAGGGTGTTGGAAACAGTCCAAAAGTCAGCCCTCCTGGAGTGGCAGATGTGGTCCTGTTGGAAGCAGAGATGATCCTGTGGAGCCAAGGATCCAGAGATGGGTCTGGTCTTCCTTTGGGAGTCCCGTGGGAACACTGGATGCCTGGTGACACTTGTGGCTCCTTTTTATCTAGGTGGAAAATGGTTTGGCTCCTCCTCCCTGGGTAGAGCATCTTACAATAGGATGATGTAATGTATCATGTCATTGGTGAGCTTTAATGGTCCATTAACAGAAGATATTCCCATGGGGGTAGTGGAAGAGTGAACAAAGATAAGAAATACTACTCCATCTGGTTTTAACAGCTGGCTTGGGCAGCAGTGGAAGACTGAGCAGAGATAAGAAACAATACCCCACTCGGTTTTTAACAGCTGGCTTGTTATCAGAGAAGGCAGTTACCCCCTCCCTTCTGGAGTTACAACAGATAAAGAAAAATCTCTCCAACCGAGCTTTGGCCACCTCTTTGTTTTGGTCAAGTACTCTTTAAGTATCCAATACTTAGTCTCCTTTGTAACTTATGGGAAAAAAATTCTTTAAAGTAAAAACAAACAAACAAACCTAACCTCCAACAGCTTTATATCTTTCATATATTGTGGTGCCCAAAACTGCCCCCAGGACTCGAGTTGAGGCCACTCCAGTGCAGAGCACATTGGGACAATGTCTTGGTTTGAAACAAATTAGGAGGAAATGTCCTGACATGAACGTGTCCTCTAATGAAAGGCAGGTTTCAGCATCCCCTCCCCCACAGGTTCAAAAGGAATTTCTTGGAGGAAAGTGAAAAAAAACCCCAACCTGTTTATTTAACAAGCAAGGTGCACACAGGCACAAAAAAGTAAACGAATAATGTTAGATGATAAACCTTCTCGTTGTGGAGAAAACTGGTGGATTTTTTAGTCTTGCTCTTCCAAAATCTGGAGCTGGGGTGTGGCATCCCAGGGCCTCCCCTCTGGGCCACAATGTGGGGCTCCCAGCGATGTTCTGGTGTTTCAGACCAGAGCAGAGTTGAACAGTTCCAGAAGAAGAAGGCACAGTCCCAGGAAAAAACTTCTTGCCTCAGCTAACAAAAAAGAAACTAGCTGAAAAGCAAAGATGACCTCTCTCTATCCGTGCTAGATGACACAGCCGAGAGAGAACCTGGGGGAGGATATGCAAAAAACGCACCAAAAGAATTCCACCAGTTCCCCCCCCCTTTCCCTGGGCCTAGCTTAAAGCTACAGGACCCATGTCTGGGCATAAAGCAGACAATAGGGGATACAGTATCATAAAGTCACCCCAAGACAGACAATCACCTCCCTTTGACTGGCTGGTGATGCTCTGCCTGATGCACCCCAGGACACGGTTGGTCTTCTTGGCTGCCAGGGCACTGCTGACTCATATTCAACTTGCCATTGACCAGGACCCTCAGGTCCCTTTCTGTGGCCCTGCTTTCCAACATCTCATTCCCCAGTCTGTCCGTACATCCAGGGTTGCCCTGTCCCAGGTGCAGAATCTGGCACTTGCCCTTGTTGAACTTGATATGGTTGGTGATTGCCCAGTTCTCTAATTTGTTGAGGTCTCTCTGCATGTACAGCCTCTCATCAACCAGCACCCTGACATCTTTCTCAGTAGGGGTGCTCTTGATCTGTTCATCCCCCAGCCTGGATACTGGGTGTTGCCCCAACCCAGATGCAGCACTTTGCACTTGGTCTTGCTCAACCTCATGAGATTCCCATGGGTGAGCTTTTCAAGCTTGTCCAGGTCCCTCTGGATGGCCCCATCCTTCTGGTGTTTCACCTGCACCACTGAGCTTGGTGTCATCTGCAAATTTTCTGAGGGTGCCCTTGATCCCTTCGTCTGTGTCATTAATGAAGATATAAGTCTGGTCCCAATACAGACCCCTGTGGGACACCACTGGTCACTGATTTCCATCAGGACTCTGAGCTGTTGACCATTACCCTCTGGATGTGACCATCCAACCATCAAATACACCTCTCTCCAATTTTGAGAGAAGGATGTTGTGGGGGACTGTGTCAACAGCTTTACACAAGTCCAGACAAATGACATCTGTAGCCCTTCCCTTCTCCACTGATGTAGTTACACCATCAGAGGTCACTGGGTTGGTCAGGCAGGACTCACCCTTGGTGAAGTCATGTTGGCTGCCCGGAATCATCTCCCCATCCTCCATGTGCCTCAGCAGAGCTTCCAGAAGGGACTGTTCCATGATCTTCCCAGGCACAAAGATGAGGCTGACAGGTCAGTAGTTCCCAGGGTCCATCTTTCTACTCTTTTTAAAGATGGGGGTAATGGTTCCCCTTTTCTGGTCACCTGGGACTTCACCTCACTGTCATGACTTTTCAAATATCATGGAGAGTGGCTTGGCAACTACATCAGTCAATTCCCTCAGGAATATGGGATGCATCTCACTGGGTCCCATAGACTGATGTACATTCATGTTCCTCAGGTGGTCATGAACCCCATCTTGTCTTACAGTGGGAAGGGCTTTTCTCTCCTAATCACCATCCTGGTGTCCAGCCACTCGAAAGGTGTGGGAAGAGAGGTTGCCATTGAAGATTGAGGCAAAAAAGGAGCTATGCTTCAGTATTAAAACAAATACTTCTGTTAGATTCCATTTTACCTTGTGTATATGGGATGGGAGCATGATTGCTATGAAAAGTCTTTTCATAAATTTTAATGAGAGCTAAATATACAATCATCACAAACATTTTGCAACATCTACGTGATAAACAAAGCTAAAATTCCTTACACTTTTAAGATGGGTTTTTAAAATGTAGGATATGGTGACTTTTGTGGTTTAACCCCAGTCCGAAACCAAGCACCACCTGCTCCCCTGCCCATGAACAGTGGGATGGGGAGGAGAATCAGGAAGAAAAAAAAGGAAAACTTATGGTTTGAGACAAGAACAGTCTAACAATTAAAATAAAGTAAATGTAATAGCAAAACCAATAGCAATAAAAAGGAGAGAGAGAGAGAGAGAGAGAGAAAACCAGCCCAGCATGGATAACTGGAATGCCAGGAGGAGCTGTGCTTCAGTACCAATCCCCTCCAAAGCATCTTGGACCCCTTTATAAGCTGCCAGTATTTCCTTTTCAGTTGGAGTATAGTGGGCCTCAGATCCTCTGTATCCCTGACTCCAAAAACCTGGAGGTCCACCTCGAGTCTCCCCTGGTGCTTTCTGCCAGAGGCTTCAGGTAGGGCCATTCTCCCCAGCTGCTGTATAAAGACCATTTTTTACATCTTGTCCTGTTCAGATTGGTGCAAGGACTACAGCATGAACTATTTCCTGCTTGATTTGTTCAAAGGCTTGTCACTGCTCAGGGCCCCATTTGAAATCATTCTCCTTCCAGGTCACTTGATAGAGGGTTTAAAATCAGACTGTACATCAGAATGTACATTCTCCAAAATCCCACAATACCTAAAAAAGCTTGTGTTTCTTTCTTATTATTTGGTGGGGACATGGCTGTTATTTTGGTGTTCACATCCATTGGGATCTGACAACATCCATCATGCTATTTTATTCCTGAAAGCTGGATCTCCTGTGCAGGTCCCTTGACCTTATTTTGTTTTATGGCAAAACCAGTTTTCAGAAGGATTGGGACTATTTTCCTCTCTATCTTAAAAACTTCTTTGTCGTAGCTTATCTATTAGCTAGACAAAATAAATCTGGCCATGGCAAGTCCAGTTCGGCTGACTTGGCTTGTTCTACAAGTCCCTAGGTGAATAATAGAACTCATAGAGACCGACCTCAACCTGTTGCGGTCTGTTCAAGCTGTCTGTTCAAGCTTTAAAGTTTCAAAACGGTTCTGTACCCCTTTGTTTAGTCTCGGTCTGGGGTTCTGTCTCAGAAACTGCTGCTGTCAGCTATCCAGACCACAGCCCATTTTTCGTGAAGATTCTAAGCCAATCTCTCCCCAAACCAAATTTCATTTGTCCGTATATTTTGTTTTCCTTTTACTGGTTCCCTATTAGCCCCAGAACCCTTTGTTTACCTTTTTTCGCTTCCCCGCGATTGGCTGGAAGTTGTGGCTCGCCCAAACCCCTGTTATATAACCTGTTGAGCCCAGCGCTCGGGGTCTGTTTGTCACGGCAATTCAGATAATAAACTCTTTGGATCTAAGACAACAGATCTCCCTTCATCGATCCCTGCCCTCTGCCTGCGCCGAAGAAAGATACCTAAGCCTCTGAACTGAAAAGTTGAGAGACGCCTGCCCTGCCGCTTGGCTCGGAGTAGGTGTCCCACACTCTATCGCCCGTGCTGGAAATTTGAGCTAGCACGGAGGTTCCGGCCCCGGCAATATCAACCATAGTCAGTTCAGAAAGCAGACATATCACTGGTCAAGGAGCTGGGCAGGGCTAAGACTCAGACCAATCAGTGTCTAGATCTGGGAGTTTTGAACTCCCTATATAAGAGAGTTCCGAACAATAAAACAGGCTGCTTGTCACATGATCAAGAGGACTCAGTTCATGATT
This sequence comes from Zosterops lateralis, assembly GCF_965231275.1. Lineage (NCBI taxonomy): Eukaryota > Metazoa > Chordata > Aves > Passeriformes > Zosteropidae > Zosterops > Zosterops lateralis. The sequence goes on from NC_139801.1 coordinate 8,548,324, forward strand.
TCTGTCTCCCACTTATGACCGTCACATAATACTTCTGCTGTATTTCCATACAATGATATCATCAATGTATTATAGGAGTTACGGAGCTTCACCCTATTCCAGTACAGTCTGAATCAGTCCATAGCAGATGATGGGGCTGTGTTTGCACTCCTGGGGCAGTTGACATACCTCCAAGTGAAAGCAAACTGTGGCCTGCACTCTGCTGCCAGAGGGATTGAGAAAAATGCATTATTGATATCAGTTGTGGCACCACTGGGCTGCCTTTGACTCCAGTTCATACTGAAGTTCCAGCATGCCCAGTACAGCAGCGCTTAGTGGTGTGACTTCATTCAGGCCATGATAATCTAGTGTTAGTCTCCATTCAACTTTCTCAAGAGCCTAATGTAGTTATAAAGTGAGTGGGTCCTGTTGATCACTCTTTTGCTCTCCAGCTGATGAATCATCCCATGGATCTCAGGGAGTCTGGATCAGTGTGATATTGCCGTGATCAGCACCTGTTGTTCTTTGACCTTCAGCAGCCCCACAACAGAAGTGTCCTCTGAGAAACCAGGCAAGGTAGACAACTGTTTCATTTCCTCCATCTGCAAGGCAGCCATACTGACAGCCCACTGGTAGCCTTTTGGATCCTTGAAATACCTTCTCCTGAGATAGCCTATGCCAAGGATGCACAGATGATCTAGATAAAGGGATCAAGTGCACCCTCAGTAAATTTGCAGACAACACCAAGTTGGGCAGAAGTGTTGATCTGTTGGAGGGTAGGAAGGCTCTACAGAGGGATCTGGACAGGCTGGGTTGATGGGCTGAGGTTCAAGGCCAAGTGCTGGGTCCTGCACTTGGGTCACAGCAACCCCCTGCAGTGCTACAGGCTGGGCGATGAGTGGCTGGAAAACTTCCCAGAGGAAAAGGACCTGGGAGTGCTGGTCGACAGCAGCTGAACATGAGCCATTGTACCCAGGTGGCCAAGAAGGCCAATGGCATCCTGGCTTGTATCAGCAATAGTGTGGCCAGCAGGACCAGGGCAGTGATCATGTCCCTGCGGTTGGCACTAGTGAGGCTTCACCTCAAGTACAATGTCCAGTTTTGGGCCTATCACTACAAGAAGAACATTGAGGTGTGTCCTGGGGTGACTGTATGGTCTGGAATCCCCATCGTCTGTCTTTTTGTCCAGATATAAGTCTTGTGCCTTTAAGAGTGAAATGGGGGAGAAAAGCTATGGAATGCTTTTTCAGCACATAGTTTGTGTACAGAAACTTCTCTTCCTCCCCCAGGATTCCTTCCTCTTGGCATGTTGAGAAGCCAGGGATATTGATGATAAGAGAGGGTTGGACTGAGACAGGCGTAGGTCCGACCCCTATGGTTAATCCTACGAAGTCCGTTTATTTAATCTAAAATGGCAGGCTATATACTCTTCTAGATAGTTTACAAATGCAGACACATTTCCATTGGCACACAGCACAGAAAGAATGTAAATAGATATTATTTCACTTGTTTCTTAAGGTGGCTAAAAGATTCACACTAATAACTATACCTATTAACACCTGGAAAACCCACTATCTCCCATTAACACCTTAACATCTAATTTTTAGCTGCGCCACAGACTTCACAGTTGGCCTTGGTGTGGGGCCCAGGAGGGGTAGTTCAAACCTAATTCCAAAATATCTACAATGTTGTCTGTGGCACGGACAGGTGGAGAGGCTTTTTTTTCCCTGTTGCTTTTAAGCTAGCTTCTAGTTCATTAGCCAAGACAAAGTTTTCCTGGACTATGGCTTCTTCCTCTGGAACTGTTCAGCTCCGCTCAGGTCCAGAAGACCAGGACCGGGAGCCCACGCCAGCAAACCCCGGCAGGGAGGCCCCTGGGACACCACCCTGCCAGCTCCTAGCCCAGAGGGAGCCATACCTACAGGAAGGACTTGTGGACTCTGGATCTCTGAACCTACCATCTCTTCAGAGCAGCTAGAGGTTTTATTATTTATTATTATTCATTTTGTCATGCTTGTGAACACTCTGCTTGTTTAATAAACAGTTTTTTCCACTTCTTGCCAAGGAGATTTTTCTCCCAAACTGGTTGAGGGAGGGGCTGCTGGAATCTGCCTTTTAGAGGAGACATCATTTTGGGAAGTTTCTTCCCAAATCTGTCTCAAACTGGGACAAAGTGTTAGAGTGTATTCAGAGAAGGGCAACAAAGCTGGTGAAGGGTCTGGAGCACAAGTCTTATGAGGAGCGGCTGAGGGAGCTGGGGTTGTTTAGCCTGGAGAAAAGGAGGCTCAGGGGAGACCTTATCACTCTCTACAACTACCTGAAAGGAGGTTGTAGTGAAGTGAGTGTCAGTCTCTCAGTCTCTGTAGTGGTTTTGTATTTGTTGAATTTAGTGTTTGGTGTCTTTTTTTTTTTTTTTTTTTTTTTTTTTGGGAGATAGGATTTGGGAGAAAAAGTCAAAAGAGGTTTTAACTTAAGGTAAACAGATAGTTTATTAATATATAATAAGAAGAAAATAAGAAAAGAAAAAACTACAAATGAAATTTTTAAACTAACTTTTTTTCACTACAAACTGTTCATTTTTTACAAATAATGTAAAGAGGCAAAACTCAGAACTTTAAATTAGCACTACTTATAACACAATCTTTTATTCAGTTTTTGAGAGAGAGAAGTCTCTCTTGTTTGGCAATTTTTTACAAGAGAAACAGTTTGCTTGTGGCTTTTAACTCACACAAATGCATCCCGCCTGGGGAATTTTTGCAGTTGTGGAACTTTATGTATTACGTAGTTTTTTCTGTGACTATATATGGGTTGTAGACTCACATCTTGGGGTGGCACTTTTAAAGATAAACGACTTTAAAGGCAAAGGATTCTTCAACTCAAGGAACAGAGGTTTTTTTTACTTTTTTACTGGCAGAGAGCTTTATTTTTATTTTTCTCTGTTCAAACTTCTCATGGGGTTACCAAATCACAACTTCTAATTTATTATTCACGCAGTAAATCACAGATACTTATTCTTTAAAATCTAAAAATAATCTCTTTAATTTGTATTGTCTAGAATTTAAAGGAATACTTTGGTATATTCATATTACAGTCTGTTACTAAAACTTTCTAGAGATTTCAGCCTAAGACTCATGCAACTTGTAATTTCTCTTACTTAAGAAGTTACTCTTTGTTTACTGACTTAGATATCTTTATATTGTCTTTTTACATATTTTTAATTTGATCTTTCTTTCACTAAGGAAAAAGTTAGGGCTTTGGAAATTTTATCTGTGCCAAGAAAGAGTTAAATTTTGCTTAGATTCTCTTCTCTCCTGGCAACTGCTGACTTCAAGGCCATGCCGATCAGAGCAGCTCAGGCAGTCAGGGATCTCAACTGCAGCCTCCACCCTCACCCCTGGCAACCAAGGGGGGGGCCCGGAGGTATGGCTAGACCAAGGCTGGCTCTCCCCCACAGAGGGGGAGCAGCGGGGCCTGGCCAGCCTGAGCCTCCCCTCAGAGTGGTGTTACCTTCTCCTCTGGCCGGGGGAAAAAAAAAGGGATTGGCTTGGGCACACTCAGCTTTATATGGGTATTACCAAAAGTCGCTTTCAACTCTTTTAGTGGTCAAACCACTTGCCAATAGAAAGAACTGCCTCCTGATAGGTCCCTGTCTTTTCTAAAACAAAGTGCCAGGTCCTGGCAGAGCAATATTCTATTAAGTAAAAAAACAAACTGTGTTAACCTATCACAATCTCTTTTTCCAAGTAATAAGTGATAGGATGAGAGGAAACACTTAAGTTACACCAGAGGAGGTTTAGATTGGATATTAGGAAAAAATTCCTCACTGAAAGGGTTGTCAAGCAATAGAACAGGCTGCCCAGGGAAGTGGCGAAGACACCATCCCTAGAGGTATTAAAAAGATGTCTAGATGTGTGTTATAAATGCATATTATAAAGTTGGCTTTTCACAAATATTAAAATTAATGCTATATGTATGATGTGGGAAGGTTTTACTATTATTAACAGGATTTAGAAATAGTGATGTGATGAATGGGGTTTTTTTAGGTTGTAGCATAATATTAAAAGTAAAGACTGTTTTTTGTAACATCTAAACTGGCTAAACTGGAGGATAGAGGGAATCCTCCTGCATTCCTGAATTATCCAGATGAAGATAATGATGAACCAAAGCTCCAAGAATGAATTTATTGATCCTCCGTTATCAGAAAATGGGACATGAGGCAACCAAGAGGCGCCACCAAGAACAAGGAGTTATATTATCTACAAGGAGGAATGAAATGCTAAATTGGTGAAATAGGGGGAGGATGGGAGAGTTAAAACTAGGAAAGAATTTCTAAACTCAAAGGAATATTTGAGTAATGCATTAGGTTCTTTTGAATATGTAACAAACTGGTACATTTAAAGGAGTGTTTTTCTGAGTTAAGGTGTGCTTTCTGGCTGCATGCCAGGCACCCAGCTGTCAACTATTTTGGTTGTCTGTCTCCTAAATGTATTTTTTTAATTTTTATTAAACTTATAATTTTTTCTAAGAAAGTGAACCTTGTTTTTCACAATGTGGCACTTGGGAATGTGGTTTACTGGTAGACTTGGCAGTGTTAGTTTGGGTTGGACTCTATGCTCTTAAAGGTCTTTTCCAACCTAAATTATTCTATGAACAGGAAGAGCAAAAAGTAATATGCTGAGATGCCTGTAAGTAATAATTTGCCTCAAACACTAAAACATTATGGCTTTAGCATAGCAAAATCTTAGATGGGACTGAAGTGTAGCTTCAGAGTAATGTATTACAGCAGTACAACCCAGTGTTCAAACTACATGGTAAGCTTTAGGGAATACATTCCCACTCTTTTGTGTAAGAAAACCTGCCCAAATTTTTCAATCCATGTCAGGTTAAATTAGACTTTGAAATGTTTTTTGTCTTTTGTTTTCTTCTTTCCTTCAAGAAAATGAACATTAATCTTGTCTCCGTGACCTGCCAAGATCAGCTGCTCAATCGACTTCTCTTTGGGTCACCAGGGATTAGCAGGTTGACATCTCAAAGACAACAAAAGATTGAACAATGAAAAAGAGGAGGGGGAAGATGAGTACCATCCTCATGATTGTTTTGGCCAAATTGTTTGTTTGTAATCTGAATATACAAACGTCAGCTCCAGGCAAATAGTATATGGGACCCATTCCGGGAGTCTGTTGGAGCTTAGGGACAATAGAGGGGTTGGATGGGACCCATTAGCGAAGAGAAGCTGCAAGCGGGGGACAGAACTCAAGAACACCTGGGAACGTCAGGTTGAGAGTTACTGGGTTTAAGGGCAGGACACGGAGTAAGAGGAAAGGGGGAAGACTGCAAAATGGCAGGATGGGAGTGAGAGAGAGGCTGAGAAACTGTGGGTGGAATGCAGAGAAAGATGCCGTGGGCGGGGTTGCCGGCAGAGGCAGATTCATGTAAACAGCGTTTGGTATCTCTAAGTTAGGTGGAGCTCTGGCACTCCAGTGACTCAGGGACGCTGAGTGGTGGAGCCCAGTTGGTCTGACCCAATAACAGGGTACCCAGTTGTGCGGAGCCAGCACCGATGGTGGAAGGGCCACCGCTTGGAGAGAACCACATATATTGGGAGTTGGACTGTCGTGTGGGGCTGACGCCTGTGGCAAGAGGGCTGCCTGCTTGGGGGGTGCCGCGTGTGTGGGGTTTTCTGAGCAGAGAGCATGAACAAGGAGGTGTACGGCGTTTCCCAAGGTATGGTCCTTCCAAGCTGATCTCCCGGCTAGCCTGCTCTTCAGATACCATATAAACAAGTTATTATCTGTGGGTCCAGGTCCCAGACAGAGATGTGATCTTGGCTAGAAGAAGGAGCGGACTCACACTTGGTGGTAATTAGGAAGGTTTATTCAGGCCGATGGCCCCGGTGTGAGTGAGGATTTGGGGCTCATACCTGCTCCTAAGTACAGGGGCGTTACCTTTGGAAATGAGGGGAGTGACTTAGGTACAGGGGGCATTGACATGGCCATTTTGGGGCAAGAGGGGTGTAGGGAACCTGAAACCTGGCTGAGCCACCTGGCTCTGCCAGAGCAATCAAGCACTAGGGTGTGCAATGGATAAGATACAATGGGCTGGGAGAGGGCTATTTTGAGGGTAAACGACAGGTATTTGAGAAAAGGGGATGGGTAGGGATGAACTATTACAGAAACTTAATAACAAAAACCATACAGAACTTTAGAAAACTCAATCACACACATCTACACCAAGGGGAATGCCGAACCACAGAGGCTTCCTTGTGGTATACACCAGCATAAGTCCATGCAAGCGCTGGACCACGTAAATGGCTTTTAGCAGTTGCTTGCACTGGTGCACCCGAGGTGTGGTGGCTTCCCTGCAGTGTTCTCCAGTGTGGACCTGTGGCACCAAGGGGATCACATGGGTGGCTCTCAGCAGTTGCCCTGTGCTGCATGGGGGGGTACCAGAGCGAGGAGCGTCAGAGCCAAGGTGGTGGTATGGGGGTCCCCAGATTGTAGGCAGGTGGATTATTTGCTTTTGTTCTCCAGGAAGAAGGTAAGGGGTTTTTTTCCTCCTTTCCTTTCTTTCTCCTTTTTTTTTTCCTTCCTTTTTCCATCTTTTTCCTTCTTGCTGCTTGGGAAGGTGGGCCTTATTGGGAGGACCTGTGGTTGGTTGCTTGGGAAGGCTGTTGTAATTCTCTGGGGAATGGTTTTTCCCCTCCCGACCCCCTGGAGTCTCCTACCATATAGTTTAACCCTTCCTTCCTTCCTTCCTTCCTTCCTTCCTTCCTTCCTTCCTTCCTTCCTTCCTTCCTTCCTTCCTTCCTTCCTTCCTTCCTTCCTTCCTTCCTTCCTTCCTTCCTTCCTTCCTTCCTTCCTTCCTTCCTTCCTTCCTTCCCCTCATTGGCTGTAGTCCAGCTATCTTTTTACTGAGCAGGAGGCTGCATAATGCTTTGCTCTTCCTTGTTCTCACTCTTTTCCCCTGGAAACCTTGAAGAATAAATGCCTTGGGAAAGGTCCCAGGAGGAGAGCCTCTTTTGATATCTTTTGTCTTGTCCCTGGTATATTTCCCTCCAAAGCCTCTCAAGGACTGAGCCAGCCAAAGCCCCCTGGGAGGCGGGCAGAGGGTTAATTATATCAGAAGGTGGGCCTTCTTAAGAGGGCCTGTAGTTGTCTGTCAAGATGGAACTGGGAGCCAGTAGGGAATCCCTGATGGGAGAAGGAGAAAGTGAAGAGACACCAGTAAGTATACCCCTAGATAGACCACTGGGAAAGAAACTCGCCCAGTCGAATTATGACCCCAGCACCAGAGATGAGCTCAGGATGATACAATACTGTATGATAGAGTGGACTAAGGAGGAAATTAGGTCCGATCATGTACTTTGGCTGAGGTATGGGTCAGACGAAGGCTGGGTATGTCGGGATTTAAACATCTATGTAAGAGCTAAAAACCCATTCAATCAGGAAGAGCATGACTATGCTGCCTACTGGGAAGGAGAGATTTCACCTTCGAGGGTGAGTGTGTTTAAAGTATCAGAAAATAAAGAATGGGACTCGTTAGACTATTTTCCCCCTCCACCTCCACCAGCGCTGACTGTACCTCCCTTGCTCTCTGATGGGAATAGTCAAAATACTAGAAACAGGATGGCACAATGAGAAGAAAGCAGGTCAGGGGATGGAAACCAAGCAGTGGGAACGTATCCTCTAAGGGAAGTACCTCAAGGTGGGGTGCAGGGAGGAATTAGATTTGTAACCGTACCACTCAATTCCTCTGATGTAAGAATGTTCAAGAAAGAATTAAAAGGATCACTAGAGGACCCCATCGGATTAGCAGAACAGTTAGATCTATTTTTGGGGCCCAACATTTATACATGGGAAGAAATGCAATTGATAATGACCATGTTATTTACACCAGAGGAGAAACAGCTGATCTGGGCAGCTGGGATGTGGATATGGAAAAGGGAACATATGCAGGGATCTCCTGGGGACCTGAAAATGTCCACAATATACCCTAATTGGGACCACAATGACCACAGGGGAAAGCAAAACATGGAGAAATATAGAACATTATTGTAAGGGGTACTAAAGCAGCTGCTATGCAAAGCCAGAATGCTTGTAAGGCATTTGATGAGCAGCAGAAGGAAGAAACCCCAACAGGGTGGCTAGAAAGATTGAGGAAAAATATAAGGCAGTACTCAGGGGTCGACTCTGATATGGTGGCCAGGCAGGTCTTGCTAAAAATAAATTTTGTCATCTATGCTTGGCCTGATATACGGACTAAATTAGAGAAGTTAGATAGTTGGCAAGAAAGGGGATTAGAAGATCTCTTAAGAGAAGCACAGAAGGTATATGTCAAGAGAGATGAAGAAAAGGTCAAGGCAAAGGCCAGAGTAATGGGAACGGACATTAGGGGAGGAAACCAGCACATAAGGAACAACTTTATTGTCCTGGTTTAGGGCAAATTTGGGAGGAAACCTCCGAATGGACTCCCTGCAGAATAGCAAATTCAAGCAGCCCCTCTCCCAGCGGGTCCAGGAAAAGATTTCCTTGGAGAAAGGTGGAAAAAACTGTTTATTTAACAAGAAATTATCCACAAGCATAAAAAATTATTAATATGAAACAATAAAACCTCTCACTATTTGAAGAGGTGGCAAATTTAGAAAGTCCATGCCGTGGAGTGTAGCTCGGCTCGCTCAGTCTCTTATCAGTCCCTCTGGCGCTGGAAAATGCCAAGGCCCAGGCCCTGGTGGGCCACAGGTGTGAGCTCCCGGTGCTCCTCTGGGTTTTCAGTCCAGAGCAGGTTTGAACAGTTCCAAGAAAAAGGAAAGAAACAAAACAGTCCAGGGAACCTCTCTGCCTCAGCTAGCTAAAGCTCACCTAAAGCAAAGAAGATCTCTGTCCCGCTGTCTGTCCATGCTCCAGACAACACAGTCCAGGAGGAGAATGTGGAGGAGTGAGTGCAGTTTCTGAAAACAAACTCGGAGCTTCTTTTTCTCTCCACTTTGCTCTCAGAACCAGTCTTAAAGGTACAGAACATAATATCCTACATAAACAGATCAGATGATTGGGGCTATAAGCATCATAAAATCACACTAGGACATTCCACCCCTTACCCCCATATCATCAACTTACTACCAAAACTAATATATATTCTATCTCCACACACACATACATTTTACATACATACATATATATATATATATATATATATACTGTATACAGCAATATACAGACAATGGCAGTGACATTCAGCAAACAATGATATTTACACATAGTTCTCCTCCAACAATCAGATCTCCCTGAGGTACAAATCGTGTTGTTCCATCTTTCTGCATTATCCAACATGTGCAACCTGGTCCCTGAGCAAAGACAATCCCAGGGATGGGTTTGTCTGTACGAGAGGCAGAATTGATCCAAACTGTCTTCCCTAACAAATGTCTCACATGTACCACTGGGACTTTATGTCCGTCTACTGTATGCAGGGGCTCAAACTGGTCAGGGACTGCTCAGTGGGTGGAGCCTTGGGTGTTAATTAACCAGGTGGCTTTTGCTAAATGCTGCTCCCAATTTTTGAAAGATGCACCACACAGTGCTTTCAAGGTGGCTTTTAACAGTCCGTTGTACCTCTCCACTTTGCCTGCAGCTGGTGTATTGTTACAATTCAGGACAGCTCATGTAACAACACGTAGAACTCCATTTTCTTCAGAGGGCTTATAGCAAAGTTTATTGAAAGACAGATTCTTTTATACAGTGTTTCAGTACAATGAATAGGATTGGTCCTTTAGGGCACCACCTTTTTGTAAACATCTGTACCAGTAAACAAGTTGAAAAAACACCAGGTGCCAGGAGGAGGCTATCTACAGGAATTGTTTATAGGGATCATTTTGGGTTCCTCCTCAAGATTTCCCAGGCCAGACTGAGAGAGTTTTGTCCTTGGCTTTCCCACAGGTTTCAAGGCACTGCCTGGAGCCTAAGAATCCATGTTCTGACCACTGTCAGTTCTCACATCTTACCCCTTTGGTGGTTAAGGTGGAAGGCAGCGTTTGTAATCTCCTGCAGGGCCCTTCGCAGGAAGGAGAACAAACACGGCACAAGAGGTCCCTTTAGTAACTTAACAGTTACTAGATAGAACCTGTCGGACACTGACTTAGAATGGTCAGGGAGATTCCCTGACACATGCTATTGAATTCTTCACAATCACATCCATGCACCAACACCAAGTCTTGCTGTTCATCCTTGCGAGGAGTCAGTTACTAATTCTAATACAGTAAACAAAACATCGTCAGTCTGCTCAAAAATGGCAGTCTAACTTGTCAACGTTCAGTACTCTGAAAACAAGAAGGATAGAATACTCATTTTCTACTTATAGAAAATCATCTAAATGATGATCAGCATCCTGATCATCACCTGAATGTTGCTTGTTTGCCACATTCAGGTTTTGACGTTATGAGTCAGGATGAATGGCCCTTGCAGGTATTCACCATACTCCAGTGTCAGTGGAATGGGAGGCATACCTACAACCCCAAGCAATAAGCCCACACGGGTCCTTTCACTTACAGTGGTTAGATCCCGTACCCAGACTTTGACTCGAGGCAGGTGCATCTCGATTGATGACAGCAATGAAAAGGAAGTAATTTCTGTTTTGACAGAACACGCCTTAGGATGCCATGAGCACGTTCAACAATGGCTTGATCAGTTAAATTATACATGCACATATTTAAGTCGGCAAAATTCAGCAATATGAATGACATCTGTTTGTGAAAGCTGCAAGGCTTTCAGGCCTCTGGGGTTTACCCCTGCTGGTAAAGGTGCAGCAAGGCCATCACAGTCAGCACAAGAACTGACAATGTCATGAACCTCAGTTGGCGTTGACTGGAACTGCTTCTGCAGAGTGTGTGCACTTTGATGGAAAATCATGCAATACTTTAACTTGCACAATTTTGTCAGGCTGAAGTGCTACCCATGTAGGGTTGGCTAACTTGTCAGCCCTGGAATTACCTTTTATTATGAAACGTGGTAAGTTGGAGTGACTCCGAATGTGCATGAACAATCCAAACATTTGGTTATGTCTGCTACATAAGCAGATTCAATGACCAAATTCAGAGGTACCTGAAAAAGTTGTTGGAATGCCATGGCCACAACCCTCAATTCAATCATTTTTGTGGGCCAAGCCTGATTTGTGACTTTCTAGCATTTGCCAGTCAGATCCATCCTCTCAGGTAACAATGGCTTTTCCTGTTTTTCTGAACTGTCAGTAAGATGGTGATCCTTGCACTGGCACCCGCGATGGCAAATTGATTGATTTTGTCAATTTCAATAATTTATGACTGGGCAGGTGATAAACAACGTGCCCTGAAAATCTGTAGCAAAGGAGCACTGTTTGCTGTTAACAAAGCTCCATTAAAAGTCTTCCTGCTATGTCAGAAAAACAATTTTCACAGGATCTGCTGCCATTCATTGTAAACACTGTTAACGGCATTTGATTATCAAATGAGCAATTAATTCAAACAACATGGGAGCTGGGGTTTTTTGTTTGGTTGGTTTTTGGGGTTTTTTTGTTTGGTTTTTTTTTTTTTTTTTTTTTTCTGTGTTTTTTTTTTTTTTTTTTTTTTTTTTTAATGCAAAAGCATGTTAAAATGTGTGTCAGGGCTGAAACAACAGCCCATGGCCATGCTAGCAGCTGACAAGATGACCTAGTTCCCAAAGGAGCAGAAAGTCTACTCTGATAAAGGGTGTAAGACTGTACAGACCAAGTCTTGTATTTCTACTTTGAATCTCCAAAGCACTCTCAGAGCTTTTGGAAATCTGTGTATTTGCACTTACACTTTCTTCCTGTTGCAGGAAGTGTGGTGAAAATACCAGAGTGAGCCATATAGGCTTTGTAGCTTGTACATATTTTGATGGGGCATAGAGACCCATTGCAGGATATGCAGGATCAGACCACTGTTCACCCAATTGGCCAATGGTACCTGTAGGATGTAAACCTGAATTAGAGATGAAAACAGCAATATCAATGGAGAGATTTGCTTGATGGACCTGATTCCCAAGGATCTACATGATCCCAATTACCACAAAGTAAAACCACAGCATTTGGTAACTGCAAGGCACACCAAAGGCATGTGAGATATTACATGAAGTTAGCAAGTACATCCTTTTAGGAAAATTAAGATAAATAATTTTGCTTTAAAGTCCAAATAATTGAAACTCAGGGAAAAGTCCATCAGTGACAGGATGTCGATCTTTGGCATCACTGGATGTCTTCTTCAATCCTGAAACAGGGAATAACTTGAAGAAAATTAGTGGAAACACAGTACCATGATGCTGACACAGGGCTTTTGTTGTCATGTCGTCTGTATAATTTCCAGATACATGATTGTCTCTTTTGCAGTCACTCTTCTATTTGTTCTTCTAGCCACAAAGGCTATGCAATGTGTCCCTTTTCACTCCTCGAGGGTGATAGGTGTCTGATGTGACTGCTTGAACCTGCTGATGATAAAACACAGGCATATCTTCTCCTTAAGTTAATAACCTGTCAGACTTTACTGTTATTAGCAAATCAAAATTTTTGGTTTGATAATTAATTTCCCAAATTTTTAATAAAAAGTCATATTATTCAAATTTATGTGTTGTGTATAAATCTCATGAATCCAGAAACTGCAGACAGTTGAACAGTTTAAATGAATGAGGAATTTAGGTGTTCATATCCGGATCATGAACTCTAATCCCATTCTAGACAAACAGATTCAGTTGCCACACTTATAAGTCAAATTGCCGAGTCAAATAACTCGTATGTAATTTTGCTGCAGAAATATCTGGGTATCACCAAATTTTCCAATCCAGGAAGAGTTTAAGGCTTGGCCAGAGCTCCAGCTCTCCTTCTGAGAGAAAAAAGGTTCCTAAGAATCTTGGAGTAATATTAATTGAACCCGCTAATGGCTGGTTTCCTCTGAAATTCTGTCAGAGGATGCTTTAAATTCAGCGCATTATTGAAATGGTTCTATGACCAGAACTGAAACTGCATCCCAATCCTTCAGAGCAGAGGAAGCGTTCTACAAAGCTCAGATAACATTTCTTGGAAATCTGAAAAATACTTAAAAATCCTGAAATGCACAAGATCAAACCGGCAAGCCAGTGCAGAGCTAGTATAAACAACTAGAAAATAAGGAAAATATCCTTAAGTGACATGTGTCTTACAGATGAGTACACTTGAGCAACTATAAACCACAGCTAGCTATAACTTATCAACAATACTTATTGTTACCTATACATTAATATTATGTAATCAATATATCAGTAGTATCTTAGAAAGCTAGGATAACACTTTTCTGAACAGAAATGCTTATATCCTTAAAATTAAACTCGGGAAAGCAATGAAAAAGCTTACAACTAATAACAACTATATTATAGAATTATTACTAATTCTTCTGTTGTTATCTGTGAAAGGTGTAAGCTTCACATCCTTGCTTTTACAAACAAGCATTTAAAACTTCAACTCTGTTGCCTAGAGATGCCCTAAGAAGAAAAGGGGGGGGTGGGCGGGAGTACTAGGGAACCTCAAGCCGCCGTCCCCTCTGAAAAGTTTCCTCGCTGCTCCCCTGCGGGGGGCGGAGGCTTTTCCGAGTTGACATGCCCGACATGCCCAGCTCGGTCCTTCTGCTCTCCGCTGGCACCGCAGAAGCAGGGCCCCGGGCCCCGCCCGCATTGCCCACAGCTCCGCGCAGGGGGGCGGGGCTTGGACTGAGAAACTCGAGCTTTCCCTCGACCCCTCCCCCGCAGGTGCCTGCCCACAGCCTCTGTCTCTCAAGCACAGCTGGGGGGCCCCTGCCCCTTGCTGCTTCCAGGAGAGAGAGGGCGGCAGGGGGGAACGGCGGGGGCTGTGCCAGGCCCGCATGCCGGTCCGGGCCGCCCCACCGTCCGTGAACACTGCGCGCGGGAAGAAAAACCTCCATCCGCGGCTCGCAGCGCTGCACGGGGCGGTGGGGGAAGGCAGCGGAGCCATAGCCCCGCCCGTGGCCCCGGTGCCCGCGCAACCACGGCGGGGGGGAGATGGCAGGGGGCGCTAGGAACGGAAAAGAGAGTCCGATCACCATCCCGCAGCCGCCGTGCAGAGAATGCAGGGGGCTGGGCACGGAGAAAAAGAGCGGAGGAAAGCCTGGCTGCCATTGGTGCGGGCCTCAGGGCGCCGCGGGGCTAGCACGGAAAAAAAAATTCCAGCCGCTGCCGCCGTGGGGGAGGCTGTACACAGCCTCTTCGGGCTGAAACATCGTCTCCTCCCGCCCCCCAGGTTTGCATGCCCTGCCCGCCACTGCGCTGATCGTGAACACTGTGCGCAGGGGGGAAAACCTCCGCCTGTGTCGCTTACGGCCCATCAGGGGGGCGAAGGGGGGGGGGGGGGGAGGGTACAGAGAGAGGAAAGGAGAGACGCTCCAGCCGTGACCCGCAGTCCGACACAGAGTCCAAAAGCAGCAGGGCTGACCCCGGCAATCTGGTCCCAGGTCGGCCGCCCCGCCATTCGCCGCCATCGCAGCGGAGGCAGATCTGCCCGCAGCGCTCAGCGGCGCCTCGGGGAGAGGCGGGAGGAGGGGGCAGGCTGCCTCTACCAGGGCTGCAATTTCGTCTCTCCCCGCCCCCAAAGTCCCGTTGAGGGAAAAACCAAAAAGGAAACAGCAAACAAGCCCTAAACTCACACGTAACCAACGTTAAAATAAATATAGGGAAAATTAAAAGGCATAGGGCATTCATAAATTGGACCCCGGGTTTCAGCAGCCCTCTCGGGCTGGCGGCATCTCCACTCCTACCCAGGCTGTTAGGACATACTGCCCCCAGAGGGTAAATGGAACAGGTACGACCCGGGGCCGAAGCATCGCCGTCCTTCCCTCTGCAATTCTGACCAACACAGGCTGTGGGCATACAAAGGTCTGCGTTGTGCCCCCCAGCCCCTCCATGGCCGAACCAATAGGAGCCAAGGGCCATGTTGGAGGCCACGCAGAAAAGGATACAACTGAAAATTCAGCCTCGGAGTCGATAAGACCGTAGAGCTGGATCTGAGGTGGGCTGGCTCCGGGCAGGCTTAGGCTACGCATAATCTGTGGTCTTTGATGAAACGAGGATCCTTCCGCAGCCATTCGTGATGCAGGGAAAAGAGGAGGACCCGAGTCAACCCGACCTGCTTGCAGCGGGGAATTACAGCTGCCGGTCAGTCGGTGAAGGAAAGCCTTCACAGAAGGCACAGTTTGTCCTCTCCAGAGGGCAGGTTCCTCAGTTCAGGAACCCTTCCTGACGGCCCGCGGAACCGCTTCTAGCGATGCACAGTGGTCTGTCCCAGGATCCAGACTCTAGCTTCGTCAGGCACCATCCTAGATCCAGCTCACAAGGCTGGCTCCACTGCCCCGTTGTCAGAAATGACCAGCCTTCTCCAGGAAGGCCCAGGGGATAACCCCTTACCTCTCAGGGGAGGAGAGAGACTCCTGTCCTTTAGCTCTTGGCTGCAGCGAACGAACGCCAGGGTCACCAGGTATTGTTACGATTCAGGACAGCTCATGTAAGGACACGTAGAACTCCGATTTCTTCAGAGGGCTTATAGCAAAGTTTATTGAAAGACAGATTCTTTTATACAGTGTTTTGGTACAGGGATTGTTTTTAAGGATTGTTTTGGGTTCCTCCTCACAATTTCCCAGGCCAGACTGAGAGAGTTTTGTCCTTGGCTTTCCCACAGGTTTCAAGGCACTGCCTGGAGCCTAAGAATCTGTGTTCTGACCACTGTCAGTTCCCACGCTGGTGCATGGTAGGGGATATAGTACAGCCACTCAATGCCATGTTCCCTAGTCCAGATGTTGATAAGGCTGTTCTTGAAATGAGTCCCATTGTCAGACTCAATCCTCTCAGGGGTACCATGCCTCCAAAGGACTTGCTTTTCAAGACCTATGATGGTGTTATGGGACATAGCATGAGGCACAGGGTAGGTCTCCAGCCATCCAATGGTGGCTTCTACCATTGTAAGCATGTAGTGCTTACCTTGGTGTGTCTGGGGCAGTGTAATATAATCAATCTGCCAGGCCTCCCTATGCTTATATTTGGACCACCGCCCACCATACCATAGGGGCTTCACCTGCTTGGCTTGCTTGATTGCAGCACATGTGTCACAGTCATGGATAATCTGTCCATGGTGAGATCCACCCCTCGGTCTTGTGCCCACTTATAGGTGGCATCTCTACCCCGATGGCCTGAGGCATCATGAGCCCATTGAGCTAGGAACTACTCTCCCTTGTGTTGCCAATCTAAGTCTATCTGTGACACCTCTGTCTTTTCAGCCTGATATACCTCCTCATTGTTTCGGTGCTCCTCATTAGCTCTACTCTTGGGGACATGGACATCTACATGGCAGACCTTCACAGATAGTTTCTCTACCCTGATAGCAATGTCTTTCCACTCTTTAGCAGTCCAAATTGGTTTTCCTCTATGCTGCCAATTAGCCTTTTTCCACTTCTTCAACCATCCCCATAGAGCATTGGCTACCATCCATGAATCAGTGTAGAGGTAGAGCTTTGGCCACTTCTCTCTTTCAGCAATGTCCAGGGCCAATTGAACGGCTTTGAGTTCAGCGAGTTGGCTCAATTCACCTTCTCCTTCAGTGGCTTGTGCGACCTGTCATGTGAGACTCCATACGGCTGCTTTCCACTTTCGTTTCATCCCTACAATGAGACAAGAACCATCTGTAAAAAGAGCGTAGTGTGTTTTTTGGCTGGCAGTTGGTTGTACCTTGGAGGTTCTTCAGCATGTCACTTGTTCCTGTTCCTCTTCATCAATGGGACTAAATTTTTCACCTTCAAGCCCATTTGTAATTATCTCCAAAATCCCAGGGCAATTCAGTTTTCCAGTATGAGTGCGCTGTGTGATGACAGCAATCCACTTACTCCATGTGGCATTGGTGGCATGGTGAGTAGAGAGAACCTTTGCTTTGAACATCCACTCCAGCACTGGTAGTCGGGGTGCCAGCTGTTGTGTTTCAGTGCCTGTTACTTCTGAGTCGGCTTGAACTCCTTCATAGGCTACTAAAATTTCCTTCTCTGTGGGAGTGTAGGTGGCTTTGGACCCTCTGGAGTTTTGACTCCAGAATCCCAGTGGTCAGCCTCGAGTCTCACCAGGTACCTTTTGCCAAAGGCTCCAGGACAGACCATGGCTCCCAGCTGCAGAGTAGAGCATGTTCTTCACATCTGGTCCCGTCCTGACTGGGCCAAGGGCTACTGCGTGAGTGATCTCCTGCTTGATCTGAACAAAGGCTTGTTGCTGTTCAGGGCCCCAGTGGAAATCATTATTCTTGCAGGTAACCAGGTAGAGAGGGCTCACAATCTGGCTGTACTCAGGAATGTGCATCCTCCAAAAGCCTATGGCGCCTAGGAAAGCTTGTGTTTCCTTCTTGTTGGTTGGTGGAGACATTGCTGTGATCTTGATGACATCGGTGGGAATCTGATGCTGTCCATGTTGCCACTTTATTCCCAGGAACTGGATCTCTCAAGCAGGTCCCTTGACTTTGCTCTTCTTGATAGTGAAACCAGCTTTCAGAAGAATCTGGATGATTTTCTCTCCTTTCTCAAACACTTCAGCTGCAGTGTTCCCTCACACAATGATATCATCAATGTACTGCAGATGTTCTGGAGCCTCACCCTTTTCTAGTGCAGTCTGAATCAGTCCATGGCAGATCGTAGGACTGTGCTTCCACCTCTGGGGTAATCGGTTCCAGGTGTATTGCACGCCCTTCCACAAGAAGGCAAATTGATGCCTGCATTCAGCTGCCAAAGCAATGGAGAAAAATGCATTGGCAATGTCAGTAGTGGTGTACCATTTTGCTGCCTTTGACTCCAGCTCATACTGGAGCTCCAACATGTCTGGCACAGCAGCGCTCAATGGTGGAGTCACTTCATTCAAGCCATGATAGTCTACAGTCAATCTCCATTCTCCTTCAGATTTACGCACAGAGCAAATGGGGCTGTTGAAGTGTGAGTGTGTTTTGCTGACCACCCCTTGGCTCTCCAGCTCACGGATCATCTTGTGGATGGGAATCACAGCAGCTCAAACTGTTCAGTGCTGTTGACGATGTACTGTCAAAGTGGCGATTGGCTCTCATCGCTTTTCCCGCTTCAGAAGTCCTACTGCAGATGGGTTCTCTGATAGTCCAGTCAAGGTGTTCAGTTGCTTAACGCTCTCTGTCTCTACAGCCACTATCCCAAAATCCCACTTGAGTCCCTTTGGGTCCTTGAAATACCCATTTCGGAGGAAGTCTTTGCCTAAAATGCACTGGGCCTCTGGGCCAGTCACAATAGGTGTCAGAGTCCAGGGCATTCCTCTGGGTGCCCTGGAAGGTCACAGACCTCGGCAGAGAGGTCTGGGACCCAAGAAAGAGGGTTTGAATCCTGGTCAGGGGGGTCTGGGATCTGTGCAGGGGGGTTTGAGACCCTGGCACAGAGCCCAGGAAGACACAGGCTTTGATTTCAGTCCATGAGAAAAACTTCCAACACAGAGAGGAATTACAAGTCACAAATGTGTGAAAGATAGTAGTGTAGTTTATCACTGGGTGGAAAACTGTGTAGTTTTGGGGTTTTTAGAACGTAGGTGCAGGGGAACAAGATGGAGGATTTAGGGTGGCACCCTGAGTCCTTTTCCCTTGGCATCCATTTTCTGCAGTGACTGTGGCACAAGGTAGTTTGAGGGGATTGGGTCAAAGTAGAAATGACCCTTCTAGTATAGGTATTAGGCATTGGTATGAAATTGTAAATAATAGACACGTAGTTATCTGTATAAAAGCAAAGCAACGCCCCATCATGGGGGAAGTCGTCCTGTGTCCGAGCAGCAGTGAACATCTCGGCTGGGCATAGAGAACTCTAAGATAAGAATTAATAAACATGTGAGAAACCAAGAAAAAAAAAGACCTTGAGACTCCGCTTCATTCTCGCGCCAAACACAGACTCAAAGCCTTCAGAGGGCAGAAGGCAAGAAAGACTCTCTCAAACCACCACCTGGAATCTCAGGCAAAGTAAACCTAAATCCAAGAAATAGGGTGCCTCTTCCACTCATTTCCAGTCAGGCTCACATCAACTTCCACCAAAGTAAAATCCTGTGATCCCCCTGTCACGTCAGCAATAGAAACAGATTCTGCCCTTACATGTCTTGATGGGATTAATGTGTGCTTGTGTGCTGCACACCAGTGTTGACCAAGGCCTCATATTTATGGTTCTGATGTGCCAGGCCAGCAAAGCCACACAGTTCAAAAAACATGGTTTTCCTTAGCCTCTACCTGGCTAGAGGCAGGGCTCCTCTAAGCCTGGTTATCCTTCTTTCCCTGGGCAACTGGAGCTGCTTCCTTTTTGGTGGAACTTCCTCTCTGAGTCTTGCCTTCCCACAATTCATGCAACTGTTGTGCCAGAGCAGCAGTAGGTTTTCCATCCCATATCCTCATGTCTTCCCCACAATCATGCAGGAGGAACCACAGCTCAGCTGGAGCTGGTGGGGTGCCCCTTCTCACCCTATCTGGGAGAGGTCTGTGTTTGGCACCAGAATCTCTGATCTGTACTGCCAAGATCTTGAGAAAGCCCTCTTTCATCTCTCTAATCTCTGAGTGTATTGTGATTCTCCTCTATCTTGTCTTCTAATTCCTGCAGATGTGTTTCCAAAGCTGCAATTCTTACATGTGTTGGACCACACACGGCATCTGCATATGCTTGGAGTTTCTTCGCCATATCCATTGTGGGAACTGACAGTGGTCAGGGAGAAAATATTAAGGCATCAGGCAGAAGCAGAGTCTGTGGGAATGCTTACTTTCGCACACTGGGCTGTGAGGTGTTCCAAACAATTTCTATTCTCGCACCCGCTGTTCTAACCAACTTTACTTGCAAAGATGTTTACTAAGAGGTGTTGGTCTGAAACGACCAATCGGTCCAATTGTACCGAAACACTGTATAAAAAGTATGTACCTTTAATTAAACTTTGCTTTTAAGCCCTCCAAGAAGATTTGGAGTAACATCATTATTAAAACCATGCCAAATAATAACAATATATGGTGACCTCTGATGTTCTTGCAATCCACGACTGAAGAACCGAAGTCTCCCTCCTCCTTCTCTTGAGAGGTAAGGAGTATATCCCCTGGGCCATCCTGGAGAAGGCTGATCTTTCCCACAGCGGGGTAGTGAACGACCTGAGCTGGTTGGGACGGTGCCCAACGAAGCCAGTGTTTGCATTCTGGAAGCAAACGACTGCTTAATTGCGGGCCGTTGGGACAAAGTTTTTTGAAAATGGAAGACTAGTTCTCTAAAAGAATAGATCGTGTGTTGCTTCGCGTATCTCTCAGGCCAGCCCAGCGTTCGGCTGGACTACCCTGCTAGCTCTGATACGCCTCAACAGAACTTTTGCGTGGGCCTTGGCTCCGCAGTACCTTTGCCTTCGCTGTCACGGCCGTGGTTTGAAAGAGGGGACACTCGAGGCTCAGGAAGAAAGGTTTTATTCGGGGATCACAGGGGCAGTCCCTGGTCCCAGGCCTGTGCCTCAGGAGAGTGACCCAGGGCCTGGTCTGCAGGGAGTTTTTGTTCACCAGAAATCTCAGGGGTGGGCACAAGTTACAAACCAATAGAACAAAGCAAGGTGGCTAATGCCAAATGCAATACACAACATCAACAAATCAGGTAAATTGGGGTGGGGTCTCTGGGGGATTCACCAACCACTGTCCGACACCTCTCCTAAGGTTTCGGGCCTGGGAAATTGATGGACAAGGGGAAGAATATACATTGGGATGGGGGAAAAGACAATGGGATGACCAAAGTCCAGGCAGAGACTTAGGTTGTCTTGGAAACTCCTATCAACTTCTGATAAGAACATTCCAGGACAGGAGCTTTTGTCTGGCTAGGGTTAAAGTCCAAGCCACACTAAACTTATAACTAAAAACCTATGAAACAATTCCAGCACCCCCACAATCGTGCCTTCTGTGAAGTCTTTCCTTCACCGACTGACCGGCAGCTGTAATTCCCCGCTGCAAGCAGCTCGGGTTGACTCGGGTCCTCCTCTTTTCCCTGCATCACGAATGGCTGCGGAAGGATCCTCGTTTCATCAAAGACCACAGATTATGTGTAGCCTAAGCCTGCCTGGAGCCAGCCTGCCTCAGATCCAGCTCTACGGTCTTATCGACTCAGAGGCTGACTTTACAGTTGTAACAGTCATATCCTTCTCTGCGTGGCCTTTGGCTATGGTAGGATTTGTCATCACAGGGTCGGGATGCAGAATACAGACCTTTGTATGCCCACAGCCCTTGTTGGTCAGAAACGCAGAGGGACAGACAGCTGCAGTCCGTCCCCGGGTCGGAGCAGTTCCAGTCACCCTCTGGGGGCAGAATGTCCTAACAGCCTGGGTAGGAGCGGAGGTACTGCCAGCCCGAGAGGGCTGTGGAGACCAGGTGTTCGCCTTATGAGTGCCCTATGCCTTTTAACGTTCCATATATTTTTTTTTAAGGTTGGTTGGGTGTGATTTTAGGGCTTGTTTACTGTGTTTTCTCTTTTTTTTTCCCTCCGCAGGTGTTTGGGGGTGGGAGCAGACAGAGATGCTGCGGCCCCAAGGAGGCTGTGGTGGACAGAGCCGAGAGAGGCTGGGCCGGGTCTATGTGGCTTCTACCGCCGCCACTGACTGTGGGTGCTGCGCGGCAGACTGCCATTCCCCCCCACAGTGGCTGCGGGGTGGCAGAGGCCAGAATTTTTCTCCGTGCCCAGTTCCTCCCCTCGCCCCTGTGGTGCCACAAGCGCTGTGGCAGAGGCTGGAACGTCTCTTTCCCTCTCTCCGTGACCCCCCGCTTTGGCCCCCAAACCCCCCTGCGGTGCCGTGGGCACTGCGGGTGGAGGTCCCTTGTTCTGGTGTTCGGAAAGGGGTGGGGCGGCCAAGCCGAGAAAGGAGGGCTGGGGCCAGGCCCCGCCGCTCCTGGCTCTTTGTATCGGCTGCAGGTGGGCTGAGGGCAGCTTCGTTTCAGCATGGTTCCTCCACCACTTCCCCCCACGTGGCGCCGTAGGCACCGCCACTGCGGTGTTAAAGCGCGGCTATGGGCCTGGCATGTAGACCCTGGCACCGCCTCCGTCGCCCTCCCTCTTCCCCCCAGGAGCAGCGATGGGGCCTGCCAGCCCTCCGCTTGAGAAAGGCGGCTGCAGGCGAGCAGCTGCAGGAGGGGTTGAGAAGAACGACACCTTGCCCCCCCCATTCCCCCCGCGCGGTGTCAACGGACTGCAGGTTGGCTGAGCCAGGCTGAGCGGCGGCCGTTGGGGCAGATCTGCACTGTCAGGGGCGCTTGACCGCACCAGCGGCGGTGGGGCGCAGCGGTCCGGGGGCGCGGGGCCGCTGGGGCAGATCCGCACTGCCTGGGGCGCGGGTTGCACGCCGGAGGCGGCTGCTGTGGTGGCGGGCCGGCTCCGCGGCAGCTGTGGCGGCGGGGGCACGGGGCCGAGCCTGGGCAGACGGCCGTGCGGCGGCGGCAGGGGTGGTATCGGCGGCAGCAGCTGCGGAGGGGGGGAGCGGGCATGGAGAATAAGACCCCTGGGTCTTGTCTGTCACTTTGGGGTCTCTCCCAAAAGTCTGGAAAGTTCCAGTAAGAACCCCAAGTGATTGGACAAGACTTCAGCTGTCTCCCCACCCGAGGTATTGATTTGTTACAATGTATGTCATTTACCTGGAGAGCCATACCCCCTTGGTCCCTGATTTGTCCCCAGTTAAACCCATCCCTGAGTTCCTCCCCCCAATAAAAGGTGTTGCATTGGGAGGTTTCCTGCTTTTTTTCCCTCGCTTTTCTCCCCTGCTGCTTCTGCTGAGGGGTGTCTGCTGGGGCAGATACCCTGATGAATAAAGCCAGCAGTTAACCCTGAACGGCCTCCCTCTTTGTTTCCTCCTGTCGTTGCTTCACTCCTTTGAGCAAGCAAGAGCTCACAGGGATCAGTGAGGTTCATCCTGCTACCAAGCCGTACCCTTTACTGTCGAGGTGTCAGGGGTACCCGAGACAGAGAAAAGACACCTCTTCATATACCAACTTAGAATAACAGTACTATAACTTATACTAACTTGAGACAACAAACTCTTGATAATAATTCTACAATTTCAGTGATTGATATGAACTCTCAATAACAATATTACAACTTCAGCGACAAACTTTCAATAACAATACTACAACAATATTAATATAAACAGTAATACGAAAATGTCCTGTATGTGGTATCTGACTGTTGTGGTTTGAAAGCAAAACGAATGAGAGGCTCCAAGTCAGAGATATAATTTAATAAGAAGAAAGGTAAAAAGGTACAAATAAAATAAAATAAATGCAATAACACAAAGGACCACTGACAGAGTCAGAATACAACCTGAGCAGGGTGGTGGAAGCAGTCCAGGTGAAGTGCTCTTCCTGAAGCAGTGATCCTGTAGAAAGGTCTGGTAGCTCTGGTCCTCTGGGAATCCAGTGGGTAAATGCTGCTTGCACTGTCCCACATACCAGCTTATATCCAGGTGAGAATGCTTGGCTCCTCCCCCTGGGCAGAGCATCTCACAATGGGATGAGGAGTTGTGAAGTGGGTCCTTGATGGCCCATTAAACAGAGATAACTCCTGGAGGGAGTTACCTGTGAGTCATGGGCAAGGCGTTGATGGGCCATTAGCAGAAGACACCCCAAAGGCAGGGGCTTGGGAAAACACTAGCCCACCTGGTTTCAACAGTTCAGGAAGATGGTGATAGAATAAATACTTTGTGTACATCCTACACTGCAACCCAGGACACTGACTTATATAGTTTTTTTCTTCACTGGGTTTTTGGTTTTCTCTCAAGGGTTATTTTTAAAGGGTCTGAATGTGGAATAACAGTTCACTTGTGAGGATTTCTCAGAAAGTTTGGGCTTGACAGATTGTTTGGAGGTGGCACCGGTCTTTTTACTCGGGTAACATGGATCCAGCCTTTTTCCTGTGTTCGGACCATGGTATGGGTAGTTAGCAGCACCTGGAAAGGACCTTCATATTTTGGGGTCAATGGAGTACTACTCCAGGACTTAATTAATACCCAGTCCCCAGGATTAATTTGGTGAATGTTTGAGTCAAGGGGAGAAGTCTGGGGAAGATATCCTTTTCTTTTGAGATTTTCTAGTGTTTTCCCAATTATTATTATATACTTCTGGGTTCCAGTTTCTCCTTCTTGGTAACCTCCAGTGCTATAGGGGGTTAACAAGAATGGAAGTTCGAACATCATCTCATAAGGACAAACTCTTATGTCAGATCGGGACCTGGTTCTGATTCACAGAAGGGCAAGAGGCAAGCATCTGAGCCAATTTAGCTGTGTTTTTTCCATCAATTTGGTCAACACATTCTTGAGAGTTCTATTAATCCGTTCCACCCTCCCTGAGCTCTGGGGATGCCAGGGGGTGTGGAGTTTCCATTTTATTTCCAATGCTTCAATTGTCTTTTGTAAAATTTTAGCAGTAAAGTAGGGTCTCCTATCTGAATCAATATTGTTGATTAACCCATACCAAGGGACTATGTGTTCCAGGATGATTTTTACCAGTACCTCTGCTGTTTGTTTTCTTGTTGGGAATGCCTCCACCCAGTGGGTGAGATGGTCAATTATTATTAAAAGTTGTTTATAGCCTTGAACCGGCGGCATTTCAGTGAAATCTACCTTTACACTTTGGAACGGTCTCAAAGCTAGCTCCCTTCCCCCAGGTGTAACCCCTCTCATTACTTTTTGGTTGATTTTCTGACAAATGACACATCCTTGGGTTACGGCCTTTGCTAAATTATACACTCCCAGGCATAAGTTTTCTCTTAGGAAGTGGTCACATAACCCCTGGGCTCCCCAATGTGTTAATTTATGGATTTCAGTTAGCATCTCTCTTGCTAGGGGATTGTTTAAAAACTTTCTCTCATCAGGGGTTAACCACTCTCCCTGTTTCCCTTTCTGCATTTTCAGTTCCTCTATTACTTTTAGTTCCTTTTCACTATACGTTGGTTCTGTATTTCTTTCCTTTCCCCCTGAAACTTTAGTTAATGCTAGAATTTTGATTGGTTCTTCAGAATTTAGGGCTGCCTTTTTTGCTTCTTGATCTGCTAATTGATTTCCTTTCCCTTCCAGAGTATTTCCTCTTTGGTGCCCCTTTATGTGCACTACTGCTATTTCCTCAGGCTTTAGCAGGGATTCTAATACTAATTTTATTAGGTCTTTGTGCACCAGATCTTTTCCTTTGGAATTTAAGTATCCCCGTTCCTCACAAATTTTTCCAAATGTATGGACAACCCCAAATGCGTATTTTGAATCTGTGTAAATTGTTCCCTGGTCTTTTTCTAATAAATCCAGTCCCCTCTTTAATGCATAAATCTCACAAAGCTGTGCTGACCACATTGAAGGCAACCTCCTCTTTTCTGTGATTTTGATGTTCTCTGTGTTTGAGCCTTCAACAATTGCATACCCAGAGACCCTTTTTCCCTTCTATTATTCTTGAAGACCCATCTGTGAACAAATGTCTTCCATAGGTTAGGGGTATACTTTCCAAGTCTTCCCTCACTTTGGTCTGGAAGTTCATAAGTTCTAAACAGTCATGGTCTAACTCTGGAGAGGGTTCTCCGGAGAGAAACTGGGCTGGGTTTAAAGTTTTGGAAGTAGTCATATCTAAGTTTTCAGTGTTCATCAGGGTGATTTCATATTTAAGGATCCAGGAATCTGTTATCCATCCCGGGGCTCTCTGGCTCAAGATAGTTTTTAAATCATGGGGTGTGTGTACCTGTATTTTTCCTTGGAGGGTCAGCTTTTGAGTTTCTTCTACTAGCACTGCAGTTGCAGCGATGGCTTGCAAACAAGTGGGCCACCTCCTTGCTACTGGGTCCAATAGTTTGGAGAGGAAGGCTATTGGTTTTTTGCTCCCTCCCCACTCCTGATTCACTACCCCATAGGCAACTCCCTCTTCAGTATTTACAAATAGGTCAAATTCCTTTTTAAGATCTGGTAAACTTAAGACAGGTGCTGTGGACAGTTTATCTTTTAATTTTTTTAGTTGTTCCTCATCTTCCTCTGTCCATTTTATAGGCTCTGGGTTGGCTAGTTTACTATAGAGGAATTTTACACTTTGAGTGTACTTGTCTAGCCATAACCTACAGTCTCCGAAGAGGCCCGAGGGTTTTCTGATGTCTTTTTTAGTTTTTGGGGCAGGTATAGACAATATACCGGTAATTCTTTTGGGGCTCAGCTTTTTGTATTCTCTTCCAATTAGATGTCCTAAGTATGTTACTTCAGATTCAACAAATTGCAATTTCTTTTGGGATACTTTTAGTCCTTTCTTTCCTAGAAAATTTAAAAGCTGTATGCTTGTAATTTTTACTTTAGCTTGGTCCTCTCCAGATACTAATAGGTCATCCACATACTGCAAAACTTGCACCTGTTCTTTGGGGGTAAATTGTTCTAATAATTTTTCTAGGGCTTGCCCAAATAAGTTTGGTGACTCAGTGAACCCCTGGGGTAAACAAATCCACCTTAACTGTTGCTTCCTCTTTTTTTCTGGGTGGTCCCACTCAAATGTGAACCAATCTCTACACTCTTCTGCCAGGGAGCATGCCTAAAATGCATCCTTTAGATCTATGATGGTAAACCAGGCATGCTCCCGGGGGATTTGGCTTAAAAGGGTATAGGGGTTGAGAACCACAGGATGCCTGGTAACAGTTCTCTTGTTAATCTCTCTGAGATCCTGGACTAACCAATATTTCCCTTCTGCCTTTTCCACAGCCTGGATGGGTGTATTATGGGGAGACATGCACGGTTCTAAAATGTCCTCTTTGATCAATTGTTCAATTATCGGTGCCAACCCTTTCTTCCCTTCTGGGGATATCGGGTATTGCTTCACTTGAATTGGAGGGATTCTTGCCTGCATTTCTACTTTTATTGGTGGAATATCAAGGAGGCTACTTTTTCCGTCCTCTGCCCAGACCGGGTTTATCTCTTCCAGGTCTCCTGTGGTCAGTCTCACGATCCTCACTACTATCCTTCTTCTTTCTGGGACAACCCTCACCCCCAACTGGACTTGCAAGTCTCTTTCAAGTAAATTACCTTCCACATTTGGTATATAAAGTCACACATGGTCTGTCACGAGTTTCCTCGGATTTCAACACTTTCAATTACCAATGCTTGGAATGGTTTTCCTTCTGCTCCTGTTACTGCACACATTTTGTTTCCCAAAGTCACTCCTGTTGGGAGCTTATTGAGACTGGATTGGTTTGCTCTTGTATCTACTACAAATTCATATTCTTCATGTTGGGGACCCACGTCAAAATTTACTATGGGCTCTTCTTGGTGGCACATTGGGTCCCCTAGTGCATAGAGCCCATGACACCCCTAATCCTCCTTACTTTCCCACCCTAATAGCTTTTCCAATGCGTCTTGCTCCTCCTTGATTGCCTCATCAAGAGATAACTTCTGGCAATCTCTTTTCAGGTGCCCCGTTTCCCCACAGTAGAAACACTTCCAATTCTCTCCTTGCTTTTTAGGGGTCACCCAGGGTGGTAAAACATTCTTTTTTCCTCTTACTGGCTTCCCGTCCTCTCTGTTGAGTGGACCCTGGTTGGACACACTTTCCCTAGCCACAGCTACCATAATTCTTGCTTTTGTTTTGGCTTTCTCTTCCTCCCTTCTTAGATAGACCCTTAAAGCTTCTCTTAACAATTCATTTATTTCTTTTTCTTGCCAGTCCTCCATCTTTTCTAATTTCCTCCGAATATCGGGCCAAGACATGGTGACAAATTGGGTCTTAAGTAGCACCTGGCCTTCAGGGCTTTCAGGGTTAATATTAGAATATAACCAGAAATTCTGCTTTATTCTATTTAGCCACGTGGCCAGGATTTCATCTTTCCCTTGCATACTATCAAAGGCAAGCTTTGAGTTATTGCTACAGGGAACTGACTCTTTGATCCTTTTAATCATCCAATTTTGATAATCATCCATGTTTCTCCTGTCCTCTTCCCTATTTGGGTTCCACCTTGGGTCACTTACCAGTAGTTTATGATCACCTGAGGGGCCCATTCTATTCTCCCTTTCCCAAATCTGTATCCCCGCAGTTCAAATCATTCTCATTTCCTCTGGGCTAAACAAAAACTTAAATATAGAATTCAGCTCTGCCCACGTAAAAGTATTTGGGACCTAAGAATTGATCTACTTGTTTAGACACTCCTACTGGGTCTTCTACTAAGTTCCCCAATTCTTTCTTAGAGTTTCTAACCTCTGAGGCTGTCAGGGGGGCAATTACAAATTCCACCCCTCCGGAAGCTCCACCCATTGGAACTTCTCTCAAGGGAAAAAGTTTAGCTCTAGATTGGGTGTTATAGCAAGGTCCTCCTGGATTATTTTCAGAGGAAGGCTCTGTGCTTGAGGTGGGCAAATTCGGTTCCCAATTGGCAGGTGGTGCTGGAACCATGGATGGCAAGGGAGAGGGAATCTGGCTACTGTTAGGGGAGACTGGAGGTATTACTGTTGAGTAGAAGGGGTTGTTACTTGATTGAGGGAGACTTATTGAAGGGCTGGTTAGGGAGGAGACAAGGGTTCTGGGATGGGAAGACTGAGAGAGATTTGCAGGTAAGGTCTGAGGACTGGAGGGAGGAATAGGGGAATCAGTTTGAGGAAGTTGAGGGGGACTTACAGGTGGGGCTGAAGGTATGGGAGGAGAAACAGGGGTTACAGTCTGGGAAAGGGGTTTCCAGGTGGAGCTTGAGGGCTCTGAGGGATAACCTGGGTTATATCTGGATAAGTGGGAGGGGGAGGTAAATAGCTGAGTGGATCCCAAATAGGGCTATTTTCTTCTTCCTTGTTCTTATCACTTTTTTCTTTCTGCCCTTGTAATTTACAGATCTTTACTTTTTCCCTCTGAGTGCTCTGTTCTTGCCAACAAGCAGCATACTGTATTTGTTCTATTTCTATATCCACTCAGGCTCTCAGATGTTGATTTAATTGAGTACACATCCAAGGGTCAGTTGTTCCATGCCATGGCCATTCCCCAGGTAGACTTAGAGTAGGCCATACCTCCACACAATAGTGTATCATTTTGATTTTATTTAAAGCCTTAGTACTCTCCTCTCTGTCCCACTGTTCTAACATTTTTCCTAATGGGCTTTGCAGAGGGATATTAGGTATTTTCTCTTTCTCCTGGTTTTCAACCTCTTTTGGCTTACTTATCCAAGTACCCATTCTCACTTGGTAACTTCAACTAAAATTTTTTAAAGTGCTTTCACTCAAATCCAATCAGACTTAATTCACACTCACTCGTGGGCCCTGGAAGCAGTTCGTATGACCCACCCTTAGGGTCCCGACCCCTGCTGCAGCCAGCCCTGGTGCCCGTCAGTGGCCTGAAACTTGCCCACCCCCTTTAGGGCTTCAGCCGCCACCCCAGCCAGTACCCTCTATCACTCCTGCACGTCAGGCAAATCCCCCAAAGCAGCCAGGCAACCTGGGCCCAGGGTTCCAGTCACTACTTACTGCCAGGACTCGGACACACAGCATGTGACTCACCCATACACCCTATCGTTAAGTCTCTTGCACTTTGGAATTTCCCTAACTCTTTCACTCTCCTGCACCCAGTAGCATCCTTTTGGGCACCCCCGACCAGTTCTACCTCTCCATATCCGGTAGCATACACCTCTCCTGGGTACCCCCGACCAGTATGAGACCCTCAAACCCGGTAGCGTACCCAAAAGACCCCCGACCAGTGCACTCTCCACACCCGGTAGCGTACTCCTCTCTTGGGCACCCCTGACCAGTGTGACCTTTCCTGTACCCCAGCAGTTGCCTCCAGCTAGTAACCTTGGCCAGTACCCCTTGCTCTCCCCACACCCCTGCAACCTGTGCTGGTGTGGTGCGTGCCTCACACATTCATCCTTGGCCTCCTCGCACGCTTGAGGCGACCTTCGCGGTTTGCCCCTACAGGTCCAGGGGGAAACCTATAGCACCACTGACCCTATGTTGTGCCACTCACTCCCTAAGCAGCATCCGCGCGTCTGGAGGGGGGTTCACTACACCCCTGGAGACGCCTCTCTCACTCTATTTCCTTTTGCTTCCCCCCTGTTCCCGACCAGCTCCTTTGCGGGGCTGTGGAAATGTGGTACTAAGGGGTTCTCAATTGCCTCAGGGGTCCGAGCTGCCGGCCCCCGTCTCACATGTTCACACACTCGCACGTCTCCACTCCTGCCACTGGGTATATACTTACCCGATGCTCCTCAATGGTGCCCCTTGAGGCTGGCGTGCGTTGTCATCGTCTTGGTCCAGGAGGCCAGCTGTCCAGGAGATCCAAGGTTGGGCGGCGCCTTCCTGTCCTCGTCCTCTTCTGGGCGTGGCCTCTTCCGGAGCAAGCCCCCACTTTGTTATAAATGGGCAGGAGACAATATTTTCTCCTTAAAATGCCTTTATTGATCAGCTCTCAAAGGGGTAGCTCGAGGGATGGTTTGAGCCTTCTCTGCTCTTCCTGGTTCACCCTTGAGGAGGAGGTACCATTCAGCTTTGCAGCTTTGGTCACTGCAGAGCTGGGAGCCCACCCTCGCAGGTGTTCCTAGAGCTCACACAGGCCAGCCTGCTCCAGGGGTATCCTCTCCTTCTCGGGCACTCTTTAAGTTACAGCGAGAGACAAAAAACTGTTTACCAACACTTTAGGGCATAGCCAGTTCAGTACTGTCTTTTGTGGGTCCGGATTTTGCATCAGTTTGTCTCAGCTGGGGATTTTTGGTGCCGATTATGTTCTAGCTTGCAGCAGGGTTTCATGGGTGTTCTACTAATTTCCATGCCAGGAGGAAATGCCGACGGAGCGCACATGGGCAGAAATGCAGACGGGGCGCAAGTGGTGGCTGGCAGTGCTTGAGAACTGGCGCAGCGGCAGGGCGCGCGGCAGTGGCCGCTGGGGCAGACCCGCGCTGCCGGGGGCGCGGGGGCCGTGCTGGAGGCGTCTGCTGTGGTGGCAGGCCAGCTCCGCGGCAGCTGCAGTGGTGGAGGCACCGGGCTGGGCCGGGGTGGAGGGCCGGGCCCGGGCGGTGGCAGCAGGGATGGTATCACCGGTGGCAGCTGCGGGGGGGGGGGGGGGGGGGGCGCACGGCCTCGGCAGCGGTGGTATTGGCGGCGGCAGCTGGGGAGGAACGCGGGCATAGAGAATAAGACCCGTTGTCCCCTCCGAGGCGACGGCCGCGACCCAGGCGGCGGTGCTGGCCCAGGGGCGGCGGCGGCAGCCTCGGAGGGAGTGGGGCCATTGGTTTCCAAAGAGCAAATGTGCTCCCTGCCCTTGCAGGGAGACCACGGAGGTGGCTTTTCACTGCCACATCACAGGGACTTACAGTTACAAACTATTTAGAACATTAATATACTTATTATATAACAATTAAGGGGATTTAAACACTTTAAACTTTTAACATATAACCAGGAATCTTTTTAACTTTATTTCTTTCAAGCCAGACATGAGAATGAAACAGTCTTCAAGATTTTGTTTTTCACTTTTCTCACATTGTTTGTTTCTTATCTTGTGCCCAGCCGAGGTCTGTTCTGCTGCTCAGACACAGGATGACTCCTCCCAGCTGGGAGGTCGCTGCCCTCTTATACAGATAATTACGTGTCTCTTATTTACAATTACGTGCCAGTGCCTATTACCTATACTAAAAGGGTCATTTCTACTTTGACCCAATCCCCTTAAACTACTTTGTGCCATCATCACTGCAGAAAATGGACGCCAGGGGAGAAGGAGAAGAACCCAGGGGCACCGCCTTAAATCCTCCATCTTGTCCCCCATTCACTTCCATCCTAAAAACCCAAAACTACACAATTTTCCACCTGGTGATAAACTACACTAT
Organism: Zosterops lateralis; assembly: GCF_965231275.1. Lineage (NCBI taxonomy): Eukaryota > Metazoa > Chordata > Aves > Passeriformes > Zosteropidae > Zosterops > Zosterops lateralis. Next base: position 8,580,131 of record NC_139801.1, read on the forward strand.
TGTCTGTCACACCTTTGTGACTTGTAATTCTTCTCTCAATGTTAGAAGCTTTTTTCCATGGACTGAAGTCAAAGACTGTCTCTTCCTGAGCTCTGTGCCAGGGTCTGCAACCCCTCTGTACAGATCTCAAACCCTCTTTCTTGGGTCCCAGACCTCTCTGCCGAGGTCTGTGGCCTTCCAGGGCGACCAAAGGAATGCCCTGGACTCCAACACACTACTGTCCACACGTACAGATGTCTCTCGATTGGCTAAGTCATTTGTCCATCAGACAGGCACACACCTTTCAGGGTGCCTAATTGGTCAAGTGTCCATCATCACATTGTGCGTCCTCTAAGTTTTGCAATTTCTGTAGACAGTTTCCCAGGCTCTTGGTCCTTATTTTAGTCCTGTTGTCATTTCAGTAGCCTTGATGAATTCATGAGAACTATGAAAACAATACTGCAGGTGGCTTCTTATCTACAAACAGTTTGGCTGGTACAGAGAATGGCCTAAGTTATTCAGATACATCGCTACAGCCGGCTCCGTTTCAGAGGCTGCAGGCTGGCTGCACTGGCTCAGTAGTTGCTCATGCTGTTTCATGATTTTTAAGTGTTTTTCAGATTTCCAGGCAATGTTTTTTGAGATTTGTAAGGAGCCTCCTCTATACTGCAGAATTTGGATGCAGTTCCAGTTCTGGTCATAGAACCACTCCAAGAGTTTGCTGACTCCAAAGCACCTTATCCTGACAGAATTTTGGAGGAGACCAGTTATTATGAGTTCAAATAATCTTTATCCCAAGATTCTTAAGAACCTTGTTTTATACCATGTCTAGGGTATTCTCTTCCAGTTAGAGCTCAGGCAGTGGCTGAGCCTTAGCTCTTCCTGGATGAGAAAAATTGCCAACAGGCCCAGATGTTTTTGCATCAAAAACTGCATAAGAGTTATTTGACTTGGCAATTTGACCTGTAAATATGACAGCTGAACCAATCTTTGGAGTGAACCTGAGACCCTTGCCTGGGAAAGGTGTCCAGGTCTTCACTGGAAACAAGGTTTTTCAGCTGTTTGCAATTTCTGGGCTCATGGTGCAGTTTTTAGTGTTTGATAATAATTTGATTTCCCATGTGATGTTGATTGGGTCTATTATTTGACTGATTTCTGATTACTGCGAGGTTTGTTTCCTACATGTGTTATTTTGCCTTGATGTTTTATCTTGTGTATAACCAGAGTCATACATCTCATTTTTAAAGAAATAAATAAAAAAGGGGAACTTAGTGCCCTATGAATGTTTGAATAATTGTCCTGGTTTAGGGCAAATTTGGGAGGAAACCTCCGAATGGGATTCCTCAGGAAGGCAAACCCAAATGGCCCCTCCTCTTCTCAGCTGGTCCAGGAAAAGAATTTCCTTGGAGAAAAGTGGAAAAAACTATTTATTTAACAAACAAACTGCCCACAAGCATAAGAAATGAATAATATGAAACAATAAAACTTCTCGCTGCTCCGAAGAGAGATGGCAAAACTGAGAGTCCTTGCTGGGAGTTAGCTCAGTTCTTTCAGTCTCTTATCAGTCTCAGTCTCTTTGGCGCTGGAAAATGCCGAGGTCCAGGCCCCGGTGGGCCACAGGTGCAGCTCTTGGTGCTCCTCTGGTTTTTTTTAGTCCAGAGCAGATTTAAACAGTCCTAAGAAAAAGGAAAAAACCAGTCTAGGAAGCTTTTTTGCCTCAGCTAGATAGACTAGCTTAAAGGAAAAAAAACCTCTGACCGCTGTCTGTGCGTTCGATGAACACACAGTCCAAGGATGAAGAAGAAGTGCAGAGGAGTGAATAGTTTTTCAAAACAAACTGTGTGCTTCTTGTCTCTGCTCACTTCCAGAACCAGTCTTAAAGGTACAGAACACACAGAACAGACAATTGGGGATACAAGCATCATAATCACCCTAGGACAATAATACAAGACGTACATTAGAATTTTTGACAATAGATAATTCTGAATAATGTAACATTTATACTAGAAATTTGAAAAAGGAGTTACCAAATCCGAATTTCAATTGAGTAACAACAGTAAAGCCTAATTGATTTATTAACTTAAGGAGAAGATATGCCTCTGTTTTATCATCAGCAGGTTCAAAGCCATCACCTATTCAAAATTTGATCAGACACTGATCACCTCCAAAGAATGAGGCCCGGTGAAAAGGAAAACAAGGTCAGAAGAAGGACTGTCAAGACAGTTATGTCTGGAAACTACAGGGACAATTTGACAACAAAAGCCCTATGTTAACATCATAGTGTTGTTTTTCTACTGATCTTCTTCAGTTGTTCCTTGTTTCAGGATTCAAGAAGACATCCAGAGATATCAGGATCAACATCTTCAGCTGATGGACCTTTTCCTGAGTTTCAGTTATCTGGACTTTAAAGCAAGAGTCATTTATCTTAATTTTCCTAAAAAGGTGTAATTGTACCTCATGTAATATCTCACATGCCTTTGGTGTGTCTTTGCAGATACCAAAGGATGTGGTTTTAATTTGTGGTGATTAGGGTCATGCAGATCTTTGGGAATCTGGTTCTATTATTTCTGTATTCCTTTTAGCACCTAAGAGGATTGTAGCTCAAACCCAAGTTCATCTATATTGCATCCTGCACAATTGGAGTCATACCAATTTACTAGGTTTCATGACAGAAGGTAATGCCAAGGCTAAAAAGTTCACTAACCCTGCATGGGTAGCACCTCAGCCTGACAAAATTGTACAGGCCAAAGCATCACATGATTTTCTCCATCAAAGTGCACATGCCCTACAGAAGCAGTTTCAGTTAACACCAACTGAGGCTCGTGACATTGTCAGTTCTTGAGCTGACTGTCATGAATTTGCTGCACCTTTACCAGCAGGGGTAAACCCAAGAGGCCTAAAAGCCTTGCAGCTTTAGAAAACGGATGTCACTCCTATTGCTGAATTTGGCCGATTTAAATATGTGCACGTGTTCAGTAACACCTTCTCCTCTGCTATGTGGGCATCTGCTCACACCGGAGAAAAGAGTTGCGATGCTATTGCTCATTGGAAGATGGTTTTTGTAATCTTAGGTATACCTTCTTCTGTGAAACTGATAATGGTTCCGCCCACGTCTCTATGCTCTATTAGAATAAGTCTGACTGCTTGCAAGAATGAACAGCAAAGACTGATGTTGGTGCATGAAGAATTCAATGGCATGTTGTCCTGGTTTAGGATAAATTAGAGGAGAACCTCCAAAAGGAGTCCCCTAAAAAACAAACCTCCACCACCCCTCCCCCCAGCCCTGGGTTTGGGAAGGAATTCCTCAGAGGAAAAGTGGAAAAAAACCTGTTTATTGACAAATGAAAAAACACCACTCCCCAACACAAGGGAAAAGGAAACAACCCCAGATGGTACTCAAGTGTCCTGGTTTGGGTTGAATTAGGGGAGAACCTCCAAAGGAATCCCCTAATAACAAAACCTCTACCACCCCTCCCCCAGCCCTGAGTTTGGGAAGGAATCTCTCGCACAAAGTGGAAAAAACCGGTTTATTAACAAATGAATAAACACCCCCCGACACAAGGGAAAAAAGAAAAGAAAAAGCTCAGGTTACTGTGAGGGGGAGGGCGCAGAGCTTCTTTCACGGGCCCCGGAGATCCTTGGACTCCTCCGGTCAGGTCGGGTCCGGTGCCAGTCCAAAATCTTAAAGGGGAGGGGGGAAAGGGAAAAACAAACAAACAAACAAACAAACAAAGGCACAGAGGTGGCAGAAGGAGACAAAAGGAAAAGGCAAAAAAGAGCAGAAATTGCAAGCAGCAAAAAGCGGACCCAGCCGCCTGGAAGCCAGAAGCCAAGCAGAAAGGAGAGGAGGCAGACAGTGCCCGCCCAGCTAACAGGAAAGCAGGGACAGCTGTTAGACATAACAAGGGAGTCCACGATATGGGATAGAGAGCACTGTCAACCCAGGACATTCCACCCCTTATCCCATACGTGGACACACAATAAAAAACTTCCATCTCACTTACTCAGACCTTGGACACTTACACATTTCCATTCGTCTTACTTGCTCAGACCTTTGACACTTATACGTTTCCTTCTGTTTCATGTCTGAGTGATCTAATGTACAGACAATGGTAGTAACATTCAGCACATATGAGTTTCACCCCACATTCAGATCTCCCTGAGGTACACATCGTGTTGTTCCATCTTTCTGCATTATCCACCACGTATAACCCGGTCCTTGAGCAGAGACAATTCCACGGATGGGTTTGCCTGTACTCGAGGCAGGGTTGATCCATACTGTCTTTCCCAACAAACCTCTAACATGGGCCACTGGAGCTTTATCTCCATCTACTATATTAAGGAGCTGGGACTGAGCAGGACCCGCTCGGTTGGTAGAACCTCGGGTGTTAACTAGCCAGGTGGCCTTTGCTAAATGCTGCTCCCAGTTCTTTAAGGACCCCCCACCCAATGCTTTCAGGGTGGTTTTTAACAACCCATTGTACCTCTCCACTTTACCTGCAGCTGGTGCATGGTAGGGGATATGGTAAACCCATTCAATGCCATGTTCCCTCGCCCAGGTTTTAATAAGATTATTTTTAAAATGAGTCCCGTTGTCTGACTCAATTCTCTCGGGAGTACCGTGCCTCCAAAGGACCTGCTTTTCAAGGCCCAGGATGGTGTTGTGGGCTGTAGCATGAGACACAGGGTAGGTTTCCAGCCATCCCGTGGTGGCTTCTACCATGGTCAGCACATGGCACTTGCCTTGGCGGGTTTGAGGCAGTGTGATGTAATCAATCTGCCAGGCCTCCCCATACTTGTACTTAGACCACCGCCCTCCATACCAGAGGGGCTTCATCCGCTTGGCTTGTTTAATGGCAGCGCACGTCTCTCAGTCATGGATAACCTGAGAAATGCTGTCCATGGTTAGATCCACCCCTCGGTCTCGTGCCCACTTATAGGTGGCATCTCTACCTTGGTGACCTGAGGCATCATGGGCCCATCGTGCTAGGAACAACTCTCCCTTGTGCTCCCAGTCAAGGTCTATCTTCAGCTCCCCTATTTTTGCAGCTTGATCTACTTGCTGATTGTTTTGCTGCTCCTCATTAGCTTTACTTCTGGGGACATGGGCATCTACATGGCAAATCTTCACAGGTAGTTTCTCTAACCGGGTAGCGATATCTTTCCACTCTTCAGCAGCCCAAATTGGTTTTCCTCTACGCTGCCAATTCGCCTCTTTCCATTTCTTCAGCCACCCCCACAGAGCGTTGGCTACCATCCAAGAATCAGTATACAGCTAGAGCCTTGGCCATTTCTCTCTCTCTGCAATACCTAGGGCCAGTTGAATGGCTTTGAGTTCAGCAAATTGACTGGATCCACCCTCTCCTTCAGTGGCCTCTGCGACCTGTTGTGTGGGGCTCCATACAGCTGCTTTCCACCTCTGACTCATCCCTATGACGCGGCAGGAACTGTCGGTGAATAAAGCATAACGTGCTTCCTCTGCCGGCAGCTGGTTGTATGGCGGAGTTTCCTCAACCCGAGTCACTGGTTCTTGTTCTTCATCTGCGACGCTGAAGCTTTCACCTTCGGGCCAGTTTGTAATTACTTCCAAAATTCCAAGGCGATTCAGTTTCCCAACTCGGACGCGTTGTGTAATGAGGGCAATCCACTTACTCCAGGTGGCATTGGTGGCATGGTGGGTGGAGGGAACCTTTCCTCTAAACATCCATCCTAGCACTGGTAGTCGGGGTGCCAGGAGCAGTGGTGCTTCCTTACCGATCACCTCTGAAGCAGCTTGGATTCCCTCATAGGCGGCCAAGATTTCCTTTTCCGTTGGGGTGTAGTTATCTTCAGACCCCCTGTAGCTCCGACTCCAAAATCCCAGTGGTCGGCCTCGGGTCTCACCAGGTACCTTTTGCCAAAGGCTCCAGGACAGACCATGACTCCCAGCTGCAGAGTAGAGCACATTCTTCACATCTGGTCCCGTTCTGACTGGGCCGAGGGCTACAGCATGAGCAATCTCCTGCTTGATCTGGGTGAAAGCTTGCTGCTGCTCAGGGCCCCAATAGAAATCGTTCTTCTTGCGGGTAACCAGATAAAGGGGCCTCACAATCTGACTGTATTCTGGAATGTGCATCCTCCAGAAACCTATGGCACCTAAGAAAGCTTGTGTTTCCTTCTTATCCGTTGGAGGGGACATAGCTGTGATTTTGTTAATAACATCCGTAGGAATCTGACGCCGTCCATCTTGTCACTTCACTCCTAGGAACTGGATCTCCCGAGCAGGTCCCTTAACTTTACTTTTCTTAACAGCAAAGCCGGCTTCCAGGAGAATTTGGATGATTTTCTCTCCTTTTTCGAACACTTCTGTTGCTGTGTTTCCCCACACAATGATATCATCAATATATTGTAGATGTTCTGGGGCCTTATCCTTTTCTAGTGTGGCCTGGATCAGCCCATGGCAGATGGTGGGGCTGTGTTTCCACCCCTGGGGCAGTCTGTTCCAGGTGTACTGCACTCCCCTCCATGTAAAAGCAATCTGAGGCCGGCATTCTGCTGCCAGAGGAATAGAGAAAAATGCGTTTGCGATGTCGATAGTGGCGTACCACTTTGCTGCCTTGGACTCCAGCTCATAGTGCAGTTCCAGCATGTCTGGTACGGCTGCACTCAGAGGTGGAGTCACTTCATTCAAGGCACGATAATCCACAGTCAATCTCCATTCTCCGTCAGATTTCCGCACCGGCCAGATGGGGCTGTTGAAGGGTGAGTGGGTTTTGCTGACCACCCCTTGGCTCTCCAGCTCTCGGATCATCTTGTGGATGGGGATCACAGCATCTCGAGTGGTTCTATATTGCCACCGCTGCACTATTGAAGTGGCAATTGGTACTATTTGTTCTTCTCCCTTCAAAAGTCCTACGGTGATCGGGTTCTCAGACAGTCCAGGCAAGGTGTTCAACTGTCGAATGATTTCTGCCGTCACAGTTGCTACTCCAAAGGCCCACCTGAACCCTTTCGGGTCTTTAAAATACCCACTCCGGAGGTAATCTATGCCCAAGATGCATGGGGCCTCTGGGCCAGTCACAATAGGGTGTTTCTTCCACTCATTCTTAGTCAGGCTCACATCTGCCTCCAGCAACATATAGTCCTGTGATCCCCCGGTCACACCAGCAATAGAAACCGATTCTGCCCCTACATATCTCGATGGGATCAATGTACACTGCGAGCCAGTGTCAACCAAAGCCTTATAGTCTTGTGGCTTCAATGTGCCAGGCCAACGAACCCACACAGTCCAGAAAACACAATTTTCCCTAACCTCTACCTGGCTAGAGGCAGGGCCCCTCTAAGCATGATTATCCTTCTTTCCTGGAGTATATGTCTTAGAGGTTCCTTCAAGGGGATCGGACATGTCATCATCGACATCATACTTGACATCCTGGCTGCGAACAACTGGAGCTGCTCTCTGTTTATTGAGACTTCCTCTTTGAATCCTACCTTCCTTCAAATTACGTACCCGTTGTGCCAGAGCAGCAGTGGGCTTTCCATCCCATCTCCTCATGTTCTCTCCAGATTCACGCAAGAAGAACCACAACTCAGCTCGTGGGGTGTACCTTCTCTCCCCATCAAAGGAGCGCCTGCGTTGGATACCAGGGCCTCTAATTTGCACAGCCGAGATTTGGAGGAAGTCCTCCTTAATCTCTTCCCTGAGTTTCCTATGATTCTCCTCTATTTTGTCCTCTAATTTCTGCAGTCGTGTTTCACAGCTGCAATTCTGGCATGAGTTGGGCCATGTACAGCATCAGCATATGCTTTTTCGCCATATCGAGCAGTCTCATCTGTCTCCTCTCGCTTCATTATTGCTAGAGCAGAAGCGTATTCAGATGGCCCAAGTCGCACAAGTTTCCTCCACATTACAGGTGTACATGCTACCAGGTCTGGATTCCTAGTTGTTACATCATCTGAAAAAATAAGCTCTGCTACTGCCATCTCTCTCAGACGTTGGATCCCCTGTTCTATGGTCCTCCACTGTGTCTGCTGCAAATAGAAGTCATCTGCACACAGGTATCTTTGTGCTATACCGTCCAGAATCCGTTCCCAGAGGCTGTGAGGGCTGGCCTCCCTCATCATGCCCTGCTCAATAACAGGGTCAAGCAACAGAGATCCCAAATGCCTCGCTTCAGTGCCATCCAGAACTGTAGCCTCCCCTGCAGCATCCCAAAGGCGGACTAACCAACTTATTATAGATTCATCAGGTTGTCGCCTCTAATCCTTTCTCAGGCCTCGAAGGTCCTTTAGGGAAAAGGAATCAATATTGGCTCCAGAATCTACACCCCTCAATGTGGTTTCCGATTTTGGTGAAGGTCCTTCTCCTGGATTATCATCATCATCCTCCACCTTGCGATCGGTCTTAGTTGTACACTTTCCGCCTCTTCTATTAGCAGCAACAGCCCTTGGTTGAGCCCTGCTGTCTGATTCAGCTACTGGCCTGGGGCCTGGGATATTAGCTGCAGCCTGAGTGATTGGGATAGTAACTAGTTTATCTCCCTGTTCCCTGTCTTCTGTCTGCTGCCCTTCAGTATCTAAGAGAGTACGATAAACATATGCCAGGGCCCAGCTCACTGTAATAATCCTTTTCTCCTTGGTATTACCCTGGCACTTCTCTTTCAAATACTTTGCCACCTCAGCTGGGTTCTGAATTTGTTCAGACGGAAAGTCCCAGACTATAGGATCAGAGAATTCCTTTAAAATTTGGCCCATATCTTCCCATTTCCCACTCCACTCAAGATTTCTCCTACTTGGCCTTGCCCCTAACTCAGAAGTCTCATTAGCCCCTTTGGAAATCTCAGCTTTCATTTTATATAAACTGCAGACAGTATAGAGAACGCTTACTAAATTAAATGCCAGAAAGATGGTCTCTTTAACACTCAGGGGAAACTGAACATTTTCTAATAGAGATGTAAACGATTCAAAGGAGAAGAAGGAAAACAGAGGCTGAAAAACCTCTTCCCCTGCTTCTCCCCTAACAAACTGAGTGCACAACCATAACAACAAACCATACACTCCTGGAACAGATTCTAGCATTTTATAGCCCTCCTGTAAGTCATCACAAACAAGCCTAGCCCAATGAATATTCTGGTTAGTGCCCCACGGCTACAAGAACTACGTATTAGAGACAATACCAGAGCTATTTCTGGGTAAGGAAATAACCCTATGTACCGCAAAGGTATTAAGACTTCAAAAAGCCCTAGGGACCAGAAATACCGGCAGACTTCCACCCAAAATGGCATTATGAGTTCAGAAAAAACCATACCAATACACCCACAAAACAATTAGAACCACAAATATTATTATTAAGGTTTTTTCCACTTTCTCTGGCCCTTTCCCAGCCAATGCACCAAAAAGTGTCTTGGTTTAGGATAAATTAGGGGAGAACCTCCAAAAGGAGTCCCCTAAAAAACAAACCTCCACCACCCCTCCCCCCAGCCCTGAGTTTGGGAAGGAATTCCTCGGAGGAAAAGTGGAAAAAAACCTGTTTATTGACAAATGAAAAAACACCACTCCCCAACACAAGGGAAAAGGAAACAATCCCAGATGGTACTCAAGTTGCTGTGAAGGGAGGGCGCAGAGCTTCTTTCACGGGCCCCGGAGATCCCTAGATATTCCCAGGTCAGGTCCGGAGCTGGTCCAATGATCTTCGGGGGGGGGGGGGGGTGGAGTGGGATAAGAAAAGGGAAAAAAAAAAAAAACGGAAGCAGTGAAAGCCAGCAAAAGCCATAAGCAAGCCAGCAGCAGAAGCGAAAGGCAGCCCCGCCGTGGCAAAAACCGCCCGCCGGGGGGGAGGGGGGGTGTGCAGCTGTTAGACATAACGATGTAGTCACGATTGGGATAGCAGGCACTGTCAACCCAGGACACATGTGCAAAAGAATCTCCTTGATCATTCTAAGTCAGTGTCCGATTGAGGATCTATCTAGTAACTGTCAAATTTCTAAAGGGACCTCTTTTGCCATGTTTGTTCTCCTTCCTGCAAGGGTCCTGCAGGAGATTACAAACGCTGCCTTCTGCCTTTAAAACAAAAAGGGTGAATTGTGTGAACTGACAGTGGTCATGGAGAAAATATTAAGGCATCAGGCCGAAGCAGAGTCTGTGGGAATGCTTTCGCACACTGGGCTGTGAGAAGATGTTCCAAACAATTTCTATTCTTGCACCCGCTGTTTTAACCAACTTGTTTACTTGCAAAGATGTTTACTAAGAGGTGTTGGTCTGAAATGACCAATCAGTCCAATTGTACCAAAACACTGTATAAAAAGTATGTGCCTTTTAATAAACTTTGCTTTTAAGCTCTCCAAGAAGATTTGGAGTAACATCGTTATTAAAGTCATCCCGAATAATAATATATCCAGCACGGTCTCCTCCATGTCATCCCGCTTCATTATTGCTAAAGCAGAAGCATGTTCTTGTGGCCCAAGTCATACAAGTTTTTGCCACATCATGGATGTACATGGTACCAGATCTGGGTTCCTAGTGTTTAGGTCATCTGAGAAGACAATCTCTGCCACTGCCATTTCTCTCAAGTGTTGAATCCCTTGTTCTATGGTCTTATACTGGGTTTGCTGCATATAGAGATTGTCTGCACACAGATATCTTTGTGGCACACTTGCCAGGACCCGTGCCCAGAGACTGTGAGGGTCAACCCCCCCTCATGATTTCTTGGTTGATTACTGGATCATGTGACAGGGATCCCAAATGCCTTGCTTCAGTGCCATCTAGCATTGTAGCCTTGCCTGCAACATCCCAAAGATGGACTAACCAACTAATTATAGATTCATCAGGTCGTTGAATGTAATCCTTTCTTAGGCCATGAAGGTCCTTCATGGAAAAGGACTCAATAGTTGCTTCTGATCTTGTGTCAGTTGCTTTGACTTCTGATTTTATGTCAGGAGGAATTGAGGGTCCTTCTCCCACATCATCGTCCACATCTCGATCGGTTTTTGTGCACTTTCCGCTTTTCATGCTAGTAGCAACAGCCATTGGTTGAGGCTTACTGTCTGGTTTAGATACTAGCTTAGGCTCACTGTCTGGTTTAACTACTGGCTTAGCTACAACCTGAATAGCTGGGGTGTTGGCTGAAGCCTGAGTGACTGAGGTAGCTAGTTGCTGATTTATGTCCCTGCCCCCCTGCCTCTATCTGCTGCCCTACAGTATCTAGTAGCCTGCGATAAGCATATGCCAGGGCCCAGCTTATTGCAATGGGCTTTTTCTCCTTAGAGTTATCATGGCACTTCTCTTCCAGGTATTTCCCCACCTCAGTTGGGTTCTGTATTTGTTCATGTGGAAAGTCTCAGGCTTTAGGGTCAGAAAATTCCTTCAGGGTTTGGCCCATATCCTCCCATTCTCCACACCACTCAGGATTTCCCATGCCTGGGTCTACTCCTGTGCTAGGGGTCTCATCAGCTCCTCTGGACATCTCAGCCCTTAATGTAGAAAAGCTGCAGACCTTATAGAGGAAGCTTACCAGATGAAATACCAGGAAGGTGGTATCTTTAAAGTTCAGGGGACCCTGAATATTCTCAAAAAATGATGTAACAGATTCAAAGGAGAAGAAGGAAAGGAAAGGCTGAAAAGCTTCATCCCCTACTTCTCCTCTAAACTTCCTATAAATCATTATCACTGAGCCCAGCACAATAGCTATTCTAATCAGTGCCCCTCTACTGTAAAAACTATGTGTTAGGGACAATACTGGAGCTATTTCCAGATAAGAAAATAAACCTAGGGACCAGAAAGGTATTAAAACCTCAAAAAAAGGAGTAGGGAACAGAAACACAGGAAGGCCTTTACCCCAACAGACATTATGAATTCAAGCAGCAACATGGCTACTGACTGCTTTATCCCAACACAGAGTAAGTACAAGCAAAATGCAATCAATACAATTTTTTTCCACTTTCTCAAGCCACACTTTGGGCACCAATAAATGTATATGACCTGCTTTAGGGCAAATTTGGGAGGAAACCTCCGAATGGGGTCCCTGCAGAATAGCAAATTCAAGCAGCCCCTCCCCCAGCAGGTTCAGGAAAAGATTTCCTTGGAGAAAGGTGGAAAAAACTGTTTATTTAACAAGAAATTATCCACAAGCATAAAAAATTATTAATATGAAACAATAAAACCTCTCACTATTTGAAGAGGTGGCAAATTTAGAAAGTCCATGCCGTGGAGTGTAGCTCAGCTCACTCAGTCTCTTATCAGTCCCTCTAGCGCTGGAAAATGCCAAGGCCCAGGTCCTGGTGGGCCACAGGTGTGAGCTCCTGGTGCTCCTCTGGGTTTTCAGTCCAGAGCAGGTTTGAACAGTTCCAAGAAAAAGGAAAGAAACAAAACAGTCCAGGGAACCTCTCTGCCTCAGCTAGCTAAAGCCCACTAAAAGCAAAGGAGATCTCTGTCTCGCTGTCTGTCCGTGCTCCAGACAACACAGTCCAGGAGGAGAATGTGGAGGAGTGAATGCAGTTTCTGAAAACAAACTCGGAGCTAGCCAAGGGTCTTCCGAATCCCCCAACTTATTCAGTCAAGCACTAGAAGTACTACAACTTTTCTCCATCACACCTGAAATAAAACTTATGCAATATGTAGATGATTTGCTTCTCTCAGAAGAGGAGGGAAAGAAAGTCTGGGAATCCACCACAGCATTACTAAATTTTCTGGGAAATCAAGGACTTTAGGTATCAAAAGGGAAACTTCAATTTTTAGGGCATGAAGTAAAATACCTAGGACATGTAATTTGTCAAGGGAGCCGGTGACTGAACCCTGAAAGAATTACAGAGATAATCTCCCTTCTATGGCCGAAAACTAAAAGGGAAGTCAGAAAATTTTTAGACTTGTTGGGATACTGTAGACTATGGATTGAGTGGTACACTCAGACCATCAAGTTTTTGTATGAAAAGTTAATAGAAGAAGAGATTAGGTGGGAAAAAGAAGATTAGCAAAAGTTTGAAAATTTAAACCAAAAATTAGTCAACGCACCAGCATTCTATTTGTAGATGTAAAAAAAGGGGTAGCACATGCAGTACTAGCCCAAGACTGAGAAGGATCAAAGAAACTGTTAGCGTAGAAAAACACATAATCACAGAATGATTATATGCGGTGCTTTATTGAAGAACTCTGGGAATCAGGGGTTCAGGACCCAAATCTGACTCCAACATGGGTTTGGAATGGACGCGGTTTTATACCCTCTCGTTACAATAACTACATATGTTAATTATTAAACTTACATTGTTCTATTATATTACATTGATCTTATCCAAGCATGAATTTTGCAAATATTGATTCTCATGATCCTTGTTTAAGATAATAACCATATTCAGTTACCAAACAAATGTTACAATTGAGAATCATGTCTTTTATCATATGATGATTATGTAGGTACAGTTCCACCCGACCTAGTAAAGAATACCTAACTTTATTTCCAAGGCCTACGTGTTTAACTAAGAATCACACACATCCCCCCCTTACCCTTGATTTATTACATAGGCAAAGTTATACTTGATTTGGTTAAGACAATGGAAGCTAACATTCCGTTCTTGCTGCCTCGGCCGTTCCAGGCCTCACCTTTCTAACCACCTCCACCACGTCCCAGTTACCCGTTTACAATTCTTACAATTAAAAATCCTTTTAACCCTATACTATCAAAACCAGTAACCTATTTATCAAAAAATGCTAGACCCTGTCAGCTGGGGGTGGCCAACCTGCATTCAGGCAGTGACAGTGACTGTCCTACTAGTGGAGGAAAGCAAAAAATTAATGTTTGGAAGAAAGTTGAAAGTATATACCTGTCACAGCTAGTCTATAGCTAGACAAAGTAAATCTGGTCATAACAAGTCCAGTCCAGCTGACCTGGCTTATCCCTAAAGTCCCTAGGTGAATAAGAGAGCTCGTGCAGAAACCTTAGCCAATCATAGTGTTGGAGGTTAGGTTTGTTCCTTTTTTACTTTAAAGAATTCTTTCCCCATAAGTTACCAAGGAGACTAAGTGTTGGATACTTAAAGAGTACTTGACCAAAACAAAGAGGTGGCCAAAGCTCGGTTGGAGAGATTTTTCTTTATCTGTTGTAACTCCAGAAGGGAGGGGGTAACTGCCTTCTCTGATAACAAGCCAGCTGTTAAAAAACGAGTGGGGTATTGTTTCTTATCTCTGCTCAGTCTTCCACTGCCTCCCAAGCCAACTGTTAAAACCAGATGGAGTAGTGTTTCTTATCTTTGTTCACTCTTCCACTACCCCCATGAGAATATCTTCTGTTAATGGACCATTAAAGCTCACCAATGACATGACACATTTCATCATCCTATTGTAAGATGCTCTACCCAGGGAGGAGGAGCCAAACCATTTTCCACCTAGATAAAAAGGAGCCACAAGTGTCACCAGGCATCCAGTGTTCCCACGGGACTCCCAAAGGAAGACCAGACCCATCTCTGGATCCTTGGCTCCACAGGATCATCTCTGCTTCCAACAGGACCACATCTGCCACTCCAGGAGGGCTGACTTTTGGACTGTTTCCAACACCCTGATCAACAGGGCATCATCTTGTATTTCTGACTCTGTCAGGGTTTTCTGGGATTTCTTGTTTGTTTGCTTATTCTTTTGTACTACAACATTTGTATTTTTAATATCCCTAGTAAAGAACTGCTATACCTATTCCCAAAATCTTTGCCTGACAGCCTTTTAATTGCAAATTTATAATAATTTGGAAAGAGGGGGGGGCTTACATTCCAAGGGAGACTCCAATCTTCCCTGACAGATACCTGTCTATCTAAACCAAGACACATAGTCAGTCCAGAGAGCAGACATATCACTGGTCAAGGAGCTGGGCAGGGCTAAGACTCAGACCAATCAGTGTCTAGATCCAGGAGTTTTGAACTCCCTATATAAGAAGATTTCAAACAATAAAACAGGCTGTTTGTCTCATGATCAAGAGGACTTGAGTCATGATTTCTCTCTCCCTACCTACGACCGTCGCATAATATATACCTCACACTCAGGAATATACTAAGTCAAAAAGCTGAGAAATGGCTTTCCGATTCCTGAGTGTTGAAGTATAAAGCCATTTTAATAGATAATGATTTAGAGCTTACTATAGATAACCATCTCAATCCTGCCCAGTTTTTATATGGAGATCTGGTAGAAGGACTAGTGCATAATTGACTAGAGGTTATTTACCAAACTAAGGTAAGAGAAGACCTAAGAGATCAACCACTCCAAGGGGGAAAACAATGGTACATCAGTGCATCTTCGAGGGTAATACAGGGGCACTGGCTGTCAGGGTACACTATAATCAATGAAGGTTTAGTA
Organism: Zosterops lateralis; assembly: GCF_965231275.1. Taxonomy (NCBI): domain Eukaryota; kingdom Metazoa; phylum Chordata; class Aves; order Passeriformes; family Zosteropidae; genus Zosterops; species Zosterops lateralis. The sequence continues at coordinate 8,595,416 of NC_139801.1, forward strand.
GCCATAGAAAAGGGAAAGTTACCTTCCAACTGGTCAGCCCAAGCATGTAAGTTATATGCCCTAAAATGAGCTCTAAAAATATTAACACAAAAAAGGGGGACAATATATATATATATATTCAAAATATGCTTTTGGAGTAGTGCATACCTTTGAAAGAATTTGGGGAGAGAGAGGGTTACTAAATTCAAAGTAGAAAAGACTAGTTCACAAGAAGCTTATTTTGGAGGTATTAGAAACCTTACAATTACCAGAAGTGGCAAAGTTATATGTTGAAGGACATCAAAAAGGGATGACTCTAGAGGCACAGGGAAACAATTTAGCAAATTTGGAAGCTAAGAATGTGGCCAAGTCAGGGATGGAAAAATTAATGATAGTGTTAACTCCCATAGAAGAAGTGCAAGAAATCCCCATATTTAGTGAAAGAGAAGAGGGAGAACTCCTTAGAATAGGAGCAAAGAAAGATAATGAGGGGAAGTGGAGGTTACCGGATGGGAGACAATTGTTAAATAAACCACTTGCTAAGAAAATGCTAGAAGGCATGCGTGGTACAACACATTGGAGTACACAAGCATTGAGTGATCAGTTCCTAAGGGACTGGGACTGCATAGGAATTTTTAGAATAGCTAAGCAAGTAACTGAACAGTGTGTGATATGTCAGCAAGTGAATAGGAAAGTCATGAGGAAAACACCCAGAGCAGGGCGAGCACTAGCCTTACAATCCTTTCAGAACATCCAGGTAGATTTCACTGAGCTTCCTCAAGTACAACGGTGGAAATTTTTGCTAGTGATAGTAGATCATTTAACCCATTGGATAGAGGCAGTGTCCACTGTTAAAGTCAATGCCAGTACTATAAGTAAAACCCTTCTGGAATCAATCATTCCCCGATATGGGATGGTGAACAGGATTGATTCAGACCAAATAACTCATTTCACATCTAAGATATTATGTTGTGAGCCCAGCTTAGTCCAGGGCTGTGAGCAAAGGGGGCTGCGACACTTCCCCCAGAGTTCCTGGGTGTCCTTGGCACCCACCAGACGCTCCGGGTAGAAAATCACTAGACAGACTCCACGTGCCACCCCGAGTCACGTGTTTATTCACAGAAACCGAAAGCAATCTTAGCTCAAAGGCTTGGCAGAGGTGGAGTCCCGAGGCTGGCCTTGCAGCCATTTATAAACAGAGGGGTTTCGGGGGAGGGTACAAACACAATGAGCGATGGGAACACAAGGGGCGGGGGGCAACTTGAACCCAAGGTGGGAATGACTAGCATGGAGTAGGATTGACAAGGGGGGGTAGGAGGAACAATGGAGGAATTCAAAGGGTGAGTGACCTCAGCACACAGGAATGTGGCTGGGATCAAACCAACCACACAAGGAAGGAGAGGGGGGTTACAGAACAAACCATTTGAGGGACTAAAATTATGAAAAAATGTATTACCACAATATTACAGCAAGTAGTTTGAGCCCTAGGGGTAAAATGGGAGTTCCATACTTGGTGGCATCCATAGAGTTCTGGTCATGTTGAAAGGTTGAATCAAACTCTTAAAAGAACTCTACTTAACCTAATGATTAAAACCCAGATAACATGGATAAAATGCTGCCCTCTAGCTATGTTGAGAATTGGAACCCAATACTGGTCAGATCTAGGTGTGTCACCCTATGAAATGATGTTCAGACTACCCTTTTTAACCTCACCCCAGAGAGTTTCCACCTATGAGGAAGGGGAAGTCAATGCCAGAAAATGTCTATTGCACAGACCTTAGAAGGGCTAAGGCATAGAGGGGTAATTCCTCAAACTACTACCCTAGATTTCAGAATTCATAATGTTAATCCTGGAGATTAGGTAATGATCAAGTCATGGAAAGATCGGCCTCTAACCCTTCAGTGGGAAGGTCCTTTTCAGGTATTGCTCACCACTGAATCAGCTATGTGAACCGCAGAGCGGGGTTGGACTTACACCAACAGAATTAAAGGCCCAGTAGAAGAACCCAAAGAATGGACTATAACTTCCAGACCTATTGTGGCGGGCAGTGATGGTCAGAGTGCCGTGACCTTTCTAGAGAAGCATCCTTAGAAGGATGTCTTGGAGACACAGGCACATCCGCTGCTGCTGAGTGATTTAGAGCTCTTCAGTGAAAGCAGCTCTTCAGGGCAACACTGAAGGAAGAGATGGTGCCTTCGTATGGAGTTCTGCAGGAGGCTTTATTCAGCTTCTTCTTTGGAGGGGGTCCAGGGATGAAGAGCCAAAGAGTCAGAGGGAGCAGGGGTTTATATGGGAAAGGCAAGGGGACGGGTAGAACATTATGGCCAATCATCTGAGGGCTCAGGGGCAGAGCAAGCGGGAAGGGTCAATGGTGTACAATGGATTAACACAGGAACAGCAAAGCACACTGGGAGTAACACTTTTGCTTGCCATAACTTAGGAAGCTATCAGTGAGGGTTACTCCCTCAAGGGGAGTGTGGCGCGCTTGATCCTAAGGGCTGTCCTCTCTCCAGAGGAGTGTGGCTAACTTATAGTTTGGCCTATTGGCCTCCACAACTCCCCCTTCTTTGTTAATTAAAAAGGCTTCTCCCAAAGACTTTAACATGCAACGTTTCAAACAGCTAAACAAACATAAACCTACGAAAACAATCAAAAGAACCCATAAGATGTTTTTCACCACAGAAGCAATCCATCCTTTAAGTCCTCATCCCCTGAAGAGTTCTTGGAACTAGTCTTTGTCTTCCTTCTGAAGTTTCTGAAATCCTTGTTGCAGCATTTGGATACTTTTATGGATGGACTCACAGTGGCTGGAGAGGTTCATGCAGCACATACCCTTGAAGTCTTTGCAACCGTGCCCATGTGCCAGAAGTAAAAATTCTATCACTGCTGTGTTTTGTAGGGTGTCTGATGGTCTCAATATCGGAAAGTAGGCCACTAAGTGCTATGGAAGTAGCATTGGTTTGTTTACTTAAGAGGTACCCAAGATGGTCTAATTGGCCTAATGCTTTTGCGGCAGCTACCCAAGGAAGTAACACTGAAGCTGCTGTCCTTTTACTTCGACTCCAGTAAGTGATGTCATCTTACAATCTGCTTCAAAATAATGAATAGATCTTTTTTGCTTTACTTTTTCTTTTGTGTACTAATTTGATATTTGGTGCCAACAAAGTAAGCCTACCAATGCTACAAGGCCCACCTTTAATATGGGAGGGGATACCTGATCACGGTCTATCTCCACAAATGAGAAATGTACCCTGGGGCAGTTGGAGTGGGTGTTCACTGGACCATGAGTTTGTGGATGAAGTGTAATTACACCATTGAGTCTGATTTTTGTACACCAGGTGATATGGAGAGACATCTTTTCTGAGAACCTTCCTACTATTCTCAACTTCAATCCATGTTCTTAGTTGCCAGGTTTTCCATCTGGGCCTATAAAAAAACCTTGACACAATAATCCATTTTAACAGAGCCAAGGATTTCTAATTCTTGTGGGTCTTGTGCTGCATGTGGTAATTTTGGGGTCCAGTGATCCCAATGGTCAACAGGGTTACGTTTCCATTTGCCTTTTGGGAGATCACCCTGCATACTACGGATAGTATCCTCAGTTATTGGCCACACATCCGCAGGCAGCCCTACTAAACAGGTGGAAAACTGGTCATCAGGGCTGGCGACAGACAGGCACAGGGTGTCTTGTTTTACCGCTTTGGCTAAGGTGACCCATACCTTTTCTTTGGTTGTGCTGACAGCCACGCAATCACCATCAGTGACCTTGCAAGAATTCGGAAGACCATGCTGGAAGAGATGTTGGTCATTCTGGTGGTGGGATGCTTCTGTTATAGAAATATAAACCATGACTCTTAACTTGTAAAGAGGAGTTTTTTGCCTTCCCTCTTCCCATTCTGTTTTCCCCTTCTTTATTAATTAAAAACTGTGGAAGGGGGTGGGAAAGAGGGTTTAGGGAAGTTTGGGTTAGGGAAAGGAAGAAGGAACTGGGATATGAGGGTAGGTAGGATTTTGGGGGAAATATTTTGTTAGGAACAACTTGTTAAACTTGAAGAAGGCTTGTTTTAGGTTGAGTCATGTTCAGAGTTGTGTCTCCGTCTCTAGGCAGTGCTTCTTTGACTCTTTGGTTGACCTGTATTTGTCTCAGACACACTTTGGTATTTGTCTGTGGGAGCAGTATTTTCAGGGCCTAAGTAGGGTTTTATGTTTTTCTCTGGGAGTCATCTGGGGCCAGATGGCATTGAGACACAGACATACTCTCCCCCAGGTGATCAATTCATAAGGTCCTGATATTTGTTGGGTCGCTGGATCCTTAATGAGTACCAGCGGCTTCTCATTGAGGTTAGCTCTAGCTGAATTGGAGAAGTGCCAGAGTATGGAGGAGTTTGGCTCTGAGGAAGAACAACTTAGAAAGTTAATAACATAGAGAGGTTTACAGAGCCTCTCAACCGGAGGCAAAGTCTCTGTTCCTCCCTGCTGACGATCAAGGACTCACTTGATGGTCTGGTGAGTCCTTTTGACAATTGATTGACCTGTTGGAGAATGAGGTATGCCTGTGGAGTGTTTTACTCCCCACTGACTGAAAAAGTCCTAAGTTGTTTGGAGGAGCAAGCAGAGCTGTTATCTCTTTTAACTTGCTCAGGGACTCCCAGGGTGGCAAATGCAAGGAGAAAATGCCTGATGGTAAGTTTGACATCCTCCCCTGCATGGGCTGAAGCAAACACTGCTCCTGAAAACGTGTCTACAGATACGTGCATATACTTTTGTCTTCCAAAGGATGGAACATGGGTCATATCAGTCTGCCAAAGTTGGCAGCTGTTCAGGCCTCAGGGGTTGACTGCAGAACCCATAGAGGGAATCTGATAAATTTGACAATTGGGGCACAAGGCCACAATGGCTCTGGCTTGCTCTCTGAAGAGATGGAACATCCTCACAAGAGCTGGGACATTCTGGTGGTAAAATGCATGTGATAACTTTGCTTGGACAAATGTCTGGGACGTTGGCAGATTCAGTAGACATGGCTAGCACATTTGCTCTCCTGTTTCCCTCAGTGACAGCACCTGAGAGGTCGATGTGTGACGTCACATGCATTATATGGAATGATTGCTTTCTGTGGGAGGTAAGATAGACTAGTTTAGAAAGCAAACAATATAAATTTGAATTGGAGACCTCCTTTAAAAAGGAATGTTCTGGTCTCATAGCTACACCAGCTACGTAGGCTGAATTGATGACCAAATTGATAGGTTCTTGGAATTTCTCAAAGGCTCTGATGACAGCTGCTAATTCTGCAATTTGTGGGTATCCTTCTACTACTTGGACATCAGACTCCCACTTCTGGATCTTAGGATCCCTCCAAGTCATCACTGACTTGAGGGATGACCCTGAGCCATCAGTGAAAATGGTCAAAGCTTTTAGAGTTGTACTGCTTTGCATTAATTTGGGGACTAGAATGAAAGCTGAATTGAATAGCTTATGACTTGGCAGATTAATTGAAATTTGGCCTGTGTAGCTATCGAGAGTGAACTGGAGGCTCTGATTGGTCTGGAGCAAATGTTCTAGATCCCCAGTATTCAATGGGAGGTAAATACATGTGAATTCACACCCCATAAGAGTGCAGAGGCGAGCTCTAGCTTTTTTGATGAGTTCTGCCATTAGTTCTTGAGGGGTGGTAATAGTTTTGGTTGGTTGGTTGTGTGGAAAGACCCATTCTATAATTAACAGAGTGTTGGGCGATTGAAGAGATGGGGTCTCCATGGTTTGCATCATGAAGCCAATTTTATTAAACACTGCTGGTTTATATACCTTTCAAGCATAACAACAATATCTATGTTTCTAAGTATGTTTCTTAACTATGGGCTAGTACAGACTTGTACAGGCCTGTACTGTCTTGCATACAAATATACATACATACACCTTGATCTCTTCCTTCTTTGGCGTCTTGCCTTGAATTGCCAGGGCTTGTAGCCCTCTAGCACATCTACTTCTGTAATGAGTTCAGCAGTAGTTTGAGTCCTGCTTCCAAGCTGTATTCCCACAACAGAGGGTCTTTCAGTTGGGCGTTCCACTGAAAGACCAAGCCATGAAAATGTGGGGCCTTACCTAAAATGGCTAACTGGAGGAACAGGTTGGGCTCAAATTGATGAGCTTGGCTTGAAGACAGGGCCTCTTGGACTTTGGTGATGGACTCCTGGACTTCCAGCATGATGGTACACAGTGAATACAGATCCTCCCTTCTGCAGAGCAGGTTGAAGAGCAGTGCAAGGTCCTCTGTCGTTATCCGCAGCGGGAGATGCACCCAGTTGATGGACCCACAAAGCCTGTGGAGATCTCGCAGGGTCTTCGGGTCGTCCCGGATGGTCATTTGCTGGGGTACGACCGTCCGCTCATGGATTTGGAGTCCCAGGTAGGTCCAGGGGCAAGCGTGTTGGATTTCGTCTTCACAAATTTTGAATCCAGCTCCTTCAATGGCCTTTACTGTTCTTTTAAGTACTGTGTTTAGGTAAGTCTGATTTTGGGCACAAACCAGGATGTTGTCCATGTAGTGTAAAATTATGACTTCACGGAACAGTTATCTCAAGGGCAACAGAAAGTGGGAGACGTACCACTGCCATATAGTGGGCAAGTTCTTCATGCCTTGTGGCAAAACAAGCCAGTGGGAATGTTTGAGGGGACCCTGTTCATTAGGGGAGGGAACAGAGAATGTGAACCTGAGGGTGTCTTGAGGATGAAGGGGGATATTAAAGAAACAATCCTTTATATTGATAACAGCAAGTCTTCAGTCTCGGGGCAGCATGGTTGGTTAGGGCAGGCTGGGCTGCAGGGGATCCATGTGCTTAATGATCGCATTTATCCCTCTGAGGTCATGGAGGAGCCTCCACCTGTCCTTCCCAGGTTTCTTGAGGACAAAGACAGGGGAGTTCCAAGGGCTATTGATCTCCTTCATGTGGCCCTTGGAAAGCTGCTCCTCCACGACGGCTTCCAGAGTACACAATTTTTCACAGGAGAAGGGCCACTAATCAACCCACACTGGATGGTCCTGTTTCCAGGTAAGTTGAGGGATGGTAGGCGGTGTGTGGTCCTCAGTGGCCCCAATTAAAATCCCTACAATTGATATGGATGGAAGCCCCCCATTGGGACAATAGGCCCCTGCCCCAGAGTGTAATAGGTGTCCTCACTACAAATGGCCTGATAGTTGCCATTTTGCCCTCAAGACCCCCTACGATGACATTCCTCTTGCTCCTCATGAAGACTTCCACCCCTCTAATCCCTGAGATCATTCCCACAACAGGTTCTAGTTCCCAATTTGTTGGCCACTCAGAGTGGGCAATGATGGTAACAAATGCCTCTGTGTCTAGCATCCCAAAACAATGGATCTTTTCCCCCTTGTAGAATAGGCTACACTTTATGATTGGTTTGTTTGCACCTGCAGTCTGTGCCCACATGACGGTAAAGTTGGAGGGAACTTGTTCCAGATAGTCTTTTGGTAACCAGAAGGCTTGAGCAATTGGAGTCCCTGCTGCTAAAACAAGATGAAAATCTCATCTCTAGGACTCACAGTCTGCACCTCAGGTATTACGAAGATCTTGTCTGGTCCATGTAAAGTGTCTTCTGTAATTAAAATGTCTCAGGGACTGCCTAGTGGTCCTTTTTTTTTCTTGTTGGGATTCTATAAATACTGTACTCATCAAAATTTATTGACAATGAGATTACCAGCTGACACCGGGTTCCCACCTGTATTGCTCTGTATGCTTGATCTTCTGCACCGTGGGGTGGATCTTTGGAGGCGGTCTCTGGTCCTCGGAGATGGTGGGAAGAGCAGGATGGAATAGTCTCACATTTGATGTCGTTGCATGGGGCTGTCCCACGCTCAGCTGGAAGTTTCCCGAGCGTTGTTGGTACCTTGGCTGACTTCAGAGCCACTGGAGGTCCTTGCAGTTGTCTTCAAGTGGCAACCTTTCAGGGTAGTCTTTTAAAAAATGTCCGTAGTCATGGCAATTAAAACATCTGTTGCTACTTTTTTCAGCCACTACTATGAATGCTCCTGACACTGGTAATTCCTTGGCAACAGCTTGTGCTACTGTTTTCTCTGTATTGATATGTTTGGTGCAAGCCTCTACTATTTGTTTGATTGTAGGTTCGGTGTCAAGGAGTAGGCTTCTCAAAATTGCCTTGCATTCCACATTGGTATTTGCCATGGCCATTTTATTTAGTACTTCTTTTCTGGCCTCTGGGCTTTCAATTTGCCTTTCTAGGGAAATTTTGAGTCTGTCTACAAATTTGATAAATGTTTCATCTACCCCTTGTTTTATATCCATGAAACTCTGAGTTGGGACAGAGTCATTGGGTGTGAGGAGCAGCGATGTTTTTGTGGCAGAAGCTATGCCATGAAGTGCGTCTTCTGGTAGGTGTTGTGCCTGATCAGTGGGTTTTTGAAAGTCACCTTCTCACGCCATTTGGTCCATTGTTAAATTTGGTCTGTTGGGATCTTTTGAATTGGTGTCTGATAGGGTTTTGAGATTTTTTTCCACTGCCTTTCCCACAACATACTCAGCTGGGGAAAGGAGACAACTGACAATATTTTTAATGTCATGGGGGACCAATGTGTGCACAGAGAAGGTGGCTCTGAGAAAATTTTTGAAGAAATGGGATCCTTGACCATGCTCCTTGGCTGCCTTGCAAAGCTCTTTAAGTTCCCCACAGGGGATGAGCTCCCAAGAGGCAGGTGCTGTTCTTCTCCCCTGTTTGTACACAGTTGGGAAGGCTGAGATTTTACTTGCCAATTCCCAATCTCCTTCCCCAGTGGCTTCCCTTTGGGTCTTTGCCCAGTGATCCTCAGACCTAGAATCAGAATCCGAGGATTCGCTGCTCTCATCCTCTGAGGAGGGTGGAGGGCACTTTATTAGGGTGCATGGCCTTTTTGGGCGAACTGGAGTTGCCAAATTGTGGGTGGCAGTGAAAACCAAGATGGCTTCTTTCCGGTCACTGTCATGACCACTTCTGGTCCTGGTGTTATGGGGGTCAGAAGGGGGCTGACCCATGGGGGAGGAATCAATGGCAGAAGGGGAGGAGAAAGAGGAAGGGACGGGGTCCGCAACGGAAGGGGCATTGCTGATGGAGGGGGAGGTTACACCGATTGATGAGGGGGGAAGGGAGGAGCTGGGCGTGATGGAGAGCATGGGAAAAGGTGGAGGAGAGGCAGGGAAGTGGCCATTTTGTGGATCAAGGGTGGGAAAACTTGGAGGTAGAGGGGACAAAATGGCAGGGCTGGCCATGTTTCCAGTGCCATTTTGAGGGGTAGAAACTGTGGAGGATAGAACCAGGTATATAGGCATTAGAGATAGGTTGAAGGGAAATGCTGGGGTACAAATCCCCCTGGGCCCCATTCACACAGGCCCAGGAGTGTCCAAAGATGTAAGGACTGAGTTAAAACCTTCTGAGATTCTAAGATACAGAATTCCACCCAGACATGAGGTAGAAATGCAAGTTTAGTTTTAAATAGAGGATTTTTAAGTGCCTTAAAAATAAGAGCCTGTGTTGGTAAGTAAGAAAGAGACCTATACCTAATTTATAGTTCAGTGATATTGCCTTTTGCAAAGTAAGTCAAATTCTAGTCATAAGAAAAATAATATAACCTTGCTAGAAATTCCTAGATAGAACAGATAGAGCTATATGCCTAGAATTTGAGTAAGAATTTACGAAAATTAACGCACATCAATTTTAGCTTAGGATAGGTCCAACACTTTTGTAGAGTGTTTGTGTTTAAGCTTGATTGGCTAAAAATAGAATAAAATGCACTAAGAATGTTAGAACACTCTCGCTTAGGGAACACGGAATATGGGTGCTGTTGTTGCTGTTGCCTTTACTGCTGCTGATAAGGTGCTACCGCATCTGCTTGGGACTTAGGGACTTTATGTTAGAAGGTTTCTGCATACTGCTATGGACTCTAATAACTTTGCCTTCATGGGACTGATTTAACAATGCAATAAAGGACTTGCTTTTACAACTACCCAGCTTCTAGTCTTCAATGAAGATGCGCCACAATCTTGACGACAGAGAAAGTCCAGAGTGGCAAAGGGAGAGAAGGGATCGAGAGGCATCAGGGGACAGTAGCAACCCTGAGCTGAATAGCTACAACCGCCTGCCGATCACTTCTCAGATGGGGAAGAGGGTTCAGGAACACAGAAAGAGAATAAAAGGGAAGGGGTTTCTAACTGGGGAAACAAAACCTTTCCTGAAACATTCCCTGAAGCATTCCCCATTTTCTCCAATGTTTTAGCAATAAGTTGAAATAAAGGAAAGAATTTGGTGACTGATAAATCCTCATTCATTTGAACAACATTTAAATTTCTCCTCACATTGTCCCAAAACAAATTCAAACAAACAGAATCAGAATTTACATTTGGGAATTGCTTAAAAAGCCAATGAATAAATCTTTTGAGCTCTCCCTTAGAAAACTTAACTTTTCCCAAAGCAAGGGCAGCTGCAACTTGGATAAAAATGTCCCTTTGAGAAGAGCTAAGCTTTTGACAGCTTAGATTATTTCCCATCCTCACCCTTCAATACTGCACCCAGAAGCAAAACGAAAAACAAAAGAAGAAAGACCGCAATATAAAATTCACAACAACTCACTCACTGCCTTCAGGCAATCAAACCCACTGGGTCAACGAAAAACCACTGGGAGGGTTGTCACCCCCTTCGACTCGTCTCTGTCTGATGTTTTTGGAGGTCCTGGTCAATGACCTTCAGATAGCGCTCACTAGAACCTGAGGGGTTCCCCTTAGGGAAGTGGTCACAAGAAGAGTGGCTTGTGTCCAGCTGCACGGGGCAGCTGGAGGCACTTCTCCAGGGGCCTCCAGGCAGTTGCCCCACATTGGGTGCCACTTGTCGTGGCGGGAAGTGGTGGTCAGAGTGTGTAAGGGATGGTCCAAAGATCCTTCATCTGCCTGACGACTGTTGTCAAGGACAAAGACTGAAACCCCACGGACAGAGACTGAAAACACTAAAACCCCAACACTGGAGTTCTGACCTGGCTGAGGTGGGACCTCTGCCAAGTGTTGCCTGCAGATGTGTTAGCTGGACCAAAAAACTGGCATGCATTCCCATTGCAACCCATGCAAGAACAATGGGCAAGTCACAGTGGACTGGCTGTGCTCACTGCCGGACTGGTCTGTCCTGTACGTGTTCCCTCAACAAACCTCGTACCGATCTCTCCACCTTTTGGCCAACTGCCTGTCACTTTGGAAATACTATAAAGATACTTCTTAAGTTAACCAAAACTTGAGATCTCCCCACGGAAGAAGATGGATCTATTGGCGGACAGCCATGAGGACTTTATCTTGTTGCTTCGCGTATCTGTCTCTCAGGCCAGCCCAGCGTTCGGCTGGACCACCCTGCTAGGTCTGATATGCCCCAACAGTACCTTTGCGTGGGTCTTGGCTCCGCGGTACCTTTGCCTTGGCTGTCACGGCCGTGGTTCGAAAGAGGGGACACTCTTTAAGGCTCAGGAAGAAGGTTTTATTCGGGAAACACAGGGGCAGTCCCTGGTTCCAGGCCTGTGCCTCTGGAGAGTGACCCCGGGCCTGGTTTGCGAGGGGTTTTTGTTCAACAGAAATCTCAGGGGTGGGCACAAGTTACAAGACCAATGAAAACAAAGCAAGGTGGGTAAGGCCAAATGCAATACACAGCATTAACAAATCAGGTTAATTGGGGTGGGGTCCTGGGAGATCCACCAATCACTGTCCGACACCTCTCCAAAGGTTTTGGGCCTGGGGGATGATGGTCATAGGGGGGAGAATATACATTGTGATGGGGGAAAAGACAATGGGATGACCGAAACTCTGGGCAGAGGATTAGGTTGCCTTGGAAACTCTTATCAACTTCTGATAAGAACATTCCAAGCCAAGAACTTTACCTGGCTAGGGTTAAGGTCCAAATCACATCAAACCTACAACTAAAAAACCTATGAAACAATTTCAGCATCCCCACATTATCTCTTTTGTTGGTAGCTATTCCCCTCTCTTTCTTTCTCTCTATTCTTTGTCTCTCTCTCTTTCTCCTCTATTGCATTACCTTGTTATGGACACTCAATAAAGGTGCATTGTTTTGATTAAAACTGTAATTTTCTTGTGTCTTTTGCCCTCTGAGATCAATAAACAAACCATCAAGACCCTCGCTTGTATTAGCGGATCGTGACAGAGTGCTGCGACCCTCTAGGAGAAGCATCCTTAGAAGGACCTCCTGGAGGCACAGGCACGTCTGCTCCCGCTGAGTGATTTAGAACTCTTCAGTGAAAGCAGCTCTTCAGGGCAACGCTGAAGGAAGAGATGGTGCCTTCGTATGGAGTTCTGCAGGAGGCTTTATTCAGCTTCTTCTTTGGAGGGGTCGAGGGACGAAGAGTCGGAAAGTCAGAGGGAGCAGGGGTTTATATGGGAAAGGCAAGGGGACGGGTAGAACATCAAGGCCAATCATCTGAGGGCTCAGGGGTGGAGCAAAGGGGAAGGGTCAATGGTGTACAACGGATTAACATAGGAACAGAAAAGCACACTGGGAGTAACACTTTTGCTTGCCATAACTTAGGAAGCTATCAGTGAGGGTTACTCCCTCAAGGGGAGTGTGGCGCGCTTGATCCTAAGGACTGTCCTCTCTCCAGAGGAGTGTGGCTAAATTATAGTTTGGCCTATTGATCTCCACACACACCGGCTGAGACAGGATTAACCCTTAAGCAGAGAACAAGAGATAACCAAAGAAGCAATAAGATGTCCAAAAAGTGGAGTCAAGCTTCCACCAGCAATCTCGAGGACTGTTTTAAGTAGCACTTTGGGCAGGAAATTTAAACTGTATCCTGTATTAATATAATTCTCCTGTTTTTAATGGATGAGAATTGCAAGTATCTGTTAAGGGAAAGTACATGGGGAACAGTATTGGGTGCTAGAGTGTTTCTCTTTAGAATTGGCAAGTGGAGTAAGACAGGAACTAGAGGGCAAGACCAGGTTAGCCCCTATGTTCACCACCAAGAAGACTATATAGCCCTGCTGTGGGCAGCAACCTTGTAGGCATGGTAAGGTGGGGACAAGGAAGCTATACTGGACCTCTATCATTCCTCAATTGTCTTTTCCATCTGAAATTCAGTATAGGGATTAGAGGGCAAGATTGAGTTGGCCTCTGTACTCGCCATCAAGATATACCTGCTATGAGTAGCAACCTCATGAACATGGGAGATGGGAGTAAAAAGCCATACCAGGCCTCTGTGATTCCCTTTTGTCTGCTTCAACCAATTCATGCCACCAACTCCACCAACCATTGTGTGTAAGGAAAACTTGAAGGTTTTGTTCCCACTGTCCTCACCCACATCAACAGGTACTATTAAGACTCTTTCAAAATTAAATTTTGACTCAAGAAAAAAAAGATGAAAATTAATTGTTTGAGCCAAATGATTTATAGAAAAGGAAAAGAGGGGTTTGTTATAGATGGGTAATGCAATGGTTGGCTCTCACAATTAAGAGATGAATATCATGTGTATGTTAAGAGAAGTTTTATAGATGGATAGTTATGTTATTTTGATATGTTCTCCCCATAATCCTCTTTTCCTTCCCTGTCGGAGTCCAGGGCATCCCTCTGGGCGCCCTGGAAGGTCACAGACCTCGGTAGAGAGGCCTAGGACCCGAGAAAGAGGGTCTGGGTTCTGTGCAGGGGGTTTGCCTGGCACAAAGCCCAGGAAGACAGTCTTTGATTTTGGTCCATGTGGAAAACTTCCAAGCAGAGAAGAATTGCAAGTCACAAATGTGTAACAGATAGTAGTGTAGTTTATCACTGTGTGGAAGATTTTGTAGTTTTGGGATTTTTAGAATGTAGGTGCAAGGAGACAAGTTGGTGGAATTAGGGTGTTGCCCTAAGTTCTTCTCCTTTTCCCTTGGCATCCATCTTCTGCAGTGACGTGGGCACAAGGTAGTTTGACAGGATTGGGTCAAAGTAGAGATGACCCTTCTAGTATAGTTACTGGGCATTGGTATGGAATGGTAAATAATGGGTATGTGTTGCAAAATTTCTTAGGGGAAGAAAACATGATTTATATATAGATATTGATCTATCCTGACTGAGGCTTAACCTGAGGCCTAGCTGAGGCCTAACCTGAGGCCTTAGGCCTGTGATGCAGCAGAAAATTCTCAGTGAGCTGTGACGCAGTTAGAATTAGATATTAAGGTGTTTGGGAAAGATAATGGGGTGTTGAATGTCACTGAATGGAGTTGTTAGTATGCATGTGTTAGCCACCTTAAGAGTAAATCAAACAATGTGTGTTTGCATTCTTTCCTCGGCTGTGTGCCAATGAAAAGTTGTTACATGTATAAACTATGTAGAATAGTATATAAGCTGCTGCACTGCACGTAATAAACGGACTTCGTAGGATTAACCATAGTGATTGGACCTGTGTTGTCTCAGTCCAATCCTCTACTCTTATTATCGGTATCCCTGGCTTCAGGTATGTAGTTATCTGTATAAAGGCAGAGTGACCTCCCATCACGGGGGAGTCACATCATGTCCGAGCTGCTGTGAACACCTTGGCCGGACACAAAGAACTTGTAAGATAAGAATTAATAAACAACGTGAGAAACCAGGAAAATCAAGGCCTTGAGACTCCATTCTTGTGCCGAGCATAGACTCAGATTCAAAGCCTTCAGAGGTCTGAGAAAACAGAGACAGAAAAAAGACCCCCCTCGAACCACCAGCCTGAAATCTCAGGTCAGAGAGAAACCTAAAAACCCGAGATTTCCCCTCTGTATTATTGCCACTGGTCTGGGCATTGGGGGGAGGGCAGGCTTGTTACTAGGAGGCATGGCAACACCTGACCTCCAATCAAGTTGTAAGAAAGTGATCTCCACCAATAGATGGCAGAGAAGGAGTTAACTAACAAGACTTTGGGAGAAGCAAAGGGTATAAAAAGCAGAGGAGCATTTTGTAGAGGAGCACATGGCTGCTCGTCACGGAGACTCCCAGCACTGTAGTTTTTGCATATTCAGTCCCTTGTTGTATTTTGTTAAGGTTTAATAAACCTTTGAAATTTTAGAGGTGACTGTCTTTTCTCACACTACTAGTAGTTCCTTTTTGTTCTTATTCCTGTGTAGTATATAGTTTGTTTTAAGTCTTATGTCTGTTAGTTTTGTGTCTATCAAATAAATAATTCATTTTATAACAGACCAAATCAGCCACTATTAAAAAACTTGTGAACGACAGTGGGTTTTGTAGTGCTGGCCACCTCAATAAAGCTACTGCCTGCTGCCAAAGGCCTGGGCAAAAGGAAGGGACTTATCTAAACCCCCACATCTTTTCATAACAAGGCTAGATTAAAAAAAAAAAAAAAAATAAAAAATTAAGTAGCAAATACGAATTTTACAATATGTAACATTGCTGTGCATTTGTCACATATGAAGACAATTGCAATCCAATGTTTTTAAATTTTAAAAATTTATTTTTACACTTGTAATTGATGTAGATATTTAAATAAAGTAAAATAAAGTACAAGTCAGTCAATCTGAACTGAGTGATCAAGAGGGCTTCCACACTCCCTGCCCACCATACATCTGAGTGAAAGGAATAAGATGAATGTGTCTTTACAAACAGACAGTGTGAGTGCTTGTAGATAGGGCCAGAGACTAGTAGATAAGATAGCAGGGACTGGAGGATAAGACAGTAATGGGAAGAAGCATAAATTTCAGAAGAATGTTACTAATTGACACAGACAATTGCTCAACCAAGGCTGTGTTAAATTCCTGAACTTAAAGAAGAAGAACAGAGATACAAAAAAGGTGTGTATGTGTGTACATATCAGAGGGGAATATATAGTAGGTGATTTGGGAAGTCTGTACCTTCCACATACCTTAGCCCATGGGAAAAGGGAGAGGGTGATGGGGCTGGAAAATTAGGATAAAAAGGAGGCTGAGTTCTCCAACTGTTTTAGAGATCCCATGGAAAATGCCCATGGCCTCTCCCTTTGTTCATGAATAAAGTTACAGGACTCCTCTGTATCCTTTTTGGACATAAACCTCTGGTGACGTGAATTTTTTCCACATATGAGGTACAATCCCATCACTCCCTAGAGCCAGGGAAGGATGTCCAGAGAAATATGGATCGACTAACTTGTCATGCACATGCTAACTGCTAGGCAACTAACAAAGACCATGAGAAACTTACTAATACCAACAGAGTTGTTATAAATGAAACTGGACTCGAGTGCAGCTAGGACTGTTCTTCAACACCAAAAAAGGGAGAGTTGGAGGCATTGAAAAAAACCACCTTGTATCCCATGGGTGCATATTTATCTATGTAAATACACACATATATCTAAAAGATGTTACATGCCCCTTCTGTGTTTTATTTAACAATCAAAAAAGGCAAGATCTGATACAGAGTTTAAAAATAAATTATCTAGAAGCAGCAGCTGAACCCCACTTCCTGGACAATTCTACGTTCCGGAGCAATCTAACACTATCATGAGCTAACCTTTCCAAAACTGCCTGCATCTACTGATGCTGAAAACTGGTAGTATCTCAGGTGATACACATCATAGGAGTAGATCAATAACCCAGAGCTGAAACCTGTTAACATTTCTGTCTACTATTAAATAGTGCTTGGCTCTGGTAACAAGGAGATATGAGTTAGACTTTGTAGCACCATAACCAACTGCAGCTTGAGATGTACAGCCTCCTTACTGATGTGAAGCACTTTGCATGATTTACAACAAATCTAACAAAAGGAATATATTTAGAAAAAATGAGCATTTAGGACTGGTGTGTGGGGTGGGGGTGAAAACTCTTTCAATGACACATTCTACCATCAATTGTCTGTAAAATGAATCAGAAAATCTAGCAAATAAAAAAAATCATTCAGTAATTGATCTTCAAAAATAACTAACTACATTGAGTTGGTACCTAGGTGTAAGTTTACATAAATTAGCCCATATGCAAATGAAGCAACATTTGAGGAGGGTGATAACAAAAACATTTATCAATCAACTTCAAAGAATGAGAATTAAAAAAATTATATGCTAACACAACCAGGACTACATGCTATGACCCACCCAAGCCTTCCTTGGTGTTCTTATGAGTGTAGTCGGTCGACCTTGGCTAGACTCCAGGTACCCACTAAGCCACTCTATCACTTCCTTTCCCAGTGGGACAGGGGAGACAAAATAAGATGGAAAAAACTTGTAGGTTGAGATAAGGCAGTTTACCAAAGCCAAAAAAAAAAAAAAAAAGAAAAGTGAAACTTTGGGCCTGCATAAGCAAAGGGGAAGAATTAATCTCCACTTCCCACCAGCGAGTGGTGTTTAGACACTTGTCGGGAAACAGGGTTTCAGCGCATGTAGTGGTTGCTCCAGAAGGCAAACATTTTAGAATAACGAATGCCCCCCAAACCTCCTCCCTCCCTTAGCTTTTATATCTGAGCTGACATCATATGGTATGGACTACTGCTTTGATTAATTTGGGTCAGCTGTCCTGGTTGTGTCCCCTCCCAGGATCTTGTTCACTCCTAGCCCCTTGATGGCGGGGAATGTTAGAGACAGCACTTATGCTGTGCCAGTACTGCTCAGCAGCAGCCAAAACACTGGTGTGTTCTCAACATCTTTCCAGCTCCCAATGCAAAGCACAGCACTGTGAGGACTGCTAAAGGAAAATGAACTCTATCTCAGTCAGACCCAATACAATCTCCATCCCTTATTCCATACCATTTGCATCATACTAAGATCCCACGTAATTTATATATATGTATTTGTCCTGATTTAGGGTGAATTTGGGAGAAAACCTCCAAATGGGGTTTCTCTGGGGAGCAAACCCAAATGCCCCCTCCCCCAGCCAGTCCAGGAAAAGAACTTCCCCCAAGAATAGTGGAAAAAACCTATTTATTTAAACAAACAAAATGTCCACAAGCACAAAGAATGAATAATATGAAACAATAAAACCTCTCGCCTCTCCTAAGACAGATGGCAAAACTGAGGAAGTCCTTGCCATGGGTGTAGTTCAGCTCACTCAGTCTCCCACCAGTCCCTCTGGAGGTCCAGGCCCCGGTGGGCCACAGGTGCCAGCTCCCTGGTGCTCCTCTAGGTTTTTCAGGCCAGAGCAGGTTTAAACAGTCCCAAGAAAAAGGAAAAAAAACAGTCCAGGAAGCTTCTTTTCCTCAGCTAGCTAAACTAGCTAAAAACAAAAAAGATCTCTTTCTGGCCACTGTCAATGCCTCCGACAAACAACACCATCACAAAGAAAAAAAAATGCAGAGGAGTGAACACTGTTTTTTAAGACAAACAGAGCACTTCTTCTTTCCCTGCTTTGCTCTCTGAACCAGTCTTAAAGGCACAGAACTCAATATACAGCACAAAAGAACAGGCGACTGGGGATACAATCATCATAAAGTCACCCTAGGACAATCTTCCAACTGTTGCATTTTATTTATTTCTCAGTACTTGCATTCCTTATTACCCACACATACAACTTAAACTACATTCTTGAACCATCTCTATACCAAACATACATTCTCATAATCTACTATACCCGTGTCCTTTCACAGATAGATATTGTTTTCCCATTTAATGGGCTTCCTCCAGCCCTCCAGATGCATGAGCTGGGCTCCATTACATCAGGATGAGTGGTCAGGACAGGAAGGTCACTCTTAAGTTTTCTTGCTTTCGGCTGTTTGAATCTCTGCAATGGAGATTATCACGCAGTTTTATGTAAACTATGAATATATTTAGAACTTATCTACTTTGTTTACATATTTCTTCTCTGGGAGGAGAAATATGATTGATGGTGATGTTCACCAACGAGGTCAAAGAGGTGGAAACCTGTGTAGCCAATCTTTTGCCTTCTAATCAAAGTGTATATAAGATGGAGTCAGAAAATTAAAATAGAGCTTTCCTGCCCGACCTTCTGCTGCCTGCCTCGTCCTTTGTGTGTCCAAAATAGCAACACAGGAGAAGCAGAGTACTTGATCGTTGGGCACCAACACCAGCCTGTCTCAGGTCATTGTCACATTCTCCTTGCTCCTTGTAAAATTCACTGTTCATCAGTGTCCTGAGTTGTAGTGTAGAATGTACACAAAGTATTTATTCTATCACCATCTTCATGAACTGTTAAACCAAGTGGGGCAGTGTTCTTCCCAGGCTCCCTTGCCTTTGGGCTGTCTTCTGCTAATGGCCCATCAACGCCTTGCCCACGACTCACAGGTTACTCCCTCCAGGAGTTATCTCTGTTTAATGGGCCATCAAGGACCCACTTCACAACTCCTCATCCCATTGTGAGATGCTCCGCCCAGGGGGAGGAGCCAAGCATTCTCACCTGGATATAATCTGGTATGTGGGACAGTGCAAGCAGCCCTAACCCACTGGATTCCCAGAGGACCAGAGCTACCAGACCTTTCTACAGAATCACTGCTTCAGGAAGACCACCTCACCTGGACTGCTTCCACCATCCTGCTCAGGTTGTATTCTGACTCTGTCAGTGGTCCTTTGTGTTATTGCATTTATTTTATTTTATTTTTACCTTTTTACCTTTCTTCTTATTAAATTGGATTTCTGACTTGGAGCCTCTCACTCATTTTGCTTTCAAACCATGACAATCAGTTTATGTCATTCCTGCTACTTTACTTTCTACAACATGCAACTTACAGCACAGATTATTTACTCCCCAAGGTTAAATCTCCTTGAGGCACACATGGTATGTACCCATTTCTGCATTACTCACCAAGTACACCCAGATCCTTGGGCAAAGACAATCCCACAAATGGGTTTCCCTTTTCCCATGGGAGGAGAAATCCACACCAGCTTCCCCAGTCACTTCCCTATGTGTAGTGCAGAGACTTTATCTCCTCCCACAGTGTGTAGGACTTTTGTTTGAGCAGGACCAGGGCAGTTAGCAGATCCCCTAGTGTTGACCAGCCAAGTGGCTTCTGCTGAATTTTCATCCCAATGCTTCCATGCCCCATTACCTCTCTTAAGGTAGTCTTCAGTAGTCCATTACACCTTTCAATCTTTCCTGAGGCTTGTGGGTGATAAGGGGTGTGATATATCCACTTAATACCATGTTTCTTTGCCTCAGAGTTTATGAGGTTATTTTGAAAGTGACTTGCATTGTCTCATTCAGTTCTCTCTGGGGTACCATGTCACCACAAAATGTCTCTCAGGACCAAAGATAGTGTTTCAAGCAGTGGCAGTTTACTGGGTATGTTTTCAGCCAGCCAGTTGTTGCCTCTACCATGGTGAGTATGTAGCTCTTGCCTTGGCATGTTCCTGGCAGTGGTCCAATGTAGTCAGTTTGCCAGGCCTCACCATATTAGAAATCCAGCCACCACCCTTAGTTCCAAGGAGATTTCACTCTTATGGCTTGCTTGATGGCAACACATTTCACATTCATGAATAAACTGTGTGATAGCCTCCATGGTAAGATCCATCCCTCAATCACAAGCCCATCTGTATGTTGCATTCCTTCCTAGATGCCCTGATGTGTGGTGATACAATCCCTACACCTCTAGCAGGTGCTTCCAAATAGGGAAAGAGTCTCACTTTACCTTTTGACATGTTAGGAAGTTAGCTGGAAAGTTCTGTGGATTTCTCCTTGTAATTGGCTTGGAGCCAGCCCAGAAGTGTGGATTGGACTCTGAGAATGTAACTCAAAGACTGTTGTTACTCTCATTGGGCCAAGGGCCAAAAAGCCCACCTAAGCTATTAAGTACTAAAGAGAGAGAACAAAGGAACTCCATGCTTTTTGAGGTGCTGTAGCAAGCAAGGAGTTTGTCTCTGTGCTGTGCTTGGCTTTGTTGTTTTGTTTTTTGTATTATTTTCCTTTGTTATTAAAACCTTTTTAAATTTTCAAGGCACTCTCGATCAGCCATCTTGCTCATTATTATAGACATGTTTCTGCCAGGCTGTACCCTCAGATTGTGGGTCAAACCCACACTGATGTTTCATGGGCCCATCAGGCTATAAATAGCTCACCCTTTCACTCCCAGTCCAGGTCTACCTGAGCTATTCCAATCCTGGTAGCCTTATCTACCTGTTCATAGTTCTGATGTTCTTCAGTGGCAAGACTTTTGGGCACGTGAGTATCTACATGATGTACTTTCAGTACCATGTTTTCTACTAGTGCAGCGATGTCTTGCCACAATGCACCAGCCCAAGTAGGTTTACCCCGTGTTGCCAACCAGTATTATTCCATTGCTGTAGCCACCCTTAATAGGGCATTAGCCACCATCCAAGAGTCAGTATACAGGCCACTTTTCTTGTTCAGCCATCTTTAGGGCTAGGTGGATGGCTTTCACTTCTGCAAATTGACTTGACTCGCCTTCGCCTTCAGCACCTTCAACAACTCATTGTGTGGGACTCCAAATAGCTGCTTTCCGCCTCTGATGGTTTCCTATCACATGGTAGGATCCATCAGTAAATAGAGCATAGCCTGTTTTGTTTTCTGGTAACTTGTTATATGGTGGTGCTTCTTGGGCATGAGTCACCTTCTCAGGCAATACTCCAAAATCTCTGGCTTCTGGCTAGTCCAAAATCTCTTCCAGGATTTCTGGGAAATTGGGTTTTTCCATTCAGGCTTATTGTGTAATCAATGCTACCCACTTACTCCATTGTAGCAGTGGTTGTGTGATGTGTTGAGGGGATGTTTCCTTTGAACATCCAGTCTCGGGGTTTAATCGGTTGTTTCCTCACCCGAGATTCCAAAGCTGGCTGGTGGTTCGTGTGGGCACGAAGGGAGTGATTTTCCCTCTTGACCCCTGAAGGATTTAGGGTCTGCTGTCTGACTCTGTGTCTCTGTGTTCTGTGCTGAGCTCGGTGCTCGGTGTTCGGCGCGAGAATGATGAGGAGTCTCAAGGTCTTGCTTTTCTGGTTTCTCGCGTTGTTTATTAGTTCTTATCTTACTTTTCTCTGTGTCCGGCCATGGTGTTCTCAGCAGCCTGGACACGAGGCGACTCCCCTTCCCCTGTGTCCGGCCAAGATGTTCTCAACAGCTCGGACACAAGGCGACTCCCCTCCTGTGATGGGAGGTCACTACCTCTTATACAGATAACTACGTACCCATTATTTACAATTCTATGCCAATGTCTATCACCTATACTAACAGGGTCATTTCTACTTTGATCCAATCCACTGAAACTACTTTGTGCCCACGTCACTGCAGAAGATGGATGCCAAGGGAGAAGAAGAAGAACCCAGGGCACCGCCCTAAAATCACCATCTTGTCCCTTTGCATCTACATTCTAAAAACCCAAAACTACAAAATCTTCTGCATGGTGATAACTACACTACTCTCTGTCACACATTTGTGACTTGCAATTCTTCTCTGTGTTAGATGTTTTTCACATGGACCAAGATCAAAGACTGTGTCTTCCTGGGCTCTGTGCCAGGCAAACCCCCCTGCACAGACCCCAGACCCTCTTTTTTGGGTCCCAGGCCTCTCTACCGAGGTCTGTGACTTCCCAGGGCACCCAGAGGGATGCCCTGGACTCCAACATCCAGTGTAGCACAGGGAATCACAGTGCCAAGAGCAGATACTTCTGTCCCAACAACTTCTGAGGTGGCTCAAACACACTCATAGGCTGCTAGTATCTCTTAGTTGGAATAGAGTTGGTTTCTGATTCTTGATAATGTCGGCTCCAAAACCCTAATGGTTGACCTCGGGTTTCTCCTGAGGTCCTTTGCCAGAAGCCTCAGGTGACACTGTGCTCCCCAGCTGCAGTGTAGAGCATATTTTTGCACAGCTGGTCCTGTCTGAACATACCCAAGAGCTACCACATGGGCAATTTCCTGTTTGAGCTCTCTTAAAGGCACAGGACTTATATCTGGAAAAAAAAAAGGCAAACAATGGGGATACCAGACCATATAGTCATCCCAGGAAATTTGCTCAAAGGACTATTGTTGCTCAAAGCCCCACTCAAAATGTTTTTTCTTCTGGGTCACTCAATAGAGGGGGCCCACAAGCTGAATATAACCTGAAATATGTATTCTCCAGAACCCCACAAGGCCTAGTAAAGCTTGTGTTTCCTTCTTGTTAGCTGGTAGAGACATATCGACGATTAATAGAGAGACGGGAAGACTGATTTGCTGATCAGAATTAGTTTTTACTGTGATCTCCAAATGCTTATGTACTATTCTAGGAAGGCTAGTAATTTTTTACTACAATGATTAGGTTAAGCATCACACAGACAAACTTATACATTTTTCGACATCTCTTGCTTGCAGAAGTTGATTCAATCTTCTTTTCCTGTCCCAGCCTTGATCCAATCTTCTTCTAATCTTCAAAGCTCTGTTCTTGCCAAGGCATCTTGATTATCAAACTGGCTATGCTAATTAAATCCACATTTCCCCCATTTCTCTTCTTTTTTATTAATTTTTACGCACTATAAAATGCAATGAATAATTATAACAATACATTATATAATGTCTAATACATATAAGCATATTTTAACTAAATTTCTAATTTACCCATTGAGTCCCCTATCTTCTAGGAGTCAATTCAGCTGATCAAACCCATCATCTGCTTGCAGTTTGTTTATACCCTCTTTCAGGGCTGATGCTTCAGCTCTCATCACGATTACTGCAACAAGCTGAATTTGTTACTAGATTAAAAGGAACAGAATTTTTGTTTGAAAAGCTTTGACAGCAGTAGCAAGTTCAACAATTTGGGGACAATGGTAATGTCAGATTGCCAGGCTCTGGTTTCAGAATTTTTCCATACAATCACTGATTTCTGGGTTTTTTCAAAGCTATCTGTGAATATTGTCATAGCTTGCAAAGGAATATCACTTCTCTTTGGTTTCAGGAGCAAATTAAAAGAACAGCTTAACATTTTGTGCTTAGGCAGATGGATAGATGTCTGCCCTGGGTAATCTGCTAAAGCAATTTGCAATTTCTCAGATTTCTGTAGCAACCAATTCAAATAGAAGATTGTAAGAGGTAAAAAGATACTGTCAAAATCTTTGCCAGCTAAGGTCAGTCTTTGACGAGCTTTGACAATTAACATGGCTATAAGTTCATCTTGCATGGACATAGTCTTGGGCTTATTATTAGGAAAAAAGACCTATTTGATAATTCGCAGAGAGTCTGGTTTTTCTGAGTTCCAGTGAAATATCAAGGCATGAGGCTGCCTATCATGGTTTAAAGTGATTAACCATAGTGGTAACTCTGGAGCCCAGTGAGTTGATTGCCTCTGTGAGATAGCATCAGCTACCTTTTGAAGCACAGCTTGTGCTTTTGTGTTTAAATGTCTAGGTGATAAGAGGTTAGGATCTTCCCCAATAGGGCAAACAATGGCTCCAAATCTGCATTTGAAATTCCAAGCAAGGGATGAGTCCAAGTGATGGTCTCTAGCAATTTTGTGCATCCTGCAAAGTTTTGATTTCAGTTAAAATTTGCAAAGGTGCCGAAATACAGTGCATTCCTATGTGCCAGCCCAGATATTTCCATAGGGATGTCCTTTGAACCAAAAGTCAAAGTGGTTATCACAATCTTTGTTAAAAGCATGTAAGTTTTGTTTAATTCTAGGGGGATATTTATGTTGAAAAATCATGGATGTGTTTGGGGTTAAAAGAGATAATCGCCCAAGGCTGTATGGTCTGCCTTTATTATGAGATGGGATGACAGGCTAAGCCCTATCCCTACAAATTAAAAATACTCCAGGAGGTAAAAGCAATAGAGCATTGGTTGAGCAAGAAATAATCCTGGATGTATAATTACACCTAGCGCTTGCCTTTTTTTTACACAGAGTGAGAAGAAACATCCTTAGACTGATTTTTTCCTAAAATAATTATACCTTGCACAAAGATCCATTTTCACTGAGCCCAAAAGTTCTAACTCCTGAGGCTCAAGGGATGTCGAGGAGGGATTAGGGGTCCATTGATCCCACACATCAGCATGATCGCTGCTCTGCAACATTGTATTTGCCTGACTCAGGCAAGGCCAATTGCCTAAGGGCAGAGCAACTAGGCATGTTGAAAGGGATTATCAGGGGATGCAGTGACCAAACACAATGTATCCTGTCCGGTAACATGTGCAAAGGTTACCCAAACATTTGTTTTTGGTTGGTTAACAGGCTATGTCTGAGCACTAGAAACAATTCTCAGTAAATACCATGATATTCAGGAAATCATACTTTATCCTTATTCTCAGTAGCAGTAAGCCACTGCTCCAGAGTAATTTCCAATTGTTCAGGTAGACCAAACTTATACCCACACATTAATTGTTGAATTTGTGCATTATTTCTGCTGCGTCTCAATGGATCACATTGACAGCAAGTACCTCCTCTTTTATGAGATGCACAGTACCACAGTATCCCACATTCAGTACATTTGCATTCAACCCAGGCTTGATGACAAACTAAACAAGAGAAAGAGAGAAGCAGTCCTGCATTAAGTTTTTGCTCAAAGGCTGTAACTATATGGTTATGGTCCATCAAAGAACAATTCAAAAAATTGAAAACATAAAAGGGCTTTCAGCAGTCTTCTCAGCAGGGGTGCCATCCCCGGCTCCCCCTTTCCTGTTAAGAACTTAAGAGACATTAATCCATCAAAATGTTTTTTTCTGCTTTTTTAGGTTAGTTTTAAAGTGTCATGTGCTTCAATGACCCCCACTAAATATTTGATTGAGTTCTAAAACCCCACTGTGTCAAGAGATCCCTCCCTCACAAGACCAGGGGGACAGACAGCACAAAAGGTTTGACTGTAGAAATTTATCCCTCAGGCCCTGTAATTTGCACCAAGTGTTGGCTCTGATGGCTTTGACCATTCCCATCCACGCCTGAGAGCACCCAAGGCACAGTCGTTAATGGCCAATCACTAGGTTTTTTGAGATAACAGTCACATTTGCACTAGTATCAATGAGGCATATGAGCAAGGCATAGTAACCGGTACTAACGGTCCGTAAATTTCTGTGGGGAGACAAAAACTGAGGAATTAGACAACGCTACTGTGTTATTGATTGATATGTCCAGCCCTGTGCTTCCTGGAGTTGCTGCATGTAGATTGGTGGGTGGGGGCTGGACTGGTTGGAAGCTGAAAATTGCTCCTGGTTACTGTATATCCTGCTGCATTGGCTGTAGGATTAGTGTCTGCACTTGTTGTGCTGCGAGATGAGTTTCCCTGTAAAGGCTGGCCATTCTGGTGAAACTTAGAGCGGCATTGATTAGCGAAATAAAGGCAAAGTCTCTGTCCTTAAGGGCTTTTTTAAAAAATTATAATCAATTGTTATGTGTATCTGAAGGGAATAAGACCAGACGTTCTTTGGGGCCAGGATCAAAAGGCTCTCTGTCACTGCTAGAGTCAGTGTTCACATAAGCGATAAGTGTTCAGTGGCTCTGGGGTCGCTGGCAAAATAGTGGTAGGGCTGTAGGTGGCGACTGGGCTCTATCCTTGCTACTCATTGAGGAGGGCGAGGGGGACCTGGGCAGGCTGCCTCCCTCCCCCTCTCAAAGCAGGAAGCATTCATAGCTCTGGCAGGAAGCATTCATAGCTCTGGCTCGTGGACAGGCAGCGTAGCCAGGTAGTAGAGCTTTACACCAACCTTGTCCCAGTAGTGGGGAGTAAAAATAGAAGAAAGGGTGGTGTCAGGAAACTTGTGTTACACTCATCATAGAAGCGACTTAAAGTCCTGTTTTAAGATGGGGGATCCATGCTGTCTCAGAAGGACGAGCATGGTTTCATTAACGTCACTCTTGTTGGACATGTTCTGTCCCCTACTTTTAGTTCTCCTGGCTCACCTGTCACATCACAGTGTACAGGCAATTGTGGGGGCAAATGCACTTCTCCCACCATCACAATCAATTCCAGAGGCTCATCGACTACTGTCAGCTAGCCAGTCCTCCTGTCACATGGAGCACAAATTATTGACGATTGATAGAGAGACGGGAAGACTGATTTGCTGATCAGAATTAGTTTTTACTGTGATCTCCAAATGCTTATATACTATTCTAGGAAGGCTAGTAATTTTTTACTACAATGATTAGGTTAAACATCACACAGACAAACTTATACATTTTACAACATCTCTTGCTTGCAGAAGTTGATTCAATCTTCTTTACCTGTCCCAGCCTTGATCCAGTCTTCTTGTAATCTTCAAAGCTCTGTTTGTTCTTGCCAAAGCATTTTGGTTATGAAACTGTTATGAATAAAAATGGGCGGAGAAAATATCAATCTCCATAAACGCCTTTATTAATCAGCTCTTATTAATATTTGCCCGAGGGGTTTGGTCGCCGTGGAGGAGGAGGGCTTTATCAGCTCTGCTGCATGCAATCCAACAGAGTTGGAGGACCGACCCTCGCTGGGAGTAACCCCAGAGTCCTGTCAGTTCTTTGTTTTCTCCTGTGGTCTCATCTCTGGTTTGGTCTTTTTAACTTACGGCTAGTAAGCAAAACTGGAGAAATTAGCTCTTCTGATTCTCTAGGGTCTACACGGCTGAGTATTAGTTCTTATCTGTTTTAATTTTACTTGGTTTTTATTTGATAAGGGTTTTTTTATGTTAGATTTCATCCCGGGACGCTTTCGGAGTTCTTAATTTGCATGCGGGATCACCGGGGCGGGGGCTTGGAGCTTTTTGCGGCCATGGGGTAGTCTTTGCCGCAGAAATGGCGTCTCAGTTTCATGCTGCTTCACAGCGGCGGCAGTGTTGTGGGGGTTTGGACCGGGGCTTGTGCGGTGGGGGGGTGGAACGTGGTGGGTGTGGGGTTTTTCTTTTGAAGCGGGGCAGAGGTCCGGCTGGCTCGGGGGACGCTTCATCTGGCCGAGGCGGCTGACCGCGTGGCGGCTGCGGGCTGGACGGGGCGGCCGGGGCTCTTTTCTCCGCTCCGGCACGGGGCTGACTGCAGTTAGGCTGCTCCTCGGCTGCGGGCGGGGGGAGAGGCTTCTCCGCGGCTGGAACTCTTTGTGCTGGGCTTGGGGGGGGAAGCGGCCGGCTCCTCTTCTCTTTGCTCCGGCGGCGGGTGACTGCGGGCGGCTCCGCGGGCTGGGTTTTCTCCCCCCCGCCGGCTCCCAGCCGCGGACGGCGCTGGGAAGGGGCTTTTCTGCAGCGAACCGGGGGGGGGAAGACGGGGCGGCCGGCTTCTTTCTTCTCTCTCTGTCGGTGGCAGAGCCGGCTCTGCCGCGGCTTCCCCGCCCCGTCTTTGACCTGGGATGGGGGGGTGCGGCGCTCGGGAGTTTTTCTATGGGAACGGGCTCCCTGTTTTTTTTAAGGTGGTCTGGGAGGAAGGAAAGCCACGGAGATGGCCCTCCATTGCTACATTATAGGACAAACACCCCAAATTTCATTTTTAACAAAACTGGCTATGCTAATTAAATCCACAGAGACATAGTTGCAATTTTGTTAACTACTTCCCTATATAGGCACATGATGGCGTCCATCCTGCTATTTTATTCCCAAGAACTGGATCTTCTGCGCAGATCCCTTTACCTTACTTAGTTTTATGGCAAGATAAGCTTTTAGAAGAATTTGGATTATTTTCTTCTCTTTCTCAATATCTTCTTCTGCTGTATTGCCCCACACAATGATGTCAATGTATTTTAGATCTTCAGGAGTATCGTCCTTTTTCAGTGCATCTTGGATTAGTCCATGGCAGATGGTAGGGCAGTGTTTCCACCCCTGGGCAGTCATTTACAGGTATACTGGACAACTCTCTAGATGAAAGCAAACTGTGACCTGCACTCTGCTTCCAGAGGGATTGAGAAAAATGCATTAGCAACATCAATTGTGGCACCATTTGGCTGCTTTTGACTCTAAATTATATTGAAGTTCCAACATGCCCAGGATGGTAGCACTCAGAGGTGGCATGACTTCATTCAGGCCCCTATAGTCTACTGTCAGCGTCCATTCCCCATTAGATTTTCTCACTGAGCATACAGATGTGCTGTTTGTTGAGCAGGTCCTACTGATCACTCCTTGTCTCTTCAGTGAATGAGTTAGTTCATGGATGGGAGTTACAGAGTCTTGGTGCAATATTGCTGCTGATGAACTGCCCTGGTAGCAATTGGTACTTGCTGGTCTTCAGCTTGTAGCAATCCCACAATGTCTGGATCTTCTGAGTGGCCAGGCAGGGTAGATAATTGATCCTCTCTGTATTCACAGTAGCTACACCAAAAGACCCTCAATACCCCTTTGGATTCTTGAAGTGTCCTCTCTCTAGGTAGTCTATGCCAAGGATACAAGGGGCCTCTGGGCCAGTCACGATGGGGTGCTTTTCCCACTTGTTCCCTGTTAAACTCACCTCTGCCTCTAATAGAGACAACTCCTGGCATCCTCCTGTCACTCCAGAGGTCCAGATAGGTTCTGTGCTCCTGTGCCTTGATGGCATCAGTGTACACTGTGCACCAGTATCTACTAAATCTTTATACTTCTGTGGATCTGACATGCCAAGCCATCGAATCCATGCAGTCCAGTATATTCAGTCATCCCTTTCCTCCTCCTGGCCTAAGGCAGGGACCATCTATTCCTGCACCTGGCCAGAGTGTTCACTGTCTGACCTTTGCAATGCCAGATCAGAAGTCCTCTCATGTGGGTTAAAGGACAGGATTTCAATTATTTTATATCTGGGAGATCACTGATTGCCTTCTTATCTATCTGTGGCAACTACACTGACAGTCTTCTTGGGCAGCCCCTTCTTAACATCTCTCTTCCCTGTCAGTTCACAGACATGGGCTTATGTCCTCCCCCTGGTCACGCAGAAAGAACCAGAGTTCACCATGTGGCCTGTGCTTGGGGCTTTTCTTCCCTCTGACCATGGCAGAAGAGGACCAATCTCTTGGGCAGCCCCTAAAACCTTGGATGCTGGCCCATAGGGATGTGAAAGTACCCAGAGTTTCTTCTACATTTCGGAACCAGGAGGATGCCATCTCTACAGTTGGTGTATCCATTTGCAGGTAATATGATGCTACTATAGTGCTGGAATATGATGCAGGGGTGCTATGAACCACCTTCTCTACATGGCCAGTGTGCAAGGGATGTCTTGATCTTTAGGGACTGACAAAATGGGCTGGAGACACCTGGCTAGCTCACACATCCCCGGCCCCCATGCCTGGAGTGGCCACTCCCATGCTCGCCATTTCTTCAGCTAGGGTAGTGGTGTAGAGCAGAGCTGCCTGCTCTCAATGTCTCTCTGCTGTTGTGTGCCTTGGATCAGAGCGAAGGACAGAGAGAAATTTTCCTGCATGCTTCTCAAGGATTTATTACCCCAAGGGGTGCCATGACGAAAACCGAAAAAGCCCGTGCTTACACTGTCTTTTAACCATGGGAGGAACTGGGGGAGGATACAGATTTCCAGCCAACCAGGGATACAATGGGGAGGGAGGTGAAGAAGGATCTACAGTCTGACAGCCTATAGGGAAGGCAAGGGGGGTGGAAATGGTCACATGCACCAACGGGTCATTGAGGAAATGGGGATTTCCAAGGAGGGGTTTAGGCGGGGGGGTAGGGATAACAGGGATTGACATGGAATTCTCTGGAAATAGGGGAAGGGGCCTAGGGAGATTGACATCAGGTGTATAATGCAACAGGTGTATCTAGGGGGTGACTGACAGCTGGACAAGGGAGGGGAAAACCTTGGGTAAAACCAAATCATGAGGGGGGTAGCAGGAACAAACCATTGGGATAATAACAATAACTTAAAAATAACCTAACAAAAACCCACCACCACAAGGGACCTTATCACTTTTTAGATCACTATAGATGACTTCCAGGACTGCTAATTCTCTCAAGTACTGGATACCTTCATCTGCAGTGGTCCACTTCCCTGGGGAGTTCACAAGATCCTTCTTAAATGGATATCTTGTCCTCATGCTTGAGAGGAGCCATCTCCAGACTGCAAATTGCTCCTTCTTTTGCAATTCCTCTTTCAATATCCAATCTTTAGCAAGGAATCCCAGCTGTTGGGTTTCATGACCTTATAACTGCTGACTGTTGGCCCTGTTATCTTACCACTGAAGCAGCCAGGCAGAAATCCACTCACCTGGCTGGCAACTGTAATCTTTTTGCAAGTCTCAAAGTTCTGATGAGGTCAGGGACCAAGTAACTTCAGTTTCCTGTTTGACTTGCCTCACTCCCTTCAATTTCTTTGTTGAAGGACCTGCCTTTTGATCTGAACGCTCCTTTCCAATTGCTACTTCTCCTTCTTCCTCTTCTTCTTCCTCCCTTACTAATTGAGGGTATGGGCCTGTAACTTGCTTTGTCCATTTTTTTGTTTTCACTACTGGGGCAATTACTGTAGTTGCTGTAGTTAGAGTCCCTGTCTCAACCACAGTGTTCTCAAATGCAGTTTGGGTTCCTGCCTCAACTACAGTTCTCTGAGAGTACTGAACAGTGGCCTGATAGGCACAGGCCAGGCCTCAGTACAGGGCGAGAAGCTGGTGATTTTCATTGGGGTAGGCAAGGCACCCTTCTATCAGTTAATGGGTCAGTTTGTCTGGGTTGGTTACCTGTTCAGATATCGTTATTGTATTCAGAAATAACAATATAATACTCCAATCTTCTTGGAGGGCATATATAGCAATGCTTATTAAAAGACACACTCTTTTTATACACTGTTTTGGTACAGCTAAACATGATTGGTCATTCAAAACCCACCTCTTCGTAAACATCTCTGCAAGTAAACAACAAGTTTGAAAAGCAGCAGATGTGGAGATTAGAAATTGCTTAGAATGTCTTCTCCCAGCTCCTCCACAGCAATCCCTGGGAAAGTCTTGCATTCCCACAGGCTCTGCAGCTGCCTGATGCCTAAAAATTTCTCTTTGACCAGGCTGTCAGCACCCACAGTTGAGGTGTCTAGTCCCAGGTAATAGGAGGCAATAACCACCCTAGGAACCCGCCCAAATCCTTCCACGCACCCTGCCACCCAGGAACTGGGTGTCTCAGGGCAGATTTCAATATCTTCTCACCTGAAGTTTGTTTTCTCTTACACCAGGATGACACCAGATTCCATGAACTCCATAGTGTACCAACAGTATTAGCTAATATTATTTACATAAGAATGAGCGAAGACCATGGGAGACTGCATTATAAAAGCATTCACATCAGTCTTGGGCAGGGAGAGGGAGATGCATTCCCTCACTGTTCACAGAAGACATCTCCCCCAGCATAACCAGGCCATCAGTGTAAGGGCAAAGCACAGAGCTGCTGTTTGTCTTAACATTTTCCCAAACTCAGCAAAATAAAGATAAGCAGTGCATCAGACAAACTCTGTCTCGCACAGGAGCTTGCTACTTGCTAACTACTATTTACAATAGCGTGCTGTATATATATGTGTAAGTGTGTATATATATATAGCAGCCTTTATCCCACCCCACACTGGGCACCAAAAAGGACTATAGTAGGTCAACCTTGGCTGGATTCCAGGTGCCCACCAAGCCACTCTATCATTCCCCTTCCCAGTGGAGCAGGGGAGACAAATTAAGATGGAAAGCAACTCATAGGTTGAGATCAATTGTCTGAGTCCAGGACATCCCCTTGGATGACCTGGGACCTGAGGAAGGGAATTTGAGCCCTGGACAGGGGGGTGTGGAGCCAGTCCAGGGAGTTTGGAGACCTTGACACAGAGCCCAGGAAAACACTGGGTTTGATTTTAGTCCATGGGAAAGACTTCTGACACTGAGAGAGGAATTTCAAATCACCAAGATGTGAAAACAGTAGTTTAGCACAGCACAAGATGAAAATTTAGTATTTTTAGGGTTCATAGAATAGAGGTAAGTGAGGGACAAAATGGAGGAATTAGGGTGGTGCCTCGTGTTCCTTTCCTTCTTCCTCGTCCTCCATCTTCTGAGGTGGTGATGACATAAGGTAGTTAGAGTGGATTGGGTTAAAGTAGAAATGACCCTTTTAGTGTGGGCACTAGGTATTGGTATGAAATAGTAAATAACTGACATATAGTTATCTGTATAAAAGTAAGATGACACCACATCGGTGGGCAGTTGCCTCATGTCCTAGCCACTGTCTGGACCTCAGCTGGGAGCAGAGAAAATTCAGAGATAACAATTAATAAACAACACGAGAAACCTGAAAACAAGGCCTTGAAGACTCCGCTTTTTTCTTGCGACGTGACTCAGGGCTTTTAGAGGGCCAAGGACTTCAACAACTTGAATCTTGGGTGAGGAAACCCTCCCCAAGAAGGAAGAAAATAATTTTTTCTACTATAAAACAGTTGTACTAACAACTCCAATATAAAGAAAAGCCATTGCAACAAACTCTACTACTTGTATACTTTTATAAAAGCCACATTACTATCTATGAAATTAGTCAGCGTCTTTTGTAGCAACCAAGTACCTCACCTTAAATATCAGAGCAAGATTGGAGTGTTCCTCTGCATTCCAGGGAGGTTTAGCACAAGCCATTTCTATAATAACACAGCCAACACTCTACACATCACAACTCCTACCATATTGCTGACCTCTCAGAACCTGGACAGATCAAAGCTCAGATTATCCACTTCAAAATCTCTTTACTTTAAGTAATTTAGATTTTTAAAAAATCGTCAAGTGCATTCTGATTAATATTTCCGGTTGAGAGAGTGATCGGTGATGCAAATGCCATAAGACTTATACAGCTATAGTGAGCTAGTAAATAAAATACCTGATGAAGAGGTAGAGCAAAGCATCTTGCAATACTTAGCTTTTGACCAAATGGCCATTTGACCTTTAATAACAATACTTTCTATGTAGCTCTTAACAAGCTACTTAGAACAACTTTGACATCAAGAAAGAAATGTCATTATTGCCATGTTGGAATCTTTCCTGTGTTTTAGAACAAATACACTTAAAACACATTTGAAACATTTACAGCAATTTCCCATTATTTGGCTGTATGAATTAGCTTAAAGAGTGCAAACAAACTTTTAAAAGTAAATTAAGAAACTGGTTTCTTACCTCTGGAGCCCTAAATGCAATAACTGTCCCTGAAACTCCCCAGTTCCTTTTGATGCCAACCTGGCTGCAGCTCCAAAATCAGCAATTCTTAATCTATTACCTGTGCTGTCAATTAACAAATTGGCATTTGTCAACAGCATAAAAATGCTATTAATTGGCTTTTTAGTAAAGGTAAAATGATGAACCGACACTCTTTCTCCCTTTCTTTCAAAGCTATAAATAGGTTGATGGTCCCCACTCACAATATCAAAGATCTAAAAATCAAAGTCTATTAATGCTACTTTTCTGTTGTTCCTGAATGAGACTGCACATGGCTTGAGGCTGTCCAAGAGATTTAGAGAAGTTATCAAACTTTCAAACAAGGGCAAACACAGGATTCTGGAACAATACCTGGAAATGGAATAACAAAAGAAAATGATTACCTAAAATCCTGGAGGTTTTCATTGCTTGCAAGTCTCTGTGATATTTAAACTCATTTTATCCTTAAGCAATTTTGAGTTGTCTTGAAGGGAATTACAGATCAATTAAAAGTTTTCCTGTTTTAAGGAGAAATATTTAAAGGAGAATATTTGCCATCAATATGTTGCTACTTATCTGGATAGCTCTCCAGTTTATGGACAGCTATAGTGACATTACAGGGAGAAATTTAGTGAGACTGCTAGTTTCCAATAAAGTCCACATCGTGTTTGTCAAACACTACAATTGTGTTTATGTTCTATTGAGGTGAAGAAAGAAAACCCATCATAATATTTCTTTACATTAGAAACTTGACCTCTTTATTTTGGTTTATTCACAGATTTTATCATCATTTCAGGGTATTTACATTGAAGTATCAATCTTTAAAACTATATGGTAATTTCATATTTTATTCAAACAAATTCACAAGATGAATTTTTATAAAGCATTGACACAGGTAGCAGGTATCACCAAGCACACTATGCATGTTCTGACTAATTTCAGTAATTAAAGGTTCTTAATTATGATCAGACAAAACCAATTGAAATAAGGTGGTATTTGTGGTTCCTCAATGTTTGCCTTCCAAAGAAACCATTACGTGTGCTGGGGCCCTGCTTCCCAGGAAGTGTCCAAACATCACTGCTAATGGGAAGTAGAGATTGACTTTTTTTTCCTTTAGTTTTTGCGCCTGCAGAATCTTGCTTCTTTCTTTCTTTCTTTCTTTCTTTCTTTCTTTCTTTCTTTCTTTCTTTCTTTCTTTCTTTCTTTCTTTCTTTCTTTCTGTGTAATAAAACTTCCTTATCTCACCCTGCTGGTTGTTCTCCATCTTATTCTTTCCCCTGTCCCATTGGGAAAGGGAGTGATAGAATGACTTAGTGAGCACCTGACATTGAGCCAAGGTCAACCTGATACAGTTACTTAATTACTATTTATCTGGAACTGTACACATTGCAAAGACCTAAGTCTTTATGCTTCCTAATGTTTTCATTTGTCCTTAAAAGAATGTATAAATTCCTTAGTGAAAAAATAATGTTGCTAATAAAGAACTACATATGTTTATGTCCACATTTTGCACTAAGGTTTTCAGGTAGCAGAACACTAGCTTTCTTTGAGGCAACAGATTTGTGCAGCCTCCAGTAAGTCTTCCCTCTGAGGATCTCAATTTAGTTGTTATCATTTTAGTGCCAATATATAGAATGCAATATGCAAGCAAGGAAAAGAAGCATCTTCCTCTGTTTTCCAAAAGTGATATCTAGATCCTCAAGATTTTGGATTTCCATTGTGCATCTCAAAATATTTTAATATATTTTGGGCTTGAATGAGGTAAAGAGAATTCCTGACATTCCATTATCTAAATAATACTATTTCAGAAAATTATATCTAAGAGTTAAGCACCCATAGCTTTGAGAAAATATTTTCTGCATTACTGCTTGAAATTACACATACTTGGGTTTTTTTGCAGAGATTGAAGACATGGAGTCTGCTTTTGCTGGCAAAGAAAAGACAGTTTATTGAACAAGTATTTATAGGTCACTGTTGGGGTGCGTATCTCTCTCTGGTCAGCCCAATGTTTGGCTGACCCACCTGGTAGCTCTGATACACCACAACAGAACCGAATGTGTGGGTTTTTGGCTCTGCAGCACCTCAACTTTCACTGTCACGGCCGTGGCATAAACGAAAGAGGGGACTCTCGGAGGCTCGGGGAACAAAGGTTTATTCAGGGATCACAGGGGAACCCCTGACCTCAGCCCCAGTGCCTCAAGAGAGACCCCGAACCTGGGCTGCAGGGGGGTTTTGTCCAGGATGAACTTAGGGGGTGGATACAAATTATAAACCAATAAAACAAAGCAAAGCAACAAATGCCAACTGGGTTACATAACTACTAACAAATCAAAGGTAAGTTGGGGAGGGGTCTCTGGGGATTCTGCCAACCACTGGCCAGATCTCTTTGAAGTTTCTGGACCTTGGAGATAAGGACTCCAGTGATGGACAGAGGGAAGAAGGATACATTGGAGAAAATGGGCAGGGATCATCATGGGGGAAAGGACCAATAGGAAACAGTGTCTGGGCAAAGACCAGAGTTGGCATAGAAACTCTTATCAACTTATGATAAGAAAAAAATTCCAGGACAGGGGGCTCATACAGGGTAACTAAACCTATACTAACTTACAATGAAACTTTAAAAAAAAAATCTTGCAACCCCACAGGTCACGACGTTCATACAAAATTTTCCATACGGACTCCTTTGTCCTGGTCCCCTGAGAAACACAATCTTCTGATTATTCTTCTTACGCTAGTAATGTCCTTTGTTATCTCTTTCGCCAACAGAGTTCTTGTTGTATCTTCCTGAAGCCAGGGATGCCGATATTAAGAGAGGGTTAGACTGAAACAGACGTAGATACGACCAATATGGTTAATTCTACAAAGTCCCTCTATTCCAGCTAAAATGGCAGGTTATATACTCTTTTAGATAGTTTACAAATGCAGACACATTTTCATTGGCACACAGCAGAGGAAATAATGTAAACACACATTGTTTGGTTTACCCTTAAGGTGGCTAACACCTGCATACTAACAATTCTATTCAATGACCTTCAACACCCTATTATCTTTCCCAAACACCTTAATATCTAATTCTAACTGCGCCACAGCTCACTGAGAATTTTTTGCTGTGTCATAGGCCTTGGGCCGCAAGTTAGGCCTCAGGTTAGGCCTCAGTCAAGGTAGTTCAATATCTATATAAAAATCATGTTTTCTTTCCCTAAGAAATTTAGCAACAGATCCCCATTTTTTCTTTTGAACTACCTAGACTGAGTTAAAGGCATAGCTAATTACATTTTGCATACACTTTAACACATAGGACATAACTATTTATATAACTATAATCACAATAAAAAAAAAGTTCAAAATAGATTGTCTTAAATTTAACTAGCAAAACCACATAAATTAAGCTATTTGTCAAAAGGAGTATTAACAACTATGAGTTTTTTCATGTTACTTTTTAGTTATAAAAACTGGTTGTAGATTGAAAACGGTCAAACAAATTTATACAACACAAAAAAAAAAGAAAACCCAAGCTATAAGTCCTTGCACACAAGGCAAAAAAATGGCTGCAGTCTTGACACTTGTTCAATTTTCTGTGCTCACTTCTTCATTTTTAAAACTGTTAAAGATTCTGTTCTTAACATGATTTTCACATTCATTGCAGGAATTTTCTTGTGTTTTATATCTGTGAAAACACAAGCAAGCTCTTTGCCATAGGTTAGTAAAAGACTGCACTTTGAATTGAAAATGCACAACCCTTATTTAAATCTGAAATCTATCAAAAAAAGTTTTACACACAACAACTTAAAATGTTCCAAATGACAAACAGTTAACAACTGTCAAACAACAACACATGTAAATTTGAATAATTGTCAATTATTAAAATGCTGTTTCATTGTTCCAGATTCTGCAACAGCTGAAAAACCTTTTTTCCAGTGAAAACCTGGGTATCCTTTCCCAGGCAAGGCTCCCAAATTCACTTTAAAAGTTGGTCCAGCTGTCATATTTATAAGGTCAAATTGTCAAGTCAAAGAGACTTGCATTCGATTTTTTGGTGCAGAAACATCTGGGTTTGTTGATGATCACATCTCCTCTAGTTAAAGTCAAAGTGTGGCCAGGACCCGGCTTTATCTCGAGTGATATCCCTTAACACATTTTTGAAACAAAATTTTTAACAACTGTAATTATGAAATGCTTAAGCAACTAAAGAACATAAAGAAGAATTTTGAAATGTATCATGATACAATTCACAGTACTTACTTAACTTAAAACTTATTCTTTTTTAACTTAAAACTTATTCTTTTAACTTATTTAACATAAAATACAAAACTCTTACAAAATAGCTGACAACCTATAACAATCACGATGTAAAATTTTTTCTTCTCTTCCATTTACAAACTTTTCAGTTTCATCACAGCTGTGTCCTTTGAAGCCTTCTTATTTCTGAGAAAAAACAACTAAATTCTGCAAATTAGATTAGTATATCTTAACAAAACTTATATTTAAAACCTTCATACAATAAAACTTTAAATTAATAAAATATATACTTATCATTTAACCTTTATAAATCCTTATCTTAAATTTAACTTTATTTAACAACTTTTAACTTAACTTATACTTAACACGCTTGAATTTAAAACTACATTAAAATTATTTCTAATAATAATATAATATTAAAACCCAACCTAACTTGGATTCAAATATATCAAATCTATAATTCTTTCCCATACTATGATGGGCTTGTGCACAATGAAAAAACCAATGATTGCTGGTTTTCTTTCAGATTTTTTGTTTGTGATCATGCAGCTGCTTTGCAACATTCATATCTTTGCTTTTGAATTCAGAAAACTTGTAACTCTGCTTGGTTTATTATCATTTTGCCTGAATGCAGGCTCTCCTAACACGAGGGTTATTGTAATCCGTGGTGTTTTTCTTCCTTTTCTTTGTACCTGAAGAGATACAGCTTGTTGTGTTTGTATCAGTGTTGCTTGTGGGCAGGGTCAGGCTCCCCGTCATTTGGTCTGAGGGGGTGGTACCTTGGAAA
Source organism: Zosterops lateralis (assembly GCF_965231275.1). Classification (NCBI taxonomy): domain Eukaryota; kingdom Metazoa; phylum Chordata; class Aves; order Passeriformes; family Zosteropidae; genus Zosterops; species Zosterops lateralis. Next base: position 8,634,313 of record NC_139801.1, read on the forward strand.
AACTCTCCACCCTGGCCACGCCTGCTCCCTGCTTGCACTGCCTCTGCCTGCCCCGCTCCTGCCTGTGCTGGCTGTGCCTGCCGCCGCTGTTGCTGTGCAAGGGGAGGCTGGCTCCCCCCACGTGGGGGAGAGACGAGGCTGTGCTGCCTCGCTCCTGTCTCTGCCTTGTACTCTGGTGTTGCTTGTGCTGGCCCGGCGCCGTCCGCGGGGGTGTTCTCTTTCGACCCGTCCCCCGGAGGCTGCCCTGTCTCGCTCTCTCTCGGGGTTTCTTTCGCCTGGAGTGAACTTGCTGTTTGATCTCCATCTCGCTCGCTCTGTTCCTGTCGCAAGGGTTTCTGGGGTTTGTAATTTCCAACTCTGCTCTTGCTCTGTTCGTCCCGCACTGCTTGGATTCCACTGTCCCCGGCAGCCCCCGCCGTCCCGCCCGCGCCACCCCCACAGTGCCCACGCCAGTGCTGGCGCTGGGGTGCTGCCGTGTGGTGAGCGCTGCGCTGGTGCTGCGGGGCTGCGCCTGGGCTGCTGTCGCTGTCACGACCGCTCCGCTGCAGCTGCTGTGTGAAGGGGCGGGCCCCCCCCCCCTTCTCTTCCGCGTGGGCTCTGCTGCAACTAAACGCAAGTGCCGGTCTGCTTAACTTTCCTTTCTTCTTGGCCCACAGGGTTAACTGCTTTAACTCATTCTTCTTCAGTTTTTCATCTCTCATAGAGAGAATATAATAAAGAAGCCGCACTGCCGTGCTAAGGTCGGCATTCATTTTGTCTTTGAACTTTCTCTGAGCTGTTTCTCCCCACTGCGGCTTACCTTCTCACCACGGGATAGCTCCGACACTTTTCAAACTGCCGGCCCGCGGCTCCAACCCTCTGCTCCTTCTGCTCGGTCCGTCCGGTCTCAGCTCGCTCCACTTTCAAACCGGTTCTGCTTCAGGTCCAAGCAAGGAGGCTTAATGAGTCCTTAACGCATCTAAGCTAGGACTCATGCAGGTTCTTTCCTGCATGCTAGGTAGAATCCGCCCAAGAACTCTCACCACAATTAAAGTAGAGCTCTCGTAACACGTCTAGATGATTTTCTGCATTTAAGCAAACAAACGCATCAAAGCGAACAAACACATCTAAGTGAACAAATGCATCTAAGCAAAATGGTCCCTGTCTTCAGGCGCCATTATGAAGCCAGGGATGCCGATATTAAGAGAGGGTTAGACTGAGACAGACGTAGATATGACCAATATGGTTAATTTTCCAAAGTCCCTCTATTTCGTCTAAAATGGCAGGTTATATACTCTTTTAGATAGTTTACAAATGCAGACACATTTTCATTGGCACACAGCAGAGGAAATAATGTAAACACACATTGTTTGGTTTACCCTTAAGGTGGCTAACACCTGCATACTAACAATTCTATTCAATGACCTTCAACACCCTATTATCTTTCCCAAACACCTTAATATCTAATTCTAACTGCGTCACAGCTCACTGAGAATTTTTTGCTGTGTCATAGGCCTTGGGCCGCAAGTTAGGCCTCAGGTTAGGCCTCAGTCAAGGTAGTTCAATATCTATATAAAAATCATGTTTTCTTTCCCTAAGAAATTTAGCAACATCTTCCCTCATCAGAATGCTCAGTATCAGAGGGTCAGAGTTACCAGACATGATGTCTTCACTTCTGTTTTTGCCTTGAGTTTATCTCTCCCATGACTTCCACTGTACCAGGGCCAGAAGGTCAGGGGCGCTGTCTGATTTAGCTTCTGTAGCTGTCTGATCTTCCACATCTCTCCCTTTCTGTTCTACAATCATTATTTCCTTCATTGTGTTATTAATCAATTCACGAATACATGGAATCAAGCAAGGCAGGCATATCACTATAACTAATAGCATCCCTAATACAGACATTCTCGTCCTAATCAAATTCTTGAGCCATCCAGTCATCCCTCAGATTCTAAAAAGGCTGTTAGGCCAATCAGTTCCATCTTCTATTTTTAATTTAGCTACATTATCTTGTAAAGCTTTAATACTTGCATGAATAAATCACAAATTATCAGAAAGATTCATACAATACATTCCATCAAAATCTTCACATCCATGTCCATGTGCTAAAAGCAAAAAAATCAATAGCAGCTCGACTCTGCAATATACCATGTCTAATTGAATCAACATTGGTTGACAATCCTGTTAAAGCAAGCAAAGTAGCATTAGTTTGATGAGCTAACCAGTAGCCTAGTCTGTTTAACAATCTCAGTGCTTTTGCAGATGCTATTCCTGGAACAAAGAAGGAGGCAGCCAAATGCCGTGGCAGTCACCAAAAGTTGAGGTCATCATCAAAATCAGGGGTAAATGTATGAGTACTGCGCTTTCTTCTCCGCAGAAATCTATGTTGTGAAATCATGGATGTGTTGGGTGTTAGCAGTGGGAGATGGCCTAGACTGCAGGGGCCTCCCTTAATATGCAATGGAATAGCAGCCCAAGCTCTGTCTCCACAAATAAAAAACACTCCTGCTGATAATGATAATGGAGCATTAGTAGAGTGAGAGATGGTCGGAGAAGTGTAATTACACCAGGCACTTTCATTTCTGAATATGGGTTGGCTTGAAGAAACATCCTATGCTTTGGATTGGTTGAGTCCAGAATAATTAAATTTAACACAAAAGTCCATTTTTACAGATCCCAGAAGTTTTAATTTCTGGGACGCAAGAGTTGCATGAGGGAGGTATGGGATCCATTGGTCCTAAGCATCAGCATGATTTTTAAAATGAAGGATATGAGCCGAAGGGGTATGTGACCATGTATCTAAAGGTAAGTCAGCAAGACAAGTAGAAAATAGGTTTTCAGGAGACACTGTAGCCAAGCATAAAGTGTCTTATGTTAAATTGGCCAAGGTTACCCATACATTTGTTTTTGGCTGATTACCAGGCCAAGTAAAAGTAACAGGAGGAAGCACTAATACTAAAAAAGCCTTTGCTAATGTAAACTGAATATTACTTCGAGGCAATGGCAATAGAGGACTCCCCATTACTACTACAGGAGGAGTTAAAACAAACACTACAAAACTTATTAACAATGGCAAGCCACTGCTGGCTTAATAATTCCTGATGTTTGGGCAGACTATATTGATGCCCACACACCAGCTATTTAATTTGTATATTATTCTGACTGCTCCTAAAAGGATCACAATGCCGGCAGTCAGCTCTTCCTATATGAGACGCACAATATCAAAGGCACTCACAACTTGGCACTCACACAGAGTCCACCCTTGATGACCTCCTGTGTGACAGGCTAAGCAGGAAAAGGAAGTTAGCAGACCTGCAACCACCTCTGGGCATATGATCAACTGATTCCTTGATAATGGAAGACTTATCTTTGAATCCTTTTCTGTATTTTGATCAGCTGGCTGTTCAATGAAGGGTCTGATGGTCTTGGCTGGAACCCAACGAGGACCAGTATCTGTGAAAACACAATCATAACCCCTCCCCCATGTAATGAGGGAAAACGGGCCTATGATTTTCCCACTTTCTAGGTCTTTTACAAGGACTCATGCTTTTTGCCCTATGTCTAATAATGTTTCCTTAGAAGTAGAAAAGTGTTTTATTATAGGAGGAACTTTGCTATCAGCATAGCAATTTAAAAAATTGAAAACACAGTGCTTTGTGTGGCCATTCCATTGGAGCACATCCCTGCATACCCCCTTTCTGTTGAGCTAAAAGATGCTTAAGCGCTGAATGAGCACTTTCGATTGTTGCCCGACCTGTTGGGGAGTGAGGGATGCCAGTGATAAGAGAGATATTCCATAGGACGAAAAAGGAGGAAAGTCGTTGAGAAGTGCAAGCAGGACCATTATCAGTTTTAATCTGTTGAGGAATACCTAAAGTTGCAAAAGCAGCCAAAAAAATGGCAGCAAATATCTTTAGCAGTTTCACCTGTGTGGCATGATGCAAATAATGCACCTGAAAAGGTGTCAATGATGAATGAACATATCTGAGAAGACCAAAATCAGGGTAGTGAGTGGCATCAGTTTGCCATACTTGGAGGCTTTGTAGGCCATGCTGGTTCATTCCTGCTGAGCCTGTCACAAAATTATGACATTGACAATCAGGGCAAGCAGCAATAATGTCCTTTGCTTGTTGGCGTTTTAAAGAAAATGTGTGACAAAGAGCTGGAGCATTTTGATAAAAAAAGGAATGGCTAAGTTTGGCCTGTGCAAAACGATCAGGGAGTACCTGGGCAGGTAAAGTAAGTCTGCCTGTCAGTTTCCTTCTGCTATGAAACCAGGTAATGTTGTGTGAGAGCGAAGATGCATAACAAAATAAGGGTATTGTCTGGCATCTAAAATGAAGAATAATTGTTGTAACCACTGAAAAAGATTGACATTAGACACTTCTTTTAAAGCAGCAGCTTCAGCCTTTTCAACAATACCTGCAACATAAGCAGAATCTGTTATTAAATTAAAAGGTGTAGACCATTTTTGAAAAGCACAAATGACTGCAGCTAATTCCACAATTTGTGAAAACCCAGAAACTACAGTTATATCACAAGCCCATGTACCAGTATCATTATCCCTCCAAAGTAACACAGATTTATGTGATTGTCTGGAGCCATCAGTAAATACTTTCAGAGTTTGTAAAGGACTTTCACTGTGCTTGGGTTTTAGCACAATATTAAAGTCAATAGTTAACAACTTATGAGGTGGTGAATGGAGAGTAATCTGACCTGAAAAATCAGCAAGTGCAATCTGAAAAGGTCCTGACAACTGCAAAAGCCATTGCAGGTAAACAGTAGTTATAGGTATACAAATCTGTTCAAAATCACAACCTGTCAATGTTTGTAATCTCTGTCATGCCTTTATAATGAGCTGTGCAAACATTTCATGTTGAGTAATAATTGTCTTTGTAATTTGATGAGGCAAAAAATCCATTCAATGATAAGTAAAGGGTGGGCCATACTAGAATCACATTGGAACAGCAAGGCATGTGGCTGTTGTAAAGGATTTAAAAGGATTAGTAAGAATGGGAGATCAGATGCCCATCCTGAGACTTGCCTATGGGCAATAGCATTTCCCACCTTTTGCAAGGCCAATTGTGCTTCATGATTCAAATGTCTTGGGGAAGACAAATCTGACTCTCCTTTTAACAATGCAAAAAGAGGAGTTAAACCTGAATTTGTGATTCCCAGTAAGGGTCTCACCCAATTAATGGTCTCTAGCAGCTTTTGTGCTTCATGTAATGTAGAAATTTTATTTTGAATTTGCAATTGCTGTGGCTGTATGGTTTGGGATTTAATATGCCAAACTAAATACTGCCATGGAGGCATTTTTTGAATCTTGCCCTGAGCTATTTGCAATTCTGCACATTTTATAGCTTCTGTGGTGAGGGCTAAGGTTTCCTTCCTGTCATCTTGTTTTTCAGCTGCAATGAGAATATCATCTATATGGTGGTATAGTAATACATGAGGCTTTGCCTGTCGTATTGGCCTAAGGGCCCATGCAACAAACCACTGGCAAAATGTAGCACTGTTTTTTGTCCCCGGGGTAAAACTACCCAGTGGAATCTTTGCAAAGGTTCTTGCATATTTAAACTGGGCACAGAAAAGGCAAATTGTGGTGCATCCTCTGGGTGCAGAGGAGTTGTGGATGATGCCTTGGGAAGGCTGACCTGAAACAGAGACTGGACAGATCTAGTGAATAAAGTAGGTATTTATTGAAAAGCCTCTAGGATATACCTTGGGCAGGACAGGGCCTGAGCAGGGCTACACCCAAGGTGGACAAAGAATGGTGACAAAATGGCTGACCAGTCAGGAGGTCTTGCATTTTTATAAGTTTTGGTCCATTTACATATTGGGGTTTAATTGTCCAATTACAGCTTCAGGTTGTGAGGTCCTATCCTTCTTGTTCCTCCCTTCAGTCCACCACTGTTTATGCTTTTGGGCTTGAAAGTTATACTCATTGTCCTTGGTTTTCAGCAGGAAAAGGATTTGTTTTGTCTACCTACTCTGTGAAGAGAGCTTACTGGCACTTAATATGAGGCTCAGAACTACACCTAAGCAGCACAGAATCTGAAAAACATAAAAGCTAAAACTTAAAGCATCATGAAAGAGCAATCTTTCAAATCAATGATTGTCAAGTGCCAATTTTAAGGAATCATTGTTGATGATGGGAATCCTGGCTGCAAGGCTCCCATATCTTCCATGACTGCATTCATTTCTCTGAAATCATAAAGCAAATGCTGTTTACTGCTTCTTTTCTGAATGACAAATACAGGAGAGTTCCATGGGCTTGTAGAGGGGACAATATGTTCCTCTTGCAATTGTTCATTAACCAGGTTTTTTAAGGTGCACAATTTTTCAGTTTGCAGGGGTCACTGCTCTACCCATACTGGTTTGTTAGTTTCAGGGTAATGCACAAATGAGTGACCCCTCTGAAAAATCAGACCCAATTCTGACTCCCATCCCTGAGAGCAAGTCATGGCCCCATAACACCATGAGTATTTGCAAAACAAAAGGCTTAATGGTAGCAGTGTGTCCCTCAGGACCTACAATTTGGATAAAATCCTTGCTTTGAAAGCTAGTACTGCTCTCCCCAATGCCAGTGAGTGCTTGGGGACTGCAGTAAGTGGCCATCTAGGGGGCCACTTAGCTTGTGAGATGCCCGTGACATTTGGTCAATCAATAATGCCTGTGAGTGTGACATGCTGTCCTTGCCATCATAGTTTGCATTTACAAGAGGGATGTTGGACAGTTTACTGCCGAGTCCAGAAAATTTGAGGTGCTCCTGTGGACCCAAAACCCTGCTTCCCCCTTCATTTTTGCACTGTTAGAAGATACTGGGATTGTAAAAAATATTAATTGGGCAATTTTAGAACCCTGGTGTACAATACATAGGGGAGAGGGACTCCCGACCATGATTTTGATTTCTCCTAAAAACTTTGCATCTAATACTCCTGGGAGCACAAACAATCCCATTGAAGTGGTTGAAGTACACCCCAAAAGCAACATACTCCATCCCTGCCCTAAAGGTCCATTAACTCCCATGGAGATCAGATGGATGGAGGAATCTAAAATTGCTGTGCAGGCAGCTGGCAGATCCAGGCCCCCACTGCTGCTGGTGGCTGGTTGTAAGGTGACAACATTCATGCTGCAGAGTTCGGCTGAGGAATTTGTGTCTGAGCATGGCACTGCCCCGCGCTCTGATTCAAGTTTCATGATATTGGTTCACTGTCAGTATCATATTTAGAGCAACACTGTTTAGCATAATGCCGCCCTTTGCAACTTCTTGGACAAACTCCAGGCATTTTTTTTCTGTTTTTCTCCTTTTGAGGCATAGCAGTCTTTTTTAAGGTGGCCTGAATTTCCACAGCCGAAACAAGTCTGTCCCTTGGGAACAGGGGCCACCTTAAGTGCAGCAAAAGCAGCAGCCATAGTCTCAAACTTGTGTTCAACCTTTTCAATATGATTACAGGCTTCAACCATTTCTGTAATTGTGGGATTTTTAAGTGGCCTAAGAACCTTTTGACAGTCACTGTTTGCATTCTCTATTGCTAATTTTAAAAGAATAATATCACAAGCTTCTTGATGAGCAACTAGTTTGCCTAATGCCTCTTGAAGGTGATAAATAAAATGCATATAAGGTTCTTTTTCCCCTTGAGTTATGGATGTGAAAGCCTTTTGCATTTACCAGCATTGGGGACTTTCATAAAAGCATGATTGGCATCATCTTGGACATTATCTACTGCCTCCTGCTGAATACCCCACGCTTGAGCGTCTGGCCAAGAATGCTGGCCCGTTCCCATGAGCTGATCAATAGTTAAGGCAGCAAGTTGCTGATTTATATTTCTGGCATAGGTTAAAAGCCTTGCTTCTAAAAACTTTTTCCACTCTGCCTCCCACAGTGCATATTGTGTTGGCGAAAGCAGCAGTTGGGAAAGTGACTTTAAATCGTGAGGAGTCATAGTATAGGAATTGAAAACAGTGAAAAGCATATTAGTAAAATAAGTAGAAGTAATGCCCTATTCCATCACAGTGCCCCGTAATTCTTTGATGACTAAGATAAATCCTCCCAGGAGGGAGTCCATGACCATGATAAATCACCAGTGGGACAATGGCTTGTGTGATATCTAAATTACCTGCTTCTAATGCCTGCTGCTGGAGCTACCACCAATTGTTATGCGGATTAGGGGGATATAAATCAGGCTCATTTTCCATGTCAAGAGGTCCAGGACCAAAGGGATCATCCTCAAATTCTGAATCCCTATCAAAAGCGGTGAATTGGATTTCAGGGGCCTGCATGGACATATTAGAAACTTGTGCTTTCACATAAAGCAAAGGTGCAGAGGGCATTAAAAACTCCTCTGCAGAGCCCTGACAAAGGAACAATGTCAATGAGGGGGCAGTGGGAGACAATCCTTTCCCAGCATCTTCTGGGCTTTAATAGTGTCTTATATCGCTCGCCACAGAGGTAACAAACCTGTACAATGCAAAGCAATGCAAAGTCAAAGTGACCTGAGTATAGTTTTGGTGCAAAAATACCTGGATCTGTTGGCATACTTCTGACCAGCTAGAACCAGGGCTTCGCCAGAGCCAAGGCCTTAACTGGATGGGTCTCCATAACATATCCTACAAACAAGCCTCTACCAATAGCAGTTTGGAAAGTTTCTTAAAATTATACATCTTGCAGATAGCTACACAACTGTAGTGGTTCATTTTGGGTTTTACCAGTTTTCTGCATGCCTCCGTTCTTTGTTTTACAATGGTTTGTCCTATGTACGCCATGTTAAACCCCTTTTTGGTTTCTCCTGAATTATGAGTCCTGTCCATCACTCTGCAGCCCCGCCCTGATGCCTGGAAAGTTCTAGTGAGGCTGTTGAGTGATTTGGCAGGGTCTCGGTTCTCCACTCCCCTTTTTATGTATGGAATTGTTCTACTGTCTGTCCTTTATGTTCTGGGCCACTCTCATCCCCCCTCCCCCCCCAGATTGGTTCCAGGCTGCCCCCACCCCAGTACTTAAGGTGAGAAACAGAGGGGGAAACCTGCTTTTGTGGGTTCCTTCTCTGGGTGAAATAAACCGCAGTTGAACCTCATAAGAACCCTCTCTTCATTCCTCACCACTGCCATGCTTCTGCCCAAGGCAAAGACCCACAGGATAGGAAAGGTACCAAACTGTACCATTTAATGCGAGCTCGGTGCTAGAGCTAGCCAGAAAATGGGACGCTAGTTCCCTGAAAGCAGCATCGAACCTCCGCACACAACAGTAGTGAAAGTTTGTAAAGCAGTCGGCTTTGTCATTTATCCTTAGCTAAATAATCAATGGTACAATGAACAAACTGGAAACAATCAAAGGAATGCATTTGTGTCACCTCAAATAATATCTTATGGATAATGCCTGTTATAAAAAGTCATTGAATTCATGCTATGACATTAACAACATATTCAGAATCATTAATTCAGCAGCAGTAACTGTCCTAAGAAGTCAATATAATATTTTTCCAGACATCTATGCATATATGACATTAAAGCAAAATAAAAGCAAGAAAGAAAGCACCAAATAGCTTATAGGTAATAACAACCATAATTTCGAATTGTTACTCATTCTTCTGTGCTACCTATGGAAGATAAAACAGCAAAGATTGTTATGAATAATTGTCCTAATTGACCAGTACAGAACACCCATATGCATAGAATCTTTGATGAAATTAAGGATCTAATAAACCACATCTTCACATATTTTTACATGTCTTATCTTATATTCTCAAACAGTTGCTTACCAATTTTTCATTATAATTATTCCAATCAGTTCCATCTTATCTCTATAACAAAAGAACTGTATCTTGCAATTTAAACCAGCATATTTCAACATAACTTCACTGAAACTTAATGTCACTTTAACAAAACAGAAAGTACACTGAATGGAACTCAACATTACTGAAACTGAACAGAAATTGATCTTAATAGAACTTAATAGAACTTAAAATAACAGAACTTAAACTGAATGACATTTAAATTTAACTTTGCTTAAACTTAACTGAAACGCAGCAGAAAGAACTCTACAACTAATAATAGTTGTTAGAGCGGTATGTATTTATCAACGGTATGTATTTATCAACGTCCAAATGTGTGGGGAATAATTTCACTAAAGACATGCATGAGCACCAGGGAACTTGCCTTCTCTATTGTTTTCTGAGGTTTTACATATGCATGACATTTCATAGTCCCCTCCTCATACATATCTATTATCTGACCTCATCTATCCTTGCTTTGTATGGTAATTAACTTCACGCCTTTTTGGGCATACTTAGTTTGTTGTGGTGGTCTCTGGTGGTCTTCAAAGAATGAAGAAACAGAGTCTTCTTCAGTTTATTTCTTTACCTTTATTTCTTTGGTGTGTGCTTTGGCTTTTTTGGCACTTTATCAGGGGAACACACCATCTTAGAGTCTGTGTTTTTTTCTTTATCTCCATACTTGGTCTTGTTACTCTGCTGTTTAGGCTAATTTCTTTCTATTATTACTGAAGGCTCCCGATGGTTGTAGTGCTTAAAAATATGCAAAAGGGTAACAGACACAGCATTTGGTGTTCATTGAATGTCTTCTAAAATGCAATCTCATATTCTAAAGCACTATTCTAACATACTGCGCATCTTCTTAAATTTATTATAAAAGATCTTCTTGAATTTTCAAAACTTTGTCTCTTCTCCCCCTTTTCCTATAACCTAGTAAATTTTTTTACTACTTTTGGGGCTTCTTCTTAGCTCTCAGTCAACTATCTTGATAATTCTCCTTTTAATATTATCTTATGTGTTCTAGATAATGAAGTTAAGATTGCTACTTATTTCAGCATTCTTCAGTTCTATATAAGTACTGTAATAGACATTATCAAATTTATACCTACTATTATCAGCAAAATAGTGATGGGGTGACATAGGGTGTTTCAGATTCCGGTCGCTGTTGGTGACTAAAGACAGCATCCCACCAGTTGTGGCTTGTGTCTTGCTTTACCTTTTGTAGTGTTAGCATTGAAACACATAATCACAGAATGATTATATGCAGGTGCTTTTATTGAAGAGCTCTGGGAATCAGGGGTACAGGGTACAGACCTAAGTCTGACTCAGACATGGATTCAAAATGGACATGTTTTTATACCCTTTCTTTATATAACTATATATTAATTATTAAACTCATATTGTTCTATTGTATACATTGATCTTATGCAAGCATGAATCCTTGTAGTTTCCATCAAGCCCTCCCAAATATTGTTTCGCATGATTCTTGTTTAAGATAATAATCATATTCTATCACCAGACACTCATTACAATTAACAATCATATCACTGATCATATGATGAATATGCAGGTGCAGTTTCTTCTGTACATGATCTAGTAAAGACAGAACCTAACCTTCGTTTCCAGGGCCTGTGTAGTTTTGGTTCCCTTCCCAGGTCTATCCAGGCCCAACCTTTTTCCACCTCCCCTAAATCTATTGTATACAGTTGCCATGATTTTAGAAACATTTTAACCCTATGCTATCAGTAGGACTTTTTTTTTCTTTTTTTTCTTTTTTTTTTTTTTTTTTTGTATCATGCTGGACAGTAATTAACGTTTTTTGTCTGTTTTCTTGAGTTTTTTTGCAATTTTCACCAGATCTTCATGGTTCATTAATTGTTTTATTAGGGTTAGGTTCATTCCAATAGGTGTGGGCAACAATTGGTGATAAGTTGTATAGTTAGACTTGATCAACTGGTGGGATACAATTGGCACCAAATATGAGAAGTCACACTCGATAATTTTAATGAAATTGCAGATACAAAAATTAGAATGGTTTCTAGCAGGTAGGAATACATTGTTTCTAACTAATTCTAGAAACATACAAGTGGTTTTTAAACATATACAACAATGTCCAATGTATGTGATTACAGTCTTTTGATTAGCATTTGGGTGGATCTTAAAATGACAAAAGTTTTGCTCAGTGTCGAGACATATCTTGAGCATCAATTGTGTTGCTTTCACATATAAATCTTTGCTGCCTTTGAGTAATGCAAGATTCTAAATTTACAGTTTGCTACTTTTTGTTCACTGTCCTGGCCTACAATCTGTGTTCAGTGGGATAGAGTATTATGTCTCAAATAGCTTTTCGGACTTTTATTGGGAAAATACCTTCACTTCCTTCTCTTATGATTAGGGCAGCAGTTGATTGCATCTACAATTGTGCTTGCATAAAACTGAAAGTTAAAGATACATTGCCTTGAGCTACATTAAGTGCTTTTATTATTAGCTTATGGTCTAGGTTCTTAGCCTTTTTAATTTTGGTAATATTTTTGAAACTTGCTATTGATTAGTTCTTAATGCCAGTAGAGATGATTGTAGGGGCTGTTTCACTTTTACTAAATAATTTGTTGCAGAGGTTATTTATTTATTAATATTTTTGAATTGATTTTGTTTAGGACTCTTAGCTCTGTTTCTAGCATTTTGGTTAGATTTCTTCGCATTCTGCCTTTAGGTGTGCTTGTTTTTGTAACTATGTGGTCCAATTCTCGAAAGATGCTTTCAGAAATGGAGAGCAGGCTGGCTGGACCTCTGAAATATTAATTTGCATTAGTAATTCAACACACTTAAGGGACCACTCTGGATTAAACAACAGTTGTTGTTGGCCTGAGTTTTTATTTATGTATGGGCTAGTTTGATAAATTTTAGGCTTGAGTTTAAGTGGCATAATTTAAGTTTAGGCTTGAGTACTGGTATTTATTTTAAATTTGAATGAAAGTCTAATAGCATTATGGATCCAAAGACAAACTACTTCTATAGCTTGTTTCAAAGTAAAATTATACCAACAGTCTAGCTCATTTAAATAATTACAAATTTCCTGGTGTTCGTCTGTAGGAGAAGCTGAGACACTGATTTCAACTGACCATGACCTTTGATTTTGTCATTCTTGTTCTTCATATACCTGGTTTCTATGCATAACCACTGTTGAGAGGTTCAAACTCATTAAATTGGAATCTTTTCTCATGGATCTAGTGTATTGGATAAAGGCCTGGGACTATGGCTACTTAGTATTGTTCAAGCTAGATATACTCTCTGATTCTTGAAACATAATTAGGATTACAATCAGAACAATTTTCTGAATAAATTTTCTGTGGGTTAGGTTAATAAGTGTCTTTAGCCACAATGCATTCATTTTGTTTCAGGTATGCTTTAGTTTTAGTTTAACATCACCTGGTGTCACCTTGTGAGAGTCCTCTGGAACATTCTTCTTAACTAGGCTGTGGTGTATCTAAGCACTCTGGTCTTTAATCTTAATTGCAGTGAAAGTAGTAAGGAGCACCTGGTATGGCTCTTCTCACTGTGGTTCTAAGTTTTTCTCTGCAAGAGAATTCAGTAAAATCAATTTGCCATTGTTCTCCAGGCCCCTGGCCTCTTTCAATTTGGCCCATTTTTGGTTTAGGTATATTCTTGGGATTGGTCTGGAGGCAAAAGATCACAGTGTCGAGTTACTTGAGCAACAGTAGAGTATAAATTCTTGGCCACTATTCTTTTAATTAGGTAGTTATATAGGGCATAATTTTTGATGTGTCTTTTGATGTTCCTCTTTTACCAATGACTATAATAAAGGAGAAGGGATTACTATTTTGTTGTCTTCTGTAATTGCTTGCTCCTTTTGGTTATATGTTCTCTTTTGATTTTCAATCAACTCTTTGACCCTTTTGTCATATACTGGCTTACTTTCAAGGGGAATTTGTCTGCCTGGAACTAAAGCCTCCTCTGTTGTTATTTCACTTTTCGCTGCTTCTTTTGCCTCCCTATCCACCAGTTCATTTTTTTCTTTTAATTTTAAGCTCACCTTTTTATGGGCTTTTATATGCATGATTGCCACTTTCTCAGGTAATTGGACTGCTTCTAATAGCCACAGTATCTTCGTTGCTCTTATGTGAGTTTAGCAGTCTTTTTTTTTCCAAACGGCTCCATGTGCATAGATGATTTCAAAAGCATATTTTGAGTTTGTATAAATGTTTATTTTCTTTTTTTTTGCTATTTCGAGAGCATGGGTTAGCGCAATTATTTCAGCTTTCTGCACAGAGGTGTTTGTTGGTAAGGGTCCGGATTTGATTACCTGTCTACAGGTAGTGACTGCATATTCAGCGTATTGTTTTCTACTAATAACAGCTGCTTCTATCAGTAAACCAGATTTTTGCATCTCTGAGAGAGGTGTCTTTCAGGTTTAGGCAGCTGGAGTAGGTGGCTTGGGTAGTTTCTATGCAATCATGTTCTACCAGCTCCCTCTGGTTCCCACGGAGGAAAGAAGCTGGATTGACGATGTTAGTCACAACTATTTCTACATTGTCTTGTTCTACCATAATGGCTTGGTATCTTAGGAACCTTTGTGGGGAGTCAGTGTCCACTTTTGACTTCCATCACTGCGGACACTGTGGGACACTAGTACAGTCATCTTCTGGCCTAACGTGAGTTTGCGGGCTTCTTGGATATTTAATACAACTGCTGTGACAGTCCTGAGGCATCCAGGCCATCCCTTAGCTGTTGCATCTAAGTGCTTTGAAAAATAAGCAACTGCCTTTTGACATGGGCTCAGGTCTTGGGCTAATGTCCTCAGGGCAATCTCTTATTTTTCATGGGAAAACAGGAAGAACAGTTTACTTACATCCAGGAATCTTAAGACCGGAGCTGACATGAAAACCTTCTTTCAGTTGTTTATAGGCTCCATTTGCTTCTTTTGTCCACTGAAGGTTTTTATTCTCATTTGCAATGAGTGTATACAAAGGTTTAACAAGCAGTCTATAGTTGTAGATTCATAATTTACACTATCCCAAAAGATGGGAGGGGTCTGAAAAATTACCTCTTAGCGGCTTTGTTCCAGAATCTGTTGTAATTGTCCAGGCCACATATGGCTATTCTGTTCTGGTGGTTGTTAGGAGGTTATCTTCTGGTAGGGTTTCTCAGGGCTCTAGATTTTTTGCAAGTTATCTTTCAAATAAGACCCATGTGAGCTGAGTTTTGTGCTTGCTTTTCAGGCTTTCTTACCCAAATGCAAAAATTTTCTGACTGGCTTTGTGGATAAGAATGCAAAAGAAGGCATCTTTCAAATCTAGAATGGTAAACCAAGTTAGCTCTGGTGTTAGGCATGTTAGCAATGTGTATGGCTTGGCCACTACAGGATAGAGATCTTCAGTTATCTTATTCACCGCCCATAAGTCCTGTACTAGCCAATATGACTCGTCTGGTTTTCGAACAGGTAGTATGTGGGTATTAAAATTGGATTGTCACTCCTTCAGTAATCGTAGCTGTAAAAATTTCTCTATTACGGGGCTTCCTTCTTCAAAGGGTATTGCTTAATCCTAACTGGTTGTCTTCCTTTCTTTAGCTTAACTTGTATAGGTGTAGCATTTTTTGCCCTTCTTGGCACGTCAAAGGCCTATACTCTTGGGAATACCTGGTTTTAGTATTTCTTCATCAATTTTCTTCTTGGCCCTGATTGCTGTTAGTATTAGGCTTAACACCTCCATGTATTGCTCATTGTCAATTGTTGCAGTGTGCATTTTGGGTTTTCTAAATGTCCTGGGTTGTAGTGTAGGATGTACACAAAGTATTTATTCTATCACCATCTTCCTGAGCTGTTAAACCAAGTGGGGCAGTGTTCTTCCCAGGCCCTCTGCCTTTGGACTGTCTTCTGCTAATGGCCCATCAACGCCTTGCCCACGACTCACAGGTAACTCCCTCCAGGAGTTATCTCTGTTTAATGAGCCATCAAGGACCCACTTCACAACTCCTCATCCCATTGTGAGATGCTCCGCCCAGGGGGAGGAGCCAAGCATTCTCACCTAGATATAATCTGGTATTTGGGACAGTACAAGCAGCCCTTACCTACTGGATTCCCAGAGGACCAGAGCTACTAGACCTTTCTACAGGATCACTGCTTCAAGAAGACCACCTCACCTTGACTGCTTCCACCATCCTGCTCAGGTTGTATTCTGGCTCTGTCAGTGGTCCTTTGTGTTATTGCATTTATTTTATTTTATTTTTACCTTTTTACCTTTCTTCTTATTAAATTGGATTTCTGACTTGGAGCCTCTCACTCATTTTGCTTTCAAACCATGACACTAAAGTTCTGTATGTTTTTGTTATATTTGTTTATAATGGTTTGTTCTAATACCCCCATCCCCAAACCCCCTGGTAGTCTTTCCCTCAAGATACCTGTCCATCACCTTGTAAGATCTGGAAGATTCTGGGGAAAAAGCCCTGGGATTCAGCAAGGTACTGGGGCAACATCTTTCTTCATTGTTCTGGTAAGTTCCCCTCTTCTGGGTCACATCCTCTCTCCCCTTCCATTGGTTCTGGGTTGTACCCCCCTCGTGGCCACCCCCAGGGTACATAAGGGGGAAGCAGAGGGCCAGAGGCTCACTCTTGCATGTGAGCATCTCCTGGGAAGAATAAAGCCTGGTGAAACCCACGTAAGAGTCCACTCTTTCTTCCATGCTGCCTACCACGCTCCAGCCTGAGGTTTAGACACACCAAACCTTCATCATATGGTGGTCAGAGAGCTAGCTAGCTGGTAAAGCAACTCAGAAGCCACTATGGTCTACCTTTAGAACAATTTCCTCTTTCTTAAATTTAATGTTTACCTGTAGTAGTTCTAACAAATTCTTCCTAGAAGGGCTTTGAGGAGTTTCGTAGATACAGGAATCTATGAATGCCCCACTGTTTCCCAAACATGTATTTTAATGGTTTGCAAAAATATGCCTTTTCAGATTGGCTGGTTGCTCTTACTACTGTAACATAATTATTTTCTATAGGTACTAAAGCCTTGTTCAAAGCAGAATACGTTGCTCCAGTGTCACCCAAAATATTTTACTTCTTTCTCCTCCTCCCCCAGCTTCATTTTTATAACCAGTGGGTCTGCTGGGGTAGACACCCCCGGTCCCCCTCAGTTCTTTTGTATATGTGCACTACCCCCTCTTTTCCTTGCCTCTTGTGCCCACCTCATCTTTGTTCTGGACACTCATTTTTCCAGTGGCCAAACTTCTTACAATTCATACACAGACGAGGCTGATCTCGTTTGGGTGGTTCTTGCCCACACTCACGTTTTCCTCTCTCTTTTTTTTTGTACCACGCCACAAATTTTTTCATTCCTTGTTTGTACTTCTCCTTCTGATTACTAAAAACACTCTATGGTTCCCCCAACAGGACTTCTACGTTTTTCCCAGAGGTTTTTTTTTTTGTTTCCTGTAGATTGCCCCAGGAATAAGTTTACTAGTTGTATCTCTATCCCAGAGGCTGGATCCAGTGAGGTGTGGCTACACGTGGCATCCCTCAGGTGGTCTAGAAATTCAGATAGTGTTTTGTTGCTTTGCGTATCTGTCTCTCAGGCCATCCCAGCGTTCGGCTGGACCACCCTGCTAGCTCTGATATGCCTCAACAGGATCTTTGCGTGGGTCTTTGGCTCCACAGTACCTTTACCTTGGCTGTCACGGCCGTGGTTCGAAAGAGGGGACACTCTCGAGGCTCGAGGAAACAAAGGTTTTATTCGGGGATCACAGCGGCAGTCCCTGGTCCCAGGCCTGTGCCTCAGGAGAGTGACCTTTTTTCTTTTTGGGTTATTTGGGCTGCCCGATTGGGATCTTCACGCTGGGCAGTCCCGCGGTCCCCAATCAGTTTTTTGGAACCCTGGTGTTCTTTTTGTTCTCCCTCCCCTCAGTGTTTCAGAGGGACTTTGTTTTATTACATATAAATCTGACCAATTTATAGTCTTAGGTATAGCTCTCTCCACTCCCCTTGTTATCCACTCTTGGTAGTTTAGCAACCTTTGCTTATCTGCTGTTATAAATGCATATTATATAGTTGGCTTTTCACAAATATTAACATGACTACTATATGTACTGTATTATGTTTTATTAATAGAGTTAAAAAAGGTAATGAATGTGTACCAGAGGGTTAACAGTAAAAGACTGGGATTTTTATCTCTTCTTTATAACGTCTAAACCATCAAGCCAGAAGTTATGGGAGGAGGGGTCACCTTGTGACCCTTCATAAAAAAAACTGTTAACTTTCTGTTTTCTTATCAAAATGAAAAGAACTAGAAAACCTCAGGAGAAAATTTATACCCATGTTACCAGACTGAGTGGAGCCACCCACAAAATAAATCTATTATATAAGATGATCAGGGATACTTACAACAGATCAAATAAAGAATGTCTGATTAACATCTATTGAATATTCAACACAGTGATCCTTAAATATAGAAATCCAAAAGGATGAAGTGTGCTGTTGGCTGACTTTATGCCAGGCACCCTCAGCCGAGAAACTTTGGCTTGTTCTGTCTCTTAATTGTCTAATTTTTTTTTATTAAACTTATAAATTTTTAAAAGAGAGTGGAACTCATTTTTCACACTGCTGTCTTGTTTGGGTCTCAAAATGGGTCTTGAAAGGTGAAAATAGGATGCTTTCAAAACTTATGGAAGGGGAGGCAGCTGTAAGGCAATAAAAAGGAAAAGGCTATGTTTGGGTATTTAGTACAGAAAGCTAGAAAGCTATTAGCTTATTGCCGTTATAACTATATTACTACAGAGATGTGTTTGAGATACACTTTGCACACAGTGTACCCAGTCCTGGCCGGCCCCATCTGTACCAGGCACCCACGGCCGGCAGTGCCGAAGCTGGGGGGGGAGCGCACAGTGCAGAGAGCAATTTTCACTCAGTCACACTTGATACAGTGAGCTGACAGGGAGAAATATGGTGGGCTGGCGTGCAGCATGCAGCAGCACCGGCAGGGACTGAGTGCACAGCAAAAGCCAAGCAGCTCTCAGCAGTGCCAGCAAGGGGGAGGGTGAGCGAGTGGTGAGCGGCGAGTGGTGGCACTCAGCAGGACCAGTGGGGAGATGAGAGTGAGCGGCTCTGCTGAGAAGCGGCCTAATTGCCCGTGGTGCAGGGAAGCGAACCCTCTACTCCTCTACACCCCCCCGCCCCACCCCCATGCCGTCAGCCCTGCATGACTCCCCAGTCTTGCGGGTAAGGGAAAAATTATTCCGCCTGGTTGCCCTCCGGGACGTCTCACATTTCCAGAAATGAAATGCTTCTCTCAACCTGGGATGGGCTGAGAAGAATCCTATGAATTACACAATATACGGTTTTCTCTGCAATAAACAGTCTGAATACATGTTACTAAACACACAACACACACATGTAACACTTGCTCCGAATCTTTCAGCCGCTTCAGCCACCCAAAACAAAGGGTCTCTCCGATGCACATTACCTACACACACAGCACAAACATGTCTGATCACCACACCTGTCCACAAATTTGCAACTCTTCAGATAAAAATTCACTCAAATTCCCTTGAGACCTTTGGGAGTGAGAGTTCCTCTCCTTTCTCAGTACTACTACACTTCCCAGTGTGCCTTGCTCACACCATATGCTGTCACTTCCTGGCTGCTTCACACACACAACAAAGTCCAGAACTTACAACCTCACAATCGCAGTACATCAATGCAGGTGTTTAAAATGGGCGGAGATAATATTTTTCTCGTTAAAATGCCTTTATTAATCAGCTCTTACAAGGGTGGCTTGAAGGACCTTGCAGCCCGGTTCGCCCTTGAGGAGGAGGGTCCTGGTCAGCTTTGCAGTAGGAAGTTTCTGCAGAGCTGGAGAACTCTTCCCTCGCTGGGGGTCTCCAAGGAGTTCTGATTTCCATTTGTTTGCCTCGGGGTCTCACCTTTTTTTTGGTATTTTTAGGTTACAGCGAGTTACAAAAATTGTATTAATCAGCTCTATTAATACTCTAGGGTATACACAGCTTAGTACTGTTTTTTGTGGGTTTAAATCTTACTTGGATTTATCTTTATAGGGGTTTTTTGGTGTTAAAAAGGGTCCCAGAATGCTTTGGGATTCTTAATTTACATGTATTATGGGGTTGCCCCGGGGGGGGGGGGGGGGGGGCAGGGGCTGCAGCTATTTTGCAACTGGCAGCAGCGAGATGGCCGCGCTACACGAGGAGCGGGCGCCTCGGAGGTCTTGCGATTTCTATGGGGGGGGAGGCGCCGCGTCTTTGGGAGCGGGTTTTTGGAGCAGGCCGGGGCGGGGGCGGGCCGCCCCGTCGGCAGAGCTATGCTGGCGGCGGCAGGGGGTCTGGGATGGCCGCCCTGGCTAGGAGCAGCGGGCTGTCCCGTCGGCAGCGCCACGCCGGGACGGGGGCAGCGGTGGGAAGGCGCGGGCAGCCGACATTTCGCGGGGGTTGCAGGCTCCTCCGAGGCGGCGGGCAAGCCCGCTCCGGCGTCGGGGGGGGGGCTGTGGGCAGCCTCTAGTGACCAAGCAGCCCCCCCTCACTGCCCCCCTCAGGGGGACCACGAAGGTGGCTCCTTACAGTTACATTACAATTCAAAATTATTACATTTAAAATATTAATACACTTATTCCATGACAATCAAAGGTTTCAACTCTTCAAATCTCCAACATACATCTAGGAGCTTTCTAATTTTTATTTTTTTCACAGGGGTTCCTTAGGCCTACCCCCAAGGCCTCTAGCGGGTCACCTCTCGACCAGGGAATCCCTTAAATCTCCTACACCGATCCTCACTGGTTGTCAGTCAGTCTCCTTTACTGCTAGCTGGTACTCTGCTAGCAGTTGCTTGCAAGCCAACCCCCAGGGCATAATGCTGTGCGAGTGGACGACTCTCATGGGTCTTACCAGAGCCCTATATTAGTGTATGCTCTCCCTTTTAGTTTAATACATATCTTTGTCTGTGTTGGCCCCAAACAGGTCCTTCTGTCCCTCGCATGTGAGCATGCAGGTAGGGGATCCCCACTGGGAATGCCTCGACAATGCCTGGGGAGTGTCATCCTGCATGCCCCCGCAGTTGGAATGAGGGTGTCCCTTCATATGGTCACCAACTAAAACGTGGCGGAAAGAACTCTGCAACTAATAATAGTTGTTAGAGTGGTATGTATTTATTGATGTGGAGATGCGTGGGGAATAATTTCACTAACGACACGGGTGAACACCAGGGAACTTGCCTTCCTAATTATTTTCTGAGATTTTACATATGCATGATATTTCACAGTCCCTCCCTCATACATATTCATTTCCTGACCCCACCCATCCTAGCTTTGTATGGTAATTAACTTCACGCCCTTCTTGACATGCTTAGTTTGTTGTGGTGGTCTCTGGTGGTCTTCAAAGAATGAAGAAACAGAGTCTTCTTCAGTTTATTTCTTTACCTTTATTTCTTTGGTGTGTGCTTTGGCTTTTTTGGCACTTTATCAGGGGAACGCACCATCTTAGAGTCTGTGTTTTTTTCTTTATCTCCATACTTGGTCTTGTTACTCTGCTGTTTAGGCTAATTTCTTTCTATTATTATTGAAGGCTCCTGATGCTTGTAGTGCTTAAAAATATGCAAAAGGGTAACAGACACAGCATTTGGTGTTCATTGAATGTCTTCTAAAATGCAATCTCATATATTCTAAAGCACTATTCTGTCACCCCTCAGTCGGGCTACAAGTTGCGACATGGGTGTGGACCCTCACAGAGGACAGCAGGCAGCAGCAGGTGAAGACATGGAAAGCTTCTTTATTTTTCTGACTCCATTAACTTATATACACTTTTTACAGAAGGCCAGGATTGGCCCAAGAAGGTTACAAGCTCATGATTCCATTGGTCACTCTGACCATCAGTCAAGTTCTCCTCTCAGAGAAGAATTATGCAAAACACAAGATAATTTCTAAAAATACATATAGTTTACATGAAAGAGTGTGAGAATCAGGCTGCAAAGTTTCAAACACTTGAAAGAAGAAAATGCAGGGCGACATCTCACCCTTTTATCATTAAAAAAAAGAAAAAAGGAAAAAAAGGAAAAAAGGAAAAAAAGGAAAAAAGGAAAAAAGAAAATGAACACTGTTCAATTTCTGTTCCTATGGGAGGACCATCGGAGTGATCACCCGTGTCATCGACATCGGAGTGATCTCTCAGTGGTTCCTCCACTGTTGACCTTCATTTGGTCACGATTTCTTGCTTTTTACATGACAGGGTTAATAAAATTCTGTGGCACCTGTAAGATGCTCAATGGCATGCAAAACCTTTGCCAATTAAATTTGCGAGGTTTCACCCTGCATTCCCCATTTTTGTTTTGAAGAACCAGGCCTCTGTGGCACAACACAGGTTCTTGAGCCAATGGAACAAAGCAACATTTCTGTTTTTGAAGAACCAGGTCTCTGTGGCACAACACAGGTTCTTCAGCAAATGGAACAAAACAACATTGCTGACTCCCTTCAAATTGAACAACCCAACTGTGTGCCATGTCAGCCACAGAAACATAATTCGTGACCAAATTAAAAGGTTTGTGGGAAAACTTTGGAAATGAGAGCAGCCCCAATTTTCAACCAAAATGGGCTGCCCATTCTCATGAGCTTCCAAAACTTGCCCCTCAAAACCATCCTTCCAAGCAACAATGGCCTACCTTGTCCTCCCCAAATCATCTGTAAAAACAGTGGGTCCTTGGACTAATTTCTGACTATTTTCGGGACACAAAAAAAACCCCAAAGGATTTTTGTCACTCGCAACAGCTCATGGCTCCAGAGCATTTGGCAGAGAAACACTGCTTGCAAAGCTCCAATCAAATTTCTCCCATAATACTGAGAGTATGAATTTTACAAAACTCTGCACCCATCAAATTTGCAAGCATTGTTGCCTGCATTTATCAATCGAGCGATGAGCTCATACAAAATGATTGCCATCTTTTGCGGCTGAGATTGAGAAATTAGCTCAAACAATTTTTTTTTTTTCTTGTTTGCTTGTTTGTTTTTTCAAACAATATTTTGCCACCTTGTGGCAGATGGGGCAAAATGACCCACTCCAGAATGTGCAAGGAATTGGACATTCATCATCCAATGATACCTGCAGGATACAAATGAATCACAGAAAACAATCATTCAGATTGCAAACAATCATTCCGATTCACAATTGAGGATTGGCTTTTTGTAAGTCTTATAAAAACCTCCATTTCCCAGAGTTCTGTTTCAATGCAGAACACAGGAACTTCCCAGGACTTGTCGAAAATTCCAGATGATCGTGGTCCAACAGCTCCCAAACCAAGTCACGAAGGGCAACGAATGGGTCTTGAAAGGCAGTCCATTCCAGCTGCCAAGCAGCAAAGGAGAAACTCACAATGTCTGTTCCAAATCGTTCCAGGACAGTCTCTGATCAGAGCAACAATCCAGTGAAATCAAGGCAGCTCAGTAATTTCAGAGCAACTGCCTTCTCACCACCGACTCTTTGTCCTGTGAACAGAAGACTAAAACACAAATAAAACAATTCTGGTCCCTTCAGGGACTCTGACAGGGAGAGGTTGGTGTGGGACTAAACTTTCCCAACAGACCTCCATTGGCTGCGGGGATTGGGAAGACCCTTGTGTCTGAGCACGCTTCCTCTTTGCATCCCACTGCTCGTTTGACAGAGGCTGGCCATTCACATGGATTGCCTTGCAAACATCTGCCATGTGACGTGGCTGTCCACACCTTCCACAAAGAAACAAAGGAGTGATCCCTCTTTGCACTCTCTTTCTTTGTTTCTTGCTGGCCTGAGCATTAGTCTTGCTGGCCTGAGCATTAGACGAGGCATCATGGGCCTCTGAATCCTGTCCTGTGTGCTCCACAGGGACAGAGGCAAGAGCTTGTCTCATAGCACCTGCAGAGCTGGGGAATCCATCCCTGCCCTGCAGGGGGCGCCGTGCCGAACCACAGCCGCTCACAGCATCTGCCTTTGTTCGGACAAAATACATATAGTTTACATGAAAGAGTGTGAGAATCAGGCTGCAAAGATTCAAACACTTGAAAGCAAGAAAATGCAGGGGGACACTATTCTAACATACTGTGCATTTTCTTAAATTTATTATAAAAGATCTTCTGGAATTTTCAAATCTCTGTCTCATAATGACACTTAAACTTGACAGAAATTAATCTTGACTTAACCTTAACAGAACCTAAACTTAGCAGAACTTAAATGTAGCAGAATTTCAAATTAACAGAACGTAAACCTAACATCACTTAAACTTAACAGAACTGAACCTTAACATCACTTAAACTGTACAGAATTAAAGCATAACAGAATTGAAAATTAGCATCATTAAATTTAACAAATGTAAAGTCAGAGATTAGTGATCCTTTAAAAGTTCCATATACAACAGAATTTAATTAATTTTTACTCCATCATTACTAGAAAGCTACTGAAAATTTGTCATACAACAGTTAAACATCAATTAACAATATGCAGGCAAGCAATTGATTCGTAACTGAAATATCAGCAACATGGATTTACTGTAGAGAATATAAAGGTGTGGCAAATACATAATTTAGTTTTGAGAATAGCTCATGGTAAGTGTAAATATTGAAAATATTCATTCATAGTCAGGACTTTTCTGGTGTAAGCATAAATTTGCCAGATTATTTTAAAGTGCAGCTTTACTCAGAAAAATGACAACAGTGTATATCTTGGCAAATTGCACTTCAAACTTCCTCAGTTCGCAGATGGTAAGACAGCTTTTCAAGATTGCTTGTACAATAGATTTTAGCTTGTGTCACTGTTGGGGTGGTCATGACACAAAGCAGAGACTAGAAGCAGTCTCAAACGGCAACTGTTTATTATCAAAAATGGCTGACCTTTTATACACTTTCTAATTGTTTATACTTCTTCTACCCCAGCTATTGGTTACAATAATTCAACATAACACCATTGGTGAAAACTAACAGTAACTTCTAAAAATACTTCATCCAGCTCCAAACTTTTCTCCTTATCTTTCTTGTTCTTTTCTTCTCTCGGTCTCCTTGGTAAGAGCCTTGAAGAAGTCTCCTTATCAGCTGTTTCTTGCTTCTCAGCTTCTTCTCTCTCCTTTAGCTAACAGACCTGCTGTTAGCTCTTTCCACAATTTAATCTTTTTGTTTTTGAACTGTAAACACAGCTGCTATGGATTTTTGCAGGGCCCTTTGCAAAAATCCAAGCCGACGGGAATCACAAAATAATCACAACCACCAACAAAATTAAATCACCCAATTATACAATCATTCCCATCTTTCATCCATCTATAAGTGATTTCAAGTTTCTTAACTACTCTATCCTGTAAAATTTTATGTCTAATACTCAAACTAAGCTATAACCACCCCGAGTGCTCAAAAAAGAGATGCAGGAATACTAGAACCAAAGTTCCAAAAACCTGCATTGTCCTAATCACTGCAAACCAAAAACACACCCTTTCATAACTATGAAGGCACATTAAAACTGATGAGACATGTCCTGATATATGGCCTTAGCCAGTGTCATCTGCATGTTTTGCTTCAGCTGTGGAACCATCCATCCTGTCCCTTCCTGCGCACTCCAGATAAGGTTTAACACAGCGAGCAGGAACCCATCAAGGACCATTACCTGTCAAAACACAAGCATAGACCCTCCCCCAGGTTATTAGTTCTGCTGGACCAGACCACATACCAGTAATTAAATCCTTGACCCATACCTTGACATATCTACGGAAATCTGGCTGCTTAGAATTCAAAGAGGAAAAATGGTAAAAAATTGGAGATAACTGAGTCAGGTAAGGGACACAAAACGTTTAACACATAAACAGTTTTAGCTAATCTCACTTGAGGTGACTCCTGTTGCATTCCCCCTTTTTGTTTTTGAACCTGATGTTTAAGAAGACCACGAGCCCTTTCAATGATTTCCTGGCCCGTAGGGACATGTGGAAAACCTGTAGAATGCTCAATGCCCCAAGCGCAAAAAAAATGCTTGCACTTTCTGTGAAGCATATGCTGGACCATTATCCATCTTTATGTGGCATGGAACACCTAGGATAGAAAAAGCATGATAAAAATGATGAATAACATAATAAGTTTTTTCTCCTGTAAATGCTGAAGCAACCAGTGCATGAAAAAAGGTATCAACTGTAACATGAACATACTTAAAGCGACCAAATTCTGGCAGTTTTGTGACATCAGTTTGCCATTCCTAAAGGGGATAAACCTCTAGGGTTGGTACCATAATATTGAGAACCATGAGTCGTGTGACAGTCAGGCCAAGAAGAAAAAATTGATTTTGCTTCATCAGGAGAAAATTTAAATTTCTGCTGTAAAGCACTCTGATGAAAAAATTGATGAGACAAAACTGCCTGCTGCAACACATTAGGTACAGTTTTGATCGCAGCAGCAGCTACTAGGGAATCCACATATGCATTTCCCTCAACAAAAAATACGGGTAATGATGTGTGACTACAAATATGCATGATAAAATAAGGATGTTTTGGAGCACAAATAACAGTCCATAATTTCACTAACATAGTAAATAGTGGTTTCTCTTGAATATTGTATAACACTGCTCGATCTAAATGCTTAACTAAATTAGCAACATGAAAGGAATCAGTAACTATATTTACAGAATCAGGAAATAAAGTAAAAGCCAAAAGAATGGCACAAAGTTCAACCAGTTGAGGAGATCCTTACTGAATCATTGTCTCATTCCCAGTGATCATACTTTTTCCAGGTCACAGCTGCTTTTCTGGTTTTCCCTGATCCATCTGTAAAAACTGTTATACCTTCCACTGGAACAGGAAAACAAATTTGCTTCCCTTCAAAAGGAATCTCTTTGGTCAGATTTAGAACAGGATGAGAAGGTAAATGGTATTTTATTTGACCTGCAAAACAAGATAAGGCAGATTGCAATTCATGATTATTTTGAAGGCACCATTTAAAATACCACTGTTGTACAGGTATCACAATGGTCACAGGGTCATGTCCCAAAGTTTCATGACAACGCCTGTGGCCTTGGATGATAATATCTGCAAAAAGCTCATAAAGTCCTGGAGCTGTTTTCCGAGATCTGAAAGATAAAAATATCCATTCTAAAATATGCAGGTGGTCTTTCCAATTATCATTCCATCAACACAGTATTCCACATGGTATTTCATGATTCCTCAAAATAAACAATTGAACACCAGCAGAGGTATCTATTCTGTTAAAAAATTCTGTGTGCTAAGGCAAATTCGATTTCTTCTAGGGTCTTTTTTGCTGCTGGGGTCAATTGCCTCTCGTCCATAGAGGAAGTGATCCCTGATAACAAGTCATACAATGGTTGCATCTGATGATTGGTTATGCCTACATATGATTGAATCCAGCCTATTGAACCAACCAATTTCTGTACATCAGTAAGTTTTAACATCAATATATAATTTCACAGGTTGAGGCATAACTTGAGTATTAGTCACCAACATACCTAGATATTTCCAAGACGTGTTCCTGCACTTTCTCTGGGGCAATGATTAGACCAAAGACTTTCAAATTTGTCACAGCACATTGTTTAAGAGCTGATAACTTCTGTTTGTTGTCAGATGCCAACAAGATATCATCCATGTAATGATAGCAATATCAGTTATCAAATTGCTCCCGCACTTTTGACAATGCCTGTGCCACAAACCATTGACAAATAGTGAGTTTTTCATCCCCTGGGGGACTACCTTCCATTGATACCTTTTGTTGGGTTCAGCATGATTTATGGAAGGCACAGTAAAAGCAAATTTTTCTTTGTCTTGCTCAGCCAATGGAATAGTAAAAAAACAATCTTTCAAATCAATGACAACTATTTGCCATTCCTGTGGAATCATTCTGGGTGTAGGAAGGCCTGGTTGCAAAGCTCCCATTGTTGCCATTACAGCATTTATCTGCCGTAAATCATGTAAAAGTCTCCATTTCCCTGATTTCTTTTTTATTACAAAAACAGGGGTATTCCAGGGGCTGAATGATTCTTCAATATGTCCAGCTTGCAATTGTTCTGTGACTAATTCTTGCAGGGCAGTAAGCTTTTTGGTAGTGAGGGGCCACTGATCAACCCAGACAGGTTTATCTGTAAACCATGTCAAGGCTACCACTAGATGTTCACTGCCCTGCATCACAGTGGCCCCTATTAAAAATCCATGGTAATTTTGACACCCCATTGAGATAAGCAATATCGTCCCCACAAACTTTGAGGAACATCGGCAACATAGGGTCTGATGTTAGCTTGTTTGCCATCAGGATGCTTCACATTAATTACAATGGCTGACAGGCCACCTGTTGTAGCACCATCCAACCCCATAAGTCCAAAACATGCATGAGTGAGAGGCTACGATTGAGGCCAACAAAGTCATGAGAGTTCTGTGACGTCGGCTCCGGTGTAAATCAAACCTGCCACTGATATGGTTCCTGGATGATATCCACTGGCTGTGAGGATGCATGTCTTTTCTGGGCAGTTCTTTGTTATTTTCTCAGTCCAGAACACCTGAGGTACTTCTGTTGACCCAAAACTTCCTGTACTACAACTCCGGTCCACTGTATTTGGAACAGAACTCACAAAAGGTACAAGTTGAGCAATGCAAGTTCCTTTCTGAATAGTTACAGGAGGGTCATCAATTGATACCATAGCATGAATTTGTCCTAAATAATCAGCATCAATAAGTTCTAAATGAACATGAATACCTTTAAGTGTACTACTTGATCTCCCTATCAAAAAACCACTCAATTCCCATCCTATTGGACCATAGGCATCGAGGGGCACTTTGCATATTTCTTTTGTTAAAATAGTTACTGTGTCAGTGATGGGTATATCAATCCCTGTGGAATGGCTAGTTGCCCCCAAGTATTGTTCACAAATGGGTATCTTTGCAGTGCCAGGAAGGCCTGTAATTGCTGCTGTGGTTGTTGGGGTATTTGTGTCCCCATGCACCCCTTTGCGTTCTTCTTCCCATTTCCCTGCAACAGCTGACCATTGGCATGATATTTAGACCTGCATCGTTTAGCATAGTGCCCAAATTTAGCACAATGATTGCACAAGACATTGCTGCTTGCATTTGACTTAGATGTTGTTTCCTGCTTATTACACTGTGCCATTATGTACCCTTGCTGTCCACAATTACAGCATTTTGGTGGAGGTCTTAGAGCTGCAGCAAGAGCTGCCATTTTATGCTCTACTGAACTGTGGGGATGCTGGAATTGTTTTATAGGTTTTTAGTTATAAGTTTAGCGTGGCTTGGACTTTAACCCTAGCTAGATAAGAGTCCCTGTCCTGGAATGTTTTTATCAGAAGTTGATAAGAGTTTCCAAGACAACCTAAGTCTCTGACTGGAGACTGGCCTTCCCATTGTCTTTTCTCCCATCCCAATGTATCTTCTCCCCCCTCCTGTCCATCAATCTCCCAGGCCCAAGACCTTAGGAGAGGTGTCGGACAGTGGTTGGTGGATCCCCCAGAGACCCCACCCCAATTTACCTGATTTGTTGATGTTTGTGTATTGCAGTTGGCATTAGCCACCTTGCTTTGTTTCATTGGTTTGCAACTTGTACCCATCCCTGAGACTTCTGTTGAACAAAAACCCCTTGCAGACCAGGTCCTGGGTCACTCTCCTGAGGCACAGGGCCTGGGACCAGGGACTGCCCCTGTGATCCCCGAATAAAACCTTTGTTCCTCGAGCCTCGAGAGTGTCCCCTCTTTTGAACCACGGCCGTGACAGCCAAGGTAAAGGTGCTGCAGAGCCAAAGACCCACGCAAGGTCCTGTTGAGGCGTATCAGAGCTAGCAGGGTGGTCCAGCCGAACGCTGGGCTGGCCTGAGAGACAGATATGCGAAGCAACACTGAACCAACCTTTGAGCAAGAAGTAACCATTTTGGGCAATGTAGGTTCCCCAGGTAAAGGGTCAATAATTTTTCTTCAGTCCAGATTTGCATTTTCTTTAGCCAATTGTATACACAATCTGTCCTGCAACAGTTCATCTTCTACCTGTTTTTCAATAGCTGCAGCAAGCTTTTCCACAAATTGCAAAAATGGTTCTCCCATCCCTTGGTGTATAGTGGCATATCTCTGTTTTGGATCTGCCATTTCCAGTGTTTTAATTAAAGCACTCATATCGAATTGTTGAGCTTGTGTCAAAATTGCAGGATCCCACCTTGCCTGTAAATCTGGATTAGCAAAAGGTCCATTGCCCAATAAGGCATCAACACCCACAGCATGACGAGGGTCATGTTGAGGCAACTGCATATTTGTTTAAGCTGTGCACTCAGCCACTCGCCTCCAAGTTTCTCGAAATACACCATATTGTACTGGTTGGAACAAAATTGTAGCAAGATGCATGATGTCATTAGGTGCAAGCATATCAGCATTAATTACATTCATTAATTGCATTTCCTCTGGGGAATTAATACCAAACTGAGCCACTTTTGATTGCAGATCTTGGACAACCTTCCAGGCAAAGATGTGATGGCTATCATCCTGCCCTGTTCCAGGAGCTGCTTTAAAACCTGGAAAAGCCATAGGGTTATCACAGGCAACATTTGAATTAATACTCTGCTCCTGAGGTACCTTTGGGGCACCTAATCTTTCTATTATGTCCCAATTCTTCTCTTCAGCTGCTTTCTTCCTAACAAATTCCCAAAACTTCTGAGGCTGTTGAGGAAGCACAGTTACTTGACATGCAGACAAAGTCCATGGGGCAGTAGGGTTAGATCTATTAGAAGGTGAACTATCTACAGTTCCCTGCCCCAACTCAGGTGTTACTGCGGGTGACACTTCACTTGT
This sequence comes from Zosterops lateralis, assembly GCF_965231275.1. NCBI lineage: Eukaryota > Metazoa > Chordata > Aves > Passeriformes > Zosteropidae > Zosterops > Zosterops lateralis. The sequence goes on from NC_139801.1 coordinate 8,664,857, forward strand.
TTCACTGTCACTGTAAGGTAACAGAGGTTATGACCTTGTGAATTGTTCATGCAGCTCAGAGGGAAGTGGGGGGCAGGCAGATGGCTGGGTTAGAGCAGAAGGAAGCAGGGGGCAGACGGCTGGGTTTCTTTCTCTACCAAAGTCATTTCAGCCAGCTGAGGCTGGGGGGTAGTATATATGGGTGCCATTGAGAGCTGCTGTGCAGGTGTTAGATAAGGAGATTTAGGAGTCTGATAAGGAGATGCTTTGGCAGTCTGCCTGGAAGCTTTGGCAGCTTTCCTGGAAGCTTTGGCAGCTTGCCTGGTAATTTCCATGGTGACTGCGCATGAAGCATTTTCTTCAGCAAGTTCCCCTTCCGAATCCCCATCTGTCTCAACCTCCCTGTCAGTCTCCGTTTTCAACCCTGATTCTTCATCCATGTCCTGCTCTGTGTGTTCCCACTCTTTTTTCCATTCCTTTAATGCCTAAAAAAGCAATCCTCAGGTAACATCTAGATCGACAACAGTTTTATCTCCCGCTTGGATGACTTCCGAAAGTCTGTCTCCAACTTTTTTCCATGCTTTAACACTAAATGCTGTATCAGGATCAGTGCCAACGTCCTGTGATTTAGTGCACAGCAACATACTACGAAGGGCATAATCTGAAGTATTCCCCTATTTCTCAACAAAGCTTTCCTTGTAGCTAAAACAGTCTCTTCCTCTTTAAATAAGTTATGTTCCATTATTAGTAGTTGGTTGCTCACCTGTTTCCAGGTGTCTTAATGGGAGAAAATCAGGTCCGGACCTCCCTGTGGCTTCCACACACCATTCTCAGCTTCACCAATGCCCCCCCCCCCCCCCCCCCCCCCCCACTCTCCTCCCAGTGGGTCAATGTTGCCAGTCACTAGGGCCCTGTATGGGTCCAGACCGAGTATGTCATTCAGGCTGTTGTATTACATCGAGGTCACCAGATGTTGCTGTTGGGGTGGTCATGACACAAAGCAGAGACTAGAAGCAGTCTCAAACGGCAACTGTTTATTATCAAAAATGGCTGACCTTTTATACACTTTCTAATTGTTTATACTTCTTCTACCCCAGCTATTGGTTACAATAATTCAACATAACACCATCGGTGAAAACTAACAGTAACTTCTAAAAATACTTCATCCAGCTCCAAACTTTTCTCCTTATCTTTCTTGTTCTTTTCTTCTCTCGGTCTCCTTGGTAAGAGCCTTGAAGAAGTCTCCTTATCAGCTGTTTCTTGCTTCTCAGCTTCTTCTCGCTCCTTTAGCTAACAGACCTGCTGTTAGCTCTTTCCACAATTTAATCTTTTTGTTTTTGAACTGTAAACACAGCTGCTATGGATTTTTGCAGGGCCCTTTGCACAAGCTTGGACTATAAAGGTAATGGGATATAAACATTTAAGGCTAAAACAGCAAGGACCTAGTTATATAATACTGCCATGAATTTTGCACATGTAAGTCGATTAGGTCAGTGGATGTGTAAGACTGACACGTATATAAACAGCTACAGTCATGGTTTCAGATGATTCTAATGGAGTGAGCTACTATTTACTGCACTTGTGGTCCATCAGTGAATTTACACTGTTTTGATATCAAGTCCAATTTCAATTTATACATGGCAAGGAAGCATATCTACACTTGAATCACTGAATAGGTGTACCTATCCAAAATGCTGTCACATGTGTCTTCATGGCAAAAGTTTCACAAAATTACCTTGTTAGAGCTGTGGGATAAAAAGGCAAGCGAACAAGGAAAGCTAGCACAATTCTGTCTGCTTTTACAGTGGAGTTTCTTGTGCTAATTATATGTAATTCTTGAATAGCTGCTGCAGATAAAGTTGAAGGTTCTAAAATACTACTTGGAATATATTCTAATATACTGTATATGCTCTTTAATCTACTATAAAGGATCAGTTGAGATTTCTCAAATCTATGCCTCAAGTGGTATCCCAAGAAAATCCAAATGAGCAGAACCAGTGAGTATTGCACTCAGACCAGGAACTACATCGGTAAGGCAAAAACATTACCCTTTGAAATTAGAAAACTGTAAAGCATTAGCACCTGTAATTGAAAAATTCCTGCAACAGTGTTTATTAGTGCAATGTGATTCCAAATTCAATACCCCAACTCTAGCCATTAAGAAAGCAGATGGTAAGTGTTATCAATTAGTACAAGATTTAAGAGCAATTAACAAAACTACCAAGGACATACACCCAGTAGTAGCCAATCCCTACAACCTTTTGACCACACTGACAGACGAATTAAAGTAGTTTACTGTTTTAAATGCCTTTTTCTGCATTCCTGTGCATGAAAACAGCCAGGAGTTCTTTGCTTTTGAGTGAGAAAATCCTAAAACAAAGAGAAAAACTCAGCGCACATAGACAGTTTTATGGCAAGATTACAAGAACAGCCTCACAATATTTAGAAACCAGCTAGCAAAGGAATTGGAAAACTAGAGAGAACAAGAGCCAGAAGATGTTATTCTTCAAGATGCAGATGACATCCTGATTGCAACCAAAACTAGAGATGATTGCATACAACTTACCGTAAGTTTATTAAACTTTTTGAGACAAAATGAGTACAAAGTTTCTAAAGACAAAGCACAGATTGCCAAAGAAGCAGTCGTTTACTTAGGCCTTGAGATCTTCCGTGGACTCTGACAACTCAGCAAAGAAGAGAAAGAAGCTATCTGTTGACTCCCAGAGCCCAATACTGTAAGAGAGAAGTGAACTTTCCTGGGAATGGTAAGTTGGTGTCATTTGGAGATAGCTAATTATAAACTGCTGGTAAAAACCCGATATGGGGCATTAAAAGCAGCCAAGAAAAAAATTATCTCATAGACTGAGAACACTAGAGCAGCATTTAAACAACTAAAACACTCTCTAATGCCAGCTCCAGCACTGGGACTACCAGACTTAACTAAGCCTTTTGAACTTTTTACATACAAGAGACTGAATATGGCTTTAAAAGTATTAGCACAGCACCTTGGGAATCAACAGAGGTCTGTGGCCTACTTTTCCAAACAGATAGACAATGTTTCCCAGCGTTGGCCAGGATGCCTGAAGGCTGTGGTAGCCACAGTCCTCCTGATCCTGGAAGCCCAAAAACTCATCCTTGGGCCACATATTGTAGGATATGTACCCCATGCCGTATCAGCTGTACTGAAACAAAAGGGGGACACTGGCTATCTGGTAACCCCTTGCTTAAATATCAAGCACTGTTATTAGAACAGGATGATGCTACCCTGAAAACAACTTCTGTTGTTAACACTACCATGTTTTTGTCCTCCACCTTAATTGACAATGAGCCTAAACATAACTGTTTACAGACAATTAAAAAAGTCTATTTCAGTTGATTGGACCTGAGAGATGTACCCCTAGAAAATCCAGATTAAGAGCCTTTTACAGATGAGAGCAGCTTTATGAAAAATAGCAAAAAGATGACGAGTTATGCAGTAACAATGCAGGATGAAGTAATTGAGGCAAAGGCCCTGCCAGCAGATGTGTCATCACAGAAAGCTGAACTGATTGCACTAACGAAAGCCCTAGATCTGAACAGAGGGGAAAAAGTAAATATATAGACTGACTCTAAATATGCATTTAGTGTTGTCCACGCCCATAGAGCCATCTGGAAAGAGAAAGAACTTCTGAACGCTTAAGGTAATCAAATCAAACATGCTGAACAGATACTTGCCCTCTTAAAGAGCATTTAAAAATGAGAAGAAGTAGCTATCATGCATTCTAAAGGTCACCAAAAAAAGAAAACCACTCCAAAATTGAGGAACCACTTTGCTGATAAAGCAGCAAAAGGGATTGCAGAAAAAAGTATTCTGGCAGTAATTCCACAGAAAGAAATTAATTTGTCAAAGTTCATCCCAAAATATGACCAAGCAGACCACAAACTAATCAAGTTTCTTAAAGCTGAGATCACAGAAAGTGTGTGGGCTGTTACACCAGCAAATCAGGTTGCAGTCCCACCCTTGATCCTGTGAAAGCTGACTCAAAAAGAACATGATAACACACATTTTGGTGTTAAAAATCTTCTGAAACAGCTAAAAAAGGTAGTAATAAAAAAGAAAATGACTGACATTATACAATCAGTAGTAAGCAAATGTAAAATCTGTTGTAAAAATAACCCTGACATGAAGAAAAGAGTTGTATTAGAATAACAAAAGCAAGAGATCTTCCTAGAAATTACTGGCAAATAGATTTTGTAGAGTTACCATGCAAAGAAAGATAACATTAATCCCTATGAAATACTATGTGGCATACCATATCAGATCCCACATATTTTTAGTGAAATTCACATGAAAGAGAAACTTGATTTATAGAGATGTCTAATAGTTTTAGATTCCACTTTGCAGAAGCTCCAGACTTACATTGTGCTAACCAGACCCATAAGACAACACACCTGCGCATCCATTCAAACCTGGAGACTGAGTCTATGTTAAGTGGTGAGACATTGATCCTCTACAAGCTAAGTAAAGCAAACCATTCCAAGTTCTGCTGACCACTCCCACCACGGTCAAAATTGCTAGCAAAGAACCCTGGATTCACTATTCCAGAGTTAAGAGAGCTTTTACTCCTGAAACAACTGTAAAAACAAAGACTAAGACTGGTGCAGATGAAAACATGCTTTAAATAATTTCTCCTCTGTACTTAAAAAACTGTGCACAATAATCATTATTCTTCTTTGCATGATACCTAACTGTACAAGACAATACTACTGTTAAATATTTATTACTAGTGTTTAGGGTTTTTTTATTCCTAAATATTTATCTATAGTTAAATGTTCATTATTGCTGCGTAGTGGTGTGTTTTTGGTTTTGTCAGTTTTATGTATGTATTTGTTCCTTGTTTTATATTCTTTTATATAAGTTGTAATGGTTTGCCCCATGTCACCCATGTTCCACCCTTATTGGTTTTACCCTAACCCCAGTTATATGTCAATCATAAGTTATACAGCCCCTGGGTCTTGTCTGTCACTTTGGGGTCTCTCCCAAAAGTCTAGAAAGTTCCAGTAAAGATCCCAAGTGATTGGACAAGACTTCAGCGGTCTCCCCACCCGAGGTATTGATTTGCTACAATGTACGTCATTTACCTGGAGAGCCATACCCCCTTGGTCCCTGATTTGTCCCCAGTTAAACCCATCCCTGAGTTCCTCTCCCCAATAAAAGGTGTTGCATTGGGGGGTTTCCTGCTTTTTTTCCCTCGCCTTTCTTCCCCGCTGCTTTTGCTGAGGAGTGTCTGCTGGGGCAGATACCCTGATGAATAAAGCCAGCAGTTAACCCTGAACAGCCTCCCTCTTTTTTCCTGCTGTCGTTGCTTCACTCCTTCGGGCAAGCAAGAACTCACAGGGATCGGTGAGGTTCATCCTGCTACCAAGCCATACCCTTTACTGTCGAGGTGTCAGGGCTAGCCGAGGCAGAAACAAGACACCTCTTCAGGCTGTCGCCCAAGCGTGGGGCTTGCCTTTGAAGATCTACAGGCTGTAACCTCAGTGTGGAGCTTGCCTCTGAAGACCCGCACACCATTGCTGAGTGTGTCAACACATCAGAGTGAAGCGACAGCGTCGGAGCTGACACGGTGGCCTGAGAAAATCCCCGGACCTTGTGACGTGGATTTCTGGTCCTTTTGGAAGTATTCCACTTGGGACTGCAGAAGACCCTCGGCACATCACACACCTGCTAGTGGCACAGCCCTCGGCTTCAGGGTGAACTGCTAGCAGGAAGGAGAAGACAATTCTTCAAGTGCCCTGAAGAACCTTCTTCCAGCAGGAATTACCAGCTCAGCCAATTTTCCCTGGACCCCACACCAGATTGGTGAGTGAGTGTAGAGGGCGGCTCCTGACGGAGGACATACACTCAGCCTAGATACTTTAAGTCTCACTTGGGGAGAGGCCGGCTCACTTTTCGAGCCAGCCTCACACCGCGCGGTCCTGGGGGAGGTGCCTTTCGCCCTCCCCGGGCGATTTTCCCAGTTGCGGCTTTTATTTACTTTCGTTTTTTATTACTCTTTTAGTTTTTGCAAGTCGGGACCCTGCGTGACAAGTGGTCAGGTTTTTGGCTTTTGTTGCCGACTCTTCTTTTGTTCGTGCGTGGCACCCCGGGGGTGGGGGTTCTTGGGACCCCACTCCGGTTTTAAGTGTGTCGGGGGTGCTTGGTTTTTTGTTCGGAATTTTCAGTTTTTTCGACTGTGCTGTGAAGCGGTAGATTTAACATGGGGACTAAACTTTCTAGTGCAGAAAGAGGTTTTTACCAAAAGTTTTTAGGTGTTTTAGCAGACGGGAACGTTAAGTTTCCAAAAAACAAGGTAAAAAAATTTGTTAAGCTGCTCTTCTTTCCCTTCCCCCACACGACTTCTGAGCTGACACACAGCATCTGTTTTTGGAATGCTGTCCATGACAAATTCGCAGACATGATGCACGCTGGTGATAAAGTAAAACAATTTTTGCTTTGGCCGCAGCAGATTCACAACGGGCTTTCATGCGGCGAGGAATTAAAGGAAGAACAAAACTGCGTTTTCCCCTGTTCATGTTCGACCCCTCCTTCCCCCGTTCCAAACCCCTTTTCCCCGGGGCCGGTATTCTTCAGAAAGCGGCAAAAAAAACCACCAGCCCTGGCTTTCTGTGAATCCCAACCCCATCCGGCCCAAGCCAAATCTGCCAAACAGATTCCCAGGAGCTCTGCTGCGACACTGGCCACGCCGCACAGACAAATTTATCCTGCCCGCCTTTACCCTGTAGTAAGCCCAGAGTTCAGTTCACGTTGCCTGGCAACGCCAGCGTGGCGGAGCCACAAGTGCCTTGTTTTGGTGGCTGCGCAGGGTGCTCGCCCCTCCCCTGCTGCCGTGGCTGCAGCGCTGAGCGGTCGCCGTCCGCGTGCGCCCATCGCGAGCGGGCGCCGCGCACCCCCTCTCCTTCCCCGCAGGCGCAGCACAGCCCCTCTTTGCTCCCGCGCAGTGGCAGCGACGCAGGGCAGTCTCTGTATCCCGGCCCCCGCGGTGGCCGCTCTCCGCTAGTGCGAACGCCCTCCCTGCTCCTGTGCGACGGCGGCGCGTGGCGGTCTTTGTCCCCCGGACCCCACAGTGGTCAGTCCCTGCAGCCGTGGGCGCCCTTCCCGCCGTGCCGCGTGGCACGGGTGGCCCCCTCCCCCAACAATGGCGGCGACGACCGCATGCAGCGCTCGCCATCCCTTTGTTCCCTTTCTTCTTCCAACAATTCCCTGTGCTACCCCTTGGACCCCTGCTTCCCCCAAACCCAGTTCCCGCCTTTTTCAAATGAAGTTTCCTTCCCACCTTATCCTCAAACTCTTCCCTCTCGCTCCGCCTCGAGGTCTGCCCACCAGGTGACATCATCCGAGTGCCAGACCACTCTCCCTGATGGCCGAAGGCCCCGCTCAGCTTCCGGTTCCCACGATCTGAAGCCCCGCCCAGATTCTGGTTCCCACGCCCTCCCCTCTGATTCCCATGACTGGGATTCAGAGGAAGATGATCTGGAACCCGAAAATTCAGGTCCTAGCCAGATTCCATCCCTTGCACCAGTCACCTATCGCAGGTCAAAGGGTGGAAATGTCATCAGCACATCCTGGCAACCCATTTCTCAGCATGCGGTGAAGGATCTCTGCAAAGCCCTTAAAGAGTATGGACGTCATAGTCCCTACTTCAGAGGATTGCTGAATGCCCAGCTCACTGGGATGACAGCAGTCCCAGCTGATCTCAAGCATCTTTTCCGATGTCTCACAAACTCCACAGGGTACAAACTCTGGGAGGCATCGTGGAAAGACCTGCTGAAGAGGGCCCTCCAGAGCTTGCTGGCAGATCCCACAACTGCTGTTGATGAGAAAGGGGTCACACTCACCCTTGATCACCTGAGTGATGATGGCCAATGGGCGTTGGCTCCAATCCAGGCCTCAGACATCCCTGTTCTTGGCAAGGTCAAACATGCAGCAGAAAAGACATTTTTAGGGATGCAGCCCCCAGATCCTCCTCCTGCATACTCCACAATTTTCCAAGGCCCAGCAGAACCTTACACTCAATTTGTTGAGAGGCTCACACAAGCCATTGAGTTGCAGGTCCGCAAAGAGCATGCAAAAGAAGAAACGTTAGAAGAGATGGCGTTCTCCCACGCAAACGAAAAGTGTCATACAGCTATACTGAGTTTGCCATGGGAGCCCCCACCGATGCTCCAGGACATGCTGCGAGTGTGTGAGCGCAAGGTGTCGTGGCTGGGCCAGCCAGTGAGTCATTCAGGAAGGAAAGATGACATCTGGACTGCTGCTGCTGTAGAAGCTGATTCATCAAATGCTTCATCTGCCCCATACGCACCGGCCCAAAGCAAGCAATCTTTTAAGAAAAATGCAAGCAGGCCGTGTGCGCTGTGTGGAGAAATGAGACACTGGTGTCAACAGTGTCCCATCAAAAGAGACTTTGACAAGTTCAGGAACAGGGAAGGGAATGAGGGAGGTGGGGGGAAAACCTTTAAGAATGAAAAAAAACTATAGAGGGAGCACAGGTCCACCCAGCATGCAGACAAAAATTGGGTGGCCCGAGCCAAGGGAGAGAGAAGGGGAAGAGGGAGAAAGGGAGAACCGAGGGAGGAAAATAACACTCTCTTGTTTTCCTAGCCAGGAAGTTACACTGGCTCCAATTCAGGAGCCAACACCGATTGTGACAAATTTACCTGCCATGACAAATTCACCAGACGTGACACCTTCCGACAAGGACCTAGCCACACCGTCGCTGACAACAACCTCTGTCCACGAGCCTTTCAGGCTTCGCCTGACAGAGTCGTTGCACCTAACTGACCGCGATTGGCATTTTGTTTCAGTCAATTCAAATGAACCAGATACTTGGTCCCAAATTGAAGGGAAGTTTGTAGTCATTAGGGACTGCAAATTCACCCCGCATGAGGTCGAAATTGCTCCGGGTCTCATTATATCGAATCCCGAGCGTTTCGTCCTCTGGCTGCATTGTGTAAACCCACCAGTCTTCCTCCCTAAGGGACAAATAATCGCCCAGGTAATTCCCGTCCTGAGTATACCTGTGGAGGATGACGCCCCTAAAGTGAATGCTGTGAGGGGGATTGGGGAGGACAAGCCTAAAGAAACATGCAGGCTGATAATGGGTGAGGAGACCAAAACCATTAAAAGTCTCCTAGACACTGGAGCATATGTGACAATCTCTCCTGAGAGAATGTGGCCGTTGCATTGGGCATTGCAAAGCGTGCCTGGACAAGTCCAAAGCGTAGGGGGTCTTCAATTGGCAAGACAGTCAAAGAGTGTGGTGCAAATTGAGGGGCCAAAAGGACAGTTGACGAGTCACCGTCCTTTTGTTTTTAATTATCCGGAGCCCTTACTGGAGAGGGACCTCATGGCCCACTGGGGAGTCACCATTAGGATACCTGACTCCCCACAACATTTTCAAGTGACGGTGACTGCAGAGAGCCCCACCCAAAAGCTGAATTGGAGGACTGATGAACCAGTTTAGGTGGAACAGTGGCCGCTTTCTAAACAAAAATTGAAAGTGCTCAATGAGCTCATTGAGGAGAAGCTCAAAAAGGGCAACATTGAGGAGACCACCTCACCGTGGAACTCCCCAGTGTTTGTCATTCAGAAGTCGGATAAAACCCAATGGTGGCTCCTCCATGACCTCTGCCAAATTAATAATGCAATTGAAGATATGGGCTCTCTCCAGCCAGGGATGCCGTCCCCAGCCATGCTCCCAAGAAATTGGAATCTAGCTATAATTGATATTAAAGACTGTTTCTTTCATATTCTCCTACACCCGGATGACGCCCCATGGTTTGCATTCTCGGTACCGACCATCAACCGAGAAGCCCCAAGGAAGAGGTACCATTGGAAAGTTTTACCCCAGGGAATGAAATACAGCTCTGTGATCTGCCAATGGTACATCTCTTCCCTGTTGTCTCCAGTGTGTGCAGCTGCGGACAAGGCCATTATCTATCATTACATGGATTATGTCCTTGTTTGTGCCCCAAATGATGACCTGTTGACCCACACGCTTGACCTGACAGTGACTGCCCCGGTTGCTGTAGGGTTTGAGCTGCAGGAGTCAAGGATTCAACGGATGCCACCATGGAAGTACCTAGGCCTGGAAATCAGTAAGCAGACCGTAGTTCCACAACACTTGACAATAAAAACCAAAATTGAGACACTTGCAGATTTCCACCAACTGTGTGGGGCGTTGAATTGGGTGAGGCCTTGGCTGGGTCTGTCCACAGAAGACCTGGCCCCCCTTTTTAATTGACTGAAAGGGGGAGAGGGGCTGAGTTCCCCCAGGTCTCTCACCCCAGAGGCCCAAAAAGCATTGGAAAGAGTTCAAACAACAATGTCCACCAGGCAGGCAAGCCGTTGTGGCCCTGACTTGCCATTCCGTTTTATCATTCTTGGAAAGTTGTCACACCTCCATGGGGTGATTTTTCAATGGGACAAGGGAAATACCACCTCCCCCAAGAAGGACCAAGGCAAAAAAGATCCTCTTCTCATCATAGAATGGGTCTTTCTTAGCCACCAAAGGTCCAAAAGGATGGCACGGCCACAAGAGCTGGTGGCAAATCTCATCCAGAAGGCCAGGACCCGTCTTCGGGAATTGGCCGGTTCCGATTTCGAATGCACACACATCCCAATTAGACTAAATTCGGGCCAAATTACAAAGGTGATGTTGGAGACCTTGCTTCAGGAAAACGAAGTATTGCAATTTGCGAAACCTCTCGATGCCTTGACTGTTTTTACAGATGCGTCTGGAAGGTCCCACAAGTCAGTGATGACGTGGAAAGACCCTCAAACTCAGCGGTGGGAATCAGATGTTACTGAGGTTGAAGGATTGCCTCAAGTTGCTGAGTTGGCAGTTGTCGTCAGGGCCTTTGAGAGGTTCCCTGTTCTGTTCAATTTGGTAACAGATTCGGCTTATGTAGCAGGAGTAGTGTCCAGAGCAGAACAGTCTGTATTGCAAGAAGTGTCCAACACCGCACTCTTTGAGTTGCTCTCGAAACTTGTCAAGCTGGTTTCCTACCGAGAGCAACCATTCTATGTGATGCACATGAGATCACACATGGATTTGCCGGGGTTCATTGCTGAGGGAAACAGAAAGGCTGACACTTTAGCTGCCCCTGCAGAAATGGCCCCGCTGCCAAACATCTTTGAGCAGGCCAAGATCAGCCACCAACTCTTTCACCAAAATGCACCAGGCCTGGTTCGGCGTTTCAACCTTATCCGAGACCAGGCTAAGGCGATTGTGGCCACCTGCCCTCATTGTCAACAACATGCACTCCCCAGAGTGCGGGACTGAACCCCCGAAGATTAAACAGCTGCGAGGTGTGGCAAACAGATGTCACGCACTTCTCCCAGTTCGAGAGGCAAAAGTACGTGCATGTCTCTTTGGACGCTTTTTCCGGTTCCGTCTATGCCTCTGCCCACACAGGAGAGAAGTCTGGAGATGCGATCAAACACCTGATCCAGGCTTTCTCCTTCCTGGGCATCCCAAAGTCTCTCAAAACCCATAACGGGCCTGTGTACAAATCCAAGGAGTTCCGCAGCTTCCTGCAGCAATGGGGAGTGGAACATAAGAAAGGCATCCCCCATTCCCCGACAGGCCAAGCAATCGTAGAAAGGACTCACAAAGATCTAAAAAGGGTCCTGTGTCAACAACAGGTTCTAAAAGTTGAACCCCCTTCAATTTGGTTAGCCAAGGCCCTGTTCACCATTAATTTCTTGAACTGTTCTTTTGAAGCGCTGAACCCGCCAATTGTCAGCTTTGTGCAGCTCTTCCCTGCTCGCCAGCCTCAAGACACCGACCGGTGGATGGTTGGTCCCACAATCAACGACAGACGTGTGGGTCAACCAGTCGTCTCTATCCACAGCACCATCAAACACGGTTGGCGGTGGCAACAAGAAGATTGAAGACTGGCTGGACGAACTTTTTGAGAGCTGGGGACTTTCTAAATGGGCAGGGTCAAGAATCAAAGCTGGACTTTTAATTTGGATTGTCCTTGTCAGTGTTTTATTTACTCTTATTTTGATTAGACATATAATTGTTTGCCTTATTTCCAACACCACTACACCCTCTCAAGTAAGCCAGGTTTTTGTAGTAATGGCTCCCGCAAATAAGAATGATCCAGAAAGAGTCATTCCATCTGAGGAGGGTGACAATCTAGAAGAAGATTGGTCCATTCCTCTGAAGGAATGGCACTCCGACCAACAATGGGATGAGGACCTGTCCTTCGAGTCTGAGTACCCATCCTCTCAAATGCACTCCATGTCCTTTTAAATAAAAGGAAAGGGGGAGATGTAGTGGTGTGTTTTTGAGTTTATCAGTTTTATGTATGTATTTGTTCCTTGTTTTATATTCTTTTATATAAGTTGTAATGGTTTGCCCCATGTCACCCATGTTCCACCCTTATTGGTTTTACCCTAACCCCAGTTATATGTCAATCATAAGTTATACAGCCCCTGGGTCTTGTCTGTCACTTTGGGGTCTCTCCCAAAAGTCTAGAAAGTTCCAGTAAAGATCCCAAGTGATTGGACAAGACTTCAGCGGTCTCCCCACCCGAGGTATTGATCTGTTACAATGTACGTCATTTACCTGGAGAGCCATACCCCCTTGGTCCCTGATTTGTCCCCAGTTAAACCCATCCCTGAGTTCCTCCCCCCAATAAAAGGTGTTGCATTGGGGGGTTTCCTGCTTTTTTTCCCTCGCCTTTCTTCCCCGCTGCTTTTGCTGAGGAGTGTCTGCTGGGGCAGATACCCTGATGAATAAAGCCAGCAGTTAACCCTGAACAGCCTCCCTCTTTTTTCCTGCTGTCGTTGCTTCACTCCTTCGGGCAAGCAAGAACTCACAGGGATCGGTGAGGTTCATCCTGCTACCAAGCCATACCCTTTACTGTCGAGGTGTCAGGGCTAGCCGAGGCAGAAACAAGACACCTCTTCAAGGATGTATTTTAAATAGTGCTTTAGAACATATTTTAAATTGTATTTTAGAAGATATTTAGTGAATATCAAATGCTGTGTCTGTCATCCTTTGCATACTTTAAAGCACGGCAAGCATCTGGAACCCCTCAATAATAAAAGGACTAACCCAAACACAGCAGGAAAACAGAGCTAAGAATGCAGATAAGGAGAAGAATGCAGACTCTTAGCTGGCAGAAACTGAGTTCTCCCTTGAAAAAGTGCCAAAAGGGCCAAAGATAAAGGTGAAGAGTACACTGAGAAAGATTGTTTCCTTCATCTCATGGAGTGCCCCAGAGACCACCATGACAAACTGAGCATGCTCAGAAGGGCATGGAGTTAATTATCATACGAGGAGAGGATGGGTGGGGCCAGGGAATGAATATGTATGAGGTGGATTGTGCAATTCCATGCATATGTAAGGCCTCAGGGAATAGTAAGGGGGGCAAGCTCTCTGGTGTTTGTGTGTGTCTTTGGTGAAATTGTTCCCCACGCATCTTGACATCGATTAAATACACACCATTCTAACAACTATTGTTTGTTGTGGAGTTCTTTCCACCCCGTTTTGCTGTGGATCCCCATGGGCTGCTGGGGGACAGGCTGCTTCATCATGGTCCTCACCAGGGCCTGCAGAGGAATCTCAGCTCCAGCACCTGGAGCAACTCCTGTCCCTCCTTCTTCACTGATCTTGGTGTCACCATGTTACGGATTTCCTCAGGAAAGGAGGGCATGATGTGTATTTAGATCTTCTTGAACTACCCTAACTAAGGCCTAACTGAGGCCTAACTGAGGCCTGGTTGAGGCCTAGCTGGGGCCCAAGGCCTATGACACAGCAAAAACTTTCTCAGTTGTGGCGTAGTTAGAATTAGGTATTAAGGTGTTTGGGAAAGATAATAGGGTGTTGAAGGTCACTCAATAGAATTGTTAGCATGCAGGTGTAAGCCACCTTAAGGATAAACTAAACAATGTATGTTTACATTCTTTCTTCTCTTGTGTGCCAATGAAAAAGTTGTTACATGTATAAACAATGTAGAATAGTATAAAAGTAGCCGCACTGCACGTAATAAACGGACTTCGTAGAATTAACCATACTGGTCGTAGCTGCGTTTGTCTAGTCTAACCCTCTCTTATCAGGACCCTGTCTTGAATCAATCATGAAGCAGGGGACCTTGGATCATGCCAGAGGGTCACAGAGACCTGATGAAGACTCTCCTGACTTCCTCCCTTGAGACCACTTACCCAATTTGAGACCACCGACCCAATTTGGGACCACTGACCCAAGTCAAGCAAAGAATTGCGCACGCGTGATGGACTAATAGCCTCATTTTAATACTGAACGGGGATGGGAGGTCCTGGGGTTTTGCATATGTACTGTATGTAAGACCTTGGAAAATAAATAGAGGGCAAAGAACCTTGTTCAGGGCGGTCACGCCTTTTGGAAATGACACCCATGCTGCCCGCCGGTGAATAAACATATCACTTTCTAACTTTAATTAGTTAGAGGGTCTTTGTCCATGATCATATCGGTTTAAATGATTCACCCCTACAGGCCAAGCCATTCTTAAATGTGCCCATGGCACTTTAAAATGCATCCTTTAAAAACAAAAAGGGGGAATGTGTGGTGAAACCCCACAAAGTAGAGTGGCTAAAGCTCTGTAGACACTGAATCACCTTACGATACTGCCAAACTCCCAAAACCCTGTTATTTTAAATCATTTTTTGTCATTGCAGTCCTCTAATGATGTCCAGTTGCCCATGCCTAAGGTATTGGTACAAGACTATCATTACGATTCAGGACGGCTCATGTAACGACACGTAGAACTCTGATTTCTTCAGAGAGCTTATAGCAATGTTTATTGAAAGACAGATTCTTTTTATACAGTGTTTTGGTACAATGAATAGGATTGGTCCTTTAGGGCACCACCTTTTTGTAAACATCTGTACCAGTAAACAAATTGGAAAAACACCAGGTGTCAGGAGGAGGCTATCTACAGGGATTGTTTATAGGGATTATTTTGGGTTCCTCCTCACGACTTCCAAGGCCAGACTGAGAGAGTTCTGTCCTTGGTTTTCCCACAGGCTTCAAGATTCTGCCTGGAGCCTAAGAATCCATGTTCTGACCACTGTCAGTTCCCACATGAGACCTCATTACCAATAAGTGGCAAGGTCCTTGGGACCTTGTCACTTGAGGGCGTGAGTATGCTTGTGTTTCTACAGATGCTGGGATTTGATGGGTACCTGCCTGGTGTGTGCACCTG
Source organism: Zosterops lateralis (assembly GCF_965231275.1). Classification (NCBI taxonomy): domain Eukaryota; kingdom Metazoa; phylum Chordata; class Aves; order Passeriformes; family Zosteropidae; genus Zosterops; species Zosterops lateralis. The sequence goes on from NC_139801.1 coordinate 8,680,076, forward strand.
GCTCTACGCTCTGCTCTGGATCACAACCAGGAACACCTCCCTGACGACCCCTCAGATGACGCTGTGGAACAGCTACAATGTTTGAGTATCATTGCTCCATGCATTGAATCAGACATGATTTTGTGCATCTGTGGCGCAACCAGAACAACCCTTTCACACCTGCCTAGTGGGGGTACCTTTGAATGCCACACAACGTATACAAATAACACAAAATGTCAAAATGTGATATTCTTCCCAGAACAATTGTAATACCATGACCCACTGTATGAAGCTATGGGATTTTTGGGATGTGTAACATTGTGCTACTGTGTGCCCCTGAAAGCGACCTGTGCCTCAGGGCCCGGTGAACTCTGATAATGAAGAGCTGAAGAAAAAGGTGAGGAGACAGGGTCCCATTTGGAAATCCAAGTGCAGTTTATTGTCAGCGCGTGCATCGTGGGTACAGCCTAGAATGTGTTAAAGGGATGAGAGCCAAAATGGGGCTCCAGGATTATATAGCAGATAAATGGGGTGGTCCTTGAGGGTCAGGGTCCAGTAGGGATGGGAAAAAATGGTGCAAAGGGGTAAATAAGAACTGGGGGGGACTAATAGGATTACAGGGGTGGAACAATGGGGTCCAAGGGAAGGAAGAACATTCTAGGAAGGGTGCATATATGGTGAACATGGGCTGAACAGGATGACATTAACTTAACAAACCAATAGAACAACAAAACCTAAGAAATATTAACATGTGGCTCCAAAGGCCCATGGGAGGAAGGTTTTTCTCACCCTAATCCAAAATGGTATCTCAGGCCCCTAGGCCTTCATTCAGACATTTTAGGGACTTTATTTGCAGAAGGATGTGTATTTTTTAATTATACACCAGGACGGGACATGTGGGAGTGATATGGAACAGGAAAGCAAAATGTTACCCCTGATAGTTTTCTATACCAAAATGAATCAGTATGGTGTTAAATAATAGGCCAAAATCACTTAAACCCAACCCCGGTGTAGCCTTGCCTAGGAAACTACCAGCAGACTTGTTTCTTATATGTGGAACTTGAGCTTGGCCAGGAATTCCAAGTAAAACAATTGGCAGACCATGTACGATAGGAAAGCTAGTGATGCTGGCCCCTACCAGAAAAATGATATTAAATCACATCCATTTACATAGGCACAAAAGGGAAATAACTACTCTAAGCCCTAACTGTGTTGATGAAGTAAGTCTTTGGAATCCCATGGAATGTTTTTTGCTGCTTTTTATTACCCAGTTTGGCAGCAGCAAAAGACCTTGCTGAATTAAATAAAATGGCTTGTTTTCTAGCAAAAAAAGTAAATTAAACTTCCTTAATTTTGAGTGCTTTAGCTACAGATGTAGATAGTGTATGGCATGCAACCTTGCAGAATTGTGCTGCTATTGATTTTCTTTTATTAGCTCATAGACATGATTGTGAAGAATTTAATGGTGTGTTGTATGGATTTAAATGATCAAACAGAACCCATCCATAAGAGAATACAAGATTTAATGGCAGCCACACAAAAATTTAGAGAGAATATTGGAGGATTTTTTTTAATAGATCACTGGCTGAAAAGGTTAAGTTTATCAAGCTGGGTGAAGAGCCTCATTCAAACTGGGCTTAACATTTTTTGTATTATCATAATTGTTTTGCTCATTGTGCCATGTGTTATCCTGTTTGCAAAGGGCTTTGCAGAAGATGATAAAGACCGCCTTTGTAGTTGAAAAACAAAAAGGGAGAACTGTGATGGCTAACAACTGGCCTGAAGGCCTCACAGACACAAGTGACTTTGACTTGATCAGCTTGTATCCCTGAGAATCAGCTTGCACCTATGAGAAAAGAAGCCTGTACCCATGAGAATCAGCTTCTACCCATGAAAAAAGACTGTAAATATCTTTAAGGAAGCCTTTAGTAAGCACATACATGAGCAACTACTAACCAATGAACTGAGTAGCAAAAAGTTACTAATCAATTACAATTAAACATATGAGCTGTGAACAATAAAGATTGTCAGAGTCCAGGACATCCCCTTGGATGACCTGGTACCCGAGGAAGGGAATTTGAGCCCTGGACAAACCACTAGGATGTGAAAACAGTAGCTTAGCACAGTAGAAGATGAAAAATTCAGTAGTTTTAGGGTTCATAGAATAGAGGTAAATGGAGGACAAAATGGTGGAATTAGAGTGGTACCTCGTGTTCCTTTCCTTCTTCCTTATCCTCCATCTTCTGAGGTGGTGATGACACAAGGTAGTTAGAGTGGATTGGGTCAAAGTAGAAATGACCCTTTTAGTGTGAGCACTAGGTATTGCTATAAAATTGTAAATAACTGAAACATAGTTATCTGTATAAATGTAAGGTGACGCCCCATTGGTGGGCAGTCGCCTCATGTCTCAGCCGCTGTCCAGACCTCATCTGAGAGCAGAGAAAATTCAGAGATATCAATTAATAAACAACACGAGAAACCTGAAAACAAGGCCTTGAAGACTCCGCTTTTTTCTTGCGATGCGACTCAGGGCTTTTAGAGGGCCAAGGACTTTAAACAACCTAAATCTCGGGTGAGGAAATCCTCCCTGAGAAAAGATCACTATTTTTTGCATGAAGAAAAGGTGTCTTGACCATCTCCACAGCAACAACCAATCACCTTCTTATTTTCCATGTGCCTTAGCACAGTTTCCAGGAGGATCTGCTTCATGATCTTGCTAAACACTGAGGTAACACTGACCAGTCTGAAGTTCCCTGGCTCTTCCTTATTTCCCTTTTTAAGAACAGGGGTTATGTTTCCCCTTTTCCAGTCAGTGGGGACTTCACTGGTCAGCCACAACTTCTCAAATATGATGGATAGTTGTTACCCCTGCCCTTAGAGGGGCAACACGTTGCGACGTGGTGTGGACCCTCACAGAGGACAGCAGGCAGCAGCAGGGTCAAACATGGAAGGCTCTTTATTATCTGACTCCAATAGCTTATATACATTTTGTACAGAGGGCCAAGATAGGCCCAAGGAGGTTACAACCTCCTGACTCCATTGGTCACTATGACCATCAGTCAAGTTCTCCTCTCAGAGAACAACTATGCAAAATATACAGATAAGTTCCAAGAATACAATATTGTTTACATGAAACAGCATGAGAAAGCTGCTGCAAAGGTTCAAACACTTGAAAGCAAGAAATGCAGGGGTGACAGATAGTGACTTAGCCATTTCCTCTGACAGTGCCCTCAGGACCCGTGGATGTATCTCATTGGGTCCCATGGACTTGTGCACCTTCAGTTTCCTTAGATGTTCTCAGACATGGTCGTCCTACAGCAGGTGGTTCTTCATTCTCCCAGTCCCTGCCTTCACCTTCTGCTACTTGGGCAGCTAGGCTGGAGCACTTGCTGGTGAAAAGTGAGGCAAAAAAAGTAGTTGAGTACCTCAGCCTTCTCCATGCCATGTGTAACCAGGTCTCCTGTATCCTTCCTGAGAGGACCCATATTTTCCCTACTCTTTCCTTTATTGCCAACATACCTATAGAAGCTTCTTTTTTGTACTCTTGGACATCATCTCTTAAGAAACAAGGCTTTTCTAGGTAGCAAAAGATGTTAGGAAAAAATAATTCATCCACATAGTTCCCAGCACTGGAGGATCATCAGCATCCCTGTACAACATGTACATCCCATGTACAGCATAGTTGTATGGTGATGGAGAAAAAATGCGCTTGTGATCAGCCATATGATCATTTTTAAACATTTATATATGTGATGGCTTTGGCTGGGGTAGTGTGGTGGTACATCCTCCTCCCTTTTTTCAGGCTGCACTATGCTCTGAGAAATGCTCGTTAGACCTCTGCCTTGACAAACAGCCCCTGGGCTGAGCTCCTCTTAAACTTATCAGGAACACTGTCTGCTCCCAGGAACTGGTGCTGTCTTAACAAGCTCCTGCTTCTTCTTCTTTTTTTTTTTTTTTTTTTTTTTTTTTTTTTTTTGTAAATAAACAGCCTTGGAAACTTTCTTTTTGCGTGAATAGCATAACATTCTTGTTTTCACACTTTCAAAGAAAGTTTCTGACCCAATGTGCAGGCAGGATGAAACATTGTTATTACTAAAGTCCATCTCTTGTGGTCCTATAAGCAGTGGTCCAAAATGAGATCCTTTGAGCTCTCCTGGGCTGCAGCAGCTGTCACCAGCAACCTCCCTCTTCTGGGGCCTCTCAGGGACCACAGACTCTCCCATTTGCTGTACTCAGAGGATCCCTGAACAACGACAGATCCTGGGCTGATACCCCAACTCCATGAGGCTCCACCCTTTGCCCACTGAGAAGATGCAAAGGCATCTGAAGTAAATATTTCACTGAGTTCAGGGGGAATTTTCCACAGGTACATTGTACAGACACTTTATGTCTGTGTGAATGTATGTGTGAATATGCTATAGCAAATGTGGGAGGAATGCTGCTCTCTTGGATTCTTAAGTACTTTAGATTTTTAAGTAAATTAGGCCTGCAAGTAAGTTACTTTCATGGCACAGTAAGCCCCATATGAATCCTTTGCTAAATTGTTAAGTTATGTGTTGTAAGTTTAAGTACTATTAAGTTTAAATACTGTTGTGTTGTTCCTTTGCTAAATTAAGTGTTGCTAAATTTAAGTACTGATAAGTTAAGTGCTATTGGGCCTTTAAGCTGTATTTCTTTTCAACCTTACCCTTTCTATCCTTTTGTCTCACATGCACCGCCCACCTCCACATAGATAGTTTTTGGTTTATTTCCATTTGGATCAATTGATTCTGGATTTTTGTTTGTTGCTTTTCCTCGGTGTGCTTTAACCATCTAGTAAGTAGCAGAGTGAACCTTGCCAATAAACTTTGCCGTGCTGTCGCTTTTATATTAAATCTAGTTTTACTGATACCTTTGCCGGTGCTTCTTTAAGTGATCATAAAACACTTGTTTGTAACAGGTAGAGTTAATTTTCTTCCTAGTACCTAGTATGGGGCTGTGTTTTGGATTTGTGCTGAAAACAACATTGATAATACAGAGATATTTAAACTATTGTTGAGCAGTGCTTATGCAGAGTCAAGGCCTTCACAGAATCACAGAATTACCTAGGTTGGAAAAGACCTTTGAGATCAAGTCCAACCTATGACCTAACACCACCTTATCAACTAGACCATGGCACTAAGTGCCACATCCAGTCTTTTCTTAAACACCTCCATGGATGGTGACTCCACCACCTCCCCAGGCAGCCCATTCTGATGCCCAATCACTTTCAGTGAAGAACTTTTTCCTAATGTACAGCCTAAACTTCCCCTGCCGCAGCTTAAGACTGCATCCTCTTGTCCTTTCTCTGACTGCCTGGGAGAAGAGACCGACCCCCAACTGGCTATAACTTTCTTTCAGGTAGTTGTAGAGAGTGATAAGGTCTCTCGAGTCTCCTCTTCTCCAGGCTAAACAATCCCAGCTCCCTCAGCCACTCGTCATAGGGCATGTATTCTAGACCCTTCACCAGCCTTGCTGCTCTTCTCTGCATGCGTTCAAGCATCTCAGCATCCTTCCTAAATTGGGAGTCCCAGAACTGGACACAGTACTCAAAAGTGCGGCCTAACCAGTGCTGAGTACAGGGGAAGAATCACTTCCCCAGTCCTGCTGGCCATACTATTCTTGATACAGGCCAAGATGCCATTTGCCTTCTTGGCCACCTGGGCACACTGCTGGCACATGTTCAGTTGGCTGTCAACCAGCACCCCCAGGTCCCTTTCTGCCTGGCTGCTGTCCAGCCACTCGGTCTCCAGCCTGCTGCATGGGGTTGTTGTGGCCAAAGTGCAGGACCCAGCACATGGTCTTGATAACCTCATATTGTTGGATTCAATCCATTTATCCAGCCTGTCCAGGTCCCTCTGCAGAGCCCTCCTACCCTCCAACAGATTGCCACTTGCACCCAGCTTGATGTGTTCTGCAAATGTGTTGATGGTGGACTCAATCTCCTCATCCATATCATCAATGAAAATATTAAATAGGACAGGCCCCAACACTGATCCCTGGGGGACGCCACTAGTGAATAGCCACCAACTGGATGCAGTGCCATTCATAACCACTCTCTGGGCCTGGCCCTCCAGCCAGTTCTTGACTTAGCAAAGAGTATACCTGGGCTGCCAGCTTTTCTAGGAGTATACTGTGGGAGACAGTATCAAAGGCTTTGCTGAAGTCCAGGTAGACAACATCCACAGCCTTCCCCACATTCACCAGGTGGGTCACCTGGTCATAAAAGGAGATCAGGTTGGTCAGGCAGGCCCTGCCCCTCCTAAGTCCATGATGGCTGGGTCTGATCCCTTGGCCGCCCTGTAGGTGCTGTGTGATCACATTCAAGATGATCTGTTCCATAATCTTGCTGGGCATCTAGGTCAGGATGACAGGCCTGTAGTTTCCCGGATCCTCCTTTTGGCACTTCTTGTGGATGGGCATCACATTGGCCAGCTTCCAGGCATCTGGGACCTCCCCAGTGAGCCAGGACTGATGATAAATGATGGAAAGCAGCTTGACGAGCTCTCCTGCCAGCTCCCTCATTACCCTAGGATGGATCCCAACTGGTCCCATAGACTTGTGAGCATCTAAGTGGCTTAGCAGGTCTCTAATTGCTTCCTCCTGGATTACAGGGGGACTATTCTGCTCCTCGTCCCCATCTACCAGCTCAAGAGGCCAGTTGTCCAGAGGATGACCTGTCTTACTGTTGAAAACTGAGGCAAAGATGGTGTTAAGTACTTCAGCCTTTTCCTCATCTTTAGTTACTATATTCCCCCCCACATCCAATAAAGAATGTAAGCTGTCCTTGCTTCTCCTTTTGCTATTAATGTGTTTATAAAAACACTTTTTATTATCCTTCACAGAATTGGCCAGATTAAGTTCTAATTGGGCTTTTGACTTTTTAATTTTCTTCCTACATGACCTAGCGGCATCCTTAAACATTTCCTGAGTTACCTGCTCCTCTTTCCAAAGGTGATACACCCTCTTTTTTTCCCTTAGTTCCTTCAAAAGCTCCTTGCCCATCCAGGCCGGTCGTCTTCTCTGTTGGCTCATCTTTTGGCACATAGGGACAGTCTGCTCCTGTGCCCTCAAGATTTCTTTCTTGAAGTATGTCATCCTTCCTGGACTCCTTTGTTTTTAAGGGCTGTTTCCCAAGGTACTCTCAAAATCAGTCTCTTGAATAGGCTGAAGTTTGCCCTCCAGAAGTCCAGAGTGGAAGTTTTGTTCATGCCCCTCCTTATTTCACCAAATACAAGAACTCTATTATTTTGTGGTCACTGTACCCCAGATGGCATCTGACCAGCACATCTCCCACCAGCCCTTCTCTGTGAACAGCAGGTCTAGCGGATCCTCACCCCTGGTAGGCTCACTCACCAGCTGCGACAAGAAGCTGTCCTCCATACACTCCAAGAACCTCCTAGACTGCCTCTTCTCTGCTGTATTGAGTTCCCAGCAGATATCTGGCAGGTTAAAGTCACCTACAAGAACAAGGGCTGGCGATCTTGAAACATCCTCCAGCTGCTTATAGAATAATTCATCCACCTCTTCATCCTGGTTGAGTGGTCTATAATAGAGTCCCACCAGGATATTGGCCTTGGTGGCCTTCCCTGTGATTCTTACCTGTAGGCACTCAACCTTATCATCATTAATCTCAAGTTCTATAGCGTCAAGAGCCTCCCTAATATACAGAGCCACCCCTTCACCTCTTCTACCTCTCCTGTCTCTTCTGAAGAGCTTGTAGCCACCCATTGCAGTGCTCCAGTCATGCGAATCATCCCACCACATTTCCTTGATGGCGACTGTCATAGCTTTCCTGTGGTACAATGGCTTCCAGCTCCTCTAGTTTGTTGCCCATGCTGCATGAATTAGTGTACATGCACTTCAGCTGGGCTGCTGATTTCACCCCTGACTCTGGCTTACCACCCTTGGGCTCTTCTCTGGAGAGCCTGGTTTCATTCCCTCTCCCAGCAAAAAGCTGTTAGACAAACATTCCTAATAACAATTTTGAGTCAAAATTGGGAATTTTTTCACCATAAATATGTTCAAAGAAACAACAATTTTCAGGCATTTATATACACTATAATATCCAAGGTTTTTTTTTATAGACACTCCCAAAAGTCTGCCCAATTTATTGCATCATGGTATAGATGTTTTGGTTTTTTAAATTATTACCAGAACATCTCATCTATCTTTGTTTAATGGATAACCCAAGTTTTATTCAGCTAAACAGTGCTATATTAAATTTGCTGTCCTGGTTAGACAATTCCTATTAAGTTTTCTGGGGTGTACAAGACTATGAAATGGCTCCCTTACTACACCTGCAATGTATTAATCAAGTTTTCTGGGGTGTATCGGCCTTTAACTCCTTAATTCTCACAATATCTTTCTTGTTCTATAACATCTAATTCATCTCTATTTATATGACAACCATTAAACAATTCTTTATTGAATGTTGTTCTTCAACTATTGATTAAGTTCCTTTCTGCGGGTGCAGTGAAGTAATTTCTCAGGGCTTTCTAGTGACACTCAGCCAACATAAATTTAAATCAAAACCAGCTAAAATAACACTGTCGAACATTCCTTAACTAATTAAACATTTCATTACAAATTTTTTAAAGAATCACAAGACTCCTGGCTAAGATATAACTTGCTGTCAATGGGCTAGAATCCTTTTGCCCTTGTTAGATAGATGGAGCCCATCTGAGTCTCACAGGCCAGGTGCCATAAAAGTTGCCCCATGGTCAAAGAACCCAAAATTCTGCTGATGGCACCAGCCCTTAAGCCATTCATTGATAACATGGGTTTTCCTGTTCCTTTCATCATTCATCCCTGCTACTGAAGGAACTGAGCAGAACACCACCTATGCTCCTGCCCCATTAACCAATTGACCCAGAGCCATGAAGTCCTTTTTAATTACCTTGGTGCCCTTCTTGTCAACCTCGTCACTGTCGGCCTGGACAACCAGCATTGGGTAATAATCAGAGGGCTGAATTAGTTCAGGGAGTCTTCTGGCGGCGTCTGTGCTCTGTCCCTGGCTTTCGTCGGGGAGGAGGTGCGGACAGGAGAGGGAGAGTGGGACCTGGGCCGATTAAGTTTTAACACGGTTGCAGGGACCGTCTCCGCGGTTGCTTCACAGGTTACCTCGCTTCCCTCCTCTTTTTTAATCATGTCCATGACCGCCCTCCAAGCAGGGAGCAGGCGAAGCTCTGGCTTGTGACCAGGCAGCGTAGCCAGGTCATAGAGTTTTACACTGATTTTGTCCCAGTAGCAGAGAGTAAAAATAGAAGAAAGGGTGGTGTCAGGAAATATACATGACACCCATCGTAGAAGTGACTTAAGGTCCCTCTTAGGGATGGGGGATCCATGCTTGCTCAGAAGGCGCAGCAGGGTTTCATAGACGTCTCTCTCGGTGGACATTCCCTGCCCCATATTTTAGTTGCCCTGGCTCACCTGTCACGTCGCAGCGTACAGAGATTGTGGGCCCAAATGCGGTTCTTTCACCATCACGATCAGTTCCAGGCGTGTTGCTGATTGCCGTCAGATAACAGTTCTTCTCTCCTCACACGGAGCGTCAATTATCGGCGATTGAAGGAGAGACAGGGAGACTGACCATGATCAGAATCCGATTTTACTCAGGTTTTCCAAGAACTTATATACCATTTCAGTAAGGTTAATAATTTCTACTACAATAATTAGGTTAAAAGATCATACAAACAACTCATACATTTTTCAACATCTTCATTGTAGGGGGGTTAAATGAATCTTCTTCCTTAAGCAGGTTTCTAATCTCATCTTCTCATAAGCTCAAAGTTCTGTTTGTCCTCGCCAGGGCATCCTAGTCACCAGACTAGATATGCTAATTAAGTCTGTCTCACTCTTGTGAATCCCCACAGGTTCTGTCATGGGTTGAAACAGTATTTCCCTGCTAGGACCTTAGGATTCTCTGGAAAGGACAGGGATCTATGAGGGGGGCAGGTTTTGGACTGACATGCAGTTCTGACCACTCAGAAAACGGAAGGCGACTTTTGGTAATACCCATATAAAAGCTGAAGCTGGGTTTGAGACTTCCTCTTTCCCTGCCATCCGGCGAGCAGGTAACACGTGGGCTGGATGAAGAGAGCCCAGTTTAGGCCCTGGCTGCCCCCAGGGTGGCCGGGACCCGGCTGGGCCTCCTGGAGCCGCCGCCTGCAGAGGAGGCAGGGCTGCAGTTCGGCTGAGCCAGCGAGCTGCGTGTCTGGGGCCGCAGCAGAGATTGGGGCTGGGCTGTGGCAGAGCCGTGCCCCAATCTTCTGGCTGCTGGTGCCCCTGGCCCGAGGGGAGGATGGGATTCGTGCCCCACCCTACGCTGGGCCTCGAAGAACAGCTGCGAGCAGCTCATGCCATCAGATCGAGGAGTGGAAGACAAGGTATCCATCAGTTCCCCTACCGGCATGGCTTTGAAACATTTGCAGCTGCCCCGGCAGTGATCACATGGCCGCCGTAGGCCTGGGCAAGCTTTAACTCTTTCCTGACAGAAATTGAAACTTTAAACTCTAACCCTTCTCAGAGATGACAGCAAAGGCCAAATTGGAGACATGTAAAGGGACAATATGGAGATCTCAAAGCCAATAAAGGAAGAGTGACTTTTTAAGTGGTAAAGATGACAAGTTGCCTTGGTTCTAGGCTGAAAATCTCATATGGATTATGGTAACAGGATAATCTTTTAAATCATAGACAATATAAATTGGGGAAATGATTTGTGGATTTGAGCAGAGGTATCTGTGATGAACTGAGTGAATATTGAATTAGCAGCTACGATTTTTGTGACCCCCATGAGAGGTTGAACAGAGAAAGATGAGAAGAAGCCCTCTGCCAGTGAAGAAGTGAGAAGACCATTTCTGTTCCCTGAGTTGAAAAAGATCCTTTGTTTTTTTGAAACAGCTCATTCTTAAAAAGTGCCACCACAATCTGTGAGTCTACGGCCCATATGTAGTCATGGGTAAGGCTATGTGATATGGGAAGTTCCACAACTGCAGAAGTCCTCCAGGTGGGCTGCTTTTGTGTGAGTTGGAAGCCACAAGCAGGCTGTTTCTCTTGTGGAAAGTTACCAAACAGGAGTGACTTCTCTCTCTCAAAGTCTGAATAAAAGACTGTTTTATAAGTGATACTGACCAGGAGTTCTGAGTTTTGCCTCTTTACATTGTTTGTAGAAAATGAACAGTTTGTAGTGGGAGAAAGGGTTGGTTCTAGAAATTGTGGGGTTTTTTGTTTTTTTTTTTTTTTTTCTTTACTTATTTTCTTGTAGGGGTGCTGGAATTGTTTTTAGGTTTTTAGTCAGAAGTTCAGTGTGGTTTGGACTTTAACTCTAGCCAGGTAAAGCTCCTGTCTTAGAATGGTTCTTATCAGAAGTTGATAAGAGTTTCCAAGACAACCTAATCCTCTGCCTGGAGTTTCGGTCATCCCATTGTCTTTCTCCCGCATCTCAATGCATCTCCTCTCCCCGCCCATCATCTCCCAGGCCCGAAACCTGCTGAGAGGTGTCGGACAGTGATTGGTGGATCTCCCAGGACCCCACCCCAATTAACCTGATTTGTTAATGTTGTGTATTGCATTTGGCATTAGCCACCTTGCTTTGTTTTCATTGGTCTTGTAACTTGTGCCCACCCCTGAGATTTCTGTTGAACAAAAACCCCTTGCAAACCAGGCCCTGGGTCACTCTCCTGAGGCACAGGCCTGGGACCAGGGACTGCCCCTGTGATTCCCGAATAAAACCTTCTTCCTGAGCCTTAAGAGTGTCCCCTCCTTCAAACCACGGCCGTGACAGCCAAGGCAAAGGTACTGCGGAGCCAACACCCACACAAAGGTACTGTTGGGGCGTATCAGAGCTAGCAGGGTGGTCCAGCCAACCGCTGGACTGGCCTGAGAGACAGATACGCGAAGCAACATTTTCTTCTCTTTGTGTATGTTAATAAAATCTGGGGTTTTTTACTTCTAAGTTGAGCCTGCTTTTGCCTTTTTCTCCCAAAATCCTATCTCAGTTGGCAAATAAATTTGGCAAATGTAAAACCACCACAGGATCCTTAGGTGCACAATTTGCCAGATGGAAAATGCCAAAGATGCACACCCAGCATAATATGTATACAATTTTATAGGTTTTGCAAATTAGCACATCTGACAAGAATCCCCAATTAGAGACATACGTAGTGAGATAATCCCCCCCCAGTTAAACTGTTTTCTAAATCCTCCCCCCTTGGACAGGAACTAAAATCTGTTTATGAAAATGTGTCTCAAAGAGCTGGTTTCAACCTCGGCTCCCATGAAGAATCAAGATAGGATAGGAGCCTTGGAACCCCCGCTTGGAGCCTCTGGAATGTTTTTTGTCATTCTGTCTATCAGGTTAGGAAAAAGTACTGGAATTACCTATCAATACAATAATATGCTATAGAGCTACAAATATATGTGTAAAGAATATAAAGAAAATATATACAAGAAAAATGGCAAAAAATCAATTCAGCATCAATATCCCATACCTAGGCCCAAGGGAGGAAGCAGACTTCCCTGTGGAATGGGTCCGGTAAACATACAGGGCCCCCTGTTCCCCTCAGAAGGGAGTCACCTACTACAATTACCCTTCTTTTCTTCTTAATACTAGAGGTTGTGATCCATCTGACAGATGAAGTGCAACTGTGAGACTCTCCAGACAGATTATTTGTGGGCATACAGTTTGTGCTGATTTGGAATGGGGCTGCAGCCGAGCCTCGTCCCTAATGGGCTACAACTGTCAGACAGGTGAACAGTATTGAAGGTAAAGAAACATGGAATGCTGAGGTGTACTGACCAATCACAGAAGGGTAGAGAGGGCATACAGGTGGAATGCATGTAAGATGAAGAGTATAAAAGGTTGTACTGGAAAACAATAAAGTGCTGATGCTTGAAGCCTTCTTTGGTGCCAGTCGTACCTCCACTGTCATCTGGTGACCCCAACATAATCCTGAGGTGAATCAGGCAGACGATGAAGACAGTGGAGCCCAGCTGAACTGAGCAGACTAAGAGCCTAGGGAGCAGGCTAACTAAAAGCCTGCAGAACTGAGCCAGGCAAGAGCCTGAAGAACTGAGTGAACGACTTTCAAACAAACGCACCACCCCCAGGTGAGAAGTTGGGAACTTAGGAATGGGGGCTCAGATATCAGCAGAGGAGGAATGCATATTGGACACTGCTGCGAATTCTACAGAGGAAAGGTAAAGGGGGTGAGGAGAGGGCGCTACGCATTTTGTTTGTTTGATGTGGACGAAATGGAGTGAGTATGAACTCATAGACTGCCTTCATTGTTGAAACATGGGAAGAGCAGGGCACACACTGTGGAACACAGCTACATTGGGGGATGAGACAGATTCAGGGTCGCTTACAATGTGGCGTTTAGTTTGGAACACTTGTTTGCAAATACAAGCATATAGAGCAGCAGCAGTCGCCACCGTTGCTGACTTATTTAAATATGGATATTGATCTAATATTGATACCCAGCTGTGACGGACAAAATACTCTCTAACAGTTTAGAGTTAGAAAGTGTTTGCTTAATGCGACGCCAGGCGGTGTATTGGATCACTCCCTAATGCACACTGCAAAATTACAAGCGTATACAGAGTCTTTTTATTTACAGAAGTGTTGAATACCCAAAATACAAATACATATTCATAACCCTGATACTTCCCATTCTCTGTTTCGTATGGTAATTAGCTAAAAAGCTATTAAGCATGCGTAGTTTGTTCCTTGAAACGGGTCGATGGTCTCTTTTATGGACAGGGGTCATAAAAGGAAGAAGGAAAATGAGTCTTCCTTGTTCTAAACTTTCAACCTTTTCAGTGGGTAACAAGACAAATTATATCTGGGTGAATTCCAGCTCCCTAATTCATGACTGGTGAATGGGTTTCTGAATGCGAAAAATTTGGAATTGTTTTATGTTCCTTAGATCTACTTATCAGTTTCTCTGCTTCTCATTATAAACACAGCTAAATCAACATAAAAATTGTTGGAGTCCAGGGCATCCCTCTGGGCGCCCTGGAAAGTCACAGACCTCGGTAGAGAGGCCTGGGACCCGAGAAAGAGGGTCTGGGGTCTGTGCAGGGGGGTTTGCCTGGCACAGAGCCCAGGAAGACACAATCTTTGATTTTGGTCCATGAGAAAAACATCCAACAGAGAGAGGAATTGCAAGTCATAAACATGTGACAGACAGTAGTGGAGTTTATCATCGTGTAGAAGATTTTGTAGTTTTGGATTTTTAGAATGTAGATGCAAAGGGACAAGATAGAGATTTTAGGGCGGTGCCCTGGGTTCTTCTTCTTCTCCCTTGGCATCCATCTTCTGCAGTGACGTGGGCACAAAGTAGTTTCAGTGGATTGGATCAGAGTAGAAATGACCCAGTTAGTATAGGTGATAGACGTTGGCACAGAATTGTAAATAATGGGTACGTAGTTATCTGTATAAGAGGTAGCGACCTCCCATCACACGGGGGGAGTCACCTCGTGTCCAGGCTGCTGTGAACATCTTGGCTGGACACAGGGGAGTCACATCGCGTCCGAGCTGCTGTGAACATCTTGGCTGGACACCGAGAATTGTAAGATAAGAACCAATTAAACCTGAGAAAAAATGACAAGCAATTAATTATGTAGGTCTGAGATAACTATCCCAGATCTGGTTTCTTTCATCTAACCATCTTTCATCCTAATTATTTTTTAGCAGAGCAATTAATTCAATCAAAGCTTATCTTCAACTACAATCTTAACTTTTCTAAAATTCTTAATTCTTTAGAATTAATGTCTCATTGCCACCGCATGTCCAGTTCCGGTCGTAGCTGCCGCTCTAGCAGTCGACTCCCTCACTGCAGCCGTGTCCCCTTTGTCTCCTCCTCCCTCCGCGACTACTCCTTTTTTGAAGGGTCCTATCCTGATGGTATTGCCCGAGAATTGCGCTCTTCCCCCAGACAGCGATGACAAAATTCCAAGGTCTCAGGAAGCAGCACCAGCCCAGCCCGGCCATAGCAGAGCCGTTGTGACCCTACCACCCATGCAAGCATGGCAGCCTGAAGAGGTTTGGGGCAACAGCCGGGAGGCTGTGCGGGTTGCTGAGAAAGGGCTGCTGGCTGCTGTGGCTTCCCTTGAGAAGCAGCCACCTCTGCCGCTACACGGGTGGCACAGAACTGCCGCAGGCAGAGCTGAGGCTGCCGAGCCCCAGGAAGAATTGGCGGGGTTGTACCAGCAACATCAAATGGCTCCTGTCTGTGCTCTGCAGCCAGCAGGACACTGTGGCAGAGGCTGCACAGAGGCTGCAGACAGGCAAGTGCAGTCCCTACAGGCAAAAGCCAATGGTGCATCCCATTCACAACCAGAGCATGTTTTGATCGATTCATCAGGGCCAGCAGAGTTAAATGAAGCAAGATGTCCATCAACCACCCCTCCACTGCAAGATATACTTACACCAGAAACAGTGGCTGCTCTGGTAAGAGGGGTCGATCCAAAAATTTTTGGGGCAAAATTGTATGAACAAGCATGGGTGGAGGGGGAGTTAGACTTGACAAATCAGATTCTAGCATGTCCTGTGATCCGAAATAATGGTGGCAGCCCAGATGGGTGAGAACGTTTTCATTGGAGTGTAATCAAAGACTCAAGAAACATGGTGATGCAGCATGGGTTTATGTCTCATTTCACTCAGTCTATGCTGCGAGGTATCTTTACTAATGAGTTAAGCCCCTTTGATTGTTGGCAGATAGCACAGACTTGCTCCTCCTCGACTCAGATATTAAGTTTTGAGTCGCAGATGAGACAGTTAGTGAATGAGGTCTCCTTAAGTAATTTAGAACATTCTCAGGATGACCCTCGCTTTGGAGTGGGTCCAGCCCAGCTCATGGGGGACCCTCTGAGTAACACCCCACAGCTCCAAGCCAGACTGCACCCCTTAGTGCTACAGCAAGGAAAAGAGCTCGCATTTCTCGCGATGCAGAATATACCTGATATAGGGGCTCCTCGTCAGTCATGGACAACTGTTGCAGTGTGCATTTTGGGGTTTTCTAAAGTTCTGTATGTATTGTTATTAGTTTTGTAATGGTTTATCCCTTCACCCCCCCATCCCCAATTCCCTGTGGTCTTTCCTGGTGATGGATCTTTTCAATCACTGCAACCACACCCTAAAGCCTGAGAGTTCTGGTGGGGCTTCAGGGTGACTCAGCCAGGTATCAAGTTCCCCACTCTCCTTTCTGTCCATAGATGGCCCTGCCAATTATCCCCTGTTCTTGGCCACTCCCTCACATCCCCAGGATTGGTTCTAGGTATCTCCTTGCCCGGGAGACACTTCTGGTACTTAATGGGCAACCTAAACCCCTGAGATCACTCCTCACGTGGGCTTTGGGGTTGAATAAACTTATCTGTTTTCCACATGAGAGTCCTCCTTCTTCCATGCTGTAACCACTTTTCAGTCTGAGGTTCAGACCCACCAAACATCAAAGGTACAAGGCTGTACCCTTCATATTCTGACCGGTGAGAGAGCTAGCCGGTAAAGCTTGCACCAGACACCAGAATAGACAAGGATTAAGCAGAAGCCTAGTGAGCCAAATATCACGTTTATAGATCGTCTTAGGGAGGTGATTGAGAAACAAATCGATAACATGGCAGCCCAAGAAACTGTTTCTGCAATTAGCTAAAGATAATGGGAATGCAGAGTGTAAACAAGTCTTATTGGCGCTGCAGAATCCTACGCTGGTAGATATGATTGAGGCTAGCAGAAAAGTTGGGACAACACAATATCATGTGGAGCAGCTTACAAAACAGGTCACTGTAGCTGTGCAAATCTCCAAAAGTTGTTTTCGATGTGGTCGAAGAGGGCATTTCAGGAGAAATTGCCCTAATCAGCCTGGTGGTTTTTCAGTGCTGTGGAACTGCAGGCAATGTCCTGTCGGGCCATGTGTACACTGTGGCAGACCGGGACACTATGCCAAACAGTGCTATTCTAAATTTGATAGCAAGAGATGAGTGCTTCCACCCAGGGGGCTGCTGGGAGCTGGGAATACGTCCAGCTACCCCTTCCAGGCTTATGTGATGCACTCAGTGCCAGAACCAAGGGAAGTGCCAGAGTGGATGTCCTCATACCTGTCTCAGTCACCATAGGCAACACCAAGGTACATGAAATACCATTAGATGCTTTTGGACCTTTGGGATACGAGTTGAGTGCATTACTGGTGGGATGTTCAAGTGTTCCTTTGCAAGAACTGTTTGTGTTACCTGGAGTTATTGATGTGGACTATCTTGGGCAGATTTGTGCCATGGTGTGAATGCTTGTATTGTTCAATTGCTGTATATATATATGCCTATATAGATACATAATTTGGCAGGTGAATAATATAAGGAAGGAAATAAGTCACAGGATATTCCTAATTTCTTTTTCATTACATTATTTTTGTAAAATGTTTATTTACAAAAGGTGGTTTGCACGCATGCACTGATCCAAAGCATCTTGACTAAACCCTAGATCTCAGTTGAAGGTGAGAGGAATCAGGGATTTCAGAGTCACTATAATGCATTTGTAAAGATCTGGTGTTAGCAAGAGGTGCAGTTAGATTAATTGGTCTCTTAAAAATGGACAGAAATAGGTCACTGGAGTCAATAGGAAAACAGGGAAAAGTATAAAGAATAATAAGAAAGCTGTGGTGTCTCAATATGAAGTCCCTCTTGCAGATACCATTTGTGATGCAATTACCTAGTGCAGAATCTGTTGAAAGAGAGGCTGGAGAGTTTGTATCTACAGGCACCCCCAAGGTCTTTGGACCTAAATGGTCACTGACTCTAGACCTAATAGGAAGTGTTGTTTAAAACTTGTACAAGGTTCTTCCCTGCCCCACCTCCCCTGCAAGTGACTGTTGTGGTATGATTGACACTGGAGGTAATGTCACTATTATTTCGAAGACACAGTGGCCTTTTACTTGGCCCACAGTAATTTCTGTAGCAGTGGCAGGAGTTGGAGGAACAACTGACAGTTGCCAAGGTCTAGTATCTGTGAGTCTTGTTAATCCTGATGGGCAGGTAGCTATGATCTGTCCTTATGTGCTGTCAGTACCTTTAGATTTGAGGGGACGTGATTGTTTGACTCCATGATACAGCACCATGCTCCAAGTATTTGGGAATGAAGATCTTAAACAGTTCAACCGCAGATGGTGACTATTCTGCATTCAATACAAACATTGAATTGTGGGGGTGCTGGAATTGTTTCATAGGTTTTTTAGTTGTAAGTTTGATGTGATTTGGACTTTAACTCTAGCCAGGTAAAGCTCCTGTCTTGGAATGTTCTTATCAGAAGTTGATAAGAGTTTCCAAGACAACCTAATCCTCTGCCTGGAGTTTCGGTCATCCCATTGTCTTTCTCCCGCATCTCAATGCATCTCCCCTCCCCGCCCATCATCTCCCAGGCCCGAAACCTGCTGAGAGGTGTCGGACAGTGATTGGTGGATCTCCCAGGACCCCACCCCAATTAACCTGATTTGTTAATGTTGTGTATTGCATTTGGCATTAGCCACCTTGCTTTGTTTTCATTGGTCTTGTAACTTGTGCCCACCCCTGAGATTTCTGTTGAACAAAAACCCCTTGCAAACCAGGCCCTGGGTCACTCTCCTGAGGCACAGGCCTGGGACCAGGGACTGCCCCTGTGATTCCCGAATAAAACCTTCTTCCTGAGCCTTAAGAGTGTCCCCTCCTTCAAACCACGGCCGTGACAGCCAAGGCAAAGGTACTGCGGAGCCAAGACCCACGCAAAGGTACTGTTGGGGCGTATCAGAGCTAGCAGGGTGGTCCAGCCGACCGCTGGACTGGCCTGAGAGACAGATAGGTGAAGCAACATTGAATGACTTGCAAAAATTGCTAAATACAATTAATTGGATCAGACCATTGCTGGAATTATTGAATGTGCTGTTGGCACCACTTTTTGATTTATTTAAAGGTGATCTCTCCTTGCTATCTTCCAGGAGCTTATCCCCAGAAGCGCCTGATGCATTAAAGCAGGTAGAATTAGCAATGCAAGGAAGAAAAGCTTGGAAAGTGGTTAACACCATACCTCTCAGTATATATATATTTTACAATCTCAGGACCATCCTGTGGGCCTCATAGCCCAATAGCATGACAGTTGGCAAGACCCTTTACATTTCTTAGAATGGGTCTTTCTACCATATCAGCACAGAAAGTTGCCACTCACTGAGCATTGGTTGCTCATATAATTTGCAAAGCCAGTGTCCTGGTTTAGGGCAAACTTGGGAGAAACCCCCCAAATAGGGTCCCTCTGGGAAGCAGACCCAAATGGCCTCTCCCCCTAGCTGGTCTGGGAAAAGGACTTCCTTGGAGAAAAGTAGAAAAAACTATTTATTTAACAAACAAAGGGCCCACAAGCATAAAGAATGAATAATATGAAGCAATAAAACTTTCCATTCTGGAGTGAGATAGCAAATTGAGAAAGTCCTTGTCGTGGATGTAGCTCGGCTCTCAGTCTCTTATTAGTACCTCCAGAGGTCCAGGCCCCGGTGGGCCGCAGGTGCAAGCTCCCCGGTGCTCCTTTGAGTCTTTCAGTCCAGAGCAAGTATAAACAGTCCTAAGAAAAAGGAAAAAAAGTCCAGGAAGTTTGTCTGCCTCAGCTAGGTAAACTAACTAAAAGCAAAAAAGATTTCTGTCCTGCTGCTGTCCATGCCTCAGCTGAACAACAACGTCCCGAGAAGGAATGCAGAGAGGAGTGAATGCTGTTTTCTCAAAACAAACTGTGTGCTGCTTCTTTCCCTGCTTCGCTCTCAGAACCAGTCTTAAAGGCACAGAACTCAATATACAGCACAAGCAGAACAGACAATTGGGGATACAAGCATCATAAAGTCACCCTAGGACAGCCAGACAATGGTGTGTCCAGGTATCAGGGCGAGACCCAACCATTATGACTGTGCCCTTGGCCTCTAAAAATTGGGACTGGTGTGTGGCAAATAGCTCTGTTTTACAAATGACCATTGAGACATAGATTTGAGAAATCCCAGCTGATCCTTTATAGTAGATTGAAGAACTTATACTGTATGTTAGAATATATTCCAAGTAGTATTTTAGAATATATGAGATGGCATTTAGTGAACATCGAACACTGTGTCTGTTATCCTTTTGCATATATTTAAGCACCACAAGTATGGGAAACTTTCAGCATACTCAGAAGATGAACTAGAAGAACTAGCCTAAACAACAGAATAACAGGGCTAAGGGCGCAGATAAGAAGAACACATACTCTAAGATGATATGTTCCCTTGAAAAAGTGCCAAGAAGGCCAAAGCACACATGGGAGAGATAAAGGCGAAGAGATGAATGACAAAAGACCACTACCATGTCAGGAGATCACTACCACTAAGAACTGAGCGTGCCCAGAAGGGCGTGGAATAATTACCATACCAAGCGAGGACAGGTGGGGTCCAGGAATGAATATGTATGAAGAGGGTCTGTGGAATGTCATGCATATGTAAGACCGCCGGGAATAAGAAGGGGGGCAAGTTCCCTGGTGGGTATGCGTGTCTTTGGTGAAATTATTCCCCATGCATCTTGACGTCGATAAATACATACCACTCTAACAACTATTATTAGTTGTGGAGTTCTTTCCACGGAGTTTCAGTTGGTGACCCAGATGGGACACCCTCTGTCCAGCTGCAGGGATGGGCGGTGTGGGACTCCCCAGGCGACGCCAGGGCATTCCCGGCGGAGATCCCCTATGTACATGCTAACCCGCGGGGGACAGAAGGACCTGTTTGGAGCCAACGCGGACAAAGGTATGTATTAAGCTGGAAAGGAAAGCGTACGCTGGGATAGAAGGGCTCCGGTAAGATGCGTGAGAGACGTCCACATGCACGGCTTTAAGCCCTGGGGTTCAGCTTGCAAGCATACTGGCTGGGAACCAGCGAGGGCCGGGGTATAAGAGGTTTAGGGCTTTCCCTGGTCGAGAGGCCACCCGCTAGAGGCCTTGGGGGTAGGCCTAGGGAACCCCTGCGTTGGTGAACTGTGGTTCTGAGGTTATAAGAACAAGATCTGGACGTTTTGTGAGTGTGTATGTGTGAGACAGCCAGGAAGCGGCGGTGCATGGTGTGAGCAAGGCACACTGGGAAATGTAGTATTGAGAAAGGAGGGGAGAACCCACACTCCTAAGGTGTCTCAAGGGAATCTGAATGGATTTTATTTGAGGAGCTGCTAATTTGTGTACGAGTGTGGTGGTCAGAGGTGTTTGTGTTGTGTGTTTAGTAACATGTATTCAGACTGTTTATTGCAGAGAAAACTGTGTATTGTGTAATCCATAAGATATCTCTCAGCCCATCCAAGGCTGAGGGAAACATTTTGTTTCCGGGAATGCGGGACGTCCTGGAGGGTGAACAGATAGATTAGTTTTCCTGTACCTGCGAGGCTGGGGAATCGTGTGAGACCAGCGGCACGGGAGGACTAGAGGGCCTGTTTCCCTGCTCTGCTGAGCGGGGAAGTCTGCTGCCTCCCGCCTGTGCCCCCAGCATGGCTGGGGCTGCTAGCTGCTTTCCAGTGCAGCTGAGCAGGGCAGCCCACTGCCTCCATTTCTCAATCGCTCAAGCTAGCCTCCCCATTTTCTTTTTTCCAGCACAACTAGCTTGCACCAGCCTTTCACTACACACTCTGTCCCTGCCGGCGCCACAGCGTGCTACGCGCCAGCCCGCTGTATCTTACTCCCCGCCGGCTGACTGGATCAGATGTCATGGGGCGAATACTGACTGCTGCGCCACGCCCCTCCCCCCCTTCAACTTAAACACCACCAGACACGGGCACGTAATATAGCTGGGAGTCAACGGGACTGAATACACTGTAAACAATAACCTAATAGCTTTCTAGTTTTTTTATACTAATTGTATGAGCATAGCCTTATAGCCTTCTCCTCTTTTTACTATTTCCCGGTTGCCTCCACTTCCATAAGTTAACTACAGAAGAGGAACTGAGTGGTGTCCTGCTGACCTCTGGGACATAACCGTGGTAAGACAGGTAAAAAGAACCAGAAATCTGGAGTGTAAGAGAAGACGATTGGAGAAGAGCTGTGCAAGAATGTGAATAGAGGTTTGGCTAGAAGCGAAATAAGGCAAGGAGGAAAGATAATGAGATTGGGACAGAGCAAAGAGATACCCAGGGTCAGCCCGTTGGGATGTATTTTAGCACACTGGAAAGATATTTTGGGTACTGGAGGCACAGAAAACAAAAAATTTTAGTTAAGTATTGTTCACAGTGGTGGCCCTTGTACCGTTTGGATGATGGGGTAAAGTGGCCTCCCATTGGCACACTAGATTATAACAGCTTATTGCAGTCAATGCTTTTCTTAAGACGGGAAGGGAAATGAGATGAAATTTCATATTGTGACATGTTTTTCACCCTCCAAAATAATCCTGAGTGGCAAAGGGATTGTGGTATTAGAGGCCCCTCTGATCCCTTGGTACTGGCCCTTGAGAAAGATAATAAGGACACTAAGGGAAAGCTGGAACGCTGCTGTTTGTCCTGTAGCATTGGCCAAAGATGCATTAAATCAAGCAAGGTTTATCGCACTGCAACCACAGAAGAGGAATTTGAAGACTCCTTTCCTTGTCCACCTCCCCTAGAGGACCTGAAAGAGGCATTAGCCCCATCTCTCCCGAGTAGTCCTGGGGCGTCCCAAAGCAGAGGGTTAGTGATACAGGCACCCCTACGAGAAGTAGCAGGGCCAGATGGGCCAGTAGTAATTAGAGTACCTTTTTCTTCCATTGATTGAGGCATGGGAAAAGGTTTCAAAAAATTATCGAAATGACCTGGTAAGCACAGCCAAACACTTGCAATATATAATGAAACAACATATCCCTGATTGGAATGATATACAGTTGCTATTAGATGCATTCACTGAAACCGAGAAACAATTGATTTTAAAAAGGGCCGAAGATATAGCAAAAGATAACTTAAAAGCACAACAGATGTGATTAGATGAGAAAGCATCCCATTTTCCCCTTCAGGACCCATGTTGAGACCCAAATAAAATGGCAGGTAAGCAAAGATTGTTAAACTGTCAAGAATGGATAGCAAGAGGAGTGGAAAGTGCTAAACCCAAGACTATAAATTGGTCAGCTTTATATGCAATAAAACAAGGTCCCTCAGAAACACCATCTGAATTTCTAGACCACCTGAGGGATATCATGCACAGCCACACCTCACTGGATCTGGCATCCGAGATAGGGTTACAACAACTAGTAAATTTGTTCCTGGGGCAATCTACAGGAGATATTAGATGTAAACTTCAAAAACTCAGGGAGCCAGATGAGAGAAACTTAGAAGTCCTGTTGGGAGAAGCATGGAGAGTTTTTAAGAATCAGGAAGAGGGGTATAAACAAGAAATGAAAAAGTTTCTGGCGCTGGTACAAGAGGAAGGGAAAAGAGAATGCTGATGTGGATGGGAGCCACCCAAGCTAGACCATCCTCACCTGGGCAGAGATCAGTGTGCAAATTGTAAGAAGTTTAGCCACTGGAAAAATAAGTGTCCGGAACAAAGACAAGGCAGACACAAGAGACAAGGAAAGGAGGGAGTAGTGGCACATGTACAAAAGAACTGAGGGGGACCAGAGGTGTCTACCCCAGCAGACCCGCTGGTTATAAAAATGAAGCTGAGGGAGGAGGAAGAAGAAGTAAAATTTTTGGTTAACACTAAAGCAACACATTCTGCTTTGAAGAAAGCTTTAGTACCTATAGAAGATGAATATGTTACAGAAGCTTTCCCCACAAGAACTGCAAAAGCCTGAAAAGTAAATAAAGTATTGTTACAAGAAATAATACCACACTTTGGAGTTCCAGCCCCAATATCCTCAGAGGACCACACTTCATTTCAAAGATAGTGCAACAGATCTGTTGTCACCTAGGCATAGATTGGGAACTCCACATTCCATACCACCCTCAGTCAAGTGGCCAGGTAGAAAATGTTGCTTCGCGTATCTGTCTCTCAGGCCGGCCCAGCGTTCGGCTGGACCACCCTGCTAGCTCTGATACGCCTCAACAGGACCTTGCGTGGGTCTTTGGCTCTGCAGCACTTTTACCTTGGCTGTCATGGCCGTGGTTCGAAAGAGGGGACACTCTCGAGGCTCGAGGAACAAAGGTTTTATTCGGGGATCACAGGGGCAGTCCCTGGTCCCAGGCCCTGTGCCTCAGGAGAGTGACCCAGGACCTGGTCTGCAAGGGGTTTTTGTTCAACAGAAGTCTCAGGGATGGGTACAAGTTGCAAACCAATGAAACAAAGCAAGGTGGCTAATACCAACTGCAATACACAAACATCAACAAATCAGGTAAATTGGGGTGGGGTCTCTGGGGGATCCACCAACCACTGGCTGACACCTCTCCTAAGGTCTTGGGCCTGGGAGACTGATGGACAGGAGGGGGGAGAAGATACATTGGGATGGGGGAAAAGACAATGGGAAGACCAGTTTCCAGGCAGAGACTTAGGTTGTCTTGGAAACTCTTATCAACTTCTGATAAGAACATACCAGGACAGGGAGCCTTACCTAGCTAGGGTTAAAATACAAACCATACTAAACTTATAACTAAAAACCTATAAAACAATTCCAGCATCCCCACAGAAAAGATAAACCATTTAATTAAACAGCAAATCGTGAGATTGGGTCAAGAGGTTAATTTACCCTAGCCCAAATCCCTCCCGTTAGCACTGATGAGAATTCAAACCAAATCCAGAACTAAGGAAGGACTTAGCCCCTTTGAAATGCTGTACAGGAGACCATATAGCATACATAAAGAGTTGTCTATTCAAGTTGAGGAAGAAGCATTGACTACTTATATAGTAGCCTGGAGTAAACAACTCAGAGCAATTGAAAAACATATGGCTGGAACTCGGAGCACAGGGCTTGATGCACCAGTACATGGCATACAACCTGGAGACTACGTGTATGTTGTCTCTTGCAGAGAAAACCTTGAAACCACAGTGGGAAGGACTGTACCAAGTGCTCCTTACTACTTTCACTGCAATTAAGATTAAAAAACATAGTGCTTGGATACACCACAGCTGAGTTAAGAAGAAAATTCCAAAAGATTTTTAAAGAGTAACACCAGATGATGGTGAACTAAAACTAAAATTTACCCAAGCAAAATGAATGCATTGTGGCTAAGGACACCTATTAACTCAACCCACAGCAATTGTGTTCAGAAAATTGTTCTTTCTGTAATCATAATTGTAAACAGTGTGTCCCTACCTGCTCAGAACCATTCTAATTTTTGTATATGCAATTTCATTAGAATTGTTGGGTGTGACTTCATATTTAGTACCAATAGTATCCCACCAATTGATCAAGTCTAATTATACAACCTATCACCAATTGTTATCCACACCAATTAGAATGAATCTAACCCTAGTAAAACAATTAATAAAACATGAAAATCTGGTGAAAATTATAAAAGAAATTCAAAGAAAACATTAACCCTCCAACATGATACAAAGAAAATAAGTAGAGTCCTGCAAAAGGTAAAACAAGATACAAGTCACAAGTGGTGGAATGCTCTCTTTGGATGGTCACCAACAGCAACTAGAATCCTAAACACTCTATGTCACCCCATCATTATTTTGCTGATAATAATGGGGATAAACTTAATAATGTCTATTGCAATACTTATATAGAACTAAAGAATGCTGAAGCGGGTAGCAACTTTGACTTCACTATCTAGAATACACGAGATAATATTAAAAAAAATAAAATTGGAATAATTGACAAAGGACTAGAAAGAAGCCCCATTAGTAGTATAAGAATTTACTAGGTTTATAGAAAACTAGAGTTCCCAGGAAAAATATTATTCCATCACCCTGCACATAAATTTTTGCAGCTGCATCTAGAATTGAATAAGCAGAAACATGTAGATGATGGGAACATATAGACTCTATCTTACCCTTGCATGTTACTTTATGAGGTTGTATAGTTATTGATGTTGTTGTATAGCTATTTATAGTTATTTAGCTGTTGATTTTAATATCCTAATATATAGTCTTTAGCTTATTTGTGTGTGTTGTTTTATAAAGTTTTACAGCTATTGACATTGACAAAATTCTATAGGTGTAGGTATTGAGATTTTGATAGAGTGCGGGAGAAAGTTACCAGCTACGAGGGAGAAAAAGGGGACTTTGAATGGCTATTGGAGGCTTTTAGGACTAAATATGACAGGATGAAAGAGTTAGAAGAACTAAACAAAAAAGAATCTACTATCTGAAATCTAGAAAGTAATACAGTAGCTCTGCAAGAGAAATATACCAGTGTAGCAATGTATCTGAATAACTTAGGCCATTCCCTGTACCAGCCAAACTGTTTGTAGATAAGAAGACACCTGCAGTCTTGTTTTTCATAGTTCTCAAGGATTCATCAAGGCTACGGGAACAACAACCGGTCTAAAAATCATGAGCAAGAGCCTGGGAAAGTGTCTACAAGAAATGCAAAACTCAGATAGAAGACACACAGTGTGGTGATGGACACTTGACCAATTAGGTGCCCTGAAGGATGTGTGCCTGTCTGATGGACAAATGACTTAGCCAATTGAGAGACTTCTGTATGCGTGAACAGTAGTGCTAGAAACTATAACTGTGGCTTTATGTAAACAACAAATGGTTTCCACTGGAATCATATTAATTCGTTTATTTCAGTAGCCCATTTTCCCCCTGCATATTGGTGACCCCGATTGTCTCTACAAGCACGGAAGATTGAAGCGGACCAGGACTCTTTGAACTCTGATTGGGCACGAAGAGGGTCTGTGGAGAACACAGGCAGGGGGCCCAGCCCAACACCTCCACAGTTGGCCGCGGAGGTAGGAGTCGTGAACTCCACTCGGAGTACGGAGGCTCACAGCCTTCCAAGGAAAAGCTCCAGACGAAGAGATTGGAGTACAAAAGCAGTAAGCCTTTTGAGGAAAAACTCTGGAAGAAGCAAAGCTTTAGAACACAGGTGAGGGGCGGGGCTGGAAGAGATGGGAAAGTCTTTGTCCAAAGAAGAGGTGGCTACCCTATATCTCCTGCACATTATCCTTTCAAGGAAAGGTGATAATATGATCAGGAGGTCTTAAAAAAGTTATTAAAATGGGGACAGGATAGAGGATTTTTTGCCACCCCCAGAAGCGTATTCGATACTCGTGAATGGGACAGAGTAGGGGCAGAGCTCTGGGAAGCAGTGAGCACTGGAGTTAAAGGCACGAAAGTGATATGCAGGATGTGGAGGATCATGATTACGGCTCTGAGGCAGTTAAAAGCAGAATAAACTGCTGCGGCAGGAGCGGTTGCCACATTAGAGCCAGAGGACCCTGCGGTCACGTTTCCAACCTTTGTCCGCAAATTCTTTGGAGGGGAGGACTTTGTCATACTATCTTTGCCTTCTATGTAAGAAATAAGAGACAAAGTTCCTGAAATTCAGTTGAGTGTTGTTACTGTAGAGTGCCTTCTCAGTTGGATACTGTTTACCTTGCCTGTGGTAAGGCTTTCTCTGTTAAATACCATTTAGCTCAGACCTATTGTTATTGTAATTGCAAATGCCTTCCCTAAATGTTTTCTCTGTTAAATGTTACTTACCTGGGACCCCTTTCTTTGAAACTGTATCCTTCCTGTCAAATCGCCGCTGCTCCCTGCCGCTTCCTGCATGGCAACCGCATGGCAACCAATGACACCACCCGGCATGTAAATAAAGAAGACACTCGAGGGCTTTAACACCCAGAGGAAGTGGAATAGATATAAAACCCCTAAAAACAACGAGCCAACACAAAACCAAGGACTAAGAATAACCACTCTGGGTCGGAAGAACCATAGAGAACCTCACACCAATCAGAGCTGGGTTCCACCTTGTCACCATAATTTAAACAGCACTCGACCAGACAGACATCCCTAGACCACAAGCCCAACAGTGTCTTCCCAGGGACTCCCATGAGGACAGAAGCCCCAGCTCTGCCCTGCAGCAAAGCTGAACACCTCCTCTGCATCGTCCATCGGGAGCAGCGGCGGTATGCGCAACCCCTCGAGCCCCCACTTAGAGCTGATCTTAATAAAGGCATTAAAAGGAGCTGGTCTCCTTGCCCATTCATTTCATTCTATACCCCTAAAGCCAGACCTGCAGACTTCACAGGTGACTGATAATCCTAACACTGCACAGCAACAACCTGTGCCGCCTTCACAACCCCCAGCAGAAGTGAAAAAAATGGAGGTGGATATGCCCTCACCCGCCCCTGCAATGGGGTCCCCTATGGGGAGTCCCAAAGCTAAATTCTGAAGAGCTACCAGCTGCATCAGGGGGCTGTATTAACGATCTGCCAGTCCGGTCACCACCTCGCTCTGAGCGGCTTAACGGCTTAACCGTGCCAAGCATTCTGATGCAAAGCCACTTGATAACACCGAGCATTCAAATGCACCGTGGCTTACACATACCAAGCAATTAGAGGCAGAGCGTCATCAGTGCTTTGAAGAGGAGGAGAGGCGGTGGGAGCAGAGAGAATTAGCAGAGCTCAGAGCCCTGGTTGATAGGCAGATGATGGAGAGGCAGAAAGCCAGATCGCTGTGGTGGGCAGAAGGACCACAGGGCAATGAATCCATTGAGGGAGTGTCTTACCAAGGTCTCCATTCTGACTGGATTAGCTATGGTGATAGGCAAGATTGGTTTGCCAGAGAACGTAACCACGAGGGAGTTGATACTGGGGGAGGAGGAGTAACAGAGGTCTCGGGAGTGTGATTTTGACTGGCACTCCAGTATGTGACGAATGACGGAGCCCTTGTAACCCGACCCGAAAGCTGAGAGCGCGTACGGCTGAGGGAGAAGGATAGGGATCCCGACCAGCAGAGGGGAAGCCCTGGAAGGGATTCTCCAAGTCGTTCCAGTCCCGGTGGTTCTCCCCATCACATTTGAAAATGGCGAGGTATTATTCGCGATGCCTTGTTCGAGGGTGAGTTCGTTGAGTTTGTTCTGAGTGCCTTCTCAGTTA
Organism: Zosterops lateralis; assembly: GCF_965231275.1. Lineage (NCBI taxonomy): Eukaryota > Metazoa > Chordata > Aves > Passeriformes > Zosteropidae > Zosterops > Zosterops lateralis. The sequence continues at coordinate 8,709,044 of NC_139801.1, forward strand.
TCGCTGCTCCCAGGGACCCGAATCAACGCCTATGGGCACCGCTGGACTGGAAACTTGCCCGTGAGGGGCAGAAGATGGTGATGCAATATGGCTTAACGAACCCGTATGTGCAGTCGCTGATAGATCATATATTTACTAGTGGGTTGTTGGTCCCTTTTGACTGCAAAAAGTTGGCAGACGCTTTTCTAAAGCCCACGCAGAAGTTCTTGTGGCTAGTGGATTGGGAGCAGAGAGTGGAAGCGGCGGTTACCGAGAATCTCTCACTCCCTCAGGAAGATCCCAGACAGTTTGCAACTATGGACATGCTACTAGGGAAGGGACCTCATGTCAATCCCCAGGAACAATCCAAGTTAGACATTACCATTTTACAGCAGTCCCAGAGATTGGCCAAAGAGGCATTTTGGGCTGTCTCCGATATGGGACTTCCGAAACTGTCTTACATTACCATCAGGCAGGGACCAAAGGAGACCTTTATGGGTTTCCTGGTTCATCTCAGGGATGCGCTTGAACGAGTTCCTGGAATGTCCTCAAATGTTAAAGTTGCGATCAGAGAACAGCTAGTGGTGGCAAACGTGAACCCCCCCGTGCCAGAGAATGATATACTCGCTGCCACGCTTGGCAACTTTGGTAGACATGATCAAGGCATATTCCAGGGTTGGAACTATGGAGGAGAAAAATGCTGGCTTGGCAGATGTGATGGCGGTGGCTCTGAAGCCGTTAGTCTAGCACAGCAAAAGCGTTGGTCTTATGTGTTTCTGATGTGGAAAAGTTGGTCACAAGAAAAGCCAGTGTAAGGCAGGGAAGAAAAGTAAGGTGACATCGCCATCTACTGACTTTTCAGGAAACTGCAGCATGTGACAAGTTTGGGCATACAGCCAGCGAATGCAAATCTCAACACAAGAAGGACGGAACCTCGCTGGGAAACGTGAAGCCGAGCGCGACGGAGAGGTGAGCCACGACACAAATGCGCTCTCAAGGCCACAGTCAGGTGACTGCCTGGACCTTTTTGTCTCCACAACATCAGGAGGTGCCAGAGTGGATCTACAAACAGGAGTAGATGTCAGCTTGACTGATGCTACTGTGCAGGTTGTTCCATCCATGGCTAATGGACCCTTGGGGCATGGTCTCAGTGCCCTACTGATAGGGAGATCATCCACATCAGAGCAAGGCATCTTTGTTTTGCCTGGACTGATAGATGCAGACTATATGGGTAATATTGGTATCATGCTGCAGGCCATGAGCCTACCTGTTTACATCCCAAAAGGGACTAGATTGGCTAATCTAATTCCTTTTAGGGCTCAAGTCCCTAGGAAAGGGGCTAGTTCAAGGGGGGATGGAGGTTTTGGATCAACAGGAACCCCTCAGGTGATGTTCACAATGCCATTGTCCAAGGATAAACCAATTAAACCTATGACTTTTCAGCATCCCGGAGGAGAGACCCTGGGAGTTAAAGCTGTGCTGCTTGACACCAGTGCGGATGCAACCATCATACCTTCCTTTGCATGGCCTGATGTGTGGCCTCTCACCACCCTGGGGACACCGGTTCTGGAGGTGGGGGGTATGCAGATGACCCAAGTCAGTGAGTCACTCCTAACAGTGTGGGTTGACAATGAAGCACGTTTGTGCCCAGGTGAGACCTTACGTTATGAACACAACCATCTGGCTGCTGGGAAAGGTTGCATTGAGTCAGATGGGTTTCTGCCTTACTAATGAGGGTTTTTAGCTGCAGCCATTGGGGGGTGGCTGATCCTAAAATTAAAGTGGTTAACTGAAACATCCATATGGATTGATCAATGGTCGCTGTCAAAAGAAAAGCTTGCCCACGTTACAGAATTGGTTGATGAACAATTGCAGAAGGGGCATATAATATCTTCTACAAGCCTCTGGAACACACCCATTTTCACAATTCTGAAAAAATCAGGAAAGTGGAGGTTGTTACATGACCTTTGGGCTATTAATTCAGCAATGCAGGACATGGGATCCTTGCAGGCTGGTCTATCTTCACCAGCAATGTTACCTGTGAATTGGCAATTGTTGATCATTGACCTGAAAGATTGTTTTTCACAATCCCTCTACATGAAGATGATAGTGAGAAGTTTGCCTTCTCGGTACCATCCATTAATAAGGCAGAACCAGCAAAAAGGTATCAATGGACAGTTTTGCCAAAAGGCATGAGGAACTCACCGGTGATGTTCCAGCTGTATGTTGCTTGGGCACTAGCTCCACTGAGAAAACAGTGCCCACAGTATCTTATCTATCATTACATGGATGATATTCTGATTGCAGGAGAACATTTGGATGCCGTGAACCTGCTACCTGTTTTACAGCGAGAATTGCAGACTGCAGGTCTTCAAATTGCCCCTGAGAAGGTTCAACAACAGGCCCCATGGAAATATTTGGGAATGATTAATACTGAAGCCCAAATTTTCCCCTAGAAATTAACTATTTGCACTGAGATTCGGACCTTGACAGATGCTCAAAAATTGATTAGAGACATACAGTGGATTCGTACCACTTGTGGTATAACTAATGAGGACCTTGAGCCTCTGATGCCATTGTTGAAAGGGAGTAGTCAGGCCAATCTGTGGCGTGAGCTAACTGAAAAGCAGCAGAAGGCTTTAACTCAGATTGCCACTAAATTGGGCAACTCCTTTGCAGACCACTGGTCACCTGCTTTACCATTGTCTGTGGCTGTGCTGAATAAGGAAGCACACGTAATGGTTATACTGATGCAGTGGAATATCCAGGCAAAACAATCACTCAAAATCCTGGAATAGGTGTTTTTACCATTCAATTTGAACAAATCCGTGACCACTCAACTGGAAGCTATAGCGAAGGTCGTAATCAAGGCACAGAAATGGACATTGGAAATAGTGGGGATGAAACCCCAAAGTATTCTTCTTCCATTAACAAAGGAGTATTTGCAGTGGTCGTTGCAGAATTCAAACACATTACAATGGGTATTGTTGAATTTTTCAGGTCTCATTAGTACTCATTTTCCTCCATATAAGTTCTTTTCTTTGCATCAACAGGTTGAGGAATTACCTTGGTTACTAAGGCAACCTGTGGAAGGCCTCACAGTTTTCACTGATGCCAGTCGGAAAAATTCTAAAGCAAGTCTTATGTGGCAGGAAAATGGCGAATGGCTCTGTTGCCTGGAAAGCTGACCTAAAACAGAGACTGGACAGAGCTAGAGAATAAAGTAGGTATTTATTGGAAAGTCTCCAGAATCCACCCTGGGCAGGACAGGAGCCCGACCAAGGCTGCACCCTGGGTGGACCAAGAATAGTCACAAAAAAATGGCCCCCCAGTCACGAAATCTTACACTTTTATAAGTTTTTGTCCATTTGCATATTGGGGTTTAATTGTCCAATTACAGCTTCAGATTGTGAGGTCTCATCCTTCTTGTTCCTCCCTTCAGTTCACTGTTGTTTATGCTTTTGGGCCTGAAAAGTGTCCTTGGTTCTCTGCAGAAAAAGAATTTGTTTTGTCTACTTATTCTGTGAAGAGAGCTTACTGGCACTTAATATGATGCTCCGAACTACACTCCTAGGCAGCACAGAATCTGCAAACATAAAAACAAAAACTTAAGACATCAGCTCAGTGAAGCTCTTGAGGAGCCAGGAGACTCTTTGCAGGTTCTGGAATTATGCACTGTGATCAGAGTGTTTGAGACGTGGCCAAATGACCCCATTAATATTGTTTCTGACTCTTGTCAGGGTCCGCAAACATATGCGGGGAACCTGATGGTTCGTTTTGGAGATCTCAAACCGCAAAAGACACAGCAGGGGACAACTCAGTTTGCTTAAACAAAAAATGCACTTTTATTTAGTGCCCACAATGCGATAGTAGGGAAAGAAAATAGAGAATAGTGAGAAAGATAGAGAAAGAGGGTAAGGGGGTTATAGCTACCAACGCGGAGAGTTGGAGGTCCTCAAGGCATAGACATGCCCATAGAAGCGATCTTCTCCAGTGGGGTGATCACGAAGGGTGTACGGGATCTACAGAGTCTTTATAGGTTGGTCGGGAAGAAGACCAAGGCGAGTGGCACAGAGCCAAAGAGGGCACAGGGCCAAGGCAGGCACCTCCATTAAGGTTGGTTGCTCAGGAACAAGCGGCAAGCTGTACCCTTCTAGCACGGTCAGTATAGTCAGTTCAGTCCACTGTAACGAGCTACTATTGTTCTTGCATTCCCTTCTTGTGGAGATGCATATCAGTCCTCGGCAAGCGCCTCACCTCAGCCAGGCCAGGGGCTCTCCCCAGTCTCTTCGGGGGTCTTGGTCTTCAACCATTGGAGACAGTTGTGGGGCATAACACATCCACAGACAGACTCTGACAGCCTCCTTTATCTAGTTCTTGCAGTCTTGGTATTCTGTTTCTCAGCCTCTTCTTTCTTATTTTAGAACTGTTTATGTCTCAGTAACCTTGAGAAATTCCAAAGGGTTCTGATAAGAATAACTACAGATGGTTTGGCTGGAGCACATTATGGCCTAAGCTGTTCAAATACATTGCTACAATTCCCCCTTCTTTTTGCACCAGCCAAACCCTCTTCACTGCATTTTCTACCCAGCGAGGCACCATCCTGACTATGCATGGAAGAATACAAAGCAATAAAACAATGACTAACAATAATAACAAAGCTCCCTTTGTTCTATCTTTCAACCATCCAGTTATTCCCCATCCCTCAAACCATTCATCCAAACCCCAGTCATTAACAGTCAACTTCTTCATGTTGTCTTGTAATTGTTTGAGTTTCAATCACATTTTTGCCAGAACTTCCAGGATAAGTCCAATTGGGGCAATATTTAGTCACGTTCTGGTACCGTGGAGAATTGAGGTTAAGGATGATGAAATGCTGTGGAAAGAACTCCACAACTAATAATAGTTCTTAGAGTGGTATGTATTTATTGACATCGAGATGCGTGGGGAATAATTTCACCAAAGACACATATACCCACCAGGGAACTTGCCCCCCTTATTATTCCCTGAGGTTTACCTATGCATGACATTCCATGGTCCTCCTTCATACATATTCATTCCCTGACACCTCCTGTCCTCTCTTGGTATGGTAATTAACTCCACGCCCTTCTGGGCATGCTCAGTCCATTGTGATGGTGATGGTCTTCAGGCTGTGGTGGTGGTCTTCAGGCATTCACCTCTTCACCTTTCTCTCTCCCATGTGTGCTTTGGCCCTCTTGGCACGTTTTCAAAGGAACATACCATCTTAGAGTCTGTGTTTTTTTCTTTATCTGCACCCTTAGCCCTGTTATTCTGCTGTTTAGGCTAGTTCTTCTTCTGATTATGCCAAAGCTTGCCCATACTTGTGGTGCTTAAAAATATGCAAAAGGGTAACAGACACAGCATTCAGTGTTCACTAAATGCCATCTCATATATTCTAAAATACTACTTGGAATATATTCTAACATACAGTATAAGTTCTTCAATCTACTATAAAGGATCAGCTGGGATTTTTCAAATCTATGTCTCAGATGACACTATTATTTTTGGGATGTGGGACTGAAAGGCTGGAATCTGACTTTTCAGAGGAGACACCTCTTGGACATTTCTTCCCATATTTGTTCATGGTTCAAGAAAGTGGAAAAAACCTGTACTAATTGCATTTTGGTTTTACTTACTCTGTATTGGGATAAAGCAGTCAGTAGACATGCTGTTTGAATTTATAATGTCTCTCTGGCTTAAGGCACTGATGCGTCTCTGGTCCCTAGGCTTGTTTGAGGTAATAACATCTTTCTGGTCCCTAGGCTTGGTTTCTTACTCATAGATAGCTCCAATTTTGTCCCTAACACATAGTTTTTACAGAAGAAGGGAATGAATCCATGTTGCTATTGTGCTGGGCTCAGTGATAATGGTTTATAGAGAGTTAACAAAGGTACTGGGGTTTGTTCAAAATGTGTATGGTCTGTTGTTTATCTGTCCTAATCTCTGTCCTAGCTTCTGCAGCCTGTTTTGGGAGTTTATTAATAATTGCACCCAGTTTGTTAGAGGAGGAGAAGGGGATGAGGCTTCCCAGCCTTTCATATCCTTCTCTTTTGAATCTGTTATGTCATCTTTTGAGAATGTTCAGTTTCCCCTGAATGTTAGAGACCACCTTCCTGGTATTTTATCTGGTAGGCTTCCTCTATATGGTTTGCAACTTGTCTAGAATGAGGGCTGAGATGTCCCAGGGAGCTGAGCAGACACCTGACCCAGGTGTGGACCCAGGCATGGAAGATCCTGAGTGGTGTGGAGAATGGGAGGACATGGGCCAAACCCTGAAGGAATTTTCTGACCCAATAGCCTGGGATTTCCCCCCTGAACAAATTCAGAACCCAGCTGAGGTAGGGAAATATCTGAAAGAGAAGTGCAATGATGACTCTAAGGAGAAAAAACTCATTGCAATAAGCTGGGCCCATGCATATGCTTATCGCACACTGTTAGATACTGTAAAGCAGCAGATAGAGGCAGGGGGGCAGGAAGGTAAATCAGCTGACACCCTGATAGTATAGGGTTAAAATGATTTCTGAGGCAACAGGGCCTGAGAACAGAACATTGGCTTCACTTTGGCTTCACTGCAACCAGGATGTTATTTTCATGCTATTGTTTTAACCAAATTAAGTATAACTTTGCCTAGGTAACAGAGAGAGGGAGGATGATTGTAATTTTTAGTTAAACATGTAAGCTCTGGAAATAAAGTTAGATTTTTTTTTAGGTCAGGTGGATCTGTACCTGTATAATCATCAATATGACAAATGACATTATTGTTAATTGCAATGTTACTTTGATAACTGAATATGATTATTATCTTAAACAAGAATCATGAGAATCAATTGTTACAAATTCATGCTTGGGTAAAATCAATGGAACAATGGGGTTTAAAGATTAACATGTGTAGTTTTGTAACAAGAAAGTATAAAACCGCATCTATTCTGAACCTATGTCGGAGTCAAGATTTGGGTCGTGGACCCCTGGCTCCCAGAGCTCTCAATAAAGCACCACATATAATCATTCCATGATTATGTGTTTTTCCTACGCTAACAACCCAGTCACTTAGGCAGCAGCCAACCCAGACAGTGAGCCTAAGCCAATGGCAGTCGCTCCTACCACGAAAAAGAAACAAAACCAAAACCAATAGCCCAGTGGATGATGATGATGTGGGGGAAGGGCCCTCAAAGCCAGTAACTGGCTCAGAATCAGAAGTTATTACTGACTCCTTGTCCCTGAAGGACCTTCATGGCCTAAGAAAGGATTATACTCAATGATCTGATGAATCTATAATTAGTTGGCTAACCCATCGTTGAGACGCTGCAGGTGAGGCTATAATTCTGGACAGTACTGAAGCGAGGCATTTGGGATCCCTGTCACATGATCCAGTTATCGACCAAGGAATGGTAAGGAGGCCTGACCCTCTCAGTCTCTGGGTACGGATCTTGAGAAGCGTGGGGGCAAATATGTTCTTTATATGCAGCAAACCCAGTGGAAGACCATAGAACAAGGGATTCAATGCTTGAGAGAAATGGCAGTGGCAGAGATTGTCTTCACAGATTACCCAGCAATGTCTAGGAATCCAGACACGGTAAGATGTATGTCGCTGTGGGCCTCGTGTTAGAGAAAGAAATGAGATGAGACACTTCAAAGTTTCAGTGGCGAAAGCCATACTTTAATTTTACAGACTATTTTTATACAGTTTTGTTGTGGTTTGAAAGCAAAAATGAATGTGAGGCTCCAAGTCAGAGATATAATTTAATAAGAAGAAAGGTAAAAAGGTAAAAGTAAAATAAAATAAATACAATAACACAAAGGATCACTGACAGAGTCAGAATACAACCTGAGCAGGATGGTGGAAGCAGTCTAGGTGAGGTGCTCTTCCTGAAGCAGTGATCCTGTAGAAAGGTCTGGTAGCTCTGCTCCTCTGGGAATCCAGTGGATAAGTGCTACTTGCACTGTCCCAAATCCCAGCTTATATCCAGGTGGGAATGCTTGGCTCCGCCCCCTGGGCAGAGCATCTCACAATAGCATGAGAAGTGTGAAATGGGTCCTTGATGGCCCATTAAGAGATAACCCCTGGAGGGAGTTACCTGTGACTCATGGGCCATTAGCAGAAAACAACCCAAAGGCGTTAATGGGCCATTAGCAGAAGAGGCAGGGGGCTTGGGAAAACACTAGCCCACCTGGTTTCAACAGTTCATGAAGATGGTGATAGAATAAATACTTTGTGTACATCCTACACTGCAACCCAGGACATAATCCACCCCTTATTCTATTACCATCTACATCATATCCAAATCAATACATTCTTACAAAGATATGCATACACATAGAGAATAAAATGTTACACACTGTTCTCACTTAAAATTAAGTCTCCCTGTGGTACACAATGGGTTTCCCCATCTTTCTGCATTACCCACCAGGTGTGACCAGGTCCTTGAGCAAAGACAATTCCACGGATGGGTCTGCCTTTTCCTGAGGCAGGAATAATCCAAACAGTCTTCCCTAAAATGCCTTTCATATGTACTGCAGGGACTTTATCTCCATCCACTGTGTGCAAGGGTTCAGACTGGGCAGGACCACCTCGATTAATAGACCCTCGGGTGTTGACCATCCAGGTAGCTTTGGCTAAGTTCATTTCCCAATTCTTGAAGGTCCCCCCGCCAAGTGCCTTCAGGGCAGTCTTTAGTAGTCCATTGCACCGTTCAACTTTTCCAGCAGCTGGTGCGTGATAAGGAATGTGATATATCCATTCAATACCATGTTCTCTAGCCCAGGTGTTCATAAGGCTGTTTTTGAAATGGGTCCCATTGTCCGACTCAATTCTCTCAGGGGTGCCGTGTCTCCACAGGACTTGTTTTTCCAGGCCCAGGATGGTGTTCCGGGCAGTGGCATGAGGCACAGGGTAGGTTTCCAGCCATCCAGTGGTGGCTTCCACCATGGTCAGCACGTAGCGCTTTCCTTGGTGGGTTTGGGGAAGGGTGATGTAGTCAATTTGCCAGGCTTCCCCATACCTGTACTTCAGCCATCGTCCACCATACCACAGAGGCTTCACTCGCTTGGCCTGTTTGATTGCAGCGCAGGTCTCACAGTTGTGGATGACCTGGGAGATGCTGTCCATAGTAAGGTCCACCCCTCGGTCACGAGCCCATCGGTATGTCGCATCTCTTCCTTGATGACCAGAGGCATCATGGGCCCAACGAGCTAGGAACAGTTCTCTCTTGTGCTGCCAGTCCAGATCCACCTGTGATACTTTCACCTTGGCAGCTTTGTCCACCTGCTCGTTGTTGTGATGCTCCTCATTAGCCCGGCTCTTGGGTACGTGTGCGTCCACATGTCGAACTTTCACGGTCAGTCTCTCTACTCGGGCAGCGATGTCCTGCCAAATATCAGCGGCCCAGATGGGTTTTCCTCTGCGCTGCCAGTTGGCCTTTTTCCAGCGATTCAGCCATCCCCACAGAGCATTAGCTACCATCCATGAGTCAGTGTAGAGATAGAGCCTCGGCCATTCCTCTCGTTCAGCAATATCCAAAGCAAGTTGGACAGCTTTAAGCTCTGCAACCTGACTCGACCCACCTTGTCCCTCGGTAGCCTGTGCAACTTGTCGTGTGGGGCTCCAAACTGCAGCCTTCCATTTCCGGTTAGCACCTACAATTTGACAGGAGCCATCAGTGAAGAGAGCATATTGTCTTTCAGTCTCTGGTAGCTCATTGTATGGTGGGGCTTCCTCTGCACGCGTTACTTGCTTTTCTTCTTCTTCAGATGATAATCCAAAATTCGCACCTTCTGGCCAGTTTGTTATAACTTCCAGAATCCCAGGGTGATTTGGGTTTCCAATACGGGCGCGCTGTGTGATGAGAGCAATCCATTTGCTCCATGTGGTGTCAGTGGCGTGATGTGTGGAGGGAACCTTTCCCTTAAACATCCACCCCAGCACTGGTAATCGGGGTGCTGGAAGCAGCTGTGTTTCAGTGCCAATCACTTCTGAGGCAGGTTGAACTCCTTCATAGGCAGCCAAGATCTCCTTCTCTGTGGGAGTGTAGTTGGCTTCGGAGCCTCTGTAACTTCGGCTCCAGAATCCCAATGGTCGGCCTCGAGTCTCCCCAGGCACCTTCTGCCACAGGCTCCAGGACAGACCGTTGTTCCCGGCTGTGGAGTAAAGGACATTCTTCACATCTGGTCCTGTCCTGACTGGGCCAAGGGCTACTGCGTGAGCAATCTCTTGTTTGATCTGAACAAAGGCTTGTTGCTGTTCAGGGCCCCAGTGGAAATCGTTCTTCTTGCGAGTAACCAGATAGAGAGGGCTCACGATCTGACTGTACTCAGGAATGTGCATCCTCCAGAAGCCTATGGCACCTAGGAAAGCTTGTGTTTCCTTCTTGTTGGTAGGTGGGGACATGGCAGTGATCTTGTTTATTATCTCTGTGGGGATTTGGCGACGTCCATCTTGCCACTTGACTCCCAGGAACTGGATTTCTTGAGCCGGTCCCTTAACCTTACTTCATTTAATGGCAAAACCAGCTTTCAACAGAATTTGGATAATCTTCTCTCTTTTCTCAAAGACCTCCCCTGGGGCGTTCCCCCATACGATGATGTCGTCGATGTACTGCAGATGTTCCGGAGCCTCACCTTTCTCTAGTGCAGCCTGGATCAGCCCATGGCAGATGGTGGGGCTGTGTTTCCACCCCTGGGGCAGTCGGTTCCAGGTGTACTGCACGCCCCTCCAGGTGAAAGCAAACTGGGGCCTGCATTGTGCTGCCAAAGGAATGGAGAAGAAGGCATTGGCAATATCAGTGGTCACATACCACTTTGCTGCCTTGGACTCCAGCTCATATTGAAGCTCTAACATGTCTGGCACAGCAGCACTCAGTGGTGGCGTGACTTCATTCAAAGCACGGTAATCCACCGTCAGTCTCCATTCTCCACTGGACTTACGCACAGGCCATATTGGGCTGTTGAAAGGTGAATGAGTCTTACTGACCACCCCTTGGCTCTCCAGTTTACGAATCATCTCATGTATGGGAATCACAGAGTCTCTGTCAGTGCGGTATTGGCGGCGGTGTACTGTTGTTGTGGCAGTTGTTACCTGTTGTTCTTCGACTCTGAGCAGTCCCACAGCAGAGGGGTCATCTGAGAGACCAGGCAAAGTATTCAACTGTCTGATGTTTTCTTTCTCAACTGCACCTATTCCAAAAGCCCAACGATATCCTTTCGGGTCTTTGAAATATCCATTCCTGAGATAGTCTATGCCGAGAATGCATGGAGCCTCTGGACCAGTTGCGATGGGGTGTTTTTGCCACTCGTTCCCAGTTAAATTCACTTCAGCCTCTAATACAGTCAGTTCCTGGGACCCTCCTGTCACCCCAGAAATAGAGATGGATTCTGTTCCTACATACCTTGATGGCATCATGGTACATTGGGCCCCAGTGTCAACCAACGCCGTATATTCTTGTGGGTCAGATGTGCCAGGCCATCGGATCCACACAGTCCAGTAGATTCAATTATCCCTTTCCTCTTCCTGGCTAGAGGCAGGGCACCCCTATTCCTGGTCATGGCATACATTGTTCTCCTCCTGTACGTATGTTTCTGAGGTCCCTTCCAGAGGATCAGTCATATCATCATTCCTGTACCGTCTGGAGTTCTGAGAGACTGGGGCAACCTTGATTCTAGATGGGCTTCTTGTGGTAGGTGTTCCTCTTTTCAGTTCACGTACTCGGGCTGCTAAAGCGGAAGTGGGTTTTCCATCCCACTTCTTCATATCTTCTCCATGCTCTCTAAGAAAAGACCAGAGGTTACCCCGTGGTGTGTATCCTCTCTCCCTGGCTGGGGGACGCCTGCTCCTAATGGCAGAGACTCTCATCGGCTCTGGTGAGATATGGTAAATTTCTTCCTTAAGTTCTTTTAATTTCTGATGGCCTTCTTCAATCAAGCTCTGGACTTGCTCAGCCAGTCTTGTTTCCACAGACAAGACATGGGTGCGAACTGGGGCGATGACAGTGTCCTCGTAAATTCTTAATTTATTAGCCAAGACACCCACCTTGTCCTCACCTTCCCTCCATTGCAGTGTTGCCAGGTAACGTGAGTGCATCTCTGGTCCAAGCCGTGCAAGTCTCAGCCACATCCGTGATGTGCACTGGACATCATCTGGGTTTTTAGGAAATCTCTCGTTTTCTGAAAAAATGATCTCCAGCACAGCCAATTCCCTCAGGCGTTGGATACCTTGTTCTATTGTGCTCCATTTGCCTTGGTGCACTTGGAGGTCTTCTTTACAAAGGTATCTGTCTTTCACACTTGTCAGCAGTCGCTGCCAGAGGCTGAGAGGTTCTTGGGTTTTCCCAATCCCCTGGTCAATGACCACATCCCGGGACAGCGATCCCAGTTGCCTGGCCTCAATTCCATCCAGAATGGTGTCATTGGCTGCAGCGTCCCAGATGCGGAGCAGCCAGGTCAGGATAGACTCGTTGGTCTGGCGGGTGAATTCCCTTCGCAGGTCACGCAACTCACCCAGGGATAGAGAGCGAGTGATGATCTCTATCTCTGTCTCCTCTGCTGGCTGCGAAGGTCCTGCTGCATCCTCGTCAGTCACTACATGGACTGATTTGCTCCTTGACTTCTTTTTCTGAGTGGTGGCAACTGCTACTGGTTTAGGTTGTTTCAGTTCAGTAACGGTTTGTGTGGAGATGCTGACGGCACCTTTGGTTCCTTTCTCCTCTGTGACAGTCTGCATAGATGTGGACACTGTTGCCTCACCTTTGGCTTCTTTCTCCTCTGTGGTGGTCTGTGTAGATGAGGACACTGTTGCCTTGTCTTTGGTTCCCTTTTCCTCTGTGACAGTCTGTGTGGATGCAGACACTGTTGATTACTTTTGGCTTCTTTCTCCTCTGCAATAGTCTGTGTAGATGCTGATGATGTTGCTTTGCTTCTCTTTCCCTCTTCCTCTTCCTTAGGAACATGCTGTATCACACCAGGTAGTGTTTTGTTCCTAAGTATGGTGCAGAAAAAACAAAGGGCTGTGCAGAGAAGAGAAAGCAGGGATGACAATAACATAATACTGTCCTTGACATCCAGAGGGTACTCAATATTTTCAAAAACTGCTGTGTGGTGCCTAAAAAGCTGGAAAAAATCATTCTTTACTCCTCCCCAGAGGAGCTGAGTGAGATTGTTGAGGCCCCAGATGTAGCATCCTAGACCAGGACACGAATCCAAAACTGGGTATATATTCTGAATGCTGTTCATTGCCTCGGAGTTTATCAGGCAATGGACATAGAAGACCAATAAGGCAATTTTAGTACCATACCCTGGTCTACGCAGGAGCATTACGACCGGCAGATAGTACCCCATGTGTGGAAAAATATAGAGAGATAGGTATAAGACACATGTAAGCATGTTGAGCATCATAGCAAACAGGTGTCTTCTCAAATACAAAACTGTAGTTCTGACTTTTCTCAGTGCCTCTGGCCCCACGTTCGGCGCCAAAAAATGTTGTGGTTTGAAAGCAAAAATGAATGTGAGGCTCCAAGTCAGAGATATAATTTAATAAGAAGAAAGGTAAAAAGGTAAAAGTAAAATAAAATAAATACAATAACACAAAGGATCACTGACAGAGTCAGAATACAACCTGAGCAGGATGGTGGAAGCAGTCTAGGTGAGGTGCTCTTCCTGAAGCAGTGATCCTGTAGAAAGGTCTGGTAGCTCTGCTCCTCTGGGAATCCAGTGGATAAGTGCTACTTGCACTGTCCCAAATCCCAGCTTATATCCAGGTGGGAATGCTTGGCTCCGCCCCCTGGGCAGAGCATCTCACAATAGCATGAGAAGTGTGAAATGGGTCCTTGATGGCCCATTAACAGAGATAACCCCTGGAGGGAGTTACCTGTGACTCATGGGCCATTAGCAGAAAACACCCCAAAAGTCATTAGCAGAAAACACCCCAAAGGCGTTAATGGGCCATTAGCAGAAAAGGCAGGGGGCTTGGGAAAACACTAGCCCACCTGGTTTCAACAGTTCATGAAGATGGTGATAGAATAAATACTTTGTGTACATCCTACACTGCAACCCAGGACAAGTTTTCAAAGTCATCATGTTTAATTCTAATTGGTTAGTAACCTTCTTGCCACTCAGTTCATTGGCTAAAAGGTGCTTGTGTGTGTATGTGCTAAGGCTGTCTTTGCACAGGTGTTTACATTTATTCTTTGTGGATTCTCAAGGGATAGACTTTATTTTTCACAGATACAAACTGCCTTCTTACAAGAAGACATTGTTATACAAACTGATTATCATTCTTATGATTCTTTCTCATGGGAATTTAACAGGCTAACAGTCAGAATAGCAAGGCTTGAACCATGTTTTACAAGGCCTTTCTAAGATTTTACCTATATGTAGCAATTTCCCTGTTCTTTTTGTTTTAAGCAAAGATTTTGTGTGTTTTGATGTTAAAACAGTTTTCTCCTTTGAGATTATTATCCTATTAAGGTTATTACTGGTCATCTATTAGATATGGGATAAGATACATGGAATACAGGTTACCATCAACAAAACATCAAATACAATCATGTCATTGATACTGTCCAATGTGTCTTATTAAAATATGGATATTGATCTAATATCAATACCCAACTGTGATGGAAAAAGACTCTCTAACAGTTTAGAGTTAGAAAGTGAATGTTTATTGCAGCACTGGGCAGTTGCGTGGGATTGCTCCCTAATACGCACTGCAAAGTTACAGGTGGTTAAAGAGTCTATTTATTTTCATAAGTGTTGAATACACAAAATACTTAAACATATTCATAGCACTAACACCTCCCATCCTCTGCTTCACATTATAATTAGCTAAAAAGCTGTTAAGCATGTGTAGCTTGTTCTTTTGAATTGGGTCAGTAGTCTTTTTATGGGGAGGGATCATAAAAAAAGGAAGCAAGGAGAGTCTTCCTCATTCTAAATTTTCAACCTTTTCAATGGATATCAAGACAAATGATAGCTGGTTGAACTCTAGTTTCCTGTTTCCGTGACTGTTCAATGGGTTTCTGGATGCTAGAAGATTTACTATTGTCTGTGTTCTCAGATTTATTTATCAGTTTCTTCTGTTTCTCATTATAAACACAACTAAACAAACACAGAAGTGACAAGCAATCAGTTATTTAGATCCAGGATTGCAATCCTGGATCCCATTCCTTTCAACTAACCATTAACTTCTATTTATTTCCATCACAGCTTATCTATCTATCTATCTATCTATCTATCTATTTTTACTAATTCCGGCAAAGCTTATCTCTAGCTAAAACCTTATCTTTTCGAAAAATCCTTAATTCCTTTGAAATTCATGTCTCGTTCCCTACTTCTTTGAAATTAGTAAATTCCTTTACTCAGTATATAGATTTTTCTTCATCTATCCAAGCCGCACAGCTAGTGTCTCTTAAGACCAAGCCATACGTCTTCGATAGTGATGTTAAGGCTGGCACTCATCGTAGCATCCTCCAATTCCAAATAAGTATTGCAATAGACAGGACCAAATTTATGCCAACTAAAATGAGCAACACAATGATAGGGTGGATCAAGGCATTAAGTATACCAGTTGCTGTTGGTGACCATCCAAAAAGCACATCCCACCAATGATAAGACAAGTATTCTTCAAATAATTTGAAAACCCTTTTGATGCTTTCTGTGTCATGGTGTATCATGATCAAAGTCTTTTTCCCTGCATCTTTAATTTCTTTCAAAATCTCTTTCAATTCATGATGTTTCAACAGTTGGGCAACTAAAGTTAAATTCATTCCTATAGGCACAGGCAATATTTCCTGCACAGTAACCAGGTTTGCCTTTATATGCTGATGTGTTATTGCAGGTGGCCAATAGGAGAAATCACATCCTTCAATTTTAACAAAATTGCAAACACATAAATCAAACTAAGTTTCATTCATGATTAAGCCGTCTATCACTATGGTGGGACATGCTGTCCTGAGACAGACACTACCTTGTCCTATATACACCAACAAAGTTGTCTGCTTGATTGGATGCATTTTAAAGTGACAAATGCTTTGGTACATGTCCAAACATGTATCTTTGTTATCTGCTAACATCCCTTCACATATGTATCCTAATTGTTTCCTCATGGAACAGGGCTCTAGGTTAATGGTTTGCCATTTCCCCTCAATTTCTTGTGCCCACATTCTATGTTCAGAAGGATACAGTACCGTGCCCTCATGGTTTAGTCCTACGGTAACTATTGGATGTATTAAGCTCACTAATGCATTGTGTATGGTTAAAACAAAGGCTATTGCCACACTTGTCACAGGGTTATAGGTGAAATTGACTAAAACCCACCAGGACTGAAGCTCTCTCTCCATATCAGAGGCATTATCCCAAATAATCTTGTAAATT
Organism: Zosterops lateralis; assembly: GCF_965231275.1. Lineage (NCBI taxonomy): Eukaryota > Metazoa > Chordata > Aves > Passeriformes > Zosteropidae > Zosterops > Zosterops lateralis. The sequence goes on from NC_139801.1 coordinate 8,725,403, forward strand.
TCAGCAGAAAATGTACCTTCTCCACCTTCCCTGATGACTGCATCAGCCACTGACTGCATCCATAGTTGTTCTTGAGTACACCCAAGAGCCAGACAAATGTTTTCGCTAGCTGTGCCTAGTGCATTAATTATCACTTCATGGTCTTGCTCTTCTGTGTCTTCCCACTCTGGTAATATTTTGGTCAATTTCCAATGATTTTTACCTAGCGCCAACAAAGAGGATTGTAAAAGGCTGTTGTAATTTAAGCAAATCGCTCCCCACTGTTGTCAATTTATTCATTAACACTTCCAAATGCATTGTATTCAAAATTCCTAATCCTGCTCCGAATAACCCACTGAAATCCCTCTTTCTCCTAAAATTAGAGTACATGTGTTTTTGCAGCCAAGTGGTCCAATCCATAAAGGAACTTTTGAGAAATGGGGCACACTGGCCAGATGGCAGAAGCATTTACCTGCATTCCCATTTCTACTCATTTCAGAGACCATTCCAGGTTAATCAATAGCCTCTGAATTCCTGTTTTCTTGAAAGCATATTCTCGGATTTTTGTTTTCTTTTGCCTGAGAGCCAGGCTGGTGGTTCTGGTGGGTCTTTTTCTGCCCTCTGCTCTCTCTGACCTCTGAAGGCTTTAAGTCTGTGCTGGGTATGACAAGTGGAGTCTCAAGGTCTTGGTTTTCTTGGTTTATCACATTGTTTATTATTTCTTATCTTACAAGTTCTTTGTGTCCAGCCAAGATGTTCACAGCAGCTCAGACATGATGCAACTCCCCCCACGATGGGAGGTGGCTCTGCCTTTATTCAGATAACTACGTGGCTATTATTTACAATTCTGTGCCAATGCCTAACACCTATACAAGAAGGGTCATTTCTACTTTGACCCAATCCACTCAAACTATTTTGTGCCCACATCACTGCAGAAAATGGATGCCAAGGGAGAAGGACTCAGAGCAACACCTTAATTCCTCCATCTTGTCCCCTTAGCCTTCTTCTTGTGGGACTTAGTGCATACTTGGGTGATGTTAAAGTCAAGATCATATCCTTTTAGTGCACACCTGTGGGAAGACAGATAGAGATAGTGCTAAAGGCAATCCTGCCTCCGATATATTGCAGCTGTGTTAATTACCAAAGAGTGGGAACAGTCTTGCCTTCTGTTCTGGGTTGTAGTGTAGGATGTACACAAAGTATTTATTCTATCACCATCTTCATGAACTCTTGAAACCAGGTGGGGCAGTGTTCTTCCCAGGCCCCCTTCCTTTGGGCTATCTTCTGCTAATGGCCCATCAATGCCTTGCCGCATGACTCATAGGTAACACCCTCCAGGAGTTATCTCTGTTTAATGGGCCATCAAGGACCCACTTCACGATTCATCATCCCATTGTGAGATGCTCCGCCCAGGGGGAGAAGCCAAGCATTCTCACTTGGATATAATCAGGGATTTGGGACAGTACAAGCAGCCCTTACTCACTGGATTCCCAGAGGACCAGAGCTACCAGACCTTTCTACAGGATCACTGCTTCAGGAAGACCACCTCATCTGGACTGCTTCCATCGCCCTGCTCAGGTTCTATTCTTACTCTGTCAGTGGTCTTTTTTATTATTGCATTTATTTTATTTTATTTTATTTTACCTTTTTACCTTTCTTTTTATTAAATTGTATTTCTGACTTGGAGTCTCTCATTTGTTTTGCTTTCAAACCACGACACCTTCACAGCTGGGTATGATAAAAAAGTGAGTTAGTTGGTAGAGAGTCAGTTGGAGTCTGCTGGCTGTGCTGTGAGGAGGAAGGGATGGGAGGTCATGTGAGGGACAGATAAGGTAAGCCACTGTATGAGGGACAGACAAGGTTAGGTGGCCATGCTAGGGACAGGAAGCAGCGAGCTGGAACTGCAGCAGGAAGAAGAGGAGAGAAACCAGAGCTGTGGGGAGCTGTCCATAGGATTGCTACATAGAAAAGGTATGAAGGACTTCTCAATAACATGGTGCTGATACTTGAAGCCCCCTGAGGTTTTCAAAGAAGCACTTTGAGTGCAGTGGCCATCTCGACTCTGACACACACCCTTCAATTTTGAGTCTAAACTCAGGACACATGGATAAGCATTGGTCACAGCATCCAGGATCGATTTGGAGGAGTTCCATGGGTTGATGGTAGGCCTTACGAAATCCATCCTGTAGGAATGCCTATTCACATCCCCAAATATTTGCTCCTTCCCACATACTTGCATTCGTAACTGAGCATTTTACCTAAAGCTCTACGAGACTGAAAGTCATAAGCTTTCTCTTGGCATTGATATATCCCAGTTACATTATACTTGTGTGGTGCTGCTTTGACTCCTATTATGGTTGTGGCAATGAATACAAAAATCAAAACTTTCCACATTATGTCCATGCTAACTATGAGTCCATTGCTCACTATTCCAAGTAAGTTTCAGCTTCAGTTTTTCATCACCTGGTGTGATCCTCCAAACTCCTTCAGGGGCCTTCTTCACCTGGGAGCGATGAATCCAAGCCTTCTGTTCTTTGATCTTGATTGCAGTGAAGGTAGTGAGGAGCACCTGGAATGGTCCCTCCCACTGCAGTTCCAGAGTCTTCTCTGCAAAAGACTTAACATATACATAATCCCCAGGTTGTACATCATGTACGGGCCCATCTAATTCTCTGTTGTGGGCCCCAGCCACATACTTTTCAATCTAAGTTGTTTATTCAGGGCCACCATGTATCTGTGTAGGGTTTCTTCCCCTACTTGAATGGGCATTGTTCCTTCTTGGACTGCATATGGTCTCCCATATAATATTTCAAAAGGGCTTAATTTCTCTTTTGTCCTTGGTTTTGTCCAAATTCTTACTAATGTTAATGGGAGACCCTGCGGCCAAGGCAAATTTGCTTCTTGTCCCAATCTTACAACTTGTTGCTTGATCAAATGGTTCATCTTTTCCACCTGGCCACTGGATTGAGGGTGATGTGAGGTATGCAATTCCCAATCTATTCCCAGGTGGTGACTAATTTGCTGCACAATTTTTGAGATAAAGTGTGGCCCTCTATCTGAGGATATAGTGGCTGGAACTCCAAAACGTATTATTTCTTGCAACAGTGCTTTAGTTATCTCCCGTGCCTTAACTGTCCTGGTAGAAAAGGCTTCTGGCCATCCTGAAAAGGTATCTGTTAACACTAATAGGTAATGATACCCCCTTGTCGGGGGTTAGGTTTGTTCGTTTGGTTTTTTTTTTATTCTGAAGAATTTTTTTCCATAAGTTACCAAGGAAACTAAGTGTTGGATACTTAAGAGTACTTGACCAAAACAAAGAGGTGGCCAAAGCTCGGAGGGAGAGATAACACGAGTTTTGGGGCAGGTAAAGGACAGAGCTTGAGGCAGCTGGGCACTCTGTTTTTTTGGCGTTCGGGGAGAGAGAACGGCTGGGTTGCTGCTTGCTGTGAGAGGAGTTCACTGTGCCCAAAGGGGGTCCAGTCCTGCGAAGTCTACCATCATCTGCTCGCCCTGGAATTCTGAGCTCCTCTGCTACCCTGCTGGAGCCGGGCCAGCCCTGCCCCACCATCAGCTTGTTCGGCACTGCTCCTCTTGCTACAGTGTGACCCTGCACCTCCCCCTGCCCTGCTGGGGCATCTTGCCATCACAGCTACCAGCCCGGGACATTCCTCCATTCCAGCTTGGTGTTCTGAGAATTCCTGCAGGGGCACCGGGACCAAACTCCCCTGGGTTTTTGTAAAGCAAAGTCCTCAAGGTTCTTGGTACTGTTTTGTTATTAATGCTGTAGTTGTTTTTTGTTTTGCTTTGTTATACATACTAGTAAAGAACTGCTATTTATATCCCCAAATCTTTGCCTAAAAGCCTCTAACTGCAAATTTATAATTGGAAAAATAGGGAGGGGGGGTTGGTTTACATTCTCCATTCCAAAGGAAGCTCCAACTTTCCCTGGCAGATACCTGTCTTCCCAAACTGAGACATCCCCTTTCCTGCATAATTCTGTGAAATCAATTTGCTACTGTTGTCCGTGTTATATGTAAAATCTGTACAAAGTAATTCGTGCTTGGAAATTAAAGAATCTAAAATTGGGAACTGACAAGTGGCTACCAGGGAAGGCTAATTTGAAACTGTGAAGCACGGGCGGCTCCGAGGAAGAACCCCAAATTTACAACAGAAAAGAGTTGCTGCCGTCGGAGATGGGTCGTTACCAGGGCTGAGTCAGGCTAGGCCTAGGTGATTGATACCCGATATACATCTGGGACATGATGACCAGAGTCATCAGGAGTGTGCATCCCAATGCTGACTTCTTGGAAATCTTATCAATCTCTCGCCCCCGCCCGGAAAAGCAGTTTCAGAGCACAGAAGTCCCAAAATAAGAAACATGAATATGTGATCTGAGCAAAAGCAGACAAAGAACCTTGCCTTAGGGGAAATAAACTGTATATAAACCGGCCCCTCAGCAGCCGGATTTGTGAACAGAGGAGGTTCAGTGCGATAGAGGCCGACCGCAGGTTCACCCAATACCAATCCTGGGGTCAGTATTGTTCTTTTATTGTGGCTTTTCTGCGATAGCTGTTTGTAGCGAAATAAATTTTCTTTTTGATTATTAATCTGGCTATTTCGTTTATCACACCCAGGTCCAAACCTTTCCCAATTTGTCCTACTTTGGGCTTTGGGGTGTTTTTAGGATTAGTTCAGAGGCAGAGACCTCACTAACGGGTTACCTGTATCACTGTACCCTGCAATTTTCTTGCCATGATTCTATTTTTCAGATGGTTGTACATGACATCTGTTACCCCACGCCTTTAGAGGGGCAACACATTGCGATGTGGGAGCGGACCTTCATAGAGGACGGCAGGCAGCAGCTTGGTGAAACATGGAAGGCTCTTTATTATCTGACTTCAATAGCCTATATACATTTTGTACACAGGGCCAAGATTGGCCCAAGGAGGTTACAACCTCCTGACTCCATTGGTCAATATGACCATCAGTCAAGTTCTCTCTCAGAGAACAAGAATGCAAAACATAGAGATAATTTCTAAGAATATAATATTGTTTACATGAAGCAGCGTGAGAAGCTGCTGCAAAGACTCAAACACTTGAAAGCAAGAAATGCAGGGACGACAGACATCTATTCCCCAATGCATTTTCTCATGTTTTTTCTTTACTAATGACCACCATAAATAGTAGGGTACCACAAGTTGTTGAGTCATTCAAGAAGCGAGGAGTGGAGCTCCCTGCATTGATGAGTGGCCCATTATAAGAGGTCTGTAGGGAGCACGGCGACCTGGAGCGTGGCGAACAGGAGCGTGGCAGGTCTCTAGGGCGTGGCCAAGACAGTTTGCGCAGGCAGGACAAGCAGGCAGGGTTGCTAGTTTCTTGCTGGCAAGGAGTCCTGTGTGTTGTGTTGTTGGAGGTGTTTCTACTGGCTGTTTGGTCTTGTGGTAATGGTTTCAACACGGTCAAAAACTGTTGTTGGTATTAGTGTATGTAACCAAGTGGAGCCCTCCAAAAAGGATGCATCTGTATAGACCTATTCCTGCCTAGAGTGTTTGAGCTTATCATTTGTTTCAGGGGATAATGTGAAGCAGGCGTGCCTGAGGTGTGAGCAAGTGAATGACCTTCTTTCACTGGTGGCTGAGCTTAGGGAGGAAGTTGAACGATTAAGGAGTATCAGGGAAAGTGAAAGGGAAATAGACTGGTGGAGTTCAGCCCTTCCATCTTTAAGGGATGCCCATCTGGACTCAGAGGACTTGTATGACTCCCACTCCCAGGCAATAGAAGAGCATCCGGTAGATGAAGGGGAATGGAAAAGAGTTCCTACTCGGAGAGGTAATAATAAAATCTTCTCCCAACCTCCATCTCCCAGCCAGGTGCCACTTCAGAATAGATATGAGGCCCTAGCTTTAGAGAACCAGCTGGATAATTTAGAGGAACATTATCTGCCCAGTGAGCCTCCCTATTTGGATTCATCTGTAAGACGAATCTCCACTTCTAACATCAAGAAGAAAAGAAGGGTAATTGTAGTAGGTGACTCCTTTCTGAAGGGAACAGAGGGCCCTATATGTTGCCCAGACCCATCCCACAGTGAAGTCTGCTGCCTCCCTAGGGCCTGTGTTACCCCTGCCTTTAGAGGGGCAACACGTTGTGACGTGGGAGTGGACCTTCACAGAGGACAGCAGGCAGCAGCTTGGTGAAACATGGAAAGCTCTTTATTATCTGACTTCAATAGGCTTATATACATTTTGTACAGAGGGCCAAGATTGGCCCAAGGAGGTTACAACCTCCTGACTCCATTGGTCAATATGACCATCAGTCAAGTTCTCTCTCAGAGAACAAGAATGCAAAACATAGAGATAATTTCTAAGAATATAATATTGTTTACATGAAGCAGCGTGAGAAGCTGCTGCAAAGACTCAAACACTTGAAGGCAAGAAATTCAGGGACGACAGGCCTGGATAAAGGATATTACTAAGAGACTTCCTGGGTTGATTCAGCCCACTGATTATTACCCACTGCTGATACTTCAGGCTGGCAGTGACGAGATTGAGGAGTGTCAAGGCAATTAAAAGGGACTTTAGGGCATTGGGTCATGTGATTGATAAGACAGGGCCCCAGGTGGTGTTCTGCTCAGTCCCTCTGGTGGCAGAGAAAAATGATGGAAGAAATAGGAGAACTCACATCATTAACAAGTGGCTTAAAAGTTGGTGTCATAGACAAAATTTCAGATTCTTTGATCACGGCACAACTTTCACGGCACCTGCTCTGTTGGAACCAGATGGGATTCATCTCTCTGCTAAGGGTAGAAGGTTCTTGGCTCATGAACTGGCAGACCTCGTTGAGAGGGCTTTAAACTAGATTTGAAGGGGGAAGGGGATGCAGCTAGGCTTCCTGGAAGCAGGCCCAAGGGTGCTAAGCCTGAGTTAGGGGTGAAATCAGTAGCCCAGTTGAAGTGCATGTATACCAATGCACACAGCATGGGTAAAAAAAAGGAAGAGCTGGAGGTCATGGTGCAACAGCAAAGCTATGATGTAGTCGCCATCACAGAAATGTGGTGGGATGACTCACATAGCTGGAGCACTGCACTCAATGGCTACAAGCTCTTCAGAAGAGACAGGAAAGGGAGAAGAGGTGGAGGGGTGGCCCTTTATATTAGGAAGGTTTTTGACTCCATAGGTATTGAAACTAATGAAGATGGAGTTGAATGCCTATGGGTGAGAATTAAGGGGAGAGCCAACAAGGCTGACATCCTACTGGGAGTCTGTTATCGTCCACCCGACCAGGAGGAAGAGGTGGACAACTTATTCTACAAGCAGCTGGAGACTGTTTCGGGATCATCAGCCCTTGTTCTTGTGGGTGACTTCAACCTGCCAGACATCTGCTGGGAACTTAATACAGCAGAAAAGAGACAGTGCAGGAAATTTTTAGAGTGCATGGATGATAACTTTTTGTCACAGCTGGTAGGTGAGCCCACCAGGGGAGAGACTATGTTGGATCTGTTGTTCACAAATAGAGATGGGCTGGTGGAAGATGTGGTGGTTGGAGGACGACTGGGGCAGAGCGATCATGAAATTATAGAGTTCTCGATAATTGATGAAATCAAGAGGTACACCAATAAGACTTTTACATTGGACTTCCGGAGGGCAGACTTTGGCCTTTTTAAAATACTTATTCAGAGAGTTCCTTGGGAAGCAGCCCTTAAAAACAAAGGAGTTCAGGAAAGCTGAGTGTTCTTCAAAACAGAGTTTTTGAGGGCACAGGAACAGACTGTCCCTGTGTGCCGGAAGACCAGTCGACGAGGCAAACGCCCAGCCTGGATAAGCAAGGAGGTTTTGGATGAACTCAGGAATAAAAAGAGGATGTATCGTTTTTGGAAGGAAGGCCAGGTCCCTCAGGAAGCATTTAAGGGGGTTGCTAGAGAATGTAGGAAAAAAATTAGGGAGGCCAAAGCTCAATTTGAACTCCAAATGGCGACTTCTGTAAAGGACAATAAAAAGTGTTTCTATAAATACATTAACAGTAAAAGGAAAGGTAAGGCTAACCTTTGCTCTCTATTGGATAGGGAAGGGAACTTAGTAACTGCTGATGAGGAGAAGACAGAAGTGCTTAATGCCTTCTTTGCCTCCGTTTTCAGTGAGAAGACGACTTGCCTACAGGACAACTGTCCTCCTGGGCTGGTAGATGGTGTCAGGGAACAGAATGGTCCCCCCATTATCCAAGAGGAGGCAGTCAGAGAACAGCTGAGATGCTTGGACACTCATAAATCTATGGGCCCAGAAGGGATCCATCCCAGGGTGATGAGGGAGGTGGCAGATGAACTTGCAAAGCCACTCTCCATCATTTACAATCAGTCCTGGCTCACTGGTGAGGTTCCGGAAGATTGGAAACTGGCCAATGTGACACCTATTCACAAAAAGGGTGGGAAGGAGGATCCCAGTAATTATAGACCAGTCAGTCTGACCTCAGTACCTGGCAAGATAATGGAACAGTTTATACTGAGTGTCATCATGCAGCACCTACAAGATGGCCAGGGTCTCAGGCCCAGTCAGCACATGTTTAGGAGAGGTAGGTCATGTTTGACAACCTGATCTCCTTTTATGACCAGATGACCCGCCTGGTGGATGCAGGAAGGGCTGTGGATGTTGTCTATTTGGACTTTAGCAAGGCTTTTGATACTGTCTCCCACAGCATACTCCTGGAAAAGCTGGCAGCCTGGGGCTTAGACAGGAACACTCTTTGCTGGGTTAGGAACTGGCTGGATGGCCGGGCCCAGAGAGTGGTGGTGAATAGTGCTGTATCCAGCTGGCAGCCAGTCACCAGTGGTGTTCCTCAGGGGTCTGTGCTGGGATCAGCTCTGTTCAATATTTTCATAGATGACATGGATGAGGGTATTGAATCTTTCATTAGTAAATTTGCAGATGACACAAAGCTGGGAGCATGTGTCGACCACTTGGAAGATAGGAGGGCTCTGCAGTGTCCTAGGCCTAGGTTGACAGTGCTCTCTATCCCATATCGTGGACTCCCTTGTTATGTCTAACAGCTGTCCCCGCTTTCCCGTTAGCTGGGCAGGCACTGTCTGCTCGCTCTCTCGCTCTGCTGCTTGGCTTCCTGGCTTTCAGGCTTGCATTGCTGCTTGCAATTTCTGCTTATTTTCTTGCCCTTTCCTTCTTTCTCTCTTTCTGCCGCCTCTGTGCCTCTGTTTGTTTGTTTGTTTGTTTGTTTTTTCCCTTCCCCTCTTTTCCCCTTCCCCCCCTCCCCCTTTAAGATTTAGGACCGGCACCCGGAGCTGACCTGACTGGAGGAGTTCGAGGAGGATCTCCGGGGCCCGTGAAAGAAGCTCTGCGCCCTCCCCCTCACAGTAACCTGAGCTTTTTCTTTTCTTTTTTCCCTTGTGTCGGGGGGTGTTTATTTATTTGTTAATAAACCAGTTTTTTCCACTTTTGTTCGAGAGATTCCTTCCCAAACCCAGGGTTGGGGGAGGGGTGGTAGAGGTTTTGTTATTAGGGGATTCCTTTGGAGGTTCTCCCCTAATTCAACCCAAACCAGAACACCTTTTGGTGCGTTGGCCCGGGAACCCGAGTCAAAGAAAGTGGAAAAAACCTTAATAATAATATTGGTGATTCTAATTGTTTTGTGGGTGTATCAGGATGTTTTTTTCTGGACTCATAATGGCATTCGGGGTGAAAGCCTGCCAATATTTCTGGTCCCTAGGGTTTTTTGAGGTTTTATTACCTCTGTGGTGTCTAGGGTTATTTCCTTACCCGGAGATAGCTTTGGCATTTCTTCTTATACGTAATTTATGTAGCCATGGGGCACTAACCAGAATTGTGACTGGGCTCGGGTTGTTTGTGATTGTTTACAAGAAGGTTGTAAATATGTTTGATGATTCATTGTTATGGTTGGGCACTCAGTTTGTTAGGGGAGAAGCAGGGGAAGAGGTTTTTCAGCCTCTGTTTTCCCTCTTCTCCTTTGAATTGTTTATATCTTTATTAGAAAATATTCAGTTTCCCCTGAGTGTTAAAGAGACCGTCTTTCTGACATTTAATTTAGTAAGCATTCTTTATACTGTCTGCAGTTTATATAAAATGAAAGCTGAGATTTCCAAAGGGGCTAATGAGACTTCTGAGTTAGGGGCAAAGCCAAGTAGGAGAAATCTTGAGTGGAGTGGGAAATGGGAAGATATGGGGCAAATTTTAAAGGAATTCTCTGATCCTATAGTCTGGGACTTTCCATCTGAACAAATTCAGAACCCAGCTGAGGTGGCAAAGTATTTGAAAGAGAAGTGCCAGGGTAATACCAAGGAGAAAAGGATTATTACAGTGAGCTGGGCCCTGGCATATGTTTATCGTACTCTCTTAGATACTGAAGGGCAGCAGACAGAAGACAGAGAACAGGGAGATAAACTAGTTACTATCCCAATTACTCAGGCTGCAGCTAATATCCCAGGCCCCAGGCCAGTAGCTGCAGCAGACAGTAGGGCTCAACCAAGGGCTGTTGCTGCTAATAGAAGAGGCGGAAAGTGTACAACTAAGACCGATCGCAAGGTGGAGGATGATGATGATAATCCAGGAGAAGGACCTTCACCAAAATCGGAAACCACATTGAGGGGTGTAGATTCTGGAGCCAATATTGATTCCTTTTCCCAAAAGGACCTTCGAGGCCTGAGAAAGGATTACAGGCGACAACCTGATGAATCTATAATAAGTTGGTTAGTCCGCCTTTGGGATGCTGCAGGGGAGGCTACAGTTCTGGATGCACTGAAGCGAGGCATTTGGGATCTCTGTTGCTTGACCCTGTTATTGATCAGGGCATGATGAGGGAGACTAGTCCTCACAGCCTCTGGGAACGGATCCTGGATGGTGTAGCACAAAGATACCTGTGTGCAGATGACCTTTATTTGCAGCAGACACAGTGGAGGACCATAGAACAGGGGATCCAACGTCTGAGAGAGATGGCAGTAGCAGAGCTTATTTTTTTAGATGATGTAACAACTAGGAATCCAGACCTGGTAGCATGTACACCTGTAATGTGGAGGAAACTTGTGCGACTTGGGCCATCTGAATACGCCTCTGCTCTAGCAATAATGAAGCGAGAGGAGACAGATGAGACTGTGCTCGATATGGCGAAAAAGCTTTGAGCATATGCTGACGCTGTACATGGCCCAACTCATGCCAGAATTGCAGCTGTGGAAACGCGACTGCAGAAATTAGAGAACAAAATAGAGGAGAATCATAGGAAACTCAGGGAAGAGATTAAGGAGGACTTCCTCCAAATCTCGGCTGTGCAAATTATAGGCCCTGGTATCCAACGCAGGCGCTCTTTTGATGGGGAGAGAAGGTACACCCCACGAGCTGAGTTGTGGTTCTTCTTGCATGAATCTGGAGAGAACATGAGGAGATGGGATGGAAAACCCACTGCTGCTCTGGCACAATGGGTACGCAATTTGAAGGAAGGTAGGATTCAAAGAGGAAGTCTCAATAAACAGAGAGCAGCTCCAGTTGTTTGCAGCCAGGATGTCAAGTATGATGTCGATGATGACATGTCCGATCCCCTTGAAGGAACCTCTAAGACATATACCCCAGGAAAGAAGGATAATCATGCCTAGAGGGGCCCTGCCTCTAGCCAGGTAGAGGTTAGGGAAAATCGTGTGTTTTGGACTGTGTGGGTTCGTTGGCCTGGCACATTGAAGCCACAAGACTATAAGGCTTTGGTTGACACTGGCTCGCAGTGTACATTGATCCCATCGAGATATGTAGGGGCAGAATTGGTTTCTATTGCTGGTGTGACCGGGGGATCACAGGACTATATGTTGCTGGAGGCAGATGTGAGCCTGACTAAGAATGAGCGGAAGAAACACACTATTGCGACTGGCCCAGAGGCCCCATGCATCTTGGGCATAGATTACCTCCGGAGTGGGTATTTTAAAGACCCGAAAGGGTTCAGGTGGGCCTTCGGAGTAGCAACTGTGATGGCAGAAAGCATTCGACAGTTGAACACCTTGCCTGGACTGTCTGAGAACCCGATCACCGTAGGACTTTTGAAGGGAGAAGAACAAATAGTACCAATTGCCACTTCAATAGTGCATCGGCGGCAATATAGAACCACTCGAGATGCTGTGATCCCCATCCACAAGATGATTCGAGAGCTGGAGAGCCAAGGGGTGGTCAGCAAAACCCACTCACCCTTCAACAGCCCCATCTGGCCGGTGCGGAAATCTGACGGAGAATGGAGATAAAGCTCCAGTGGCCCATGTTAGAGGTTTGTTGGGAAAGACAGTATGGATCAACCCTGCCTCGAGTACAGGCAAACCCATCCGTGGAATTGTCTCTGCTCAAGGACCGGGTTATACATGGTGGATAATGCAGAAAGATGGAACAACACGATGTGTACCTCAGGAAGATCTGAATGTGGGGTGAAACTCATATGTGCTGAATGTTACTACCATTGTCTGTACATTAGATCACTCAGACATGAAACAGAAGGAAACGTATAAGTGTCAAAGGTCTGAGCAAGTAAGACGAATGGAAATGTGTAAGTGTCCAAGGTCTGAGTAAGTGAGATGGAGGTTTTTATTGCGTGTCCATGTATGGGATAAGGGGTGGAATGTCCTGGGTTGACAGTGCTCTCTATCCCATATCATGGACTCCCTTGTTATGTCTAACAGCTGTCCCTGCTTTCCTGTTAGCTGGGCAGGCACTGTCTGCTCGCTCTCTCGCTCTGCTGCTTGGCTTCCTGGCTTTCAGGCTTGCATTGCTGCTTGCAATTTCTGCTTATTTTCTTGCCCTTTCCTTCTTTCTCTCTTTCTGCCGCCTCTGTGCCTCTGTTTGTTTGTTTGTTTGTTTGTTTTTTCCCTTCCCCTCTTTTCCCCTTCCCCCCCTCCCCCTTTAAGATTTAGGACCGGCACCCGGAGCTGACCTGACTGGAGGAGTCTGAGGAGGATCTCCGGGGCCCGTGAAAGAAGCTCTGCGCCCTCCCCCTCACAGTAACCTGAGCTTTTTTTCTTTCTTTTTTTTCCCCTTGTGTCGGGGGGTGTTTATTTATTTGTTAATAAACCAGTTTTTTCCACTTTTGTTTGAGAGATTCCTTCCCAAACCCAGGGTTGGGGGAGGGGTGGTAGAGCTTTTGTTATTAGGGGATTCCTTTGGAGGTTCTCCCCTAATTCAACCCAAACCAGAACATGCAGAAAGACCTGGAATGGTTGGGTCAATGGGCAGAGTCCAACAAAATGAAGTTTAATGAGTCCAAGTGTCGAGTCCTGCACTTTGGCCACAATAACCTCCTGCAGCGTTATAGGCTGGGGACCGAGTGTGGCTGGACAGTGCCCAGGAGGAAAGGGACATGGGGGTTCTGGTCAGCAGCTGGCTGAACATGAGCCAGCAGTGTGCCCAGGTGGCCAAGAGGGCCAATGGCATCCTGGCCTGTATCAGGAATGGTGTGGCCAGCAGAAGCAGGGAGGTCATTCTTCCCCTGTACTCAGCATTGGTGAGGCCACACCTTGAGTAATGTGTCCAGTTCTGGGCCCCTCAGTTTAGGAAGGACGTTGAGATGCTTGAACGTGTCCAGAGAAGGGCAACAAAGATGGTGAAGGGATTGGAAAACAAGCCATCTGAAGAATGACTGAGGGAGCTGGGGTTGTTTAGCCTGGAGAAAAGGAGACTCAGAGGTGACCTAATCACTCTCTACAACTTCCTGAAGGGTAGTTGTAGACAGCTGGGGGTCGGTCTCTTTCTTCAGGCAGCAACTGACAGAACGAGAGGACACAATCTTAAGCTGCATCAAGGGAAATATAGGTTGGATATTAGGAAGAAGTTTTTCACAGAAAGAGTGATTAAATATTGGAATAGTCCGCCTGGGGAGGTGGTGGAGTCACCATCCCTGGATGTGTTTAAAAGGAAACTGGATGTGGCACTTGATACCATGACCTAGTTGAGGTGTTAGGGCTGGGTTGGACTCGATGATCTTGAAGGTCTCTTCCAACCTACACATTCTGTGATTCTGTGATTCTGTGGAGTTTCCCTTCTACTGTTACAGCTCACCCCTCCTGGTTGTAACTGGCATTTTCTGGCTTAATAAGTTTCCTGTACTTTTTATTATAAACTGGCTTACCTTCAATAGAAATTTTTCCATCTGGGATCAATGTTGCTTCAACTGTCTCATCAGGTACCTCACCTTTGGCTGTGTCTTTTGCCTCTCTGTCTGCCAGCATGTTTCCTTCTTCCAATTCAGAGATCACTTTTTGATGTGCCTTTATGTGCATGATAGCTACCTTCTCAGGTAACTGAACTGCATCTAATAGCTTCAATATCTCTTGTGCGTGTTTGATATTTTTCCTTTGTGAGTTCAACAGCACTCTCTTTCCAAATGGCTCTGTGTGCATGAACCACCCCAAATGCATACCTTGAGTCTGTATAGATGTTAATTTCTTTTTCTAGGACTGGAATTGTGCGAAAAAGAGTTTTAGAGCTTAAGCATCCTCCCCACCCAACTAAACAAAACCCACAACCATAAAGGAGTGGATCATTGAGGAAGTCACAATTTATAAAACTTCTTTGATAATCTAGTTTTAAAAAGAGATTCAGTGTAGGGCTAGAATAATGTAATTTAGAAGATGGGATGGAAACACATTTTTAATTAATTGGTGTTATTTGGGTCAAAAATTTATCCTCGTATTCTTGGGCATTTTTGAGCATTTCCTAGTTGAGCAGATTTCTGTTTTGCTTGAAGGAAACAAGAGGAAGCAAGAGAAATAAATCCATTAGTTTGACATTAAAAAATGACCCTGGAAGGTTGTCGTGGTTCTACCCCAGCCAACAACTGTGCACCACAAAGCCGCTCACTCACTCCCCCTGTGCTGGGATGGAGGAGACAACTGGAAGAGGTAAAAGTGAGAAAACTCATGGGTTGAGATAAAGACAGTTTAATAGGGAAAGCAAGCACTGTGCATACAAGCAAAGAAAAACAAAGCAAGGAATTCATTCACCTCTTCCTATGGACAGGCAGGTGTTCAACCACCTCCAGGAGACCAGTGCCTCATCCTGTGGAACGGTGACTTGGGAAGGCAAACACCATCACTCCAAATGTCCTCCCCTTCCTTCTTCTTCCCCTCACTTTATATACTGAGCAGGATGTCATATGGTCTGGAATATCCCTTTGGTTAGTTGGGGTCACCTGTCCTGGCTGTGTCCCCTCACAACATCTTATGCACTCTCAGCCTCCTAGCTGGTGGGGTGGGGTGATGTCTTGGTTTGAATAGACAGGTATCTGCCAAGGAAGATTGGAGCCTCCCTTGGAATGCAAGCTCCTCCCTCCCCTTTTTCAAATTATTATAAATTTGCAATTAAAAGGCTCTCAGACAAAGATTTTGGGAATAAGTATAGCAGTTCTTTACTAGGGATATTAAAAATACAAATGTTGTAGTACAAAAGAATAAGCAAACAAACAAACAAGGAATCCCAGAAAAAAAAAAACAACCAAGCCTCTCACAGAGTCAGAAAATACAACCTGACGCCCTGTTAATCAGGGCATTGGAAACAGTCGAAAGTCAGCCCTCCTGGAGTGGCAGATGTTGTCCTGTTGGAAGCAGAGATAGTCCTGTGGAGCCAGAGGTCCCGAAGTGGGTCCGGTCTTCATTTGGGAGTCCCGTGGGAAACACCGAAGTGCCTGGTGATACTTGCGGCTCCTTTATATCTAGGTGGAAATGGTTGCCCTTGTGCTCTCGAGTAGAGCATCTCACAATAGGATGATGAAATGTGTCATGCCATTGGTGAGCTTTAATGGTGCGTTAACAAAAGATATTCCCATGGGGGTAGTGAAAGACTGAGCAGAGATAAGAGATAATACCCCACCCGGTTTTTACAGCTGGCTTGTTATCAGGGAGGCAGTTACCCCCTCCCTTCTGGAGTTACAACAGATGAGAAAAAAAAAAAAAACCTTTGTCTATTTCTTTGTTTTGGTCAAGTACCCTTAAGTATACAACACTTAGTCTCCTTGGTAACTTATGGGGAAAAATTCTTTAAAGTAAAAAAAGAGCAAACCTAACCCCCAACAGGTGAGAAGCAGAAAAGGTCTTCATGCCAGCCATTCAGGCAAAGGGAGGGGCCATCTTTGGGCCATTTGCAGACAATTTTAAAAAGGCTTTAGGCAGCAAGAGTAACCCCCAGCATGGTAAACAGGAGTGGGAACACTGGGGCGTGGCACATCTGTGAGCGTGTGGCACAGCAGTTCATGCAGGCAGGACAAGCAGGAAGGATACAGCCACCATCCTGGTGGTGAGTTGTGTCTCTTTTTTTTTTTTTTTTTTCCCAGCAATGGTTTACAAACAATCAAAAGCCATTGCCAGTAAGAATGTACTAACACAAACAGAACCTCCCAAGGACATGGCTGTCCAGGCCACTAGCTGCAGGGAATGTCTGAGCCTGGTGTTAGTACCAGAGGACAGTGCAAAAGACACCTGTGCATGATGTGAGTAGGGGAATGATCTGCTCTGTCTAGTGTCAGAACTTAAGGAAGAAGTAGAAAGGCTAAGGAGTATTAAGGAGAGTGAAAAAGAAATAGACTAGCGGAGTTACACCCTTCCAACCCTGAGAGAAGCTCAGCAGGAGTCAGAGGAGACCTAGTAGATGGGTGGGAAATGGAAACAGGCCTAGACTCAGGGAGGTAATAAAATTCCCTCCTGACTCCCATCACTTTCCCAGGTGCCCTTACAGAATAGGTACAAGGCCCTGGATCCAGAGCATCAGGCAGGTGACACTGAAGAAGATAATTGACGGTGGAGGTACGACTGACACCGAAGAAGGCTTCAAGCATCAGCACTTTATTGTTTTTCAGTACAACCTTTTATACTCTTCATCTTACATGCATTCCACCTGTGTGCCCTCTCTACCCTTCTGCGATTGGTCAGTACACCTCAGCATTCCATGTTTCTTTACCTTCAATACTGTTCACCTGTCTGACAGTTGTAGCCCATTAGGTATGAGACTTGGCCTCAACCCCATTCCCAATCACAACAAACTGTGTGCCCACAATTCCCTCTTTTTTTTTCTTTTAAATAAATGCTGCGTTTACCATCCTTCTACAGGGCCCTTGCAGAAGAAATCGCAAACATGGTATAAGAATCTTTTGTGTAGGTTTCACTAATTCTGGAATGCGTCCATGTACTGACCTCGATTCATTCCCCAAACCTGCATCACATATCACCAAAGTTTTTATACTTATACTTATGGGATATAAACAAACATAATCACAGTCTTTATGCTTATGCCTATGGAATTAACTTTCATACCTATGCCTATGACATATTAACAAAGATTAATAGCTGCAATTCACAAACACAACACATATGTTTCACCAGTGAATAAACACATTGTATTGACTAATAGAACTACTCTGTCTCTAGCTCCCACTGCTGCTTTAGTAAATTCTTTTGTTCCTTTTTTAGTGTTTGTTGCTTTTGTCTTCTGTAATTTCAGTTCTTCTATCTGCAGAAGCAACGTCTCTGCTTGCTGCTTCTCTCCCTCCTGTCTTCTTCTTTTCAATGCTTCTCCTCTTGCAGTTTTGTACTCATTTTCATAACTCCCATCCATAGCTGTGAGAGTGTAGTGGTTTCACATTCGCTGAATTCTGTTTTGTCAAATTTAGTGTAGTGGTTTGAGTATCTGCTCTTTTTTTACGTCTGGGAGATAGGATTTTGGGAGAAAAAGGCAAAACAGGCCCAACTTAAAGGTAAACAGTTTATTAACACACACTAAGGAAAAAGAAACGAAAGAAAAATGAAACCTTCAAACACCTTTCCCCCTACCACAAACTGTTCACTTTCCCACTCAACATAGAGAGAAAACTACGATTTTCAGTCAGTTGCAACCATTTAAACATAATCTTGCATCACTTTGGGAGAGGAGTCTCTCTAGAATTTCATGGAGAGACATGCCACAAGAAAAGGTCTGGTGGCTCTCAATGTCACAAATCTGCAAACGCCCAGAATTTTGCAGATCTGTGCAGTCCCATCCATTTAACAGTTTCCCAAGCTGCTTATGGGCCTCTGCATATCTGGGGTACAATTTTAAGAATGCTTTTCTAGTATTGTTAGCCGAGGAAAGAACACACAATCACGAAATTGTATGCGGTGCTTTATTTCAGAGCTCTGGAAGCTGGGGGTCCAGGACCCAGATCTCGGCTTGTCCAACATGCTAAATGGTTACAATTTTATACCTTTCTTGTTACATAAGGATTTGTGTTAATCATTAAACCCCATTGTTCCATTGATTCCATCCCGAGGAACAATGGTCTGTGTGATTCTTGCTCAAGATTCTGGTTGGAGAAAATAATCATATTTAATTGCCAAACTGATATTACAATTGACAATTCTAGCATGCGTCCTACTAATGATTATATCGGTACAGATCCTCCTGACCTAACTTTATTCTCTTTAGAGCCTGTGCGTTCTACCAGGGTTCCCCCTTTCTCTTCCCCTACCACCTGTGCAAAGTTATGCTTTATACTTCATTTAGTTAAAACAATAGCATGGAATAACATCCTGGTTACAAGTGGAGCCGATCCCTGTTCTTGGGCCCTTGCTATTTCAGAAATCAATTTAACCCTATGCTATCAGTATAAAAAAAGGATTTTCTTCTTTTATCTCTAAAATCATCTCTATCTCAAAAGAAATAGAGACCTCCTTATTTTATCCCAGGAGCCAGGGTGCTTACTCTATTCAAAATTCTCAATTAAATCTCAATTATATCAATACACACAACCTTTGGCTAGAATCTGCATTCCCCCAAACAGCATTATGATATTACAAGAAATAGTCCATTTCTCCATGGTTTACATCCAGAGAAGTCCAGTCAAAAATGTCCACTTCCTCCATCCCTTCTTCCAATAGTCTTTATCAGTTCTTTTGCTGACTTTATTTCATGCTGTCTCTCTACGTTTTAAACCACTCTGTCTTCCATGGAGGAGGGAAAGGGCTAATGCCTTTGCCCAGAGTCTTTCTTTTCTCTCCAGCTGACTCCCCTTCAAGGTCGCACAGGTGATGGTGGGTGGGGAAGCATGCTCAGGAATGCTGATAGATGACCCTCCTCCACCCCTGGTCAGATCCAAAGCAACTCAAACTTGGATCAGCTCCCTGGGGCTCCGGGGAGAGATTCTCTCCTCCCTCGGGCCACCGGTTTCGCCAGCCAAGCCAAGAGCACGGCCGCCGCGGCCCCTGGCGCAGGGCCAGCACTGCCAGTCTGCAATCTCCTCCTCCCCCCCCCCCCCCCCTCTGTCGGGAGCCAAGGGGAAGAGAGAGAACATAGCTTGCCCAAGCCCCTAACTTACGAAGTGATGTTAACTCCTTGCAACCTGGGATCTCTGATTTAAGCCTGGGCTCTCCAGAAGCATGGCCAACTCTCCAATTTGTCAGCCATGCTGTCAATATATGCTGTAACTTCCTTAAAAAAAACCCCCTCACATCCATGCTAAATTACCACAGAGGGCAAGGCTGTTTCCACTCTTTGGCAATTGGCACAGCTGCAATTTATCAGGGGCGAGATAGCCTTAGCACTGTCTCTATCTGTCCTCCTACAACTCCCCCTTTCTTTTTTAATTATAAAATTGCAGCATCTCTAGAAAGACACGTTTAGGTAAATTGACATTACGACATAGTCACATATTTCACTTAGGACTAATGGGTAGAAAGATATTTAAATACAACACATAGGTTTTACTAGCAAATAAACACATTGTACTGCTTATTCAGTTCTCAGTAGTTCTGCTTCCATGCTACCAGTTCCAAAACTAATCTATTGATCTCCTCCAATTTGGCTTTAAGCACTTGATCTTGTTAAATCTGAGTCTGTTCTTGTTCTTCTAATGCTATCTTAGTTTTCTGTCTACATTGGTATGCAGGGAGAAAATGGGCTACTGAAATAAAATTAATATGATTCCAGCAGAAGCCATTTGTTGTTTACATAAAGTCACAGTTATAGTTTCTAGCACTACTGTTCACGCATACAGGAGTCTCTCAATTGGCTAAGTCATTTGTCCATCAGACAGGCACACATCCTTCAGGGCACCTAATTGGTCAAGTGTCCATCACCACACTGTGTGTCTTCTATCTGAGTTTTGCATTTCTTGTAGACACTTTCCCAGGCTCTTGCTCATGATTTTTAGACCGGTTGTTGTTCCCGTAGCCTTGATGAATCCTTGAGAACTCTGAAAAACAAGACTGCAGGTGTCTTCTTATCTACAAACAGTTTGGCTGGTACAGGGAATGGCCTAAGTTATTCAGATACATTGCTACAATTCCCCCCTCTTTCTTGGACCGGCCAAACTTTCTTTATTGCATTTTTTGCAAATCGAGTCATCAATTTTACAATACAAGGAATGATACAAAGCAAAACTATAATGACAGCTAATATTACCAAAGCACCCTTAGTGATCTCTTTTAACCAACTAGTGAATCCCCATCCCTTGAACTATTCATCCAAACTCCAGTCATTAACAGTCAACTTCTTCATGTTATCCTGTAACTGTTTAAGTTTCTTGTAAATGGATGCAGAATGGTCAGAGATGTTCATACAACACATTCCCTCAAAATCTTCACACCTGTGCCCATAAGCTAATAACAAGAAGTTGATGGCAGCCCTGTTTTGTAGCATGCCGTGTCCAACACTCTACGTCAGTGAGCATTTGGTCTATAATGGCTAAAGTGATATTTAGCTGCTTAGCTGTCCAACAACCCAACTTATTAAGAGTGGCTAAGGCTTGAGCAGCAGCAACACCTGGCGCAAGGATTGATATTATCCTTGCTGGAGTGCCCCAAAACTCTACCTTATCCTGACAATTTGGCCCTGGGCTTGTGACTGCTCTTTTGGTTCTTTTGCTATGTCCTGCTCTCCAGATGGTCTGATTTAGCAACTCACTCTTGCTGGGGGCAAACATAGTTTCCCTAAGTAACACGATCCACCAAATGCATTACTTGGGATTGCAGGCCATGCCCTATCTCCACAGATTAAGACCCCTGGTAGAAGCATTCTTGCAGTTACATTCTCACCAGAACTTCCAGGATAAGTCCAATCGTGGCAGTATTTGATTAGGTCCTGATACCGTGAAGAATTGGGATTAAGGATAACAGTACTATTTTTGGGACGTGGAACTAGGACATTGCTCATGTTCGTTGATCTTCTGTTTAGAAAGTAATTGAAAAACAAGCAATAATTTCCAGGTGCCGATCATAACAGATCCAGCTCCTGAGGCTCCAACCCAGTCCGGTTCAGTGTTCGTGCTATCATGCTTGCTTGGAAGCCTTCACCATTAGGCCTGATTCCCAGTCTTCTACTGTTGTGGTTTGAAAGCAAAACGAGTGAGAGGCTCCAAGTCAGAGATACAATTTAGTAAGAAGAAAGGTAAAAAGGTGCAAATAAAATAAAATAAATGCAATAACACAAAGGACCACTGACAGAGTCAGAATACAACCTGAGCAGGATGGTGGAAGCAGTCCAGATGAGGTGCTCTTCCTGAAGCAGTGATCCTGTAGAAAGGTCTGGTAGCTCTGCTCCTCTGGGAATCCAGTAGGTAAGGGCTGCTTGCCCTGTCCCAAATCCCTGATTATATCCAAGTGAGAATGCTTGGCTCCTCCCCCTGGGTGGAGCATCTCACAATGGGATGATGAGTGTGAAGTGGGTCCTTGATGGCCTATTAAACAGAGATAACTCCTGGAGGGAGTTACCTGTGAATCATGGGCAAGACGTTGATGGGCCATTAGCAGAAGACAGCCCTACACTAGAGCACTGCCCCACTTGGTTTCAACAGTTCATGAAGATGGTGATAGAATAAATACTTTGTGTACATCCTACACTACAACCCAGGACATCTACACATGCCCAATTTATCCCTTCCTTTGGTTATGCTGCACCAATGATCCTCTGCACTAGGTCTACTTGCTCCTACATATGGTTTTCCTGCAGCTCCTACCCATTTTGTGAAACTATTGAAGTTACTCAAAGGGACACCAATGTAACATGTACAAAAGGGGTCTCCTGGCATGGCTATGGATAAGCAAAAGGAATCTACCCCAGTTGCATTAGCCCAATTGAGCCACACATTTTGTCAATGCCATTCTGGCGGGTAAATCTCTTCTGCACTACAGATGTAACCACATAGTAAAAGTATCAAAGGGAAATACTCAGAAACCCACACCTCTGGTTTATGACTGCTCTTTGTCCTTATCCTCAGCAAAAAAACCCTCCCCATAACATCAGGGAGAAAAGCCCAACCTGGCTCCACTCCTTGCCTTTTGTGCCCTTTTCCTATTCTGTCTTCTTTGGTTCTCCTTCTCCCACTTACGCCTTGTCTGTTCCCACTGGTTAGGTCTAACACCCCAAGTTCCAGGGATGAATATTCCCTCTCCACACTCAATCACCTTGACTCTATTCTCCCTTTCTTGTCTTGTGAGCTTCGGGAGCTAGCTATGATACCACCGAAAGGCCTGCACTAGATGGTCCTTGGACTCAAAAAACCTCAATGCCTCTTCACAGATTTCTGAGGAATTCACAGTTATTCCAGTCACCTGGGATAACAACATCCATGTGTTAAATTCTTGAGAGTGCCGATGGCTGCAGTTTATGCACCTAGGAAAACTACCTCCTTTGAACTGATATCACCGGTCAGAACCACACTCCACACATTCTAACCTCACCCAGGGATAACAAAATTTTTCGCAGTTCTGAGGACAACTGATGTCTTCAGGTAGCGCTGGTTGGTGGTTCATTTGCGTTATTGGGAGTCAGTGTGTCTTTCTCAAGCCAGGGATGAACCCACTTTGCTGGTATCCATTGGGGTCCCTTGTCTGTAACGACACAAGCATAACCCCTCCCCCACATTAATAGATCTGCTGGTCCTTCCCATAGCCCTGTCATAGGATTCTTAAAATGAACTTTTGGCTGGTGCTGTGCCAATTCAGAATCCTGCTGCAGACCTGAATAAAGGGTTAATGCAGGTGGTTCGCTGAGATTACCTACTAACCATAGATGATTCATAACATAAACTGCTTTCATCACTCTGTCCTGTGGGCTCAGCCCATCCTCCCCCGTTTTTTGTTTATCAAGCAGCCCTTTCAGTACCTGATGTGTCCTTTCAATAATAGCATGACCTGTGGAATTACTGGGAATCCCTATGCTATGTTTCACCCCCCAATGAGGCAAAAAGTCTTGAATTCATTGGGCTATATACCCAGGCCCATTAATTTCCTGGGGCAGACCCATTACACCAAAACAGCCTCGCAGGTGCCGCATAACAAAGTGAGAACCTTCGCTTTTCATTGGAGTGGCCCAAACCATGGCAGAAAAGGTGTCTACAGTCACATGAATGCGTTTGAAACGACCAAAGAAAGCATAGATAGTTACATCAGCCTGCCTCAAGTGCAGTGGTCCAAGGCCACGAGGATTGACACCTGGATCCAATCTGCCAATCATACCCTGACATTGCGGACAAGTTGTGACAATTCCTCGGGCATTGTGTAATGATACCCCAAATTGTGTAGAACCTTTGCACCCTGGTGAAACAATTCATGAGCCCTCCTAGCCTGAGCAAATTTGTCAGTGTTCGAAGAAGCAGAGGCCCAAAGTGGTCCCATGAACTGGTCAGCCTTCTCATTATCCAAGGCCAGACCTTCCAGCAGGCCAGAATGACTTTGTATATGGGTAATAAAATAATCTCGTCTACGAGAATTAAGTAATTGCCACAGCTGCAAAAAGAGTTGCCACAACCGTCTGTTGCGGACTTCCTTCAACCATGCCTGCTCCATTTGCTCGACCACACCTATAATATAGAGGGAGTTGTCAGAGTCTGTCTGTGGATGTGTTATGCCTCACCACTGTCTTCAATGGTTGGGGACCGAGACCCTGAACTCTGAAGGGAGCCCCTGGCCTGGCTGAGGTGGAATATTTGTCGAGTCCTAGAAGACTGAACAGAATGCAAGAACAATGGGACTGGTTACGGTGGACTGAGCTGAGACTGCTTGTCCCAACTGGTCTGTCCGTACCAGGAGCAGCTTGTTCCTGAGCACCCAACCTTAACACAGGCGCCTGCCTCGGCTCTGTGCCACTCGTTTGGTTCTCTTTGGCTCTGTGCCACTTGCTTTGGTCCTCGCCTTAACCAACCTATAAAGACTCTGAAGACCTCGCACACCTTCGTGTACACCCCACTGGAGAAGATCGCGTCTATGGGCATCTCTACGCCTTGAGGACTCGTCCCTCCATGTTGGTAGCTATAACCCCCTTCCCCTCTTTCTCTATCTTTCTCACTATTCTCTATTTTCTTTCCCTATTATCACATTGTGGGCACTAAATAAAAGTGAATTTTTTGTTTAAGCAAACTGAGTTGTCCCCTGCTGTGTCTTTTGCGGTTTGAGATCTCCAAAATGAACCATCAGGTTCCCCGCATATGTTTGCGGACCCTGACATTAAATTGGTGTCACGGACAGGATCTTGATAGACTGTGGAGTTGCGGGTTTTATATAGTTTGTAGAAGGGGAAGGACCCTCGTCTCAGGCCCACCTAGCACGCCACTTCGGTGAGCGCTGTTAGAAAGCAAGGGGGGCGAGGGAAAATTCCCGCAAACTGTATACACCCAGGCGATAAGCACTCCCTGTCGTCAGGATTTTTCAGAAATGATCTCACTGTGCAAAAGATGGGACTCTGTGTGTGTTTTTATATGTTTTGAGCTGCTTGATGTAGTTGAGGAGACAACAGTTTTACAGTGAAGAAGTGCCTCCCAAGCAGCTGGGTCTCCTCTCCCATTCCAGGGAAGCGAAGGGAAACACAGTATTAGCTGTGCCGTTTTTGTGTAACTTTAAGAATACCTCCCTGAGAGTGGTTTTTGTCCATTCACAAAAAATGACTGAAGATTCTAGTACAGAAGATAAGGATATTCTTTTTGCTTTGTTAGCGAAACATGGTGCTAGACCTTCTCCAGCCGGAGAAGAGAGGGCACAAGATAATTGGTTTAAGTGTGAAAACATTGTATATAGAATATATTCTTTGCAACATGATGCTAGGTATAAACTGGGCAGAAATAAAACCATTCTTTGCTCAGTTTTGGGGGCCTGCCTTTTGGCAGCCATAGAAGCCCGTCTTAAACGGGTAAGTGAAGAGAGAGCAGGAATAGAATCCCTGCAAAAACAATTGGAACAGGAAAGAAATCGAGAGGGAGCAGTAATAGAATCCCTGCAAGATCTGGTAGAAGCTTTGCAAAAACAATTAGAACAGGAAAGAAGTCGGATTTATTTGCGGCAGATTTCCCTTGCAGAAGAGCGGAGCAAAAATTTAAAACTTGTAGATTCACCAAAGGAAACAGGAGGAAAGGAGACATACAGCATTAAACAGATATACCCTCAGAAAGAATTAGTACACATGCAAAATTGTGGGGAACTCTGTTGCTCCAAATTGAGACCTCTTGTCAAAACAGAATTTAATTATATAAATGAAGAGGACCATGACCCCCACATAACCACGAAAGAAATACCATACACAGCCACTGAATTAGCTAAATTAAAGATAGAATACTCCCGACTTCCTAGTGAATCAGAGACGGAGTATGTCTTTAGAGTTTCACTTACTGGCGGTGACCAAATTAAATTAAGTGAACAAGAAGCAAGTGGCTATTGGGGACATGGAGTTTTCTTAACAACAGGGAATACACGTGCTCCATGGTCCCTGACACAGTGTGCAGCTTACTGGGCAGGGGGACTTAGCCCCCTTGAAAGGGGCGACCCTCTGGCAATAGTCGACACCCTGGACCAACTCCTAGAAAACATACACAAAGCTGCATGCTTGCAAATGATACATGAAAAAAAATTGATTTATGGCTATGAGTCACTCATGCAACAACCTGTCAAACCTGAAATAATGACCCCTCTAATTCGAGGTTTACCAGAATCTCTTAAACCAACAGCAATTCTTCTTCAAAAAACAATAGCATCTATCACTCCGGTAGATAGGCTTGAAAGATTTCTTGGACACACAAGTGAGCAAACTGGTTCCACTGACTCCACCGACTCTTCACCTTTTACAACTCCTAGCACATTAAATAACAACAATCATAAAGTTTGGACATGGAGCGAGGTGGCAGAGGAGTTAATAAGTTACAGTAGAAAATATGGACCAGAAAATATTCAGAAGACAAATGTGAAAGACCCAAAGGGGTCAGACACATTGCTTCCCCAAATGAAAAGCCAGAGAGGGGAAAACAAATCACTGCCCGACAGCAGTTGTGGCTGCTAGGACTAAAAAAGGGGGTTCCACGGGGAGTAATGGACAAATTGCCTTATGATAAATTGGTTAAAATAAAATTGCTGATTTTTGAAGCAACTGCTCACCAAGCCATTGGCTCTATTCATCCTACAGATCCTTTTCCGGTAGAATGGAGATTTGCTACCTCAGGATTGTCAGTACATATATGGCAAAGGTGTCCTGAAGGCCCGATCAGATCTGTTAGCTCTTACTCTTGTGGCTGTAAAGATGCTGAGAAGAGGTACACTACCTGGGAAAAAGGCTTGTTTGTGGTTAGCTTAACTCTCATAGAAGTGGAGAAAATTGCACAACAACAACCAATTGTCTTGAGAGACCTCTTCAAAGTTAAGTCAGTCACGACTGGGACCCCCCCACCTGACGGGGTGGTCCAGAGGGCCTCAGTAAGACAGTGGTCTGCTCAGATTGAACATTATTGTAACATCTTCTCAATAATTAAGGGAGCTGTGAAAAATCTAGCACTACAAGAAGCAGAAAACTTGGATAGCATCCAAGATAAACCTGCCTCAGTCATTACTGCTCCCTTTTCCCCCGAACAGTCAGTAAATCCTTGGTTTACTGATCCTTCTGCCTTTTGCCTGACAGCTCCAAGCATAATTCCCTCACTACGGGGGCCAAGTGATTCCAACAGTTCAGCACATTGCCCTGGACAACCTGCTTTGGTGGACCTCCCTACTGTAGGGGAAGTACCACTAGTGCTGAAAACCCCTCTGAATAAATATACATGGGTAGACTATGCTCTAGGGAAAGAGCACTGAACAAATACAGGCTGGATAATTTTCATCATTCTAACATTCTGCCACCTCGTGGCAGATTCTGTTGTGCTTACTTTCTACAGGAGAACTTCGAGGGACATGAAGGCCATATAAACCATGATAAATATTTTAAACAGGAATTTTAAATAGTATTGATTCAGAAATATTAATAAACAAATTGTTTGCCACAATTAAAGATTTGACCAAATTACAACAATTATTACAATTGTCCTTATTAGCTTTGGGGACACTTCAGTGGTTGCTATTAAACATTAAATTCCAAATTGGGAAAAGATAAACATGAATGATAGTAAATTGGTAATAGATAAACTTGGTGCTACACAAAACAATGTTTCTTTGGCCCTTAAGCTGCATCCAGGCACAGCTTTGGATGCAGATGATTGTTGCCTCAATTATAAGGCAAGAAGAAGAAGGAATTCTTCCTACTGAAATTTGGAAAATAATTTGGGACAATTCAAATTATTTTCAAAGAGAATTCCAGTCCTGGAGGAAATTGGTGAACTTTACCTATAACCCCAATACCAACACAGTTACAGCTTTTGTGTTAACAATAGGCAATGCTTCAGTGCATTTGATATTCCCTATCATTGCATTAGGTATAAACCATGATGGAGCTATTCTCTATCCTTCCGAGCATAGAGACTGGGTCCGTCAAACTGGTGAGAAATGGCAAACTGTCAATTTAGAATCTTGTGTTGTTAGGGAGCAGCAAGGTTTCATTTGTGAAAGTAATGCAATCATAGCTCAGGACATTTGTTTGGACACTGAGCAAAATATTTGTCATTTTGAAGTACATCCTAACGAAGCTCCTGGAACAGTGCTCGTGTATATAGGCAATGGGTGTGCATGCTTTAGGACTGTCTGTGATGTTGTAGTTGTAGAAAATGTAATGGCAGATACTAAAAATCACTCTAATTTTTGTGTCTGTAATTTTACCACAATTACAGGATGTGACTTCTCTTATAAAGCCCCAGTCACGTCCTACCATCTTTTACAATCCAATTTCACACTGATTCACCAGATAATGCCTGTCCCCATTGGAATGAACCTGACCTTAGTTAAGCAATTGTTGCTTCACCAGGATTTAATAAAAATTTTGGAAAAGATCAAGGAAAATGGACAGAAAACTTTGGTAAACAAAGTGTGTCATCCTATTGTTGTCCTTTTGATTTTGGTTTCGATTGGCCTTGTTTTATCAGTCATTTTATACATCCTAAATTGGAAAATGATGAAGCAGTTGACACATTTGGCATCTATAATGAGAACATACGGTTTAGTCAACATCCCTTTTGCAAAGGACGCTCCTAAAATTATTGACGTAAAATGCACTACCCAGACAGCGAAAGTTAGGCCTGTAACAGCAGTTTGATTTGAAATGGTTTGTTGTTTTGATTAATGTTGCTTTGTCTTATTCATGTTGTGATAAAAATAGGGTAAAAATTCGTGTATAAAATAATAATTCGATGTATAATGAAACAAAGCTAAAGTAAAATTGTAAAATCCAATAGAAGGGTAACCGTTCTCTCTCAGCCTGCTAATCTCAGTTGCAAAGACAGGACGAAGGTCATCAACTTAGACAAAAGACACTGGCCAACCCTGATAAGAATCACTTCCTCGCCAAGGCAAGGAGAAATTCCTTCCTGAGACGATGCCAATTTCATCAACCTTCTGGTGCCACAAGCGGAATGAAATCAACATAAGACAGACTTTTGGAATTGACATAAGAAAGGAGCCTTCCCGGAATGAGACAACTAGACTTGATGAGGTCCAGGAGGGCCATCGAAAAGAAATCCGGACTATTCAACCCACCTTGGACACCTGGACTGCCTAAGGGCAGAAAATTCCTATAAAACGGTGGACTGAGAGCTGCACTGGCGTGGACTAGGGCGTCTTGTACATCGGTGCGGACCTCTATCCACCCAGCGCGCGCTGACAATTTCCTATTATTGTGGTTTTTCTCTTTTTCAGGTGCTCGATATTCTGTTATTAATAAATTGTCATTTATTAACCTGAAATTTGCCTTTGCATTTATAACAGATTTGGTGCCGTGACTCGGATTCGGAGGAAGCTGCGGGGACCTGCGATCCAAGAGGGTACCCCCGCTGATTTCGGCGGCCTGGTGAGTGAGGAGACCCCGCGGCTCCACCCGAACCTCCGAACCAAATTTAGGAGCGAGAAAACCACAAAAATAGGACAGGGGAAAGAACGGATCCGGGAGCAAAGAGAGCTCGGGAAGGCAAAGGGCCTTTGGAAAAGTCGACTTGCAATTGCTCGTAAAACGTCTAAGTGCACGAAGACATCCACGCAGGAAAAGGAGCTGTAAGTACTGCTGGTTGAGCGAGTGATCGAGCGAGTGTGTGAGACGTGATCTGATCACGAAGCGAGTGTGGACTTCAAGGTCGCAGTTCCGTCTTTTCCCGCGAGGGGAGCGGTCGGCCGCGAAGGAAGCGATTTCGTGTGAAACTCTCTCACATTGCTCGTCAAAACCGGGACGAGGGAAGTCTCGGGGACCGATCACGGAGTGGGCAAAAAGGGGAAGGGTACGTCCTGTTGAGCTCGGGAATTGGTAAACCCTTTTTGCCAGCGGACCAACGTAAGGGTCCAAAGAAAATCCGAAAGGATTGAAAACCGATCAGGAACCCTCGGCACAGCTCGCTGGAGGGGGAGTGATCAAAAAAGCCCCATCCCCTGATAAACAACCAAAGACACAACGCACAGGCAGAAAAGTCGACTTGCAGGGAATTTCGAAGATTTGGTAAGGAAACACCCGAGCTGGTTTGTTCCCGATAAAACAGAAAGGGCGGCCCGGAACCGAGACCGAGCCCTGGGAGCCCCTAGATCACCTCCCACCTCCCTACATCGGGCTGAATTCCCCACCCTCTCCAGAGCAAGTGGTGCCCACAGCCCCCTCCGATCCTCCAAACCAGCTTTTGGGGGCACAGGCATCTCAGGTGGGGAGTCATGCCTCCCCTCCATTGTCCCCACTGGCAGCTCCCTCACTGCCACCCCCGCTCCTGCCTCTCCCGTCTGGCCTGGGTCCGTCGGCGGCGCCCCCGCCGATAGATGCCATGACCGCGGGAGCCCCCTCTGAGATCCCGTCTGCGCCAGCTTGGGGGCACTCTCGGTCACCTTTTCCGCCGCAACCAGGGTTGCTCCGAGCGGAGGAGAGACCCCCCTCTGCTGCACAGGCGGCAGTCCCGCCCCCGCAGTCCGGGAGAGGGAGACAACCCACTGCTACCAGTTCTCCCCCTGCTAGCAGAACCCGATTGAAAGCAAGGATGGTGGGTGATGAATGGGGAGAGAATGAGAATGTGGGACACAGTTTACTTCCATTAAGGGAAGTACCAACGGCCCCAGAGATCATTGGATTTGTGAATGTGCCTCTCAACACGGGAGACGTAAGAGCGTTCAAAAAGGAAATGGGGCGATTGTTGGATGATCCTTTTGGTGTGGCGGACAGGTTGGATGAGTTCCTAGGGAGCAGCATTTATACATATGAGGACCTGATGGCAATCCTGAGGTCTTTATTCAACAGTGAGGAAAGAGAGATGATAAAACAGGCGGGTATCAGAGACTGGGACCGGAGGAACCCACAGGGGACACCTGGGGATCAAAAGTGGCCCAGCTCTAGCCCAAACTGGAATGCACAAACAGAGGACGGGAGAAGGAGCATGGTAGATCTAAGGAACATCATAATTCAGGGCATCCGGGAAGCTGTCCCAAGGGGTCAAAACATTAGCAAGGTTTTCAATGAATGTCAAGGGAAAGAAGAGTCCCCCTCTGAATGGATCGAGCGATTAAGGCGAAGTCTACAGATATATTCTGGGACGGACCCTAATTCCCCTGTGGGGGAAGTTCTGCTCAAAACTCAGTTTGTGGCGAAGTCATGGGAGGACATTCGGAGAAAATTGGAAAAGATAGAGGGTTGGCAGGACAAAAGCTTGCAGGAATTGTTGCGGGAAGCCCAGAAAATATACATGAGGAGGGAGGATGAAAAACAGAAAGTACAAGCTAAGGTTCTGGTAGCTGCGGTGAAGGAGGTCCAGAGACAGGAACAGGCTTCGGGGAAATATAAAACCTTACCCTGAAAGTCTCAAGGCCCCCGAAAAGCAGCCCCAGACACGAGAAGGGAACTGCCCGAGTGCTACTATTGCAAAAGGGTAGGACACCTTCGGAGGGACTGCAAAAAGAGAATGAAAGATGAAAAAGTATTTCAGGAAGATTAGGGGTGTCAGGGGCTCTTCACCTTGGGGACCAGGACATCTAACGAGCCCCTGGTAAAACTAAAAGTAGGTCCCCAGCGTCAAGAAACCGTTTTTCTGGTGGATACCGGGGCAGAAAAGAGCACTTTACAAAATCTACCAATAGGGTGCACGGTCGGTAAGGAGAAAGTTGTGGTGGTGGGTGCAAAAGGGGATCCCTTTAGAGTACCTGTGATAGAAAGCGTGGAGATTGAATCAGAAAACAAAGTCTGCCTAGGGAATTTGTTGTTGGTAGAGGAAGCTGATTACAACTTGCTAGGGAGAGATATGATCATCGCTCTTGGAATTAGCATAGTTGTAAGAAGTTCCAATCTTGTGGTGAAAATGTTTAAACTCACTGAGAAGGATGAGGCAGACATCAATCCAGAGGTATGGCACTCTAAAGGGGAGGTGGGGAAGCTAGAAATAGACCCTATTCATATTATAATCGAGAACCCCGAGGACCCTATACGGGTCAAACAGTATCCCATTCCCCTGGAAGGGAGAAAGGGATTGAAGCAGGTTATCGATGACCTCTTGAGGGGAGGAACAATAGAGCCATGCATGTCCCCCCATAACACCCCTATACTAGCTGTAAAGAAGGCAGATGGAAGCTATCAGTTAGTTCAGGATTTGAGGGCAGTGAATGCCCGAACCAGGACCAGGTTTCCGGTAGTAGCCAATCCGTATACTTTGTTGAATCGGCTCACGCCTGAGGATGTGTGGTATAGTGTGATTGACCTGAAGGATGCATTTTGGACTTGCCCTTTGGATGAGAAAAGCAGGGATTACTTTGCCTTTCAATGGGAGGACCCCGATACCAACAGAAAACAGCAGTTGAGATGGACAGTGCTTCCGCAAGGATTTGTAGAATCCCCTAATCTATTCGGGCAGGCCCTGGAGCACCTCTTGACTCAGTTTACCCCAAAGGCAGAGACGAAATTGTTGCAGTATGTGGATGATCTGCTAATAGCAGGATCTTCAGAGGAGCGGGTGAGGGAATGCACAGTGGAATTGTTAAACTTTATTGGAGCTAAGGGTCTGAAAGTTTCAAAATCCAAACTGCAGTTCACGGAGCCCGAAGTGAAGTACCTGGGGCATTGGCTGTCCCAAGGGAAAAAGAAATTGGACCCTGAGAGAGTCGCGGGAATTATAGCATTGCCCGCACCAAAAACTAAAAGGCAAATACGCCAATTATTAGGGCTCCTAGGATACTGCAGGCAGTGGATTGAGAGTTTCAGTGAAAAGGTAAAATTTCTGTATGAAAGATTAAACACCGACAAGGTGAAGTGGACCGAACAGGATGAATTAGATTTTCAAAAACTAAAAGAGGTTCTCATGACAGCCTCAGTACTGACCCTTCCAGATGTAAACAAAGAATTCCAGTTGTTTGTAGATGTTAGTGGGCAAACTGCACAGGGAGTCCTGACTCAGGAATGGGCCAGCAAAAAGAAACCCATAGGATTTTTGTCAAAAATCCTGGATCCTGTGAGTCGAGGTTGGCCTACGTGTTTGCAGGCTATAGTTGCAGTGGCACTCCTGGTGGAAGAGGCGAAAAAGATTACCTTCGGAGCCTCTCTGGTAGTTTACACCCCTCACAATGTGAGAAACATTCTGCAACAAAAAGCGGAAAAGTGGCTGACCGATTCCAGGCTTCTAAAATATGAAGCCATCCTAATCAGCTCCCCAGGATTGGAGTTGAAAACCACCTCGGCACAAAACCCTGCACAGTTCATGTTTGGAGACCTTTCTGAGGAACTGTTGCATGATTGTGCTGAGATCGTGGAACTTCAGACAAAAGTAAGATCAAATTTGGAGGATCAGGAATTGGAGGGGGGAGAGAAATAGTTTGTGGATGGGTCGGCAAGAGTAGTCGAGGGGAAAAGAAAATCAAGATACGCAGTGGTGGATGGCAGAACAGGAAGAGTGGTGGAATCGGGTCCCCTAAGACCCGAATGGTCGGCCCAGGCTTGTGAGCTTTATGCTCTCCTGAGAGCTCTCAAAGAGTTAAAGGGAAAGAAGGGGACCATATTCACTGATTCTCGGTATGCGTTTGGGGTGGTTCACACTTTTGGGAAAATTTGGGAAGAAAGGGGCTTGATAAACACAAAAGGGAAAGGTTTGGTCCACGGCGAAATGATTCGACAAATCTTGGAGGCAATCAAGGAACCAAAAGAGATTGCGGTAGTGCATGTGAAAGGGCATCAGATCGGATTGCAATTTCAGACGCGTGGGAATAACCTGGCTGACCAAGAGGCAAAAAAGGCAGCATTACTCACAGTAAGAATCCCCGAGGTGATTGGGGAGGAAAACTCCGGAATCCAAATATGTCCCTCTGAAAGGGACATTGAAGGATTTAAGGAGATGGGAGGGGCATTGGAGATGGGAAAATGGAAATTGCCGGATGGAAGGGAATTGGTCCCAAAAGGTGTAGCCAGAGGGATCCTGAGACGCCTGCACGAACAGACCCACTGGGGAACACGGGCATTGGCTAACCAGTTTCTGAAATTCTTTGGGTGCAAGGGAATCTTTGAGTTGGCAAAACAAGAAGTACAAGGGTGCGTGACTTGCCAGAAAGTGAATCGATCCAGATCCAGACAAGCGGCTTGGGGAGGTCGTCCTCTTTCATACCAGCCGTTTGAAAGGATCCAAGTGGATTTCACTGAATTACCAAAGGTCGAAAGATATAGGTACTTATTGGTTATTGTGGACAAATTGACACATTGGGTAGAGGCGTACCCAAAGGCAAAAGCCACGGCTCAAACGGTTTCCAAAGTATTATTAGAGGAAATAGTCCCCAGGTACGGAATCGTGGATTGCATAGATTCAGATCAAGAGACTCATTTTACCTCGAAAATCATAAAACAATTAACCGAGGCCTTAAGAATCAGATGGCAATATCACACCCCCTGGCACCCTCAAAGTTCAGGGCAAGTAGAAAGAATGAATCAAACCTTAAAAACTCAGTTGGCAAAACTCATGCTAGAAACTAAGATGTGTTGAGTAAAATGCCTTCCCCTTGCTTTGTTGAACATAAGAACCATGCCTCATTCTGATACGGGACTGTCCCCCTTTGAAATGTTGTATGGGATGCCATACAAACACGGAATGCCTGTGGGACATCCCCGAGTCGAGGATGTGCAGTTACAACCTTATCTCATCACTGTAAACAAAAATTTACAGGAGCTCAGAAGGCGTGGACTCATCCCCCAAAGTGCCCCTCTCGGATTTGCGATTCATCACATTCGGCCCAGAGATAAAGTGTTAATCAGGACTTGGAAAGAGATTCCTCTCGCCCCGCAGTGGGAAGGACCGTTCCTGGTACTACTCACGACTGACACCGCAGTTCGAACCGCTGAGAAGGGTTAGACTCATTCCTCAAGGGTGAAAAAGATCGAAGACCCAAAAGCCTCGGACTGGAAGGTCACCACCCCTCCTGGAGAGCTCAAAATCAAACTCAGGCGTCAACCTAGATGACCGACCAGATAAGTTGCAATACCCCAGGTTGTGAGTGCTTTCCTTTCATTCACTTTGAATGCGTGTACTGTAAACAGGTTTGGGTCACCCATTGTTGGAGAGGGAGTCGACCTAAAGGTTTGTGCACTAACTGTCTAATCGAAAAGCAAGTTAACACAGACCGCCTCTTAGTACTTGCCACTCGGGCCAGACTTTTGGAATTAGATTCTCCTGAGTGGTATCAGATTTTCAAAAAGGGAATAAAGGGAAAATTGGACGCTAAAGCAGAACCCTTAGCAATTGAGTGCCGGAGGACCATCAAAGTACCTTGCCGAGGAGATACAATCAAATTATCCCGGTGGGCAACCTATAAGAGAAGGTTTGCCATCAGGACCACACGGGCCCCTGAAGCAAACCCTTGCTGTCGAGAAGATGGTTTACCCTGCCGTATGTTCCCATACGGGCGATGGGCAAGGCAGAGGGGTTTTTCGGTAAGGAATCCTGACGGTCCTGAGCCTAGCCGTGTGCTGGGCCAAGGGGGCCCTTCCAAGGGCGCTCCTGGGGGAGAATCCTCCCGCGAAGTGTGAATGGTGCTTAACAGCACCAGAAACCGGGCAGATAATAGATTGTCCTCTAAAAAGGCAGTTGGGTGATTGTTGGGCTAATGGCACTCGATTTCACCTTTGTGAATTGGAAGGAAGGGTCCGGTGCCAACGCTCAGGGGCAAGTCCTAAGGGCGGGCTGTTCAGGGATCCTGCTCACTCACTCGTTAGACGAAGGCGGGAACTCGAAACTCCTTACCCGGTACCAACATGTCAACAATGTAACAAAACTGTATGGGTGGGAAGAAAAAGGCAATCTACCTTCCTTGCCTACTATAAGGTGAATCCCCTGTGCTACAACAAAGCGAAACTAAAAATATGTAATATGGGTGGAAAATTGTATTGGGAAGGGAGAAATCTCAAACATGAGGAAACGGGTTTTTTGGACTCAGAACCCATCATTTTCGAGTTATTACCTCCGGGAGATAAGCGTGTGTGTTTGCAGTTTGACCAAGTTTTTTGTTTTTCAAGAGACGAGGAAGAGATGGACCCTGAAAGTAAAATGAAACAAGTAACATTGGAACTCAGGAAAAAGGAAGCTGAAGCCAGAAAGAAGAGAATTGAGCAAGAAAGGTTGAAATCGCTCAGTAAACAGTACGAGCAATTGGAAAGGCAATACGGGGATGGGGGATTTCCAGCCCCTAACCAAAACCTCTTTGTAGAACTAATGCAGGAGATAGCCACTGAATTGGGGCTGACGGATTGCTGGATTTGTGGAGGATTAAAGTCAGCCGAAAGGTGGCCCTGGAAAGGAGAAGGATTAGCCCCGGAACAACTTCTAAAATGGGAAAGCTCTAAAATGTCAAAAATAGTAAAGAGACCGGAGGGATGGATTTTGGAAAAAAAGATAGTGGGAACTATCTGCATCAGCCGGGAGGGGAAGGAGTTCACCGACCTAGTGGGTTATACTCCTTGCATAAATACCCTAACGGTGAATGACAAAACACGGGTCTGGCAACCTGAACCACCCTCCGGATATTGGAGCCAAATTCGAGAAAAAGATTGTGAGTGGTTTGAGACTATGGGACTTTGTTGGCACAAAAGTCCCGGGGCTAATCCATTTCAAGGACTAGCGGGACTGAGAGAGTACTGGGACGAGCCGGGTAGAACCAATATAGGCTGGAAAGCTCCAGATGGGATATATTGGATTTGTAGAAAGAAGGCCTATAGCGAACTTCCCCGGAAATAGAAGGGGTCCTGTACCCTAGGAATGATAAGACCCTTCTTTTTCACCTTACCCAGAGCCAAAAGCAGTTTGTTAGGAGCTCCTCTGTTCGAAACATTAAACCGACAGAGAAGGGAGATAAGACGGGTGCTACCCATAGCCGGAGGCAACCAGAAATGGGGAGAGGAGGAGTGGCCCGCTGAAAGAATCATTGAGTATTATGGGCCAGCCACCTGGGCGAACGATGGCAGTTGGGGATATCGAACACCCATTTACCTCCTGAATAGGTTGATTCGGTTGCAAGCAGTGGTAGAAGTGGTTTCTAACCACACCTCAGAGGCCTTGGAACTCCTGGCAAAGCAGCATTCACAAATAAGGGCTTTTGTGTATCAAAATCAGCTTGCCCTGGACTACCTGCTAGCAGAGGAAGGAGGGGTCTGCGGCAGATTCAATGAATCAGAATGCTGCATCGAAATCGATGACTATGAGGAGACTATCAAAAAGTTAGCACAGGAAATCAAAAAGGTGGCACATGTGCCAGTCCAGAAGTAGAATTCAATTCTTCAGGCTTCATGGTGGGACCAGCTGTTCGGACAGGGGGAATGGTGGAAAAAGGTAATATTCTTTATAACGTGCTCCATTGCAGGCATTGTCTTCCTCCCGTGTCTGATCCCTTGTTTCATTCGACTGATACATTCAGTCGTCCAAGGGATGCAAATAGCATCCCTTCCCATGGATCCAGAGGCAGCACAAGGGAAAACTGTGTCCAAAATAATGAAACTTGAGGAAGAAAAAGGTAAAAGAAGGGCTGCAGAGGCCCTAAAGGAATTCGAAAAGGAGCGGAAGCTCCAACAAAGTGATGAATCCTCCCAGGAGGACTGGGAAGAATGTGACTTTTTAAACTAAAATTGAGGTCAATAAAGAGAGAAAAGCGAATTTTTAATTTGATGAATTATTAGGTGGGGGACTGTGATAAAAATAGGGTAAAAATTCGTGTATAAAATAATAATTCGATGTATAATGAAACAAAGTTAAAGTAAAATTGTAAAATCCAATAGAAGGGTAACCGTTCTCTCTCAGCCTGCTAATCTCAGTTGCAAAGACAGGACGAAGGTCATCAACTTAGACAAAAGACACTGGCCAACCCTGATAAGAATCACTTCCTTGCCAAGGCAAGGAGAAATTCCTTCCTGAGACGATGCCAATTTCATCAACCTTCTGGTGCCACAAGCGGAATGAAATCAACATAAGACAGACTTTTGGAATTGACATAAGAAAGGAGCCTTCCCGGAATGAGACAACTAGACTTGATGAGGTCCAGGAGGGCCATCGAAAAGAAATCCGGACTATTCAACCCACCTTGGACACCTGGACTGCCTAAGGGCAGAAAATTCCTATAAAACGGTGGACTGAGAGCTGCACTGGCGTGGACTAGGGCGTCTTGTACATCGGTGCGGACCTCTATCCACCCAGCGCGCGCTGACAATTTCCTATTATTGTGGTTTTTCTCTTTTTCAGGTGCTCGATATTCTGTTATTAATAAATTGTCATTTATTAACCTGAAATTTGCCTTTGCATTTATAACAATGTTAATTAAAAAATTAAGGGTTTTTTGTTTAGAAATTATTATCACTTTAAAATTTTAAAGAATTTTGTGAAAGAAAATTGTTTTCAATTAAGTATATGATTGAAAATTGTAATTGTTGATTTTAATTGATCGTATTATATTAATTATTTCGTAATTTGAGTTAATATTTTGAAAAATTGTTATATTAATTGTTTGGTGATTTATGTTGATTATTTTGAAAAATTGTTATAATCAATTTCTTTAATTTTTGTTTCATTTTTTGCTTCTATTCCCTTTCCGTATTTTTCCTTCTTCTCTCTCTCTCTCTCTCTCTCTTTATCTCTTCTACACCCTCTCTATTGTCTCTGTTTTTTCTGGGATATACTGCCAATGTGGACAAGTCCTGAAGACTTCATGAGACTACGGAACCCTGCTGATGGAAGAACACCTTGCTCACCAGTCGTGAGTCACAGGGTGGTGTCAGAGGCTGTCTGTGGATGTGTTATGCCCCACAACTGTCTTCGATGGTTGAAGACCAAGACCCCCGAAGAGACTGGAGAGAGCCCCTGGCCTGGCTGAGGTGAGGCGCTTGCCGAGGACTGATATGCATCTCCACAAGAAGGGAATGCAAAAACAATAGTAGCTCGTTACAGTGGACTGAGCTGACTATACTGACCGTGCTAGAAGGGTACAACTTGCTGCTTGTTCCTGAGCAACCAACCTTAACGGAGGTGCCTGCCTTGGCCCTGTGCCCTCTTTGGCTCCATGCCACTCGCCTTGGCCTTCTTCCTGACCAACCTATAAGGACTCTGTAGGTCCCGTACACCCTTCATGATCACCCCACTGGAGAAGATCGTGTCTATGGGCATCTCTATGCCTTGAGGACCTCCAACTCTCCACGTTGGTAGCTATAACCCCCTTACCCTCTTTCTCTATCTTTCTCACTATTCTCTATTTTCTTTCCCTACTATCACATTGTGGGCACTAAATAAAAGTGCATTTTTTGTTTAAGCAAACTGAGTTGTCCCCTGCTGTGTCTTTTGCGGTTTGAGATCTCCAAAACAAACCATCAGGTTCCCCGCATATGTTTGCGGACCCTGACAGAGGCCCATGAAGCAATGGACTGTAGTCAATCATATTTCCTGAAAGGTGTATGCTGAATGCGTGGAGAAGTAGTCTTAGAATGTATAAAATAGCTTAATGTAAACAATAAATGGCTTCTGCCTAATCATATTGGTTGGTCATCCAGAAGTCCTGAGCTCCCGCATTTATGGAGAAATAAATGTTTAAAAACTTGATGTGGCCTCAGAGTTTAAAGTGATGAGATTTGTATTGCTTAGTTCTATGGCCTGAGACTCCATCTCCTGCACATGAGCTTTATGCTTCTGGTTTAAAGTCCTATTGGGTGTGAGAAATGGAACTGTCAACCTTGGGATTTATCTTGTTCAAGTCCTATGGCCATGTCAATGGAAATAAGGACAAACATCTGAAGTTTTATTCAATAGTCTCTGAAGACATGATGCAGAAAACAGAGACAGATGTCAAACTGGGACTGAATTTTTTTAAAAGGTGAGATGTGTTTGTGTTGCTTTTTTTGTTATGGAAGTACATCCTTGTATTCTCTGTCAAGTTGGGACCATGTGTGATATCTTTTACCATTCCAAGTAACTGATTATTTGCCAGGCCTCCCACCTCAGGATGGAGTGTTGATTTTAGTGTTATTAAAGCCCTACAAGATTTGCTAGAAGCAAGTATTTGGCATGTATTATGTCTGTCAATTCCTAAATGAGCACTGAAACAACCAAAAATAAATGAAGCAGGTACAGATCTATTTATAGGGAGAGGAAAAAAATGCAGCTCAGTAGTGATTGACAACTGCTCTCTTCCCAGTTATTGCAACACAAGTGGAGAAAGTATCAAGCAAAGAGGAATATTCCATTCCCATTTTTCAGCTATATAGAGAGGGATGTGCACAAGGCTTGATTAAAAAGTGTTGAGCCTATAAGCTCATGTAATACCACTGAGTGCTGCCAAGACTAGCAGTTTATAAGCACTGAAGAATAAAGGGTCCATACAAAGTAAACTGAATCAGCTGACTTATTATACAGCTACATTGCTATGGAAAGCACATTGAGGATTGAAATGTACAGTGGTCACTACTGAAAAGTTAGCATTTCCTCCCAGAGACATCTGTAAACCTTCGGTTCCCTTACAAAGAAAATAGGAAGGAGCTTTTGCTAACATTTATCACTATTCTAATACCTGCTATTTATTATATCACAATATATTTATTAAAACCTTTATATTATAATGGAGACCTTATCCACATTCATAGTGATAAGTCCTAAGCATCTTGCTTTATAAAAATCACCCTACCTTAGATCATTGTTTGACCTCAAGATTTACTGAGGGAAAAATTACTCCATCTTAAATCAAGTGGCAAGAAATATTATTATGCTGGCTATGGGTGTGGATATATCTAATTCAGGGGTTTTTTTAGAAATGTATGAAGCCCTAAACATGTTTAAACTTCAGTCTGAAGCATTACCCTTTTTGAGTGGGAAAAAAATCCATGTCCACATTTTTTTACAAACAGTAGAATTAAGATGCTAATAATTGCTAAATTTATGGTTTAAAGTCTGATCATTCATTTTCTTATATTCATCCTTGATGAATTAGTAGAGTCCTGTAGCCTTTTGTCCATAGCTTCTAAATAAATGTCTTAAATCCTAATTTTGCTTTCTATTGCAAGTATTTTCTTAGTTGTTGAATTTATTCCAATCTTACTGCAGGAGACAGTTATGAACTCTAATTTGGACAAGTCTTCAGTTTCAAACAATAATTTCTATAATTATCATCCTGTTTCTGCTCACTTACTTTATTTGGCAGGAATAATGGTCCTGGTGGAAATAATAGCTCCCTTCCTTTCTTATTGAACATAAACTATCCCTTTTTTATACATTTCAAACTTTTCAAAGCATCACAGTACAGAAATACCACCTTCTTTGCAAATTAACTGAAATTCATTATTTCTCTTATCTAGATACATTTCTGAAAAAAATCTGAAATGGACATGAATTATGAGGCTGTCAGTAATTATACTTTGGTAAAGTCTGCTGTAGTGATTTGCAACATGTGCAAATAATTAGAAGACAGAGGCAGAACATGGATCCAGCATGAATTTATCATGAGACCTTAGGACTTCAGCACCTATTTTGATCTTGTGACTGAAGGATGTCACAAACAGGGAATTCAAAGTCCACTGACAGATTGTAAGTCTCTACTGATTCTTCTTTTATGTCTTTTCATTTTATATCAGTGTAAATGTGTCAACTAAGTGAAGCTATACTTTATAGTGGAATGAATTACAACAAAAGCAGGCTGTTGAGGTTTACTTAATGCTTATATAAACAAATTTCCATTTGTTTATGAGGCCCAAAACTATTGTTTAAATGCTATAAATAAAGGGTAATTTAAGTCAAGGTTAAGAAGATATATTAAAGCAGATTCAGGGAAAAAAAAAAAAAGACCAATGCTGTGGGGGTGCTGAAATTGTTTCATAGGTTTTTTAGTTGCAGGTTTGATGTGATTTGGACTTTAACCCTAGCCAGGTAAAGTTCCTGTCTTAGAATGGTTCTTATCAGAAGTTGATAAGAGTTTCCAAGACAACCTAATCCTCTTCCTGGAGTTTGGTCATCCTATTGTCTTTTCCCCCATCACAATGTATATTCTCCCCCCCATGCCCATCATCTCCCAGGCCCAAAACCTTCAGAGAGGTGTCGGACAGTGATTGGTGGATCTCCGAGGACCCCACCTTAATCAACCTGATTTGTTAATGTTGTGTATTGCATTTGGCATTAGCCACCTTGCTTTGTTTCATTGGTCTTGTAACTTGTGCCCACCCCTGAGATTTCGGGTAAACAAAAACCCCCTGCAAACCAGGCCCTGGGTCACTCTCCAGAGGCACAGGCCTGGGACCAGGAACTGCCCTGTGATCCCCAAATAAAACCTTCTTCCTGAGCCTTGAGAGTGTCCCCTCTTTCGAACCACGGCCGTGACAGCCAAGGCAAAGGTACTGCGGAGCCAAGACCCACGCAAAGGTACTGTTGGGGCGTATCAGAACTAGCAGGGTGGTCCAGCTGAACGCTGGGCTGGCCTGAGAGACAGATACGCGAAGCAACAGATTGGCCCGCCAACGTGGGGCCTGCAGACGCCTTTTGACCGGCTGTGCCGTGGGGGCTGACACGGAGGCCCGAGGAAGACTCGGACCCTGTGACCCAGAGACCTTCTGAGAGGATATCGCTTTGTCGTGTCCCGAGGTCTTCAGCATTCCACGCGCCACTGGGGTTGATCAAAAAGTGCCCCTGGTGGACGAAGGGAACAGCTCCTGCCCAGAGGAGTCCCCTTCTGGCTTGTGGTTGCCCCAGCAACGTCTCCAGCGTCCCGAGGGCTTGGTGAGTATTTTTCCTCTAAGGGAGGGGAGGATACCCACCACAGAGGCTTGGAAAAGCCTCAGGGATCTAGGTTGCGCAACGCCTGGGAGGGACGGGACAGGGGGGACTGGGGGTCCGCCCTGAGCAAGCCCTTACCCCTAGGAAAGGACGCCCACAGGAATTTGGGGTGGTTTTGCTGGGAAGGGGTGGTGAAAAAAGTAACAGCTAGTCAGAACGGGAAACGGACTAAACACCACCCAGAAAGAGGTTTTTAAAAGTTTAATTGGAGTTTTAATTGTCGCCAAAGTTAAATACTCAAAAAAGGAACTGAAAAAAATTATTAGGTATTTGTTTTTGCATTTTCCGAATGTTAATTCGGACCAAGTAAACAGCATTTGGTTCTGGGAAAATGCTTCTAAAAAGTTGGAACAGTTAGCGAAGTCAGGAGATGTCCTAGCTGCAAAATTTGCATTTTGGCCATGGCAGATAAAAGCCGCTTTAACAGAGATCACAGGAATGCAAGATAACAAAGTTGCATTCTCTCAGAGCATTCCCGCAGTCCCTTCCCCCCATCCCCCTCCCCCTGCCTTTCCCGAGTCTCCCCAGCCCCCCCACTTCCATCCCCCTGCCTCTCCCAAGTCCCCCAAATCCCCCAAGTCTCCCCTTTTCCCCCCCTCCAAGACTTCCAAGCCCCCCAAGGCCCCTAAAACCCCCAAAACCCCCCCAGGTATTTTGAAAAGTGCTCCGGCCCCCCAGGGGTCCCCCTGTCCGGGCACTTTAAGAATTCCGGGGTCCCCTGCCCCCTGCAGTCACGGCCGGGCTGCGAGGGGTTCCCAGGGCAGTCTGACTGGCCAGAACGCCCAAACCCCCCCCGCTACCCCCCCGATTTCCCCAGCCAACAAACCCAGAGTCCGTTTCTCATTTGCAAAGGAGGAAAAACAGCCCTCAACCCGCCCGGTCGGGACCAGCAGCGAAAACGGCTGTGGGAACCCCCCAAAGGGAGACGCAGAGGGCCCCCCTCCTTCAGAGAACAAAGAAAAGTGCCCCCGTAATGGCGGCAGCCACGAGGACCAGCCATCCTCTCTTTGTTCCCTTCCCCCCTCGCCTTCTTTCTCCCAGAATCCCACCGGTCCTTCCATGTACCCGCCCCTCTTTTCCTCTCATGGCTTGCCCCCGCCCCTGCCCCCGCTCCTTCCCCCGCCCCTTCCCCCGCCCCTTCCCCCGCCCCCACAGAGCCAAGGGTGGGGTGTGCCCGCCTCCTACTGTGCGGGCGCCGCCCCGACTCCGCCCCGAACCTTCCCCCTGCAGTCCCCACCCCCGGAGTGGGCTGTTCCTGCTCCATGCCGGGCCGGTACCGCCCCGTACCCGACCCAACCCCTTTTCCCTCCCCCCACTTTTTCGGGGCCGAGCTTTCCCAAGCCGTGCGGTCCCAGGGAAGCCCCGTACCCACCCCACCCCCCCACCGTGCCGGTCCCGCTCCCGGGACCGGGAGGAGATCACGGCGCAGCCCAAACAGCATGGGGCTCGCCGCTTCTCCCGGCACCGCCGGCGCCGTTCCCGGAGCTGCGGCCGCCCGCTCCCCCCGCCGCCTGGCCGGCTACCCCTCCCCCGCCGCACGCCGCAGCTGCTGCTCCCTCTGCCCTCCAGAACGCCGGCTCCGCCGCCGTGTTTGCCGCTTTCCCGGAGTCGTGGCCGGGCGGAGCGGACCGTGTGGCCCCCCCTCCCCCTCCCCCGCCACGGCAGCCCCCGATGGCGCCGTGGAGCCCCTTCCCCGCCCCCCGCGGCACGAGCGAGGCGCCGCCCCTGCCCCAGCCCGCCCCCCCGCAGCCCCCGCGCAGCACGGACGGAGCTTCTGTCCCTCCCTCACTGCCATGCGGCGCTGCCCCAACCCCGGCACTGCCCTCCCACCAGCCGCTGCCGAGGCCGATGGGAGCGTGGAGCCCACAGCCCCCTTCCAGCTGCTGCTCCCCCACTCCCACCCTACCCCCCCACCTGGCGACACGGTTTTCCCAACGGCATCTCCTTTTGGGCATGCTCTTCCGAGCTTCCATCCGCCTGTGCCACAGGCAGGCTGGGAGCCACCCCCAACTTACAGCTGGGGCTCTGAGACATGCTGCAAAGCGGCAGCTGTCCCAGGACCCGCAGCTGATGCTGCGACTGGGGACCCAGAGGGAGGGAATCAGAAGCCCGGGGGGTGCAAACCCAGGTGGAGTGCCCACAGTTACTCCGGTGACATACCGAAGGAGCAGGGGGCAGGGAACAACGGTTGCCACCTGGAAAGCGTTGTCACAGACGCTTGTTAAAGACCTCATGAAGGCCTTGAAGGAGTATGGGTGAGATAGCTCTTGCTTCGAAGGCATGTTGTTTACTTCCTTTGGTGGGATCACAGTTGTCCCATTTGATTTGAGGCAGATCTTCAAGTGCCTCTCAAGCAAAATGGAGTTTGAGCTT
The DNA here is from genome assembly GCF_965231275.1 of Zosterops lateralis. Taxonomy (NCBI): domain Eukaryota; kingdom Metazoa; phylum Chordata; class Aves; order Passeriformes; family Zosteropidae; genus Zosterops; species Zosterops lateralis. The sequence continues at coordinate 8,770,358 of NC_139801.1, forward strand.
TGGGAGGTCACTTGGGGAAAACTGCTGAAAGCTGCACTGCCAGGTTTGCTGGAGGATCTAACCACAGCAACTGACAATGCCGGCAATCCTATTACCCTAAACGACCTGTTAGGTGAAGGTGATTGGAAAGCAGCCTCAGATCAGGCCACCAACATTCCCCAAAATGTCCTTGAGTTTGTAGCTAATCAAGCTTGCAAAGCCTTTTTGAAAATGCGACCAGATGGCCCCTCACAATATTACTTAGACATTTTTCAGGAACCACAAGAACCCTATGTCAAGTTTGTGGAGCGACTTGCATCAGCTGTGGAACAGCAGTTTGCTGGAGAAGAGGGACAGAAACAAGTGATACAGCAGTTAGCATTCTCTCATGCGAACGAGGAATGTACTGCTGCCATAAATCTCATACCCAGAGAACCAGGCTCGACACCTCCTCTCAAGGAGATGCTGCAAGCCGTGAGCGCCGTCGTCCCACACTGCAGAAAACCAGCCCTGAGAGAGGGGAAATCGCGCCCGAAAATCACCGCTGCTGCCGTGGAAACACCTAAAACACCAGAACCACACAAGAAGAACGCTCCTGCACGAGCTAACAGCCCGTGTTTTCTGTGTGGAAAAAACGGTCACTGGATCAATCAGTGTCCATTGAAGGGACGATTTGACAATTTCTTAAAACAGGAAAGGGAACATGAGGGGAGGGAGAACAAAAAGAACACCAGGGTGTCAAAAAACTGATTGGGGAGCACGGGACTGCCCAGCGTGAAGACCCCAATCGGGCAGCCCAAATAACCCAAAAAGAAAAAAGGTCACCTAAATCAGATTTGTCTCTCTCTTCACAGGACCTGACAAAACAAGGGAAACCGAGGCACATAGTATTGCCTGAGCCATCAGGATCCTTGACAACAACGGACAGGTATGAGCCCTTTAGGCTCCAGTTGGCAGAGCCTCTTCACCTGCGGAACAGTCAGTGGCAAACAGCCATGGTCTCAAAGGAACCCGGCACGTGGCACGTGGTGGAGACAAAATTTGTGGTCTTCGGAGACTGTAAGTTCAGCCCCTCAGACATACAGGTCGCCCCTGGGACAATCACAACTGACCCAGAGCGATTTGTTGTGTGGCTCTGCAGTGAAAACCCACCCACCTTCCTACCAAAAGGGCAAATTATTGCCCAGGCCATCCCAGCAGTGCAAGGGCTTGCAGTAAAAGCAAGTCCAGAGGACAGTGCCACAGAAAGTGGCAAAGGAGAAAGCGACAAAGACACCACTGTCGCTGTGGTAAAAAAGATAAGCTCAGACAGGCCAAAAGATTACTGTAAGCTTTCCGTGGGTGGGGAATCCAAACTCCTTAAAGGAGCTTGGGACACAGCCGCTGATGTGACGGTCGTCCCAGAAAGGATGTGGCCATTACATTGGGAACTGCAGGACATTGTCAAACATGTAAACGGTATTGGAGGCTTGCAATTGGCCAAACAGTCAAAAAAGGCAGTGACAATTGAAGGGCCAAAAGGACAGTTGGCCACGCTACGCCCTTTCGTTTTGGATTTTGATGAACCTCTGTGGGGAAGAGATTTGATGTCCCAATGGGGGGTCACAATTAACATTCCTGACCCTCCAAAGGTTTTTCGGGCAGTGGTCACTGAGGAGCGCCCTGTCCAGAAACTGAATTGGCTGTCAGATGAACCAGTCTGGATAGAGCAGTGGCCACTTTCTAAGCAAAAGTTAAAGGCGCTCAATGAGCTTGTGGAAGAACAGCTGAAAAAAGGCCACATTGAAGAGACCACTTCACCGTGGAACTCTCCAGTGTTTGTCATTCAGAAAGCAGATAAGACCAGGTGGAGGCTCCTACACGACCTCTGCAAAATTAATGAGGTAATTGAGGACATGGGATCCCTGCAACCAGGGATGCCCGCCCCAAGCATGCTCCCCGAAAACTGGAGTTTGACTGTCATTGATTTAAAAGACTGTTTTTTCCACATTTCCCTCCATCCTGATGATGCCCCACGCTTTGCCTTCTCGGTGCCCACCTTGAACTGAGAGGCTCCGCGAAAGAGGTATCAGTGGAAAGTTCTTCCGCAGGGTTTAAAAAATTCACCGGTGATCTGTCAAAGGTATGTTGCTTCCCTGCTCGCACCTGTGCGTGCAGCGGTGCCCCAAGTAATAATTCATCATTACATCGACGATGTGTTGATTTCCGCACCAACAGACGACCTGTTGGCGCATGCACTAGACCTCACAGTGTCTGCACTGGTTGATGCAGGTTTTGAACTGCAAGAATCCAAAATTCAAAAGATGCCACCCTGGAAATACCTAGGGCTGGAAATTGGGAAGAGGACTATTGTTCCTCAAAAACTGGAAATCAAGACCCAAATTCAGACCCTTGCAGATGTCCATCAGCTGTGTGGAGCTTTGAATTGGGTGAGACCTTGGCTGGGTCTTTCTACTGAATACCTGGCCCCCCTTTTCAATTTGTTAAAAGGGGGAGCTGAACTGAGTTCACCCAGGACCCTCACCCCAGAGGCAAAGATTGCACTTGATAACATTCAACACGCATTGTCCACCAGACAGGCCAACAGATGTAAACCTGACCTGCCTTTTCATTTCATCATCTTAGGAAAGCTGCCACATCTCCATGGGATGATTTTCCAATGGAACAGCAAAACCCTCCAAAAATCAAGGGAGGTCCAAGGCAAAGAAGATCCTCTCTCTATTATAGAGTGGGTCTTTCTGAGCCACCACAGGACCAAAAGGATGACAAAGCCACAAGAATTGATGGCTGACCTGATCCGGAAAGCCAGAGTTCGCCTTCGGGAACTGGCTGGTTGTGACTTTGAGTGCATTCACATGCCAATCAAATTAAAATCGGGTCAAATTACAAAAGCAATGTTAGAGCATCTGCTTCAAGAGAACGAAGCACTGCAGTTTGCCCTAGATAACTACCCTGGTCAAATTTCTATTCATCGGCCTGCCCACAAAATTTTCAATTCAGATGCCCAATTTCGATTGGAGTTAAAAAGTGTCCAAAGCAAGGAGCCTCTTAAGGCTCTAACCGTCTTCACTGACGCGTCCGGAAAGTCCCACAAATCAGTTATGACTTGGCGGGACCCTCTCACCCAGAGGTGGGAATCAGAGGTTGTTGAGGTGGAAGGATCGCCTCAGGTCTCTGAGCTGGCCACAGTCGTTAGAGCATTTGAGACGTTCCCTGGACCTTTCAATTTGGTAACAGATTCGAGTTATGTTGCAGGGATAGTTTCTGGAGCAGAACATTCTGTGCTGCAGGAGGTTTCCAACGTCACGCTGTTTCAGTTGCTTTCCAAGCTGGTCAAACTGATTTCCCACAGGAAGCAACCCTTTTATGTGATGCACACCAGATCACACACAGAGCTCCCAGGGTTCATAGCAGAGGGAAACAGGAGAGCCGATGCTCTCGCTGCCCCTGTGGAGGTGACCCCTCTGCCAAACCATTTTGAGCAAGCCAGAATCAGCCATCAGCTTCACCATCAAAACGCGCCAGGTCTGGTCCGGCAGTTTAACTTAACCCGTGACCAGGCCAAAGCGATTGTGACTGGCTGTCCACAATGTCACAGGTGTGCCATCCCATCCATGCCCACAGGCGTGAATCCCCGTGGTTTGTCCAGTTGTGAAGTGTGGCAGACAGACGTCACGCACTTTGCCCCCTTTGGGAGGCAGAAATACGTGCACGTCTCTGTGGACACATTCTCAGGAGCTGTTTTCGCTTCTGCCCACACAGGGGAGAAGGCTGGGGATGCTATCAAGCATCTCATCCAGGCTTTCTCTGTCCTGGGCATCCCAAGGTCCCTGAAAACAGATAATGGTCCAGCATACAGATCCAAGGAATTCTGCAGTTTTCTGCAGCAATGGGGAGTGGAACACAAAACTGGGATCCCCCACTCCCCGACAGGTCAGGCGATTGTGGAAAGGACTCACCAGAACCTCAAAAGAGTCCTCAGCCAGCAGCAACTGATCCTCAAAATTGAACCACCATCTGTAAGACTAGCCCGTGCTGTGTTCACTTTGAATTTTCTTAACTGTTCCTTTGAGACCATGAACCCGCCGGTGACAAGGCACTTTCGGGGGAGGTCACAGTTAGAGCCCCGGGAAAGGCCAAAAGTCCTTGTCAAAGATCCAGAAACTTTGAGGATACAGGGTCCTCATGATTTGGTCACCTGGGGGCGCGAGTACGCCTGCGTCTCCACTCCCACCGGCTTGCGGTGGATCCCCTCCAGAAATGTGAGACCCTATGTCCCCAAGGCTTCAGAAACAAAAGTACCCCAGGTCACTGTGGCCTCCTGGAGAAGGAGGAAAAAGGAGGAAGAGGAAGCGGGCCCAGAGGCAAGTCCTCCTTGCCCAATTACTCTTCCCTCATGGGTTTTCTGGCATGAAGAGGAAGAGGAAGAGCTGTTTCCTCCAGCTGAATGTTTTCAGTGGTTGTTTAACTAACCCCCTTTTTTTTCTGAGTTCTATCATCCAAGGCTGAGAACGTCAAAACATCAATCCAACAGCTGCAAGGAATGGTCGATTCCATCAAGCAAGAAACAGGGGACTGGTTTGACAACCTCTTCAAAGGTGTTGGACTCTCAAACATTGCCAGCTCGTGGGTCAAAACCAGACTGCTAGTTCTGTTCATCATTTTAATTGTAGCCATTGCTTCTGGTTTGGTCAAAAGCCTGGTCATGAATGCAATTTTCCCCACTACTACCCCCTCGGTGCATTCAGTGGCACCTGCCATCGAATTCCCACCAGACTCTGACTCCAGCAGCGAGTGTGATTCAGATATCAACACTCCAGAACAGTAACACAAATAAAAGAAAAAGGGAGAGGTTAGGGGGTGCTGAAATTGTTTCATAGGTTTTTTAGTTGCAGGTTTGATGTGATTTGGACTTTAACCCTAGCCAGGTAAAGTTCCTGTCTTAGAATGGTTCTTATCAGAAGTTGATAAGAGTTTCCAAGACAACCTAATCCTCTGCCTGGAGTTTGGTCATCCCATTGTCTTTTCCCCCATCACAATGTATATTCTCCCCCCCATGCCCATCATCTCCCAGGCCCAAAACCTTCGGAGAGGTGTCGGACAGTGATTGGTGGATCTCCGAGGACCCCACCTTAATCAACCTGATTTGTTAATGTTGTGTATTGCATTTGGCATTAGCCACCTTGCTTTGTTTCATTGGTCTTGTAACTTGTGCCCACCCCTGAGATTTCTGGTAAACAAAAACCCCCTGCAAACCAGGCCCTGGGTCACTCTCCTGAGGCACAGGCCTGGGACCAGGGACTGCCGCTGTGATCCCCAAATAAAACCTTCTTCCTGAGCCTTGAGAGTGTCCCCTCTTTCGAACCACGGCCGTGACAGCCAAGGCAAAGGTACTGCGGAGCCAAGACCCACGCAAAGGTACTGTTGGGGCGTATCAGAGCTAGCAGGGTGGTCCAGCCGAACGCTGGGCTGGCCTGAGAGACAGATACACGAAGCAACACAATGCGGCAGATATGAAAAGTCTTATAAAATATGTAAAGGGCCTGTATTCACTTGGTTTACTTTGGCTCTGACAATTCACGAGCAGTACTTTGAGAAATGTACAGCTGGCATGAAGACAAAAAAAATATTATGTAACCTTTGTGTGGACACTGCATGATCGGAAAGCTGATTGGTTAAGAAAACCCGTGGACAACAACACAGGAGGTGCCATGCAGACAATGTGTGTTTGTTTTGCTTCACAAAAATGCTAACAGGTATAATTTTAGCCAGATTATTTTTAGCACAGTATAAAAGCCTAGCATACTAGTACATTATATAATGCCTGCATGATGGCCATAAACTCAGTTCTCCTCGGAACATTCATTGCTACAGACCAAAAATAACTCCATAACAAAGGATAATTATGTAATATTGGTCTTGTTTTCCTCTTGTGAGATCCTGTTGGAGTCCAGGGCACCTCTTTCGCTTCCAACACTGAGAGAGGAATTGCAAGTCACAAAGGTGTGAAAGACAGTAGTTTAGCTTATCACAGGGTAGAAAATTGTGTAGTTTTGGGGTTCTTAGAATGGAGGTGAATGAGGAGCAAGATGGAGGATTCTGGGCGGTGCCCTGAGTTCTTCTCCTTGGTCTCCATCTTTTGCTGTGATGGTGGCACAAAGTAGTTCAAGGAGATTGGGTCAGAATAGAGATGACCATTTTAGTATAGGTGATAGGTATTGGCATGTAATTGTAAACAAAAGACACGTAATTATCAGTATAAGAGGGCAGTGACACCCCATTGGGGGGGAGTCACCCGTTGCTCGTGCTGCTGAACAGACCTCGGCCTGGCACAGAGAAAATTGTAAGATAAGAAATAGTAAACAAAGCAAGAAGCCTTGAAAAACACGAACTTGGAGACTCATTTTTATTCTTGTGTCTGACTCGGGGTTTCCAGAGGGCAAGAGACTCTAAAACCATCTGAATCTCAGGTGAAAAAAACCCGAGAAGATTCCAAGCAGTGTAAAATAACTAGATGCATACTTCTTAGAATTCAAAGGAAGCAACAAAAGCTGGCATCCTCTGATACAGGCTTAGAGACTTGTTACCCCTGCCCTTAGAGGGGCAACACGTTGCGACGTGGTGTGGACCCTCAGAGGACAGCAGGCAGCAGCAGAGTCAAACATGGAAGGCTCTTTATTATCTGACTCCAATTCTACTTATACATATTTTGCACAGAGGGTCGAGACTGGCCCAAGGAGGTTACAACCTCCTGACTCCATTGGTCATTATGACCATCTGTCAAATTCTCTCTCAGAGAACAACTATGCAAAACATACAGATAATTTCTAAGAATACAATATTGTTTATGTGAAGCAGCATGAGAAAGCTGCTGCAAAGACTCAAACACTCGAAAGCAAGAAAGTCAGGGGCAACATAGACTGTCTCAGTGAACTAAGGTATAGTGGATGCATTCAATTCTCTATTTAAAAACAAAATAAGACTTAAAGGAGCTCTAATCTGGTAGATAAATGTTTTGATTTTCTGCTGGGAAATTCTGTTATAATCATGAAGTACTTTTCTCTAATTGAATTTATCTGTAGCACACTGTAATTAGCAACAAAAAATATTTTTTCAGCAGATGTGTCCTGAGTCATAATCATTGCACAGATGTCCTGGTTTAGGATAAATTTGTGAGAAAACCCCTGAATGGGGTCCCTCTGGGAAGCAAACCGAAATGGCTCCTCCCCCAACTGGTCTGGGAAAAGAACTTACTCAGAGAGAAGTGGAAAAAAACGTTAATTTAACAAAAAAAGTGCCCACAAGCACAAAAAATGAATAATACAAAACAATAAAACCTTTTGTTGTTCTGAAGTGAGATGGCAAATTCACAAAGTCCTTGCTGTGGGTTGTAGCTCAGCTCGCTCAGTCTCCTATCAGTCCCTCCGGTGCTGGCAAATGCCGAGATCCAGGCCCCAGTGGGCCGCAGGTGCGAGCCCTCAGTGCTCTTTCTGGGTTTTTCAGTCCAGGACAGGTTTAAACAGTCCCAAGAAAAAGAAAAAAAGCAGTCCAGGGAGCTCCTCTGCTTCAGCTAGCCAAGGCTAATTAAAAGCAAAGGAAATCTCTGTCCCACTGCTGGTCTGTACTTCAGACAAACCAACAGTCCAGGAGTGGAATGCAGAAGAGTGAGCAGTTTCTCAAAACAAACTGCACACTTCTCCCTGATTCGCTCTCATAACAAGTCTTAAAGGCACAGAACTCAATATACAGCACAAACAGAACAAACGATTGGGGATACAAGCATCATAAAGTCACCCTAGGAAAACAGATTACAAATGCAAATTGACCCTAGTTGCTGAATACCTACATGTAGTCTGAGTTCCTTATTGGCTTGATTTACTTTCTGTATTTATCCTGCAATAACTCTGTCAGCCTGCAAGTTCCACATGTCACCGCAGTAGGCCTAAAACCAATGGTCAACTTATCATTTGAAGGAAGGACAAATTACCTGATGGTACCCAAAAGATGGTTAAGAAGATCATAGTTGTATGACATCTGTGATTTTATATATTTCACTGTGTTTAGCAATACTTGGCAGTCCTGTGATCTACAGAAGAAAACTAAGTTTCTTCAGTTTGGTCTGACTCTACTTAGGCTCCTGATGTTGTGGATCAACAGGATCAGGAAGAAGCAAACATGGTCATGCAAGGCCTAAAGCAGGGCAACTGTATGGATCTACTATGACAACAAAACAGTTAGCCTGTGAGCCTGAAAGGAAGAGGGGTTTAGCTACAGAGAGCAGATGCCAGCCAATCCCTGATGATAAATGTAAACAGGTAGCTACTGGCCAAGTGAGCTGGGTGGTAACCAATCATAGCCAATCAGAGTCGAATGCAGAGTCTTTTGAATAGGGTATATGAGAGCTGTGCACACCATTAGAACTCTCTGCTGCATGAACCTTGGAGTGTCGTGTCGTGTCTCCATCTTCCCTGACCATGACAATCTCCCATGTAGATCTCATATCCCACATAACAATCAGTGATCTCCTACAAGAATGATGCAGTCGCACAAGGAATTTGGCAGGAAGTTTTAGCCTTTCCAGTACTACACAGTGAGTCAACATATAACTAAAGTGATTAAAAATCAGAACCAATTAACAAGAAGAAAGTTAAACAAAACCCCAATTATGCTATATTCAGACAGTTCTCTTTAACAAATCAGCTCTCAAAGAGGGTGTAACTGTAATCATATCTTCTGAAGTATACATACAATTCCCTTTAAAGTCTTTATACCAAATAATTCTCTTTAGGAGATGTGGAGGAAAATGATTTATCAGCTAAATCCACAGCAGTTTGTTCTAGGTGACTTTAAAAGCTTCTCACCAGAAATACCTGTACAAGTAAATTCTTGTTAACGATTTTTAACAGACCATTCAAACATAGTTCACTGCACTGAACCCTTGCCGCAGAATGGAAGTTACAACAGCACAGTGCATGGGATTCAGTGACAATATACAGTGAACCTTATAGGAAATCTGTTGTAAAATACATAAAAATTGAAGTGAAAACTGGCTCCAGCTAATGAATAAGAGGGGAAAAAATCTCTTTCTAGAACTGTTGAATTCTGATACAAGATGGATGGCATATTTTTACTTAAATTTATTTTTGTGGCTCAATGTTGGTTTATTTTCTTGAGAGTTACAGCAGTGTCTGTAAACACCATGGTCTGCAACAGATTTTAAGAGAGCTTAGGGACAAATTCAGATAGCTGATTGCAAGATGGAGATTGTTTTACATGAAATGGAGTCTAAGAAACTAAAATAATTATGGCTTCAAATACATGACATTGGAGGTTCATTGTTGATACTTTTTCCAGATATCATTAACCTGGAATGCTGAACTGTGAAAAAAATCTTGTGTGCCCTTCTTAGAGCAAGAGTATACAAATGTGCCACTAGCACCAGTAATAAAGGCATACTTGGCTAAATCAACCACTTTTTACTGTTCTGTCCATCTTGGACATTCACGAGCAGCTGTGGTTTCAGCATCAAAGCACTCTCAGTAGAAAATTGTTTTTTAACTGCTGATTTCATTTGTAGATGAAATGCAAAAACAGAACAGATTAGTCTAAGTGAGTTTTCATTTAAAATATACTTCCATGCAGCAGCACATGGGAAGCTGAGGTTGATAGCCATATACTCCCACCATGAGTAAAAACTATTTTCACAAAAAGGGCCCTCCTAGTGGCATAATGAACTTCAAATGTAAGAACCTCAAGAGTTTTTTCTGTAGATAAAGAAATGTTATAAAGCCATACTGACCTTCTAAGGACTAGTGGAAGAACTGAACTGTTTATTGAATGTCTTCTATATAAAAGCAGAGGGAAAGTTGTACTGATATATATGCTTGCAACACTCAAATCCTCAACAGATTACCTGCCTCCTGTTTTTTAAAGCTGATGGAACTCTGTAAGAGTCTGATCTTTATCTGATTTATATCAGTAAACATAATTTTAAATTAGAGGAGGACTTAGAGCAGCTATCTTAGAGCAACACCTTTCCTGTTGTTGTCAGTGCTATTATGTAAAGAGTTAGTAATCGTGATTAGCATTCAGCCTCTGTTGAGATTTGATTTTTGTTAACAAAGCTATACTGGCTTATAAGTTGTGCCTTCAGCAGACAGTACTTTTAAAAATGTTCAGCAGCGGTACCAGTGATTTATATATAGCTACCTAGTTACTGTAACCCACACTCAGAATGTAATGGGTGTACCTATAGTCAGCCAGACAACTGCACACCTAGAAGTGTTAAATACTTATTGATTGAATAGCTTTAATACTGGACTATATATCATATCTTCTGTAAATTAATATTAAGCAGTGGGAGAAAAAGATAGAAAGATCATCATTAGCTTCTGATTATGAAGTATTTCCTATTCTTCTGAAGAGTTCATTTTTTTTCTGAAAAATATAATTATTAAGTAACATATATTTCTTTATGTGTGTGTTTTGATTAAATAAGTACAACAGAAGTCTCTGGACATCTGATATTACAGTTCCATATTTTATTTTCCACAGATTCAGTCTTCAAAGGTAACAACGAAGGCAAAATAAAATTTTGAAGGCAGAATATTTTTTCTGTAGTATATTGGCAATTGGCCAGCAAAGATTTGGGACCATTATATCTGACAAACATAGTTTTCCTATTTTTGATACAGTTTAGCCTTCTAGGTTTTGGGTGGTTGGGGGAAAAATCAAAATCAGAGTAGTAGAACTGTAATTCCATAATAAAGGCCACAGTATGCAGCACAGAGCAAATAAAGCAGTGTTTGAAAGAAAAAGAAGTAAAAGTAGAGAAGATATGATGACATCTTGTCAGAGGACTTCATTGGAAGTCACTCGCACAAGCCATCACACTACTCCATATCACTCCAAATAGCAAAAACATTTAAAAAACTGTCCTGCAAAATTCAGTAGTAGCCATTATTGGTTGCTTCTATGAAATCACCTTTATTTCAGATGTTCACATGTGTTTGGATGGACCCCTTGGCTTGTCTGAGAATTCACACCCAACAGACTTCATATCGTGTTCTCTAATTCCAGGGAATAGCAGCAATATTCACTTTTGAATCTCCTCACCATCTAGTTCCAAAAGCATTGGCTCAACTTGTGGAGTGTGAAAAGTGAATGAGTCTTGATCCTGACAAGAAATAGTCATCATACTATGCCTCAAAATCTCTCAAACCAAGAGGTTTTCATGGATCCTCATTTGTAAGAACTCTTGTAGATCTACAGGACAGACAGGTCCCAGGTTGGCATTTTACTTTAGTAAGTCTTCCTCTCTAGCTGACTTTCATTTTCATTTATTTTCTGACTGTGTTTTGGGAGGAAGAAGTTTAAAGTATTACTGACATACACCTTATATTATTTACAAGCTATTATTTACATATCAGGCATATAACGCTCTTGAGAATTGAATTTTAGGAGACAGTAGTATTCCTAGTAGAGCCCAGAGTCAGTGTCATGGTAGAACAGCTGAGCAGCTCCCACACCCATCTTAAGACTATCAGTTTTAACCAGCCCTCTAAACTACAAGATGATTTTTTTAAACTTCTGCTTGTCTGATTTGCGTTCTGGTTTTGACTGGGGTAGAGTTAATTTTCCTTCCCAGAGGCTGGTATGGGGCTGTGTTTTGGGTTTATGTTGAACATAAGGTTGATAATATACAGATTTGTTTTTACTGCTGAGCTTGGACAGAGCAAAGGCCTTTTCTGCTCCTTGTACAGCCATGCTGGGGAAGGGGCTGGGGGTGCATGGGAAGTTGGAAGGGGACACTACTGACCCTTCCAATTCTCTCCCTGATCCCACTGGTGGGGGAGCAAGCGAGCATCTGCATGGGGCTTTGCTGCTGCCTGGGGTTTAATCAAAACACAGTGACAGTGACCCTCCTTGCTTCCTTATCTTCCAGTGCAAACTGGCTATGGGGTTGGGCCTCCTTTTACTTAACTAGGTAATAGTCCAACATCTGTTTTCTGTGATTCATTTGTATCCTGCAGGTATCATTGGCTGATGAATGTTCAATTCCTTGCACGTTCTGGAATGGGTCATTTTTGCTCGATCTGCCACAAGGTGGCAAAAATATTGTTTGAACAAACAAACAAAACAAAACAAACAAACAAACAAACAAATTTGTTGTTTGAGCTAATTGCTTGATTTCAGCCGCAAAAGATGGCAATCAATCATTTTGTATGAGCTCATTGCTGGATTGATAACTGCAGGCAACAATGCTTGCAAATTTGATGGGTGCAGAGTTTTGTAAAATTCATACTCTCGATATTGTGAGAGGAATTTGATTGGAGCAAGGCAAGCAGTGTTTCTCTGCCAAATGCCCCAGAGCCATGAGCTGTTGCAAGTGGCAAAAATCCTTTGGATTTTTTTTTGTGGCCCAAAAAATAGTCCAAAGTTAGTGCAAGACCGACTGTTTTTACAGATGATTTGGGGAGGACAAGGAAGGCCATTGTTGCTTGGCAGGATGGTTTTGAGGGGCAAAAATTTTGGAAGTCCCTGAAGATGGGCAGCCCATTTGGTTTGAAAATTGGGGCTGCTATCATGGCATTTCCATAGTTTTCCCAGAAACCTTTTCATTTAGTCACGGATTTCATCTCTGTGGCCGACATGGCACACAGTTGGGTTGTTCAATTTTAAAGGGACTCAGCAATGTTGCTTTGTTCCATTGGCTGAAGAACCTGTGTTGAGCCACAGAGGCCTGGTTCTTCAAAACAAAAACGGGGAACGCAGGGTGAAACCCCGCAAATTTAATTGGCAAAGGCTTTGCATGCCATTGAGCACCTTACAGGTGCCGGAATTTCACTAACCCTGCAATGCGAAAAGCAAGAAACCATGACTGAATGAAGGTCAACGGTGGAGGAACCACTGAGAGATCACTCCGATGTCAATGACACAGGTGATCACTCTGATGGTCCTCTCATGGGAACAGAAATTGAACAATGTTCATTTTCTTTTTTCCTTTTTTTTTTTTAATGGTAAAAGGGTGAGATGTCGCCCCTGATTTTCTCACTTTCAGGTGTTTCAACCTTTGCAGCACCATTCTCATGCTGCTTCACATAAACAATATTGTATTCTTAGAATTTATCTGTATGTTTTGCATAGTGGTTCTCTGAGAGGAGAACTTGATTGAAAGTAAGAATGACCAATCAGGTCAGGAGGTTGTAACCTCCTTGGGCCAATTCCAGCCCTTTGTAAAAAGTGTATATAAGTTATCGGAGTCAGATAATAAAGAAGCCTTCCATGTTTGACCCTGCTGCTGCCTGCTATCCTCTGTGAGGGTCCACACCCACATCGCAACGTGTTGCCCCTCAAAGTGCAGGGGTAACACATCTCTAGGAAAATGTTTACAGCTTGCAGGCTGAGGCTTCAGCAAATTTAGCTACTAATGCTAAGCAAGTTATGCTAAACAAGTTCTATGTAAGTTGTAGTGATTTCACATTTGTCGAATTCTGTTTGCTAAATTTAGTGTAGTGGTCTTAGTGTTTACTCTCTTTTTCTCCTGTGAAGTAGGATTCGGAGAGGCAAAGCAGGCTCAAGCTTAAAGATAAAACAAATAGATTTATTAACACACACCAAAAGAAGGAAAAATGAAAATCAAAATGAAAACTTTCAAAGCACTCCTCCTCGTCACTAACAATTCACTTTCTCACATACAACATAAAGAGACAAAATCTGTAATTTTCAGTCAGTTTCACAATTTCAAATAGTCTTTCATCAGTTCTTCGGGGAGAGGAGTCTCTCTTAGAGTCCTATGGAGACATTGCCACAAGAGGAACAGTCCTCTGGTGGCTTCCATGCCACAAATCTGCAGCGGCCTGAAAGGAACCTCTGCAAACTGTGAAATCTTACCCATTAGCAGCTTTCCCATCACTGCATATGGGTCATATCTGCTTATTAGGGGTACTGTTTAAGGATGCCTCCTTGTCGTGGTTTGTAAGCAAAACGAGTAAGAGGCTCCAAGTCAGAAATATAATTTAATAAGAAAAAAAAGGTAAAAAGGTAAAAATAAAATAAAATAAAATAAATGCAATAACACAATGGACCACTGACAGAGTCAGAATACAACCTGAGCAGGATGGTGGAAGCAGTCCAGATGAGGTGCTCTTCCTGAAGCAGTGATCCTGTAGAAAGGTCTGGTAGCTCTGCTCCTCTGGGAATCCAGTAGGTAAGGGCTGCTTGCACTGTCCCACATACCAGCTTATATCCAGGTGAGAATGCTTGGCTCCTCCCCCTGGGCAGAGCATCTCACAATGGGATGAGGAGTTGTGAAGTGGGTCCTTGACGGCCCATTAAACAGAGATAATTCCTGGAGGGAGTTACCTGTGAGTCATGGGCCAGGCGTTGATGGGCCATTAGCAGAAGACACCCCAAAGGCAGGGGCTTGGGAAAACACTAGCCCACCTGGTTTCAACAGTTCATGAAGATGGTGATAGAATAAATACTTTGTGTACATCCTACACTGCAACCCAGGACACTCTTCTAGTATAAAACAAAGATTCTCTTCTTCTGTCTCCAAAATCATCTTCATCTCAAAACCTAAACAATTTCTTTGGGAGCAAAGAGCTTCATATCACTTTTAAGTAGAACCTTACATCCCCCCCTACAGCATTCACATGTTATGGGAAAAATAGTCCATTCTCCATTGTTTACTAGAGATGTCCAGCCAAATTAGGCCACTCCTCCTCCTCCTTTGTTCCAAATAGTCTTTTCACTCTCTCTTCACTGACTTCATTTTCATGCTGTGTCTTTTTATAGTTCAATCACTTTGTCTGTTCTCACTCTGGGAAGGGCTAGTGCTCTGGAAGTTCTATCTGCTGGTAGGAAAGAGTTAAAACTTGCCTGTTGTCCCTGCATTTCTTGCTTTCGAGTGTTTGAGTCTTTGCAGCAGCTTCTCACGCTGCTTCATGTAAACAATATTGTATTCTTAGAATTTATCTGTATGTTTTGCATTCTTGTTCTCTGAGAGAGAACTTGACTGATGGTCATATTGACCAATGGAGTCAGGAGGTTGTAACCTCCTTGGGCCAATCTTGGCCCTGTGTACAAAATGTATATAAGGTATTGGAGTCAGATAATAAAAGAGCCTTCCATGATTCACCAAGCTGCTGCCTGCCGTCCTCTGTGAAGGTCCGCTCCCATGTCGCAACGTGTTGCCCCTCTAAGGGCAGGGGTAACAAGTGGTGACCCCGGACGTGTGGGAACAGGGGTCTCCCGTCACAATGGTGACCCCTCTGTGTCTGGACTGCAGCTGGGTCACATCTACTGACCCTTTGTGTCTGAACGGCACATCTGGACACTGTCCGTGTCTGAACGGACTCCTGACGTGGGAGAACAGGTCACACTGGCGACCTCCGACTGCAAGAGAGACTGCACGTCAGGTGGACCTCTGTGCCCAGTGGGAGACTGTAGCTGCTCTGCCTGAGGTAATCGTGGTAAGAGATAATGATCTCTAAACCCTCCTCAGATGAGGAAATCCTCATGTTGGACCTTTGCCTTGAGGTCCTGAGGAGAGAAGAAGTCTCCTTTCCTGGAGATGCTCTCCAGAAATTGTTCTATTATGCTAGAACTCATGGGTTTTTTTGCAGCCTTGAAGAAGTTTTTTCTACAGCAGAGTGGAAGTCTTTGGGCGACTATCTGCTCCAGGTTTTCTTTGCAGATCGCAGTGTGAAGCTTTTGAAACTCATAGCAACCTGGAACAGGCTGGAGAAGGTGCTGCCTAAATTGCAGCTTTCCAGCTCTGAGGACCGCTCCAGCCCCATCGGGCTGAGTGCCAGGGAAGACGGTGGAGTCATTCCTCCTGTTCCTGCTCCGCAGAGGCGGGCAGGACAGCCGACTCCCCTTCCTCGGAAAGGCAGCAGCATGGCGGGAAGCCTGCCCATCCTCAGCGCACCAGCTGAGGCGGGCATGGGGTCTTCTGCAGAGCAGACCCCTTCCGCACCCATGTCTTATCGGCGCTGGAGTGTGGAAAACCTCAGGGCTTTGAAAGCCCCGTGGGACCGGAGAGATCAGCGCTCCCGAGTCTCGTGCCAAAAAAGTGGCGGTGGAGGCCAAAGATCGCTTCCCCCACTTCCCTCCCCCCCCTGTGCTTTCCTGGCCTTGGAAGCGCCGGGAGCGTTCTTGGATCGGGGGGGCCGAGTGTTTTTCGTGGACTGTCCACACTGTGGGGTGCCGGTGGAATGTTCCGTGTGGCAGGGCGGCGCGGGATTGCGCCGTCCTGGGGCGCCGGGCACAGCAGCCGTGCGCCCCCGTGGTGGGGACTTGCAGGGCGCACACAGGTCCGTGCAGTTTGGCGACAAGCTAAGTGCCCCGCCGAAGCGGGGGTGGAGACCTGCCCAGCCCGTGAGGGGCGGGACGGCTCCGAGAAGCAGCAGGGCCGGCCCGGGGCGGGCAATGCAGCCTGCCCAGCCCCCGTGGGGGGGGCATTCCCAAGGAGTGAAGGGGCCAGCCCAGGGCCACCCCGCACGGCCCCGGAGCGAGAAGAAACCCTCCAGCAGCAGCCAGGGCCGTCCTTGAGAAAGGGCGGGCCGGGCAGCGCGGCAGCCGCGGCTCCGCTTGGAAATGCAGGGCTGGGACACCCTCCCAGCCCCCCCGCTCCTCCCTGTGCCGATTGGGGCACTCCCCCCGCGCCTGTGGGGGCAGCGCTTGGCAAGCGGGACATGCCTCCTGCAGCGCTGCCATCTCCCCCCGTGCCGGGTCAGGGCCGCGCAAAGCGGGCAGCGGCCGCCGGTCCGAAAGCCGCGCCGAGGGACACGCCCCTCCCAGCACTGCGATTCCCCCCCGCGCCGAGCAGGAGCAGCGCGAGGGAGGCAGCTGCAGCCGATCTGTTCATTTTAAAGGGACGGCGCAATCACAAGCGGGTGTTCCCCCGCTGCAAGGGGTCCTGGGAAGCGGGATTCCCATCAGTCTCGGATGATGTCCCAACCGTGGCTGATGCTGTGGGCGGCCGTGGGTCGGCACGGTGCCCCCTGCAGGGCAGGGATGAATTCCCCAGCTCTGGAGGTGCGTTGAGACATGTTCTCACCCCTGTCCCTGTGGAGCACACAGGACAGGATTCAGAGGCCCATGATGCCTCGTCTAATGCTCAGACCAGCAAGAAACAAAGAAAGAGAGTCCAAAAAAGAGGAATCGCTCCTTTGTTTCTTTGTGGAAGGTGTGGACGGCCGAATCACATGGCAGATGTTTGCAAGGCAATCCATGTGAAAGGCCAACCTCTGTCAAACGGGCAGTGGGGTGCAAAAAAGAAGTGTGCTCGGATAGAAGAGTCTTCCCAGTCTCCACACCTGACAGAGGTCTGTTGGACAAGTTCAGTCCCACAAACACCTTTGCCTGTCAGAGTCCCTGAAGGGACCAGAATTGTTTAATTTGTGTTTGAGTTTTCTGTTCATAGGACAAAGAGTCGGTGGTGAGAAGGCAGTTGCTCTGAAGTTACTGAGCTGCCTGGATTTCACTGGACTGTTGCTCTGATCAGAGACTGTCCTGGAACAATTTGGAACGGACATTGCCATTTTTTCCTTTGCTGCTTGGTAGCTGGAATGGACTGTCTTTCAAGATCCATTCATCGCCCTTCGTGACTTGGTTTGGGAGCTGTTGGAACAGGATCATCTGGAATTTTCGACAAGTCCTGGGACGTTCCTGTGTTCTGCATCGAAACAGAACTCTGGGGACTGGAGTTTTTTTATAACACCTCCAAAAAGCCAATCCTCAATTGTGAATCTGAATGATTGTTTTCTGTGATTTATTTGTATCCTGCAGGTATCACTGGCTGATGAATGTCCAATTCCTTGCACGTTCTGGAATGGGTCATTTTTGCCCCATCTGCCACAAGGCGGCAAAAATATTGTTTGAAAAAGCAAACGATAAAAATATTTTTTTTTGTTTGAGCTAATTATTGCTCGATTTCAGCCGCAAAAATGGCAATCAATCATTTTTGTATGAGCTCATTGCTCGATTGATAAATGCAGGCAACAATGCTTGCGAATTTGATGGGTGCAGATATTTGTAAAATTCATACTCTCAGTATTATGGGAGGAATTTGAATGGAGCTTTGCAAGCAGTGTTTTTCTGCCAAATGCTCTGGAGCCATGAGCTGTTGCGAGTGGCAAAAATCCTTTGGATTTCTTTTTTGCGGCCCAAAGATATTCAGAAATTTAGTGCAAGGGCCCACTGTCTTTACAGATGATTTGGGAGGATGAGGTAGGCCAGTATTGCTTGGAAGGATGATTTTGAGGCCAAAGTTTTGGAAGCCCCTGAGGATGGGCAGCCCATTTGGTTGTATCGGGGCTGCTGTCATGGCATTTCCACAGTTATCCCAGAAACTTTTTCATTTAGTCACGGATTTAATTTCTGTGGTCGACTTGGCACACAGATGGGTTCTTATATTTAAAGGGAGTCAGCAATGTTGTTTGTTCCATTTGCTGAAGAACCTTTTGTTGTGCCACAGAGGCCTGGTTCTTCAAAACAAAAATGGGGAATGCAGGGTGAAACCCCGCAAATTTAATTTGCCAAGGCTTTGCATGCCATGGAGCACCTTACAGGTGCCAGAATTTCACTAACCCTGCAATGTGAAAAGCAAGAAACCGTGACCGAATGAAGGTCAACAGTGGAGGAACCGATGGTCCTCCCATGGGAACAGAAATTGAACTGTAGTTCATTTTCTTTTTTCCTTTTTTCTTTTTTTTAAGATAAAAAGGGTGAGATGTCGTCCCTGCATTTCTTGCTTTCGAGTGTTTGAGTCTTTGCAGCAGCTTCTCACGCTGCTTCATGTAAACAATATTGTATTCTTAGAATTTATCTGTATGTTTTGCATTCTTGTTCTCTGAGAGAGAACTTGACTGATGGTCATATTGACCAATGGAGTCAGGAGGTTGTAACCTCCTTGGGCCAATCTTGGCCCTGTGTACAAAATGTATATAAGGTATTGGAGTCAGATAATAAAAGAGCCTTCCATGATTCACCAAGCTGCTGCCTGCCGTCCTCTGTGAAGGTCCGCTCCCATGTCGCAACGTGTTGCCCCTCTAAGGGCAGGGGTAACACTTGCCCAGGTCTGTGGTGGTCATGTGATCTCTGTCAGGTGGCAGCCACAAAGTTTTCAAAGCCATGCCAATGGGGAAGGCTGGTGGATGCCTTCTTTTCTACCCCTCGATCTCATGGCGTGGGCCTCTCAGAGCTGCTCCCTGGGGCCCGAGGAAGGAAGGGAGGGGTGGGGAGAACAGGAGAACATCCCCTAAGCCAGCCCCTTTTTGCTGCCCACAATGTTACCTGGTGGCTCACTGGGAGTGAAGAGGGCAGCTTGAACACAGTCTCAGCTTTATATGGGTATTACCAAAAGTTGCATTCTGTTTTCTCAGTGGTCGAACCACATGCCAGTAGCCAAGAACTGGCCCCTGATAGCTCCCTGTCCTTTCCAAACAATTTTAAGGGTTCTGACAGGGCAATATTCCATATTCCTCTTTACTACAAACCAAACTGTGTTAACCCAAATCGCACAACAGGTTCTACAGAAATGTTTTTCTCTTGCATAATAGCATGCATCTGGCTTGCTCTAGGCATGACAACAGTCATGCACAGAAGTCATTGTGGAATGGATGGAATGGAGACATGTTGAATCTTCTGATATAAAGATGATTTCTTGCAAATGACATCATTACAGAAAAAAGCAGTTGATTTCGTCAGTCTAATTCTATATTTGAAAAGCTATTAGAACAAATTATGAACCATTCATTTAATAGCTCCCATCTAATCTGACAGAACAATTAGAAGGATAAAGTCATAAGTAAAAAATAAAGAAACGCTATGGAAAATGACATGAGGACAAAAAAAGCAATCTGTCAGACAAAAAACATGAATTAATGAAAAATAAGCAAATCATCAACCTTGTCTGGGTAGGTAGAAGATGTTGGAGTGAAAGAACTAAATGATTTTTGATTATTGTGTGGTGTTTTGGTCCTATAGTGGTAACCACCAATATTTTTATTTGAATTACAAGATATTGGAGATTTAGTTCTAAAAATTAGATATACAGATATTTACAGCAAACCTTCATATCTTTTAAACTAAGAAGGCAGCAATATTCCTCATTGTCCTGGTTCCAGTCCAGATCAGCAGGACAGGGAGAAGCCAAGACATTGTGTTATTCAATACCACATTGTGTCATTGCCAAGGGTGGGGAAAAGGGACTCTCGCTTCCAGTAGAGGGAGGTCCCTTTCCAGTGAAACAAAGTGTGGTAGGGTGGGGAACCTGTCAATCACTGTTCATTGTCTTGGGGTCTGTGGTGAGCATTTCTGCATGTCATTCTCTTTTTGTATACTTTTGATATTAATATTGTTGCTGCTACAGTTAGTTTTCTATCTCGTTGCTGTTTTCAGTAAATTTTTCTTATCTCCACCTGTGATGTCTGCCTTTTGTGCCTCCAATTCTCCTCTCCAGCCACCCACAGAGAGGGGGTGAAAGAGGGGGAAGGGGGAGCAAATGAGCAGCAGTCTGGTTTGAAAAGTCTCAGTAGGGGAACTGAATTGGGGAGTACCATTCTGTAATGGGTTGATGCTGGTTGGATGCCGGGCACCCACAAAAGCAAATTTCTCACTCCCCTCTGCAGTTGAACAGGGGATAGAAAATTTAACAAAGTGTTCATGGGTTGAGATAAGGACCAGGAGAGATCACTCATCAAATACCATCATGGGCAAAGCATGATAGCTTTAACTGGTGTCCAAGTCGGGTACAAAAGATTGAGATGACAACAGATCTGCCCAGAGCGGTTTGGAAACAAATTTGAACTAAGCATTTGTTGTATTGTGTATGGAGCTACTGGTCACAATGTTGCTTGGTGCTACAAATGGATGTGGGGGTTTAAATAAGTCCTTGCCTTTTGCCCAGGCCTCTGGCAACAGGCAGTAGCTTTACTGAGGTGGCCAGAACCCCAAAACCCACTCTCTTTCAGAAGTTCTTTAATAATGGCTGATTCGAAATTAATTATTTATTTAATAGACATAAAACTAACAAACATAAGACTTAAACTAATACTACATAGGAATAAACATAAAAAGAGTAACTACTAGTAGCTATATACAGCATGGGGTTAAAGGTATCTATTAATGTTACAGCTAGTGAAGAAATAATATAACTTAGGATTCAATGTATCTTGCTATCCAGTTGTTGGTGGGGTGCACATTGAGATCCTTTCCCTCAATCCCCAGGGAAGTAACCACAGATTTGCATCCAAACTCTGAGGAGAAGTCTTGGACACTTTCAGTGTATGTGTGTGTGTAGAAGGCTTCTGCCTCTGTGATAACCTGTGTGTCTTTTATAGTTTGTAAAACAGTGTCTCTCAGTCAAGAATATTTCATTTTCTCTTCCTACATCTGCTCTCTGTTGCTTCGCGTATCTGTCTCTCAGGCCAGCCCAGCGTTCGGCTGGACCACCCTGCTAGCTCTGATACGCCTCAACAGGACCTTTGCGTGGGTCTTTGGCTCTGCAGCACTTTTACCTTCGCTGTCACGGCCGTGGTTCGAAAGAGGGGACACTCTCGAGGCTCGAGGAACAAAGGTTTTATTCGGGGATCACAGGGGCAGTCCCTGGTCCCAGGCCCTGTGCCTCAGGAGAGTGACACAGGTCCTGGTCTGCAAGGGGTTTTTGTTCAACAGAAGTCTCAGGGATGGGTACAAGTTGTAAACCAATGAAACAAAGCAAGGTGGCTAATGCCAACTGCAATACACAAACATCAACAAATCAGGTAAATTGGGGTGGGGTCTCTGGGGGATCCACCAACCACTGGCCAACACCTCTCCTAAGGTCTTGGGCCTGGGAGATTGATGGACAGGAGGGGGGAGAAGATACATTGGGATGGGGGAAAAGACAATGGGAAGGCCAGTCTCCTGGCAGAGACTTAGGTTGTCTTGGAAACTCTTATCAACTTCTGATAAGAACATTCCAGGACAAGGGCTCTTATCTAGCTAGGGTTAAAGTCCAAGCCATGCTAAACTTATAACTAAAATCCTATAAAACAATTCCAGCATCCCAACACTCTCCAGACTAAGATGTTGATTCTTAGCTGGGGTCTGAGCCCTTTTGGCACCAGAGATGACCCCTTGCTGGGCCTTTCAGCCTGGATTATCTCTTTATGCACCATCGGGGGGGGGGGGGGGGGGGTAGACGTCCTGCCACATTTGGTCTGTTCATGTGGGTGTGGTACCTAACCCTGCATAAATTCCCATATGTGCTCCTCCTGGGGATCTTTTTCAGAGCAGGGAGAGGGATCAGGATTGCTTTGTTGCTGTACTGTGGGATATCAGTTTATGACATGATAACATCAAGAGCAATGAGGGTCATTTGGGATGTGTATTTACTGCTGCTCTCCTGCCCTTACCTCAGGCACTACCTTTGAGAGTCCATTAATAATCTTACCCAATCTGTGGGGTGAAAAGGGGAGGTTGATTTTCCCCAGCCTTTCGCCTCCTTTTCCTCCCTTAGGCCTTTTACAGCAGCTTTTGAGAATTTAGAATTTCCTTTGGATGTTAAGGAAAGCATGTTCTTGTTGCTAAATCTGACAGGTCTCCTCAGCAGGGTCTACACCATGTTTAGAGTTAAGAAAGATTTCTAGGGAGGTCATTCAGAGACATGTCCTGAGAATGTATAGTCATGAGTGGCAGGGAATGTGGGATGACATGGGCCAGTTTGGGGGGAAAATTGTCTGCTCCGATGGTTTGAAAGTTCACCCCTGAACAAATACAGAACCCTGATAAAGTGGCAGAATATTTGAAAGAAAAATACTGTGGTAACTTCAGAGAGGAGCAACTTATTGCAGTGTTGGGCCCTGGCTACTCTTTACTCAATACTGCTTGTCACTAGACAGCATCCTCGGGGGGAAGAGGAGGAAAGCAGACCAACAGGCACTGTGACCACTCAAACTGCAGCTAAATGAGAGGAACAACACATGCCAGTAGCAATTGCCCCTATACAGAAGAAGGAATCCAAGACCAAATCAGTTTGCTTAGTGAGAAATTAAGAGGAAGCAGTGCCCTAACAACAAGAGGAAGAGGCAGGTGGCCTGAAAAATATGAAAAAAAGATTTCAGTCTCCAGTCGGGTGAGCCCCTGGTGACCTGCCTGCTCAGATGCTGGGATATCATGGCCCATGATATGAAACTAGATGGTAGTGAAGCCAAGCAACTGGGATCCCTGTCCCAGGATGTGGAGATTGACAAGGGAATTGGGAAAAAGACAGAAATTGTCAGCCTCTGGAGGTGACTCCTGTCAAGTGTGAGGGAAAGGTATTCTCTCAAGGATGATCTAGGAATGTGCCCAAGCAGGTGGAATGCCATGGAGGAAAGGATACAGTACCTGAGAGAATTAGCTGTGCTGGAGGTAATCCATAGGGATTCAAATAACAAGTAATCCTCTGTAGACCCTGATGAGGTCCAATGCGCATAATCAATGTGGTGAAAGTTTGTACAGAGCACACCATCACCGTATGCCAACTCATTACCAGTGATGTCAATGAAAAAGGAGAACAAAGAGTGTTTCAGGTTACTACCCAACTCCAGCAATATGAAGATCATCTTTTTTCCTCTGCACCATCTTTGGAAAAACTGTTCATGATTGCAGACAGATTCAAAACACTCAAGCAAACTAGAGAGGAAATGTCCCATGCCCCACCAGTATGGACCAGAGTCTCTGATATTGGGAGCAAACACCACTCTGCTTGAGAGAGAGGACACACCACAAGGTAACCTGTGGCTTTACCTGCATGACCATGGAGAGAACATGAGGAAGTGGGATGGAAAACCTACCTCTGCTCTGGCAGCATGGGTACGTGATTTGAAAGGAAGGAAAAACCACTACAGGAAACTCTTCAAAGATAAATACTGCTCCAGTTTCCAGTGGGCAGGTCCTCAGACAGAAGGGCTGATGTTACTTCTGGTTGTCTTGAAGGGACCTCCAGTTGATATCTATAAGAAGTGAGCAACAAGTACCATGACCAGAATAAGAGGGGCCCTGCCTCCAGTCAGGTGTAGGAAAGGAACAATCAGATCTATTGGACTGTATGGATCCAATGGCCTGGCACAGCAGACCCACAAAAGTATAAGGCTGTAGTTGACACTGCCGCACAATGTACCCTGCTGCCATCAAGATATGTAGGGGCAGAAACCATCTTTATTTCTGGGGTGACAGGGGGATCCCAACAGCTGACTGTACTGGAAGATGAAGTGAGCCTGACTGGAAATGAATAGCAACCTCTTTGCCATTGTGACTGGCCCAGAGGGCCCATGCATCTTTGGCATAGATTACCTCAGGAGTGGGTATTTCAAGGACCCAAAAGGGCATAATTAAACTTTTGGGATAGCCGCTATGGAGACAGAGGAAATCAGACATCTGAATACCTTGCCTGGTCTCTCAGAGGACCCTTCTGCTGTGGGACTGCTGAGGGTCGAAGAACAACAGGTACAGATCGCTACCATAACAGTGCGTTGTTGGCAATACTGCACCAATTGGGACTCTGTGATCCCCATCCATGAGATGATTCATTAACTGGAGAGCCAGGGAGTGGTCATCAAGACTCACTCAGCCTTTTATTGTCCTATCTGGACAGTGTGTAAGTCCAATGGAGAGTGGAGATTGACAGAGGATTATCGTGGCCTGAACAAAGACATCATGACTCAGCTACTGTGCCGGACATGGTGGAACTTCAGTATGAACTGGAGTCCAAGGTGTTGGAGTCCAAGGTGTTGGAGTCCAGGACATCCCCTTGGATGACCTGGGACCCGGGAAAGGGAATTTGAGCCCTGGACAGGGGGGTGTGGAGCCAGTCCAGGGGGGTTTGGAGACCTTGGCACAGAGGCCAGGAAGACATTGAGTTTAATCTTAGCCCATGGGAGAAACTTCCAACACAAGGAGAGGAATTGCAAATCACCAGGAAGTGAAAATAGTAGTTTAGCACAGTAGAACATACAAAATTCAGTAGGTTTAGGATTTTTAGAATAGAGGTAAATGGGGGACAAGATGGTGGAATTTGGGTGGTACCTCGTGTCCCTCTCCTTCTTCCTCGTCCTCCATCTTCTGGGGTGGTGATGATATAAGGTAGTTAGAGTGGATTGGGTCAAAGCAGAAGTGACCTTTTTAGTGTAAGCACTAGGCATTGGTACAAAATAGTAAATAACCTACACGTAACTATCTGTATAAATGTAAGGTGACGTCCCATCAGTGGGCAGTCGCCTCATGTCTCAGCCATTGTCCGGACCTCGGCTGGGAGCGGAGAAAAAACTCTGTGATATCAAATAATAAACATCACAAAAAACCAGAAAACAGGGCCTTGAAGACTCCGCTTCTTTGTACCAACGTGACTCGGGGCTTTTAGAGGGCAAGGACTTTAAACAACCTGAATCTCGGGTGAGGAAACCAACCCGAGAATTGGCGTCCCTGGGTGCTTTCCAGTGGACACACCAAGCCCTCTGAAGCCAGGAAAACAGCCAGAGAAGACAGTGAGATTTTTGGCCAAAGCAGCTGACTTCAAATTCGCCTCAAACAGACAAACTCCAAGGGCCCTGGACTCGTCACCCTGAGATCTGCTGGTCGGTGATCAGGACATCCCCGGGACGAATTTGAGAACACCTGCACCCTGTTTCTCGTCTTTGGTAAGACCGGTCGAATTTAGAACACATGGGGGTGGGAATCTCCCAGGAACAGCTTAGGATCCTACCTACATTAAGGGTAATAGTGTCTGCACATCCTGCTGGCCTTTCTGAGAAGGAGCTTCAAGCTCTTCTTTTGTGGGTTCGGTGTAACTTTCGACATTGTGAAACCCATGTCATATTTGAGCCGGCATTTTGGCAAGAGGCAAATAGAGAGCTGTACAACAGAGCAACTTAGAAAGACAAAGCAGCTGCGAAGCTTTTGCCTGCAGGGAGAACCATGCTAGAGTCCATTAAACGTAACAGAAAGGTGGTTCCTCCTTCCTTACAACAGCGGAGGACTGCACAGGAGGGACAAAGCAAGGTTTTGTCTGCTGGGCAGCAGCCAACAGCGAGTTCTTCTGCCTCTCAGCAGCAGGCAGGTCCCGAATCTCCTAGTGGGGATATGGGAGGGAGGGGAGAGCCATCAGCTCACCCAGGTTGTAGCAGCAGGGGAAAGCCAGCAGCTTCCCTGAGATGGGGCACATGAAGCACAGCAACTTGTCTCGGTGCCTCAAACCCCAAAACCTAATTCCCCAAAGCCAGTCCCGAGAAAGCAAAAACTTGTACTTCATCCCAGCGATCAAGATAGAGACATGCTTTCTTTTGAGACATGTCCCCTGGACATGAGACAATTGCCCCAGGGGGGGAAACAGGGAGATTCAGAACAGATTCCACCGAGAAGCCTGTTTACCCCCCCCCCCCCCCAGACACCACATGAAATCGCTTTGCCACCTTTCCCTCCACCAGAGCAAGGACAGACACAACAGGGGGGAGGGGAATGTGCCAAACACCAGAACAGCAGGGAAAACAACCCCAAATTGCGTCAGCGGCAGGAGATAAGACTGCAGTGCATGCGCGCGAAAGCGATGCGAGTCAGTCACTCCGGGAACAATCACACGGAGGGCAGCGGGAAAACATACCATGTCAGGGGGGCGCGGATTGAGGGGAAAAACAACTCGCGGGTGACCGTCGGGATTTCGCGGACCGCGGGACTGGGACGGTGGGGGAAGAAAAGTCCATGCCGATAGCTGAGCACAGGGTGATGACGCAAGCTATGGGAAGCGAAGCGGACCAAGTTGCGTCCGCATGGCAAAGCGTGGGCAAAGAGCCAGAAAGGGCAGCGCAGGCGCAGGCACAGAGCCATGCACTGCAAACCCCAGAGGCGCTTGCGGTGGATGTTGGCGCAAGTGCGATGGGAGTGGGGTGGATCCCAAGCCGCAGTCTCGCTTTGGGCGGGGTAAACCCCGATGGCGAGCGGGACAGGGCGGTCTCTGGGGGCGGGTCGAGAGGGAACACCTCCCAGGGCGGTGCCGGGACGGTGCAAGCAAGATCGGAGCAGGCGGGGGTGGTGCAAGCAGGGATGGGGCGTGGCCAGGGCGGAGAGTTTCTCCAAGGGGCCGCCTCCTCACGGCAGCCACAGACCATGACCCCGCCCACGAGCGGCATCTTGATACCAGCACGGCAGGCGCTCAGTGATTCAGAATCAGCTAGCTCGTTCATATGCATGGGCACACGTCCAAAAATTATTACAGCAGTTCCCAGAGATCCAGAAACGTCTTTTGTCGGAGCTGATGGAACAGATCCCAGACAAAATACCTAGTGCCGGACAGGGTCCAGCTGTAGCGATGACAGCGCCACCTAGTGGCTGGACTGCACAATTACAGCAGCCACAGCAACTTCCATACTCAACCAGTCCAGCAACAGCGCCAGCTAGTGGCGGAATACCCACATTGCATCATTTTTTCCCAATTACATATAAGAAACAGATTTATTCTCCAAAGCAGCAATTTCAACTAGAAAAAATGGAGCCTTTGTTAACGTTAGAGGACCACGAAGCAGCTCAACTGCAACAACAAGCATCCGGCACAGATGAAAGCATGACTCATATTACTGCTTCACAAGGTATTCCTTTCAGATAAACAACAACAGCAACTGCAGATCCTTCATCTTAAGCTCCTTCAATTTTATTATCCTAAGATTTTATGAAGCAATTTCTCCTGCAATTTAAAGAAACAGCTTTGGAGCTCAACCCAGATTCAAACACTCAGTTCCCTCAAGTGTTCCTTTCACCAAAAGGGAATCAAGCTTCTCTTCAATCAACTGCACAGATGCCTTCTCCATTTATCCTCCGGTTACCTGATGGATCAACCCTCTCCTTTGGTAGTGCTGCACAGGGATCACGTGCTGCAAAGAAATCCCAGCTTCCTACTCCTCAATTAGGAGGAAAAGAAATCTCAAGAAGAGAAATATCCCTAAGGGATGAAGGGATCACATCTCAAGAAGATGGGAACAGACATCAAATACAAGCAGACTCCGGAATGACAGGAGCAGCATCAGCATGGAAATCACAGCAATTAATTCCATTTCTGGAAGATTCACAGATATCTGATGCACAGGTACCCATTGTACAGATTGGACTGAGATGAAGAAAAAAGCATTGAAAGAATTCAATTTAACAGGTGCAAGAAGTCTAGCATTCCCAGTGACATACGATGCACAAAGCCAGAATGCGAGATGGGAGTGATTGGATCATGATGTCATCAAAGAGTTGGTGAAAGCTGTTACACCTGCCCTTAGAGGGGCAACAAGTTGCGATGTGGGTGTGGACCCTCACAGAGGACAGCAGGCAGCAGCAGGGTCAAACATGGAAGGCTCTTTATTATCTGATTCCAATTCTACTTATACACATTATGTACAGTGGGCCAAGATTGGCCCAAGGAGGTTACAACCTCCTGACTCCATTGGTCACTATGACCATCAGTCAAATTCTCCTCTCAGAGAACAACTATGCAAAACATACAGATAAGTTCCAAGAATACAATATTGTTTACATGAAGCACCGTGAGAAAGCTGCTGCAAAGATTCAAACACTCGAAAGCAAGAAAGTCAGGGGCGACATCTCACCCTTTAACCTTTAAAAAAAAGAAAAAAGGAAAAAAGAAAATGAACTACAGTTCAATTTCTGTTCCCATGGGAGGACCATCGGTTCCTCCACTGTTGACCTTCATTCGGTCACGGTTTCTTGCTTTTCACATTGCAGGGTTAGTGAAATTCTGGCACCTGTAAGGTGCTCCATGGCATGCAAAGCCTTGGCAAATTAAATTTGTGGGGTTTCACCCTGCATTCCCCATTTTTGTTTTGAAGAACCAGGCCTCTGTGGCACAACAAAAGGTTCTTCAGCAAATGGAACAAACAACATTGCTGACTCCCTTTAAATATAAGAACCCATCTGTGTGCCAAGTCGACCACAGAAATTAAATCCGTGACTAAATGAAAAAGTTTCTGGGATAACTGTGGAAATGCCATGACAGCAGCCCCGATACAACCAAATGGGCTGCCCATCCTCAGGGGCTTCCAAAACTTTGGCCTCAAAATCATCCTTCCAAGCAATACTGGCCTACCTCATCCTCCCAAATCATCTGTAAAGACAGTGGGCCCTTGCACTAAATTTCTGAATATCTTTGGGCCGCAAAAAAGAAATCCAAAGGATTCTTGCCACTTGCAACAGCTCATGGCTCCAGAGCATTTGGCAGAAAAACACTGCTTGCAAAGCTCCATTCAAATTCCTCCCATAATACTGAGAGTATGAATTTTACAAATATCTGCACCCATCAAATTCGCAAGCATTGTTGCCTGCATTTATCAATCGAGCAATGAGCTCATACAAAAATGATTGATTGCCATTTTTGCGGCTGAAATCGAGCAATAATTAGCTCAAACAAAAAAAAATATTTTTATCGTTTGCTTTTTCAAACAATATTTTTGCCGCCTTGTGGCAGATGGGGCAAAAATGACCCATTCCAGAACGTGCAAGGAATTGGACATTCATCAGCCAGTGATACCTGCAGGATACAAATAAATCACAGAAAACAATCATTCAGATTCACAATTGAGGATTGGCTTTTTGGAGGTGTTATAAAAAAACTCCAGTCCCCAGAGTTCTGTTTCGATGCAGAACACAGGAACGTCCCAGGACTTGTCGAAAATTCCAGATGATCCTGTTCCAACAGCTCCCAAACCAAGTCACGAAGGGCGATGAATGGATCTTGAAAGACAGTCCATTCCAGCTACCAAGCAGCAAAGGAAAAAATGGCAATGTCCGTTCCAAATTGTTCCAGGACAGTCTCTGATCAGAGCAACAGTCCAGTGAAATCCAGGCAGCTCAGTATCTTCAGAGCAACTGCCTTCTCATTACTGACTCTTTGTCCTGTGAATAGAAACTCAACACAAATTAAACAATTCTGGTCCCTTCAGGAACTCTGACAGGCAAAGGTGTTTGTGGGACTGAACTTGTCCAACAGACCTCTGTCAGGTGTGGAGACTGGGAAGACTCTTCTATCCGAGCACACTTCTTTTTTGCACCCCACTGCCCGTTTGACAGAGGTTGGCCATTCACATGGATTGCCTTGCAAACATCTGCCATGTGATTCGGCCGTCCACACCTTCCACAAAGAAACAAAGGAGCGATTCCTCTTTTTTGGACTCTCTTTCTTTGTTTCTTGCTGGTCTGAGCATTAGACGAGGCATCATGGGCCTCTGAATCCTGTCCTGTGTGCTCCACAGGGACAGGGGTGAGAACATGTCTCAACGCACCTCCAGAGCTGGGGAATTCATCCCTGCCCTGCAGGGGGCACCGTGCCGACCCACAGCCGCCCACAGCATCATATTCGGTTGAGACATCATCCGAGAATGAGGGAGACTCGACACCCTAGGACCCTTTGCAGCGGGGGAACACCCACTTGTCACTGCCAGCGCCTTGCCGTCCCTTTAAAAGAAACAGCACAGAGCCGGCAGCTGCCTTCAGATCGGCGCCGGCAGTTGCCTCTGGATGGGTGGCAGCTGCCCCCACCGCGCTGCCCCGGCTCCGTGCCAGGGGGGATTGCAGTGCTGGGGGGGGCGTGACCCACTTGCCAAGCACTGCCCCCACCGGCGCCGGCGATTCGGGGAGAGCTAAGATCAGGGGGGAAGTGCCACGATCGGCACAGGGAGGAGGGGCGCCGGGAGGCTGTCCCAGCCCTGCATTCCCAAGCGGAGCAGCGGCTGCGGCTCCCGCGCTGCCCGGACACGGGGCCGCTCCGCCCCTTCTCGCAGGTGGGACCGGCCTGTGCGGGGTGCATTTCTCTCGCTCCGGGGCCGTGCCCTTTCTCGCGGGCTGGGTGGGCCCCCCTGCTGCTTCGGCGGGACACTTGGCTTCTGGCCAAACTGCACTGACCTGTGCGTACCGTGCAAGTCCCCGCCGCGAGGGTCCGGGGCTGCCCCTCCCGGTGCCCTGGAACGGCGCAACTCTGCACCGTCCTGCTGCATGGAATATCTTATCGACATTCCACAATGCGGGCAGCCCGCAAAAACCACCCTGCCCCCCTGATCCAAGAGCGCTCTCGGCGCTTCCAAGGCCAGGAAAGCACGGGGGTGGAGGAAGTGGAGGAGGTGATCTTTCGCCTCCACTGCCTCTTTTGCGTCACAGGACTCGGAGGGGGGTTTCCCTCGCGTCCCGCAGGGCTCTGGTTGGCCCTGCATTTTCCCACACTCCATCGCTGATGAGGCGTGGGTGGGGAAGGGGTCTGCTCTGCGGAAGACCACGTGCCCACATCAGCAGGTGTGCTGAGTGCAGGCAGGCCTTCTCCCAAGCTGCTGCGTTTCCGAGGAAGGGCGGTCGGCTGTCCCACCTGTCTCCGAGGGACAGGAACAGGAGGAATGACTCCACCGTCTTCCCTGGCACCCAGCCTGATGAGGCTGGAGCCGTCCTCAGAGCTGGAAGGCTGCAATTTAGGCAAAACCTCCTCCAACCTTTTCCAGGTCACTATGAGTTCAAATAGCTTTACACTGCGATCTGCAAAGAAAACCTGGAGCAAATGGTCACCCAGAGCCTCCCACTCTGCTGTAGAAAAAACTTTTTGAAGGCTGCAAAAAAACCCATTAGTTCTAGCATAATAGGACAAGTTCTGGAGAGCATCTCCAGGAAAGGAGACTTCTCTCCAGAGAACCTCAAGGCAAAGGTCCACCATGGGGGTTTCCTCATCTGAGGAGGGTTTAGAGATCATTATCTCTAACCATGATACCTCAGGCAGAGCAGCTGCAGTCTCTCACTGGGCAGAGAGGTCCACCCAACGTGCAGTCTCTCACGCAGTCAGAGGTCACCAGTGTGACCTGTTCTCCCACGTCAGGGGTCATCAAATGTTACCCATGCCCTTAGAGGAGCAACAAGTTGCGACGTGGGTGTGGACCCTCACAGAGGACAGCAGGCAGAAGCAGGGTCAAACATGGAAGGCTTCTTTATTATCTGACTCCAATTCTACTTATATACATTATGTACAGTGGGCCAAGATTGGCTCAAGGAGGTTACAACCTCCTGACTCCATTGGTCATTATGACCATCAGTCAAATTCTCCTCTCAGAAAACAACTATGCAAAACATACAGATAAGTTCTAAGAATACAATATTGTTTACATGAAGCACCGTGAGAAAGCTGCTGCAAAGGTTCAAACACTCGAAAGCAAGAAAGTCAGGGGTAACAGAAAGCCATCCGTGATAATGGATTGAGATCCCCATACTTCAAGCAGCTTTTGAAGGCAACATTCATTATATATGATCTAACGTCTTTTGATCTCAGATCCATCGCATCAATGATTCTTACAGATTCACAAGTCCTTATCTGGGAAGCGAAATGAAGAAGAGATCTTGAAGAGCCCAGGAGGAGATATTAAAGAGGACCAAATGCAGGCATCACTGTGGTGTAAATGGCAGGTGATCCACCAAATGATGACCCAGGTCTTCAAGAAAGAGATTTGCCACGAGAAGTGTTGACAAATATAAAAGAAGCAGCAAGAAAATCAATTGTGCAAATTCCACCAGCAGGAATTCCATAAAGCATTTACACAGAAATAAAGCATAGCTCATCAGAATCTTTTTCCTCATTCATTGATTGTCTCACACGAGCAATAGACAGGCAAGTCAATGATGAGGGAGCGAAGCCACATCTGCTTTGAAGTCTTCCTTTGTAAATGCCAATGCAGACTGCAAACGCATTATCAGTGCAATGCCAGGCCAGCCGTCCTTGGCAGAAATGTTGGAAGCATGCAGCAAAGTAGGAACACCACAGCATGTCGCATCCATTCAAGCAAGCATTTGGGGAGAACAAATGGAAAGAATCATCAAAGCCCAGACTGAAAACCTCAAAGAGGCTTTTGCAGCTCTTCGACAAAATAACTCCACAGCAGAAATGACAGGGAAATTTTCAGGAGCACAATGCTACAAGTGCGGCAAACAGGGACACCTCAAGTGAAACTGTCCAGAACATGCAAAAAATGCAAGTTCATCAGGTATTTGTCCAAGATTCAGAGGAGGAAAGCATCAGGCAAGCCATTGCCATGCCAAAACAGATGTAGATGGAAGACCTCTGCCTTTCTTGGGAAATTCCAAGAAGAGCCCGAATTGTCAACGGGCGACGACACAAGTGATGGTGATGACTCAGAACCAAATTCCACAAATGGGACAGTTGTCGGGGAACGTCAGTGCGATACCCTCAGCAGGACAATCTACAGGATCCCCAGTGATCCAGACTTGCTGCCACCAGGGGCACAATGTGACTTGGCAGCTTCCAAAATGACATGTTTCATGAATGAAAGTCATGCAGTGATACCCATAGGGGTCACTGGAACTTCATGGAAGAGCCAAGAACTTTTAATTATAGATAAAGACAGAAGTAGTATTTTAGGCTTCATCATTTATCCAACACTTGTTTGGGCAAACTGCAATGAAGAATTGACAGTCTTAGCCAAGTCTCTTTGACCACCGTTGGTCATTCCTGAGAACACTTCAACTGTCAAAGCCATTGCATTGCCATCTCACACCACGGAACAGGTCATGCCAGTGTTTCGTCAACAGGATTCCCCTTCGAGTG
The DNA here is from genome assembly GCF_965231275.1 of Zosterops lateralis. Taxonomy (NCBI): domain Eukaryota; kingdom Metazoa; phylum Chordata; class Aves; order Passeriformes; family Zosteropidae; genus Zosterops; species Zosterops lateralis. The sequence continues at coordinate 8,803,947 of NC_139801.1, forward strand.
AGCACATGGAGGTTCATGCCACATGGGTGAAACACCTAGGTCGAAATCGACCCATCATTACATGCTCCTTGACCTATGGCCAGAAGACAATCACTCTCGAAGGAATGCTTGACATAGGGGCATATGTCACACTGATTTCATATATTTTTTGGCCCAGAGAGTGGAGCCTGATTGCACCTTTAGCTCACTTTCAGGCATTGGAGGAAGTTCCGTTTGTCCGCAGAGTGAAAATGCAATTCTCATCTCAGGACCAGGAGAAAAGACAGCAATTATTCGTCCATTCATCATACAAAACCCATCACAGCATGGGGAAGCGACATTTTGGCACAATGAGGTGCGAGACTGGAATTGGATTTTTAGTGGGGGTCACTGTGGTGCTGCCCGTTTCCGAGAGAAAACACAAACCAACAGTGTCAGTTTATGCGGTGCTTTATTCAGGGCCCGGGGACCTGAGGACTAATGTCTCAAAGTCAGCGTCCCAAGTTGGTTACAAAAGATGCTTATCTTTTATACCTTTGTTACAAGTCTTACTTCATCAGCCTACATGCAGTTTCCTACGTACTTTACTTTATTCATCTTACAGGTAACCTTTCTAAAGGCTATAACTTTTGCATGCTTGCTCTAGCTAAAATAAAGGTTAATTCTCTAAGCTTAACTCCCACCATAGAAAACATTTTATTGGTAACCATGTAATCATATTTCACAAGTAATTTGTATACCTATATGTACTACATGCTCTATTAAGTCCTTTAAACGTTGTTCCTTACATCAGCAGATTCTCAGGCCTCATTTCTCAGGTTTGGTTCCCATGGGCCTGCACAGGGACCAACTCCTTAGCCTAACTACTGCTAATGGAGGCCTTATTGCAACAACTCCCCCCTTTTGAGCATTCTTCAACCAGTTGCAAGGATGCTCAATTCTCCTCTTCATGCAACAGTCTCTATATAAGATGGTGGTGGAGTAATTCTTGTCATGACTTCATTTCGGGTCATGGCCTTCATGACTCTTCTCGTATGCATCCTTTCCCTAAAGATCATTCCTAAGAAACAACGATATGCTACAAAAATAATCACAACCAAGATTATAATCATTATTACATATTGAATGACAGAGGATATCCAACCAGAAACCTGGATCCCTAAAGAGCTAAATATTGCTCCAATCCAATTGTGTTCAGCATCTTCTTTGGTTTCCTGTATCTTAGACTCTATATCATCCAATTGACTTATGTCTTTTTCTACTTCCTTTGTAACGTTTGGGATATGGATACAGCAATGATCTGTTCTATCATGTAAGTACCCGCAGACACCATGTTCCTTTAATAACAACATATCCAATGCCATTCGATTCTGTATAGCCATCCTACTAGTTGCTTGTAGCTGCAAATTCAAATCCTTAAACCCCTTTTTAGTGGCTGATGCTAATCTCTCAGTTTGTCCCAAAAGCCGGTAGAGCATTTCCCTATTTCTATAGGTCGATATGGGAGCAAATAATGATTCTAACATCCAACCCAATTTGACCCCTCCTGATGGTTCATGCCACTCATCTTCTGGATCTATTCCCTCCATGACCTCTCTTTTATTCTTCCTTCCTATGTCCAAATCTGTCAATCTTGATTGTTTCCAGAATGGGCATAATGTGGGCACTCCCAACATTCTTTGGGTCACCAATCCATCTATAGGTATATGTGTGGTCCACATTCCATGTCCCATGACCCATACTAAATTCCCTGGACTCCTTATGGTAGTAGTTTTGCAATTCACCTGCTTTTGTCCTTTTAATTCTCCTTTTATAGAGTGGTTGTATCTTTTACATTCATATCTCCATTTCAGCAAAATCTTCACTGGTACCAGCCCTATCTGCTCTCCTGGTGTATCACACGTAATTACCCTTGTGCAATTCCATGACTCTACTTTCTCTGTCATTTTCCTATGACTTGTTTCTGCTGTTAGGACATGGGCATGTGTCTGGTTCTTTCTACCAGTCCATTGTATACACCATCCAATTTTCCCCAGATAACTATATGTTTCCAGCAAGCTTGGCCCCCAGATTGCTTGCCATGTAGTCCACTCTTCCTTGCCATCCTGGCAAACCACTTCATAGTAATATTTTGTAGTGGGCATTTTATGCAATTGTACCTCATCATATTCACACCATCCTACATTTTTGAATCGTCCAATCGTGATGAATTTGGAATTGGGTAAGGCTTCACAATCCCCTCTGCTTCCAGGTGATGACCACTGTTTGCGGAGAGTTGTTGTTTTAACTGTCCACTCAGTACGATTATGCAACTCTTTCCTGCATTCTTTTGTCCCATTTCTGGTGATCGAAGGCATTTCAGTGATAGGAATAATTCCCCAGGGTATGGGATCCCCTGCTGCATGGGGTAAAGGTAGACAAGCAGTTATGGATGACACATTCTGAGTTTTTCCAAAGTCTCGTATCAGTCCTACTACCAGATTTTCCTGTTTAGAGTTTCTTGGTAACCCTACCTCATTATCTACCTGCCGAGTCACTCTCATCTCATCTAGGTACATCGTCGTTCTTGCATGTGCCAACCAATCATCCTGTGCTATCCAACACCAGTAAATGCCTTCATCTTTTCCTGGCTGCGCATTCCTTACTATCAGGATAATTGATTCTCCTAATCTTCTTTCTATCTGATACTTCCCTCCAGATGTTAAATTTTTCCCAAACCACCATCCATACTCGGAAAAATGCTGGCCTTCTTTAACTTCACAAGTAAAAATCACATCCTTCCCTTTGGTCACTTGATATTCTCCATGTTGGGCCTTAATTTCAGAGCCTAAGTGGGCCCTTGCCTCCACCTTTCGTAACCCAAAATTCCCTTTCCCTCCACAAGACACTATGCACAGATATATATACCTTCTGTCTCTCCTATCTTTGGATCAGTATAATTCAGCCACCCCTTCCCATAAGTTCCCAGAGTCCACCAACTTATATTCCCCAGCTGTCTTTCCCATTGCTGATGTTTATTCTGTTTCCACCATTTGACTTGGATATCCTGATAACATTTCTTTTCCAATTTGAAGGTACAATTTATTCTCAAAGGAGGTCCGTCCCACATATCCACCTGAGTTGAGACTGGAGTTACATTTACAGCTACAGTTTCTCCACTTATTTTCCCAGTATCCCATGGTAAAACTTTCAATTTGAAACTCCCATAATCAAAACTCTCTCTTATCCAGACTATGCAACGATAAACGTCGCTGTCATTGTGACATTGGATAGTTGCAAGGTGGTATTTCCTTTTTGCTCATCCTCATCCCAAACCATAGTTATACCTGTATGAATTTGTTCTGCCCCTTGTCTCCTCCACTTTATATTGATTTCTTCGGATCCAACTTTCTGGTTGTCCGTGAACAGACAGGTCATAGACACATTCATTCCTTCCATCATCACTATTTTGGGTTCAAGTTCTGTAATAACTAAATATTCATTGGTTAAAGGTAATAAACAGATCAGCAAGAACCCAACTGTCAGAATCCAACCTTGGGCCGGAACACCATTCGAGTGGGGGTTAACGGTTGAACTTCCCAATGGGTCGGCACCTTCTTGACTCGGGTGTAATGTATCCAATTGTCGATCCCCTCGACTTTTACTGCTGTGAAGGTGGTCATGATCACTTGTCGCGGGCCTTCCCATGTTTCTTTCAGGGGGTCTGTGTTCCAATTCTTCACATAGACCTGGTCTCCCGGCTGGATGTCATGGACAGGATTTTCCAGCGGCAGGGGTCTGTTCCATTGCAGGGCTCCTTTTAGGGCAGTAAGTACCTTATTCAGAGACAACACATAATTAAAAAGCACATCATTCCCTACTACATGAGGATCTCTCTTTAATACTGTAGCATGATATGGTCTGCCATACAGTATCTCGTATGGACTTACTCCTATCCTCTCCCGGGGTTTAATCCTAATTCTTAACAAGGCTAATGGTAAGGCCTGAGGCCACTGGAATTTGGCCTCCTGACAGATTTTCTTAATCTGTCCTTTCAGGGTTTGATTCATCCTCTCTACTTGCCCGCTGGATTGAGGCCGCCATGGGGTATGCAAATTCCAGGTAACATCTAACAGTCGGGCGACTGTCTGTACCACTCCTGCCACAAAATGAGGTCCCCTGTCAGAAGAGATCCCTAATGGAACCCCAAATCTCGGAATGATTTCTCTCATTAATGTTTTCACTACTTCTTTGGCCTGATTAGTTCTGCAAGGGAAAGCCTCTGGCCATCCCGAAAACGTGCAGACATACACCAGCAGATACTTGTATCCTTGTGATCGGGGCAATTCGGAAAAATCTATCTGCCAATAATCTCCTGGCTCTGCTCCTACCTGTAATTTCCCTAGTTGTATCTGCTTCCTCACTATTGGATTATTTTTAAGGCACACTGGGCACATGGCATTCACTCGTTTAGCCATTGTTAACATCTGGTTAGAGATAATTTCCCTCTTCAGAAATTTTACCAATACCTCTGCTCCCCAGTGGCATTTATTATGCTCAGTTTCTAAAATCACCTTCATCAATTTGGTAGGGACCACTACTTGGCCAGTCCCAGTCACATACCATCCCATTGCATTCTTCTGGGCCTGGACCAGTTGTGCCAATTTCTCATCCTCAGCGGAATAACTGGGGTTTTGTCCCATATAAGGTTGTACTGGTCCTACCTTTGTTGGAATCAGCACCATTTCAGTCCAGGCCTTTCTAGCAGCTTTTTGTGCGATTAAATCAGCCAGCCGATTCCCTCGAAAAATCTTTCCCTCATCTCTCTGGTGTCCTTTCACATGCATCACAGCCACTTCCACTGGCTTATACACAGCTTCCAGTAGCAGCAGGATCTCATTCCGATGTCGAATGGATGTCCCCTGTGAACTTAACAGTCCTCTCTCTTTCCATAAAGCCCCATGTACGTGCAGAACTCCAAATGCATATTTTGAATCTGTCCATATATTTACCTTTTCCCCCCTGCTCAGGACCAGGGCTCTGGTTAATGCTATAATTTCAGCCTTCTGTGCAGATGTTCCTGGAGTGAGGGCCTTAGCTTCCACCACCTGCGTGAGGGTCACCACCGCATACCCGGCATACCTGGTTCCATTCTCTACGAAGCTGGATCCATCAGTATACAGTTCCCAGTCTGGCACCTCCAGGGGCACATCTCTCAGGTCTGGTCGGCTAGCGTATACCTGTTCGATGATTTCCACACAGTCATGTGTTAATTCGCCCTCATTCTGCTCACTGCGGAGGAACTCTGCTGGATTGATGCAATTAGTCACTTTGAGCTCAACATCATCCTGTTCTCTGAGCAATGCTTGGTATTGTAACAATCTGCTAGAGGACATCCAATGCCCCCCTTTTTGTTCCAAAACTGCCAGTACCATATGGGGCACAAACACCTCCATCTTTCTCCCCAGAGTCAATTTTCGGGCCTCCTGGATCAGTATTACTGTGGCTGACACTGCCCGCAAGCATGCCGGCCATCCTGCGCTCACAGTGTCCAGTTGTTTAGAGAAATACCCAACAGGCCTCTTCCACGATCCGAGGGTTTGGGTTAGTACGCCCAGGGCTAGTCGCTGCCTCTCATTGACGTATAGCTGAAAGTCTTTATTTAAATCTGGTAGGCCGAGTGCAGGTGCCTCTTTCAAGACCCGTTTCAGATCTAGGAAGGCCTTCTCCTGTGGTTTGTTCCACTGCAGTTGAGACTCCTTTAAAGCTTCATAAAGGGGTTTAGCCATTAGCCCAAAGTTTGGTATCCAGAGTCTACACCAACCCACTATTCCTAAAAAGGATCTTAGTTCTTGGTGGTTTCGGGGTGTGGGTATTGCACAGATAGCTTCAACTCTATTGATTCCCAATTTCCTTACCCCCTTTGAGATTTCACAGCCTAGGTATATCACACTCTCTTGGACTAATTGGGCCTTTTCCTTCGAAACCCGATATCCTCCTTGTCCCAGCATATTCAACAGTTCTATGGTTAGGGTTAAACAGACCTCCCGTTGTTCTGTAGCCAGAAAGATGTCGTCCACATACTGGAGGAGAACGTAAGAGAAGGGTGATTCTCTTACCTGAGTCGTCTTCCATTCCTCCAGCTCTTTGGCTAATTGATTTCCAAAAATTGTAGGAGTATTCTTAAATCCTTGGGGAAGTCGTGTCCAAGTGAGCTGCCTTTTTCGTCCGGTATCCGGATTTTCCCATTCGAAGGCAAAATATTTCCTACTTTCTAATGCCAGTGGGATGCAGAAGAAGGCATCTTTTAAATCGATAACTGTAAACCATTGGAATTTCTCTGACACAGATGTTAACAAAGTATACGGGTTGGCCACCACCGGGTGAATGTCTTTGACAATGTTATTTATTGCCCTTAAATCCTGTACTAGTCTATACTTACCATTTGACTTCCTTACGGGAAAAATAGGGGTGTTGAATTCAGATTCACATTCCTGTAGTATCCCTAGCGTAATGAACTGAGCGATTAAAGGGGCTACCCCTTTCCGGGCTTCCAACTTTATAGGGTACTGTTTCACCCTAACAGGTTGTGCTTCCTCCTTTAATTCAATTACCACTGGCTGGGCTGCTTTGGATTTTGCTGGGACTCCTGTTTCCCAAACCCAAGGTACTACTGCCTGTTCTATTTCCTCTGGGACGGGGGTAGGTTCAACTTCTTTAAATACAAATAATTTGGACAATTGTTCATCTGGTATTTCCAGTTTAACTCTTCCTTTTTCAAATATTATTTTTACATTTAATTGTGACAATAGGTCCCTTCCAAGAAGAGACTCTGGACAGTTAGGTAAATATAAAAACTGATGATCAAACGCCTTCCCTCCAAATTTAATATCTAGGGGCTGTAAGAAGGCCCTCTCTTCCATTTTTCCCATAGCCCCCACAACTTGAATTTTAGTATCACTTAATGGTCCTAATTTTGTGTTTAATGCTGAATGTGTTGCTCCAGTGTCCACTCTTAATTCATGTTCCTGTCCTCCAATTTCTAAAGTTACCTTGAGATCCTGGTCTAGTCAGCTCTGATTCTGATAGTTTCCTAAAACAAATGCTTGAGCAACATCTGCTGTCCCTGAAGCAAAAGTTCCCATATTTCCCATAGTAGTTGCTCCGTTCCCCATTCCCAATCTCACTGGACATTCGTTTTTCCAATGCCCCATCTGCTTACAAAAGGCACATTGATTAATATCCAACCTTCTCTGGATCCCAAACATATTCCCAGCTCCCTCTCTTCCCTGACTTTGCAGAATTCTCCCGTGACTGATACCTCCTCTCCCTCTTCCCTGCCCCCTTCTAGTCTCACCCCCCACCGCCTGCTGTAGTACTGCTAACATGCCAGACTGTTGCCTTTTCACTGTTTCCTTTTCCCTATTATTATACACTTTCCAAGCAACTTCCAACATCTTCTCTAAATTCCTCGTGTCCTCCCCTTCTAATTTCTGTAACTTCTTTCTAATGTCTTCCTGCGACTGCCCCATAAAAATCAAAGCCAATTGTAATTTTCCTGATTCTCCTTCCACTTCCAAATTAGTCTATTTCCTGGCTGTCTCTTTCAGCCGTTCTAAAAATGCAGAAGGAGATTCATTTTTATCTTGTCTTACAGAATATAATTTAGACCAATTTAAGGTTTTAGGTATTCCAGTCCTAACTCCCTCAATCAGCAACTCTTGGTAGTCTCTAAGCCTTTTCCAACTCCTATTTGTGTTCGGGTCCCACCAGGATCCTCTCTTGGCACCAGATCATTCAAAGTTCTCTCAGCCAGCTGCAACCGCACCATTTCCCTAGCTTTCTCCGTCATGACTCGTAATACCATCTCCTTTTCAGTGGAGTCCATTAATGTATCCAGTAAAACTTGTAAATCATTCCAATCCGGATTCTGAGTTTTTATCACCATTTTAACCACACGAGCCACTCTTTCTGGGTCCTCCCGATACGACCCGGCTGACTGCTTCCAGATCATCAAATTGCCTGGGGAAAATGGGACTTTAATCACTACTTTCTCTCCTTGCGCCCCCATCGCTTCCTTCAATGGGGCCATCAATTGAGGCTCCTCCCAACCCTTTCTCCCTTTTCTAGTTTTTTCAGCTAAGGGAGTTCTCGGCTTCTCCTTCACCTTTCTCGCAGGTGACTCTTGAGTATCACTTTTCCCCGAGTCCCAGGAAACCACTTTCCCCCCCCCCCCCCCCACATTCTGCTCCATCCTTTTCTTCAGAGGATTCTAAAGGGGGGGCACTAGGGGATACAAGCAACGAAATGTCTTTTTCTGTACTTATTAACTTACTAATACACTCATCACATTTACTTCTATTTTTACATCCTAAGCAACCATCTCCATTCTCTGTCTTTTGCAAGATCATAATTCCACACTCCTTTTGCCACTCTGGTTTGTTTTTGAGAGCATAAAACAAATCAAGATAAGGTATTTCATCCCATTTCTCATTATTCTGTAAAAAGCACATCAGAGGGGTTATAACATCAGAGTTAACAGATCCATTCAAAGGCCACTCTGGGCCACCAGTTTCATACAGTGGCCATCGATGATTACAATAATCAATCATTTTACTTTTATGTAACTCTTGGTGGAATCCTTCCTTTTTCCACCTTCCTAGTAAACATCCCAAGGGGGAATTCCCTGGGACCTTATCATTAGATTGTACCAAAGTCTTAAAGGTTTTAAACGGCATCATCTCTTTTTTTTTTTTTTTTTCTTTTTTTTCTCTTTTTCTTTTTTTTTCTTTTTTTTTTGTACACTTTAAGTTGCTCACACACACACACACACACCAATACTAATACTAATACCAATACCAATACCAGTACCAATACCAATACCAATACCAATACCAATACCAATCTTGCCACTTCTCGTCGCCGCGAGGGGCAAGTGCCGAGCCTGCGAGGCTTTCGCCTCGTCTGACGGTCGGCGCCTAGGCTTCCCAGACCTTAGACGTCTTTAGCCCAACCCTGCGGAAATCGCCGTCCCGTCTTATTAGGCAGGCACCCAAACCTAAAAGAATAAAGCACCTTTGGGCTTACCTTCTCACAGTTGTCCGTCAGGCGCGGGGTCAGGCGCGGGTCGATGACTCCCCAGAAATCACCTGGTGCCGGCGTGGAGTTGATCAGCTCGCGAACCACCCCAGCCACTTCCGGAGGCCTTCCGCGGTCGCCAGAACACTGCTGCCCATTCCCGAGAGAAAACACAAACCAACAGAGTGTCAGTTTATGCGGTGCTTTATTCAGGGCCCGGGGACCTGAGGACTAATGTCTCAAAGTCAGGGTCCCGACTTGGTTACAAAAGATGCTTATCTTTTATACCTTTGTTACAAGTCTTACTTCATCAGCCTACGTGCAGTCTCCTACGTATTTTACTTTATTCATCTTACAGGTAACCTTTCTAAAGGCTATAAATTTCGCACGCTTGCTCTAGCTAAAATAAAGGTTAATTCTCTAAGCTTAACTCCCACCATAGAAAACATTTTATTGGTAACCATCTAATCATATTTCACAAGTAATTTGTATACCTATATGTACTACATGCTCTACTAAGTCCTTTAAACGTTGTTCCTTACATCAGCAGATTCTCAGGCCTCATTTCTCAGGTTTGGTTCCCATGGGCCTGCACAGGGACCAACTCCTTAGCCTAACTACTGCTAACGGAGGCCTTATGGCAACAGTGGCACTCACCACTTTGAAACTGACCTGGAAAACAGATGACCCTGTCTGGGTGGATCAGTGGCCTCTTGAGCAGAAGAAGTTGAGTGCACTTAAACTTTTAGTTAAAGAACAGCTGGAAAAGGGACACATCAAACCAACCAATAGTCCCTGGAATTCTCCAGTGTTTGTGATCCGCAAGAAAGTCTCAGGTTCATGGAGATTGCTTCATGATCTCAGAAAGATCAATGAGGTCATTGAGGAAATGGGTTCACTTCAATTAGGACTTCCAGCTCTCTCAATGATTCCGAGAGATTGGCCACTTCTTATCATCGATCTCAAGGATTGTTTCTTCAACATTTCACTTCATCCAGATGATGCTCCTCGATTTGCATTCTCCATCCCAAGCATCAACAGACAAGAACCTCTGGAAATATACCATTGGGTGGTTCTGCCCCATGGACTCAAAAATTCTCCAACGATTTGCCAATGGTTCGTGGCACGAGCTTTGTCTCCAGCGCGGAAAAAATATCCAGAGGCAAGAATCATTCATTACATGGATGATCTGCCCATCACAGCATCGACACAACAGGAGCTGCAGAAAGCTCGTGACTGCGTGATTGCAGAAGTGCAAAATGCAGGATTGGAAATTTCTACTTCGAAAATTCAAGAAGTTGCACCTTGGAAGTACTTAGGATGGAGGATCTCAGAACAGACCATAAGACCTCAGAAAATTCAAATCAAAGCAGAAGTCAACAATCTGCACGACTTGCAATAGCTCTTGAGAGAAATCAACTGGATGAGATCAGTCTTGGGAATCACAAACTACGAACTTACATCATTGTTCAACCTTTTGAAAGGAGACTGCAATATAAAGTCTCCCAGAACTCTCATGCCAGAGGCTCAGAAAGCCCTCGAGAGGATTGCTGAAGCTCTCCAACAGAGACAGGCACATCATTTTGTAGAATCATTACCGTTCTTTCTTGCAGTGCTGGGGGAAAAAATACAACTGTATGGTTTGATTTTTCAATGGGATGCGTCTCACACAGACCCATTGCTGATTTTAGAATGGATCTTTTTATCTTACAGGTCTCCAAGAACAATTCTCACAAGTCTGGAAATGACAGCTCAGATCATCATCAAAGCTAGGTCCAGACTGCTGACAATGGCAGGCAAAGATTTTACAACAATTTACCTGACTTTGAAAGAAGATTATTTTGATTGGGCATTGCAAAAGTCAGAAGACTTGCAAATTGCATTGTTAGACTATCCTGGCACTTGTACAATTCACTTTCCAAGCCACAAATTGTTGAAAGCAAAAATATGTTTTAGAGAAAAGCCAAAAATAAGTGAGGTGCCGTTGGATGCAATAGCCATATTTACTGACGGCTCAGGAAAAACTCACAAATCAGTAATCGCATGGCAAAATGTAACAACAGGAAAGTGGGAATCAAACATAGAAACAGTGCAAGGTTCACCACAGATAGTGGAGTTGGCAGCAGTGGTTCGAGTTTTTGAACTGTTTTCTCAACCTCTCAATCCGATCACAGATTCAGCTTATGTAGCAAATGTGGTCAGAAGGCTTGAAGATTCACTTTTGAAGGAAGTTGATAATGAAGATCTGCATTCATACTTACTTTGTATGAGGACTCTATTACAAGAGGGAAAACATGAATGTTTTGTCTCTCACATTAGAGCACACTCTTCTCTTCCAGGATTCTTAGCAGAAGGCAATGCACACACGGACGAATTGGCCATGTCAATTTCAAATGCTTTGCTGAACATCTTCGAGCAGGCAAAGTTGAGTCATGCATTTTTTCATCAGAATGCTTAGGCATTGATGGAAACCTTTTGCATTTCCAAAAGCCAGGCAAATGAAATCATCAGTACTTGCCCAGACTCCCAGACTGTCAGAGTGTACAGCCTCCTGCATCCATGGGAGCAGTCAATCCAAGAGGGTTGCACAGTCTGCAATTGTGGCAGACAGATGTCACCAAATACCCATCTTTCGGTAAAGTCAAAAATATCCATGTTTCAGTAGATACATTTCCAGGTGCGATTTTTGCATCGTTGCACACAGGCGAGATGGCACAATACACTTGTCAACATTTTTTACAAGCGTTTGCATCATTAGATTTGCTGCAAGAAATCAAAACAGAAAATGGTCCAACCTACAGAGGGAAAGTGCTTGACAAATTTCTGAAAAGGTGGGGCGTCCATCACACTTTTGGTATCGCACATTCTCCAACAGGTCAAGCAATCATTGAAAAGACACACCAAACACTGAAAGCCCTTTTGGAAAAACAGAAAAAGAGGGAGGCAGATGCAACACCACACATGCGCTTGAATAAAGCCTTGTATGTGTTGAATTTTCTAAATGGCTCTTTTACAGAGCCCAATCTGCCAATCATCAGACACTTTTCAGATAGTAAAAAAGCAAAACTAAAGGGGAATCCTTTGGTTTTGGTCAGGAACCCAGACACAGGAGAGATTGAAGGACCATTCAAATTAGTAACTTGGGGCAAGGGTTATGCTTGTGTCTCCACAGGTGTTGTGGTTTGAAAGCAAAACAAGTGAGAGGCTCCAAGTCAGAAATATAATTTAATAAGAAAAAAAAGGTAAAAAGGTAAAAATAAAACAAAATAAAATAAATGCAATAACACAACGGACCACTGACAGAGTCAGAATACAACCTGAGCAGGATGGTGGAAGCAGTCCAGGTGAGGTGCTCTTCCTGAAGCAGTGATCCTGTAGAAAGGCCTGGTAGCTCTGGTCCTCTGGGAATCCAGTGGGTCAGGGCTGCTTGCACTGTCCCACATACCAGCTTATATCCAGGTGAGAATGCTTGGCTCCTCCCCCTGGGCAGAGCATCTCACAATGGGATGAGGAGTTGTGAAGTGGGTCCTTGATGGCCCATTAAACAGAGATAATTCCTGGAGGGAGTTACCTGTGAGTCATGGGCCAGGCGTTGATGGGCCATTAGCAGAAGACACCCCAAAGGCAGGGGCTTGGGAAAACACTAGCCCACCTGGTTTCAACAGTTCATGAAGATGGTGATAGAATAAATACTTTGTGTACATCCTACACTGCAACCCAGGACATTTGAATAAAGAGGAGACTTATAACTACACTCAAAATTTTTAATTCAATTTTCTTCCACCAGGCATCCTTTAGGGGCTTAAAATTGTTCCACCAATTGATATTGATTAAGGGTGTCCACTTTTTGGTAGTTACATATGTAACTTTTCTTTTTCTTTTGGAATTATTTTTTGGGTTACTCTCTTTTTATTTTCTGTTCTAGAGCAGCACTTTGATGAATTAAACTTCTTACAGATGCTACCTTCATTTGCTAGCAAATAGTCTACGACTAATTTTATTTGGTTTACTTCTGCTCTTGTTTGGTCTATCTGATGGCTCATATGATCTAGGGCTAGGACTGTTTTATTTGCTATCACTTTTAATATTACCTGCGATTGGATAATCTGGTTTAACATATAAATGAGGGTTTTGTACTTCCAAGACTTATCTTGTACCCAGGTGGTTGACTTGTATGTTTTTATGATTTTTTCTGGGGTCCAAACTCTACTTGTCGAAGTTTGAGAATTGTTCATATCAATCACAGTTTGGTTTTGTTTTGTCATTTCTTGCCCAATTTTTGGGGCTTTCCTTGAGGTGATTTTGGTGTTGAAAGGAATCCAATTTTGGGCCACATCTTTGACTACTAGGGACTTTTTGTAACTAATTCTTTTTTATCAAACCAATAAACAAGCGTTTATTGAGGGGTTTGCCTATTTTAGGGTTTTTTTGTTGTTTGTGGTTTTTCTTCTATGAGGTTTATAACTTTTTCTAAAATACCTATTTCTTTTAGTCAAAAACATTCTCTTACAGAGCACACTTCAATCAGGCATTGCTCAAAGGTGGCAGTATTTTTTGTGATTCAATATTGTTTTCTCTCTTCTTGACAGGTTGAGAGTTGGAAGTCAGCAAAGCAAGTGGGGTTTGCATTGGTATAAACTCTGATTGAGGACTGCGAGTTCTCCCCATCATAGATGGGGGAATATCCTTTTCAACCAGCTCTATGAGAGATTTCTAAATTTTTGATTCTTTTAATAGGTATTGGTAGTAACTCCCCAATAATTTATACTAATTTTAAACAACAATCAATCCCATAACTTCTGTGATTGATATGCGCTCCCAATAAGAACATTACAATTTTAACAACAAATTCTTGATAATAATTTCACAACAATATCAATACAAACAGTAATCCAAAACTGTCCTGTATGTAGTATCTGATTATATAGTTCTTTCTTCACTGAGTTTTTGGTTTCTTCTTGAGGGTTATTTTTAAAGGGTCTGAATGTGAAATAACAGTCCACTGGGGATGATTTCTTGGAAGGTTTGGGCTTGACAGATTGTTCGCAGGTGGCACTGGTCCTTTTACTCGGGTAACATGGGTCCAACCTTTTTCTTGTGTTCCGACTGCGGTACGGGTAGTTAGCAGCACCTGGAAATGACCTTCATATTTTGGGGTCAAATGGAGTACTACTCCAGGACTTGATCCATACCCAAACCCCAGGGTTAATTTGGTGAATATTTGAGTCAAGGGGAGAAGTCTGGGGAAGATATCCTTTTTCTCTGAGATGTTCTAGTGTTTTCCCAATTGTCATTATATACTTCTGGGTTCTGGTTTCTCCTTCTTGGTAACCTCCAGTGCTATAGGGGGTTAACAAGAATGGAAGTCCGAACATCATCTTATAAGGGGAAACTCTTATGTCAGATCGGGGCTTGGTTCTGATTCGCAAAAGAGCAAGAGGTAAACATTTGAGCCAATTTAGCTGTGTTTCCTCTATTAATTTGGTTAACACATTTTTGAGAGTTCTAGTCATTCGTTCTACTCTCCCTGAGCTCCGAGGATGCCAGGGGGTGTGGAGTTTCCATTTTATTCCCAATGCTTCAATTGTTTTTTGTAAAATTTTAGCAGTAAGATGGGGTCCTCGATCTGAGTCACTACTGTTGATTAACTTATACCGAGGGATTATGTGTTCTAGGATGATTTTTATTACTACTTCTGCTGTTTCTTTCTTTGTTGGGAATGCCTCCATCCAGTGAGTGACATGGTCAATTATTACTAAAAGAGGTTTATAACCTTGAACAGACGGCATTTCAGTAAAATCTACCTGGACACTTTGGAATGGTCTCAAAGCTAGCTCCCTTCCCCCAGGTGTAACTCTTCTCATTATTTTTTGGTTGATTTTCTGACAAATGACACATCCTTGGGTTACAGCTTTTGCTAAATCATACACTCCCAGGCATAAGTTTTCTCTTAGGAAGTGGTCACATAACCCCTGAGTTCCCCAATGGGTTAATTTATGGATTTCAGTTAACATCTCCCTCGCTAGGGTCTTATTTAAAAACTTTTTCCCATCAAGGGTTACCCACTCTCCTTGTCTCCCTTTCTGCATTTTTAGTTCTTCTATTACTTTTTGTTCTTTTTAACTATATGTTGGTTCTGTATTTTCTTCTTTTTCTTCTGAAACTTTGGTTAATGCTAGAATCTTGATTGGTTCTTTAGAATTTTGGTCTGCCTTTTTTGCTTCTTGATCTGCTACTCGATTTCCTTTCTCTTCTAGAGTATTTTTTCTTTGGTGCCCTTTTATGTGCACTACTGCTATTTCCTCAGGCTTTAGCAGGGATTCTAATACTAATTTTATCAGGTCTTTGTGCACCAGATCTTTTCCTTTGGAATTTAAGTATCCCCGTTCTTCCCAAATTTTTCCAAATGTATGGACAACCCCAAATGCGTATTTTGAATCTGTGTAAATTGTTCCCCGGTCTTTTTCTAATAAATCCAGTCCCCTTTTTAATGCATAAATTTCACAAAGCTGTGCTGACTACATTGGAGGCAACCTCCCCTTTTCTGTGACTTTTATGTCTTCTGTATTTGAACTCTCAACAACTGCATACTCAGAGACCCTTTTTCCTTCTATTATTCTTGAAGACCCATTTACGAACAAATGTCTCCCATAGGGTAGGGGCACACTCTCTAAGTCTTCCTTCACTTTTGTCTGGAAGTTCATAAGTTCTAAACAGTCATGGTCTAACTCTGGAGAGGGCTCTCCGGAGAGAAACTGGGCTGGGTTTAAAGTTTTGGAAGTCGTCATATCTAAATATTCAGTGTTCATCAGGGTGATTTCATATTTAAGGATCTGGGAATCTGTAATCCATCCCAGGGCTCTCTGGCTCAGGACAGTTTTTAAATCATGGGGTGTGTGTACCCATATTTTTCCTTGGAATGTTAGCTTTTGAGTTTCTTCTACTAGCACTGCGGTGGCAGCGATGGCTTGTAAACAGGTGGGCCACTCCCTTGCTACTGGGTCTAATAATTTGGAGAGGAAGGCTATTGGCTTTTTGCTCTCTCCCCACTCCTGAGTTACTACTCCATAGGCAACTCCCTCTTCAGTATTTACAAATCGATCAAATTCCTTTTTAAGATCTGGTAAACTTAAAACAGGTGCGGTGGACAGTTTATCTTTTAATTCTTTTAGTTGTTTTTCATCTTCTTCTGTCCATTCAATAGGCTCTGGGTTGACTAGTTTACTATAGAGAAATTTTACACTTTGGGTGTATTTGTCTAGCCATAACCTACAGTATCCGAAGAGGCCTAAGAGTTTTCTTGTTGGAGTCCAGGGCATCCCTCTGGGCGCCCTGGGAAGTCACAGACCTCGGTAGAGAGGCCTGGGACCCAAAAAAGAGGGTCTGGGGTCTGTGCAGGGGGATTTGCCTGGCACAGAGCCCAGGAAGACACAGGCTTTGATTTTGGTCCATGAGAAAAACATCCAACAGAGAGAAGAATTGCAAGTCACAAAGGTGTTACTGAGAGTAGTGTAGTTATCACTGTGCAGAAGATTTTGTAGTTATGGATTTTTAGAATGTAGATGCAAAGGGACAAGATGGTGGTTTTAGGGCGGTGCCCTGGGTTCTTCTTCTTCTCCCTTGGCATCCATCTTCTGCAGTGACGTGGGCACAAAATAGTTTCAGTGGATTGGATCAAAGTAGAAATGACCCTGTTAGTATAGGTGATAGACATTGGCATAGAATTGTAAACAATGGGTACGTAGTTATCTGTATAAGAGGTAGCGACCTCCCATCACGGGGGGAGTCGCCTTGTGTCCGAGCTGCTGAGAACACCATGGCCGGACACAGGGGAGTCGCCTTGTGTCCAAGCTGCTGTGAACACCATGGCCGGACACAGAGAATTGTAAGATAAGAACTAATAAACAACGCGAGAAACCAGAAAAGCAAGACCTTGAGACTCCCTTCATTCTCGCGCCGAACACCGAGCACCGAGCTCAGCACAGAACACAGAGACACAGAGTCAGACAGCAGACCTAAATCCTTCAGAGGTCAAGAGGGAAAATCACTCCCTTCGTGCCCACACGAACCACCAGCCAGCTTTGGAATCTCGGGTGAGGAAACAACCAGATTAAAACCCCGAGATTTTCTGATATCTTTTTTAGGTTTTGGGGCAGATATAGACAATATACCAGCAATTCTTTCGGGGCTCAACTTTTTGTATCCTTTTCCAATTAGATGTTCTAAGTATGTTACTTCAGATTCAACAAATTGCAGTTTCTTTTGGGATACTTTTAGTCCTTTCTTTCCTAGAAAATTTAAAAGCTGTATGCTGGTAATTTTCACTTTAGCTTGGTCTTCCCCAGATACTAATAGGTCATCTACATATTGCAAGACTTGCACCTGTTCTTCGGGGGTAAATTGTTCTAATAATTTTTCTACGGCTTGCCCAAATAAGTTTGGTGACTCAGTGAACCCTTGGGGTAAACGAGTCCACCTTAACTGTTGCTTCCTCTTTTTTTCTGGGTGGTCCCACTCAAATGTGAACCAATCTCTACACTCTTCTGCCAGGGGGCATGCCCAAAATGCATCTTTTAGATCTATGATGGTAAACCAGGCATGCTCCCGGGGGATTTGGCTTAAAAGGGTATAGGGGTTGGGAACGACAGGATGCCTGGTAACTGTTCTCTTGTTAATTTCTCTGAGATCCTGGACTAACTGATATTTCCCTTCTGCCTTTTTCACAGCCTGGATGGGTGTATTATGGGGAGACATGCACGGTTCTAAAATGTCCTCTTTGATCAATTGTTCAATTACCAGTGCTAACCCTTTCTTCCCCTCTGGGGATATCAGGTATTGCTTCACTTGAATTGGAGGGATTCCTGCCTGCATTTCTATTTTTATTGGTGGAATATCAAGGAGGCTACTTTTCTGTCCCTCTGCCCAGACCTCCGGGTTTATCTCTTCCAGGTCTCCTGTGGTTAGTCTCACGATTTTTACTACCATCCTCCCTTTCTCTAGGACAACTCCCACCCCCAACTGGACTTGCAAGTCTCTTCTTAATAAATTACCTTCTACATTTGGTAAATAAATAAAATCACACATGGTTTGTCGTGAGTTTCCTCGGATTTCAACACTTTCAATTACTAATGCTTGGAATGGTTTTCCTTCTGCTCTTGTTACTTCACACATTTTGTTTCCTAAGGTCACTCCTGTTGGGAGCTTACTCAGACTAGATCGGTTTGCTCCTGTATCTACTACAATTCATATTCTTCATGTTGGAGACCCACATCAAAATTTACTATGGGCTCTTCTTGGTGGTACATTGGGTCCCCTAGTGTATTGAGCCCATGACACCCCTAATTTTCTTTACCTTCCCCCCTTAATAGCTTTCTAATGCGTCTTTTTCTTTCTTGATTGCCTCATCAAAAGATAACTTCTGGCAATCTTTTTTCAGGTGTCCTATTCCTTTACAGTAGAAACACTTCCGAGTTTCTCCTTGCTTTCTAGGGGTCACCCAGGGTAATAGATTATTTCTTTTCCCTCTTACTGGCTTCCCATCCTCTCGGTTGGGTGAACTCTGATTGGATACACTTTTCTTAGCCACAGCTACTATGATTTTTCCTTTTGTTATGGCTTTTTCTTCCTCCCTTCTTAGACAGACTTTTAAGGCTTCTCTTAACAAGTCATTTATTCCTGTCTTGCCAGTCCTCCATCTTTTCTAATTTCCTCCAAATATCGGGCAAAGACTTGGTGACAAATTGGGTCTTAAGTAGCACCTGGCCTTCAGGGCTTTCTGGGTTAATATTAGAATATGACCGGAAATTTTGTTTTATTCTACTCAGCCACGTGGCCGGGGTTTCATCTTTCCCTTGCATACTATCAAATGCAAGCTTCGAGTTGTTGCTACAGGGAACTGACTCTTTAATCCCTTTAATTATCAAATTTCAATAATCATCCATGTTTCTCCTGTTTTCTTCTTTTTTCGGGTTCCACTTTGGGTCACTTACTGGTAGTTTACGATCACCTGGGGGCCCCATTCTATTCTCCCTTTCCCAAATCTGTATCCTCGCAGTTTGAATCATTCTCATCGCCTCTGAGCTAAATAAAATCTTAAATATAGAATTTATTTCCATCCACATAAAAGTATTGGGACCCAAGAATTGATCTATTTCTTCAGCCACCCCTACTGGATCTTCTACTAAGTTTCCCAGTTCCTTCTTGAAGTTCCTAACCTCTGAGGCTGTCAGGGGGGCATTTACAAATCCCACCCCTCCAGCAACTCCACCCATTGGAACTTCTCTTAAAGGAAACAGCTTAGCTTTAGATCTGGTGTTATAGGAATGTCCTCCTGGATTATTTTCAGAGGAAGGCTCTATGCTTGGGGTGGGCAAATTCGGTTTCCAATTGGCAGGTGGGGCTGGGACCATGGATGGCAAGGGTGAAAAAATATAGCTACTGTTAGGGGAGACCGGGGGTATTTCTGTTGAGTAGAAGGGGTTAGTACTTGATGGAGGGAGACTTATTGAAGGGCTGGTTAGGGAGGGGACAAGGGTATTTGTAGGTAAGGTCTGAAGATTAGAGGGAGGAATAGGGGAATTAGTTTGAGGGAGTTGAGGGTGACTTGGGGCCGAAAGTATGGGAGGAGAAACAGGGGTTACAGTCTGGGAAAGCCGAAAGGTGTTTCCAGGTGGAACCTGGGGCATATCTGGATAAGCGGGAGGGGGAGGTAAGTAACTGAGTGGATCCCAAATAGGGCCATTCTCTTCTTCTTTGTATTTATCACTCTTTTCTTTTTTCCCTTGTAATTTACAAATTTTTATGTTCTCCCTGCTTCTGCTCTGTTCTTCCCAACAAGCAGCATACTGTATTTGTTCTGCTTCTATGTCACCTTGGGCTCTCAGATGTTGATTTAACTGAGCACACATCCAAGGGTCAGTTGTTCCATGCCATGACCATTCTCCAGGTAGACTTAGAGTAGGCCATACCTCTACACAATAATGAATCATTTTGATTTTATTCAAAGCTCTAGTACTTCCCTCCCTGTCCCACTGTTCTAACATGTTGCAGATCTCCTCAGGGCAGGAGGTCGTGATTTGTATCAGAATGTTGAACTACCCTGACCTGAGGCCTGGTCAAGGCCTGACCTGGGGCCTTGGTGAGGCCTTGAAGCCTGTTGCACAGTTAAAATTCCTCCAGGCGTGTGGCGCAGCTAGAAATAGATATTAAGGTGTTTGGAAAGATAATGGGGATTTGAAGGTCACTGAGTAAAGTAGTTAGCAAGCACATGTGTAGCCACCTTAACTGTAAGTTACATAGTGTGTTTTCATTCTTTCCCTTGCTGTGTGCCAATGACTGAGCTATCCGAACTGTAAACTATATAGAACTGTATAAAAGACGCCATTTCTCTCGAAATAAAGGAGTTGCGTAGTGTTAATCACATTGATCGGACCTACGTTTCTCTGGCCAGTCTCCTTTTTTATTTATCTTGGTAGCCCTCGCAAGACTAACATTTTTCCCAGTGGGCTCCCTGGAGGGATATGTGGTATTTTCTCCTTCTGGTTTTCAGCCTCTCTTGGCTTACTTATCCAAGTACCCATTCTTACTTGGTAACTTTTAATTTAAAATTTCTTCAAAGCACTTTCACTCAAATCCACTCAGACTTAATTCACACTCACTCATGGGCCCTGGAAGCAGTTCGCATGACCAGCCCTTAGGGTCTCGAACCCTGCTACCGCCAGCCCCTGGTACCCATCAGTGGCCTGAGCCCACCTGGTGCTTCAGCTGACACCCCAGCTGGTACCCTCTTTCACTCCTGCGCGTCCGGCATATCCCCGTAAGCAGCCGGCCAACCTGGGCCCAGGGTTCCAGTCACTACTTCTGCCAGGATACACACACACAGCATGCGACTCACTTACACACCCTATCATCAAGTCCCTCGCACGTTGGAACTTCCCTAACTTTCACTCTTTGCACCCAGTAGCATCGTCTTTAGACACCCTCGACCAGTTTTACCTCTCCGTACTTGGTAGCATAGCGCTCCTGGCTACCCCCATAAGCACGACCCACTCAAACCCGGTAGCGTATCTAAAAAGACCCCCGCTCAGTGCACTCTTCACACCTGGTAGCGTGCCCCTCTCTTTGAGCACCCCCACCCAGTGTGACCTTTCCTGTACCCTGTCAGTTACCTCCAAGCTAGCCACTCCTCTCCTGGGAGCAGCCTCTGGTAACCTCGGCCAGTACCTCTTGCTCTCCCCACACCCCTGCAGGCCCCTGGGAGAGGCCTCCTAGCCACTCCTCTCCTGCGTCGGTGTGGTGCGGGCCTCACACACTCATCCCTGGCCTCCCCGCACGCTTGAGGCGACCTGGGTGGTTTGCCCCTACAGGTCTAGGGAAAACCTACAGTACCACTTACCCTATGACGTGTCACTCACACTCTAATCAGCCTCTGCACATCTGGAGGGGGGTTCTCTACACCCCTGGAGACGCCTCTCTCACTCTATTTCCTTTCGCTTCCTCCTGTTCCCGACCACACTTCTTGCGAAGATGTGGAACTGCGGTACTTAGGAGCCCTCAATCACTTCGGGGGTCCGAGCTGCCAGCCTCCATCTCACACATACACACACTCGCACGTCTCCACCCCCACCACCAGGCTTATACTTACCCAGTGCTCCTCAATGGTGTCCCTCGAGGCTGGCATGTTGTCCCTCGAGGCTGGTGTGCGTTGTCCTCTTTGGTCCAGGAGGCCAGCTGTCCAGGAGATCCAAGGTCAGGAGGTGCCTTCCCGTCCTGGTCCTCTTCTGGGCGCCACCAATCCCGGACGAGTCCCCAAGTTGTTAAAAATGGGCGGAGATAATATATTTCTCCTTAAAATGCCTTTATTAATCAGCTCTTACAAGGGTGGCTCGAGGGATGGTCAGCCCTTCCGGGTTCACCTTGAAGAGGAGAGTCTTGTTCAGCTTTGCAGTTTTAAGTTCTTGCAGAGCTGGGAGCCCCGCCTTCGTCGGGGGTCATAGGAGTTCACTTTTCGTTGGGTTGGTCTGGGGTCTGCTTTCTCTCGGGTACTTTTTAGGTTACAGCGAGTTACAAAAAATTGTTCATTAATACTTTAGGGTATACACGGTTTAGTACTGTTCTTTGTGGGTTCAAATTTTACATCAGTTTGTTTTGGTAGGGGGTTTTTGGTTTTAAAAGCATCCCAGGGTACACTGGGGTTTCTAATTTGCATGTTGGTGGCCGGGGTCGCCTGGGGGAGGTTGCGTGTGTGCCGCGGCGCGGCAGCCTCATGGCGGTGGCCGGGGGTCAGGGAAGAGGGGCGACTGCGCGTGGAGGAGCGGGGCGGACACGTGGCGGGCAGCCACAGCGACGGGACCCACACGGCGGGGGGGGGCTTGCCGCGCCACGCTATCTCGACAGCTCACGGCCCCGGTGGTGGGGCGCAGGCCCCCCGGCCCCGATGGTGGGCGGGCCCTGGGAGCTGGGAGCAGCGGCCGGGAGCAGCGGGCGGGCAGCCCGGGGGGGAGGGGAGCGGCAGCAGCAGCGGCTTTCACTTTTGGTTCCTCCGGCGGCTCGGGGGGGGCTGCTGGCCTTCAAAGAACACCCCCCCCGCTCCTCCAGGGGAGTATAAACGTGGCTTTCTACTGCTACATTACAGGAACTTACAATTACAAATATTTAAAACATTAATACAATTATTATACAATAACCAAGGGTTTTAACACTTAATTTTCAACATATACTTAGGAGTTTTCTAATTTTTATTTCTCTCAATATGAGTAGTTCTCAAACTTAGAAGGGCAAAATTTGGAGGCCAGAAAAGATCATAAAAACATAGAGGCCAGCCACCTGGGTACAAGATAAGTCCTGGAGGTACAAGACTCTCATTTATATGTTAAACCAGATTATCTGATCACAGGCAGTATTAAAAGTTATATAAAATAAAACAGTCCTAGCCCTAGATCATATGAGCCATCAATTAGCCCAAACAAGAGCAGAGGTATACCAAATAAAATTGGCTGTAGACTATTTGCTAGCAAATAAAAATAGCATCTATGGAAAGTTTAATTCATCAGAATGCTGCTCTGAAACAGATAATAAAAATAAAATAATCCAAAACATTTCCAAAAGAAAAAGAAAGGTTGCATATGTAACTACCCAAAAGTGGACACCCTTAATTAATATTAATTGGTGGGACAATTTTAAGCCCCTAAAAGGAGCCTGGTGGAAGAAAATAGGATTCATAGTTTTAAGTGCAGTTGCAAGTCTCCTCCTTATTCGAATCATAACCTCCACGGTACAAGCAAGCCTTCAAGTTTTAAAAATCAACCCCAAAAAGCCTGCAAATATACTAAAACTAACCTCTAATGCAAAAGAACTTAATAAAGCAGAAAAAATTTATGACCAATATCAGAAGTTACAAAAAATATATTACCAGGAGTAAAAAACTGATGCGGGTCAAAAACCCGATCAAATTAAAAGAGGAGGGATTGGAAGAAATAAAGTTTAAAGGACTCCTGGTTATATGTTAAAAGTTTAAAGTGTTAAAATCCTCTTAATTGTTATATAATAGGTGTATTAATGTTCTAAATAGTTTGTAATTGTAAGTCCCTGTAGTGTGGCAGTGGGAGCCACCTCCGTGGTCTCCCTGCAAAGGCAGGGAGCACATTTGCTCTTTGGAAACCGATGACCCCACTGTTAGCCGAGGAAAGGACACACAATCGTGAAATTGTATGCGGTGCTTTATTTCAGAGCTCTGGAAGCCGGGGGTCCAGACCCAGATCTCGGCTTGTCCAACATGCTTTATGGTTACAGATTTATACCTTTATTGTTACATAAGGATTCGTGTTAATCATTAAACCCCATTGTTCCATTGATTCCATCCCGAGGAACAATAATCTGTGTGATTCTTGCTCAAGATTCTGGTTGGAGAAAATAATCATATTTAGTTACCAAACTGATATTACAATTGACAATTCTGGCATGCGTCTTGCTAATGATTATATCGGTACAGATCCTCCTGACCTAACTTTATTCTTTTAGGGCCTATGCATTCTACCAAAGTTCCCCCTTTCTCTCCCCCTACCACCTGTGCAAAGTTATGCTTTATACTTCATTTAATTAGAACAATAGCACGGAATAACATCCTGCTCACAAGTGGAGCCGATCCCTATTTTTGGGCCCTTGCTATTTTAGAAATCAATTTAACCCTATGTTATCATTCCCCCCTTTGAAAGTATTTTCATTCTACTATGCAAATGCTTTCACAGAATTACAGTCCATTCATCTTCTGTGTCTATACTGGATGTTCATCTTCAAATCCATGGTTGACGTGGGCCCCATGGTGGAAGTTGTTATGGATTGCAGGCGCTGGATGTGGGGTCTTGTCTCGTGTCAGTGTTTTCATTATTGTTCTGTTCCAGGATGTCCTTTTCTGTATTTCTCTCTTCAGGATTCTAAAAGCTAACCAAATCACTAGAAATATGATTAATAAAGTTATCAAGTTCTCAAGGATAGATTTTACCCATGAACTCACATTCCATCCCAACTTGTTAAAGATTTTGTCTAACCAAGTAGTAGCTAAATCCTTTTGCTCCTCTTGTACCTCATGTTCTATATGTTTTATTTGACTAATATCATATTCTACATCTGCAGTTACATTTGGGATGTGGACGCAGCAGTGGTCAATTTGTCCTTTTAAATATCCACACACTCCATGCTCTTTTAAAAGTAGCATGTCTAGAGCCAATCGATTTTGTAGGGTCATTTTGGTAGTGGCTTGTAATTGCATATTGAGTTCTCTGAATTCTTCTCTCCTAACTCTGGCTAGTCTATCTACCTGAACTGTGAGCCTATATAACATTTCCCTATTTTGATAGTTTGCAACAGGACCAAACAAAGACTCCAGGGCCCACCTAAGCTTTACTCTGCTAGAGGGTTCCTGCCAGGTATCATCTTGATCTTCACTATCTGGGACATCCTGCTTTGTTCTGATTTGCAGAAGCTCATGGCTCCCATTAAATGGGGACCTTTTCCAAATGGGACATAAAGTAGGGAGACCCTTGGTAATTCTTTTACTTCCCCATCCACTGGCAGGTGTGTCATCCATCTACCATCACTTGTTGCCCATACAAATTGTCCCGGACTCCGGATCGTACTCCTGCTACATCCCACCACAATCTTAGAGTCTATCTTACCTTGTTTATGTCTGATCCCTCTGCAACCACAACCAATTCGTAAAGCTATTGCCAATGGTGACCATTGTTTTATTTCCAGGTCATCAGAAGTGCAGTCATAAATCTTATCACATGCCCACCAATCTACTTTATTTGCTTCCCTTCTACTGCTAGTTTCAGTATTCGTTACTGCTGGGTCTGTGTCATTCTTGGGGCCTTTCCATTTAATACACCAGGGAGTGTCTGCCATATATTGGAATTTCTGGAGTATGCTTACAGTCCATGCACTGTCCCAGGTCTCTAGGCCTTTCCATTCTTTTTCTTCGCACCTCCATACCACAGTGCTCTCTGTAGCATTCTCTTTAACCTTTTGGTAGTGTGGTAACCAGCATTCCCACTTTGCAAGGTCTTCATCCTTAACCCACCATTCTACCAGTTTTCCAACCTGTCCATGACTTAACTTACAGTCCTTTTTCCTCAGGGTTTTCATATAAGCTCTTTCTGTTATTTTCCAGTACTCTTTAAGCACAATCCTTGACTCTGGCACTTGTTTACATCTAACTGTTTTGTTCCCTTTTATATCAGGTAAATTTGATGTTATGATTTCCCAACTTATAGGGTCCCCTGCTGCCATTGGTATTGGCAGGCAGGCTGTTATTCTACTAGTATTTTGCATTTTGGCAAAGTCTTTAACTAATCCAATCATCACATTTTCAGCCCGAATTGTATTAGGAGCTTCTATTACCTGCGTCTCTGTTTGCACTTCTCTCTTCATCCTAGAATGAAGAGCGGTTGATTGACCTTGTTGCATTCCATATCCCAAAGCAACAGCATTCTCTAATGGTGACATTAGAATCCATAGAACTAACATTAACCATAATATAAGCATGAGCATAAGCATAGTTACTGATACCATTAAAAACAGTTACAGATGTTTTATCCTCAGCTTTGTTGGTTCCACAGTTTGCACAGTCTACTATTTAACTCTTCGATCAACCTTCTTCACTCGAGTGTAGTGTATCCAGGGTTCGACTCCAGCCACTTTGACTGCTGCAAAGGTGATTAGCAGTACCTGATGAGAGCCAGTCCACCTCTCTTTCAATGGTTCTTCCTTCTAGGCTCTGGTGTACGCCTCATTTCCTGGTTTCGATATCATGGACTGGATTCTCAAGAGTCAGTGGCTTATTCTACACAAGGACACTTTGGAGCTGAGCTAAAGTTCTCCCAAGAGACAGAACATAATTATACACATCATGATATGTACATTTGCATTAGGGTTAGGAGATTCATATGGTGTGTGGAAGTCCCAAAATATTCCTAATAATCTACTTACTTCCTGTACCACTGTAGCTATAAAATGTAAACTTCTGTCTGATGATATCCCTAGGGGCACCCCAAATCTAGAAATGATCTCCTGCAGTAACCACTTAACTATTTCTTTTGCTTGATTGGTGCGACAGGGAAGGACTTCTGGCCATCCAGAAAATGTGTCAACCCCTACTAACAGATACGTGTATCCCCGAGCTCTAGGTAGTTCTGCAAAATCTACCTGCCAATAATTTATTGGTTCTGTTCCTATCTGAATCCTCCCTAACTGTGCCTGTCGTCTAGCTACTGGGTTGTTCTTTAAGCATATCTCACACTTTGACATTATTGATTTTACCATTGTTTGCATCTGTGAGGAGATTAGGTGTCATTTTACCAATGCTACCAATGCCTCTGCACCCCAGTGACACTCATTATGTTTTATTTGTAAAGTTTCTCTCATTACCAAGGGGGGTACCACTATTTGCCCTTGTGCAGTTACATACCATCCTTCTGAGTTCTTCTGTGCTTCTAGCAGACGTGCTAGCCTGTTGTCTTCTACTGTGTACTTTGGCTGGGGAGGCAAATTGAATTGGGATACATTAAATTTTGATGGTATTAGTACCATTGTTGTCTGTACTTCTCGTGCCACCTGGCGGGCTGTCTGATCTGCTTTTCGATTTCCTTCACCGATTCTGGAGTTACCTGGCTGATGTGCTTTGCAGTGCATAATCGCTACCTGTTCGGGTTTCTGTACTGCACTTATTAATTGCAGGACTGCATCCTGATGTTTAATCCGTGTGCCTTGAGAGGATAGCAGTCCCCTCTCCTTCCATAAGGCACCATGTACATGTACTACTCCAAAGGCATATTTTGAGTCAGTCCATATGTTGACTGTCTTTCCTTTGCTCAATTCTAGGGCTCTGGTTAGTGTGACCAGTTCTGCCCGCGGAGCTGAAGTACTTGGTGGTAATGCTTTTGCCTCCACTACCCTATCAACTGTGGTTACCGCATATCCGGCGTATCTGATTCCATTTTCCATAAAGCTGCTTCCATCTGTGAATAGTTCCCATTCTGGTTGTTCTAGAGGGATGTCTTTCAAGTCTGCTCTTGCTGCATAGGTGTACTCGATTACCTCCACACAGTCATGTTCCAATAGGCCTTCTTCAGCTGTGGTGCCTAGAAACGAGGCTGGATTCAAAAGGTTAGTACTTTTCAGAGTCACATCATCCTGCTCAGTCAGGGTTACCTGGAATTTCATCATTCTGCTTGGAGAGAGCCAATGGCCCCCTTTCTGCTCCAGGACCGTAGTCACCATATGCGGTACGAAGACATCTATGTGTCTTCCCATCGTGAGCTTCCTGTCCTCTTGTATCAGCAGAATGGTAGCTGCCACTGCCCGTAGACATGAAGGCCACCCAGCACTTACGTTGTCGAGTTGTTTGGAAAAGTAACCCACCGGCCTTTTCCAGCTTCCCAGTCATTGGGTCAGGGCTCCCAGTGCCAGTTGCTGCCTTTCATGTACATACAGCTGAAAGCCTTTGGACAGATCAGGTAACCCTAGAGCAGGAGCAGTTGTCAGTGCTACCTTCAATTTCTGGAAGGCCTCTCTCTGTGGTTTTCCCCAGGTGAATGACTGCATCTTCTGAGCCTTGTACAAAGATTTCACAATCAGTCCATAGTCCATGATCCACAGGTGACACCACCCAGTCATCCCAAGGAAAATCCGCAGCTCATGTAGATTCTGGGGTTCTGGAATGGCACAAAGAGCTTGGATACGATTAGTACCTAGTTTTCTTTGCCCTTGTGAGATTTTGTATCCCAAATAGATCACAGTCTGTTGGGCAATTTGTGCTTTTCTCTGGACACCTTATATCCTCCCATTCCCAATGAATTTAAAATCTCAGTTGTTACCTTTATGCAAGTTGCTTCTTCCTCAGTTGCAATCAAAATTTCATATACATACTGAAGTATTAGGTATTGGTCTCTTGGCACCTGTCCTTTAGTCCAGATTTCCAGTTCCTTCTCCAACTGACTCCCAAATAGGGTGGGGGAGTTCTTGTACTTCATCGGTAATTGAGTCCAGGTGAGCTGGGTCTTTCTTCCACTTTCTGGATGTTCCCACCCAAAGGCAAATAGTTTCCTACTATCTTGGTCAAGGGGTATGCAGAAAAAGGCATATTTTAAATCAATTACAGTAAACCATTTGTATGTCTCTTTCACAGATGCTAGCAATGTATAAGGATTAGCAACTACTAGATGAATGTCTTTAGTTATCTCATTTATGCCCCTTAAATCTTGTGCAAGTCTATACTTACCATTAGATTTCTTTACTGGGAATATTGCAGTATTGTATTTTAATTCACATTCTTCTAGAATTTGGTACTTTAGGAATTTATCAATGATTTTTGCTATTCCCTGTCGTGCTTCTGTCTTGATAGGATATTGTTTAATTTGCATGGCACTTGCTCCTTTCTTCAATTCTACCTGTATTGGCTGTGCCAATTTAGATTTCCTTAGTATATCCATTTCCCACACAGAGGGAATCACTGTTGCTTCTACTTCTTTAGGAATATTGGGAGTTGGTTTCTCTTTTACCATTAAAATCTTTCCTGCTTCAGACTCAGGTATCCTCATTACAAGTTCACCATTCTCAAAAGTAATCACTGCCTCTAGAGCTGCCAGAAAATCACACCCCAAGAGCAGAGCTGAACACCCAGGTATATATAAAATTCATGTGTTAAAGTTTTATTTCCAAAGCTTAGATCTAGAGGTTGCAGGAATGGCCGTATCTCCTCCTTCCCTGTGGCTCCAATAATTACAATCAATTTCTCCCCAATCTGCCCTTCTACATAATTTAATATGGAATATCTACAAGAAAAGTGACATCTTTCCCTTCTAAGCGCAGAGTGACCATCTGTTCCTTTGATCCTGGCTTCCCCTCACAGATCCATGACTCTGGCTATGCTATCCAACTGAGGCTGAACATACTGACTAAACCAGTTTGGGCACTCTCACTTTCAATGTCCTTCTAATTTATTTATTCTTAATACTCCACAGCCTCTGCCAAAACCACTTCTATTACTGTCCCGACCGGTTCTGCCACCACGTCATCGCTACCTCTAAAAGCTTGTCCAAACTTCTTAACTTTCCGCTTTCCAGTTTCTGTAACTTTTCCTAATGTCCTCCTGTGATTGGTCTAGAAAAATAAAGGCAAGCTGAATCCTTGCTTGCTCACTATCTATCTGAAGACCAGTATATTTCCTGGCTGCATCTGAGCTATCCTCTCCACTATCACTGCTTTCCGTTCTGTCCCTTCTGCATCTCCCTCCCCTTCATCCCCGCCCCACAGTCAAATCCTGATCGTTGTCAGGGATAGAAACAGTGGGCAACTCCGGCAGAGGAGGATTGGGGATAGGGGACAGGAGCCGATGACATAGGCGTAGGTGGGAGAGGAGAGTCGGTAGAGGGATAAATCTTTGAGCAAGTGTCAGCAGAGAAGGGGGATAGCCAGGAGAAGCATTTTGGATAGGTGCAAGCAGGGCAGAGGAAACAGAATCTGGTGGGGTGAGAGTAAGTGGAGTGGAACTTAATGCTGAGGGAGCGTTGGTAGGGGCAGTGGGTCCTACAAATAAATCAGCTTCCAAATCATCTCCCCCCTTTTTTCCCAAAACCAGGTGTTCTACACAACACTTATCTTGGACGCAAGCCAAACAATGATTATTTTCTAAGACCAGTGCTTGTATTCTACATTCCACCAACCATGCCTGTTTCTCTTTTAAATAAAAGAAAAGATCTACGTATGGCAATTCATCAAGTTTTGATTCTCGTTTACAATTTGTCATCAGTTCTGATATAAGTTCCAATTGTAAAGACCCATTTTCCGGCCATCTCCAGTTATCAAGCAAAACATACTCAGGCCATCACACAGTACAATAATCAATCAACTTATCCTTATGTAATTCTTGACAAAAATTTCCTTCCTTCCAATGTGTCAAGAAACAACCCAATGGAGAAGCATGTGGGATGGGGGCATTGCTGCCCAAAACCCTTTTAATCCTCTTAGCTTCTCCCTTATAACTACATAAAACCACCACTGCCGAACCTGCAATGCTTTCGCAATTGACTGACGGACGGCTGCCTAGGCAATACCAGGAATTCCTTAGCCCAACCACGCGCAGCTTTCGCCGCGTCTAACAGGCAGGCACCCCATACCAAACCAAATAATAAAGCACCTTACCTCATTCCCAGGGGACGTTGTGAGTGGCGGGGGGTCCCGGCGCGATGGGCTCCCCGAGAATCCCTCGGTGCCGGCTGGAGCGTGATCGGGTTGGGAGGTCCTCAGCAGCGCTCACAAGGTCCCATCTTGGGTCGCCAAAATGTTAGCCGAGGAAAGGACACACAATCGTGAAATTGTATGCGGTGCTTTATTTCAGAGCTCTGGAAGCCGGGGGTCCAGACCCAGATCTCGGCTTGTCCAACATGCTTTATGGTTACAGATTTATACCTTTATTGTTACATAAGGATTCGTGTTAATCATTAAACCCCATTGTTCCATTGATTCCATCCCGAGGAACAATAATCTGTGTGATTCTTGCTCAAGATTCTGGTTGGAGAAAATAATCATATTTAGTTACCAAACTGATATTACAATTGACAATTCTGGCATGCGTCTTGCTAATGATTATATCGGTACAGATCCTCCTGACCTAACTTTATTCTTTTAGGGCCTATGCATTCTACCAAAGTTCCCCCTTTCTCTCCCCCTACCACCTGTGCAAAGTTATGCTTTATACTTCATTTAATTAGAACAATAGCACGGAATAACATCCTGCTCACAAGTGGAGCCGATCCCTATTTTTGGGCCCTTGCTATTTTAGAAATCAATTTAACCCTATGTTATCACCACTTCCTGCGCGGCTGCCGCCGCCCCCGGCCCACCACCGCAGCCCAGGTCACTGCTGCCGCTTCGGGGGGGGCCAGGGCACAGCCACTTCGCTCTTCGCCCTACAACAAGCCAGCATTCTCAGCCGAGGCGGTGTGCCCCCCCGCAGCTGCCGCGGAGCCAGCCCGCCACCGCGGCAGCTGCCTTCATTGCGGCCCCTGCGCCCCCGATGGCATGGGTGTGCCCCAGCCGCCGCCGCCACGCGCCCTGCTGCTGTGCCAGTTCTCAAGCACTGCCGGCCACCACGTGCGCCCCGTCTGCATTTCTGCCCACGTGCGCTCTGTTGGCATTTCCTGCTGACGTGGAAATTAGTAGAACACCCATGAAACCCTGCTGCAAGCTAGAACATAATCGGCACCAAAAACCCCCAGCTGAGACAAACCGATACAAAATCCCGACCCACAAAAAACAGTACTGAACTGGCTATGCCCTAAAGTGTTGGAAACAGTTTTTTGTATCTCGCTGTAACTTAAAGAGTGCCCGAGAAGGAGAGGATACCCCTGGAGCGGGCCGGCCTGAGTGAGCTCTAGGAACACCTGCGAGGGCGGGCTCCCGGCTCTGCAGTGACAAAAGCTGCAAAGCTGAATGGTACCTCCTCCTCAAAGGTGAACTGGGAAGAGCAGCGAAAGCTCAAACCATCCCTCAAGCTACCCCTTCGAGAGCTGATCAATAAAGGCATTTTAAGGAGAAAACATTGTCTCCTGCTCATTTATAACACTCCCCATTCCTGAAAACCTCTTATGCAGGATGGACAGTATGGTTGCATAAATGAGCTTTCACTTCCTGCAGGCAAACCAGAAGGGATGACTGGCATCCTGGGAACAGGATTGGGAGTTCTAAATGGCATAGGATCTAAGGTACTAATTGTGATATATGGTATAAAATAATTCGTGCTTAGGAATTAAAGATTTCAGAAATTGTGAAACCATGGGCTATGGCAGGGAAGAGACTGATTTGCAATAGAAAAAGAGGCACTGATCGAAGATGAGCCTCATCCAGGGATGGGCCCGACAACGCCCGGGCGATGAGCACCTGATATGTATCTACAATCTGTATCATCAAGGGCATGCATCTCAATACTGGATTCCCATAAAACTAATCAAGCATTCATCCCTTCCTGGAAAACTTTTTCATCAAATCAGCAGCAAGAAAAGAAGCTACATGAATATGCTAAGCGAACAAGAGCAACAGAAAGAACAAGAAAACCCCTGCCTTAGTCGAAAAACTGTATAAAAACAGACCCTACAGAGGCAGAGTTTGTGAACAGAGGGGTTTCGCAGCGATAGAGTCTGAATCTAGGTTCACCCAGCACCGATCCCGGGCTCGATGCTGTTTCTTTGATTGTGGCTTTCCAAAATCTATTTTTATATTGCAATAAAACCCGCTATTAATTATTAATTTCACTATGTCATTTATAACATAATGAACAAACTAGTCTCAATAACTAGTGACCTAAATAAAGTGAAACACCCTCTACGATCTTGCCTTTTGGCTTTGGGAACCAATCAAGGGTTTCTAACAAACATATTACCTCAGTGGGAGGACATTAATAAAAAAGCCTGTAGCAATGGGGAAACAAAGACATGGACCCCCTAGTGCATGCAAAGGAAATCACTTTATTGTAGAAAACACCTTTCTTATATACCTTTAGTTTCCACCGGACGTAACCAAAACTCAACAGAAGAGCACCCACTGGCTGCTCAGCTACAGTGCTGCTGTCCACAGGTCTCGCACCCAATCAGCTTCCCGCCCACATGCTGTCCAAACATCTCTCCCCACAACTGCCTTTCACTCCCCAACTGACCTCTAATTGCACAGCCTGCTGCTGTGCCTTGTGACAGGGCTTTCTGGTAAACATAACCATTAATAACTTTAACAAACACAACCACATATCCCATATCTCCCCCCCTTTTTTTTAATAACAGTGACAACAATAATGACCATAACAACTTTTCAATCGCTGTAATGTGTCTATAACATAACAACTACATGAGGATGGTGCGACAAAAGGTCACACACTCCAGTGATAGAACCCACTGTCTCTCACATGCATTCTGTCCCATCTTGTCTCGATTTAAAAATTGAAGACATATAGGGCTTTAGCCAGTTTGTCATGCGGACCCTAACTCCCCCTCTTTTTGTTTTTAAATACAAAGGCAGTGCCTGCCATACACTTAGTTTGAATGAGGCTTTTGCTCTGTGGGAGAGTGGGGAATTCTTGTATTGTGAGATATACCTTATTGCCGCAAGAAGTTATGAATTGATGCTGTTGGGATGGCTCAGAGTGGAAAAAACAGTGAGTCAATGCTGGATAGCATCATGGGCCTTCCTTCTGGTGTGAGCAGTAATAACTTAACAGGAACATAATTTAATTGTGAACTAAGTTAATAAGGTGAAACTTAAAGCTGCTTCTATGCTTTGCTACCACTCAGGGTCTGCAAAGGAGCCTTCTTTTCACAATGAGGACTTGGACAGCCTTCTCTGCATAAGGCTCCCATGTCTATCTAAAAGGAAAGTGGTCCAGCTTCTGCAAAGCTAAATTAGCTAGTCAAAGTGACTTGCTTCCAATTTTAGCACAGAAACACCTGGTTTTGATGGCAGGTTTCCCTTGCCAGTCAAGGCCATAGCCTGGCCAGAGCTAAGACGTAGACTGGGAAAGCTTCCCTATTGATGCCATGGGAAGGTTGACCTGAAACAGAAACTGGACAGAGCCAGAGAATAAAGTAGCTATTTATTGAAAGGCCTTTAGGGTACACCTTGGGCAGGACAAGAGCCTGACCAGGGCTATACCCAAGGTGGACTTAGAATGGTCACAAATTGGACAACCGGTCATGAGGTCTTACAGTTTTTTAGGTTTTGATCCATTTGCATATTGGGGTTTAATTGTCCAATTACAGCTTCAGGTTGTGAGGTCTCATCCTTCTTGTTTCTCTCCTCAGTCCACCGTTGTTTATGTTTTTGTGCCTGAAAGTTGTCCTTGGTCTTCAGGAGGAAAAGGATTTGTTTTGTCTACCTACTCTGTGAAGAGAGCTTACTAGCACCTTGTGGTAGTTTATCACAGATGGGAAGCTGGGGATGGACTCTGACTGACCAATAGGAGTGTTGTTTACACCTCTGGAGAGCCTAGACTTAAATCAGAGATCCCAGGTGACTCGGCTCTTCCTCTTCTGGCTGGCAAGGAGTTAACATCACTTCATAAATCAGAGGCTCGGGTCTAGGCCCTGACACCTGTTTTGCCTTTTTCTCCCAAAATCCTATCTCTCAAAGATAAAAAAGAGCAGACACTAAATTTGGCAAATGTGAAACCACCACATAAATAGTACTGTAACTCACATTAGCGAACCAAAACCACTACATACCTAATATGAGGCTCAGAACTACACCCCTAGGCAGCACTGAATCTGAAAAGCATGAAAGCTAAAACTTAAGGCATCACTGTTGTATCCTTAAAAGAAATCTTTCAGTAATAACTTATAGAACAGCTGGCTTTGTCATCTATCCTTATCTAAGTAATCAATGATATTATAAAGAACTTGTAAATAACTATAACTATACACATATATGTACAACTCCTTTGAAAGTACCATTTACATTTCTGTTACAAACAAACTAATTCAAAACCAAGAAACATCTCTGTCTCAGGTTTTACAGGTCATAATCTGATATTTAAATGCTGCAGTACTTAGGATTGTCAAATCAGCACTTAATATTGTTCTGTATAAATCAAATCATATTTTAAGAAAATGAATACCTTAGGAGTCATGTACAAAAGAAACCAGCAAGTACCATTGAAATGAATTGCAATATGTCATTGCAAATTTTGCTGTTTGAAATACCTTTGAAGTAAATTTAACAAGACTTAAAATGTAAGTGGTTCCTGTGAAAATAACTAAAAGGCATATCAAATAGCAGCCAATTCTAAAATTTGCAGGGAAACATCCTTTAACATTGATACCCTCTTACGCTACTGGACAGAGTCACCTCCACGCCAAACTACTACATCCTTGTTGGTTTTACTGGATGCATCTGTAAAAACAGTTAGTCTGTTGACAGGGGTCATGCTGCAGCAGTGTTTTGCATACAAGGGAAGGTTACCCCTCTGTCCCTTTGCTGAGGGTACTTATTCCCTTTTAAAACAAACTCCTGCCCACGTGTCTGGAACTCGGAGGTCCCAGTGTCTAACAGCACTGGGGTGTGGGAGTGGTGAAGGTGGCTGAGCCAGGGCCACCCCAGTGCCTTCAGCGAGGTCTTGAAGAGGTATGGGAAGGTGCTGCAGAACACAGGCCAGATCAGTGGCCACAGGAACACTTCTATAATGAAGCACATGAGAGTGGCAGCACCACAGCACAACCCTGGAAACAGTAGTAGGTGGGTGTTGTAGAAAGCTTGTTTGATCTTGTTAAAAATGACCCTATAATATTGGCTTTCGCATTTGTGTATTAGTCTTTATATGTGGTTATTGATTGTAAGTATAGTGCAATTTATAATCCCTTTTAGCTGCTTGCTAATATAACCTAATTTCTCATTTTAAGTTGTCATGGTTTGAAAGCAAAACGAGTAAGAGGCTCCAAGTCAGAAATATAATTTAATAAGAAAAAAGGTAAAAAAGGTAAAAATAAAATAAATGCGATAACACAAAGGACCACTGACAGAGTCAGAATACAACCTGAGCAGGGTAGTGGAAGCAGTCCAGATGAGATGGTCTTCCTGAAGCAGTGATCCTGTAGAAAGGTCTGGTAGCTCTGCTCCTCTGGGAATCCAGTAGGTCAGGGCTACTTGCACTGTCCCACATACCAGCTTATATCCAGGTGAGAATGCTTGGCTCCTCCCCCTGGGCAGAGCATCTCACAATAGGATGAGGAGTTGTGAAGTGGGTCCTTGATGGCCCATTAAACAGAGATAACTCCTGGAGGGAGTTATCTGTGAGTCATGGGCCAGGCGTTGATGGGCCATTAGCAGAAGACACCCCAAAGGCCATTAGCAGCAGACACCCTTGGGAAAACACTAGCCCACCTGGTTTCAACAGTTCATGAAGATGGTGATAGAATAAATACTTTGTGTACATCCTACACTGTAGCCCAGGACAAAATATGCGCCTTATAGCTCATGGAAATAGTAGTGTGATGACTATATTATGTTGATGAATACACCTTATAGCTTATAGAACTAATAATATGATGAATGTATTGTACTGTAGGCCTCAGCAAAATATAAAATGTTAAAATACTTCTATGTAACTGAGAGAACTGTATAAAGCAATTAGGTTGTTTCGCACATCTGCTGACTGACCTGTCCAAATGATAAGGGTGACACAAACCAGAGCACCAGAGGAGAATTAGAGAAGAATTTGTTAACTATTCATTATCCGGGAAGTGTGAAACAACAGGATGAAGCTGCAAGAAGGAATAAAATATATTGACCTAATGTGCAGGATGTCATGTAGATAAGCCAGAGTGGAAAACCAAAACAAAGAAAAGTTTCTACAACATCAAAAGCTACAAGTAATGTTTGAATAATGCATGAAACTTATGAATGTGTATGTACCTTAGTAAAGTAACAGTATATAGATAACACTGTGTTAATGTACTATTGTGTTCGTTAGCTGGTATCCAGGAACACCCCAGCGCTGGACATTGTCCTTTTTTAATCCCTTATTAAAATTTTGAAAAATATTCTAAGATTGCATTTTTGTTTTTCACAATCTTTAGCTGCAGCAGGGACATTCCTGCTGCTCCGCCACCACCCTCATGGCGCTGTGTCAGAGCACACTGGGCATCTGCCTTCTCTGCCCCACCGCCATTGCCACCAACCTCGCGCTCCCAAGGGGCCCAGGGGAATGAGGAAGAACTGCCACTGCCCCCACTTGGAACACTTCCACCCACTCTAGCAGCGCCTGCACGTCCCTAATCTGATACATGACACAGGGCAGTCAGCTCATCTGCTCTAGGAACTCTTGCAGCCCCTCCATGTCCACCTCCGTCTCTGAGCAGTCTCACCTGGGCTGGCCCAGCTCTGCCCTGGCTCACTGTCTTGGCATGGTGCCCTGCGAGACACACATGCCATCTCTCTAGGCTCAAATCAACTAGCACAAAATCAGAAGCCCAACCAGCTGGCACAAGATCAGGAGCCACTATTGAGTCCTTTTCCCTGAAGGACCTTCATGGCCTAAGAAAGGATTACACTCAACAACCTGATGAATCTATAATTAGTTGGTAAGTCTGTCTTTGAGATGCTGCAGACAAAGCTACAATGATAGACGGCACTGAAACAAGGCATTTAGGATCCCTGTCACATGATCCGGTTATCGACCAAGGAATGATGAGGGAGGCTAACCCTTGCAGTCTCTGGGAACAGGTCCTGGGAAGTGTGGCACAAAGATATCTGTGTGGAGACAATCTCTATATGAAGCAAACCCAGTGGAAGACCATAGAACAAGAGATTCAACGCTTGAGAGAAATGGCAGTGGCAGAGATTGCCTTCTCAGATGACCTAAACAGTAGGAACCCAGACTTAGTACCTTGTACACCCATGATGTAGCGAAAACTTGTACAACTTAGGCCACAAGAATACGCTTCTGCTTTAGCAATAATGAAGCAGGATGACACAGAGGAGACGATGCTGCATATGGCGAAGAAACTCCAAGCACATGCAGATGCCATGCATGGTCCAACACAATCAAGAATTGATGCTGTGGAAACACGTCTGCAGAAATTAAAAGACAAGATAAAGGAGAATCACAATAAACTCAGAGAAGAGATTAGATAAGTGTTGAAAGAGGGCTTTTATCAAATCTCAACATTACAGATCAGAGGTTCTGGCACCAAAGGCAGACGTCCCCCAGACAGAGAGGGAAGGGGCATCCCATGAACTAAGCTGTGGTCCCTCCTGCGTGATTGTGGGGAAGACATTAGGAGATGAGATAAAAAAATCTACAGATGCTCTGGCACAATGGCTGCATGAATTGTTGAAAAACAAGACTTAGACAGGAAGTTCTACCAAAAAGGAAGCAGCTCCAGTTACCCAGGCAAGGATGGATAACCAGGCTTAGAGGAGTCCTGCCTCTGGCCAGGTCGAGGCTAGGGAAAACCGTGGTTTTTTTGACTGTGTGGATTTGTTGGCCTGGCACATCAGAACCACAAAAATATGAGGCCTTGGTTGACACTGGTGAACAATGCACATTACTCCCATCAAGATATGTGGGGGAAGAAACTGTTTCTATTGCTGGCATGACAGGAGAATCAAAGAATTTTACTTTAGTGGAAGCTGATGTGAGCCTGACTGGAAATGAGTGGAAGAAACACCCTATTGTTACTGGCCCAGAGGCCCCATGCATTTTGGGCATAGACTTCCTCTGAAATGAGTATTTCAAAGACCCAGAGAGACTCAAGTGAACATTTGGGATAGCGGCTGTAGAGAGAAAGGGTGTCAAGCAATTGAACACCTTGCCTGGATTATCAGAGAACCCATCTGCAGTAAGACTTCTGAAGGAAGAAGAGCAACAAGTGCCAATTGCCACTTCGACAGTGCACTGCTGACAGTACAGAACAACTCGAGATGCTGTGATTTCCATCCACAAGATGATTCGTGAGCTGGAGAGCCAAAGGGGTGGTCAGAAAAACACACTCACCCTTCAACAGTCCCATCTGGCCTGTGCGCAAATCTGAAAGAGAATGGAGATTGACTGTGGACTATTGTGGCCTGAATGAAGTGACTCCACCATAAAGCACTGCTGTGCCAGACATGTTAGAGCTCCAGTATGAGCTGGAGCCCAAAGCATCTAAGTGGTACACCACTACTGACATTGTCAATGCATTTTTCTCCGTTCCTTTGGCAGCAGATTGCAGGCCTCAGTTTGCTTTCACGTACAGGGGTGTGCAGTACACTTAGAACCAATTATCCCAGGGGTGGAAGCACAGTCCTACGATCTGCCATGGACTGATTTGGACTGCACTAAAAAAGAGTGAGGCTCCAGAACATCTGCAGGACATTGATGACATCATTGTATGGAGGAACACTGCAGCTGAAGTGTTTGAAAAAGAAGAGATCATCCTGATTCTCCTGAAAGCCGATTTCACTATCAAGAAGAGCAAAGTTAAGAGACGTGCTTGAGAGATCCAGATCTTAGGAATAATGTGAGAAGATGAACAGTGTCAGATTCCCACTGTCATCAACAAGATCACAGCAATGTCTCCACTAACCAACAAAAAGAAAACACAAGCTTTCCCAGGTGCCATAGGCTTTTGGAGAATGCATATTCCTGAGTACAGCCATATTGTGAGCCCTCTCTACCTGGTCACCTGCAAGAACACTTTCCAGTGGGGCTCTGAACAGCAACAAGCCTTCGCCCAGATCAAGCAGGAGATTGCTCATGTAGTAGCCCTTGGCCCAGTCAGGACAGGACCAGATGTGAAGAACGTGCTCTACTCCACAGCCGGGAGCCATGGTCTGTCCTGGAGCCTTTGGCAGAAGGTGCCTGGTGAGACTCGAGGCCGACCACTGGGATTCTGGAGTCGAAGCTACAGAGGGTCTGAAGCCAACTACACTGCAACAGAGAAGGAAATTTTAGCAGCCTATGAAGGAGTCTGAGCTGCCCCAGAGGTAATAGCCACTGAAACACAATTCCTCCTGGCACCCTGACTACTGGTGCTGGTGGATGTTCAAAGCAGAAGTTCCCTCTACCCACCATACGACCAATGCCACATGGAGCAAGTGGATTGCTCTCATCACACAGCGTACTCATATTAGAAAACTGAATCACCCCAAGATTTTGGAAATAATTACAAATTGGCCTGAAGGTGAAAATTTCAGTCTCACTGATGAAGAGGAACAAGAGCAAGTGACACATGCTGAAGAAGCTCCACTGTATAACCAACTGCCAGGAGAAGAAACACATTATGCTCTTTTTACAGATGGTTCTTGTCACATTGTAGGGATGAAACGAAAGTGGAAAGCAGTTGTATGGAGTTCCACACGACAGGTCACACAAGCCACTGAAGGAGAAGGTGGATCAAGCCAACTTGCTGAACTCAAAGCTGTTCAATTGCCCCTAGACACTGCTGAAAGAGAGAAGTGGCCAAAGCTCTACCTCTATACTGATTCATAGATGATAGCCAATGCTCTATGGAGATGGTTGGAGAAGTGGAAAAAGGCTAATTGGCAATGTGGAAGAAAACCAATTTGGGCTGCTGAAGAGTAGAAAGACATTGCCACTCGGGTAGAGAAGCTACCTGTGAAAATCCACCATGTAGATGCCCATGTCCCCAAGAGTAGAGCTAATGAGGAGCACCAAAACAATGAGCAAGTAGATCAGGCTACAAATATAGAGGTGTCAAAGATAGAGTTAGATTGGCAACACAAGGAAGAGTTGTTCCTAACTCTATGAGCTCATGATGCCTCAGGTCATCAGGGTAGAGATGCCACCTCTAAGTGGGCACAAGACTGAGGGGTGGATCTATAACCATTGACAGTATTTCTCAAGTGATCCATGATGGTGAGACGTGTGTTGCGATCAAGCAAGCCAAGTGAGTGAAGTCCCTATGGTATGGTCGATGGTGATCCAAATATAAGTATGAGGAGACCTGGCAGATTGATTATATTACACTGCCGCAGACACACCAAGGTAAGCGCTACATACTCACAGTGGTAGAAGACACCACAGGATGGCTGGAAACATACCCTGTGCCTCACACTATGGCCCATAACACCATTCTAGGCCTTGAAAAGCAAGTGCTTTGGAGGCATGGTACCCCGGAAAGGATTGAGTCAGACAATGGGACTCATTTCAAGAATAACCTTATCAACATTTGGGCTAAAGAGCACGGCATTGAATAGGTGTACCATATCCTCTACAATGCACCAGCTGCCAGGAAAGTGGAGAGGAACAACGGACTATTAAAAACTCCCTTGAAAGCAGTGAGTGAGGGATCTTTCAAAAATTGGAAGCAGCATTTAGCAAAAGCCGACTGGTTAGTTAACACCTGAGGCTCCACCAACAGAGCAAGTCCTGCCCAGTTTGAGCTCCTGCATACAGCAGATGGAGACAAGGCCCCAGTAGTACATGCCAGAGGTTT
Source organism: Zosterops lateralis (assembly GCF_965231275.1). Lineage (NCBI taxonomy): Eukaryota > Metazoa > Chordata > Aves > Passeriformes > Zosteropidae > Zosterops > Zosterops lateralis. The sequence goes on from NC_139801.1 coordinate 8,845,454, forward strand.
GTTAGGGAAGACAGTTTGGATCAAGTCAGCCTCGAGTACAGACAAACCCATTTGTGAGATTGTCTTTGCTCAAGGAAGAGGTTTCATATGGTGGATAATGCAAATGTGTACCTCAGAGAGATCTGATTGTTGGGTGAGAACCATGTATAAATATTATTGTTTGCTGAATGTCACTGCCATTGTCTCTGTATAGCTGTACACTGTGTATGTATATGTATGTATAATGTATGTGTTTGGAGAGTTAGAATTTATTTAGTTTTGGTAATAAGCTGACGATATGGGCATAAGGGGTGGAATGTCCTAGGGTGACTTTAGGATGCTTGTATCCACAATTGTCTGTTCTGTTTGTGCTGTATATTGAGTTCTGTGCCTTTAAGACTGGTTCTGAGAGCAAAGCAGGGAAAGAAGCAGCACGCAGCTTGTTTTGAGAAAACAGCATTCACTCCTCTCTGCATTCCTTCTCTGGTGTGTTCGGCTGAGGCATGGACAGCAGCAGAACAGAAATCTTCTTTGCTTTTAGTTAGTTTAGCTAGCTGAGGCAGAGAAACTTCCTGGACTGCTTTTTTTTCCTTATTTTGGGACTGTTTAAACCTGCTCTGGACTGAAAGACCCAGAAGAGCACTGGGGAGCTCACACCTGCGGCCCACCGGGGCCTGGACCTTCGGAGAGACTGATAAGAGGCTGAGAGAGAGCTGAGCTACACCCACGACAAGAACTTTCTCAATTTACCATCTCACTCCAGAACAGGTTTTATTGTTTCATATTATTCATTCTTTGTGCTTGTGAGCACTTTGTTTGTTGAATAAATAGCTTTTTCCACTGTTCTCCGAAAAAATTCTTTTCCCAGACCAGCTAGGGGGAGGGCCCGTTTGGGTTTGCTTTCCAGAGGAACCCCATTCAGAGGATTCCTCCCAAATTTGCCCTAAACCAGGACACCAGCTTTTACAGAGAAAGTCATCTGGCAACGCAGGACGGCAACGCATGCAGACACAAATCCCACAGCTGACGCCGTAACCAAGAGCAGCTTTCAGCTTCCAACTGGCCCAGCCCCCACCCACTGGACTGTCGCCAACCTACATGCAGCAACTCCAGGAAGTGCAGGACTGGACATATCAACCAATAACACAGTAACATTGTCTAATTGCTCAGTTTTTGTCTCCCTACAGGAATCTATGGAATTAGATTCTACAGGAATCTAACCCTTGGGACCCAGTTACCATGCCTTGCTCATAGGTCTCATTTATACTGGTGCAAATGTGACTGTTATCTCAAAAAGCCAGTGGCCCAGTTATCGGCCATTAACCACTGTGCCTCAGGTACTCTCAGGCGTGGGTGGGAATAGTCAAAGCCATCAGAGCCAACACTTGGTGCAAATTACAGGGCCTGAGGGACAAATTTCTACAGTCAAACCTTTTGTGCTGTCTGCCCCGCTGGTCTTGTGGGGGAGAGATGTCCTGACACAGTGGGGAATTTTTATGCAGCCAAATTTTGTATAGGGGTCATGGAAGCGCGTGACACTTTAAAACTAACCCAGAAAGCAGAAAAAACACTTTGAGTGGATTAATGTCTCTCAAGTTTCTAACAGGAAAGGGGGAGCCAGTGATGACATCCCTGCTGAGAAGACAGCAGAAAGTCCTTTTATGTTTTCAATTTTTTGAATTGTTCTTTGATAGACCCTAGCCAAATAGTTCCAGCCTTTGAGCGAGAACTTAATGCAGGACTGCTTCTCTCCTTCTCTTGTTTAGTTTGTCATCAAGCCTGGGTTGAATGCAAATGTCTTGAATGTGGGATACTGTGATACTGTGCATCTCATAAAAGACAAGGTACTTGCTGTCAGTGTGATCCATTGGGATGCAACAGAAATAATGCAGAAATTCAACTATTAATGTGTGGGTATAAGTTTTGTCTACCTGAGCAATTGGAAATTACTCCAGAGCAGTGGCTTCCTGCTACTGAGAATAAGGATAAATGATTATTTCCTGAATATCATGGTATTTACTGGGAATTGTTTCTAGTGCTCAGACATAGCCTGTTAACCAACCAAAAACAAATGTTTGGGTAACCTTAGCACATGTTACAGGACAGGATATGTTGTGTTTGGCCACGGCATCCCCTGATAGTCCCTTTCAACATGCCTAGTTGTTCTGCCCTTAGGCAATTGGCCTTGCCTGAGTCAGGCAAATACAGTGTTGCAGAGCAGCAATCATGCTGATGTCTGGGATCAATGGACACCTTCTCTCTCCCTGGCATCCCTTGAGCCTCAAGAGTTAGAACTTTTGGGCTCAGTGAAAATGGATTTTTGTATTAATTTTAAATACACAGGAAAAAATCAGTCTAAAGCTTGGGATGTTTCTCCCTATCATGCCGTGTATAAGAATCAGACATCTTGGTGTAATTACACTTCTAGCAGCCCTTCTAAATCCAGTAACTCCCCCCTGCAGCTGCCATTGGGAATGTTTTTGGTTTGTGGAGATCGGGTCTGGGCTGCTATCCCTTCGCACATAAAGGGAGGTCCCTGTAGTTTGGGTCGATTGACTGTGCTAACACCTAATGCATCCGTGATTTTATAGCATAAATATCCCCGCAGAATAAGGCACAGTACACATGCATTTGATGAATACTGCGATGATGAATTGTCTTTGTGGTCTGAGACCCAGATGAACTGGGCCTCTTTTCTTTGGCCAGGACTGGCTGCAAAAAAAGCTTTAAGTCAATTAAATAAGGTAGCTTGCTGGCTGGCAAAACAGATGAATGCCACCAGCTCTGCTTTATCAAACCTATTAACAGATGTTGACAGTATAAGGTACACTACTTTGCAAAATAGAGCTGCAATAGTTTTTTTGCTTTTAGCACAAGGTCATGGATAGGAAGATTTTGATGGAATGTGTTGTATGAATCTTTCTGATCACTCAGAATCTATCCATAAAAGCATACAGCAGCTAAAGAATAGTGTGTTTAAACTAAGAGTAGAATCTGGATCTTGGCTAGATAACCTATTTAGTGGTTAGGGTTTAGCACCTTAGCTAAAAGATTTTTTTAGGATAGGTATGCATGTGATGATTCTGCTAATTATTGTATTAATCATGATACCTTGCTTGCTTCAATGTGTGCAGAGATTAATTAATAAGGCCATTAAATGAGTGTTCTTGATTGATACAGGAGGAGGAGATATTGGAGTACACAGGACAGAGCACTAGATTTAATTAGCATAGCCAGTTTGATAACCAAGATGCCTTGGCAAGAACAGAGCTTTGAAGATTACAAGAAAATTGGATCAAGTCTAGTGACAAGAAAAGAGGATGGAATCAGACATCTGCAAGCAAGAAATATTGTAAAATGTAGAAATTTGTGTGATGGTTAACCTAATCATTGTAGTAAAAAATTACTAGCCTTCCCAGAATAGTATAGAAGCATTTGGAAATCACAGTAAAAATGAATTCTGATCAGCGAATCAGTCTTCTCGTCTCTCTATCAATCGTTGATAGATTCCTAATGATAATGCATCCCAAAATCATCTGGGCCCAAAAATTATTACAGTATCTTTAAGACTCCCCAGCCAAGGAACCTTGCGGGGAGGGGGGGAGAGATTTGCTTTGGCATGTGCTTTTTTTTTCAAAGCTGCCTGTCCAGGCTTCCTCTCGCACTCTCGTGGTTTGGGGTGGCCTAGTGTTTGTTTTGCTGGCAGTTCAATCTATGTTCAGGAAAAGATTTTTTTTCTTCTTTTTCTCCAGCTTGGAAAAAACTGTGGTGGCAATCTTTGGACTGCTCAAGAGGGAATTCCGCATCGCACCGAGAGAAACTGGAGTAGGGCAACCTCACTCCAGCTCAAGCATTTACTGCGTTGAGCCGGGAGGAGGACACACAGAGTGACCCCAGCCCAGCCGCCCTGCCTTGACTGCTCCTGCCAGATGGTCACACACAGCTACTGGAATTCTCAACTGAGAGCTTCACCCTGTTGTCATTTTGTTGATGTTAATACTTTTGCTTTTTTTTCTAATTGTATTGTTTGTTAAAGTTTGGATGATTATGAAACAATTAGCCTATTGGTTACCCCCACTAATACTAGACAATCCAAGCACCACTAACGTGCTAGACAATCCACGTGGTAATAAAGTATGAAACATTCTCAAAATCCATTTGGATATTGTGGAGCTTGAATGATTATGGGCACAGGGTGGATTATGTGGAAAGATGGATGGGGGTCAAATTAGAGATAACTGAGAAGTTATATTCACATCCCAAGAGATGTTATAATGGTATGGAAATGATAGGGTAAAATACTGTTGTTGATCCCTGGATGGAATGCAGTTGAAATGCTCAAAACCTATTCCACAATGCTTCCCCTTACGCACAATATGCCACCATAGTACCTGCTCAGGGAGATGGAACAGAGGGTGGAGACACCGTGGCCAGGGTCTGTTGAAATCCTTGCAGGGTGGGGAACTTGATGGCACTTTGCAAATGAGAAACTGCATTGCATTGCACCTGTCCACCAAGGGAGAGAGGTGTCTTGCTGCTGAGCCAACAACTGTGGCAGAACAGGGATGATGGTTGAAATATAAATATGGGTAGACCCGGTAGATCGTTTACATCACACTGCTGCAAACCTGCCAAGACAAGCACTATGTGCTGACGATGGTGGAAACAACTGCTGGATGGCTGGAAATGTACCTGTGCCTCACGCCACTGCCTGGATTACCCTTTTAAAAACCAAGTCCTGTGGCAACATGGCACCCCAGAAAGCACTGAGTCAGACAACGAGACTGTGGAGAAGAAAGGGTTGAAAAATGCAAGATTGGCAAGGAGAGAGAAAAATAATTTGTTTCTAGAATTGTTTTCACTCAGAAACCAACTTTGCATCTGAAAGACGTTAGAAAATACTCAGTGTGAGAGAATTCATGTGGGTTTTTTTGCTTTGGATTGATTTCTGTCTACCAAAGAAGTGGAATTTTCTCAAAAGGATAACAGGATGTTGTTACAATTTGCTTAATTATAGAGGAGCAAAGAGAGCTCTCTGTGAATTGCAGAAAAATTTCAGGTTTGAATATTCCCCATAACAAGATTAAAACTCAAACAAGGTTATAGATTGGTACCAAAAAATCAGTACTTTTACTTTATTAATGGCAAAAGAGGCAAAGAGAAAGAAAGGGAGAAAGTAGAGAAAAGTTGGAGAGAGCTAAGATTATTTAACAGTAAATGAGAGAGAAAGAGAAAGAAAGAAATAAGAAAAAAGGTGGGGGGACAGGAGTAACAGAGACAAATTAAGTAGAAAATTAAACCAGGAGACTAAAAGTCAAAGGGTGATTAATTAGGGGTAATAGTCTGAACAATGAATCTCGCTCAACATTCGCTGTGCTTGCAAGAGCAGGCAAGGCCATTGCTTGCAAAAGCAAGATAAAAAGAATGCAAGGCTAGTGGGTAAGAAAGAAACTGCCTGCTTGAGGCAGTGATAAGAAAGATTGTTATGACCAAGACTAGCCTTGAAGCTCGAACTGTGACCAAGAAGCCAGTGAGCATGCGCAAGAGGGCAAGGTGAAAAGTTCAAACAAGAGGAAGACTTGCATTACTTCATCATGAAGACCACCGACGACCACCAGCACAAAAGCACAAGAGACTGACAAGTTCATTTTTAATACGAAGCAAGACTAGGCAGAGCTAGGTAATAAATATGCATAAGCAATGTAATACATATGTAACATTTTAGAGAATAAGTAGAGAAAGGTGACTCTTTGGAGTTGTACATGCCTTTGGGAAATATCCCACATCATGCCCTGGTGCTGAAAAAAAATACATGCCTACTCTTCAACTAACTCATATTAGTTGTGGAGTCTTTTTTTTCCACAAATCATTTGGCGACTACAAATGGACCTTTTTCTGCCCCTGCGGGCCTGACCAGGGAACAGGCTCCCTTGGCATGCCCTGGGATTTCCTGGAGGGCCCCCGGTTCCCTGGCTCTCTCACTGCAGGGACAGACAACAGACCGCTGGCACTGCAGACAAACGGTATGTATCAATCCTAGAAAAACTCATAAGTTGTACGCAGGGCCAGAGGGCTGTTGATAAGCCACTAGAGGTGTCTAGTGCACAACATAGTCCCTATGTAAATGAAGTTCGGGGCTTGCAAGCAGTTGCTGATCAATAGAGCAATTGGCAGAAGGACTCTGGGGACTGATAGAGCAGCCTGGCGGAGGGATTAAGGGATTTGGTGTTTGACAGAGCAGCCACAAGCAACTCTGGAGGTGGGTTGAACAAATCCTAGTTTTTGTTCGTGTTAAAGCTTGTTTTTGTTTCTGTGGGTCCTTGTTTTGTTTGTGTGAGCCCTTGTCTTTTGTCTGTATATTGTGATTGAGTCTGGATCTTTGACTGTGTGATCCCCTGTTCATGTGCTTCCACATCCCTGAGCAGGGGAGCAAGCGGGAGGGCTAGCCAAGCCACTTTGGGCTCTGCCAACCTTTTTACCCCTCCCCCCGAGCGGGAGAGCGAGCAGAGGTGTGTGAGTTGAGCAACCTGCACTAGAAAATCTGAATATTTAGAGAGACAGGAGCAGGTTAGCTTGTTTATAGCTTGTTCTTGTGGCAATTTTAAAGCTTTTTTGCTTGAGAGAGACTGGCATCTTGCATAGGTACTGATACAGTGTAAAGTTTGTGCAGGAAGTTGGTATTACTTTTCTGCCAGGTGTCAGAGTGTGTGCACCCTGTGTGAGCAGGAACAACGTTTTAGCCAAATAGATGTTGAGCCTGAGATTTTAAAGCTTGTGTGTAGAAATCATAATTGGGTCCTGAAACTTGGGGAGTGCAAGAGGAAGACTAGGAGAGGACTGTGATAGTCTGTAAAAGAAGGTTTGGGTGGAAGTGAGACAAGGCAAGGAGGAGATAATGGGGACTGGTCAGAGCAAGGACATTTCTAAAGCTAGTCCTCTGGGTTGCATCCTAGCACACTGGAAGGACATTGTGGGTTCTGGGGGCCCAGAGAGCAAATGGAATCTTGTCAAGTATTGCAATCAGTGGTGGCCTCTGTATCGATTGGAAGATGGAGCGAGGTGGCCACCTACTGGAACTTTAGAATACAACACCTTATTGCAATGCTGTTTTTAAGGCAAGAAGGAAAGTGGGACGAGGTTTCGTATGTGGATGTGTTTTCCTCCCTTTGTAGTCACCTTGAATGGCAGAGACATTGTGGAATGAGAGTCCCTTCTGATCCCCTGGTGCTAGCCCTTGAAAAGGACCGCAAAGCAAAAAAAGAGAAGCTTAAGCAGTGCTGCTCAGCTTGTAGCATTGGTCAGAGATGTACAAAAAAAGATAAGGTATACCAGACAGTAATACAGGAACAAGATCTAGATGACTTGTTTAGGCCTCCCCTTGGGGAACAGGAAGAGGAGGAAGACTCGGAGGAGACATCAGCTCCAGTAGCTCCAGCCCACCCCCCTTCTAGTAGTCCGATTTCTTCTCAGAATAGAAAGCAAGTATTGCAAGCACCCCTACAGGAGGCAGTGGGGCCAGATGGAGAAGGAATGTTAGTTAAGGTACCTTTTCCAAAATTGGACTAGAAGCATAGGAAAATGTTGCTAAAAATTACTGGAGCGACCCAATAGCCACTGCCAAACATTTAAGGTCTATAATAAAACAACGCAACCCAGATTGGAGTGATATGCAACTATTATTAGATGCGTTGACCAAGACGGAAAAACAATTGATTTTAAAAACAGCAGGGGATTTGGCAGAAGACTATTACAAAATTCAGCAGTTAGATGTAAAGGACTATTTCCCACTTCGAAAACCAAAGTGGAACCCAAATATAACAGCAGAAAGAGAAAAGCTGGAAAGCTATCAGGAGGGGATAGCAAAAGGGGTGGAAAGAGCCATTCCCAAAACTATAAACTGGTCAGCCTTATATGCAATCAAACAGGGTCCCTCCGAGTCTCTGTCTGAATTCCTGGACCGTTTGGGAGGTGCAATGTGCTGTCACATCCCACTGGATCCTGTATCCGAGGTAGGAATACAACAGTTAGTTTATTTTTGGGACAGCCTATGAGAGATGTTAGACGTAAACTTCAGAAGCTTTGGGGAATGGATGGGAGGAACCTAGAAACCCTATTAGATGAGGCATGGAGAGTATTTAGCAATCGAGAAGAGGGATACAAACAAGAGATGAGAAAACTGGTGGCGTTTGTGAGTGAACAAGAGAAAAGAAGACACAGGCAGGGACCACCCAGACAAGGCCCACCTCGGTTGGGTAGAGATCAGTGTGCAATTTGTAAGAAAATTGGTCACTGGAAAAATCAGTGCCCAGAACGAAGATGAAATTACCGACAGGAAAGAGGGAACCAGGGGAAAAAGGAGGTGATTGTGAAGGTGAAAGAAGACTGAGGAGGACCAGAAGATTCCACCCCAGTAGATCCACTGGTTATAAAAATGAAGCTGGGGAAAGAAGGGAAAGAGCTGAAATTTTTAGTTGACATGAGGGAGACATATTCAGTTTTAAACAAAGCTCTAGTGCCTGTGGGAAAAGATTATGTTGTGGTTCAAGGGGCAACTGGGCAGTCTGAAAAAGCATATTTTTGCAAACCATTAAAATACAAGCTTGGGAAGTAGTGGGGCATTCATATGTTTTGATATATGCCCAAGTCTCCAAAGGCACTTTTGGGTAGAGGTCTATTAGAACAATTACAAGCAACCATTACCTTAAAAAATGGAGAAATTACTCTGGAGGTAAATGATCAACAATACATGGAAGTGTTGAGCTTGATGTTAACAGCTATGGAAATTAAAGAGAAAATTAGTGAAGAAATAATTAACCAGGTTTTTCCTGAAGTGTGGGCTTCCAACGTACCAGGGAGGGTGAAAAATGCACCTCCTATACAGATTAAACTTAAGGAAGGGAAACAACCAGTTAGAATTAAACAATACTCCTTGAAAAAGGAAGATAGGGAAGGAATTACCCAATAATTGAAAATTTTTTACAATTAGGATTGCTGAAAGAGTGTCAATCTGACTTTAGCACTCCCATTTTGCCTGTTCAAAAACCTGATGGGTCATATCAAATAGTACAAGATCTACGATCTGTCAACAAGATAACTGAGGATCTCTATCCTGTCGTAGCAAATCCATATACTTTGTTAACATGTCTAACACCAGAGCTAATTAGGTTTACCATTTTAGATTTGAAAGATGCCTTCTTTTGCCTCCTTCTCCATGAAGCCAGACAGAAAATTTTTGCATTTGAATGGGAAAACCCTAAAAGTGGGCACAAAACTCAGCTCACATGGATGGTTCTGCCTCAAGGGTTCAAGAACTCTCCTACCTTGTTTGAAAAACAACTTGCAAAAGACTCAGAATCTTGGGAAGCTCCATCAGAAGAAGAAGGGTTTTTGCAGTATGTAGACAACTTCCTTATAGCCACCTGGACGAAAGAAATGTATGTGGTATGGACGGTAAGCCTTTTAAACTTTCTAGGACTCCAGGGGTACAAGGTATTGAAGAAAAAGGCCTAGGTGGTGAAGCAGAAAGTAATCTACCTGGGTCAGTGCTCGACAATGGACTCTAGGGCAAGATCGTAAAGAAATGATATGTCAAACTCCAAAACTCAAGACAATAAAAGAACTGCAAAGCTTTTTGGGAATGACTGGATGGTGTAGGTTATGGACATAAAACTATGGGTGTTCTGGGTTGACGGTGCCTCCTATCCCATATTGTGACTACATTGTTATGTCTAACAGCTGTCCCCCCTTTGGTGGGCTGGTTTGCCGCGGCGGGGCTGCCGCTCTGCTGTCTCTGCTGCTGCCTCTCTGCTGCTGCCTCTCTGCTGCTGTTGCCTCTGCTGCTTCTTTCACTGCTTCTGGTTTTTTTTTTTCCTGTTTTTTTTTTTCCCTTTTCTTTTCCCCCTCCCCCCCGGCCCTGAAGATTTGGACCAGCTCCGGACCTGACCTGAGAAGTCTGGGGATCTCCGGGGCCCGCGAAAGAAGCTCTGCGCCCTCCCTTCACAGTAACTTGAGTATTGTTTTTTCTTTTCCCTTGTGTTGGGGAGTGTTTTTCATTTGTCAATAAACCGTTTTTTTCCACTATTCCTCCAAGGAATTCCTTCCCAAACCCAGGGCTGGGGGGAGGGGTGGTGGAGGTTTGTTTTTTTAGGGGACTCCTTTTGGAGGTTCTCCCCTAATTTATCCTAAACAATGGGTTACTGGTAAAACCTCTTTATGCGCTTATTACAAATGGAGACAAAGACCTCCAGTGGACAAAGGAGGCCACACAAGCCTTTCACCAGCTAAAGAAAGCTCTCATCTCAACTTCGGCTCTAGGACTTCCAGATGTGAGTAAACCATTTTTTCTGTTTTCCCATGAGAAACAGGGGATAGCCCTGGGGATACTAGCACAAGACCTGGGCCCATATCTAAGGGCAGTTGTTTACTTTTCCAAGCAACTAGATGCAGCAACCAAGGGATGGCCGGGGTGCCTCAGAGCCATCGCAGAAACTGTGTTCAATATACAAGAAGCACGCAAATTCACCCTGGGCCATAAAATTACTGTGCTAGTGTCTCACACAGTGTTCACAGTGCTGGAAGTGAAAGGCGAGCACTGACTTTCCCCACAAAGGTTCATGAAGTACCAAGCCATCACGGTAGAACACGATGATGTAGAAATAGTGGTAACTAACATTGTCAACCCAGCTTCTTTTCTCAGCAGAAATCAAGGGGAGCCAGTATACCACAACTGCCTCGAGACTATTGAAGCAACCTACTCCAGTCATCCAGACCTGAAGGACACCTCTTTTGATGATGCAGAAACCTGGTTCACTGATGGAAGCAGCTACATCATCGGTGGAAAACAACATGCTGGGTATGCTATTACCACCTCCAGAAGGGTAATTTAATCTGGACCCTCGCCAGCAGGTACTTATGCACAAAAGGCCAAGATAATTGCCTTAACTCATGCTTTAGAGAGAGTGGAAGCAAAGAAAATAAACATTTACACAGACTCAAGGTATGCTTTTGGGGTTGTACATGCACATGGAGCCATCTGGAAGGGAAGGGGGCTGCTGAACTCGCAGGGGAAGAACATCAAACATGCACAAGAGATAATGCGACTATTGGATGCAGTCCAGATGCCTGAGAAGGTAGCAATTATGCACATCAAGGCACACCAGAAGGTGAGCTCAGAATTGAAGGAAGGAAATGAGCTGGCAGACAAAAAGGCAAAAGAAGCAGCAAAAGGTGAGATAACAGTAATGGGAGCTTCGATTTTGGATGGTCAGATCTCCTTTGGAGGTAAGCCAGAATATAATAAACAATATAGAAAACTAATTGAGGACCAAGGGGGAACATATGAACAAGAGGGATGGGCTGTCACCACAGAAGGGAAACTAGTTATCTCCTCCCATCTACTATGGTCACTAGTAAGAGAGGAACATCAGAAAACACACAGGGGAACTGATGCCTTGCATAACTATTTAATTGAAAAGATTACTGCCAGGAACCTATAAGCTACCATTAGTCAGGTGACTCGGCAGTGTGACCTTTGTCTGCAGACGAAACCCAAAAATACCCCCAAACCAAAGCTTGGTCAAATTGGGAGGGGCCATGGGCCCAGGTAACAGTGGCAAATTGACTTTTCAGAACTTCCAAGAAAAGGGAGGTATTGATATTTATTGGTGTTAATGGATACCTTTTCAGGGTGGCCAGAAGCCTTTCCTACCAGAATTGCCAAAGTCTGGGAGGTAACCAGAGTATTGTTACAGGAGATCATACCATGCTTTGGAGTTCCAGCCACAATATCCTCAGATAGAGGGCCACATTTTAGTTCAAAGATAGTGCAGCAAATTAGCTGTCACTTCGGCATAGACTGGGAACTTCACACTCTATACCACCTTCAGTCAAGAGGCCAAGTGGAGAAAATTAATCATTTGATTAAACAACAAATTGTGAGACTAGGGCAAGAAGCAAATCTGCCCTGGCCCCAGTCTCTCCCTCTGGCATTGTTATGAATTCCTACTAAACCCAGAACCAAAGAAAAATTAAGTCTTTTTGAAATATCTTATGGTAGACCATATGGGGTGCAAAAAGGAATGTCCACCCAAGTTGGGGAAGAAACACTGACCGCCTACATGGTGGCCCTGGGTAAACAACTCAGAGAAATCAAAAAACATGTGGCTGGAACTCGGAGTATAGGATTGGATGGGCCAGTGCATGACATACAACCTGGAGATTATGTATATGTTAAGTCTCTTACAGAAAAGACTCTGGAACCACTATGGGAAGGATCATTCCAGGTGCTTCTTACCACATTCACTGCAATTAAGATGAAAGAGCAAAGTGCGTGGATCAATCACACTCGAGTAAAGAAGGCTCCAGAGACCCCCTGGAAAGTTACACCAGGTGATGATGAACTGAAACGAAAACTTACTCGAACAAAATGAATGCATTACAGCTAGGAATATAAAGTAATTAATCCTGTAGAAATTTAATCAAGAAAATTGCTTTGTTTGTAATCATAATTATTATAATCCAAGAACTGGAAAGTACCTCAAGCCAGAATAATGCTGAATGGCCTTGATCCCAAGCTTTTATTTGGTATACTGGATCCATGGGAGAGTATTCTGATATAAAAGATCTAAACCTATCAACTGTGGTTATGCATGAAAATGAAGTATATGAAAAGCAAGAATGGCGAAAGCAAGGGTTATGGTCACGTTAAGGGACTATAGGAGAGGTAATTAGAATAGGATACCAGATGATTAATGTGACTACCCATAAGAAAGCAATCCAAATTAGGGTCTCAACAACCCCTATAGATGATCACCAAGAGATTTGTAATCATTTAAATGAATTGGACTGTTGGTATAATTTTATGCTAGTACAGACTGTGGAGGTAGTTTGTCTTTGGACCCATGGTACTATTGGGCTTTCCTTCAAATTTAAAATAAATGCCATAACTGGGCCTGTTACAACCTACGCCAGCACTCAAGCCCAAACCAAACTCATGTCATTTGAGCTTGAATTAAAAATTTATGAAACTGGCCCATATGTAATAAGAAATACAGGCTAACAACAACTGTTGTTTAACCCAGAATGGTCTCTCAAACGTGTTGAATTACTAATGCAAACTAATATCTCTGAAGTTCAGCTCAACCCGCTCTCCTTTGTTAAAGACATCCTCTGAGGGCTGGGCAACATGGTTGCAAAAACAAGAACACCTTAGAGGCAGTGAGAAAAGATTTAACTGGAATATTAGGAACAGGAATGGGAGTTTTAAATGGAATCGATTCAGAAATATTACTGAATAAGCTAGCCACTGCAACAAGTGATTTAACACAACTAAACCAGCCCTCACAATCATCCCTATTGGCATTAGGAACTAGTTTTTTAGGAACTAGTCAATGGCAGGTTTCAAAAGCATTACCAAGATGGAAAAAAATGGAGGACCAAGACAATAGGCTAATAATAGATGCACTTAATATGGCTCAAAGTAATATGTCATTGGCTTTCAGTTGTATGCAAGCACAATTATGGCTACAGTCAACAGCTGCCTTAATCATAAGAAAAGGAAGTGAAGGCACTTTTCCGATTGAGATTTGAAAAACTGTTTGGCACAATGCTACCAACTTTGAAAGGAAATTTCAATCTTGGTGGACCCTAGTAAATTTTACCTATGATCCTACTGTTAACATGGCTACTGCCTTTGTGCTTACTATATGCAATGTCACAGTTTATGTTATTCATCTCGTCATTGCATTAGGATTATATCACGAAGGGACAGTACTCTGCCCCTCGGAACGTAGAGTATGGGCCCAAAGGGTGAATAAGAAATGGCAAACTAAATTTAGAATCTTGCATTGCCCAAGAACAGCAAGGGTTTATTTGTGAAAGTAATACAACTGATGCTCAAGACATATGCCTTGACACTGAGCAAGGCTCCTGTCAGTTTAAAATACATCCAGATAATACTCAGAAGACTGTACTTGTATATACTGGTCAAGGCTGTGTATGTTTAAGAACTGCTTGTGCTTTTATAGAAATAGATATTGACAATGTAGCTTTGTCTGTTAAGAATTATTCTAATTTTTGTATTTGTAATTTCATTAAGATTGTTGGGTGTGACTTCTTATATCAGGTACCAGCTGTATCCCACTAGCTGATAAAATTCAAATACACAATGTATCAAAGGTTATTACCAATGCCCATCGGAATGAATCTTATATTAGTGAAGCAATTAATGAAACACCAAGATCTGATTAAAATTTTGAAAGAAATTCAGGAAAAGGGAGAGAAAACTCTAATTACTGTCCATCATGACACAACAGAAATAAGCAGAGTTTTGAAAAGAATAAAACAAGACACGAGTCATCACTGGTAGGATACCCTCTTTGGATGGTCACCAACTGGGACTGGGATTTTGAATACATTGTGTCATCCCATTATTGTTTTATTAATGTTAATTAATGTAAGTTTAATACTGTCTTTTGTAGTACTTGTTTGGAACTGGAGAATGTTGAAACGAGTCAAAATATTAACCTCCTTGTCGAAGGTACATGGTAAGGTGTGGGGGTGCTGGAATGGTATCATAAGTTTCTTAGTTGTAGGTTTGATGTGATTTGGACTTTAACCCTAGCCTGGTAAAGTTCCTGTCTTGGATTGTGCTTATCAGAGGTTGATAAGAGTTGCCAAGACAACTCTAATCCTCTGCCCTGGGTTTCGATCATCCTATTGTATTTTCCCCCATCCCATTGTATTTCTCCCCACATGTCCACCATCCCCCAGGCCCCAGAACCTTCAGGAGAGGTGTCTGACAGGGATTGGTGGGTCTCACAGGACCACATCCCAAATTCACCTGATTTGTTAATGTTGTGTATTGCATTTTGACCTTACCCACCTGGCCTTGTTTCATTGGTCTGGTAACTGGTGTCCACCCCTGAGATTTGGGGGAACAAAAACCCCCTGTAACCGAGGCCAGGGGTCACTCCCCAGAGGCACAGGCCTGGAACCAGGGACTGCCCCTGAGTTACCCGAATAAAACCTTTTCTCCCTGAGCCTCCGGAGTGTCCCCTCTTTCAAACCACGGCCAAGACAGCTAAGGCAAAAGCGCTGCGGAGCCAAGGACCCACGCAAAGGTACTGTTGGGCGTATCACAGCTAGCAGGGTGGCCCAGCTGACGCTGAGCTGACCTGAGAGACAGATACGCGAAGCAACAGATTGGCGCCCATTCGTGGGGCCTGCAGACGCCTTTTGACCCGCTGTGCCGTGGGAGCTGACACGGAGGCCCGAGGAAGACTCGGACCCTGTGACCCAGAGACCTTCTGAGAGGACGTCGCCTTGTCGTGTCCCGAGGTCTTCAGCATCTCACGGAGCCACTGGGGTTGCTAAAAAGCACCCCTGGTGGAAGAAGGGAACAGCTCCTGCCCAGAGGAGTCCCTTCCGGCTTGTGGTTGCCCCAGCAACGTCTCCAGTGTCCCGAGGGCTTGGTGAGTATATTTCCCTGAAGGGAAGGGAGAATACCCACCACAGAGGCTTGGGAAGCCTCAGGGAACCCTAGGAGGGACGGGACGGGGGGGACCGGGGGTCCACCCGAAGGAAGCCCTTACCCCTAGGAAAGGACGCCCACAGGGATTTGGGGGGTGGTTTTGCTGGGAAGGGGTGGTGATAAAGGTAACAGCTAGTCAGAATGGGAAACGGACTAAACACCACCCAGAAAGAGGTTTTTGAAAGTTTAATTGGAGTTTTAATTGTTGCCAAAGTTAAATACTCAAAAAAGGAACTGAAAAAGTTTATTAGGTATTTGTTTTTGCATTTTCCGAATGTTAATTCGGACCAAGTGAACAGCATTTGGTTCTGGGAAAATGCTTCTAAAATGTTGGAAAAATTAGGGAAGTCAGGAGACGTCCTGGCTGCAAAATTTGCATTCTGGCCGTGGCAAATAAAAGCTGCCTTAAAAGAGATCACAGGAATGCAAGATAACAAAGTTGCATTCTCCCAGAGCATTCCCTCAGTCCCTTCCCCCCATCCTCCTCCCCCTGCCTCTCCCGAGTCCCCCCAGCCCCCCCGGTCCCATCCCCCTGCCTCCCCGAAATCTCCCAAACCCCCCAGGTCTCCCCTTTTCCCCTCCCCGAAATCGCCCAAGCCCCCCAAATCCCCTAAAACCCCCAAAACCCCCCCAGGTATTTTAAAAAATGCTCCGGCCCCCCGGGGATCCCCCTCTCCGGGCATTTTGAGAATTCCTGGATCCCCCGCCCCCCGCAGCCACGGCCGGGTTGCGAGAGGCTCCCGGGGCAGTCTGGCTGGCCAGAACGCCCAAACCCCCCCCACTACCCCCCTGATTTCCCCAGCCAACAAACCCAGAGTCCGTTTCTCATTCGCCGAGGAAGACCACCAGTCCCCAACCCGCCCGGGTGGGTCCGGCAGCGAGAACGGCTGTGAAAAACCCCCGAAGGGAGACACGGAGACCCCCCCCTCCCCAGAGAACAAAGGAAAATGCCCCCATAATGGCGGCAGCCACGAGGTGCAGCCTCTTTGTGCCCTTCCCCCTTCTTCTTGTTCCCAGAATGCCTTTCAGCCCCCTCCTACTGGCCCTTCCCTCTACCCGCCCCCTTTTTCCTCACAAGGCTTGCCCCCGCCCCTTCCCCCGCCCCTTTTCCCGCCCCTTCCCCCGCCCCTTCCCCCGCCCCCGCAGAGCCAGGGGTGGGGTTTACCCAACTCCTACTGTGAGGGCACCGCCCCGACTCCGCCCAGAACCTTCCCCCTGCCCGCCCCGCCCCCGAAGTGGGCGGTTCCTTCCTCCGGGGAAACTCCTTACCCTCCCCACCCCCTTTTTCCCCAGCCATGTTTCCCGGGTCTGAGCATTGCCGAGCCACGTGGGCCCGGGGAAGCCCCGCATCCCCTACCACCCCTGCTCCTGGGACCGGGAGGGGACCAGGGCACAGCCTCAACAGCGTGGGGCTCGCCGCTGCCCCCGGTGCTGCCGGCTGCCCCTCCCCCGCCGGCACTGCCGGCCCCTCCTCCCCCGTCGGGGCTGCCGGCTGCCCCGCCCCTGCCCGGGCTGCCGGCGCCGCCCCCAGTGCTGGGACCGCCCAGTGCTGGGACTGCCTGGGCTGCTGCCTCCCCCCCCCCGGAACCGCAGCCGCCCGCTCCCCTCCCCCCACCGAATGCCGGCGCTGCAGCCGCTTTTGCCGGGTTCCCGGGACAGTGGCTGAAAGGACCGGACCCCGTGGCCCCCCCTCCCCCTCCCCCCTCGTGGCACCCACTGGCGGCCGGGGCGCCCCTGCCCCAGCCCGCTCCCCCTCCCCCCTCGTGGCACCCACCGGCGGCCGGGGCGCCCCTGCCCCAGCCCGCTCCCCCTCCCCCCTCATGGCACCCACCGGCGGCCGGGGCGCCCCTGCCCCAGCCCGCCCCCCCGCAGCCCCCTCCCACAGAGGGAGCCCCACCGGCACCGCCCCCGCCCTACCCCCCACTCGGGAACACGGTGTCCCCGACTGCACCTCCTTTGGGGAATGCTTTTCCAAGCTTTCAACGGCCACAGCCACCCGTGCCACAGGCAGGCTGGGAGCCACCCCCAGCTTACCACTGGGAACCTGAGGCAGCGGCTGGAGTCCCAGAGGGAGCAAGGCAAGAGCCCGGGGGTGCAAATGCAGATGGGGTACCCACAGTTACTCCGGTGACATACCGAAGGAGCAGGGGGCAGGGAACCACGGTAGCCACCTGGAAAGCGTTGTCACAGACGCTTGTTAAAGACCTCATGAAGGCATTAAAGGAGTGTGGGCGAGATAGCCCTTACTTCGAAGGCTTGTTGTTTACTTCCTTTGGTGGAATCACAGTTGTACCTTTTGATTTGAAGCAGATTTTCAAGTGCCTCTCAAGCAAAATGGAATTTGAGCTATGGGAGGTCACTTGGAGAAAACTGCTGAAAGCTGCATTGCCAGATTTGCTGGAGGACCCAACCACAGCAACTGATAATGCAGGCAATCCTATTACCCTAAACCACCTGTTAGGTGAAGGTGATTGGAAAACAGCCACAGATCAGGCCACCAACATTCCCCAAAATGTCCTTGAGTTTGTAGCTAATCAAGCATGCAAAGCCTTTCTGAAAATGCGGCCAGATGGCCCCTCACAATATTACTTAGACATTTTTCAGGAACCACAAGAACCCTATGTCAAATTTGTGGAGCGACTTGCTTCAGCTGTGGAACAGCAATTTAATGGAGAGGAGGCACAGAAACAAGTGATTCAGCAGTTGGCTTTCTCTCATGCGAACGAAGAGTGCACTGCTGCAATAAATCTGATACCCAGAGAACCAGGCTCGACACCTCCTCTCAAGGAGATGCTACAAGCCGTCAGTGCCATCGTCCCACGCTGCAGAAAACCAGCCCTTAGAGAGGGGAAAACGCGCCAGAAAATCACCGCTGCGGCTGTGGAAACACCTAAAACACCAGAACCACACAAAAAGAACACTCCTGCACGAGCTAACAGCCAGTGTTTTCTGTGTGGAAAAAGCGGTCACTGGATCAATCAGTGTCCAATGAAGGGACAATTTGACAATTTCTTAAAACAGGAAAGGGAACATGAGGGGAGGGAGAACAAAAAGAACACCAGGGTGTCAAAAAACTGATTCGAGAGCGCGGAACTGCCCAGCGTGACGACCCCAATCGGGCAGCCCAAACAACCCAAAAAGAAAAAAGGTCACCTAAATCAGATTTGTCTCTCTCTTCACAGGACCTGACAAAACAAGGGAAACCGAGGCACATAGTATTGCCTGAGCCATCAGGATCCTTGACAACAGCGGACAGGTATGAGCCCTTTAGGCTCCAGTTGGCTGAGCCTCTTCACCTGCGGGACAGTCAGTGGCAAACAGCCATGGTCTCAAAGGAACCCGGCACGTGGCACGTGGTGGAGACAAAATTTGTGGTCATTGGGGACTGTAAGTTCACCCCCTCAGACATACAGGTCGCCCCTGGGACAATCACAACTGACCCAGAGCGATTTGTTGTGTGGCTCCGCAGTGAAAACCCACCCACCTTCCTACCAAAAGGGCAAATTATTGCCCAGGCCATCCCTGCAGTGCAAGGACTTGTAGTAAAGACTAGTCCAGAGGAAAGTGCCACAGAGAGTGGCAAAGGAGAAAGCGACAAAGACACCACTGTCGCTGTGGTAAAAAAGATAGGCTCAAACAGGCCAAAAGATTTCTGTAAGCTTTCTATGGGTGGGGAATCCAAACTCCTTCAAGGAGCTTGGGACACAGCCGCGGATGTGACGGTCGTCCCAGAAAGGATGTGGCCATCACATTGGGAACTGCAGGACATTGCCAAACATGTAAATGGTATTGGAGGCTTGCAATTAGCCAAGCAGTCAAAAAAGGCAGTGACAATTGAAGGGCCAAACGGGCAAATGGCCACGCTACGCCCATTTGTTTTGGATTTTGATGAACCTCTGTGGGGAAGAGATTTGATGTCCCAATGGGGGGTCACAATTAATATTCCTGACCCTCCAAAGGTTTTTCGGGCAGTGGTCACTGAAGAGCGCCCTATACAGAAACTGAATTGGCTGTCAGATGAACCAGTCTGGATAGAGCAGTGGCCACTTTCTAAACAAAAGTTAAAGGCGCTCAATGAGCTTGTGGAAGAACAGCTGAAAAAGGGCCACATTGAAGAGACCACTTCACCGTGGAACTCTCCAGTGTTTGTCATTCAGAAAGCAGATAAGACCAGGTGGAGGCTCCTCCATGACCTCCGCAAAATTAATGAGGTAATTGAGGACATGGGATCCCTGCAACCAGGGATGCCCGCCCCAAGCATGCTCCCCGAAAACTGGAGTTTGACTGTAACTGACATAAAGGACTGTTTCTTTCACATTCCCCTCCATCCTGATGATGCCCCAAGGTTTGCATTCTCGGTGCCCACCTTGAACCGAGAGGCTCCACGAAAGAGGTATCAGTGGAAAGTTCTTCCGCAGGGTTTAAAAGTTTCGCCGGTGATCTGTCAAAGGTATGTTGCTTCCCTGCTCGCACCTGTGCGTGCAGCGGTGCCCCAAGTGATAATCCAGCATTACTTCGACGATGTGTTGATTTCTGCACCAACAGATGACCTGTTGGCACATGCCCTTGACCTCACCGTGGCTGCACTGGTTGATGCAGGTTTTGAACTGCAAGAATCCAAAATTCAAAAGATGCCACCCTGGAAATACCTAGGGCTGGAAATTGGGAAGAGGACTATTGTTCCTCAAAAACTGGAAATCAAAACCCAAATTCAGACCCTTGCAGATGTCCATCAGCTGTGTGGAGCTCTGAATTGGGTGAGACCTTGGCTAGGTCTTTCTACCGAAGACCTGGCCCCCCTTTTCAATTTGTTAAAAGGGGGAGCTGAACTGAGTTCACCCAGGGCCCTCACCCCAGAGGCAAAAATTGCACTGGATAACATTCAACATGCATTGTCCACCAGACAGGCCAACAGATGCAAACCTGACCTGCCTTTTCGTTTCATCATCTTAGGAAAGCTGCCACATCTCCATGGGATGATTTTTCAGTGGAACAACAAAACCCTCAAAAAATCAAGGGAGGTCCAAGGCAAAGAAGATCCTCTCTCTATTATAGAGTGGGTCTTTCTGAGCCACCACAGGACCAAAAGAATGACAAAGCCACAAGAATTGATGGCTGACCTGATCCGGAAAGCCAGAGTGCGCCTTAGGGAACTGGCTGGTTGTGACTTTGAGTGCATTCACATGCCAATCAAATTGAAATCTGGTCAAATTACAAAAGCTATGTTAAAGCATCTGCTTCAAGAGAACGAAGCGCTGCAGTTTGCCCTAGATAACTATCCTGGTCAAATTTCTATTCATCGGCCTGCCCACAAAATTTTCAATTCGGATGCCCAATTTCGATTGGAATTAAAAAGTGTCCAAAGCAAGGAGCCTCTTAAGGCTCTAACCGTCTTCACTGACGCGTCTGGAAAGTCCCACAAATCAGTTATGACTTGGCGGGACCCTCTCACCCAGAGGTGGGAATCAGAGGTGGTTGAGGTGGAAGGATCACCTCAGGTTGCCGAGCTGGCCGCAGTTGTTAGAGCATTTGAGACGTTCCCTGGACCTTTCAATTTGGTAACAGATTCAAGTTATGTTGCAGGGATAGTTTCTGGAGCAGAACATTCTGTGCTGCAGGAGGTTTCCAACGTCACTCTGTTTAAGTTGCTTTCCAAGCTGGTCAAACTGATTTCCCACAGGAAGCAACCCTTTTATGTGATGCACACCAGGTCGCATACAGAGCTCCCAGGTTTCATAGCAGAGGGAAACAGGAGAGCCGATGCTCTCGCTGCCCCTGTGGAGGTAGCCCCTCTGCCAAACCGTTTTGAGCAAGCCAGAATCAGTCATCAGCTTCACCATCAAAACGCGCCAGGTTTGGTCCGGCAGTTTAACTTAACCCGTGACCAGGCCAAAGCGATTGTGACTGGCTGTCCGCAATGTCACAGGTATGCCATCCCATCCATGCCCACAGGCGTGAATCCCCGTGGTTTGTCCAGCTGTGAAGTGTGGCAGACAGACGTCACGCACTTTGCCCCCTTTGGGAGGCAGAAATACGTGCACGTCTCTGTGGACACGTTCTCAGGAGCTGTTTTTGCTTCTGCCCACACAGGGGAGAAGGCTGGGGATGCTATCAAGCATCTCATCCAGGCTTTCTCTGTCCTGGGCATCCCCAAGTCCCTGAAAACAGACAATGGTCCAGCATACAGGTCCAAAGAATTCTGCAGTTTTCTGCAACAATGGGGAGTGGAACACAAAACTGGGATCCCCCACTCTCCGACAGGCCAGGCGATTGTAGAAAGGACTCATCAGAACCTCAAAAGAGTCCTCAGCCAGCAGCAACCGATTCTCAAGATTGAGCCACCGTCTGTAAGACTAGCCCGTGCCTTGTTCACGTTGAATTTTCTTAACTGTTCCTTTGAAACCATGAACCCGCCGGTGACAAGGCATTTCCGTGGGAACTCACAGTTAGAGCCCCGGGAAAGGCCAAAAGTCCTTGTCAAGGATCCAGAAACTTTGAGGATACAGGGTCCCCATGATTTAGTAACCTGGGGACGTGGGTACGCCTGCGTCTCCACTCCCACCGGTTTGCGGTGGATCCCCTCCAGAAATGTGAGACCCTATGTTCCCAAGGGTTCAGAAATGAAGGTACCACAAGTCACTGTGGCCTCCTGGAGAAGGAGGAAAAAGGAGGAAGAGGAAGCGGGCCCAGAGGCAAGTCCTCCCAGCCCAATTACTCTTCCCTCTTGGGTTTTCTGTCATGAAGGGGAAGCAGAAGAGCTGTTTCCCCCAGAGGAGTGTTTTCGATGGTTGTTTAACTGACCCCTTTCTTCTAAGTTACAGAACCGCAGTCCAGATGATCAGCATGGAGGTCCGCAGCACAGCAGTTTGTGCCCTTGCAGTGCTGCTCAGCTTCCTGTCGATAACCACCCCCTGGATTGTTCCACAGCCCAAAACCAATGTATGGAAAACGCTCGCAAAGAGTCTAGGTCAAGATCACATCTGCCTAGCCTCAGCAGCAGCCCAAGATCCCATGTCATCCTGCCTGGTAGGAATCCCTGTGAAAGAGAAGGAGTTTCCATTCTCACTCCTCCAGATACAACAAAAATACAACCGAAAACCTGTTGAAGCTAACCACTTTACAGAAATTGGTGATGCCCCTTCTGCCTTTGTTATAAATCCCCTTGCTTTTTGGAAAGAGTGGTTGCAGACACTCCCGCGTGCCCCCCAAGAGCCCCAAGAATTAGACCTTCTTGGGTCCTCAAAAGCTCCTTTTTGTGTTCACTTTCGTTACACCCCCCAAGACGAACACACCAGGTCATTTTATCATTTGTTGCAAATTAAGGATTCTTATATAGCAAAAAACTGGTGCACAAAAATTGCACATGTTACCACTCCTTCCACTGATGCGCACAGTCCCTTTCCCCGTTCCCTACCCAAAGGTCTTTTCCTTATTTGTGGTGACAGAGCTTTTACAGGCATTCCTGCTCGGCTGATCGGAGGCCCATGCACTTTAGGCAAGCTGAGCCTGTTTACTCCAAACATGACTCAAATCCTCAATTGGCACAGAAAAAATTCCTCTCTCCATGTACCAATCCAGAAAAGAGACCTAACAAGTCTCGACCCAGATTATAATTCGGAAATCATCCACTGGTCCAGGGCAAAGGCCACAGCCCTGACAGTTTTTTACCCTGGGTCTCGATAGCAAAATCCATGGGAGAATTAGGCCGTTTAGAATGTTGGGTGGCCAAACAGGCAAATTTAACAACTCAAGCTATAAGTGACCTCCTATCAGACGAACAGATTACCAGGCAGGCAACCCTTCAGAACCGCACCGCGATTGATTATCTACTTCTACTGAACCAACATTCATGTGAGGAGTTTGAAGGACTGTGTTGCTTCAACCTGTCATCTAAGGCTGAAAGCGTCAAAAAATCAATCCAGCAGCTGCGAGGAATGGTCGAGTCCATCAAGCAAGAAACAGGGGACTGGTTTGACAACCTCTTCAAAGGTGTTGGACTCTCTAACATCGCCAGCTCGTGGATCAAGACCGGACTGTTGTTTCTGTTCATCATCTTAATTGTAGCCATTGCTTCTGGTTTGGTCAAAAGCCTGATCATGAATGCAATTTTCCCCACTACTGCCCCCTCAGTGCATTCAGTGACACCTGCCATCGAATTCCCACCAGACTCTGACTCCAGCAGCGAGTGTGACTCAGATATCTACACTCCAGACCAGTGACACAAATAAAAGAAAAAGGGGGAGGTGTGGGGGTGCTGGAATGGTATCATAAGTTTCTTAGTTGTAGGTTTGATGTGATTTGGACTTTAACCCTAGCCTGGTAAAGTTCCTGTCTTGGATTGTGCTTATCAGAGGTTGATAAGAGTTGCCAAGACAACTCTAATCCTCTGCCCTGGGTTTCGATCATCCTATTGTATTTTCCCCCATCCCATTGTATTTCTCCCCACATGTCCACCATCCCCCAGGCCCCAGAACCTTCAGGAGAGGTGTCTGACAGGGATTGGTGGGTCTCACAGGACCACATCCCAAATTCACCTGATTTGTTAATGTTGTGTATTGCATTTTGACCTTACCCACCTGGCCTTGTTTCATTGGTCTGGTAACTGGTGTCCACCCCTGAGATTTGGGGGAACAAAAACCCCCTGTAACCGAGGCCAGGGGTCACTCCCCAGAGGCACAGGCCTGGAACCAGGGACTGCCCCTGAGTTACCCGAATAAAACCTTTTCTCCCTGAGCCTCCGGAGTGTCCCCTCTTTCAAACCACGGCCGAGACAGCTAAGGCAAAAGCGCTGCGGAGCCAAGGACCCACGCAAAGGTACTGTTGGGCGTATCACAGCTAGCAGGGTGGCCCAGCTGACGCTGAGCTGACCTGAGAGACAGATACGCGAAGCAACAGTAAGGTATGGAGAGATACATATTGTAAAAATTGGAAAGAAGAATTGTTGTATTAAGTAAAAGAATTTATTTATTTTCTAGAAAAGGGGGGACTAAAGCAAGGGGTTTAAGGTCAAAGGGTGATTAATTAGGGGTAACAGTCCAGACAAAGTATCTCGCTTAATATTTGCTATGCTTGCAAAGGCAAGCAAGGCCATTACTTGCAAAAACAAGGTGAAAAGAATGCAAGGCTAGTGGAAAAGAAAGAAACTGCCTGCGTGAGGTGGTGATAAGAAAGACTGTTATGACCAAGACTAGCCTTGCGGCTTGAACTGTGACCAAGAAGCCAGTGAGCATGCGCAAAAGTATGACACTGTCTCTTGGAACAGACTCTGGATCAGTTGCATCACTTTGCATCGTGTGCAGTCATCTGGTGCAAGGCCTCAGGAATGAGTCTGGGCAATACTTCAGGGCGTCTTTGATGGATTATGATACCCTCAGCTGCCTCTCATGTGAATGTTCCATGGATGGGCCCTTCCCAGGGTGAGGGGGTTTTACAGCTGAGCCAGTATGTGTAACAGAGCATGGATGTTCACTGCCTCTGACCAGAGGTTATGCCACACACAAAACTCGCCTCTTCCTCCTTTGGTTGGGGGGGAGTCTGCAAACCTGGCCTCATCAGATAAGCCTGTGAGCTATGGCCTCCCACACCCCAAACCCAGCCAGGTATGATTTTCAGGACAGCTGCTGGGCTTGGCCCTCCCGTGGATGAATTCTTCCCCAGACTTATCTGCTTCTTCCCAGACCTGAGATGATTGAACAACAGTGTCACCTTTATCTTACCTCAAGTTCCCTTAGGCGGCTTAACTCACAGTCTAAGGTTCCAGTCAGGAGGCACATTCAGGGTGGGGTGGGCTTCCTTGGTGCAGCTTCATTGGTGCAGCTTCGTTATACAGTGTTGCTATAGTGGGCAAATTTGGGGAATAGAACAGAGAGCACAATGGAACTGATAAAGGAGCCTGATATCTTAGGCCTGGTTGAGCAGAAACCATGGGACAGACAAACACACATAGATGCTCCCTAGTGAAAAAGTGGCCAGGAAACATGCTGTGAAACTTTGTGACAAGATAATGTTACCAGGTGATGTGATGTCACGAAGAATGTGTAACCAATGGGAAATTGTTACCAAAAACAGAACCCTATATAAGTGCCTGGTATACTCAATCAAACTGGCTTCTGATTTGAACTCAGATGTCCTTGTCTCTCAGCCACCAATAGGCAAAAGTCTTTCATAACAATGTTGAAGCCATGGACCATAACATTTCAGTCTCTGACAGTTGTTAAAGACTTCAAAGGATTCTTCCCATAGGCTTTGGGCCTCTGTAAGGGGGGAAGGGAGATAAGTTCTGAGACTGTAAAACACAGCCTAGTGTAGATTTGCACATGCTCTGGGCCCTTTGATATATGTAATGCAGGGCTCAGGTCCTGCTGCTTTTTGCCCCTGCTAAAATGAGTCTAGCAGTGTGTGTCTTCAATGTTTTTTGAATCCTCCAGCCAGTGACATGATGGAATAATTCTACTCTTTGCACTTCAGCAGTGGGTTGTGCTCACCTTGCTGTTACCTGCACATATTTGGTTCATACAGGGACTCATTTCAAAAACAGCCTCAGAGACACCTGGGCCAGAGAGCATGGCATTGGGTGGGTGTATCATATTCCCTGTCATGCACCAGCCTCTGCAAAAATTGAATGGTACTGTTGGGAGGAAAGGGTTAAAACCGGAAGATTTAGTGAGAAGAGAGAAAGTTATTTTTGCTCAAGATGACCTTGCAGCAGAGGGATGCTAAGAATATTCAGTGTGGGAAATTTCATGCTGTTTTCTGCCTGTCTTGAGAAGTGGAATTTCTGTAGAAGATAAGAGAATGCTGTAAAAGACCTAAAAAGCATTCTTCACAGGCCAAGTCCTCCCAGTGGAGGGAAAGACAGATAAGAAGCTTAGAGATTGTAAAACATGGCCTTGTGAAGGATTGTGCCTGCACCAGACCTTTTTGAAATGTGAGGCCTGGAACGGCCCAAGTGCTTTTTGCCCCTGCTAAGATGGAATAAGTTTAGCAGTGTATGTGTCCCCATTTTACCACCATGGTGATGGAACAAATCTACTCTACACTTCAGCTGTAGATTTTGGCCATCTTGGTTGCCTACAGATATTTCAGTTTGCATAAGTACAATGGACTGATAAAAACCACACTGAAAGCAATGGGTGGTGGTGATGCCTTTTTCTCTGGTCCTAGAATTAAGAGCCAGAAATGGTTAAGGGATAAAAGTGTTTTTACCTCAGTATTTATTAAGGATCCTTTGGTGCAACAATTTGTCAAGGTGGAATACACTGAAATGCACACACACAGTATATCACATATACAGTTTTATAGACCTTGCAAATTAGCATATCTGAAAAAGATTTCCCAGTGAGAGGCTTAAATTAATGGCATGACATTTCCCTATTCTAAAATATTCCCTCCCAGATGGGTTTAATCCTAGTTTACAGAATATATTCTGGAGAGAACCTTGGTTTCTCAAGATAGCGTAAGGCTTTCTGGCCTCCAGCTGTGAAGCCTTTAGGATGCTTGGTGTTCTGGCCTAGCAGAATACCAGGACTATGCTAAGATATGAGGCTTAAAAAAATTACATGTATGCTAAGAATTCTGAGAATACATAAAGGTATATAAAAAGAAAAGGCAAAAAATCACCATGGCATCAGAGGAACTGATGCCTTAAGTTTTAGCTTTCATGTTTTTCAGATTCTGTGCTGCCTAGGGGTGTAGTTCTCAGCATCATATTAACTGTTAGCAAGCTCTCTTCACAGAGTAGGTAGACAAAACAAATCCTTTTCCTGCTGAAGACCAAGGACAACGAGTACAAGTTTCAGGCCCAAAAGCATAAATAACGGTGGACTGAGGAGAGAAACAAGAAGGATGAGAACTCACAACCTGAAGCAGTAATTGGACAATTAAACCCCAATATGCAAATAGACCAAAACTTATAAAAGTGTAAGACCTCGTGACTGGTTTGGCATTTTGTGACCATTCTAAGTCCACCTTGGGTATAGCCCTGGTCAGGCTCTTGTCCTGCTCAAGGTGTACCCTTAAAGGCCTTTCAATAAATAGCTACTTTATTCTCTAGCTCTGTCCAGTTTCTGTTTCAGGTCAGCCTTCCCAAGGCATCAGAACCTTCAAACATTGGGATCTACATTTAGCAAAAGCTGCCTGGTTAGTTAACACCAGAGGACCTACCAATCGAGCTGCCCAATCAAAATCTCCACGTACTGTAGAAAGGGATAAAGTCCCTGTGGTGCATTTGAGGAACGTGTTAGGGAAGACAGTTTGGATTAGTCTTGCCTCAAGCAAAGGCATAGTCCTGCCTCAAGCAAAGGCAAACCCATCCATGGGATTGTTTTTGCTCAAGGACTGGGGTGCATTTGGTGGGTCATGCAGAGGGATGGGGAAGCACAATGTGTACCTCAAGGGGATTGGATTTTTGGGTGAGAACAGTCTGTAATGTTGAATTTTATGATATTGGTTGCTAAATGACACTGCCACTGTATGCCAGAACTCCCATGGCCAATGAGAATGGACTGCTCCAGATACACCAGTCATGAGCTCCTGATGCAGCAACCAGCTGACAGCACACCAGCTCTCCTGCCCTGGAAGACACCTAGGATGGATAGAATCCACAGTCATGAACAAAATGAACTCAACAGAAACCTTGCAGATACAGCCATTGACTATGGAAATTATACCTGTGCTTGTGTATATTTATATATATGGATATGGGGGGAAAGTGTAGGATCTGGGGGTGAGTAGATGGTATAGAATTAGGGGTGAATAATGTCCTGGTTCCAGCCCAGATCAGCAGGAGGGGGCGTGGCCAAGACTGTTATTCAATGCCACATTACATCATTGCCAGAGGCAGGGATAAAGGACTTTCTTCCAGGAAGGAGGGGCATCCCTTTCCAGTGGAACAAATCGTGACAGGGTGGAATGTTCTTGGGTGACTTTATGATACTTGTATCCCCAATCGTCTGTTTTGTTTGTGTTGGATATTGTGTTCTGTATCTTTAAGACTAGTTCTGAGAGCAAAGGGGGGAAAAGAAGAAGCACGCAGTTTGTTTTCAGAAATTGTACTCACTCCTCTGCATTCTGGCTCCTGGACTGTGTTGTCTGAAGAACAGACAGACAGCGGGACAGAGTTCTCCTGTGCTTTTGGTTAGTTTAGCTAGCTGAGGCAGAGAAGTTCCCTGGACTGGTTTTCTTTACCTTTTTCTTGGGACTGTTTAAATCTGTCCTGGACTGAAAAACCCAGAGAGACACCTGGATCTTGCACCTGTGGCCCATCGGGGCCCAGGACAGCATTTTCCAGTGCCAGAGGGACTGGGACTGATAAGAGACTGGGAGAGCTCAGCTACATCCACGGCGAGGACTTTTCTCAATTTTGCCATCTCTCTTCAGAGTGGCGAGGGGTTTTGTTGTTTCATGCTATTCATTTTTTAGGCTCGTGGGCACTTTGTTTACTAAATAAATGTTTTTTTCCACTTTTCTCTAAGGAGATTTTTTTCCTGGACCAATTGGGGGAGAGGCCGTTTGGGTTTGCTTTTCCAGAGGAACCCCATTCGTAGGTTTCCTCCCAAATTTACCCTTAACCAGGACAGTGGGGAACCCATGTACCAGAAAACAAGAATAGGTGTGGCAGACAACTGTCTGAACAGATCTACTGACAGAAAAATTAACAGTATTACATTGGCAAGGCTGTTAAGCAATAGCATGAGGAAATAAAAGTGATGTAAATTTAATTTAAATTCTTTATATTAAATTAAAAACTATCAGTATTGATGAAATTGGCAATCTTTCTATATTACTGTATTATAAAACACTGCACAGACTTGGGAATTTCTATATTAAAGATGATATTAAATGAATTTAAACTAGACTGAAGGTTTATGATTTGTTTTGTTTGATGTAGGAATTTTATGCTGAATGACTTCCTTAATTTCATAGGAACTTACCGTTTTAGCAGAAGAAAAACATGGTAAAGGTAATCATAGATTTGACACTAGGGCAAAGTGTTGAAAAAGTTAATAATACAAGTTCATTCACAGGAATTATATGGCAAGTTCATAAGAACATATAGTCATTGCATGCAGAAACTCTTCTGTTGTCATGATTGACATAAAGGCTGTCAAAGAGGTGAACATCGTATCTGTTTTGACAAATTGAATTATTATGCTTGTTTATTTGGATTAATGTTTTCATCTGGTGACAACACATGAAGCTTGGCTGACTATGGATGCCTCTGAAGACTGGCCTAGAAGAGAATTTGCATTTCATGTTGCCAACATTCAGATAGGAAGGCCTAGTTACAGCCAGTGCTGCTCACTTGTTATCTTTTCCTAAGTTGCCTCAGCCAAATAAACTAGCAGCTCTGTTGTAACTGTTAGGTGTTGCTCAGCTGTTTTCTTCAGCTGTGGGGACTTGGAGCTTCAGGAGCCAAGCTGGGCACCACTGAAAGGAACACAGACTTGCTGAGTAGTATTTCAGTGCAGTTTTTGACACCACCTAATGATATTCAAGTACTACTGAAATTATAAAATTATAAAAGAAAAAAAAAAAACAACACTGTGCATGTCTTGCATATAAGGCTGGTTATGTAATGAAGGGAGCTGAAGAGAATCATATGTATTGATTTGTGTTCATAAGAGCTGAGTCCTAGTCCCTCCACCAGTTAGGCTTCCAGAATATTTTGGCAGATCACATTAAGCTACATATCCACTTGCACAAAATACAGCAACATAACTTTCCAAATCAAATCTATAAGAGCAAACATGTATTTGCCTTCAGCAATCATAATGCACCCATGTATTTGTTTTGATTTCACAGTTGTGTGATTTGGTATACTACTTATATATGTTGCCATAAGGCCTCCGTTAGCAGTAGTTAGGCTAAGGAGTTGGTCCCTGTGCAGGCCCATGGGAACCAAACCTGAGAAATGAGGCCTGAGAATCTGCAGATACAAGAAACAATGTTTAAAGGACTTAGTAGAGTTAGTAGAGCATGTAGTACATATAGGTATACAAATTACTTGTGAAATATGATTACATGGTTACCAATAAAATGTTTCTATGGTGGGAGTTAAGCTTAGAGAATTAACCTTTATTTTAGCTAGAGCAAGCGTGCGAAATTTATAGCCTTTAGAAAGGTTACCTGTAAGATGAATGTGAATTTTTATAGTAAAGTACGTAGGAGACTGCACGTAGGCTGATGAAGTAAGACTTGTAACAAAGGTATAAAAGATAAGCATCTTTTGTAACCAACTTGGGACGCTGACTTTGAGACATTAGTCCTCAGGTCCCCGGGGCCTCAAATAAAGCACCGCATAAACTGACACTCTGTTGGTTTGTGTTTTCTCTCGGGAACGGGCAGCAGTTTTCTGGCGACCGCGGAAGGACTCCGGAGGTGGCTGGGGCGGTTCGTGAGCTGATTAACTCCATGCCGGCACCAGGTGATTTCTGGGGAGTCATCGACCTGCGCCCGACCCCGCGCCTGACGGACAACTGTGAGAAGGTAAGCCCAAAATCTGCTTTATTCTTTAGGTTTGGGTGCCTGCCTAATAAGACGGGACGGCGATTCCCGCAGGGTTGGGCTAAAGACGTCTATGGTCTGGGAAGCCTAGGCGCCGACCGTCAGACGAGGCGAAAGCCTCGCAGGATCGGCACTTGCCCCTCGCGGCGACGAGAAGTGGCAAAATTGGTATTGGTATTGGTATTGGTATTGGTATTAGTATTGGTGTGTGTGTGTGTGTGTGTGTGAGCAACTTAAAGTGTACAAAAAAAAAGAAAAAAAAAAAGAAAAAAAAAAGAGAAAAAAAAAAAATGATGCCGTTTAAAACCTTTAAGGCTTTGGTACAATCTAATGATAAGGTCCCAGGGAATTCCCCCTTGGGATGTTTACTGGGAAGGTGGAAAAAGGAAGGATTCCACCAAGAGTTACATAAAAGTAAAATGATTGATTATTGTAATCATCGATGGCCACTATATGAAACTGGTGGCCCAGAGTGGCCTTTGAATGGATCTGTTAACCCTGATGTTATAACCCCCTTGATGTGGTTCTTACAGAATAATGAGAAATGGGATGAAATACCTTATCTTGATTTGTTTTATGCTCTCAAAAACAAACCAGAGTGGCAAAAGGAGTGTGGAATTATGATCTTGCAAAAGACAGAGAATGGAGATGGTTGCTTAGGATGTAAAAATAGAAGTAAATGTGATGAGTGCATTAGTAAGTTAATAAGTACAGAAAAAGACATTTTGTTGCTTGTATCCCCTAGTGCCCCCCCTTTAGAATCCTCTGAAGAAGAGGATGGAGCAGAATGTGGGGGGGGGGGGGGGAAAGTGGTTTCCTGGGACTCGGGGAAAAGTGATACTCAAGAGTCACCTGCGAGAAAGGTGAAGGAGAAGCCGAGAACTCCCTTAGCTGAAAAAACTAGAAAAGGGAGAAAGGGTCGAGAGGAGCCTCAATTGATGGCCCCATTGAGGGAAGCGATGGGGGCGCAAGGAGAGAAAGTAGTGATTAAAGTCCCATTTTCCCCAGGCAATTTGATGATCTGGAAGCAGTCAGCAGGGTCATATCGGGAGGACCCAGAAAGAGTGGCTCATGTGGTTAAAATGGTGATAAAAACTCAGAATCCGGATTGGAACGATTTACAAGTTTTACTAGATACATTAATGGACTCCACTGAAAAGGAGATGGTATTACGAGTCATGACGGAGAAAGCTAGGGAAATGGTGCGGTTGCAGCTGGCTGAGGGAACTTTGAATGATTTGGTGCCAAGAGAGGATCCTGGGTGGGACCCGAACACAAACAGGAGTTGGAAAAGGCTTAGAGACTACCAAGAGTTGCTGATTGAAGGAGTTAGGACTGGAATACCTAAAACCTTAAATTGGTCTAAATTATATTCTGTAAGGCAAGATAAAAACAAATCTCCTTCTGCATTTTAGAACGGCTGAAAGAGACAGCCAGGAGATATACTAATTTGGAAGTGGTAGGAGAATCAGGAAAATTACAATTGGCTTTGATTTTTATGGGGCAGTTGCAGGAAGACATTAGAAAGAAGTTACAGAAATTAAAAGGGGAGGACACGAGGAATTTAGAGAAGATGTTGGAAGTTGCTTGGAAAGTGTATAATAATAGGGAGAAGTAGACAGTAAAAAGGCATCAGGCTAGCATGTTAGCAGTGCTACAGCAGGCTGTGGGGGGTGATACTAGAAGGGGGCGGGGAAGAGGGAGAGGAGGTATCAGTCACGGGAGAATTCTGCAAAGTCAGGGAAGAGGGGGAGCTGGGAATATGTTTGGGATCCAGAGAAGGTTGGATATTAATCAATGTGCCTTTTGTAAGCAGATGGGGCATTGGAAAAACGAATGTCCAGTGAGATTGGGAATGGGGAACGGAGCAACTACTATGGGAAATATGGGAACTTTTGCTTCAGGGACAGCAGATGTTGCTCAAGCATTTGTTTTAGGAAACTATAAGAATCAGAGCTGACTAGACCAGGATCTCAAGGTAACTTTAGAAATTGGAGGACAGGAACATGAATTAAGAGTGGACACTGGAGCAACACATTCAGCATTAAACACAAAATTAGGACCATTAAGTGATACTAAAATTCAAGTTGTGGGGGCTATGGGAAAAATGGAAGAGAGGGCCTTCTTACAGCCCCTAGATATTAAATTTGGAGGGAAGGCGTTTGATCATCAGTTTTTATATTTACCTAACTGTCCAGAGTCTCTTCTTGGAAGGGACCTATTGTCACAATTAAATGCAAAAATAATATTTGAAAAAGGAAGAGTTAAACTGGAAATACCAGATGAACAATTGTCCAAATTATTTGTATTTAAAGAAGTTGAACCTACCCCCGTCCCAGAGGAAATAGAACAGGCAGTAGTACCTTGGGTTTGGGAAACAGGAGTCCCAGGAAAATCCAAAGCAGCCCAGCCAGTGGTAATTGAATTAAAGGAGGGAGCACAACCTGTTAGGGTGAAACAGTACCCTATAAGTTGGAAGCCCGGAAAGGGGTAGCCCCTTTAATTGCTCAGTTCATTACGCTAGGGATATTACAGGAATGTGAATCTGAATTCAACACCCCTATTTTTCCCATAAGGAAGCCAAATGGTAAGTATAGACTAGTACAGGATTTAAGGGCAATAAATAACATTGTCAAAGACATTCACCCGGTGGTGGCCAACCCGTATACTTTGTTAACATCTGTGTCAGAGAAATTCCAATGGTTTACAGTTATCGATTTAAAAGATGCCTTCTTCTGCATCCCACTGGCATTAGAAAGTAGGAAATATTTTGCCTTCGAATGGGAAAATCCGGATACCGGACGAAAAAGGCAGCTCACTTGGACACGACTTCCCCAAGGATTTAAGAATTCTCCTACAATTTTTGGAAATCAGTTAGCCAAAGAGCTGGAGGAATGGAAGACGACTCAGGTAAGAGAATCACCCTTCTCTTACGTTCTCCTCCAGTATGTGGACGACATCTTTCTGGCTACAGAACAACGGGAGGTCTGTTTAACCCTAACCATAGAACTGTTGAATATGCTGGGACAAGGAGGATATCGGGTTTCGAAGGAAAAGGCC
The DNA here is from genome assembly GCF_965231275.1 of Zosterops lateralis. Lineage (NCBI taxonomy): Eukaryota > Metazoa > Chordata > Aves > Passeriformes > Zosteropidae > Zosterops > Zosterops lateralis. The sequence goes on from NC_139801.1 coordinate 8,879,526, forward strand.
CAATTAGTCCAAGAGAGTGTGATATACCTAGGCTGTGAAATCTCAAAGGGGGTAAGGAAATTTGGACTCAATAGAGTTGAAGCTATCTGTGCAATACCCACACCCCGAAACCACCAAGAACTAAGATCCTTTTTAGGAATAGTGGGTTGGTGTAGACTCTGGATAACAAACTTTGGACTAATGGCTAAACCCCTTTATGAAGCTTTAAAGGAGTCTCAACTGCAGTGGAACAAACCACAGGAGAAGGCCTTCCTAGATCTGAAACGGGCCTTGAAAGAGGCACCTGCACTCGGCCTACCAGATTTAAATAAAGACTTTCAGCTATACGTCAATGAGAGGCAGCGACTAGCCCTGGGCGTACTAACCCAAACCCTCGGATCGTGGAAGAGGCCTGTTGGGTATTTCTCTAAACAACTGGACACTGTGAGCGCAGGATGGCCGGCATGCTTGCGGGCAGTGTCAGCCACAGTAATACTGATCCAGGAGGCCCGAAAATTGACTCTGGGGAGAAAGATGGAGGTGTTTGTGCCCCATATGGTACTGGCAGTTTTGGAACAAAAAGGGGGGCATTGGATGTCCTCTAGCAGATTGTTACAATACCATGCATTGCTCAGAGAACAGGATGATGTTGAGCTCAAAGTGACTAATTGCATCAATCCAGCAGAGTTCCTCCGCAGTGAGCAGAATGAGGGCGAATTAACACATGACTGTGTGGAAACCATCAAACAGGTATACGCTAGCCAACCGGACCTGAGAGATGTGCCCCTGGAGGTGCCAGACTGGGAACTGTACACCGATGGATCCAGCTTCGTAGAGAATGGAACCAGGTATGCTGGGTATGCGGTGGTGACCCTCACGCAGGTGGTGGAAGCTAGGGCCCTCACCCCAGGAACATCTGCACAGAAGGCTGAAATTATAGCATTAACCAGAGCCCTGGTCCTGAGCAGTGGGTAAAAGGTAAATATATGGACAGATTCAAAATATGCATTTGGAGTTCTGCACGTACATGGGGCTTTATGGAAAGAGAGAGGACTGTTAAGTTCACAGGGGACATCCATTCGACATCGGAATGAGATCCTGCTGCTACTGGAAGCTGTGTATAAGCCAGTGGAAGTGGCTGTGATGCATGTGAAAGGACACCAGAGAGATGAGGGAAAGATTTTTCGAGGGAATCGGCTGGCTGATTTAATCGCACAAAAAGCTGCTAGAAAGGCCTGGACTGAAATGGTGCTGATTCCAACAAAGGTAGGACCAGTACAACCTTATATGGGACAAAACCCCAGTTATTCCGCTGAGGATGAGAAATTGGCACAACTGGTCCAGGCCCAGAAGAATGCAATGGGATGGTATGTGACTGGGACTGGCCAAGTAGTGGTCCCTATCAAATTGATGAAGGTGATTTTAGAAACTGAGCATAATAAATGCCACTGGGGAGCAGAGGTATTGGTAAAATTTCTGAAGAGGGAAATTATCTCTAACCAGATATTAACAATGGCTAAACGAGTGAATGCCATGTGCCCAGTGTGCCTTAAAAATAATCCAATAGTGAGGAAGCAGATACAACTAGGGAAATTACAGGTAGGAGCAGAGCCAGGAGATTATTGGCAGATAGATTTTTCCGAATTGCCCCGATCACAAGGATACAAGTATCTGCTGGTGTATGTCTGCACGTTTTCGGGATGGCCAGAGGCTTTCCCTTGCAGAACTAATCAGGCCAAAGAAGTAGTGAAAACATTAATGAGAGAAATCATTCCGAGATTTGGGGTTCCATTAGGGATCTCTTCTGACAGGGGACCTCATTTTGTGGCAGGAGTGGTACAGACAGTCGCCCGACTGTTAGATGTTACCTGGAATTTGCATACCCCATGGCGGCCTCAATCCAGCGGGCAAGTAGAGAGGATGAATCAAACCCTGAAAGGACAGATTAAGAAAATCTGTCAGGAGGCCAAAATCCAGTGGCCTCAGGCCCTACCATTAGCCTTGTTAAGAATTAGGATTAGACCCTGGGAGAGGATAGGAGTAAGTCCATACGAGATACTGTATGGCAGACCATATCATGCTACAGTATTGAAGGGAGACCCTCATGTAGTAGGGAATGATGTGCTCTTTAATTATGTGTTGTCTCTGAATAAGGTACTCACTGCCCTAAAAGGAGCCCTGCAATGGAACAGACCCCTGCCGCTGGAAAATCCTGTCCATGACATCCAGCCGGGAGACCAGGTCTATGTGAAGAATTGGAACACAGACCCCCTGAAAGAAACATGGGAAGGCCCGCGACAAGTGATCATGACCACCTTCACAGCAGTAAAAGTCGAGGGGATCGACAATTGGATACATTACACCCGAGTCAAGAAGGTGCCGACCCATTGGGAAGTTCAACCGTTAACCCCCACTCGAATGGTGTTCCGGCCCAAGGTCGGATTCTGACAGTTGGGTTCTTGCTGATCTGTTTATTACCTTTAACCAATGAATTTTTAGTTATTACAGAACTTGAACCCAAAATAGTGATGATGGAAGGAATGAATGTGTCTATGACCTGTCTGTTCACGGACAACCAGAAAGTTGGATCCGAAGAAATCAATATAAAGTGGAGGAGACATGGGGCAGAACAAATTCATACAGGTATAACTATGGTTTGGGATAAGGATGAGCAAAAGGGAAATACCACCCTGCAACTATCCAATGTCACGATAACTGACAGCGACGTTTATCGTTGCGTGGTCTGGATAAGAGAAAGCTTTGGTTATGGGAATTTCAAATTGCAGGTTTTACCATGGGATACTGGGAAAATAAGTGGAGAAACTGTAGCTGTAAATGTAACTCCAGTCTCAACTCAGGTGGATATGTGGGACGGACCTCCTTTGAGAATAAATTGTACCTTCAAATTGGAAAAGAAATGTTATCAGGATATCCAAGTCAAATGGTGGAAACAGAATAAACATCAGCAATGGGAAAGACAGCTGGGGAATATAAGTTGGTAGACTCTGGGAACTTATGGGAAGGGGTGGCTGAATTATACTGATCCAAAGATAGGAGAGACAGAAGGTATATATCTGTGCATAGTGTCTTGTGGAGGGAAAGGGAATTTTGGGTTACGAAAGGTGGAGGCAAGGGCCCACTTAGGCTCTGAAATTAAGGCCCAACATGGAGAATATCAAGTAACCAAAGGGAAGGATGTGATTTTTACTTGTGAAGTTAAAGAAGGCCAGCATTTTTCCGAGTATGGATGGTGGTTTGGGAAAAATTTAACATCTGGAGGGAAGTATCAGATAGAAAGAAGATTAGGAGAATCAATTATCCTGATAGTAAGGAATGTGCAGCCAGGAAAAGATGAAGGCATTTACTGGTGTTGGATAGCACAGGATGATTGGTGGGCACATGCAAGAACGACGATGTACCTAGATGAGATGAGAGTGACTCGGCAGGTAGATAATGAGGTAGGGTTACCAAGAAACTCTAAACAGGAAAATCTGGTAGTAGGACTGATACGAGACTTTGGAAAAACTCAGAATGTGTCATCCATAACTGCTTGTCTACCTTTACCCCATGCAGCAGGGGATCCCATACCCTGGGGAATTATTCCTATCACTGAAATGCCTCCGATCACCAGAAATGGGACAAAGGAATGTAGGAAAGAGTTGCATAACTGTACTGAGTGGACAGTTAAAACAACAACTCTCCGCAAACAGTGATCACCTGGAAGCAGAGGGGATTGTGAAGCCTTACCCAATTCCAAATTCATCACAATTGGACGATTCAAAAATGTAGGATGGTGTGAATATGATGAGGTACAATCGCATAAAATGCCCACTACAAAATATTACTATGAAGTAGTTTGCCAGGATGGCAAGGAAGAGTGGACTACATGGCAAGCAATCTGGGGGCCAAGCTTGCTGGAAACATATAGTTATCTGGGGAAAATTGGATGGTGTATACAATGGACTGGTAGAAAGAACCAGACACATGCCCATGTCCTAACAGCAGAAACAAGTCATAGGAAAATGACAGAGAAAGTAGAGTCATGGAATTGCACAAGGATAATTACGTGTGATACACCAGGAGAGCAGATAGGGCTGGTACCAGTGAAGATTTTGCTGAAATGGAGATATGAATGTAAAAGATACAACCACTCTATATAAGGAGAATTAAAAGGACAAAAGCAGGTGAATTGCAAAACTACTACCATAAGGAGTCCAGGGAATTTAGTATGGGTCATGGGACATGGAATGTGGACCACACATATACCTATAGATGGATTGGTGACCCAAAGAACGTTGGGAGTGCCCACATTATGCCCATTCTGGAAACAATCAAGATTGACAGATTTGGACATAGGAAGGAGGAATAAAAGAGAGGTCATGGAGGGAATAGATCCAGAAGATGAGTGGCATGAACCATCAGGAGGGGTCAAATTAGGTTGGATGTTAGAATCATTATTTGCTCCCATATCGACCTATAGAAATAGGGAAATGCTCTACCGGCTTTTGGGACAAACTGAGAGATTAGCATCAGCCACTAAAAAGGGGTTTAAGGATTTGAATTTGCAGCTACAAGCAACTAGTAGGATGGCTATACAGAATCGAATGGCATTGGATATGTTGTTATTAAAGGAACATGGTGTCTGCGGGTACTTACATGATAGAACAGATCATTGCTGTATCCATATCCCAAACGTTACAAAGGAAGTAGAAAAAGACATAAGTCAATTGGAAGATATAGAGTCTAAGATACAGGAAACCAAAGAAGATGCTGAACACAATTGGATTGGAGCAATATTTAGCTCTTTAGGGATCCAGGTTTCTGGTTGGATATCCTCTGTCATTCAATATGTAATAATGATTATAATCTTGGTTGTGATTATTTTTGTAGCATATCGTTGTTTCTTAGGAATGATCTTTAGGGAAAGGATGCATACGAGAAGAGTCATGAAGGCCATGACCATATGTGCATAGGGGTATATAACAGCAAAGGCAGTTACCCAGTGATGTTTGACCTGCCAACAAATTAATCAGAAAGTAATGAGAAAAGTACCATCTGGAGGAAGAGTTGGCCCTGTGACCATTCCAGAATACACAGACAGACTTTACAGAAATGCCCCCTGTTCAAGGATATAAACTTTTATTAGTAATCGTGGATCACCTCACCCATTGGGTGGAGGCGTTCCCAACCAAAAGAGAGACAGCACAAGTAGTCACAAAAGCAATTCTGGAAAACATAATTCCCCGATATGGGTAAATAAATAATATTGATTCTGACTGGGGTCAACACTTTACTGCCCAAGTATTAAAACAAGTCATTGAAGCCCTGGGGATGAAATGGAAGTTGTATACCCCCTGACATCCCCAGAGCTCAGGAAGAGTAGAAAGAATGAATAAACTCATCAAAAACATGTTAACCAAATTAGTTGCAGAGACCCAGATGAATTGGCTTAGGTGCCTACCCTTAGCACTGTTGAGAAATAAAACAAGGCCCCAATCAGATATGAGTCTCACCTTATGAGATGATGTTTGGACTCCCCTTCTTAATGACCCCATATAGCATGGGAATTTACCCGGAGGGAGAGGCAGTCACCCAAAAATACCTAAAACCTTAGGGAGTACGTGAGAAGATCTCAGGAAAAAAAAAGGGTATTTTCCCCAGACCTCTCCCTTAGATGATAAAATACATAACATCAATCCAGGAGACTGGGTGTTAGTTAAATCATGGAGTACTGCACCTTTAACTTCTAAGTTTGAAGGCCCTTTTCAGGTCCTACTCACCGCCAATACTGCCATACAGACCCAAGAGAAAGGGTGGACACGTATAACCCAGATTAAAGGACCTATACCACCTCCCACTAAAGAGTCAGAACCAAACACATCCCCTACTGAGTCTTCTAATGAATGGACTGTGACCAGGCACTCTGATCTAAAGCTAACCCTCCAAAGAAAACCTAAAAACTGTTAGAAACTGTTAAAAAAAAAAAAAAAACAACTGGTAAAAACTGCAGTGAACGTGTGTTAAAAGGTTAAAAGCCTTCTGTTTCCTCCACTTGATTAGCTCTGATCTCGGTGTAAATCAATCTCCTATAGAACACCTCCAAAGTAAAAGTAAATTAGTAAAGGAAAAAGCAGAAAATGTTGGCACTAAGAGAGTAAAGAACCTGGTACTGAAACCAATGGGCTCTCCTGTAAGAGAAAAGCGGGACTAGGAGGCAAGGCTGGGTGAGTCTACATTCTGACTAAAAACAGCTGCTCCAATCACTAAGTGCAACCCAGTTGTTGTAGAGCACAGGAGAATGCCTCCTACCAGACTCCTGGGAATGCTCTTACTAATCCTGCATGTCAACAACACGCTAGAAAGTCAGGAGAGCCTATGTACTAAATGCTACTACCCTCTTTACAAGGGAGAAGAAACCAGATCTCTGATACGGGTACATACTAATCTAAACTTGAACTGTGTCAACCTCTCTCTGTTAGCAATCTGTCAAGAAGACAGAAAGACTTATTGGATTTCACTAAACATAACCACATATCGGCAATGATTGCTTGGGGAGTGTCCTATAGGAGAAGTTTGGCTTTGTTTTGAACATAAGTTTAATCAAGAAAATACAGCAGACTTAGTAAAAGAAAAAGAAATAACAACATCAATGAATGAGAAAGAAGGCCGAGAGGTACCTCATAAAAAGAACTTGTCCATAGATTTAGCAGATGATGTGGTTTAGGTTTGCTTATCTGAGTCACGGCACCATTTGTGTGGTGGTTTTACATTTGCCGAATTTGTTTGCTAATTGGGAGATAGGATTTTGGGAGAAAAAGGCAAAAGTAGGCTCAACTTAGAAATAAAAACAAATAGATTTTATTAACATACACTAAGAGAAGAAAATAAGTAAAGAAAGAAAACAACACAAATTAATTTCTAAAACCAACCCTTTCTCCCACTACAAACTGTTTGTTTTCTACCAACAATGTAAAGAGGCAAAACTCAGAACTCCAGGTCAGTACCACTTATAAAACAGTCTTTCATTCAGTCTTTAAGAGAGAGGTCTCTCCTGTTGTTTGGTAACTTTCCACAAGAGAAGCAGTCTGCTTTTGGCTTCTAACTCACACAAAAGCAGCCAGCCCAAGAGAATCTGCATTTGTGGAACTTCCCATATCACGTAGCCTTTCCCGTGACTACATATGGGCCGTAGATTCACAGATTGGGATGGTACCTTTCAAAAATGAGCTGTTTCAAAAAACAAAGGATCTTTTTCAACTCAGGGAACAGATGTCTTCTCACTTCTTCACTGGCAGAGGGCTTCTCATTTCTCTCTGTTCAACCTCTCATGGGGGGTCACAAAAATCACAGCTGCTAATTCAATATTCACTCAGTTCATCACAGAAACCTTTGCTCAAATCCACAAATCATCTCCCCAAATTATATTGTCCACGATTTAAAAGATTATGCTGTTACCATAATCCATAGGAGATTTTCAGCCTAGAACCAGGGCAACTCATCATCTCTACACCTTATAAAATCACTCTTCCTTTACTGACTTTGAGATCTCCATACTGTCCCTTTACATGTCTCCATTTTGGCCTTTTCTTTCATCTCCAAGAAGGGTCAGAGTTTAAAGTCTCAATCTGTGTCAGGAAAGAGTTAAAGCTTGCCCAGTCCTGAGGTGGTCATGTGATCGCTCCCCGGGCAGTTGCAAATGTTTCAAAGCCATGCCGGTGGGGGGGAGGCTGATGGATGCTTTCTCTTCCACCCCTCGATTTGATGGCGTGAGCCGCTCGCAGCTGCTCTGTAAGGCCCAGCGTAGGATGGTGGGGGGGAGAGATCCCATCTTCCCCCCGGGCCAGGGGTGCCGGCAGCCAGGGGCCCGGGACATGGCCCTGCCACGGCCTGCCCCAATACCCGCCGCGGCTCCAGACACGCGGCCGGCCCTGCCTCCTCTGCAGGCAGCGGCTCTCGGAGGCCCGGCCGGGGCCCAAGCCAGGCTCTCCTCAGCTGCCCACAATGTTACCTGTTATATATATTTTATATAAAATTGGCTTTTCACAAGATGTGTGCTATATAGTGAATAATGTTGTGATAAGGATATAGAATATAAGTTTTTATTTCTGCTTTTAGAAAATTAGGTATAGTGGTAATAACTGATGTAATATGCCTAAACTGTCTGTTTGGTCGGGATAACATTCAGCGAACATGTAAAGAGGACCCTGCTATTGATACACCAACTATCAGCATCTACCACCTGCAGAAAGCACAGACCAAGGCCCAAGCTGGACGCGATAAAAAGGACACAGCCACGAAACACGCATGCTCTAAAAAGGCGGACCCAAGGAGGGGCCATGCAAAACAGTTCCTGGAATATGGAAATTAGTTTATGGAATTTTATGAATATTCATATATCAATATAACGGGAAGGGTATTTAACAAGTGTCTCTGAGAAAGCAAAGTGTGGACTTGGCTGAATGCCAAGTCACCCAGCCAGCCGTACTTGGCTTTTTTTTATCTCCTAATTGTCTTAATTATTTTATTAAACATAGTTTTTAAAATTTACCAAAAAGTGAACCTCGTTTTTCACAATTTGGGGGCTCTTGCCGGGATATACCTCGTCCCTGAAACCCCAGGAATTCCAGAGCGAGGGAGGCGCCCTGCCTGGGTTTTTGGCGGCCCAAAACTTTGTTTTTCCTGGTGAGAATAGGGGATTGCAGGTAAACATCCAAAGAGACAAGCAAGGAGAAAGAAAAAACAAGTAAGGAAAAGGGAAAAGGCTCCCTAAAACTGCAGTATTTTTTTTGCTCCGTAAAAATCTTGTGCACGAAGAACCTGAGAAAGAAAACGACTGTTAAGAATTTTTCAGGGGAGCGGGTTAAAGGGGCTCTGAGTGCTGTCTGAATGAGACACTGGCTGGGAACCCCAGACTGGTGAAGCGATTGAGGAGCTTCTCAGGCTGCGTTTTCGTTATCTCGCGAGAGAAACGGCCAGTACGGAAGCGAAGCGAAAGATAAAAAGTGTGAAAGTGACCCCCAGGTGGTTGGGACGGAATCCCAGAGGAAAAAGGGGGTTGTAAAAACCCCCGGGTGGCTGAGACGGTCCTGGGGAGGGGTTGGACCCCTCAGGGAGGGAGCCGATAGTTTTCCCATACAGTCCACTGGGAAAACGGGATATATAAAAAAAATTGTGTACGTGGGGTGAGGGAATGTATGTGTAATATAGAATGCTGAAGTAAAAAAAAAAAAAAAAAAAAAAAAAAAGGAATTTTTGTGTTGAAAAACTGTGCATGCAACACATGGTACTGTACTACTGAGATAAAGAGTAAAGAGTTTCTGTGCCTCGGGGGGGGGAGGGAAAAGGTGGTGTTCAGGCTGTTAGATAACAGAAAAGAGACCGAGCAATAACTAGATAAAATCCTGAAAATGGGACAGAAACTTAGTAAGAATTGGAGTTTGGGAAAAAAGGAAAGAAAAGAGTTGCCAGCAGAAATACCCCAAGATAGCCCTTTAGGAGTTATGCTAGCAAATTGGGATCTGGATCCTTGTACAAAAAAAAAAAAAAAAAAAAAAAAAAAAAAAAAAAAAAAGACAAAGTAAAAATGATTCAATACTGTATGATTGAATGGACAAAAAGGGAAATAAGATCTGACCATATTTATTAGCCCAGATATGGTTCTTTTGAAGGATGGATTTGTCAGGCTTTAAATATATTTGTAAATTCAAAAGAACCGCTTAATCCAGAGGAAAAAAATATGCTGCCTGCTGGAAAGGAGACATGGACCCTATGGGGATAAGGATTTTTAAATTATCAGAAACCCCAAAGACAGAGCAAGAAGGGAAAAAAAAGAGAAAAGGGCCTAAATGTATTAAAAATTTTGCCTCTCCCACCTTTGCCAGCCGCCCCGCAGCAAGCCCCTATTCCCGCGCCGCTTTCTCCCCCAGCCCTGCTGCCCCCCCCAGCCAACCCCGTTTCCCTGCCACCGCCCCCCCGTATTCGGGCCCCCTGCCCGCCTTAGCCCCTGTCCCAGCAGCTGCCCCCCCCGCACGCTGTTACCGCACCGTTGGCTGCCCAGCCGTCCATGGCACCTGCGTTTGCTCCAGGCCAGCCCGCATGGCCGGGGGTCGCTCCAATAGACATGTTGGGACATGTCCCAGCTTCAGTTCCGGCGGCATGGCCTGCGGCAGCTCTGCTAGAAACCCCGCCTGCCCCAGCCACGGCCACTTCAGCCACCCTTCTCCCGCCCGGGGCTGCTCCGCCTGTCCCGGTCCCAGCGGATTTGCCCCCGATAACTCCAGCGGTGCCGAGCGTAGACCACGTGCAAAAGATCCATGCTCCGATTTGGTTTCCGCCGGAAAACCCTGCCCTGCCGGCGGTTCCGGCTGCAGCCCCCGCTAACCCCCTCCCCTCCCGGGAGGACTCAGCCCCCGGGCGGACCCCTGCCCCCACCCCTCCCTCTCTGCCCGGCGCAGCCGCCCCTGCCTTTGCCACCGTCCCCATGGTAACGACACCTGCCACCGGCCAGGGGATTTCTCCTCTTAAAGGAGAAACACCACACCAACATAAGGATAAAAAACAGGAAAACTGGGATAGAGAGATTAATTTATTCCCATTACGAGAAGTCCCTATGGGAGGCGGAAGTACAGGATTTGTAAACGATCCTTTGACTTCTTCAGAAGTCAGGAGTTTTAAAAAAGAAATTAAAGGGTTGTTGGAAGATCCTGTAGGTGTTTCGGAGCAACTAGACCTCTTCTTAGGGCCAAATTTTTTTACTTGGGCAGAGTTACAATCAATTATGAAGATTATTTTTTCCCAGAAAGAAAGACAGATGATTAGAGCTGCTGGCATAAGGATCTGGGAAAGGGAAAACCCGCAGGGAGAACCAGGAGACCAAAAAATGCCAATAGAACCCCCAAATTGGAATCATAATGATGAGGCGGGACGGAGATCTATGAATGATTATCGTAATTTGATAATCAAAGGAATAAAAGAGGCTGTACCACGAGGGCAGAATGCCAAGAAAGCCTTTGAAGGACAGCAGAGAAAAGAGGAAACACCGACTGATTGGCTTGAGAGACTCAAGAGAAATATGAAACAATATTCTGGAATAGATCCTGAAACACCTGCTGGACAGGCTTTATTGAGAGTTAATTTTGTTACTCATGCCTGGCCAGATATTAGAAGAAAGCTGGAAAAAATGGAAGACTGGCATGAAAAATCATTAAATTATTTATTAAGGGAGGCCTAAAAGGTTTATGTTAAAAGAGATGAAGAAAAAGCCAAAGCAGAAGCAAAGATCATGATAGCCATGATGCAAGAAAATAATTTCCAAAAAAGAACAAAGCCCCCAGGTACCACTCCTAGGTATTCAGGTAGTAAAGACAGGGAAAAGGAAAAAAACAGAGTCCATATACAAACAAAATCTCAGGAGCACTCTAAGAATGTCTGTTTCTTTTGTGGGGAGGAGGGACATTACAAACGTGAGTGTCCCCATCGAAAAAAAGATCTGAAAATTTTCAGAGAGATAAACCAAGAAGAGGAATAGAGGAGTCATAGGCTCTATTTTTTAGGGGACAAATACCATCAAGAGCCTTTGATAACTTTAAAAGTGGGTCCCCAAGAGGAGGAAATAGAATTTGTCGTAGATACAGGTGCCGAGAGGACATGCTTATTAAATGTTCCCACAGGTTATAGTGTAAGTAAAGACACTGTAAAGGTGTCAGGGGCAAAAGGAGAAAGTTTTACAGTTCCTGTTATTAAAGATGTGGTGATAGAAGGTGAAACTAAAATTTGGATGGGAAATGTCTTATTAGTCCCTGGGGCAGGTAGTAATTTATTAGGGAGAGATTTACAAGTAGAATTGGGAATAGGGGTCATACCACAGGAAGGGAAAATGACAGCTAAAATTTTAAAACTTGACCAAAAGGATGAGAATAAAATTAACAAAGAAGTCTGGGCTGGAGAAGGAAATAGGGGAGGATTAAACATAGACCCCATAAGGGTCACAATTGAAAGAGAAGAAAGTCCTATACGTGTACGGCAGTACCCTATATCCTTAGAAGGGCGAGAAGGCTTGAAGCCGGTAATAGAAGGACTAATAAAAGATAGGACATTAGAACCTTGTATGTCTCCTCATAATACCCCTATTCTACCAGTAAAGAAACCTGATGGGAATTACAGATTAGTACAAGACTTACGGGAGGTTAACAAAAGAACCCAGACCCATTATCCCCTGGTACCCAATCCTTATACTCTTCTAAGTAAGGTCCCACCCCAGCATCAGTGGTTTAGTGTGGTGGATCTAAAAGATGCTTTTTGGGCATGTCCATTAGCAAAAGAAAGCCGAAATATCTTTGCCTTTGAATGGGAAGATCCACATACTGGAAGGAAGCAGCAATTAAGATGGACTAGATTGCCACAAGGTTTTTCTGAGTCTCCCAACTTATTTGGACAGGCTTTAGAAACAATATTACAAACTTTCCCTACTCCTCCTGGAATACAAATTATACAATATGTAGATGATCTCTTATTATCAGGGGAAGTTAAAGCTGAAGTCAGGGAAGCTACCATAAAACTTTTGAATTTTCTTGGGGGAAAAGGATTAAGAGTATCAAAAGGGAAACTGCAATTTGTAGAACCTGAAGTGAAATATCTTGGACACTTTATAAGCAAAGGTAGCCGAAAACTAAACCCTGACAGGATTGCGGGAATTTTATCCCTCCCTCCCCCTTCTTCAAAGAAGGAAATAAGGAAACTACTTGGATTATTGGGATATTGCAGATTATGGATTGAAGGATATACACAAGCAGTAAAATTTTTATATGGAAAACTGACAAAGAGAGATAATATAAAGTGGACCAAGGAAGATGATGATAAATTAGAAAAATTGAAGTCAAAACTAGCCTTAGTGCCAGCTTTGAGCTTACCCTCATTAGAAAAACCTTTTCATCTGTATGTAAATGTAGAAAGTGGAGTAGCTCACGAAGTCCTGGTTCAAGAGTGGGGAGGAGTGAAGAGACCAATAGCTTATCTATCAAAGATGTTGGACCCAGTGAGCCACGGCTAGCCGGTGTGTATTCAAGCTATAGCAGCTACTGCAGTCCTGGTAGAAGAGAGCTGTAAGCTTACTTTTGGAAGTAAACTAGTTGTGTGTACACCTCATGCGATTCGAAGTATATTAAACCAGAAGGCAGAAAAATGGTTAACAGACTCTAAGATGTGGAAATATGAAGCAATCCTGATAGATAGTGATGACCTGATATTAGAAGTAAACAAGAGTTTAAATCCAGCACAATTTTTATATGGAGAACCAAAAAGTGACTTAACACATAATTGTTTAGAAATTATCCAGTACCAAACTAAGGTACAGGAAGATCTTGAAGAGCAAGCCCTTTCAGAAGGGGAAATAATACATGTGGATGGTTCTTCCAGGTGTATACAAGGGAAAAGAATGTCAGGGTATGCTTTGGTTGATGAGAAAAATATGCAAACCATTGAAAAAGGAAAGTTACCTTCAAACTGGTCAGCCCAAGCTTGTGAATTATATGCTCTAAAAAGAGCACTAGAATATTTGGCACATAAAAAAGGAACTATATATACTGATTCAAAATATGCCTTTGGAGTAGTACACACTTTTGGAAAAATTTGGGAAGAAAGGGGATTACTCAATTCAAAAGGAAGAGGGTTGATGCATGAGAGCCTTATTTTGGAAGTCCTAGAAGCACTAAAATTGCCTGAGGAGATAGCTGTAGTACACATCAAAGGGCATCAAAAGGGAATGACCCCAGAAATAAGGGGAAATAATCTGGCAGATCAAGAAGCAAAAGATGCAGCAGAGAATGGGACCAAAAAGGTTAAGCTAATTCTGACTTCAAATGAGGAGGAGTTGGAAACTCCAAAATTCAGTAAAGCAGAAGAAGAATTAAGAAAAATAGGGGGGAAGTCAGATGAATCAGGGAGATGGAAACTTCCTGATGGGAGACAGTTACTTAATAAGCCACTCACTAAGAAAATATTAGAAAACATGCATCAAAAAACAGACTGGGGTACTCAAGCTTTGTGTGATCACTTTCTAAGGAATTATGGGTGTATTGGGATTTTTGGATTGGCAAAACAAGTAACTGAAAGATGTATAATTTGCCAGAAGGTAAATAAAAAGGTAATGAGAAAAACAACATTAGGAGGTCAAGAGTTAGCTCTCCGACCATTTCAAAGTATCCAAGTGGATTTTACTGAACTTCCCCAGATACAAAGATGGAAGTTTTTATTAGTAATAACAGACCACCTGACTCATTGGGTAGAGGCTATTCCCACGGTCAAAGCCACTGCTAATGTGGTATGTAAGACCCTTTTGGAACAAATTATTCCCAGGTATGGAATGGTTAATAGGATAGATTCGGACAGAGGAACACATTTCACATCAAAAGTCTTACAGCAAATAGTTCAAGCCTTGGGAATAAAGTGGGAATTACACATCCCATGGCATCCACAGAGTTCAGGTAGGGTAGAGAGGATGAACCAGACTTTAAAGAGAACCTTAACAAAATTAGTAATTGAAACCCAAATGTCATGGGTGAAATGCCCACCTTTGGCTTTACTGAGAGTTCGCACACAACCCAGGTCAGACTTGGGAGTGTCACCTTATGAGATGATGTTTGGATTACCCTTTCTGACCACCCAACATGAAACAGCCACATATGATATAGGAGAGATGAGTGTTAAGAAATATATAAATACAATTGCAAAAACCCTTGAAAATCTGCGATTGAAAGGGATACTCCCTCAAACTGCACCTTTAGACTTTAAAATCCATAATATTCATCCAGGGGAGTGGGTACTAGTTAAAACTTGGAAAGAACAATCTTTAACTCCACAATGGGAAGGTCCTTTTCAGGTACTACTGACAACTGAGGCTGCGATCCAGACCAGGGAACGAGGGTGGATCCACGCCAGCAGGATCAAAGGACCCGTGGAAGAACCGAAGGAATGGACTGTAACATCTGAACCGGATGATACTAAACTGACTCTTAAAAGAGGACTGAGTAATAATGAACTGGGGAGAACCTAAATGACCCAGGAAATATATAAAGAATCATACCTAATTGGGAAATAAGGGCAAACTTATATCAGTAGTTTCAAGTCCTGCCTGGAAGAACTCTGAAATATCTCCATTATACTTCCCGTGGGGGAAACACTTCCACCTCAAACCGAAGGATTAGGACTGTTTTGGTCAGATTCTCTCCTTAGGACTTATACACAGAAGAAGAGGAGTTAATACTCTCATCAAAACTATGCTATATAACCTGCCTGATTCATCCCAATACTGAACATGCTAGCTGGGTTAAAAATAAAATTTGGTATTGTAAATTCACAAAAGTAACACACCCATTGTATAAAGTGTTGAGGGACAAATTTATTCCCCATCCTGGTTAAACCACTAAGAGCTGAAATAGTAACTTTACTTTGTGTATGAGAATTACTAGTGACTGCTGAGTGGGAAAATACCTGAGGAACAGTGGGGAATTACAGTTAAGAAGTGTCAAAGACAATTCTCCCGGAAATTGGCAAAAAGGAAGTGACAAGGAAATAGAGGTCAAGACTGGGTTGGCCGCTGTACTTGCCACCAAGAAGATCATATACTCCTGCTGTGGGTTGCAACCCCATAGGCATGGAGGGTGGAGGTATAAGCCATACCAGACCTCTGTCATTCCTTCTTCTGTCACTCATTCTTTGTCTTTCCCCTTATGGGATATCGGCAAAGTCATGCCACAGATGCTATCGAAAGTTATACATGGAAAGACACCAAGGTTCCTTCCTTATTACACATACCCATATCAACAGTCACTGTTATAACCCATACAAATTAGATAGTTGTACTCATAATAGGAAAAAATATTGGATTGTGGAAAACTTGGGAACAAGTGGTGACAGGTTGGGAAATAAATGTCCAAAAGGAGAAAGATGGATTTGTTTTACATATGCTGTTGGGAGTAAAGCCCAAGATTTAGTAAAAGAGCAACTGGTAAACAAAAAGACAAAGCCAGCACAGCAATCAAAACCGGTACAAATCTCACTCCAAAATTTGTATACAAAACTGGACCAGCAATTAGAAAAAGAAATGGATATCTTGAGACTGGGGAAAAATCTATTTGTGGAACTAGGGGAAAGAATAAGCAAGGAACTTAACATAACCGACTGCTGGGTCTGTGGAGGAGCTTTGATGTCAGAGGAATGGCCATGGAAAGGCAGTAGCTTAGGCCCGGTTGAACTCCTTAAGTGGAACCAGACAAATACAAAAGAGGAAAACCGACCGGAAGGGTGGATTCTAAGCTCAACAGTAATAGGTGAAGAATGTCTCTGGCGCACTGGAAAAAACTTTCTTAATGAAGTAGGAAACACTCCCTGTAAAAGATATAAGGTAAGCAACGGAACTTTTACTTGGTGGATACCAGAGAAACCAACTAGGTATTGGACTCAAAAGAAAATAAAAAGGGGAAATTGTGAATATAATAAAGTAGATGGACTTTTTCAATGTAATGACACAGAAAAAAATCCCTATTTTGGGATCCCAGAAATATCCAAATTTGGGGAGAATATAAATCAACAGGAAAAAGATTATTGGAAGGCACCAAATGGCTTATTTTGGATATGTGAAAAGAGGGCATACCCAAGACTCCCCTCTAGGTGGAAAGGGAGCTGCACTTTGGGAATTATACAACCAGGATTCTTTCTTTTACCAGGACCAAAGGGAGATCAATTAGGGATACCAGTTTATGAGGACTTAAAAAGAAATAAAAGGGATGTAATTGGAGGATTCCAGAAATGGGGGGATGATGAATGGCCCCCTGAACGCATATTGGAAACATATGGGCCAGGCACCTGGGCACAGGATGGGAGTTGGGGATATCGGACTCCAATTTACATGCTGAACCGCATCATAAGACTCCAGGCTGTTGTAGAAATAATAACAAACAAAACCGAACAGGCATTGGAATTAATATCAAGTCAACAACGTCAAACAAGGGCTGCAGTATATCAAAATAGGTTAGCTTTAGATTATTTACTAGCTGAAGAAGGGGGTGTTTGTGGAAAATTTAATACATCAGATTGTTGTTTGAAAATAGATGACAACGGAGATGCTGTTCTGGATATAGTCAATGATATCAGAAAAGTAGCTCATGTACCAGTCCAAAAGTGGGAATCAATGCTAAAAAGCAGCTGGTGGGATAATTTACTGGGAATAGAGTGGTGGAAAAAACTAGGATTTTTTCTCTTATGTGCTACTGCTGGCCTGATATTTCTTCCTTGTTTAATCCCCTGTTTTATTTGGCTGATTACAAATGTAGTTCAAGGCATGCAAGTGGTAACAGTACCTACAGACTCAAAATTGACCACATCCGAAACGGCTCAAAGGATTATGGTGTTAAAGAAGCAAAATGATGTAAAAGACTCCTTTGAAGAAGCAAAATTGATCTATGAAAAAAATGAACAAATAATGGAAGCTAGAAAACAAGGAATATGGCTCAAGCCAAATGAATTATAAAAAAAAGGGGGAGGATTTGTTATATATATTTTATATAAAGTTGGCTTTTCGCAAGATGTGTGCTATATAGTGAATAATGTTGTGATAAGGATATAGAATATAAGTTTTTATTTCTGCTTTTAGAAAATTAGGTATAGTGGTAATAACTGATGTAATATGCTTAAACTGTCTGTTTGGTCGGGATAACATTCAGCGAACATGTAAAGAGGACCCTGCTATTGATACACCAACTATCAGCATCTACCACCTGCAGAAAGCACGGACCAAGGCCCAAGCTGGACGCGATAAAAAGGACACAGCCACGAAACACGCATGCTCTAAAAAGGCGGACCCAAGGAGGGGCCATGCAAAACAGTTCCTGGAATATGGAAATTAGTTTATGGAATTTTATGAATATTCATATATCAATATAACGGGAAGGGTATTTAACAAGTGTCTCTGAGAAAGCAAAGTGTGGACTTGGCTAAATGCCAAGTCACCCAGCCAGCCGTACTTGGCTTTTTTTTATCTCCTAATTGTCTTAATTATTTTATTAAACATAGTTTTTAAAATTTACCAAAAAGTGAACCTCGTTTTTCACAACCTGATGGCTGGATGGAGGGAAAAGAGGAAGTCTCCAACCCAGCTTCAGCTTTTATATGGGTATTACCAAAAGTCACCTTCCGTTTTCTGAGTGGTCAGAACTGCATGTCAGTCCAAAACCTGCCCCCTCCATAAGTCCCTGTCCTTTCCAGAGAATTCTAATGTCCTAGCAGGGAGATACTGTTTCAACCCATGACAGTAGAAAAGATCACTAAAGAATTAAACTTGACCAATTGCTGGATCTGTGGGAATATCCAAACGGCCGAAGCCTGGCCTTGGGAAGGGATTAGCTTAAAGCCATTAGAAATCTTGAAACGGATACAAACAAGACAAAAAGTACCAACTATTGGACAGGGGAGAAAAGAAGAGTAGGAATTAAAGTCTAAAATAATTGGAGAAGAGTGTGTATCTAGAAAAGGGGAAATGTATAAAACCCCCATAGGAGAAATGTCTTGTAAAAGATACTTAAAGGTAAAACATCCTGTTGCTAGGTGGATCCCTAAAGAACCCAACAAATACTGGTCCATTGAGAAAAGAGAAACCAGGTGTGTTTACCAGGAAAGATATGGATTACATGAGTGTGCCGGAAAGGGAATAAATCCATTCTGGGGAATTAAAGAAGTATCCAAGTACTGGAAGTTTCCAATGACTATCAGTGACGTTCCTTGGGAAGCCCCAGAAAACCTGTTTTGGATATGTGGAAATATTGCTTACACTAAATTGCCAGGAGACTGGACCAGCAGTTGCACTATTGGGATAATTAAACCATCATTTTTCCTACTCCCAAAAGAATCTGGATCAAACCTAGGGGTACCAATATATGATGATTTGGATAAATCTGGCCAACAAAAAAGAAGCTTAATTGAAATTGGAGGAATGCAAACATGGAAAAACAAATAATGGACCCCCCAAGAGACAATTTGCACTTATGGGCCAGCAACTTGGGCTCAAAATGGGTCCTGGGGATACCCCAATTTATATGTTAAATCTGACTATAAGATTACAGGCAGTACTCAAGATGGTGTCGAACCAAACTGCCCTAGCTTTAGACCACATAAGTGACCAACTATCCCAAACTAGGACTGTAGTATATTAGATCAGACCAGCAGTAAATTATTTATTAGCCAATGAAGGGAGTATACGTGGGAAGTTCAACTCATCTGAGTGCTGCCTAAAAATAGACAACCAAAGTGAGGTCATTAAAAATATCTCAAAAGACATCCGTAAGTTGGCCCATGTTGGAATACAGAAATGGACCCCTATGTTCGATACCAGCTGGTGGGACAATTTCTGGTCATTAAATGGAAGTTGGTGGAAAAAATAGCCTTTTTTACCGTGTGTACAATTGCTAGTTTAATCCTCCTATCCCATATGCTCCCCCGTATAATCCGAATTGTAAGATCTGCTGTACAAGTGAGTAATAAAGAAGTAGGAAAAATCATGATAATGAGCGATCAAGAACATCAAGATGCCAAACAGATTTACAACCAATATCAGAAATTAAAGACATTGTACTTTCAAAAAGTAATTGCTAATTGATGTGAGCTTGAGCTCGATCAAAGAATTAGAGGGGGGAATTGTAGAGAATAAATTGTTAGAAAGTTGATACAAAGTTCCAATGTTATAAGTTAATGAGGATAATGAGCTCTTGGTTGAATGATTGGTGTGTAAATTCTCTCACCGTCGGGCATGGCCCCTACTGCTCCCCTCTCCTCCATGACAGTAAACCACTGGAGACCATGAGGAGGAGGACGATGTCACCTAGTATGCAAATGTCAGATCCCCAAGGGACTTAGTGGAGAGGGAATTCGCCTAGTGGAGACCCCTAAAAACAATGAGCCACGAACCACCGTGCAGGTAAAGAGCTGAAGTAACACTTCTAACCAGAAGGGACATCGGACGACATCAAGGTCTAGTCAGGATCCCTCGCCTTCATCACCCTAACCAAAGTGAGCCAGGAGTGACATGGGGACCCTGAACCTGAAACCAGCAGGTGTCTTCTTGGGGACTCCTGTGAGGAAGGAAGGCCCAGGTCTGCCAGACAACAGAGCTCACGTCCTCCTCCTCCATGACGTATCGGGAGCAGTGGTGGTGTGCGCGCACCCCACGGGCCCCCTTCCCAGACTGTTCCTAATAAAGCTGAAATCACTAAGGAGCTGGTCTCCTAGCGTACATCACAGTCGGAGCCACTAGTTCCCCACCCCGCGTGGCCACTACCTGCTCCCCTGCGGAGACAGCTAGCGACACGGAGGTGGGCCAATCCTAGGGGAAGTAGCCCCCCTGCCCCCTCCCCCCGCCGTTCCCAGGCCCAACCCGGCCGGTTACGGCGCCTCACGGCGGTGTCACCCACCCCCAACGACTGCTCCCCACCCGCAGCCATACGGTGCTAACACATGCACACATCCCAGACTACAACTCTCAGAATGCTCCGAGCAGTCGAACCACGCCCCTCACTACCTGCGCACCCTGTCATGTGAAAGGCGACCCTGTCGTCACTTCCGCACGCTTTGCAGGCCGGGAATGCGAGTAGCGATTGGCCGGCGCCTGCCCCGCTTTTCAACGTGCAGGGGAGCAGGAAGCGGTAACGGCAGAGCGAGCGGGGCAAGGTGAGGGGCTCCTCACGGTGAGTTACCCACCAGAACTGCATCCAGAGTGTGATCCGGCCGGGAATTGAAAAGGAATCGATTTATTGCGCTCTTTGATGACGTAATAACTACTAATGAGGTGGCGGTGTGCTAAACGCATGGTTCGGGCCGGCACCGGTTGGGTTCCTTTCTCAGGGGCGCCCTGTCGGCGGTTGCGCACACCTCTCTCGGAATGTCCGTGCCCGTGTCCGGCAGGCACTTAGCGCTGATTATGCCTTCTGGTAGCTTCTGAGACTCGGCGGATGCACATTTGCTTCTCCGCCTGAGGCGGGCTCTGCTGCCGCCTTACGATTGGCGGGATTCGCGCAGATTACTGTCAGCGCCCGCCAGTGGGATTGCGGCTTACGCGGGGGGCTGTGAGGGGTTTTGACAGGGCTGGGCCTCGGCTTCGCTTTCGAGAGCTCTGCGTAGACTCGAGCCGGCGGGAACTACCAGGGCTTTTGGCGGCAGGTCGCAGTTCCGCTTCTCAGCTGCTATGGACAACCTGAGGCCTCTCCTGCCCCTTGGAACTGCGACACCCCAATGTATGCCCTGCCCTGCTTGTTAGGGCATGAGTCCCTTGGTCGCCTCTGTCTTAGCGATAGCGAGGCCTTGTATGTGATTGAGAGGGAACTGAGGGGCTGGCTCGTGTCCTTGCTCTATGGTTGCTATCTTTGAAGAAAAATAAATAGAAAAGTGCACAAGAAATTCTCATGTGTGTGTTATTTTGAAGCAACTACTGCTGTTACCCACCAAACACCCCTCATTCTCCTTTCCTGATGTGGCAGGGGTTTGGCCAGTGCTCAGTCTGCTGTTCTGTTGTCTGCTTTGCCTGCCTGCATTTGCGTACGATACATATAGACAAAGAAAACAAATATCTTTTGCCTGAAATAAGAGGAGTTCCTGTTGAAGTCCAGGAGTGTGGAAGTAATAAAATGGCTTAATTGAAGTAGATTTTTAAGAAAAAAAATTCTAATTGTGTGCATATTGTGAGATACATCTTGTGTCAGAAGTTAATAAGGTTAAGTCAGCAGTCAACTGAGTCTACTGAAAAATCCAGATAAATAACTGAATTAATCCAGTTTTCATCACTTGTAAATGAGCCTGCATGTAAGTGTCAACTTGGATCACTTCTGTCTCCCTTCCTTGGCATCTTGTTTTTTCTCTGAGGACTGCATTTCACTTCTTGCTCCAAAGTAGTCATGCTCTCATTGAATATATGCTGTTCTGTTGGGCTTTCTTCTGCAATACCACTGAGTTTGAAATGAGAAGATTCAATGAATGCTGCAACTGTATTTAGATGGATGATAAATTCACTTTTTTTTACTAGTCTTGTGTTAATTCAGGACAATAAATTATCTATCATAAGTTGGGTTTTTATTTGTGATTTTTAGTGTTCTGAGAGACTGAAACTTTAAAATTTCTTCGTTTTGGGGCCTTGCTCTGTTATTTTGGGAATCTCCCTATAAACACAATTTGGAAGTAAATTCTGGATAGGTAGAAATAATAAGATTTGAGGTTGAAATTTTGTTTGGTTTAACTTTTAGGGAATTAAACTTTTAACTGCAAGTCATCTATCAATGTACAATATATCAAAAGTGGGCAAGAAAAATTAAACAGTGAAGTAAATGGCTGACAACTTTTTACATTAAACTTTATGGAATGATGGATGGAAAAAAGATGCTGATTGTCTGTCTTAGACCCATCATTACAGATGAGGTGAAGGCTGCAGCATTCTTTTCCTTCAACCTCACTTTCTCTCTTGCCCTCACAAGATCCTGATATGTATTTCAGTATCCACTTGGCAAAGCAGTGATAGCAGATAGAACTAGACTTCCATAAGCAGTTGCTTCTGCTCTTTTCCATCTCTTGGCAAAATGATTTCTCTGTTGGACAGTTGTTCTGAGATGCAAGAAAGAATGTGTTTTGTGGCAAAAATAGGAATTCCACAATTTCCTTTACCTGATGTCTGTTAGTTACAAGACAATAACTTTGCTTTTATCATAACCAGGTAATTCTTCTTCAGTATGTGTTTGTTGGAAGCAAGGTAGAATTTACACATCTTCACAGGGGTGTTAGCAAGCATGGTGGTGTCAGCTCAGGACTTTTTAGTTCCAATCACATACAAAAAAATTGCACAAGTTAGGGAACACTTGCTATCTAGTTTCTTCTAGCACTCTAAAGAAAACTGCTTCTTAGCCACACCTTAATTTTCCATCTCTATATTCAATGTTTGGTTTGATAGTAGCAGCTCTCCTAACTTTCTTCCTTTTGTCCATGCTAAATACAAAAATAAAGGAATTTGAGACATACCCTTCACTATAAAAGTAATTCAAGCCTAATGACCATCTTCTCTCAGAAACCATGTGTTCTTCAAAGTGAGTTAGACTATGACGAGAAACAAAGTTTCTGCGTTAATGTGACTTTGAAATGTCTTTGCTTTTTCTGTGGCATTCTCAGTGTGAGCCATGTGAATGTGGAAGTTGAAGATGAGTGCTACTGCACAGATATGAAGTAATTTTGCCCTGAGTTAATTTGTAAAATGCTTTCATTGAAGTGTTTGAACTCTCCAGAGATTCTTTTACATCAGCAGCACACCCTCTGTCTCATCCACAGGCATAGACTTCTGCTAAACTTGTTTCAAGTTTGAGGATCTCTGCAACTCCCACCTCCAGCTATGTTTGTTGTATAAGTGAGGAAGAGCCATGAGATTACAAGCCTATGTCTCTTAAAAGTTGGCAAAGAATATTTCACCTTGTAAGGGGAGAAGTGTAAGAAGCCTGGGTGAATAGGAAGCTCTTTGCTCCTGGGTGTGACAACACATTAAATCCCTGGCAACTCCTGTGTACCCAGAAGCTGAAAGGTGCTGTTTTATTACATCTTGCATTTACTAGATAGAAAATGTGACTCAAGTATGAAAAATTTTAAAACCATTCTTTCACAAAGAGGATTGGTAGAATTGCATGAAGTAACTATAAAGATTGACATTATGTTGCCAAGATGGAGAATAGTTAGCTGTGGAGATGTTACACCCCTGCAGTATTTGCTTTGAGGGAGGTGGGTCCTTGCTGAATTTGTAGAATAAAGAAATGCATTTACCAACTTTGTTTCTTCATGCTGTCTCAGTTTGAGACAAGTTAGGAGGAAACATTCTGAAATTGTCTCCTCTGAAGAAGGCAGGTCTTGGCACTCCCTCCCGCCACTGAAAGGAATTTCTTGGAGTAAAGTGAAAAAAAAAAAATGTTTATAAACTGGGTATAAATAAGGCCATACTTCATTAACCCTCATGTTTCCTACCTGACAGCTAAAATCATGTAAACCTGTTACCAAGACAGTTCAATGTTTCCATTGGTTTTGTAGTCTCTGAAAAGTGCTAGTTAGTTAATGTCTGTATAATAAGCTGACTGTGCATAGTCTTTCTAAGTGGCAGAGTATTCTTACTGTCCTACCCCATCTTTTGCAGACTAATCCTTTTGCCATGGAAGCTGAAGAAATTATGGAATGTAT
Organism: Zosterops lateralis; assembly: GCF_965231275.1. Classification (NCBI taxonomy): domain Eukaryota; kingdom Metazoa; phylum Chordata; class Aves; order Passeriformes; family Zosteropidae; genus Zosterops; species Zosterops lateralis. Next base: position 8,903,742 of record NC_139801.1, read on the forward strand.
CCAGGAATTCCCTGAACACTATAAAGTTATTTTGGATAGACTGAATGAACAACGTGAGCAGGACCAGTTTACAGATATCACACTGATTGTTGATGGTATGTATACACCTGAGAACCAGTTGGTATTCAGACAATTCTGAAAGCTGTGCTGGGAAGCTGTTGGGTTTGTCACAGGTCAACTGTCAAATTGGCCTGCTAACATTCTTGGCTCTGTATTGGTGTTTGAGTTGCTTGCAGAGTTTCAGTTATTAATCTTGGGCTGAACAGAGTCTCCATCAGAGATTAATAATTTTGTTTCTGCTTTTTATAGAATCCCAGAATGGCCTGGGCTGAAAGGGACCTTAAAGTTCATCTGGTTCTAATCCCCTGCCATGGGCAGGGACACCTTCCATTAGACCAGGTTGCTTCAAGCCTCAATCAACCTGGCCTTGAACACTTCAGGGATGGGGGAGCCACAGCTTCTCTGGTCAACCTGTGCCAGGGCCTCACCACCATTACAGGGAAGAATTTCTTCCTAACATCTAATCTAAATCTTAGATCTAAATCTCTAATCTCTTAGTTTAAAACCATTCCCACTTGTTCTATCACTATCTGCCCATGTAAAAAGTCACTCTTTTTTTTTAAGCCCCCTTTAGGCACTGGAAGGTGCTCTAAGGTCTCCTCAGAGCATTTTCTTCTCCAGGCTGAACAGCTCCAACTCTCTCTGCCTGTCTTCAAAGGAGAGGTGTTACAGCCTGTAAGCATCTTTGCAGCCTCCTCTGGACCCACTATAACAAGTCCATATTATTCTTGTGCTGAGGACTCCAGACCTAAATGCGGTGCTCCAGGTGGGGTTTTATAAGAGCAGAGTAGAGGGGGAGAGTAGGGAGCCCCTTCCAAACAAGGGGCTGAACTTGTACAAATATTGGTTGATTATTTAAAAAGAAAAAAAAAAAAGAAAAACCAGCTTGAAATAAGGTCACATTCTTGCTTCTTAGGTATCTGCCTACTATTTTATTCTATAGTTAAAATAGGGTAGAACAACTCATTTATCTTTTTCTACATGTTCTAAAGACATAAGTATTAGTTTAAAAGGAAGATGGAGATGCAAATGCTTATTATCTCATTAGAAAAGGTGGTGTCTGATAGATCACCTAAGATTGCTTCTTATCCCAAACATGTCTTAGAATGGATGAGCACTTCAGTGAAGATAGGCAGTGTCCACTAGGATAGACCTAGCTAAAGGAGTACCCTCGATCCTTAAAAGGATAGCAAGAATTCACTTGGAAGAAAAGGGACCTACAGAGCCTGGATTAGAAAAAAGGAAGCAAATGAAGAAATAAATTATTCTTTGGAATCACTGTAGTTTAAATGACAACACTTGCACAAAACTTATACTGAATGTTTGTTCCTGGTCTAGTATTACCAAATCCCCATGTTGAGCTCTAAACTGTTTTCTAGTGCAGCTATGTAGTTCTAATACATGTTGGTTCTCTTACTTCTGTCCCACGGAGCCTTCTGGATATTCATGCCTGCACCAGGGAGAAGGCAACATCGTGATGGGAATACACAGTCTAGAAAACAGGAAGAACAGCTAAACCAATTTTGTTCTGCATTGATCTTTATGCTAGCAGAAAAGATGATTAAATACATCCATATGTAAGAGCAGCAAAATCCAAGGAGAATATTGTGTTGATTTGGCACGGCGTAATTTTTGGCAGCAGGGGGGCCACAGAAGTAGCTTCTGTGAGAAGCTGCTAGAAGCTTCCACCATGTCTGACAGAGCCAATCTCTGATGGCTCTGAAGATGGACATGCTGCTGGCCCAATTAGAGAGGTTGGTAATGCCTCTGAGATGACATATTTGCCAAGAAAATCAAAACAGCACACAACAGTTTTTCCAGGGCTGGCGAGGTGCTGCAGCCACTGCCATCTTGGTGCAGCCTGCAGTGAGCCTTGCCTGCCTGGCTGCCCCTAGCTAGCCACACCACAGGCAGAAGGGCAGGGATGGCGGTGGTGACTTCTCCTTCCTGGTGCCCTGCATGAAGGGAGGCATTAAATAGCGCCAGCGCCATGGCAGCTACCACTGCCCATGCAGTGACAGCGGGGCCGCCTGGCTGCAAACATGGTGAGCAACTCCCTGGTGTGGAACCTAAATGAGATCAACCTTTTGGCGCTGCAGGATTCTGCAGGAATCTTTTAATTGGTGGAACTTGTTTGCAATGGTACTTATGGACAGCAGTTTTTCTTCTAGTCAGAGAAGAGGAGGAAGTGAGGACATGTGAGGGAAAACAACATGGCACCACCAAGGTCAGTGGAAAAAGAGAGGGAGGAAGTGCTCCAAGCACCAGAGCCGAGATTCCTCTGCAGGCCATGGTGAAGACTATGGTAAAGTAAGCTGTCCCACTGCAGCCCATGAAGTCCATGGGGGATGCAGAGATCCACTCACAGCCCGTGAAAGAAGTACTCATGCTGGAGTGGGTGGATGCTGGAGAAAGCTGTGATCTAGTGGGAGACCTGAATAGAGAGAGAGGGCCCATGCTTCCAGAGATAGAGAGAGGGTCCTTGCTTCCAAACTAGAGCAGCCTATCCTTAGAGGACTGAACCCTGTGGACAAGTGACCCACACTGCAGCAGTTTCAGAAAGACTGCCCATGGCAAGGACTCACATTGCAGCAATTTTGGGCAGGACTGCTGCTCGTGCAATTGGAGCCATACTGGAGAAGTTCACGGAGAACTGTCTCCCGTGGGAGGGATCCCACGGCATAGCAGAGAAAAGACTCCTCTCCCCGAGCAAACAGAAAAAGATCTTGGATGATGAACTGACCAAAACCCCCACGCGCGGTCTCCCTGCACTGTCGGTGGGAAAGAGGGAGGGGCTGGGAGGTAAAAAAGGTGTTTCAAAGTCTTATTTTACATCACATTATCCTCCTCTGTCTCTGTTAATAATAAATTTACCTTATATCTTTAAATTTGAACCTGTTTTGCCCTTGGAATGTTTTCTTCCAATCCTCATCTAGTCGCTTGCACACCCTCCCCTGCCACAGCTGAGCAGAGGAGAGAAAAAAAATTAACCAAGGGTTCATGAGTTGAAATAAGGACCGGGAGAAAAACATTTCAAGGGCAAAACAGGCTCAGCTTAGAGGCACAAAGTAAATCTATTACTAACAGAATCAGAGGAGGATAATGAGAAGTAAAAGAAGCCCTTAAAACACCTTTTTTCCCTCCAGCCCCTTCCTCCTTCCCACTGACAGTGCAGGGAGACAAGGCATGGGGTTTTTTGGGTCAGTTCATCACAGACTTTCTCCTGTTTCTCTGGGAGAGGAGTCCTTCCCCTGTGAGACCACGGGGTCCCTCCCACGGGAGACACTTCTCCATGAACTTCTCCAGTGTGGATCCACTCTCATGGGCAGCAGTCTTACTGCACCTGCTGCAATGTGAATTCCCTCCATGGGCAAACAGTCCTCCCAAAACTGCTGTGATATGGGTCACTCTTTCCACAGGGTGCAGGCCTCCAAGTACAGGCTGCTCCAGCCTGAAAGCAAGGGCCTTCTCTCTCCACCTGGTCTTCCACTGGATCACAGCCTCCTCCAGGCATCCACCTGCTCTGGTGTGGGCACCTCCCCCATGGGCTGCGGGTAGATCTCTGCATCCCCCGTGGACCCATGGGCTGCAGGGGGACAACCTGCTTCACCATGTTCTTCACCACAGCCTGCAGAGGAATTTCATCTCTCTTCCACTGACCTTGGTGTTGCCTCACATGTTCTCACCTCTTCCTCTTCTCTGACTAGAAGAAAAATTGTGTGACTTTGTTTTGATTTTCTTTTAAAATATGTCATCACAGAGGCATTACCACCCTCTCTTATTGGCCCAGTTTTGGCCATCATCATGTCCATCTTCAGAGCTATCAGGGTTTGGCTCTGCTGGACATGGTGGAAGCTTCCAGCAGCTTCCCACAGGAGCCACCTCTGTGGCCCCCCGCTACCAAAAGCCAGGCTGTGCAAAACCAGTACATCATCTTAACTCATGAGCCCTTCGGTAATTTTTTTCCCTCTCCTCTGCCCAACTGAGAGCAAAAGAAGGTGAGCGAACAGCTTTTGTGGGTACCTGGCATTTGGCCAGTGTCAAACCACAACAAGGTTGGATAAAATCTGAGAGCTGAGCCCAAGACACACAGGAAAAAGTTTGAACAGGAATTTCCCACAACTTAAATATTTGAAAAGAGAAACATTCTTGAGGGAGTCCTTCAGCTGATTGAATTGCAGAGCTTCAACAAGGTCACTGATGTTAGCAACGATCTGCATAAGATGGGACAGGCAAGCTGCAGTGGTATCCCATGTTACAAGGAGACATGCTAAGTGACTATGTGCTGCTGAAATAGATTTGTAGACTGGGTGATTCTGCAGCTGTTCTCTGTATCTGCACTTATTCTGCACCATGAATAAAGAAGGTGTTATCCTAAACCAATTTTTTTGTCTCTCTTTGTAGGTCACCATTTCAAAGCTCATAAGGCTGTTCTTGCTGCCTGTAGCCAGTTCTTCTACAAATTCTTCCAAGATTTCACTCAGGAACCCTTGGTGGAGATTGAAGGTAGTCTGATTCATGCAAATTAAAACCTTCAGAGTTGTGTGCCCATGCTCAAAATTAATGTAGTATCCCTGGTATGGGCTTAAATGCATGCTTGATGATATTGATTAGCTTTCTAGATATCAGCTCTTGAGTTGTGAGGTAATGTTGTGGTTTAACCCTGACTGGCAACTAAGCACCACAGAGCCAGGCTGGTTCATTTTCTACCAGTGGGATGGGGGGGAGAATCAGAAGTGTAAAAGTGAGAAAGGAACTCGTGGATTGAGATAAAACCAGTTTAATAATTAAAAAGAAATAGTAATTTTGTAAAAATTATAAGTAAAAGAGAAAAGAAAAAGAAAAAACCAAGGAAGACAAGTGATGCAAATTAAAACAATTGCTTGCCACCAACTGACCAATGCCCACACAATCCCCTAGCAGTGGCCCTTCTACCTGCTTCCCACACACTTTATATACTGAACATGATGTCATATGGTCTAGAATATTCCTTTGGTCAGTTGCAGTCACCTGTCCTGGCTGTGTCTCCTACCATCTGCCCACACACCCCCAGCCCACTCACTGTCAGGGCAGTGTGAGAAGCAGAAAAGGCCTAGGCTCTGTCTAAGTGCTGCTCAGCAGTAACTGAAACATCAGTGTGTTATCAACACTGTTTCAGCACAGGAGGGACATTGACCTCTTGGAGCAAGTCCAGAGGAGGACACCAAGATGATCAGAGGGCTGGAGCACCTCTGCTATGAGGAAAGGCTAGGAGAATTGGCATTGTTCAGCCTGGAGAAGAGAAGCTTCAGGGTGACCTAACTGGGGCCTTCCAGTACCCGAAGGGAGTCTATGGGAAAGATGGAGAGAGACTATTTACAAAGGTCTGGAGCGACAAAACAAGGAGGAATGGCTTCACACTGACAGACAGTAGGTTTAGATTAGATATTAGGAAAACATTCTTTACTGTGAGGGTAATGAGACCCTGCACAGGTTGCCCAGAGAAGTTGTGGATTTTTCATGCCTGGAAGTGTTCAAGCCCAGGTTGGATGGGGCTTGGAACAACCTGGTCTAGTAGAAGGTGTCCCTGCCCATGGCAGAGGGTTGAAACTAGATGATCTTTAAGGTCCCTTGCAACCCAAACCATTCTATGATTGAGCACAGATCCAAAACATAGCCCCATGCTAGCTACTATGAAGAAATTTAAATCTGTCCCAACCAAAACCAGTACAGGTAGCTATTGCTACTAGAAAAAACTTCCCCTGAAGAAAAATTTAAAATAAAAAGATACCTTCCCTGGGATGCAAGAACAGGATAGAGGTGGAGCAATATCTTCCTGGTAGGTAAGAAGAAATTTCCTGGAGCAATGCAGCTTCTAATAACTTGCTGCTCAGAGATCTCTTGAGAGAGAGATCATATTTTTATGTTCAAATTTGAACTTTTTAATTTATACAAGTAGGTTTTTGTCTTTTTATCCTTCTTTTTATCTTTGTCATGGAATGATTGTAGTTTTCCAGATTCACCTGTTTCTATAGTAGACTTATTCCAATGTGAGCCTTTCAAAGGTGGCATCTTCTTGAAACTGGCTATTGGAGTACTGTGAGTAGGCAAGTGTGAAAGACTGAGGAATTGTTAAAAGAGGCTGTTTTTCTTACTTGTAAACAGGTGTAAGTAACATGGCATTTCGTCACCTAATTGAGTTCACCTATACAGCAAAACTCATGGTCCAAGGTGAGGAAGAAGCAAATGATGTTTGGAAAGCAGCTGAGTATCTACAGATGTTAGAAGCTATCAAAGCACTTGAAATCAGGTAGACATATAAGCCTCTTTTTCTTCCCAACACTGAAATGTAGAGTCTTAAGAATCCTTGTATGAGAGCTGCCAGTATTTTGCAGTGCTCTTCTTTATCCTGAAACCTCCTAATGTGGTATTGTATACTCTTCTACTATAATATATGGATCAGAATTATACAAGCTAAAAAAAATGAATGTCACATTCTTTGGGTTAGAACTCGATGACAAGTGACATGGCTGGTAAATGTTGCAGACATTGTAGGGCTGTGACTTTGTGATAACTAATACCAGGCCTCTATACTGACTGCCCATACCTGATTGACAGCTGGCTGTACAGTGATGATATCCCTCAGGTAATTAGACCACATTAACAAGTTTGCACTGCTCTTTTGATTTCATGCAGCTTTCTGCTTTCAAGAGAATAGGCAGTGATTTTAAAGCTTCTTGTTGCAAATTTAGTCTCTAAAACTTCTTGAACAAATATAGTTGTTATAATTGGTTTTATATGGGATCAGTACTTAATCAAATGTTGCTGTAGCACCTTTTATCCAGTACAAGGAACTGTAATCCATTACAAAACTCCAACCTGAGAAAAGCAGGTGCCATTCCCATCATGCTATTTTTCTTCCCCTTCCTTCTCTTTCACAAAGTGCTGTCATGTTCTCATTTTTTCTGTATGCTATACTGTTGTTATGTCATGAAGCAAGGGGAGGGGCAATAAATAACTCCCAGCATAAGGGTTATCCTTGCTCTCTTCTAGACATGCTGAAAGGTCTTTGTGTTCAGGCTAAGGAAAGACTGTTGTTTCTTCATCTCCCCATAGACACACTAAGCTAAGGAGAGTGGCTCTGACACTGAGTTCCTCTAGTAGCCAAACAAACAAAACCTCCATGACATGGTACCCTGGAAACTTGGTTTTCAACATCAGTGGGTTTTTTTGTTTTTTGGAATCAAGTTATTCTGTTGATTGGTAGCAGAGCTCAATAACTATGTTGGGGTTTTTAAATAGAAAAGATAGGATTGTGCATTTCTAGTTCTACTCTCCAACCCCAACAATACCCTTTTTTGACATTATTGAGATTAAATATGGTATCACCAAAAGAAGTTTTTTTTAAATTTTATTTAGGGAAAAGCAGACCTTTGCCATCTGTTTGAGAAATTTAAGACACTTGAAATTGAAAAACTATGTTCTAATTGGTATCACTTTGAGTCTCTGTACGCTGGTAGAGCTGTTTAACCGGGATTCAGATCAGTCCGTCAAGCTAAGTTGTTTAGTTTGCAATTAATTCCCACTAATATATAATGTTTGTTGGTTATGCAGCACTAGTAAATGCTGTAATTCTTATGTTACAAGGAAATAAATGTTTGGCTTAACACACACATGTGCAAGCCAGTCTATTCTTAGAATTATTTCCATTGTTCATAGATTTTTGGGTGGGTGTTTTTGGTTAGAAAAATAAACAAGTACCACTGTCAGTCTCAGTTTTCTCCTTCACAGTAGAAAGGGGACAAATTGCAATACAGTGCCTCTAGCTGAGCTTTGACTAAAAGGGGCAAGCATCAGAAGCTTCAGCTAGAGGTTATTACAGAACTAATCATTTGTGTAATGCATCAAAGAGTTGCACAGCACAATCTAGACTTGAAAGAAAAAACAACTAGCTGTTATTCCTTGAGGTACAGTGTATTGTATGTGTATATCCTCATTCAGTTTCACACCTGAGCCACACAATGTACTCAAGGATGGTAGTCTCCTCTTTGCTGAGCAGATTATTATTTTTGTATGTGGTCCTGGAGCTCCTTGCAGTAATGTGCAAAGTAACTGTCACCTTCTAAGCATCAGAAATATGGCCTAGATGAAACTCTTAAGTTTAGCTGCTGTGTCTTCCTCTGTCTGAATATAAGGTGCAGTTTAATAAGCTGTATCCTACATTAGGTCATTAGCCACACATCTCTGCTGTATGACATACCAATACTGGAGAAAAACCTTATCACCCCTATTACTAGAAAACCTGAAAGTGATAGGGAGTAGGTTACATAAAAAGATTTATCAGGCTGCAAAGGAAGGTAAAGGTACAAATTACTCTGATTGCAGTCTGATTTGAGGGGAAGATAGCCACTCCAAAGCTGATAATCACTAGTTAAACCTCCAGCATGTAAGTGCTGTGGATAATCATGTGTGTGACTTGAAAGCATTGGCCGAGTGTCTTGGGGTGATTTTATGATGATGCTTTATTTCCTGTCTGCTTTATGCCCAGAAAACAACTGCTGTAGCTTTAAGATGGACCCGGGGGTGGGGCGGGGAGCCTGGGGCTCCTGCGCGAGCTCTGTTCAAGCTCTCTCTCTCCGGCGTAGTTGGCCACTACACGGATTGTTACTTCGTTGACTTATTTGTTGGATTAATTTTCGCCAACTTAGGCAAGAAGCTTCTGGGGTGTTTTTTTTTTTTTTTTTTTTTTTTTTTTTTTTTTCTTCCCCTGGCCTGGAGTCTTTTCACTGGCAAATCCTTTCGGCAGGTTTTGTTGGGGTTTTTTTTTTTTTTTTTTTTTTTTTTTTTTTCCTCCTGCCTGGGGAGCCTGCGGGGCGGCTCCGGCCGGTCCGAACCCTGGAAAGACCGAGCCAGCAAAAGAAGGGACACTAATCTCCACCAACTTCGCCGGCTGCGAGGAGAAGACCCACGCCAGAAATCCAACAGGTTCCCAGCTGCTTTGTGAACTCTCCTCCCCTGACAGAGACAAAAGGCAGTCGCCATCTTTGCCTCTCAGCCACGTGGCAAGGTGGGGGTGGGGTGTAAAGTTCAATTTTCTTTTTCTTTTTTTTTTTTTTCCTGTGCTTTGTGAGTATCTTGCTTTGTTAATAGACAGTTTTACCTTTTTTTTTTTTTTTTCATTTTCATCCCCTGGTATCCATTTCTCTCATTGGCAGAAGAAAAGGGAGTTAGTGAAACCCTCTCTCCTTAGAGAAAAACCGCTCATTTTAGAGCGTTTTTCTCTTAGAATTTGTCTCCAAACCGAGCCACCCAGTCAGCTCTGTCCGTGTTTGAGATGGGATGCTATCTCTGGCATCTTGGAGGAAGGGGATTTTGTATTTAAGGTGCAAGGAAAAGAAGAACAGAGCTGGGAGCTGTGCTTAAGCCCAGATAAATTAAATTAAAATACTCTTTTCACATCCCAGTGGCTTTTTTCTTTTTTACTACAACTGTTAGCTGTGTGTTTTCCTGAAGTACGAGATGTTATAATAATCATTGTGCAAAGTCACAGCTGTAGTGTTTTGTAAGAAGCTGTAAGTGCTGCAAGCAATTTCATGCACTCCAGAGCTTGAGAGGTGACTAGTGTAGGAAGAACTTGAATCTTATTTCTGCGTAGGCAGGCCAAAGTACAGAATTTTGCATTTCTTATATAAACCTATGTCATTAGGCTAACTGGCCTTTTTTCTTGATAGGTGCTTTGTATCATTCAAGTGGATTCATTTAAAACACTTTAATAATCTTATGTTAAAAGCTCCACAGCTTTAACTGTGCTGTTCTACAGCTCTAAGGAGTATAGATTAAGGACAAATTAACATCTGAAATGGGTGCAGGTTATGTGGTCACTCATCATTCAGCTTCTTTGAGAAACATCTAGCTAGTGTTTAATGCAGAAGCTCAGCATCAGGCAGGAATTTTTATGTAAGTGCTTATGGATCTTAACTATGTTTATGTAAATGTTTTGCAGGAACAAAGAAAATTCATCACCCTTAGAATCAAATCAAAGGCAAGGTAAAAATAAAGCAAAAAAGAGGAAGATTGCTGAAACGTCTAATGTTATCACAGAAACACTGCCATCTGCAGAATCAGAGCCTGTTGAAATTGAGGTTGAGATTGCTGAAGGGACGATTGAAGTGGAAGATGGCAGCATTGAAACACTTGAAGTAGCTTCTGGAGAGCAATCTATAAAGTGCATACATACAACAGGTACATCAGATGAATCTGCTTTAGCTCTTTTGGCAGATATCACCAGTAAGTATCGTCAAGGAGAGACAAAATGCCAGATTCAAGAAGAAGGTGGTAGTGCAACTGATCCCGCATGCAAACAGGTAGAAGATATTGAAATTGTGGAACTTCAACTGTTGCATGTGAAGAATTTATTCCACTGTGAAAAATGTAACCGTTCATTTAAATTGTTTTACCATTTTAAGGAACACATGAAAACGCACTCTACTGAGAGTTACAAGTGTGACACATGCAATAAAAGCTACCTACGAGAGAGTGCTTTGAAACAACACCTCACCTGTCACCACCTTGATGAAGGTGGTGCTAGCAAGAAGCAAAGACCTGGCAAGAAAATACATATATGCCAATACTGTGATAAGCAGTTTGATCACTTTGGACATTTTAAAGAGCACCTCCGAAAGCACACAGGTAAGAACACTGATATGGTCCTGTTCTTGTGGCTTTGGGTCTAGCATTTTGGGCTTTTGCATGTTTTGGGGAAATAGAAAATATGCTGAAGAAAATGCATGAGTCCTGAGTGCTAGAAATATTTGGCTTGTAGTTGCAACTAAAATGATGGTTTGTTTTTTAATTTTTGTTGCTTATTTTACATTGATAAAAACTTTGAGGGATTGAGATGGTTAAAAATAGATGCCTAAAACCAGAATGCACTAATGAAGCTTCTCTTTTCAGTCTATTAAATCTTCAAATATTTCTTTCAAAATAATTTTTTAAAACATGGGTTTTTTTCTTGTAAAGTACCAAACTGAGGAGCCGCTCTTATTTTTACAATTCTACTGGTAAATGTTTCTGTTGAAATATGATCTAAACCATGAGCTTCTCAGTGGAATATACATTTTAGAGAGTTTATTTTACTAACAGAACATATGAGCAAATGCCTATTAATGAATTAAACATAAAGTACCCCCTTGCTCTTGACATCTCATCTGATTTCATTTTCTTTGTTAATTAACGCAGCAAAACATTTCTAGTGACTGTAGTAGCCTTTTGCTACTGTAAAATCTGCCTCTGAAATCTGAACAGTAACTTTTGAGTACAAAATTAATTGTGCTTCTATATAATATGGGAGGTTAAGATGCTATTTCTTCATGTCACTGAAAAGTCTGTACTATATGAATCGGTACTGAGTATTATATAGATAGCTCTCTGAATGTAAAATATATGTTATCCTGATCTTTCAGATGTTTTTGTTTAATATGTCAGTCATGAATCATCAGTAAGAATTTAATAGAGGGCAGTAGTCTTATTTCTTTAGCAGCTTGCTGTTGCAAAAGCCTTTTAATTGGAACTTGTTTGCATCTCTATATGACACTGCATCAAATCTACTCTAAATAGCCCCTTAAAAGTTGCATTTATGAAAACTCTTTGGCAAATCCTTCTTCCCTATGAAGCAGGGACTGTTTCTCCATTATGATCAAGCCAAATGCAAGCTACCTAACAAAAGTCTTTTCAGAGAAAATTTTGTGGAGGGTTAACAGAATAAGCCACATATAACAGTGTATTTGTTGCTGTTGTGACAGAAAGATTTTGGGGATGAAGCAACTTAGCATATCACAGGAGGTGCAGAGTACTTTCTAAATATTTATTGATGCAAGTATCACATGGAATATAATTACTTCCAGTTCCAGTGACGTGCTTGAAGCAGCCAAATTAATCAGCCCATGTCTGAAAACTCTGTAGTTGAAGTAATTTGTATGCACATTATATAAAATCTTGATCAAAGTTCATCAAGGTCTTTGCCGTTCTTCATGAATGCAAAATATGTTTCACAGGAAGTGTACTTTGAACTGCAAATGAAATTGTCCATAGGAGTGAATAAATTGACTCTTATTTACATACCATGAATAAATGGTCCCAAGAAGTTCATTTGATAAATGCCTGCCTTTGTGTTTCTGGGGAAGAAAAAAAGAAAGAAAGCCAAACAAAAAATCCCAACAACCTTACTATTTCTCTCTAAACCCAATCTAAATAATATGGCAGCTTTATGATTATGGGTGAATTCCCTGGTATTTCTTACATATTGGGCAAATAGAAGTCACTGTGTTATTATTAATGTCTTTGGGTTAAAAAATATTTATTTTGGGCAATCCCCTTCCTGTGGCCGTAGGATTATAAAGGTCCAGCAAAATATTGGATTATCTTAGATCACAATTTCTGTCCTGTGAGTTACTTATGATTGGCAAGTGAAATCTCGCCTGTTCTCATAAAAGGAAAAAAATTAATTGTTAGATCAGTCCAAAAACCCTCCCTCTTTAATCTTATCTAAGTGAGATTTTTTAAACTCATAGTTTAATGACACCCAGGGAAAGAGAACACCTTTAGCAGAGGAGTTCAGTTCCCAGCTTGACAGTATACTTCTCAAGCTACAGGCAAGTTGAAGTCACAGCATTGATTTGCACTGTGCAAGAAGTCACACAGCCTTTTTGGCCTTTGGATATTGCCACTGTTTGCTTTGAATTGTCAATTTCAGATACTTTGGGCAGAATATTAAGATTGTTGAAGAATTTGGGTAAAAATAGAATAAATCTGTCCTTAACTGGGCAGTGCCTTGCTTCAAGTAACTCGTTAAATGTGACCAGATTGCAGAGCAGGTGAAGGTTTGTGGTGTGTTTTGTTCTGTAATATTCATAGAATCATAGAATGGCCTGGATTGGAAGGGACCTTGAAGCTCATCTCATTCCAGCCCCTCCTGCCACGAGTGCCTTCCACTAGACCAGGTTGTTCCAAGCCCTGTCCAACCTGGCCTTGAACACTTCCAGGGATAGGACAGCCACAGCTTCTCTGGCCAACCTATGCCACGGCCTCATCCTCCTTTCAGTTCAGAGTTTTTCCTAATATCTAATCTAAACCTACTCCTTTTCAGTTTTAAGCCATTCCCCATTGTCCTCTTATTTCAGGCTCTTGAAAATAGTCTCTCTCCATCTTTCTTGTCAGCTCCCTTTAGGACCTGGAAGGTCACAATTAGGTCATGCTGGAGCCTCTCTTCTCCAGGCTGAACAATCCCAATTCTCTCAGCCTTTCATAGCAAAGTGTCTCTGTTTAAAAGATAGATGTCTGCCAAGAAAGGTGGGAATCTTCCCAGAATGGAAAAGATGACCTCCTCCCTCCAAATAATCACTTTGAAATTACAGGATTTCCAGGAAAAAATATGGGAAAAGGAATAACAGTTCTTTACTGGCTAATATAATATACATAAAACAGAACAAACAACAACAACAAAAGCAATAACAGAAGTTTTCCTGCCTGTTAAATTTTTCCCTTGGGTGTAGTTACAACCACAACCGGCAGGGGGGCACTGTTGCCTCCTAGCAGGGCAGACAGGCTGCAGTGACTCCTCGCGACTTTAGGGGACACTCTGACACGAGCCTGGCAACCTCTTCAGGTGATGGGAGCTCAGGCAAAGAGGAGGACAGGAGATTGCTCCTTTTGCAAAGCTCATGGGCAGCAGTTGGTCCTGGTACCCCCACCAGCAGCTGGCACACTGGCGAGGTGGGCATGGCTTGGTTGCAATGTCTGGCTACTGTGCAGAGAAGTGGCCTGGTGGAGGCAGTCCCAGTCCTGGTGGCCTCCCACACGTTACCTCTGGACCCCCAAACGGCTGAGAAACAGGGAAAAAACGAGAAGGCTTGCAGTGTAGAAACTGTGGCAGATCGAAGTCCTGGAGCTTAACACACAGGAGTAGCCATGGCCACCACACTGCAGGCCGGGATCCAGTGGGACATGGTTCCAGTCCCAGGTGGCACCACATGCACTGGCTCTGGGCTCCCGAAGAACAGGGAAACGGAGAAACAAGCAGGCAGGCCCTGGTTGCAGTGCCAGGGAAAAAACACAGGGCAACAGTATTTCAAGCCAGATGCACTCAGTGTGTCCCCACACGGCCACCACCTCGATCCTGAACCAGAAGAGTGAGAGAGCCCCAGGCCCCGGGTCGAGCTTACACCTTTTATGATATCCCCTGAGCCGTGGAAAACCTGGACAGCAAGGCTTTTAAAAACGCCTGCACTGAAACAGGGACTCTCCCCACCCCCAGCCCCACACACATCCAGTCCCTTGCCTTAAAAGATACAGCAACCATTTTTTGGGCACAAAGCAGAGGATCAGAAAATATACTATCATGTAGTATATCATAACTCATTCCAAGACAGAAAGATGCTCCTTCCCTTTGATCATCTTGGTGCCTCCTCTGGACTCGCTCTAACAGGTCCATGTCCTTTCTGTGCTGGGGACCCCAGAGCTGGAGGCAGCACTGCAGATGGGGTCTCACCAGAGCAGAGGGGCAGAATCCCCTCCTCCCCTGCTGCCCACACTCTGGGATCAGCCCAGCACACAGGGGGTTTTTGGGTGCCAGTGCACATGGCCAGGGGATGTCCAGCCTCTCACCTACCAGTACCCCCAGGTCCTTTTCCCCAGGGCTGCTCTTGAGCTGTTCATCCCTCAGCCTGGATTGATCCTGGGGATTGTCCCAACCCAGGTACAGCACCAGCACCTGATAATTTTAAACCTCATGAGATTCCCATGGGCCACTTCTTGAGCTTGTCCAGGTCCCTCTGGATGGCCCTGTCCTTCAGGTGTATCACCTGCACCACTGAGTTTGGTGTCATCTGCAAACCTACTGAGGGTGCCCTCAACCCCTTTGTGTGTGTCATTAATGAAGATATTAAATAACACTGTGTAGTGAGTTGATCCTGGCTGAGTGCCAGGTGCCCGCTCAGTCACTCTATCACTCCCTTTCCCACTGAGACAGGGAAGAGAAGATGGAGAACAACCAGCAGGGTGAGATAAGGCAGTTTTATTACAGTAAAAAAAGAAATAAGAGGAGATCTGCACACGCATGGGCTAAAGAGAAAAAAGGTCAGTCTCTACTTCCCATCAGCAGCGATGTTCGGACACTTCCTGGGAAGCAGGGCTTCAGCACGTGCAATGGTTCCTCCGGAAGGCAAACACTGAAAACTCATGAATGCCCCCCCTTCCTCTCTCCCTTAGCTTATATATCCGAGCTGATGTCATATGGTATGGAATATCCCTTTGGCCAATTTGGGTCAGCTGGCCTGGTTGTGTCCCTTCCCAGGATCTTGCCACTCCCATCCCCTTTGATGGGGGAAGGAATCTCAAAGGGGCAGCACTGCTCGGCAGTAGCCAAAACACTGGTCTGTTATCAACACCCTTCCAGCTACCAGTGCAAAGCACAGCACTGTAAGGGCTGTGAACTTTACCTTGGTCAGACCCGATACAATCTCCACCCCTTATTTCAAACCATTTGCGTCATGCTCGGATCCCATATAATCTATATATTCATTACAAGGATCCTTAAACCATCTCTATACCAAACATACGTTTTATTAACTACTATCCCCTGTCCTTTCACATCCATCCAGGTGGTCTCCATTCCATCAGAATGTGGGGTCAGGACAGGAGAAATAGTATACTTGATGGTTCATGGTTGGGCACCACCACCATCCCTGTCCATCATTGCATTCTTCTTGCTCCTCACAAAATTCATTCTTCGTCAGTTCATGTCCCTCCTGCTACTTTACCTTCTGTAACATACAACTTACACTATAGGTTATTCTTACCCCAAGGTTAAATCTCCTTGAGGTACACACCAGGTCTCCCCATCCTCCTGCATCATCCACCAAGTACATCCAGGTCCCTGGGCAAAGACAATCCCACAAATGGGTTTGCCTTTTCCCATGGGGAAAGAAATCCACACTGAC
Organism: Zosterops lateralis; assembly: GCF_965231275.1. Classification (NCBI taxonomy): domain Eukaryota; kingdom Metazoa; phylum Chordata; class Aves; order Passeriformes; family Zosteropidae; genus Zosterops; species Zosterops lateralis. Next base: position 8,919,776 of record NC_139801.1, read on the forward strand.
TTCCCCAGCCACTTCCCTGTGTGTAGCAGGGACCTTGTCTCCTTCCACAATGTCTAAGGGCTTAGTTTGAGCAGGACGAGGGCAGTTAGCAGATCCCCTAGTGTTGACTAGCCAAGTGGCTTCTGCCAAGTTAGCATCGCAGGGCTTCCATGTCCCATTACCTAATGCCCTTAACATAGTTTTTAGCAGCCTAATATATCTTTCAGTCTAGTCTTCCCAGAGGCTTGTGGATGATAGGGAATATTATATATCCACTTAATGCCATGTCTTTTTGCCCAGGAATTTATAAGATTTTTTCAAAAATGCATCTCATTTTCTGACCAAATTCTATCTAGGGTTCCATGTCACCACAAAATGTGTCTTTCAAGACCTGAAATTGTGTTCCAGGCAGTGGCATGGTTTACTGGGTATGTTTCCAGCCAGCCAGTTGTGGCCTCTACCATGGTGAGAATATATGGCCCAATGTAATCAATTTTCCAGGCTTCACCATACTGAAAACCCAGCCACCGCCCTCCACTCCAAAGAGGCTTCACTCGTGTGGCTCACTTGATGGCAGCACATTTCACACTGATGGATAACCTGTGAAATAGCCTCCATGGTCAGGTCCACACCTTGATCATGAGCCCATCTATATGTTGCATCCCTTCCAAAATGCCCTGAATTTTTATGGGTCCATTGGGCTATAAATAGCTCACCATTTCTTTCCCAATCTAGGTCCATCTGAGCTATACCAATTTTGGCAGCCTTATCTACCTGTTCATTGTTTTGATGCTCCTCAGTGGCATGACTCCTGGGCACATGTGCATCTACATGATGTGCTTTCAGTCATGTTTTCTATTCATGCAGCAATGTCCTGTCACAATGCAGCAGCCCAGATGGGTTTACCCCTGCATTGCCAATTGCTTTTCTTCTACTGCTGCAGCCATCCCCATAGGGCATTAGCCACCATCCAGGAGTCGGTATAGAGATAAAGTATGGGCCACTTTTCTCCCTCAGCAATCTCTAGGGCTAGTTGAATGGCTTTCACCTCTGCAAATTGGCTTGATTCACCTTCCCCTTCAGCAGCCTCAATGACTTGTCGTGTGGGACTCCACACAGCAGCTTTTCACCTCCAATGATTTCCTGTCACTCAGCAGGATCCTTCAGTAAATAAAGCACAGATTCTTTTGTTTTCTGGTAACTCATTATATATGGTGGTGCTTCTTGGGCATGAGTCACTTTCTCAGGCAATGCTCCAAAATCTCTGCCTTCTGGCCAATCCAAAATCTCTTCTAGGATTCCTGGGAAATTGGGTTTTCCCATTCAGGCTTGTTGTTTAATTAATGCTACCCATTTACTCCATGTAGCGCTGGTTGCATAATGTGTTGAGGGAATGTTTCCTTTGAACATCCAGTGTAGCATGGGCAATTGCAGTGCCAAGAGGAGACATGCTTCTGTCCAAACAACTTCTGAGATGGTTCAAACCCCCTCATAAACTGCTAGTATCTCTTTTTCAGTTGGAGTATAGTGGGCTTATGATCCTCAATAACTCCGGCTCCAAAACGCTAATGGTCTACCTCAGGTTTCTCCTGCAGTCCTTTGCCAGAGGCTCCAGGTGAGGCCCTGCTCCCCAGCTGCAGTGTAGAGTATATTTTGCACAGCTGGTCCTGTCCAAACAGGCCCAAGAGCTACTGCACGAGCAATTTCCTGTCTGATCTGCTCAAAAGCCTGTTGTTGCTCAGTGCCCCAATTGAAGTGGTTCTTCTTCTGGGTCACTCGATAGAGGGAGCCCACAAGCTGACTATAACCTGGAATGTGCATTCTCTAGAACCCCACAAAGCCCAGGAAAGCTTGTTTCCTTCTTATTGGCTGGTGAAGAAATAGTTGCAATTTTGTCAACCACCTCTGTAGGCACATGGCAGCATCCATCCTGCCATTTTATTACCAAGAACTGGATCTCCTGTGCAGGTCCCTTTACCTTACTTTGTTTTATGGCAAGGCCAGCTTTCAGAAGAATTTGGATTATTTTCTTTCCTTTCTCAAAAACTTCTGCTATATTGGCCCACACAATGATATCATCAATATATTGTAGGTGTTCTGGAGCTCCAGCCTGTTCCAGGGCAGTCTGGATCAGGCCATGGCAAATGGTGAGACTGTGTTTCCACCCCTGGGGCAGTCGGTTTCAGGTGTATTGGGCACTCCTCCAGGTGAAAGCAAATTGTGGTCTGCACTCTGCCACCACAGGGACAGAAAAATGCATTAGCGATGTCACTTGTGGCATACCATTTGGCTGCTTTTGACTCCAGCTCATATCAGAGTTCTAATGTCTTGTATGGCAGCACTTTTAGGTGGCGTGACTTCATTCAGGCCCTCATAGTCTACTGTCAGCCTCCATTCCCCATTTGACTTCTCCACAGGCCATATGGGGCTGTTAAAGGGTGAACAGGTTCTGCTGATTACTCCTTGGCTCTCTCTTGGTCCACTTTCCTGGGGATTTAATAAGATGGATATCTTGCCCTTACACTTGAGAGAAGCCATTTCCAAAGGCTAAAAATGGCTCCTTCCTTTCTGATTCCTCTTTCAATTTCTCGTGGGCAAAAGGACAGGGGCGGCAGCAGCAGCTTCTCCTTCCCAGCGCCCCACCTGAAGAAACGCATTAAATAGTGCCAGCGCTTTGGTGGCCGCCACTGCCCACATGGTGGCAGCAGGGCCACATGGCTGACAGCAAAAACATGGCAGGTGACTCCCCGATGCGGAACCTGGATGAAATTAACTTCTCGATGCTGCGGGATCCTGCAGGAATCTTTGAATTAGTGAAACTTGTTGTCAATGGTACCTACAAGCAGCAATTTTTCTTCTAGTCAGAGAAGAGGAGGAAGTGAGGACATGCGAGGAAAAAACATGGCGACACCAAGATCAGTGGAAAAGAAAGAGGGGGAGGAGATGCTCCAAGTGTCAGAGCCAAAATTCCTCTAAAAGCCATAGTGAGGACTATGGTGAAACAAACTGTCCCCCTGTAATGCATGAAGTCCATGGGAGATGCAGAATCCACTCACAGCCCATGAGAAAAGTGCTCATGCTGGAGCGGGTAGATACCAGAGAAAGCTGTTATCAAGTAAGAAATCCAAATAAAGAGAGAGGGCCCCTGCTTCCAGAGACAGAGAGAAAAGACCCTTTCTTCCAAACTAGAGCAGCCTAGCCTTAAAAGACTGCACTCCGTGGACAAGTGACCCACGCCACAACAGTTTTGGGAAGACTGTGTGGGAACTGATAGTGGTCAGAAAATGGATTTTAGGCTCCAGGCAATGGCTTGAAGCCTGTAAGAAAGCTAGGCACATAACATTCTCATTCTGGCCTGGGAAATCGTGAGGAGGAACCCAAAACAATCCCTGCAGATAGTCTCCTCCTGACACCTGGTGTTTTTCCAACTTGTTTACTGGTAAAGATGTTTACAAGAAGGTGGTGCTCAAAATGACCAATCCTATTAATTGTACCGTAACATTGTATAAAAAGAATCTGTCTTTCAATAAACTTTGCTATAATACCCTCCGAAGAAACTGGAGTTCTACGTCTCGTTACATGAGCTGTCCTGAATTATAACGATAAAGACTGTTTGCCCATGGGAGGGACCCCACAGCGTAGCAGAGAAAAGACTCCTTTCCCTGAGTGAACAAAAAAAAAAATCTCAAATGACAAACTGACCAAGACCCCCATGCCCTGTCTGCCTGCGCTGTCGGTGGACAAGAGAGAAGGACTAGGGGGAAAAGGTGTTTTAAAGGCTTATATTACATCTCATTATCCTACTCTGACTCTGTTAATAATAAATTTACTTTATACCTTTAAATTTGAACCTGTTTGGCCCTTAGAGTGTTTTTCTCCTAGTCCTTATCTCAACTCATGAACCCTTCATTAATTTTTTTCCCTCTCCTCTGCCCAACTGTAGCAAGAAAAGGTAAGTGGATGACTTTTGTGGGTACCTGGCATTTGGCCAGTGTCAAACCACAACAACCGTCCAACCACTTTCTTACTCATCTAAGAGCCCATCAAATCTCTCTCTCTCCAATTTAGAGAGAAGGATGTTGTGGGGCTCCATGTCAAAGGCTTTACAGAAGTCCACAGAAAGGACATCTGTAGCCCTTCCCTTGTCCACTGATGGAGTCATTCCATCAGAGGAGGCCACTGGGTTGGTCAAGCAGGACTTGCCCTTGGTGAAGCCATGCTGGCTATCCTGAATCACCTCCCTGCCCTCCATGTGCCTTTGCAGAGCTTCCCAGAGGATCTGTTCCATGATCTTCTCAGGCACAGAGGTGAAGCTGACAGGATGGTGGTTCCCAGGGTCCTCCTTTCTACCCTTTTTAAAGATGGGGACAATGTTTCCCTTTTTCCAGTCACCTGGGACTTCACCTGATTGCTATGGCTTTTCAAATATGGAGAGTTGCTTGGCAACTACATCAGCCAATTTCCTCAGAACTCTGGGAGACATTTTATCAGGTCCCATGGACTTATGTGCATTCAGGTTCCTCAGGTGGTCATGAGCCTGATCTTAGAGTGGGAGGGACTTTGCTCCCCCAGTCCCCATCCTGCTGTCCATCCATTCAACGTGTGGGAAGAGAGGTTGGCATTGAAGACTGAGTTTAAAAAGTTGAGTACCTCAGCCTTCTCCTTGTCCGTTGTTACCAGTTTTCCAGCATGGTTTATCGGGGGTAACACCTTTGACCTTCCTTTTCTGGCTGATAGACCTGTAGAAGCCCTTCCTGTTATTCTTTGTGTCCCTTGCCAGGTTCAGTTCAAGCTTCACCTTGGCCTTCCTCACCCCATCCCTACACCACCAAACTCCATCTCTATACTCTTCCCAGAATAGCAGTCCTTGTTCCCACTGCCTGTGCATTTCCTTCTTTCCCTTTAGTTTGGCCAGCAGTTCCCCACTCAGCCATGCCAGTCTCTTGCCTTCCTTGTCCAGTTTTTTACTCCTGGGGATCACCTGGGGTATTCTTTAGGCTCGCCAATGTATTTGGTTGCTCGTGCAATGTCTGATTTTTGATCTCTGAGAAAGACAGTAGTTCAGCATACTCTGCATTACCTGTACAAAAGTTTCAAAAAATGTAGCCTTTTTTAACCATTGAGGAATATTCCCTCCATTTAATGTTTTTCTGTGGCCTTTGGGTGTATAAGTGAGAATTATAGGCTACTTGTGGATTTCTTTTCAAAAGTTAGATGCTGCTGAATATCTTTATTTCTCAAAATACGCGTTTATTTGCTTTCCATCTCAGTTGTCAATAATTACTACATCCCTGAAAATATAGGTCTTTAAACTGAATTGAGCTAGAATAGATTCTTATGTTACTCAATTAAATGTCTCAGCATCTTTCAGAGTTCATTAAATAGTTTGTTTCAATAGTGATGTTGGTATCAGTACCTCCACAGATAAATTATCAGACTTAAAATAAACACAGGTACTAATTTTTTGTACTTTAAATTCCTTGAATTTCATTGTATTTAGGCATGATGAAATTAGTAAACAGAGAGCAGTTGTTCTTTGTTACTATTTGATGATGATAACAGTATACTACTTTGAATTAAAGTTTCTAGGCTTGGTTTGTTTTAATATCAATGCATTGTTACTTCATGGTCATTCCGTGCTAACTTCTTTTTCTGGAGCTTAGTTTTGGCTCTCAAGCATAAGCTGTCATTGCTTTTGAAAATAAAACTTTGTATTATTTAAATACCTCCTTTAATGTGTCACTTTGTATATACTAATGTTGAGTCTAATTTATCAGGTGAAGAGAGAGAAATAGCTCCTATTTCTTTAAGATATTTCATCAGAAAAATAACCTAACTTTCATAAAAACCTGATTATACCTTAAATAAAATTGGGAATTATGTTACTTTATTATGTCTGTGGATTTTGTTTTGTTCAGTTTGTTTTGTTTTTATAAATGAGTTATGACTCCACATTAGGTTTTTGAAATTTTATTTACATAAAATTTACATAGAATGTCTTTTTCTTCTGTAGAATAGTCCAGTTGGCCACATCTTTACAGCATATTTATCAATCTACACAAAAGGAAGAGCTAACCAAAAACTGTCTGATTTTATACACTTACAAATCCCTGTGTCTGTCTTAACAGGTGAAAAACCATTTGAATGTCCAAACTGCCATGAGCATTTTGCTAGGAATAGTACACTCAAATGTCACCTGACAGCCTGTCAGTCTGGAGCTGGAGCTAAGAAGGGAAGAAAGAAACTGTACGAATGTCAGGTGGGTAATAGAAGTAGCAGTCTGAGACTAGACACCTCCTTCCTGTGCTGAGGAAGGAAGTGTGAGAGTACTAAGCAGGAAAGGTATAAAGAGTGGACTTTTGTCTCCAAGAACTATTTTTAGCAAAATAAATTATAAAGATTGCATCCAACCATGACATGAAGGTAAATTCTTATATCTAAGTAGTTCCATTTAAAATGTGAAATTACTGATATGGAGCTTCATAATAATTAATCAGTTAAAATCTTGTGAGTAGATAAGTGTTCATCTGCACCTTACTGATCCTTCTGCTTCTTGATGCACAGACCTTTCCTGCTTGTGAGCATGCTTCACTAAAGTCCAAAATACAAAGTACTATTTTATTTCCTAGTTTGTTATTTTTCTGCTTAATACCAGTATACTGACTGGCTGGAAAGTCATTTCAACTTATGACAATCCCTAATGTCTTTTAAGCAAATATAAATGCTGTAGATAGATAGATAGGGTACTTGGTCACTACACAACTGACATGTGAAAAGCTGTTCAGAAGAATATTACTTAGCTTTTAGAAGTTGATTCTGAAAAGCTAGAAAATATGAGAGCTGAGGTTGGTTGTAGCATTTTTATTTGCCATTTTGCTGCCCCACTGCTGTGACAGTCTCAAATAAGGCTTTTACCTTATTCAGTTCACAGAATTGCTGTGGTTTGAGGTTAAATTGGGTCATGTAGTAAAGAAAACTGTTGGATATTGTCTTTATTTGTTTGAAAAAAAAGAGTGATCTTATTCACAGAAAGCAGCAAATACTGCAGGTGGTGAATAAATTCATCATTTGATCAGAAGTTTCACCGATGCTGTGGCATTGCTTAGTTGTTATGCTAGACTGAAGTTAATTCTTGGGAGCATGCCTTTGTCTTAAAGATAAGTTTGTTTTGAACATGAGAACTACTATATAACGCAAAATTGTATCTAGTAGCTTCATTAAAGATACTGTTTTGTCTTTGTGATCCTTTGGTTTAATTACTTCACCTTGTAGCTTTCTCTGTTACAGATAACTGTCAATGTGGGTTAGTGTTATTTCAGCCTGCAGCAACTACAAGAATTCTTGGATAAACTCTTCTTGATTTTTTTCTCTTTAGAACTGAATTTGAATAGTGTTCAATAAATAAAATCTTGGCTCACTGAACAAGAAGGAAATAAAAAAATTGCACTTGCTTGATGAGCACTTTTGGTGCTCTTCGGTGAATGCCTTGAGTACTGAATTAGGCTCCACATGGCAAGAACAGTAATTATGTGCTTGGGCATTACTGATAGTCATTACCTTTATGTATGACTAATTAATTTTGAGTGCTTATCTATAAGGTTAGTATTTTAAGAAGTCTGTGTGTGCAACTTCTTTCCAAAGCATGAGCCTAGGGGACACATACAAAAAGCATGTTACTAGCATCACAAATGTGGTTTTAAGATTTCAACAGCAAAATGGGGGTATTCAGCTCCATTACATAGACCTGTTCCTTGAGTTAATCCCTGTCAGATACTCCATCATCCTTTTGTGCTGTTGCTGTAAATTGAGGAGATGGAACATTCTGTTTCAAAATTATTTGCCAATGGTGAAAGGCTTCCAACAGTGAAATGCATGTTCTTTGCTTCTTTCTGAAGCCAAGAGCACTTATATGAACAAAAACCCCTGACCCTGTTTCTTTATTCCAAGCCTGACTCTACCCCACTCTTCTCTCTCTTCTACCCTGGCACCTCATTCATTTCTGCAGTCTTTGTGTATTGTTTTCAAGCTACTTACCTCACTGCCAGCTGAAGGGGGGAAGGAAGTGTGCTCATGTGCTTTATGAAAATAGTATGTCTGCAGTCAAAGCAGTATTTTAGCTGGAAGAGACTTAAAAAGATGGAGTTTTAAGAGATTTTTTATCTGCTAAAATCGCTCAAGTTGTGTTTTTTTTTTTTTGAAATGGCAAAATGTGAGTTTAGTCTATCCAGGTAAATCTTACAATGCCATGAACAAATGAAAACTGATAAGTAAAAGTTGGCTATTAGTACTGCGTCTAGAACTTCAGTAAAAGGACAGTTTGAATTACACTTTGATCATATGATATTATTACATTAATAGATTTCCACTCAAAATTCTAGCATCACACATTTATTGGGGGGTAAATCTGTATGTGAATTTCACATAAAGTTAAAATAAGAAAGCTTTTGCATGCTGTACTGACTCATTAATTTCTTATGTATCCTCTGTATGCACAACTCAAAATGGCACACTGTATCTTAAAAATAAATGAATACCAGGTCTTCTGTTCATTTGAAGCTGACTTCTCAGCTTTTACCTCTAACATACATCATGGGGTTTTTTAATCCAAGTTGCAAGAAGCTATGCTATGTGAAGCCATGATCTGAAATAGGCACTATACTTTGTTATATTTCTGTTGGCACTGTTTAACACACTGTATCTTTTGTTTCAGGTTTGTAACAGCGTGTTTAACAGCTGGGATCAATTTAAAAATCATTTGGTAATACACACTGGTGACAAACCCAACCACTGTACTTTATGTGATTTGTGGTTTATGCAAGGCAGTGAGCTGAGAAGGCATCTCAAAGACATGCACAATATTTCAGAACGAATAGTGACAGAAGAGATTCTTCCAGTGGAAGCTATGGAAGCTGAACCAGTAACATCAATGACTATAATAGAACAAGTGGAGCAAGTCCATGTCCTACCAGTAATTCAGGTACAAGTGGATCCTGCACAGGTAACTGTGGAACAGATGCACCAGGATCTCATACAGGACAATCAAGTGAAAGGCACACAGATAGAGGAACTGCAAGAACAGGTGCAAATTAGTTATTTAGAAGTTGAACACATTCAGACTGAACAAGGTGCTGAAGTTCATGTGGAGCAATTACATGTTGGGCATGTAAATCGAATACAGATGGAAGAAGTACAGGCAGAACTTATAGATGGAACAGACCTTGAACAAGTAGAATATGAAAGTGTTGATCAAGGAGAAGCAGAAGAAAATGAAACTAGTCAAGTAGATGATGCAGATATGGAAGATCATGAACAAGCTAAAGACTTAAAAACTCAACAATTAGTGGACACACAGAATGAAAAGGTGGATAACTAGGACAAATAACCACACTGTGCAGCTTTAGGAATGAAGTACCCAATTATTTTTGCTAGCTTTTACATTGTTTTTTCAAGCAATGGTCAGTGGTCACCTTTCCAATATGCTGTCTTTAGGAAGCTGGATAAGTAGACCAAAGTTAGTTTTCTTCATGTACAACTAAACCTCTCATATGTGAAAAATAACTTTACCATTCATGTAATGCCATGGAACAGAAACCACCACAGCTTTGTTAGGATTTTAATAATGAATAGCTTGTATCATTTACATCATCCCTGGGTATATGTAAGAGTAACTTTGCCTCTTTTCCTCTTGCTATAGAAGCAAACTCTTGTTATAGATTTGCAGGGTGTCTGTGGCAGAAGAATCAGTTTAATCTGGTGGGTTCTAATGTAAGTGGATAATCAGGTACCTGTGAATTTTCTGGACAGACTGTTTGCTGTTTCCTAACAGCAGTTCCTAACTTTCAGGCTGGGGAAAAAACATTGTTGCTGGAGGTCTCAGAGCACAAAAATACTGTGCCTTTTCGACTGGGGTGAAATTTCCACAAAGCTCCTAGAGAGAGTGTTCAACATAGTTCAATAAAAGGCAATGTTATAGCGCTTTATATTTTTGCTTAAAATTGTCAGCTACTGATTTAGGGGTTTTTTGTTTTTTTGTTTTTTCATTAAATTTAGTAGGGGATGAGGGAAGAAACAGATTCCATGTGGAGGCAGCAGGACACTCTAAAAGGGACACTAAATTAGCAAAAGCTCAGTAGAATCTATGGTAAACATGAGCTGGAAGAAAGCTACCAGCAGATTCTTCTTTTATAAATTGTCATTTTTGAAAAGGAATATTTTTAAACATATAGAGGCTTGTCTATATGGTATCAGGTTCCTAACTTTTTAAAATTAAATTCTGACACTTGACACAAAGACCTTGTACTAAAAGTAAAAGCCATAGGTATGAATGCTAAAATGTGAATTAAAAAGCAGGAGTGTAAATATTTTAATCAGTATTAGACAACAAAACAATAGCATTCATGAAATACTGCATTATTTGCTTAATCCAATAAATTATGAACAACTGAGTGACTGTCGATTACAGTGACAGATCCCAGTGGCAAGAATCAATATAATTTCAATAACTTTGCAGTAATGACCTATTAATCTTAAGTTTGTTTAGAAAATACTTGTCTGGCTCCATGTTTAAGGATGCTAAGAACTTCAATTCTCAATTATTGCCTTGAGATTAGAGGTGCCTCCCTACTTCTGTAAAACTTTGTTTTCAAAGCCCTAAGTAAAGGGAGGAATTTTTGCAAGGATGTTCCCTAATGCTCTTGGTATTCCTGTAGATCTTACTTAAAATCAGGCTTTTCTATTCAGTCTTCTCCAAATGGAAAATTATTTCTTGAGATTTGTGCTTTTATTTAGTACCATTCAAAATGATTCTTGTGTTTCATCGTAGCTAGCCTCGGAGAAACTTGCAAAACAAACATGAATCTCAATTAAAATTTCAAACTATTTAATTAATGTAACTTGCATTCTTTTTTTGTGATGTTTTGCATTTTCTGAGATGCAAATTAATATGGGATGAGATTATGTGCAGAGGAAAAAATGTGGCCTGATGTTAATCATGAAAGTAAAAGATGGCTATTGGATTTATACCTGACTTCTGATAAGAAGCCTGTCTTTTGATAACATGGAGGGGGTGTAACTTGCTTAGCTGCATAACTCTAAATTTTTAGGCATTTATGCATACAGAGACCAGATCTGTATCAGTGGAATTAAATTAACATTCTAGTTGTGTCTAATTAATTAAACTAACTTAGGCAATTTAAATCCAATGTAAATTGAGCAGTTAGGTGATATTGATAGCAGGGCTATAATTTGGTAAGCACAGTTGGGCTATTTTTTTGTTTGTTTGTTTGATCTCCCCTTTTTAACAACAGCTTGCAACTTTGGTAGGAGAGAAATGATGCTTTGTTGTTGTGCCCAGTGCTGCCTCTATACAGACTTCTGTTGAGCCTCAGTGGGAATGCAGTGGGGGCATGACCAATCCTCTCCTCACCCTGAGGGACAGGGTGAAAGGCTCTCCTCAAGTAATAACTCCACTGGGAAGTGTTTCCTTTCGCAACCCCCTCTTCCCTAGAATTTCCTTCCCAAATTGCTTCTACCAGTGGAGTCCCCCATGCCTCCTTACTGCAACTGCAACAGCAACTGCAACTGTGAGAGGGATGATTGACTTGGAGAGTCTGGAGTCTTAGAGAGACTTAGAAGTTCTGGTTGCCCTCTAACAGCTACCTTGCCATCCACTTTCTGCCACAAATGTCTATATAGACATACAGATCTCTCCAAACTATATACCTATGCACCATTGGAGGAGTTGTTCCCTTTAAATAAGTATATACTGCTGGTCCCCAGAATGCTGTTATGCAGGTACTAGTCTGTAGCTTGCAATGAGGCAGCATGCAGCTGCACTTGTTGCCTGGTGCCTGCAGTGGGCTGTGTCATATGAGGTGAATGCTTGAATTTATGCTGAATGAAACTAATTGGCTAAAGCACTGGGGTCTAGGCAGTGAGAAATAGAAAAGTTGGAATGAACAAAAACGTGTGAGGTGTGTCTGGATACAAAATAAAAAGTGAACATTAAATTGAGACTTGTTGATTTATATACAATATTCATGAGAGGCCACAAGCTACTTCTGACAGAAGGGCAGGGAGAAGAAAGGGAGCTGATCAATAGTTTGAGATCTGCTAATTTATTCACACAATATAAGAAAGGATTAGCTGTTGTTTTTTTTTTTTTTAATAGTTGCAAAAGCATGCTTCATCTGCAGGCTTATGAGGATGGAATTGGTTGTCAGTCCTGTGTGAGATGGTCACTAGAGGAAGATCATGCAGCTTCTGCTGTTTCATGCTTGCAGTGGAATTTTTAATTAGCTAATGGTGCAGAATATGGTAGTCTTACACAATTTCTGTAACTCAGTATTATTTTGAATGAGGAAACATTTAAATAGATGCTTAATTTGGTTGCTTACTTTTAAGGACTGAAGTATCTGTTCTATAGGGACTATTCTGAAAATGTAACATGCAATTAGAATTTTTTTTTGTTATTTCTAACAAGTTCCTTCTTAAACTGTAGTGTTTGCTTCTAGAAAATAATTTAAAAATTAAAGCAATCTGTTTCCAATGAAAATACAAATAATTTGTAGCTTGTTAAACACTTGGCAGCTCTGGCAGGTACAACAGAAGCTGGAGCTCACTAGCTCAGATCTTGGAAAGCTTCAGCCATGGCTGGACCTAACTGTGGGAGCATGCCTGTGTTTGCATCCTGGCCACAGTTTTGCATGCGGTGTGAGTAATGCTCTCACAGCTCCCTCATACTTTTTTTCCCTAACTGGAACCTTGACATCTATAAACATCTCTGCTGGGACTTGTCTTTCCAAATCCTTTGAGAGCTTGGTGGCCTGTTGAGAAAATAATTTGTACCATTAAAAGATCTGAAACTAGAAAGGGGGGTGCAGCATGTAGATCCTAGGGTGAGGGTCTCTAACGTGGGGGTACAAAGACCCAGAGGGTGTAAGTGGTGTGCAGGGGGCTGTGCCTAGCAAGTGATAGCTGGTCATGGCGTTGCAGCCCATCATCGCTGGAGCTGTCCAAGGTTTTGTAACAAAGATGGCTGCAGTGACTGCCTAGCCTGGACTGCAAGCCTTCTCAGCCAGGGTGTTGGGAGTTGGGCAAGAGGGGGATGTGGTGAGGCAGGGAGGTCTGTCCCCATCTCATGAGGAGAAGAGTGATGGCAGGTGGTTGGCAGGGGCTGCAGCAGTGCTGAGGCCCACAATCCCAGACAGACCTCCTTTGCCCAGTTAGCCTGCTGGAAGGTTGAAAGAGGCAGTGAGGCACTGCAAAGCCAAGGCTGGAGGCAATGGGGAGGGAACCAGTTTTCAGGTACAGTGGTGGAACCACGGCACCAGTGGTGGCCAGCTATGTCCCCTGCTCGGGTGGAGATATGGCCCCTGGAGGTGGCACTGCCTCAGCCAAGTGTCCCAGGCTGGTCTTCGTCAGATTCTGCCAATGGATTGTTGTGGGAAACGGAGGCTGAGCCACTGCACATTGCCAGCTTGCTGTGAACATGCATGGACTCCCCACACCCATATGTGCTGAGTTTTGTAATTCTAATGCTCTTGTGGCACAACTGGGTCTTAAAGCTTTTGCCAAGGTGTTATGAGTTGACCCTGACTGAACAGGTGCCCAATAAGCCACTTTATCACTCCACTCAAGTAGACATGGGAGAGAAAATATAATGAAAGACTCATGGGTGGAGATAAGAGCATGGGGAGATCACTCACCAAATACCATCATGGGCAAAACAGCTCAACTTGAGGAAACTAGCTTAATTTATTATCAATCAAATCAAAGTAGGATAGTGAGAAAATAAAAACTAAATCTTAAAACACCTTCCTCCAACCCCTCCTTTTTTCTGGGCCTAACTTTACACCCTAATTCTTTATCTCCTCCCCCTCAACAGTGCAAGGGGACAGGGAATGGGGCTGCAGTCAGTTCACACATTCTCTCTGCCACTCCTTCTTCCTCAGGGGAGGATTCTTCCCCTACTCCAATGTGGGTCCCTTTCCACAAGGTCAGTCCTTCAGGCAGAGCCTGCTCTGGCATGGGCTCCTCCATGGGCTGCAAGGGCGCAGCTGCCTGACCATGGGCTGCACCATGGGCTGCAGGGGAATCTCAGCTCCGGCACCTGGAGCACCTCCTGCCCCTCCTTCTGCACTGACCTGGGTGTCTGCAGTTGTTCCTCACATATTCTCACCCTGCTCTCTCAGCTGCTGTTTCACAATTTTTCTTCCCTTCTTAAATATGTTATCCCAGAAGCACTGCCCCTGGAGATGTTTTAATAATTTCAGTAGTATTTGTTGCTGCTGTTTAAATTTGTATGTTAATTTGCTTAGAGAAAGTATACTGGCTAAAGGGAACTTTGTTCTTTGTAAAGCTACTGGTAGAAGATTCCACATTTTTCTAATGCTGACTTTTCTTTAACAATATTTTAAACAAAATAAGCTGTTTCAAATTGTTCCCTTCAGCTGGAGGTCTAATTCTACATATCCTTTGCTGGGGCTGTAATCTGATTCATGAAAATGTCATATCCTAGTGCTTTGCTCTGAAAAAGGAGCAGAGAAACCCACTGGCTGTCAGGGGCCATGCTGCAAGAATGGTGCTTCATGGGCAGACTGGCCTAGGGGGCACATGAACTACACAGAGGTGAGAGAAGAGGGGGTTTTGCTGTTAAAATTGAATAAACAAGAGACAGTGCCAATGTGTTTTTAAATTGTTATTTACATGCAGATTATTTGAAAAGCATGTATTTTTTTCTGACACCCTCTTATGCTAGGGCTAATTGGAGCCTGAATCCAAAACATTTTCAGTCTAAGAAATCCCATACTGTATTTAACATAAGAAGCATATGAATAATTCCATGGAAGAAACTAGAACATGCTTCTGTGTTTTCTGGATTGGGGTATTATTCCTTATATTGTGTACTGTTCATATAGCTTTAGAGTGGCTGGCACAGTTATTGATAAACAGAATAGCATGTGTCACGAGAAATTTGTAGTTTCAGGGCTTTCTCCTTTAAGGATATAGACTGATTTTTCAGCTGATACACACCAAGTAGATTGGTTGAAGTCATGGGTATGCATACACATTACAGCATGTTTAGATTGCCCCCCTCCACAGTTAAGGAGGGAAATACAGTAAACTAAAAATTGGTACTCATTTTCAGGGAGAAGGGTGTTTGTGCATGTGTGTGTAAAACCAAACAGAATTAAAAATAACTGTTCTATTAAAAAGAGTCCTAAACAATATATATAGCCGTGTCTTCATTCCCTATTTCATCACTTTTATTAACATGACCACAGGGAAGCATTTTCTCTTACTTTTTTTCTTATGATTTTTTAAAACTATTTTTTGCAGTAATTTTTAAAAATATATTCTCAGATCTAAAGCAGTTTCAGAGGCTGAGCAACCCCATTGGTGTAAATGGCAGGGAATAATTTTGTTATTGTTCCTGACCACTTAAATATCATCACCCATCTTCTAGTGCCTTTAATTAAACTGATGCTTCTTTTCTAAATAGTATCTTATCCCACAAATTAGATGCAAGGACTTTAGAATTTTAGTTCTAGACAGTTGATCTGTTTGGGAATCAGAAACTAAAGCCTTGTGGAGAAGGACTTGGGAATTCCTGTGGATGAAAACCTGAACGTGAACTAACAGTGTGCGCCCACAGCCCAGAAGGCCAATCACATCCTGAGCTGCATCAAAAGAGGTGTGGCCAGCAGGTTGAGGGAGAAGATTCTTCCCCTCTACTCTGCCCTTGTGAATCACAGAATCATAGAATGGTTTGGGTTGGAAAGCACACTAAAAATCGTCTCGTTCTAACCCCCCTGCCATAGGCATGGACACCTTCCACTAGACCAGGTTGCTCCAAGCTGGCCCCATCCAACCTGGCCTTGAACACTTCCAGGGATGGGGCAACCACAGCTTCTCTGGTCAACCTGTGCAAGTGCCTCATTACCCTCACAGGGAAGAATTTCTTCCTAACAGCTAATCTAAACCTGTTATCCTTCACCTTAAGGCCATTCTGTCCTATCACTCCATGCCCTTGTCAAAAGTCCCTCTCTAGCCTTCTTGTAAGCTCCCTTTAAATACTGGAAGGTTGCTCTAAGGTCTCCCTGGAGCCTTCATTTCTCCAAGCTGAACAACCCCAAACTCTCTCAGCCTGTCTTCATAGGAGAGGTGTTTCAGCCCTGTGAGCATCTTTGTGGTCTCCTCTGGACCTACTCCAGCAAGACCATGTCCTTCCTTATCACAGAATCACAGAATGTGTAGGTTGGAAGAGACCTTCAAGATCATCGAGCCCAACCCAGCCCTAACACCTCAACTAGATCATGGCATCGAGTGCCACATCCAGTCTTTTTTTAAACACGTCCAGGGATGGTGACTCCACCACCTCCCTGGGCAGACTATTCCAGTATTTAAACACTCTTTCTGTGAAAAACTTCTTCCTAATATCTAACCTATATTTCCCTTGATGCAGCCTGAGACTGTGTCCTCTCGTTCTGTCAGTTGCTGCCTGGAGAAGCAGACCAATCCCCAGCTGTCTACAACCACCCTTCAGGAAGTTGTAGAGAGTGATAAGGTCACCTCTGAGTCTTCTTTTCTCCAGGCTAAACAACCCCAGCTCCCTCAGTCATTCTTCATATGGCTTGTTTTCCAAGCCCTTCACCAGCTTTGTTGCCCTTCTCTGGACATGCTCAAGCATCTCAACGTCCTTCCTAAACTGAGGGGCCCAGAACTGGACACAATACTCAAGGTGTGGCCTGACCAGTGCTGAGTACAGGGGAAGAATGACCTCCCTGCTCCTGCTGGCCACACTATTCCTGATACAGGCCAGGATGCCGTTGGCCCTCTTGGCCACCAGGACACACTGCTGGCTCATGTTCAGCTGGCTGCTGACCAGAATCCCCAGGTCCCTTTCCTCCTGGGCACTGTCCAGCCACACCGTCCCCAGCCTATAATGCTGCAGGGGGTTATTGTGGCCAAAGTACAGGACTCAGCACTTGGACTTATTAAACTTCATCTTGTTAGACTCCATCCAACCGTTCCAAATCTCTCTGCAGAGCCATCCTATCTTCCAACAGATTGACACATGTTCCCAGCTTAGTGTCGTCCACAAATTTAGTAATGAAACATTCAATACCCTCATCCATGTTGTCAAAAAAAAAAAAAATTATTGAACAGAACTGGCCCCAGCATAGACCCCTGAGGAACACCACTGGTGACTGGCCACCAGCTGGATACAGCACCATTCACCACCACTCTCTGGGCCCGGCCATCCAGCCAGTTCCTAACCTAGCAAAGAGTGCTCCTGTCCAAGCCCCGGGTTGCCAGCTTTTCCAGGAGTATGCTGTGGGAGACAGTGTCAAAAGCCTTGCTGAAGTCCAAATAGACAACATCCACAGCCCTTCCTTGCATCCACCAGGTGGGTCACCTGTTCATAAAAGGAGATCAGGTTGGTCAAACACAACCTACCTCTCCTAAACCCATGCTGACTGGGCCTGAGACCCTGGCCATCCTGTACGTGCTGCGTGATGACACTCAGTATAAACTGTTCCATTATCTTGCCAGGTACTGAGGTCAGACTGACTGGTCTATAATTACTGGGATACTTCTTCCCACCCTTTTTGTGAATGAGTGTCACATTGGCCAGTTTCCAATCCTCCGGAACCTCACCAGTGAGCCAGGACTGATTGTAAATGATGGAGAGTGGCTTTGCAAGTTCATCTGCCAGCTCCCTCATCACCCTGGGATGGATCCCATCTGGGCCCATAGATTTATGAGTATCCAAGCATCTCAGCAGTTCTCTGACTGCCTCCTCTTAGATAATGGGGGGACCATTCTGTTCCCTGACACCATCTACCAGCCCAGGAGGACAGTTGTCCTGAAGGCAAGTTGTCTTCCCACTGAAAACTGAGGCAAAGAAGGCCTTAAGCACTTCTGCCTTCTCCTCATCTGCAGCTACTAAATTCCCTCCCTTATCCAATAGGGAACAAAGGTTGGCCTTACCTTTCCTTTTACCATTAATATATTTGTAGAAACATTTTTTATTATCCTTTACAGAAGTCGCCATTTTAAGTTCAAACTGAGCTTTGGCCTCCCTAATTTTTTTCCTACATTCTCTAGCAGCCCCCTTAAATACTTCCTGAGGGACCTGACCCTCCTTCTGAAAATGATACATCCTCTTTTTATTCCTAAGTTCTTTCGAAATCTCGTTACCCATCCAGGCTGGACATTTGCCTCGTCGACTCATCTTTCGGCACACAGGGACAGTCTGTTCCTGTGCCCTCAAAATCTCTGTTTTGAAGAACACCCAGCTTTCCTGAGCTCCTTTGTTTTTAAGGGCTGCTTCCCAAGGAACTCTCTGAATAAGTATTTTAAAAAGGCCAAAGTCTGCCCTCCGGAAGTCCAATGTAAGAATCTTATTGATGTTCCTCCTGATTTCACCAAATATCGAGAACTCTTTAATTTCATGATCACTCTGCCCCAAGTGGCCTCCAACCACCACATCTGTTGGGGGCCACCATTATGTTGGGGGCCCCAGAGCTGGATGCAGTACTCCAGGTGAGGTCTCACGAGAGCACAGTAGAGGGGGAGAATCACCTCCCTCAACCTGCTGGTCACTTTTTCTTATCAAACCCAGGACAGGGTTGGCTTTCTGGGCTTCAAGCACATATTGTCAGGTCATGTCATGCTTCTTATCTACTAACATCCCAAAGTCTTTCTCCTTAGGGCTACTCTCAACCCTTTCTCTGCTCAGCCTGTACTTGTGCTTGGGATTGCCCCAACCCAGGTGTAGGACCTTGCACTTGGTCTTGTTGAACTTCATGAGGTTCACACTGTCCCACCTCTCAAGCCTGTCCAGGTCCCTCTGGATGGCGTCCCTTCCCTCCAGCATGTCAACTGCAGCACACAGCTCAGTGTCATTGGCAAACTTGCTGAGGGTGCCCTCAATCCTTCTGTCCGTGTTGCCAACAAAGATGTCAAACAGTGTCGATCCCAATACTGACCCCTGAGGGACACCATTTGTCACTGGTCTCCACTTGGGCATTGAGCTATGGACCACAACTCTGAGTGTTACCATTCATCCAATTCCTTATCCACTGAGTTGTCCATATGTTAAATCCATGTCTCTCCAGTTTAGAGACAAGGATATCATGTGGGATAGTGGCAAATGCTTTGCACATTTCCAGACATCAGTCACCCTTCCTTCATCCACCACTGCAGTAACCCCATCATAGAAGGCCACCACATTTGTCAGGCATGATTTGCCCTTAGTGAAGCTATGTTGGCTATCAGAAATAAGCTCATTATTTTCCATGTGCCTTATCATAGTTTCCAGGAGGATCTGCTCCACAATCTTGCCAGGCACCAAGATAAGTGATTGGTCTGTAGTTTCCTGGGTCTTCCTTATATCCCCTTTTAAAAATGGGGGTTATATTTCCCTTTTTCCAGCAAGTGGGAACTTGACCAGAGTGCCATGATTTCCCAAATATGATGGATAGTGTCTTAGCCACTTTCTGCAGAAGTTCCCTCAGGACCTCTGGATGCACCTAATCACGTCCCATGGACTTTTCAGGTTCCTTAGATGGTCTAAAACCTGATCTTCTACAATGGGCAGTTCTTCATTCTCCCAGTCTGCTTTCACCTTCTGCAACTCGGGCGATGTGGCTGGAGCACTTGCTGATGAAAACTGAGGCAAAAAAGTCCTTTGGGGCAATTTACAGGTATTTCCCTCCTGCTTCCTAGTATTGGTGTTTCCTGGTTCTCTGACACTCAGAAATACATACCCTTCCCCAGCTGAATCTAGTTTTAAGCTCTGTTAATAAGTCTAGCCACCTTGCTTCCAGAACACTCTTTCCCCACCTGGTCATGTGTGTCCCATCAGGTGTCAATATGCCCTGTCTTTTAAAGGTACATCCAAGATCATAGAACCCAGAACCTTGAACATGGCACCAGCCACACAGCCAGTCATTCACCTGATCCATTTATATCCTTCCTGGGTCACAGTCTCCAACTAGGAGCATACCATGTAAATAGCTACAATAAGAACATTTATCTACAGTCAGCTATTTCACTTTTAATACAAAATAGATGGGTTCCACTGATCCTTCATGGAAGAGATCAATTTGTCATATTGTTTGAGGATTAGCCTCTTAATCCCTGTAGAACTTTTCATTTCATTCCATGCAGTTGCATACTGAAGACAGGGTCCTGATAAGAGAGGGTTAGACTAGACAAACGCAGATACGACCAGTATGGTTAATTCTACGAAGTCCGTTTATTACGTGCAGTGCAGCTACTTTTATACTATTCTACATTGTTTATACATGTAACAACTTTTTCATTGGCACACAAGAGAAGAAAGAATGTAAACATACATTGTTTGGTTTATCCTTAAGGTGGCTTACACCTGCATGCTAACAATTCTATTCAGTGACCTTCAACACCCTATTATCTTACCCAAACACCTTAATACCTAATTCTAACTGCGCCACAACTAGCTGAGAAATTTTTGCTGTGTCATAGGCCTTGGGCCCCAACTAGGCCTCAGCTAGGCCTCAACCAGGCCTCAGTTAGGCCTCAGTTAGGGTAGTTCAAGAAGGTCTAAATACACATCATGCCCTCCTTTCCTGAGGAAATCCATAACAGCATCCCCCTTTTTCTTTTTGAACTACCCAAACTGAGTCAATGGCATGACTAATTGCTTTTTGCACACACTTTAATACACAAGGTAAAACAACTAGTATGATTATAATGACAATAAAAACAAAAATTCCAAAACTGATCAAATCTTTGATCCAACCAGCAAATCCAAGTGAACTGATCCAGTTGTCAAACGGAGTATTAGTAACAACAATTTTTCCCATGTTACTTCTCAGCTGTTTAAGCTGTCCATAAATTGAATGCGAGTGATCTGACAAATTCATGCAGCACATGCCTTCAAATTCCTCGCACCCATGCCCTTGAGCAAGGAGCAGGAAGTCGATGGCAGCTCTGTTCTGAAGCACTGCCTGGTGGGTAGCCGCAACATCTGCAGCAAGTTCACTCAACATGTCAGATGTTATGTTAATTTGTTTTGATGTCCAACAAGCTAGGGTTCGTAACTGGGTGAGAGCTTGCGATGTTCCAACACCTGGGGCAAAAATTGATGCTACTATTACAGTTGGGGGTCCCCACAACGATACTGATGATTTACAGTTGGAATCCAATCTGAGGGCATTACGTTTTGATTGTCGTGGTGTTTGTGAAAATTTTGTAATTTGATAAATGGAAGGAGCAAACAGGGTTAATTTTCCAAAATAACATGGACCTCCTGCAGCTCCTTGGGGTACTGCAGACCACGCTCGATCTCCACAAATGAGAAAAACTCCAGGTGGCAATTTTCTTGCAACATTTTGTGATGGTGTTACAAGTTGTGTCCAATTGTTGCAGTACTCTGTAATGTTATAATACAATGGGGATTTAGGAAACAACCAAGTGTTGCCAACTTTGGATTGTTGTACATGACCAAATGTCAAGCAATAATTGCTTGGTACAGAACCAAGGAGATCAAATTCTTGTGGCTCAGTACTTACTACTTTGAGATTTTGCGCAATTGCAACAGCTTGTGCTCCTAAATAATTTCTCAGGATTTCATGGATTTCACACCAAGTTTCAGACTGTGTGCGAGTGGACTTAACAGGTTGGCGGCACCATGCGTTCCAAGCTTCCGTTAAATTAGGATATATTTTAGCTTGAGTCCAGCTTTTGAACTCTGTCATCGAAAGCAGTGGAACTCCAATTAAACAGGTGCGAAAAGGACTGGACGGTGTTGCTAAAGACAAACAGAATGAATCTTGTCCAGTTCGATTGGCCCATGTGACCCACATGTTTTCCCGTTTGTCAATGTCAAGCACTCCAACCATACTTCCTGTTAAAACAATTTGAAAAACAAACAGTTCAATCCACAATATTTTGTTGGTACTTTTGGCCCTTACCTTCAATATTCTACTACAAACACTTCTAATTTCTAGCTTCTGTAACTATAACTATACAGACTGCTAATTTCACACACTTAAAGTTAATTTCAGTTAAGTTCAGGGTCGTCAGAAGATGTTCCAGGCAGATTGTTGTCGTCCGGGTTGTCTTCGCTGTCTGATGATATTCTTTCTGGAGGACACGCATGGGTAAATCGACTCGGCACCCAGATAGGACCAGCGTCTGTGGACACACACATGTATCCTCGACTATTAAACAACACTTGACTCGGTCCTTGCCACTCACCCGTACGCATGTTTTTATGATAAACATAAAGTCCTGGAATTGCCTGCGGCCTTCCCTCTTTTACTGCATGATGATGTATCACGACCACAAGTTCTTCTCGGCCTACTGCCAAACATAAGTAATTTAAAGTGAACAATACTTTTAAATAGTCTATTAACTACATCAATGCCATCAGTCTGTTTTTGTTTTGCAAGATAGTCTTTCAGGGTACGGTTTGCTCTTTCTACAATAGCTTGACCTGTGGGAGAGTGAGGAATCCCTGTGGTATGTTTCACTCCCCTGTGACCCCTGCCTTTAGAGGGGCAACACGTTGTGACGTGGGAGTGGACCTTGACAGAGGACAGCAGGCAGCAGTTGGTGAATCATGGAAAGCTCTTTATTATCTGACTCCAAAGGCTTATATACATTTTGTACAGAGGGCCAAGACTGGCCCAAAGAGGTTACAACCTCCTGACTCCATTGGTCAATATGACCATCAGTCAAGTTCTCTCTCAGAGAACAAGAATGCAAAACATACAGATAAATTCTAAGAATATAATATTGTTTACATGAAGCAGCGTGAGAAGCTGCTGCAAAGACTCAAACACTTGAAGGCAAGAAATTCAGGGACGACATCTCACCCTTTTTACCTTTAAAAAAAGAAAAAAGGAAAAAAGAAAATGAACTACAGTTCGATTTCTGTTCCCATGGGAGGACCAGTGGTTCCTCCTCTGTTGACCTTCATTCGGTCACGGTTTCTTGCTTTTCATATTGCAGGGTTAGTGAAATTCTGTGGCACCTGTAAGGTGCTCCATGGCATGCAAAGCCTTTGCCAATTAAATTTGCGGGGTTTCACCCTGCGTTCCCCGTTTTTGTTTTTGAAGAACCAGGACTCTGTGGCACAACAAAAGGTTCTTCAGCAAATGGAACAAACAACATTGCTGACTCCCTTTAAATTGAACAACCCATCTGTGTGCCATGTTGACCACAGAAGTTAAATCCGTGACTAAATGAAAAAGTTTCTGGGAAAACTGTGGAAATGCCATGACAGCAGCCCCAACACAACCAAATGGGCTGCCCATCCTCAGGGGCTTCCAAAACTTGCCCTCAAAATCATCTTTCCAAGGAACACTGGCCTACTTCATCCTCCCAAATCGTCTGTAAAGACAGTGGGCCCTTGCACTAAATTTCTGAATATCTTTGGGCCGCAAAAAAGAAATCCAAAGGATTCTTGCCACTTGCAACAGCTCATGGCTCCAGAGCATTTGGCAGAAAAACACTGCTTGCAAAGCTCCAATCAAATTCCTCCCATAATACTGAGAGTATGAATTTTACAAAAATCTGCACCCATCAAATTCGCAAGCATTGTTGCCTGCATTATCAATCGAGCAATGAGCTCATACAAAAATGATTGATTGCCATTTTTGCGACTGAAATCGAGCAATAGTTAGCTCAAACAAAAAAAAAATTGATTGTTTGTTTATTTTTTCAAACAATATTTTGCCGCCTTGTGGCAGATGGGGCAAAAATGACCCATTCCAGAACGTGCAAGGAATTGGACATTCATCAGCCAGTGATACCTGCAGGATACAAATGAATCACAGAAAACAATCATTCAGATTCACAATTGAGGATTGGCTTTTTGGAGGTGTTATAAAAAACCTCCAGTCCCCAGAGTTCTGTTTCAATGCAGAACACAGGAACGTCCTAGGACTGGTTGAAATTTCCAGATGATCCTGGTCCAACAGCTCCCAAACAAGTCACGAAGGGCGATGAATGGATCTTGAAAGACAGTCCATTCCAACTGCCAAACAGCAAAGGAGAAAATCGCAATGTCCGTTCCAAATTGTTCCAAGACAGTCTCTGATCAGAGCAACAGTCCAGTGAAATCCAGGCAGCTCAATACTTCAGAGCAACTGCCTTCTCACCACCGACTCTTTGTCCTATGAACAGAAAACTCAAACACAAATTAAACAATTTTGGTTCCTTCAGGGACACTAACAGGGAGAGGTGGGTATGGGACTGGACTTTCCCCACAAGCCTCCATCGGCTGTGGGGACTGGGAAGACTCTTCTGTCTGAGCACGCTTCCTCTTTGCACCCCACTGCCCTTTTGACAGAGGTTGGCCTTTCACATGGCTTGCCTGGAAAACATCTGACATGTGATTTGGCCGTCCACACCTTCCACAAAGAAACAAGGGAGTGATTCCTCTTTTTTGCACTCTCTTTCTTTGTTTCTTGTTGGCCTTAGAATTAGATGAGGCATCATACACCTCTGATTCCCTTCTCGTGTGTTTCACAGAGACAGGGGTGAGAGCTTTTCTCACCACACCCACAGAGCTGGGGAATCCATCCCTGCCCTGCAGGGGGCGCCGTGCTGACCCACGGCCGCCCACAGCATCAGCCTCGGCTGGGACATCAGCCAAGACTGAGGGGAATCCGGCACCCCGGGATCCTCTGCAACGGGGAAACACCTGCTTGTGGCCGCGCTGTCCCTTTAAAATTGACAGATCGGCCGCAGCTGCCTCCCTCATGCTGCTCCTGCTCGGCGCGGGAGGAGATCGCAGCGCCGGGAGGGGCGTGTCCCGCCTGCCAAGCACTGCCCCCACGGGCACGGGGGGAGTGCCCAGATCGGCACGGGGAGGAGCAGGGGGGCTGGGAGGGTGTCCCGGCCCTGCATTCCCAAGCAGAGCCGTGGCTGTGGCTCCTGTGCCACCCGGCTGCACCACGCGGCGCGGGGCCGGCCCGCCCTTTCTCACAGGCGGGACTGGCCCCTGCGGGGGGGTTTCTTCTCGCTCCAGGGCCGTGCGGGGTGGCCCCGGGCTGGCCCCTTCACTCCTTGGGGCCGCCCCCTCCCGCAGGGGCTGGGCAGGCTGCATTGCCCGCCCCGGGCCGGCCCCGCTGCTTTTCGGGGCCGTCCCGCCCCTCACAGGCTGGGCAGGGCCCCACCCCCGCTCCGGTGGGGCACTTGGCCTATCGCCAAACTGCACGGAACTGTGTGCCCCGTGCAAGTCCCCGCCGCGGGGGGGAACGGCCGCCCTGCCCGGCGCCCCGGGACGGCGCAGCCTTGCGCCGTCCTGCTGCACGGAATATTTTATGGAAAATGCACAATGCTGGCAGGCCGCAAAAAACACCCCGCCCCCCCGATCCAAGAGCGCTTCCGGCGCCTCCAAGGCCAGGAAAGCACAGGGGGGGAGGGAAGTGGGGGAGGCGATTTTTCGCCTCCGCTGCCGTTTTCTCGGCACGGGGCTGGGGAGCGCAAATCTCTCCAGTCCCAAGGGGCTTTCAGAAGCCCCGAGGTTTTCCACATTCCAGCGCCGATGAGGCGTGGGTGCAAAGGGGTTCTGCTCTGCAGAAGACCCCCTGCCCGCCTCAGCTGGTGCGCTGAGTGCAGGCAGGCTTCCCGCCGTGCTGCTGCGAGGAAGGGGAGTCGGCTGTCCCACCCGTCTCCGCGGAGCCGGGACAGGAGGAATGACTCCATTGTCTTCCCTGGCACGCAGCCCGATGAGGCTGGAGCTGTCCTCAGAGCTGGAAGGCTGTACTTTAGGCAGCACTTTCTCCAGCCTGCTCCAGGTGGCTATCAGTTTCAAAAGTTTCACACTGCGATTTGCAAAGAAAACCTGGAGCAGATAGTCGCCCAAAGACTTCCACTCTGCTGTAGAAAAAACTTCTTCAAGGCTGCAAAAAAACCCATGAGTTCTAGCATAATAGAACAATTTCTGGAGAGCATCTCCAGGAAAGGAGACTTCTTCTCTCCTCAGGACCTCAAGGCAAAGGTCCACCATGAGGGTTTCCTCATCTGAGGAGGGTTTAGAGATCATTATCTCTTACCACGATTGCCTCAGGCAGAGCAGGCACAGTCTCTCACTGGGCAGACAGGTCCACCAACATGCAGTCTCTCTTGCAGTTGGAGGTCACCGGTGTGACCTGTTCTCCCACGTCAGGAGTCCGTTCAGACACGGACAGTGTCCAGATGTGCCGTTCAGACACAAAGGGTCAGCAGATGCGACCCAGCTGCAGTCCAGACACTCGGGGTCACCAATTGTTACCCCTGCCTTTAGAGGGGCAACACGTTGTGACGTGGAAGAAGACCTTCACAGAGGACAGCAGGCAGCAGCTTGGTGAAACATGGAATGCTCTTTATTATCTGACTCCAAAGGCTTATATACATTTTGTACAGAGGGCCGAGATTGGCCCAAGGAGGTTACAACCTCCTGACTCCATTGGTCAATATGACCATCAGTCAAGTTCTCTCTCAGAGAACAAGAATGCAAAACATACAGATAAATTCTAAGAATATAATATTGTTTACATGAAGCAGCGTGAGAAGCTGCTGCAAAGACTCAAACACTTGAAGGCAAGAAATTCAGGGACGACACTCCCCATTTTTGCATAAATTTTGCAACTTGCTGACCGACATATGCTGGACCATTGTCAGTTTTGATTTCCACAGGCACACCTATGACTGCAAAACAAACAGACAGATGTCTTTCTACATGCAAAGCTTTTTCTCCTGGCTGTGCTGTTGCCCAAATAAATTTAGAATAAGTATCAATTGTGACATGGACATATTTCAATCTGCCAATCTCTGGAAAATGAGTCACATCCATTTGCCACAATTCTAAAGCTTTCAGTCCCTTTGGGTTTGTACCTAGCCCCAGTCCGGGCCCGTGATGACTGCATTGAGGGCAGGCACACACAATTCCTTGTGCCTCATTCAAAGGAATCTGAAATTGTCTGTGCAAGGCTGGTGCATTTTGATGGAATGTTTCATGACTGTTGCGAGTCTTTTCAAACTTATTTTGAGGGGGAACATGGACAACACAGCTGACTGCAGCATCAGCTCGTGCGTTGCCTTCTCCCAAACCTCTGTTGCACTGATGGCTTCGGATGTGCATCACACAGAAGACATGATGGCGTTGGTTCAACACACTTCTCAGCTGTAAAAACAGTTCTCCAAGACGCTGATTTTGGGTTTGCCTGAGGAGTGCATTTTCAATTCTCTGCACAACTCCAACTACGTACAAAGAATCTGACACAACATTGAGTGGTTCTTTGTTCCAAGTCTGCAAAGCCCAACACACGGCTTTCAGATCAAGAGTTTGAAGTGTATCTTCTGCTTCTCCTTTAATTACATGTTGCAGCCATTCCCCTTGTTGCTGCCAGACACATGCAGCCTTTTTTGTTTTTCGACCAGCATCTGTAAACACTGTTCTGCCTTCCACTGGTTTCAGTGAACACAAAGGCCTCTCCAACCATCGATGATGTGTGATCAGATGCCACATTGGACCTTTTGGCTGCTTGTTGTGAACCACACCTGCAAAACCCAACAACGCCTCTTACAATGCAACTGAGTGTCTCAACAGCCATTCCAAGTCCTCATCTTTCACAGGAATGCTGATGTCTGCTGGTTCTCTTCCATCTATTTCTACAATTCTGTCTCTGCCTTTTCTTATCAGTGTTGCAAAAGCGTCCGTTCTGCTCATGAAACGGCATTTTGGCTGCACAGGCAAAAACACCCACTCAATAACAATTGCTGTAGAATCAAATTTTTGATCAGATCGGTTTTCCCCGTTTTTCTTTTGCCACTGAAAGACAATGGCAAGTGGGCAAGCTTCAGCATTGGAAAGGAAGAGTGACAATGGAAGATGTTCTACACGACGGGCACTCCATCCATTCTGAAGTTTTTCACTCACATGCATTAAAGCTTTTTGTTGTTTGGGGGTACAAACCCGTGAACTGTTGGCATCACTGCCGCGAAGCCATGGCAGGAATGGTAGCAAGTCATCATTGGTAATGCCTACAATGGTTTGAACCCATTGCAGGTCTCCAAAAAGTTTCTGAGCATCATGCAAAGTGGTGATGTTGTCATGCAGGATAACTTTCTGAGGACGGATCTGTGCATCCGTGATCAGCCAACCTAAGTATTTCCAAGGGGCTGATTGCTGTATCTTTTCTGGTGCAACTGTCAACCCTTGATGCTCTAGTTGTGAAATCAGCCAGTCTATTTTTGTCTTTGGAAGCGGCCTCCTTGTGGCAATGAGGACGTCGTCCATGTAACGATAGATCAGAGCATCGGAAAAGCATTGACGAATTGGTTGCAAGGCCCAGTCAACAAACAACTGACACATACATGGTGAATTTCTCATGCCTTGTGGTAAAACAACCCACTCATATCTTTTTGTTGGAGCAGCTCTATTAATTGATGGCAGTGTGAAAGCAAAGCACTGAGTGTCCTGTGGGTGGAGTGGAATGGTAAAGAAACAGTCTTTTAAATCAATGACAACGATGCTCCACCCTTGCGGTATCATGGTTGGTGCTAGCAGGCCGGGTTGCAAGGCACCCATGGCCTGCATCTGTTCATTGACTTTTTACAGGTCATGCAACCGTCTCCATTTGCCTGATTTTTTTGGAATGACAAAAATTGGAGTGTTCCATGGGCTAGCAGATGGTTGAATGTGTCCAGCATCAAGTTGGTCCTGAATCAGTTGATTTGCAATTTGCAGCCTTCTCTCAGTCATGGGCCACTGCTCGACCCATACAGGGTTATCGGTTAACCAAGTGATTTTTAAAATGGGTGGCTGCTCTGCAGTGGCCATTAGTAAAAATGTTGATCTGTGGTTAAAACGAAGCCAAACTGGGACAACACATCTCTGCCCAACAGTCCTGCAAGTTTGACAGGCAAAGGCATGACGTACAATCGTGCTGTAACAAGTGGACTGTCTTCAAGAGTAATACAAATTGGATCTGCGCTGATTGCAGAAATTCTGATTCCACCAACTCTGACAATGTGCCTGGTTGGAGCCTGCAAAGGCCAGTCTGAAGGCCAAAACCACTGGTTCAGAATCGAGACATCGGATCCTGTGTCTAAGAGTAGCTTTAACTTGAATTGATGAGATCCACGCTGCAAACACACAGTTCTGAATGGACGATCTTTCAAGTCCAAAGTGAAGAAAACATCATGGTCAGTAGAGTCAAGGCTTCTGTTCATTCTGTAATTTTCATGTGGTTCTTTTGGACGTTGGCCATGTGGCAGAACATTTTCAAAAGCTATGATTTGAGCAATTTTGCTGCCTTTTGGAATTGTCACAGGTGGTTGCAAAGCATAAGCTAAAATTTGAACTTGTCCGGTAAAATCTGCATCGATGATTACTGGGATTACAATCACACCTTGTTTGCTCGTGGAAGATCTGCCAAGGAGCAAACCTCCAATGAGAGACATGACACTGTACATTGGGCCACAAACATTGGTGGGAATCATTGCAACTTCTTTATCTTGTAAAGTGATTTCTGCAGTTGTTTCTACATCCACACCAAGATTTCCCCATGTGGCAGGTTTGTTTTTAACTAAAAACCCATTGGCAGGGTCCTCTGGGTCAGGGCATCGACTTGTGTCTTTGCGTGGTGCCATGACGCGCTGTGCTTGAAGTTTCCCGACTTCTGACAAACCTCAGTGGCATGGTTGTCACGGTGACACTGCTGGCACCACACAGACCTTTTACATGACTGTCTAACATGACCAGTTCTGCCGCATCGGTAGCAAGTTACATTATTTGATTTGCCGTGATTTGAAGCCTTGTTCTTGGATTTATTACTTGTCAGAGCAGCAGCAATAACATTTCCCTGATGTTTGATTGCATCGCTCATGGTTGCCATGAATGCTGCATTTTGATTATTTTGTTCTGCTCGAGTTGCTCTTATTAACATTTCATCAACAGGACTTCCTTGAGGAAGTGTAGCTAAAATGGTTCTGGTGTGTGAATTGGCATTTTCAAAAGCCAAGGTACGAAACAGTTGGTCTTGCAAACTTGTTGTCAGCTCTGTTGCATCTTTCAAAGCAGTTGCCAATCTATCTATAAACTGTACATAGGGTTCAGTGGCTCCCTGTTTTACAGTAAAGTGGTGATTTCTTCTTATCTGGAACAAGCAACATGGCTTTGAGAGCCAGCGACTGCGCCAATTGATGCATTTCAATAGGGTAGGTGAGCTGCACAGCAGATGAAGCGTATGGTCCATGCCCATTTAACATGTCAGCCTGGACTGCATAAAGTGGATCACCTACTTGTCGATGTTTGCTGGCTTCTTCTGCAGCGAGGTGCTTCCATTCTCGCTCAAAAATGAGAAGCTGCCATGGTGTGAGACGCAATGATGCAATGCCAGAACAGTGAGCTGGGCAAAGAAGGTCAGCAGTGTAAACGTACTGAATGATGTTTTTTGCTGCCTCTGATCTAAGTCCATATGTTGTGACAGTCTCTTTGGCTCTTTGTAAAATTTTCCACTCACAAGGCTCCCATCTGGCCTGTCCATTTGCAATTAAAACAGAACAGGACAGGGCATTTGCAGCCTCCCAATCTCCATCTTTGAGTGCTGCCTTTGCGAGAGCAGCTCGGCGTTCATCAATTGGATTTGATGTCAAAGCTGGCATTGACACTGTAGAAACAGGTGCTGATGGAGATGGAAGGTCTTTCTGGGCTTTAATTTGAACGTTTGCAGCTGTTTGTTGTTCTTGTTGGTTTTGATAAGGTGACAATTGAGTGAATTTAGAAATGGTTTGATGCAATTCAGATGAATGCTGTTCAGGTTGGATGGGAGTGGTATACTGTTTGTCATGAACTGCAAAAGCAGCAACTTGATCGTTTGCAGTTTCTGAGTCCGAATTAGAATCAGGAGGGAGAGGATATTTTGCTGGATCGGGGCTGCACGACCACGCTGGTGTTTCTGCGGGCGCAGCCATTGATGCTGTTGTTGCCACGGACGCTGTGGTTGCCAGGCGCTGTGGTTGCCTGCATCTCCCCTGCAGGGGGGGGGCGAGGGGCCGGCATCGCTGCGCGCCGCCGCGCGCTGAGCGATGACGTGTTGCTTTTGTTCTGGGTCAGTCTGTGCCTGCGCACGCTGACACTGGATCTGCTCACCCTGGTCTCCACCTTGCGCTCCGTCTCGCGTTCCGCCCCTGTGCTGCGTCACTTGGGACTGCCCATCTCCGCCCTCAGCCCCGCCTGAGTCCCGGCCTGTCTCCACGCCCACAGACTTGGGTGACCAAGCTATTTCCAGTTTGTTCTCAGTTTGTCTTGGCGGCCGAGGAGCTAAGTCCTCCGCCTGGATCACTTGATCTAAAACGTCTTGCGGGGTGGGGCTGACGGGTGCACTCAAGCCGCGAATTGGGCGATTGACAATGCCGAAAAATCTCGCAACTCTGAAGGAATTTTGGAATGGAAGGGACGGATTTTCTGGATTTGCCTGTTCTGCCCCTTCTAAAGCCTCGATCGCTGCCAAAGCTGCCTTTTTCTCAGCTGTTACAACTTGCAAGGTATGAGTTACTTTTTGCCACACAACCCCAGGGTCGCGGGCGATTTTTCCGTCTTTCCCTACGGAAATGGTCGCTTCCCAGAGCGAATTTCCAACCTCTTTCCATTCCACGGCACTGAACAGCAAAGACGGCTTATTTAACTTCCCTTTTTTACGAGCCCATAGGGTCAACTGCTCTATTTCACTTTCTTTTAATTTCTCTCCTCTCTTAGAGAGGATACTGCAAAGAAGCTGCACAGCTGCACTAAAATCGGCATCCATCTTTTGTCTTTGTGCTGTTTCTGAGCTGTTTCCCCACTGCAGCTTACCTTCGGCCACGAGATGGCACTGACGCTTTTCAACTGTCCTGTCCCGTGGCTCCAACCCTCTCGCTCCTTCCTCTCGGTCCGTTCAGTCCGTCTAGTCCGTCCGATCTCAGCTCGATCCGCTTCCGAACCGATTCTGTTTCGACTCCAAGCAAGGAGGCTTAATGAGCCCTTAACGCATCCAAGCTAGGACTCGTGCAGGTTCTTTCCTGCATGCAAGGTAGAATCCACCGAAGAACTCTCACCACAATTAAAGAGAGCTCTCGTAACACGTCTTGACGAATTTTCCGCATTCAAGCAAACAAACGCATTAAAGCGAAACGCATCTAAGCAAAGAAACGCATTGAAGCAACGGGTCCCTGGCTTTGGGCGCCATTGAAGACAGGGTCCTGATAAGAGAGGGTTAGACTAGACAAACGCAGATACGACCAGTATGGTTAATTCTACGAAGTCCGTTTATTACGTGCAGTGCAGCTACTTTTATACTATTCTACATTGTTTATACATGTAACAACTTTTTCATTGGCACACAAGAGAAGAAAGAATGTAAACATACATTGTTTGGTTTATCCTTAAGGTGGCTTACACCTGCATGCTAACAATTCTATTCAGTGACCTTCAACACCCTATTATCTTACCCAAACACCTTAATACCTAATTCTAACTGCGCCACAACTAGCTGAGAAATTTTTGCTGTGTCATAGGCCTTGGGCCCCAACTAGGCCTCAGCTAGGCCTCAACCAGGCCTCAGTTAGGCCTCAGTTAGGGTAGTTCAAGAAGGTCTAAATACACATCATGCCCTCCTTTCCTGAGGAAATCCATAACAGCATACAACTGCTGGTAGACATTTGGAAAACAATCATGTACCTGTAGAAGCTTTAATTGTCCTTGACATCCCTAGCCAGGTTTAATTCTCTCAAGGCTATGGCTCTCCTGACCTGATCCCTGACTGCTCGCACAATCTCTCCCTCTTCCTCCCAGGCTACCTGTCCCTGCTTCCACCCTCCATAGGCTTCCTTTTTGTGTTTGAGTTTGTCCAGGAGCTCCTTGTTCATTCATGCATCCTATGGAATTTTTGCCTGATTTCCTCTTTATTGAGATGCATCACTCCTGGGCTTGGAAGAGGTGATCCTTGAATATTAACCAGTTTTCTTGAGCCCCTTTTCCCTCTAGGGCTTTATCTCATGGCACTCTACCAAGCAGACCCCTGAAGAGACCAAAGTCTGCTCTCTTGAAGTCCAAAACAGTGAGCTTCCTGTGCACCCTCCTCACCGTCCCAAGTGATGCCTAATGTTTTTGCTTTCATATTTTTCAGATTCTGTGCTGCCTAGGTGTGTAGCTCTGAGCCTCATATTGTTAGTCAGCTCTCTTCACAGGATAGGTAGACAAAACAATCCTTTTCCAGCTTGAGACCAAGGACAACTGTTAAAAGTTTCAGGCCCCAAAAAAGCATAAGCAATGGAGGACTGAGGGGAGAGAACAAGGAGAATGGAACTTCATAACCTGAAGCTGTAATTGGACAATTAATCCAAATATGCAAATGTACCAAAACTTATAAAAGTGTGAAACCTTGTGACTGGTCATCAATTTTTTAACCATTTTGGGTCCATCTTGGGTGTAGCCCTCATCAGGCTCTTGTACTGCCCAAGGTGTATCCTTTAAGTCCTTTTAAAAAATACCTACTTTATTCTCTTAGCTCTGTCTAGTCTCTGTTCCAGGTCAGCCTTCTCAAGGTATCACAAGGATCGTGAATGCCACCATTTCATGGTCACTGCATCCAAGGCTGCCCTTGAGCTTCACATTCCCCACCAGCCCATCTTTGTTGGTGAGAACAAGATCCAGAATAGCACCTCTCTTCCGTTGGCTCCTCTATCACTTGGAGGAGGAAGTTGTCACCAACACATTCCAGGAACCTCCTGGATTCCTTATGCCATGCTGTATTGTTCCTCCAGCAGATGTCAGGGTGGTTGAAGTCCCCCATTGTAGCACCACGTGGCTGCAGTGATCATCGTGTCCAGGGAGGTACAGGCACTGGCAGAGAAACAGATGAAACAAGTCTCTGTTTTGTTAAGCATGAGAGTCCATTTTATTTCCCTCCTCCAAGCTGGGGAGGGAGGACAAGGCGAAAAGGGCCCACAGGGGCAGGGTGGTGGGGTTTTATTGGGTATTCCAGGGGAGGAGTCTAGGGTTTGGGTCAAGGGAGGAGATAACATAAAGAGAGTAAGATCAGATTTCAGCTTCTTCAAAACAGGATGATTCCACACCCCATGAGGACCAGGGGTTGTGAACATGAGGCTGTTTGTGCCTGTCATTACAGGGTGTGGGAAATCAAAGCACAGAAAATTCCCAAAATCTTGTGCATATGGGCCCAGTCATAGAAATAAATACAGGGCATGATTTAAGACCTTGGAAGAGACTTCCAGATTTGGAGACCAGAAGCAAGAATGTGGATTTGTAGTTTAAGCAGAAACATGTTAAGCTAGGTAGTGGAAAGTTTTAAAGTTTAGCTATAGAACTAGTTATAAAAGTAGTAAGAAGTTATAAGGTGTAGTAATGTAGGTTTGTGTGGTGTTATACAATTGGTTAAGAAAATCCGCACTGCAGCAAAACGTGTAAGACAAAACAATTAATGATTGGTGTAAAGACACGAACTAATTTTGTGGCAGTAGTTTGTTGGTTTATAAATCTTTATAAGGCATTTTAACTCGAGATATGACGGCTACTGATGTGAAGACGTTCTCACCCTCTCATGAGACTGAAGATAAGAGCAATAAGTCATCCTTTTAACATGTCTCTCAGTGGTCCCATCTCTCAACTATCCTGATAACAGGGCCTCATCCACTTGGTCTCCCTGGTCAGGTTGCCTGTAGCAGACCCCCACTATAACATCCCCTGTCCCTGCCCTCCCTTTAATCCTGACCCATAAGTTCTCGGTCAGCTCCTCATCCATCCCCAGTGTCATGGTTTAACCCCAGCTAGCAGAACTCCATGCATTCCAGCTGGTCACTGGCACAGAGGGAGACACCTCCTCAGCCTCTGACTTTCCCTATAGAGCAAGTAAATGAATTTTTTTTCCTTTCCTTTTTAGATTTTCTGTACCTTATTATGGTTATACATATTAAATAATACTACAAGCAGGCAGTAGTGGAACTTAAAGCACTGTCCAGATTCCTGATTTTTTTCCTGAAGCATAAAACCAGAGATGCTTGTGGTAGATTGACCTTGGCTGGATGCCAGTTGTTCACCAAGCTGATCTATCCCTCCCCTCCTCAGCAGGATAAGAAGGGGAGAAAATAGGATAGAAAAAACCTCATGGGTCAAGATAAAGTGAGTTGAATAAAGCAAAAGCAAAGATCATGCACATGCAAGCAAAGAAAGGAACAAAAGATGTTCTCTTCTTCCCATCAGCAAGCAATGTTTGTCTACTTCCCAGGAAATGGGTTCAGCATGTGTAGCAGCTGAGGGCAGCTGGGCTTAGATTCTGAGTGACAGCCAATTAAACACTAAGTAACAGAAATGCAGAGCCAATGCGGCACTATTATTCTGGTCATGTTCAATAAGAACTACCACGATTATGGATTCACAAATAGTGAGAGACACTATAAATCTGATTGTGCCCAGTGAACTCTCATAGCTGGACTAGTTCAGTTGCATTCAATAAGCCAGATGCAAAATAATGTTGTTTATTGAGCAACAGAAATGCAAGTTCTTACTGGATTGCCAGTGATAAATACACTGTCTGCAGAAGTACATATGAACACCTATACAATAATAATAATACAGCTGGCAAGAAATACAATAAATTGCAAGGTTGACTATATAGAACTAAAGGTAAGATCACAAACACAAGCTTGCTTTCTGAATTTGCTGAAGAAGCACTCAGTATAGCTAAGGGTTCAAGTCTTACCCAATAGGCATCCCTATGGGGTCAGAGATGGGTACAATCCATCAACTGTCCCAGTATACACAGGTGGAATTTCCTCTCACCTCCCTCCCCACTTAAGATATATTTATGCTGTTTTCTTGGATGAAGGGGAAAGATAAAGTTACAGTTGATGTCATTTCATGTTTAGGTGGAGTTTGAGTGACTTTAGTCATTAGCATATGTGGGGGCGTGAAAAGTAATATGTATTTCGTGTAGTGGTTTTGGTTCGCCAATTTGAGATTTCCCAGACAATGTACCAAATAATGTGGTGGGTTGAGCGCTGGCCAAATGCCAGGGGCCCCACTAGAATCACTTACTCCTTTTCTGCTGCGAGATAAAATTAGGAGAAGAGCAAAGTGGGCTCAAGCTTTAAAGGGTATAAAGAAAACTTTATTTAGACAGAACTGAAAGAAAGGAAGAAAATAATAAAAATCAGAATAAAACCTTCAGAACACTTCTCCTCCCCCCACCCTTCTTTTCTTTCCCACTGACAACGTATAGAGAAAAAAACTGGGACTTAGGTCAGTTTATCACATCTAAAATAGTCTTTTATCAGTTCTCTTAGGGAGACGAGTCTCTTGCCATGTCATGGAGACTTCTCCACAAGAAACCTTTCTCTCGTGGCTTCGATTCTCACAAATAGCAGCTGCCCAGAAATCTGCATTCTTGAAGTCCCTCCCATCTCATGCAGCCTTCCCACAGCTGTGTTCATGGGCCATGTCCAACTTATGGGGTACTATTTTAAGGATGAGCTGTTCAAAAGCAAAGGTTCTCTTCATCTATCTCTGAGGTTATCTTCATGTCTGGGAACAGAGATCTTCTTTCCCTGGGGGCAAAGGATCTTCAGCACTCTCATCTCTCTCTCTCTGTTCAAGCTCCTCATGAGATCACAGCTACTTCAACATTTACTTGCTTCAGCACAAATGCCTTTGCTCATGTCTGCAATACTGGACTTTCAGAGGGCAGACTTTGACCTATTCAGGAGGCTTGTCCAGAGTTTCTTGGGAAGTACTTTTTTTAAAAAAAAGGAGTCCAGGAAAAGTGGACATGCTTCAAAACAGATCTTGAGGGCACAGGAACAGGCTGTCCCTGTGTGCCAAAAGATGAGTCCACGAGGCAAACGTCCAGCCTGGATGGGTAACGAGATTTCGAAAGAACTTAGGAATAAAAAGAGGATGTATCATTTTCAGAAGGAGGGTCAGGTCCCTCAGGAAGTATTTAAGGGGGCTGCTAGAGAATGTAGGAAAAAAATTAGGGAGGCCAAAGCTCAGTTTGAACTTAAAATGGCGACTTCTGTAAAGGATAATAAAAAATGTTTCTACAAATATATTAATGGTAAAAGGAAAGGTAAGGCCAACCTTTGTTCCCTATTAGATAAGGGAGGGAATTTAGTAGCTGCAGATGAGAAGGCAGAAGTGCTTAAGGCCTTCTTTGCCTCAGTTTTCAGTGGGAAGACAACTTGCCTTCAGGACAACTGTCCTCCTGGGCTGGTAGATGGTGTCAGGGAACAGAATGGTCCCCCCATTATCTAAGAGGAGGCAGTCAGAGAACTGCTGAGATGCTTGGATACTCATAAATCTATGGGCCCAGATGGGATCCATCCCAGGGTGATGAGGGA
Source organism: Zosterops lateralis (assembly GCF_965231275.1). Lineage (NCBI taxonomy): Eukaryota > Metazoa > Chordata > Aves > Passeriformes > Zosteropidae > Zosterops > Zosterops lateralis. Next base: position 8,957,138 of record NC_139801.1, read on the forward strand.
GCTGGCAGATGAACTTGCAAAGCCACTCTCCATCATTTACAATCAGTCCTGGCTCACTGGTGAGGTTCTGGATGATTGGAAACTGGCCAATGTGATTCCCATTCACAATAAGGGTAGAAAAGAAGATCCTGGTAATTATAGGCCAGTTAGCCTGACCTCAGTACCTGGCAAGATAATGGAGCAGTTTATATTGAGAGCTATTATGCAGCACTTACAAGACGGCCAGGGTATTAGATGCAGCCAGCATGGGTTTAGGAGAGGTAGGTAGTGTTTGACCAACCTGATCTCCTTTTATGAACAGGTGACCCACCTGGTGGATGCAAGGAAGGGCTGTGGATGTTGTCTATTTGGATTTCAGGAAAGCCTTTGACACTGTCTCCCACAGCATACTCCTGGAAAAGCTGGCAACCCGGGGCTTGGACAGGAGCACTCTTTGCTGGGTTTAAGAACCGGCTGGATGGCTTGCCCAGAGAGTGGTGGTGAACGGTGCTGTATCCAGCTGGCAGCCAGTCACCAGTGGTGTTCTTCAGGGGTCTGTGCTGGAGCCAGTTCTGTTCAATACTTTTTTTGACAACATGGATGAGGGTATTGAATGTTTCATTACTAAATTTGCTGATGACATGTAGTGGTGTGGAATTAAGTTTTTTAATTTTGGTATAATTTTGTTAGTAAGTTTCGGTAAGAGTTTTTCCTACCCCCACACACTCCCACTTCTCTTGATCACAGTAGTTAAGTCACATAAAGGGTTCCCCTTTTCCATTGTACACCCTTTGATGGCCCAGGCCCAGTCTATTGTATGTCTATGATAGCCCTGGCTTCAGTCGTTAAGAATCTATTATGTCTTATCTGGGTGTACACCCAAGTACCAGGCCAGATGGCTCTGTCGAGGCCTCAGGTAACATCCCACCCCCTTCAAACCTTAAATGGTAATGTCACATCCCATCTTTTGGAGTCACTCCCCTTCATTTGTATTCAGTTCCACCCCTGTTGATAAGGACAAGACAGACCCAAAAAGTGCTCTTGAGGCATTGAAGACTGTCGTCAAAATAGATAGTGCTGAGATAATGTAGCTAGGACTTCCCTTTTGCTAACAGAAGCCAGACTGAAGGAACTGATAAGGAACTGATAAATCATGAGAACTGTCAAACTAGGGCTTCTGCATCCTGAATAATCAATAGGCCCTATGAACACAATACAATCATAAATCAAACAGTCCTGGGAAAAACAGGATTTAGCTGTCACGAACACTAAAGGTTAAAAAGTCAGAGCTGAGGAAGACAATCTTACTTCATCATTTTGGGACCCCACCCCATTAAAAAGACCACCGACCCATTTCAAAGAACAAACTACGCATGCTTGATGGCTTTTTGGGCTAATTACCATACGAAGCGGGGAATGGGAGGTATCAGAGCTATGAATATGCATTTGTAGTTTGTGTATTCAATACTCCTGTACATAAAAGACCCTGTGATGATCTGTAAATTGCGCGTGTGTTTCTGGGAGCTATCCCTCACGCTGCCTGGCGTCGTAATAAACATACACTTTCTAACTTTAAACTGTTAGAGAGTCTTTGTCCGTCATAGTTGGATATTGGTATTAGATCAATGTCCATAGTTTTTTAATAAATCACTCTCTCGTCCCTTACTTTCGGACACACACTCATCCTTTGACCACCTGGGCTTCTGCCCTGAATAAACACCTTTTTACCACTGATCGTAAGTCGCTCCTTCTCTGATTTAAGCACGCTTCTGCCCGGGTCTGGACCTGCCTAAAACTTTACGATATCATGACAGAGCCCAGCAAGCCTCAAGGGCTCTCTGGGAACGGTGATAATGACACAAAGCTGGTTGTGTGTGTTGATCTGTTGGAAGGTAGGAGGGCTCTCCAGAGAGACCTGGAATGATTGGATGGATGGGCGGAATCCAATAGGATGAAGTTTAATAAGTCCAAGTGCCTAGTCCTGCACTTTGGCCACAATAACCCCCTGCAACATTATAGGCTGTGGACGGTGTGGCTAGACAGTGTGCAAGCAGAAAGGGACTTGGGGGTACTGGTAGACAGCCAACTGAACATGTGCCAGCAGTGTGCCCAGGTGGCCAAGAGGGCCAACGGCATCCTGGCCTGTATCAGGAATAGTGTGGCCAGCAGGAGCAGGGAGGTCATTCTTCCCCTGTACTCAGCACTGGTCAGGCCACACCTTGAGTACTGTGTCCAGTTCTGGGCCCCTCAGTTTAGGAAGGATGTTGAGATGCTTGAGCATGTCCAGAGGACGGCAACAAGGTTGGTGAGGGGCTTGGAGCACAAGCTCTATGAGGAATGACTGAGGGAGCTGGAGTTGTTTAGCCTGGAGAAGAGAAGACTCAGAGGTGACCTTATCACTCTCTACAGCTTCCTGAAAGGTGGCTGTAGTCAGGTGGGGGTTGGTCTCTTTCTTCAGGCAGCAACTGACAGAACGAGAGGACACAGTCTCAAGCTGCACCAAGGGAAATATAGGCTGGATATCAGGAAAAAGTTTTTTACAGAAAGGTTAATAAAGTATTGGAATGGTCTACCTGGGGAGGTGGTGGATTCACCATGTCTGGATATGTTTAAGAAAAGACTGGATGTGGCACTTGGTGCCATGGTTTAGTTGAGGTTAGGGTTGGGTTGGACTTGATGATCCTGAAGGTCTCTTCCAACCTAATGATTCTGATTTTGGTTCTGAATTTGAACACTCCATCTCCCCATACGTCTTTCATGAATTAAAGGGATATTTCTAGTGTATCACAGTCCATCACCATGGCCTTGCAAAAGAATTTCAGCCTAAGACTAAGGCATCTCCTCATTCTCCTCCCATCTGGGACTTGACTCCTTCACTGACCTTGGTGTCTTCATGTTGTTTCTCTAAACGTCTTCACTCTGTCCTTTTCTCTCACTCAAGAGAGGATCAATGTTCTGCAAGTTTCATCTGTGCAATGAAAGAGTTAATATCTCACCCGGGACCTGAGGAGGGTCATTAATGGTTTCTGCCCAATGGTGGCCAAGGCAGTCATAGTGACAGATTCAGGCCATGCTGGGGCTGTGCCAGGATCCCAGGGGGCCTGGCCAGAATGGCAGCAGCTGTTCTGGCTGCATACCTGGTCTCCAGCCCCTACTTTGTTCAATTTTAGCTGCAGGCTGATGGCTTCTCCTCCCCATGCCCAGCGGTTTCTGGTGAAACTCAGCAGTGGCAGAATTTTAGCCAAGCTGTGGGCTGGTCTGGCCGCGCTGGGGGGAGGGAGTAGGGGGGCCCGGCTCAGGCAGCGCTGCAGCAAGAGGCAGGGCCTGGCCTGGCCCGGCCTAGCCAGGCCTGTGGACCACGCGGTGGAGCAGGGCAGCTCCGCCAATGCCGTTACCTGTTCAAGATCAGGAAGTAAGAGAGTTTTTCCTGAGGTTGGTTTGTGTTTAACATGTGTGTTCACAGAGGTGTGTTCAGCTTTCTAGTGGTTTAACAAGGTGTCAATATTCAAAACTAGTCACTAATTGGTTTTGTCAGGCACGGAGGAGACTTAGCAGCTCCTCTTAGAAACATCATTTCCTCGGGTGGCTTCTTCCCTGCTCATTAAATGTCAGTCAATGCAAAATCAACACAGTTAATGAAGCAAAGTTCAGTTTTCAGCTACTGTCTGGATCACTCCTTTGGCTTAGTTCCCATCAGCTGCATTGATTTCAATGGAGCACTGATGCTGAAAGTTTTTTAGCTTTTTCATATATTTGTAGCTTTGTAGGTTTTTTAATATATAGCTGTATAGTTTCTAGCAGCTTCTTGCATTTTAGAACAGTAGTTACCCTTTCTCACACATTATGTCACACTCTTGAAATTCTATTTAGTCTTATTTTTAAGAAAAGAATTTCTAACAAGGACATCCTGTTTTGCACCAGCAGTTGGGAGACATAACAAGACATAGGGCTAAGAACCCCTTGGAGGGACTCCAATGGGACAGGTCCAAGGGTGAGTTACCAGGACAACCATTCTCCTACTGGATGTACTTGTTAGATAAACTAATTAGTTAAACTTATAAAAATTGTGAAAATCTGATGCTGCACGTGTGGATAGCTATATTTTGTGCACCTGAAAGCTTTCATTAAAAGACTGCTCTTTATGTTATCATTTTAATATTGTTTGGAAAGTTTTTCTTCTGATTTAAGCAACACCTCTATGTCACTCCATCCTTTGTTTCATGCCTCTCAGTACACCAAGCTCCCTCAATGTTCCTGCTTGTAAGGTGTGAAGACATTTTGTCCCTTGTGAGTTATAGCCAAAACATGCACCCCTGGCTGAATTTTGTTTTTTGGTTTCCTCCCCACATTACCCACCTGGTGACTAAAGTCAACTCTACACAAATTCAACATAAAATTGGGACATCAATCATGTATGTTGCATAAAACATCCTGCATATGCATATTGCATGGAATATCAGTTGTGTTCATGTTATATAGAGATAACAAGTAGGTTAATTGCTTCATCATATTCCAAGGTTTTACATACATCATTACTAAAGCAAAACATATTATGGTTAATATTAGGAGGACAACAAGAGGGTAAAACATTCTAATGAGAAGTCCTGTAGCAGTAGGCAACCATTCAAAAAAGGTGTCCCATCATCAACCGTCTCTGTCTTCCTTCACTTGTTCTAGCTCATGATATATTTCTTCCACATCATAATGAGCAGTAATTGAAGCCTTTTGTCCATTTTCTTGAGCTTGCTCCAATAGCAGCTTTCTTATCAAGGCAAGATTCATTCCAATAGGGCTATCAATTGATAAGATGTAACAGGAGCAGAGTAACTTAATGCACATCCTTTTCCAATATGTATAAGTATGGTTTTGGGGGTTTCATCAGGATATATCTCAAAATGACAAACATGTTCCACGTCAAGACAAATATCTTGAGCTCTGATGGTGTTACTCTCATGACTGAATCCTTTTCGTTCCTGTACAACACAAGCATTGACATCAGTAGTTTGCCATTTATTTCCATCCCATTGGGCCCATACTCTATGCTCCAGGGGACAGAGTACAGTTTGGTTGGGATTTAATCCTGACAAAATGATTGGGTATGTGGGATGTGCCAAAGCATTGTATATTGTAAAAACAAAACTGTGGCTTTACTGTTGGTGGGGTCATAAGTGAAATGAACTGGTTATAAACAAGAGTGAAATTCCCTTTACAATTTAGTTGCATTATCCCAGGTTACCTTTTGAATTTCAGTGGGCAAATTGCCCTTACGTCCTTCCTTTATAGTTTCTGCCACAGTAAATTACACCCACAACGGAGAAGCATGGGTGGTGCAGAATCTATTATAGTTACAATACTAATTAGCTGTCCTGGGGTGACTATGGTTTGGTATCCCCCATCGTCTGCTTTTTTTGTCCAGATATAAGTCCTGTGCCTTCAAGTGAGCTCAAAGGCGGGGGAGGGGAAGCGGTGGAAATTCCTCTCGCAGCTTCTTTTTAAAAACAGAGATAAGGCTCTCTCGGTTCTCTCCTAGCTTTCAGCTCTGCAGAGAGAGAGAGAATGGGGAGTTTTCCTTTGCTTTTTTTCAGTGGTTTTCCTTGTTAGCTGAGGCAAGAAAAGTTTTCCTGGGATTGTGGCTTCTTCTTCTGGAACTGTTCAGCTTTTCTCTGGTCTGGAACACCAGGAAATCGCCTGGGGGCCCCTGCCCCCCTCAAGCTGCACTGCAGCCTGGACGGCATGCCTGAGCCCCGGAGAGACTGAGCAAGAGCCGAGCCACACCCACAGAAAGGACTCTCTGATTTACCAGCTTTTCTCGCAGCGAGAGATTTTATTTAACGTTATTCAGTTTTTCTCATGCTTGTGAGTATTCTGCTTGTTAAATAAACAGGTTTTTTTCCACTTTTCTCCAAGGAAGTAGTTTTGCCAGAACCAGTTGGGGGAGGGGCTGCTGGAATCTGCCTTTTCAGAGGAGACCCCCTTTTGGACATTTCCTCCCAAATTTGTCTCAAACATTAGCATAAATAAAAAGTGAAGATCTCCACTCTGTGGGCTAGGATTGTTGATGTGTGAACCAAATTCGGTTCCTGCTGGAACTGATTGCTCCTGCAAGAGGGATAAGGCATCCTTTGATGGTTATAGCTTCATCCTAAGTGGGGTGTGCTGGCATAATTCTCAGTATCTTTCCTGGGAAGAGAAAACAGTACAGGTCTCAGCAGGGTCTGTCTGGACAGGTCACCCCTTAGTGGCTGAAAGGAATTAAGAGGTGTCTTTACAAACAAACTGTGGGCCTGATGGTAGATAAAGCCAGATTGTGAGAGGTGAAAGGAGAAATGGGGACAAACATAAATTCCATAGGAATTCCACTAATTGACACAGACTGTTACTCACTCAAGACTGTGCTAAATCTCTGGATTTAGAGAAAAAGAATTGAGACACAAGGAAAAAAAAAGGAGGGGAGGGGTACACATTAGAATAGGGGTCTGTATTAGGTGATTTGGGAAGCCTGTACCTCTCAAGTACCTCAGCCAATGGGGAAAGAGAAAGGGAAACGAGGCCAGGAAATTAGGAAAAAAAGGAGGCTGTGTCCTCGAACAATTTGAAAGACCCCATGGGGAATGCCCATGGCCTCTCCCTTTATTCAAATAAAGTTACAGGACTCCTCTGTTTGGTCACAAAAAATAACAATATTTTACTATTCTCTCCATAGTTACCTCTTGGGGAATGCATAATCTGTCCCAAGACCTCAGCATCCTCCCCAAGGGACTCTCCAGAGGTATTATGGGATCATCATTCCTTTTGCCAGGGCCCTTTCTCAGCTTTACCTTTGCAACCCTCCGTGGGTGCTCTGTTTTATCTGTGCTACCCCTCCATGGGTGCCATCCCAGGTTTGCTCCCTGAAGATCCCATTCTACTCACCAGTGAGATTTTCAGTGTTCCATCCCTGTGGCCTCTTCACGGACCCCCCTGTGTTGGGGCTTTAACAGTTAACAATGCTTACAGAAAGATATAAAAGGCACAGTAACCTTGAAACTGCTAAGTTAAGCAGGAGCTGAGAAAAGACACATGGAGGTAGCATCTAAGCCCAATTAATAATGCTTACAGAAAGATATAAAGGACACAGTAACCTTGAAACTGCTAGCTAGATAACAGTCATGCAAAGTTAAGCAGGAGTTGAGAAAAGACATATGGAGGTAGCATCTAAGCAGCATCAAAAAAAACCCGCAAACAGGAAACTTTGCTAGGTGAATGCCAACCAATCAATAGTAGAGCTTTATGCATGCTTGCCTCGTGCAAAATGTTTATAGCAAATAAGAAAATGCGTGATCGCGTGGACAGAAGCAAAAAACTGTATAAAAGTCCGCACGGACGTAACAATAAACGGAGCATTAGCTACTCATCATATTGATGTGTCTCGCTTCCTCACCTTCGGCCGCGGCACCCCTGGTCCGCCACTCATCTGTCTCCTGGACAGTCTTGGGAACCCAATCAATTGCCCAGTGTCAGCCACCACCAAGGGGAGCTGATCACCAAAACTGGGTGAGGTGTGCCTTCAGCTCTGCTCGCTGCCTGCCACACCCAGATGCTGGAAATATCCTAGACAAGTGACCCCAAATTGTCAGGAAAATTAATCCACAAACACCAGAGGTTTATTGTCCAAAAAGGAGACAGACAAGTTCTGTAACTTTATTCAAATAAATTCCTGATTTCCTGGCTGTATTTCCCTCTCTCTTTCCCCATTGGCTGAGGTACTTGAGAGGTACAGACTTCCCAAATCGCCTAATACCTAAGACCCTGTTCTAATGTATATCCTCCCCTTTTCTTTTCCCTGAGTCTGCCAGTGGAATTCCTATGGAATTTATGGTTCTTCTCATTGTTTCTCACATCTCTCAGTATCTAACTTTATTTATCAGCAGTTTGTAAAGACAAATCCCTCTCACTCCTTTTATCAATTAGTGGAATCCTTCCCATTGTTTCTTTTATCTCTCAGTATCTACCTTTATTTACCAGATCCAGTTTCTTTGTAAAGACTGTCTCTCTCATTCCTTTCAGTCCTGCCATTTGCTGCCTCCTCCTGCCACCTGCTGGATTCCTTTTTGGCTCGGCTGAACTGGGTGTCAGTGCTGCTGTCTCAGGTCACTGCCCTATTGGAGGGGGGGAGGAAAACGGTCCCACCAGGAACCAAAACCTGCACCCCCAGCCTCTGCCGGTCTTGGCTGCAGTTCTGGAGCTGTCACTTTAGCACTGTTCAGCTTGGGAGAGGCCCCACTGCCTCTTCTCCGTCCTCTTGTCCGGCCTAAGCATCCTGGAGGGTTCATAAAATGGATAAAGACCTGCAGATTGTACAATGCCAGGGTCTGCTGACCCATTCACTTGAGTGAGCCAGACAAAATGTGTAGTGGTGTGTTTTGGGGTTTGGCCATTTTTTTGTATGTATTTTTTTATGTTGTTTAACAATGGTTTTCCCCATACACCCCATTGTCGCCCCTGATTTTTTTGCTTTCAAGCGTTTGAACTTTTGCAGCACCATTCTCGCGCTGCTTGAAGTAAACAATATGTATTTTTAGAATTTATCTATGTGTTTTGCATAGTTGTTCTCTGAGAGACAATTTGACTGATGGTCACAGTGACCAATGGAGTCAGGAGGTTGTAACCTCCTTGGGCCAATCCTGGCCCTCTGTAAAAAGTGTATCTAAGTTAATTGGAGTCAGAGAAATAAAGAGCCTTCCATGTTTGACCCTGCGGCTGCCTGCTTGTCCTCTGTGAGGGTCCACACCCACGTCACAACTTGTTACCCCTCTAAGTGAAGGGGCAACACCCCATTTTACTTCATTATGGTTTACCCTGGTTATCGTTATTAATCAATCATCATTTGTGTGACACCTGGATCCTGTCTATCACTTAGAGGCCTCACCCTTTGTCTAGAAAATTCTTGTGAAGGCTTTGGATGATTGGCCAGGTCTAGGTTCCCTGTCCCCCTTTATTTCTTGATTTGTTCTATGGTTTGTCACTTAAGTTCGGGGTCACTCCCTTCTCATTTTGGATTGGTTCCAAGTTGTAACCTCCCCATTCCCCCACCCCCAGATTTAAGGGGACAACCAGCAGGTTTGGCGGGCTTTTTGGTGGAAGGTTCCTGGAGGAAGGAAGTGGCGCAAACCTAATAAAACTCAGTTGAAGCTTCTCACCGGAGTCCCATTCCTTTATTTCTCACATTGCTCATGCTGCTGCTGAGGCAAGGATCCACAGGAATGGAACTGTACTCTGTAATACAGAACCGCAGCTTCTTGCGGTGCAGGTGCTAGAGCTAGCCAGGGAGAGCGGGCAAAAGCCTTGAGAGAAGCACTGCACCACTGCAAAAATGGATCCCTTTTTGGTTCTGGACACAGCATTTTCTCTGCTGAAACCATTCCTACGGCTGACATGAATGGTATTACAATAAACAATGCTGAAAACTTCATCCCCTTGTCTCTGTACCAAGGACAGCAAGCAATGATAGAAAATCCAGGGAAATGGTTTCTCCAGTATCCTGAAGCTCCCATTAACTATTGTAATTCTTCCCTAGATTGGGGTATCTGCAACTGTTCCATTTTCCTTATGATGTCTGGAGGAATAATTACACAGCCTACTATCCACCAAGTACCCAAAAACTTTACTTCTTTATATGGTCCTTGACATTTCTCAGGTGGAAACTCAACTTCTACTTCCTGAACTGCTTGCCACACTGCTTTTGCTGCTTCCCTTACCTTTTCAGGGGCATCTTCTCCAAATAGAATATCACGTTTCATGTCTGGAGGGAGTGAGACTGTCTATAAAATCTCAACAAGCACAGCATGTTCAATCATGGGTTAATGTTTATACCCCTGTGGGAGTCTGTTAAAGGTGTATTGCTTCCAGGTGAGTGCGAATTGAGCCTTGTCATGTCCCCAGAATGGACTCATGAAAAATCATTTCTTTTATATCTAGGCTTGCCATCCACGAGAAGAACACTGAATTTGAGTTACCAGTTTCACAGAATTTAGAACATCAGTGGTTAAAGGCATGGTATTGGAATTCAATTACCTGTAATAAACCATAAGCCAGAACTGTCTGTTCAGCTCTTCCTTCAGCCCAGCAGAAGAATTAGAAGGGGAATGTGAGTGAGTGATAATACCTCTTTTCTCCAAATCTATTACCACTCTGTCAATGCCCAAGTTCGTGGCTGCTCATAGTGTGGATGTTAGGTTTACAGTATTGGGTACCACAGCTGTAAGGAAGGCGAAATGAGCCAGAACTTCAAAAATTCTATTTCATGCTACAGCAGAAATTTGGCATTGTGACACATAAGTAATTTTTGAATCAGGAAGTGCAAGTGCTGCAAAGATTAAGTGGACTGTTGTCTTTGAATTTCTTTTAGGGTTAGGGTCAGCAAAGGTTTTGATACTGTCTCTCCCAGGATCCTTCTGGGCAAACTGTCCAGCCCACAGCTGGATAACTGTTTTACACAATGGGTGAGCAACTGGCTCATGGGTCCCGCACAGTTGTAGCGAATGGGATCACATCAGGATGGCATCCCGTCACTAGTGAGGTTCCACAGGGCACCATCTTCAGCCCAGTTCTATTCAATATTTTCATAAATGACCTGTGTGGATGCTGACAGCCTGGTCCGGGAGACAATTTTAGGCATCAGGCAGCAGCAGAGCCTGCGGGAAAACAAGTCAGATAGACTTTCCCAGGCATTGCTCTGGAGAAGCTGGGAGAAGACATTCCAAACAATTTCTAATCTTTGCACCTGCTGCCTTTCCAACTTGTTTACTTGCAAAAATGTTTACGAAGAGGTGTTGGCTTGAATGACCAATCTAATAAACATTGCTATATGCCCCCCAAGAAGACTTGGAGTATTACATCATTATTCGCCGTCCTTAATACATAATGATAGACCTGGACACAGGACTCAAAGGCATACTTAGTAAGGTTGCAAATGAGAATAAATTGGGAGGAGCTGTCGACTCCCTCAAGGGCAGAGAGGCCCTCCAGAGAGACCTCAACAAATTAAAGAGATGAGCAATCGCCAACTCTGTGGAGTTTAACAGGGACAAGTGCTGGATTCTGTACCTGGGACAGGGCAACCCTGGATGTATGGACAGGCTGGGGAACAAGAGGCTGGGAAGCAGTTGCAGGAAGGGACCTGGGGTTCCTGGTTGGTGGCCAGTTGAATATGAGTCAGCAGTGCCCTGGCAGCCAGGAGGGTGAACTGTGTCCTGGGAGGCATCAAGCCCAGCATCCCCAGGTAGTCAAGGGAGGGGATTGTCCCTCTCTGCTCTGCTCTGTGCTGGTGCGACCTCATCTTGAATATTATGTGCAATTTTGGGCACCACAATACGAAAGACACTAAGCTATTGGAGTGTAGTAATGCATTTCCACACCCGAGCAGGTGTTTCCATATAGGGAAAGGTTTAAAACTCACCTCAAAACCTTTTAAGGGAAGAACACGAAGTTTCTTTGCTCTCCTAACAGTAATTGGCTCAATGCCAAGACAAAACCACTGATACATCTCTTTACCTGTTCTTCAGATAAGTAGCTATTCTTTATTGGGCTGTTTGCCAAAAAACCCACCCAAATCATCCAATACTTAAGGGAGAGCACAAGGCTTCTCGGTGCATTCTCGAGGTGTTGTAGCAGGTGTATGGGATCTGTCCCTACACTGTGGCTTAGTTCTTTTATTTTTGCATTGTTTTCTTCTTCTATTAAAACCTTTTTGCTTTTTCAAGACATTCTCAACCATGCCATCTCGCTAGTTATTTAAGCCATTCTGAGAAGTGCAGGACACTCTCAGAGATTGATACATTTACATGGGGCTCATAACACTGGCCACATGTTAAACTGTATCATTGGAGAACATCCAAAGGAGGCCACAAGGACTGGAAAGGGTCTGGAGGAGAAGCTGTATGAGGAGCATCTGAGGTCACTTGGTTAGTTCAGCCTAGAGAAGAGGAGACTGAGGGAAGACTTCATTGCAGTCTTCAACATCCTCCCGAGGGGCAGTGGAGGGACAGGTACTGATCTCTTCACTCTTGTGACCAGTGACAGGACTCAAGGAAACAGCAGGAGCTGAGTCGTGGGAGGTTTAGGTTGGATATCAGGGAAAGGTTTTTCACCCAGAGGGTGGTCAGGCACTGGAAGAGGCTCTGCAGGGAAGTGGTCACAGCACCAAGCCTGACAGAGTTCAAGAAATGTTTGGACGATGCTCTAAGGCACATGGTGGGATTCTTGGAGTGTCCTGTGCAGGGCCACGAGTTTGAGTCAGTGATACTGGTGTGTCCCTTCCAACTCAGCAGATTCTATCATTCTATGATTCAAACTGAGGGACCACACACTGCCATCCAGCAAGAAACCAGGTTCAACCATTCAGAACATTGAAACCCAAAGTGTTTTCATTGTGATCTTTAATTGCAGAGTGAGTAGACAACATTTGCTCCTCGCCCAGAAGCCATAAATTAACCTCAGCAGCTCAGCAGGTAATATTTGCTCCGCTTACTCCAGCAATTTTAACTCTTCCATCTGGGTCATACATCCAGCTTCTCAGCCTCCCACTGCATTAATATGGAATGTTGTACTCCAGTATCTATTCAAAATTTCCTTAATTGTTGACAAGGACCAATTGGAATGAAACTGTATGGGCCAGTATTATGTCTGCACTGATAGCACTCTGTGTGTTGGATTTCAGTTTCACCTGGTTTACGGCCTATAACACTCTTGCAAATTAGCCACCTGAATTGGATCGAATGGGATCATTTTTTGGGAGTGATTTAGTGCTTCATCCTGAGGTCCAGTAGGTTCAGGGGGATTTGAAGGAGGTTAAGGCAGAGTTTCAGGTACTTAAGGTCAGCTGGAACTACTTTTGATCTTGCCAATTGAGCTTTTAAACAGGCTTTAAAGAAAGGACTTTGTTTTCCGCATTCTTTTAAAGATTTAGAAAGGTTTTTAATAGCATTTTTTGTGATTGGTTTCAATTCTGGAGTTAGATTTCCCCCTCTGTCCAGTTGATATGTGACTGGGGTAGCAGTGAACACAGGCTTTGAAATTGAATATCTTGCATTTGATTCACTGCTTTCAGTTCTGAGAGGAGGGGAGGGAGAAGGGGGGTTTGGGGGAGGGGGAGCGTGGGAACAGGGGGCGGAGACACCGTGGGAAGGGGTGGAGGGGCGGGGCTGTCGAGCCTTGCGGGGAGGAGTCTCGTCTTTTGGTGACGTTCGACGAGGCTCCGTCCTCGGGGCAGGGCGAAGGGGGAAATTCGGGGCAGAAGGAGGGGGGGAAGTCTCGGGAGAACTGGACAAAAATGAGGTTTGGGAACGCGGTGGGTGCTTGTTATATGTGCGTATTATAAAATTGGCTTTTCGCAAGATGTGTGCTATATGATTAATAACATAGTAAGGATATAGGATATAAGTTTATTTCTGCTATTGGTAAAATAAGATTAGATATAATGGGAGTAGTTGATGTAAGTATGCTTAAACTGTCTGTTTGGTTGGGATAACATCCAGTGAACATGTAAAGAAGACTCTGCTACTGATATATCAACTATCAGCATCTCCCACCTGCAGAAAGCATGGACCAAGGCCCAAGCTGGAGGTGATAATGAAGACACAGCCACAAAACACACATGCTCTAAAAAGGCAGACCCAAGGAGGGGCCATGCAAAACAGTTCCTAGAATATGGAAACTAGTTTATGGAATTTTATGAATATTCATATATCGATAACGGGAAGGGTATTTAACGAGTATCCCTGAGAAAGCAAAGGGTGGACTTAGCTGAATGCCGAGTGACCCAGACGGCCGCACTTAGTTTTTTTTATCTCCTAATTGTCTTAATTATTTTTATTAAACATATTCCTTAAAATTTACCAAAAAGTGAACCTCATTTTTCACAGTGCTGGAAAAGAGAAAGGGAAGAAATGGGTTTAGAATCAAGCACATTGCTGTTGCCATGACTACGGGGAGGTGCCCCGAGCCGGCTCACGCGGCGTTTGCAATTTTGTAATTGGCGCCGAAAAGCAATTTTGTGGCGATTTTGACTGAGTCTCTGCACTGCCACGGGAGAGAGATCTGTTTCTCTCCGAGAACTCAGCAGGGGGACTCTGCTGCCTACTGAGCCGCCGGCACGGGGGGGAAACAGGGGTTTCTGCCACGCCGTTTTTCTCCAGTTCTGTGTTGTCAGGGTCACCCCATATGTTTCCAACCCATTGTTCAGGGGTTACAATTAGTTTTCTAATCTGTACAATGCTGGGTGGATTGTCCTAAAATGATCATTCTCACTCATAAGCTTATCTACTTGTGTTCCAAATTGTTATAAATGCAATGGCAAATATCGGATTAATAAAAGACAATTTATTAATAACACAATATCGAACACCAGCAAAATGAGAAAACCACAAAATAGGAAAATATCAGCGCTGCGCCGGGTGGATAGGGGTCTGCACACCAGGGTACAAGACGCCCAAATCCACGCCTGTGCAGCTTTCAGTCCACCGTTTTATAGGATTTTCTGCCCTTAGGCAGTCCAGGTGTCCAGGGTGGGCTGAATAGTCCGAATTTCTTTTCGATGGCCTTCCCGGATCTTGTCAAGTCCCATTGTTCCATTCTGGGAAGGTTCTTTCTTATGTCAATTTCACAGGTCAGTCTTATGTTGATTTCAGTTTGCACGTTGTGCCAGGGCGTTGATGAAATCTGCATTGTCGTCAAGAAGGAATTTCTCCTTGTATTGTCGAGGAAGTGATTCTTATCGAGGCTGGCTAGAGTCTTTGTCTAGTCTGATGATTTTTGTTCTGTTTTGCAACTGAAGCCGGCAGGCTGAGGGTAGGAACGGTTTGCTTCCTACTGGATTTTACATTTTATTAACATTGTTCTTATTATACATCGGATTATTATTTCATACACGAATTTTTACCCCAAATTTATCACACAAATCTTCCTTTCATTTCCCTCTCAAAGTCCAATAATGAATTTAGCACCTCTTTTTCTGATTTCAAAGCAGCATATTCAACATCTGCAACTTTTTATGAGAAGAAACTCTTTGATTTCCTTTTGTGTGCAAGATAAATGACTCCTCAGTATTGATTTCTGAACTTTTTGGTTGTAGAGGGTTTCTGATCCTTGATACCCCTGGCTCCAAAACTCTAACGGCTGACCTCAAGTTTCTTCCAATGTCCTTTGCCAGATGCTCCATGTGAGATCCTACTCCCCAGCTGCAGTGTAGAGTATATTTTGCATGGCTGGTCCTCTCTGAACAGGCCCAAGAACTGCTGCACAAGTGATTTCCTGTTTGATCTGCTCAAAGGCCTGTTGTTGCTCAAGGCCCCACTTGAGTTCTTCTGGGCCACTTCATAGAGAGGGCTCACAAGCTGGCTATAACACATAACATGCATTCTCCAGAACCCCAGAAGACCAAGGAAAGACATAGTTGCTATTTTGTTAACCACCTCTGTAAGCACATGGCAGCATCTATCCTGCCATTTTATTCCCAATAACTGGATGTCCCGTGTATGCCTCTTTATCTTTCTTTGTTTTATGGCAAAACCAGCTTTCTTTTTTTCTTTTTCCATTCTCAAACACTTCTTCTGCCTTGTTGTCCCACACAATGATGTCATCAAAATATTGTAAATGTTCAGAGGCATCACTCATTTCTAGTACAGTTTGGATTAGTCCATGACAGATGGTCAGACTGCATTTCCACCCCTGGGACAGTAAGTTCCAGGTGTATTGCACACTTATCCATGTCAAAGCAAACTGTGGCCTGGAGTCTGATGCCAAAGGGGTTGAGAAAAAAACTTTGGCAATTTCAATTGTAGCATACCACTTGGTTGCCTTCAACTCCAGCTCATACTGAAGCTCTAACGTGTCTGGTACAGCAGCACTCTGGTGGCATCACTTCATTCAGGCCGCGATTGTCTACTCTTATTTCCATCCTCCAATGGACTTTTGCACTGGCCAAATGGGAGCATTAAAAGGTGAGTGAGTCTTGTTGATGACTCCTTGGCTATCCAGTTGGTGAATCAGCTCATAGATGGAAGTCAGGCACTCGCTTGGTGCACTGTTCTTGTACCAATTGCTGGTCTTCTGTTGTGGCAGGCAGTGGTGGTCAGAGTGCCGCTACCTTCCTGGAGAAGTGCCTTTAGAAGGACAGCCCGGAGGCACAGGCACGTGCACTGCTGCTGAGTGATTTTGAGCTCTTCAATGAAATCAGCTCTTCAGGGTGATGCTGAAGGAAGAGACGTAGCCTTCGTATGGAGTTCCACAGGACACTTTATTCAGCTTCTTCTTCGGAGGGGTCCAGGGACAAAGAGCCAGAGAGTCAGAGGGAGCAGGGGTTTATATGGAAAAGGCAAGGGGCAGGGAAAAACATCAGGGCAAATCATCTTGAGGGCTCAGGGGTGGAGCAAGGGGGAAGGGCCAGTGGGGTACAATGGACTTACATAGGAACAGCAAAGCACACTGGGAGTAACACTTTTGCTCACCATAACTTAGGAAGCTACCAGCGAGAGTTACTCCCTCAAAGGGAGTGTGGCGTGCTTGAGCCTAAGGGCTGTCCTCTCTCCAGGGGAGTGTGGCTAACTTATAGTCTGGCCTATCAGCCTCCACAGTCTTCAGCTTGCAGCAATCCTACAACAAATAGAACTTCTGAGAAGCCAGGCAGAGTAGATAGCTGCTTGATCTTCTCTGTATTCACAGTAGCTACACCAAAAACCCATCAATAGCCTTTTGGATCCTTGAGGTTCCCTCTCCTGAGGTAGTTGATGCCAAGGATCCTAGGGGCCTCTGGACCAGTAACAATGGGGGGTGCTTTTCCCACTTGTCCCCTGTTATACCCATATTAGCCTGTATTACAGATAACTCCTGGCATCCCCCTATCACTCCAGAGATGCAGATGGGTTCTGCACTCCTGTGCGTTGATGTCATCATGTACTGGTGTGGGATTGCAGTTTTTAATTTTTGTATAATTTTTTGTTAATAAGTTTCTGTAAGATTTCATTCCTACCCCCACACACATCCTGCTTCCCTTGATCACTGTAATCAACTCACATAATAGGCCTGGCCTTCCCCATTGTATGTTTCTTAATAGCCCAGCCCCTGGTTCTTGATGGCTACAGCAGGCCTAGTGGCTCTGCCGAGGCCTCGGGTATCATCCACACTCCTTTTTCCCCTATTTGGAAAAGTCAAGCCCCCCTGTACCTAGGTCACTCTCTTCATTTGTATTCAGTTCCATCCCTGTTGATAAGGGCAAGAGAGACCCAAAAAGGTCTCTCTGGTCTCTCACTGTCGGACACACACTCAAGCCTTGACTACCTGGGCTTCTGCCCTGAATAAACACCTTCTTACCACCGATTGTAAGTTGCTCCTTCTCTGATATAAGCACGCTTCTGCCCGGGTCCGGACCTGCCTAAAACTTCATGATATCACGACAGAGCCCAGCAAGCCGGAGGGCTCTCTGGGAACGGTGATACCTGACGCCCATCCGTGGGGAAAGAGGATTCCGGTGGCCCTCAGCACGGCGAGGCAAACATGTGCTTGGAGAACTGTGATCAGGAGCTGACCAAAGAGCATCTGCTGCAAACCCGCCACCCGGTGGCAATTAAGGATACAGAATTAATTCTGGCTTGTTTTGCACTTTTGGAAAATACACCCCTGGCGAGAAGAGGATAGCCCTCTCAAGTACTCGGAAGGTGTCCTTTCACAGGTGTGGAGCAGCCACAGTGAAAGCTCTTCTCTCTGGACGGTAAGTTAAAAAAAAGAATTTTTATTTTTTAACTTTGTACGGTCCTCGAACTTTGTATGTTCGTGGAACAAAGGGTGCCTTACCCTCATAAATAAGGAAATTGGGAAGCCGTTTGCAAGTGCATCGATTCACAAAAACTGCGTTTCGTTTTGGGAAATCCGTCCTCTTTTTCTTCTCTTTTTTTCTCGGCAAAAATAAGCTTTATGGGGGCTGTTTTTGTCTGCTGTTCTTTATTGCTCTGCAGCGACACCTTGTGGCCGCGGCGGCGTGGCCACCCCCTCCCCCTCGACACGTGTTGGGTGGATTTGTCTGCTGTAGTTTTTCTGGTTTTCGGTGTGTGCAACATTGTAGCGGATTTTAATTTCTAACACCATGGGTGGGGTAAATTCTGCTACAAAAAAGAGTGTGTATTTAAGGATTTCTTCTCAGCTTGCAGAAGTTAATGTTAAGTTTTCTAAAAAGGACTTGAAAAATTTTCTAAAGTTCCTCTTTAACCAATTCCCTGATTTGACTGCAAAAGACTGTGGTAATGTGCATTTCTGGGATTCAGTTTGTAAACTCTTTACCAATATGTCTTGTGCTGGTGAAGTAGAAATTGTTAAATTTGCTGCATGGCCACAGCAGCTCAGAGCAGCTGTGGTTTGGGAAAAAAAAATGAAAAATTAAGAATATCGGCAAAAAAATCGCTATTTCAGGTCCTGACTTCACCCAAACCCGTTCTCCCTTTCCCTAAAGCTGGTATTCTGAGAAAAGCTGACTCAGAACAGTCTCTTTGCACCCATGCTGCAAGAGACCGGCATCTTGCAGTGTGGAAGGGTAGAGACTCTCCCTCCCTCAGCCCCGTTTTTCTCCGAAACAGCCCCCTCTCAAAGGTCAGTGTAGCTCTCTGACCCGAATTGTCCACTCCAGTCATGGCCAGACTGAGCGGGCTCCCTCCCCTGTGTCCCCAGTTCAAAAAAATTGCATTCGTTTTAAAATCTTTAATAAAAGTTCTGGCAAAAGTCGGGACTGGACAAAACCATGTGACTCCGTGTCTCCGGTGCGTGGCCTCCTCAGACCACGTGGTTAATGGCACACGGGCCGGGGCCACATGGTTTGGCTGCGGGAGCCGTGAGCGCCCCCCGGTGTCAGCGCCGCAATATCGCAGCTGCAGAGGCGGCGGGGGGAGTGGGCAGAGTCCCCTGATGAGCCCGGGAACGCGCAGGCGCGGCCTCAAGCCCAAATGGACGGGGTCATATTTTTCCCCCTGTTCCAAAATGGCCGCCGCGGCGGCAGCCGCCGACCAAAACCGCGTGGCAGAAACCCCCGTTCTCCCCCCGCGCTGGCAGCGTATCAGGCAGCAGAGTCCCCCTGCTGAGTTCTCGGAGAGAAACAGATCTCTCTCCCGTGGCAGTGCAGAGACTCAGTCAAAATCGCCACAAAGTTACTTTCCAGCGCCAATTACAAAATTACAAACGTCGCGTGAGCCGGCTCGGGGGACCCCCCCATAGTCAATACAACAGCAATGTGCTTGATTCTAAACCTATTTCTTCCCTTTCTCCTTCCAAGTACCCATCGCGTTCCCAAACTTCGTCCTCGCCTAGTTCCCCCGAGACTTCTCCCCCTCCTACTCCCTCGATTTCCCCACCTCGCCCCGCCCCGAGGACGGAGCCTCGTCGAATGTCACCAAAAGACAAAACTCCTTCCCCCGAGGCTCAGCAGTTCCGCCCCTCCTCCCGTTCCCATGCTGTCCTCCTCCCCCGTTCCCACGCTCTCCCTCCCCCCAAAACCCCCTTCGGCCTCCCTTCCTCTCAGAACTGAAAGCAGTGAATGAGATTCGAACCATTCAGTTTCAAATCATTTATTCACTGCCACCCCGGTCACATATCACCTGGACAGACGGGGAAATCTAACTCCAGAATGGAAACCAATCACAAAAAATGCTATTAAAGATCTTTCTAAATCCTTAAAAGAATGCGGAAAACAAAGTCCTTTTTTTAAAGGCTGCTTGAAAGCCCAATTGGCAAGATCAAAAGTAGTTCCAGCTGACCTTAAGTACCTGATACAATGTCTCAGCGATGAGGCAGAGTTTCAATTGTGGCTGGCTTTATGGAAAGGTATTTTAAATGAAGTACTTCCTAATATATTACAGGATTCAACTACAGCCTTGGATAGTAATGGTAATCCTATCACCCTAAATCATTTATGTGGTGAAGGTGAATGGGAGCAAGCTGAGATGCAAGCTCAGAGCCTCCCACCCTCAATATTAGATCAAATTAAGGAAGCAGCTATTCAAGCATTTTTCTGCATTCAGCCTCACGGTCCTTTACCACCATATGACACAATATATCAAAGACCTAATTAACCATTTGTTGATTTTATAAATAAATTAACTAGGTCTGTAGAAGCTGAAGCCATTAACCCAGAGTTAAAAAACCAAATGGTGTCACAAACAGTTCTTTCACACTGTAATTATAAATGCTGGTCAGCGATTTTAACACTACCTATGATGCCTTGACCAACCCTCCAAGACATGTTAAAAGTCTGTGAGGAAAAGGTACCTTGGATGAGCCTGTCAACAAATCACCAAGAGAAAAGAACAACTGTCAAATTTGTCTCTGTTGCAGACACTGAAAAGTCAAGTAACTCACCCGCCTCCTACTCTACAACCCAAAAAAGGCAACCTTACAAACCTAACTCTAATCAGCCGTGCTTGTTGTGTAAACAACCAGGACACTGGATTCAGTATTGTCCAATGAGAAAAAAATTTGATAAATTTTTAGAAAAGGAGAGAGAACAGAGTGGGAAGGGAGACAAATCCTCAACAGCCTCTCAAAAAATCTAAAACCTGAGCGTGGTCGGATCCAGCGTGACGACCAAAAATGGATGGTAAATGAGGGAGAGGGAAATAAAAATGACAATAAAAATTATGATAATGCCATTCTTCCTTCGTGTAAGCAGGATTTAACTCCAGTTTCCTCTGAAAGCACAGAGCCATAATTTGGTGTTCCGAGAGAGCTGATAAAGCCAGTCCTAACAACCACCTCGCTGTACCAGCCTTTCAGACTGAGCCTGACTGAACCCCTGCTGCTGAAGAACACAGACTGGCAGTTTGCCTCTGTTAGCTCAGACAGAGGAACTTGGTCTGAAATTGACTTAGAGTTCATGATAATTGGAGATTGTAAATATACTCCTAAAGACATTGAAATTGCTCCTGCACAATTTTCATCTAACCCTGAACCCCTAATTGTCTGGTTGCATTGTACAAACCCACCTGTGTTCCTTCCCAAAGGGCAGATAATTGCTCAGTTAATTCCCACCTTTTATCCCCCTACAGGTGAAAACGATAAAACTATAAATGCTGTTGTTGTTATAGGGGAAAACAAGCCTGAAGAAGAATGCCAGTTAACGATGGGTGGGGAAACAGCCTCCATTAAAGCTGTCCTGGACACTGGGGCGGACATCACTATAATTCCTGAGAAGAACTGGCCCTCTAACTGGCCTTTACAAAGCGTAGGTGGACAAGTTCAAGGTATAGGGGGTTTTCAATTAGCAAAACAATCAAAAAATGTTGTGCAAATTCAAGGACCAAAAGGGAAATTGGCAAACCTCCGCCCTTTCTTTTTAAAATATAAAGAACCCTTGCTAGGGAGAGACCTGATAGCTCAGTGGGGGGTCACAATGAACATTCCAGACCCCTCAAAAAATTTTCAGGTAGCAGTCGCTGAGCAGAGTCCCCACCAAAAACTGACTTGGAAAACAGATAAGCCAGTTTGGGTGGAACAATGGTCGCTCATAAAACAAAAATTAGAGGTGCTGAACAATTTAGTAAAAGAGCAATTGGAAAAAGGACACATCGAGGAAACCAATTCCCCATGAAATTCTCCAGGTTTTGTCATTCAAAAATCAGATAAGACCCGATGGAGGCTTTTACAAGACCTCCGCCAAATTAACAATGTGATTGAAGAAATGGGTTCTCTCCAGCCAGGGATGCCCTCCCCTACAATGCTTCCCCAAAATTGGGATCTGGCTGTAATTGACATTAAAGATTGTTTTTTTCAAATCCCCCTACACCCTGACAATGCCCCACGCTTTGTGTTTTCGGTTCCCACCCTAAATCGGGAAGCCCCCAGAGAAAGGTATCACTGGAAAGTTTTACCTCAAGGAATGCTCAATAGTCCAGTGATATGCCAATGGTATGTTTCTTCCTTACTATCCTCTGTTCGTGTAGCAGCAGAAAAAGCTATTATTTTTCATTATACTGATGATATGCTTGTATGTACACCAAATGAAGACTTACTAACCTATGCTCTTGACCTGACAGTCGATGAACTGGTTGCTGCAGGGTTCAAGTTGCAAAAGTCAAAAATTCAAAAGATACCACCTTGGAAGTACCTGGGTTTGGAAATTGGTAAGTGAACAATTAAACCACAGAAATTGGCAATTAAAACAGAAATTAAAACTCTTGCAGATGTCCATCAACTATGTGGAGCCCTGAATTGGGTGAGGCCTTGGCTGGGTCTGACCACAGAAGACCTGGCCCCTCTTTTTGATTTGTTAAAAGGGGGAGAAGAGCTGAGTTCTCTTAGGGTGCTCACCCCGGAGGCAGAAAAGGCACTGGAAAAAGTACAGGTAATCATATCCACCAGGCAGGCGAACAGATGCGATCCTGACCTGCCCTTCCAATTTATTATCCTTGGGAGATTGCCACATTTACATGGGGTGATTTTTCAATGGGACAAGAAAGACACAAACACATCAACAAAGGACCAGGAAAGGAAAGACCCACTCTTAATAATAGAGTGGATCTTCCTAAGCCATCAGAGGTCCAAAAGAATGACATGGCCACAGGATCTAGTAGCTGAGCTGATTCGGAAAGCCAGAATGCAAATCAGAGAATTAGCAGGCTGTGATTTCAAGTGCATCCACATTCCAATCAAATTACAATCAGGCCAAATCACAAAAGTAATGTTAGAAAATCTGCTTCAAAACAGCGAAACTCTGCAATTTGCTCTAGATTCTTACTCAGGGCAAATTTCAATTCATCAACCAGCCCACAAAATTTTTAATTTGGAGGCCCGATTCACACTAAAGCTTAAAAATATTCAAAGCTGGAAACCTTTGAAAGCTTTGACAGTCTTCACTGACGTGTCTGGTCGGTCTCACAAGTCAGTCATGACCTGGAAAGATCAACAGACTCAGCAGTGGGAAGCAGATATTGCTGAAGTAGAAGGATCACCTCAATTAGCTGAGTTGGCCGCTGTCGTCAGGGCCTTCGAAAGGTTCTCCGAACCATTCAATCTGGTCACTGACTCTGCATATGTTGCAGGAGTGGTGTCCAGAGCTGAACATTCAATTCTACAAGAAGTGTCCAATGCTGCACTTTTCCAATTACTCTCAAAACTTATTAAATTGATCTCCCTCAGGGAACATCCATTCTACATTATGCACACAAGATCATACACAGAGCTGCCAGGATTCATTGCAGAGGGAAACAGAAGAGCCGATGCTCTGGCTGCCCCTGTGGAGATGGCCCCACTGCCAAATGTGTTTCAGCAGGCTAAGATCAGTCATGAGCTTTTCCACCAAAATGCTCCAGGCCTAGTTCGCAGATTTAATATCACACATGAACAGGCAAAAGCAATTGTAGCCACCTGTCCCTCTTGTCACCAGCATGCATTACCCACCATAAATGTGGGGACAAACCCCAGAGGCCTTCATAGCTGTGAATTGTGGCAGACAGACATCACACACATCCCGCAGTTCGGGAAACAAAAGTGTGTACATGTCTCTGTAGATACCTTTTCCAGTGCTGTTTATGCCTCTGCCCATGCAGGGGAAAAATCCTGGGATGCTATAACACATCTAGTCCAGGCTTTCTCCTTCATGGGCATTCCGAAATCCTTAAAAACAGATAACGGGCCTGCGTACATTTCCAAGGAGTTCTGTAACTTCCTACAGCAATGGGGAGTGGAACATAAAACTGGCATCCCCCACTCCCCTACAGGTCAAGCCATAGTGGAGAGGACCCACAGAGATCTAAAAAGGGTCCTCAGTCAGCAACAGAGAGTTTTAAAAATTGAACCTCCCTCAATTAGACTAGCAAAGGCTTTATTCATGATGAACTTTTTAAATTGCTCTTTTGAAGCGCCGAACCCACCCATTGTTCGGCACTTCGGAAAAAGCAAACAGTTGACTCTAGAGGAAAAGCCACCAGTCCTCATCAAAGACCCAGAGTCTGGAAGGACAGAGGGTCCTCATGATCTGGTAACCTGGGGACAAGGGTACTCCTGCGTCTCCACCCCCTCTGGACTAAGGTGGATCCCTGCAAAATGGGTGAGACCTTACATTCCTACGGTCTCCAGACCGAAAGAGTCACAAGTCTCTGTTGCTTCCTGGTGCAGGAAGAAAAAGCAAAAGAATTCATGGGAAGAAGACGCTCTCTTACTGCTTTTCCCTGATTGATTTGTAAATGTTTGTTATCTTAAGTTCCTTTTGACAGCCCCGGACCTAACCGTGTCCCAGATGGAAGTCTCTCTGGTTGCCAGATTCCTACAGCTGTTCCTGCTTGCCAGTCTCCAAATGTTGACCGATGGAGAAGTTACCCTGCAGCCGGCAGTAAATATGTCATCTGGTGCTAAAAACATCTGTGAAAACGTTCTGTCTGCTGCTGATGAGATGAGAAAAGAATCTGAAGACTGGCTGAGCACAATGCTTAAGGACTGAGGACTCCTGGGTTGGGCAGAGTTTTGGGTCAAAGCTGGGGATTTAATTTTGTGTGTTGTCATTTTAATTTTTATTTCTTGTTGTTGCTTTAGATGCATGGTTAAAATATCAGATTATGAAGCCATTCTTACAGCCCTTTCTATAGCTAAGGAGCAAAACCCTCCACCTGCAAATCCTGATGATGAAGAAAAGCCAAAAGAATTTTTCTCAATAGAAGTGGACAAAGATGAAGTCCTGCCTCCAAAAAAATACTGGCCCCTCCCCTCTCAAGTGGAAGAATGGTCTACTGACCAGGAAGGATACGCAGACTTGAATTTCGAATCTGCAGACACACCTCCTCGAATGCGAGAGACGCGTTTTTAAAGAAAAAGAAAAAAGGAGATGTAATGGTGTGGAATTGCGGGTTTTAATTTTTGTATAATTTTTTGTTAATAAGTTTCTGTAAGATTTCATTCCTACCCCCACACACATCCTGCTTCCCTTGATCACTGTAATCAACTCACATAATAGGCCTGGCCTTCCCCATTGTATGTTTCTTAATAGCCCAGGCCTAGGCCATTGTATGACTTTGTATCTTATCTGTGAACACACCCCTGGTTCTTGATGGCTATAGCAGGCCTGGTGGCTCTGCCGAGGCCTCGGGTATCATCCACACCCCTTTTTCCCCTATTTGGCAAAGTCAAGACCCCTGTACCTAAATCACTCCCCCTTCATTTCCATCTCTAACACCCCTGTTGATAAGGGCAGGAGAGACCCAAAAATCGCTTTCTGGTCTCCTCTTTCGGACACACACTCAAGCTTTAAGCACCTGGGCTTTTGCCCTGAATAAATACCTTCTTACCACCGATTGTAAGTTGCTCCTTCTCTGATATAAGCACGCTTCTGCCTGGGTCCGGACCTGCCTAAAACTTCATGATATCACGACAGAGCCCAGCAAGCTGGAGAGCTCTCTGGGAACAGTGATATCATCAGTGTACACTGTGCACTGGTATCTACTAAAGCTTTATACTTCTGTAGATCTGTTGTGACAGGCCATCGAATCTACACAGTCGAATGTGTCCGGTCATCCCTTTTCTCCTGAACGATGGCAAGGACCCTCTATTCCTGTTCCTGATCAGAGTATTCACTGTCTGAGCTTTGAGATACCAGATCAGACATCCTCTCCCCAGGGTCAAAGGAGGTGATTTCGATTCTTTTATGTCTGGGAGATTGCTGATTGCCTTCTTGTCTCTCTGTGGCAACTGCACTGACAGACTTCCATTATGACCAGACACTGAGATGGGGTAACTATGGTTCTTGTTAGTAGATCCCTTGGAGTGAATTAGAGTGTAATGACACTGAATGACTGGTGTTTATATATATGTTTGGCAGATTTATTTCAGAGCAATTTGGTTGCAATGGAAAGGAGGGATGCAGTTGTTTTGGTTATCTATATATAAGTATAAAGATATCACATAATAAAATATATAAAGAAAAGAAAGAAAGGACAGGCGTAGATAGTGGAGAGCAAAGATTTCACCACCCATGGATCCAGCAACAAGACTTGATTGTTGCAATTAAGACATCTGTCAGTCAAAGTGATGGTGACTGTCTTGATCTGTTGGGGGTAGGGGAAACTCATGAAGCAGAGTTCAACAGATTAATATATGTTCAGGTTTAGGTGGGAATGTCCAGGTACCTCCCCTGGTGGAGGGAGTTTTAACACTGGGGATCATTAGCAGTCCTGTGGTGGAAAACCCCAGAAACTAGTCTGGGGGCACTTCAGTGATTGTTGGTGGTCACAGATGCTGTTCCCATGCCTTTGGATGATATGTGTACAAGCAGTTGCTTCCTTTCCCACAGGTTGCCATAGTAGGAATTTTTGTCTGGATGCATTAACCAGAATGTGCTAATGATACCAAAATCAGCCAGATAGAAACTTTCTAACACAGTTTTGAGTACTAGAAAGCAGAAATTCTATATTACAGTGCACTGGGCTCTTGAAGAATATCTCCTCTAATCGAGCACACTGAGTGTTGAATAAACAGAGTTTTTATTATACATGCTGATTATATATTCATTAGTTACCTCTGCTTACTTGATGTGTATGTATTAGTTTATTTTACATAATCACACCCCTTAATGGAAGTCCTCATATGGACTTTTGGGGTCTTCTTCGGTGGTCTTCAGCACCCGGTGTCCCAATATTTTTGCTGGCTGTTCCTTGACCCCATCTTTTGAGTAGGCCCAATGTTGTTTTGCATGACTTCTGCTTTGTTAGCCTAATCTAGGTACACAGGGCTGAGCTAGCATCCCACTTGCATGAGTTATATCCTCTATCTACTTCTCCAAGGCTACTTTGTTCCATTTATTTAGTAAGAGTAAAAATGTTCTGTTCTACTGTCCTTATCATTAACCAGATCTTGCCTCCACCAGGCCTGGAATTATTGCCTTCCTGTTGCAAATCCCTCCCTTCTGTGCTAATATCAAGTTTCTGCTCTTGTGGCTTACGGCAAGTTCCTTCTGTGGCCTTGACAGTGTTATAGACAGGTGACTCTGCTCTTTAACTCCTAACACCTTCTTGGGTGACCCCTCCTTGACAGCTCTCTTCTCTCTCGGTTCACTGACATGGGCTTCCAGCTGAAAGATGGGTCCACCATCCCACTTCCTCATGTCCTCCCCTTGGTCTCACAGAAAGAACCAGAGTGGACCATGCAGCCTGTGCTTAGGGCTTCCTTTCCCTCTGGGCAGAGCAGAAAGGAACTGATTTCTTGGACCACCCCTTACACTCAAAAACTGGCCCATAGAGATGAGGAGGTTCCGAGATTGTCTTCAAAGTTTTGGAGCCAGGAAAACACTCTCTGTTGGGTGATTGAAGAGACAGGGTCTCCATGGTTTGCATCAATGAAGCCGATTTTATTGAATACACTGCTGGTTTATATATCTTTCAAGCATGAGCTAAAAATAACTACTTGCTGAAGCAATAACAACCATAACAACCATATCTATGTTTCTTAGTAACATTGCTTAACTATGGGCAAGCACAGACTTGCATAGGCCTGTACCGTCTTGCATACCAAGCACACCCTTATCTCTTCCTCCTTCAGGGTCTTGCCTTGACTTGCCAGGTCTTGTGGCCCACTAAATCTAGCACATCTACTTCTGTAATGAGTTCAGAAGTACTTTGAGTCCTGCTTTCTAGCTGTATTCCCACAACTCTCTACAGTTGGTGTATTCATTTCCTGGTAATACAATGCTGCCAAGCTGTTGGAATATGATGAAGGGGTATGTTGAATCACCTTCCTCCACATGGCTTGTGTGCAAAGGACATCCTCTGGATCTTTAGGCACATTATCACTTTTAAGATCACTATAGATGACTTCTAGCACTGCTAATTCTCTCAGGTACTGAATACCTTTGTCTGTAGTGCTCCACTTCCCTAGGGAGTTCACAAGATCTTCCTTAAATGGATAACTTGCCCTCACACTGTACCGATGTATCTGAATAAGTTAGGCCATTCTGTGTACCAGCCAAAATGATTGTAGATAGCAAGCCATCTGCAGTCTTGTTTTCAGAGCTCTCAGAAATTCATCAAGACTACTGAGACAACAACAGGACTAAAAATAAGAACAAAGAGCCTGAGAAACTGTCTACAAAAAATGCCAAACCTAGATAGAGGACACACAACGTGATGATGGATGCTTGACCAATTAGGTGTCCTGAAGGATGTGTGCCTGCCTTGTGAACAAGGGGCTTAGCCAATCGAGAGATACCTGTACGCGTGGACAGTAGTCCTAGAATCTATAACTGGACCTGAATGTAAACAATAAAGTGGCTTCTGCTGAAATCATATTGATTCTGTTATTCAGTTGCCCATTTCCCCCTGCATCACACTTAAGAGGAGCTCTCCTCAGAGGCTGAAAGTTGCTCCTTTTTGTCACTATTCATGACACACAAAGGATGAAGCAGGCAGCAGAAAGTCATGCAAGGAAAGCTCTGTCTTTATTTTCTGACCCCATCTTATATACATTTTGGTCTGAGGGCCAATGATTGGCTATACAGGTTTCCACCCCTCTGACCTCATTGGTGAACATCACTATCAATCATATTTCTCCTCCCAGAGAAGAAATATGTAAACACACAGATAAATTTTAAAAATATACATAGTTTACATCAAGCTGCATGAGAATCTTCACTGCAAAGATTCAAAGACTCAAAAGCAAGAAAATTCAGGGTGACACCTTCTTTTTCAATTTCCTGATCTCTAGCAAGGGGTCCCAGCTGTTGGACTTCCTGACCTTCTAACTTCTGACTGTTGTAGTGATGTAATCCCCACACCCCCAGCAGGTGCTTCCAAATAGGGTGTCCTGGGTTGTAGTGTAGGATGTACACAAAGTATTTATTCTATCACCATCTTCATGAACTGTTGAAACCAAGTGGGGCAGTGCTCTAGTGTAGGACTGTCTTCTGCTAATGGCCCATCAACGTCTTGCCCATGACTCACAGATAACTCCCTCCAGGAGTTGTCTCTGTTTAATGGGCCGTCAAGGACCCACTTCACAACTCCTCATCCCATTGTGAGATGCTCTGCCCAGGGGGAGGAGGCAAGCATTCTCACCTGGATATAATCTGGGATTTGGGACAGTACAAGCAGCCCTTACCCACTGGATTCCCAGAGGACCAGAGCTACCAGACCTTTCCACAGGATCACTGCTTCAGGAAGACCACCTCATTTGGACTGCTTCCACCATCCTGCTCAGGTTGTATTCTGACTCTGTCAGTGGTCCTTTGTGTTATTGCATTTATTTTATTTTATTTTTACCTTTTTACCTTTTTTTTTTTCTTATTAAATTATATTTCTGGCTTGGAGCCTCTCACTCGTTTTGCTTTCAAACCACAACATAGGGAAAGAGTTTCAGTTTGCCTCTGACATATCAGGAAGTTTACCTAGATTCTTCCATACCCTTCTGACAAGGATTGGCTCAAGGCCAAGACAGAAGGATCTATTGGATCTTGTCACTGTTCTTCAATCCCTGTATCTCTATTAGCTCTCAGCCAGGTTATCCCTCGTAAAACGTTTAGTACTTAAGAAAGAGCACAAAAAGAAAGGAAAGGCTTTTCAAGATGTCTTAGCAAGGTGTCTGAGGTTTTCTCAGACACCTGTGCACGCTTTATTATTTGTTTTCTGCAACGTTTTGTAACTTTGTTATTTTTTTCATTATTAAACCCTCTGATTTAAAAAACAACTTCGAGGAGCAGTCACGCCAATTATTATAGCCATTTTTCTGCAAGGCTGGACCCTCAGAGTGTGGAGTTAAACCCACATGTGGTGCCTGAACAGCATCCTCTCACATTGAGTGGACTTGTTCAGGATTTTTTTTTTTTTTTTTTTGCTGACTGAGCCCTCAGGTCAGCTAGGCCATATTTTTCCTTGGTTTGCATTTTTTAAAAT
Organism: Zosterops lateralis; assembly: GCF_965231275.1. NCBI lineage: Eukaryota > Metazoa > Chordata > Aves > Passeriformes > Zosteropidae > Zosterops > Zosterops lateralis. The sequence goes on from NC_139801.1 coordinate 8,986,996, forward strand.
TGGGCCCGTATCAAGTTTTTTGGTCATGAAAAAAACTCATTTTGGAGCTGAGAGCCAATAGAGGGGGTTCTCAGTTCAAGCTCCTGTGTCCGGTGGAAAGGAGCCTTAGCCGGAGCACTGATCCTGCAATGCAGAGAAAAAAAAATGTCCCAGAAGACTGACAGAGCCTAGTCCGACAGCTAAGGACTGCCACGTGGCAAGGAGAGGATCGGGGAAACCAAGGGAGCTGGGAGAAACCACAGAAAGCATTTCTGGTGAGTGACCCCAGCAGTTAGAAGAAAACGAGACTAATTTTTGTTTTAATCACTTTAATTTAAGAAAAAATACTTTGAAATACTTTAAAAAATGAGTCTATAAAAGAAAAACAAACCCGAACACAGAAACGGGACTTTAACGAGCTGAAATAAAGTAAAAGAAGTGCAGTCTGGAGAAAAAGATATGCATCGTAACATCAGAAAGAAATGAGCCAGAGAGATGGGTGGTAACATACCTCGAGAACCAAGCTAATTAAAAAGTAAAAAAAACGCAGCTGCAAGCAAGCAGAAGTAAAAGAAAAAAGCATGCTTTGATTTTGTAATCCCGAAAACCAGCCTGTTCCTAACCCTGACCCTGAGGGGCAGAGTGAGACCGATTCCGGACGGCTTCACCCTGCCCCTCCCGCACAGAAAAGAAATGAACGCCGGCCACGTGAGTAACTTTTCAGTTTCCTATATCCATTTATCCTTCTGTTTCTGTCATTCTCCTTCTATCAATAATGGTAAAAAAGAAAAGCAAATCCAAAAATGTGCCACGCAGAAGTTTGAAAAACACACCAAAAAAACCCCCTTTGCAAGCCATGTGGAGAATCCATATTGCTTCACCTTCGTGGGAGGTTACCTCTGCCTGCAAGGCATGCCCACTCCAACTTGTCATAGCCCTCGTGACCACCCTTAGCACAGGAGGGGTGTTGGGGTTTTAACAGTTAATAATGCTTATAGAAAGATATGAAGGACACAGTGACCTTGGAACTGCTGGCTAAGCAGAAGTTAGGCAAGAATAAGTAGAAGTTGAGAAAAACAGGATATGGAGGCAGTCTCTAAAACCGCAAACAGGAACTTTGCTATGCAAGTGCCAACCAATCAATGGCAGAGCTTTGTGCATGCTTGCCTCGTGCAATACGCTTAGGGCCAATAGGGAAATGCGTGATCGCATGTACGGAAGCATAAACTGTATAAGAATCCGCATGAACAGAACAATAAAGAAGCATTAGCCTACTCATCATATTGATGTGTCTTGCTTCTTCACCTTCAGCCGCATCATCTGGTGACCCCGACGTGATCCCGACACAAGGATAGGAGTCGGGACCAGGCGGACGAGAGAGAAGGTGGACCATCCCGGCTGCCCGGCGGAGGCAGGAGAACCGTAAGAAAAGGAATTACTGTGGCCACGGCTGACCGGTGAGTCAGGCAGACTGAGGTCTGGATCGGGATGGGGAATGCTGCTATGACAGCGTTGGAAAAAGCGACCGTAGACGGTCTGCTAAAGGTCGCTACGACGACTGGGCGAAAGATTGATCGAAGCGATTTAGTGGACTTGTTATTTTGGTGTCGGCGCCGGGGACTATTGGACACCACCGGGCAAACATTTGACTTGGCGGCTTGGCAGAGAGTAGGAAGAGAACTGTGGGAGAGTGTACAGGTAGGGGCCAAAGGTAGTAAGCAGTTGGCAAAGACGTACAGAGAGGTTCGGCTAGTTATTGAGCAAGTGCATGCTGATGCTGAAGTAGCAAAGGCGCTGCAATCGGCTATCGCGGAAGGGCCAGAAGATAGTTTAAGCCCAGAGGATGAGGAGACGTTAGCTGATGCGGAACGTAAGGAAGAGCAAGAAAAGGGATACCTTGACGAATGGGGGGACTTTGCGACTCTGATGCCTCCTATGGCGGCCCCTGCAGGATTTAAGGGCGCTTTTGATGACATCATACCACCCTGGATTCCAGAGCCCCCAAAAGACCCCCCAGAGGCGAAAGGGCAACAGCCCAGTGCGCCTCCGATACCCATGGACATTGATCCAGCTACAGTACTGTTGCCCAAGGAATCCCCAGAATCCCCAGAGTTAGGGCGTTTGTTAGAAGCTCAAAAGAATGTAATGGAAAAGATACTTTTGGAGATGAAAAGGATTGATGGAGGGGCATCAAAGCCTACTAGAGCGCTCGCATACCAACGCGCCGCTCAGGCTCTAAAAGAGGGTTTGGAGAATATTGAGAAACAGCTCGATGGCCAGGATGCGAGTGGTTCCCATCCTGAACAACCACCAGACAAGCCAAAAACACTTACTAAGGCGCAAAGGTTGAATTTGATTGATTACGCAGCATCAGGAGAAATGGGAGTAGAAGAAGTGAATGACCATCTCCGGGAGACTTATGGGCCAGGGCAAGGGCTGACACAAGCGGAGCGGAAAAGGATCGAGGAGATGCGGCAGCAACTGCGAGCAGTAGGAAGGGATCCGGATGTTAGGGATCGTCATTATACTGAATCTACCCCTCGGAAGTCTGGGGGTGCAGCTGCAATGGACCCTCCTCGTGACCCTACCTTTGACATCACTAAAAGATGGAGAGGAGTGGTAACAAATGCTGAAATCACTGGGGACTTTTCCTTTACGCCGTTGTTGGCTGCTCCAGTGGTTGCCACCCCTAATGGGCCAGAATGGAGACCTATTGACTGGAACGCTGTTAATAAATTGCAGAATTCGGTTCTTGCATATGGTGTTAACAATGCGTTGGTTAAGCGCCAAGCTCAGGCCCTTTGCAAATATGCGGAAATGGCGCCAACTGATACCCGCCTGTTGATGGAGTTGATTTTGGGGCCCACAACCTTTACCTTATTCCTAACTAAGTGGCAGGAGCGTTTAGAGGATAAGCAGTTGGAGAACATCCAGTTACCTGAAGGGGATCCCCTCCATTTGGCCACCCTTGAGCAACTAATGGAAACCGGGACATACAGGGACCCACAAAGGCAGGCGGCTCTTCATCCGCGAGTCTTAGCGCAGTCCAAGGCTGCCGCCTTGGAAGCCTTTATGGTCCTGCCTCAGCTGGGAAAGGTTAACCCCCCCTATTTGAAGATAACGCAGGGCGACAGAGAATCGTTCCTAAGTTTTCTTGATAAGGTCAAAGAAGCCGTGGAAGCAGCCCCAAATGTGCCAGAAGACATGAAAGACATTATGATAAGGGAAATTGCCACACAGAATGCCAATGCGGCTTGCAAAAGGCTGCTGGCTACACTCACCCCTGGAGCGACACTAGTGCAAATGGTGGAAGCCTGCGCCCATGCACCATGGGAAGAGGAGAAAGAGAAGGCAAAAATTCATGCCACAGCCTTAGCGGTCGTGCTGAAACAGAACATTCAAGGCAAAGGAGATCGAGGCCCAGCCCATGCTAACTGCTATGTCTGTGGCAAACTCGGCCACTTTAGAAAGCATTGTCCCGAAAGATTGAAAAAGGCTGCAGCGAAGCCAGCAGGGCCGTTTGACGATACCTGTAAACGTTGTGATAAGTTTGGGCATAAAGCTCAGGAATGCCGCTCTCGTTTTCAGAAGGATGGGACGCCATTGAACCAGCAGGGAAACATCAGCAGCCGCGGACTGAGCCCGGCCAACAAATACTCGGGCCGTTCAAACCTCCGCAGCATGGCTGCCTCCACGAGCTGCATGCCGCAACCCGAGGAAGCGCAGGAGTCAATCTGGCCTTGGCAGACACAGTAACACTGAAGGATGAGAATGTGCATGTGATCGATTCCACTACTTCAGGACCACTTGGCAATGGCTTGGCAGCCCTACTCATTGGCTGGTCTTCAACAAGCCGGCAAGGTATTTTTGTCTTACCTGGACTAATTGATGCAGACTTCAAAGGAGTCATCAAAATCATGGTTAAGGTTTTCGTGCCCCCCCTTACTATCCCAAAGGGAAGCCGTATAGCTCAATTAATCCCATTTTTGCTGCAAGTTCCACCAGCCTTGGAAGTTAAAAGAGGAATCGGAGGTTTCAGCAGCACCGATGTGAGCCCAGCCAGACCTCTTTGTCTATTTACTATGATGCTTACAGCGGAACGGCCTCAACGAACAGTGCAAGTGATTAATCCAGGATTCGAGACACCAAGGGAACTGCTTCTGGCAGACGGCTCGAGACCAAGGGTGATGTTGGACACGGGGTCGGATGTGACCATTTTCCCCATGATGGCGTGGCCAAAGTTGTGGCCGTTAACAGCCATTAAGACCCCCATCACAGGTATTGGAGGGGATGCTACTACGTGTCAGAGCGCGCATTGGTGCATTGTCAAAGATACCGGAGAAAACAGAGAAGCTAGGATAAAACCCTATGTCATGCACACGACTCTTTGGATTCTGGGACGAGACGCCATGGCACAATGGGGCCTGACGTTACAAGCTATGCCTTTTTGACGGCAGCCGCTGGGAAGCAGGGCCTACCCGCAATGAAGCTGCAGTGGAAAACTGATGATCCGGTTTGGGTTGCCCAGTGGCCGCTTACCAAAGACAAATTAGAGCCCCTGCAAGCGCTGGTTGAAGAACAAGCCCGGCTGGGCCACATCAGGCCATCCGTCAGCCAATGGAACACCCCAGTTTTTGTTATCAAAAAGAAATCCGGAAAGTGGCGATTTTTACACGACTTACGTGTGGTAAATGTGGTGATGAAACCCATGGGAGCACTTCAGCCTGGTCTGCCGTCTCCATCAGCACTGCCAAGAGACTGGTTTCTTCTGATCATTGATTTGAAAGACTGTTTCTTTTCCATTCCGCTACACCTGGAAGACATGGAAGGATTCACCTTTTCTGTCCCTTAAGTTAATAATAGTGCACCGGCCACCAGATATGAGTGGATGGTATTGCCCCAAGGAATGTGCAACAGCCCTATGATGTGTCAGTACTATGTAGACCAAGCTTTATGACCTTGGAAGATGAAACACCCAGAGGCCTTGGTATATCATTACATGGATGACATACTGATTGCTACCAAAGAACCGCTATCCGTTGAGGCGGAACAAGACCTAGAGCATCAGTTGTTGCTGAATGGATTGACTATAGCCCCTGAGAAGGTACAGCGCACATCACCATGGACATATCTAGGAATGACTGTAACCGAGACTCGCATTCAACCCAGTACGTTACAGCTGCACACGGAAATTCGCACAGTCAACGATGTCCAGAAGCTTGTGGGCGACTTACAATGGCTCCGTACGTGGAGCGGACTAACAAATCAAGATCTGGAACCCTTGGTGGACTTGCTGCAAGATTCCACTGATCCTGCACAGCCTCGCACCTTGACAAAACAAGCCAGAGCAGCCTTACGAGACATAGAGGAAAAACTGGCCAACCAGCAGTGTTATCGCTATGATCCGCAGGAGGAAATAGCGATAGCGGTCTACGGGCCGCGGACCCATTGGTCGGCAGTAATTATACAAACCATTGGGAAGCTGACCCATGTGCTGGAATGGGTGTTTCCCCCCATTCGACCCTACTCGTCAATAGAATCATTACCTGAATATATTGGAAGGCTGCTGTTGAAAGCTAGAGTGCGAGTGCGGTTGGTGTTTGGAAAAGACCCCCCAACAATGGATGTTCCTTGGAAGACCACGGAGTTGCTAGGCCTTTGGATGCAAGAATCACTTGTGTTCGCCTTGGCTACCGCCGGCATGCAGCTTTCTGTGCACTACCCGTCACATCCTTTATTCAAGACGAGCCTGATTGTTGTTGAGCGCCCTAAGGTGGTGGATCAGCCTCTAGTTGAAGGACTCACGATATTTACAGACATCAGTGGACGTACAGGCAAATATGGATGTGCCTGGTTAGAAAATGGTCACTGGGAGACTATAATACGGCAGCAAAGTAATGCCTCAGTTCAAGTGCTGGAGTTGCAAGCGGTTGTCCTTGCCATGACAACGTTCGACTCCAATCCTGTAAACTTAGTTACAGATTCTAGTTATGCAGCCGGTCTGATGAATCGATTGGACCAAGCTATCATAGGACATGTAGGCAACATGGCCATAAAAAGCTTGCTAATTAAGATACTAGCCCTTCTGGAGCACAGACAACACCCCCTTTGGTGCACGCACATTAAGAGCCATACCACTTTGCTGGGCATTTTAACAAAAGGCAATGCCGTAATAGACCAGGCAGTTTCAGCCTTTTCTCACATGACCGGTGCTGGGACAACTACAGATACCGCAGTTTCTTCTCATAAGTTTTTCCATCAATCTGCCCGTGCATTACAAAGAGAATTTGGCCTTTCTCGGGCCGAGGCCCAGGCAGTTGTTGCTGCCTGCCCTGACTGTGCTCGGATCAGCCCGATACAAGCCTCCGGCACTATTCCTCATGGCCTGAAACCTCGGGGCGTATGGCAGTGTGATACAACTGAGCTCCCCTCTTTTGGCCGGCTACGCCACCTACATGTTTCGGTGGACACATGCAGTCGAGCGGTTTGGGCCACACCTGCAACCTCTACTGCATTTGCTGCTGTTAAGCAACATTGGCTTGCCGCATTTGCGGCATTGGGAGTGCCGGCTGTCATTAAAACAGATAACGGCCCAGCCTATGCTAGTCAGGCCTGTAAACGGTTTATGACTGCATGGGGCATTCAACACAAAACTGGCATTCCCTATAATAGCACTGGGCAAGCGATAATCGAGCGCCGTCATCAGGACATTAAGTGTCTTGCCACTGTTTTGAAAAAGGAGGGGGAGCTATCCCCCTATAACGCTGTAATGAAGGCATGCTATGTTTTAAATTGGAAGAATCCCGTTGGGGAAGGAGACGACGCACCAATACAAAATCATTTTGAGGTTAACCCTAAGGACCTGACTCAGTGGGAGGTATTAGTGGACACCTGGGATCCACACTGAGGGGCATGGGCAGGGCAATGTAGTAAACTGCTTACCTGGGGGAGAGGGTATGCTTGTGTCGTTACAGGAGACTCCCGCCCGCGGTGGTTGCCAGCAAAGTGGGTGCGGCCCTGGCTGCCAGTGACGAAGCCCAGCGGAAACACCGACAGCAACTCCGAGCACGCCGAAGATTAGGCCCGTTGTGTCGAACCCTTGAGACCCTGCTTGACCTACCGTGAAACACCTTGAACTGTGACTCCCACCACACAATTGACGTAACTCGTGTCATTCGCATTTGGGAGCAACAGAAGAGCAGACGAAGACAGGCTGTAACTCAGTTGTGCTGTGGCTGTGCTGGACACTTGTGTGATACAGTGGTCATTGAATGTGGGGGCTGTAGGAGAATAGTGCAGGGACGCAGCATTGCCAATTTGTATGGCTGTATTGAGTGTAGTCGTGCCCTAACTGCGAGGAACGTGTTTGTAGCGCTGCGGGAGTGGGTTTCCCTTCCTGACGCCACTGATGACCAGCTGTTGGAGCTTTTTGAAAATAGGGAAGAAAGGGCTTTAGCAGAGTGCACTTATCGCTTAGCTTGGCTTTGCAGTAATATAAAATTGTTTAAGGAAACTAAGGTTATAGGTACGCAGTATATGAAACAGTGCTGACACCATGATAGGCAAGGCGGCATTTATTGATAAAACTAAGAGCGGTTTGATCTTGCTTTTGCTAATAGGAATAAGTACTACGGTGGTTGCCTACACAGAGCTGTCGAAAATAGATGACAGACAGAACATGTGGGTCACCTGGGCCAACAAAACCGGCCAGGAGAGCTTTTGTCTATCATTAGCTACCCCTTCTGATCCCTTTCGAACTTGTCTGATAGGGGTGCCCATAGTTAACCACACAAGCTTATACTATGACGCTAATATTAAGCCAAAGAATGTGTCCTCATTACAAGAATTAAGACTGTTGGGCTCTGCTGCTACCAACGATTCTTGCTTTAAATTTTATGGTAACGGCAGTGACCTTTCTCCAGTGCGATATTACAATATGTCTTTTTATTGTAATCAAATGGCACATGTTTATGCCCCCCGTAACTTTTCGGTCGCACTCCCGGAAGGGATATTTCTGATTTGTGGCGACAGAGCCTGGCAGGGCATCCCGGCAAATGCTAGTGGGGGACCCTGTTACTTGGGCAAAATCACAATGTTTGCCCCCAATATCACCGCAGTTATCATGGCGAATCATACTTGAAGCCGCCAGAGGCGGGCCGTGTCACAACTAGGCCCCGACTGCAAGGACAACATTGAACTGTGGGATTCCCCCGAGGTAATCCTCTCTAGTATCTTTGCCCCTGGAGTGGCCACTTCCCAAGCGTTGACACAATTGCGACGCCTAGCCTGCTGGACAGGTAAACAGATTAATATTGCCTCCAACATTCTTGCCGACTTAACAATCGATGTTGAAGGAATCAGACACGCAGTTCTTCAGAACCGCTCTGCAATTGATTTCTTATTATTGGCACAGGGCCACGGTTGTGAGGAGTTTGAAGGGATGTGTTGTATGAATTTATCAGATCATTCTAATTCTATTCACCGTCAGCTTGCTCAATTGAGGGATAACATGCATAAATTGCAAGTGACCTCGGACCCTTTTACAAATTGGCTGGCCTCTTTTGGTTTCTCTCTTTGGCTTATGTCACTAGCAAAGGGAGCATTTTTGATACTTGTGATTGTTCTCGCCATTTTGTTATTCAGGCCTTGTATTTTACAATGTTTTATGGGTTGCGTACAAGCAATGACCCAGGCCTTATTTGAAAAAGGAGGGGGAGGTGTTGGGGTTTTAACAGTTAATAATGCTTATAGAAAGATGTGAAGAACACAGTGACCTTGGAACTGCTGGCTAAGCAGAGGTTAGGCAAGAATAAGTAGAAGTTGAGAAAAACAGGATATGGAGGCAGTCTCTAAAACCGCAAACAGGAACTTTGCTATGCAAGTGTCAACCAATCAATGGCAGAGCTTTGTGCATGCTTGCCTCGTGCAATACGCTTAGGGCCAATAGGGAAATGCATGATCGCATGTATGGAAGCATAAACTGTATAAGAATCCGCACGAACAGAACAATAAAGAAGCATTAGCCTACTCATCATATTGATGTGTCTTGCTTCTTCACCTTCGGCCGCGTCAGAGGGGCACATCCCCAGCTCAGGTGACTGTGAGCTGACAGACTGCGGCCTCTTCCTGCCCAGCAGAGAGGGGGAGGAGGTAGCAGGGCAGAGTGGTCTCGGCTCAGGTAACCGCAGAAACAAGGACTGGTGTCTCAGACACTGTGCCCTTCTCCCTTCACCCTGCCCAGCAGAGCAGGGGGAGAAGCAAGGCCGAGAAGTGGAACCGAGAGGACCTGAACTGATCCAAGCCAACAGCAGCTGAGTCCCAGCAAGAAGCAGACACCAATTCCAAGCAAGAGACCCTAAATGAAACAATAAAACAAAAAATCAGCATCACCCAGGCATAGTCCAGGCAGTGTTTCAGAAGAAGCAATGCATTCAAGCACTTCACTGCCAGCAGCATGTTCTGTGCGAGAAGAAGGCAACAATTTGCCTCCGGGACAATCAAAGCGACTCTAGGAGAGGGAAAGTGTGACCATTAGAAGAGATGAAGAATGAAGCTACAGAGCACCGGGATGAAGGGCACAGTGTGCCAACTGTAAAATGAGCGTGGCTGCTGTTAAAAATGAGCGGGAGATAATATTTTTCTCCTTAAAATGCCTTTATTGATCAGCTCTTAAAGGGATAGCTCGAGGGATGGTCAGCTCTTCCTGGTTCACCTTGACGAGGAGGGTCTGTTCGGCTTTGCAGTCTTAGATCACTGCAGAGCCAGGAGCCCTGCCCTCGCAGGTATGCTTGGAGCTCACTTTTGCCGGGCCGATCTGGGGGTATCCTCCTCCTCGGGCACCTTTTAAGTTACAGCGAGATACAAAAACCTCTTTATTAACACTTTAGGGCATAGCCAGTTCAGTACTGTCTTTTGTGGGTCCAGATTTTACGTTGGTTTGTTTTGGCAGGGGACTTTTGGTGCTGAATATGTCCCAGTTTATGGCGAGGCTTTACTAATTTCCATGCCAGCTGGAAATGCCAATGGAACGCATGCGGCTCTTGAGTGCACATGGCACTGGCAGTCGGTTCGCAGCAGCGGCTGGGGCAGACCTGCTCTGCCAGGGGGTGTGGGGCCGGCTTGGCGTCTGCTTTGTGGTGGCTGTGGGGGCACGGGGCCGGGCCGGCTCCGCGGTGGTGGAGAGGAGGCGGGGCCGCCGGCAGCAGCAGTGGCATCTGCCTCGTGACAGCTGTGGTGACGTGGGGCTGGGCCGGCTCCATGGCGGTGGTGGTGGTATCGGTGGTGGGGGGGGTGTGGGACTGCCGGCAGGGGCTCCGGTGATGGCAGCGGCTGTAGCTGTGGGTCCCGCGGCCCTGACGGCAGGCGGCCCCGGTGGCGGGCTGGGGGTCCTCTGCGGCATTGAGAATGCTGGCTTGTAGGGTGAAGAGCAAAGTGGCTGTGCCCTGGCCCTTGCAGAGACGGTGGCGGAGGCTGCTGCTTTGGCCTCTGGTGACTCTGTGGCGGCAGCGGCAGCATCTGTGGGGGTGCACGGCGTGGCCTCGGTGGCTCCGCGGCAGCGGGCCAGCTCCGGCGGCCTAGGGGCTGCTCTGGCTCTTTCCGAGGCGGCAGCGGTGGGGGGGGGCACCCGGGCAGTCTGGGTGCCACATTTTTTTCCCCCGCGTAGAGTGGGGCTGTCGGCTTCTAGCGAGCAAACAGGCCCCCCGGCTTTTGCAGGGGGACCACGGATGTGGCCCCCACTGCTACACCAGAGGGACTTACAATTACAACTTATTTAGAACATTAATACACTTATTATACAACAATTAAGAGGATTTTAACATTTTAAACTTTTAACATATACCCAGGAGTTTTTTTTAAACTTTATTTCTTTCAGCTGCCACTGGCCTGCCAGCCAAATTCACCTTGGCAATCGTAAGGATAAAGTTCAGCGAGAGCTACTTGTGCTTTGGCCTATTTCTCTTGCAGCCCCTCTGTGGAAACAATAGTGCCTACCTTTAGGCTCCAAGATCCAGAGAATACAATGGAAGCTGGAACGAAGAAGGGAAGGACAGAGTGCACCCGTGAGTTTGATGTGGCTTACGTGGGGCAAGCCAGAGGTGCAGCACTGCACTGACTTTCTGAGAAGGAAGGTACAGAGCTGCAGTGTGTAGTGCGCATTCTCGAGACTGCTTGGAGAAGGGGTATTTAGGAAAGCCTTCTGTTTTGACACATGCTTCTGGGTTATCACAGTGCCTTGGTTGAAAGAGGTGTCTGCTAGGGAAGGCAGGAGCCTCCCTTGGAAAGAAAAATGTAAACTCCCTCCCTCTAAATTATTATAATTTTGAAATTAAGGGGGCTCTCAGGCAAAGATATGAGAATAGGAATAACAGTTCTTTACTAGTATGTATAACAAGGCAAACAAACAACAACTATGGTCTTAACAACAAACAGAACCAGGAACCCTGTGACAACCTTCTTTCCATCAGGCACTTCCCCATTTGATGCAGTTACAGTTACAGCCAGCAGGGAGGCCCGTTACTTCTGGTGGGCAGGGCAGGTGCTATGATTCTCCTTTGGCTGCAGGGGGTGCTGTGGCACAAGCTCAGGGAGCACGTGGTAATGGCAGCTAGGCTAGACAGGAAAGGATGGAAGAGAGGCTTTGCTTCACAAAACCCTGGGGCAGTCAATCCCGGTGCCCCTGCAGGACTCTGAGAAGCACCAAGCTGGAACAGCAGGAATGAGCAAAATTCCCGGGGTGGTGGACGAGATGTATCAGAAGCTCTGCAGGGGTAGCCGGAACTGCGGGACATCCGGGCCGGCAGGAGGTGCGAGGCTACAGTGTAGAGAAACCCAGAGCAGTGCCAAAGAAGTGATGGGGGCGAGGCAGCTGGGGCCCAGCTCTGAGCAGGGCAGGGAGAGCTGAGCTCAGGATTCCTGGGCACACGAGCAGATGATGATGAGTCCCTCTTCGTGAGGTAGGTGATAATAAGGTCCTGGGTCAGTGGCTGCTCTTGCAAGCAGAGGCTCAGCCCCCACAGCAGAAGATACAGCTCTGGGCTGGGTTATGGAGGTGGCAGTGAATTCCCCAAGCAGCAACTTCAACCATCCTCCTCCAAAACCAAGAATGAGAGAGCTAGCAGCTGCCCCGGCCCCCATGTTTTACTTATCCAATTCTCTATCCGTAGAGAGAAACTCCCAGATGAGAGAAATGCAACCAGATGCCCTCCTTCCCCCTGAGCTTGGCCACTTCTTTGTTTCCTTAAGTACCCATAAGTATCCACTAGTCAGTGTTCCTTAGTAACTTATGGGAAAATTCTATAGGTAAGAAGGAACAAAAGAAAAGAAACCTAGCTCCCAACACATGGACTCTGCAACACTGAAGGTGTAAGGAAGTGCTTATCTCCAGGCTTTGTGATCAAGTTCCACGGCTGTGCTTTACCTGTTCAAGCAGTAAGCATTCTCAGCAAACTCTGATTGTGAACAAGCTGTTGCTGGACTTTTGCAATTCAGTACACTGCTCACACAAGCCCGATGCTCTGTTGCTTCATTCTTCTTATGTGATCCAGAGAGAAGTGAAGCCCAGCAATGGTATTCAACATTGCCACTTTTCAGCGTGGATACTGCACACAACCACTGCGTGCTGTGCACGGTTTTCCCTCAGCTCATGGTACACTCCCATCCCTTCTCTTCTGCAGAGCCAAAACTTTCCATGGAGCTCTCCTGTAGCAAAATAAGCCAAAAGAGAAGCACTTTTGCTTGATGTGTCATTCTATGTCCAAGACTTTCAACACAGCACCACAATCTGGGTGAGAAGAAGAGGACATGAAGTACATGCTTTTGTCCTAGGACATTTTTCTGTGAGGTGTCTATCTGGATCTTTAGTCCTTGCGAGCCTGTAATGTGTGGTACTTCGAGCTGAGAAGGACCGTGTAGAGAGCACAGCGATATGATAGAAGTTTGCAGGTTGCAAAGGAAAGAGGACTGCCTCTTGAATGTGGTGCAAATACAAGTTTCCTCAAGTTTCAGGGGAAAGCTCCAGGCAAACTTGTTGTCCTGGCACAGTTCTCTGTGCAGGATGTAGCCAAAAAGCTTTCTGGTTAAATTCAGACAACAAGAGAGGCCATTGTGACACAGCAGAGCCTCTTGGAACACAGGAGAACACTGTGGGACAATGGAATCCAAAGGAACCAAGTGTCAATTGTCAAAACAGCGGGGCCTCATAGAATCCAAGGTACCATTGTGGCTCTATGGATTCTCATGGAATTGTCACTTGTAACACAGCACGGCCCCATAGAACACAGGTGCCCCAGAGACATTGCCACTGGTTATAGATGAATGTGTCTATTGTGTTATTACACAGGCAGGCCTAATGGAACACAGGAGACCATTGTGATGCAAGGGAATCTTAAGACACCAAGGCTCTATTGTGACACAGAGGGCCATCATGGAACCAAGGAGGCCATTGTGACGCAATGCTGTCTCATGCAAAAAAGAGTAAATTGTCAACACCTCAGGATAGTTCCCAGTGGACTCTCCAGGAAGGGGCCCGGCCCCTTGGCAGGGCCTGCCCCACCTGGCTGCAGGGAGGGGGCTGGGCCAGCCTGTTACCTGTTCCCAGACCAGAAGAAAAAAGAGCTTTCCTCGGGTATGTTCGATTTTTAACGTGTGTTCACAGATGCGTGTTCAGCTTCGTAGTGGTTTAACAAGGTGTCAGTATTCAAAACTAGTCATTGACTGGTTTTGTCAGGCATGGAGGAGACTCTCAGCAGCTCCTCTTAGAAATATCATTTCTGTGGGTGGCTTCTTCCCTCCTCACTAAATGTCAATCAATGCAAAACCAGCACACAATGTCACCTGCAAACATACCGGGGCCTCATGGAACACAGGTGCCACTTGGATATTGCCAAGGCAGGTGGAACTCGGTGTCCATTGTGATGAAGCGCAGCCTCGTCCAACTCATCAGACCATTGTGATGCAATGGAATCTCATGGATTCAAGGCTCTACTTTGACCAAGATGAGCCTCATGGGACACCAGTGCCACTGCAATATTGCCAGGCCTAGTAGAAACAAGGCCCCATTATTGCACAGCAAGGCCTCATGGCACCTGGTAAGCCACTGTGTCGCAATGGAATCTGTTGGAAGCAAGTGTCCATTGGGACATAGCAGGGCCTCATGTCACCCAGCAGACCATTGTGATGCAATGCAAGCTCTGGGAACCAAGTGTCAGCTGCAAACACATCAGGGCCTCCTTGAAGCCAGGTGCAACATGGATATTGCGAGGGCAGGCGGAACTCGGTGTTCATTGTGACACAGCACAGCCTGATGAACCACAGTAGAGCAGAGTGACACCATGAATATTGGGGACCCAAGTTTTTGTCATAGAATCATAGAAACTGAATCTTAACATTCATACAGTCACATGCACCCCGTTGATCAACCAGTACTGGTGAGATCTCATCCACAACATTCCTGAGGCCTTGCCTCACCTTGCATGTGTAGTCTAAGTTCTTCATTGAGGACAGCAAATTGCTTTGCCTTCACTACAGTTGATGGGCTGACACAGCATGTCACAAGTGACTGGAGTTACCCTGTGTCCACATGTGTGTGGCAGCTGTGGGAAGTTCCTGGAAGACATGATGGTGACTGCCCTCTAGGTTCTCTGTCAGACTGTCAGGAGATTTGCCCTTACAGTGTGACCCATAAATTGTCACTTATATGTTGGTACCTTTCTGCCTTGTTAAAACCTATAATGTGCTAACTGGATGATGGATTAAATGAATGCTTTACTCATTACAATGAATGTTACAGTTATTGTCTTAAAATATTGTGGTATACATCTTGTATTAAACAAATAGGCTTTATGTTATCTGAAAAACTAAATAGGTCTTATGCATAGCCTGTTTTACAGAGTCTGTCTTCAAATTCACCATCATAAATTCCATCTGGTACAACATGCGATTATACTTTCATGTTTCTAAGAGTGTGTGTCTTGGTTTAAAAGACAAATGTCTACCAAGGAAGGTGGGAACCTTCCTGGAATGGGAAGAAGTCCCCCTCCCTCCAAATTATTGTATCTTCAAAAATTACAGGGCTTCCCAGCAAAAATGTAGAAAAAGGAGTGACAGTTCTTTAGTATAATATATATATATATATATATATATATAACAGAACAAAGCAAACAACAAAACAATAACAGAAGTTTTCCACCCACTAAGTAGTTTCCCCTTTGGTGCAGTTATGACCACGGCCGGCAGGGAGCGCTGGTGGCTCTGACCAAGCAGAAGGCTGCAGTGGCTTACTTGCAGCTGGCAGGGGGTGCTCCAATGCAAGCTCAGAACCTCCCCAGGGATAATGGTGGCTTGGACAAGAGGGGAGGGCAGGGGAGGGGCGATCCGCTGGGCACTCACACAGACTGTGCTGGTCTCCTGACACCAGCAGCTGCTGAAGTCTCAGTCAACAGGGTGACTGGGACACTCTTTCTCTCTCTGTCTCTCTCTCTTGGAAGCAGCAGGCTTACAAGCAGGCAGCAGGGAGAAACTCCACAGTGTTGAACCACTGTGCAGGAGAAGTCCAAGGTGAAAACCGCATGACTGTCTCTGCTCCCAGCAGGGAAAAGACTGCCCATACACAGCTAAGAACTGCCAAACCCCTGTTCCCCTCCCCAAACCATTTCAGTGGTAGGTCGAGTGATCATCTACTCCTTTTGTTCACTCAATCACCTACCATTTATCCCCGAGGTGTCCTCCTCTCCTTCCTCCAGCATTTTTTCTAATGACAAAATGGGGAAAAATTCACTGAGCAAACCTAACCCACAACAGTGTGTACAGTTGTAGCAATGTGGCAGGATGGTGAAATGCTGCTACCTTCTCGAAGCATCTCCTTCAGAAGCCACTCAGAGCAGGCCACAGGAACAGCCATTTCGGGTCTACGCACACACATACCACAAATAGCTCAGCAGAGGAAAGACAGGAAGGGCCTTCTGTATATTTTCCAGCACAAGTTTATTCCAGCATGCTGAAGGGATCGAGGACAGAAGACCCAGACCATGTGGTGCTCAGTGGTTAAGTAAGGGGTCAGCAGCCAATGACCTGAGGGCACAGGGGCAGTACAAAGGGCAGCAACCTATAGAGGTATATGAGGAATTAACAATTGGGGTGGGCAGGGTTAAGTGCCCAATGGGGGAAGCAATCCAAGGTAGATTGGCAGTAGTTATGCAAGGCACCATGAGGGAAGTCCTCTCTTTCAGTCTAGACAGGGAAGACTCTGATCTTTCCAGGGCAAAGCCTGGAAGTTTCCCTGAGGGGATTTTAGGGTTCCCACATACAGTGTTGATTTATAAAGCTTTAGCCAGGGCTGCTGTGTACATTAATCTTCCATGTGTGAAAAACAAGGCTCACTTTCTTAGAAAAATTTATAAGTTTAATAAAAAGAAAATAAAAATAGACAATTAGGAGACAGAAAAGCAAATAGTTTCTCCGAGAGTACCTGGCACCAAGCCAGCCAGCACACCCTTACCCTTTCAGATTCTTTGTTTTAAGGATCTCTGTGTTACATATTCAATAGACCCCAATGCATAATTCAAACATTCTTTTTGGGTTTGTTCAGTTTCAACCCCCCCCAATCATTTTATCTGGTAGATCCATCTGTAGGTGGCTCCATTCTGTCTGGTAACATAGGTCTCATAAATTCTTCTCCTGAGGTTCTGGTAATCTTCATTTGGATAAGAAACAGAAGTTCAGCAGTCTTTATGCAGGAATGCAGGGTGACTTTCCCTACCTTCTGGTTTGGTCAGTTTAGATATTACAAAAAAACCCCAACCTAGTCTTTTACTGTTAACACTATGTTATAATCAGAAAATATACATTCATCACCTTTCTAAACTCTATTAATAAAAGATAATACAGTACAATCTTCCCATATTATACATATAGTATTCATTTTAATATTTGCAAAAATCCAACTATACAATATGCATTTATAACATGTGTGGGAAAGCAATGTGGTGTCTTGGGCAAGGATATTTATAAGGTTAAAAATTATGTTGATCATGTCTGGTTTTCATTGAAAAATAATTGGCAAACGGAATGCTATACTAACCAACAGTAATTCTGGGATGTACTGAAATGTGTGGCATGTGGACCCAAGCAGAGAAAGTTGTTTCTTGAGGCTCTCCACAGTCAATGCTGAGCACTAGTTAGGAAAATTAATCCACAAACACCAGAGGTTTATGTCCAAAAAGGTGACAGAGGAGTCCTGTTACTTTATTCAAATAAAGGGAGAGGTCATGGGGCATTCCCCATAGGGTCTTTCTCAAATTTTTGGAGGATGCAGCCTCCTTTTTATCCCAATTTCCTGGCCACATTTCCCTCTCTCTTTCCCCATTGGCTGAGGTACTTGAGAGGTACAGACTTCCCGAAACACCTAATACCAAAGACCCCTATAATTCTCAGCTTCCAGGGTTCCAACAACCCCCCTTTTCTTGTCCTTGTGTCACTCAGTGGAATTCCTTATGAACTTTATGGTTCCTCCCATTGTTTCTTTCATCTCTCAGTATCCAATTTTATTTATCAGCAGATCTACAGTTTGTTTATAAAAACAAGTATTTCTCATTCCATTCATCGGTCAGTGGAATCCTTCCCATTGTTTCTTTTATCTCTCAGTGCTAGTTTTATCTACTAGCAGACCCACAGTTTATTTGTAAAGACAAGTCCCTCATTCCTTTCAGCACTGCTTATATTTCCTCCTACCTGAGTTAGAAATACACAGATCTGATTTCAGTCTGCTATATATAGGTAATATGTTGATTGGCTCTCGCAATTAAGAGATTATTATTTTGTGTATGTTAAGAGAAGTTTTATTGATGCTATTGTTTGTTGTTTGGACGTCCTCTGTTTCCCCCGATAGTCTCCTTCCTCTCCTCCATATTGTTGTCATCAGACAGCCTTGGTTATCAGGGAAGGCTTGTGACTAGGGAGATGCAGCATGACAACACCTGACATCCAATCAAATTGCAAGAAAGTAGTCTCCATCAATGGATGGCAAAGAAAAAGTTCGTTGACAGACTTTGGGAGGGGCCAGGGTTGCCTGATGCAACGCAGGGGTATAAAAGGCGGGGCAACCATTTTGTGAACGAGCTCGGGGCAGCTGGTCACAAATTCCCAGCATGCTGTTATTTTTCCATATTCAGTCTATTGTTATATTTTGTAAAGGTTTAATAAACCTTCAATTTTTTTTTAAAGTGAAGGTCATTTTTCACAAGTCTAACTGTGCTATATTGTGTGGTTTGAATATTTTTTAAACTATTCATAGGAAGCTGTGTGGTGGCACAGGAAACCTTTTGTGCTGTGTTTGATCTATGGTACAGGTCTTGTAGAGTGTTCTGCTGGGATTTCGCCTTTTATAAAAGGTAGTCTTTCTAAACATAGATCTATACTAGGTTGTTGGTATTTTCTTGCAATAACTGAACTTTCAAACCTATAGTAAAAAAGAAAAGATCAATATTTTATTACTAATGATTTAATAAGCCTCACTAATTTAAATTTGGTTCATTTTCACAGCTTGCTCACAATGCATATAATGTATGAAGGATACAAGTTGTTCTTGAAGGGAAGTCAAACAAATCCAGTTAATTCCCTACCCTAAGGAAACACCTCCAAAAATCCTGCCCTCTTCTAGCTAGATAGCAGAGGCACTGAAAAGGCAACTGTATTTAATCAATGTGCTACAATATACAGTGGCATCCTCACTAAAAAAACTGTTATTCTGAGAACTTGAGTGATGGGAGGCCATTCAGTATGACTTCTTTCTCATTCATTGGAATATGAGCTGAAACAGTTTAAACTACACAAGGCTGAATATTTGTTTTTTTTTTTCCTCTCTAAAAGACAGGATTAATAAAACAGACCAATTTGCAAAGCACAGAGCTTGGAGCTCTGTTCTAGCTGCTTCTACATTTCCATGGGGTCCATTCAAAGCTTATGGTGGTTTAGCAAATAAGTGATTCTTCAGAGGAAGTTATAGCAAAACCAATCAGTGACTACGCATGGAAATTGACAGCTAATATAGCCATTAGAAAGGTGACATGCCTCTGCAGATACACAGGGTTAAAAATCAGAGAAATCACGGGAAGAGTCCCTTTTCTTTCTGGCCTGAGGAGGAGGTAACAACCAGGACCCAGCAGCCACTCCATGGAGCAGGCCAGGCCAGGCCAGGCCCCGCCGCTCCACCATGTTGGTGGAGCTGGCCTGGCCTGGCCAGGCCCCCAGGCCCAGCAGCTGCTGGTGGGGAAGGGGAAGCCACAGCTATTAACATCCAGCAGACCCTAAGGGCTGCCCCGCTGCTGGCCTGGACAAGGGAGGTGTCTGCCAGACCCACCCTGCTGAGACCAAGAGGTGGGGGGACTCATCCACAAGCCTGGCTACTGAGATCCTGGCCACCGTTCCTGAGTCCCCCCCTCATCGGCATGGCTTTGAAATCCAACAGCCGTGCAGTCAGAGCAGCCGCCACCTGCCAGAGATCACATGACCATCTACAGGCTCGGGTGAGATGCTAACTCTTTCCTTGACAGATGGGACTTAAAAAGCACTAACCCTTCTCTGAGTGAGAGAAAAAGACAGTGTTATATATATTTTATATAAAGTTGGCTTTTCGCAAGATGTGTGCTATATAGTAAATAATGTTGTGGTAAGGATACAGAATATATATATATATATATATAGAATATAAGTTTTTAATTCTGCTTTTAGAAAAGTAGGTATAGTGGTAATAACTGATGCAATATGCTTAAACTGTCTGTTTGGTTGGGATAACATTCAGCAAACATGTAAAGAGGACCCTCCTATTGATACACTACCTATCAACATCTACCACCTGAAGAAAGCACGGACCAAGGCCCAAACTGGACGCGATAAAAAGGACACAGCCACGAAACACGCATGCTCTAAAAAGGCGGACCCAAGGAGGGGCCATGCAAAACAATTCCCAGAATATGGAAACTAGTTTATGGAATTTTATGAATATTCATATATCGATGTAACAAAAAGAGTATTTAACGAGCGTCTCTGAGAAAGCAAAGTGTGGACTTGGCTAAATGCCAAGTCACCCGGCCGGCCGTAATTGGCTTTTTTTTATCTCCTAATTGTCTTAATTATTTTTATTAAACATAGTTTTTTTTAAATTTACCAAAAAGTGAACCTCGTTTTTCACAATTTGGGGGCTCTTGCTGGGATATACCTCGTCCCTGAAACCCCAGGAAATCCAGAGCAAGGGAGGCGCCCCGCCTGGGTTTCTGGCGGCCCAAAACTTTGTTTTTTCCTGGTGAGAATTGGGGATTGCAGGTAAAACATTCAAAGAGACAAGCAAGGAGAAAGAAAAAGCAAGTAAGGAAAAGGGAAAAGGCTCCCTAAAACTGCAGTATTTTTTGCTCCGTAAAAACCTTGTGCACGAAGAACCTGAAAAAGAAAACGACTGTAAGTATTTTTCAGGGGAGCGGGTTAAAGGGGGTCTGCGTGGTGTGTGAATGAGACACTGGCTGGCTACCCCAGACTGGTGAAGCGATTGAGGAGCTTCTGAGACTGCGTTTTCATTATCTCGCGAGAGAAATGGCCAGTAAGGAAGCGAAGCGAAAGAAAAAATTGTGAAAGTGACCCCCGGGTGTTTGGGACAGGATCCCAGAGGAAAAAGGGGGTTGTAAAAAACCCCGAGTGGCTGGGACGGTCCGGAGAGGGGTTAGACCCCTCAGGGAGGGAGCCGATAGTTTTCCTATACAGTCCACTGGGAAAACGAGATATATATATATACATATATAAAATAATAGTAAAAAAAAAAAAAATTGTGTAAGTGGGGTGAGGGAATGTATGTGTAATATAGAATGCTGAAGTAAAAAAAAAAAGGGGAATTTTTGTGTTGAAAAATTGCGCATGCAACACATGGTACTGTACTACTGAGATAAAGAGTAAAGAGTTTCTGTGCCTCGGGGGGTGGAGGGAAAAGGTGGTGTTCAGGCTGTTAGATAACAGAAAAGAGACCGAGCAATAACTAGATAAAATCCTAAAAATGGGACAGAAACTTAGTAAGAATTGGAGTTTGGGAAAAAAGGAAAGAAAAGAGTTGCCAGCAGAAATACCGCAAGATAGCCCTTTAGGAGTTATGCTAGCAAATTGGGATCTGGATCCTAGTACAAAGAAAAAAGACAAAGTAAAAATGATTCAGTACTGTATGATTGAATGGACAAAAAGAGAAATAAGATCTGACCATATTTTTTGGCCCAGATATGGTTCTTTTGAAGGATGGATTTGTCAGGCTTTAAATATATTTATAAATTCAAAAGAACCGCTTAATCCAGAAGAAAAAAAATATGCTGCCTGCTGGAAAGGAGACATAGACCCTATGGGGATAAAGATTTTTAAATTATCAGAAACCCCAAAGACAGAGAAAGAAGGGAAAAAAAGAGAAAAGGGCCTAGATGTATTAAAATTTTTACCTCCACCAGCTCTGCCAGACGCCCCACAAGCCCCTATTGCCGCGCCGCTTTCTCCCCCAGCCCTGCTGCTCCCCCCAGCCAACCCCGTTTCCCTGCCGGCCGGCCGCCCCCCCGTATTTGGGCCCCCCGCCCGCCTTGGCCCCTGTCCCAGCGGCTGCCCCCCCGCACGCTGTTCCCGCACCGCTGGATGCCCAGCCGTCCACGGCATCTGTGTTTGCTCCGGGCCAGCCCTCATGGCCAGGGGTCGCTCCAGTAGACATGTCGGGACATGTCCCAGCTTCAGTTCCGGCGGCATGGCCTGCGGCAGCTCTGCTAGAAACCCCGCCTGCCCCAGCCACGGCCACTTCAGCCACCCTTCTCCCGCCCGGGGCTGCTCCGCCTGTCCCAGCCCCAGCGGCTTTGCCCCCAAGAACTCCAGCGGTGCCGAGCGTAGACCACGTGCAAAAGATCCGTGCCCCAATTTGGTTTCCGCCGGAAAACCCTGCCCTGTCGGCGGTTCCGGCAGTAGCCCCCACTAACCCCCTCCCCTCCCGGGAGGACTCAGCCCCGGGGCGGACCCCTGTCCCCATTCCTCCCTCTCTGCCCGGCGCAGCCGCCCCTGCCTTTGCCACCGTCCCCATAGGAACGACACCTGCTACCGGCCAAGGGATTTCTCCTTTTAAAGGAGAAACACCACACCAACATAAGGATAAAAAACAGGAAAACTGGGATAGAGAGATTAATTTATTCCCATTACAAGAAGTCCCCATAGGAGGCGAAAGTACAGGATTTGTAAATGACCCTTTGACTTCTTCAGAAGTCAGAAGTTTTAAAAAAGAAATTAAAGGCTTGTTGGAAGATCCTGTAGGTGTTTCAGAGCAACTAGACCTCTTCTTAAGGCCAAATTTTTTTACTTAGGCAGAGTTACAATCAATTATGAAGATTATTTTTTCCCAGAAAGAAAGACAGATGATTAGAGCTGCTAGCATAAGGATCTGAGAAAGGGAAAACCCGCAGGGAGAACCAGGAGACCAAAAAATGCCAATAGAACCCCCAAATTGGAATCATAATGATGAGGCGGGACGGAAATCTATGAATGATTATCGTAACTTAATAATCAAAGGAATAAAAGAGGCTGTACCACGAGGGCAGAATGCCAAGAAAGCCTTTGAAGGACAGCAGAGAAAAGAGGAAACACCGACTGATTGGCTTGAGAGACTCAAGAAAAATATGAAACAATATTCTGGAATAGATCCTGAAACACCTGCTGGACAGGCTTTATTGAAGGTTAATTTTGTTACTCATGCCTGGCCAGATATTAGAAAAAAGCTGGAAAAAATGGAAGACTGGCATGAAAAATCATTAAATGATTTATTAAGGGAGGCCCAAAAGGTTTATGTTAAAAGAGATGAAGAAAAAGCCAAAGCAGAAGCAAAGATCATGATAGCCATGATGCGAGAAAATAATTTCCAAAAAAGAACAAAGCCCCCAGGTACCACTCCTAAGTATTCAGGTAGTAAAGACAGGGAAAAGGAAAGAAACAGAGTCCATATACAAACAAAATCTCAAGAGCACTCTAAGAATGTCTGTTTCTTTTGTGGGGAGAAGGGACATTACAAACGTGAGTGTCCCCATCGAAAAAAAGATCTGAAAATTTTCAGAGAGATAAACCAAGAAGAGGAATAGGGGAGTCATAGGCTCTATTTTTTAGGGGGCAAATACCATCAAGAGCCTTTGATAACTTTAAAAGTGGGTCCCCAAGAGGAGGAAATAGAATTTGTTGTAGATACAGGTGCCGAGAGAACATGCTTATTAAATGTTCCCACAAGTTATAGTGTAAGTAAAGACACTGTAAAAGTGTCAGGGGCAAAAGGAGAAAGTTTTACAGTTCCTGTTATTAAAGATGTGGTGATAGAAGGTGAAACTAGAATTTGGATGGGAGATGTCTTATTAGTACCTGGGGCAGGTAGCAATTTATTAGGGAGAGATTTACAAGTAGAATTGGGAATAGGGGTCATACCACAAGAAAGGAAAATGACAGCTAAAATTTTAAAACTTGACCAAAAGGATGAGGATAAAATTAACAAAGAAGTCTGGGCTAAAGAAGGAAATAGGGGAGGATTGAACATAGACCCCATAAGGGTCACAATTGAAAGAGAAGAAAGTCCTATACGTGTACGGCAGTACCCTATATCCTTAGAAGGGCGAGAAGGCTTGAAGCCGGTAATAGAAGGACTAATAAAAGATAGGACATTAGAACCTTGTATGTCTCCTCATAATACCCCTATTCTACCAGTAAAGAAACCTGATGGGAATTACAGATTAGTACAAGACTTACGGGAGGTTAACAAAAGAACCCAGACCCATTATCCCCTGGTACCCAATCCTTATACTCTTCTAAGTAAGGTCCCACCCCAGCATCAGTGGTTTAGTGTAATGGATCTAAAAGATGCTTTTTGGGCGTGTCCACTAGCGGAGGGAAGCCGAAATATCTTTGCCTTTGAATGGGAAGATCCACATACTGGAAGGAAGCAGCAATTAAGATGGACTAGATTGCCACAAAGTTTTTCTAAGTCTCCCAACTTATTTGGACAGGCTTTAGAAACAATATTACAAACTTTCCCTACTCCTCCTGGAATACAAATTATACAATATGTAGATGATCTCTTATTATCAGGGGAAGTTAAAGCTGAAGTCAGGGAAGCTACCATAAAACTTTTGAATTTTCTTGGGGGAAAAGGATTAAGAGTATCAAAAGGGAAACTGCAATTTGTAGAACCTGAAGTGAAATATCTTGGACACTTTATAAGCAAAGGTAGCCGAAAACTAAACCCTGACAGGATTGCGGGAATTTTATCCCTCCCTCCCCCTTCTTCAAAGAAGGAAATAAAGAAACTACTTAGATTATTGGGATATTGCAGATTATGGATTGAAGGATATACACAAGCAGTAAAATTTTTATATGAAAAACTGACAAAGAGAGATAATATAAAGTGGACCAAGGAAGATGATGATAAATTAGAAAAATTGAAGTTGAAACTAGTCTCAGTGCCAGCCTTAAGCTTACCCTCATTAGAAAAACCTTTTCATCTGTATGTAAATGTAGAAAGTGGAGTAGCTCACGGAGTCCTGGTTCAAGAGTGGGGAGGAGTGAAGAGACCAATAGCTTATCTATCAAAAATGTTGGACCCAGTGAGCCACGGCTAGCCGGTGTGTATTCAAGCTATAGCAGCTACTGCAATCCTAGTAGAAGAGAGCCGTAAGCTTACTTTTGGAAGTAAACTAGTTGTGTGTACACCTCATGCGATTCGAAGTATATTAAACCAGAAGGCAGAAAAATGGTTAACAGACTCTAAGATGTTGAAATATGAAGCAATCCTGATAGATAGTGATGACCTGATATTAGAAGTAAACAAGAGTTTAAATCCAGCACAATTTTTATATGGAGAACCAAAAAGTGACTTAACACATAATTGTTTCGAAATTATCCAGTACCAAACTAAGGTACGAGAAGATCTCGAAGAGCAAGCCCTTTTAGAAGGGGAAATAATACATGTAGATGGTTCTTCCAGGTGTATACAAGGGAAAAGAATGTCAGAGTATGCTGTGGTGAATGGGAAAAATATGCAAACCATTGAAAAAGGAAAGTTACCTTCAAACTGGTCAGCCCAAGCTTGTGAATTATATGCTCTAAAAAGAGCACTAGAATATTTGGCACATAAAAAAGGAACTATATATACTGATTCAAAATATGCCTTTGGAGTAGTACACACTTTTGGAAAAATTTGGGAAGAAAGGGGATTACTCAATTCAAAAGGAAGAGGGTTGATGCATGAGAGCCTTATTTTGGAAGTCCTAAAAGCACTAAAATTGCCTGAGGAGATAGCTGTAGTACACATCAAAGGGCATCAAAAGGGAATGACCCCAGAAATAAGGGGAAATAATCTGGCAGATCAAGAAGCAAAAGATGCAGCAGAGAATGGGACCAAAAAGGTTAAGCTAATTCTGACTTCAAATGAGGAGGAGTTGGAAACTCCAAAATTCAGTAAAGCAGAAGAAGAAGAATTAAGAAAAATAGGGGGAAGTCAGATGAATCAGAGAGATAGAAACTTCCTGATGGGAGGCAGTTACTTAATAAGCCACTCACTAAGAAAATATTAGAAAACATGCATCAAAAAACAGACTGGGGTACTCAAGCTTTGTGTGATCACTTTCTAAGGAATTATGGGTGTATTGGGATTTTTGGATTGGCAAAACAAGTAACTGAAAGATGTATAATTTGCCAAAAGGTAAATAAAAAGGTAATGAGAAAAACAACATTAGGAGGTCGAGAGTTAGCTCTCCGACCATTTCAAAGTATCCAAGTGGATTTTACTGAACTTCCTCAGATACAAAGATGGAAGTTTTTATTAGTAATAACAGACCACCTAACTCATTGGGTAAAGGCTATTCCCACGGTCAAAGCCACCGCCAATGTAGTATGTAAGACCCTTTTAGAACAAATTATTCCCAGGTATGGAATGGTTAATAGGATAGATTCGGACAGAGGAACACATTTCACATCAAAAATCTTACAGCAAATAGTTCAAGCCTTGGGAATAAAATGGGAATTACACACCCCATGGCATCCACAAAGTTCAGGTAGGGTAGAGAGGATGAACCAAACTCTAAAGAGAACCTTAACAAAATTAGTAATTGAAACCCAAATGTCATGGGTAAAATGCCTACCTTTGGCTTTACTGAGAGTTCGCACACAACCCAAGTCAGACTTGGGAGTGTCACCTTATGAAATGATGTTTGGATTACCCTTTCTGACCACCAAACATGAAACAGCCACATATGATATAGGAGAAATGAGTGTTAAGAAATATATAAATACAATTGCAAAAACCCTTAAAAATCTGTGATTGAAAGGGATACTCCCTCAAACTGCACCTTTAGACTTTAAAATCCATAATATTCATCCAGGGGAGTGGGTACTAGTTAAAACTTGGAAAGAACAATCTTTAACTCCACAATAGGAAAGTCCTTTTCAAGTACTACTGACAACTAAGGCTGCGGTCCGGACCAGAGAACGAGGATGGATCCAGGCCAGCAGGATCAAAGGACCCGTGGAAGAACCAAAAGAATGGACTGTAACATCTGAACCAGGTGATACTAAACTGACTCTTAAAAGAGGACTGAGTAATAATGAACTGAAGAGAACCTAAATAACCCAAGAAATATATAAAGAATCATACTTAATTGGGAAATAAGGGCAAACTTATACCAGTAGTTTCAAGCCCTGCCTAAAAGAACTCCAAAATATCTCCATTATTCTCCCCATAAGGAAACACTTCCACCTCAAACAGAAAGATTAAGACTGTTTTGGTCAGAGGATTCTCATATTCTCTCCTTAAAACTTATACACAGAAGAAGAGGAGTTAATACTCTCATCAAAACTAAAGCTCTATAACCTGCCGGATTCATCCCAATACTGAACATGCTAGCTGTGTTAAAAATAAAATTTGGTATTGTAAATTCACAAAATAACACACCCATTGTATAAAGTGTTGAGGGACAAATTTATTCCCCATCCTGGTTAAACCACTAAGAGCTGAAATAGTAACTTTACTTTGTGTATGAGAATTACTAGTGACTGCTGAGTGGGAAAATACCTGAAGAAAAGTGAGTCAAAGACAATTTGCCCAGAAATTGGCAAAAAGGAAGTGACAAAGAAATAGAGGGCAAAACTAGGTTGGCCGCTGTACTTGCCACCAAGAAGATCATATACTCCTGCTGTGGGTTGCAACCCCATAGGCATGGAGGGTGGAGGTATAAGCCATACCAAACCTCTGTCATTCCTTCTTCTGTCACTCATTCTTTGTCTTTTCCCTTATGGGATATCGGCAAAGCCATGCCACAGATGCTATCAAAGGTTATACATAGAAAAACACCGAAGTTCCTTCCTTATTACACATACCCATATCAACAGTCACTGCTATAACCCATCCAAATTAGATAGTTGTACTCATAATGGGAAAAAATATTGAATTGTGGAAAACTTGAGAACAAGTGGTGACAGGTTGGGAAATAAATGTCCAAAAGGAGAAAGATGGATTTGTTTTACATATGCTGTTGGGAGTAAGGTCCAAGATTTAATAAAAGAGCAACTAGTAAACAAAAAGACAAAGCCAGCACAGCAATCAAAACTGGTACAAATCTCACTCCAAAATTTGTATACAAAACTAGACCAGCAATTAGAAAAAAAAATGAATATCTTGAGACAGAGGAAAAATCTGTTTGTGGAACTAGGGGAAAGAATAAGCAAGGAACTTAACATAACCAACTGCTGGGTCTGTGGAGGAGCTTTGATGTCAGAAGAATGGCCATAAAAGGCAGTAGCTTAGGCCCGGTTGAACTCCTTAAGTGGAACCAGACAAATACAAAAGGGGAAAACCGACCGGAAGGGTGGATTCTAAGCTCAACAGTAATAGGTGAAGAATGTCTCTAGCGCACTAGAAAAAATTTTCTTAATGAAGTGGGAAACACTCCCTGTAAAAGATATAAGGTAAGCAATGGAACTTTTACTTAGTGGATACCAGAGAAACCAACTAGGTATTGGACTCAAAAGAAAACAAAAAAGGAAAATTGTAAATATAATAGAGTAAATGAACTTTTTCAATGTAATGACACAGGAAAAAATTCCTATTTTGGGATCCCAGAAATATCCAAATTTTGAGAGAATATAAATCAACAGAAAAAAAGATTATTGGAAGGCACCAAATGGCTTATTTTGGATATGTGAAAAGAGGGCATACCCAAGACTCCCCTCTAGGTGGAAAGGGAGCTGCACTTTGGGAATTATACAACCAGGATTCTTTCTTTTACCAGGACCAAAGGGAGATCAATTAGGGATATCAGTTTATGAGGACTTAAAAAGAAATAAAAGGGATGTAATTGGAGGATTCCAGAAATGGGGGGATGATGAATGGCCCCCTGAACGCATATTGGAAACATATGGGCCAGCCACCTGGGCACAGGATGGGAGTTGGGGATATCGGACCCCAATTTACATGCTGAACCGCATCATAAGACTCCAGGCTGTTGTAGAAATAATAACAAACAAAACCGAGCAGGCATTGGAATTAATATCAAGTCAACAACGCCAAACAAGGGCTGCAGTATATCAAAATAGGTTAGCTTTAGATTATTTACTAGCTAAAGAAGGGGGTGTTTGTAGAAAATTTAATACATCAGATTGTTGTTTGAAAATAGATGATAACGGAGATGCTGTTCTAGATATAGTCAATGATATCAGAAAAATAGCTCATGTACCAGTCCAAAAGTGGGAATCAATGCTAAAAAGCAGCTGGTGGGATAATTTACTGGAAATAGAGTGGTGGAAAAAACTAGGATTTTTTCTCTTATGTGCTACTGCTGGCCTAATATTCCTTCCTTGTTTAATTCCCTGTTTTATTCGGCTGATTACAAATGTAGTTCAAAGCATGCAAGTGGTAACAGTACCTACAGACTCAAAATTGACCACATCCGAAACGGCTCAAAGGATTATGGTGTTAAAGAAGCAAAATGATGTAATAGACCCCTTTGAAGAAGCAAAATTGATCTATGAAAAAAATGAACAAATAATGGAAGCTAAAAAACAAAGAATATGGCTCAAGCCAAATGAATTATAAAGAGAAAAGGGGAGGAATTGTTATATATATTTTATATAAAGTTGGCTTTTCGCAAGATGTGTGCTATATAGTAAATAATGTTGTGGTAAGGATATAGAATATATATATATATAGAATATAAGTTTTTAATTCTGCTTTTAGAAAAGTAGGTATAGTGGTAATAACTGATGCAATATGCTTAAACTGTCTGTTTGGTTGGAATAACATTCAGCAAACATGTAAAGAAGACCCTCCTATTGATACACTACCTATCAACATCTACCACCTGAAGAAAGCACGGACCAAGGCCCAAACTGGACGCGATAAAAAAGACACAGCCACGAAACACGCATGCTCTAAAAAAGCGGACCCAAAGAGGGGCCATGCAAAACAGTTCCTAGAATATGGAAACTAGTTTATGGAATTTTATGAATATTCATATATCGATGTAACAAAAAGAGTATTTAACGAGCGTCTCTGAGAAAGCAAAGTGTGGACTTGGCTGAATGCCAAGTCACCCGGCCGACCGTAATTGGCTTTTTCTTATCTCCTAATTGTCTTAATTATTTTTATTAAACATAGTTTTTTTTAAATTTACCAAAAAGTGAACCTCGTTTTTCACAGACAGTAATTGAAACTTAACCATGGCATGAGACGGAAGTCAGTGAAGAGAGAGTAAAAGTCCTACGTTGGGAGAAAGTATTGAGGAGTTGCCTAGTTTGGGCTGGACTTCTCTTGTGAGGCCACGGAGAATAGACTAAAATATCCCTGTAACTTATAGAATGCTTTTTAGGGGGATGCAAAGTTCTAGTCATAACCATGGAGTGATATAGCTGTGATCTAATGGAGAATTTTGTACAGAGGAAGATAGAGATAAAGAGATCCCCTCTGCTCCCAGGTAAAAAGAAGACCTCTGCTTCTTGAGATGATGATTTTGGAGATAGATGAAGAGAACCTTCGTCTTATACTAGAATAGTCATCCTTAAACTGTACCCTAAAAAAGCTGACATGGTCCATATGCAGTTGTGGGAAAAGCTGTTAAATTAGAGGGACTTCACGATTTGCCAAATTCCCCGGGTGGCTGCAAATTTGTGACATGGGAGCCACCAGAGAACTGTTTTCTTGTGATGATGACTCCATGGGAGTCCTAAGAGGGGCTCCTCTCCCTAAGAACTGATGAAAGACTATTTTAAAGTGGTGAAACTGACTGAAAATCACAGGTTTTGTCTCTTTATGTTGTCAGTGGGAAAGTGAGCAGTTGTGGGGGACAGAGAAATGTTTTGAAGGTTTCATTTTGATTCTCATTCTCTTCTTTTAGTGTTTGCTTATAAACATATCTTTATACCTTTGAAGATTTGGGCTTGCTTTGCTTTTCTCCTAACCCTGTCTTACAGCAGGAAAAGGAGTAGATATTTCTGGGAGACACTCAAACTGCTATACTAAATTTAGAAAACAGAAATTGGCAAACGTGAAACCACTACATGAATTGGTGTTTCCGCCCAGTTGCAAACTAAAACCATCACAAAGCTCTTTAAAACCAGGTCACTTTTATTTACCTGCCAAGATGGGATTCAAGGAACCAATGACTCTATATCCAGTGATCTGTTTTTGTTGTTGTTTTATCCTTTTTCCTTCCATTCTAAAGCCTTTTTTTCTTTCAGCCTTTGACACCATCTCCCATGGCATTCTCCTGGAAAAGCTGGAAGCCCATGGCTTGGACAGGTGCAGTCTTTGCTGGGTAAAATGCTGTCTCGATGGCCAGGCCCAGAGAGTGGTGGGGAATGATGTCCCATCCAGTTGGTGGCTGGTCATTAGTGGGGTTCCCCAGGCCTCAGTACTGGGTCCAGTCCTGTTTAATATCTTCATTGATGACTTGGACTAGGGGATCAAGTGCACTCTCAGCAAGTTTGCAGAGGGCACTAAGTTGGGTGGGAATGTTGATCTGCTTGAGGACAGGAAGGCACTACAGAGGGATCTGGAAAGGCTGGAGCAATGGGCCAAGAACAATGGTATGAGGTTCAATACGGCCAAGTTCCAGGTCCTGCACTTGGGTTACAACTCCCTGCAGCACTCCAGGCTAGGGCAATGGGGCTGGAAAGCTGTCCAGCGAAAAAGGACTTGAGGGTGCTAAACAACAGTGGTGGAACATGAGCCAGCATATGGGGTTGTAGGATTCTTGTTTTAAAAGTCCCATTGTTAGTTAGCATAGGTTTAGCACCCCTATACGAGCCTCCTGCCCCCCTCCCCCCTCCCCCCGCCCCCGCGGCCTGGAATTCTTCTCTTAAGTTGATAAGAGTTTCCATGGCAACTCTAGGTCTCTGCCCAGAGACTGTTTCCTATTGGTCCCTTCCCCCATGAGGATTCCGGCCCATCCTCTATAATGTATCTTCCTCCCCTCTATCCATCACTGCGGTCCCTATCTCCAAAGTCCAGAAACTTCAGAGAGATCTGGCCAGTGGTTGGCAGACAGCCCAAGGACCCCTCCCCAATTTACCTTTGATTTGTTACTAGCCATGTAATCTAGTTGGCATCTGTTACTTTGCTTTGTTTTATTGGTTTATAGTTGTATCCACCCCCTGAGTTCATCCTGGACAAAAACCCCCTGCAGCCCAAGTCCAGTGTCTCTCCTGAGGCACCTGGCCTGGGGGTCAGGGGCTTCCCCTGTAATCCCCGAATAAAACCTTTGTTCCCCAAGCCTCCGAGAGTCCCCTCTTTCGTCTATACCACGGCCATGACAGCGAAAGTCGAAGTGCTGCAGAGCCAAGAACTCACACATCGATTCTGTTGTGGCGTATCAGAGCTAGCAGGTGGTCCAGTTGAACACTGGGCTGACCAGAGAGAGAGATACGCACCCCAACACCAGCATACACCCAGGTGGGCAAGAAGGCTGATGGCACCCTGGCTTGGATCAGAAATAGTGTGGCCAGCAGGACCAGGAATTGCTTTGTCCCCTTGTACTGGGCACTGGTGATGCCGCACCTTGAATACTGTGTCCAGTTCTGAGCCCCTCACTTTTAAAAGAACATTGAGGTTCTGGAGTGTGTCCAGATGTAGTGGGTTTAGTGCTGGCTAAGCGCTAGGGCAACCACTAGAATTATTTACTCATTTCCTGCTGCGAGATATGGATTAGGAGGAGAAGTAAAGCAGGCTCAAACTTTAAGGGGTGTAAAGAAAACTTTATTAACAAAATTAAAATAATAAGAAAATCAGAATAAACTTTCAGAACACTTCTCCTCCCCCCACACCCTCTATTCTTTCCCACTGACAATGTAAAGAGACAAAAACCTGGGATTTTCAGTCTGTTTACCACCTCTAAAATAATCTTTCTTCAGTCCACTTAGGGAGAGGAGTCTTTCTTGCCATGCCATAGAGACTTCTCTACAAGAAACAGTTTTCTCATGGCTTCAGTGTCACAGCGAATCAGCTGCCCAGGAAAGGAAAATCTGTTCACACTGTGAAAGTCCCTCCCATGCCTTGCAGCTTTCCCAAAGCTGCTTTCATAGGCCATGTCAACTTATGGTGTACTATTTTAAGGATGAGCTCTTCTAGCATAAAAACAAAAGTTCTCTTCTTTTATCTCTGAGAACAGAGGTATTTCTTCTTCTATCCCTGGGGCAAAGTTTCTCATCTCTCTCTCATCTCTCTATTCAAGCTTCTCATTGCATTACAGCTTTTCAGCACCTACACATTCCAGCATGAGTGCCTTTTTTCTCATGGGCTGCTACAAGAAAAGCTGCTGCTGCCATTTTTGTCTTTCTGGCTGCAGCATGGCTGGCTAAAAGCAGCTAAACAAAGTCATTGTGAGCCATGCCAAAGCAGCCACGGCTGCGCACCACTGTCCTGGTCGCGAATATTTTTTGGCCGTGCAGTCCTGGCCATGCGGCTGCTCCCAGACCAGGCCAGTGGCGGCCACTCCCAGCCCCAGCCGCTCCTGGCCTTGGGGTCATCCTTAGTGCCGGCTGCAGGGCCACTCCCAGTGCTGGTCCTGGAGTAAACGAAGTTCATTTGTGAGCCGTGCCAAGATAGCCACAGCCGCGTGGTGCTGCCTGGCCAGCCGAGCAGTCCTGGCCGCGTGGTTGCTCATGGCATTGGGATAGTCCCTGTGGCATGGCCCGGAAAGTGGCAGAAATCTTAGCCGAGTTGTGTGCCATCCCAGCCATACAGCTGGACAGGGCCAGGTTGGCCAGTTACATCTTCAAAAGCGTGAAGCCAAGAGCAAATTTTCCCGGGCTTTGTTCATTTTTAAATGAGCTTTTCCACAGAGGTGTTTTAAACTCTTTTAAGTGGTTTAACCAGGTGTCAATCTTCAAAACTAGCCCACTGATTGGCTCTGCCAGGTTCCCACAGGGAACCATGCCCCCTAACTGAAAATCACACTTTGTTAAACCACAACACCAGAGAAGGGCAACAAAGCTGGAAAAGGATCTAGATGTTAAGTCCTATGAGGAGCAGCTCAAGGAGCTGGAGGGGGCTCAGCCTGAAGAAAAGGAGGCTCTAGGGGGAACCTTCTCACTCTCTACAACTCCCTGACCGGAGGTTGTAGCCAGGTGGGGGTCAGCCTCTTTTCCCAGGCAACCAGTGGCAGGTCAAGAGGAAATAGCCTCAAGCTCTGCTAGGGGAGCTTCTGGTTGGACATAATGTCTTGGTTTAAAAGACAGGTATCTTCCAAGGAAGGGAGGAACCTTCCTGGAATGGAAAATATGACTCCCCTTCTCTCCAAATTATTATAATTTTGAAATTACAGGGCTTTGAGGCAAAGATATGGGAAAAGGAATAACAGTTCTTTACTAGAACATATATATAACAAGGCAAACAAACAACAACAGCATCAACAACAAACAAAAACAGAAACCAAAAAAACAGGCTTCTCCTGGCTGTCAAGCAACCTCCCCTTTGGTGTAGTTATGACCATGGCTGGCAGAGGGCACTGTTGGCTCCCAGCCAGGCAGGTCAAGTCCAATGATTCCCCCATGGCTGCAGGAGGTGCTGTGGCATGAGCTCAGCTGCCTTTCCACTGACGGTGGCGGCTCTGGCAATGGTGGCTCCCCTTGCAAAACTCACAGGAAGCAGCTGGTCTCAATGCCACTCCAGGTGATGAGCTGGACTGTAGCAGTAGCCTCCAATTAGCAGGCTGGAACAACAGAGGTGAGCAGACCCTGGGGGTGGCAAACCAAAGTCTAGCAATAACCCCTAGGCGGTGGCAGAAGCAGCGGGGGTCCGAGCAGACTCAGGGTGCTAAGTTAAAGTGTAGAAAACCCCTCCAAAGCAGTGGTAGAAAACAGCATGGGCTGGACAGGGGATTGCTCCTTTCCACAGCCCACGGGCAATGACTGGTCCGCAGGTCGGGCCCCTGCACAGAGGGTGATGCCTTAAGTTTTAGCTTTCATATTTTTCAGATTTTGTGGGTAGTTCTGAGCCTCATATTAAGTGTTATTAAGCTCTCTTCACAGGGTAGGTAGACAAACCAAATCCTTTTCCTGCTGAAGACCAAAGACAACAAGTACAAGTTTCAGGTCCAAAAGCATAAACAATGGTGGACTGAAGAGAAAAAACAAGAGGGATGGGACTTCACTATCTGAAGCTGTAATTTTACAATAAAATCGCAAATTTTATAAAAGTGTAAGACCTTGTGACTGGTTGTCCATTTTGTGACCATTTTGGGTCCCTCTTGGGTGTAGCCCTAGCCAGGCTCTTGTCCTGCCCAAGCTGGATCCTGGAGGCCTTTTAATAAATACCTACTTTATTCTCTTAGCTCTGTCCAGTCTCTGTTCCAGGTCAGCCTTCCCAAGGCATCAGTTTTGGTGACTCTGCCAGGACAGTGAGGCATCTGGAAAATCCCCCTGGACCAGAGGAACACCCAGCTACTTTCCCCCCAGTATTGCCGGCACTCCGAGGGGGGGGGGGGTGGCCCCAGCTGTGGCCCAGAAGGTATCAGAGCCCAAGAATCTGAAAATCCATGAACTTGACAGAGACGCGTGAGTAATTGAATAAAGGAGTATTCTGTTTCGAACCTTAGTTAGGTGTTAGGAGGCCTCTTGTAATTTTGTTTAGCGTGAAACAGTCCTACGGTCAGACAGAGTGCTCTCTGTCTCTCCCACTGGCAGTAAGCGAGGAGGATGTGTCAGATTGCAATGCTATTAGCCTGAGGCCAGCAGTGGCGCAGGGAGTTAGTTCCCACGCTGCAGCCCTGAAAGGCGGGGGTTCAATTCTCCTCCTTTGCTTGCTCTCTCTCTCCCCCCTGGTTACTTTTTTACTCATACCTGTTGAGATATGGGGCGTACATTTTCTTGTGAATACTTGTCCTAGGGTGACTTTATGATGCTTGTGTTCCCAATCGTCTGTTCTGTCTGTGTTGGATATTGTGTCCTGTACCTTTAAGACTGGTTCTGAGAGCGAAGGAGGGGGAGGAGCTCGCAGTTTGTTTTGCAGAAAACTGCCTGACTCCTATGCGTTCCTTCTCCAGAGTGTGTTCGTCTGAGGCACAGACAGCAGTGGGACAGAGATCTCTTTGCTTTTAGTAAGTTTTAGCTAGCTATGACAGAGAAGTTCCCTGGACTGTTTTTTCCTTTTTCTTGGGACTGTTTAAACCTGCTCCAGACTGAAAAACCCAGAGGAGCACCAGGAGCTCACACCTGTGGCCCACTGGGGCCTGGACCTCTGGAGGGACTGATAAGAGACTGCATGAGCTGAGCTACCCACAGCAACTTTCTGAATTGACCATCTCACTTCAGAGCAACAAAAGGTTTTATTGTTTCATATTATTCATTCTTTATGTTTGTGGGCACTTTATTTGTTAAATAAATAGTTTTTTCCACTTTTCTCCGAGGAAGTTCTTTCCTGGACTGGTTGGGGGAGGGGCTGTTTGGGTTTGCTTCCCAGAGGGACCCTATTTGGAGGTTTTCTCCCAAATTTGCCCTAAACCAGGACAATACTGTAATAATAATATCCCAAGAGATAGTCCCCTGGGATTAGTATTGAAAAAGTGGGCTGATTTAACCAGGGAGGGATTCCTTATTCTTTAAATTTAAACTTATTAGACTCTCAGAAAAGATCTGACCAACTCATGAACTAGATAATGATGACACGTGGCCTGAATTGGAGAGTCTTGATAAGACTTTAATGTCAAGTTTAATCTCACGCATACACTGTGGTGGTTAAGCATGGATTGGCAGCTTAGCTGACCAATAGAAGAATTGTCCACGCCTCTGGAGAACTCTGGCTTGAACCAGAGATCCCAGGTGACTCGGCCCTTTTTACATCCAGCTGGAGAAGGTAACAGAGCTCTGAGGAGCGTCCCAGGCTGGCTAGGCCCCACTGCTTCCCCCCTGTGGGGCGGAGCCGGCCCTGGGTCTGGCCATGTCTCCAGGCCCCTCATTGGCTGCCAGGGGTGGGGGAGGAGGCTGAAGCTTAGATCTCTGACTGCCCAAGCTGCTCCAAGCTGCTCTGATCCATCGGTGTGGGTTCCTCCCCCCTTCCCCCCATCGGCCTGGCCAGCAAGGCCTTGAAGTCAGCTGCTCCCCAGAGAAAAGAAGACCTGGGCAAATTTAACTCTTTCTTGGCACAGATGAAATTTCCAAAGCCCTAACCTTTTTCTTAGTAAGAGAGACAGCCAAACTGGAGACATGTAAAGGGACTATATGGAGATCTCAAAGTCAGTAAAGGAAGACTGCCTTTTTTTAGTTGGAAGAGATGATAAGTTGCCTTGGTTCTAGGCTGAAAATCTCCTATGAGTCATGGTAACAGACTATATATGAATATGCTAGAATAATCCTTTGAATTGTGGACAATATGAATTGGGGACATGATTTGTAGATTTTTGAGCAAAGGTATTGGTGATTAACTGAGTGAATATTGAAGTAGAAGTTGGGATTTGGTGGTCCCATGAGAGGTTGAACAGAGAGATGAGAAGAAGCCCCCTGTGCCAGCAGAAGAAGTAACAAAACATCTCTGTTCCCTGAGTTGAAGAATTCTTTGCCTTTGAAGTTGTTTATCTTTAAAAGTACCACCCCAATATATATGTGAGTCTATAGACCATATGTAGTCATGGGAAAGGCTACATGATATGGGCGGTTCCATAACTGCAGAAGTTTCCTGGATGGACTGCATTTGTGTGAGTTGAAAGCCACAAGCAGACTCTTTCTCTTGTGGAAAGTTACCAAACAATAGGAGAGACTTCTCTCTCTCAAAGACTGAATGAAAGACTGTTTTATAAGTGGTACTGACCTGGAGTTCTGAGTTTTGCCTCTTTACATTGTTTGTAGAAAATGAACAGTTTGTGGTGGGAGAAAGGGTTGGTTTAGAAATTAATTTGTGGGTTTTTTTCCTTTTCCTTTGCTTCCCTTAGTGTGTGTTAATAAAATCTGTTTATCTTAAGTTGGGCCTGTTTTGCCTTTTTCTCCCAAAATCCTATCTCCCAGTTGGCAAGTAAAATTCGGTGAACGTGAAACCACCACATAAATGGTACCGTGACTCAGATAAGCGAACCAAAACCACGATGAAAAGAATGAAAAATTAGAAAGCTCCTAAGTATATGTTGAAAATTTAGAGCATTGAAACCCTTGATTGTTATGTAATAAGTGTAATAATGTTTTAAATGTTTTAAATGGTAAGGTAACAATGAAAAGCCACCTTTATAAGCAAAAGGAGGGGGGGGGGGCTCTTTGAAAACTGCACCCCCCCGAGCAGCTGGAGAGAGGAGGGGAAGCCCCCACGCCTGCCAGAGTGCAGCGCCCCCCCCCACAGACGCCGGACCCGCGCCCCCACCGCCGGAAAAAAACCCAAAAGCGAAAGTTGCTGCAGCGTGGCTCTGCGGCGGGGCGGCCAGCTCCCAGGGGCCGCACGGCTCGCTCGCCTGGAGGCAGCCCGGCGTGGCCGTCCCTGTTCCCCCGTGCGGCGCGGCCGTCTTTTCCCTCCCCCCCGCCACGGAACAGCTGCCCCGGGCTTCCCGGCCCGGCCCACGAAGCCGCCGGAAGCCGGGGGGCATGTACCCCCCCCCCCCCCCCGTCGAAACTGCAAAACCCCCGAGTCCCCGCTCCCCCCACCACAAAACAACTCCTGGTGCCCACCGCAAAAACCCAGCTGCCGCCATAAAACTCCTGCCATGAGGCTGTTGCACCGCAGTGATTACGCAACCCCCCTAAGCGACCCCAGCCACTAACATGCAAATTAAAAAACCCCAGTGTAACCTGGAACTCGTTTAAAACCAAAAAACCCCTACCAAAACAAATCAATGTAAAATTTGAACCCACAAAAGACAGTACTAAACCATGTATACCCTAAAGTATTAATGAACAATTTTTTGTAACTCGCTGTAACCTAAAAAGTACCCAAGAAGAAGCAGGACCCCAGACCAACCCAAGGAAAACTAGAACTCCTCAGACCCTCGACGAGGAATGAGTTCCCAGCTCTGCAGGAACTTAAAACTGCAAAGCTGAACAAGACCCTCCTCCTCAGAGTGAACCCAGAAGGGCTGCCTGTCCCTCGAGCCACCCTTGTAAGAGCTGATTAATAAAGGCATTTTAAGGAGAAAAATATTATCTCCGCCCATTTTTAACAACAACATACATGAAGACCGATATTTTGATGAGCTAGAACATGCCAGGCTCTTTATGGTGTTGGCTTGTCAGCAAGGGCCAGAAAAAAAGGAGCATATATTGGTCTTAAAGAAAAAACAGGAAAACTAAAAAAGACGAGTCAATATTGGATAACGAATGAAAAAACGAGGAGGTGGAGTTAGACCTCATCGCCCCTGCTTTGAGGGTGGGCCCTGGCCCGGGTCCAGGCAGAGCCCCTCCACCTCTGGTCCTGCCCCCGCCAACACCGTCACCACCATTGTCACAGCAAGCCCGGGGTGGGAAAACTTTGGCAACCACCACCACCACCCCCGATTGGGCTGGCCTCTCCACTCCCGCCACAGCCCCTGGTTGGAGTGGCAGGGTGACTGCTGCTGCAGATCCTGGTTAGGCCGGTCCCCTCACTCCCGCTGCCAGCCCCAGCCAGGCCGGTGCCATCGCCATCCAAGAAAGGGGGGGTGGGGTGAGGCGTCCTCTTGGCAAGCTCGCAGCCAGTGAAGGTGGAGGGGGGAGAGGACAGCCAGCATGTGCAGCCCACAGCACTGCCCCAAGGGGAGGAGCTGGGGGGCAGAGCCTTCTACCAAGAGGGCGGAGAGGCAACCACCCATGGGGGGAGTGGTCCTTCCTCTGCTCTCAGGCCTGTGAGTTTCCATAGTAACATTGAATGCCAGGGAGCTGTCTCAGATGACATCATCGATGCACACAGGTACACAGCCCAGGACAAGCGCCGTAGTAAGTCCTGCATGGCTCTTCCTATGGTCGGGACTAGGCAAAGTACATTATATGCTACAACAGAGACAACTCAATCAGACAGCTCCAAGGAGGAGGATGAGATTGATCAGATCATTGCTGCCCTAAGCAGGTGGAAAAGGGCAAAGATAGCGAGACAAGCCATCAGAGAACATAGCCCGATTGCCAAACGTATCAGGTCAAAGAGAAAGAGAACAAGAACCGGTTTCACAAGCCTCGTTATGGCAAGCAGTCCACAACCAGGGGCCAAAGTATGTGAAGGTTCCATACTCCCTTGTCGAGTTAGAACAGTGGAAACCTGCTGTGGGGAAATATATAGAAAATCCAGATAAAGTAGCAACATTAGTAGAATGGGCAATCAACTCACAAAACCCTGACTGGGTTGATTTGAACTCTATGTTAGACACATTACTTGACCTGACTGAGAGAAGAATGCTCAACAAAGCCATTACAACATCAGTCGAGGCGAGCGTTGCAAATGGATTACTTCAAGACACTGTCCCACAAATATTCCCCCTTGAAAATCCAGGATGGGATCCAAATATACCAGAACAAATGGTGAGCTTAAAACGATATTAAAGTCTTGGGGTATATAGGTTAAAACATGGTGTCCCTAAAGCTATAAATTGGTCAAAGATTTACGAAGTAAGGCAAAATTATGAAGAATCACCCACCAAATTTTTAAGCAGGCTAAGAGAAACTGCCATCAAATATACAGATTTAGATCCAGAATCAACTGATGGCAAAGCACATCTAGTACTTTTGTTTATGGGTCAGGCTTCAAATGATATAGGAAAAAAGCTGCAAAAGATAGAGGGGGTTTGAGACAGAGATAAACTGATAGAGGTTGCCTGGAAGGTGTTTCAAGACAGAGGCCCAACTGAAAAAGTTAAATCCCAACCTAGTAAGAAAACAACTCAGGAAAAGTCATCCAAGAAAACTTCCCCTACAGAGAAGGACCAGTGTGCATACTGCAAGAAGTAGGGACATTGGAAGAATGACTGTCCAGCATTTAAAGAAAAATCCTCAGTTCCCCAACTCCCAGTGGTACAAACCTCAACGGCTCAACTTCTGAGTGACGAGGACTAAAGGTTTCTTCCCTGGCAGAATCTTTGGTTGTAGCTAAACTGGGGAAAGAGGACATTGAATTTCTGGTAAATACTGGAGCTGTTTATTCTGAGTTAAATACCTTAGAAGGGACACTGAGTCACAATACTGTACATGTTGTTGGCGTGACCAGAGTAACCGAAACACGGCCTTTCCTTCAACCTTTAAAATTTAAACTGGGGAAGCACTGGGTAACCTATCAATTCCTCTATATGCCTAACTCCCCATAACCATTGCTGGGGAGGGACTTGCTAGAGAATTTGGAAGCAGACATTAAATTTAAAAAGGGGAAGGGTGTACGAGTTGTAATTCCTGAATCTAAATTTGTCCAAGTTGCTGCACTTTTTATACAGGAAAAATGTAAGGAAATCCCAACTGAAGTTGAAAAAGTGGTAAATCCAATAGTGTGGGTCAGTGATTTCTCAGGAAGATCCAAACAAAAAGAACCAGTGAGTATTGCACTCAAACCACACCGGTAAGGCAAAAAAAAAATACTCTTTGAAATTAGAGAACCATAAGGGAGTGGCATCTGTAATTGAAAAATTCCTGCAACATGGTTGCAATATGAGTCCAAATTCAACACTCCAATTTTAGCTGTTAAGAAAGCAGATGATAAGAGTTATCGATTAGTACAAGATTTAAGAGCAATTAACAAAATTACAGAGGACATACACCCAGTGGTTGCCAATCCCTACACCCTTTTGACCCCACTGACAGACAAATTAGGTTGGTTTACTGTTGTAGACGTGAAGGATGCCTTTTTCTGCATTCCTGTGCATAAAAACAGCCAAGATCTTTTTGCTTTTGAGTGGGAAAATACCGAGACGGAAGAAAACTCAGCTCACTTGGACAGTTTTACCCAGAGGTTTCAAGAACAGCCCCATAGTATTTGGAAACCAGGTAGCAAAGGAATTAGAGGAGTGGAGAAGACAGGAACAAGAAGGAGTTATTCTTCAATATGTGGATGACACCCTGATTGTGGCCATAACTAGAGATGATTGCATATGACTTACCATAAGTTTATTAAACTTCTTGGGACTGAATGGGTACAAAGTTTCTAAAGACAAAGCACAGATTGCCAAAGAAGCAGTGGTTTACTTGGGGCTTGAGATCTTCTGTGGACAACAGCTCAGCAAAGAAGGGAAAGAAGTCATTTGTCGACTCCCAGAGCCCCATACTGTAAGAGACATGCAAGCTTTCCTGGGAATGGTAAGTTGGTGTCGTTTGTGGATAGCAAATTATGGACTGCTGGTAAAACGCCTATATGGGGCATTAAAAGCAGCTGAAAAAGGAATACAGTTGCTCACCACCTGCTGACTGATGCCTAGCCCATCCCCCAGCAGCTATCAGTCCCTCCCAGCCAACTTCCCCAGTTTATATACTGGGCATGACAGTCTATGGTGCGGAATATCCCTTTGGCCAGTTCAGGTCAGCTGTCCCAGCCATGCTCCCTCCTGACTTCTTGTGCAGCTCCTCCTTGGCAGAGCCTGAGATACTGAAAATCCCTTGACTCAGGGTAAGCACTGCTCAGCAACAACCAAAACATCAGTGTGTTATCAGCATTATTCTGTACTGAATCCAAAACACAGTGCTGTGTCAGCTACTGAGAAGAAATGAACTGTCTCAGCTGAAACCAGGACACCTTGTTAAATGGAGAGAAACTTGCTACAAGGGCATGCAGTGACAGGACAAGGGGGAATAGCTTTAAACCAAAAGAGAGTAGGTTTAGATTAAGAAATTCTTCTCTGTGAGGGTGGTGAGGCCCTGGCAGAGGTTTCTTAGAGAAGCTGTGGCTGCCTCATCCTTGGAAGTGTTCAGGGTCAGGTTGGATGGGGCCTAGAGAAACCTGGTCTAGTAGAAGGTGTCCCTGCCTGTCCTGATTCCAGCCAGAACAGGATTAATCATTTCCAGGAGACAGGAGGGAGCATGGCTAGGATATGGAGGTTATTCTATACCTCCTCATGCCAGGGGCGAGGGGGGAAGGGACTCTTTTCTGGAAAGAAAGGCTCTTACGGTTGAGGATAGTGTGGCTGCAGTCAGGTTGTGAGCTCTGCATGAGCTCCGCGGTGAGCATTTTTTTGCATGCGAACCACTCTTTTGTACACTTCTGCTATGAATATTGTTGCTGTTACTGTTCATTTTCTTATCTCATAGCTGTTTCCAGTAAATTGTTCTTATCTCAGCCTGTGATCTTGCCTTTTGTCCTTCCAATTGGAAAGGGGAGGGGGAGTTGCGTATGGGTTTAGTGGGAGTACTCAATTGGAGAATACCATTCCTAAACCAGGACACTGGCCATGGCAGGAGGATTGGAACAAGATGATCTTTAAGGTCCTTTCCAACTCAAACCATCCTATGATTCTATGAAATATTTCCAGGTACTGAAGTGTCACAGTACAGCTAGTCTGTAGCTGGACAGATAAATCTGGCTATAATAAGAAACCCAATTGAGCTCTCCTAGTTCCATAAGCAAGTCCCTGGGTGAACAATGATA
Source organism: Zosterops lateralis (assembly GCF_965231275.1). Lineage (NCBI taxonomy): Eukaryota > Metazoa > Chordata > Aves > Passeriformes > Zosteropidae > Zosterops > Zosterops lateralis. The sequence continues at coordinate 9,029,990 of NC_139801.1, forward strand.
GGACTCAAACAGAGACCCTCAGCCAGCCCTGTTCAAGCTTAGATGCAGACACACCACTGGCCAGAGATCTGGGTGGAAAGAGATCCCAAACAATCAGTTATCTAAACCCTGGAGATTCAAACTCCCTATAAAAAGAGCAACCATATTAAACTCATTGCTGTTTGCTGATGAACCTTGGTGAGTTTGTGTTGTCTCTGTCTCCAACGTAATACTGAAGTTCCAGTCCTAATCTAAGAAGTGATTAACACCTTCAGACTTCAGCTTCAGGCACAGTTTAAAGCCTGCATCACAGATACTAGGAAATTTACAGAATCACAAAATCATTAAGCTTGGAAAAGACTTATAAGATCAAGACCAACCTGTGACCTATCACCACTGTTGTGGTTTGAAAGCAAAATGAGTGAGAGGCTCCAAATCAGAAACACAATTTAATAAGAAGAAAGGTAAAAAGGTAAAATAAAATAAAATAAAATAAAATAAAATAAATGCAATAATACAAATGACCACTGACAGAGTCAGAATACAACCTGAGCAGGATGGTGGAAGCAGTCCAAATGAGGTGGTCTTCCTGAAGCAGTGATCCTGTAGAAAGGTCTGATAGCTCTGGTCCTCTGGGAATCCAGTGGGTAAGGGCTACTTGTACTGTCCCAAATCCCAGATTATATCCATGTGAGAATGCTTGGTCCCTCCCCATGGGCAGAGCATCTCACAATGGGATGATGAGTCATGAAGTGGATCCTTGATGGCCCATTAAACAGAGATAGCACCTGGAGGGAGTTACCTATTAGTCATGGGCAAGGCATTGATGGGCCATTAGCAGAAGATAGCCCAAAGGAAGGGGGCCTGGGAAGAACACTGCCCCACCTGGTTTCAACAGTTCATGAAGATGGTGATAGAATAAATACTTTGTGTACATCCTACACTACAACTCAGGGCAACCACCCTGTCAACTAAACCATAGACCTGAGTGCCATGTCCAGTCATTTCTTTAATACCTCCAGTGATGATGACACCACCAGCTCCCTGGGCAGCCCGTTCCATTGTTAAAAAACCCCTTCTGTGAATACATTTATAATAAGGTGTCTTGGGGATAATTCGTATCCCATAGTGTTTTTGTTTTTGGTTTGTGTCTGGAACTGTCACCCCTCTCCCGTACCCTTCTGGCTCGAGAATATCCAGATGGGTGAAGGGCTGCCTGGGATTCTGCAAAGGTTGGAGGCCAGGGGCTGCTCTTCCTTTCAGTGGGGATGATCAACACAGTGGCCACACAGCACGGTGCATTAATTGGACCTGAGATCCTGTTGCCCTGTGGTTTTTTCTCCCTCTGGGTTTTCCTTTCATCACTGTGACCAGGGCTGTTTGGGAGCCCAGAGCCAGTGTGTGTGGTGCTGGGAGCCAGGAGCATCCCCTTCTGGGCCATTCCCTTGATGTCTTGAGAAGGCTGACCTGGAACAGAGACTGGACAGAGCTAAGAGAATAAAGTAGGTATTTATTAAAAGGCCTCCAGGATCCAGCTTGGGCAGGACAAGAGCCTGGCTAGGGCTACACCCAAGAGGGACCCAAAATGGTCACAAAATGGACAACCAGTCACAAGGTCTTACACTTTTATAAAATTTGCGATTTTATTGTAAAATTACAGCTTCAGATAGTGAAGTCCCATCCCTCTTGTTTTTTCTCTTCAGTCCACCATTGTTTATGCTTTTGGACCTGAAACTTGTACTTGTTGTCTTTGGTCTTCAGCAGGAAAAGGATTTGGTTTGTCTACCTACCCTGTGAAGAGAGCTTAATAACACTTAATATGAGGCTCAGAGCTACACACCTAGGCAGCACAGAATCTGAAAAACATGAAAACTAAAACTTAAGGCATCATTTCTCCCCTTTAGAGGCTTGACCAGGCCTTTTCCTTGTCGAGTCTCTATTCTAAATATCTACTAATAATAGGTATTCAATAACAGATAAGTATCTAACAATAGTAAACAAATAACAATAATAAACATCTAACAATAGTAAATATCTAATATCAGATAAATATCTAGCAATAATAATAATAGTAATAAACAGTAATAAACATCTAACAGTAGCAATGTCTTGTAAAGTTTGGTATCATGCAAAGAAGATTAATGATTATTGTGAACAGTTCTTTAGGTACGAAGGAGAAATCATTTAAAGCATGTTTTCATCTGCATCAGTCTGTTTTTAGAGTTGTTTCAGGAGCAGAAGCTTTCTTAACTCTGGAGTAGTTAATCCAGGGTCCTTTGCCCGCAACTTTGACTGTGGTGAGGGTGGTCAGCAAAACTTGGAATGGTCCTCTCCACCTGGCTTGTAGAGGATCACTGTCCCACCACCAAACATAGACCCAGTCTCCAGGTTGGAAGGGATGTGCAGGTGTGTCCAGTCCTATGGGTCTGGATAGCACGATGTAAGTCTGGAACTTCTGCAAAGTGGAACTTAAAGCCATTAGATAACTCTGTAAATCAAGTTTCCCCTTCATGTGCATTTCACCTGAAATATGTGAAATCTGATATGGTCTGCCATATAATATTTCATAGGGATTGATGTTATCCCTCAGCCTTGGTTGTATGCAGATTCTCAGTAAAGCTATAGGCAAGGCTTGAACCTATGTCATGGATGTTTTCTGCCAAATTTTGCTAATTTGTGATTTGAGAGTCCCATTCATATGTTCAACTTTACCACTTGCTTAGGGTCTATAAGCTGTATGCAGATCCCAAGTAATTCCCAACATTCTGCTAACTTCCTTAACCGCTGTTGCAACAAAGTGAGGTCCCCTATCTGATGACATCCCCAAGGGAACACCTATATGGAGCATTAAAAGCAGCTGAAAAAGGAATTATTATATGGACTGAAAACACTAGAGCAGCTTTTAAACAGCAGAAACACTCTAATGTCAGCTTCAGCACTGGGACTGCCAGACTCAACCTTTTGAACTTTTTACATATGGAAGACTCAATGTGGCTTTGGGCTTACCAGCACAGCACCATGGGAAACAACGGAGGGCTGTGGGCTACTTTTCCAAACAGCTAGACAGCGTTGCCCAGGGCTGGCCAGGATGCCTGAAGGCTGTGGCAGCTACTGTCCTCCTGATTCAGGAGGCCCAAAAACTCACCGTTGGGCGACACATTGTAGTGTATGTACCCCATGCCGTAGCAGCTGCACTGGAACAAAAGGAGGGCATTGGCTGTCCAATAACCAGATGCTTAAATATTAAGCACTGTTATTACAACAAGATGATGTTACCCTGAAAACAACTTCTGTTGTTAACCCTGCCATGTTTTTGTCCTCCACCTGAATTGACAATGAGCCTGAACATAACTGTTTACAGACAATTGAAGAAGTCTATTGTAGCCGACTTGACCTGAAAGACGTGCCCCTGGAAAATCCAGATTGGGAGCTTTTTACAGATGAGAACAGCTTTATGAAAAATGGCGAAGGGATGACAGGCTATACATTAACCACGCAGGATAAGGTGATTGAGGCAAAAGGCCAGCAGATGGCTGCCCATGGCTCCGCTTGCATTTGCCCTGGCCACGTGGTCTGCAATTGCTCTGCCGGACATGCTGGAGGATCCGCCGGACCCCAGTTCTGGCTGAGTGGCCCACGGCAGCTCCGCCAGCTCCACCAGAGATCCGGCCTATCCCAGCCATGGCTGCTTCAGCCGCCCCACCCCAGACCATTTCCCCCGTGACTGCTCCAGCTGTTCCCACCCAGGTTGCTCTGTCCGTGCTGGGTGCAGCCACCATGGACCATGTGCAGATGGTCTGTGCCCTGATCTGGTTTCCGTCAGAAGACTCCGTCCCTTCAGTGGTTCTGGCAGCAGTCCCTACCTACACCCCTCCATTCTTGGAGGACTCAGCTTTGGGGTGAATCCCCACCCCTACCCCTTTTCTCTGACAATCCCATCAACCACCATTCCCTTGGTAATGACATCTCTTGCTGTTCAGGGAAATTCTCTTCTTAAAGGAGAAATACCATACCAACATACAGGAAGCTCAGTTAAAAAGGATAAAGAACAAAAAAGCTAGGAGAAAGATTAGTTTATTCCCATTACGAGAAGTTCCAATGGGAGATGGGGGCACAGGTTTGTAAATGCCCCTTTGACTTCTTCAGAATTGAGAATTTTTAAAAAGGAAATTAGAGGATTATTAGAGGATCCCATAGGTACATCTGAACAATTAGATCAGTTCTTAGGTCCAGACATTTTTACTTGGGACTAGATGCAATCCATAATGAAGATAATTTTTTCTCAGGAAGAAGGGGTTATGATCAGAACAGCTGGAATAAGAATTTGGGCTCCAGGAGATCAGAAAATGCCAATACCACCTCCATATTGGAATCAAAATGATGAGACAGGGTGGAGACATATGAATGATTGTTGTAATTTGATAATCAAATGAATAAAAGAGGCAGCACTCCAAGGGCACAATGTCAAAAAGGCCTTCAAAAGACAGCAAGGGAAAGAAGAGACAAGAACTGAATGGTTAGAGAGGCTTTGGAGGAATATGAAACAATATTCTGGAATAGACCCTGAGACAATCGCAGGACAAACTTTATTGAGAGTTAATTTTGTTACTCATGCCTGGCCAGATATTAGAAAAAAAATGGAAAAAATAGAAGACTGGCATGATAGAACACTAAATGATTTATTAAAGGAGTCTCAAAAGGTTTATGTCAGAAGAGATGAAGAAAAAGCCAAAATAGAAGCAAAATTTATGGTAGCCACTATGCGAGAAGGTAACTTCCAAAAAAATCTGAAGCTCCCAGGAACCACTCCTAGACATTCAGGTTTTAGAGACAGGGAAAAGGACAAATACCGAGCTCTGGTACAAACAAAATCCCAGGAGCACTCTAAGAATGCCTGTTTCTTTTGCAGAAAGGAGGGCCATTATAAATGTGAGTGCCCTCACATAAAAAAGGACCTGAAAATCTTCTGAGAGATAGACCCAGAAGAAGACTAGGGAAGGCATCGGCTCTATTTTCTAGGCAACAAATACCATCTGGAGCGTGTGATAACGTTAAAAGTGGGTCCCCAGGAGGAGGAATTAGAATTTGTGGTAGATACAGGGGCAGAAAGAACCTGCCTATAAAATATTCCAAAAGGTTGTAGTGTAAGTAAAGACACTGTAAGGGTAACAGGCAAAAGGAGAAAGTTTTACAGTTCTTGTCATTAAAGATGTGGCAATTGAGGGAGAAACTAGAATTTGGATAGGGGTTGTTTTATTAGTCCCTGGGGCAGGTAGCAACTTATTAGCGAGGGATTTGCAGGTAAAGCTGGGAATAGGGGTTATACCAGAAGAAGGGAAGATGACAGCTAAACTTTTAAAACTTGGCAAGAGGATGAGGATAAAATTAGCAAAGAAGTTTGGGTTGGAGAAGGAAATAGGGGAGGACTGGACATTGACCCCATAAGGGTCAAGATTGAGAGAGAAGAATGTCCCATATACATACATCAGTACCCTATATTCTTAGAAGGACGAGAAGGTTTGAAGTGGGTAATAGAGGGATTAATAAAGGATGGGACATAAGAACTTTGTATGTCTCCTCATAATACCTCTATTCTGCCAGTAAAGAAGCCTGATGGGAATTACAGATTAGTACAAGACTTACGGGAGGTTAACAAAAGAACTTGGACCTGTTACCCAGTGGTACCTAATCCTTATACTCTTCTAAGTAAGGTCCTGCCCCAGCATCAGTGGTTTATTGTGGTGGATCTAAAAGATGCCTTTTGGGCTTGTCCATTAGCTGAGGAAAGCCAAAATATCTTCGCCTTTGAATGGGAGGATCCAAATACTGGGAGAAAGCAGCAACTAAGATGGACAAAATTAGCACTGGGGTTTACTGAATCTCCAAACCTATTTGGACAAGCTTTAGAAACAATATTACAAACTTTCCCCACTCCTCCTGGAATACAAATTATCCAATATGTGGATGATTTCTTATTATCAGTGTTAGCCGAGGAAAGGACACACAATCGCGAAATTGTATGCGGTGCTTTATTTCAGAGCTCTGGAAGCCGGGGATCCAGACCCAGATCTCGGCTTGTCCAACATACTTCATGGTTACAATTTTATACCTTTATTGTTACATAAGGATTCGTGTTAATCATTAAACCCCATTGTTCCATTGATTCCATCCCGAGGAACAATAGTCTGTGTGATTCTTGCTCAAGATTCTGGTTAGAGAAAATAATCATATTTAGTTACCAAACTGATATTACAATTGACAATTCTAGCATGCGTCTTGCTAATGATTATATCGGTACAGATCCTCCTGACCTAACTTTATTCTTTAGGGCCTATGCATTCTACCAAGGTTCCCCCTTTCTCTCCCCCTACCACCTGTGCAAAGTTATGCTTTATACTTCATTTAATTAGAACAATAGCACGGAATACCATCCTGGTCACAAGTGGAGCCGATCCCTGTTTTGGGCCCTTGCTATTTTAGAAATCAATTTAACCCTATGTTATCATTCCCCCCTTTGAAAGTATTTTCATTCTACTATGCAAATGCTTTCACAGAATTACAGTCCATTCATCTTTTGTATCTATACTGGATGTTCGTCTTCAAATCCATGGTTGACGTGGGCCCCATGGTGGAAGTTGTTATGGATTGCAGGCGCTGGATGCGGGGTCTTGTCTCGTGTCAGTGTCTTCATTATTGTTCTGTTCCAGGATGTCCTTTTCCGTATTTCTCTCTTCAGGATTCTAAAAGCTAACCAAATCACTAAAAATATGATTAGTAAAATTATCAAGTTCTCAAGGATAGATTTTACCCATGAACTCACATTCCATCCCAACTTGTTAAAGATTTTGTCTAACCAAGTAGTAGCTAAATCCTTTTGCTCCTCTTGTACCTCATGTTCTATATGTTTTATTTGACTAATATCATATTCTACATCTGCAGTTACATTTGGGATGTGGACGCAGCAGTGGTCAATTTGTCCTTTTAAATATCCACACACTCCATGCTCTTTTAAAAGTAGCATGTCTAGAGCCAATCGATTTTGTAGGGTCATTTTGGTAGTGGCTTGTAATTGCATATTGAGTTCTCTGAATCCTTCTCTCGTAACCCTGGCTAGTCTATCTACCTGACCTGTGAGCCTATATAACATTTCCCTATTTTGATAGTTTGCAACAGGGCCAAACAAAGATTCCAGGGCCCATCCAAGCTTTACTCCACTAGAGGGTTCTTGCCAGGTATCATCTTGATCTTCACTATCTGGGACATCTCGCTTTGTCCTGATTTGCAAGAGCTCATGGCTCCCATTAAATGGGGACCTTTTCCAAATGGGACATAAAGTAGGGAGACCCATGGTAATTTCTTTTACTTCCCCGTCCACTGGCAGGTGTGTCATCCATCTACCATCACTTGTTGCCCATACAAATTGTCCCGGACTCCAGATCGTACTCCTGCTACATCCCACCACAATCTTAGAGTCTATCTTACCTTGCTTATGTCTGATCCCTCTGCAACCACAACCAATTCGTAAAGCTATTGCCAATGGTGACCATTGTTTTATTTCCAGGTCATCAGAAGTGCAGTCATAAATCTTATCACATGCCCACCAATCTACTTTATTTGTTTCCCTTCTACTGCTAGTTTCAGTATTCGTTACTGCTGGGTCTGTATCATTCTCGGGACCTTTCCATTTAATGCACCAGGGAGTGCCTGCCATATATTGGAATTTCTGGAGTATACTCACAGACCATGCACTGTCCCAGGGCTCTAGACCTTTCCATTCTTTCTCCTCACACCTCCATACCACAGTGGTTTCTGTAGCATTGTCCTTAACCTTTTGGTAGTGTGGTAACCAGCATTCCCACTTTGCAAGGTCTTCATCCTTAACCCACCATTCTACCAGTTTTCCCACCTGTCCATGACTTAACTTACAGTCCTTTTTCCTCAGGGTTTTCATATAAGCTCTTTCTGTTATCTTCCAGTACTCTTTAAGCACAATCCTTGACTCTGGCACTTGTTTACATTTAACTGTTTTGTTCCCTTTTATATCAGGTAAATTTGATGTTATAATTCCCCAACTTATAGGGTCCCCTGCTGCCATTGGTATTGGCAGGCAGGCTGTTATTCTACTAGTATTTTGCATTTTGGCAAAGTCTTTAACCAATCCAATCATCACATTTTCAGCCCGAATTGTATTAGGAGCTTCTATTACCTGTGTCTCTGTTTGTACTTCTCTCTTCATCCTAGAATGAAGAGCAGTGGATCGACCTTGTTGCATTCCATATCCCAAAGCAACAGCATTCCCTACTGGTGACATTAGAATCCATAGAATTAACATTAACCACGATATAAGCATGAGCATGAGCATAGTTACTGATACCATTAAAAAACAATTACAGATGTTTTATCCTCAGCTTCGTTGGTTCCACAGTTTGCACAGTCCACTATTTAACTCTTCGATCAGCCTTCTTCACTCGAGTGTAGTGTATCCAGGGTTCGACTCCAGCCACTTTGACTGCTGTAAAGGTGGTTAGCAGCACCTGATGAGGGCCAGTCCACTTCTCTTTCAATGGTTCTTCCTTCCAGGCTCTGATGTACACCTCATCTCCTGGCTCGATATCGTGGACTGGATTCTCGAGAGTCAGTGGCCTATTCCACACCAGGACACTTCGAAGTCGAGCTAAAGCTTTCCCGAGAGACAAAACATAATTATACACATCCTGTTTCCCTGTGATATGTACATTTGGATTAGGGTTAGGAGACTCATATGGTTTCCCATACAATATCTCATAAGGACTGACTGACATTCCACTCCTGGGTTTTATCCGAATTCTCAGTAATGCTATTGGTAAGGCCTGGGGCCACTGTAATTTGGCTTCCTGACATATTTTACTAATTTGCCCCTTCAGTGTTCGGTTCATCCTTTCTACCTGTCCACTCGACTGGGGTCGCCACGCTGTATGGAGGTCCCAGGATATTCCCAACAATCTACTCACCTCCTGAACCACTGTAGCTATAAAGTGTGGACCTCTGTCTGATGATATCCCTAAAGGCACCCCAAACCTGGGAATAATCTCCTGCAGCAACCACTTAACTGTTTCCTTTGCTTGGTTGGTGCGACAGGGAAGAGCTTCTGGCCATCCAGAAAAAGTGTCAACCCCTACTAATAGATACTTATATCCCCGAGTTCTGGGTAGTTCTGCAAAATCCACCTGCCAATAATCTCCTGGCTCCGTTCCTATCCGAATCCTCCCTAATTGTGCCTGTCGTCTAGCCACTGGATTATTCTTTAAACATATCTCACACTTTGACATTATTGATTTTGCCATTGTTTGCATCTGTGATGAGATTAGGTGTTGTTTTATCATTGCTACCAATGCCTCTGCACCCCAGTGACACTCATTATGTTTTATTTGCATAATTTCTCTCATTACCAAGGGAGGGACCACTATTTGCCCTTGTGCAGTTACATACCATCCTTCTGAGTTCTTCTGTGCTTCTAGCAGACGTGCTAGCCTGTTGTCTTCTACTGTGTACTTTGGCTGGGGAGGCAAATTGAATTGGGATACATTAAATTTTGATGGTATTAGTGCCATTGTTGTCTGTACTTCTCGTGCCACCTGGCGGGCTGTCTGATCTGCTTTTCGATTTCCTTCACAGATTCTGGAGTTACCTGGCTGATGTGCTTTGCAGTGCATAATCGCTACCTGTTCGGGTTTCTGTACTGCACTTATTAATTGCAGGACTGCATCCTGATGTTTGATCCGTGTGCCTTGAGAGGATAGCAGTCCCCTCTCCTTCCATAAGGCACCATGTACATGTACTACTCCAAAGGCATATTTTGAGTCAGTCCATATGTTGACTGTCTTTCCTTTGCTCAATTCTAGGGCTCTGGTTAGTGCGACCAGTTCTGCCCTCTGAGCAGAAGTACTTGGTGGTAATGCTTTTGCCTCCACTACCCTATCAACTGTGGTTACCGCATATCCAGCGTATCTGATTCCATTTTCCATAAAGCTGCTTCCATCTGTGAATAGTTCCCATTCTGGTTGTTCTAGAGGGATGTCTTTCAAGTCTGCTCTTGCTGCATAGGTGTACTCGATTACCTCCACACAGTCATGTTCTAATGGGCCTTCCTCAGCTGTGGTACCTAGAAACGAGGCTGGATTCAAAAGGTTAGTAGTTTTCAGAGTCACGTCATCCTGCTCAGTCAGGGTTACCTGGAATTTCATCATTCTGCTTGGAGAGAGCCAATGGCCCCCTTTCTGCTCCAGGACCGTAGTCACCATATGCGGTACGAAGACATCTATGTGTCTTCCCATCGTGAGCTTCCTGGCCTCTTGTATCAGCAGAACGGTAGCTGCCACTGCCCGTAGACATGAAGGCCACGCAGCACTTACGTTGTCGAGTTGTTTGGAAAAGTAACCCACCGGCCTTTTCCAGCTTCCCAATCGTTGAGTCAGGACTCCCAGTGCCAGTCACTGTCTTTCATGTAGATACAGCTGAAAGTCTTTGGACAGATCAGGTAACCCTAGAGCAGGAGCAGTCGTCAGTGCTTCCTTCAGTTTCTGGAAGGCCTCTCTCTGTGGTCTTCCCCAGGTGAATGATTGCATCTTCTGGGCCTCGTACAGAGGTTTCGCAATCAGTCCATAGTCCATGATCCATAGGCGACACCACCCGGCCATCCCAAGGAAGATCCGCAGCTCGTGTAGATTCTGAGGCTCTGGAATGGTACAGATAGCTTGGATACGATTAGTACCTAGTTTTCTCTGCCCTTGTGAGATTTCGCACCCTAGGTAGATCACAGTCTGTCGGGCAATTTGTGCCTTTTCCCTGGACACCTTGTATCCTCCCATTCCCAATGAATTTAAAATCTCAATGGTTACCTTTATGCAGGTTGCCTTTTCCTCGGTTGCGATCAGAATATCGTCGACATACTGGAGTAATAAATATTGATCTCTCGGTACCTGTCCTTCTTTAGTCCAAACCTCCAGTTCCTTTGCCAATTGACTTCCAAATAGGGTGGGCGAGTTCTTAAAACCCATCGGCAATCTGCACCAAGTGAGCTGGGTCTTCCTTCCATTTTCTGGATGTTCCCACTCAAAGGCAAATAGTTTCCTACTATTTTGGTCAAGGGGTATGCAGAAGAAGGCATCTTTTAAATCAATTACAGTAAACCATTTATATATCTCTTTCACAGATGCTAGCAATGTATATGGATTAGCAACTACTGGGTGAATGTCTTTAGTTATCTCATTTATACCCCTTAGGTCCTGTACAAGTCTATACTCACCATTAGGTTTCTTTACCGGGAATATTGGGGTATTGTATTCCAATTCACATTCTTCTAGAATTTGGTACTTTAGGAATTTATCAATAGTCTTTGCTATTCCCTGTCGTGCTTCTGCTTTGATGGGATATTGTCTAATTCGTACAGCACTTGCTCCTTCCTTTAATTCTACATGTACTGGTTGTGCTGATTTAGATTTACCTGGTATATCTGTTTCCCACACAATGGGAATCACTGCTTCTTCTACTTCTTTAGGAATATTAGGAATTGGTTTTTCTTTTACCATTAGAATCTTTCCTGCTTTAGACTCGGGTATCCTCATTACAAGTTCACCATTTTCAAAAGTAATTACTGCCTCTAGAGCTGCTAGCAAATCACGCCCCAAGAGTGGAGCTGGGCACCTGGGCATATATAAGAATTCATGTGTTAAGGTTTTGCCTCCAAAGCTCAAATCTAAAGGTTGCAGGAATGGCCGTATCTCCTCCTTCCCTGTGGCTCCAATAATTACAGTTGACTTCTCCCCAATCTGCCCTTCTACATAATTTAATACAGAATGTGTGGCCCCTGTATCCACAAGAAAGCTAACATTTTTCCCTTCTAAACACAAAGTAACCATGGGTTCCTTTGATCCAGGCTCTCCTCTGTACAACACCATAGTCCCAGCTGCACTCCCCATCTGAAGTTCACTATTCTGGTTGAACCGGTTCGGGCACTCCCGCTTCCAATGTCCAGTCATCCGGCAAAGGGCGCACTGGTCCAGGGCCAGTCCTCCACGACCTCTGTCAAAACTACCTCTATTACCGCTCCCACCGGTTCTGTTACCACGTCCTCGCCCTTGTATGACTGCCAAAAGACTCTGTCCCTGCTTCTTAGCAACCTCCTTGTCTCGGTTGTTGTACACTTTCCAAGCCACTTCTAAAAGCTTGTCCAAACTCCTTAACTCTTCACCTTCCAATTTCTGTAACTTTTTCCTTATATCCTCCTGTGATTGCCCTAGAAAAATAAAGGCGAGCTGAGCCCTTGCTTGTGCACTGTCTATCTGGAGATCAGTATATTTCCTAGCTGCTTCCTTAAGTCTTTCTAGAAAAGCAGTGGGAGATTCCTTCTTATCCTGTCGGATCTCATACAATTTGGACCAATTCAAACTTTTGGGTATTGCTTGTTGAACACCTATAGAAATCCACTCTTGGTACCTTTTCAACCTTAGCATGTCTACTCCAGTTGGGTCATTAGGGTTCCACTCGGGATCCTCAGCGGGAAAATTATAATCTAGAGTCCCAGTCACCAGACCATTCCGTTTATCTTCTCTAGCCCTGTCCCTCGCTGCCCGCAGTACCATGTCCCTTTCTGTATCATCCATCAAGGTGTCTAATATTACTTGAATATCCTCCCAATCCGGATTCTGAGTTTTCATTATCATCTTAACTACACGAGCCACTCTATCTGGATTATCCCGATACGGCCCAGCCGATTGTTTCCATATTACCAGATCAGCGGGTGAAAAAGGTACTTTTACAAAGACAGGTCCATCAGCCCCCACCCCCTGTCTTAGCGGCGCAATAATTGTCTTATCTTTTCTGCCTGTTTTTAATATACCCTTCCCTGTCTTAGGCCATGTTGGGGCTAACCTTCCCCGCGTACGATGGGCTACTGGAATATCTGGGCTATCTTCTTCACTTTCACTGCTTTCCGTTCTGTCCCTTCTACATCTCCTGCATCTCTCTCTCCTTCGTCCCTGTCTTGCAGCCAAATCCTGATTATTATCATGGGTAGAAGTGGTAAACGACCCTGGCGAAGGATTAGGGGGGGTAGGGGGAACAGGAGTCGGGGACGTAGGTGTTGGTGGGAGAGGAGGGTAGCCCTGGGGAGGTGTCGGCGGAGGGATAAATCTCTGAGTAGGCGTTGGTGGGGGAGGGGGATAGCCAGATGGAGCATTTCGGACGGGAGTATGCGGGGGAAGAGAATCAGGTGGGGTGAGAGGAAATGGAGTGGAACTTGATGCTGAGGAAGTATTGGCAGAAACAGTAGGTCCTACTAGTAAATCAGCTTCCAAATTGTCTCCCCCCTTTTTTCCCAAAACCAGGTGTTCTACACAACGCTTATCTTGGACGCAAGCCAAACAATGATTATTTTCTAAGACCAGTGCTTGTATTCCACATTCCACCAACCATGCCGGTTTCTCTTTTAAATAAAAGAAAAGATCTATGTATGGCAATTCATCAAGTTTAGATTCTCGTTTACAATGTGTCATCAGTTGTGATATAAGTTCTGATTGTAAAGACCCATTTTCCGGCCATCTCTGGTTATCAGGCAAAATGTACTCAGGCCACCACACAGTACAATAATCAATCAACTTATCCTTACGTAACTCTTGACCAAAGTTTCCTTCCTTCCAATGTGCCAACAAACAACCCAATGGAGAAGCATGTGGGATGGGGGCATTGCCGCCCAAAACCCCTTTTAATCCTCTTAGCTTCTCCATTATAACTACATAAAACCACCACTGCCGAACCTGCAATGCTTTTGCAATTGACTGACGGATGGCTGCCTAGGCAATACCAGGATTTCCTTAGCCCAACCACGCGCAGCTTTCGCCGCGTCTTACAGGCAGGCACCCCATACCAAACCAAATAATAAAAAAAACAATCAAGAGGACAATCAAGATGACAATGATCTACCTGGAACGTCATCCGATAATCCTGAACCTTCTGAACCTAGTCAAGATTAGTTCTAGAGTGTGTGAATTTATTAGTATTTTAAGTTAAGAATTTTTAAGGAAACACTGGGAAAAGGGAATCATTTTGTTTATTATCATAGTTGTATTAATAGTAGCGCCTCGTGTGTTGTAGTGTATGTAAAATGCCATTGGTTGCATCTTTGACTCGGTCTGGGTAGTTCAAAAGAAAAAAGGGGATTTGTTGCTAATCTCCTCAGGGTAGGAGATCATGATTTATGCCAGAATGTTGAACTACCCTGACCTGAGGCCTGGTCAAGGCCTGGTTTGAGGCCTTGTCGGGGCCTTGGAGCCATGACGCAGATAAAATTCTTGTAGGGTTGTGGCGCAGTTAGAAAAGAGTTCTTAAGGTGTTCGGAAAAAGATTAAGGTTTGAAGGTCACTGGGTGAAGTAGTTAGTAGGCACATGTGTAGCCACCTTAATTGTAACTAAAATAATGTGTGTTTACATTCTTTCTCTTGCTGTATGCCAATGACTGAGCTATCCAAACTGTAAACTATATAGAAGTGTATAAAAGACGCCATTTCTCTTGAAATAAAGGAGTTACGTAGTGTTACTCACATTGAGTGGACCTACGTTTTGATCTTTCCAGTCCTCCCTTTTTCTATCAAGGTTTCCCTGGCTAGAGCCCAGAGTATTATTAACTAAAAGGAATCCCATTTTCATTTTTTCAGTGACCTAAAAACTTAAACATAATTTTATAAGAGCCCATCATTGAAGAGAGAGAGGGGAAAAAACCCCAAACTAAACAATAAAAAAAAAAAAAAAACCAAAAAACCCAAACCAAGCCCCAAACCATCACCCAGTAAATCCACAACAGGACTTGAGGGTGCTAGTAGGTGAGAGGCTGGACATGCCCTGGCCACATGTACTTATACCAAGAAACCCCCTGTGTTGGGCTGTTTAAAACAGCATGGGCAGAAGGAGAGGGGAGATTCTGCCCTGCTCAAGTGAAATCCTACCTGCAGTGCTGCCTCCAGCTCTGGGGTCTCAGCACAAGAAGGCCACAGAGCTGTTGGGACAAGTCCAGAGGCCACTAAGTTGATCACAGGATGGAAGACAGGTTGAGAGAGTTGGGGCTGTTCAACCTTAACAAGAGAAGGCTCCAGGGTAATACTGTAGCAGCCTTCTAGCACCAAAGTGGGCTAATATGAAAGATGAAGAGGGACTCGTTATCAAGGAGTATAGTGTTAGCATATGGGAGAACAGTTTTAGACTAACAGAGGGCAGGATTAGATGGGTTATAAAGAAGAAAGTCTTTCCTGTGAGGTTGATGAGGCTCTGACACAGGTTTCCCAGAGAAGCTGTGGCTGCCTCATGCCTGGAAGTGTCCCAGGTAAGGTCGGACAGGGCTTCGAGCAACCTGGTCTAGTAGAAGGCATCCCTGCCCATGGCAGGGGAGTGGAATGAGATGAGCTTTAATGTCCCTTCCAACCCAAACCATTCTGGGATTTTATGTTTATAGTGAAACATTGAAGGTATTCAGATTCTTTTCTCCTTGTGTGTTTGGGGGTGTATATGTGCTGAGACTGGGAAAAGATACACCACCTTACAAACAAGATCCTAATTGCTGTTTGATATTGGCTTCTGACAGAAGTTTTGAATCTGCTTGCCACTTGACATAATTGTATACACAGAATAATTTTCTAATTTTACCCTTGCTATTTAAGGCAATCTAGTATGAAAAGGTTTTATAGATGGTGTTTTTACAAAAGACTGTCTAAAAGCCCCACCTTTTATATGCTTACTTATAAAAAGCTATGACCTTCCAATTTTATGCTTACTGAGCTAAAAGAGAGGTGAGGCAACCATAGACTGAACGGGTATACATATTTCCATTCTGATTAGATACAAGTAAGGAAGCTTTGGTTTTCTGATTGAAGAGCTCTGCACTGGCTTTCATAAAAGCTTTTTCCACATCTGTCAAAATATGTATCTTCAAGTTTTACATCTCTATTAAAAAACAGTTTAGAAAGTTATTGTCCTAGGGTGATTTTATGATGCTTGTATCCCCAGTCGTCGGTTCTGTGTGTGCTGTATATTGAGTTCTATGCCTTTAAGACTGGTTCTGAGAGTAAAGCAAAGAAAAAAAAAGTTCACAGTTTGTTTTGAAAAACATTGTTCATTCCTCTGCATTTTTTTTTCTGGACAGTGTTGTTCAGCTGAGGCATGAACAGCAGCAGGACAGAAATCTTTTTTGCTTTTAGTTAGTTTAGTTAGCTGAAGGAAAAAAGCTTTCTGAACTGTTTTTGTTTTGTTTTGTTTTGTTTTGTTTTTTGTTTTTTTGTTTTGTTTTGTTTTTTTCTTAAGACTGCTTAAACCTGCTCTGGACTGAAAAACCCAGAAGAGTACTGGGAAGCTCACACCTGCAGCCCACCGGGGCCTGGACCTCCGGAGGGACAAATAAAAGACTGACTGAGTCAAGCTACACCCACAGCAAGGACTTCCTCAATTTGTCATCTCACTCCAAAACAAGAAGTTTTATTGTTTCATATTATTATTTCTTTATGCTTGTGGGCACTTTTTTTGTTAAATAAATAGTTTTTTCCAGTTTTCTCCAAAGAAATTCTTTTCCCAAACCAGCTGGAGGGAGGGGCCATTTGGGTTTGCTTCCTAGAAAGACCCTATTCAGAAGTTTTCTCCCAAATTTGTCCTAAACCAAAACAGTTATTAAAATGACAGCAAAGAAAAACTACCTTGGATGTTTAAGAAAATAAGACTACATGAATCATAAGGAAGACAGCAGCCATTCTTACCTAAAAGCTTCCAAACCACTAAAAGCACCATTTGATGTTTCTGGGTTCTGGTCACTGAGAAAATCATTCAGCAATAGTCTAGCCACAGATTTGTCTGCCAGTCTACAGTACGATGAATGAAAGATCATGAATACAAAGTTATTTAAGGTGAAATGTCTGTCTGTCCCTTCTGAAAGTGGCAGAAATGTTGTGTTACAATGCCATATATAGGTAAAACCTTAGAAAAGAAAGGCCTTGTAAAACCATGCTCCAGGCCTTGTTACTGTGGCTAAGTATAGCTAACAGCCAGCTTGTCCCGTGAGAACCTGCAAGCACATCAGCCTTTGCTCGTGAAAACTATTCAACACCTGTGAAAATAAGAAGTCTTTCCCATGAGAATCTGTGAAGAAAAAATGTAAACATCTGGGAAGAAGAGAGCCTTAGCACATACACACATGAGCACCTACTAACCAATGAACTGAGTGGCAAGAAAGGTACTAACCAATTAGAACTAAACATGCTACCTTCTGATAACCCTATCAATATGAGGTGTGTGGAATAAAGATTCAGCTTTTGCCACCGGAACTTTTAAGTGTTGTTCCCGTCTTTGTCCATCATCACAGCCACATTGCAACTTTAATATTTACTTCAAGTATTAAAATAAAATAGGGAGATGGCAGGATATGAGTCATCATAACACATCAGCATACAAACGACAACTATAAGACTAATTGGCAAGTTCATTTAACAAACTGCTGCTACTTCTATTTAAAAAAGTTTCTTATTGATCTTGTGTACCAGCTAGCAATATTTGCCCTTTTTCTTCTAGAAAAAGTTATAAACACAAGAGAATCTCAGTATTTCTGCACAGCATTTTGAAATAAGGAATAGTCTCTTTATGTACTGAGTTTGCATGGTCTAGTTTTGGTAGCAGGGGGACTACAGGGGTGGCTTCTGGGAGAAGCTGCTGGAAGCTTCCTCCATGTCCAGCAGACCCAATCCCTGGCGGCTCCAAAGATGGGCGTGTCACTGGCCAATGCTAGGCAAATTAGAAATAGGAATGCTTCTGTGATAACGTATTTAAGAAGAAATGAAAAACAAAAGTTGTTGGGCAGTTGTAATTGTGACCAGAGGAGAGCAGAGGGAGAACATGTGAGAGGAACAACTATGCAGACACCAAGGTCAGTGAAGGAGGGAGAGGAGATGCTCCAGGCATCAGAGCAGAGATTCTTCTGCACCCTGTGGTAAAGACCATGGTGAAGCAGGCTGTCCCCCTGCAGCCCATGGAGATCCACATGGATGCAGAGGTCCACCTGCAGCCCATGGAGGAGACCCACACCAGAGGAGTTGGATACCCAAGAAGAGGCTGTGACCCTATGGGAGACCCAAGGCATGAGGGGCCCATGCTGGAGCAGCCTGTCCTTGAAGGACTGCACCCCGTGGAAGAGTGACACACAGTGCAACAGTTTGAGGAGGACTGTTGCCTGTGGGATGGACTCACATTGGAGAAGTTAGTGGAGAACTGTCTCCCATAGGAGGGATCCCATGATGCAGCAGGAAAATGACTCCTCTCCCTGAGCAGCGGAAGAAGCCACAGGTGATGAAATGACCATAACCTCCATTCCTTGTCTCCTTGCATCACTAGGGTAGGAGGTAGAGCTAGGAAGGAGGGAGGGGTGAGGAGAAGGTGTTTTTAAGGGTCTTATTTTACTTCTCATTATCCTGCTCTGACTTTGTTAATGTAATAAATTCAATGCATATCTTTAAGTTGAGCCTGTTTTGCCTGTGATGATATTTGATGAGTGATCTCTCTCCTGGCCTTCATCTTGACTCATGAACCCTTTGTTAAATTTTCTCTCCCCTGTCCAGCTGCAAAGGGGAGTGAGTGAGGGACTTTGGTGAGTGCCTGGCATCTGACCAGAGCCAACTCGCTACAACTTCATAGAATCATAAAATCATTAAGGTTGGAAAAGACCTCTAAAATGGAGTCCAACCTTTGGCCGATCCCCACCTGGCCAACCAGACCAGAGCACTGAGTTCCATACTGTCCTGGTTTAGGGTAAATTTTGGGAGGAAACCTCCAAAGGGGTCTCCTCTAGAAAGCAAATTCAAGTGGCCTCTCCCCCAACAAGTTTGGGGGATAAATCTCCTTTGAGAAAAGTGGAAAAAACCCTGTTTATTTAAGAAGTGAAGTACTCACAAACATGAAAAAATGAATAATATTAAACAATGAAACCTCTTGTTGTTCCTAAGAGATAGCAAATTCAAAAAGACTCCTTCTCTGGGTGTGGCTCAGTGTCTCTGGGGCTCAGGCCCAGTGTGCCAGGCCCGGTGTGCAGCTTGGGGGGCCTCCAGGCGATTCTCCTGATGTCCTGGACCAAAGAGAAGCTGAACAGTCCCAGAAAAAGAAGTCCAGGGAAAACCTTTCTTGCTGTAGCTAATGAGGAAAACCAGCGACAAAAGTAAAGAAAAATTCCCTGTCTCTCTCTCTCTGCAAAATCCAAGAACTCTGAGACCGCTGTGAGCTTGGAGAAAGTTGTACTCATCTTTATGTTTTGAATACAACTCCTCAGACATTCCACCAGTTATCCTTCTCCCCCCCTTCTGTCTCAAATCTAGTTTTAAAGGTGCAGAACTAATTGCTGGGCTGAACAGATGAATGGGGATACAAATACAATACAGCATCATAAAGTCACCCCAGGACATATGCCCAGTCAATTCTTGAACACCTCTTGGGATGGTGACTCCACCACCTTCCTGGGCAGTGCCTTCCAATGCCTGACCGCCCTTTCCATGAAGAAATTGCTCCTGATGTCCAATCTGAACCTCCCCTAGTGCAGCTTTAGACCATTTCCTCTTGTCCTGTATCTTGTTCCCTGGGAACAGAGCCTGACCCCCACCTGGTTGCACCCTCCTGTCAGGGAGCTGTGGAGAGCAAGAAGGTCCCTCCAAGCCTTCTTTTCTCCAGGCTGAGCCCCTCCAGCTTCCTCAGCCACCGTTTGTGCTCCAGACCCTTCCCCAGCTCCATTGCCCTTCACTGGACTTGCTCCAGCACATCAGTGTCTGTCTTGCAGTGAGTGGCCCAGAAATGGACATTCACCAGTACCAAGTATAGAGAGACAATCACTTCTCTAGTCCTTGGCCTTGTTGAACCTCATACCATTGTTCTCAGTCCATTGCTCCAGCCTGTCCAAATCCCTCTGCAGAACCTTCCTACCATCCAGCAGATCAACACTCCCACACATCTTGGTACTCTCTGCAAACTTGCTGAGTGCACTTGATCCCTTTGTCCAGGTCATCAATGAAGATATTAAACAGGACTGGACCCAGTACTGAGGCCTGGGGAACCCCACTGGTAACCAGCTGCTAACTGAATGTGACATCATTCCCCACCACTCTCTGGGCCTGACCATCCAGACAGTTGTTAATCCAACCAAGATAGTACCCATCCAAACCATGGACTGCCAGATTTTCCAGAAGATGCTGTGGGACAGTGTCAAAGGCTTTACTGAAGTCCAGGTAGACACATCCACAGCCTTTTCTTCACACACCAGGCAGGTTACCTGGCCATAAAAGGAGATCAGGTTGGTCAAGCAGGACCTGCCTTTCCTAAACCCCTGCGGGCTGGGCTTGATCCCCTGGTTGTCCTGTGCATGCCACGTGATTGCACTCAAAATGATCCATTCCATAACCTTCCCAGGTACTGGGGTCAGGCTGACAGGCCTGATGTTCCCTGAATCCTCCTTCCAGCCCTTCTTGTGTATGGGTGACACGTTGGCTTTGCCAGTAACCTGAGACCTCCTCAATTGGCCAGGACTGCTGGTAAATGATGGACAGTGGCTTTGTGACCTCTTCTGCCCGCTTCCTCAGTGCTCTCAAGTGAATCCCACCTGGCCTCATAGACTTGTGAA
The DNA here is from genome assembly GCF_965231275.1 of Zosterops lateralis. Lineage (NCBI taxonomy): Eukaryota > Metazoa > Chordata > Aves > Passeriformes > Zosteropidae > Zosterops > Zosterops lateralis. The sequence goes on from NC_139801.1 coordinate 9,050,631, forward strand.
TGTCTAAGTGGCTCAGCAAGTCACCAAGTCACCAACTGCCTCCTCCTGGATTGCAGGAGGTCTATTCTTCTCCCCATCCCTGTCTACCAGCACAGAGGCCAGTTGCCCTGAGGATAACTGGTCTTTCTGTTACAGACTGAGGCAAAGGTGTTAAGTACCTCAGCCTGTTCTTCATCCTTGGTGACAATGTTCTGTGCATCCAATAAAAGATGGATCCATAATGGTCACAAAATGGACGACTGGTCAAGAGGTTTCACATTTTTATAAGTTTTGGTCCATTTGCATATTGGGGATAATTGTCCAATTATAGCTTCACTGGAAAAGGATTGTTTTGTCTACCTACCCTGTGAAGAGAGTTGGCTAATACTTAATATGAGGCTAAGAGCTACATACCTAGCAGCCCAGAATCTGAAAAATATGAAAACTAAAACTTAAGGCATCAACACATACAGTGGTTCCTCCCAGGTGTCGCTGTCTCCGGCCAGCCCTGGCACCACTGCAACACAGGGGTCTTTGAGCCAGTGAAGCAGAGTCACTACTAAGGTGCAGATGAATTGAGAGACGGGACCCTCCGTTGAGGCAGCAACTGAGGTTTATTCCACCTCAGGGCCGAGGGTCCGAGAAACGGGGAGACAGAGAGACGGAGAGACCTCAAGCACCTGAGCGTTACAGTTTTTAAAGGGAGGAAGGAACACATGGGATGGCAAAGCATGGGGACCAATGACAGGGACTCAGGGTGTGACTCAGGGAGCATCAATCAATATAATAACCAATAACATAACTTGTAGGAGGGGAAACCCTGACTCTAACCAATCACCCGAGACACTTCCCAGAAGATTCTAGACACTGGGAAAGGTCCCAGACTGACTGGCAGGGCCAGGTGCCATGTAAACAACAAGATTGACGGGTAAACTGCTTTATGGTCCTAAGAATAGGGAGAATAAGGGGTAACAGGGCATGAACTATGCAACATTAACACATAACATATCAGCAAAGGATAACCATTAGCACTCATCAACCCACTGCCACAAACACAAACACAAAGAAAGGGACCATGTACTAGTGTTTAGATTGGATGACAAAACTTAAAAACACACTGATTGTGTAGCTACACATTCCAATATTTACCAGATCTTGCAATATCAGGGTGAAGCTACATACCCTTTTGCCACTGGGTGTGGATTTTGTTGCGATAGACAGTATAGCAATGTTCTAATGCACTGAGGCAGCACTGTACAGATAGTTTACCATCAACTACTCAATATTCAGAGACCATATCTGGTTTACAGAATTCAAACACATGTTGCATGTGGGTTCCACACAACCCTTATGGAGAGAAATAGACAAAAACTGAGAAGCATTCAGTTACTTTGAGTCAGTTTGAACACATTGCTTAACACATGGAAAACAAGTAATATAAGGTCTCAGTCAAGCAGGTTTTCATAGCACTTCAGGCCCTTTAAGCTAATGTTGCACAGTCCTCAATCTCCTGTTACTCAAGTACAATAAGACTGAGCATGACAAACAAGTAACAAATTATTTTCATAATTTCATCTTAAAAGTAGATTGCTGTTATTCATCTCTAATCCACTCTGTAAATTTCATTGGAGAATTCCCAAGGAAAAAAACAAGTACCTTTAGTTGTTTCTTGCTGCTTCCTATAACAGGACTTGGCTAAGCCAGCTCGGAACAAGAGGAGACAAAGTACAATTTCTGATATTGGTGGGAGTTAATCCAGCCCTCCAGCAACCCACAAAACCAGGGGATGGGCTTCAGAAGAGATACAGTATCTGGCTGAGTGGTATTCATTTTCTCACAGGACTAACTTCTCTCAAAACTTAAGGGAGCATTTGGGCCAACTAGCATAGCGACAGCACCAGCTCCACCTGTTGGCCTGGCATTTCCAGTGGCATACACAGCTACATTTCCAGCAACAAGTGCATAATGTCCTGTGAAAAACACAGAAATAAGAATGAAAAGTAGCTAAGAACCTAGCACATTTTAATATCCATCAGCAATTTTTAACTTTGGTTATAGAGGAGATGACTCCAGGGTTAAGGGGCTCTTCAATCTCAGCAGCCACCAAAATTTACAGAAAAAGAGCATTGATGACTATCCACCTCATTTTTTGCATGTAACTGAACTGGTGAAAAATGCCCACAGCATTTAAGAAAAATACTTCAGAAGCATACAAGAGTTTACCCTCTGGGTTTTATATGTGTCCTAGGGTGACTTTATGATGCTTGTGATAGCATAGGGTTAAAACGCTTCTAAAAATCATGGGAATTGATTACAATAGATTCAGGGGAGGTGGAAAGAAAGGTTGGGCCTGGATAGGCCTGGGAAAAGGAACCAAAACTATGTAGGCCCTAGGAACGAAAGGTTAGGCTTTGTCTTTACTAGATCATGGGAAACTGCACCTGCATAATCATCATATGATAAATGATGATTGTTAAATGTAATGATTGTTTGGTAATTGAATATGATTATTGTTTAAGAATCATGAGAAAAAATGTTTGGGAGGCCTGATGAAAACCACAAGAATTCATACAATAGAACAATATAGGTTTAATAATTAATATATAGTTATATAATGAAAGGGTATAAAAATATGTCCATCTCGAATCCATGTCGGAGTCAGATTTAGGTCTGTACCCTGTACCCCTGATTCCCAGAGCTCTTCAATAAAAGCACCTGCATATAATCATTCTGTGATTATGCGTTTCAGTGCTAACACTTGTATTCCCGATCGTCTGTTCTGTTTATGTTGGATATTGTGTTCTGTGCCTTTAAGACTGGTTCTGAGAGTGAAGCAGGGAGAAAGAGAAGCGCAGAGTATGTTTTGAGAAACTCACTCCCTCCTCTGCATTCCACTCCTGGACTGTGTTTGTCTGAAGCACAGACAGACAGCCGGACAGAGATCTCCTGTGCTTTTAGTTAGTTTAGCTAGCTGAGGCAGAGAAGTTCCCTGGAATGTTTTTTTTCTTTTTTCTTGTGACTGTTTAAACCTGCTCCAGACTGAAAAACCCAGAAGAGCACCCGGAGGTCACACCTGTGGCCCACCAGGGCCCAGGACGTCATTTTCTAACACCAGAGGGACTGATAAGAGACTGGGTGAGACAAGCAACACTCACAGCAAGGACTTCCTCAATTTTGCCGTCTCTCTTTGGAGCAGTGAGAGGTTTTATTGTTTCATATTATTAATTTCCAAAGCCCTAACTTTTTCCTTAGTGAGAGAGACAGCCAAATTGGAGACATGTAAGGGACAATATGGAGATCTCAAAGTCAGTAAAGGAAGAGCAACCTCTTAGGTGGAAGACATGACAAGTTGCCTTGGTTCTAGGCTGAAAAATCTCCTATGAGTAATGGTAACAGACTGTAATATGAATATGCTAGAATAGTCGTTTAAATAGTGGACAATATTAATTGGGGAGATGATTTGTGGATTTTTGAGCAAAGGTATCGGTGATTAGCTGAGTGAATATTGAATTAGAAGGTGTGATTTGGTGATCCCATAAGAGGTTTAAACAGAGAGAGAGAGATGAGAAGAAGCCCCTGCACCAGTGAAAGAAGTGAGAAGAAATCTCTGTTCCTTGAAATGAAGAATCCTTTGCCTTTTAAGTTGCTTATCTTTAAAAGGTGACAGTCCAATATATGTGAGTCTATAGCCCATATGTAGTCATGGGAAAGGTTACATGATATGGGGGGTTCCACAACTGCAGAAGTTCCCCAGGCGTGCTCCTTTTGTGTGTGTTGGGGATTAGGTTTGCTCCTTTTTTACTTTAAAGAATTTTTTCCCCATAAGTTACCAAGGAGACTAAGTGTTGGATACTTAAAAAGTACTTGACCAAAACAAAGAAATAGCCAAAAGCTCGGTTGGGGAGATTTTTTCTTATCTGTTGTAACTCCAGAAGGGAGGGGGTAACTGCCTTCCCTGATAACAAGCCAGCTGTTAAAAACGGGATGGGGTATTGTTTCTTATCTCTGCTCAGTCTTTCACTACCCCCATGAGAATATCTTCTGTTAACGCACCATTAAAGCTCACCAATGGCATGACACATTTCATCAGCCTATTGTGAGATGCTCTACCAGAGAGCAAAAGGCAAACCATTTCTACCTAGATAAAAAGGAGTCGCAAGTGTCATCAGACACTCCGGTGTTCCCAGGGGATTCCCAAAGGAAGACCGGATCCATCTCTGGACCCTTGGCTTCACAGGACCATCTCTGCTTCCAACAGGACCACATCTGCCACTCCAGGAGGGCTGACTTTGGACTGTTTCCAACACCCTGACTAACAGGGCATCAGGTTGTATTTCTGACTCTGTCAGGGCTTTTTTTTCCTGGGATTCCTTGTTTGTTTGCTTATTCTTTTGTACTACATTTGTATTTTTTTTTTAATATCCCTAGTAAAGAACTGCTATACCTATTCCCAAAAATCTTTGTCTGAGAGCCTTTTAATTGCAAATTTATAATAATTTGAAAAGGGGGAGGAGGGGAGCTTACATTCCAAGGGAGACTCCAATCTTCCTTGGCAGATACCTGTCTATTCAAACCAAGACAGTGAGTTACAAGCCACAAGCAGACTGTTTTTCTTGTGGAAAGTTACCAAACAACAGGAGAAACTTCTCTCTCTCAAAGACTGAATGAAAGACTGTCTTATAAGTGGTACTGGCCTGGAGTTTTGCCTCTTTTTATTGCTTGTAGGAAATTAACAATTTTTGGTGGGAGAAAAGGTTGGTTTAGGAATTTCATTAGTGGTTTTTTCTTTTCTTATTTTCTTCTTCTTAGTGTGTGTTAATAAATCTGATTACCTTAAGTTGGGCTTGTTTTGCCTTTTTCTCCCAAAAATCTTATCTCCCAGAGGTAAAAAAAGAGCAGACACTCAAACCACTACACTAAATTTGGCAAAACAGAAATTCGGCAAACGTGAAACCACTACAGGAGGTTTCCTCCCAAATTTGCCCTAAAGCAGGACACATGGTTAAACACAAATTCTGTAATTGCAAGACACTACCCAAAAACTTTTAAAACCAAATAAAAAACACCACAAAAAAAACCCCTGAACTTACCATCCCAAGAACTGGACTCAATTCAGTGAATAGCATTAAAAAGAGCAGCAGTGCCTCCATAACATGCATTCATAGTGTCAATTCCTTCTACATCCATATTGTTGCTTTTTTCCCAACCTGGAAATGAAACTCGAGATACTTTTAATAAGGAGGTAATATAAAAGGAGATCTTTATTTGAAGGCCTTCAGGGGCAGTTATGGAAAGATGCCCACAAAAGCCCACCCCTCAAAAAGGTAAGTATATTTTTATAGGCTTTAGGAAATTAGAATAATTTATAAAAAGCACCAATTAGGAGGACAAGTGGTGATGCAATTACCCCCCAGGTCAAGCCCCTTCTCTGGAGTCCCCGCCTTGGCACTAACTGTACTTTGTCCATGGGAGTGTATTTCAAAGAGTTGTTCTCAGTCTTGGTTCCCAGGAAAGAACCAAGATAGCATAGGGGCCTTGTACTCATCCCCCCCACTCCCCCCCCCCCCCCCCCCCCCCCCCGCAACTTGGAGCCATCGAATTTGTCTTTCTGCCTAGAGAAAGGCCGTGGAAAAGTACTGGTAAAACTAGCCACTAATACAATAGGCTACAGAGCTACAAATATATGTGCAAAGAATACAGGGAACATAGAAAAAAGGCAAAAACCAAATGGTATCAATATTACCAGATAATTCGAAAAGTTGCATCAGGACAGTTTTTACAGATTTTGATTTATCAATAATTATTCCAACTTCTAATCTCCCATTACAATTATAGGAAAGGCTGTTCCTCTCCATGAGCTTCTGAACAACAGTCAAACAGAAAAAATTGATATCCTCCCGGTCAGAGCAGAATCCCATCTTGGACTGGCCTATCCCAATTGTGTATTTGCCAGCATTCACACCATCATACTTCTCCAGCTCTTTCTGGTCAACATACTGAGAGGGAAAATATATTTCCAGTGCAACAATTCCAATATCTTTGGGCCAGCAAGACTCAGCATTCACTGGAAGAGACCCAGGGATCGTGGTTGATCTTTAAGAAAAAAACAAAAAACCAAAAAAAACCCCACAAAAAAACCCCAGCTGATTTATTCACATCCTTTTTTAGAGACCTAGTTCACACATGATTTAATTTTCTGTAGATTTCAGAAAAGGTTAAGTTTTAGGTATTCTACATTTGTAAAAGGAAAGCCTTTGCCTCTGGGTGAAATTTTTGTCTAAACATATTATAAACACCATTAGAAGCTTTATAACATTTTATATTAGTGTCCTGGGGTGACTCTGTGATGCCGCTTGGGTTTGCTTTCTAGTGGGACCCCATTCGGAGATTTCCTCACAAAATTTGCCCTAAGCCAGGACAATTAGGAAGATCTCTTAAGAAAAAGAACAGCTGTAGCCCGGGAGATGAATATATGTAGCTTAAGCCCAAGTCACTTCACTGAAGGAAAACACATGCTCAAAAAATATTAAATGTTTAAAAAATTACTCCTAATGTTCATTATTCTACTTTTACTTATATGCAAATTTAATTTTACACAACCAGGCTGGAAACATTGGATTGATGTGGTTTGGTTTTTTGTTTGTTTTGTTTTTTTTAAAATGTTGCTAGTTGAGACATTAAGTTTAGAGCTTATACTCCCAAGGAAGTCTCCACCTTAGAACAGGTCAGGGGTGTCTAAAATTGCAATTATTTTTAAACTAAGTGGTCTACGTTGCTTCATTTTGTTTATATTTGCAACAAAGATAGAAGGGTTTTTGGTATTTTTGGTTGAGTTTCTGTTTGTTCATTTTGATTTTTTTTTAAGCATAGTCTGTTTTGGTGTTCCTGAACAATGAAACTCCTAACATCAGGCCTGGAGGAATATTCCTTCTAATAGATCGAGTTTTAACCCTATAACTTTAGTGTCACTATACTCTAGAATATAATTTGTGGAGGTCGATAGGCCAAACTCTAAGTTAGCCATGCTCCCCTGTCAGAGTCTGTCTGTGGATGTGTTATGCCCCACAACTGTCTCCGATGGTCGGGAACCGGGACCCCGAAGAGACCGGAGAGAGCCCCTGGCCTGGCTGAGGTGGGGCGCTTGCCAAGGACTGAGACGCATCTCCACGAGAATGGAATGCAAGAACAATAGTAGCTCGTTACAGTGGACTGAGCTGACTATACTGACCGTGCTAAAAGGGTACAGCTTGCAGCTTCTTCCTGAGCACCCAACTTTTACGCCGGTGCCTGCCTTGGCCCTGTGCCCTCTTTGGCTCCGTGCCACTTGCCTTGATCTTCTTCCCGACCAGCCTATAAAGACTCTGCAGATCCCGTGCACCCTTCGTGTACACCCCACTGGAGAAGATCACGTCTATGGGCATCTCTACGCCTTGAGGACCGCCGACTCTCCACGTTGGTAGCTATAACCCCCTTACCCTCTTTCTCTATCTTTCTCACTATTCTCTATTTTCTTTCCCTACTATCACATTGTGGGCACTAAATAAAAGTGCATTTTTTGTTTAAGCAAACTGAGTTGTCCCCTGTTGTGTCTTTTGTGCTTTGAGATCTCCAAAATGAACCATCAGGTTCCCCGCATATGTTTGCGGACCCTGACATCCCCAGGAGAGTGGTCAGCCCTTAGGCTCAAGTGTGCCACGCTCCCCCTGAGGGAGTAACCCTCACTGATAGCTTCCTAAGTTATGGCAAACAAAAGTGTTACTCCCAGTGTGCTTTGCTGTTCCTATGTTAATCATTTGTACCCCATTGGTCCTTCCCCCTTGCTCTGCCCCTGAGCCCTCAGATGATTGGCCCTGATGTTCTACCCTGCCCCCTGCCTTTCCAATATAAACCCCTGCTCCCTCTGACTCTCTGGCTCTTCGTCCCTGGGCTCCAAAGAAGAAGAAGAAGCTGAATAAAGCCTCCTGTGGAACTCTATACAAAGGCTCCATTTCTTCCTTCAGCATCGCTCCAAAGAGCTGATTTCATTGAAGAGCTTGAAATCACTCAGTGGCAGTGTACATGCCTGTGCCTCTGGGACGTCCTTCTAAGGATGCTTTTCCAGGAAGGTTGCAGCACTCTGACCACCACTGCTCACTGCAACAATAATATATCCTATTACTTTAACCCTATCTGTATTACATAGATGGATATCATCTTCCTATACATTTGCCTACATCCTTACAGAACACTTGTCCTTTTTGCGCCTAGCTGTACCATCACACTGACCCTATCCAGCTTCTTCCATAAAAAAAACAGTAAGCTGTATAAAGGAATAAGCCTTTCTGAGCAGAAAAGACAACACAATGCATGGCAAAACAAGTGTTAGGAAAACATTAAAAGTGCCTTCTGCTACATGAACAGTTAAATATTGAAGTCTTAGATAAAACCTAAAGTAAGAGCATGTGGCTGGCCATTCATTTCAATTGCATCTAACAAATTTTCAAAAACATAACTATGATTCACCTAAAAGAATCCATTTTAAAATATTTCATTCATAGTGTTTATTCATAATAGAATGTGTGAATTGCAGAAGGCTGCTATTTAAAACTGATTACTGCAGTGCTGCAGAACAGCTGTACAGTGTATTGCTATTGAAATCAAGTACCATGAGAGGGTTAAAAATTCACTAAAGTATAGTGCACTTATGAAAAATGAGAGAATAACCAAACCTGCAAGAACCAAGAACCATGCCCCAAAAAGTATGAACAGGTGGTCACTATAAATCAAACTACAAAGAAAACAAAGCTGTTGATAGAGTCAAAGAACTTCACCATTGCCTTAGTCATTAGCATAGTAAAATCCCCACCCATCGGATAAAATCGCCCCTTACTCACATAAGTCTTTTCCCCATAGAGCATGTGTGGTAAAATAGGTGTGCACAGAATCTTTAAATGGAGGCAAAAGAATGCAAAGTCTATTACTAGAGCTTGAGGTTGTTACATATACGTGAAATGTCAATTTTTTTATTGTTTGAAGTGTATGAAAATGAGCACCTGGCATACTGAATGTGTGTCAGCATTGTGGATTTACCACTTAGCACCCCTCTCTGTAAAAATATGAAATAAAATCCAATATCTTGACTCTAAGTGTAGAGCAGCTTCTTGCAGACTGGGTGAAAGAACCCAGATTTGGGACAATACTGCAACAAGATTTCAAGCAAGAAAACTAATGTAGTGTTGTGTGCTCTGCTGCCACCCTAGGCTCATGATTTGCTATCTGCTCACCCAAAAAGTGCAGTGCCTGCAAACACCCAACTACAGCGTCCGGATAAAACCGATCATAGCGACTGACTGGAACTCCTTATATCCTAATCCATCCTGTTGCAAAGCCCCTCAGCTCAGATAATTGTGTCGCAGCCTGCAACACACGGCTGGGGGCCTGCCAATCTACTCCCCCCACTGAGCTGGCCCCACGATGCTGCTAAGGACACCGAAGGCACCCCCATGCCTCAAGGTTACCCGTGATCTGGTTGGGAAGACTGCGAGGAGCGACCAGATTGGAGTATGTTGCTCTCACCTAGAATTCCAAATCCAACTCTCGGCCCCGGGGACCGCACAAGCGTGCAATGGCATCCAGCTCGGGCAGCACACGGGGCAAGAAGTGCAGGGGCCGACTCATGCTAAAGAATTCCAGGAACATGTAAATGAGTTCAAAGAAATGTTTGAATATGTATAATTTTTATGAATATGTATTTGACCAATGCAATGGAAAAGTATATAAGAAGAGTTGCTATGGTTAGCAGGTGTGCCTCTGGCCATTGCCAAGCATCCAGTGCTGTTATTGATTTGTCCCTTATTATCCCTTATTAAACAGAAGAAAAGCCTACTAATCAAACCTGATTTCCTTTTATGACAGGGTAACCCACCTAGTTGATCAAGGGCACCACAATATACGATGGATATTAAGCTATTAGTCCATCACCAAGATTTTGTTTTGCTGCTCTGGGAGAGAAGTCCTCCCCCTGTGAGACCGTGGGGTCCCTCCCACAGGAGACACTTCTCCGTGAACTTCTCTGGCGTGGGTTCACTCTCATGAGAAGCAGTCATACTACACCTGCTGCAATGTGAACTCCCCCCACGGGCAGACAGTCTTCCCAAAACTGCTGTGACATGGGTCACTCTTCCACGGGGTCCCGTCCTCCAAGGACAGGCTGCTCCAGCTTGGAAGCAGGGGCCCCCTCTCTCCAGTGGGTCTTCCACTGGATCACAGTCTCCTCCAGGCATCCACTCAGTCTGACATTGGCACCTCCCCCATGGGCTGCGAGTGGATCTCTGCATCCCCCGTGGACCCATGGGCTGCAGGGAGGCAACCTGCTTCACCATGGTCTTCACCATGGCCTGCAGAGGAATCTCAGCTCTGGTGCCTGGAGCACCTCCTCCTGCGGGGGTTCGGTGCTGCTTTCAGGGAACTAGCGTCCCATTTTCTGGCTAGCTCTAGCACTGAGCTCGCATTAAAGGGTACAGTTTGGTACCTTTCCGATCTTGTGGGCCTTGGCCTCGGGCAAAAGCGTGGCAGTGGTGAGGAAGAAGAGAGGACTCACGTGAGGTTCAACTGGGGTTTATTTCACCCAGAGCGGGAACCCACGAAAGTGGGTTTCTCCCTCTGTTTCTCACCTTAAGTACCGGGGTGGAGGCAGGGGAAGGAGACAGCCTGGAACCAATCCCGGGGGGAGGGGAGTGACCCAGAACACAGTAGAACAATTCCATACATAAAAGGGGAGTGGAAAACCAGGACCCTGCCAAATCACTCAACAACCTCACTAGAACTTTCCAGGTATCAGGGCGGGGCTGCAGAGTGATGGACAGGACTCATGATTCAGGAGAAACCAAAAGGGTGCTTAACATGGGGTCTCTCGGGGAGAGTTTCCTCACCTGAGATTTAGGTTGTTTAAAGTCCTTGGCCCTCTAAAAGCCCCTAGTCGCGTTGGTATAAAAAAGCAGAGTCTTCAAGATTCTGTTTTCAGGTTTCTCGTGATGTTTATTATTTGATATCTCAGAATTTTCCCCGCTCCCAGCTGAGGTATGGACAGCGGCTGAGACATGAGGCAACTGCCCACTGATGGGACGTCATCTTACATTTATACAGATAGTTACGTGTAGGTTATTTACTATTTTGTACCAATGCCTAGTGCTCACACTAAAAAGGTCATTTCTACTTTGACCCAATCCACTCTAACTACCTTGTGTCATCACCACCCCAAAAGATGGAGGACGAGGAAGAAGGAGAAGAACACGTGGTACCACCCAAATTCCACCATTTTGTTCCCCATTTACCTCTATTCTAAGAACCCTAAAACTACTGAATTTTTCATCTTTTGCTGTGCTAAACTACTGTTTTCACTTTCTGGTGGTTTGCAATTCCTCTCTCTGTGTCGGAAGCCTCTCCCATGGACTAAAATCAAACCCAGTGTTTTCCTGGGCTCTGTGCCAAGGTCTCCAAGCCCCCTGGACCAGTTCCACACTCCCCTGTCCAGGACTCAAATTCCCTTCCTCGGGTCCCAGGTCATCCAAGGGGATGTCCTGGACTCCAACAGGGTCCATAGGACAAACCACTGTAAAACAAAGAACAAAGGCATGCAGAAAACTGGTAAAACCTAAAATGCGCCACTACATCTTCCCCCTCTCTCCAGTAACCTTGGTGTCACCTTGTTGTTTTCTCACATGTTCTCACCTCCTCCTCTTCTCTGACTAGGAACAAAAACTTTGTAACTTTGTTTTGATTTTCTTCTCAAATATGTCATCACAGAGGCATTACCAACCTCTCTCATTGTCCCAGTTTTGGCCAGCAGCATGTCCATCTTCAGAGCCATCAACCATTGGCTCTGCTGGACATGGTGGGAAGCTTCCAGGAGCTTCTCACAGGACCCATCTTTGTGGCCCCCTTGCTACCAGAAACCAGGCTGTGCTAAACCAGTACAGAGAGATAAAAACCAAGAGAAACAAGTGATGCACAATACAGTTGCTTGCCACCCACTGACTGATGCCAACCCATCCCTGAGCCACAATCAGCCTCCTTTCAGGTAACTCCCCCCAGTTTATATACTGGGCATGACATTCTATTGTTGTGGGTTGGACGCTGACCAAACACCAGTGCACTTATGAAAAAAAAATCATTCACTCATTCTCCTCTGCTATAGCTGAGCAGAGGAGGGGGAAAGAAAAAGAAAATAAAAGGCTCATGGGGTGAGATAAGGATTAGGAGAAAACACTTTAGGGGCAAAACAGGCTCAAAATGTAAAACGTATGTATAAAAAAAATTATTAACAGACTTAAAAGAGGATAATGAGAACTAAAATAAAACTTTAGAACACCATTTTCCTTCCCCAGCCTTTCTTTCTTTCTTTCCCAGACACAGCGCAGAGAGACAAAACATGGGGGTTTTAGTCAGTTTGTCACTTCTAAAAAATCTTTCTTTAGTTCACTTAGGGAGAGGAGTGTCTTTTGCTATGTCATGGGGTCCTTCCCACAGGAGATAGTTCTTTGTGAACTTTTCCAATGTGGTTTTAATTTTTATGAGTAGCAGTCCCGCCCAAAGTTGCTGCAAAGTGAGTCCCCTCCACAACAATCAATCTTCCCACAACTGTTTTTTCGTGGGCCATTTAGTTCATGGGGTACGGTCTTTTAAGGATGATCTGTTTCAGTATAAAAGCAAGGGTTCTCTTCTTCTATTTCAGGAAGTAAGGGTTCTCTCTGTCTCTGTTTAAGTCTTTCACCAGATCCCAGCTTCTCAGCATCCACATGCTCCAGCGCAAGCGCCTTTTTCTCATGGGCTGTGGGTGAATTCTCCATTCCTTCATGCACTTAAGGAATTATAGGGAAACTGTTGCATTATAGTCTTCACCACAGCTTGCAGAAGAATCTCAGATCTGATGCTCGTAGCACCTCCTCCTCCCCCTCCCTCTTTTGCACTGACCTTAGTGTCGCCATGTTGTTCTCTTCACGTGTCTTCACTGTTGGGGCTTTAACAGTTAATAATGCTTACAAAAAGATATAAAGGACACAGTAACCTTGAAACTGCTAGCTAGATAACATTCATGCAAAGTTAAGCAGGAGTTGAGAAAAGACATATGGAGGTAGCATCTAAGCAGTATCTAAAAACCGCAAACAGGAAATTTTGCTAGGCGAGTGCCAACCAATCAATAGTAGAGCTTTATGCATGCTTGCCTTGTGCAAAATGTTTATAGCAAATAGGAAAATGCATGATCGCGTGGACGGAAGCAAAAAACTGTATAAGAGTCCGCACGGACGCAACAATAAACGGAGCATTAGCCTACTCATCATATTGATGTGTCTCGCTTCTTCACCTTCGGCCGCGGCATCTGGGGACCCCGACGTGATCCTGACACAAGGATAGGAGTCGGAACCAGGTGGACGAGAGAGAGGGTGAACCATCCCGGCTGCCCGGCTGAGGCAGGAGAATCATAAGAAAAGAAATTACTGTGGCCACGGCTGACCGGTGAGTCAGGCAGACTGCGGTCTGGATCGGGATGGGGAATGCTGCTATGACGGCGTTGGAAAAGGCGACCGTAGATGGTCTATTGAAAGTCGCTACAACGACTGGGAAAAAAATTGATCGAAGCGATCTGGTGGACTTGTTGTTTTGGTGCCAGCGTCGGGGGCTATTGGACTCTACTGGGCAAATATTTGACTTGGCGGCTTGGCAGAAAGTAGGGAGAGAACTGTGGGAGTATGTGCAGATAGGGGCCAAAGATAGTAAGCAGCTGGCAAAAACGTACAGAGAGGTGCGGATGGTTATTGAGCAAGTGCATGCTGATGCAGAGGTAGCAAAGGCATTACAGTTGGATATTGCTGAAGGACCTGAAAATAGTTTAAGCCTGGAGGAGAAGGAGACGTTAGCTGATGCAGAGAGAAAAGAAGAGCAGGAGAAGGGATACCTTGATGAGTGGGGGGACTTTGCGCCTCCGATGCCCCCTATGGCAGCCCCTGCAGGATTTAAAGGTGCGTTTGATGACATCATACCACCCTGGATTCCAGAGCCCCCAAAAGATCCACCGGAAGCGCAGGGGCAACAGGACAGCGTGCCTCCGATGCCCATGGACATTGATCCAGCTAAAGTACCGCTGCCCAAAGAATCCCCAGGGTTAGGGCGTTTGTTAGAAGCTCAGAAGAATGTAATGGAAAAGATATTGTCGAAAATGAAAAGGATTGATGGGGGGGCATCAAAGCCTACTAGAGCGCTCGCATACCAACGTGCTGCTCAGGCTCTAAAGGAGGGTCTGGAGAATATTGAGAAGCAGCTCGATCGCCAGGATGCGAGTGGTTCTCATCCTGAGCAACCACCAGACAAGCCAAAAATGCTTACTAAGGCGCAAAGGTTGAACTTAATTGACTACGCAGCCGATGGTGAGATGGGGGTGGAAAAATTGAATGACCATCTCCGGGAAACTTATAGGCCAGGGCAAGGGCTGACACAAGCGGAAAGGGTAAGGATCGAAACGATGCGGCAGCAACTGCGAGTGCTGGGAAAAGATCCGGACGTTAGGGACCGTCATTATACCGAACCAACCCCTCGGAGGTCTGGGGGTGCAGCCGCAATAGACCCTCCTCGAGACCCTAACTTTGACATCACTAAAAGATGGAAGGGGGTGGTAACAAATGCTGAAATCACTGGGGATTTTTCTTTTACACCGTTGTTGGCTGCTCCAGTGGTGGCCACCCCTAATGGGCCAGAATGGACACCTATTGACTGAAATGCTGTTAATAAGTTGCAGAATTCGGTTCTTGCATATGGTATTAACAATGCACTGGTTAAGCGCCAAGTTCAGGCCCTTTGCAAGTATGCGGAAATGGTACCAACTGATATCCGCTTGTTGATAGAGTTGATTTTGGGACCCACATCTTTCACCTTATTTTTAACTAAGTGGCAGGAGCGTTTAAAGGACAAACAGTTGGAAAATATCCAATTACCTGAAGGGGATCCCCTCTGCCTAGCTATCCTTGAGCAACTAATGGGGACTGGGGCATACAGGAACCCGCAAAGACAGGCGGCTCTTCATCCGCGAGTATTAGCGCAGTCCAAAGCCGCCGCCTTGGAAGCCTTTATGGCCCTGCCTCAGCTTGGGAAGGTCAACCCCTCCTATCTGAAGATAACACAAGGCGACAGAGAATCATTCCTAAGTTTTCTTGATAAGGTGAAAGAAGCTGTGGAGGCAGCACCAAATGTGCCAAAAGAAATGAAAGACGTTATAGTAAAGGAAATTGCCACACAGAATGCCAATACGGCTTGCAAAAGGCTGTTGGCTACACTCACCCCTGGGGCTACATTAGTGCAAATGGTGGAAGCATGCGCCCGTGCGCCATGGGAAGAGGAGAAAGAAAAAGCAAAAATTCATGCCACAGCCTTAGCGGTCGCATTAAAACAAAACATTCAAGGCAAAGGGGATCGGGGCCCTACTAACTGTTATACCTGTGGAAAACCCGGCCATTTTAAAAAGCATTGTCCCAAAAGGCAAAAGAAGGCTACAGTGAAGCCAGCAGGGCCGTTTGATGGTACCTGTAAGCGTTGCGATAAGTTTGGACATAAAGCTCAGGAATGCCATTCTCGTTTCCGGAAAGACGGGACACCATTGAACCAGCAGGGAAACATCAGCAGCCGCGGACCGAGCGTGGCCAACAAATACTCAAGCCGTCAAAACCTCCACAGCATGGCTGTCTTCACGAGCTGCATGCCGCAACCCGAGGAAGCGCAGGAGTCGATCTGGCCTTGGCAGACGCAGAAATACTAAAAGATGAGAATGTGCATGTGGTCGATTCCACTACCTCTGGACCACTTGGACACGGCCTGGCAGCCCTACTCATTGGCTGGTCGTCAACAAGCCGACAAGGTATTTTTGTCTTACCTAAACTCATTGATGCAGACTTTGAAGAAGTTATTAAAATTATAGTTAAGGTATTTGTGCCCCCCATCACTATCCCTAAGGGAAGTCGCATAGCTCAGTTGATCCCATTTTTACCACAAGTTCCGCGAGCCTTGGACGTTAAACGGGGAAACAGAGGCTTTGGCAGCACCGAGGCGAGCCCCACCGGACCTCTCTCCTTATTTACTATGACGCTTACAACGGATCGACCTCAACGAACAGTACAGGTGACTAATCCAAGGTTTGAAACGCCTAAAAAATTGCTTCTGACAGATGGCTCAAGACCAAGAGTGATGTTGGACACGGGGTCGGATGTGACCATTTTCCCTATGATGGCGTGGCCAAAGTCGTGGCCACTGATAGCCATTGGTGCATTGTCAAAGACATCGGAGAAAACAGGGAAGCAAAAATAAAACCCTATGTTATGCACACGACTCTTTGGATTCTAGGACAAGACGCCATGTCGCAATAGGGCCTGATGTTACAATCGATGCCTTTTTGACGGCGGCCGCTGGGAAGCAGGGCCTACCCGCAATGAAGCTACAGTGGAAAACTGATGATCCGGTTTGGGTTGCCCAGTGGCCGCTTACCAAAGACAAATTAGAGCCCCTGCACTCACTGGTTGAAGAACAAGCCCGGCTGGGCCACATCAGACCCTCCGTCAGTCAATGGAACACCCCAGTTTTTGTTATCAAAAAGAAGTCCGGGAAGTGGCGGTTGCTACACAACTTACGTGCAGTAAATGCAGTAATGAAGCCCATGGGGGCGCTTCAACCTGGTCTGCCATCTCCGTCAGCGCTACCAAAAGACTGGTATCTTTTAATCATTGATTTAAAAGATTGTTTCTTTTCCATTCCGTTACACCCAGACGACATGGAACGTTTTGCCTTTTCGGTCCCTCAAATTAACAATAGCGCACCAGCCGCCAGATATAAGTGGACGGTATTACCCCAAGGAATGGGCAACAGCCCAACTATGTGTCAGTACTATGTAGACCAAGCTATAAAGCCCTGGAAGATGAAGCACCCAGAGGCCTTGGTGTATCATTACATGGACAACATATTGGTTGCGACCAAAGAACCACTATCCGTCGAGGTAGAACAAGAACTAGAGCACCAGTTGTCACGAAATAGATTGACTATAGCCCCTGAGAAGGTACAGCGCACATCACTGTAGACATATCTGAGAATGACAGTAACCGAAACTCGCATTCAGCCCAGTAAGTTACAGCTACACACGAAAATCCACACAGTTAATGATGTTCAGAAGCTTGTGAGTGACTTACAATGGCTCCGTACGTGGAGCAGACTGACAAATCAAAATCTGGAACCCTTGGTGGCTTTGTTGCAAGATTCCACTGATCCCGCACAGCCTCGCACTTTGACAAAAGCCAGGGCAGCCTTACGAAATATAGAGGAAAAATTGGCCAATCAGCAGTGTTATCGTTATGATCCGCAAAAAGAGATAGCGATAGCCGTCTATGGACCACAGACCCATCGGTCGGCGGTAATTATACAAACCACTGGAAAGCTGACCTATGTGCTCGAATGGGTGTTTCCTCCCATCCGACCTTCCTCTTCAATAGAATCATTACCTGAATATATTGGAAGGCTGCTGTTGAAAGCTAGAGTACGAGTGCGGTTGGTGTTTGGAAAGGACCCCACAACGATGTATGTTCCTTAGAAAACCATGGAGTTACTAGGTCTTTGGATGCAAGAATCACTTGTGTTTGCCTTGGCTACCGCCAGAATACAGCTTTCTGTGCACTACCCATCACATCCTTTGTTCAAAACAAGCCTGACAGTTGTCGAGCGCCCTAAGGTGGTAGATCATCCTCTTGTCGAAGGACTCACGATATTTACAGACGCCAGTGGACGTACAGGCAAATATGGATGTGCCTGGTTACAAGATGGTCACTGGGAGACTATAATACTGCAGCAAAACAATACCTCAGTTCAAGTGTTGGAGCTGCAAACAGTCGCCCTTGCTATGACAACATTTGACTCTGCTCCCGTAAACTTAATCACAGATTCTAACTATGCAGCTGGCCTGGTGAACCGACTGGACCAAGCTATCATAGGGCATGTAAGCAATATGGCTATAAAAAGTTTGCTAATTAAAATATTAGCCCTTCTGGAGCACAGGCAACACCCCCTTTGGTGTACACACATTAAGAGCCATACCACTTTACCGGGCATTTTAACAAAAGGCAATGCTGTAATAGACCAGGCAGTTTCAGCCTTTTCTCATACGGCTGATGCCGAGACACCTACAGATACTGCAGTTTCTTCTCATAAGTTTTTCCATCAATCTGCCCGTGCTTTACAAAAGGAGTTTGGCCTCTCTCGAGCAGAGGCCCGGGCAGTCGTTGCTGCCTGCCCTGACTGTGCTCGCATTAGCCCAATACAAGCCTCCGGCACTAACCCTCATGGCCTACAACCTCGAGGCATATGGCAGTGTGACACCACTGAGCTCCCCTCTTTCGGCCGGCTACGCCACCTGCACGTTTTGGTGGACACATGCAGTCGCGCGGTTTGGGCCACACCTGCAACCTCTACTGCATTTGTTGCTGTTAAGCAGCACTGGCTTGCCGCGTTTGCGGCATTGGGAGTGCCGGCTGTCATTAAGACAAATAACGGCCCAGCCTACACTAGTCAGGCATGTAAACGGTTTATAGATGCATGGGGCATTCAGCATAAAACTGGCATTCCTTATAACAGTACTGGACAAGCGATTATCGAGCGGCGTCATCAGGATATTAAGCGTCTTGCCGCTGTTTTGAAAAAGGAGGGGGAGCTATCCCCCTATAACGCTGTAATGAAGGCATGCTATGTTTTAAATTGGAAAAATCCCATTGGGGAAGAAAACGACACACCAATACAAAATCATTTTAAGGTCAACCCTAATGACTTGACTCAGTGGGAAGTATTAGTGGACACCTGGGATCCACACCAGGGGGCATGAGCGGGACAAGGTAGTAAACTGCTTACCTGGGGAAGAGGGTATGCTTGTGTCGTTACAGGAGAATCGCGCCCGAGGTGGTTGCCAGCAAAGTGGGTGCGGCCCTGGCTTCCAGAGACGAAACCCAGCGGACACACCGACAGCGACTCCGAGCACGTCAAAGATTAGGCCTATTATGTCAAGCCCTTGAGACTCTGCTCAACCTACCGCCAAACACCTTGAACTGTGATTCCCCTCACGCAGTTGACGTAACTCGGGTCATTTGTCTTTGGGAACAACAGAAGAGCAGGCGTAGACAGGCTGTAACTCAGTTGTGCTGTGGCCGCGCTGGATATTTGTGTGATACAGTAACTGTGGAATGTGGAAGCTGTAGGAGAATAGTGCAGGGACGCAGCCTTGCTAATTTGTATGGCTGTATTGAGTGTCAGCGCGCTTTAACCGCAAGAAACGTGTTTGTGGCATTGCGGGAGTGGGTTTCCCTTCCCGACGCTACTGACAATCAGTTGCTGGAACTCTTTGAAAGTAGAGAAGAGCGAGCTTTAGCAGATTGCGCTTATTGCTTAGCTTGGTTTTGCAGCAATATAATAGTGTTTAAGAGAACTAAGGTTATTAGCACGCGGTATATGATACTGTGCCAACATCATGGCAATTATTGGAAACATTATTGGAAAAAATAGGAGCAGCTTGATTTTGCTTTTGCTAATGGGAATAAGTATTGAGGCTGTTGCTTGCACAGAGCTATTGAACATAGATGACAGGCAGAACATGTGGGTCACCTGGGCAAACAAAACCGGCCAAGAGAGTTTTTGCCTATCATTAGCTACCCCTTCCGATCCTTTTAGAACTTGTCTAATAGGATTGTCCGTCGTTAACCATACAAAAATATACCATAATGCTAATATTAGGCTGAAAAACGTGTCCTCGTTACAGGAATTAAGATTGCTGGGCTCAGTTGCTACCAATGATTCTTGCTTTAAATTTCATGGCAATGGCAGCAACCTTTCTCCAGTACGATTTTACAATTATTCTCTTTATTGTAATGGCACAGCACATATTTACAACCCCCGTAACCTTACGATTGCACTCCCGGAAGGGATATTTCTGATTTGTGGTGATAGAGCCTGGCGAGGTATCCCAGCAAATGCTAGCGAGGGACCCTGTTACTTGGGCAGGATTACAATGTTTGCCCCCAATATCACAGCGAATCATAATCGGACTCGCCGTAGGCGGGCCGTGTCGCAATTAAGCCCTGACTGCAAGGACACCATGGAACTGTGGGATCCCCCCGAAGTAATCCTCGCTAGTATTTTTGCCCCTGGGGTGGCTTCTTCCCAAGCATTGACACAATTGAGACGCTTAGCCTGCTGGACAGGCAAACAAATCAATATCACCTCCAATATTCTTGCCGACTTAACGCTTGATGTTGAAGGGGTCAGACACGCAGTTCTTCAGAACCACGCCGCGATTGATTTCTTATTATTGGCACAAGGCCATGGTTGTGAGGAGTTTGAAGGGATGTGTTGTATGAATCTATCAGATCACTCCAACTCTATTCACCGACAGCTTGCTCAATTGAGGGATAACATGCATAAATTACAGGTGACCTCGGACCCTTTCACAAATTGGCTGGCCTCTTTTGGGTTTTCCCCTTGGCTTATGTCACTTGCAAAAGGGGCATTTTTGGTACTTGTGGTTGTTTTTGCCATACTGTTATTTGGGCCTTGCATTTTACAATGTTTTATGGCTCGCATGCAAGCAATGACCCAAGCCTTATTCGAAAAAAGAGGGGGAGATGTTGGGGCTTTAACAGTTAATAATGCTTACAAAAAGATATAAAGGACACAGTAACCTTGAAACTGCTAGCTAGATAACAGTCATGCAAAGTTAAGCAGGAGCTGAGAAAAGACACATGGAGGTAGCATCTAAGCAGCATCTAAAAACCGCAAACAGGAAATTTTGCTAGGCGAGTGCCAACCAATCAATAGTAGAGCTTTATGCATGCTTGCCTCGTGCAAAATGTTTATAGCAAATAGGAAAATGCATGATCGCGTGGACGGAAGCAAAAAACTGTATAAGAGTCCGCACGGACGCAACAATAAACGGAGCATTAGCCTACTCATCATATTGATGTGTCTCGCTTCTTCACCTTCGGCCGAGGCACTTCACCTTTTCCTTTTCTCTGATTCGAGAGAAAATTGGTTTCTGTAGGTCAGATTGTTTGTAAGTTCTATAAATTGAAAAGTTTTTATAGAGTTCTGCAGTGCTGAAAAGTTGATTCTGTCCAGGCTCTGCACTGGAAAATTGTTTGCCATGCCTCTAGCTGCTGGTCACATGGTCTCGGCCAGCACTGGGTGAGCTGCATTGGCTGCCGGCTCCACTAAGCACCTCTCTTCATGCAGGGCACTGAAAAGAAGAGCTGCTGCCACCTCTTCTGCCCTTCTGTCCACAGCATGGCTGCTGAAAGTGGCTAAGCATATAAAGTTCATTGCAAGCCATGTCAAGATGGCAGCAGCCACATGGCACTGCTCCAGTCACGCAGCCTCAGCTGCACTGATCTCAGCCACGCAGCTGCTCGTGGTGCCAGGATGGCCCCCTCAGCAACATGATCAGAGCAACCCACCGGAAAGGGCCCCGACTGGCCCACCTGGAAGGGCCCTGGCCACGCTGCCGGGAAGGGGCCCAACAGCCCCCTCACCACCCCTCGGGGGGAAGGAAGAAAGAAGAAAAGAAGAATGGTGTGCCTTTTTCCTTCTTAAATATGTCACCACAGAGGCATTGCTAACTTCTCTAATTGGGCCAGCCAATATATCAATCATCAGAGCCATTAGGGATTAGCTCTGGTGAACACAGTAGAAGTTTCAAGAAGCTTCTTTCTCAGAAGCAGACTCTGTGGCTTACTCCACCCCCACTAAAAGCCAGATTCTGTTAACCTAACATATCTATGGTGTGCAATATCCCTTTGGCCAGTTCAGGTCAGCTGTCCCAGCCATGCTCCCTCCTGACTTCTTGTGCAGCTCCTCCTTGGCAGAACCTGAGATACTGTAAATCCCTTGACTCAGGGTAAGCGCTGCCCAGCAACAACAAAAACATCAGTGTGCTATCAGCATTATTTTTTACTGAATCCAAACCACAGTACCGTTCCAGCTACTGAGAAGAAACTCTGTTCCAGACTAAGCTTGGATAGTAACCACCCCCAGGCCCTTTTCCACTGGGCAGCTTTCCAGCTGTCGTGGTTTGAAAGCAAAACGAGTGAGAGGCTCCAAGTCAGAAATATAATTTAATAAGAAAAAAAAGGTAAAAAGGTAAAAATAAAATAAAATAAAAAAATGCAATAACACAAAGGACCACTGACAGAGTCAGAATACAACCTGAGCAGGATGATGGAAACAGTCTAGATGAGATGGTCTTCCTGAAGCAGTGATCCTGTAGAAAGGTCTGGTAGCTCTGGTCCTCTGGGAATCCAGTGGGTCAGGGCTGCTTGCACTGTCCCACATACCAGCTTATATCCAGGTGGGAATGCTTGGCTCCTCCCCCTGGGCAGAGCATCTCACAATGGGATGAGGAGTTGTGAAGTGGGTCCTTGATGGCCCATTAAACAGAGATAACTCCTGGAGGGAGTTACCTGTGAGTCATGGGCCAGGCGTTAATGGGCCATTAGCAGAAGACACCCCAAAGGCAGGGGGCCTGGGAAAACACTAGCCCACCTGGTTTCAACAGTTCATGAAGATGGTGATAGAATAAATACTTTGTGTACATCCTACACTGCAACCCAGGACACCAGCCACTCTGCCCCAGCCTGGAACTGCAGGGGCTTGTTGTGACCCAAGGGCATGACCCGGCACTCAGCCTGTCCAGATCCCTGTGTAGATGTTATGAATAGATGTGGGGGTTCAGGTAAGTCTCTGCCTTTTGCCCAGGCCTCTGGCAGCAGGCAGTAGCTTTATTTAGGTGGCCAGCACCCCAAAATCCACTCTTTTTCACAAGTTCTTTAATAATAGCTGATTCGATCTATTATACAATTAATTATTTATTTAATAGTCAGAAAACTAACAGACATAAGACTTAAAATATCTACTACACAGGAATAAAGACAAAAAGAGACTACTAGTAAATAAATACAGCACAAGGTTAAAGGTACCATAAATTTTACAACTAGGAAAGAAATAAAATAACTTAGGATCCAATGTTTCTTATCAACCAATTTGTGATGGAACACACATCGAAATCCTTTCCTTTAATTCCCAGGAAAGTAACCACAAAATCGGCATCCAAACTCTGGGGAGAAGTCTCCCACACTTTCAGGGTGTATGTGTAGGAGTCTTCTGCCTCCATGATAATTGTGTGTGCTTTTATATATTGTTAAACAGTGTCTTTCAGTCAGGAATATTTATTTTCTTTTATCTATCTCT
Source organism: Zosterops lateralis (assembly GCF_965231275.1). NCBI lineage: Eukaryota > Metazoa > Chordata > Aves > Passeriformes > Zosteropidae > Zosterops > Zosterops lateralis. Next base: position 9,073,896 of record NC_139801.1, read on the forward strand.
TTCCACTTCTGCTCTCCAGACCAAGATATTGAATCTTAGTTGGAGCCTAAGCCCTTTTAGCACCAGAGATGACCCTTTGATGGGCCTTTGACCCATCTGGGTTATCTCTTCCATATGCACCAACACATCTTGGGGAGGTAGACACATCCTGCCACAGAAGACCCTACCTACCCTCAAACAATATGTATTACATCTAAGACACATTGAATATATCTGTGTGGTGTCCAGGCAGTGCAGCATCAGAATGTAAATGTGTGTGCTATGTCCCCTTGCATCAGCCAGGGTCACATCCTATGCCTCCCCCAGTGTGCTGTAAAAGGCTTTTGGGAGGAAGATCTGTTCATGTTCAGAATCAGAGAAAACAATCCTGATTCCTGTTCCTGGCAGAACATGTCATTTTAACAGGCAGGGAATGGAGCTATGCCAAATGCACGTGGTGTACGCAATAATCCCTAGAAAGTGGAAGAAGAGTAAGATGAGTTGCCTCATCCCTGTTAGGAGGCTGTTGGCTCATCAGAGATGATAATTATGTTTCTTGTTTTATCAATTTGGAAGGAGTCAGTTTCTTTCATCAGGTATACATCTGTGGGAGTAGGCTACCTATTCTCTAGTGACCTTGATACAGATGTTCATCTTTATTTTATTTAGGAAATCTATCAGCAGCTGCTTCTGTCTATTGTCATGCTTTCTCCCATGTTTGCACTACGTAGTTGGTCATAAGAATTACAAAACAAATACAAGAGAAAACTCTGAGAAGCTAATTTAAGTCAAATGCAGTGAATGAAAAAACATAATTAGTACAGGAAGAGGTAGAGTGTTGGGAAAGATGGGATAGGGAGGACTTATGAATATGATTTTATGGTAAGAAATACTGCAGATGTAAAACCTGTGAGTGAAATAGGAATGAAAGCCAGTTTTGAGATGTGAGCATGGCAGGCAGGAAGACAGTGATTAGCTGAAGATGGGTTGAAAAACAGAAAAACAAAAGACACAGGAATGTTGCCTTTCCACCCTGCAAAGGCATCAGGGAACAAGTACATAAGAAAGGAGTCTATAGAGTTTAGAATATAAAATGACATGGTAATGTAGTAGTTCTTATAGGCTGCATGCAAAGTTTGTAGGTTTTGTATCTTGCGCTGGTTGCTTGCTGTAAATTAGAATATTCAACACAAAAAGAGATATAATGTATTGTAACAAGATGATCACTCTCTTCTCTTACCTTCTTACCCTCTTACCCTCTTGGCTCTCTTCGCTTGCTCTCTTTCACCCTTCCCCTCTCTTCTCTCTTACCTTGCTTGCTCCTGCTTTCTCCCCACTTTTCCCCTGCTCCTACCCCGTTTCTACCCCTTAGCTCTCTTCTATCTCTCTCTCTCCCCATTCTCTTTTTAGGGCTTTGCTTCAGCCAAGTCTGGTGGCTGGAAGCAGGCCCTCTTTACACACGACCCTTGTAATAATAAAGCCACGTGTTTCTAGAACATCTCAGGTCTGCAAAGTTCCTTGTCCCTGCCATCCACGGAAATTTCTACAGTAGAGGAACAGAATTATGTTGCTATATTAAATATTTTTGACACACTGATCTGAAGAAAAACAAGTTCCTGTCATGGGGAGAGTGGAAGCTTCAAACAAGCCCTGCCTTAGCCTCAGATTTTGGCAACAGTTTAAATTTAAGGAATCACTGGCCCATAAGTTCTAATGATGGCAAAAAATATCTATTTATAAAAATTAATTATTTATTAAACAGACAAGAGATAACAGATAAAAGATCTTAATCAAAATTAGTTACTACACAGTATATTACTACACAGTAAAAAACCAAAGAATTATTAGTAGATTATAGCATAACATAAAAGTGCACTATATCAAGGTACTTATATTAAAGTCAGCAAAAGAAATAGTATTGATTAGGAGTCTAATCTAACTTACCACCAAAATGAAAATAATGCACACAGATTCCTTCACTCAGTCTCCGGGGGAGTAACCGCAAAGCAGGTGTCCCTAGTCATGGGAGAAACTCCACACATTTCCAGGAAAATGTATAGAAGATTTCTGGTTTGTGAAAGTTTGGTGTGCGTTACGGCATTCTTCAATATTACTGCTCTTTTATGGGTGTGCAACACATTCCCCCAGGGCCTCGTGTGTCTCAAGCAGTCACCGGTGGATCAGGATAAAGAATGTGAGATGGGCCTAGCTTATAGCTCCGAGATTCGTTTATTATAAAAGCATAACATAAAACGCAACCTAACTCAAAGACAGAGCAGAGGCTAGGACCTAAAAATCTCTAAATAAAAAGTGAAAGTAAAAGGTCTAACTAAAAGAAAAATGAAAGCAAAAGTCTGTCTCTCAGGGCAGGACAGTGGGTTTTAAGGGACTGCTTTGGGGACAGAGTTCAGGGTAAGGATCCAATAGGGAGAGGAGAACAAGGCGGAGATTACAATACTGAAACCAATAAAGAAGCATAGAGGGAGAGGAACAATCTAAACAACTAATAAGGCATCAAAAATTGGGAGATTGATAGGGAACAGTCTGGAAGAAAAGGCAGGGTTAGGGGAGGATTGACAGCTACATAGGTGAATGCAATCTAGACAGTACTAACCGTACAGGGAAGGGGGAGTACAATTTAGGACTAAATTATTAATATAGGACACAGCAAAGCAACCCATTTAACATAAAAAACATACTGCAACAGGTGTGGCTTTTATAGTTTCTAAAGTGAGATGTTTGTCAGTCAAAAATTCAGGTTATCTTGTCAGATGTCACTTCAACAGTAAGATGTTTATTGGCAGTTGGGAGATGCCAGACTGGTGTTAACTCCATGGTGCCAAAATAACTCACTACAAGACAGCTTGTCCTTTTTGAGTTATCTGACTGGTTAACAAACAACAGATAAGCTCTTGTGGGGGGTGAGATGTCCTGCTACAGTTCTGATCGCCAAGACAATTGTGCACAGACAGCAATATTGCACCAGCCAAGACTCCCTGATTCCCATCCATAAGCAGATTCGTCAACTGGTGAGCCAAAGAGTGGACTCAGAGTGCATAGGGCACATCATCGATGTGCACAGAACAAACTTACAGTGAGTAGGGCGCAACTGTTGGATGCAGCAATTCTTGATTGATGACTTCTCCAGTTCTCCAGTTCCTTTGCCAGATGATTTCTGAATATAGTTGGGCTGTTCCCTAAGCCCTCAGGCAGGACTGTCTTGGTGTGCTGGCTCTTTTTCCCTGTTTCAGGATTCTTTCATGCAATAGCAAAGAGTCCTTGGCCTTTCTTATTCACAGGGATGCAGGAGAAGATATTTTTAAAATTTAATTCAGTAAACCATCTTAAACTATCTCATACTCTCCTCCTTTTGCAAAATTCCAATGGTTCCTTCTTAAGAGAGTTGGCAAATAGAGACTGATAAATCACCCAGTGTTTTTCGAATTCATATGTTAAAGATTGGAAGAAAAGTCTCATTTGTCTTACCCCTCTGGCACTAATAGGTCTTATAGCATCTTGGCTCAGTTCCCATTCTAAGGTATTTGTTAACACAGGACTCTGTTTATTTATAGTCTGTTTTAAGGGAGCCTGAAGAATGGTTTCTTGTTTTTTGGACCTGGCGTTTCCCTTTTGGTTGCCTAACAGCACAGACAGAGTGCTCATTGCCCACCGCAGGAGATGGACGTGCAATGCAGGCACACCTGCCTGGAGACACCTTGAGCACATGGAGTGCCCTGAGCCTCACCTCGCCCACGGTCAGCCTGTGTCACTGCTCACAGTGGCTTCTGGCTATTGCCAAAACAAAACTCGTTATTATGGAAACTGCGATAGAGTCGTTCCTGCTTACAACGATGATGTCAGCTTTCCCGAGCGACTCAACTCCGCCTTTTCCACTGCCTTCTGCAGCAGCAGAATCAGTGCTGACCAGGGGAGCGACACTTCTGCCCATAGATTTCACACTCCCGGCCCCCTCCGGGCCAGCATGGGCTGGGCCCAGGGGTGGCGGGTGAGCTGGGCCATGGCTTCTCAGCGGCAGCCCCTCTCCACGCCGGAGCAGGGACAAAGCGGTAAGGCGGCGGCCCTGATTCTGGGACACTTCCTGAGACCATTCCTCTGCTCCATCTCCCAGCCGTTACCAGGGCACTGGCAGGAGTTACTTTGGCCCCTTCCATCATGAGGGGCTTGGCCTCCCAGCTCACAGAGCCGTCCCGGGAGTCCAGGAGTCGCCCTGCCCTACAATCCTGAAAAAACTTTCCACAGATGGAACATAGGAAGTAGGGGCATCTCCTCCCTCTCCTGCAATGGCGTGAGCCCAGCCTTTCTCGGTCCCTCCACGAAACCTGTGGGAAGTGGGGGCCCTTTCCCTGGCTCCCGCCATGGAGTGGGCCAGTACCCGCCCATGGCTGCTGCGTGCCCAGGCGTCCCCAGGCCAACTCTCAATTCAAAACCCACACGTGTTAAACATTGTTATAAATAAATATGTAGTTGTTGGCTTTCTTTATTAAATATGTACTTTTGTAAATTATTTTGATATAGTACAGTTTTTAATCTCTTTTTAACTGCTTTTGATACAGTATAATTTGTCAGCCTTCTATGGTTATGTTATATATGATATATATATATAAAATAATTTGTGCTTATAAATTAAAGAATCTAAAATTGGAAACTTGGAAGCGACTACCAGGGAAGGCTGATTTGCGACTGTGAAGCACAGGCGGCACCGAGGAAAAATACAAATTTACAACAGAAAAGAGCTGCTGCAGTTGGAGATGGATCATTACCAGGGCTGGGTCAGACTGCACCTGGGTGATTGATACCCAATATGCCTCTGGGATAAGACAATCAGAGTCATCAAGAGTATGCATCCCAATGCCGAGTAAATCGAATCAAGCTCTTGTCCCTGCCCGGAAAACAGTTTAAGAAAACAGAACTCAGAAAAGAAGACACATGAATATGCAAACTGAGCAAAAGCAGACAAAGAACCCTGCCTTAGGGGAAATAAACCGTATAAAAACCAACCCCTCAGCGGCCGGATTTGTGAATGGGGAAGATTCGGTGCGATAGAGGCCGAACGGAGGTTCACTCAACACCGGGATCGGTGTTGTACTTTTTATTGTGGGTTTCTGCGATCGCTGTTTGTAGCGAAATAAAATTTTCTTTTGATTATTAATCTGGCTACCTTGTTTATAACATTATTGGTGACCCTGATGTGATACAATTTTGGGGTTCACGGGCCCCCCTTCCCGTTCAGAAGGCACCCTGCTGATTTTAGTGGCTTGACGGTGTGGGGAAACCCCGTGGAACCGATTGTATCTCAAATATACAAATTTAGGCCAGAGCCACAATAAAAGAGGACACGACTTCAGAGCTCTCTGAGAATTTAGAGGAGACCCAGGAAAGGGGGTCTTCGGAAGTCGTGGCTGTTTTTTCACTCATAAAATTCTACGTGCACGAAGAGCCCACATGAGAAAAGGAACTGTAAGTATCGCGTGGTTGAGTGGGAGTGACTGAGCGAGTGAGTGAGACGTGATAGTATCACGAGGCCAGTGCGACCCTTGCGGTCGCAGTTCCATTCTCCTGCAAGGGAAATGGTCAGCCAATGGGGAAGCGAACATAACAGGATAAACTCATTTCACGCGTAAAGCCCGAAACTCAGGGAATTTTTGGGGATCAGTCACAGAAAAGCTAAAAGGGAAGTTACATTCTTTTGAGTTCAAGAACTGGTAAACCTTTTAGCTTAGGACTTGGTAAGTCTGGGAGAAAAAGAAAGGAGAGGCAATAGAGAGCTCATTGCCAGCCGAAAACTACAGGGTCAGTAGTCTGGTAATACTGGTTAAAATTAGGCACATTTTGGTACCAATAAAATTTAGGAGTTTGTGTGCAGAGATCTAACACTGGATTGCAAGAGAGAGTTACTGGTAAGTATAAATTACTGAAATCCCTGGGTAAAAATGGGAAAGAGAAAGAGTAAGGTTCAGAAAAAGAGCCCGGAAAAACCTGTGTTGGAGAAAGAGAGCGGCGCTCTTGAAATCCCAAGGGATAGCCCACTGGGATGGATGTTGAAAAACTGGGAGGATTGCCCTAGAAGAAGGAGAATGTCTAAGGAGAAAATGATACATTACTGTATAGAAGTATGGGGGAGTAAGGAAATTAGGAATCATCTGATCTGGCCCGTGTTTAGCACTTTTGAGAAATGGACCTGCCGAGCCCTAAACAATTATGTGGATAGAAAAATTCCGGAGGATCAAGAGGAAAAAGACTATGCCAGGATATGGGAGAGATCAAGGATAAGGTTATTCCCGATGAAAACCAAAAAGGGAGCTGAGACCTGGAGTGAGATATGGGAACCCCTAGACAATCTCCCACCCCCATATCTGGTACCTATGTCCGTCCAAGCCCAGGCGCCTCTGCTTGTGCCTCCAGAACCCATGCCTCAGCCCATGCAGGCTCAAGCCCCGCCATTGGAGGTTTCGGCATCCATGCCAGCTCAAGCCTCTGTATTGCCCCCGCCGCAGGCTGTGTAGGCTGTTCCGCTGTTCCCACCTCCCCCTCCATCACAGTCCCTAAATCTCCAGTGGTCACAGGCTTCTGTGGTACAGCCCCCTCAGGTTCTTGGACTGCAACATCCACAGGTATGTCCTCAGCCTCCGCATCTGTTACCCTCCCAACCCACAGAGCTCTTGCCTCTGCTGGCACAAGCCCCCGTGCCCCAACCTCCACAGCCCTATTCACAGCCTCAGCCTCCACATGCACCCCAGACAGACAGAGCCATAAAGCAAACCATGTGTACTGAGGTAACATACTGTCCCCCGAGAATTTGGCATAAAACATAGAAGGCAAATGATGAGGATAGTGAGAGTGAAGAAGATAGGCACCATCTTCTCCCCTTAAGGGAAGTGCCAACTGCACCAGGGGTCATAGGCTATGTGAATGTACCAATTAATACGGGGGATGTGAGAGCTTTTAAAAAGGAAATGGGGAGTCTGATGGATGATCCTTTTGGAGTTGCTGATAGACTGGCTGAATTTCTTGGCACCAGTATATTCAGTTTTGAGGATATTAGCTCAAAATTAAGATCACTATTTAATACTGAGAAAAGGGAAATGATTAGACAGGTGGGAATACAGGATTGGGAACGTCGAAATCCGCAAGGGGTATCAGGGGAAACAGAAATGGCCAAGCCAGAATCCAGGATGGAATGCTCAAACTGAGGAAGGTAGGCATAATATGATAGATTTAAGAAACATTGTAATACAGGGCATACGGGAGGTGGTGCCAAGGGGACAAAACATTAGTAAGGTATTTGGAGAATGCCAGGGGAGGAAAGAAACCCCGACAGAGTGGCTGGACCGATTGCAAAAGAGCTTGCAGGTATATTCAGGAACAGGTCCTAACTCTCCAATAGGGGAAGTATTGTTAAAAACCCAGTTTGTAGCCAAGTTATGGGAGGATATATGAAGGAAGCTTGAGAAATTAGAAAACTGGCAGGAAAAAGGGTTACAGGAGTTACTGAGGGAGGCTCAGAAGGTTTACATGAGGAGGGATGAAGAAAAACAGAAAATACAGGCAAAGGTACTGGTGGCAGCTGTCAGAGAAGTTCAAAAACAGGAGCGCACCCAGGACCCGGTGAAATCGACCCAAAACCATGATACCCAGAGAAGGCAGCCCACCTGTCGCCCTGAATTTCTTGCCTGTGAAATTTTGTGCCTTTGCAGCAGCTTTCTCACGCTGCTTCACATAAACAATATTGTATTCTTAGAACTTTATCTATGTGTTTACATATTTCTTCTCTAGGAGGAGGAATGTGATTGATGGTCAAGTCCACCAATGATGTTCATAAGGTGGTGACCCTTTTGGCCAATCTTTGGCCTTCTGTACAAAATGTATATAAGGATGGAGTCAGACATTAAAATATATTCATAGCTGCTTGACCTGCTGTGGCCTGCGTGTCTTTTGTGTGTCCGACATAGCGACACCCACCTCCCCAAGGAAGAAAAATAGCAAGAGGGAAATCCCGGAATGTTACTATTGTAAAAAGAAGGGGCACTTTAAAAGGGACTGCAGAAAAAGGGCGAAAAATGAAAAGATCTTTCAAGAGGACTAGGAGTGTCCGTGGCTTTTTATTTTGGGGACCAGAACATCTAATGAGCCCTTGATAAAATTAAAAATAGGTCCCCAGAAACAGCTGCTCACATTTTTGATTGATACTGGGGCAGAAATAAGTACTTTACAATGATTACCACCAGGGTGCACTAAAAGCAAAGAAACAATGCTGGTTATAGGTGCTAAGGGCAAACCCTTCATAGTGTCTGTGATTAAAAATGTAGAAATAGAATCAGAAACTAAGATTTGCTTAGGAAATATGTTGTTAGTGGAGGAAGCAAATTATAACCTATTGGGAAGAGATATGATTATAGCTCTTGGTATAAATCTAAGTGAGAGAATCCCAGCTGGTGGTAAGTTTATAGAAATTGACCACAGAAGATGAGAATAGGATAGACTCTAAGGTTTGGCATACTCAACGAGAAGCAGGAAGATTAGAAATAGAGCCCATTTGTATTGAAATAGAAAGACCTGAAGATCCAATAAAAATTAAACAATATCCTATCTCCATGGAAGGAAGGAGGGGATTAAAACCAGTAATAGATGACCTGGTGAAAAAGGGAACCTTAGAACTGTGTATGTCAAGACACAACATCCCCATCCTGGCAGTGAGAAAAATGGATGGAAGTTACAGGTTGGTCCAAGATCTCCAGGTTGTAAATGAAAGAACCAGAACCCGGTTTCCTGTAGTAGCCAATCCATATACTCTTTTAAGTCGAGTTTCCCCTGAGGATATTTGGTACAATGTTATAGACCTAAAGGATGCCTTTTGGACCTGCCCCCTAGCAGAGGAAAGCCGGGATTATTTTGCTTTCCAGTGGGAGGACCCTGAGACAAATAGAAAACAGCAATTCAGGTGGACATCTCTACCTCAGGGATTTGTTGACTCACCAAATCTATTCGGCCAAGCTCTTGAACAATTATTAAGTCAATTCGTACCAATAGAGGGAACAAAACTATTGCAATATGTTGATGATTTATTGATGGCAGGTCCAAAAGAGGAAGATGTAGGGGCAAGTACCATAGCATTATTGAACTTCTTAGGAGATAAGGGATTGAAGGTCTCTAAATCCAAATTACAGTTTACAGAACCAGAGGTAAGATGCTTGAGACATTGGATTACAAAGGGTAAGAAGAAATTGGATCATGAGAGAATAGCAGGTATTATTGCATTACCTTCTCCTCGAATAAAAAGAGAAATTAGGCAATTGTTGGGGCTTTTGGGATACTGCAGGCAGTGGATTGAGGGGTACAGTGAAAAAGTGAAATTCCTATATGAGAAACTAACTACTGACAGATTGAAATGGACAAACCAGGATGAAGAAGGATTCAAAGAACTAAAGGAGACGCTTATAGCAGCTCCAGTATTAAGCCTCCCTGATGTAAAAAGACAATTTCAGTTATTTGTAGATGCTAGTAACCATATTGCCCATGGGGTATTAACCCAGGATTGGGCAGGGGCTAGAAAATCTGTAGGATATGTGTCAAAGCTTTTGGATCCTGTAAGCAGAGGGTGGCCTAATTGTTTGCAAGCAATTGTGACAATTGCACTATTAGTAGAGGAAGCTAGGAAAGTAACTTTCAGAGTTCCACTAGTGGTATATACTCCCCATAATGTAAGGAGCATTTTACAGCAAAAAGCAGACAAATGGCTCACAGATGCTAGACTCCTTAAGTATGAGGCCATATTGATCCATTCACAGGATTTGGAATTACGGACAACTGCGGCTCAAAATCCAGCTCAATTTCTGTATGGTGAAGCATTAGAGGAGCCTACACACAGTTCTGCAGAAGTGGTAGAACTTCAGACAAAAATAAGGCCAAATTTGGAAGAAGAGGAATTAGAAGAGAGAGAGAAATGGTTTGTGGATGGGTCAGCAAGGGTGATGGAAGGAAAAAGAAAGTCTGGATATGCAATAGTGGATGGCAAGTCAGGAAAAGTGGTGGAGTCAGGGCCTCTAAGTGCGAGTTGGCCTGCACAGGCTTGTGAGCTATATGCAGTATTACAAGCAGTTAAGAGGCTGAAAGGAACCATCTTCACAGATTTGAAATATGCCTTTGGGATGGTTCATACCTTTGGGACAATTTGGTAAGAGAGGGGTCTAATTAATACTCGTGGATGAGGGTTGGTTCATGGAGAAATCATAAAACAAATCTTGGAGGCTATCAGAGAGCCAGAGGCTATTTCCATGGTGCATGTGAGGGGACACCAGTTAGGTATGCAGTTTAGGAATCGAGGGAATAACCTGGCAGATAAGGAAGCCAAAAATGCAGCACTATCGATGGTAAGTACACCGGAAGTCGAGGGGAATGAAGTTCAGGAATATGCCCCATGCACCCAACACCAATCCTGGGATCGGTGTACTTTTTATTGTGGCTTTCCACGATCGCTGTTTGTAGCAAAATAAAATTTTCTTTTGATTATTAATCTGGCTACCTAGTTTATAACAGCTAATACCCTAATCCCTGTGTAAATTGTATATTTTAGTGTGATAAATAAATTATAGTTTAGGCTTTTGCAAAATATTAAAATAGAGGCTATGTGCTGTGTATTATAACATTAACTTTTGCAGAAGTAATTGTAGTTGTGAAATAATAACTAATGCCTTTATTTTTGTAACTAATTGACAAGAGTGAAATAGCTAATGTTGATTGAAAGTACTTGAAAAAATAGCTAGAATGTCCGTATGATAAGATAACACTGAAAAAAACCAAGCAAATAACACCGAAAGAGCAAGGAGGAATCTACCACTGACCCTTCGGCTATCAATAGCTGTCAAACCACAAACCAGGGGGCCTTGTGAGGAAATAAAATACAAGACTCTCAAAATCACATCTGCATTGTGGCACTGTCCTGGGTTGCAGTGTAGGCTGTACACAAAGTATTTATTCTATCACCATCTTCATGAACTGTTGAAACCAGGTGGGCTAGTGTTTTCCCAAGCCCCCTGCCTTTTCTGCTAATGGCCCATTAACGCCTTTGGTATGTTTTCTGCTAATGACTTTTGGGGTGTCTTCTGCTAATGACCCATGAGTCACAGGTAACTCCCTCCAGGGGTTATCTCTGTTAATGGGCCATCAAGGACCCATTTCACACTTCTCATGCTATTGTGAGATGCTCTGCCCAGGAGGAGGAGCCAAGCATTCTCACCCGGATATAATCAGGGATTTGGGACAGTGCAAGCAGCACTTACCCACTGGATTCCCAGAGGACCAGAGCTCCCAGACCTTTCTACAGGATCACTGCTTCAGGAAGAGCACTTCACCTGGACTGCTTCCACCATCCTGCTCAGGTTGTATTCTGACCCTGTCAGTGGTCCTTTGTGTTATTGCATTTTTTTTATTTTACTTTTACCTTTTTACCTTTCTTCTTATTAAATTATATCTCTGACTTGGAGCCTCTCACTCGTTTTGCTTTCAAACCACAACATTTTTTGGTGCCCAACGTGGGGCACGAGGCACTGAGAAAAGTCAGAACTACAGTTTTCTATTTGAGAAGACACATGTTTGCTATGATGCTCAACATGCTTACATGTGTCTTATACCTATCTCTCTATATTTTTCCACACATGGGGCACTATCTGCTGGTCTTAATGCTCCTGTGTAGACCAGGGTATGGTACTAAAATTGCCTTATTGGTCTATTATGCCCATTGCTTGATAAACTCCGAGGCAATGAACAGCATTCAAAATATATACCCAGTTTTGGATTCGTTTTCTGGTCTAGGATGCTACATCTGGGGCCTCAACAATCTTACCCAGCCCCTGTGAGGAGGAGTAAAGAATGATTTTTTCCAGCTTTTCAGGCATAACACAGCAATTTTTGAAAATATGGAGTACCCTCTTGATACCAAGGATAGTATGATGTTGTTGTTAGTCCTGTTTTCTCTTCTCTGCACAGCCCTTTGTTTTTTCTGCACCATGCTTAGGATCAAAACACTACATGGTGTGATACAGTGTGTTCTTAAGGAAGAGGAAGAGGGAAAGAGAAGCAAAACAACAGCATCATCATCTACACAGACCACTGGAGAGGAGAAAGAAGCCAAAAGTGAGGCAACGGTGTCCACATCTATGCAGACTGTCACAGAGGAGAAAGAAACCAAAGGTGTTGTCAGCATCTCCACACAAACCGTCACTGAACTGGAACAACCTAAACCAGTAGCAGTTGCCACCACTCAGAAAAAGAAGTCAAGGAGCAAATCAGTCCGCGTAGTGACTGACGAGGATGCAGCAAGACCTTCCCAGCCAGCAGAGGAGACAGATAGAGATCATCACTCGCTCTCTATCCCTGGGTGAGTTGCGTGACCTGCGAAGGGAATTCACCCGCCAGACCAACGAGTCCATCCTGACCTGGCTGCTCCGCATCTGGGACGCTGCAGCCAATGACACCATTCTGGATGGAATTGAGGCCAGGCAACTGGGATCGCTGTCCCGGGATGTGGTCATTGACCAGGGGATTGGGAAAACCCAAGAACCTCTCAGCCTCTGGCAGCGACTGCTAACAAGTGTGAAAGACAGATACCTTTGTAAAGAAGACCTCCAAGTGCACCAAGGCAAATGGAGCACAATAGAACAAGGTATCCAACGCCTGAGGGAATTGGCTGTGCTGGAGATCATTTTTTCAGAAAACGAGAGATTTCCTAAAAACCCAGATGATGTCCAGTGCACATCACGGATGTGACTGAGACTTGCACGGCTTGGACCAGAGATGCACTCACGTTACCTGGCAACACTGCAATGGTGGGAAGGTGAGGACAAGGTGGGTGTCTTGGCTAATAAATTAAGAATTTACGAGGACACTGTCATCGCCCCAGTTCGCACCCATGTCTCGTCTGTGGAAACAAGACTGGCGGAGCAAGTCCGGAGTTTGATTGAAGAAGGCCATCAGAAATTAAAAGAACTTAAGGAAGAAATTTACCATATCTCACCAGAGCCGACGAGAGTCTCTGCCATTAGGAGCAGGCGTCCCTCAGCCAGGGAGAGAGGATACACACCACGAGGTAACCTCTGGTCTTTTCTTAGAGAGCATGGAGAAGATATGAAGAAGTGGGATGGAAAACCCACTTCCGCTTTAGCAGCCTGGGTACGTGAACTAAAAAAGAGGAACACCTACCACAAGAAGCCCATCTAGAATCAAGGTTGCCCCAGTCTCTCAGAACTCCAGACGGTACAGGAATGATGATATGACTGATCCTCTGGAAGGGACCTCAGAAACATACGTACAGGAGGAGAACAATGTATGCCATGACCAGGAATAGGGGTGCCCTGCCTCTAGCCAGGAAGAGGAAAGGGATAATTGGATCTACTGGACTGTGTGAATCCGATGGCCTGGCACATCTGACCCACAAGAATATACGGCATTGGTTGACACTGGGGCCCAATGTACCATGATGCCATCAAGGTATGTAGGAACAGAATCCATCTCTATTTCTGGGGTGACAGGAGGGTCCCAGGAACTGACTGTATTAGAGGCTGAAGTGAGTTTAACTGGGAACGAGTGGCAAAAACACCCCATCGCAACTGGTCCAGAGGCCCCATGCATTCTCGGCATAGACTATCTCAGGAATGGATATTTCAAAGACCCGAAAGGATATCGTTGGGCTTTTGGAACAGCTGCAGTTGAGAAAGAAAACATCAGACAGTTGAATACTTTGCCACCTTTTTACCTTTCTTCTCATTAAATTATATCTCTGACTTGGAGCCTCTCGCTCGTTTTTCTTTCAAACCACAACAGGCACGTACTCGAAGAAGATGAGGTCAGGGATCAGTTTAAGCTAAAGAATTCCCAGGAACATGTAAACTCAAATGAATGTTTGAATATGTATAATCTTCATGAATATGCATTTGACCAATGCAATGAAAAAGTATCTAAGAAGAGTTGTTACAGTTAACCGTGTGCATCAAGCTATGGCTATGCACTCAGTGCTGCTACTTTTGCTTTATCCCTTATTATCCCTGTCGAGATACAGGCATATACACATCTCCAGGTGACAAGATCCCATGGGCCCTCCTAGGCTCATGTCTGCAAATTACGAACCCAGACTGGGGCTGGGTCATGGGTCCTGTCACTTGATAACTGTAATGACAAAAAGTGCATTAGAATAACAGGTATTGTACCTGAGGGAGGAATAGTAGATGATTCAATATAAACACAGCTTTCCAAACCCTTGCCTGTGGGGTTTCACTTATCATTCCCCCTCTTTGTTTCTGAAGAAAGGCCTTAAGTATACAATGAAAACGTTCTACAATAGCTTGATCAGACGAAGAATGTGAAATACCAGTGACATACTGACCACCCCAAGACTGCAAGAATTTTTGGGTACACTGAGCTACATAACCAGGTCCATTATCAGTCTTGACAACATGGTACATTATGGGGATTCACAAGAGTAAGACAGACAATTAGCATATCTAGTCTGGTGACTAGGATGGTCTGGAAAGAACAAACAGAACTTTGAGCTTATGAGAAGATGGGATTAGAAACCTGCTTAAAAGAAGATTCAATCAACCCACTACATGGATATGTTGAAAAATGTATGAGTTGTTTGTATGATCTTTTAACCTAATTCTTGTAGTAGAAATTATTTACCTTACTGAAATGGTATATAAGTTCTTGGAAAACCTGAGTAAAATCGGATTCTGATCATGGTCAGTCTCCCCGTCTCTCCCTCAGTTGCTGATAATTGATGCTCCATGTGAGGAGAAGAACCGGCTATCTGACGGCAATCGGTGACACCCCTGGAACTGATCGTGATGGTGAAAGAACCACATTTGGGCCCACAATCCCTGTATGCTGCGACGTGACAGGTGAGTCAGGGGAACTAAAATATGGGACAGGGAATGTCCACCGAGAGAGACGTCTATGAAACCATGCTACGCCTTTTGAGCAAGCATAGATGCCCCATCCCTAAGAAGGACTGATAAAAATGAAATTTGAAATGTTTATCTTGTAATGTAGCAGTGAGGAGCCACCTCCGTGGCACCCCCCAGACCACCTTAAAAACGAACCTCGAGAGCTCCATTCAAAGAAGCCCAGCACCGCGAGCTCCCCACCCCCCCCCCCCCCCGACGCCAGAGCAGCCGGCGCTGCCACCGCCAAAGCAGGGGAAGGAAAAGCCGGCCGCTCCCCCGTGCTCACCGCGGGGCAGCTAGATGCCACCGTGGGGCTGGCTCCTGGTGTCCCCGAGACTGCCGAGCCGCCCGCCCCGGTGCGGCGACCCCCGCCCGCAGCCAGCCGCCGCCGGGACCGAGAGAGAGAAAAAAAACCGGCCGCTCCCCCCGAGCCCAGCGCGGGAGATCCCGAAGCCCGTCCCGGCCCCGACTCCCGCCGCTGCGGGGCTAGCTTCCCGCGGTCCCCGCCGAGTCGCTGGCTCCCTGCCCGGCCCGAGCCCAGCACGGGGGATCCCAAAGCCCACCGAGTCGCCCGCCCTGGCGCGGCTCCAGCCGCCAAGCAGTCGCCGGCCGCTGCCGCTGCAGCGAGGCGGCGCGTCCCGGCCCGAGCCCCGGCGCGGAAAAACCCCAAAGCCCGCAAAACCACCACCTGGCGAGGCCGACGGGTGGCCAGCTGCCGCTACTAGATGGCGCATCCACGAGCTCCCGTGCCACGTCCCCGGGCGCGCCCAGACCGCCGCCCCGCTCCAAGAAAGGAGAACCCACGCCCGCCACGTTCCGTCCCCACCTCACAGCCCTGGTGCTGCCCACCACCGAAACCTCCAAGACGCCATATTGAATTGCGAAACTGCCATGAAAGCCTGCAGCCCCTGCTGCCCGAGGGCAACCCTGTACATGCAAATCAAAAGTCCGAGGTGCATCTTGGGACTCTTTTAACACCAGAAACCCCTCATAAAATAAAACTAAGTAAAATTAAAACACACAAGAACCAATGCTGGGCCGTGTAGACCCTAAAGTATCGGGGGAACTGATTTTTCCAGTTTCTGTGAATGGCTGTGACTTAAGAGTGCCAAACCAAAAGTAAGACTCCCGAAGAAAACAAAAGCAATTCAGAACTCTAAGAACACTCCCAGCGAGGGACGGATTCTCCAGCCCTGCTCAACTCCCTGCAGCAGAGCTGATCAGCACCCTCCTCCTCCACGGCGCACGGGCTGCCAAAAACCCCTCGAACAACCATTATAAGAGCTGATTAATAAAGGCATTTTAAGGAGATTAATATTATCTCCGCCCATTTATTTATAACAGGACCTTAAGTCACTTCTACGATGGGTGTCACGTATATTCCCTGACACCACCCCTTCTTCTATTTTTACTCTCTGCTACTGGGACAAGGTCGGTGTAAAACTCTACGACCTGGCTACGCTGCCTGGCCACAAGCCAGAACTTCGTCTGCTTTCTGCTTGGAGAGCGGTCATGCACGTGATTAAAAAAGAGGGGAGAAGCGAGGTAACCTGTGAAGCAACTGCGGAGACAGTCCCTGCAGCCGTGTTAAAACCCGATCAGCCCAGGTCCCACTCTCCCTCTCCCGTCCGCACCCCCTCCCCGACGAAAGCCAGGGACAGAGTACAGACGCCACCTGTAGCCTTGTCACTATCCCACCGGCAACCCCGGAGCCGCCAAATGTTAATTGAATATGCGGACAGTAACTCTAGTAGCCACGGAGTGTCTTTCGACCCTGGCCCCGAAAAAGATCCGGACCCATTCCCTCCAAAAACGCATAACAATTGGCTACAGATAAAAAAGAAAGCCCTTAAGGACAGAGACTTTGAAACTGTGGCAGAAATCTTTGTAGCTCCTGTGCAACTCGGCCCGAGGGGGGAGAATCCGAGGTGGGAGCCCTTAGGCCATTCAGAGATTAAGGAACTGCGCCGAACTGCTACAGACTATGGTCTGGGGTCCCCTTACTTCAGCAATTTACTAAGAGCAATCTTCACTACCCACCTGATGACTCCTCATGACGTTAAATTCCTGGCAAATCTTTTGCTTACCCCAACACAATATGCAATATTCATGGCACAGTGGAAAAAAAGGCTGGAAAACTTAATTTTAACATATGCACGGCATGCAAACCAAGCCTTGGCTGCCTTAACTACTGACCAATTGACTGTTGAGGGGGCGCATACTGATCCAAATGCACAGGCTGCTTTGCCGAAAGAAGCCCTGGAGGGGGTCACTGAGGCAGCTAGATATGCATTTCTCAAAGTGCCTGATGCAAAAACCCCGCAACAATCCTTCATAAATATTAAGCAAGCTCCACAAAAACCCTATATGCAGTTTGTGGACAGACTGAAACAAACTCTGGAAAGACAAATCGATAATGACCAAGCGACGGAAGTTGTTCTGCTAAAACTTGCTGGTAAAAATGCTAATGAAGATTGCAAACGCCTTTTGAAAACCCTCCCCCTAGAACCAGAACCCACATTGCTTCAGATGATTGAGGCTTGTAACCGCCTGGGGACATTGCATTATACTACAGCTGTGACCTCCCAAGCTGTGGGACAAGGTATTGCTGAAGCTTTTGCTGCTTTGAAAATACTGCTCGGGAAGCAGTCTGTTTGTTTTGGCTGTGGGGAGCCCGGGCACATTAAAAAAACTGCCGAAAGGTACAAAAGGCAAAACCACGGAGTTTATGCCCTCGCTGCCAGAAGGGTCCTCACTTTGCTAATTCCTGTCGTTCTAAATTTCACAAAAATGGCCAGTCTTTGCAGGAAAACTCGTCTCGCAGCACGGGATGGCGACGTGTGAAAACACAAGCTCCACAGCCTTCACAGCCACAGCTGCCAGAACCAACTTACAGTTTCCAGCCGGCCCTGCCTCCACCATCGCAAAATTATGTACAGCCACTCCAGGAAGTGCTGGGTTGGACATATCAACCAGTAATGTTGCCATAAGGCCTCCATTAGCAGGAGTTAGGCTAAGGAGTTGGTCCCTGTGCAGGCCCATGGGAACCAAACCTGAGAAATGAGGCCTGAGAATCTGCTGATGTAAGGAACAACGTTTAAAGGACTTAGTAGAGCATGTAGTACACATAGGTATACAAATTACTTGTGAAATATGATTACATGGTTACCAATAAAATGTTTTCTATGGTGGGAGTTAAGCTTAGAGAATTAAACTTTATTTTAGCTAAAGCAAGCGTGCAAAATTTATAGCCTTTAGAAAGGTTACCTGTAAGATGAATGTGAATGTTTATACTAAAATACGTAAGAGACTGTACGTAAGCTGATGAAGTAAGACTTGTAACAAAGGTATAAAAGATAAGCATCTTTTGTAACCAACTCGGGACGCTGACTTTGAGACATTAGTCCTCAGGTCCCCGGGGCCTCAAATAAAGCACCGCATAAACTGACACTCTGTTGGTTTGTGTTTTCTCTCGGGAACGGGCAGCAGTTTTCTGGCGACCGCGGCAGGACTCCGGAGGTGGCTGGGGCGGTTCGCGAGCTGATCAACTCCACGCCAGCACCAGGTGATTTCTGGGGAGTCATCGACCCGCGCCCGACCCCGCGCCTGACGGACAACTGTGAGAAGGTAAGCCCAAAGGTGCTTTATTCTTTAGGTTTGGGTGCCTGCCTAATAAGACGGGACGGCGATTCCCGCAGGGTTGGGCTAAAGACGTCTATGGTCTGGGAAGCCTAGGCGCCGACCGTAAGACGAGGCGAAAGCCTCGCAGGCTCGGCACTTGCCCCTCGCGGCGACGAGAAGTGGCAAGATTGGTATTGGTATTGGTATTGGTATTGGTACTGGTATTGGTATTGGTATTGGTATTGGTATTAGTATTCGTATTGGGGTGTGTGTGTGTGTGTGTGTGAGCAACTTAAGGTGTAAAAAAAAAAGAAAAAAAAAGAAAAAGAGAAAAAAAAAGAAAAAAAAGAGATGATGCCGTTTAAAACTTTTAAGGCTTTGGTACAATCTAATGATAAGGTCCCAGGGAATTCCCCCTTGGGATGTTTACTGGGAAGGTGGAAAAAGGAAGGATTCCACCAAGAGTTACATAAAAGTAAAATGATTGATTATTGTAATCATCGATCGCCACTATATGAAACTGGTGGCCCAGAGTGGCCTTTGAATGGATCTGTTAATCCTGATGTTATAACCTCTTTGATGTGCTTTTTACAGAATAATAAGAAATGGGATGCAATACCTTATCTTGATTTGTTTTATGCTCTCAAAAACAAACCAGAGATGGCTGAAAAATAGGTCTTTACAATCAGAACTTATATCACAACTGATGCCACATTGTAAACGAGAATCGAAACTTGATGAATTGCCATACATAGATCTTTTCTTTTATTTAAAAGAGAAACTGGCATGGTTAGTGGAATGTGGAATACAAGCACTGGTCTTAGAAAATAATCATTGTTTGGCTTGCGTCCAAAATAAGTGTTGTGTAGAACACCTGGTTTTGGAAAAAAAAAAAAGGGAGGAGATGATTTGGAAGCTGATTTATTTGTAGGACCCACTGCCCCTACCAACGTTCCCTCAGCATTAAGTTTTACTCCACTTACTCTCACCCCACCTGATTCTGTTTCCTCTCTCCTCCTTGCGCCTATCCAAAATGCTTCTCCTGGCTATCCCCCTGCCCTGCTGACACTTGCTCAAAGATTTATCCCTCTACCAACCCTCCTCTCCCACCTACGCCTATGTCATCGGCTCCTGTCCCCTATCCCAGTCCTCCTCTGCCAGAGTTGCTCATTGCTTCTATCCCTGGCAGCGATCGGGATTTGACTGTGGGGCGGGGATGAAGGGAAGGGAGATGCAGAAGGGACAGGGCGGAGAGCAGTGGTGGTGGAGGGGTTGGCTCGGATGCGGCCAGGAGGTATACTGGTCTTCAGGTGGATGGTGGGCGAGCGGGGATTCAGCTCGCCTTTACTTTTCTAGACCAGTCACAGGAGGACATTAGGAAAAGTTACAGGAACTGGAAAGCGGAAAGTTAAGAAGTTTGGACAAACTTTTAGAGGTGGCGAGGACGTAGTGGCAGAACCAGTCGGGACAGTAATAGAAGTGGTTTTGGCAGAGGCTGTGGAGTATTAAGAATAAATAAATTAGAAGGACATTGAAAGCGAGAGTGCCCAAACTGGTTTAGTCAGGATGTTCAGCCTCAGTTGAATAGCATAGCCAGAGTTATGGATCTGTGAGGGGAAGCCAGGATCAAAGGAACAGATGGTCACTCTGCGCTTAGAAGGGAAAGATGTCACTTTTTTTTGTAAATATTTCATATTAAATTATGTACAAGGGTAGATTGGAAAAAAAAAAAAATTGACTGTAATTATTGGAGCCACAAGGAAGGAGGAGATCTGGCCATTCCTGCAGCCCCTAGATCTGAGCTTTGGAAAAAAAACTTTAACACATAAATTTTTATATATGCCTGGGTGTTCAGCTCTGCTTTTAGGATGTGATTTTCTGGCAGCTCTAGAGGCAGAGATTACTTTTGAGAATGGTGAACTTGTAATGAGGATACCCGAGTCTAAACCAGGAAAGATTTTAACAGTAAAAGAGAAACCAACTCCAATATTCCTAAAAAGGTAGAAGAAGTAGTGATTCCCTCTGTGTGGAAAACGGATATACTAAGGAAATCTAAATTGGCACAGCCAGTACAGGTAGAATTGAAGGAAGGGCAAGTCAAGTGCCATGCAAATTAAACAATATCCTGTCAAGGCAGAAGCACGATAGGGAATAGTAAAGACCATTGATAAATTCCTAAAGTACCAAATTCTAGAAGAATGTGAATTAAAATACAATACTACAATATTCCCAGTAAAAATTTAATGCTGAGTATAGACTTGTACAAGATTTAAGAGGCATAAATGAGATAACTAAAAAGACATTCATTTAGTAGTTGCTAATCCTTATACATTGCTAGCATCAGTGAAAGAAATATATAAATGGTAGGTATAGACTAGTGCAGGATTTAAGGGCAATAAATAACATTGTCAAAGATATGCACCCGGTGGTGGCCAATCCATATACTTTGTTAACATCTGTGTCAGAGAAATTCCAATGGTTTACAGTTATCGATTCAAAAGATGCCTTCTTCTGCACCCCACTGGCATTAGAAAGTAGGAAATATTTTGCCTTCGAATGAGAAAATCCAGATACCGGACGAAAAAAGGCAGCTCACTTGGACACGACTTCCCCAAGGATTTAAGAATTCTCCTACAATTTTTGGAAATCAATTAGCCAAAGAGCTGGAGGAATGGAAGACGACTCAGGTAAGAGAATCACCCTTCTCTTACGTTCTCCTCCAGTATGTGGACGACATCTTTTTGGCTACAGAACAACGGGAGGTCTGTTTAACCCTAACCATAGAACTGTTGAATATGTTGGGACAAGGAGGATATCGGGTTTCGAAGGAAAAAGGCCCAATTAGTCCAAGACAGTGTGATATACCTAAGCTGTGCAATCTCAAAGGGGGTAAGGAAATTGGGAATCAATAAAGTTGAAGCTATCTGTGCAATACCCACACCCCGAAACCACCAAGAATTAAGATCCTTTTTAGGAATGGTGGGTTGGTGTAGACTCTGGATACCAAACTTTGGGCTAATGGCTAAACCCCTTTATGAAGCTTTAAAGGAGTCTCAACTGCAGTGGAACAAACCACAGGAGAAGGCCTTCCTAGATCTGAAACGGGCCTTGAAAGAGGCA
Source organism: Zosterops lateralis (assembly GCF_965231275.1). Lineage (NCBI taxonomy): Eukaryota > Metazoa > Chordata > Aves > Passeriformes > Zosteropidae > Zosterops > Zosterops lateralis. The sequence continues at coordinate 9,095,570 of NC_139801.1, forward strand.
CCTGCACTCGGCCTACCAGACTTAAATAAAGACTTTCAGCTATACGTCAATGAGAGGCAGCGACTAGCCCTGGGCGTACTAACCCAAACCCTCGGATCATGGAAGAGGCCTGTTGGGTATTTCTCTAAACATCTGGACACTGTGAGCGCAGGATGGCCGGCATGCTTGCGGGCAGTGTCAGCCACAGTGATACTGATCCAGGAGGCCCGAAAATTGACTCTGGGGAGAAAGATGGAGGTGTTTGTGCCCCATATGGTACTGGCAGTTTTGGAACAAAAAGGGGGGCATTGGATGTCCTCTAGCAGATTGTTACAATACCATGCATTGCTCAGAGAACAGGATGATGTTGAGCTCAAAGTGACTAATTGCATCAATCCAGCAGAGTTCCTCCGCAGTGAGCAGAATGAGGGCGAATTAACACATGACTGTGTGGAAACCATCAAACAGGTATACGCTAGCCGACTGGACCTGAGAGATGTGCCCCTGGAGGTGCCAGACTGGGAACTGTATACCGATGGATCCAGCTTTGTAGAGAATGGAACCAGGTATGCCGGGTATGCAGTGGTGACCCTCACGCAGGTGGTGGAAGCTACGGCCCTCACTCCAGGAACATCTGCACAGAAGGCTGAAATTATAGTATTAACCAGAGCCCTGGTCCTGAGCAGTGGGAAAAAGGTAAATATATGGACAGATTCAAAATATGCATTTGGAGTTCTGCACGTACATGGGGCTTTATGGAAAGAAAGAGGACTGTTAAGTTCACAGGGGACATCCATTCGACATCGGAATGAGATCCTGCTGCTACTGGAAGCTGTGTATAAGCCAGTGGAAGTGGCTGTGATGCATGTGAAAGGACACCAGAAAGATGAGGGAAAGATTTTTCTAGAGAATCGGCTGGCTGATTTAATCGCACGAAAAGCTGCTAGAAAAGTCTGGACTGAAATGGCGCTGATTCCAACGAAGGTAGGACCGGTACAACCTTATATGGGACAAAAACCCAGTTATTCCGCTGAAGATGAGAGATTGGCACAACTGGTCCAGGCCCAGAAGAATGCAATGGGATGGTATGTGACTGGGACTGGCCAAGTAGTGGTCCCTACCAAATTGATGAAGGTGATTTTAGAAACTGAGCATAATAAATGCCACTGGGGAGCAGAGGTATTGGTAAAATTTCTGAAGAGGGAAATTATCTCTAACCAGATGTTAACAATGGCTAAACGAGTGAATGCCATGTGCCCAGTGTGCCTTAAAAATAATCCAGTAATGAGGAAGCAGATACAACTAGGGAAATTACAGGTAGGGGCAGAGCCAGGAGATTATTAGCAAATAGATTTTTCCGAATTGCCCCGATCACAAGGATACAGGTATCTGCTGGTGTATGTCTGCACGTTTTCGGGATGGCCAGAGGCTTTCCCTTGCAGAACTAATCAGGCCAAAGAAGTAGTGAAAACATTAATGAGAGAAATCATTCCAAGATTTGGGGTTCCATTAGGGATCTCTTCTGACAGAGAACCTCATTTTGTGGCAGGAGTGGTACAGACAGTCGCCCGACTGTTAGATGTTACCTGGAATTTGCATACCCCATGGCGGCCTCAATCCAGCGGGCAAGTAGAAAGGAGGAATCAAACCCTGAAAGGACAGATTAAGAAAATCTGTCAGGAGGCCAAAATCCAGTGGCCTCAGGCCCTACCATTAGCCTTGTTAAGAATTAGGATTAAACCCCGGGAGAGGATAGGAGTAAGTCCATACGAGATACTGTATGGCAGACCATATCATGCTACAGTATTAAAGGGAGACCCTCATGTAGTAGGGAATGATGTGCTTTTAATTATGTGTTGTCTCTGAACAAGGTACTTATTGCCCTAAAAGGAGCCCAGCAATGGAACAGACCCCTGCCGCTGGAAAATCCTGTCCATGACATCCAGCCGGGAGACCAGGTCTATGTGAAGAATTGGAACACAGACCCCCTGAAAGAAACATGGGAAGGCCCGCAACAAGTGATCATGACTACCTTCACCGCAGTAAAAGTCGAGGGGATCGACAGCTAGATACATTACACCCGAGTCAAGAAGGTGCCGACCCGTTGAGAAGTTCAACCGTTAACCCCACTCGAATGGTGTTCCAGCCCAAGGTCGGATTCTGACAGTTGGGTTCTTGCTGATCTGTTTATTACCTTTAACCAGTGAATTTTTAGTTATTACAGAACTTGAACCCAAAATAGTGATGATGGAAGGAATGAATGTGTCTATGACCTGTCTGTTCACGGACAACCAGAAAGTTGGATCCGACGAAATCAATATAAAGTGGAGGAGACAAGGGGCAGAACAAATTCATACACGTATAACTATGGTTTGGGATGAGGATAAGCAAAAAGAAAATACCACCCTGCAACTATCCAATGTCACGATAAATGACAGCGACGTTTATCGTTGCATAGTCTGGATAAGAGAGAGTTTTGATTATGGGAGTTTCAAATTGAAAGTTTTACCATGGGATACTGGGAAAATAAGTGAAGAAACTGTAGCTGTAAATGTAACTCCAGTCTCAACTCAGGTGGATATGTGGGATAGACCTCCTTTGAGAATAAATTGTACCTTCAAATTGGAAAAGAAATGTTATCAGGATATCCAAGTCAAGTGGTGGAAACAGAATAAACATCAGCAATGGGAAAGACAGCTGGGGAATATAAGTTGGTGGACTCTGGGAACTTATGGGAAGGGGTGGCTGAATTATACTGATCCAAAGATAGGAGAGACAGAAGGTATATATCTGTGCATAGTGTCTTGTGGAGGGAAAGGGAATTTTGGGTTACGAAAGGTGGAGGCAAGGGCCCACTTAGGCTCTGAAATTAAGGCCCAACATGGAGAATATCAAGTGACCAAAGGGAAGGATGTGATTTTTACTTGTGAAGTTAAAGAAGGCCAGCATTTTTCCGAGTATGGATGGTGGTTTGGGAAAAATTTAACATCTGGAGGGAAGTATCAGATAGAAAGAAGATTAGGAGAATCAATTATCCTGATAGTAAGGAATGTGCGGCCAGGAAAAGATGAAGGCATTTACTGGTGTTGGATAGCACAGGATGATTGGTAGGCACATGCAAGAACGATGATGTACCTAGGTGAGATGAGAGTGACTCGGCAGGTAGATAATGAGGTAGTGTTACCAAGAAACTCTAAACAGGAAAATCTGGTAGTAGGACTGATATGAGACTTTGGAAAAACTCAGAATGTGTCATCCATAACTGCTTGTCTACCTTTACCCCATGCAGCAGGAGATCCCATACCCTGGGGAATTATTCCTGTCACTGAAATGCCTCCGATCACCAGAAATGAGACAAAGGAATGTAGGAAAGAGTTGCATAATCGTACTGAGTGGACAGTTAAAACAACAACTCTCCGCAAACAGTGGTCATCACCTGGAAGCAGAGGGGATTGTGAAGCCTTAACCAATTCCAAATTTATCACAATTGGACGATTCAAAAATGTAGGATGGTGTGATTATGATGAGGTACAATCGCATAAAATGCCCACTACAAAATATTACTATGAAGTGGTTTGCCAGGATAGCAAGGAAGAGTGGACTACATGGCAAGCAATCTGGGGGCCAAGCTTGCTGGAAACATATAATTATCTAGGGAAAATTAAATGGTGTATACAATGGACTGGTAGAAAGAACCAGACACATGCCCATGTCCTGACAGCAGAGACAAGTCATAGGAAAATGACAGAGAAAGTAGAGTCATGGAATTGCACAAGGGTAATTACGTGTGATACACCAGGAGAGCAGATAGGGCTGGTACCAGTGAAGATTTTGCTGAAATGGGGATGTGAATGTAGAGGATACAACCACTCTATAAAAGGAGAATTAAAAGGACAAAAGGAGGTGAATTGCAAAACTACTACCATAAGGAGTCCAGGGAATTTAGTATGGGTCATGGGACATGGAATGTGGACCACACATATACCTATAGATGAATTGGTAACCCAAATAACGTTGAGAGTGCCCACATTATGCCCATTCTGGAAACAATCAAAATTGACAGATTTGGACATAGGAAGGAGGAATAAAAAAGAAGTCATGGAGGGAATAGATCCAGAAGATGAGTGGCACGAACCATCAGGAGGGGTCAAATTGGGTTGGATGTTAGAATCATTATTTGCTCCCATATCGACCTATAGAAATAGGGAAATGCTCTACCGGCTTTTGGGACAAACTGAGAGATTAGCATCAGCCACTAAAAAGAGGTTTAAAGATTTGAATTTGCAGCTACAAGCAACTAGTAGGATGGCTATACAGAATCGAATGGCATTGGATATGTTGTTATTAAAGGAACATGGTGTCTGCCGGTACTTACATGATAGAACAGATCATTGCTGTATCCATATCCCAAACGTTACAAAGGAAGTAGAAAAAGACATAAGTCAATTGGAAGATATAGAGTCTAAAATACAGGAAACCAAAGAAGATGCTGAACACAATTAGATTGGAGCAATATTTAGCTCTTTAGGGATCCAGGTTTCTGGTTGGATATCCTCTGTTATTCAATTTGTAATAATGATTATAATCTTGGTTGTGATTATTTTTGTAGCATATCGTTGTTTCTTAGGAATGATCTTTAGGGAAAGAATGCATACGAGAAGAGTCATAAAGGCCATGACCCGAAATGAAGTCATGACAAGAATTACTCCACCACCATCTTATATAGAGACTGCTGCATGAAGAAGAGAATTGAGCATCCTTGCAACTGGTTGAAGAATGCTCAAAAGGGGGAAGTTGTTGCCATAAGGCCTCCATTAGCAGTAGTTAAGCTAAGGAGTTGGTTCCTGGTGCAGGCCCATGGGAACCAAACCTGAGAAATGAGGCCTGAGAATCTGCTGATGTAAGGAACAACGTTTAAAGGACTTAGTAGAGCATGTAGTACATATAGGTATACAAATTACTTGTGAAATATGATTACATGGTTACCAATAAAATGTTTTCTATGGTGGGAGTTAAGCTTAGAGAATTAAACTTTATTTTAGCTAAAGCAAGCGTGCAAAATTTATAGCCTTTAGAAAGGTTACCTGTAAGATGAATGTGAATGTTTATACTAAAATACGTAAGAGACTGTACGTAAGCTGATGAAGTAAGACTTGTAACAAAGGTATAAAAGATAAGCATCTTTTGTAACCAACTCAGGACGCTGACTTTGAGACATTAGTCCTCAGGTCCCCGGGGCCTCAAATAAAGCACCGCATAAACTGACACTCTGTTGGTTTGTGTTTTCTCTCGGGAACGGGCAGCAGTAACACAGTAACGTTAACAAATTCCTCAGTGTTTTGTCTCCCCACAGAGATCTTTGGTCCTTTACCACAGGGGTACCATGCTTTGCTTTTAGGTAGATCTTCTACCTCTGTTATGGGACTGTTTGTTTTGCCAGGAGTCATTGACTCTGATACAGTTGGGGAAATAAAAATCATGGCTTAGACCCCACAACCCTTTTGCATGGTCCCTGCAGGCAGCAAAATTGCTCAGCTTATACTTTTCCGGGCAAGCCCTTTGTTGGTACCCCCGATAGCTGCACGGAGGAGTGGTGGGTTTGGTTCCACTGGGCTACCACAAGGTTTTTGGACACAATGTATCACTTCTCAGCGTCCCACATGCCAATGTAAAGTGTCTCTGAAAAGCAAGGAGTTAATTTTAACCGGACTTATTGACACTGGGGCAAACATTAGTCTTATCTCCCGGAGACAATGGCCTAATGACTGGCCTTTGATGCTGGTCCCCCAGGTCCTTTCGGGAGTGGGTGGGAACAGCCAAAGTTATCAGAGCCAGCATCTGGTGCAAATTACAGGGCCTGAGGAAAGAATTGCTTCTGTTAAACCATTTGTGGTCTCAGCACCTCTGATCTTGTGGGGGAGAGATGTTTTATCTCAGTGAGGAATTTTCATGCAGTCAAATTTTGTTTGAGGGTCATTGGGACACGCAATACACCCAATTTGACCTGGAAATCATCTGATCCAATTTGGGTGGACCAATAGCCCATGTCATTCGAAAAACTGCGCGTTTTACAAGAATTGGTACAAGAGCAGCTGAAAACAGGGCATATAATCCCATCTAATAGTCCTTAGAATTCACCTGTTTTTGTAATTAGAAAGTAGTCTGGAGGGTAGAGACTTTTACATGATTTAAAAAAAATAAATTAGGCAATTGAAAGAATGAGACCTCTACAGCCAGGGCTTCCTTTTCCTTCCATGATCCCTAGAAACTAGCATCTAATAGTGATTGATTTAAAGGATTGCTTTTTTGATATTCCGCTGCATCCAGATGATGCACCCAGGTTTAGCTTTTCCGTACCGAGTATTAATATGCAGTCCCCGTTAGACCGATATCATTGGCTGGTTTTACCCCAAAGGCTGAGATAGTCCCACCATATGCCAGTGGTATGTGGCAAAAATTCTGAGTCCAATACGAGAAAAAATGCCTGATATTCTATTGCTTCATTATATAAATGACATTTTAATCTCTGCAGAGACTGTAATTTGTGTAGAAAAAGGAATGTGAGCAGTCTGACAAGCTGTTACAGCAGCAAGCTTGACCATTGCTTCTGAAAAGGTTCAAAAGACATCTCCCTGGAAATATTTGGGCTGGAGGATAAATATGCATTCTATCTCAGCACAACCCCTGCAAATTTCTACTAAAATCAAAACCTTACATGATGCACAGAGATTGCTGGGGACTATTAACTGAGTTCGTCCTCTGCTTGGAATTTCAAATGCAGATTTGGAACCATTGTTTGCCTTGGTGGGGGGAGAGCCCAATCTCTTATCACCTAGGCATTTAAACAAAGAAGCACAAATTGCACTTCAGAAGCTGGCTGATGCTTTGTCTCAGAGGCAATCTGCCCACTGGGCTCCTGAGTTGCCAATGTGGCTAATCATTCTGAATCCCAGTAAACAACTCGATGCTTTAATGTTTCAGTGGGACACAGAAAAGGCAGATCCTTTACTAATCATTGAATGGGTCTTTTTGCCTAATAACATGCCCAAAACTATTTCTATGCAAAATGAACTTATGGCCATGTTGATTATCAAGGCTCGTCAAAGGCTGACCTCCTTAGCTAGGAAAGATTTTGATTGCATTTTTCTGCCTCTCACTATGTTTTATTTGAATTGACTGCTGCAAATGTCTGAAAAATTGCAAATTGCTTTAGCAGGTTACCCAGAACAGGTATCCATTCATCCACCTAAACACAAATTGTTAAGTTCTTCATTTAACTTACTTCCTAAGCCAAAGAGAAGTGAAACTCCTTTGCAAGCTATAACAATATTCACAGATGGTTCTGGGAAAAGTAAAAAATCAGTGATTGTGTAGAAAGATTCTGAAACTGGAACTTGGCAGTCTGATATTGCTGTTGTTGAAGGGTCTCCACAGATAGTGGAATTAGCCACTGTAGTGAGAGTGTTTCAGAAGTTCAGTACACCTTTTAATCTGATTACTGACTCTGCGTATGTTTCAGGCATTGTTCAAAAAGCAGAGAATTCTGTTTTGAAAAATGTTAAAAATGACACTTTGTTTTCCTGGTTGAAACTGTTGATTAGTCTGTTAGACAAAAAGACTGCTCCTTACTTTGTGATGCATATTAGGTCACATTCCAATCTCCCGGGCTATCTCACAGAAAGGAACACCCAGGCAGACTTGTTAGCTTTACCAGTACAGCATGTTTTACCTAACAAAATAGAGCAAGAAAGACTGAGTCACTCCTTCTTTCATCAAAACACTGGAGCTTTGGTAAGACTTTTTGAATTGACTCCAGCTCAGACCTCGAGTATTATAGCTACATGTCCCGACTGTCAGCGTTGCAGTCTTCCTAATGTGAACACAGGAGTTAACCCAAGAGGTTTGCAAAGCCTACAGATTTGGCAAACAGATATAACACACTTTTCTGAATTCGGCCGCCTGAAATTTGTGCATGCATCTATCGATACATATTCAGGTGCCTTGTTTGCCTCAGCCCACACAGAAGAGTCAGCAAAAGATATCTGCCACCACTTCGCTGTCGTCCCTGAATTTCTTGCCTTCAAGTGTTTGAGTCTTTGCAGCAGCTTTCTCACGCTGCTTCATGTAAACAATATTGTATTCTTAGCATTTATCTGTATGTTTTGCATTCTTGTTCTCTGAGAGAGAACTTGACTGATGGTCATATTGACCAATGGAGTCAGGAGGTTGTAACCTCCTTGGGCCAATCTTGGCCCTCTGTACAAAATGTATATAAGCCTATTGGAGTCAGATAATAGAAAGCTTTCCATGATTCACCAAGCTGCTGCCTGCTGTCCTCTGTGAAGGTCCGCTCCCACGTCACAACGTGTTGCCCCTCTAAAGGAGTGGGGTAACATCTGGTGACCCCGCACGTGTGAGAAGAGGGTCCCCAGTGCATCTGGTGACCCCAAACGTGTGGGAAGAGGGTCTCCTGTCGCATCTGGTGACCCCGAGTGTCTGGACTGCAGCTGGGTCGCATCTGCTGACCCTTTGTGTCTGAACGGCACATCTAGACACTGTCCGTGTCTGAACGGACTCCTGACGTGGGAGAACAGGTCACACTGGTGACCTCCGACTGTGTGAGAGACTGCACGTCGGTGGACCTCTGTGCCCAGTGAGAGACTGAGCTGCTCTGCCTGAGGTAATCGTGGTAAGAGATAATGATCTCTAAACCCTCCTCAGATGAGGAAACCCTCATGGTGGACCTTTGCCTTGAGGTCCTGCAGAGAGAAGAAGTCTCCTTTCCTGGAGATGCTCTCCAGAAATTGTTCTATTATGCTAGAACTCATGGGTTTTTTTGCAGCCTTGAAGAAGTTTTTTCTACAGCAGAGTGGAAGTCTTTGGGCGACTATCTGCTCCAGGTTTTCTTTGCAGATCGCAGTGTGAAGCTTTTGAAACTCATAGCCACCTGGAGCAGGCTGGAGAAAGTGCTGCCTAAATTGCAGCCTTCCAGCTCTGAGGACAGCTCCAGCCCCATCGGGCTGGGTTCCAGGGAAGACGGTGGAGTCATTCCTCCTGTCCCGGCTCCGCGGAGATGGGAGGGACAGCCGACTCCCCTTCCTCGCAGCAGCATGGCGGGAAGCCTGCCTGCACTCAGCACAGCTGCTGAGGCGGGCACGGGGTCTTCTGTAGAGCAGAACCCGTCCCTACCCACGCCTTATCGGCGCTGGAGTGTGGAAAACCTCGGGGCTTGTGAAAGCCCCATGGGACCGGAGAGATCAGCGCTCCCAAGCCCCGTGCCGAGAAAACGGCGGCGGAGGCCAAAGATCGCCCCCCCCACTTCCCTCCCCCCCGGTGCTTTCCTGGCCTTGGAGGCGCCAGGAGCGCTCTTGGATTGGGGGGGCGGGGTGTTTTTCGTGGATTGTCCGCACTGTGGGGCATCGGTGGAATGTTCTGTGCGGCGGGGCGGCGCGGGGCTGCGCCATCCCCGGGCGCCGGGCAGGGCAGCCGTTCCCCCCCGCGGCGGGGACTTGCACGGGGCACACAGGTTCGTGCAGTTTGGCGACAGGCCAAGTGCCCCGCCGGAGCGGGGGTGGGTGCCTACCCAGCCTGTGAGGGGCGGGACGGCCCCGAAAATGGTGGGGCCGGCCCGGGGTGGGCAATGCAGCCTGCCCAGCCCCCGCGGGAGGGGGCGGCCCCAAGGAGAGAAGGGGCAAGCCCAGGGCCACCCCGCACAGCCCCGGAGCGAGAAGAAACCCCCCCGCAGCGGCCGGTGCCGGCCCTGAGAAAGGGCGGGCCGGCCCGGCGCCGCGCGGTGCAGCTGGGCAGCGCAGGAGCCACAGCCGCGGCTCCGCTTGGGAATGCAGGGCCGGGACACCCTCCCAGCCCCCCTGCTCCTCCCCATGCCGATCGGGGCACTCCCTGCGCGCCTGTGGGGGCAGCGCTTGGCAGGCGGGACACGCCTCCTGCAGCGCTGCCATCTCCCCCCGTGCCGGGTCAGGGCCGCGTGGGGCGGGCAGCGGCCACCGGTCCCAAAGCGGCGCCGAGGGACACGCCCCTCCCAGTGCTGCATTCCCCCCCCGCGCCGAGCAGGAGCAGCGCGAGGGAGGCAGCTGCGGCCGATCTGTTCGTTTTAAAGGGACAGCGCAATCACAAGCGGGTGTTTCCCCGCTGCAGAGGGTCCCGGGGTGCCGGATCTCCCTCAGTCTCGGATCATGTCCCAACCGAGGCTGATGCTGTGGGCGGCCGTGGGTCAGCACGGCGCCCCCTACAGGGCAGGGATGGATTCCCCAGCTTTGCAGGTGCGGTGAGAAAAGCTTTCACCCCTGTCTCTGTGAAACACACGGGACAGGATTCAAAGGCCCATGATGCCTCATCTAATGCTCAGGCCGGCAAGACTAATGCTAAGGCCAACAAGAAACAAAGAAAGAGAGTGCAAAAAAGAGGAATCACTCCTTTGTTTCTTTGTGGAAGGTGTGGACGGCCGAATCACATGGCAGATGTTTGTAAGGCAAGCCATGTGAAAGGCCAACCTCTGTCAAAAGGGCAGTGGGGTGCAAAGAGGAAGCGTGCTCGGACAGAAGAGTCTTCCCAGTCCCCACAGCCGATGGAGGTCTGATGGGAAAGTTCAGTCCCATACCCACCTCTCCCTGTTAGTGTCCCTGAAGGGACCAAATTTGTTTAATTTGTGTTTGAGTTTTCTGTTCATAGGACAAAGAGTCGGTGGTGAGAAGGCAGTTGCTCTGAAGTCACTGAGCTGCCTGGATTTCACTGGACTGTTGCTCTGATCAGAGACTGTCCTGGAACAATTTGGAACAGACATTGCTATTTTCTCCTTTGCTGTTTAGCAGCTGGAATGGACTGTCTTTCAAGATCCATTCATCGCCCTTCGTGACTTGGTTTGGGAGCTGTTGGACCAGGATCATCTGGAAATTTCAACCAGTCCTGGGACGTTCCTGTGTTCTGCATCGAAACAGAACTCTGGGGACTGGAGGTTTTTTATAACACCTCCAAAAAGCCAATCCTCAATAGTGAATCTGAATGATTGTTTTCTGTGATTCATTTGTATCCTGCAGGTATCACTGGCTGATGAATGTCCAGTTCCTTGCACGTTCTGGAATGGGTCATTTTTGCCCCATCTGCCACAAGGCGGCAAAATATTGTTTGAAAAAACAAACAAACAATCAAACTTTTTTGTTTGAGCTAATTATTGCTCGATTTCGGCCTCAAAAATGGCAATCAATCATTTTTGTATGAGCTCATTGCTCGATTGATAAATGCAGGCAACAATGCTTGCAAATTTGATGGGTGCAGATTTTTGTAAAATTCATACTCTCAGTATTATGGGAGGAATTTGATTGGAGCTTTGCAAGCAGTGTTTCTCTGCCAAATGCTCTGGAGCCATGAGCTGTTGCGAGTGGCAAGAATCCTTTGGATTTCCTTTTTGCGGCCCAAAAATATTCAGAAATTTAGTGCAAGGGCCCACTGTCTTTACAGATGATTTGGGAGGATGAAGTAGGCCAGTGTTCCTTGGAAGGATGATTTTGAGGGCGAGTTTTGGAAGCCCCTGAGGATGGGCAGCCCATTTGGTTGTTTGGGGCTGCTGTTATGGCATTTCCACAGTTTTCCCAGAAACTTTTTCATTTAGTCACGGATTTAACTTCTGTGGTCGACATGGCACACAGATGGGTTGTTCAATTTAAAGGGAGTCAGCAATGTTGTTTGTTCCATTTGCTGAGGAACCTTTTGTTGTGCCACAGAGGCCTGGTTCTTCAAAAACAAAAACGGGGAACGCAGGGTGAAACCCCTCAAATTCAACTGGCAAAGGCTTTGCATGCCATGGAGCACCTTACAGGTGCCACAGAATTTCACTAACCCTGCAATATGAAAAGCAAGAAACCGTGACCGAATGAAGGTCAACAGAGGAGGAACCACTGGTCCTCCCATGGGAACAGAAATCGAACTGTAGTTCATTTTCTTTTTTCCTTTTTTCTTTTTTTAAAGGTAAAAAGGGTGAGATGTCGTCCCTGAATTTCTTGCCTTCAAGTGTTTGAGTCTTTGCAGCAGCTTTCTCATGCTGCTTCATGTAAACAATGTTGTATTCTTAGCATTTATCTGTATGTTTTGCATTCTTGTTCTCTGAGAGAGAACTTGACTGATGGTCATATTGACCAATGGAGTCAGGAGGTTGTAACCTCCTTGGGCCAATCTTGGCCCTCTGTACAAAATGTATATAAGCCTATTGGAGTCAGATAATAGAGAGCTTTCCATGATTCACCAAGCTGCTGCCTGCTGTCCTCTGTGAAGGTCCACACCCACGTCACAACGTGTTGCCCCTCTAAAGGAGTCGGTAACACTTCGCAACTGTCTTTGCTACATTAGAGATCCCACAACAAATTAAAACAGACAATAGACCTGCATACATTTCCCGTAGAGTTGCAGATTTTTTCTCCTTATGAAGAATCACCCACAAAAGAGGCATACCACATTCACCCACAGGGCAGTCCATTATAGAGTGTGCCCATGGCACCCTCAAATGCCTTTTAATACAACAAAAAGGGGGAGCTGGAGACACCCCTGCTGAACGACTGTGTAAAGCCTTATATGTTTTCAATTTTTTAAATTGTTCAATAACAAATTTAAATCCTCCGATGACTAGACATTTTGCTTCATCCAAATTGCTTTCCTGCAAGGAAAAACCATCAGTACTAATTCGTGACCCAGAATCTGGTAAAATCCTGGGCCCGTACCCATTGATCACTTGGGGAAGGGACTTTGCTTGTATCTCCTCAGAAAGCGGCCCCCGCTGGATCCCAGCCAAGAATGTAAAGCCATTCTGGGAACCTCTGCCAGCAGTTGACACCTCAGCTGACACCTCTGAGTCCACAGGAAAGGAGAAAGAAGAGGAACCCCGCCCAGACTGCAGCTGATGATCTTTTGTCCTATCTAGGAAACTGTGAACTTTGAGCTTTATGTCAGTACAAAGAGTGTTAAAACTTGAGTTATTACAGAGTTCTTTTGGTGTAATTCAAGTATACAGCCATCGAAATTTTTAATTATAGCAGAGCACAGCCACATTTTCAAACTGGAATGCAGACAAAACAATTAAGTAATGCCTTATATTTGACTGATTTTTAAAAGGGAGATATGCTGAAAGGAATCTTTTTTCTCTCCACAACATAGATCAAAACAAACAAGCAAAAATGGGATTGAATCAAATGTTATGCCTTTTAGCATTGCTTGCCCATGGTAGTACAGCATGGACTGTTAACCAACCCAAAACAAATGTTTGGGTAACCCTGGCTAATGCAACCAATCAAGAAACCTTATGCCTAGCTACTGCATCCCCAGAAAATCCATTTTCAACCTGTTTAGTCAGCTTGCCATTAGATGGCTGGCCAATACCAGAAGCTACTAAAAGCATTGTACAGAGCTCAAATCCTGTTAACACATGAGATCAGTGGACTCCCTACCTTTCAATAACACCCTTGGAGCCACAAGAATTAGAACTCCTGGGTTCTGTAAAAATGGATTTTTGTGTAAATTTTGATTACACAGGCAAAAATCAGTCTAAAGCTTGGGATGTTTCTGCCTATCATCCTGTGTATAGGAATCAGACCTCTTGGTGTAATTATACTTCTAGCAGCCCTTCTAAGTCCAGTAACGCCCCCCCTGTGGCTGCCGCTGGGAATGTTCCTGGTATGTGGAGATCAGGCCTGGGCAACGATCCCTTCACACATCAAGGGAGGTCCCTGTAGTTTGGGATGGCTGACTGTGCTGACATCTAATGCATCTGTGATTTTACAGTACAAGTATCCCCGCAGAATAAGGCGCAGCTTGCATGCATTTGATGAATATTGTGATGATGAATTGTCTTTGTGGTCTGTGACCCAGATGAACTGGGCCTCTTTGCTTTTGCCAGGACTGGCTGCAAAGAAGGCCTTGAGCCAATTAAATAAGGCAGCCTGCTGTCTGGCAAAACATACGAATGCCACCAGCTCTGCTGTGTCAAATTTATTAACAGATGTTGATAGTGTAAGGCATGCCAGCTTGCAAAACCGGGCCACTATAGATTTTCTCCTCCTTGCTCAAGGCCATGGATGTGAGGATTTCAATGGCATGTGTTGTATGAACCTTTCTGACCATTCAGAATCTATCCAGAAAAGCATTCAGTTGCTGAAAGATAGTGTGTTTAAATTAAAGGTAGAATCTGGATCATGGCTAGATAACTTGTTTAGTGGCTGGGGTTTGACACCTTGGCTAGAAGATTTTCTTAGAATAGGAATGCATGTTAGGATTTTAGTAATAATTGTGTTAGTTATGACACCTTGCTTGCTTCAATGTGTGCAGAGATTGATTGATAAAGCTGTTAAAAGAGTGGTTTTGGTCAATACAGAAGGGGGAAGTATGGGGATTCATGAGAGTAAGACAGACTTAATTAGCATATCTAGTCTGGTGACTAGGATGCCCTGGAAAGAACAAACAGAACTTTGAGCTCATGAGAAGATGGGATTAGAAATCTGCTTAAAAGAAGAAGATTCAATCAACCCCCTACATGGATATGCTGAAAAATGTATGAGTTGTTTGTATGATCTTTTAACCTAATTGTTGTAGTAGAAATTATTAACCTTACTGAAATGGTATATAAGTTCTTGGAAAACCTGAGTAAAATCAGATTCTCATCATGGTCAGTCTCCCATTCTCTCTTTCAATTACCGATAGTACACCTGAGGCTGCAAAAGCACCACGCCAATGAGAGATCACATATCTTGCCTTCTCTCCTGCATGTACTGTTTCTTAGAAAGACTCCACTTGTCAAAGTTGTAAAGTAGGTATGTTTATTCAGCACTGAGGTGCCGGCGCTGGTTGCTTGCAAGCCCAAACCTCACCTACACAGGGTCAGCGCTATGCATGAGATGTCACTCATGTGTTATTAGCAGCCCTGGCCAAGCGTAGGACTTACAGACTATTTAGATTTATAACATATCATTTGTTCATGGTGCCAGCAGTTTGTTGTCTACCCCCACAGTGAGCAGACGAAGAAGCGGAGCTCCTCCTGGGAAGATCCCGGGGCATGCCTTTGGGAAGGTCACCTCCTGCCGTTCCTGCAGCTGGGCAGAGAAATCTCCTGCCTGGCTCGCCAAAATGTTTTGTGAAAGACTCCACAACTCATCAAAGTTGTAAAGAAGTGTCCTGGTTTAGGGCAAATTTGGGAGAAAACCCCTGAAATAGGGTTCCTCTGGAGAGCAAACCCAAACGGCCCCTCCCCCCAGCCAGTCCGGGAAAAGAATTTCCTCAGAGAAAAGTGGAAAAAACTATTTATTCAACAAAGTGCCCACAAGCACAAAGAGTGAATAATATGAAACAATAAAACCTCTCATAGTTCTGAGGTGAGATGGAAATTGAGGAAGTTCTTGCCGTGGGTGTAACTTGACTCTCTCTCAGTCTCTTATTTGTCCCTCTGAAGGTCCAAGCCCCGGTGAGCCGCAGGTGTGAGCTCCTGGTGCTCCTCTGGGTCTTTCAGTCCAGATCAGGTTTAAACAGTCCCAAGAAAAAGGAAAAAAAAAAACATCCAGGAAGCTTCTCTGCCTCAGCTAGCTAAACTAACTAAAAGCAAAAAATATTTCTGTCCCTCTGCTGTCCGTGCCTCAGCCGAACAACACCGTCCTGAGAAAAAAAAATGCAGATGAGTGAACACTGTTTTCTCAAAACAAACTGTGGGCTTCTTTCCATGCTTTACTCTCAGAACCAGTCTTAAAGGCACAGAACTCAATATACAGCACACACAGAACAGACGACTGGGGATATAAGCATCATAAAGTCACCCTAGGATAAGTAGGTATGTTTATTCAGCACTGAGGCACATGGGGGATAGCTCCTCCAAAAAGCATGCCTACTGCCAGGGATTTTCTCCCTCTATTTATTCTCTAAAGTCTTACATATGCATTTAGTTTTGCAATCCGCTTATGCATATTCATTACCTAGCCTCGCCTTGCTACCCCTGCCCTTAGAGGGGCAACACGTTGCAATGTGGGTGTGGACGCTCACAGAGGACAGCAGGCAGCATCAGGGTGAAACATGGAAGGCTCTTTTATTATCTGACTCCAATAGGCTTATATACATTTTGTACAGAGGGCCAAGATTGGCCCAAGGAGGTTACAACCTCCTGACTCCATTGGTCAATATGACCATCAGTCAAGTTCTCTCTCAGAGAACAAGAATGCAAAACATACAGATAAATTCTAAGAATACAATATTGTTTACATGAAGCAGCGTGAGAAGCTGCTGCAAAGACTCAAACACTCGAAAGCAAGAAAGTCAGGGGTGAAACCGCCTAGCCTTGCTTTGTATTAAAATGAGCTTAAAAGTCCTTCTGAGCTTGAGTAGTGCTCTCTGGTGGTTGCACGGTGGTCATCATGATGAAGTAAGGCAAGTCTTCCTTGGGCTGAACTTTTCACCTTTTCTACTTGTGCATGCTCCCTGGTCCCTTGGTCACAGTCCAAACCACTGGTCTGACTTCAGCCAGGTTAGGGTCCGAGGAGCCTGCCTTATCATAGGAGTCCTTGCATTCTTTCATCCTGTTTTGGCAAGCAGTTCTTCCCTAATCATACAGCTTTGCATTCCTCAGCCTGGTTTTGTGAGCACAGCGGCCCGTTTTTACGAGCACATTTAATGTCCATTTCAGCTACCTTTAATCAATCCTTAATTAATTCTTAAATCTTTAATTCATCCTTAAATCCTTAATTAATCCTTAAATTCCCTTATATTAGTACAGAAACCCAACAAGCCTTAGAATAGATGTCCACAGAAACATGTACAAATTTAAGGCGACCAAACTCTGAAACATGAGTAACATCAGACTGCCATAGCTGAAGAGCTTGTAGCCCTCTAGGGTTCGTTCCATCCTGAGTCATAGTGACATGGTGCTGACAATCAGAGCATGAGGCAACAGTATCACATGCTGCTGCAGATGTAGAATGGAATTGATGTTGCACAGCACGAGCCCCTTGATGGAAAAATTGATGTGACTGGATTGCCTGTTGTAAGGTGTCCGGTACCGGGGCAGCCTACAGAGGGCTGTTGGCTTATCCACACGGGCATTTCCTTCCACAATGAACCCAGGCTAGTTAGTATGACTACAAACATGCAGAATAGAAAATGGTACAGTTCATCAGCATAAAGTATACCATAATGTTTTTAACAAATGAAACAATTCCTTGTTATTCACCTCTTTCAGAACAGCACTATCTAATCAACAAACTATATTGCATACATATTGAGAATACAATACAACATTTAAATTCTCAGAAAGCCAAGCTTCGAAAGCCATTATGACTGCCCGTAATTCTGCTAACCGAGGGGATCTTTCTTGGTGGCCTATAAAGTCATGCCACTGATCCCCCTCCATCCAGGTGACAACTGCCTTCCCTGTCTGCGCTGATCAATTGGTAAAAATCATGCGCCCTTGTAAGGGAGTCAATGAATACAGTGACAATTCCACAAGTTGCATTTCTAGATGCAACTGCAAACATTTATGTGCAGGGTGATGGAATAATATCTTTCCTGGGAACTCTACCATGGCCATTTGTAAAAGAGAACTATTGGCCCTACACCAGTGTCCTGGGTTCTAGTGTAGGATGTACACAAAGTATTTATTCTATCACCATCTTCATGAACTGTTAAACCAAGTGAGGCAGTGTTCTTCCCAGGCCCCCTTCCTTTGGACTGACTTCTGCTAATGGCCCATCAATGCCTTGCCCATGACTCACAGGTAACTCCCTCCAGGAGTTATCTCTGTTTAATGGGCCATCAAAGACCCACTTCACGGCTCATCATCCCATTGTGAGATGCTCCGCCCAGGGGGAGGAGCCAAGCATTCTCACTTGGATATAATCTGGGATCTGGGACAGTACAAGCAGCCCTTACCTACTGGCTTCCCAAAGGACCAGAGCTACCAGACCTTTCTACAGGATCATTGCTTCAGGAAGACAACCTTATCTGGACTGCTTCCACCATCCTGCTCAGGTTGTATTCTGACTCTGTCAGTGGTCCTTTGTGTTATTGCATTTATTTTATTTTATTTTATTTTATTTGACCTTTTGACCTTTTGACCTTTCTTCTTATTAAATTGTATTTCTGACTTGGAGCCTCTCACTCGTTTTGCTTTCAAACCACGACAACCAGTCCGAATGTTTAGAGGAGAAGGGCACAGTCATAATGGCTGGGTCTCGCCCTGATAGCTGGACACACTGTGGTCTGGCTTTACAAATTACATGAGTGACCAGTTCTAATTGCATGGTAACTGTCTTTTTGGGCTGATATGATAGAAATACCCACTCTAAGAAATGCAAAAAATCTTTCCAACTGTCATGCCATTGGGCTATGAGGCCCACAGGATAGTCCTGAGATAGTAAAATATATACATTGAGAGTTATGGTGATAATCACTCTCCAAGCTTTTCTCCCTTGTATTGCTAATTCTACTTGCTTCAATGCAGCAAGTGCTTCTGGTGACAAGATCCTGGAAGATAACAAGGAGAGATCACCTTTTAATAAATCAAGAAGTGATGGCAACAGCACATTCAATAATCCAAACAATGCCTGATACAATTAATTGTGCCTAGCAATTTTTGCAAGTCATTCAATGTTTGTACAGAATGCTGAATGGCCACCGTTTGGGGTTCAACAGTTTGGTCCAAGATTCATTCCCAAATACTGCTAGGGAGTTTGTTGCTGTATTTTCTCAGGAGCAACACATAAACCATAACTTGTTAAAGCCTCTTGCATGATAGGCATTACCACATCAAGTTGTTCTACAGTTGGCATAGCGACTAAGATATCATCCATATACTGATAACAATAAACCTGTGGAAATTGTTCCCTGACCTGTGACAATGCTTGTGCCACATACCACTGACAAATGGTAGGACTCTTTTCCATCCCTTTGAGGTAATACAGCCCAATGTGGAAAGGGCTAACAGCAGGTCTGTTAGCTAAATGAGCGAGAAGCTGAGAAGCAAGAAAAAGCTGATAAGGAGCTTTCTTCAAGGCTGTTACCAAGGACACCGAGAGAAGAAAAGAACAGAAGAAAGATAAGGAGAGAAGTTTGCAGCTGGATGAAGTATTTTTAGAAATCACTGTTACTTTTCACCTATGGTGTTGTTGATTTATTGTAACCAATAGCTGGGGTAGAAGAAGCATAAACAATTAGAAAGTGTATAAAAGGTCAGCCATTTTCGATAATAAACAGTTGCCATTTGAGACTGCTTCTGCTCTCTGCTTTATGTTGTGACTGCCTTGACAGCAACAATCCAATGGTATGTTTTTCCAGGCTCACTATTATTTACAGAGGGGACAGTAAAAGGAAACTTGGGAGCATCGTCTGGGTGCAAGAGTATAGTAAAAAAACTGTCCTTCAGATCAACAATACAAACATCACAAGTAGCTGGAATCATGGTGGGAGAAGGCATACCTTGCTGCAATGCCCTCATTGGTTCCATCACCTCATTAACCTGGCGGAGATCATGTAAGACTCTCCACTTACCAGGCTTCTTTTTGATCACAAATACTAGAGTGTTCCAAGAACTCTGTGATGGTTTAATATGATTTTGTGCCAGCTGCTCTTTAACTAAATCTTTGAGAGCGGTCAATTTTTCATAAGTCAAAGGCCACTGGTTGATCCATACAGGCTGTTTGGTCAGCCACTGTAATGGGATGGTAGGTCTGTGCTGACCGTTCTCCACAGTGGCCCCTAGGAAAAATTCTGCTTTTCTGTAGTCAAGGTGACTCTCCATTGAGTCAGATAATCACATTCCCACAAATTTAAAGGTACCAAAATTGCATAAGGGCAGATAGTACCTACCTTCCCATCAGGATTAATAATGCTCACTGGCAGCCGACTTTGGTAAGTCAGTTGTTCCCCCAACTCCTGCCACTACTGTAGAAATTATTGTGGGCCAAGTAGAAGACCACTCTTTCTTTGAAATAATAGTGACATCAGCTCCAGTGTTGATCATGCCAGTAATAGCCACCTGCAGGGATGAACCTTGTACAAGTTTTAAAGAACATGTCATTAGGTCTAGAGTCAGTAATCATTTGGGTCCAAAAAACCTTGGGGGTGCCTGTGGACCCAAACCCTCCAGTCCTTCTCTCGACAGATTCTGCACTAGGTACTTGTGCCACAAAAGGTATCAATTGAGCAATGCAACTTTGCTTAGCTATGGTGACTGGGGGTGATGGTGTCCACACTATGGCACAAATCTGCCCAAGATAGTCCGCATCAATAACTCCAGGTAACACAAACAACCCTTGCAAGGTAACATGTGAACACCCCACCAGTAATGCACTCAACCCATATCCCAAAGGCATCTAATGGTATCTTACATACCTTGTTGTCACCTATGGTGACTGAGGCAGCTGTAACGACATTCACTCCTGCACTCCCTGTGGTTCTGGCACTGAGTTTGCTGCATAAGCCTGGAAGAGGTTGGCTGGATGCACTTGTGTCTGAGTGCGCGTCCTCATCACACTTTGCTTCCTGTTTCCTGGCAGCCCTCTGGGTGGCAGCACTTGTCCCTGGCTGTCCAATTTAGAATGGTACTGCTTGGTATAATGTCCCAGTCAGCTGCAGCATGCACATGGTCTGACAGGGTGCCGCCCGCCATTCCCCAGCACTGAAAAGTTGCCAGTCTGGTTAGGGCAAGTACTCTTGAAATGCCCCTTCTTGCCCACATTGATAACAGCTTCTAGAGATTTACACAGCTGCAGTGACTTGCATTGCAAGCTGCTCCATCTGATATTGTGTTGTCCGATCTTGCTGCAAGCCTCCATCATATCTACTAACGCAGGATTCTGCAGCGGCAATAAGGCAATAAGCAGAGTTTCCTGGGCTGCTATGTTATCAATTTGTTTCTCAATCACCTCCCTAACACGATCTATATATGTGATATATGGCTCACTAGGCTTCTGTTAAATCGTCTTCCATGACTGACAAGGAGCCCCTATATCTGTTACATGCTGCATCGCGAGAAATGCAATCTCTTTTCCTTGATGTAGCACTAAGGGGTGCAGTTGGGCTTGGAGCTGCAGGGTGTTAGTCGGAGGGTCCCCCATGAGCTGGGGCAGACCCACTCCAAAGCGAGGGTCATCCTGAGAGCATTCTAATTTACTTAAGGCAACCTTATTCATTGACCACCTCCACTGTCACTCAAAAATAAACATCTGAGTCAGGGAGAAGCAGATCTGTGCTATCTGCTAACAATCAAAGGGGGTTAACTCATTACTTGTGGTGGTTTGGTGGGGAAGTGATTTTTTCAGGAAGTTGTAGCGAAAGCCAATTGATGACTGGCTTTGAGGTGGACAGCTTGATTGACCAATTAGAAAGGTGATATGTCTCTGTGAACACACACAGGGTTAAATATCAGAGGATCCCAGGAAACTTCACTTTTTCCTCTCTGTCTTGGAAGAGCTAAGCTGGCCCCAGCTCCCGGCTCCTGAGGGGCCAGGCCCGGCCAGCCCCTGCCCAGGTCGTGCTTTTCCTGGGAAGCCTGCCAGGACCGGTGACTCCCAGGCAGGGGGAGGGGAGGAGAATATGCCCCTGGCCCGGCCTGGATAGGGTTACCAATGGCTGTAAAACATTCTGCCACTAAGCTGTGGGGGCTGAGGCCTCCTCTCCCTCCAGTGACTCCCAGGAAGAGGAAAAGGAGGGGGAGGAAAGCCCAGCAACTCAAGACATCATGCAGCTGAGACCAAAGGCAGCTCTGCAGCTGGGCAAGTGGCCCTGCAGCAGCCAGAACCCAAAGACTCTGGCCCAGCCCAGTGAGGCCTGATCTACCACCTTTGGTCATCGCTGGGAAGAACCATCATGCCCTCTGTAGACTTGGGAGAGATGTTAACTCTTTCCTTACAAAGATGAAATTTGCGGAGCACTGATCCTTCTCTGAGTGAGAGGAAAGGGACAGAGTGAAGCATGGAGAGACACTGCATGAGACGGAAGTCACTGAAGAGAGAGAGTTAAATCCTAAGTTGGAGAAAAGATTGAGGAGTTGCCTCATTTAGGCTGGGCTTCTCTCATGAGGCTATGGAGAATGGACTAAAATTTTCCCGTAACATATGAATGCTGTTTAGGGGGATGCAGAGTTCTAGTCATAGTTGCGGACTGATATAACTGAGATTGAATGGAGAATTTTGAACAGAGGAAAATAAAGAGAAAGTGATATTAAGCCCTTTGCTCCCAGGGAAAAAGAGACCTTTGTTCCTTGAGATGAAGATGATTTTGGAGATAGGGGAAGAGAACCTTTGTTTTATACTAGAAGAGACATCCTTAAAGTGTACCCTAAAAAAGCTGATAAGCCCATGAATGCAGCAAGGGGAAAAGCTGTTAAATGGGAGGGATTTCACAGTTTGCAGAGTTTTTTCCAGGCGGCTGCAGATTCGTGACATGGGAGCCACCAGAGAATTGTTTCTTGTGGTGATGTATCCATGGAAGTTCCAAGAGACTCCTCTCCCAGAGAACTCATGAAAGATTATTTTTAAGTGGTTAAACTGACTGAAAATCACAGGTTTTGTTCCTTTATGTTTTTAGTGGGAAAGTGAACAGTTTGTGGGGAGGGAGAGGTGTTTTTGAAAGTTTCATTTTGATTCTCATTTTCTTCTTTTAGTGTGTGTTAATAAATCTATCTTAGTAACCTTTAAGTTTGGGCCTGCTTTGCTTTTCTCCTGATCCTATCTCACAGCAGAAAAGACACTCAAACCACTGCACTAAATTTGTCAGACATGAGAACCTGAAACCATTACAAGGCCCAAAGCATTTGTCTTGACACCGAACAAAATGTTTGTCATTTTGAAATAAATCCCAATTAAACACCTGAAACTGTACTTGTATATGTTGGAAATGGATATGTTTGTATGAGAACCCTTTGTGATTCTATATTCATAGATAATACCACTGTAAATATATACAGTCACTCTGTATTTTTAACTTTACTGAAATTATGGGATATGCCTGTAACTATTCAGCTCATGTCTCATCCCACCAATTATTATGATCTAACTATACATTGTGTCAAGATCTATTACTTACCCCCCATTGGAATGAATCTCACATTGGTAAAAGTGGTGTTGCAACATGATGACCTGTGTCAATTGCTAAAATGAGTTTGAGGCAACAGATGTCCTGATTACCATCCCTCATGATGCAGAGAAGATACACCGTATCCCATAAAGAGTGAAGAAAGATAGAGACTATCACTAGTGGGAAACTCTCCTTGGATGGCCACCAACAGGAACTGGAGCTTTGAATTTGATGTTATATCCCATTGTAGCTTTTTTAGTTCTGACTTGAGTCCTGATGCACTCAACTCCTTGACCAAACTAGTGGTAGTTCAGTTCAGGCTCTAAAGGAAGTAAAGGCCTAGATTGTAACCAGGCCAAGAACTTCATTGGTTCCAATTTGTTCTCTAAAAACCCAAACAGGAAAAGGGTGACATGGTGAACATTGTTCATGGAAATATTGATCATGCGATTAGCACATGAATAGTGGATGGCTCTTCCAAGACTCATTTATCAAGGAACAAAGTTGTGGGTACAAAGAGTCTCATGTGTCGCTCTAATTAGGAACAGCAGTAGAAATGACACACAGACTCTCAGGCTTGTTAGCAAGTGAGAGCAATCTTTACTCTTCAAAATCCTCTTTTATAGACAGTTCCAAAGGAATAAAGCTTCATTGGTCAGCAAACCAACACATCACCATCACTGGACAGTTAGGAACAACACCCCTCAATCATTTCTTGCAAGTGAACAACAGGGAGACAACACCTACAAGGATTGTTTTACTTTCTCCAAGGACTGTTTGAATTCCTCCTCACAATTTCTCAGGCCACAATTTCTCAGGCCAGTGTGAGAGATTTGTGTGACTTAGTTTCACACAGACACTGTGCTGCTGCCTGATTTCTCACATTCAGCATCTACACTCATGCATACCTTTTCCATCTCATTTAATTTGACTATATGCCGACCACTTTATTCCATAAATATGACAGCCTAAGTAAGCCTTCTTTGAACTCTCCCTAGTAAGCAATTGGCTGCATGGGAATGATCTCCCCTTGAGCTGGGACACCTCTTAAGGTTGCTCCATGAGGCTGAGACACCTCTTACCAACTGCAGATCTTTGGTAAGTAATTGATATTGCACATAACATTGTATTATAGTGCATTAAGCCTTTGTATTGGTGTGTTGGTTCTGCATGGCCTGGTTTTTGGTAGCGAGGGGCCCACAGAGGTGGCTTCTGTGAGAAGCTACTAGAAGCTTCCACTATGTCTGGCAGATCCAATCCCTGATGGTTCTGAATATGTGTCACAGTACACTAGCCTGTAGCTGGACAGATAAATTTGGCCATATCAGACCCCTAAACTCAACCAACCTAGAAGTAAAACAGGTCCTCAGATGAGGCAGGGATAGGTTGGATTCAAACCCAAGCAGGGACCTCAGCCAATCATGTTCAATCCAGAAAGCAGACATATCACTGGTCAAGGAGCTGGGTGGTGTTAAAACCCAGACCAATCAGTTGTCTAGATCCAGGAGTTTTGAACTCCCTATATAAGAAGGTTTCAAACAATAAAACGTGCTGTTTGTCTTATGATCAAGAGGACTCAAGTCATGATTTCTGTCTCTGACCACATGTAATAAAGATGGATGTGCTGCTGGCCAAGTCTGGGCCAATTAGAGATGACGGTAATGCCTCTGTAATAACATATTTAAGAAGAAAATCAAAACAAAGTGGGCACAGTTTTCCTGCTCTGACTGTTAGTAATAAATTCACTTTGCACCTCTAAGCTGAGCCTGTTTTGCCCTTGGAGTGTTTCCTCCTGGTCCTTATCTCAACTCATGAAGCCTTCATTAAATTTTTCTTTCCTGTTGATGCCTTTTCCTCTGGTCCTAAAAATATGAGCCAGACACAGTTCGGGTGATAAAAAGGGATACCTTTATATAAGAATCCTCAGGTGCACAGCTTGTTAGGTGGAAAACACTGAAGATGCACCCACCGTGTGACACATGTACAATTTTTTTATAGATTCTGCAAATTAGCATATCTGACAAGAGTCCTTCAATTAGCTTACATGTCTGGTGAAGTAATCCCCCCAATTCTAGCACCTTTTAAATTCTCTCCTCCCTCAGATGAGATCCATGGCCTCTTTACAAATATATGTCTCAAAAAGCTGTTTTCAACCTTGGTTTCTAAGGAGAAGCAAGATAGTGTAGGGGTCCTGGAATTTGTTTTGTCTTCCTGCCTAGGAAAATGCTAAAGCTAAGCTACAATAAGAAGCTACAAAGCTACAAATATATGTTAAGAATACAGAGAATATATGAAAGGAAAAAGGTAAAAACCAAAACGGCATCTCTCTGCCCAGCTGTAGCAGGGGAGGGTGAGTGAGCAGCTTTTGTGGGTGCCTGGCAATTGGTCAGTGTCAAACCGTGACAATTGGTTACTTTGATTTTGCATTGGTAACTTTGAATCATAATATACTCTGCAGTAAGTATTAGAGTGAATCTTGCCATCAAAGTTTTTTAAGCCTCACTTTTACAACATCCCATTTCCACAAAACCACTTTTGCTAATGCCTTTGGCGGTGGTTCTTTAGGCGGACTAAATCGCTCTCTCATGATATATCCTCAACTTATTGAAGAGTTGCTAACTTTAAGCCATCAGGCAATAGGGCTCTAGTTCATACAGGAACACTATAGACCTGTGGGAGGGATAAAATAAACAAATTTCAGCCTCACCTTCCTATTAAGGATTTTGTGCATTTTCCCCGTCCCCTGTATACTTCATATCTATATCTCCTTCCTTTTAATTCATGGAATCATAGAATCATTGAATGGATTGGGTTGGGAAGGACCTTAAAGATCATCTAGTTCCAACCCCCATGCCATGGGCAAGGATGCCATTAACTAGATCTGATGCTATAAATAACCTAGAAATGAAACAACATACTTTCGAGATAATATTAGGAGGTAATATAAAGGCTGGTCTTTATTGGAGGCCTCCAGGGACAGATGTGGAAAATGTCCATAAAAGCCCACCCCTCCATGTGGTGAATACAGTTTTATGAGTTCAGCAAATTAGCAGAACTGATGAAAGACTGTGTTAAGATGGTGAAACTGACTGATAATCACAGGTTTTATCTCTTTATGTTGTCAGTGGGAAAGTGAACTGTTTGTGAGGAGGGAAAATTGTTTTGAAAGTTTCATTTTGATTCTCATTCTTTTCTTTTAATGTGTGTTAATAAATCTGTCTTTATACCTTTTAAGTTTGAGCCTGCTTTGCTTTTTCTCCTAATCCTATTTTACAGTAAGGAAAGAGTGGGCGATTCTGGTAGACACTTAAACCACTACAAATGGTGCATTAGCCAGGATACAAAATTGGTGAACGTGAAAGCACTACATTAGTAAAGATACCTCGCAGCATAGACTGAGCAAAATGAGAAGCAAGTCCATGCTGCACCACCGTGTTTCTCAAGTCCTTAATCACGCTCCAATGGATGGGGTCTCATTCATCTGGGCTATTGCCATTATTTCGTATCACAGGACATACTAGAATCTGATTCACCAAGTCTAACTCTCCCACCTCCCAAACTTGCTCACGCAAGTTTGAATCCTCCTTTTATATCTTTTATTGTATGTAAATCTAGCACTATAGAGATACTTGGTTTTAAAGCAAGAAAGTATAATGTTTATAGGGCTGGACTAGGGTTCAGAAATGCACATTTGAATCATAGAGTCATAGAATGCTAAGAGGCTGGAATGGATCTTAAAGATCATCTAGTCCTGCAAGGGCGGGGACACCTCCCACTAGACGAGGTTGCTCAAGATCTTATCCAGCCTGGCCTTGAACACTTCCAGGGATGGGGCAGCCACAACCTCCCTGGGTGTAGTAGTTTAGCACAAACGTGAGTTTTTGGTTTTTTTAAAAGAAGTTATAGCAAATATTGACAGTTTAGTTGACTAATTAAAGAGTTAGTTATGCTTTTGGAAAACTCTGGCTTAAAAAAAGAAGATCTCAAGTAACTATTTTTTTTTCTTTTTGGCTAGCAACAAGTAATAACTGGCTTTAGCAGCTGCTTTGAAAAGTGGCCAGGCCAGCTAAGCTCTTGTTGCTTCTCTCTTCTGGCGGGAGGGGGAGTCGGCTCAAGGCTTAGTCATGTTT
This sequence comes from Zosterops lateralis, assembly GCF_965231275.1. Classification (NCBI taxonomy): domain Eukaryota; kingdom Metazoa; phylum Chordata; class Aves; order Passeriformes; family Zosteropidae; genus Zosterops; species Zosterops lateralis. The sequence continues at coordinate 9,122,728 of NC_139801.1, forward strand.
TTGAGTCTAGACCAGCCAGGCCTCCTCTGCTTCCCCTGATAAGTAGGGGAGCAGCACGAGGCCTGGCTGGGCTTTATCAGTTTTTGACAAAAAAAAGGGGAGGCTGTAGCTTAACATCAGCTGATTTTAAAACTGGCCCATCTGAAAGGGAGCCACCGGCCGGGCTCCTGATAAAAGCTATAAGCCTGATTATCACTGAGGGGTAGACAGGGTTCTCTTTTTTTCTGGTGATTTCCAGGTAAAGAAGAAAGAAAAAATAAGAAAGTTAGGCTCTGAGATCTTACACCAGTGAAGCTGCTGCCTGGCAAAGATTACATGATTACTACAGGCTTAGGCAGATTTAAGTCTTTCCTGGCAAAATAAAGTTTCTAAAACTTAAGTTTTCCTTCTTCTATGGAAGACAGAGTGATTTAAAACATTAAAAAAAAAAACCAACATGAAACAAAGTTAGCAAAAAAACTAATAAAGACTATTTTAAAAAGAAATGGAGGAAGGGGACATTTTTAACTGAATTTCTCTATATGTAAACCATAAAGAAATATCTTGTAATATCATAATGCTGTTTAAAAAAATACGAGTTCTAGCCAAAAGTTGTATACTGATTTGATTAAGGTCTAATTGAGAATTTTAAAAAAAGTAAGCCCTCGGCTCCCTAAGTAAAAATAGTCTCATCTTTTGAGACAAAAATGATTCTAGAAAAAAAGTGATTTGAAACCCCGGCTTCTGAGATAAAAGACAGTCTCTATTTCCTTTGAGATAGAGACGATTTTAAAAATAAAAGAAGAAAATCCTTGTTTTATACTAGAAAAAGCATTCTTAAATGGTACCCCAAATATGCTGAAGCCCATAAGTAGCCTGGGGAAAAGCTGCTAATAAGTAAAACTGCACAATCTGCAAAAATTTTGAGCAGTTTCAGATTTGTGGCATTAAAACCCACCAAAATGTTTTTTCTTGTAGCAAATGTCTCCATAAAACTCTAAAAAAACTCCTCTCCCAAAGTAGTGCAAAATTATGTTTAAATAGTTGCAACTAACTAAAATTCATAATTTTCTCTCTGTCATATAAAAAAATAAAGTTTGTAGTAAGAAAAGGAGTTAGTTTAAAAGTTTCATTTGTTTTTTTTTTTCTTTTTCTTAGTGTGAGTTAATAAAACTGCTTACCTTAAGTTAAATCTGTTTTGCTTTTTTCTCCCAAATCCTATCTCCCAGGAAAAAAAAAGAATAAGCACTCAAAACACTAAATTAAATTTGGCAAAACAAAAATTCAGCAAATGTAAAACCACTACACTGGGCAACCTGTGCCAGTGTCTCACAACTCTCACAGGGAAGAATTTCTTCCTAATATCTAACCTAAATTTCCCTTGTGTAGTGGGTTGACCTTGAATGAGCACCAGGTGCCCACCAAGCCCCTCTATCACTCCCTTTCCCAGCAGGACAGGACAGAGAAAATAGGATGGAAAACAACTCATATGTTAAGGCAGTTTACTAAAGTAAAAAAGGAAAAGTGAAAGTTTGTGTGTGCACAAGAAAAGGGGAAAAATTAATCTCTACTTTCCATCAGCAAGTGATGTTCAGACAATTCCCAGAAAGCAGAGCTTCAGCACGCATAGTGGTTTCTCCAGAAGGCAAACACTGTAAAATAAGAAATGTCCCCATTCCTTCTCCCTCCCTGTCATGATTTGACACTGGCTCAACGCCAGGCACCCATGAGAGCCACATGCTCACCCTCCCCTGCCACATCTAGGCAGAGAAGGGAAAAGGGGAAAAAAAGTTAACAAAGGATTCCTGAGTTAGGGACTGGGAGAAAACACTTCAAGGACAAAATAGGTTTATCTTAAGGTTGCAAAGTGAAATTTATTACTAATGGAATCAGAGGAGTGTTGAGGTGTCTTTCTCTGCCTCGGCTAGCCCTGACACCTCAACAGTAAAGGGGGCACGGCTCGGTAGCAGGGTGAACCTCACCGACCCCTGTGAGTTCTTGCCTTGCTTGAAGGAGTGAAACAACGACGGCAGGAAAAAGAGGAGGCTGTTCAGCATTAACTGCTGGCTTTATTCATCAGGGTATCTGCCCCAGCAGACACTCCTCAGCAGAAGCAGCGAGGGAAAAACGAGGGAAAAAAATCTTTTTGAACCCCTGAATGCAACACCTTTTATTGGGGGGAGGAACTCAGGGATGGGTCTAACTGGGGACAAATCAAGGGCTCTCTGGATAAATGACATACATCGTAACAAATTAATAACTCAGGTGGGGAGACAGCTGAAGTCTTGTCCAATCACTTGGGTTTTTTCCTGGAACTTTCCAGACTTTTGGGAGAGACCCCAAAGTGACAGACAAGGCCCAGGGGCAGGATAACTTCTGACTGACATATAACTGGGGTTGGGATGAAACCAATGAGGGTGGAACATGGGTGCATGGGGCAAACCATTATAACTTATAAAAACGAACTTAATACAAGGAACAAATACATACATAAACTGATAAAACCAAACCCACACCACTACATCTCCCCCTTTCTTTTTATTTAAAAGGACGTGGACTGCATTCGAGAGGAGGGGTACTCCGACTCGAAGGACAGATCTTCATCCCATTGTTGGTCAGAGTGCCATTCCTCTGAAGGAATGGACCACTCTCTTAAATTGCGATCCTCCTCAGATGGAATGACTCCTTCTGAATCTGATCTATTTGCGGGAGCCGTTACTACAAAAACTTGGGGTACTTGAGAGGGTGTAGTGGTGTTGGAAACTAAACAGACAATTACACATCTAATCAAAATAAAGGTAAATAAAATACTGACAAGGACAATCCAAATTAAAAGTCCAGTTTTGATCCTTGACCCTGCCCATTTAGAAAGTCCCCAGCTCTCAAAAAGTTCATCCAGCCAGTCTTCAAGCTTTTTGTTGCCACCGCCGACCATGTTTGATGGTGCTGTGGATGCAGACGACAGGCTGACCCAGGCGTCTGTCGTTGATTGTGGGACAAACCCTCCACTGGTCGATATCTTGAGGCTGGCGAGCAGGAAGAGCTGCAGAAGGCTAACAGCCAGAGGGACCTCCATTTGGGACAGGGCAAGATCTGGCACAACTAATAGAACTTGAAACAACAACACGGTTAGAGAGCCAATTGGGAAAGGGTAAGGGGAGGGAGAACTCTTCTTGGGAGTTTGAACCCCTCTTTTTTTTCCTCCGCCAGGACGCTACTGTGACTTGTGACACTTTTTGTCCGGAGACTTTGGGAATGTAGGGCCTCACCCACTTAGAACGAATCCACTGAAGTCCGGTGGGAGTGGAGACACAGGCGTACCCGCGCCCCCACGTCACTAAACTGTGAGGACCTTCCGTTCTCAAAGTTTCTGGGTCTTTGACAAGGACCTTTGGCCTTGCCTTTAGAGCCAGTTGTTGATTTCCTGCAAAATGGCGCACGATTGGCGGGTTCAGCGCTTCAAAAGAACAATTCAAGAAATTAATGGTGAACAGGGCCTTGACTAACCAAATTGAAGGGGGTTCAACTTTCAAAACTTGTTGCTGTTGACACAGGACCCTTTTGAGATCTTTGTGGGTCCTTTCTACGATTGCTTGGCCTGTCGGGGAGTGGGGGATGCCTTTCTTATGTTCCACTCCCCATTGCTGCAGGAAGCTGCGGAACTCCTTGGATTTGTACGCAGGCCCGTTATCGGTCTTGAGAGACTTTGGGATGCCCAGGAAGGAGAAAGCCTGGATCAGGTGTCTGATTGCATCTCCAGACTCCTCTCCTGTGTGGGCAGAGGCATAGACAGCACCGGAAAAAGTGTCCACAGAGACATGCACGTACTTTTGTCTCCCGAACTGGGAGAAGTGCGTGACGTCTGTCTGCCACACCTCGCAGCTTTTTAGTCCTCAGGGGTTCACTCCCGCACTCAGAGTGGGGAGTGCATGTTGTTGACAATGGGGGCAGGTGGCCACAATCGTCTTGGCCTGGTCTCGGATAAGGTGGAAACGCCGAACCAGGCCTGGTGCATTTTGGTGAAAGAGTTGGTGGCTGATTTTGGCCTACTCAAAGATGTTTGGCAGCGGGGCCATTTCTGCAGGGGCAGCTAAGGCGTCAGCCCTTCTGTTTCCCTCAGTAATGAACCCCGGCAAATCTGTGTGCGATCTCGTGTGCATCACATAGAATGGTTGCTCTCGGTAGGAAATCAGCTTGACCAGTTTCGAGAGCAACTCAAAGAGTGCGGTGTTGAACACTTCTTGCAATACAGACTGTTCTGCTCTGGACACTACTCCTGCTACATAAGCCGAATCGGTTACCAAATTGAATGGAACAGAGAACCTCTCAAAGGCCCTGACGACAGTGGCCAACTCAGAGACTTGAGGCAATCCTTCAACCTCAGTAACATCTGATTCCCACCGCTGAGTTTGAGGGTCTTTCCAAGTCATCACTGACTTGTGGGACCTTCCGGAGGCGTCTGTAAAAACAGTCAAGGCATCTAGAGGTTTTTTGCTCTGAACACTTTTGAGAGCCAATGTAAATTGAGCATCCTGACTGAAAATTTTGTGGGCAGGCCGATGGATAGAAATTTGACCTGAGTAGCTGTCCAAGGCAAATTGCAAGGCTTCGTTTTCTTGAAGCAAGTGCTCCAACATCACCTTTGTAATTTGGCCCGAATTAAGCCTAATTGGGATGTGTATGCATTCAAAATCGCAACTGGCCAATTCCCTAAGGCGGGTCCTGGCCTTCCTGATGAGATTTGCCACGAGCTCTTGTGGCCGTGTCATCCTTTTGGACCTTTGGTGGCTAAGAAAGACCCATTCTATGATGAGAAGAGGATCTTTTTTGCCTTGGTCCTTCTTGGAGGAGGTGGTATTTCCCTTGTCCCATTGAAAAATCACCCCATGGAGGTGTGGTAATTTTCCAAGAATGATACAACAGAATGGCAAGTCAGGGTCACAATGACTTGCCTGCCTGGTGGACATTGTTGTCTGAACTCTTTCCAATGCTTTTTGCACCTCTGGGGTGAGAGACCTGAGGGCACTCAGCCCCTCTCCCCCTTTCAGTAAATTGAAAAGGGGGGCTAGGTCTTCCATGGACAGACCCAGCCTAGGCCTCACCAAATTCAACGTTCCACACAGTTGGTGGACATCCGCAAGGGTCTCAATTTTGTTTTTTATTGTCAATTGTTGCGGAACAATGGTCCGCTTACCGATTTCCAGGCCTAGGTACTTCCATGGTGGCATCCGTTGAATCTTTGACTCCTGCAGCTCAAACCCTGCAGTAACCAGTGCAGTCACTGTCAGGTCAAGCACGTGGGTCAACAGGTCATCATTTGGGGCACACACAAGGACATAATCCATGTAATGATGGATAATGGCCTTGCCCGCAGCTGCACGCACTGGAGACAACAGGGAAGAGACGTACCATTGGCAGATCACAGGGCTGTTTTTCATTCCCTGAGGTAAAACTTTCCAATGGTACCTTTTCCTTGGGGCTTCTCAGTTGATGGTCGGTACCGAGAACACAAAGCGCGGGGCGTCGTCCAGGTGTAGGGGAATATGAAAAAAACAGTCTTTAATATCAATTATAGCTAGATTCCAATTTTTTGGGAGCATGGTTAGGGACGGCATCCCTGGCTGGAAAGAGCCCATATCTTCAATGGCATTATTAATTTGGCGGAGATCGTGGAGGAGCTGCCATCGGGTTTTATCCGACTTCTGAATGACAAACACTGGGGAGTTCCACGGTGAGGTGGTCTCCTCAATGTTGCCCTTTTTGAGCTGCTCCTCAACGAGCTCATTGAGCGCCTTCAATTTTTGTTTAGAAAGCGGCCACTGTTCCACCCAAACTAGTCCATCAGTCTTCCAATTCAGCTTCTGGGTGGGGCGCTTTGCAGTGACTGTGTCCTGGTTTAGGATGAATTAGGGGAGAACCTCCAAAGGAATCCCCTAATAACAAAACCTCTACCACCCCTCCCCCAGCCCTGGGTTTGGGAAGGAATTTCTCAAACAAAGTGGAAAAAACCAGTTTATTAACAAATAAATAAACACCCCCCAACACAAGGGAAAAGAAAAAAAAGACTCAGGTTACTGAGGGGGAGGGTGCAGAGCTTCTTTCGCGGGCTCCGGAGATCCTCGAACTTCTCAGGTCAGGTCAGGTCCAGTGCCAGTCCAAAATCTTAAAGGGGGGGGGGGGGGGGGGGGGGGGAGAAAGGGAAAAGAGGGAAAGAAAAAAAAGCAAACAGAGGCGGCGGAAAGAGAAAGAAGAAAAAAAAGGCAAGAGAGCACGCAGCAAAAGCAAATAGCGGAGCCAGTCGCCTGAAAGCCAGCGAGCAGAGAGCGGAGGGGTGGGCAGAGAGTGCCCGCCCAGCCAACAGGAAAACAGGGACAGCTGTTAGACATAACTAGGTAGTCCACGATATGGGATAGGAGGCACTGTCAACCCAGGACAGACCGCCACTTGAAAATGTTGTGGGGAGTCAGGTATGCTAATGGTGACTCCCCACTGGGCCATGAGGTCTCTCCTCAGTAAGGGCTCTGGATAATCTAAAACAAAAGGACGGAGACTCGCCAATTGTCCTTTTGGCCCCTCAATTTGCACCATACTCTCTGACTGTCTCGCTAATTGAAGACCGCCTATGCCCTGGACATGTCTAGGCACACTCTGCAAAGCCCAATGTGACGGCCACATTCTTTCAGGAATGATTGTCACATCTGCTCCACTGTCTAGGAGACCTTTAATGGTTTTGGTCTCCTCACCCATTATCAGCCTACATGTCTCTTTAGGCTTGTCCTCCCCAATCGCCCTTACAGCGTTCACTTCAGGGACACCATTCTCCACAGATTTACTCGGGACTGGAATTACCTGGGCGATTATCTGTCCCTTAGGGAGGAAGACTGGTGGGTTTACACAATGCAGCCAGAGGATGAAACGCTCAGGATTCGATGTAATGAGACGCGGAGCAATTTCGACCTCATGCGGGGTGAATTTGCAGTCCCCAATGACTACAAACTTCCCTTCAATTTGGGACCAAGTACCTGGTTCTTCTGAATTGACTGAAACAAAACGCCAATCGCAGTCAGTCAGGTGCAATGACTCTGTCAGGCGAAGCCTGAAAGGCTCGTAGATAGAGGTTGTTGTCAGCAACGGTGTGGCTAGGTCCTTGTCGGAAGGTGTCACGTCTGGTGAATTTGTCACAGTCGGTGTTGGCTCCCGAATTGGAGCCGGTGTCACTTCCTGGCTAGGAAAACAAGAGAGAGTATTATTTTCCTCCCTCCATTCTCCTTTTCTCCCTCTTCCCCTTCTCCCCCCTTTGGCTTGGGCCACTCAATTTTTGTCTGCACGCTGGGTGGACCCACGCTCGCCCTTTAGTTTTTTTTATTTTTAAAGGTTTTCCCCCCACCTCCCTCATTTCCTCCCCTGTTCTTGAACTTGTCAAAGTCTTTTTTGATGGGACACTGTTGACACCAGTGTCCCATTTCCCCACACAGCGCACACGGCCTGCTTGCATTCTTCTTAAAAGATCGCTTGTTTTGGGCCGGTGCGTGTGGGGCAGATGAAGCATTTGATGAATCAGCTTCCATGGCAGCAGCAGTCTGGATGGCAGCTTTCCCTCTTGCATGACTCACTGGCTGCCCCAGCCACGGCACCTTGCGCTCACACACTCGCAGCATGTCCTGGAGCGTCGGTGGGGGCTCCTATGACAAACTCAGTATAGCTGTGCGACACTTTTCGTTTGCGTGGGAGAATGCCATCTCTTCTAATGTTTCTTCTTTTGCATGCTCCTTGCAGACCTGCAACTCAATGGCTTGTGAGAGCCTTTCAACAAATTGAGTGTAAGGTTCTGCTGGGCCTTGGAAAATTGTGGAGTATGCAGGAGGAGGATCTGGGGGCTGCATCCCTAAAAATGCCTTTTCTGCTGCGTGTTTGACCTTGTCCAGAACTGGCATGGGGATGTCTGAGGCCTGGGTTGGAGACAATGCCCATTGGCCATCACCATTCAGGTGATCGAGGGTGAGTGTGACCCCTTTCTCATCAACAGCAGTTGTGGGATCTGCTAGCAAGCTCTGGAGGGCCCTCTTCAGCAGGTCTTTTCACAATGTCTCCCAGAGTTTGTACTCTGTGGAGTTTGTGAGGCATTGGAAAAGATGCTTGAGATCAGCTGGGACTGCTGTCATCCCAGTGAGCTGGGCATTCAGCAATCCTCTGAAGTAGGGACTGTAACGTCCATACTCTTTGAGGGCTTTGCAGAGATCCTTCACTGCATGCTGAGGAATGGGTTGCCAGGATGTACTGATGACATTTCCACCCTTTGACCTGCGATAAGTGACTGGTGCAAGGGATGGAATCTGGCTTGGGCCTGAATTTCCAGGTTCCAGCTCATCTTCCTCTGAATTCCAGTCATGGGAATCAGAGGGGAGGGCATGGGAACCAGATTCTGGGCGGGGCTTCAGACCATGGGAACTGGAAACTGGGCGGGGCCTCTGGACGCCAGGGGGCGTGGTCTGGCACTCGGATGATGTCACCCGGTGGGCAGACCTCGGGGCGGAGCGAGAGGGAGGAGTTTGGGGAGAAGGCAGGAAGGAAACATTATTTGAAAAAGGCAGGAACTGGGTTTGGGAGAGGCAGGGGTCTGAGGGGTAGTACAGGGAATTGTGGGAAGAAGAAAGGGAACAAAGGGATGGCAAGCGCCTCATGCGGTCGCCGCCGCCATTGTTGGGGGAAGGGGTCGCCCGTGCCATGCAGCACGGCGGGAAGGGCACCCGTGGCCGCGGGGAGCGGTCACCACGGGGGAGGAGAGGGGCCGTGCTGTGCCAGCTCGCTGTGGGAGCGCCCAGCGCCGCAGCTGGGGCAGGGCGGGGGAGGGGAGCGCTGCGCACTGCAGTCAAAACAAGGCGCTTGCCGCTCCGCCGCGCTGGCGTTGCCAGGCAACGTGAACTGAACTCTGGGGTGACTACGGGGTAAAGGCGGGCAGGATGAATCTCTCTATGCAGCATGGCCAGAGCTGCAACAGAGTTTTCGAGCCGTTTTGTTTTGGCTCGGGCGGGATGGGGTTGGCATTTTCAAAAAGCCAGGGCAGGCGGGTTTTTTCGCCGCTTTCCGAAGAATACCGGCCCCGGGGAAACGGGGTTTGGAACAGGGGGAAGGAGGGCTCGAACACGAACAGGGGAAAACGCGGCTTTGCTCTTCTTTCAAGTCCCCGCGGCATGACAGCGCCTCGCGAATCTGCTGCGGCCAAAGCAAACACATTTTTGCTTTGTCGCCGGTGCGGACCGTCTCTGCGAACCTGGCGTGCACGGCGGTCCAAAAGCAGACACTGTGCACCAGGTCAGAAGTCGTGTCAGGGAAGTGAAGGAAGAGCAGCTTAACAAATTTTTTTACCTCGTTTTTCAGAAACTTTACGTTCCCGTCTGCTAGAACGCCTAAAAGCTTATAATAAAAACCTCTTTCGGCGGTAGAAAGCTTCGCGCCCATGTTAAATCTACTGCTTCACAGCACAGCCGAGAAACTGAAAATTCTGAACACAAAACCAAGCGCCCCAGACACACTTAAAACCGGAGTGAGTTCCCAAGAACCCCCACCCCCGGGGTGCCGCGCACAAACAAAGGGGAGTCGGACACAAAAACCAAACTGACCACTTGTCAGAAAGGGTCCCAACTCGCAAAAACTAAAAGCATAATAAAAAACGAAAGTAAATAAAAGCCGCAACCGGGAAAATTGCTGGGGGGGGAGGGGCAAAAGGCACTTCTTCCCCGGGACCGTGAGGTCTGAGACCGGCTCTAAAATGGAGCTGGCTTCTCCCCAAGTGAGACTTGAAGTCTCATGAGTGTGTCTTCCACTAGGAACCGCCCAACACTCACCAATCCGGTGCGGGGTCTAGGAAAGTCGGACTGAGCTGGAAATTCCTGCTGGAAGAGGGTTCTTCAGGGCACTTGAAGAATTGTCTTCTCCTTCCTGCTAGCAGTTCACCCTCAAGCCGAGGGCTGTGCCACTAGCAGGTGCGTGATGTGCCGAGGGTCCTCCGCAGCCACAAGTGGAACAGTTCCAAAAGGACCAGAAGTCCACGTCACGGGGTCTGGGGTTCTTCTCAGGCCAGCCGTGTCGGCCCCCAAGCTGTTGCTTAACTCTGACAGGTGTTTGACACCCTCAGCAATGGCGTGCTGGTCTTCTTCAAAGACAAGCCCCACGAATGGGCGCCAGTCTGTTGAGGTGTCTTTCTCTGCCTCGGCTAGCCCTGACACCTCAACAGTAAAGGGGGCACGGCTCGGTAGCAGGGTGAACCTCACCGACCCCTGTGAGTTCTTGCCTTGCTTGAAGGAGTGAAACAACGACGGCAGGAAAAAGAGGAGGCTGTTCAGCATTAACTGCTGGCTTTATTCATCAGGGTATCTGCCCCAGCAGACACTCCTCAGCAGAAGCAGCGAGGGAAAAACGAGGGAAAAAAATCTTTTTGAACCCCTGAATGCAACACCTTTTATTGGGGGGAGGAACTCAGGGATGGGTCTAACTGGGGACAAATCAGGGGCCAAAGGGGCATGGCTCTCTGGATAAATGACATACATCGTAACAAATTAATAACTCAGGTGGGGAGACAGCTGAAGTCTTGTCCAATCACTTGGGTTTTTTCCTGGAACTTTCCAGACTTTTGGGAGAGACCCCAAAGTGACAGACAAGGCCTAGGGGCTGGATAACTTCTGACTGACATATAACTGGGGTTGGGATGAAACCAATGAGGGTGGAACATGGGTGCATGGGGCAAACCATTATAACTTATAAAAATGAACTTAATACAAGGAACAAATACATACATAAAACTTATAAAACCAAATCCACACCACTACAGAGGAGGATAATGAGAAGTAAAATAATCCCTTAAAACATTTTCTCCCCCCCAGCCCCTCCCTGCTTCCCACCAACAGTGCAGGGAGGCTGGGCATGGGGGTTTTGGTCTGTTCATCACTGAGATTTTTCTTCTGCTGCTCTGGGAGAGGAGTCCTTCCCTTGTGAGGCTGTGGGGTCCCTCCCATAGGAGACAGTTCTCTGTGAACTCTAGTGTGGATTCACTCTCACGAGCAGCAGACATAACACATCTGCTGCAATGTGAGCCCCCCCCACTGGCAGACAGTCCTCCCAAAACTGTGGCAACATGGGTCTTTCCATGGGGTGCAGTCCTCCAAGGACAGACTGCTTCAGCCTGGAAGCAAGGGCCCCCTCTCTTCACTGGGTCTTTCACTGGACCATGGCCTCCTCCAGGAATCCACCTGCTCCAGCATGGGCACCTACCCCCACAGGCTGCAGAGGGATTTCTGCATCCCCCGTGGACCTATGGGCTGCAGGGAGACAGCCTGCTTCACCATGGTCTTCACCACGGCTTGCAGAGGAATCTTGGCTCCAGCACCTGGAGCACCTTCTCCCCCTCCTTCTCCAGTAACCTTGGTGTCACCATGTTGTTTTCTCTCATGTGTTCTCACCTCCTCCTCTTCTCTGACTAGGAGCAAAAACTTTGTGACTTTGTTTTGATTTTCTTCTTAAATATGCAATGACAGGCATTACCAACTGTTGGGAAAGATGGAACAGGAAGGACTTATGAATATGATTGTATGGTAAGAAATACTGCAGATATAAAACCTGTGAGTGAAATAGAAATGAAAGCTAGTTTTGAGATGTAGGCATGCTAGGCAGGAAAACGGTGATTAGCTGAAGGTGGGTTGAAAGACAGGAAAACAAAAGACTCAGGAATGTTGCCTTTCCACCCTGCCAAAGGCATCAGGGAGAAAACAGATAAGAAAAGTAGTTTTTAGAATTTAGAATATAAAATGACATGGTAATGTAGTAGTTCTTATAGGCTGCATGCAAAGTTTGTAGGTTTTGTAACTTGCATGGATTGGTCACTGTAAATTAGAATATTCAACACAAAAAAGAGATATAATGTATTATAACAAGGTGATCACTCTCTTCTCTTTACTCTCTTGTTCTGCCCCTCTGCCCTTTTGCCCTCTCTTGCTTCGCCCCTCTCTTCCCCTCTCTCTCTCTTACTCCTGCTTTCTCCCCACGCTTTTCCCCTGCTCTTACCCCGTTTCTACCCCTTAGCTCTCTTCTATCTCTCTCTCTCCCCATTCTCTCTTTAGGGCTTTGCTTCAGCCAAGGCTGGTGGCTGGAAGCAGGCCCTCTTTACTCATGACCCTTGTAATAAAGCCACGTGTTTCTAGAATATCTCAGGTCTGCAAAGTTCCTTGTCCCTGCCGTCCACGAAAAATACTACAACCAGCCTCTCTCATTGGCCCAGTTTTGGCCAGTAGCATGTCCATCTTCAGAGCCATCAGCCATTGGCTCTGCTGGACATGGTGAGAAGTTTCCAGCAGCTTCCCACAGGAGCCATCTTAGTGCCCCCCCCCACTACCAGAAGCCAGGCTGTGCCAAACCAATACACTCCCTTAGCTTTTATATCTGTACTGATGTCATACAGTTAAGGAATATCCCTTTCGTTAATTTGAGTCAGCTAGCCTAGCTGTGTCCCCTCCCAGGTTCTTGCCTGCTCCCAGCCCCTTGTTGGGGGGCAGAATGTTGAGAGATAGCACTGGTGCTGTGCCAGCAGTGCTCAGCAGTAGCCAAAACACTGGTGTGTTATCAGTACCTTTCTAGCTATCAATGCAAAGCACGGAACTGAGGGCTGCTATGGGTAAATGAACTCTATCTCAGACCCAATACACCCTCTTTCAATTTGTACCCATTACTCTTTTTCCTATCACTAAAGTTCCCAACGAAGAGGCACTCTCTGGTTTCCTGTAGGCCCTTCAGATACTGTAACGTTGCTCTGAGGTCTCCACACAACCATCTCTTCTCCAGACTGAACAGCCCCAACTTTCTCAGCCTGTCTTTGTAGAGGAGGTGCTTCAGTCCTCTTAATCAACTTTGTGACCTTCCCTGGACTTGCTCCAACAGTTCCATATCCTTTTACTTTGAAGTATTTGTATTTTATCCATCAAAAATACAAATAATGGCACTTCTCTGCTGTATTACTTTTTATTATTTGTGGAAGATGCATTATATTTTTCTGACAATTTCATTACTATGGTCACCATCCTAAGCATAGGAAATAAAGAAGTAGGTCAAGTAGTCTGAAGTAGAGGTGGCAAATCAGCAGTTCACAGAATGCAGAGTGCAAACAGTGCACTATATTCATTGACTTTTGTCCAGATTTTAATTTTCTCTTGCTGTATCAACTACTAGAATCCACAGGCATAAAGTGGATGATTAGAACCATAATGGAGTCAGAGAGAAGTTGCAAATTGAACTATTACTAATTGAATGAGTTCTGTGCAGTAGGAAAGTGTAGTAGGTTGGAGCTTGCTGGATGCCAGGCACCCACCAAAGCCTCTCTATCACTCCCCTCCACAGCTAGACAGAGGAGAGAAAATATAACAAAGGGTTCAGGATTTGACATTAGGACAATCACTCACCAAATACCATCATGGGTGAAACAGACTAGAATTAGAGATATTAATTGAATTTATTACTAACAAAATCAGAGCAGGATAATGAGAAGTAAAATAAACCCTTAAAAACACCTTCCCCCCACCCCTCCCTTCTTCTCAGCTCTTCCTCCTCCCCTAGTGGTGCAGGAAGACAGGTGTGATGGTTTAAGTTCACAACCGGGCAGAAACACCAATTCATGTAGTGGTTTCACGTTCGACAATTTCTGTTTCCCAAAATTAGTGTAGTGATCTGAGTGCCCATTAGAATTATTTACTCTTTTTCTGCTGTGAGTTAGGATTAGGAGAAAAACAAAGCAGGCTCAAACTTAAAATGTATAAAGATAGGTTCATCAACAAAACTATAAGAGAGAAAAAATTAATAAGAATGAGAAAAAAACCTTTAAAACACTTCCCTTTCCCCCAACAGCTTCTTTTCTTTCTCACAAACAATGTATAAAGGCAAGACTCAGAGCTCTAGGTCAGTAACACTTATAAAATAGTCTTTCATCAGTTTATTTAAAGAGAGAAGTCTCCTTTGGTCAGTTATGGTAACTTTCCACAAGAAAGAACAGTCTGCTTGTGGCTCCAATGTCATGAATCTGCAGCTGCCCAGAAAAATCTGCAGTTGTGAAAACCCTCCCATATCATGCAGCCTTCCCCGCAGCTGCATATGGGCCATGGACTCATGCATACTCATGGGGTATAATTTTAAAGATAAATTGTTCCAAAAGCAAAGGATTTTTTTTAATCTCAAGGAACAGAGATCTTTTCTCCTTCTAGGGGCAGATCCTCATCTTCATATCTCTCTCTCTCTCTGTTCAAGCTTCTCATGAGATCACAGCTACTTCAATATTAACTTAGTCCATTGTGGGAACTGACAGTGATCAGAACATATATTTTTCGAATTCAGGCAGCAGCAGCAGAGTCTATGGGAACTTAATGCTTTCTCACACTGGCCTGGGAAATCGTAAGGAGGAACCCAAAACAATCCTTATAGATATCCTCGTCCCGACACCTGGTGTTTTTCTAACTTGTTTACTTGTAAGAAGCAGTCAAGAGGTGTTGCTCTAAGTGGCCAGTCATATTTGTTGGAGTCCAGGGCATCCCTCTGGGCGCCCTGGGAAGTCACAGACCTCGGTAGAGAGGCCTGGGACCCGAAAAAGAGGGTCTAGGGTCTGTGCAGGGGGGTTTGCCTGGCACAGAGCCCAGGAAGACACAATCTTTGATTTTGGTCCATGTGAAAATCATCTAACACAGAGAAGAATTGCAAGTCACAAAGGTGTTACTGAGAGTAGTGTAGTTATCACTGTGCAGAAGATTTTGTAGTTTTGGGTTTTTAGAATGTAGATGCAAAGGGACAAGATGGTGGTTTTAGGGCGGTGCCCTGAGTTCTTCTTCTTCTCCCTTGGCATCCATCTTCTGCAGTGACGTGGGCACAAAGTAGTTTCAGTGGATTGGATCAGAGTAGACATGACCCTGTTAGTATAGGTGATAGACATTGGCATAGAATTGTAAACAATGGGTAAGAGGTAGCGACCTCCCATCACAGGAGGAGAGTTGCCTCGTGTCCAGGCTGCTGTGAACATCTTGCCTGGACACAGGGGAGTCACCTCGTGTCCAGGCTGCTGTGAACATCTTGGCCAGACACAGAGATAAGAACTAATAAACAACGCGAGAAACCAGAAAACCAAGACCTTGAGACTCCCTTCATTCTCGTGCCGAACACGGAGCACTGAGCTCAGCACAGAACACAGAGACACAGAGTCAGACAGCAGACCCTAAATCCTTCAGAGGTCAAGAGGGAAAATCACTCCCTTCGTGCCCACACAAACCACCAGCCAGCTTTGGAATCTCGGGTGAGAAACAACCGACTAAAACCCCGAGAATATTGATTGTGCCGAAACACTGTATAAGAGTCTGTCTTTCAATAAACATTTGCTATAACGCCCTACGAAGAACCAGAATTCTATGTATCATTATTTGAGCCATCCCAAATCGTAATGATACATGGTGACCATGATGTTCGTTGCAGCCAAGAGCTGAAGAACTGGAGTCTCCCTCCACCTCCCTTGAGAGGTAAGGAGTTTTCCCCCGTGCTTCCTGGAGAAGGCTGGTCTTTTTGAACATGGGGTAGAGGATCTCAGCAAAGTAGAACAGGTCTGGGATGGCAGCCCAACAAAGCTAGTGTCTGGATTCCTGTGACAGACCACTGTGTACCTGCTTAAATGCATAACGCAGACCGTTGGGACAGAGAGTCTCCCGAACAGAGGAACCGACCCTCTAGAGAGGACTGATTGTGCCTTCTATGAAGGCTTTCCTTCACTGACCGACTGGCAGCTGGAATCCTCCACTGCAGGCAGCTTGGGTTGCCTCAGCTCCACCCCTCTTCCTTTCTCCACTTTGCAAATGGCCGCGCAACGATTTCTGCTTCATCAGGCACCACGGATGGCATGTACCTTGAGCCTGCCCAGAGCCAGCCCACCTCAGATCCAGCTCTATGGTCTTATCGACTCGGGGGCTGAATTCAGTCATATCCTTCTCTGCGTGGCCCCCTGTGTGGCCTTTGGCTATGG
The DNA here is from genome assembly GCF_965231275.1 of Zosterops lateralis. Lineage (NCBI taxonomy): Eukaryota > Metazoa > Chordata > Aves > Passeriformes > Zosteropidae > Zosterops > Zosterops lateralis. Next base: position 9,138,740 of record NC_139801.1, read on the forward strand.
CAGGATTGGCCATCACAGGGTCAAGAGGCAGTGAAACATTAATGTTGAATTAAGGACTTTAGTTAAACTAGATATTGCTAAGGTAAGATAGATAAGCTTCCCTTTGTTAACAGAAGCCAGATTTAAGGAACTGATAAATTGTAATTCTCTAGGGGAATGGTTTCTCCCTTCTGACCCCCTGGAGTTCCTTACCATATAGAGTGATCCTTCCTTCCTTCTCTGTCCCCATTGGCTGTGGTCCAGCTATCTTTTCCCTGAGCAGGGGGCTATATAATGCCTCGCCCTTCCTTGTTCTTTCTCTTTCCCCCCTGGAATTTCGAAGAATAAATGCCTGGGACAAAGGTCCTGGGGAAAGGGCCTCCTCTGGTATCTTTTATCTCATCCTTTGTATAATTCCCTCCAAATCCTCCTAATAACTAAGCTAGCTAAAGCCCCCAGAGGCAGGCAGAGGGCATTTATACAATAAATAATGAAGTCTGACAAACTATGTTTGTGCATTCTGACTAATCAATAGACTCCAAGAATACAATACAATCATAAATCAAACAGTCCTGGAAAACCAGGATTCAGTTGTCACGCAACACTAAAAGTTTAAAAAGTCAAAGCGAAGAAGACCCATCTTACTTCATCATTTTGAGACCTCACCCCATAAAAAAGACCACTGACCCATTTCAAAGAACAAACTACACATGCTTAATAGCTTTTTGGCTAATTACTATACGAAGCGGGCAATGGGATGTACCAGAGTTATGAATATGCATTTGTGTTTTGGGTATTCAATACTCCTGTACATAAAAAAAGACCCTGTGATCATCTGTAAATTGCGCGTGTGTATTTGGGAGCAATCCCGCACGCTGCCCAGCGTTGTAATAAACATACACTTTCTAACTTTAAACTGTTAGAGAGTCTTTGTCCGTCATAGCTGGATATCAGTATTAGATCAATATCCATATTTTTTAATAATTCATCAGAATAGAGATCTTTGTATGCCCACAGTCTGTGTTGGTCAGAAATGCAGAGGGACGGACAGCAGCGCTCCGGCCCTGGGTCGCAGCAGTTCCATTCACCCTCTGGAGGCAGGATGTCCTGACAGCCTGGGTAGGACCGGAGGTGCCGCTGGCCCAAGAGGGCTGCGGAGACCAGGGGTCCAAGTTATGAGCTCCTTATGCTTTTTAACTTTCCCTATATTTGTTTTAATGTTGGTTTCATAGGGCTCGTTTGCTGTGTTTTCTTTTGTTTTTCCCTCTGCGGGAGTTTGGAGGTGGGGAGAGACGGAAATGAAGCCCCGAGAGAGGCTGTGGCGGGGCCGAGCCAAGCAAGGGGGTTGAGAGAGGCAGCTCGGGTCCCCCGCCTCCCCCCCACGCGCCATATTCACAACCAGCGCAGCGGCGGGCAGGGCATGCAAACCCCAGGGGAGGAAGGAGATGGTGATGCCGCGGCCCCGAGGGGGCTGTGGCAGACAGAGCCGACAGAGGCTGCGCCGGGTCTGTGTGGCTTCCACTGCTGTTGCCCGATCCCGAGAGAAAACACAAACCAACAGAGTGTCAGTTTATGCGGTGCTTTATTCGAGGGCCCTGGGGACCTGAGGACTAGCATCCCAAGTCAGTGTCCCAAGTTGATTACAAAGATGCTCATCTTTTATACCTTTGTTACAAGTCTTACTTCATCAGCCTACATGCAGTTTCCTACATACTTCACTTCAAACATTCGCATTCATCTTCTAGATAACCTTTCTAACGGTTATAAATTTTGCACGCTTGCTTTAGCTAAAATTAAGGTTAATTTTCTAAGCTTAACTCCCACCATAGAAAACATTTTATTGGTAACAATGTAACCATATTTCACGAGTAATCTGTATATCTGTATGTACTACATGCTCTACTAAGTCCTTTAAAAATTGTTCCTTGCATCAGCAGATTCTCAGGCCTCATTTCTCAGGCTTGGTTCCCATGGGCCTGCACCAGGAACCAACTCCTTAGCCTAACTACTGCTAAAGGAGGCCTTATGGCAACAACTCCCTCCTTTTGAGCATTCTTCAACCAGTTGCAAGGATGCTCAATTTTCTTCTTCATGCAACAGTCTCTATATAAGATGGTGGTGGAGTAATTCTTGTCATGACTTCATTTCGGGTCATGGCCTTTATGACTCTTCTCGTATGCATTCTTTCCCTAAAGATCATTCCTAAGAAACAACGATATGCTACAAAAATAATCACAACCAAGATTATAATCATTATTACATATTGAATAACAGAGGATATCCAACCAGAAACCTGGATCCCTAAGGAGCTAAATATTGCTCCGATCCAATTGTGTTCAGCATCTTCTTTGGTTTCCTGTATTTTAGACTCTATATCTTCCAATTGACTTATGTATTTTTCTACTTCCTTTGTAACGTTTGGGATATGGATACAGCAATGATCTGTTCTATCATGTAGGTACCCGCAGACACCATGTTCCTTTAATAACAACATATCCAATGCCATTCGATTCTGTATAGCCATCCTACTAGTTGCTTGTAGCTGCAAATTCAAATCCTTAAACTCCTTTTTAGTGGCTGATGCTAATCTCTCAATTGTCTTTCCCATTGCTGATGTATATTCTGTTTCCACCATTTGACTTGGATATCTTGATAACATTTCCAATTTGAAGGTACAATTTATTCTCAAAGGAGGTCCATCCCACATATCCACCTGAGTTGAGACTGGAGTTACATTTACAGCTACAGTTTCTCCACTTATTTTCCCAGTATCCCATGGTAAAACCTTCAATTTGAAATTCCCATAATCAAAGCTTTCTCTTATCCAGACTACGCAATGATACCCGTCACTGTCAGTTATCGTGACATTGGATAGTTGCAGGGTGGTATTTCCCTTTTGCTTATCCTTATCCCAAACCATAGTTGTACCTGTATGAATTTGTTCTGCCCCCTGTCTCTTTCACCTTACATTGACTTCCTCGGATCCAGCTTTCTGGTCGTCCCTAAACAGACAGGTCATAGACACATTCATTCCTTCCATTATCACTATTTTGGGTTCGAGTTCTGTAATAACTAAAAATTCATTAGTTAAAGGTAATAAGCAGATCAGCAAGAGCTCAACTGTCAGAATCCGACCTTGGGCCAGAACACCATTCGAGTGGGGGTTAACAGTTGAACTTCCCAATGGGCCGGCCCCTTCTTGACTCAGGTGTAATGTATCCAATTGTCGATCCCCTCGACTTTTACTGCAGTGAAGGTGGTCATGATCACTTGTCGCGGGCCTTCCCATGTTTCTTTCAGGGGGTCTGTGTTCCAATTCTTCACATAGACCTGGCCTCCCGGCTGGATGTCATGGACAGGATTTTCCAGCGGCAGGGGTCTGTTCCATTGCAGGGCTCATTTTAGGGCAGTGAGTACCTTGTTCAGAGACAACACATAATTAAAGAGCACATCATTCCCTACTACATGAGGGTCTCCCTTTAATACTGTAGCATGATATGGTCTGCCATACAGTATCTCGTATGGACTTACTCCTATCCTCTCCCGGGGTTTAATTCTAATTCTTAACAAGGCTAATGGTAGGGCCTGAGGCCACTGGATTTTGGCCTCCTGACAGATTTTCTTAATCTGTCCTTTCAGGGTTTGATTCATCCTCTCTACTTGCCCGCTGGATTGAGGCCGCCATGGCGTATGCAAATTCCAGGTAACATCTAACAGTCGGGCGACTGTCTGTACCACTCCTGCCACAAAATGAGGTCCCCTGTCAAAAGAGATTCCCAATGGAACCCCAAATCTCGGAATGATTTCTCTCATTAATGTTTTCACTACTTCTTTGGCCTGATTAGTTCTGCAAGGGAATGCCTCTGGCCATCCCGAGAATGTGCAGACATACACCAGCAGATACTTGTATCCTTGTGATCGGGGCAATTCGGAAAAATCTATCTGCCAATAATCTCCTGGCTCTGCTCCTACCTGTAATTTCCCTAGTTGTATCTGCTTCCTCACTATTGGATTATTTTTAAGGCACACTGGGCACATGGCATTCACTCGTTTAGCCATTGTTAACATCTGGTTAGAGATAATTTCCCTCTTCAGAAATTTTACCAATACCTCTGCTCCCCAGTGGCATTTATTATGCTCAGTTTCTAAAATCACCTTCATCAATTTGGTAGGGACCACTACTTGGCCAGTCCCAGTCACATACCATCTCATTGCATTCTTCTGGGCTTGGACCAGCTGTGCCAATTTCTCATCCTCAGCGGAATAACTGGGGTTTTGTCCCATATAAGGTTGTACCGGTCCTACCTTCGTTGGAATCAGTGCCATTTCAGTCCAGACCTCTCTAGCAGCTTTTCGTGCAATTAAATCAGCCAGCCGATTCCCTCGAAAAATCTTTCCCTCATCTCTCTGGTGTCCTTTCACATGCATCACAGCCACTTCCACTGGCTTATACACAGCTTCCAGTAGCAGCAGGATCTCATTCCGATGTCGAATGGATGCCCCCTGTGTACTTAACAGTCCTCTTTCTTTCCATAAAGCCCCATGTACGTGCAAAACTCCAAATGCATATTTTGAATCTGTCCATATATTTACCTTTTTCCCGCTGCTCAGGACCAGGGCTCTGGTTAATGCTATAATTTCAGCCTTCTGTGCAGATGTTCCTGGAGTGAGGGCCGTAGCTTCCACCACCTGCGTGAGGGTCACCACCGCATACCCGGCATACCTGGTTCCATTCTCTACAAAGCTGGATCCATCGGTATACAGTTCCCAGTCTGACACCTCCAGGGGCACATCTCTCAGGTCCGGTCGGCTAGCGTATATCTGTTCGATGGTTTCCATACAGTCATGTGTTAATTCGCCCTCATTCTGCTCACTGCGGAGGAACTCTGCTGGATTGATGCAATTAGTCACTTTGAGCTCAACATCATCCTGTTCTCTGAGCAATGCATGGTATTGTATCAATCTGCTAGAGGACATCCAATGCTCCCTTTTTGTTCCAAAACTGCCAGTACCATATAGGGCACAAACACCTCCATCTTTCTCCCCAGAGTCAATTTTCGGGCCTCCTGGATCAGTATTACTGTGGCTGACACTGCCCGCAAGCATGCCGGCCATCCTGCGCTCACAGTGTCCAGTTGTTTAGAGAAATACCCAACAGGTCTCTTCCACGATCCGAGGGTTTGGGTTAGTACGCCCAGGGCTAGTCGCTGCCTCTCATTGACGTATAGCTGAAAGTCTTTATTTAAATCTGGTAGGCCGAGTGCAGGTGCCTCTTTCAAGGCCCGTTTCAGATCTAGGAAGGCCTTCTCCTGTGGTTTGCTCCACTGCAGTTGAGACTCCTTTAAAGCCTCATAAAGGGGTTTGGCCATTAGTCCAAAGTTTGGTATCCAGAGTCTACACCAACCCACCATTCCTAAAAAGGATCTTAATTCTTGGTCGTTTCGGGGTGTGGGTATTGCACAGATAGCTTCAACTCTATTGATTCCCAATTTCCTTACCCCCTTTGAGATTTCACAGCCTAGGTATATCACACTCTCCTGGACTAATTGGGCCTTTTCCTTCGAAACCCGATATCCTCCTTGTCCCAACATATTCAACAGTTCTATGGTTAGGGTTAAACAGACCTCCCGTTGTTTTGTAGCCAAAAAGATGTCGTCCACATACTGGAGGAGAACGTAAGAGAAGGGTGATTCTCTTACCTGAGTCGTCTTCCATTCCTCTAGCTCTTTGGCTAATTGATTTCCAAAAATTGTAGGAGAATTCTTAAATCCTTGGGGAAGCCGTGTCCAAGTGAGCTGCCTTTTTTTGTCCGGTATCCGGGTTTTCCCATTCAAAAGCAAAATATTTCCTACTTTCTAATGCCAGTGGGATGCAGAAGAAGGCGTCTTTTAAATCAATAACTGTAAACCATTGGAATTTCTCTGACACAGATGTCAACACAGTGTACGGATTGGCCACCACCGGGTGAATGTCTTTGACAATGTTATTTATTGCCCTTAAATCCTGCACTAGTCTATACTTACCATTTGGCTTCCTTACAGGAAAAATGGGGGTATTGAATTCAGATTCATATTCCTGTAGTATCCCTAGCGTAGTGAACTGAGTGTTTAAAGGGGCTACCCCTCTCCGGGCTTCCAACTTTATGGGGTACTGTTTCACCCTAACAGGTTGTGCTTCCTCCTTTAATTCAATTACCACTGGCTGGGCTGCTTTGGATTTTCCGGGGACTCCTGTTTCCCAAACCCAAGGTACTACTGCCTGTTCTATTTCCTCTGGGATGGGGGTAGGTTCAACTTCTTTAATTACAAATAATTTGGACAATTGTTCATCTGGTATTTCCAGTTTAACTCTTCCTTTTTCAAATATTATTTTTGCATTTAATTGTGACAATAGATCCCTTCCAAGAAGAGACTCTGGACAGTTAGGTAAATATAAAAACTGATGATCAAACACCTTCCCTCCAAATTTAATATCTAGGGGCTGTAGAAAAGCCCTTTCTTCAATTTTTCCCATAGCCCCCACAACTTGAATTTTAGTATCACTTAATGGTCCTAATTTTGTGTTTAATGCTGAATGTGTTGCTCCAGTGTCCACTCTTAATTCATGTTCTTGTCCCCCAATTTCTAGGGTTACCTTGAGATCCTGGTCTAGTCAGCTCTGATTCTGATAGTTTCCTAAAACAAATGCTTGAGCGACATCTGCTGTCCCTGAAGCGAAAGTTCCCATATTTCCCATAGTAGTTGCTCCCGAGTTTCCCATTCCCAATCTCACTGGACATTCGTTTTTCCAATGCCCCATCTGCTTACAAAAGGCACATTGATTAATATCCAACCTTCCCTGGACCCCAAACACATTCCCAGCTCCTCCTCTTCCCTGACTTTGTAGAATTCTCCCACGACCAATACCTCCTCTCCCTCTTCCCCGCCCTCTTCCTCTAGCTTCACCCCCCACAGCCTGCTGCAGCACTGCTAACATGCTAGCCTGATGCCTTTTTACTGTTTCCTTCTCCCTATTATTATACACTTTCCAAGCAACCTCCAACATCTTCTCTAGATTTTTTGTATCTTCTCCTTCTAATTTTTGTAACTTTTTTCTAATGTCTTCCTGCGATTGCCCCATAAAAATCAAAGCCAATTGTAATTTTCCTGATTCTCCTTCCACTTCCAAATTAGTGTATCTCCTGGCTGTCTCTTTCAGCTGTTCTAAAAATGCAGAAGGAGATTCATTTTTATCCTGCATTACAGAATATAATTTAGACCAATTTAAGGTTTTAGGTATTCCAGTCCTAACTCCTTCAATCAGCAGCTCTTGGTAGTCTTTAAGCCTTTTCCAACCCCTGTTTGCGTTCGGGTCCCACCCAGGATCCTCTCTTGGCACCAGATCATTCAAAGTTCCCTCAGCCAGCTGCAACAGCACCATTTCCCTAGCTCTCTCCGTCATGACCCGTAATACCATCTCCTTTTCAGTGGAGTCCATTAATGTATCTAGTAAAACTTGTAAATCATTCCAATCCGGGTTCTGAGTTTTTATCACCATTTTAACCACGCGAGCCACTCTTTCCAGGTCCTCCCGATATGACCCTGCTGACTGCTTCCAGATCATCAAATCGCCTGGGGAAAATGGGACTTTAATCACTACTTTCTCTCCTTGCGCCCCCATCGCTTCCCTCAATGGGGCCATCAATTGAGGCTCCTCTCGACCCTTTCTCCCTTTTCTAGTTCTTTCAGCTAAGGGAGTTCTCGGCTTCTCCTTCACCTTTCTCGCAGGTGACTCTTGAGTATCACTTTTCCCCTAGTCCCAGGAAACCACTTTCTCCTCCTCCCCACATTCTGCTCCATCCTCTTCTTCAGAGGATTCTAAGGGGGGGGGCACTAGGGGATATGAGCAACGAAATGTCTTCCTCCGTACTCGCTAACTTACTTATGCACTCATCACATTTACTTCTATTTTTACATCCTAAGCAACCATCTCCATTCTCTGTCTTTTGCAAGATCATAATTCCACACTCCTTTTGCCACTCTGGTTTGTTTTTGAGAGCATAAAACAAATCAAGATAAGGTATCTCATCCCATTTCTCATTATTCTGTAAGAAGCACATCAAGGGGGTTATAACATCAGGGTTAACAGATCCATTCAAAGGCCATTCTGGGCCACCAGTTTTATATTGTGGCCACCAATGATTACAGTAATCAATCATTTTACCTTTATGTAACTCTTGGTGGAATCCTTCCCTTTTCCACCTTCCCAGTAAACATCCCAAGGGGGAATTCCCTGGGACCTTATCATTAGATTGTACCAAAGCCTTAAAGGTTTTAAACGGCATCATCTTTCACACCTTAAGTTCCTCACACACACACACTAAATATAGATAGACCCAAACACTAATACTAATATTAATACCAGTGCCAATACCAATACCAATACCAATCTTGCCACTTCTCGTCGCCGCGAGGGGCAAGTGCCGATCCTGCGAGACTTTCGCCTCGTCTGACGGTCGGCGCCTAGGCTTCCCAGACCATAGACGTCTTTTGCCCAACCTTGCGGGGATCGCCGCCCCGTCTTATTAGGCAGGCACCCAAACCTAAAGAATAAAGCACCTTTGGGCTTACCTTCCCACAGTTGTCCGTCAGGCGCAGGGTCGGGCGCGGGTCGATGACTCCCCAGAAATCACCTGGTGCCGGCGTGGAGTTAATCAGCTCGCGAACCGCCCCAGCCACCTCTGGAGTCCTGCCACAGTCGCCAGAAAACTGTTGCCCGTTCCCGAGAGAAAACACAAACCAACAGAGTGTCAGTTTATGCGGTGCTTTATTCGAGGGCCCTGGGGACCTGAGGACTAGCGTCCTAAGTCAGTGTCCCAAGTTGATTACAAAGATGCTCATCTTTTATACCTTTGTTACAAGTCTTACTTCATCAGCCTACATGCAGTTTCCTACATACTTCACTTCAAACATTCACATTCATCTTCTAGATAACCTTTCTAACGGTTATAAATTTTGCATGCTTGCTTTAGCTAAAATTAAGGTTAATTTTCTAAGCTTAACTCCCACCATAGAAAACATTTTATTGGTAACAATGTAATCATATTTCACGAGTAATCTGTATATCTGTATGTACTACATGCTCTACTAAGTCCTTTAAACATTGTTGCTTGCATCAGCAGATTCTCAGGCCTCATTTCTCAGGCTTGGTTCCCATGGGCCTGCACAGGGACCAACTCCTTAGCCTAACTACTGCTAACGGAGGCCTTATGGCAACACTGCTACTACTGGCTGTGACTGTTGTGTGACAGACTTTGTACTTTTCCCTGTGGCGGCTGCGGCGGCAGCAGCAGACGGCCTGGGTTTCTGTCTCTCTGTCTGTCTCTCTCTGTGCTTGGTTTCCCCCCCTTCCCCGCAGTGCCGCCGAGCGCTGCGGGCGGAAACGCCGCCTCTGCCATAGCAGCGAAGGGCAGGGTGGCTGATCAGAGACCAGAGTTCCGGGGACAGTCCCTGCCGCTTCTGGGCTCTGTATCGAACTGCGGATGGTGGCTGCCAGAGCCTTCTCTCCGTGCCCCCCCTGGCGCTGCAATTGCTGCGACAGCGTCTGGAACGTCTCTCCTTCCCTTTCTCCATGCTCAGCCCCCTCCATTCTCCCCCAGCGGCTGCGGGATGGCGGCGGCCAGACACATTCCTTGCTCCCCCTGCCACCTCCTCCCCTCAACTCCCCTGCACGAAGCAGTGGGAGCCGCAGGCACTGAGGGTGGAGGCCGCCCCCTTTCCGGTGTTTGGCCAAGCCGAGTAAGGAGGGCTGAGGCCAAGCCCCACCGCTCCTGGCTCTTTGTATTGACCTACCCAGGACAGGTGGGCCGAGGGCAGCTTTGGTTTGGCATGGTCCCTCCCCCACTCCTCCCCACCCGGCGCTGTGGGCACCGCCGCTGCAGTGTTAACGAACAGTGCTGCGACGGGCCGGGCATGTAGACCCTGGCACCTCCCATTGTCCCCCCGTCGCCTCATGGGAGCGGCAAAGAGTGGCCGCCAGCTCTCCGCTTGAGAAAGGTGGCGGCAGACGAGCAGCTGCAGGAGGGGCTGAGGGAATGACACCTTTGCCCCTCCCCCTACCCCCATGATGCCAACGGACAGCGGGGAGGACAGGCATGCAAGCCTAGCACGGCCCCCGCCACCCCCTCCCCTGGGAGCAACGGGGGGCAGTTGCCGGCCGGCTCCACTTCAGACACGGGCTGCGGGTGGGCAGATTCAAAGGGTCCGAGGGAACCGCTCAAGTTCCGCCTGGTTCTTCCCCTCACCCCTCCTCTCCTTTTCTTCTTAGGGCATCTCTAGGCAACAGAGTTGAAGTTTTAAATGTCTGATTGTAAATGCAAGGATGCGAAGCTTGCACCTTTCGCAGATAACAGAAGAATTAGTAATGATTCTATATTATTGTTGTTATTGGTTGTGTTTTTTCACTGCTTTCCTGAGTTTCATTTTAAGGTCATAAGCATGTCTGTCCAGACAAGTGTTATCCCAGCTTTCTAAGATACTTACTACTGATATATTGATTGCATAATGTGAATTTACTGTTATGATATTGTTGATTAGTTACTGTTTTATAGCCAGCTTCTTCTCATATACTTTGCTATCTCTTTATGTGTAATCATCTATAAGACACGTGTCACTCCAGGAATTTTTCCTTGTTTTCTAGTTGTTTATGGAAGTTTTTGCACTGGCTCGCAGGTTTGATCTAGTGTGTTGCATGATTTTTAAGTATTTTTCAGACTTCCAAGAAATGTAATCTGAAATTTGAAGATTTCCTCTGCTCTGCAGGATTGGGATGCAGTTCCAGTTCTGGTCACAGAATCATTTCAACACTTTGCTGAATCTAAAGCATCTTTATTCTGACAGAATTTCAGAGGGAACCAGTTATTAGATGGTTTAATTAAATTTACCCCAAGATTCTTAGGAACCTTTTCTTCTCATAGGTAGAGCCTCAGGCATTGGCCATGCCTTAAGCTCTTCCTGGACAGGAAAATTTGCCAACAGGCCCAGATGTTTCTGCAGCAAAATTACATACGAGTTATTTGACTTGGCAATTTGACCTATAAGTGTGGCAGCTGAATCTGGTTTTCTAGAATTGGCTTGGAGATCATTGTCCAGAGATGATTTCCCAAATTCCTCATTCATTTAAACTTATGTTGGTTTAGCGCAGATGGTTAAGAGCAATTGGGGATTTCTTTTGAACTGACAACCAAAATAGCAAATTGCATGCAAGGATACACCTCTGGGTCACACAGCCTTAAAAGCTAGAAGGAAGCCTGGGATCTCTCTCTTCTTTTCACCTTCACAGGAGGTAAGGCAGTCCTGGCCCCCTCGCTCCCAGCCACGCTGTTTGGGTGTTTTGCACTGTTGGTGCTGATTGCACAACTGGCGTATCTAATGGGATCTGTGCGGTTACTGGCTGCACCATTACTGTAACTTGCGAAGTTTGCATAAATGCTGATTCTTACGCGCACACAGGTCCGTTGAGTCCTGGACTGGTCCCCCGTGATTCAGGGGGTCTTTAGGGAGCACCTCCGTGGGGTTAGGGTGTCCTTTATTAACCCGGATTGTCCTCACCTCTGGCTATGTTGCTGTCAGCGATCTTTTAAGAGCTGCTGACTCTACCGACGCTGCCAGGACTGAAGGAGAGGGGGATACCCTTCCTTCCTCCGCTTTTTCCACTTTTGACTGCACAGACTGAATCTTGCTGGGATGGTTTTGTGCATTGCTTCTGTTGGCCATAACTTTATAAACCACCCTGCATACAGGGAGAAGTTTTGCTTTTTGAGAGTAGCTGAGTTATAGTCTTAGACTGAAAAAATCCCATAAAAAGGGGTTAAAAAGAGCCTCTACATCTGCATTCAGGAACTTCTCGTGTACTCAGCATAAGAGCTCTTTTAGTTGGTCCCTTGGGACAGTCATAGGGTGTTCTTTGACCATAGATTCTAGCAAGTCTACTGCATCCCTCTGCAATCTGGACATAACATTTCCCATTATTAGACCAGATTAGTCCTGAAGAATGCAACACATACCTGACTCCAGCTGTCAGTTTCTCTCCATCGGTCCCTTGTTGCGTGAGTGACCAGCAGCCACAACTTCTGGTTCGATCTTTCACCAGCCTCTAGGGAGATCCAAGCTCTGTTTTCTTGTTTTTTTCTTTTCCCTGGGGATTTTTTTTTGCTTCCAGCTTCCAGCTGCTTTGGTTATCTCTTTTTTTTTCTTCAGGGAGGTCCAAGCTCTAACACGTTAACAGGTGTCCTCCTCACACGGAGGTACCATTAAAATGTGAGGTTTTTATCTTCTTCTGTTAGAGCTGGGATTAAATGCTCGGGAGACGCAGTTTTTGTGTTCAGACTCAGTTGTTCATTAATTCTTATCTATAGTAAAGTCTCACAAGTTGTGAGTTCTAGCTAACAAGGTGAAAAATGGCTCCCTCTCTAACTCTTTCCAAGGTCTTTTAAGCACTAATTGTCCAATTATGAGATGACATGTATATTATTTTTACTTTTGCCCAATAACCAAACACCCTTGGTCCACAATCTGGATTTTTTTCACCCAATTACAATTCACCACCCAAACCCATGAAGAAGAAGGTGAAAGAAGAAGAATTTAGCCTACACCCTAAATCCTCCATCTTGCTTTATATAAATTACGATATACTAAAACCTTAAAATCTAAGTTTTTCCACCCTGTGATATTACACACTTCTATTCAACTACACACCCATAATCCCAGTGCTATCACTCAACTTTGGAAGCCTGTTCCATGGCCTCAGGTCAAATGTAGTGCTTTCTTGAGGGTCAGTGCTTGTTAGCACAGAAAGCCTAAAATTCTCAGCTTCCAGGGTTCCAAAACCACTACACATTTTAGAATGGGTCTTTTCCCCCCACCAACCTAAAAAGACAGCACCTACTGTTTTTGAACTAATTGCACAATTAGTTATCAAATGCTATCTAAAGTGTTTGCAGTTAAATGCTAGAGACCCCTCAAAAATTGTTATACCAGTACAACAGGAATATTTTGAATGATGCTTTCCAAATAGCACACCACTACAAAGTGCTTTGCAAAACTATACAGGGCAAATTACCTATCACTTAGCCCACTATAAATTGTTGTGATTAAGCAAGACCGCTGTGTTATCCCTGAAATCACTAAACCAGTGCACACCCCTGGAAGGTCTCACAGTTTTCACTGATGGGTCTGGAAAAACAGGAAAAGCCATCGTGACCTGGAAAGATAACGGTTGGCAGACACCAGAAGGTCACGATAGTGGATCACCTCAGCTACTTGAATTATGTGCTGTAGCCATGGCTTTTCAACATTTTCCACATGTTCCTTTAAATATTGTGACCGATTCTGCCTATGTTGTAGACATCACACAAAGATTGGAACAAGCACTGCTAAAAGAAATTGATAATGCTGCATTATTTGAATTGCTAAAAACTTTATGGCACACAATCCAAGTCAGAACATGTCCTTAATACATTTTGCATATTCAGAGTCATACAAACTTGCCAGGCTTTATTGGAGGCAGTAATGTTCAGGCTGATTAGCTAGGCAGCCCTGCCTGGACAGCGCCACACCCAGATATGCTAGCACAAGCAAGAGCATCACATGCCTTTTTCCACCAAGGTGTTTGTGCTGGTTTTGCATTTATTCATTTGGCGAGGAAAGGAAGACACCTACAGAAATGATTTTTCTAAGAAAAGCTGTGATTAAACCAATCAGTGACTAGGTTTGAATATCGACATCCGGTTAAACCAGTAGAAAGTTGACACGCCTCTAGGAATACACATGTTAAAAATAGGGAAAAATTCTGGGAAGTTCTCTTTTCTTACGGCCTGGGAAGAGGTAATTGAGTGTCGGCAGGGTTGACCCCACTCTGCCGCATGGCCCCTGGGCCCAGCGCACCCTGGCCAGGCCCTGTTGCCGTCTGGCCCTGGCAGGGCCAGGCCCAGCGACTGCTGGGCAGGGGGAGGGGAGAAGGCCTCATTCCAGCCAGATCGGGCCCAAGCAGCTGTTAACATCCTGCTGCTAAACCGAATGGCCTGCGGGGCTGGCCCGGGCCCCCAGCGGCTGCCTGGCAGAGGAAGGAGGGGAAGCCCCAGCTCTACTATAAACAGCTCCATCCACCTCCACCAAGACCCCTTGCAGACATAAGCAAAGACATTTGTGTTGAGTTGAGTAAATGTTGAAATATATGTGATCCTGTTATGAATAAAAGTGGGCGGAGAAAATATTAATCTCCATAAACGCCTTTATTGATCAGCTCTTTCAATATTTGCCCGAGGAGTTTTTGGCTGCCCGTGGTCGCCGTGGAGGAGGAGGGTCTTATCAGCTCTGCTGCAGGCAATTCAACAGAGCTGGAGGACTAACCCTCGCTGGGAGCAAACCCAGAGTCCTGACAGTTCTTTGTTTTCTCCTGTGGTCTCATCTCCGGTTTGGTCTTTTTAACTTACGGCTAGTAAGCAAAACCGGAGAAATTAGCTCTTCTGATTCCCCAGGGTCCACACGGCTGAGCATTAGTTCTTATCCGTTTTAATTTTACTTGGTTTTTATTTGATAAGGGTTTTTTTGATGTTAAATTTCATCCCGAGACCCTCTCGGAGTCCTTAATTTGCATGCGGGATCAGCCACGGCAGGCGCTTGGAGCTTTTGCGGCCGCGTGGTAGTCTTGCCGCAGCAATGGCGTTTCGGTCTCACGCTGCTTCACAGCGGCGGCAACGTTGTGGGGGTTTGGGCCGGGGCTTGTGCGGTGGGAGGTGGAACGTGGCGTGCGTGGGTTTTTTTCTCTTGAAACGGGGCAGCGGTCCGGCCGGCTCGGGGACGCGCTATCTGGCCGCGGCGGCTGACCGCATGGCGGCTGCGGGCGGGCTGCATGGCGGCTGGACGGCCGGGGCGGGCGGTTTCGCAGACTTTGGGTTTTCCCCCACCGGCTCCCGGCCGCGGACGGGGCTGGGGAGGGGCTTTTCTGCGGCGAACCGGGGGGGGGGACAGGGCGGCCGGCTCTTTCTTTTTCTCTCTGTCGGTGGCAGAGCCGGCGGCTCCGCGGCTGGAACTCTTTGTGCTGAGCCTCGTTGAGGCGGGCGGCTCCCTCGCCCCGTCTCCGACCTGGGGGGGGGGGCACGGTGCCCGGCGTCTTTGAAGGGAACGGGTTCCTTTTGTTTTTAAGGTGGTCTGGGAGGAAAGGTGCCACTGAGGTGGCTTTTTACTGTTACATTATAGGATAAACATTTTAAATTTTATTTTTATCAATTCCCTCCTCTTTTTTTTTTGATCAGGTTTTTTAACCTGCATCAACGTATTTATGGTAATACTTTTTGATTGTTTTTGGGGTTTAACTTTACTTGTTCAAGTTTGGACTTTGCTCATATCAATCATAGCTTGGTTTTGTTTTGTCATTTTTTTTTTGTTTAATTTTGGGGGCTTTCTTTGAGGTGCTTTTGGTATTAAAAGGAATCTGAATTTGGGCTATATTTTTGACTACTAGGGACTGTTTGTAGCTTATTTTTTTTTTTATCAAACTAATAACCAAATTCTTACTGAGAGGTTTGCCTAGCTAAAACCATTCTCTTATAGAGCACTCTCCAGTTAAGCTTTGCTCAAAGGTGGCAGTATTTTTATGACCAATTGTTTTTTCTCATCCTGACAGGTTGAGAGTTGCGGATCAGCAAAGCAAGTGTGGTTTGGGTTGATATAAACTCTTATTGAGGACTTTGAGTTCTTCTCATCATTGATGAGGGAATGCCTCTCTGAACCAGCTCCTCTCATGGGGCTACTCATCACCCAGACTATTATGAGTCTTTCCAAGAGTCCAGTGTGAACCTGTTTCATTTTTTCGATCTCACCTGGGCTTGCCTCTTGGTTCTAGGAGCTTTCCGGGTTCAGTTTCTAGAGTTTTTCTCTTGCACTTTCACACTTGGCTGTTACCTTTTGAATAGCCTTTTTGGGTTGTGCTCTATGAGAGATTTCTAAATTTTTGTAGTAATTTTCCCAATAATTTATACTAATTCAAAACAACAAACAATCCCACAGCTTTTGTGATTGATATGCGCTCTCAGTCACAACATTACAACAATAACAACAACGAACTTTTAACAACAATATCACAACTAATACAAACAGTAAAAAACCTTTTTGTATGCAATATGTAGTCTGGGTGTTTTTTTTTTTTTTTGAAGAGTTTGAATATGAAACAACAGTCTATGGGGGGATGATGTTTTGAAAGGTTTGTGCTGGACAGGATGTTTGGAGGTGGTGTTGCTGGTCTTTTCACTCTGGTCTTTAGCAGCACCTGGAAAGGACTTATATTTTGGGGTTAATGGAGTGATATTTGAATTAAGGGGAGGAGTTTGGGGATTTTTGGATTTTGGTTTTTTCTTTCTTGGTAACCTCCTGGGTTAGAGGGTTAACAAGAATGGGAGTCTAAACATTTCTTATGGGGAAGCTCTTATGTTAAATTGGGGCCAGGTTTTAATTTACAGAAGAGCTAGAGGCAAACAAACAGCTTAGCCAATTTAGCTGTGTTTCCTCTATTAATTTGGTTTTTATAATTTTGCAGGTCATACATTTTATGACTTTTTAAGTTTTATCATCTTTTTCATTTAATATACTTTCTAATATATCTTTTTTTCTCTTGAACTTACAAATCCTTATGTTTTCTCTATTTTTGCTTTGTTTTTCCCAACAAGCAGCATACTGCACTTGTTCTGCTTCTTTATCACCTTGGGCTCTCAGATGTTGATTTAACTGAGCACACATCCAAGGGTCTGTTGTTCCGTGCCATGGCCATTCTCCAGGTAAACCCAGAGTAGGCCATACTTCTATACAATAATGGATCATTTTGATCCTATCTAAATCTCTAGTACTTTCCTCCCTGTCCCACTGTTCTAACATCTTTCCTAGTGGGCTCTCTGGAGGGATATGTGGTATTTTTTCTTTTTGTACTTCAGCCTCTCTAGGCCCACTTATCCAAGTACTCATTTTTACTTGGTAAAATTTATTCAAAAAATTTTTAAAGCTTTTTCACTCACACTCACTCACTCACACTCACTCGTGAGCTCTGGAAGCAGTTCGTATGACCCGCCCTTAGGGCCTCGACCACTGCCACAGCCAGCCCCCGGTACCCGTCAATGGCCTCAGCACTCCTGGTGCTTTCGTCACCACCCCAGCCAGTACCCTCTTTCACTCCTGCACGTCCAGCATATCCCCGTAAGCAGCCGGTCAACCTGGGCCCAGAGTTCCAGTCACTACTTCTGCCAGGATACACACACACAGTATGCGACTCACTCACTCGCCCTATCGTTAAGTTCCTCGCACGTTGGAACTCCCCTAACTTTCACTCACTGCACCCGGTAGCACCGGCCTTAGATACCCCCGACCAGCTTTACCACTCCGTGTCCGGTAGCATGGCGCTCCTGGCCACCCCCGCCCAACACGACACACTCAAGCCCGGTAGCGTATCTAATCCGACCCCTGCCCAATGCACTCTTCACACCCGGTAGCGTGCTCCCTTTTAGCACCCCCGCCCAGTGTGACCGTCCTGTACCCCGTCAGTTACCTCAGCCTGGCCACCCCTCCCTTGGGAGCAGCCCCTGGTAACCTCGGCCAGTACCTCTTGCTCTCCCCACACCCCTGCAGGTCCCTGGGAGCAGCCCCTAGCCACCCTTTCTCCTGCGTCGGTGTGGTGCGTGCCTCACACACTTGTCCCTGGCCTCCCCGCACACTTGAGGTGACCTGGGTGGTTTGCCCCTACAGGTTTAGGGGAAACCCACAGTACTACTCACTCTATGACGTGCCACTCACACTCTATCTAGCCTCCGCACGTCCGGAGGGGGGTCCCCTACACCCCTGGAGACGCCTCGCTCACTCTGTTTCCTCTCGCTTCCTCCTTGTCCTGACCACTCCTCTCGCGAAGAGGTGGAAATGCAGTACTGAGGAGTCCTCAACCGCTTCGGGGGTCCGTGCTAACGGCCCCCGTCTCACACACACGCACACTCATCCGCCTCCTGCTCCCGCCACCGAGTTTTATACTTACCCGCTGCTCCTCAACGGCGCCCCCTTGTGGCTGCTGTGTGTCCCTCGAGGCTGGCGTGCATTGTCCTCTTTGGTCCAGGAGGCCAGCTGTCCAGGAGGTCCAAGGTGGGCGGCGCCTTCCTGTCTCGGTCTTCTTCTGGGCGTGGCCACTCCCGGACGAGTCCCCAGTTGTTATGAATAAAAGTGGGCGGAGAAAATATTAATCTCCATAAACGCCTTTATTGATCAGCTCTTTCAATATTTGCCCGAGGGGTTTTTGGCTGCCCGTGGTCGCCGTGGAGGAGGAGGGTCTTATCAGCTCTGCTGCAGGCAATTCAACAGAGCTGGAGGACTAACCCTCGCTGAGAGCAAACCCAGAGTCCTGACAGTTCTTTGTTTTCTCCTGTGGTCTCATCTCCGGTTTGGTCTTTTTAACTTACGGCTAGTAAGCAAAACCGGAGAAATTAGCTCTTCTGATTCCCCAGGGTCCACACGGCTGAGCATTAGTTCTTATCCGTTTTAATTTTACTTGGTTTTTATTTGATAAGGGTTTTTTTGATGTTAAATTTCATCCCGAGACCCTCTCGGAGTCCTTAATTTGCATGCGGGATCAGCCGGGGCGGGCGCTTGGAGCTTTTGCGGCCGCGTGGTAGTCTTGCCGCAGCAATGGCGTTTCGGTCTCACGCTGCTTCACAGCGGCGGCAACGTTGTGGGGGTTTGGGCCGGGGCTTGTGCGGTGGGAGGTGGAACGTGGCGTGCGTGGGTTTTTTTCTCTTGAAACGGGGCAGCGGTCCGGCCGGCTCGGGGATGCGCTATCTGGCCGCGGCGGCTGACCGCATGGCGGCTGCGGGCGGGCTGCATGGCGGCTGGACGGCCGGGGCGGGCGGTTTCGCAGACTTTGGGTTTTCCCCCGCCGGCTCCCGGCCGCGGACGGGGCTGGGGAGGGGCTTTTCTGCGGCGAACCGGGGGGGCGGACGGGGCGGCTGGCTCTTTCTTTTTCTCTCTGTCGGTGGCAGAGCCGGCGGCTCCGCGGCTGGAACTCTTTGTGCTGAGCCTCGTTGAGGCAGGCGGCTCCCTCGCCCCGTCTCCGACCTGGGGGGGGGGGCGCGGTGCCCGGCGTCTTTGAAGGGAACGGGTTCCTTTTGTTTTTAAGGTGGTCTGGGAGGAAAGGTGCCACTGAGGTGGCTTTTTACTGTTACATTATAGGATAAACATTTTAAATTTTATTTTTATCAATTCCATGGAAAGCTTGAACAGAGAGGGAGAGATGAGATGAAGACCTGCCCCAGGGAAAGAAGATCTCTGTTCTTAGAGATGAAGATGATCTAAAAAAAATTATAAGAACCTTTGCTTTTGAATAGCTCATCCTTAAAATAGTACCCCATCAGTTTATATAGCCCTTAATGCAGCTGTGGGAAGGCTGCATGATATGGGAGGGACTTCACAAATGGAGATTCCTGGGCAGCTGCCATTTGTGAGAATCGAAGCCATAAGAGAACTAGCTTCTTGTGAAGAAGCTTCCATGGCATGGAAAAAGAGACTTATTTCTTTAAACGAACTGATGAAAGACTATTTTAGAGGTGATAAACTGACCTAAGTTCTAAGTTTTGTCTCTACACATCGTCAGGGAGAAAAAAGAAGCTTGTGGAGGAGAAGTGTTTTGAAGGTTTTATTCTGATTTTTATTATTTTTCTTTCTCTTTTGTAGGTTTATTAATAAAGCTTTCTTTATACCCTTTAACTTTTGAGCCTGCTTTGCTTTTTCTCCTAATCCTATCTCACAACAGAAAAAGAGTAAATAATTCTAGTGGGCACTCAAACCATCACAGAAATTGGTGCATTTGCTGGGAAATCGAAAATAGGCAAACTAAAACCACTACAGTGTTCAAACTCTACAATGACAATTCTTGTTGACAAATACAGACACACACAATATTGTTAACATTTGTGCTGATTGTCAAAGCCACACTGCACCACTGCAGATGGGAGTTAACCCCCGTGGTCTGCAAGACATACAAGTTTGGCAAACAGATGTCACACACATTTCAGAATTCGGTCGCTTAAAATATGTTCACATTTCAATACAAACTTTTTAACCTTCAATATGGGCCTCAGTTCACACTGGGGAAAGAAGTCGTGATGCCATCACACATTGGTGACTAGCTTTTGCTGCCTTAGGCATCCCTCACTATAAAAACTGATAATGGTCCTGCATACATATTGCAGAACACTCAACTGTTTTTACAGCTCTGGTGTGTATCACACCATACAGGTATTCCTCAATCTTCTACAGGACAAGCAATTGTTGAACATGCACATGGCACTTTAAAGTGTGTCCTTGAAAAACGGGAAAAGGGGATGTGTGGTGAGACCCTGCAGAGTAGGGTGGCCAAAGCCCTGTACACATTAAACAATCTAACAATACTGCAAAACTCTCAAAACCCTGTCATCTTAAACCATTTCTTGTCATTACGGTCCTCTAGTGACATCCAGTTACCTAAACCGAAGGTATTGGTATGGGACCTCATTACTAGCAAATGGGAAGGCCCTTGGGACCCAGTCACATGAGGGCGCAGGTATGCATGCATTTCCACAGATGCCGGTATTTGATGGGTACCTGCTCAGTGTGTGACCTTGTCTTGGTTTGGAAAGACAGGTGTCTCCTAAGGAAGGCAGGAGCCTCTCCTGAAGATGCAAACCCCCTCCTTCTGAATTATTATAATTTTGAAATTAAGGGGCTCTCAGGCAAAGATATGGAAATAGGAATAACAGTTCTTTAACAGGAAAATTAAAATAAAAATGTAGTAGTACAAAAAACCTCAAACAAAGAAAACAGTCAGAGTCAGAATACAACTTGACATTCTGTTGGTCAGGGTGTTGGTAGCAGTCTAATCAAATCATGACTGCACTTTCCCTGGAGTGACAGATGTGGTTCTGTTGAAGCAATGATCTTGTAGAAGGGTGTAGTTTTCCTCTGAAGGTCTAGTGGTGGTGAGATGGGTCTGGTCTTCTGGGAATGCAAAGGAAACAGGCTGCCCTGGTGTTCTGACTCTCAGATTTTTATCCAGGTAGGAATGCTGTGCTCCTCCCCTTGGGTGGAGCATCTCACAATGGGATAATGTAATTTAATCAGTCATGCAGTGAGACTCAATGGCCCATTAATAGAATATATGCCCCTAGAGGGGGGATGGATCATGGAAGAGATAAAAACACTGCCCTACTTGGTTTTAACAGTTGGCCTATTAACAGAAGATTCCCTCCCCTGGAGTTATGAGAGATAGGTCATGGAAGAGATAAAGAAACACTGCCCCACCTGGTTTTAACAGATGGTAATAGAATACATACTTTTGGTTACATCTTGCATTGCAACCTAAGACAGACCTACTCTAGGCTCATCTTGTCTCTGGACCGCAACCAACAATGCTTCCCTGACAGCCCTTTTTCGTGAGGTCATTGGTCGGAGACAGAGGCTACACGAACACACCAAGCATCCTTAGCAAACAGCCCTGAGTTTATTATGGTTGCCCTTTTTAAGGGGGTTAGAATTTCCCTGGTCTAGACAGCTGATTGGTTCAGCTCTCTCTTCGCCCAGATCTCTGGCCAGTGGTGTTTATGCATCTAGGGTTGAACAGGGTTGGCTGAGGGTCCCTGTTTGAGTTCAAATCTGACCTATCATTGTTCACCCAGGTACTAGTTTTACCTCTTTTCTAGAATGAGCCAGGTCAGCCAAATTGGATTTGTTATGGCCAGATTTATCTTGTTCAGCTACAGACTACCTGTACTGTGACATGGCCCCACAGCAGACACCATAGGACAGTGACCAGAACAACCCTCTGCACCAGCCAGATGGAAATCTGAGACCTTTGGAATGACAACTCACCTGTGACTTCACCTGGACCTCAAGAGTTGGACACTTTAACGACATTAACTAGCAAAACGAAATGCTACCTCTGATAGTTTTAAGTGTTACTTCTGATAGTTTTTAAGTTGGTTTGTTTGTAATGTTGAAGTTGTAAGTTGTAACTTGTAAGTAATTAGCCTGTGGCTAATTAGGTTTGTCGAGTTTAGTGAAGAATTTCATTCTCCTTGTGACGTGTTTGTTGTCCTTTCTGCAACGGGCCCCACAGAGAAATGATAAACACGGGTTTTATATTTTGAAAACAGAAAAGGGGAATGTTGGAGTCCAGGGCATCCCTCTGGGCGCCCTGGAAAGTCACAGACCTCGGTAGAGAGGCCTGGGACCCGATAAAGAGGGTCTGGGATCTGTGCAGGGGGGTTTGCCTGGCACAGAGCCCAGAAAGACACAGTCTTTGATTTTGGTCCATGTGAAAAACATCCAACAGAGAGAAGAATTGCAAGTCACAAATGTGTGACAGAGAGTAGTGTAGTTATCACCATGCAGAAGATTTTGTAGTTTGGGTTTTTAGAATGTAGGTGCAAGGGAACAAGATGGTGGAATTAGGGTGGAACCCTGAGTTCTTCTTCTCCTCCCTTGGCATCCATATTCTGCAGTGACATGGGCACAAAGTAGTTTCAGTGGATTGGATCAAAGTAGAAATGACCCTGTTAGTATAGGTGATAGACATTGGCATCGAATTATAAACAATGGGTACGTAGTTATCTGTATAAGAGGTAGCGACCTCCCATCATGGCGGGGAGTCACCTCATGTCCAGGCTGCTGTGAACATCTTGCCCAGACACAGGGGAATCACATTGTGTCAAGGCTGCTGTGAACACCTTGGCCGGACACAGAGAATTGTAAGATAAGAACTAATAAACAACGCGGGAAACCAAGAAAACCAAGACCTTGAGACTCCTCATCCTTCTCACGCCACACCGAGTACCGAGCTCAGCACAGAACACAGAGACTCAGATTTAAACCCTTCAGAGGTCAAGAGGGAAAATCACTCCCTCAAGCCCACACGAACCAACAGCCTTGGAATCTCGGGTGAGAAAGAACCAGATTAAACCCAAGAGGGAACTATGAGAGGAAGGATTTGGCTGCAGAGAGCAGATGCCAGCCTATCCCTGATGAAAATGTAAGCAGGAAGCTATTGGCCAGTGACCTGGGTAGTAACCAAATCATAGCAAATCAAGCTTGAACACGGAGTCTTTTGAATAACCTATATAAGAGCAGTGCATGTAATTAAAAGCTCTCTCTGCCACATCGATTTCGATGTTGTGTTGTCTCTCTGTCTCCCCCGCCTGTGGCACTACTACAATGTGGGCTCCTCTCTCCACAGGTCTGCAGGTTCCTGCCAGGACCCTGCTCCAGCACAGGCATCCCACGGATTCACAACCTCCTCTCAGACATTCATCTGCTACAGCGTGGGTATCCTCAAAAGGCTGCTGGTGGATCTCTGCTCCTCTGTGCCCTCCATGGGCTGCAGAGGCACAGCTGTTTCACCATGGTCTTCACCATGGGCTGCAAAGGAATCTCAGCTTCAGGGCCTGGAGCACCTTCTACCCCTTCTTCTCCAGTGACCTGGTTGTCTGCATAGTTGTTCCTCTCACATGTTCTCATCTCACTCTTCTCTGGCGGCAATTACAACTGTGCAATAACCTTATTTTTCTTCTTAAATATGTAATCACAGAGGTGATACCACCATTTCTAATTAGCCCAGAGTTTTTCTTGGGACTGTTTAAACCTGATCTGGACTGAAAAACCCAGAGGAGCACTGGGAGCACACACCTGCAGCCCACCGGGGCCCAGGATTATCGCCACCCGCCTCTGTCTCTGACTAGCTCTTCTGAGGGCAGTGACCTTCCCTAGCGAGTTGCCTTGAGTAAGGCAGCCTCAGCCCAGGTGGTGCAGGGCACCTCGGCAGATTTCAGCTCTTTTGTGAAGTCCAAGACTATCAGCCCGGACAAGGCTCTAGCTGTTGGAGGCTGCTCTTCCCAAAGGGGTGATCCCAAGCGGTGCAGAAGGAAACACAGGAGCCAGGGATGGTCTTCGGGAGGCTTCTTTACTTCATCTCCGCCGACGAACCAAAGACCCTGAAGGGCTCGGCTGTCAGGGTTTTATGCACCTACCAAAGGGGGTGGGGTTTTACCAACAGCCAATGGGGTTAGAAACTGAGGAAATGGACCAATCAGGGAGAACATTAATAAACAAATTAGGGGATCGAAACTTGGACCAATCAGGGGAAGGATACAGAACTGACCAACCAGGGAACAGAACTGGGGTAGCCAATCCATAGCTGGGGGGTGCTCATGCACTGTCTGCTCTCCAAGGGAGTGCAGGGTGCATGACCCTTTCAATGTCCTCTTCAGAGGCAGGGGCCTCCACACAGGACGTCATTTTCCAGCACCAGAGGGACTGGTAAGAGACTGGGCAAGCTGAGCTACACCCGAAAGAACTTTCTGAGTTTGCCATCTCACCTCAGAACTACGAGAGGTTTTATTGTTTCATATTATTCATTGTGCTTGTGGGCACTTTCTTTGTTAAATAAATATGTTTTTCCACTTTTCTCTAAGGAGATTTTTTTTCCGGGCTCACTGGGGGAGGGGCTGTTTGGGTTTGCTTCCCAGAGGGACTCCCATTCGGAGGTTTCCTCCCAAATTTTTCCTAAACCAGGACAAATATTCTTCATATATATTTGTAGTTATACAGACTATTATTGTATAGTTATATGTTGACACTCTAGAGGCTGAAAATTTCAGGCTTTCTGGGCTGAGGGGTGTTGACCCTTGGGCAGGCACCGCATTTGATTTGAGGCCTTGGAACAGGCTTCTGAGATTGTGTGATAGCACAGGAGTTGTGAGTGTGTAGAGTGGTGTTGTGTGATCTCACAGAGTAGAAACTTAGGTTTGGGGTTTTGGTATATAGCAATACATGTAGGCCAAGACAGAGAATTCAGCGTTGTCTGAGTTCTTCTTCTCCACCTTCTTCTTCCGTCTTCTCCATGAATCTGGGTGGCTTTCTCTAATTGGGTGAAAGATGTCTGCATTGCGAACCTCGAATGGTCATTATTAAGTCAAAAACATAATATAGGTGTCACTTTAGCATTGGGTAATTATCTCTTAAATAGCCTTAGTAAAAGTTAGAAGGTCTCCATTTTGCTTCATTTCTTTAACTAGCAAATTAGAGCTCACGCTGTAAATACTGTAAATAAATAAGATATAATAAACAATCAAAACCAAACTCAATTCTACGTTTCCCATATCTTTCATCCTAATCTCAGCCAAGATAAAGCAAGCAGAACTGTAACAGTTATATAGTTTCTAGCTAACTCCAGTATTTTTCCTATTAGACAAAGGAATTCCTGAAGGCCTGATTTAATACATCTTCTGGGAACCAAGGACAAGCTACCTTCCCAAGACACTTTCCCACATATTAGACATAAACAAGGTAGAGCTAGTAGCAAGGAGGGGAGGCTTCAGAAGGGGTTGAACCAAGAGGGGGAATTACTTCATTAACTATACTTCTAATTGGGAATTCTTGTAAATTATGGTAATTTGCTAAACTTATAAAACTGTACTTGCCCTGTATCAGGTGTACATTTTGCCATTTTGCAGCTGGACACCTCCAATTAAAGACCTGCTTTTATATTACTTTCTATAATAATATTGTCTCAAAAGTGTGTTGTTTTGTTTCTAGATTTTGAAGGCATCACCTGCAACTGGCTCTTCCCATCTCTGAGACAACAGAAAACCACAATGGACAAACCCCCAAAAGCCAGATCATCCACACCGTGCCACCACTTCAGACTGTTTTGCTGGTCTCAGTTCCATGCGGCCGTCGCCGCTTTTCAGACCCACATTCCAGAGACATGTCTCAAAGGAATGGGAAGGGAATGGGCAGCAGTGGCAGAGGATGGGGTTCACAGGGTTGATCCCAGTAATCCCCTCCCCATCACCCCCCGATGAAGAGACTGAGACAAAATGGTGCCACTTCTGAGGATGCACTCTTTTTCTTCCCCCCAAAGTCACACCTCCCAGCAACAATGTGAGTAGTATAGAATAGTAACATAGCCACACACCTACAGTTCTAAATTCCATACCCTCTCTGCAACAAGGACAATATCCATTCTGTATTCTATACCATCTATGTCATGCTCAGTTCTTATACCTATATACATATATATAATTATACACAAGAACAGGTAACATTTCAGTTGTCAGAGGCCATCCCCCCAAGATATCTGTTGAGTTCATTTAGTCCATGACTGTGGGTTCTGTCCTAGATGTCTTCCAGGGCAGGAGGGCTGGTGTGCTGTTGGCTGGTTGCTGCATCAGGAGCTCCCAACTGGGGTATCTGGAGCAGTCCATCCTCATTGTCCATGGTAGTTATGGCCCACAGTGGCAGTGTCATTCAGCAACCAATATCATACAATTCAATATTACAGACTGTTCTCCCCAAAAATCAAATTCCCTTGAGGGGCACATCATGTTTCCCTGTCTCTCTGCATTACTCACAAAGTGCACCCCACTCCTTGAGCAAAAACAATCCCATGGATGGGTTTGCCTTTGCTTGAGGCAACACTAATCCAAACTGCCTTCCCTAACACATTCCTCATATGCACCATAGGGACTTTATCCCCTTCTATGGTATATGGAGGTTTTGATTGGGTAGGGGCAGCTTGATTGGTAGACCCTCTGGTGTTAACTAACCATGTGGCCTTACCTAACTGTAGATCCTCATGTTTGAAGGTAGCACCACCGATTGCTTTCAGTGTGTTTTTTAACAGTCCATTGTACCATTTAATTTTCCCAGAGGCTGGTGCATGACACGGAATATGATACACCCAACCGAATCCTGTGTTCTTTAGCCCAGGTATGAGGGTATTTTTGAAATGAGTCCCAGTGTCCAATTCTATTCTTTCAGGGGTGCCATGTCACCATAAGAGTTGCTTTTCAAGGCCCAAGTTGGTGTGCCGTGCAGCAGTGAGGCACAGGGTGTCTCCAGCCATCCAGTGGTTGTTTCCACCATTGTAAGCACACAGCACTTGCCTTGGTGGGTTTGTGGGAGTGTAATGCAATTGATCTGACATGCTTCCCCTAATTTATATTTTGACCATCATCCGCAAAATCACAGCTGCTTTACCCACTTGGCCTGCCTGATTGCAGCACGTTTCACAGTTATGAATAAACTGGAATATAGTGTCCATGGTTAAATCCACCCCTTGATCACAAGCCCATCTGTATGTTGCATGTCTTCCCTGATGACCTGAGGCATCATGGGCCCAATGAGCCAGAAATAATTCACCCTTATGTTGCCAGTCCAAATCCACCTAAAACACTTTAATCTTAGCAACCCAATCCACCAATCTGTTGTCGTAATGCTCTTCAGTAGCCTGACTCTTAGGTATGTGTGCATCTATATGGTGGACTTTTACAGCCAACTCCTCTACCCAGGCAGCCATGTCTTGCCACAATTCAGCAGCCCAAGTGGGTTTCCCTCTTCACTGCCAATTCGCCTTTTTCCATTTTTCCAGACATCCTCACAGAACATTTGCTACCCTCCACAAGTCAATATAGAGGTAGAGTGTTGGCCATTTCTCATGTTCAATGATGACAAAAGCCAGCTGGACAGCTTTCAGCTCTGCAACCTGACTTGATCCTCTTTGTCCCTCAATAGTTCTGCAACTTGTCATATAGAAATCTGTCTTGGTTTATAAGACAGGTGTCTCCTAAGGAAGGCGGGAATCTTCCTCAAATGGAAAATATTATATATTATTATTAAATATTATATAAATTATTATAACTTTGAAATTATGGAGCTTTCAGGTAAATATATGGGAAAAGGAGTAACAGTTCTTTACTAGAATGTATATGTACATATACATATATATCATGATGGGCAAACAATAACAATAACAGCAACTGGAAAGAAAACAGAAAAAACAATTAACAGTCTCTTCCCGCCCCTTAAGCAATTTCCCCTTTGGTGCAGTTACAACCACAACCAGCAGTGGCACTGATGGGCTTCCGGTGGGCAGGGCAGTTGTGATGGTTTTCCCGTGGCTGCAGGGGGTGCTCTGGCATGAGCTCAGAAACCTCCCTGTGTGGTTAATGGTGGCTTGGCCTAGACGGGATATCACGGGCGGTGGCTGGTTGCAATTGCTGGGCTACCATGCAGAGAGGTGGCCTGTACAGGGACATCCCACATGTTGGTTCTGGATCCCCCAAATGGCCAGGAAACAAAAAAAATTAAGCAGAGTTGCAGTGCAGGAAACCACAGCAGACCAGGATCTCAGAATCCAACACACAGGAGTATCCACGACAACACACCACAGGCAGAAGGTCCACTGGGAGCCGGTCCTGATGTTTTGGCACCACACACGCTGGTTCTGAGCTCTGAGCAGAAACAGACAAACAGGTCCTTTGTCCTCATACCTGGAAACAGGACAAAGCAAGCCCCAGCCAAGCCTCGAGTTGCCCCCTCCCATTTTTTGTCGTGGTATCACCCTGTCATGGTTTGATGCTGGCACCTACAAAAGCCACTCACTCACCCTCCCCTGCCACAGCTGGACAGAGGAGAGGAAAAAAAATTAACAAAGGGTTCATGAGTTAAGATAAGAACCAGGAGAAACCCTCCAAGGGCAAAACAGGCTCAGCTTAGAAGTACAAAGTGAATTTATTACTAATAGAATCAGAGGAGGATAATGAGAAGTAAAATGAGCTCTTAAGAATACCTTTTTTCCGCCAGCCCCTCCCTCCTTCCCACTGACAGCACAAAGACACAGGGCATGGGGGGTTTTGTCAGTTCATCACCTGAGATTTTCTTCCACTGCTCCAGGAGAGGAGTCCTTCCCTTGCTAAACCATGGGGCCCCTCCCACAGGAGATAGTTCTCCATGAACATCTCTGGCATGGGTCCACTCTCATGAACAGCAGTCCTGTCAAAACTGATGCAAGGTGAGTCCCTCCCATGGGCACACAGTCCTCCCAAAACTGATGCAGTATGGGTCACTCTTCCACGGGATGCAGTCCTCCAAGGACAGGCTGCTCCAGCCTGGAAGCAAGTGTCCTCTCTCTCCACTGGGCTTTCCACTTGAAAGGAATGAGGGATTTGTCTACAAACAAATTGTGGGTCTGGTGATAAATAAAGTCAGATACTGAGAGATGAAAGAAACAAAGGGAACCATAAATTCCATAGGAATTCCACTGATTGACACAAGGAAAAGCCAAAAGGTGGGGTTTATACATTAGAAGGGAGTCTCAGGTATTAGCCGCTTCAGAAAGTCTGTACCTCTCAAGTAACTCAGCCAATGGGGAAAGAGAGAGGGACATGCAGCCTGGAAATTAGGATAAAACAGAGGCTACATCCTCTAAAAATTTGAGAGACCCAATGGGGAATGCCCCATGGCCTCTCCCTTTATTCAAATAAAGTAACAGGACTCCTCTGTCTCCTTTTTGGACATAAATCTCTAGTGTTTGTGGATTAATTTTCCTGACAGTTTGGGGCCTCTTGTCTGGGATATTTCCACCATCCAGGGGCAGCAGGCAGCAAGTGGAGCTGAAGGCGGGCCTCACCCAGTTTTGGTGATCAGCTCCCCTTGGTGGCGGCCGGCACCAGGCGATTGATTGAGTTCCTGAGATTGTCCAGGGGACAGATGAGTGGTGGACCGAGGGGCTCTGTGAAGAGTCCACAGGGAAGGACCACTGAAAATCTCTTCGGTGAGTAAAATGGGATCTTCAGGGAGTAAACCTGGGAGGGCACCCATGGAGGGTAGCACAGGTAAAACAGGGCACCCATGGAGGGTTGCAAAGGTAAAGCTGGGAAGGGGCCTTGGCAAAAGGGATGATGATCCCATAATAACACTGGAGAGTCCCTTAGGGAGAATGCTGAGGTCTTAGGACATATTATGCATTCCCCTAAAGGTAACTATGGAAAGAATGGTAGAATAGTTACTTTGTGTGCCCAAAGTATGATTTGCCAAAGGGGCTTAAATGGCCACCCTATGGAACAGAAAGAATTTGGTTGTATCAAATTATGTGGTGGCATTTAGAGAATTGGAAAGGATTGATTGAAAGGGAATGCCGATCAATATGGTTGAGACAAGCAACAGGAGAGGTCTATGTGTTAAGACAGAAGGAAAAAGAGGAAAATGGGAGGAAGAGAAAAATGATGAGGACTGGGATGTTCTTCAGCACCTTCCCACATTTTGTCCTCCAATTTTATCAGCTGACCTAGGACCAGCTGCAGGCCCCCTGTATCCTCAACTTCCAGAGCAAAGGGATCAGGGAAATGCTGTTCCTATAGCCCCAGCTGATAATGACAGTGAAAGGGGAGGAGGGCAGCATGTCATATGCCCTCCTATAACTAGAAAGGGAACTCAGTATAGGACATCAGAAGCCCCCTGGACCCAAGATACAGGGGTACACCAGATGCCACTGACCCAGGTCCCCTTGGGAGTCAAGGTAGAGAGTCTGGGTTTTTAATTGTACCACTTACTACCCAGGATATCAGAGGGTTGAAAAAGGAATTACCCCATATTTGGATGATCCCATAGGGGTGCAGGAAAAGATAGAGGAATATTTGGGAATGCAGATTATACATGGAAGGACTGTGATTTTCTTTTGGGGATTTAGTTTGGGTCATCAGAGAAAAGAATGATTTGACAGAAAGCTCAGAAGCTGTAGGAAGATGAGCATCCACAAGCAGCAGGGGGGCTGAACCCAATGCACCTACGGTGGATGATGCCATCCCCCAGGTGGACTCCCAGTGGGACCCAAATAATCAGGCCAGTCTGGTTCACCTTCATGATAACCATGCTTATTTGATTAGGGCAATCAAATCAGCAGCTCCCAGAACTAACAACACAGCTAATGCTATGTCTTTGGAACAGGAAAAGCATGAAAGCCTCTCTCATTGGTTGGAGAGGATTAAGGATGCCTTGCAGAAGCATGGGGGGATGGATCCTGAGGGGCCAGCCTTTGACACATTGCTGAAGGTACAATTTGTTACTAAATCCTGGCCTAATATAAGGAAAAGAGTACAGAAAGATGAAGAGTGGCAGAATAAGCCTGTGGATAAATTGGTTAGGAAAACCCAGCAGATATATGTAAGAAGGGATGAGGAAAAGGCAAAGATGATGGCAGAGTTTTTACAGCCTCGGAGGAATAAACTGCAGGGCCCAAGGGGTCCCACGGGACAGAGGGGACTGGGTCGGCCACAAGGATGTGGCAGAGGCATTCCCTCCACAGCAGGGGAGAGCCAACCCAAACAACAGTTGAGAAGGAATCAGTGTGCTATATGCAAGGTAGAGGGACACTGGAAGCAGGACTGTCTGCAAAAATAGCTGGATCCTCTAGTGTCGCCCTAATTTTTCAGCCTTCTGATTGTTTTTTATTTTTACTGGAGTTTTCTCACGCTTGTAACAAAAACAAAGACTGATATTTTGTAAATACATTCCTTCCAGGAGGAAAGACAAATTGATGGGCTGCTGGTTTGACCAGTGGGGTCTGAGGAGTGTCAACTTCGTCCCCCCAATCGTTGGACAAAGTCCAAACTATTTAAACCCTGAATCCAAAAATAAACTTCTTTCTTTTTCTCACTCTCAACTTGACAGGTGAGTGTAGTTCTTTTCATGTCCTCTTG
Organism: Zosterops lateralis; assembly: GCF_965231275.1. Taxonomy (NCBI): domain Eukaryota; kingdom Metazoa; phylum Chordata; class Aves; order Passeriformes; family Zosteropidae; genus Zosterops; species Zosterops lateralis. The sequence goes on from NC_139801.1 coordinate 9,170,289, forward strand.
CGACACTCTAGAGGAGGAAGTCCAGAGGATAATGAAGATGGATTGCTAGGGGTGTCAGGGGCTCCCATTATACCAGGGACTCACCACACTGTAGCCCTTGTTAACTTTTAAGGTGGGTCCAGATCAAGAGGAGGTGTGTTTCCTGGTAGATACAGGAGCCTCTTGATCAACCTTGAATTTTATCCCTAAGGGAGAAAAATTGTCCAAAAGATCTTTGATTATTCAAGGGGTGAGTGGGAAGGATGAGTGAGTGCTTTTTATGAAACCGCTGTAAATAGATGTGGGGGATAGGTTTGAAATGCATGAGTTCCTGTGTGTTCCTAGTTGTGATTGTAATTTACTGGGAAGGGATTTGATGGCTAAACTGGGAATGCAACTTAGTATTAAGAAAAATGATACAGAGCCTAACAATGTGGTAACTTTGTGTAAACTGTCTAAAAAGGCTTATGATGAAAAAAATCCAGAAGTCTGGGTAGCCCCAGGGAAATACGGAAAACTAAACAGAATGTCTCCAAATTACTTTGAAGCAACCAGGACAAGTGGAGTCTAAAAAGCAATACTCTGTTTTATGGGAAGGAAAGAAGGCATTACAGCCTGTCATTGACTCCCTGCTAAAGGCACGGCTTTTGAAGCCATGTATGTCTCCCTATAAACACTCCTATCCTGCCAGTTAAGAAACCAGATGGAACCTACAGAATGGTGCAGGACTTAAGAATAATAAATGAAATTGTCAAGCCAAGTCATCCCACAGTTCCAGATCCATATACCATCCTGAATCAAATCCCTTCTTCCCATCACTATTATTCAGTATTGGATTTGAAGGATGCTTTCTGGAGGTGGCCGATTACAGAGGACAGTAAACAGTATTTTGCCTTTGTGTAAGAACAGGAGGAAGGAGGGAAAAGGGGCAGAGGAAAAGACAAAGGGAGTGGTATACATTAGAAGGGGGTCTTAGGTATTAGGCATTTCAGAAAGTCTGTATCTGTCAAATAACTCAGCTGATGGGGAAAGAGAGAGGGACATGCGGCCAGGAAATTAGGATAAAACAGAGGCTACATCCTCCAAAAATGTGAGACACCCCAGGGGAATGGCCCATGACCTCTCCCTTTATTCAAATAAAGTAACAGGACTTCTCTGTCTGCTTTTTGGACATAAAGCTCTGGTGTTTGTGGATTAATTTTCCTGACACACTGGACCACAGCCTACTCCAGGCATCCACCTGTTCCAGTATGAGCACCTCCCCCACAGGCTGTGGGTAGATCTCTGCATCCCCTGTGGATCCCCATCGGCTGCAGGGGGACAGCCTGTGTAGTGATGCACCCCACACCCCCAGCAGGTGCTTCCAAATAGGGAAAGAGTCTCAATTTACCTTTGGACATGTTAGGAAGTTTAGCTGGAAGATTCTGTGAGTTTCTCATTGTAATTGGCTCGGAGTCAGCCCAGAAGTGTGGATTGGACTGCGAGAATGTAATTTAAGGACTGTTGTTACCTTCATTGGGCCAAGAGTCAAAAAGTCCACCTAGGCTATTAAGTACTAAAGAGAGAGAACAAAGAAACTCCAGGCTTTTTGAGGTGTTGTAGCAAGGTGCAAGAGGTTTTCTCAGGCACCTGTGCACAGTTTATAATTTGTTTTCTGTAACGTTTGTTATTTTGATATTTTTTCTTTATTAAACCTTTTGATTTACAAAACACCTTCAAGGAGCAGTCTCGCTCAAATTAATTATAGCCACTTTTCTGCCAAGCTGGCCCTCAGAAGTATGGGTCAAACCCATAAGCCTGCTTCACCATGGTTATCACCTCAGTGAAAGGAATGAGGGACCTGTCTTTATGAACTGTGATTCTAATGGTAAATAAAGCTAGATACGGAGACATTTAAAAAAAAGTGGGAAGGATTCCAATGATTGATAAATGGAATGAGAGGTTTGTCTTTACAAACAAACTGTAGGTCTGCTGAAAAATAAAGTTGGATACTGAGAGATGAAAGAAACAATGAGAAGAACCATAAATTCTCAAAGGACTTTCTCCTGGTTTAGGGCAAATTTGGGAGAAAACCTCTGAATGGGGTCCCTCTGGGAAGCAAACCCAAATGGCCCCTTCTCCCACCTGGTCCAGGTAAAAAATTCCTTGGAGAAAAGTAGAAAAAACTATGTAAGAAACAAAGTGCCCACAAGCATAAAGAAATTCAGAAAGTCCTTGCCATGGGTAGCTCAGCTTGCTCAGTCTCTTATCAGTCGCTTCGGAGGTCCAGGCCCCAGTGGGCCGCAGGTGCAAGCTCCCAATGCTCCTCTGGGTTTTTCAGTCCGGAGTAGGTTTAAACAGTCCCAAGAAAAAAGGGAAAAAAAAACAGTCCAGGGAACTTTTCTACCCTAGCTAGCTAAAACTAACTAAAAGCAAAGAGATCTCTGTCCCGCAGTCTGTCCGAGCCTCACTCAAACACAGTCCCGGAGAAGGAATGCATAGGAGCCAGGCAGTTTTCTGCAAAAGAAACTGCGAGCTTCTCCCCCTCCTTCGCTCTCAGAACCAGTCCTAAAGGTACAGGACACAATATCCAACACAGACAGAACAGATGATTTGGGATACAAGCATCATAAAGTCACCCTAGGAAAGAATTCCACTGATTGACACAAGGAAAAGCCAAAAAGGGGGGTTTATAAATTAGAAGGGGGTTTTAGGTATTAGCTGTTTCAGAAAGTCTCTACCTCTCAAGTAACTCAGCCAATGGGGAAAGAGAGAGGGACATGCAGCCTGGAAATTAGGATAAAAAGGAGGATGTATTTTCCAAAAATTTGAGAACCCATGGGAATGGCCCATGGTCTCTCCCTTTATTCAAATAAAGTAACAGGACTCCTCTGTCTCCTTTTTGGACATAAATCTCTAGTGTTTGTGGATTAATTTTCCTGACAGTTTGGGGCCTCTTGTCTGGGATATTTCCACCATCCAGGGGCAGCAGGCAGCAAGTGGAGCTGAAGACATGCCTCACACAGTTTTGGTGATCAGCTGCCCTTGCTGGTGGCCAATACCAGGTGATATATGGAGTTCCCGAGACTGTCCAGGAGACAGATGAGTGGCGGACCAGGGGGGTCCGTAAATAGTCCACAGGGAAGGACCACTGAAAATCTCATTAGTGAGTAAAATGGGATCTTCGGGGAATAAACATGGGAGGGCACCCGTGGAGGGTAGCACAGGTAAAACAGGGCACCCATGGAGGGTTGCAAAGGTAAAGCCAGGAAGGGACCCTGGGAAATGTGATGACGATCCAAAAATATCTCTGAAGAATCCCTTGGAAGAATGTGGAGTTGGTTTGCGCATTCTCCCAGAGGTAATTAAGGACATAGATGCCCAATAGGGGCAATAAGGGAAAGTCGAGAAGGGGTCTTGACAATCCGTGCCTGGGGGGGAAATAAAGGAGAGCCAAGAAGGGGTCTTGACAACAGGGGATGGATGGATAGTGTTGGTGCGTTGGAACAGAATTGGTTGAAGGGGAGTGTGGAGAGATATGGGTGAGGCGAGGAGTGGCAGGACTGGGCGCAGAGGTGTGGGACTGAGAGCATGGGCTAGGGGCCTGTGGGGGCTGTGGGGCAGCCAGGGCTCAACGCCGGGAGGTGCCTGACCCCACCACCCTCAGGCGGGGGTGGGGGGGGGGAAGTGGCCACCAGCCCCCATGAGGCTGTGAGATGCCCTGACTGCCTGTTGTTATAGGTGGGTGATGTGATGATTGTTGTTATAGGTGGGTGATGTGATGATTGGCTCTCGTAATAAAGGGATGAATATTATGTGCATGTTAAGAGATGTTTTATTGATGTATAGTTATGTTATTGTAGTTTATTTAGATGTCCTGTGTTCTCCCCATGCTCACCTTCCCCCCCCCGTATTGTTGCTACCGGACTACTTTGGTTTGTAGAAACCCTTGAATCACTCAGGGAAACCTCCAGGGCTTTGCCCTGGAAGAATCTACCATAGAGTTTTCCCACCTAGGCTGAAAGAAAAGCTTTTCCCCCATGGTGCCCTGCAAAACTGTTACCAATCTACATCAGATTGCTTCCCCCACTGGCAAATTGACCCAGCCCACCCCAATTGTTCATCCCTCATCCCCTCTATAGATTACTGCCCTTTGCCCTGCCCTTTGTACCACCTCTGTGCCCTCAGGTCATTGGCCGCTGGCCCCTTACTTAACCACTGAGCACCACATGGTCTTTGTCTTTTGTCCCTGATCCCTTTGGCGTGGTGGATGTAATAAACTTTTGCTGGAAATTATCATACAGAAGGCCCTTCTTGTCTTTCCTCCACTGAGCTATCTGTGGCATGTGTGTGCGCATGGACTTGAAATGATTGTTCCCGTGGCCTACTCTGAGTGGCTTCTAAAGGAGACACTTCGAGGAAGGTAGTGGCATTTCACCATCCTGCCATGCTGCTACATTGGTTGTCGGAGACATGGAGGGAGGGTACATGTGCCCCTTACATGGGGCAGTTAGGAATAGGGAAGACTTGTGTGGGAACTGACAGTGGTCAGAACATGGATTCTTAGGCTCCAGGCAGAAGCTTGAAGCCTGTGGGAAAGCCAAGTACAGAACTCTCCCAGTCTGGCCTGGGAAATCATAAGAGGGAACCCAAAACAATCTTGTAGATACCGTCCTCCTGACACCTGGTGTTTTTCCAACTTGTTTACTGGTACAGATGTTTACAAAAAGGTGGTGCCTTAAAGGACCAATCCTATTCATTGTACCAAAACACTGTATAAAAAGAATCTGTCTTTCAATAAACTTTGCTATAAACCCTCTGAAGAAATCGGAGTTCTACGTGTCGTTACATGAGCCGTCATGAATCGTAATGATAGGCTTGTTGCTATGGAGGCGTGGCATGACAACACCTCACCTCCAATCAAATTGCAAGAAAGTAGTGTCCACCAATGGACAGGGAAGAAGAGTTGACTGACAGACTTTGGGAAGGGCCAGGGTTGCCTGATACAACACCAGGGGTATAAAAGGCAGAGCAGTCATTTTGTGAGCGAGCATGTAGCAATTGGTCATACATTCCCAGCATGCTGCCCTTTTTCCTTATTCAGTCCTTTGTTGTATTTGTTAAGGTTTAACAACCTTCTAAAATTTTTTAAAGTGAAGGGTCATTTCTCACACTGTGGTGCTGCCGGCCATGCCCACCAGGAGCACTGGGGGGGGAGGAGACATTTGGACACTGAAGCAGGACAGGGACCAGCTCTGGTATACGGTGTGTGATAAAGAGAGCGAGAACAAGGAGAAAGGAATATCCGGGAAATGCAGATTGCACGTGCAAAGATTAGGATTTTCTTGTAAGGATTTTGTTTGGTTCACTGGAGAAACAAATGATTTTGAGCAGTGGGAGAATGAATACCCATAGGCAGTAGCGGGGGGGACTGGAGGAAGGACAGAATAAGCCCCTGGATGAACTGGTTAGGAAGCATATGTAGGAAGGGATGGGGAAAAGGCAAAAGCAAAGGCAAAGGTGATGGCAGAGATTTTACAACCCCTAACAGGAAAAAGTGCAGGGAGCCCCAGGACCAAAGGGAAGGGAGTGGCCACCAGGTCAGCGACTGGGAAGGAATTAAACATTAGAAATGGGTTGTTCAGGGTGTCAGGATCTGCTATTGCACCAGGGGCTCAACCGAGAAGTGTGTTTCCTAGTAGACATAGGAACTTCTCTATCTATGCCAAAGGGGGAACAATTGTTCAAATGTTCTTTTCATAAGTGGGAAAGATGTGTGTGTTAATTTCAGTTTTACTGGCAAATAAAAGTAACACCGGGACAGCCATAAAAGTTTGCTGAATGTGTGATGTTATAAATAACTATGTAGTTGTTGGCTTTCGCTATTATGTATTGGCTTTTGCAAATTATTATTATTCACAACAATTTCAATATAGTGCAATTTGTAATCACTTTTAACTGCTTTTGATACAGTATAATTTGTCAGCTTTTTGTGGCCAATGCCCTGGCCCCTGTGTAGCTCGTATCCTCAGAACATCATTTATGGATGATATTTTAGTTTGTGGACAGTGTGATAAACACATTATAGTTTTGGCTTTTGCAAATATTAAAGTGGACGCTATGTGTTGTGCACTATAATGTTAACTTTTGCAGAAGTAGCTGTAGTTGTGAAATAATAACTAATGCTTTTATTTTTGTAACTGACAATGAAAATAACTCAGATATCTTTGTGAAACAGCTGATGTTGATTTAAAGTACTTGTGGTTAACTTACAATAACAGAAATAGCTAAAACTGTCTGCATGGTCAGATAACATTTAAGGAATGGATGTGATGAGGACCCCTGCTACTGACCCTTTGACTATCAATAACTGTCGCCTGTTGAAACCACAGAACAGGGGATCGTTGTGAGGAAGTGACACATGACCCTCAAAACAACAGTCCACGATTCCTGCAGGTATTCTAAAAAGGTGGGTCAGGGGCTGAACCATGTGTGTTGGTTTAGCATAGATGGTGAGGAGCAATTGGTGATTTCTTTTGAACTGACAACCAAAAAAGCCAATTGCATGCAAGGATACACCTCTGGGTTACACAGCCTTAAAAGCTAGAAGGAAGCCTGGGATCTCTCTCTTCTTTCTGCTTTCACAGGAGGTAAGGCAGTCCCAGCTCTCTCTTTTAGAGGGTGCTGGGACAGCCCGGCCTGCCCAGGCCCGGGCTTCTACGGAGTGCCCGCCTGGCCTGGTGACTCCTAAGCCAAGAGAGGGGATGAGCATATGCTCTTGTCTCGGCCGGGATTGGTTTTTTAGCAGCTGTAAAACATCCCGCCACTCCCCTTATGGGAGGGAGCTGCCCAAGGCATGGCCGTGGGCCTGGGCCTTCTCTCCCAGCAGGGGGAGGGGAGCCTGCAACCTTCAGCCGCTCCAAGCTAGGCCCACCCTGAATGAGACTGAGAGGTGGGGGCAAGGAGCCTTTCATCAACCGGGCTGCTTTGGGATCTGCTTGCCTGAGGTTTTTTTTCTATTCCCGCGGCTTTTGAAAATCTTGGCTGCCGCCCCGGCAGGCCCGACAGACATTACATGACCACTGCAGGCTTGGGCAAGCTTTAACTCTTTCCTGCCAGCAGATGGAACTTCTAAAGCACTAGCTCTTCCCAGAGAGAGAACAAAGTGATTGAGCATAGAGAAGACTTAGCATAACAGTCAGATGGAGAGAGTGAGAAAGGGATTAATTAGAGGAAGGATGAAAGAGTTGCCTGCTGGCTGGACTTTCTTGTTTGAGCTATGGAAATGAACTCTATAGGTAGATTGTCCTTTAAATCATGAAAAAAATATGCATTTGGGGAGATGATTTGTGGATTTTTGAGCAAAGGTGTTTGCGATGGACTGTATTGCATTAGAATTTGTGATTCCTGTGGTCCCATGAAATGCCTGAACAGAGAGAGAAAGAGAGATGGGAAGCTCCTACACCAGTGAAAGAAGTGAGAAGACATCTCTGGTCCTTGAGATGAAAAATCCTTTGCCTTGAAGTTGCTTATCTTTAAAAAGTGACACCCTAGATGCCTGAGTTCCACAACCCATAAGCAGCTTGGGAAACTGCTAATGGGAGGAGACCACATGAAAACAGGTTTCCCTGGGTGGCTGTTTCTGTGAAAGTTCTGACCCAAAAGAAAACTTTTTGTCAGTAAAAAAAATTCCATAGTAAACAAGAGATTCCTCTCCTAAAAAATTGAAGAAAGACTATATTTAAATGGTGAAACTGACTGAATGTCACAGGTTTTGTCTCTATGTTGTTTGTAGAAAAGTGAACACTTGTGGGGGGAAGAAAAGAGTTTCAAAAATTTCATTTTCTTTTTCCTTTTCTTTTTTTTCCTTACTGCGTGTTAATAAACTATCTGTTTACTTTTAAGTTGAGCCTGTTTTGCCTTTTTCTCCCAAAATCCTATCTCCCAGTTGGCAAACAAAATTCAGCAAATGTGAAACCACCACCTAAATGGTGGGTTGGCCGAGAAACCCAAGATTCGAACCAAAACCACTGCACCATGCTAAAGAATTCCCAGAACATGTAAACGAGTTCAAATAAATGTTTGAATATGTATAATCTTTATGAGTATGTATTTGGCCAATGCAAAGGAAAAAGTATATAAGAAGAGTTGCCAGTGTGCCTCTGGCCATCGCCAAGCACCCAGCGCTATTATTGATTTGTCCCTTATTATACATTTAAAAATTTTGAAGAGTGATGTTCTTTTCTCACATGTGAGATGGGTTTGAAAAGCATGAGTTTCTGATTATTCCTAGTTGTGGTTGTGGTTGTGGTTTACTAGAAGGGGATTTGATGGCTGGAGTTGGGAATGCAAGTTGGTGTTGTGGGTGGTAATGGGGAGGCTAACATTATTGTGAATGCTGGAGTGAATCCAGAGGCATGAGCCTTCCCAGGGGAACATGGAAAACTGCATATGGAGCCTCTCCACATCACTCTGAGGCAACCTGGACAACTAGTGTCTAAAAAGCAATACCCTTTTTCAAGGGAAGGAAAGAAGGGGTTGCAGCCTGTTACTAAACTAAGGGCAGGTATTTTGGAACTGTGTGTGTCCCCCTATAACACTCCTATCCTGCCAAGTTATAGTGCGGGACCTGATGTAGTGGTTTTGGTTTGAACTTCCCGGCCAATGCACCATTTATGTGGTAGTTTTATGTTTGCCAAATTTTGTTTGCCAACAGGGAGATAGGATTTTGGGAGAAAAAGGCAAAACAGGCTCAACTTAAAAGTAAAACAGATAGATTTTATTAACATACACTAAGGAAAAGAAAGAAAGAAAGGAAAATGAAACTTTCAAACACCTTCCCCCCTACCACAAACTCTTCACTTTCCCACTCGACATAGAGAGAAAACTATGATTTTCAGTCAGTTGCAACCATTTAAACAAAATCCTGCATCACTTTGGGAGAGAAGTCTCTCTAGAGCTTATGGAGATCCATGCCACAAGAAAAGGTCTAGTGGCTCTCAATGTCACAAATCTGCAACCACCCAGAAATTTTGCAGATTCTGAGCAGTCTCACCCATATAACACTTTCCCAAGCTGCTTATGGGCCTCTGCATGTTTGGGGTACCATTTTAAAAATGCTTTTCTAGTATAAAGCAAGGATTCTCTTCTTTTATCTCTAAAATCGTCTCTATCTCAAAAGAAATAGAGACCTCCTTTTATGCCCAGGAGCTGGGGCCTCAAAATCACTTCCTCTCTAGAATCATCTTCGGCTCAAAGGCTGAGACCTCCTGATTTTTTTTCCAGGAGACGGAGACATACTCTATTCAAAATTCTCAATTAAATCTCATTTATATCAGTACACACAACCCTTTGGCTAGAACTTGCATTCCCCCAAACAGCATTATGATATTACAAGAAATAGTCCATTTCTCCATAATTCACATCCAGAGAAGTCCAGTCAGAAATGTCCACTTCCTCTATCCCTTCTTCCAATAGTCTTCAGCAGTTCTTTTACTGACTTCATTTCATGCTGTCTCTCTACATTTTAAATCACTCTGTCTTCCATGGAGGAGAGAAAGGGTTAATGTCTTTGCCCAGAGTCTTTTTTTTCTCCTCTCCAGCTGACTCCTGGAACTTCAAGGCTGCAGGTGATGGTGGGGGGTGGGGGGAAAGGGGAGCATGCTCAGGAACGCTGATGGATGACCCTCCCCCACCCCTGGTCAGATCCAAAGCAACTCAAACTTGGATCAGCTCCCTGGAGCTCTGGAGAAAGATTCTCAAGATTCTCTCCTCCCTCGGAACAGAGGGTCCAGCAGCCAAGTCAAGAGCACGGCCACCTGTGGCCCCTGGCACAAGGCCAGCACTGCTGATCTGCAATCTTTTTCCTCTCTCCATCAGCAGGAGCCAGGGGAGAGAGGGGACACTGCTGGCCTGGGCAGCTCTCCCACTGGCAGCAGTCCCTCCGGAGGCCTGGCTGGGCCTGGCCCCAGGGGGCCCAGACGAAAACTTCTGACTTAAGAAGTGATGTTAACTCCTTCCCAGCCGGAAGAGGAAAAGGGCCAAGTCACCTGGGACCTTTGATTTAAGACGGAGTCTCCAGAGGCATGTACAACACTGCTATTTGTCAGCCAAGCTGTCAATCCATGCTATAACTTCCTTAGGAAAAAAAACCCCTTCACATTCATGCTAAACCACCACACCTGAGAATAATAAGTGAAACTATTAAACCCAAGCACTCCAGGATCCTAGATCCTTGTACCATCTTGAGGCAGGTTCCCTCCTCACACTGGTGCTGTTCAGTACTTGATTTAAGGGATGCTTTCTGGGGATGCCCTCTTACAGAGCATAGTAAACAATATTTTGCCTTTGGGTGGGAACAAAAGGAAGAAGAGGTTAAGTTACTCCATCCCTGGGAATGAGGTTATTGCAATATGTGCAAGGCTTGCTCCTATTGAGAGAATGGGAGGAGGTGGTAAGGGAAGCCACTGTGAAATTGTTCAGTTTTCTGGCTGGAGGGGAGGCTTGGAGTGTCTGAAAGGAAAGCACAGGTGATAGAGAGAAAGGTTGAATCTTTGGAACACATTTTAACTTAAAGCTTGGGGTGTGTTGGCCCAGAGGGAGTCCAGGGAATTTTGGAGGTGCTGTTTCCCAGGACTGAAGGGGAGCTGTAACAATTTTTAGGATTAATAGGATATTACAAGACCTGATTAAAGACTTTTTATTCTGTGACTTTTTAACCCAGCATAGTCCCAATGTTGTTGTCTAGACACCAGTAGGAAAGCAGAACTTAAGAATATTGGGGGAAAGGTTGATTAATGCCCCAGCTTTAGCTCTCCCAGGCCTGGAAAAGGAATTGGAATTGTATGTGGACTGATTGCCAAGACTGATTTTTTCCTGTGTGAATCATTCATGAATGTGGAAATACTCTTTGGGGGATCCCGTGCCCAAATTTAGGAATGGTGAAAGAATTTGCTGAGCAGAAAAAAAATGCATAGGCTATTTCTACTCACTTTAGGTTATACTGAAGGTACTCAGATGTGGGAGTACGACTCCTCCCTGGGCCAAATCCATACAGGCCCAGGAATACCCAGAGGTGCGAGAATTGAATTAGACCCTTCAGAAAATCTAAAACACATAAATCCACACAGACATAAAGTAGAAATGCAAGTTTAGTTTTAAATAAATAGAGGATATTAAGTGACTGTATCAGCTAGTAAGAGAAGCCCTAAGATTTAGTTTAGTTTAGTGGCATTGCCTTTTGCAAAGACAGATAAACTCTAGAGATAATGAAAATAATGTAACCTTGCTATGCATTCTTAGAACAGATAGAGCTACATGCATAGAATTTGTGCAAGAATTTACGTTTGTCTTCGCACATCAATCTTAACTTAGGATTGGTCCAGCAAGGATGTAGAAAATTCGTGTGAATACCGAATTGGCCAAAAATAGAATTAAAATGTACTACTCTGAGAACACACACACAGAGGACTCGCAAAAACACCGATGCCACTGTTGTTGTTACTGCTTTGACTGCTATTGATAAGACGCTCACGGGACACAGACTACTGAGGCCTCTGCTGCTCCTATGGCTGCTGCTTCTGCTTGGGACTTTAAGACTTTATGTTAGAAGGCTTCTGCATACTGCTACAGACTCTAATAACTTTGCCTTCATGGGACTGATATAACAATGCAATAAAGGACTTGCTTTTATAACTACCCAGCTTCCAGTCTTCAATGAAGATGTGCCGAAATCTTGACTACAAATAGTGCCCCTCATTCTAATGGGGAAAGAAGCCAGTCGAGAATCTCCAGACAACTGGAAGAATACAGAATCCTGGTGTTAAAAATGGGCGGAGATAATATTTATCTCCTTAAAATGCCTTTATTAATTAGCTCTTACAAGGGTGGTTCGAGGGACCGGCAGCCGGGTTCACCCTTGAGGAGGAGGGTCTTGGTCAGCTTTGCAGCCGGAAGTTCCTGCAAAGCTGGAGAACTCTTTCCTCGCCAGGGGTCTCCAAGGAGTTCTAATTTTCGTTGGGTTGGCTTGGGGTCTTGCCTTTTTTTGGGTATTTTTAGGTTACAGCAAGTTACAAAAATTGTCTATTAATACTTTAGGGTATACACGGTTTAGTACTGTCTTTTGTGGGTCTAAATCTTACATTGATTTGTTTTTATAGGGGTTTTTTGGTGTTAAAAAGAGTCCCAGAGTGCACTAGGGTTCTTAATTTACATGTACTACGGGGTTGCCCCGGGGGATGTGGGGGGGGTGGTGTTATTTCACAATCAGCGCTGCAGCTCATGGCGGGAGCAGGCCGGGATCTCAGGGAAGGGAGTGGCAGCACTGGAGCTACGCGGATTCTCTGCGTGGGAGAGTGGGCACGGCACGTCTCGGCCATGCCGCACGGGGAGCGGGCGCCTCGGGGGTCTCGCGGTTTCGATGGGGGTGTGTGTGTATGTGTGTGTATGAGCGGTGTGGGAGAGGGGCCGGGGTCGGGCAGCCCAGGGCAGATTCATGCTGGCTCTGGTGGGGGAGGGCGCGCCGGCGGCGGCACCTCGGCGGCAATTTGCTGCGGCTCTGGGAGCGGGTTTTTGGAGTGGGCCAGGCCGGGAGTCGGGGGTGGTAGGAGCGTGGGTTTGGCGGCGACCACGGGAGCACACGGCATGGCTCTGGTGGCGGCGGCAGCAGCAGGGGTTTGGGAGCGGTGTGGGAGCGAGGCCGGGCCGGGAGTCGGGGCAGCCCCGTGTGCGGCGGGGGCAAGGAGAGCTGCGCGGGCTCCGGGAGCAGCAGCGGGTCGCCCCCATCGGCTGTGCCACGCTTGGAGCGGTGGCGGCGAGCGGGGGTCGGGGCCGGGGCAGCCCGTTCCGGTGTCTGTGGAGGGTGCAGGCTCCCCTGACGGCGGGCAAACCTGCTCCGGTGTCTGTGGGGGGGGCAGGCTCCCCTGACGGCGGACGAGCCCGCTCCGGCGTCGGAGGGGGGGCTGTGGGCGGCTTCCAGCGACCAAGCAGCCTCCCCACACTGCCCCCCCAGGGGGACCACGGAGGTGGCTCTTCACTGTTACATTACAATTCAAAATTATTAACATTTAAAATATTAATACACTTATTACATAACAATCAAGGGTTTCAACTTTTCAAATCTCTAACATATATTTAGAAGCTTTCCAATTTTCATTTTCTTCGCCGGGAAAAAAGAAAGTTATCCTGAAAGTAAGGATGAATCGAGACCCAAGGTACTGCTGAAAGTAAGCAGAAACCAGCATGCACAACGGCTGGAACAGTCCTGTGACGGAAAAAACACCTATGGTTTTACATAGGTGAGGTCTGGGGAAAATTGTAATTATGGGTAACAATATCTCTAAAGAGCAAAAACAGATATATGAGCATTTAAGAGCTTTGATAATTAGTAATGGTTATGAATCCCAAATAATGATTTAAAACAGCTCTTAAAATATGCTCAAAAGCATTTTCCAGATGTAGAACCATCATCTTATTTTACAAAGTCATTCTGGGACTCTGTTAATTTAAAATTATTTTATGAACTTATACTTAGAGACAGGGGTCCTCCCACGGGAACGCAGTCAGTGGGGCTTCCTGTGGCCAACCCGCCGCTGCAGCTGCCCCTTGCCGGGGAGCGCGGCTCAGGGATCCGGCTGGAGGGACCTTCGGAGACCACCTCCATTGACCCAAGAGGCACCGGATTTTCCCTTGTCCCCGCAGCGGTGTCCAGGCTGCCGGTGACGCAGCTTTCAAATGTTCCGCCGCAGTCCCACCGAGGTGGAGGGCTTGGCTCAGAGTTGGGATCCCCGCGGCCGGTGGCCGCGGAGCCGCCGCTTGCGGGACGACAGTCCCACCCCCCTCCACATTCGCGGGAACCGCCACTGCCGCCAGGGGAAGAGTTGCCCCCACCGGTGCCTCTTGGTGCTCTCCTTGGGAGCCGGCAGCACCGTGGCACACGCGATGGTGTTTTTGGCAGGCCCGATCCAGGGGTATCCCCCCGTTCTCGGGCACCTTTTAAGTTACAGCGAGAGACAAAAAGCTGTCTGCCAACACTTTAGGGCATAGCCAGTTCAGTACTGTCTTTTGTGGGTCCGGATTTTGCATCAGTTTGTCTCGGCTGGAGACTTTTGGTGCCAATTACGCTCTGGCTCACAGAGAGGCTTCATGGATGTTTCACTGATTTCCATAGCAGACGCCAGCAGGAAATGCCGACGGGGCGCACACGGGCGGAAATGCAGACGGGGGACACGCTGCGGCCATGCCGGCGGCGGTGGCCCCGCGCCGCCGCCGAGAACACAGGCTTGTCGCAGTGTCGAAGGGTGAAGAGCGAAGCGGCTGTGCCCCGGCCCCCTCCAGGAAGCTCCGGTGTGGAGAACAAGACCCCTCACCCCGGTGTGGAGAACAAGACCCCTCACCCCCCCGAGACAGCAGCAGTGACTCGGGCGGCGCCTCCGCCGCCTCCCTCCCTCAAGGAGCAAGGCCGTCGGTGCCCAAAGAGCCAACATGCTTTTTGCCTCTGCAGGGAGACCCCAGAGGTGGCTCCCCACTGCCACACCACAGGGGCTTATAATTACAAACTATTCGTAACATTGATACACCTACTACACAACAATTAAGAGGATCTTAACACTTTAAACTTTCAACATATAACCAGGAGTCTTTTTAACTTTATTCCCTTCAATCCTCCCCTCTTTTTATTTGATTGGGGTTTTGACCCGCATTAATTTTTTTTTACTCTTGGTGATATATTTTTTGTAACTTTTGATATTGGTTATAATTTTTTTCTGCTTTATTGAGTTCTTTTGCATTAGAGGTTAGTTTTAGTATATTTGCAGGCATTTGGGGGTTGATTTCTGAAACTTGAAGGCTTGCCTGTATTGTGGAGGTTATGGTTCGAATCAGGCAGGGGAGTACACAGGAGATAATGAGACTTGCAACTGCACTTAAAGCTATGAATCCTATTTTCTTCCACCAGGCTCCTTTTAGGGGCCAAAAATTGTCCCATCAATTGGTATTAATTAAGGGTGTCCACTCTTGGGTACCTACATATGCAACCTTTTTCTTTTGGAAATGTTTTGGATTACTTTATTTTTATTATCTGTTTCGGAGCAGCACTTTGATGAATTAAACTTCTCACAGATGCTACTTTTATTTGCTAGCAAATAGTCTATGGCCAATTTTATTTGGTATACTTCTGCTCTTGTTTGGGCTAATTGATGGCTAATATGATCTAGGGCCAGGACTGTTTTATTTGATATAATTTCTAATACTGCCTGCAATTGGATAATCTGGTTTAACATATAAATGAGAGTCCTGTACCCCCAGGACTTATCTTGTGCCCAGGTGGCTGGCCTGTATGTTTTTATGATTTCTTCTGAGGTCCAAATTTTGCCCTTCCAAGTTTGAGGACTGCTCATATCAATCACAGTTTGGTTTTGCTTATTGTTTTTTCTCAGGTTATTATATTGTGGCACTGTTAGATTGTTTTTTGATTCACATGGCAACAGGAAGGAAGCAGGTTTGATGATGCCAACAGCACAGCTACCTGCCCAGTTTTCAGGAAGATGTGTGCAAGCTCCATCCCCACATATCCAGAATAAATGCTTTGGGGCTTTCTATGAAGTGTTTTGGGTGTTGAAAGGGTGGTGTTCACAGTATTTTGATAATCTCTAATTTCCCAAAAGGGGTTAATTCCCCATCCACTACATTGATGTAACTGATAGCTTTTGTTATAAATGCACCCAGTCTCTTTTTTTCTAATAGCCCAAAGGGTGTTGGGGTTTTTAGGGATCCAATCTTGGGTTAAATCTTTTATTATTAGGGACTTTTTGCACGCTATTTTCGCTACAAGTGTTTATACCATTTCTCAGTTCTTTTTATGCATTTTCCCCCAACTATTTAAAGCTTTAAGTCCCATTGCTCATTTCCCCTCTTTTGATTATCTGAGGGTTTTTGTTTCATGATTTTCCACTGCAAGATATTTAGAGGGGTTAGGCTGATCTCCTTCCAGGGCCACACACCCGACACCTGGGTACTCCCACAAATCCAAGAACTATCAATGTTCAACTCACAACCAATTCTCTTTATCAAATCAATAAACAAGTTCCCATTGAGGGGCTCAGCTATTTCAGTTTTTCTTATAGTTAGTGGCTTTTCTTTTATGAGGTCTATAACTCTTTCTAAATTATTTTTTTCTTTTAGGCAAAACCATTTTCTTATAGGGCACTCCAGAATGATTTTTACTACCACTTCTGCTGTTTCTTTCCTTGTTGGGAATGCCTCCACCCAGTGGGTGAGATGGTCAGTTATTATTAAAAGGTGTCTATAACCTTGAACAGGCGGTATTTCAGTGAAATCTACCTGGGCACTTTGGAATGTCTTAAAGCTAGCTCTTCCCCCAGGTGTAACCCCTCTCATTACTTTTTGGTTGATTTTCTGACAGATGACACATCCTTGGGTTACGGCCTTTGCTAAATTATACACTCCCAGGCATAAGTTTTCTCTTAGGAAGTGGTCACATAACCCCTGGGCTCCCCAATGGGTTAATCTATGGATTTCAGTTAGCATCTCTCTTGCTAGGGGCTTGTTTAGAAACTTTCTCTCATCAGGGGTTAACCACTCTCCCTGTTTCCCTTTCTGTATTTTTAGTTCTTCTATTACTTTTAGTTTCTTTTCACTATGTGTTGGTTCTGTAGTTCTTTCCTTTTCCCTTGAAACTTTGGTTAATGCTAGAATTTTGATTGGTTATTCTTTATGTTGAGGACTCACTTAAAAATTTACTATGGGCTCGTCTTGGTGGCACATTGGGTCCCCTAGTGCATAGAGTTTATGATACCCTTACTGGGTCTTCTACTAAGTTCCCCAGTTCTTTCTTAAAGTTCCTAACCTCTGAGGCTGTCAGGGGGGCATTTACAAATCCCACCCCTCCGGCAGCTCCACCCATTGGAACTTCTCTCAAGGGAAAAAGTTTAGCTCTAGATTGGGTGTTATAGCAAGGTCCTCCTGGATTATTTTCAGAGGAAGGCTCTGTGCTTGAGGTGGACAAATTCGGTTCCCAATTGGCGGGTGGTGCTGGAACCATGGATGGTAAGGGAGACGGAATCTGGCTACTGTTAGGGGAGACCAGAGGTATTACTGTTGAGTAGAAGGGGTTGTTACTTGATTGAGGGAGACTTATTGAAGGGCTGGTTAGGGAGGAGACCAGGGTTCCGGGTTGGGAAGATTGAGAGAGATTTGCAGGTAAGGTCTGAGGATTGGAGGGAGAAATAGGGGAATCAGTTTGAGGAAATTGAGGAGGACTTATAGGTGGGGCCAAAGCTATGGGAAGAGAAACGGGTTACAGTCTGGGAATGGTGAAAGGGGGTTACAGGTGGAGCTTGAGGGCTCTGAGGGATAACCTGGGTTATATCTGGATAAGCAGGAGGGGGAGGTAAATAGCTGAGTGAATCTCAAATAGGGCTATTTTCTTCTTCCTTGTTCTTATCACTTTTCTCTTTCTGCCCTTGTAATTTACAGATCTTTACTTTCTCCCTCTGAGTGCTCTGTTCTTGCCAACAAGCAGCATACTGTATCTGTTCTATTTCTATATCCCCTCGGGCTCTCAGATGTTGATTTAATTGAGCACACATCCAAGGGTCAGTTGTTCCATGCCAGGGCCATTCTCCAGGTAGACTCAGAGTAGGCCATACCTCCACACAATAATGTATCATTTTGATTTTTTTTAAAGCCTTAGTACTTTCTTTTTTGTCCCACTGTTCTAACATTTTTCCTAATGGGCTTTCTGGAGGGATATTAGTTATCTTCTCTCTCTCCTGCTTTTCAACATCCTTTGGCTTACTCATCCAAGTACCCATTCTCACTTGGTAACCTTAACTAAAATCTCCTAAAGTACTTTCACTCAAATACAATCAGACAACTAATATTCTAATTCACACTCACTTGTGGGCCCTGGAAGCAGTTCGTATGACCCGCCCTTAGAGTCCCGACCCCTGCTACAGCCAGTCCCTGGTACCTGTCAGTGGCCTGAATCTTGCCCACCCCCTTTAGGGCTTCAGCTGCGACACCAGCCGGTACCCTCTTTCACCCCTGTACGTCAGGCAAATACCCCTAAGCAGCCAGGCAACCTGGGCCCAGGGTTCCAGTTACTACTTACTGCCAGGACTCGGACACACAGTGTGCGACTCACCCTTAACACCCTATTGTTAAGTTCCTCGCACTTTGGAACTTCCCTAACTCTCTCAGTCTCCTGCACCTGGACAGCGTCCTTTTGGGGACCCCTGAGCAGTTCTACCTCTCCGTACTCGGAAAGCGTACCCCTCTCTTGGGTACCCCCGACCAGTACGACACCCTTGAACCCAGAAAGCGCACCCAAAGGACCCCCAACCAATGCAGACTCTCCACACTTGGAAAGCGTACCCCTCTCCTGGGCACCCCCAACCAGTGTGACCTTTCCAGTACCCTGTCAGTTACCTCCAGCTAGTAACCTCGGCCAGTACCCCTTGCTCTCTCCACACCCCTGCTGGCCCTGGGGGCAGCCTAGCCTTCCTAGTCACCCCTCTAACCTGTGCTGGGTTTCCCTTGGTGTGGTGCGTGACTCACACATTCATCCCTGGCCTCTCCGCACACTTGAGGCGACCTGGGCGGTTTGCCCCGACAGGTCTAGGGGGAACCTACAACACCACTTGCCCTATGACGTGCCACTCACTCCCTAAGCAGCCTCCACACGTCCGGAGGGGGGTTCACTACACCCCTGGAGACGCCTCTCTCACTCTATTCCCTTTCGCTTCCTCCTGTTCTCGACCACCCTCCTCGTGGAGGTGTGGTGTTGGGAAAGATGGGGCAGGAAGGACTTATTGATATGATTTTACGGTAAGAAATACTGCAGATGTAGAACCTGTGAGTGAAATAGAAATGAAAGCCAGCTTTGAGATGTGATCATGGCAGGCAGGAAAACAGTGATTAGTTGAAGATGGGTTGAAAAGACAGGAAAACAAAGGACTCAGGAATGTTGCCTTTCCATCCTGCAAAGGCATCAGGGAACAAGTACATAAGAAAGGAATCTATAGAGTTTAAAATATAAAATGACATGGTAATGTAGTAGTTCTTATAGACTGCATGCAAAGTTTGTAGGTTTTGTATCTTGCACCGGTTGGTCACTGTAAATTAGAATATTCAACACAAAAAGAGATAGAATGTATTGTAACAAGGTGATCGCTCTCTTGGCTCTCTTACCCTCTTACCCTCTTGGCTCTCTTCACTTGCTCTCTTTCGCCCTTTCCCTCTCTTCTCTCTTACCTCACTTGCTCCTGCTTTCTCCCCACACTTTTCCCCTGCTCCTACCCTGTTTCTACCCCTTAGTTCTCTTCTACTCTCTCTCTCTCTCCTTTCTCTCTTTAGGGCTTTGCTTCAGCCGAGGCTGGTGGCTGGAAGCAGGCCCTCTTTACCCACGACCCTTGTAATAATAAAGCCATGTGTTTCTAGAACATCTCAGGTCTGCAAAGTTCCTTGTCCCTGCCACCTGCGGAAAATTTCTACAGTGTGGAAATGCAATACTAAGGAGAGGAGTCCTCACTCACTTCAGGAGTCCGAGCTGCTGGCCCCTGTCTCACTCATTCCACATTCGCATATCTCCACTCCTGCCACCGGGTATATACTTACCCAGTGCTCCTCAATGGTGTCCCTCGAGGCTGGTGTGCGTTGTTGTCTTCTTGGTCCAGGAGGCCAGCTGTCCAGGATATCCAAGGTCAGGCGGCGCCTTCCTGTCCTGGTCCTCTTCTGGCCTAATCCATAACAACAAAACAATCAAAGTTACAGGTTTCCTGCATTCAGGACTGTCCTGGGTTGACAGTGCTTCCTATCCCATACCGTGGACTACCTTGTTATGTCTAACAGCTGTCCCTGTTTTCCTGTTGGCTGGGCGGGCACGGGCTGCCTCCCTCTCTCTTAGCTCTGCTGCTGCTCTGGGCTAGCTTGCTGCGCTTTTCGCTTGCCGCTCTCTCCCTCTCTTTTTCCTTTACGCTGCTCATCTTTGCTGTTTCCGTTTTTTTTTCTTTCCCTTTCTTCCCCTTCTTCCCTCCCTCCTCCCCCCCCCTTTTAAGATTTTGGACCGGCACCGGAGCTGACCTGACCTGAGAAGTCCGAGGATCTCCAGGGCCCGCGAAAGAAGCTCTGCGCCCTCCCCCTCACAGTAACCTGAGCTTTTTCTTTTCTTTTTTTTTCCTTGTGTCGGGGGGTGTTTATTCATTTGTTAATAAACCGGTTTTTTCCACTTTGTTCGAGAAATTCCTTCCCAAACCCAGGGCTGAGGGAGGGGTGGTAGATTAGGGGAGTCCTTTGGAGGTTCTCCCCTAATTCAACCTAAACCAGGACAAGGAGCAGAGGTAACAGTGATTTCTTGTCTGGGCTGGCCAAAAGACTGGACTTTAGTGACACCCCTAGATCCTCCTACAGAAATTGAGGGAGCCACTGGATATCTACAAAGCAGATGCATGATTACAGTCGAAGGAACTGAAGGGAATACAGCAGCTATTTGTCCCTTCATTGTACAGAAACCTATCACAATATTGGGAAAATATTTACTATCACAATGGGGAGTAAAAAAGAATTTAATTGGAGCCATTTACTATATTAAGGTCTGAGTTAATTTATATTTTAGTATTCTGTTAATATTAAGATTAATTTCTGTATGGTCTAGTTTAAATATTGCTCAGTTATGTTATTTTAAGTTCTGTTAAGTTTGGTCCCTGTTAAGTTTAGGTTACTTTTAATTTTTGATAAATTTAAGTTCTATAAAGTTTAAGTGATAATATATTTATATCCTAGTAATTTAAAGTTTTTACATGTAGGTTTTATTCAGTTAATACAATTTAAGGTTCTTTTGCCAAAATTCTTCATATTAAGTATTGTTTTATTTTTAAAGTATCCTAGGTTTTGTTAAAATATGCTCATCTAACTTTCAAACTTTAGTTATTTTTTCTTAGAAATATGATGGCTTTGACTGAAACAGCTGTGATGAAACATTGGTAAACACCTGTTTGTTGATGAAAGAAGATACAATTTGCTGGATCCTTGATTTCCTGAAAGGTTTTATTATTCATTACAATCTCTGCTGTTTTATCTTCTATAGATAACACAGAAGAGTCAGTAATTATTCTACATTGTGGCTGTTATTGGTTGTAAGCTGTTTTAGTGGTTTTTTGTATTTTATCTTAAGGTCATAAGTATATGATAGTTAAAGTGTTATCTCAACTTCCTAAGATGATTAGTGCTGATATATTGATTATATGTGAATTTGTTAATTTTCTATATTTATAGCTGACTTTTTATATGCTTTAACATATTTTTCTAATTATTCAAAAGACACGTGTCATTTCAAGATCCTTCCTTTTATTTTCTATCTGCTTAAGCATTTCATAACTACTATTGTTGAGAGCTTTGTTTTAAAAATATATTAAGGAACATCACTCCAGTTTAGAGCTTGAGTCCTGGCCAGACCCTTGACTCTATCTGGATGGATGTTCTGCCAACAAGCCCAGATGTTTTCTGCATCAAAACACTCACTTTGACTTGGCAATTTAACCCTATAAAAATGAAAGCTGGACTGATTTTTGGAGTGAACTTGAACACCTTGCCTGGAAAAGGATGTCCAGGTCCTCACTGGAAAAAGGTTTGTCAAGCTGTTTGCAGACTCTGGGGTGATGGTACAGTATCTTAGTGATTGATAACCATCCAAATTCATGTGTTGTTAAGTCATCAATTATGCCTTGTCATCTGAAATATTCTTAATTTTTGTACCTGAATTTTCCTGATTGCAGTCAATTTTTAACAAAGGTCACATATTTTTTTATCAAAATACCTGTGCACTTATGCAGTGTTTCATATATCCAGGGATCAAACTAAGGCAATCATAAATATATGCCCAGTCAGACAGATGGTGCAACCTCCTGTATTCATGGGAACACTCAAACCACGAGGATTGCGGAGTTTGCAATTATAGCAAATAGATCTTACCAAATACCTGTCTTTTGAGAAATACAAAATATCCATCTGTCAGTGGATATATCCTTAGGTGCAATTTTACATTGGTACATATAAGGAAAATTAAAAGAAAATTCTTTAGTTTTGATCAGAAATTCAGAATCAGGACAAACTGAAGGTACATTTTCTCTATTAACCTGGGGCAAAGAGATTGCTTGTATTTCTGCAAATATAGAACACAAGTGAATTCCAGCAATGAATGTAAAGTCATATCAAACACAGAAGCTCTGAAAACTCCAAGAACAGAGAAGCAAGCACACAGACGTGAACTGCACAGAGACTGTAGCTGATGGCAGACATCTTTTCTCCCACATGCAAGAACTGTGAACCTTGGGTTTTGTGTCAATGTAAAAAGTGTGAGAATCATTGGTATTGTACAGCTCTATTGGCACAAGTGTGGTGTACATCATGTCATGATTTAGAAGCCCAAACAAAGTACAAAGCCATGGAATTTTTAGTTGCAGTTGGCCACAAAGAAAAAAATAGTCCCCGTCTTCCTATTCTTAGGGAGGAATGTAGAAGGGAATTTTTGAGAGAATCAAAAGAGATTCATATTTGCAGAATTGAATGCAAACAAAACAATTTAGTGCCTTATATTTAGTTGGTACCAGAAGAAATTTGAAAAAAAAAAAAAAAAAACCAAAAGAGGAATGTGCTAAAAGATTTGCTTGGAAATTAAGAGTGAAAAAGCAAGTGCCTTAAATCAAAAAATAACCAAAGAAAAAGCATGAAGTTAAATCAGGTATCATGTTCATATCTTGTTTTGTTTGCTTTCAGCAATGCAACCTTACCTGTCAATCAACCAAAGACCAATGTTTGAGGATCAGTAGTGTTGTAGCATTCCTTTGTTAGATAACAGTTTAAGGGAAATATGGAGTTCAATCGGATGTTATGCTTATGCTTTTTTGCTTGCTTTTAGTAATTGGCTTGCTTTTATTAGTGCAAATTTGCCAGTTAGTCAACCTAAAACAAATGTCTGGGTGGCTTTAGCCAATGCATCATATTTAGAAATCATATGTCTTTCCTATACAGTCCAAGAAAAGCCATTTTCCACCTGTTTTGTTAGCATACTGAATTATTAAAAAACTATGGATATTGATCTAATACCAATATCCAACTATGATGGACAAAGACTCTCTAACAGTTAGAAAGTGTATGTCTATTACGACACCGGGCAGTGTGCGAGATCACTCCCAAATACACACGCGCAATTTACAGATGATCACAGGGTCTTTTATGTACATGAGTATTGAATACCCAAAACAGAAATGCATATTCATAACTCTGGTACATTCCATTCCCCCCTTCGTATGGTAATTAGCCCAAAAAGCTATTAAGCATGCGTGGTTTGTTCTTTGAAATGGGTCGGTGGTCTTTTTTATGGGGTGGGGTCCCAAAATGATGAAGTAAGATGGGTCTTCCTCTCTTTGACTTTTTAACCTTTAGTGTTAGTGACAGCTGAATCCTGTTTTTTCAGGACTGTTTGATTTATGATTGTATTGTATTTATGGGGTCTATTGATTATTCAGGATGCAAAAGCCTAGTTTGACAGCTTCCATTATTTATCAGTTCCTTCAGTCTGGCTTCTGTTAACAAAAGGGAAGTTTAGCTACTTTACCTCAGCAATATTTATTTTAACTAAAGTCTTTAATTCTTCTAAATCAGTTCTTCAATACCAGTAGATGCTTGGCCTATTCTAGAAGGAATTGACAGAACCATTCAAGGTACACTCACAGAATCATCCACATGGGATCTTTGATCTCCAGTAGATGCATGGGACTGGTGGGTTCCTCACCTTCCCAAGTGTCCTGGTTTAGGATGAATTAGGGGAGAACCTCCAAAGGAATCCCCTAATAACAAAACCTCTACCACCCCTCCCCCAGCCCTGGGTTTGGGAAGGAATTTCTCGAACAAAGTGGAAAAAAACGGTTTATTGACAAATGAGAGAACACCCCCGACACAAGGGGAAAAAAAAGAAAAAAAAAAGCTCAGGTTACTGTGAGGGGGAGGGCGCAGAGCTTCTTTCGTGGGCCCCGGAGATCCTCGGACTTCTCAGGTCAGGTCAGCTCCGGTGCCGGTCCAAAATCTTAAAAGGGGGGGGGAAGAAAAAAAACAAACAGAGGCGGCAGAAAGAGAACAAGAGCAAGCAAAGCAGCAAAAAAAAAAAAAACCAAGCCAGAAGCCAGAGCAGCCAAAAAGCCAGCAGCTAAGCAGAGGGAGCAGAGCGCAGAGTGAGTGCCCGCCCAGCCAACAGGAAAACAGGGACAGCTGTTAGACATAACAAGGTAGTCCACGATATGGGATAGGAGGCACCGTCAACCCAGGACACCAAGGCATCTTTTGAACCTAAAGAATTAGACATCCTTGGTTCTGTAAACATGACCTTTTTTGTGCCAAATTTAATTATACAGGAAAGGATCAATCTTTGGTCAAGGATGTTTCTCCCTACCACTCTACATACAAAATCAGATTAATTAGTGTAATCATACATCTTTAACCCAATCTGCATTTAATAATTTCTCTTATTAGCACATAGACATGGGTGTGAAAATTTTGAAGGGATATGTTGTATGAATTTATCTGATCACTCAGAATCTATTCATAAGAGCATACAACAACTTAGGGAGGGCGTGTCAAAAATTCGAATTGATGATGGGATTTGGCCAAAAATAGAATTAAAATGTACTACTCTGAGAACACATAGAGGACTCGCAAAAACACTGATGCCACTGTTGTTACTGCTTTGACTGCTATTGATAAGACACTCACAGGACAGACTACTGAGGCCTCTGCTGCTCCTGCTTGGGACTTAAAGACTTTAGAAGGCTTCTGCATACTGCTACAGCCTCTAATAACTTTTCCTTCATGGGACTGATATAACAATGCAATAAAGGACTTGCTTTTATAACTACCCAGCTTCCAGTCTTCAATGAAGATGTGCTGAAATCTCGATGACACCCAGAATTATAGTAGGCAGTGTGGTCCTCTAATACGGGGCTGTGCCAGGGGAATTCTGTTGCTGGGTGATGGAAGAGGTACGACTGACACCAAAGAAGGCTTCAAGCATCAGCACTTTATTTCTTTCCAGTACAACCCTTTATGCACTTCATCTTACATGCATTACACCTGTGTGCCCTATCTACCTTTTTGTGATTGGTCAGTACACCTCAGCACTCCACGTTTCATTGCCTTCAATACTATTCACCTGTCCTACACAGTTGTAGCCCATTAGGGATGATGCTCAGCCTCAGCCCCATTCCCAATCACCACAAACAGTGTGCCTACAGCTGGGATGTTTTCGAAGCAATGGGATGGCTCCATTGTTTGCTCTAAGGGTGACTGAGGCTCTGTTGTCTGCAGAGTTGTGCAGCCACAGCTTTGATGATAACTGATGGCAGGACTGTTAAAGTCTAGCACTGGGTTCTGGGTGAATGACTGGCACTTGGCTGTTACAGTGTGAAATGGAACAGGAGGATTTGGAATTGGAAACCCAGCCTCCTGTTTAACTGGTCCTGACAAAGGAGCCTCAAAGGAGGCTTGTGACTGTATCCAGGTAACAGATCTCCAGACTCAAGCTGAAGAGGATTTGCAGGACCCCTCTGCCAAATGGGAAGAGCATGTTCATTAATGGGTCTTCAAAGATGGTGGGAGGAAAAGAAGTTATCAAATATACTGTTGTACAGGGAAGGGAATTACAAAAAGGGGAGAAGCTGCCATGCACATGATCATCTCAAATGGCAAAACTGTATGTGTTTGTGAGAGGGTGGGAATTATACCAGGACAAGATAGTGAATTTTTTTACTGATTCTAAATATGCATATGGGGTGATACATGCATTTGGGAAACAATGGGAAGAAAGAGGTTTATTAACCTGCAGAGGAAAAACATTAGCTCATGAGAGCCTAATTACTTGCTTGTTGGAAGTGGTGGATTTACCAAAAAAGGTAGAAATAGGAGCTGTTAAGGGACATTAGGCAGAGTGCTCAGAAGAGACAAAAGGTAATCAACTGGTCAATGGAGGTGTTCAAAAAGCAGCACTTTTGCCAGAGGTCTCTGGGATCCTCCCTTTGCTCCCTGTGGCTCAGCTGTTGCCAGGGGGAGGGGGGAAATGGTTGTGGTGGTGGTGGTCTTTTCCACCAGAGGAGTTGGAGATAATTAAAGGTGGTGGGGCAAAAGAAAGAGGGAAGAATTGATTTACAAAGGACAGTAAACAGTAAATGCCAAGTGTGCTGGTTTTGCATTAATTGACATTTGGTGAGGAGGGAAGAAGCCACCCACGAAAGTGATTTTGTAAGAGAAGCTACTAGAGTCTCCTCTGTGCCTGACAAAACCAATCACTGACTAGTTTTAAATACTGACACCTTGTTAAACCACTAGGAAGTTGAACACACCTGTAATATATGTTATAAAATAATTTGTGCTAGAGAATTAAAAATTACAGCTTTTGTGTAACTAAAGCCAGTGCAATTTCGCACCAGGAAGGAGAAATTCATCATGTGAGGATAAGCTGTCTCCACACATGTTTATTCCAAAGGATTATTCGTCTGGCAAGACCCCAGTGATATGCATTCTATATGCAAACACAATCAAATAATATGCGTCACCAAAGATGTTTATTCCTGAACAGAATTCCAGTAAAGATTATTCACCCATTCCGGGGAAACTTTTCCATCAAGACCAGCAACAATAAAAGAAAAATACATGAATATGCTAAAAGATAAGACCAACAAAGGAAAACCCTGTTATAAATGCAAAGGCAAATATTGGATAAATAAAAGACAATTTATTAATAACAAAATATCGAGCACAAGAAAAATGAGAAAGCCACAAAAATAGGAAATGGTCAGCGCCGCGCTGGGTGGATAGGGGTCCGCACCGGGGTACAAGACTCTCCAATCCACGCCGATGCAGCTTTCAGTCCAGCATTTTATAGGGTTTTTCTGCCCTTAGGCAGTCCAGGTGTCCAGGATGGGCTGAATAGTCCGAATTTCTTTTCGATGGCCTTCCCGGATCTCGTCAGGTCTCATTGTCTCATTCCGGGAAAAACTCTTTCTTATGTCAATTTCATGTGTTAGTCTTATGCTGATTTCATTTTGCTTGTTGCGCCGGAGAGCTGATGGGATTGCCAGCGGGTTGATGAGATTGGTATCGTTGTCACGAAGGAATTTCTTCCTTGCATTGGCAAGGAAGTGATTCTTATCGAGGTTGGCCAGTGTCTTTGTCTAGCTTGATGAGGTTCATCCTGTCTTTGCAACTGAGACTGGCAGGCTGGGGGGAAAACGATTAGCCCTATACTGGATTTCACAATTTTATTGACCTTATTTCTTATTATACATCAGGTTATTATTTTATACCCAAATTTTTACCCAAAATTTATCACAGTCCCCCGCCTAATAATTTATCAAATTAAAAATTCGTTCCTTTTATTGACCTTAATTCCAATTAAGATTGTACTCTTCCCATCCCTCCTGAGAGGATTCGTCCTCCTGTTGGAGCTTCCGCTCCTCTTCAAATCTCCTTAGGGCCTCAGCAGCCCTCCCTTTACCTTTCTCTTCTTCGAGCTTCATTATTTTGGACACGGTTCCCCCTTTGGCTGCCTCTGGATCCATAGGAAGGGTGGCTATTTGCATCCCTTGGACGACTGAATGTATCAGTCGAATGAAACAGGGGATCAGACACGGGAGGAAAATGATGCCTGCGATGGAGCATGTTATGAAAAACACTACCTTCTTCTACCATTCCCCCTGTCCGAACAACTGGTCCTACCATGAAGCTTGGAGGATTGAATTCCATTTCTGGACCGGCACATGGGCCACCTTTTTGATTTCTTGGGCTAGTCCCTTGATAGTCTCCCCATAGTCATCGATCTCAATGCAGCATTCCGATTTGTTGAATCTGCCGCAGACCCCTTCTTCCTCTGCCAACAGGTAGTCGAGGGCAAGCCGATTTTGGTACACAAAAGCCTTCATCTGCGAGTGCTGTTTTGCCAGGAGTTCTAAGGCGTCTGAGGTGTGGTTTGAAACCACCTTTACCACTGCTTGCAGCCGAATCAACTTATTCAATAGATAAATGGGCGTTCGATATCCCCAACTGCCATCGTTCGCCCAGGTGGCTGGCCCATAATACTCAATGATTCTCTCTGCGGGCCATTCCTCCTCTCCCCATTTCTGGTTGCCCCCGGCTACAGGTAGCTCTCGCCTTATCTCTCTTCTCTGTCAGTTCAGTGTTTCAAACAGAGGCGCTCCTAGCAAACTGCTTTCAGCCCTGGGCAAAGTGAAGAAAAAGGGCCTGATCATGCCTAGGGTACAGGACCCTTTCCATTTTCGGGGAAGCTCGCTGTAAGCTTTCTTTCCGCAAATCCAATATATCCTGTCTGGAGCTTTCCAGCCTACATTGGTTCTGCCTGGCTCATCCCAATATTCTCTTAGTCCCACTAATGCCTGGAACGGATTAGCCCCGGGACTTTTATGCCAACAAAGTCCCATGGTCTCAAACCATTTGCAATCTTTCTCTCGAATCTTGCCCCAATATCTGGAGGGTGGCTCGGGTTGCCAGACCCGTGCTTTATCATTAACCGTTAAGGTATTTATGCAAGGAGTATAGCCCACCAGATCAGTGAACTCCTTCCCTTCCTGGCTAAGGCAGATAGTTCCGACTATCCTTTTTTCCAAAATCCATCCCTCCGGTCTCTTTATTATTTTTGATATTTTTGAGCTTTCCCATTTTAGAAGCTGTTCCGGGGCTAACCCTTCTCCCCTCCAGGGCCATCTTTCGGCTGACTTTAATCCCCCACAGATCTAGAAATCCGTCAGTCCCAATTCGGTGGCTATTTCCTGCATTAGTTCTACAAAGAGATTTTGGTTAGGGGCCGGAAATCCCCCGTCCCCATATTGCTTCTCCAATTGTTCATATTGCTCACTGAGCGACCTTAATCTTTTTTGCTCAATCCTCCTTTTTCTGGCCTCGGCTTCCTGTCTCCTGAGTTCTAACATTACCTGTTTCATTTTACTTTCAGGATCCATCCCCTTCTTGTTCTTTGAGAAACAAAAGGCCTGGTCAAATTGCAAGCACACACGGTTATCACCCGGAGGCAATAAATCAAAGATGATGGGTTCTGAATCTAAGGAACCTATTTCCTCATGTTTGAGGTTCTTCCCTTCCCAATACAATTTTCCACCCATATTACATATTTTTAGTTTCGTTTTGTCGTAACACAGGGGATTCACCTTGTAGTAGGCAAGGAAAGTAGATTGCCTTTTTCTTCCCACCCATACAGTTTTATTACATTGTTGACACGCTTGCACCAAGTAAGGAATCTCGATTTCGCGCCTTTGTCTAACGAGTGAGCGAGCAGAATCCCTGAACAGTCTGCCCTTAGGACTTGCCCCTGAGCGTTGGCACTGGACTCTTTTTCCTGATTCACAAAGGTGAAATCGAGTGCCATTGGCCCAACAATCGCCCAGCTGCCTTTCTGGGGGACAATCCATTATCTGCCCGGTTTCTGGAGCTGTTAAGCACTATTCGCACTTAGTGGGAGGACTCTCCCCCAGGAGTGCCCCTGGAAGGGCCCCCTTGCCCCAGCACACGGCTAGGCTCAGGACCATCAGGAAACCCCACCGGAAAACCCCTCTGCCTTGCCCTTCGCCCGTACGTGTACATACGGCGGGGTAAACCATCTTCTTGGCAGCAAGGGTGTGCTTCAGGGGCCCGTGTGGTCCTAATGGCAAACCTCTTCTTGTAGGTTGCCCACCGGGATAATTTGATCGTATCCCCTTGGCAGGGTACTTTGATGGTCCTTCGGCCCTCAACGGCTAACGGTACTGCTTTAGCGTCCAATTTCTCTTTAATCCCCTTTTTGAAAATATGGAACCACTCAGGAGAGCAAAGTTCCAAAAGTCCAGCCCTGGTGGCAAGTACTAAGAGACAGTCTGTGTTATCCTGTTCCTCAGTCAGACAGTTAGTGCACAAACCCTTCGGTCGATTCCCTCCCCGACAGTGGGTGACCCAAACCTGGTTACAGTATGCACATTTAAAATGAATAAAGGGAAAACATTCACAACCTGGGGTAATGCAACTTATCTGATCGTTCATCTAGTTTGTTGTCTGAGTTTGATTTTGAATTCTCCAGGAGGGGTGGTAACTTTCCAGTCCGAGGTTTTTGGGTCCTCGATCTTTTTCACCCTTGATGAATGAGTCCAACCCTTCTCAGCGGTTCGAACTGCAGTGTCAGTCGTGAGCAGCACTAGGAACGGTCCTTCCCACTGTGGAGCGAGAGGGGTTTCTTTTCAAGTCCTGATCAACACTTTGTCTCCCGGCTGGATCTGGTGGATTGGAAACCCGAGAGGAGCGCTTTGGGGAATGAGTCCATGCCTTCGAAGCTCCTGTAAATTTTTGTTTACAGTGATGAGATAAGGTTGCAATTGCACATCCTCGACTTGGGGATGTCCCACCGGCATTCCGTGTTTGTATGGCATCCCATACAACATTTCAAAGGGGGACAGCCCCGTATTGGAGTGGGGCATGGTTCTCACATTCAACAAAGCAAGG
Source organism: Zosterops lateralis (assembly GCF_965231275.1). Classification (NCBI taxonomy): domain Eukaryota; kingdom Metazoa; phylum Chordata; class Aves; order Passeriformes; family Zosteropidae; genus Zosterops; species Zosterops lateralis. The sequence continues at coordinate 9,200,808 of NC_139801.1, forward strand.
GGAAGGCATTTCACCCAACACATTTTCGTTTCCAGCATGAGTTTTGCCAATTGTGATTTTAGAGTCTGATTCATTCTCTCCACTTGTCCTGAACTTTGAGGGTGCCAGGGGGTGTGATATTGCCATCTGATTCCCAAGGCCTCGGTTAATTGTTTTATAATTTTTGAGGTGAAATGAGTCCCTTGGTCTGAATCTATGCAATCCACGATTCCGTACCTGGGGACTATTTCTTCTAACAATACTTTGGAAACCGTTTGAGCTGTGGCTTTCGCCCTTGGGTACGCCTCTACCCAGTGTGTCAATTTGTCCACAATAACCAATAAATACTTATACCTTCCGACCTTTGGTAAATCAGTGAAATCCACCTGGATCCTTTCAAACGGCCGATATGAAAGAGGACGACCTCCCCAAGCCGTTTGTCTGGATCTGGACCGGTTCACTTTTTGGCAAGTCACGCACCCTTGTACCTTTTGTTTCGCCAATTCAAAGATACCCTTGCACTCAAAGAACTTTAGAAACTGGTCAGCCAGTGCCCATGTTCCCCAATGGGTCTGCTCATGCAGACGTCTTAGGATCCCTCTGGCCGTACTTTTTGGGACCAGTTCCCTTCCGTCAGGCAACTTCCATTTTCTCATTTCCAAAGCTCCTCCCATCTCTTTGAATCCTTCAATGTCCTTTTCGGAGGGACATATTTGGATTTCGGAGTTCTCCTCCCCGACTACCTCGGGAATGCTTACTGTGAGTAAAGCTGCCCTTTTCGCTTCCTGATCAGCCAGATTATTGCCGCGCGTTTGAAATTGCAATCCGGTCTGATGCCCTTTCACATGTACCACTGCAATCTCTCTTGGTTCTCTGATTACCTCCAAGATTTGTCGAATCATCTCCCCGTGTACCAAGCCTTTCCTCTTTGTGTTTATTAAACCTCTTTCTTCCCAAATCTTTCTGAAAGTGTGAACCACCCCAAACGCATATCGGGAATCGGTGAATATGGTCCCCCTTTTTCCCTTTAGCCTTTTTAAAGCCCTCAAGAGAGCGTAAAGCTCACAAGCTTGGGCCGACCATTCGGGCCTCAGGGGGCTTGATTCCACCACCTTTCCCGTTTTGCCGTCCACCACTGCGTACCCTGATTTCCTTTTCCCTTCCACTACTCTCGCCGACCCATCCACAAACCATTTTTCTCCCCCTTCCAATTTCTGATCCTCCAAATCTGGTCTTACTTTTGTCTGGAGTTCCACGATCTCAGCACAATCGTGCAGCAGTTCCTCGGAGGGGTCTCCAAACATGAACTGTGCCGGGTTCCGTGCTGAGGTGGTTTTTAACTCCAATCCCGGGGAGCTGATCAAAATGGCTTCATATTTCAGAAGCCTGGAATCAGTCAACCACTTTTCTGCCTTTTGTTGTAGAATGTTTCTCACATTGTGGGGGGTGTAAACTACCAGTGAGGCTCCAAAGGTGATTTTCCTCGCCTCTTCCACCAGGAGTGCCACTGCGACGATGGCCTGCAGGCACGTAGGCCATCCCCGACTCATGGGATCCAGGATTTTAGACAAAAATCCTATAGGTTTCCTTTTGCTGGCCCATTCCTGAGTCAGGACTCCCTGTGCAGTCTGTCCACTGACATCTACAAACAATTTGAACTCTTTGTTCACATCTGGAAGGGTCAGTACTGGGGCTGTCATGAGAACCTCTTTCAATTTTTGGAAATCCAATTCATCCTGCTCAGTCCACTTCACCCTGTCAGTGTTCAATCTTTCATACAGAAATCTCACTTTCTCACTGAAACCTTCAATCCACTGTCTACAGTATCCCAGGAGCCCTAACACTTGGCGTATTTGCCTCTTAGTTTTTGGAGCGGGTAATGTAATGATTCCCGCGACCCTCTCAGGGTCTAATTTCTTTTTCCTTTGGGACAGCCAATGACCCAAATATTTCACTTCAGGCTCCGTGAACTGTAGTTTGGATTTTGAAACTTTCAATCCCTTAGCTCCAATAAAATTTAGTAATTTCACCATGTATTTCCTCACACTTCCCTCAGAAGGTCCAGCTATTAACAGGTCATCCACATATTGTAACAGTTTCGTCCCTGCTTCCGGGGTAAATTGAGTCAAGAGGTGTTCCAGGGCCTGCCCAAACAGGTTAGGAGATTCTACAAACCCTTGGGGAAGCACTGTCCATCTCAACTGCTGTTTTCTATTGGTATCGGGGTCCTCCCATTGGAAAGCAAAGTAATCCCTGCTTCTCTCATCCAAAGGACAAGTCCAGAATGCATCCTTCAGGTCAATCACACTATACCATACATCCTTAGGCGTGAGCCAGTTCAGTAAAGTATATGGATTAGCCACCACCGGAAACCTAGTCCTGGTTCGAGCATTTACTGCCCTCAAATCCTGAACTAGCCGATAGCTTCCATCTGCCTTTTTCACAGCCAGTATAGGGGTGTTATGGGGGGACATGCATGGCTCTATTGTTCCTCCTTTCAAAAGGTCATCGATTACCCGCTTCAATCCCTTTCTTCCTTCCAGAGGAATGGGATACTGTTTGACCCGTATAGGGTCCTCGGGATTCTCGATTATAATGTGAATGGGATCTATTTCCAGCTTCCCAACCTCCCCTTTTGAGTGCCATACCTCTGGATTGATGTCTGCCTCATCCTTCTCGGTGACCCTAAACATTCTTACCACGAGATTGGAGCTTCTTACAACTATGCTAATTTCAAGAGCGATAATCATATCTCTCCCTAGCAAGTTGTAATCCGCTTCCTCTACCAACAACAAATTACCTAAGCAAACTTTATTCTCTGATTCAATTTTTACGCTCTTTATCACTGGTACTTTAAAAGGATCCCCTTTTGCCCCCACCACCACAACTTTCTCTTCACTGACCGTGCATCCTTTTGGTAAATGCTGCAAGGTGCTCCTTTCTGCCCCGGTATCCACCAGAAAAACGATCTCTTGACGCTGGGGACCTACTTTCAATTTTACCAGGGGCTCGTTAGATGTCCTGGTCCCTAAAGTGAAGAGCCCCTGACACCCCTAATCCTCCTGGAACAGTTTTTCATCTCTTATCCTTTTCTTGCAATCTCTCCGAAGGTGTCCTGTCTTTTTACAATAGTAACATTCAGGCAATTCCCTTCTGGTGTTTGGGGTTGCTTTGCGGGGGCCTGGAGGCTTCCGGGGTAAGGTCTTATACTTACCCGAAGCCTGTTCCTGTCTCTGAACCTTCTTCACTGCCGCTACCAAAACCTTGGCTTGCACCTTCTGCTTCTCGTGTTGAGGGGTACGTTAACAAACCCAGTTACCCCAGGGGCCGTGGGTACCTCCCTCAGTGGAAGTAGGTTGTGTCCCTCATTCTCACTCTCTCCCCATTCATCACCCACCATCCTTGCTTTCAGTCGGGTTCTGCTAGCAGGGGGAGAACTGGTAGCAGTGAGTTGTCTCCCCCTCCCAGATTGCGGGAGTGGGATTGCCGCCTGTGCAGCAAAAGGGAGTCTCTCCTCTGCTCGGGCTAACCCTGGTGGCGGCAGCAAAAGTGAATGAGAGTGCTCCCAAGCTTGCGCAGGAAGGACCTCAGAAGGGGCTCCCGCGGCTATAGCGTCTATCGGCGGGGGCGCTGCCGACAGACCCAAACCGGACGGGAGAGGCAAGAGTGGGGAGGGCAGCAAGGAAGCTGCAAGAGGGGACAATGGAGGAGAGACATGGCTCTCCACTTGGGATGCCGGTGCCCCCAAGAGTTGGCTCGGAGGATCCAAAGGAGCCGTGGGCACCACTTGCTCCGGAGAGGGTGGGGAATTTAACCCATTGTAGGGAGGTGGTAGGTGGTCCAGGGGTTCCCAGGGCTCGGTCCCGGTTCCGGGCCGCCCTTTCTGTTTCATCGGAAACAGGCCCGCTCGGGTGTTTAACCAGAGCCGGGCGTATTCCTTCTTCTCGGGGTCCGAGGGGCTCTTATTTTCCACATAGCGATTTAACTCACTACATACCCAACTTTCAAATGTTCCCATGACTGGCCACGTAAGGTGGTTCCTCAATTCTTCACCACCCCACACATCCATGCAATAGTAAATCATTTTTTCCTTGGATTTCTCTTTTCTTTTTGGACAATATCCCCAATGTTCCAACATCCACCCCAAGGGACTATTTCGAGGGATTTTCATGGTTCCCTTTCCCTTACCAGAGGGGCACTTTTCTGAGGTCTTTTTCTGGGGCTTACTCTTTCTCTGTCCCATGTTTTTCAAGTTCTCCTTACCAAATCTTAAAATTTCCCTGCGAGTCGACTTTTTCTGCCTGTGCGTTGTGTTTTTTCCTTTTTCAGGGGATGGGGCTTTTTCGATCACTCACCCCTCCAGCGAGCTGTGCCGGGGGTTCCTGATCGGTTCTCAATCCTTTTGGATTCTCTTTGGACCCTTACCTTGGTCCGCTGGCAAAAAGGGTTTACCAATTCCCGAGCTCAACAGGACGTACCCTTCCCCTTTTTGCCCACTCCGTGATCGGTCCCCGAGACTTCCTTCATCCCGGTTTTGACGAGCGATGTAAGAGAGTTTCACACGAAATCGCTTCCTTCGCGGCCGATCGTTCCCCTCACGGGAATACAGAAATGCGACCTTGAAGTCTACACTCGCTTCGTGATCAGATCACGTCTCACACACTCGCCCGATCACCCGCTCAACCAGCAGTACTTACAGCTCCTTTTCCTGCGTGGATGTCTTCGTGCATGTAGACGTTTTACGAGCAATTTGCAAGCCGCGGCTTTTCGAAGGTCCTTTGCCTTCCTGAGCTCCTTTTGCCCCCGGATCCGTTCTCTCCCCTGTCCTAGTTTGTGGCTTTCTCGTTCCTAAATTTGGTTCGGAGGTTCGGGTGGAGCCGCGGGGTTTCCTCACTCACCAGGCCGCCGAACTCAGCAGGGGTACCCTCCTGGGTCGCAGGTCCCCGCAGCTTCCTCCGAATCCGAGTCACGGCACCAAATCTGTTATAAATGCAATGGCAAATATTGGATAAATAAAAGACAATTTATTAATAACAAAATATCGAGCACAAGAAAAATGAGAAAGCCACAAAAATAGGAAATGGTCAGCGCCGCGCTGGGTGGATAGGGGTCCGCACCGGGGTACAAGACCCCCCAATCCACGCCGATGCAGCTTTCAGTCCAGCATTTTATAGGGTTTTTATGCCCTGAGGCAGTCCAGGTGTCCAGGATGGGCTGAATAGTCCGAATTTCTTTTCGATGGCCTTCCCGGATCTCGTCAGGTCTCATTGTCTCATTCCGGGAAAAACTCTTTCTTATGTCAATTTCATGTGTTAGTCTTATGCTGATTTCATTTTGCTTGTTGCGCCGGAGAGCTGATGGGATTGCCAGCGGGTTGATGAGATTGGTATCGTTATCACGAAGGAATTTCTTCCTTGCATTGGCAAGGAAGTGATTCTTATCGAGGTTGGCCAGTGTCTTTGTCTAGCTTGATGAGGTTCATCCTGTCTTTGCAACTGAGACTGGCAGGCTGGGGGGTAAACGATTAGCCCTATACTGGATTTCACAATTTTATTAACCTTATTTCTTATTATACATCAGGTTATTATTTTATACCCGAATTTTTACCCAAAATTTATCACACCCCACCTGCTCAGCAGAGAGAAAAAAAGTATAAAAACTAGACCCTGCAAAAGCAGAATTTGTGAATCACAGGGGAATCGGAGCAGTAGAGTCCAATTCGCTGTTTCACCCAGTGTTGACCCCGGGCTCGGCACTGTTTTGCTTGTGGCTTTTTCAAAACTTATATTTTGATTATTTAATAAATTCTCTTTAATTATTAAATTGGCTAATTCATTTATAACACACCTCTGGGAACACACATGTTAAAAATGAACAAATCCTAGGAAAAGCTCTCTTACTTCTGGATCTTGAACAGGTAACAGGGCACTGGCAGGGCCAGCTCTGCTCCGCTGCATGGCCCACAGGCCTGGCGGCGCCGGGCTGGGCCCTGCCTCTGCTGCAGTGCTGTCCTGGCTGGGCTGCGCCCCCCCCCCCCCCCCCCCCCAGCGTGGCCAGACCAACCCATGGCTTGGCTAAAATTCTGCTGCTGCTGGGTTTCGCCAGAAACTGCCAGACATGGGGAGTGGAGGCCATCAGCCTGCAGCTAAAATTGAACAAAGTAGGAGCTGGAGACCAGGTATGCAGCCGGGCCCCCTGAGATCCTGGCACAGCCCCAGCGTGGCCTGACTCTATCACCATGATTGCTTTGGCCACCGCCTGGTAGAAATCCTCAATGACCCTCCACAGGCCAAGGCAAGATATTAACTCTTTCATTGTACAGATGAAACTTGCAGAACATTGATCCTCTCTCAAGTGAGAGAAAAGGACAGAGTGAAGACACATAGAGAAACAACATGAAGACACCAAGGTCAGTAAAAAAAGAGTCAAGTCCCAGATGGGAGGAGAATGAGAAGATGCCTTAGTCTTCGGCTGAAGTCTTCTATTGCAAGGCCATCGTGATGTACTGTGATACACTAGAAATACCCTTCTAATTCATGAAAGACGTACGGGAGGATGGAGTGTCCAAGTTGCAGACCTAAGCAAAGGTATTTGTGCTGAAGCAAGTAAATGTTGAAGTAGCTGTGATCTCATGAGAAGCTTGAACAGATAGAGAGATGAGAGTGATGAAGACCCTTTGCTCCCAGGAAAATAAGAAGACCTCTGTTCCTAGAGATGAAGACTATCTCAGAGATAGATGAAGAGAACCTTTGCTTTAGAACAGCTCATCCTTAAAATAGCACCCATGAGTTTCACATGACCCATGAACGCAGCAGGGGAAGGCTGCATGATGTAAGGAATAAGAGCTTGACTCAGCCAATATATCAAGCAACAATCAATTTATTAATTCATTAATTCAAATGATAAAACATGAGCTAAGCAGTGCGCTGGGTACAGTGGGGGTTTCCCCTCCAACTGCACGCCGGCTACTAATTTTTAATGGTATTTATTGAGCATTTTCATAAAGCATTTCTCAGCAGGTTTTTTTTTTTTTGTTTGTTTTTTGGGGTTTTTTTTGTGGTTTCCTCCTAGTTTCTATTTGTGAAATTCAATTTCTATACTCCATTGTGATCCATTCCTATAGGTGATGTCGAATTTCTATACCTCAGGGTTGTAAATTAGTGATGGTGACATCCAGGATGTTTTTCTAAAATCATACGTCAGTGATGGTGAGGCCCAGCTTCTCTTTCCAGGGCTGTAAATCAGTGATGGTGATGTCTAGCTTTCTTACATCTGTGATGGTGAGGTCCAGTTTTTCTTTCCAGGACTGTAAATCAGTGAGGGTGATGTTTAGCTTCCCTTACCAGGATCATGCATCTGTGATGATGGGGTCCAGTTTTCCTTTCCAGGATCCTCAAATTTTTTAGCTTAGGATAAGCTCACTTCCTTCTTTTATTTAGGTGATTACCACTCCTTTTATATTCTAAAGCTGTAGTTCAAAACCTCTTATGTTACCCCTGCACTTAGAGGGGTAACACGTTGCGACGCGGGTGTGGACCCTCACAGAGGACAGCAGGCAGCAGCAGGGTCAAACATGGAAGGCTCTTTATTATCTGACTCCAATCTACTTATATACACTTTTTACAGAGGGCCCAGATTGGCCCAAGGAGGTTACAACTTCCTGACCTGATTGGTCACTATGACCATCAGTCAAATTCTCTCTCAGAGAACAACTATGCAAAACATACAGATAAATTCTAAGAATACAATATTGTTTATGTGAAGCAGCATGGGAATGCTGCTGCAAAGGTTCAAACACTCGAAAGCAAGAAAATCAGGGGCAACACTCTTATTACAAAGTGTTGTAATTCTCTGGGGGAATGGTTTTTCCCCCTGGGACCCCTGGAACCTCCTACCAAATAGTTTGACCCTTCCTTCCTTTCTCTCCCTAATTGGCTGGGGTCCAGCCATCCCTTCCTGTGAAGAAGATCATATAAACCCCTGCCTTTCCTGGTTCTATCTCTTTCTCCCCTGGAAGCCTTGAAGAATAAATGCCTGGGACAAAGGTCCTGGGGAAGGAGCCTCTTCTGATATCTTTTGTCTTGTTCCTGGTATAATTCCCTCCAAAGCCTCCTAAAGACTGAGCAGCCAGAGGCCCCCAGGAGGCGGGCGGAGGGCTAATTATATTAGTTGGCGCTCATCGTCAGTTTTTATGAAATATTAAAAGCCCACACAGTAGCTGGGGCCCTTTTCTAAGGGTCTCAAAAGCTTTTAAGCTGATCCAACTACCCCCACCTCTCTCAGCTGTTTTGCACGGCTGTGGGTGCTTGGGGGGAGGGCCGATAACTTGCGCCACCCCACGTGTGCTGGCCCGGAACGAGGACTTCTGACGCTGTTCCACAGTCCAGAGGAAACAGGTAAAAATTCCTCCATATTTATGGCTAACCTGGGTTTAGCTCCTAGCGAGGGGGGAGTTTTGCCAGTGGACCACCGTGGAAGCCGCGCTTGTCAGTGGCGCTAGGACCTGGCAGACGCGGCTTGGGAATAAACACGGGGGGTTTTTTTCCTTCGGGTTTTTGCTGGCCAGAGAGCCGCGCAGCATGCGGGGTTGCCCCGGCTGGGCACGGACCGCGTTTTGGAAATTGCACTACACAAGTCGGGTCCCAGGGGCCAGGTTATAGTGGCGGGGTGCCCCCCGTGCCCGTAGAGCCGGCGGGACGCGGCGCTGACACTGTCTTGAGGTACTGCGTGTTTCCCCCGCCCGTCTCTGTCCTCTCGGCAGAGAGTGGGGGTTGGGAAAATCGTGCTGTGTGCCTTTCTCATCAGGAGGTAGATATTCAGACAATAGCCTTTAAAACATCAAGAAATATGGGCGTGCGGTGGCTGTCTGCCCTTCAGAAGAGAACACTAACACACCTTAGAAATATTTTATCCAATGTTAAAATACCTAAAAAGCTACTAATAACATTTGTTTGCTGGCTAACCACTGAAATTCCAGATTCTGATTTTCAGGATTTAAATTCCATTTCATTTTGGGACATAATTGGACAACTATTAACTCTAAAAGTCAAAAATGGTGATATAAAAAGCTTCTTTATTTATTCCAATATTCTTGCAAGCTCGCAAGAAGTTGCTGGAAGCAGAGAACAGCAGGCAGATACAGATTAATCCTCCAATTAACCCTTCCTTTTTTCCCGATTCCTCTTTGCCTGATCCGGAGGGGATTAAGGACAGACCATATCAGCACAGGACTCCCGACTAACCACGTGGTGGAGTGTTGTGGAGGTCGCCATGATCTTCCTCCTCCTTCTTCCCACAATCCCTTCTCCTCCCTAATCCCCGCCCCTACCCCTTACCCCCCACCCAACCCGTTCCCGCTTTTGGCTGCCCTGCCCCACCCTTCCTCTCACTGTCTACCCCTCCCTCCGAGTTACCACAGCAATGAGGGTGGGTCCTCTGCAGCCCACAGTCCCGCCGACGGAGGGGAGGGAGTGGCTCCCAGCCCGCAGCCCTGGCGGAAGAGGGAATGCCCTCGAGGCAGGGGGACAGAAGCAGCTTCCCCTGAGACCCTGAGTTGGGGGAGAGGGCTGCCCCTTGCCAGACCCCAGGAGGTGGGAGAGGGGATACCTCCTGCTTCCCTGGGCACTGAAAGAGCAGCAGAAATTCTAACAACTCAGATAAATGTGGATGAAAGCATACCCTCTGTGACACCCGTTGTTTATCTTGATAGGAGAAATGCCAAGAGAACTTACCAGCCATTTTCCTATCAAGATAAAATGGAAATTTGCAAAATACAGAGAGAATTTGGAAGATCTAGTGAAATTTTTAAAGGCTTTGTGAGGGCAACTCTAAATTCAAATGGGATGGTACCCAGTGACGTAAAAGACTTATTCAGATGCCTGTTAACTCCCTCAGAGTATGATCTGTGGGAAGGCAGATGGAAAAGGGCATTGTCTATACTATTACAGGAGATCCACCAAACTCCGGGTGAAACTAAAGACAATGATGGCTACGGTATAACTCATGACCATCTCTGTGGTGAGGGTGCTTTCTACTGCCCAGAACAGCAAACTCGATTATTATCCAAGTCAATTTTAGATAAGATCTGTAATGCTGCAGAGAAAACATTTTACCAGTTACCAACAATTGAAGTTAAAGGCAGATACGTAAATATAACACAATTTTCTTCTGAGCCTTTTTTGCAGTTTGTCAATCGTCTCAGGACTCAGGTGGAAACACAGGTGCAAGATCCACTGGTGCAGGCAGAATTAATAAAAGAGATGGCTCAAAGGAATGCCAATGAAACGTGTCACAGAATTATCCTCAGTCTTCCACTCGAGCGAGCCCCCAGCCTTGCACATATGATAGAAGCATGCACCAGAAAAGCAGAATTGTTCAGTGCACCTGAAAAGAATGCAGGACTGGCACAGACAGTCTGCAGCAGCTGCAGTACCAGGACTAAGGAAACAACCAATGTCATCACAACAGCTGCAGTGCATCATCTGCCTTCGTTGCAAAAAGCCTGGACACTTTGCCAGGGCCTGCCCACAGAACCAGAAGAAGTTCAACAAACAAAAAACTGAGTTTCCAGCATGCACTCGCAGTTAATATCCTTACACGCAAAGATACAAATATAGCGGGACCTGCACTGACTAAAGCCTCTCTCTTAAAAAAAAAGGGGAGGAAGGGACACACAGTGTGGGGGTGCAGAAAAATAAAAATGCCAAATGCTCAACTAACAAGGTTTGGCAGCCCTGAGGCCGAATAAGGCTCGTGACTACCAAAGGTTTTCATTTCAGGTCTACTGATTGGGCTGTTGTTACAGTGGACCTGTCAAACACCTCACAGGACCTGATGGTTCACGACATGGGACTGGACAGTGAGTATTTTGTTATTGGGGACACAGCACACACACACCTACAGATTGAGATGGCTCCTTTGACCATTAAGGGAAAGATAACAGGCCTGATGCTGTTGGCATGTTGCATGCACCCACCATTTTACCTGTCAGAGGGGCAAATTCTTGCCCAGACCATTCCCGTTCCAGCAGAGATCACAGCAGATGGTAAATCACTGTGAGTCTACTGGGCAGAGGTGGTGGGAGAAGATAGACCCTCTATGGTGTGCAACATAGCCTGTGGCTCAGAGCGCCTCCATGTGGACGGCGTGTTAGACAAGGCTGCAGACGTCACGATTATACCTAAGACCATGTGGCCATCACATAGGGAATTGCAACCTGTAGCGGGCAAACTTCAGGGCATAAGAGGAATCACACTGGCAAAAATTTCAAAAAACATAGTGCAAATTGAGGGACCTGACGGAAAATTGGCAAGCGTCTGTCCGTTCATTGCTGAATACAAGGCCTCCCTGTGCGGGAGAGACACCATATCCCAATGGGGAGTCCAACTGGTCATTCCTAAGACATCCCAGGATTTTTGAAAATAGCCACTGTGGAGCACCCTACCCAAAAGTTAATGTGGTTGGATAATACCCCAAGATGGGTAGCACAGTGGCCACTAAGTAAAGAGAAGCTCAAGGCGCTTGAGGAGCTTGTGGAGGAGCAATTGGCTCAAGGACACATAGAAGAGACAACAAGCCCTTGGAATTCTCCAGTCTTTGTAATAAGGAAACCGAGGAAGGACAAGTGGAGGCTACTCCATGATCTCAGAGAAATAAACAAAATTATAGAGGACATGGGACCCCTCCAACCAGGGATGCCTACTCCAACAATGCTTCCTTGAGATTGGCAATTGGCTGCCCTAGATATGAAGGATTGTTTTTTCCAAATTCCTTTACACCCAGAAGATGCGCCAAGGTTTGCATTCTGGGTTCCCACTATTAACTGAAAAGCACTAATGAAACGCTATCACTGGAAAGTTTTACCGCAAGATCTTAAAATGCGCCCTTTTATATGCCAACAATTTGTAGCCTCATTGCTGTCTCTGGTACATGCTGAGAGGAATGACACCATCATCCTCCACTACATGAACGATTTACTTGTGTGTGCTCCCAAAGACTCAATACTCCAACACATGCTTGACCTAGTGGTTAACGTTTTAACCTCTGCTGGATTTCCATTGCAGGAAGATAAAGTACAAAGGATGGCACCTTGGAGGTACCTGGGCTTGGAAATCACTGCAAGGACCGTTGTTCCGCAGAAATTGGAAATTCAGTGCAATCTCAAAACCCTAGCAGATCTCCACTCCTTGTGTGGGTCTTTGAATTGGGTAAGACCCTGGCTAGGCCTCACAAATGAGGATCTAGCCCCCCCCATTTCAATTTATTGAAGGGGGAGAGGGAGCTGGTTTCTCCCAGGGAACTGACCCCAGAGGCAAAGACAGCAATCGAAAAGGTACAGAAGGCCTTGTCAGAGAGACAGGCTCATAGGTGTGAGCCAAACGTGCCTTTCCATTTCATTGTTTTAGGAAAGCTGCCACATTTGCACGGTTTGATTTTCCAATGGATCGAGGGGCAGAGAGATTCACTCTTGATCATAGAGTGGGTCTTCCTCTCTCACCAAGGATCCAAGACCATCACTGAACCACAAGAATTGATAGCTCAGCTGATTCAGAAGGCCAGGGTGAGACTGTGAATTGGTGGGTTGTGATTTTACATGCATTCACCTCCCAGTCAAACTTTCTGAGGAGGGAAGGAACTCTCCTGAGAGATTGACCAAAGAGATGTTTGAGCATTTGCTCCAGGGCAATGCCAGTCTCCAATTATCTCTGGACAGCTACAGGGGACAAATATCAGTCCATGCCCCATCCCACAAGTTGTTCAATGAGGAATTCCACCTCATTCCTCATGAGAAGAGGAGTCAGAGACCACTCAAGGCTCTCACAGTGTACATGGATGCATCCAGGGCTTCCCACAAGTTGGTGGTGACTTGGAGAGACCCACAGACTCAGCATTGGGAAGCTGATGTGGAGTTTGTGGAGGGATCCCCCCAAGTGGCTGAACTGGCTGCAGTGGTAAGAGCCTTTGAGAAGTTCTCGGAACCAATTAATTTGGTAACAGACTCTGCCTACGTAGCAGGGATAGTGTCCAGAGCGGAGCAGGCTGTGCTCAAAGAAATAGAGAATGAGCATCTCTTCAGGTTGCTTTCAAGGCTAATTTATTTGATCTCTCATCGAGAACATCCGTTCTATGTGATGCATGTTAGGTCACACACTGATTTGCCAGGCGAAATTGCAGAAGGAAATCGCAATGCAGACACCCTTGCTGCCCCAGTTGAAAAGGCACGTCTCCCTGACATCTTCTAACAGGCAAAGCTGAGTCACCAGCAATAGTATCAAAAGGTGCCAGGTCTGATCCATCAGTTTTGGCTAACACGGAGTCAGACTCGAGCCATTGTGGCCACCTGTCCCAACTGCCAGCTCCAGGCCATACCATCAATAGGCATGGAGGTTAACCCTCGGGGCCTTGGCAGTTGTGAAGTGTGGCAGACAGACATCACACACACTCCTAGTTTTGGTCACCTCAAATATGTTCATGTGAGCATTGACACGTACTCAGGCGCAGTCTATGCCTCTGCCCACGCAGGAGAAAAGTCTGCGCATGCCAAGCAGCACCTAGTGCAAGCTTTTTCAGTGTTGGGGATTCCAAAAGAAATCAAAACTGATAACGGCCCAGCGTATGTGTCCAAGGAGTTCCCAGAATTTGTCCAGCATTGGGAATGGAACGTAAAACTGGCATCCCTCACTCCCCCACAGGTCAAGCTGTGGTTGAACATGCACACCAGATGCTCAAGCAGGTCTTGGCTAGACAGAGTGGTTCGACTGTGTGGATGTCTCCACAGCAGAAGCTCTGCAAAGCCGTGTTTACCATCAATTTTCTGAACTGTTCATTTGAAAACACGAGTCCACCAATGGTGCGTCATTTTAACAGTGGCAATCAGTTCAAATTGCCTCAGCGTCCACTGGTCTTGATTAGGGACCCAGAAACGTGGGAAACCAAAGGTCCCTATGAGCTCGTGACCTGGGGTCGTGGCTATGCATGTGTGGCTACTCCCTCGGCCCCTTGTGGATTCCCCAGAAGTGGATGAAACCTTTTGTCCCTCAAAATCCAGCTCCAGTGGCTACTGGGCAGGGGGAGGAGAGGAGAGAGGGGCCCATCCTGGCCGGATCAGGCCTCCAGCAGTTCCAGCACCTCCAGTGGCTGTTAACATCTTGCCACTAAAGCCGCACCCCCATCGCGGCCCCAGGAGGCCTGGCAGGGCCAGGCCAGGCTCCCCCCCCATTAGCTGCCGGGCAGAGGAAGGGGGGAAAGCCCCAGCCGCATGCATGCTGCTGTGAGAGCTGAGCTGTCCCTCCCCCCAACGCGCTCCAGCCACCACTACTAAGACCCCTAGCTGAGGGAGGGGCTCAGCTGTGTGAGAGATCATGCAGTTGAGACTAAGGGTGGCTCTGTAGCCCTGCAGAGTGGCCTTGCAGATAAAAATTAAATGAAGTCAGAACTCCTGAGATCCTGGCCCAGCCCTAGCACAGCCTGAATTTACCACCTTCAGCCACTGCCTGGGAAAAAATCATCATGACCCTCTGCAGGCTTGGGCGAGAATGTTTACTCTTTCTTTGCACAGATGAAACTTGCAAAACACTAATCCTTTCTTAAGTAAGAAAAAGGGACAGAGCAGAGACATGTAGAGAGAGAATATGAAGACATCAAAGTCAGCGAAGGAAGAGTTGGGTTTTAGGTGGAAAAGGGAATGAGAAGATGCCTAGTGTTAGGCTGAAATTTTTTGGTAAAGCCATCGTGATGGACTGTAATATATTAGAATATCCCTTTAAGTCATGGAAATACATATTGGGGAGATGAAAAGAGTGTTCAGATTGCAGATATAAACAAAGGTATTTGTGGTGGACTAAGTAAATATTGAAGTAGCTGTGATCTTACAAGAAGTTTGAACAGAGAGATGAGATGAAGTTCTGCCCTAGGAGGAAGAAAAAGATCTCTGTTCCTAGAGATAAATATGATCTCAGAGAGACATGAAGAGAACCTTTGCTTTTGGAACCACTCATCTTTAAAATGGTACCCCATGAGTTTACATGGCCCATTATGCAGCTGTGGGAAGGCTGCATGATATGGGAGAGACTTCACAAATGCAGATTCCCGGGCAGGTGCATTTGTGAGAATTAAAAAGCCACAAGAGAACTATTCTTTCTTGTGGGGAAGTTTCCATGGCAGACCAAAAGAGACTTCTCTCTCTAAATGAACTGATGAAAGACTATAAGTGGTAAACTGACCTTAAGTTTTAAGTTTTGTCTCTATACGTTGTCCATGAGAAGGGAAAAGAAAGTTGTGGGGGAGAAGAAGTGTTTTAAAAGTTTTATTCTGATTCTTATTAATTTTTTGTCTCTCGTAGTTTTGTTAATAAACCTGTCTTTATACCCTTTTAAGTTTTGAGCCTGATTTGCTTTTCTCCTAATCCTATCTCACAGCAGGAAAAAAGTAAATAATTCTAGTAGGCACTCAAACCACTACAAATAATTTGGGAAACAGAAATAGGCGAACTTGAAACCACTACAGACCCCTTTCTAATTTATGCCTCTCACCTTTTCCTTTCCTTGTGTTAATCAGTGGAATGCCTATGGAATTTATGGTTCTTCCCACTGTCTTTCATCTCTCACTATCTAACTTTATTTATCAGCAGACCTACAATTTGCTTGTAAAGACAAATCCCTCTCAGTTCCTTCATCAATTAGTGGAATCCTTCCCATTGTTTCTTTTATTTCTCAGTGTCTAGATGTTACCCCACGTCTTTAGAGGGGCAACACGTTGTGACGTGGGAGTGGACCTTGACAGAGGACAGCAGGCAGCAGCTTGGTGAAACATGGAAAGCTCTTTATTATCTGACTCCAATAGGCTTATATACATTTTGTACAGAGGGCCAAGATTGGCCCAAAGAGGTTACAACCTCCTGACTCCATTGGTCACTATGACCATCAGTCAAGTTCTCTCTCAGAGAACAAGAATGCAAAACATACAGATAAATTCTAAGAATACAATATTGTTTACATGCAGCAGCGTGAGAAAGCTGCTGCAAAGACTCAAACACTTGAAGGCAAGAAATTTAGGGACGACATCTAGCTTTATTTACCAGCAGACACTCAGTTTGTAAAGACAAGACCCTCATTCCTTTCATGAGGGTCATGGAGTCCCAGTTGGTGTGTTATTGTCAACAGTGCACTGTTGTAGCAATCGTTACCTGTTCTTCTTTGACCTTCAGCAATCCCATAGCAGAAGTGTCCTCTGAGAGGCCAGGCAAAGTATTCATCTGTCTAATTCCTTCTGTCACCACAGCTGCCATCCCAAAAGCCCAGCAATGCCCTTTTGGGTCCTTGAAATACCCTCTCCTGAGGTAATCTATGCCAAGGATGCATGGGGCCACTGGACCAATCCCAATGGGCTGTTGTTGCCATTTGTTTCCAGTCAGACTCACTACAGCTTCCAGTACAGTCAGCTTTTGTGATCTCCCTGGCACCCCAGAAATAGAGGTAGATTCTGCCCCTAGGTATCTTGGTGGCATCAGGGTACATTGTGTGCAGCAATGTCAAGTAAAGCCTTATATTCTTGTGGGTCTGTGCCAGGCCATTGGATCCACACAGTCCAATAGATCCAATTGTCCCTTTCCACCACCTATCTGAAGTCAGGGCCCCTCTAGTTCTGGTCTGTTCCCTCTGTAAGTATGATCTGGAGGTTCCTTGAAGGAGATTGAAAGTAACATCAACCCTTCTGTTTGTAGCAGGGCATCTTGCCACCTCACAAGAGCTTATCTGTTGCTGTTCACTGGTGAAATAATTCAAACAGGACAAGCTGTCTTGTAGTGATTTATTTTGGCTCCATGTGATTAACACTCCCAGCTGACAATAAACATCTTACTGTGGAAGTGAGATCTGAAAAATAAGCTGGATTTCTGACTGACAGACACCTCACTTTTCAAACTATAAAAGCTACACCAAACTTTCACAAAGCAGAAATCTTTTGCACATTCCCTGGAAATGTGTGGAGTTTCTCCCCTAAGCAGGGACGTCTTTTCTGTGGTTACTCCTCTGGAGGTTGAGTGAAAGGACTCTGTGTATACTATAGCAATTTTGGTGGTAAGTTACATTTGATTCCTAATTGATACTATTTATTTTGGCAGCTTTACTGTAAGTATCTTGATATCATGCACTGTTTTATGTAATCTATTATTAGTTCTTTTAGTTTTATGCTGTGTAGTAACTGATTAAAACATTTTGTCTGTTATCTCCCATCTGTTCAATAAATAACTCATAAATAGACCTGATTTGCCATCCTTAGAACTTGTGGACCAAAGTGATTTCTTAAATTTAAGCTGTTGCCAAAAATCTGAGGCTAAGGCAGGGCTTGTCTGAAGTTCCCACTCATTCTGTGACACTATTCCGCCTGGGGACTTGCTCATTGGAAACTGGAGCAGTATTTATCCTTGAAGAATGTCCTGCAGTGATTGTTCTTCTTCTCAACTCATGTATTTGTGATGCCAGGCCAGAGGTGGGTTTTCCACCTGACTTCTTCATGTCCTCTCTGTAGTCATACAGGTAAAAGCACCAGTAACCTTTTGGTGTGTCCTCTCTCTCGTAGGGCAGTGTCATGAGAGATTAGAAAGACTGATGTCTTGAGACATTTTGGGGTGCATGTATGTGAGGGGAGGGGCAGGTTGGGTATTGCTATGGTGAGGCAGTGCACTGCCCTGCACCCCTGTATTGGTTTGGCATGGCCTAGATTTTGACAGCAGGGGGGTCACAAAGATGGCTCCTGTGAGAAGCTGCTGGAAGCTTCCCACCATGCCCAGCAGAGCCAATGGCTGATGGCTCTGAAGATGGACATGCTGCTGGCCATAACTGGGCCAATGAGAGAGGTTGGTAACACCTTTGTGATGACATATTTAAGAAGAAAATCAAAACAATGTCATGGGTTTTTTGCTTTTAGTTAGGAGGAGGAGATGAGAACATGTGAGGGAAAACATGGCAACACCAAGGTCAGTGGAGAAGGAGGGGGAGGAAGTGCTCTAGGCCCCAGAGCCAAGATTCCTCTGCAGGCTGTGGTGAAGACCATGGTGAAGCAGGTTGTCCCCCTGCAGTCCATGGGTCCACAGGGGATGCAGAGATCCACCTGCAGCCCATGGGGGAGGTGCCTATGCTGGAGGGAGTGGATGCCTGGAGGAGGCTGATTCAGTGGAAGACCTGGAGGAGAGAGGGGGCCCCTGCTTCGAAGCTGGAGCAGCAGCCTTGGAGGACTGCACCCCATGGAAAGAGAGACCCCCGTTGCAGCAGTTTTAGGAGGACTGTCTGCCTGTGGGGGGAGTTCATGTTGCAGCAGGTGCAGTATGGCTGCTGCTTGTGAGAGTGGATCCATGCCAGAGAAGTTCACAGAGAACTGTGTCCCATGGGAAGGACCCCATGGCCTCACGGGGGAAGGACTCCTCTCCCAGAGCAGTGGAAGAAAATCTCAGTGATGAACTGACCAAAACCCCCATGTCCTGTCTCCCTGTGCTGTTGGTGGGAAGGGGGGAGGGTCTGGGGGGGAAACAGTGTTATAAGGGCTTATTTCACTTCTCATTATCCTCCTCTGACTCTGATAGTAATAAATTCACTTCACAGTTTAAGATGAGCCTGCTTTGCCCTTGAAATATTTCTCCCAGTCCTTATCTCATGAAGCCTTTGTTGTGTTTTTTCTTTCCCTTTTACCCTCCTCTGCCCAGCTGTAGCAGGGGAGGGTGAGCAATTGACTTTTGTGGGTGCCTGGTGTTGGGCCAGTGTCAAACCACGACAATCCCCCACTCCTAGAGCCTGCATCCCAGCCTCACAGTGGCTGCCAATCACTGGCATCCTGGAGACAATGCTCCACACCTGCCCCTGGAGCCCTTAACCCAGCTCCTGAGTGGCCAAATGACTGGCAATCCCTCCTGGGGGTAGGGCCCAGGAAGGCCAAGGGGTAAATCTGAACATGAGGTGAGCACATCTTGACCCTACCTCTTCTTGGAATTTCTATCAGCTGAACACCACTGGAACCCAGGAGTTGGTAGCTATATGTGTCCTCTTCTATATATTTTATGTCTTTATTTCTTTTTTCTTCTCATTTCCTCTTCTCAGAATTTTTGAGTAACTTAGAATTGAATGAGCTTAGAGTTTGCTGAGTGAGCTAAGTTAAGGCTTTGAGAAGTATTTTATGTTGATTGAATGTTGCACTAAACCTTTTGCCCAAGTTGACTGATTTTCTTAGGTTGCCAGTAGGGTTTTTTTGTTGTTTTGACCTCTTGAGAATATCTTACCGGCATTACTCCTGTGCATCTTACTCAGAGTACACAAACAACTTGTAAGCCTTTTAAAAGCTTCATTGAATGAGGGTTTTTTGAACCTTACAGGCATTTGCTCCCAATAGGAGAGACTCTGGTCCATACTGGTGGGGAATGGGACATTTCCTCCTTAAATTTCTGGTAGCCATCTTTAGATTTCTGATGGTCCTCTTTAATTCCCTCTTTAAATTGCTGGAAGTCCTTGGACAGTCTTTCCACAGATGAGGTGCAGGCCTTTAATTGGGGTGGAAATAGTTCCTTCATATAGCTGGAATCTGCTTAGAAAAGTGTCCACTTTTTGTCCTCCTTCCTTCCATGACATCACTCTCAATGAGTTGGCATATGACACTGGCATGCTCTGTAGGAATTTCCACCACATGGTTTGTGTACACTGGATGTCATCCATATTTATATAGCATTGATCGTTATTTGAATCCCTATAGAGTATCTCCATCACAGCTAATTCTCTCAGGTACTCAATATTTTTCTCCATTGTGTTCCACTTGTCTTGGTGCACTGATATGTCAGCCTTGCCAAGATACCTTTCTCACACTTGATAGGAATCACCTCCAGAGGCTGAGAGTTTCTGTCCTTTTCCCAATCCCCTTGCAAATGCCCATATCCCAGGACAGGTACCCAAGTTGCTTGGCTTCGCTACCATCCAGTTTCATAGTGTGGGCTGCAATATCCCAGCATTGGAGCAGCCAGGTCACCAGGGGCTCACCTGACTGGTGGCTGAAATCTTTTTGCATATCTCACAGCTTACCTGGGAACAGGGATCAATTGATTGGCTCTGTCTTCCTCTAATTGTGAGGGCCCTGTTTCCTCTTCATCCCTCACTAAGCTAACTGATTTGGTCTTGGATTTTTTCTTCTGTATAGGGGTGACTGCTACCGGCACAGGTTGTTTCTCTGGTTCAGCTGCAGAGTTTGAGTGCCTGTTGTTCTGTTTTCCTCCTCCTCCTTCCCCTGAGGGTGCTGTCTAGTATTGAGCAGTGTCTGATCAGAACGTTACAGAACTTTGTGCCTCTCTGGAACTGCCATAGCATTTTTAATCAAATATTCTGCCACTTTATCAGGGTCCTGTAGTTTTTCAGGGGTGAACTTCCAAACCATTGGAGCACAATACTCCTTCAAAAGCTTGCCCATTTTCTCCCACATTCTATGCCACTCATGACTATCCATCCCCAGTGATGTGTCTGCATTCAGGGTTGCATGGGATTGGCTGGGGTTCCCTGCTTGGGTTCAAATCTATCCTATCATTGCTCACCCAGGGACTTGTTTACTTCTAGGCTGGTCAAGTTTGGGGATCTGTTATGGCCAGATTTATCTTTGCAGCTACAGACCAGCTGCAGTTGTGACAGACCCCCATTATCCTTGATGTTATCACGTCATAAACTGATATCGAGAGTACAACAACAAAACAATCCTGATCTCTCTCCCTGCTCTGAAAAAGAGCACTGCTGTGGACACATAATGCATATACAGGAGTATATACAGGGTTAGGTACCATAACCATGTGGACAGACCGAGCAGCCTTGTAACCAGGGAGTTTCATAGCTAATACACAAATGCATAGATGAAAGATGTTATCTCAACCCTATCATGCCTCATGTTGGCCACCAATTGAACATGGTAGTTTAACACCAGCTTGAAACTATACTCCAAATAAGGTGCTCTCCTTCCCCTCACCCCCTTTGATAAGAGAGGGACAAAGACAGAAACTATGGGTTGAGATAATTTACTGAAAGCAAACAGCAATGGAATAAGAAATCCACAGTGACAGCAACAATAGTAATAACTAAAGCATGAAAAAAAACCCAAAAAGGTGCTTTACACACAAAAGGTGTTCATCACCTCAACTTAGTTCCATGTGGCCACTGGGACAAAGAAAAGAAGGCGGACGTTTCCCGTAAGTCACAGGTATCAGTCACGTCCATGTGGCCCCCCGGGACAAAGACAAGAGGGCAAGCACTCCAGGCACTTGGCTCTCCCTGTCTCTGAGCTTGAGACAATGGAAAACAATTATGGGAAAAACCCCTAAAAACTAGATCATCCACACTGCAACATGTTGCCGCTTCAGACTGCTACACTGGGCTTGGCTCCACTGTTTCACTACTGCTTCGGACCACTCTGCTGGGCTCCATTCCACGTGGCTCTTGCTTTTCAGAGTTACATCTCAGAGCCACATTTGCTGCTTTTCAGAACCACATTCTGGAACTGCATTTCAGAGTGGGAAGGGAATGGGCAGCAGCCATGTCAGAGGACAAGGTGCACAGGGCTGATCCCAGCAACCCTCTCCAATGAAGAGAGGGAGACAAACGGTGCCATTTCCAGGGCTGTGCTCACCTTTTGTTCCCCCCAAAAGCTATACTCCCCAGCAATGATGTAGGTGATATAGAATACCAACCTAGCCATGTCCACACAGCTCTAAACTCCACCTCCTCTCTATGACCAGGACAAATGCATACTTAAAAGAAAAAATGAATTTTATTTTTTTTAAAGCAAAAAGATAGTGAAAGCTATACCAAAGGAAACAAAGCTGCTTTGTTGTGGCAGGCAGTGGTGGTCAGAGTGCCGTGACCTTCCTGGAGAAGTGTCCTTAGAAGGATGTCCCAGAGGCTCTGGCGTGTCTGCTGCCACTGAGTGATTTCAAGTTCTTCAGTGAAATCAGCTCTTCAGGGCGATGCTGAAGGAAGAGACGGAGCCTTCGTATGGAGTCCCGCAGAAGGCTTTATTCAGCTTCTTCTTCGGAGGGGTCCAGTGACGAAGAGCCAGAGTCAGAGGGAACAGGGGTTTATATTGGAAAGGCAGGGGGCGGGGTAGAACATCAGGGCCAATCACCTGAGGGCTCAGGGGAGGAGCAAAGGGGAAGGGCCAACGGGGTACAAAAGATTTACATAGTTGCCACAAAGCCTGTTGGGGGTAACACACTTTCTCACCATGACAAAGAGAGCTATCTGCCAGGGTTTCTCCCTTTAGCAGAATTGCAACAAGCTCGAGCCTAAGGGCTGCTCTCTCTTCAGGGGAGCATGTTTATATTATTGTCTGGATAACAGCCTCCACAACTCCCCTTTGTTTATTAATTAAAAAGACATCTCCTACGGCTTTTTTGGAGTAACATAAAAAGTATAAAATTATGTGGAAAATGGTAAGAATAACTACAGAAACTGAAAGAACACTATAGAAAAAGGAATCAACCCATCCCTTGTGTTCCACATGTCCAAATGAGTTCTCAAATTGTTCAGTATTTCCTTTGCTTTTCAGTTCTTTGTCTTCTTTTGGTGGCTGGGTGCTCTTGGAATCATTCACTGCTTGGCACTTGTTCTCTAGCAGATCTATTTCATTCTACCAGGGAACAGTCAACACTACAAAATTGCAGATGCTGTGCTTGGCTGTCTGGGGCTCCTTATCGGTTACTGGCTTTGTGCAGATTGTCTGGGCTATTTCTGTTTCTATGATGCACTTGACTCCAGCCACGATCTGCTTCTTAGTGTTAATGATCCACATCACTCAACTGGAGCACATCTCATTGTAGCTTCTGTTGAATGCCATCATGGCGAACTGCAGAGCTCGCTTCAGCCCATCATCATTTTTGGGGTTGTTGATGGCCTGCAGAGTTTGCTACCTTGCACAGCATGTGCAAAGAAGAGCAGGGCTTCTGCCAGGAACACCCCCACAGGCACTCTCTTGGCTGCCATGTCTGTACTCTACTGATGAGTGTGTGGTTGGGAAAGGTGCTTCTGTTAAAAGAATGCAGGCAACTTGTGCAACTGACCCTTAAAAAGCTTCCTTTTCCCATCTTTTCCCACCAACCCTCTATTTCCCCTCTCTTTATTAAAAGAACAGTGGGGAGGGGTCAGGTGAGAGGGTTAGGGAAAGGAAGAAGGGTAGGTGAACTGGGGAAAACAACTGGCTAAAATCGATGGAGGCTAGACTTAAGCTTAATCTTGACTGAAGTTTTGTCTCCACTGCGATCTGGTGACGGGAGGGTTTATTTTTCTGGGTGAATGTGGTTGACGTCGTCTCCATCTCCAGGCAGCGTTCCTTTGGTCTTTGGGTGAACCTGTACTTAACTCGGAAACATCTTGGTTATTGTCTGCTGGAGCAGTGTTTGCAGGGTTTATATAGGGTTTTATATTTTTCCCTGGGAGCCATTTGGGGCCCGATGGTGTTGAAACACAGGCATACCCTCTCCCCCAGGTGATCAACTCGAAAGGACCAAATATCTGTTGAGTTTCTGGGTCTTAGACTAGCACCGGCGGGTTCTCATGGAGCTTAGCTCAGGCCGAATTGGAGAAGTGCCAGAGTATGGGGGGGGGTTGGCTCTGAAAAGGAACAATTTAGAAAGTTAATAACATAGAGAGCCTTACAGAGCCTCTCAACGGGAGGCATGGTCACTGTTCCTCCCCGCTGCTGGTGAAGGACTTGCTTGATGGTCTGGTGAGTCTGTTCAACGATTGATGGACCTGTGGGAGAATGTGGTATGTCTGTGGAATGTTTTACACCCCACTGGTTAAAAAATGCTTTGAGCTGTTATGAGGCGTAAGCTGGGTCATTATCAGTCTTTACTTGTTCTGGGACTCCCAGAGTGGTGAACGCAAGGAGAAAATGCCTGATGGTGAACTTGGCATTTTCCCCTGCATGGGCAGATGCAAACACAACACCAGAAAAGGTGTCAACGGAAACATGTGCGTATTTTTTCCTCCCAAAGGAATGAACATTAGTCACATCTGTTTGCCATAGCTGGCAACTGTTGAGACCACAGGGGTTGACCCTGGAACTCATAAATGGAATTTGGTAATTCTGACACTTTGGGTATGAGGCTACAATTGCTCTGGCTTGCTCTCGGGAGAGATGAAACATTCTCACGAGAGCTGGGACATTCTGATGATAAAAGGCATGCGACAACTTGCTTGAGTGAAGATGTCCGGGATGTTGGTGACCTCGGCAGGCATGGCTAGTGCATCCGCTTTCCTGTTTCCCTCCACAATGGCACCAGGGAGGTCAGTGTGTGACCTCACACACATTACATGAAATGGTTGTTTTCTATGGGAGATTAAGTATACTAATCTAGAAAGCAAGCAGTATAAATTTGGGTTGGAGACCTCTTTTAAAAAGGAATGCTATGTTTGCATAGCTACACCAGCTACATATGCTGAATCAGTGACCATAATGATTGGTCCCTGAAATCTCTCAAAAGCTCTGATGACAGCTGCTAGTTCTGCTATTTGTGGGGATCCCTCCACCACCTGAACATCAGACTCCCACTTCTGTGTCCTGGGGTTTTTCCAAGTCATCACTGACTTGTGGGAAGACCCTGAGCCGTTGGTAAAAATGGTGAAAGCTTTAAGGGGTGTTCTACTTTGGATTGATTTTGGAACCAGATTAAATGTCAAATTAAACAGCTTGTGACTGGGTAAGTGTATTGAAATTTGGCCTGTGTAGCTATCGAGAGCAAACTGGAGGCTTTCATTGATTTGAAGCAAATGCTCCATCTCACCAGTAGTCAATGGAAGGTAAATACACATGAACTCATACGCTGCAAGAGTGCGGAGGTGAGCTCTAGCCTTTCTGATGAGTCCTGCCATTAGCTCTTGAGGTGTAGTAATTGTCTTTGTGGGCTGATTATGAGGAAAGACCCACATTAGGATTATCAAAGGGTCTTTTAGTTGTGTGTCCCATTGGAAAATGAGAGCATGGAATTGTGGAGCCTTACCAAGGATAGTCAGCTGGAAAGACAAGGTGTGCTCAAAACGGTGGGCTTGATGGGAAGACAGGGCCTCCTGGACCTTGACGATGGCCTCCCAGGCCTCCAGCGTGATGGTACGTGGTGAATCCAGGTCCTCATTTCTGCAGAGCAGGTTGAAGAGCGGTGCAAGGTCTTCCTTCGTTATCCCCAGCAGGGGACATACTCAGTTGATGGACCCGCAAAGCTGATAGAGATCCCATAGGGTCTTCAGGTCGTCCCAGATGGTCAGCTGCTGAGGCACAATGGTCTGCTTGTGGATCCAGAGTCCCAGGTAGGTCCAGGGGCAGGTGTACTGGATCTTGTCCTCCCTGATCTCGAATCCAGCTTCCTCAATTGCCCTTATCGTCCTTTTAAACACAATATTTAAATATGGGGTTTTTTTTGTGCAGATCAAAACATCATCCATATAATGAAGGATTATGGTTTCCTGGAACATTTCCCTCAACAGTGATAAAATGCAGGCGACGTACCACTGGTAAATGCTTGGGGAGTTTTTCATGCCTTGCGGCAAAACAAGTCAACGGTACCACTTGAGGGGGGCCTGTCTGTTTGGGGAAGGAACTGAGAAGGCAAACCTGGGGGCATCCTGAGGATGGAGGGGGATGTTAAAAAAACAGTCTTTTATATCAATGACTGCCAGTCTCCAATCCCAGGGCAACATGGTGGATGAGGGCAACCCAGGCTGCAGGAGGCCCATGTCTTCAATCACCTCACTGATTTTTCTGAGGTCGTGGAGGAGCCTCCACCTGTCTTTGCCAGGTTTCCTGAGGATGAAGACAAGGAGTTCCAAGGGCTGTTGGTTTCTTTGATGTGGCCCTTGGAAAGCTGCTCTGCCACAAGGGACTCAAGGGTGTGCAGCTTTTCTTCGGGGAGGGGCCACTGGTCAACTCACACTAGATGGTCTTGTTTTCAGGTGAGTTGAGGGATGGTAGGTGTTGCGCGCTCCTCAGTGGCCCCAACTAAAATCCCTGCAACTGATCTGAAGGGTGGCCCCCCACTGGGCCATCATGTCCCTCCCCCAGAGGATGATGGGCTACCTTACTACAAATGGTGTGATGGTGGCCATTTTGCCCTCAGGTCCTCCTATAGTGACGTTCCTCTTGTTTCTCATGGAAACAGTCACCCCTCCAATTCCTGAGATCATCCCTGCCACAGGTTCCAGTTCCCAGTCAGATGGCCACTCGGAGCAGGCAATAATTGTGATGTTTGCTCCGGTGTCTATCATCCCCAAATGGTTGATCTTTTCCCCCTTGGAGAACAGGCTGCACGTAACAATTGGTTTGTTGGACCCCACGATCTGCGTCCATATGATGAGGGGGTTGGATGGAACCTGTTCTGGGTAATTTCTAGGTAGTAAAAAAGCCTGTTCAATTGGAGTTCCTGCAGGTAAAAAATAAAGTGTTTCATTGCAGGTAACAGAAATGAAAATTTCATCACTGGGACTCACAGTCTGGACTTCTGGGATAACAAAAATTTCATTGGGTCTGTGCAATGGATCTCCTAGTATTAAAATGTCCCAAGGTCCATCTAATGGCCCATATTTCCCTTTTGGAATTCTATGAATACATTCATCAGTAAAGTCAAAGGATAAATCATTTACCAGTTGGTACCAGGTTCCCACCTGTATCTGGGAGTATGCTGGATCTCCCTCATAGCAGGAGGAACCTTTGGATTCTTCTCCCTCTCCTCAGGAGGGTGGGAAGAGTGGAATGGGGCAGCTTTCCATTTGTTTTCATAGTGCAGGGCTGCCCCATGCTCTGCTGTAAGTTTCCTGAACGCCCTTGGTAATTTGGTTGACCTCTGAGCTATAGATGGTCCTTTCAATTGTCCTCAAGGGACAGTCTTCCAGGACAATCTTTTAAAAAAAAGTCAAAAATTCCCACAGTTTAAACATCTATTATTGACTTTGGCTGCAACCACTGTGAACGCCCCTGACACTCCTTCGGCAATCCCTTTGGCAATGGCTTGTGCCACTGTGTTTTCCATGGATGTGTTTTGTGCAGGCCTCCACCATTTGTTCAAAGGTGGGTTCTAGGTCAAGAGGCAGACTCTTCAAAATTGCTTTAGATTCAGGATTGGCATTTGCCATGGCCATTTTAGTTAAAACTTTTCTCCTTGCCTCTTGGCTCTCAATGTGTCTTTCAAGAGCAATTTTGAGTCTGTCCAAAAACTTAATAAATGACTCATCCACTCTCTGTTTTATGTTTGTAAAACTTTGTGTTGGAATGGAGTTGTCAGGAGTGAGAAGCAATGATGTTTTTGCAGCAGTGGCAATGTCATGGAGTGTGGCCTCTGGTAAGTGATGTGTCTGTTCGGTAGGTTTTTGGAAGTTACCTTTGCCTGCGAGCTGGTCCATTGTCAGATTTGGTCTATTTGGATCTTAGGAATAGGTGTCTAATAATGTTTTGAGTTGCTTTTTCCATTGCCTTTCCCAGAGCATATACTCTGCTGGCGAAAGGAGGCAACTGACAATGTTTTTGATGTCGTGAGAGACCAGCATGTGAGCAAAAAAGGTAGCTTCTAGTAGGTTTTTGAAAAAGTGAGATCCCTGACCATGCTCTTTTGCTGCCTTACACAACTCCTTAAGTTCCCCATAGGGGATGGGCTCCCAGGAGGCAGGTGTCATTGTCCTCTTCTCTCGTTTGAACAGGATTGGGAAGGCTGAGATCTTGTTTGCCAATTCCCAATCTCCCTCCTGGGTGGCTTCCCTTTGGGTCTTGGCCCAGCGATCCTCAGACTCGGAATTGGCATCCGAGGAATCGCTGTTCTCATCTTCCGAGGAGGGTGGAGGGTGCTTTATGAGAGCGCGGGGCTTTTTTGGGTGAATCGGAATTGCCATGTGATGGGTGGCAGTGGAAGCGAAGATGGCTTCCTTCCAGTCACCGCCATGATCACTTCTGGTCCTGGTGTTATGGGGGCCAGAAGAGGGCTAAACCACGGGGGAGGAGTCAACAGTGGAAGGGGAGGAGACTGAGGAAGGGGTGGGGTCCGTGGTGGAAGGGAAGGGGTGTTCCCGGTGGAAGGGGAGGGTCCCGATGTGGTTACACTCATCAACGCGGGGGGAAGGGAAGAGCCGAGCATGATGGAAAGGGCGGGAAAAGGCAGAGGAGAGGTGGGAAGGTGGCCATTTTGGGGCGTAAGAGCGGGAAAACTTGGAGGAGGGAGGGACAAAATGGCGGGCCTGGCCACGTTGTTGGTGCCATTTTGAGGGATAGAAACCATGGAGGATAGAACCAGGTATATGGGCATTGGAGAGAGGTTGAGGGGAAAGTCCAGAGCGGCATGGCCAGTGCCATTCTGGCAAAGGGAGAGAGGGGATCAAGAGGCATCAGGGAGACAGTAGCAACTCGAAGCTGAATAGCTACAATCACCTGCCGATCGCTTCTCAGGTGAGGAAGAGGGTTCAGGAACATAGGAAGAGGATTGAAAGGGAAGGTGTTTTTAACTGGGGAACCAAAACTTTCCTGAAACATTCCCCAAAGCATTCCCCATTTTCTCCAACGTTTTAACAGTAAGTGGAAATAAAGGAAAGAATTTGGCAACCGATAAATCCCCATTCATTTGAACAACATTTACCTTTCTCCTCACATTGTCCCAAAACGAATTCAAAAGAACAGAATCAGAATTTACATTTGGGAATTGCTTAAAAATCCAATGAAAAAATCTTTTGAGCTCTCCCTTAGAAAACTTTTCCTGAAGCAAGGGCACCTGCAACTTGGATAAAAATGTCTCTTTGAGAAGGGCTAAGCTTTAGATGGCTTAAATTATTTCCCATCCTCACCCTTCAATCCCTCACCCAGCAGCAAAACGAAAAAATGAAGGAAGAAAGACCCCAATATAGAATTCACAACAACTCACACACTGCCTTTGGGCAATCGAACCCACTGGGTCAACAAAAAACTGCTGGGTGGGTGGTCAGCCCATTCGACTGGTCTCCGTTTGATGTTCGTGGAGGTCCCGGTCGATGCCCTTCTGATAGCCCTCACTAGAACATGAGGGGTTCTCCTTAGGGAAGTGGTTGCGCTGAGAGTGGCTTGTTTCCAGCTGCACAGGGCAGCTGGAGGCGCTTCTCTAGGGGCTCCCAGGCAGTTGCCCCACATTGGGTACCACTTGTCACGGCGGGCAGTGGTGGTCAGAATGCTGCAACCTTCCTGGAGAAGCGTCCTTAGAAGGATGTCCCAGAGGCTCCGGCGCGTCTGCTGCCACTGAGTGATTTCAAGGTCTTCAGTGAAATCAACTCTTCAGGACGATGCTGAAGGAAGAGACGGAGCCTTCGTATGGAGTCCTGCAGAAGGCTTTATTCAGCTTCTTCTTCGGAAGGGTCGAGTGACGAAGAGCCAGCGTCAGAGGGAACAGGGGTTTATATTGCAGAGGCAGGGGGCAGGGTAGAACATCAGGGCCAATCACCTGAGGGCTCAGGGGAGGAGCAAAGGGGAAGGGTCAATGGGGTACAAATGATTTACATAGTTGCCTCAAAGCCTGTTGGGGGTAACACACTTTCTCACCATGACAAAGAGAACTATCTGCCAGGGTTTCTCCCTTAGCGGGATTGCAACAAGCTCATGCCTAAGGGCTGTTCTCTCCCTCCAGGGGAGAATGTTTATATTATTGTCTGGTTTAACAGCCTCCACACTGGTTAATTTTTTTTTCTAAAACTTCAACTTAAATGAGTATGTTAAATACCCAGAGAACATTCAGTACTCACTGTATTAGCAGATACACAAGTCATTTCACCAAATGAGTGAAAATTATTTACATGCATATTTATATCACATGTTCTTTACAATAGCCTTTTAGGAAATATTTCCCATTTGCTTTTTATAAGGGGTTCTACTCAGTCTAACCAGTAACAGGTAATAGGAAGAAATACAACTGAATTTGGCAGCAACTACAATGGTATATCCTAAAAAGACGAACATGATTATATGGGTTCAAAAAACTAGCAGTTGACTTCAGAATGTCAACATTTATGAAATATGAGTTTACTCAAAATACAAAATTAAACTATTTAAAATAATTAGAATAATGGAGAAAGTGAAAAGGATTTCTGAGAGATTAGACATGCTAGATAGTTTCAAAAAATATATCAAGCACTGCACATACTCCTGGAGAAGCATGGGTTAAAACATAAATATATTCATATAGTCTTGAAGAACACAGCAAATTATAGGATAGCTTTTGCTTGTAAAAGTTGAAAATAAGCTTACCTGAACCAAAGGTCTTGAAAGAACCTGACTTCCAAAACACTGCTTGGTGTTTCACATATCAACATGTAACATGTTTATTCTAATAAAGAGTCCAGACCTCACATATATGTGTTTTGGAAGAGGAAGGAAAAAGAAAATCAAAACTCCCCACAAGAATTATCCTTCACAAACATGATTTCATGATTGTGATCTACAGAAAAAAAAAAAAAAAAAAAAAAAAAAGGCATTGAACATGTGTTCTTTAGTCAGAAAAATAATATTAAATACCAGACCTTGTATATGGTAAAAAGGATATGTCCTAGTGTATACTAAACCAAGCAAGCAATTAAATTGAAATTGATTTATTCTTCCTCTTTTTCCCCCCCAAGGGTAATCTATGGGACAGCTCCTCATTAAATTTTCATTTCCATTATGATATTTTTAAAATCAATTTTATTGCAGCCAAACACTGTTCATATACCTGTCCATAAAATAAATTGTGATATATACACAACACTCAGTTACAGAGCATAAGTTTACAACTTTTGGCAGATTCTGTTTAACAAAACGGAAATTGAGTAACTTGAGTACTTGGAGAAAGTGAACTTCCTTATTTTGATACAAATGTTTTTTGCCTCCCTGTACTCTAACCAGACCTAAACTGGTTTAATTAACTAATGTTATTGTGTAACATCTCACTGTTTTCTCTTATGTTCTGATTCTAGACAGAATTTTTCATATGCTTCTTCAATTTCTGGATCCATCTTGTTATCAAGGTCATTAAAATACCTAAAAAAACAAAAACAAAACCCCCCACCAAAACTGTTATGTTTATGTACAGATTTTCAGAAACAGTAAATAGGTGAAATATTTACATAGACGTCAAGGATAAAACAGAGCTTATGGGCCCTAGGAAAACAAACAGAAATCCCAAAGCAGCACAGATATGTACAAATTACTACAGTGTTTGTCACCATTTTAGATCATCTTAGGCTGTCCACAGGTTAAAGGACAGAAATATTTCCAAGATGACAGAAAAATGCAATAATGTAATACAAGCTTTCAAAAATGTAATAACACATTTGCACAGATGCATTTACAAAAAATATTATAGGCATCGTATTAGCAAAATTTTAGTTGGTTAACATCCCAGTTCAAATACTGTGTCAACTCTCTTGGTTGCACACTAGTCAGAAAAATATATTTATATAGAAAACCTGTATTCCTATTTGTTGATATATGAAAGAAGGCGACATTACTACCTTCTATTACATGTTAACCAATCTTTTGGAAAAGATCTGTCTCATTTAGGTCACAGAAAAGACTGTATTCCATTAATGATAATCAGTATTGTGCAGAGTGGAGACTAACAGTTTCAAAAAAATCAAGATGGGAAGTTATAGGGATCACTTAACAGCTTTTTTTTTCTCCTCAGTTACTGAGAAGTAAATTGAGTGTTCCCTGTTTTCTCTAGGTCCAACTGGAGTTTCCATCACCATAAACTAGGACAACAGAGTTGTAGCTTGAACATAATAGTGTATATAATTCTAAACAGCCTTAAAATAAATCAGCACTATTGACTCCCATAAAGGGTGCATTAGTTTCAGGTGCACAGTTTATTACCTTCTGTGCTTTAGTCCCAAACAAGGGAATCAGCATGCGCATTAAATCATATAACATATTTATTTTGTTTGTTCTTCCTTTCCTGTAGAAGCATAGATTTGAGAAGAAACTCTAGACCCCTTCTCCCTGATGTCAGTCATGAGAAATAGCTGATAGAGGATCAGGATAGATTTATCTAAGCTTTTCTTAAGCCTTTAAATAAGATTCCACAGTCACCTTGCATGATTGCCTCACAGTCTTTCACATGACATTTTTCAGATTTGCTGTGTTTAACTGCTGTCTGTATTCATTTTGCATTTAAGTTGTTCTAAACACAACAGTTCACAAGGGTAGTTTTTTCCACAGTATGATCTTGTTGATTTCTGATGACATCACTAGTTTATCTCCCAAAGTTCCTGTAACTCCCCTCAGCTAGGTGCCATCTAAAAGTTTTCTAAATTACTAACAAAAACATTGATCCAGACCAGCACTCTTATCACACATAAACACAACACTGAAAATGCTTTTGAGTATCAAATAATGATCTGAAAGTCCTCCTTCAACCAGTACAGAGCTCAGAGCAATTTATTTTAGACTGTATTTCTTTCACTGATTTCCTATCAAATTCTTATAAACTGGTGTCAGAAGGTGAGACTATATTCCCATCTACTGCTTCCCCTTTTAGAATTAATTGAGGGAATACAACTTATCCTGAAGAGAAAACCTTAACAACCTTCTCCCTT
The DNA here is from genome assembly GCF_965231275.1 of Zosterops lateralis. NCBI lineage: Eukaryota > Metazoa > Chordata > Aves > Passeriformes > Zosteropidae > Zosterops > Zosterops lateralis. The sequence continues at coordinate 9,233,360 of NC_139801.1, forward strand.
TGAAAGACACTGAAAATTTTGTAATTATCTCTAGCTAGAATGAATTCAGGTTGTCTTACTACCAACACCTGACAGTATGATGCATCATTTTGCTTGCAATTTTTTTTCTAAAATACAGAAGAGAGTATGTTTGCACATGTGCAAAAATATATGAAGTTTAATTGCCCTGCTCAGTTGAATAAATATAAAATGTTTCAAACTTGTGTGATTACAAACCAACTTACACCTGAACAAGCACATAATTTCCATTGTAAAACTAAATAATAATTATTAATTTCATTTTTTACAAGATTGGATTCCTAAATTTGCAGTAAAAATAACTAGTGTTTAAAAAAAACCCAAAACCACCCCACAACAACTATCACTCAAAAAGAAAACATACTGATCTCCAGCTCCTGATAAAGCCATGCCATTTTCTTCATAATCTGGAAACAAATACTCTCTTTCAAGCAGTTCTTGGTATTTTTCTTGGTAATCTGCCATAGTAAAAATGAGACCCAGTAATATATTAGTCCTCTAAATTAATGTACATCTATACAGTTTGAAAATAGCCTATTTAATGAAACCATAAACAGCATGAAACATTATCACAAAAACTCCCACTACAGTGTTTTCTCAGGACATGAATCAAACTCCAAGAATGATACCTAACTTCCCAAAGAAACAAAAGTAGTCACAGTTATTTTTACCTCAAATGATGTTGTGCCATCTTGTGTTCAGATTATAGGAAACAAAGAAACAAACCCTTTTGCTACTAACAATGGAAAATCAAAAGAAGACCTGTGGAAACCAAGTGCTGAGGACTAGGGCACAAATTCTTCTGAACTATATGAACTCAACTGCACATTCTCCATTTCAAACATTTTCCTTCTCTTAACACAGAATAAGGCATGTTACACAAAGCCAGGAGTTCAGCTATAATTTTGTCTGTTAAGTTGTATGAGTTTCAGATATTTTAAGAACAACTTTTTATGAACTTCAACAGGACATAATTGCAACTTTTTAAAGATTGAGAAAACAGGGGACAAACAGGGGACATACCCGGATCTGCTGCAGTGAAAGGAACACCATCAGAAGTGTAAAATGTTGGTTCATTCTAAGAATAAAGTTATACAGTACATTATATGAGTTCAGAGACAGATGTTTGTAGCTTTTAGCAATGTGATTGTCTATAAATCAAATTCATATTAAACTAAGGAACTGAAATATCAGCACCTTCTTACCATAAAATAGTTAGGGTCATTTTCAGGACTAGCTTTTGTATATGGAGAAGTTTCATGAACTCTACCCCAGTTACTTGATCGCAGTTCGACTACTTTCAGAAGCATATGTTTCACATCTCTGAAATAAAAAAAAGCAGCACAAAAGTTAGAATGATTTGTGCAAAACAATAATTGAGCATATGGTGGGCTCGTGGGGGAGAGGAAGGACTTAAACCATACAAACAGAAAACACAAACAGAAAACAAGGATACACAACCATTTCATTAAGTGGAATATTAATCTCTAGTAAAAGATAAAAAACAACAAAACCAAAACTGAAAGAACCACTCCTCCCACAATTTCTACATGAAAGTGACCAACATATCACCTTACCTTTTGTAAATGAAAGTTTTTAAGGAGATATTTTGGACACAGTCATTATTTTTGAAGATTTTTAAGATGTTCTGTTTAATATAAAAGCAAAATACTGCAAATAAATTTATCTTCTCACCTGCTACAGTTTGCATCCAACACAACATTTTCAATTCTCTGAATCATTTCCTCCATATCATTCTTTCCTTTTTCTTTCCAGGCATCTTCTAAAACTGAGCCTGTCAACTAAAGACAAGGTATTAGGTTTTATTGGGGATTTTTTTTGCTTAGTATTTTTTTTCTCTTTTAAAGTGAATTATAAAAGTTAAGGAAACTGTTGACAGAAGAGTTTCATTAACAATCCATAGTGTTTAGATGCATTATGTGATTACCTGAGGGTTGAAGGTCCCAATCTCCGACATCTTTTTGTTGAATGGATTAATGAACACATAAATAGTTTATTTTAGACTACAGACAGTATGGTAACTATGTCCAATGTTGCCTAGAATTTCACAGCCACTTCCCTCATTTCAGTCTTGAAATGTGATTTTGAAACAACTCTTCAGTGATTTAATTACACTGAGAAACAGTCACATTACAACAAAATGCATTTTTTAATATTGCAGTGATTTCTTGTAAAAAAGCATTACATTTCATCATCTTTCTGAGATTGTGTATCAGTGGGACATGGAGATTGCATTTGACCATACTGTTACTTGTGTCACATTGACACAAAAATATTGCAACATTCTGAATCCTGCTGAAAGAACTAACAGCATTTGTCAGATCTTAATCACTTTAAATACATGCTATTAAAAAAGAGATCATATTTTGCAGATGATGCCACAGGCTTACCTAATAATAATAGGCTAGTAAGCTTTAGAAAGACTTCAGTCAACATACCTAGAATCAGATATGCCACAGATTTTCACCTAGGTATGTATAAAGAGGAGCCAAGGATTATCTGACCAAGCCAACTTGAGTTTTAATACATAAAATCTGTGAGACTGAAGCTGTTGCTGAGAGAGCATTAGCAGCAGACAGTCCAGAAGTGCTATGGATGAAAGCCTTTTCTGTTAAGAACAGGTACTTAATTCATTGTCCAATAAATGCACAGTAGGAGATAAGAGTTAAGCTACAAAAAAAAAAAAATTGCCACTATGATCAAACTTAACAGCAGTTCCTAATCTACTCAGCATAAATTCTATATGATCTAAAAATGCTTGGAATGGTGTCTGATGATACAAAGGAATAAAATGCAAAGATAAAAGCAAGCACTTGTTTCACATTCCCAGTTTTCTACTGCAGTCCTACATTGATCCTAGGTAATTAGATAACAACTCTAAGAAGGCTTAATTAAAAATAAATATGCTGCAAAGCAAATAGGTGAAAAGCCTGTATCTACCACTATATTAAAGGGAAAGGACAACAGGAGACATCTACTGCTTCAGTAGTGAATCCAGTGTTTCATGAGGTAGCCCAGTTTAGCTACAGATACACTTCAACATTTGTAGCTACTTGGAGCTTCCCTCTTCATTCAGGATTATGATGATATATTAAAAAAAAAAACAAAAAACAACTTTTTTTCTTTTTCTTTTTTTAAAACTACTGTCTCACCTTCAGCAGTTTCACCGCACACATCAAATTATTATCCACAGGGTTAGAGAAGAGCACATTTAGTAATTCCCAAAGGCCTTCCTGAAGAATTTCTGCTCGTGTGACCTGTCCCTTTTTTCCTTTAATCTGCAAAATATATTTTAAAAAACCAAAACCAAACTACATTTAAAAGACTTAAGTTTTAGAAATTAATTTAGTCACATTTTCTCTCTCAGATGCTGTACGATTTGGTTTGTGATTAATATAGTTGAGCTCCTCAGTTGAAAGAACATGTCAAATACCATAACTATGTCTAGAATATAGAGTCGTATCCTTGCAATTCTGACATATACATAACAATGCCTGCCTAGCACTTTTTCTTTGCTAATAAATTGCTAAGAAAAGCTGCAAAATGTCTGGCAAGTGATCCACATCATCCCAGATTTTCAGAATCCCATGTTCTTTTCCCATCCTACCTTATGCATTCTCTGCAGCTGTAGAGTACCTTACTTCTAGAAGGCATTCTTTATATATTTAAAAATTAGGAAGAAATGCTTTAAAAATAAATGGTACTACAAACTGGGCAACTTCCCCTCCCCTAAATCTTTGGAAAGCTTCCTTTTTACTTCTAGTAAGTGAAAATTAGATTTCAAGGCCCACTTATGAATAGAAATGGAAATCAGAGTTTTCTTTCCTCATGTCAGGAGAACATTTTAGTAGTGCCTTCTTAAATCAAACCTTTGAAATAATTCAGTAAAAAATATATTTTAAGGACACTACAATAGTCAGTGAACTTACTGTACTCATGGGTATAAGAGTCAAAGAATTCTTATGTGTACATACATTTTTTTTGTACATATCAGAAACAAAAAACCTGATCTAAATACAAATTTTCATGCTTAATGCATAAGACAAGGACTCAATCTTCAGAAGAAATATCTTTCAAGGTCTGCATTTTTATTGTTCATTTTGAAGATTCCCATGCCTTCCTCAAGCATTTGATAATAGCTCCTATTAGTGGCTGAATATGGAATTACATGGGTTATCGATACCTATCTGCTTCTGCTAGGTTGTAACATTTTCTGTGTTAAGTGTAGTAATCTGGTGGGTTTACTAGACAAAAGAAAATACCAAAAGCTTCATTCCAAAGATGGTTTATGGCTGGTTCTTTTTATGTATTCTTACACCTTTTATTAAATCTTTATATATTACTCTTCTGATGATCTTATCCTTTTTCGTTTATCTGTTTCTTGGACACACATTATAATTAAACTGTTTTAAAGTTCTTTTACTTTATTCTTCTTTCCCTTTAAAAAAACAAACTCAACTCACACCTCAAACTGTTGCCATAAGGCCTCCGTTAGCAGTAGTTAGGCTAAGGAGTTGGTTCCTGTGCAGGCCCATGGGAACCAAACCTGAGAAATGAGGCCTGAGAATCTGCTGATGTAAGGAACAACGTTTAAAGGACTTAGTAGAGCATGTAGTACATATAGGTATACAAATTACTTGTGAAATATGATTACATGGTTACCAATAAAATGTTTTCTATGGTGGGAGTTAAGCTTAGAAAATTAACCTTTATTTTAGCTAAAGCAAGCGTGCAAAATTTATAGCCGTTAGAAAGGTTACCTGGAAGATGAATGTGAATGTTTAAAGTAAAGTACGTAGGAGACTGCACATAAGCTGATGAAGTAAGACTTGTAACAAAGGTATAAAAGATGAGCATCTTTTGTAACCAACTCGGGACACTGACTTTGAGACGCTAGTCCTCAGGTCCCCAGGGCCCTCGAATAAAGCACCGCATAAACTGACACTCTGTTGGTTTGTGTTTTCTCTCGGGAACGGGCAGCAGTTTTCTGGCGACCGCGGCAGGACTCCGGAGGTGGCTGGGGCGGTTCGCGAGCTGATTAACTCCACGCCGGCACCAGGTGATTTCTGGGGAGTCATCGACCCGCGCCCGACCCCGCGCCTGACGGACAACTGTGGGAAGGTAAGCCCGAAAGGTGCTTTATTCTTTAGGTTTGGGTGCCTGCCTAATAAGACGGGGCACGATCCCCGCAGGGTTGGGCAAAAGACGTCTATGGTCTGGGAAGCCTAGGCGCCGACCGTCAGACGAGGCGAAAGCCTCGCAGGATCGGCACTTGCCCCTCGCGGTGACGAGAAGTGGCAAGATTGGTATTGGTATTGACACTGGTATTAATATTAGTATTGGTCCTTGAGTCTATCTATATTTAGTGTGTGTGTGTGTGTGTGTGTGTGTGTGTGTGTGAGCAACTTAAGGTGTAAAAGATGATGCCGTTTAAAACCTTTAAGGCTTTGGTACAATCTAATGATAAGGTCCCAGGGAATTCCCCCTTGGGATGTTTACTGGGAAGGTGGAAAAAGGAAGGATTCCACCAAGAGTTACATAAAAGTAAAATGATTGATTATTGCAATCATCGGTGGCCACTATATGAAACTGGTGGCCCAGAGTGGCCTTTGAATGGATCTGTTAATCCTGATGTTATAACCCCCTTGATGTGCTTCTTACAGAATAATGAGAAATGGAATGAGATACCTTATCTTGATTTGTTTTATGCTCTCAAAAACAAACGAGAGATGGCCGGAAAATGGGTCTTTACAATCAGAACTGATATCACAACTGATGACACATTGTAAACGAGAATCGAAACTTGATGAATTGCCATACATAGATCTTTTCTTTTATTTAAAAGAGAAACCGGCATGGTTAGTGGAATGTGGAATACAAGCACTGGTCTTAGAAAATAATCATTGTTTGGCTTGCGTCCAAGATAAGTGTTGTGTAGAACACCTGGTTTTGGGAAAAAAGGGAGGAGATGATTTGGAAGCTGATTTATTTGTAGGACCCACTGCCCCTACCAACGTTCCCTCAGCATTAAGTTTTACTCCACTTACTCTCACCCCACCTGATTCTGTTTCCTCTCTCCTCCTTGCGCCTATCCAAAATGCTTCTCCTGGCTATCCCCCTCCCCTGCTGACGCTTGCTCATATTTATCCCTCTACCGACCCTCCTCTCCCACCTACGCCTATGTCATTGGCTCCTGTCCCCTATCCCCAGTCCTCCTCTGCTGGAGTTGCCCATTGCTTCTATCCCTGACAACGATCAGGATTTGACTGTGGGGCAAGGATGAAGGGGAGGGAGATGCAGAAGGGACAGAACGGAAAGCAGTGATAGTGGAGAGGATAGCTCAAATGCAGCCAGGAAATATACTGGTCTTCAGATAGATAGTGAGCAAGCAAAGATTCAGCTCGCCTTTATTTTTTTTTAGACCAGTCACAGGAGGACATTAGGAAAAGTTACAGGAACTGGAAAGCGGAAAGTTAAGAAGTTTGGACAAGCTTTTAGAGGTGGCGAGGACGTGGTGGCAGAACCGGTCGGGACAGTAATAGAAGTGGTTTTGGCAGAGGCTGTGGAGTATTAAGAATAAATAAATTAGAAGGACATTGAAAACGAGAGTGCCCAAACTGGTTTAGTCAGTATGTTCAGCCTCAGTTGAATAGCATAGCCAGAGTCATAGATTTGTGAGGGGAAGCCAGAATCAAAGGAACAGATGGCCACTCTGTGCTTAGAAGGGAAAGATGTCACTTTTCTTGTAAATATTTCATATTAAATTATGTAGAAGGGCAGATTGGGAAAAAAAATTGACTGTAATTATTGGAGCCACAAGGAAGGAGGAGATCTGGCCATTCCTGCAACCCCTAGATCTGAGCTTTGGAAATAAAACTTTAACACATAAATTTTTATATATGCCTGGGTGTTCAGCTCTGCTTTTAGGATGTGATTTTCTGGCAGCTCTAGAGGCAGAGATTACTTTTGAGAATGGTGAACTTGTAATGAGGATACCCGAGTCTAAACCAGGAAAGATTTTAACGGTAAAAGAGAAACCAACTCCCAATATTCCTAAAAAAAAAAAAAAAAAAAAAAAAAAAAGTAGAAGAAGTAGTGATTCCCTCTGTGTGGAAAACGGATATACTAAGGAAATCTAAATTGGCACAGCCACTACAGGTAGAATTGAAGGAAGAGGCAAGTGCCATGCAAATTAAACAATATCCTATCAAGGCAGAAACACGACGGGGAATAGTAAAGACCATTGATAAATACCTAAAGTACCAAATTCTAGAAGAATGTGAATTAAAATACAATACTGCAATATTCCCAGTAAAGAAATTTAATGGTGAGTATAGACTTGTACAAGATTTAAGGGGCATAAATGAGATAACTAAAAAGACATTCATTTAGTAGTTGCTAATCCTTATACATTGCTAGCATCAGTGAAAGAAATATACAAATGGTAAGTATAGACTAGTGCAGGATTGAAGGGCAATAAATAACATTGTCAAAGACATTCACCCGGTGGTGGCCAATCCGTATACTTTGTTAACATCTGTGTCAGAGAAATTCCAATGGTTTACAGTTATCGATTTAAAAGACGCCTTCTTCTGCATCCCACTGGCATTAGAAAGTAGGAAATATTTTGCCTTCGAATGGGAAAATCCGGATACCGGACGAGAAAGGCAGCTCACTTGGACACGACTTCCCCAAGGATTTAAGAATTCTCCTACAATTTTTGGAAATCAATTAGCCAAAGAGCTGGAGGAATGGAAGACGACTCAGGTAAGAGAATCACCCTTCTCTTACGTTCTCCTCCAGTATGTGGACGACATCTTTTTGGCTACAGAACAACGGGAGGTCTGTTTAACCCTAACCATAGAACTGCTGAATATGCTGGGACAAGGAGGATATCGGGTTTCGAAGGAAAAGGCCCAATTAGTCCAAGAGAGTGTGATATACTTAGGCTGTGAAATCTCAAAGGGGGTTAGGAAATTGGGAATCAATAGAGTTGAAGCTATCTGTGCAATACCCACACCCCGAAACCACCAAGAACTAAGATCCTTTTTAGGAATGGTGGGTTGGTGTAGACTCTGGATACCAAATTTTGGGCGAATGGCTAAACCCCTTTATGAGGCTTTAAAGGAGTCTCAACTGCAGTGGAGCAAACCACAGGAGAAGGCCTTCCTAGATCTGAAACGGGTCTTGAAAGAGGCACCTGCACTCGGCCTACCAGATTTAAATAAAGACTTTCAGCTATACGTCAATGAGAGGCAGCGACTAGCCCTGGGCGTACTAACCCAAACCCTCGAATTGTGGAAGAGGCCTGTTGGGTATTTCTCTAAACAACTGGACACTGTGAGTGCAGGATGGCCAGCATGCTTGCAGGCAGTATCAGCCAAGGTAATACTGATCCAGGAGGCCCGAAAATTGACTCTGGGGAGAAAGATGGAGGTGTTTGTGCCCCATATGGTACTGGCAGTTTTGGAACAAAAAGGGGGGCATTGGATGTCCTCTAGCAGATTGTTACAATACCATGCATTGCTCAGAGAACAGGATGATGTTGAGCTCAAAGTGACTAATTGCATCAATCCAGCAGAGTTCCTCCGCAGTGAGCAGAATGAGGGCGAATTAACACATGACTGTGTGGAAACCATCAAACAGGTATACGCTAGCCGACCGGACCTGAGAGATGTGCCCCTGGAGGTGCCAGACTGGGAACTGTATACCGATGGATCCAGCTTTGTAGAGAATGGAACCAGGTATGCCGGGTATGCGGTGGTGACCCTCACGCAGGTGGTGGAAGCTAAGGCCCTCACCCCAGGAACATCTGCACAGAAGGCTGAAATTATAGCATTAACCAGAGCCCTGGTCCTGAGCAGTGGGAAAAAGGTAAACATATGGACAGATTCAAAATATGCATTTGGAGTTCTGCACGTACATGGGGCTTTATGGAAAGAGAGAGGACTGTTAAGTTCACAGGGGACATCCATTCGACATCAGAATGAGATCCTGCTGCTACTGGAAGCTGTGTATAAGCCAATGGAAGTGGCTGTGATGCATGTGAAAGGACACCAGAGAGATGAGGGAAAGATTTTTCGAGGGAATCGGCTGGCTGATTTAATTGCACGAAAAGCTGCCAGAGAGGTCTGGACTGAAATGGCGCTGATTCCAACGAAGGTAGGACCGGCACAACCTTATATGGGACAAAAACCCAGTTATTCCGCTGAGGATGAGAAATTGGCACAGCTGGTCCAGGCCCAGAAGAATGCAATGGGATGGTATGTGACTGGGAGTGGCCAAGTAGTGGTCCCTACCAAATTGATGAAGGTGATTTTAGAAACTGAGTATAATAAATGCCACTGGGGAGCAGAGGTATTGGTAAAATTTCTGAAGAGGGAAATTATCTCTAACCAGATGTTAACAATGGCTAAACGAGTGAATGCCATGTGCCCAGTGTGCCTTAAAAATAATCCAATAGTGAGGAAGCAGATACAACTAGGGAAATTACAGGTAGGGGCAGAGCCAGGAGATTATTGGCAGATAGATTTTCAGAATTGCCCCGATCACAAGGATACAGGTATCTGCTGGTGTATGTCTGCACATTCTCGGGATGGCCAGAGGCATTCCCTTGCAGAACTAATCAGGCCAAAGAAGTAGTGAAAACATTAATGAGAGAAATTATTCCGAGATTTGGGGTTCCATTAGGGATCTCTTCTGACAGGGGACCTCATTTTGTGGTAGGAGTGGTACAGACAGTCGCCCAACTGTTAGATGTTACTTGGAATTTGCATACCCCATGGAGGCCTCAATCCAGCGGGCAAGTAGAGAGGATGAATCAAACCCTGAAAGGACAGATTAAGAAAATCTGTCAGGGGGCCAAAATCCAGTGGCCTCAGGCCCTACTATTAGCCTTATTAAGAATTAGGATTAAACCCTGGGAGAGGATAGGAGTAAGTCCGTACGAGATACTGTATGGCAGACCATATCATGCTACAGTATTAAAGGGAGACCCTCATGTAGTAGGGAATGATGTGCTCTTTAATTATGTGTTGTCTCTGAACAAGGAAGTCACTGCCCTAAAAGGAGCCCTGCAATGGAACAGACCCCCCGCCGCTGGAAAATCCTGTCCATGACATCCAGCCGGGAGACCAGGTCTATGTGAAGAATTGGAACACAGACCCCCTGAAAGAAACATGGGAAGGCCCGCGACAAGTGATCATGACCACCTTCACTGCAGTAAAAGTCGAGGGGATCGACAATTGGATACATTACACCCGAGTCAAGAAGGTGCCGACCCATTGGGAAGTTCAACCGTTAACCCCCACTCGAATGGTGTTCCAGCCCAAGATCTGATTCTGACAGTTGGGTTCTTGCTGATCCGTTTATTACCTTTAACCAATGAATTTTTAGTTATTACAGAATTCAAACCCAAAATAGTGATAATGGAAGGAATGAATGTGTCTATGACCTGTCTGTTCACGGACAACCAGAAAGTTAGATCCGAAGAAGTCAATGTAAGGTGGAGGAGACAGGGGGCAGAACAAATTCATACAGGTATAACTATGGTTTGGGATAAGGATGAGCAAAAAGGAAATACCACCCTGCAACTATCCAATGTCACGATAAATGACAGCGACGTTTATCGTTGCGTGGTCTGGATAAGAGAAAGCTTTGATTATGGGAATTTCAAATTGAAGGTTTTACCATGGGATACTGGGAAAATAAGTGGAGAAACTGTAGCTGTAAATGTAACTCCAGTCTCAACTCAGGTGGATATGTGGGACGGACCTCCTTTGAGAATAAATTGTACCTTCAAATTGGAAAAGAAATGTTATCAGGATATCCAAGTCAAATGGTGGAAACAGAATAAACATCAGCAATGGGAAAGACAGCTGGGGAATATAAGTTGGTGGACTCTGGGAACTTATGGGAAAGGGTGGCTGAATTATACTGATCCAAAGATAGGAGAGACAGAAGGTATATATCTGTGCATAGTGTCTTGTGGAGGGAAAGGGAATTTTGGGTTACGAAAGGTGGAGGCAAGGGCCCACTTAGGCTCTGAAATTAAGGCCCAACACGGAGTATACCAGGTAACCAAAGGGAAGGATGTGATTCTTACTTGTGAAGTTAAAGAAGGCCAGCATTTTTCCGAGTATGGATGGTGGTTTGGGAAAAATTTAACATTTGGAGGAAAGTATCAGATAGGAAGATTAGGAGAATCAATTATCCTGATAGTAAGAAATGTGCAGCCAGGAAAAGATGAAGACATTTACTGGTGTTGGATAGCACAGGATGATTGGTGGGCACATGCAAGAACGACGATGTACCTAGGTGAGATGAGAGTGACTCGGCAGGTAGATAATGAGGTAGGGTTACCAAGAAACTCTAAACAGGAAAATCTGGTAGTAGGACTGATACGAGACTTTGGAAAAACTCAGAATGTGTCATCCATAACTGCTTGTCTACCTTTACCCCATGCAGCAGGGGATCCCATACCCTGGGGAATTATTCCTATCAGTGAAATGCCCCCGATCACCAGAAATGGGACAAAGGAATGTAGGAAAAAGTTGCATAATCGTACTGAGTGGACAGTTAAAACAACAATTCTCCGTAAACAGTGGTCATCACCTGGAAGCAGAGGGGATTGTGAAGCCTTAACCAATTCCAAATTTATCACGATTGTTCGATTCAAAAATGTAGGATGGTGTGAATATGATGAGGTACAATCACATAAAATGCCCACTACAAAATATTACTATGAAGTGGTTTGCCAGGATGGCAAGGAAGAGTGGACTACATGGCAAGCAATCTGGGGGCCAAGCTTGCTGGAAACATATAGTTATCTAGGGAAAATTGGATGGTGTATACAATGGACTGGTGGAAAGAACCAGACACATGCCCATGTCCTGACAGCAGAAACAAGTCATAGGAAAATGACAGAGAAAGTAGAGTCATGGAATTGCACAAGGGTAATTACGTGTGATACACCAGGAGAGCAGATAGGGCTGGTACCAGTGAAGATTTTGCTGAAATGGGGATGTGAATGTAGAGGATACAACCACTCTATAAAAGGAGAATTAAAAGGGCAAAAGGAGGTGAATTGCAAAACTACTACCATAAGGAGTCCAGGGAATTTAGTATGGGTCATGGGACATGGAATGTGGACCACACATATACCTATAGATGGATTGGTGACCCAAAGAACGTTGGGAGTGCCCACATTATGCCCATTCTGGAAACAATCAAGATTGACAGATTTGGACATAGGAAGGAGGAATAAAAGAGAGGTCACGGAGGGAATAAATCCAGAAGATGAGTGGCATGAACCATCAGGAGGGGTCAAATTAGTTTGGATGTTAGAATCATTATTTGCTCCCATATCGACCTATAGAAATAGGGAAATGCTCTACCGGCTTTTGGGACAAACTGAGAGATTAGCATCAGCCACTAAAAAGGGGTTTAAGGATTTGAATTTGCAGCTACAAGCAACTAGTAGGATGGCTATACAGAATCGAATGGCATTGGATATGTTGTTATTAAAGGAACATGGTGTATGCGGGTACTTATATGACAGGACAGATCATTGCTGTATCCATATCCCAAACGTTACAAAGGAAGTAGAGAAAGACATAAGTCAATTGGAAGATATAGAGTCTAAAATACAGGAAACCAAAGAAGATGCTGAACACAATTGGATCGGAGCAATATTTAGCTCTTTAGGGATCCAGGTTTCTGGTTGGATATCCTCTGTTATTCAATATGTAATAATGATTATAATCTTGGTTGTGATTATTTTTGTAGCATATCGTTGTTTCTTAGGAATGATCTTTAAGGAAAGGATGCATACGAGAAGAGTCATGAAGGCCATGACCCGAAATGAAGTCATGACAAGAATTACTCCACCACCATCTTATATAGAGACTGCTGCATGAAGAAGAGAATTGAGCATCCTTGCAACTGGTTGAAGAATGCTCAAAAGGGGGGAGTTGTTGCCATAAGGCCTCCGTTAGCAGTAGTTAGGCTAAGGAGTTGGTTCCTGGTACAGGCCCATGGGAACCAAACCTGAGAAATGAGGCCTGAGAATCTGCAGATACAAGGAACAATGTTTAAAGGACTTAGTAGAGCATGTAGTACATATAGGTATACAAATTACTTGTGAAATATGATTACATGGTTACCAATAAAATGTTTTCTATGGTGGGAGTTAAGCTTAGAAAATTAACCTTTATTTTAGCTAAAGCAAGCGTGCAAAATTTATAGCCGTTAGAAAGGTTACCTGGAAGATGAATGTGAATGTTTAAAGTAAAGTACGTCGGAGACTGCACATAGGCTGATGAAGTAAGACTTGTAACAAAGGTATAAATGATGAGCATCTTTTGTAACCAACTTGAGACACTGACTTGGGACGCTAGTCCTCAGGTCCCCAGGGCCCTCGAATAAAGCACCGCATAAACTGACACTGTTGGTTTGTGTTTTCTCTCGGGATCGGGCAACAAAACGATATTCCATTTTAGTGTTTATTTAAACACAACAAAAATTAATGAATATGAATGACATATAACTTTCTTCTTACCTCTAGGTTAAGGTAAAGTTCAGCTAAGAATAACACAAAGGCATGAAATTGTGTTTGAGCTGTCTCATCTCCTTTGGCAGCTTCATCTCTGTTTTCATACTCTGTTTGGCACCTGAAAACATTAAAGTAAAAATCATATCATCTATAGATAACCCAACATATTCAACATGCTACTTATTTAATAGAATGCTAAGAACTTATTCACTGCATTAGAACTATTAAATGCTGAATAGTAGGAAGTCTGATTTGTGAAGGAAGTGAGAGGACTTCACAAGGAATGCAGATTTTTGTTCTTCTAGATGAGCACTGAGATATCTGAGAAAGCAAAACGAAATAGGGCAAATTGCAACATGCAAAAATTAAGACAGTTACACAGTTTATATATTAGAATATGGGTCCAGGAAGTTTAACATGGGCAGAAAAACATCAACAGAAATAAAATAGGTGTACTCTGAAAGATGTTTTCCCTCTTTCAGGGTGCTGCCCACATTGTTTTAGATGCCTTTACATTTATTGGATAAATTCTTTATCCTAACATTTTAAGTGACAGAAGCAAAATTTAGATATAAATGCAAACAGTGAGGATTAAGATAACATCGCAGTGAGGTAATTTTTTAGTATTCAACAACTGTGTTCTTTTAAGTTTATCATGCCTTTACTCCTAAACATAGGTGGACTAAGTGAAACTTTTAAACTAAGAATCAAGTCTGGAGCTTAGGAAGACAAAAGTCCTTAAAGAAAAAGACTAATTTCTAAAGAATTTTGAAGTAATAATGTGTACTATTCCTTCAAGTGTCATACAGTAAGATTTAAAAGGAAATCCATCCATTTAAAAAATGTTGCATTTTTGTCAACTGTGAAGTCTAATCATTATTAAACCTTAATCCCCCAAATTTGTGCAGTAACTGAAAATTGAAGAAATTTATCCTTCTGGATTTTATGCATCATAGGTGTAAAGTTGGTTAGCAAACCAACAAATAAACTTTTCACAGCAACTCCAGCCAGAAAAGTAATTAAAGAAAAAACACAATGAAATAAGCCCTGGCAAGAGTTAAAGGACAAAGACAGTACATATACATGCATTTAGTATACATTTAAAGTTGACTACCTTTTGAATTTACTCTAACTTGGTATCAGTACAATATACTCAACTGAAAGGAGCCAACAGAACTTGGAGTCCTCTTTTCATATTAAAAATATAAAAAATTAAAAATATGTGTGTTAGATATCTAGTATGTACCTATGCTTTAATAATCCTCAATCTAGATTTCTATTTTAAATATGCACACTATGGTAAGAGTTACATACAAAAAAGGAAGACAACCTGAGAAAGTAACAGGCTTAAAATGACACACTGATACTGACCTTTGAAGTAACAACTGTCGAAAGCTCCCACTTTGTGAACTAATGGTTAGATGGTGAGATAGATAGTTACACAACCGTGCTCCCATGTAAGAAAAATTTGGGACAGATGTGGCCTTCCAAAATAAAAGTGGAAAAATAAATTATTCATTGCAGTCATGATTAGGTTATCAGGAAATATCTTTAAGAAATTTTTGAAAATCTGTCTTTAACAACAGTTGACTAGACAATTGAAGAACAGAAGATTAATAATTACTCTTTCTCATGTTAATTTTTCTCTCATAGACTCTTTGCTATATGCATTTCAGCACTTTGAATTTCATTATACTGATTTTGTAGCTTTAAGAAAATAACCAGCATTGTGTCATTTGTCCTCAATTCTACTTCTCCATTGTGACCTACACCAAAGAGTATCGGAAAGTCACTTTCAAACCATTAATAAAAAACAAAACAAAACAAAAAAACACCAAACTAACAAACCCAAGAGTGGACATTAAGACTTTTTTTAAGGATCAAACAGTGTGTTAAAATAAATATATCACCTTCATTCCATCTAAGAGCTATTTATCTCAGATTTTTATTTTTGGCAATAAGGAACGCTCAGGGAAAGAGTACAAAAACATGGTAAGTAAAGATAAATAATATCTCCTGTACATGCTCCATCAAACTGCAAAGTATCAAACTTCTGATTCAGATATTAAAACTGTATCATTACAGTTAATAGTTCTTGATAAGTCCTTTTTTCTAAAACAAGACCTGTTACTTTCAATATTTACACTTTTATAATCTAAAAACAGGTGGTGGCAACGAAATTCCACAACATAAGTTATACACTGTCTGAAAAATATTTTGCTTTGAAACTGATACTTGAAAATTCCAAGAGGTGGTAAAAGTAATTTGGAATCCATTAATGTTTACATTCAACCTCTCTTAGAACTTAAAGCAGAACATTCCCTTATTTTGGCAATTTATTACTGCTCATTTGTTTTGTGCTCTCTTCTAACAAGACTTGAATTTGATATTATTTCTCAGATATAGCTTCATTGAAAAGAGGCTCTGGTCTAAGTAATTTGATCAGCTCTGCCAAAAAAACCCCATGGATACTAAGAATTCATCAAACTTTTCCTTTGGCTTTATCATCTTTGAACACTCCTTTAACATCTAGCAGTGCTATAAATGTTTGCATGCTTCTGCTTCTAACATGTTTGAAAAAGCATCTTGCCATTGTCATGTCAATGCATTATAGCTACTTACCTTCTACAGGCAGAGGAAAATATACACTAAACATAACTGTAATATGTGCATTACGCTGCTGGAAAGAACTGAGATATCTTTGAAAGATACAACAAATTTAAGTAATTAAGAAAGCAAAATCAACTTTAGTTTCCAGTAAGAGGCATGTGAAATAGCTAACGAGCTTCTGGGGCTTTAGTTCAATCAGTTGCTTGGACTAGAAGAGGTGGGCCCCCTTTTTATAAGGCAAAATATGCCACTTAAATTACACTTCTCTTTCCTAAGGGAAAAAAAAAAAAAAAAAAAAAAAAAAAAAAAACACAAACCAAAAACAAACCCAAAACCAACTTCAACGTAAAAAACAAACAAACAAACAAACAAAAAACCCAACCCACAAACAAAAACCCCTAAAACCACCACAAAACACACAAAACAAACCAACAAAATCCCACCAAAACAAACCACCACACAGGTCATCTGTATTTTTTTAAACCATTATCTTCCCAATGAGTTGGTCTGTATTTGTGGTTACATCAAATACTGAAACAATGCCATTTGGGGTATTCTGACCTGGAATAGCACACAGAAACAAAAACAAACAAACAAATAAATAAATAAATAAATAAATCTCTTACTAACCAATCATTATAGTACAATGATGTCTTCCCTGAATTATTGTTGCTTTGCAATCCAAATTTATCTCCAACTCCAAAAAAGTCAAAATCTAAGCATGAAGAATAGCCTACCAATACATATCTTGAGAAATTTTACTTGCTATAACAGCAACAGTATGCCATACTAACTACACAATAGTCAAGACTCTTAAGCTATGAAGTCAGTGTTCAACTTTTGGAAAACAAGTTAACTGGCACTTCACTCTGTCAAGACATAAATGGATTAGGAAGAACAGGGGAAGTATATAATTAAGTCTTACAGACAGGCTAAGATACCTGATACCCAGATGAAGAGAAGATTGTACAGTATTTTGGTTTCTTTTATTTTAGCCTTTTTTCCTTCACAAATCTAGCATCTGTAGATCTGCTCAAACATCACTGATGCAGATGCTTATAAACACACTTCAGCATATTTAAATGAAGTTTTGAGATAAACCAGGACAAGTAAAAACAAATACTTGAGCAGAGACTCAAGATAGAAGAATAAGCATAGTTGACTGACACTCAAACACTGCAATGAAGCTGAAATCATGTGCTTTCGGATACTAGGACAGCAGTTTGCACTGAGCTAAGTTTTGTTTTTCAGAAAAATTATCTTTCAGACTGATAACACTCAATGCTTCTCAGTTAAGAAAGGCACATTCAACCCTAACATTGGACTTGTTTAAGTAGGGGGAGAGAAAGAGGCAACATTAAAATACTTATATTAACCAAGAGTCAATTTATTAAACATCTATGAAGTTTCTTCAAATAAAGTTATATGGAATATTTTCATCTTTTATCAACTTTTCTCCATGTGTCCAAATAAAGGATGAAAAAAATATGCTGCCAAACACAGCACAAGTAATCTTAATATCTAACTAAATTGTTCTGAATTAAATGTGTATCAATTCTGTATTACAGTAAGAAACTTAAGACTCTACAGTTCTTAAGACTACACAATGTGTCACAGTCATGCCGGTTCTACATACCCCAGATTATTTCACAGTAAAAAAATCTGCAAGTATCTGCACTTAGAAGGTGCATAAAGTTTACATGCTTCAATGTAGAATTTGAAAGCAACTCAGGATAATGGGAGATATCTAATGTCAAAAAGCAAGCATAAGTGTGACTTCATTTTCTGCAGCAAGCCCAGAAGACAGTAGCAGCAGCTCATTTGCTAAGCAACACAGCTTAAGCTGTTTTTTCCAATGGCTCCCCAATTAGTACAGAGTTCAGCTCAAGGTCTCTGTCCTCGTTTCCATGACCATCAATGGGACTAGATCTAGTTACCAGCAGACTAGCTTTCCTTTTTTTCTAATTATGATGTTCTGAAATAGTTATAATACCAAATGAAGAACAAAGCCTGTCAGTAAAAAGAGCATTTCCCAAAGTAGGTATATTTTTTTAAATACAAAAGAACAAAAAATATCTATTATGAAGAATATTTTGTAGGATAGAATAAAAATGTACAACTGACAGTCTCTGCTATGCAAATCCAGCAATTCAAATATAACTTCTTTAATGAACTACTGTAATTTCAACTCTAGTATGTGACCTGAGAGATTCAAATATGCAACAAAGGAAACAGAGTAAATTAGGGAAATTTATCAACCAGCCAAGTATATCTCACTTGAGCTATCATGACAGTTTATTGAAAAAAATCTTTCCCTATACATTTCAGTCTAAAAAGAAAAATTCAAACCATTAAAATACTATGTAGGCACAATGATATAACAAATAATACTAGCATGCATATTTTGCACACTAGGTAACAGAGGCATAACATCCATGTTAAGACAATACACAGGCTACCTGTTGATATATGAGTTCAACAAGTTCTTGCAAAGTTTCATCCACAGTGACCCAGCCATTCACTGTTTCGGCAAACTGTTCTATTTCAGTTTCAAAACAACCTGGTTGCTCGGCGAGGTGATTTAGAAAGTCTTGTACATATTCTGCCAAAGTCAGATAGCCATCATATTCATCTTCAAAGGAAGAATCCTATAGCAGTGAAAAAATATACCAGCTATTTAAAAAGAACCTTAAATAAAGTTGTTACATTTACTATCTTCAGAAGTAACCATATAGCCCTTAGTCTTGAGCAAATCCTGATGCTCTGCATACTTGATAGTGATCTTTATTACACATTTCACTTAAACATTTTTAGCAAATATAGACCTCTGCATCAAAAAACTCTAGTAGTCAAGAACTACGTAACATGTTTTAATAGAGATTAAAGTCTCCCAGCAAAACACATCAAAAGACAGATTAAAAAGAAATTAGTTTGCCAACTTGACTAAGATTAACTAATAAACTAACACATAAGTATACCTGCTAAGAATAAAATTACCAAACTGAGGCTCAACACCCTTTCCTGATGCACACATAAACTGTGCTATAGCTATATGAACTGAAGAAAAAATAATTAAAAGTTGGAAACAAAATACTTTGAGCTTACCTAGAGTGCAAAAGTGCTCCAAAATATGCAGGAGGGAAAGAAATTACAGAAATACAATACAGTGTAATGTTCCCATGTATAAAATACAGGCAGGAAATAATGCATACTTTTTCAATGTTTATGCTCCTGCTGATGGAACGGAAAGCTGCTCTACTGGGTTTGTGTGGCCAGGTTTTGGTAGCAGGGGGAACTGCAGAGGTAGCTTCTATGAGAGGCTGCTGGAAGCTTCCCCCATGTCTGGCAAAGCCAATGCCAGCCAGCTCCATGATGGACTTGCCACTGGCCAAGGCTAGGTCAATCAGAGATGGCAGTGATGCCTCGGGGATAACATAATTCAGAAGAAAAAAAAGTTATTGCGGGGATGTAATTGGGGCCAGAGGAGAGAGGAGTGAGAATATGTGAAACTCTGCAGACACCAAGGTCAGTGCAGAAGGAGGGGCAGGAGGTGCTCCAGGCACTGGAGCTGAGATTCCCCTGCAGCCCATGAAGAAGACCACGGTGAAGCAGCTGTGCCCCTGCAGCCCAGGGAGGGCCACAGGGATACAGAGATCCATCTGCAGCTTCTGAAAGAGCCCATGCCAGAGCAGGAGATGCCTGAGAGGAGGCTGTGACCCTGTGAGATGCCTGTGCTGGAGTAGAGTCCTGGTAGGGACCTATGGACCTCTAGAGAGAGGAGTCCACATTGGAACGAGTTTACTGGTAGGACTTGTGACCCCATGGGGTCCCACACTGGACCAGGCTGTGCCTGAAGGACTGACCCTGTTTAAGAGTGATCCACGGTGGAGCAGTTTGGGGAGAGCTGTTGCCTGTGGGGTGGACTCACATTGGAGAAGTTCATGGAGAACTGTCTCCCATGGGACTCCATGCTGGAGCAAGGGAAAGACTGACTCCTCTCCCAGTGCAGTGGCAGGAACAATGGGTGATGAACTGACCATAACCCCCATTCCAGTCTCCCTGTTCCAATGGGGGTGGAGAAGGTAGAGCTGGGAAAGGGAGGGAAGGTGTTTTTAAGGTCCTATTTTACTTCTCATTATCCTGCTCTGATTTTTGTTAGTAATAAATTAAATTCATATTTCTAATTCAAGCCTGTTTTGCTCATGGACAGTATTTGGTGAGTTATCTCCTGGTCCTTTCCTCAACTCATAAACATTTGTTATATTTTCTCTCCCCTGTCCAGCTGCAGAGGGGAGGGTGAGAGAGGCTTTGGTGGGTGCCTGGCATTCAATCAAGAGCAATCCACTAATTTTGTCCATTCAAAAATGAATGTACGTAACAGTCTCTAAAGTCAGTGCTGTCCTGGATAATTACAATGCTAGTATATGAGAGGAATAGCATAGGAAGCAACATACTTTGTGATGTAACTAGTAATAACACAGTACCAATAATTCCCCTTTTCATACTGTACAAAAGATTGTGAAAAGTATCTCATGAGATCTCAGAAGAGCAAGCAGGAACCTGAAGAGGGAACTGCTAGAGCTGACATAATTAGTGATTCAAGACATAAGGGTAACATACAAGATATCAGAATTCTCAACTGATCTACTATTTAATGTGAAAAAGATTTAAATATATCTACTGTAATGAAAAATCAAGCTAAAAACGATAACCACTTTTTCTTTACTTAGTGGACATAAATACACTGATAAGTTTCATAATTACATTCTCCCTCTCCCCACCATCTCTCCCTTAATGAGGGGATATCCTTTACTTTGTCTTCAAAATGCCTCATTCTCTTCTCTATTGCAAAGCAACATGGATCTGTGAAAGATAAAAGCTCTGGATATGAACTGTGGAGAAAGACAGATACACATTGCTGAAAATCAAGTATTGGCATTAATTTCACAACCTGTAAAGAATGTGTGGGGGAAAATTCAGATTTTCCAAAATTCTTTAAAGACCCATGTTGTAAGAGTATAGAACAAATGAGGGACACATCAATATAACAGAAGAAAAACTAGAAAGGTTTCATATGATGTTTAATTAAGTAGAATATTTGCCCAGTGAGTAATATTGAAAACAAAGTTAATGTGGCCCAGCAGAAATAGGAAAAAAAATACGGATTTAAGGAAATGGTGGCAAATCATTGTTACTCATAAGGATAAAGCCTTCAACAACCTGATCCAGGTTGATTTTGCTCTGAGTTGGGATCAGACCAGAGGAACTTCAGAGGTCCTTTCCAACCTAAATTATTCTATGATTCTAATGGTTTAGAGCTTATGAAGCCAAAGAATAAAAGCTAACAAGCCTCTAACTTGCTAAATATTCTATTTCTCTAAAGAAAATCAAATTTTACTAGACAATTTCAAATAGTTCAGTTAGAGTTTTGTACAACAAACTATTTTGGTCCATAGAACTATGACTATTGTGCAACAACTGCAGCTTAGTCACATACAGCACAACTAGCATTTCTTCAAACAACCTGTTTGAAAACTCTCCAGCCAAGTTGCAGGGGCTGCAGCTGCTGTAGCTAGTAAAAGAAGCTGCTCTTTCTGAAAGCCATCAGGTTGTTATGAAATTCTCATTTAGTAGAGAGGAAGGCATATTCCTCTCATCCTCACCTGATAAAAATTCAGTCCTGGAGGAAATGTCCTTGTTCTGCAAGGGACTCCAATCCCATTTGGTATACTGGTGTCCTCGTATTCATACTCCTCTTCCCATTTTGTAATTGAAAGGCTAACCACAGAGGCTAAACTCAGCACCACATTCATCTACCTCTACTAATTATGCAACTTCAAAGGTAGTCTAGGTTTTAGTAATTATGCCAGGGAACAGAACAAATGGGAGAGAAAAAATTAATATTTCAAACTTTATTATATGTTGTATATTGCTAAATTAGGGGCACTCAATACTTAAAACCTAATTAGATTTAGTTCAGTAACTTCTAGACATAAACCCCTCATGTTTCTCACTGGCAGATTTTAAACTTTAACAATGGACACAGAACCACGTACTTTATCAACTAAGTTTTGGGTTTTCATCTTCGGATTATACCTACTCAGCAAGTATACAATAGTTAATGCAAAATTAGGTATAAAGACTGTTACAGGTACAAACCTCATATGACATGAATAGGTGATTTAATTGGCACCTTAATGTTTGACTAAAAGTATAAACCCCACTAATGAGGCTGCTTAGCCTCCTTTTGGAAATTAGTTGAAGAAAAAAAATAGGAGGTGGAGGGGAAATTCCACCTAAGATAATACAAATATCACTCCTAAAACTATTAATTGAGATCATTATGCCCTTCTGATAGAGTAAAAGTCATATTATTCTCATATATCCATGTCAGAGAACAAGTCAGACATTTCCTACTGGCAATCCAAACCTCAATCTAGTCACCAGTTCTACTGCAGATATCCACAACTTCCAATGGGATGGACAGCTGTATGCAAACAGAATCTCACAGAGATCTTTCCTCCCCAAAGTCCTGGTAAAGTTTTTTTCTGAAAAAATCTAGTGTGCCTTGGATGCTGTAGCTCCAAAGTATCTTCACAGGTAGCTGATAATTTTGAGTATCAGAACTAACTGGAGATTAAATAATCTAACAATCAAATGTTATATGGACACATAGTAATTACAGTAATGTACAATCAAACAAGGAATCAACAAACACATTTCTAAAACAATAAATGTTTAATAAATAGCAAAAAAACCCCATGAATTTTCAGATCTAAAAAATTCAGGGAACATTATAAATGAAAGCCAAGTATTACTTGTAAGAAAAACTGAATTTTCTCAAAACTACTTTGTTTCAAATTTTAAAACCCACGGTGAAAAACCTGTGTAATAGTAGTGTGCTAAATTCCTTATTTTTATTGCAGGTGGACCCAGTTTACAAAATTAATTCAGCTATTAAAGTAAAAAAAACAAAAAAAAACCAAACAAAACAAAAAAAACCCCCAAAAAAACCAAAAACAAAACCAAAAAACTCCAGAAACAACAACGAAAACTAACAAACAAAAAAATCCCCAAACTTGGTAATAGTGAAGGACTAACAAGTCTGAAACATCACTATTCTATCCCTAGTATACTCTGATTAGATTAGGGTTCCTACAACATACTTCCAAATAAATGTTCTAGGTTTTGCTACCATCTTGAGTTATTTTTGTTAACAGATGAGTTACTTGTATTCATAACATATTCGTCCAACATGCCTGTGTGTTTTTGCAAAACAGCTGAAAAGCAACATTGCTGGACTCAAAACTTTGTAATCATACATATGCACACTCATGCCATCCCAAATGGCATTTTTTCTTTATTCATAGAAACCATGTAACATGTACAAGGGCAAAGTAGTATTTTTTCCTACTAGATAATCCATTCACAGAAGCATGTTTGTACTGGCATTTTTCAATGGTTGTATATGATTATGGGCTTTTATTATTCAGGATGGTAATTTTATTCAGTAAGCTGGCAAAGCTGGTAACATCCAGATAGCATTGATTTTACTGGTGAGGAAAAATACCCTTCAAAATTCCAAACCACCATGTTTAGCATTCAAATCAAGTATTTTTCCCTAAGTTATTCAAAATATATTTGTTTCAGTAGAATTGTTTATTATCATTTGATTGTATTTGTAAAAGCAATAGTTTTCACCTACTTATACCAGTACCAGTTATCTGCCTGCATAACAAAAAGATATGCTAAGAATTCACATAGGTCTTCCCTAGAGTAGAATTACTATAGCAACAATATGGAAGACATTGAGAGTAGAAAAGAAGAAGTATCAACTTTTATTATGTGGTGAATGTAAAATATGGATCAGAGATTACCCTTAGCCTGGCTGAAAATATATTTCATTTTAGGTATGCTGCTAGGAATGAGCCCAAACCTACTTTTTTGCCCTCTAGTGATACAATATTCCTGAAGGAATTAAAAGACACATGATGGTACATAAAGTTAGGCAGTCATGGCAAATCATACCCATGGCACAGTAAATTCAGGAAAGGTAAAGGCTATACTTAACTTGAACTTTAGCTTTTCTTTCTCCCATACTTGCTTCAAAACCCCATGCAATCTGAACAAAAATGCAGCTAAGTTTTTAATGAAAATGCAGTGCAGATGTAACTATAACAGAGGTAGTTGTGAAAAAGACAGCTTACACTGTTGGGTGTAATCAATAAGGAATGTAGTTATCTGGAGCAAACTTCAGGCAAAATACTAAAGGCTATCACAGTATAACATTCACTTATCACAACATTCTGACTGTGTCTCTGGAGGTTATCATCCAAATTTTTGAAATCTTTACAGCAAATGCAGCATTCAAGTTATCTGATACACAAGAGCACAAGAAACATTGTTAAACTGAACATAAGTAAATTGGCATATACAAAGAGAAGACTAACACTCACTGCAAAGTTATGGTTATATCCTGATGGATAAAACTCAGGTGCTTTAACAGACAATTTTGATGTTACCACAGGAGCCACAGCCACCTGAGATTCAGCCATTTCTGGTCCAGAATCAGGAACTGAAACTTTTTCTAGTGATCCAGATGGAATTCTTGCCTGTTGCAGGTGTTCTGAAAAGTTTTTGATAAATGGTTTTTGTTAATGGTTTTTCTTAGAAACCACTAAAATAGTATGTATTCACACAGAGTACACAAAAACGAATGCATCACTTTTTGGACTTTAAATATACTTATACTATAAATATACTTTCCTCCAAGCTCAGGAGGGATACATCCCAATAAAGAGGAAGTCAGGCAAAATTGCCAGAAGACACCTGCGTGGATGAACAAGGAGCTCCTGGACAAACTCAAACACAAAAAGTAAGCCTACAGAGGGTAGAAGGGACAGGTAGCCTGAGAGGAAGACAGATTGCCTGAGCAGCCAGGGATCAGGTTAGGAGAGCAAAAGCCCTGAGAGAATTAAAATTGGCCAGGGACATCAAGGGCAACAAGAAAAGCTTCTATAGGTATGTCCTACCTGACAAATTTGGTGGCCTTCTACGATGGGGTTACGGCAGTGGTGAATGAAGGAAGAGCAGCTAGTATCATCTACCTGGACTTGTGCAAAGCATTTGACACTGTCCCACACAAAATCCTTGTCTCTAAACTGCAAAGATCGATTTGACAGATGGACCACTCGGTGGATAAAGAACTGGCTGGATGGTCACACTTGGAGTTGTGGTCAATGGCTCAATGTCTAAGTAGGGACTGGTGACAAGTGACCTTCCCCAGGGGTCAGTACTGGGACCAGTGCTGTTTAACATCTTTGTTAGTGACATGGACAGTGGGAGCAAGGGCACCCTCAGCAAGTTCATTGATGACAGAGCTGTGTGGTGCAGTCAACACGCTGGAGGGAAGGGATGCCATTCAGAGGGACCTGGAGAGGCTTGAGAGATGGACTTGTGGGAACCTCATGAAGGTCAATAAGGCCAGGTGCAAGGTCCTGCACCTGGGTTGGGGCAATCTCAAGCACAAGTACAGGCTGGACAGAGAATGGGTCGAGATCAGCCCTGGGGAGTAAGACTTGGGGGTGTTAGTTGACAAGAAGCTCAACATGAGCTGGTAATGTGCACTTGCAGCCCAGAAAGCCAATGCTGTCCTGGGCTATATCAAAAGAGGCATGACCAGCAGAGTGAGGGAGGTGATTCTGCCCCTCTATGCTGCTTTTGAGAGACCACACCTGGAGTACAGGTGTGGTCCAGTTCTGGGAGTCCAGTTCTGGGGCCTACAACACAACAAAGATGTGGACCTGCTGGAGCAAGTCCAGAGGAGGGCCATGAAGATGATCAGAGGGCAGAAGCATCTCTGCTATGGAGATGGGTTGAAAGAGTTGGGATTGTTCACTCTGGAGAATAGAAGGCTCTGGGGAGACCCTATGGTGGCCTTTTAGTACCTGGTGGGGGCCTACAAAAAAGCCAGAGGGGGAGTGTTTACAAGGTCATGTAGTGATAGGATAAGGGGGAATGACTTCAAACTGAAAGAGTAGGTTTAGAATGGATATTAGGAAGAAATTATTCCCTGTGGGGGTGGTGAGGCCCTGGCACAGGCTGCCCAGAAAAGCTGTGGCTGCCCCATTCCCAGAAGTGTTCAAGGCCAGGTTGGATGGAGCTTGGAGCAACCTGGTCTAGTGGAAAGTGTCCTGGCTCATGGCAGAAGGGTGGAACTAAATGGTCTTTAAGGTCCCTTCCAACCCAAACCATTGTATCATCCTATACTGCAAATATATATATTTAATATGGATAAAGCTTTTACTTGAGCAAACTCTAGGCACCTTTCTACACGACAGAAAGTGAACACAATCAATGTTCATGTGAAGGTGACCAAAAAAAGGGTGAAAGAGAGCCCTCTCTTTCCCCATGAAAACATGTTTTCTAAGAGCTAACCTGAGAAATGAGTAAATTTTCTTATGATATTCTTGCTGCTTTGGGGTTTTTCTCATAGATTTTATATGTAAAAGCAAGACTAAAGGTCAATAAATGGAAGAAATCATTATTTTTTAACATAATCCTTAGACACTAAACTATCTTTTTTGTACACAATTAAAAAAAATAATCCAATGAAACAGTGTTTTTTAAAACACATTTTCCAAATCCATGTTTATAGATTAGCTCCTAAAATTACTAAAAACATAATCTGGATCTACCTGAAAAAGGTAACCAACAAATAATGCTTTGTTACTGTTGGGATGGCTTTATTTCTTTTGTCAAACCTTTAGCCCAGAGTTAGAGAATTCTTCTGTAAAGAGAAGAATGAGAACATCTGCAGCCAGATGAACAAATGGCTAAAACACATACCTACAGATGTGTGGGCATAGAAAGGGAGGGAGGGACAGACAGAGAAACGTTGCAAGCAGGCTACAACGCTACATCATACCTTTACTTGGGCACAGGTCCATAGCCCAGAAACATGACTGCTCATCTAAGGAAAAGTGCAGTTGCCAGGCCCCCTACGCAGCTCATCTCCATGCGGTGTCCTCTAAGGCCCTAGGTGCGTGGGGTGGGAGAAAGTACGCGTTCCCCGTGGCTAGGCCGAAGGGAGGTGTGTGGGGGAAGCCCCAGGGCTTTACTCTCAGTGGGACGGCGACAGGAATGGGGGTGAGGAGTGCCGAAGCAGCAAGCGAAGCAGGAGCAGGGCACTGTGCACAAAAAAGGGGAGCACAGCGGACTTTAGGGGCCCACTCCTCGATACCTTCGGCACCGGGGGCCTCTGGAAGGGCGGGGAAGGGGGTCACTGCACGGCGGCCAGTACCTGCGTTTCCGCTATTCAGCGGCGCTGTTTTCGGAGGTCGCAACGGTTCCTGCTGCAGAAAGAGGCCGCCCCTTTTATGCTGCTTTTCGGCCGAGACTGAACTGTGGAAACCACTACCCCCAAGACAGGCCCCACCACAGCTCTCCGACGCGTCCGCGCCGCTAAGAGTAGCGCGACCCCGGCCCTGGCCAGCACTTGGAGCTCGGTCGAAACTATCCGACATACTCGGGTCGGGGTGGCTCAGGCTCTCATGGGAAGGAGCCAGCGACTCAACCTCGCTTCGCCGCGGCCCGAGCACTTCACTTTCAGTTTCACCCCCACACACACTGCCACGATGGTCGCGACCCAGGCTGGCTCACAGCGCCCCCTCGCGACCTCTCAACACCCGTCGCCATAGCAACCTCGATGGCACTGAGGCCTTGCACCACCCGCCGCCGGAAGGGGGAGGAGCACGGCCCGTCAGGGGCCATTGTCACCAGCAGGTTTGGGTCAGGCGTGGTATTTGTGAGAGTTGTCTCCATCAGCTCGGCTGCTAGGGGTTTAAGGCTCTCACCTGGATGTCGGGCTGCGTAGCCAACCTCACCTGTTCAGAATTGATGAGTCAGCACGGGCGTGACTTCCAACAGCAAACAAGTTTGGGGTTTGTTTGTCAGCAGCTGGTTCTGAGGCCTTGGGATGTATTTGAGTCATACCTCCCTCAAAAATCACAAAAGATTGGAAATGGCATTTTCAAAAAGACAATATTCTCTTGTAATTGTTTCCTATAGGAACTAATAGCATACTGTGACCGTAACAAGACCAAGATTACAGCTACACATGCTAGGAAACCTGTAGCTACAGGTGTCTGCTTTTAAAAATATCATACCACACTGTGCATATGCAGTTTTTCACAAGAAAGGGCTTTGTGTGGAAAAGTTGTAGGCAAGATTGTAAATTTAAGCCAACAAAGTTAACACACCAACTTTTATATATGTCGGAGTGTCTGGTTCCTCTTTTGGGAAGCAACTTGTTAAGTAAATTAGAGGCTCAGATTGTATTTAAAGATGGAGAAGTACAATTATTCGTACCCAAGACTAAAGCCATTGAAGCAAGGACTTTTATGTTGCAGGGAACACTAGAACCAGATAATTCTGGAGGAAAACCATAAGCAGTAGAAAATGCAGTAACACCCTTTTTTTGGGCCAGTGGAACTCCAGGCCATTCCAAACAAGCTCAGCCTGTAAGCATTACCCTAAAACCTGTATCAGAGCCAGTAAGGCAGAAGCAGTATTCTTTAAAATTAGAAGCTAGAAGGGGAATCAAGAGTCTAATAGAAAATTTCAGGGAATTTGGATTATCGATAGAATTTGAGTCAGAATATAACACTCCTATTCTGCCAGTTAAAAAGCCTGGGATGAATACAGGCTAGTACAAGACCTAAGAGCGATCAATCAAATAGTTCAGGATATCCACCCTGTTGTAGCTAATCCTTATACCCTGTTAATAGCTCTTATGGAATATCACCAATGGCTTACAGTAATAGATCTGAAGGATGCTTTCTTTTGCATACCTCTCAATAAGCAAAGTCAGGGCATTTTTGCCTTTGAATGGGAAAATCCTCAAACTGGCCAGAAGACTCAGCTTACCTGGACTGTGTTACTGCAAGGATTTAGAAATAGTCCAAGGATTTTTGGGAACCAACTGGCAAAAGCATTAGAGGTCTGGAAAAAGGACAACCCCAAAGGGTTGCTCCTGCAGTATGTTAATGACATCTTGCTAGAAACTGAAACTAATGAAAAATGTATGGAATTGACTATCAGTCTTCCAAATTTCCTAGGCCAAGGAGGCTACAAAGTGTCCTGGGAAAAAAGCTCAGATCATGAAGCAGCAAGTTACCTACCAAGGATTTGAAATAATACCAAGACACTGTAAATTAGGAATGGACAGAAAATAAGCCATTTGCGAGGTACCCCAACCTGTGACTGCCTGAGATTTAAGAGAATTCTTGTGTATGGCTGGATGGTACAGATTGTGGGTTTCAAATTATGAACTTTTAGTTAAACCATTGTATGAGCTTTTAAAGGATGCTCCAGAAGGACCTTTGATTTGGACTCCTCAGAGTGAACATGCATTCCATAACTTAAAGCTGGCCTTGATGTCTGCACCTGCCTTAGCACTTCCAGACTTAACAAAGGCCTTTGAGCTTTTTGTGCACAAACTACAGCACCTAGCTTTCAGAGTTCTGACTCAGAAGGTAGGAGACTTCAAGAGGCCTGTGGGGTACTTTTCAAAACAGTTTGACAAGGTCAGCTAGGGATGGCCCAGATGCCTGCAAGCCATAGTGGCAATGGTTCTCCTCATCCAAGAGGCCAGGAAAATGACTTTGAGACAAAAGATAGCAGAGTACACTCCACATGCAGTAACTACTGTATTAGGACAAAAAGGAGGGCATTGGCTTTCCCTGAGTCATATGCTGAAGTATCAAACTATTTTAATGGAGCAAGATGATGTGGAGTTGAAATTAACCACAGCGGTAAATCCAGCCTAATTCCTGAACACCCTGATGCAAGGGGATGAACAGCTAACCCATGACTGCTTACAGACAATTGAGCAAGTTTATTCAAGGTGACCAGGCCTACAAGACACACCCACTGAAGATCCAGAGACAGAGTTCTTTACAGATGGCAGTAGCTTGGTGCATGATGGAAAATGAAGAGCCAGCTATGCCTTAGTCATGTCAATCAAGATAATTAAAGCTGCACTGCTGTCCACGGACACTTCAGCACAAAGACCAGAGCTCATAGCCCTATGAAGAGACCTGGAATTGGCAGCAGGAAAAAGACCAACTCGAAATATGCTTTTAGCATTGTTCATGCCCATGAAGCTATATGGAAGGAAAGAGGCCTATTATTAGCACAATAATCTCCCATTAAATATAAAAAAGAAATATTGTCCCTTCTTGATGCTATCCAACTTCCCAAGGAAGTGGCTGTACTACACTGCAAGGTACACCAGTGTGGGGATTCCCAAATTCACACAGGAAATAGACTTGCAGATAAAGCAGCATGAGATGTTGCACAATAAGGCATCCTAGCATTAATACCTGATAAAGTTATGTCACTGCCAGAAGGTAGCCTTGGATATAGTCAAGCAGATTTAAAATTAACTACTTATCTAAAAGCCCAGAATAAAGAGGGTGGATGGCTGGGAACTCCCAATAACCAAGTCATAGTCCCACCACAACTGATGTTACAAATTGTAAAAGAGAAACACCAGCAAACCCACTGGGGAATTGATGGTATGATGACAAGTCTATGGACTCAGATACTCGGTATTGGGATGACAAAAATTGTCAGATCTGTCACAGAAAAATGCCTGATATGTCTTAAAAATAATCCTTTGAATTCAAAAAGACCACCTACAGGGATTATTAAAAGAGGAAACACTCCCAGGGAATACTGGCAAATTGATTTTTCTGAGCTACCATGCCAACAAGAATACAGGTATCTCCTAGTATTAGTGGATACCTTTTCTGGGTGGCCAGAAGCTTTCCCCTGCCGCACCAACAGGGCTACAGAAGTTTCCAATGTACTCCTCAAAGATATCATACTCAGGTTCAGAGTGCCTATAGGGATGTTATCTGATAGGGGACCTCATTTTATATCTGAAATGTTACAGCAACTTAGTAAACAGTTGGGTATAAGTCAGGATTTACATACTCCATGGAGACCACAATCTAGTGGAAGGGTTGAGCTAATGAATCAAACTTTAAAGAGACAAATTAGCAAAACTTGTCAGGAAACTTTCTTGAAATGGCCACAGGTGTTACCATTAGCTTTGTTACGAATAAGAGTGCAACCCTGAACTAAACTGATGGTGAGCCTGTATGAGTTGATGTTTGGAAGACCGTATTCTGTTGCAACTTTCCCTGGATCTAAGAACAAATTTGGAATCAGGAAATATAACAATATTTGGTTTAATTGGGGAAATCCTTGAATGAACTAAAAAGATTTGTCATTCTCTCAGAACCTCTTACCCTAGACACCCCAGTTCATTCATTTCAGTCAGGGGATCACATATGTGTAGGAGCAGACGGGACGGCAACGGGAGAGATCTCTGGAGTCCAGGGCAGCTCTTGAAACGTGGTTTATGTTTGTGTTATAAATGTGACAGACAGATTTGAAAAATAAAATAAAAAACCAGAATTTATTTTTCGTGTAACAGCAAACACGGAAAGTCACAATAAAAAGACAGCCCCGACCCCAGGATCGGTACTGGGTGAACGTATGGACAAGCCTCTATCGAACTTATCCTCCCCGTTCACAAATCCCATCACCATGAGTCCAGTTTTTATACTCTTTATTTCCCCCAGGGCTATATTCTTTGTCCACTTTTGCTTGGATGATGTATTCTTGGGTTTTCTTTTGAGGCAGTTTTTCTTTGAATAGTTCTCTGGGCGGAGCCTGATGAATTTAATGAATTTTCCAGGAAGGTTGCATCGGGGTGTGCCCAGTCTTGAGTCTTATCTGATTCAGCATATCTTTGATTAATCACCATCAATGGCCCATCTCCAGGGCCGAGACCTTCTTTTCAAGTGTTGATTCCTATTATGCTTCTGGAGAGCCACCCATCCTGGAATGCAAACCTAGTTTTCCCGGAATCAGTGTTTGTTCATTACTTTTATTTATATTTTATTTTAGCACAAATTATTTAATGCAATATGTCCCTCATAACATTGGGAAAGATGAGACAGGAAAAGCTTACAGATATGATTGCTTGGCAAGAGATTTTTAAAATATAAAGCCTGTGAGTGAAACAGAAATGAAAGCAAGCTTTCAGATGTAAGCATGGCAGGCAGGAAGACAGCGATTAGCTGGAGGTGGGTTGAGTAATAGCAAACAAAGGGACACCTAGGGGGCCCAGGGGAGGAGCCCAAGGTATCAGGGAAAAGGTAGATAAGGAAGTAGCCTTTAATGTTTAGAATACAGAGGGATATGGTAATATAGCAGTTCTCATAGGCTGTATGTAAATTCTGTAGGATTTGTATCTCGCGTTGGTTGGTTACTGTAAAATAGAATATTCAACACAAAAAGAGATGCATTGTAATGCATTGTAACAAGGACCTAACTCTCTCTTTGGGGCACCCCTTCAGCTGAGGCTGGTGGCTGAAGGCAAGGCTCTTTCACCCACGAACTATGCAATAAACCACGTGTTCCAAGACCCTCCCTGGTCTCCAGAGATCCCTCTCCCTGCCGCCGACTGATGCTTCTACAGGTTTATTGCATAGGTCGTGGTGAATTATTAAAAAAACTATGGATATTGATCTAATACCGATATCCAACTATGATGGACAAAGACTCTCTAACAGTTTAAAGTTAGAAAGTGTATGTTTATTACGACCCGGGCAGCGTGCGGGATCGCTCCCAAATACACACACGCCATTTACAGATGATCACAGGGTCTTTTATGTACATGAGTATTGAATACCCAAAACACAAATGCATACTCATAACTCTGGTACATCCCATTCCCCGCTTCATATGGTAATTAGCCCAAAAAGCCGTTAAGCATGCGTAGTTTGTTCTTTGAAATGGGTCAGTGGTCTTTTTTATAGGGTGGGGTCCCAAAATGATGAAGTAAGATGGGTCTTCCTCTCTTTGATTTTTTAACCTTTAGTGTTACATGACAGCTGAATCCTGTTTTTTCAGGACTGTTTGATTTATGATTGTATTGTATTCATGAAATCTATTGATTATTCAGGATGCAAAAGCCTAGTTTGACAGGTTCCATGATTTATCAGTTCCTTCCATGATTTATCAGTTCCTTCGGTCTGGCTTCTGTTAACAAAAGGGAAGTCTAGCTACCTTACCTCAGCACTATCTATTTTGACTAAAGTCTTTAATTCTTCTAAATCAATGCTTCAGTGAGTACAAGAGCTTTGCTTAAGCTGCCAGCCACAGCTAAAAGCGTGCCCAAAAGAGAGCGTGAGAGAGAGCCAGAGGGCGAGAGAGCAAGAGCAGGAGAGACCTAAGCTCCTGTTACAATACATGATATCTCTTTCTGTGGTGAATATTCTAATTTACACCAACCAGTACAAGACACAAATCCTAGAGAATCTACATACAGCCCATAAGAACTACTACATTACCATACTGTGTTACATTTTAAACTCTAAAAGCTACTCTTTAGATTCTTTTCTCTTACTGCATTGACCTTTAGATCCCTCAGCTAGCAGAAGGGTATTGTTCAATCAAAAGGGATTCTCCTTCAGCTGCCTAGACTATTGTTTTCTGGTTGTATAGTAACTAAGGCTCGATATCCTATATCTCAAAGCTAGCTTTCATTTCTACTTTGATTATAGGTTTCATATTTTCAGAATCTTTTGCCAAGCAATCATATTTATAAGGTTTCCCTGCTTCATCTTCCCCAACACATGCATCAAGACCTGAAAATCTGAACCACTTCAGTGTTATGAATAAAATGGGCGGAGATAATATTAATCTCCTTAAAATGCCTTTATTAATCAGCTCTTACAATATTTGCTCGAGGGGTTTTTGGCTGCCCGTGTGCGCCGTGGAGGAGGAGAGTCTTTATCAGCTTTGCTGCAGGGAGTTGAGCAGAGCTGGAGAACCCGCCTCTCGCTGGGAGGAAACACAGGGTTCTTAGTTTCTTTTGTTTTCTCCGGGGGTCTCATCTCTGGTTTGGTCTTTTTAACTTACAGCTAGTAAGAAAAACCAGAGAAATCAGCTCTTTCGATACTCTGGGGTCCACACGGCCTAGCATTGGTTCCTGTGCGTTTCAATTTTACTTAGTTTTATTTTATAAGGGGTTTTTGGTGTTAAAAGGGATCCCGAGATGCATTTCGGGGTCTTTGATTTGCATGTGGGGTCGTCCTGGGCGGCAGGGGCTGTGGGCTTTCATAGTATCCAATATGGCGTTTCGGAGGCCTCGGGGCTGGGCAGCACCAGGGCTGCTAGATGTGGCTGGCGTGGGTTCTCTCTTCTTGGAGCGGGGCGGCGGCCCGGGCGCGCTCGGGGACGCAGCCCTGTGGGCCTGTGGACGCGCCATCCAGCAGTGGCGGCTGGCCGCGGGCGGGCTGAGCCACGTGCGGGCTTTGGGACTTCTCTGCGACTGGGCTTGAGCTGGGCGAGCGGCATGGCGGCTGGAGCCACGCCGGGGAGGCGGCTCTGCGGGCTCCGGGATTCCCCGTGCTGGGCTTGGGGGGAGCGGCCGGCCCCTCTTTCTCCCGCTCCGGCGGCGGCGGCTGCGGGCGGCCGGGGTCTCCCGTGCCGGGCAGCGCTGGGCCCGGCAATCTCGAGGACACTGGGAACTAGCTCCGCGGTGGCACGGGGGAACGGCCGGCCCCTCTTTCGCTCGCTCCGGCGGCGGCTGGCTGCGGGCGTCGGGGCCGGACGGCCCCGCTCACTGGGGTCCCCATTGTGGGCAGGGAGAAGCGGCCGGTTCTGTTCGCTCTCGCCCCAGGCCGCCGGCGCCGCGCCGCAGCACGGCGCCGGCGGGGACGAGCTCCGCCGCAGCGGCTCGCTCCGGGAGCGGGGGGGGCATGGAGGTGGCTTTTTACAAAATAAACATTTAAGTATTAATACACTTATTGTATGACAATTAAAGGTTTCAGTTTTCCAAATTTCATTTTTTTCATTCAGGAGCAGTGAAAAGGACCTTATCTAGTTCTGTTGACCACAAGAACAGCAGTGAAGGTGAAAGGAATTAACTCCTGGATACATTGCACCCAAATTAAGAGGGCTTTCAACTCAGAGTGGACAGTGGAAAACACCAGGCCCCTGTGGCTGAAAATTTCAAAGACATCTGTAAACGAGCAGCAAAATGTACAGACTAATGTTTATGGGAAATTTTCTATCTTTAGGTGGAGGTGTCGAAGAAAATTTAATATTGACTTTAATCCAAGGGTTTGATAAGATGGGCAATCTGTCCAGCATTACAGCCTTCCTCCCTATCCCCAGTTCAGCAGGGGAACCTATTTCTTGGGGAATTATCCCTACAGATCTGTCAATAGTGATTCAATATGATAATCTGACTAATGCAATAGCAAAGGCAAATATCACCCACTATTTGGATGAGAAGTAGAGATGTAGGCAATGAGGAGATGGTATTCTTGAGGATCTAGCAGCTTGGAGGCCAGGAGATAATAGAACTATTTCTGGGGGAAAAAAAGGAGGTCAGGAGTGTCCAATAGGGTCCCATAGTCTTGGCCAACATTTTTTAGAATTCAACTTAGCAGCCTCAGAAGGAGAAGCAACCAGGTTGTTAGATTTATGTGTTACTAAAAATCATACCCAAAATGTTTCAAACTTGCCAGAGTATCAAACTCTCTGAACCAAGCCTCATACCTGGATGAAGCCCTTAGAAGGACAATGGAAATACGTGAGGGAGGTGGAATGTTGTCTAGATTGGGGAATCACACCTATGTGTAATCTAAGTAAAAATCAATGGAGATATGGAGAAAAATGAAACAATGGAAGCCAGCCCAGCACCATAAGATGGATGGCCAAATTACTTGTAAATGGAAGTAACCAAACTTTAAATTGTGTAAGATCTCTGAAGTTCCTTCCCCAGGTTATACTGTTTGGGCTACCTCAGGCAGATATTGGACCACCCATCTAGTGTTTGGACTCACCACCAGGCAAGTTACCTTAGAGTTATTAACCCTATGCCCAACTTGGGGAAGAAGAACCATAAAAGCCCAGTATTGGGATATGGTAAAATGAGACACCAAGCATGAATGGACAGGGCCTTCAGCTTCCACACAGTTTGGATGGGCCCTGCAGTTTGCTCTTGCCAGGAGCCATGGCTCTGGAAAACAGAATTTTGTTAGATAATCTAACTTGGCAAGTAAAGAAACTATCCTAAGCCTCAGAAAGGAGATTTCAAATTATAAATAGGAAAATACAGGCAAATACTAAATTGATATTACAAAACAGACTGGCCTTAGATGTATAGCTGGCCAAAGAACAAGGGATTTGTGGGTATTTAAAATTAATTAGAAAACGTTGTGTACGCATCCCAAATGTAACAGAAGAACTCCAAAAACAACTTGAAAAAATGCGGCAAGTTGCTGAAGATAGCAATGCTATCTGAATGGCCTCTGAAACTAATTGGTTTAATAAAACTCTTCAGGAAATAGGAGGATGGTCCCTGAAAGGATGGCTGGGTGGAATACTGGAAACTATCATAATTGCGATTGTAATTGTAATAATTATTGGTCTTGCTATTGGTTGCGTTTGCAAAATGATCAGTCATAATCTTGCAGGAATATATGTGACGATAGATAAAACCTGAGTTGAAGCTTGTCAAATGGCCTAAAGGAATTTGAGAAGTTTCAAAGGGGGGAATTGATACAAAAAGGCTTAATCCAATTTCTAGTGTGTCTGTGTACTTTTAGCAACAAACAGGGTATGCAGGATTTGCTTTCTCAGCAAAGACAGTTGGAAGATAAGGGGAAGGCATCTGTCTTAGGAATGCAACCACAGCCATAACAAGAACTGAATCTGGGAACTTCAGGAGAGTTTTATGGTAATGTGCAAATCATAATATGCATGTGGTGACTGCATATAAGCAGTAGACTTCTCAGTTGTAGAAGATCCCGTGCATGCAAGGCCCAGAGACCTGTAATAAATAATGTCCTTCTTAACACTAAATTGGTGTTAAGGAGTCTTATTTGACTGGTTTTCAGTGAATTTTGGTGACACTGCCAGGTTTGAGGCATCCATAACCTCCCTGGGCAAACCGTTCCAGTGTCTCACCCACCCTCACAGTAAAGAATTTCTTCTTAATATCTAATCTAAATTTCTCCTCTTTCAGTTTGTACCCATTACAACTTGTCATATCACTACAGTTCCTGATGAAGAGTCCCTCTCTGTCTTACCTGTAGGCCCCCTTAAGGTACTGGAAGGTTGCTCTGCAACCTTCTCTTCTCCAGGCTGAACAGACCCAACTTTCTCAGCCCATCTTCATAAGGGAGGTGCTCCAAACCTCTTATCAACTTTGTGGCCTTCATCTGGACTTGCTACAACAGTTCCATAGCCTTCTTATGTTGGGGACACCAGAACTGTACACAGTACTCCAGATGGGGTCTCACAAGAGTAGAGGGGGAGAATCACCTCCCTCAACCTGCTGGCCATGCTCCTTTTGATGCAGCCCAGGATTTAGTTGGCTTTCTGGGCTGTGAGTGCACACTGCCAACTCATGTTGAGTTTTTCCTCAACCATCACCCCCAAGTCTTTCTCCACAGGGATGCTCTCAATCACTTCTCCACCCAACTTGTAGATATGCCTGGGATTGCCATGATCCAAGTGTAGGACCATACCTGAGGAAGCCTACACTAGAGGCTACACTAGTAAGACTGATAGTATAGGGTTAAAATGATTTCTGAGATAGCAGGGCCCGAGAACGGGATGTTGGCTTCACTGCAACCAGGATGTTATTCCATGCTATTGTTTTAACCAAATCAAGTATAACTTTGCTTAGGTAATAGGGGAGAAGGGGGGATGATGGTGATTCTTAGTATGTAGGCTTTGAGAATAAAGTTAGGTCAGGTGGATCTGTACCTGTATAATCATCAATACGATAAATGACATTATTGCTAATTGTAATGTTAGTTTGATAACTAAATATGATTATTCTCTTAAACCAGAATCTTAAGCAAGAATCATGAGAATCATTGTTACAGCTTTAGGCTTGGGTAGAATCAATGGAACAATGGGGTTTAATGATTGACATGTATCCTTATGTAACAAGAAAAGTATAAAAACTGTGTCAGTTTTCGATTTCGGCAGAGTCAAAGTTTGGGTCCTCAGACCCCTGGCTCCCAGAGCTTTCAAAAAAGCACTGCATGCAATTATTGAGTGATTGTGTGTTTTTCCTACGCTAACAAGACTGGGGATGAAAAGATCTCTTTCTGCCCTTCTTCAGCAACTAATGGATCTGTTCACTGCCTCTTTTAGCTGCTCCCATATGGTCATAGACTGGTGCATGGTTGCTGGTTTGCTATTACCTTGATTCTCCCACTGGGCTGGCGGAGTGCTGTGGTGGTTTAGGTTTGCTTATTCGAGTCACGGCACCATTTATGTGGTGGTTTTACATTTGCCAAATTTGTTTGCTAACTGAGAGATAAGATTTTGGGAGAAAAAAGGCAAAAGCGGGCTCAACTTAGAAGCAAAAAAACAGATAGATTTTATTAACATACACTAAGGAGAAAAATAAGAAAAGACAAAAAAAAAAAACAAAACCTCAGCACAAATTAATTTTTAAAACCAACCCACTCACTAAAAACTGTTCATTTTCTACAAACAATGTAAAAAGGCAAAACTCAGAACTCCAGGTCAGTACCACTTATAAGACAGTCTTTCATTCAGTCTTTGAGAGAGACAAGTCACTCCTGTGGTTTGGTAACTTTCACACAAAAGCAGCCAGCTCAGAGAATCTGCATCTGTGGAACTTCCCATATGACGTAGCCTTTCCCATGACTATCTATGGGCCATGGATTTCACAAATTGGGGTGGTACCTTTTAAAACTGAGCTGTTTCAAAAAAAAAACAAAGGATCTTTTTCAACTCTGGAAACAGAGATGGTCTCACTTCTTCACTGGCAGAGGGCTTCTTCTCATCTCTCTCTGTTCAACCTCTCATGGGGGCACAAAAATATTCACTCAGTTCATCACAGATACCTTTGCTCAAATCCACAAATCATCTCCCCAAATTATATTGTCCACTGTCCTGCATTGACAGTGCTTCCTATCCCATATCGTGGACTACCTTGTTATGTCTAACAGCTGTCCCTGTTTTCCTCTTGGCTGGGCGGGCATGGACTGCCTCCCTCTCTCTTAGCTCTGCTGCTGCTCTAGGCTAGCTTGCTGCGCTTTTCGCTTGCCGCTCTCTCCCTCTCTTTTTCCTTTACGCTGCTCATCTTCGCTGTTTCCGGTTTTTTTTCTTTCCCTTTCTTTCCCTTCTTCCCTCCCCCCCCCCCCCCCCCCCCCACTTTTAAGATTTTGGACCGGCACCAGAGCTGACCTGACCGGAGGAGTCCGAGGATCTCCAGGGCCCGCGAAAGAAGCTCTGCGCCCTCCCCCTCACAGTAACCTGAGCTTTTTTTTTTTCTTTTTCTTTTTTTTCCCCTTGTGTCGGGGGGGGGGGGGGGTGTTTATTAATTTGTTAATAAACCGTTTTTTTCCACTTTGTTCGAGAAATTCCTTCCCAAACCCAGGGTTGGGGGAGGGGTGGTAGATTAGGGGAGTCCTTTGGAGGTTCTCCCCTAATTCAACCTAAACCAGGACATCCACGATTTAAAAGATTGTCCTGTTATCAAAATCCATAGGAGATTTTCAGCCTAAAACCCAGGCAACTCGTCATGTCTATCACTTCAAAGCCACTCTTCCTTCACTGACTTTGAGATCACCATATTGTCCCTTTACATGTCTCCTATTTGGCTTTTTCTTTTATCTCTGAGAGGGGTTAGAGTTTTAAAGTCTCAGTCTGTGTCAGGAAAGAGTTAAAGCTTGCCCAGGCCGGCGGTGGTCAGGTGATCTTTGCCGGGGCAGCTGCAAATGTTTCAAAGCCATGCTGGTGGGGGGGAGGCTGATGGATACCTTGTCTTCCATCCCTCGATCTGATGGCGCCAGCCGATGGCAGCTGTCCCCCCTGGCCAGGTGTGCTGGCAGCCAGGGGGGCCAGGGACACGGTCCTGCCACAACCCACACCGATCCCTGCCGAGGCCCCAAACACGAAGTCAGCCTTGCCTCCTCTGCAGGCAGCAGCTCCTGGAGGCCCGGCTGGGGCCCCCAGCCACCCTGGGGGCTGGACGGGGGGCTGGACGGGGGAAGGAAAGAGAAAGTCTCCAACCCAGCTTCAGCTTTTATATGGGTATTACCAAAAGTCGCCTTCCGTTCTCTGAGTGGTCAGAACTGCATGAAAATCCAAAACCTGCCCCCCCCCCCCATAGGTCCCTGTCCTTTCTATAGAATTCTAAGGTCCTAGCAGGGAGATAGTTTCGACCCCTGACAGTAGTTTAAGTAGAAACATGTTAAGCTAGGTAGTGGAAAGTTTTAGAGTAGAAAAGTTTGGCTAGAGAATTTGTTACAAAGGTAGTAAGAAGTTTTAAGGTGTAGTACTGTAGGTTTGTGTGTCATTATATGATTGGTTAAGAAGATCCGCACTGCGGATCCCACTGCGGCAAAACGTGTAAAACAAAATAATTAGTGATTGGTGTGAAAACACTAACAAACCTTGTGTAGTTTATTGGCTAATAAATCCTTAAAAAGCATTCTAGCTGGAGATCTTGTGACCTCTGATGAATGATGTGAAGATGTTCTCACCCTCTCTGAGACTGATGAAGATAAGAGCAATAAATCATCCTTTTAACACGTCTCTCAGTGGTCCTGTCTCTCGAATATCCTGATACACACTTACATGAACAGACTAAGCAACATTGTGCCCAGTGGCTCTGTACCTAATCCAACAAATGCTTAGATAAAATTTGTTTCCGACCTGATCTGAGGAAATCTGTTGTAATTTCAACCCTCGAGCCACATATTGGGCATCAAATAAGGCTGTCATTGTTTGGGAATGGTATTCCCTAATTTAGTGCCCTCCCGAGGCTCCAAAACCACATGCCACCTACTCACTTCCCCTACCCCCCATTCCACCCACAAATGGCAAGAGATGAGAACTGGAGGCACAAAAGGCAAAGATCACGGTTGACATAAAAACAATTTGCCAGAAACAACAATGAAATAAGAAAATGAACAGTAAGTACCATTATTAATAACAAAATTGTACAAGAGAGTGTGGAGCTCAACCTGACTGCAGCCACACCACCCAAACTGCTGCCTCCAGTCAGGACCAGCGTTACCTCACCACTCCATTTGCCGCACTTGCTTCACCAGAAAGGAACGCCCTTTTTCTCGAAAGCAAAAAAAGGGTCCCTTTCCCCCACCACTGGCAATGACATAAGATGGTATCAAATAACATTAGGGTCTTGGCCACACCCACACAGCTCCAGGCTCTGCTCCCTCATGACTGCTGCAAAAAATGAACACTGTTTTTGGTCAAAACCAGGACACTCAATTGGTCCGGTCTGCAGCGCTCTTTTTGCTATAGCAGGCAGCAATTGTGCTAATGGAAATCCCCCGTTAGCTCTCAAATTTGGTCAGAACTGTCTCTTTCCTGCCAAGGTTTCTCATGAGAATGGGAGGCAGCTCATGCTGTCAGGGACAGGAGACCCACAAGTCATTCTGGCTGCCTTCCAGGACACAGAGAATGCAACAAGAATAGCAAGAAGGCAGTCTTTTTTTCTGTACTTGCCTTGAAGCAAATGGAAAAGTCAGGTTATCTAGAAGGTAGACTGAACACTGGATTCAGCATATCATGAAAATGACATTACTCTGCTAATATGTGCTGTTAAGTACTAAAAAGCTAAGGGAGTCTGCCAATAATAACCCTATTATAAGTGCACTAATTTAAACATTTGTCACACTTATTTAGCCTTCAAGGCATATCAAAAGGTGCTTCTCTCTTTGTTTTTTAATAGAGGAAAAATTAAAGACAGGGACATTTTTAAGAGAAAGAAAACCAAGAGATAAGGATCAAAAAGCCAAATAGTATTTTTCCAATTTACTCAACAGATAATTTCTGACATTTGTACCCTTTGGTTCCATTCTTCATCAATGCTGATGATGAGCACTGATGATGATATTAGATGCTGAGTTAGGTTAACACATGCACTGTGTAGCTTCAAACCTACCCGTAGCCCAGGAAGTGTAGTCACTATTAGGAGGAGGGGCAGGGAGTTGGACACACTAAGCACAAGTCTCAAGGCAGAGCAGGAATTTGGCTCAGAACAGCGCTGCCTTATCTCCACGGGACCCTCTCTTCTAATCACAGTTTTCCTGTCACAACAGTCAGAATGTTTGAGACAAAACATGCTTATGCCTGGTCCTCCACAGGCAATGAGGATGATGCACAAGCTCACTACCCTGAACTTCAGCAGGGCAGACTTTGACCTCTTTAGGGATCTGCTTGGTAGAGTGCCATGGGATAAAACACTGGAGGGAATAGGGGAAAAAGAGAGCTGGATGATATTCAAGGATTGCCTCCTCCATGCATCCCTACAAAGAGGAAATTAGGGAAGTATGCCAGGAGATCTGCATGGATGAACAAGGAGCTCCTGGACAAACTTAAACACAAACAAGTAGCCTACAGAGGGTGGAAGCAGGGAAAGGTAGCCTGGGAGGAATACAGAGAAATTGTCGAAACAGTCAGGGATCTGGTTAGAAAAGATAAGGCACTGGCAGAAGTAAATTTGGTCAAGGACATGAAGGATAACAAAAAAAGCTTCCATAGATACATCAGAGATAAAAGAAAGACTAGGGGAAATGTGGGTCCTCTCAGGAAGGATATGGTCTTTCTACAAGTAGAGAATGAGCATTCTAGCTTCTCCTTTGTTTCTGGAGTAGTGAGTGTTGACAAGTTAGACTGCCAGTTCTTTGAGCAGACTAACAATGTTTGTTTACTGTATTAGAATTAGCAACTGACTCCTTGCAAGAATGAACAGCAAGACTTGATGTTGATGCATGGATATGATTGTGAAGAATTCGATGGCATGTGCTAGAGAATCTCCCTGACTACTCTAAGTCAGTGTCTGATTGAGGCTTTGTTTAGTAACTGGTGAATTGCTAAAGGGACCCCTTGTGCTGTGTTTGTTCTCCTTTCTGCAAAGGGTCCTGCAGGGGATTAGAAATGCTGCCTTTTGCTTTAAATCAAAAAGAGGGAATTGTGGATGCTGACAGCCTGGTCAGAGAGGAATTTTCAAGCATCAGACAGCTATAAGGCCTGTGAGAGAGAAAGTCAAATAACTTTCCCATACACTGGTCTGGGGAGCTGTGAGAAGTTCAGTGAAAGAATTTAAAACAATCCTTGCACCTGGTGTTTTGCACTTGTTGATTTGCAAGATGTTTACAAAGGGGTGTTGCTTCTAATTAGCCAATGATGGTGAGGGGTGTTAATTAAAGGACCAATCACATCCAGCTGTATCGGAACAGTCTATAAAAAGATGTGATTTCTAATAAACTGTGCTATATGCCCTCCAACAAGTTTGGAGTCTTTGTTGCTCATTCAGCCGCCTCTAATGCAACAGCGACAGGGGGCCGCAATTCTGGGTCGCTGGAGAAGCGGCAGATGGTCCTGTGTAGGAAGTCTGATTGGAGTTCCCCGCATATTGTGTGTCTTGAGGGGTCCCGTGCTGATGACTCACTGCCATCACTTTTGTCGTAGCGCATTGGTATGCTGCATGCTTCTTGGAGTTTCCTGGAAGAGGTAGAGGTCTTCCATCTACATCTACTTTGGAACGACACTTATTTGCAAAGTGTCTCCCTTTTCTGCATCTCGGGCAAAGACTTGGTGCTTTCAAATTTTCCAAAGTCTCTGAGTAATATTTTTTATATGTCCAAATTTTCCACACTTGAAACATGGTCTTCTGGCAAGTTCTGCTGCCATCACTTCTGTAGAGTCATCTTCTTGAGAAGTTATATGAAGAGCTGTGAGGGTTTTTTCCAATCTTTTATCTGCAGCTTCTAGGTGTTTTCCAAATTGTTCTCCTAAGGTGTTTGCTTGGATTGCCACTACATGTGCAGAAGTGCCTATCTTGCTGCAAGCTTCTATCATTTGAGGCAAGGTTGGCTGTGGACCAGGTAAGGCACTAATTATGTGCTTGCATTCTTCATTGGCTTTTGCAAACGCCAAGCTTCAAAGCAAATGTGCTTGTGTCTCGGGTTTAATGGTTTCTCTCACCCGAGATTTCAAGGCTGGTGGTTTGTATGGGTCTGAGGGAGTGTTTTTCCCTCCCCGACCTCTGAAGGATTTGAGTCTGTGTCTCTGTGTTCGGTGCGGTGCAAGAATGAAGCGGAGTCTCAAGGTCTTGGTTTTCTTGGTTTCTCGTGTTGTTTATTATTTCTTATCTTACAATTCTCTGTGTCTGGCCAAGATGTTCACAGCAGCTCGGACATGATGTGACTCTCCCCGTTATTGCCATAATACTAAGCCT
The DNA here is from genome assembly GCF_965231275.1 of Zosterops lateralis. Lineage (NCBI taxonomy): Eukaryota > Metazoa > Chordata > Aves > Passeriformes > Zosteropidae > Zosterops > Zosterops lateralis. The sequence goes on from NC_139801.1 coordinate 9,277,912, forward strand.
TCTGATGATAGTTTACATACTTTCCTTCAAAGTCTCTCAAAGGAATCTATATTGTTTTCATTCCTCTCGGTGATGAATTTCTGGATTGACCACTGGGGTCAGAGAGGTGTTCCCCTCATTGACCAATCCTTGACCAAATCCCAAATACTATATAAACCCTAAATCATAATAAACTGCCTTCTTTTCCCTGCTTCTACCTGACGGGTGAGTGTGGTCCTTTTCGTGTCCCTAACTGCGACACCCCATAATGGGAGGTCACTCTGCTTTTATTCAGATAACTATGTAGCTATTATTTACCATTTCATACCAATGCCTATCACCTATACTAACAGAGTCATTTCTACTTTGACCCAATCCTATCAAAGTACTTTGTGCCCACGTCACTGCAGAAGATGGATGCCAAGGAAGAACAAGAAGAACTCAGGGATCCACCCTAATTCCATCATCTTGTCCCCTTGCATCTACATTCTAAAAATCCCAAACTACAAAATCTTCCACACAGTGATAAAATACACTACTGTCTGTTACACATTTGTGACTTGCAATTCTTCTCTGCTTGGATGTTTTTCACATGGACTAAAATCAAAGACTGTCTTCCTGGGCTCTGTGCCAGGCAACCCCCCCCCCTGCACAGACCCCAGACCCTCTTTTTCGGGTCCCAGGCCTCTCTACCAAAGTCTATGACTTTCCAGGGTGCCCAGAGGGATGCCCTGGACTCCAACAGTTGTGCTACTTCATCACTACATTGCCTCTCCACTGCTTGAGTAAGGCGATCTATGAAAGAGGTGAATGGCTCAGATACTCCTTGCTTTACTTCTGTGAAAGTGCTCTCTGGGGTTCCGGCAGGTTGAATTTGCAAAATAGCTTTCCGGGCTGCATCCTTAATATCTGTAATGACTTCTCGAGGCAGATCTGTAGCTTGGTTTTCTGGTCTATCATGACGTGGACCGCCGGATAGATGGGCCAATGTAAGGGCTGCATTTGGGCCTCCAGCATAAGACTCTATTAATCTGGTAAGAGCTCTTCTCCATTTGACTTCCCATAGCATGTATTGAGAGTCTGTTAAAACTGTGGTTGCAGTATATTTGCAATTATAATGTATCAAATCATAATTACTGAATGTGCCTTTCAATAGTTGCTTGAAGTAGAGAGAGCCTAAGCTGCTGTCTTTAAGTGCTTGTATCAAGTCTTTAATTATGTTGTGTGTCAGTGGTATCCATCTAGCAGGTATATTTGGTCCAAAGTATCTTACTGGCATGGGTATTAATTGTGTAGCATCTTCTCCTCCTGTATGAAGAGCTGGTGGTTGCATATGCTGTATAAGTATTAGAAGGTGCAATAATAGAAGCAACCAGTAGTGGGGCAGCAGCAGGAGATTGAACGCCTTGTTGGTCACAAAATGGCGTCGACCGAAACACGTAAGCATTGTTTACGGAAGTGCATAGCGCGCCGCCCATTTGTTGTACGGAAGAAGCACGTCTGGCGCAACCATCTTGTTGTATGGCAAAAAGGGTGCAGCGCGCCGCCATTTTGTGAAGCATAAAGTTCCTGCGCGCAGTCCCCGAGCTGGAATAATAGGTCCCGTAGGAACTCCCTCAGAATCGCGCCATGGTATGTGACTGAATGCCCGAAGGGGGTGGTTATCGGAGCTGCCGAAACTCCTGGGGGAACCCAGAGCCCTGGAAACCCCGGCACCATGCCCGGAGGCTCTGTCGATATTTGAGTGAAAGCGGGTAGCTGTGTGCAGCCCCACGCCACGGATCTCGGCACCAGAGAGCCGCCGCTAGCAACTTCCGGGTCTGAGTTTAAAACCCCTGATCCGAGATTGGACTCACTCTCCCCTTCTCTTGTTTCGTGTAATCCCTGTCCTCCTGTAAACTCCTCCTGCCCCTGGCTTGTCCCTGCCGGGGTCTGAGGGGTGGCTGAAGCCACAGCCATGTTTTGTGGTTTTAAAATTGGTTGTAGAGCTGCCGGGGCGGCTTCGCTCGCTTCTGGTGGTGCCAGTCCGCTCGAGCCGTGGGGGGGGGGGGGGGGGAGGGGCTGCCTGCCCACTCTGCTCGTTCCATGCAGAGCCACTTTGTACACCCCGTGAGAGAGGGTTGCTCCGCCCACCCCGGGCTGAGGGGCCGGTTTGCCCGCTTCTTGCTTTCCCGCTACGCTGTTTACTTGCGCCTGCGGGGGGCTAGCCCGCCTGCTCCGCCCCGTCCAAGCGGCGCAGGTCCTGTCACCCCGCACTGCCGAGTTGGTCCGCTCGCTTCGAGGTGTGGGATTGCTCCGCCCGGTCCAAGCTGTGCTCCCTTGCCGGCACTGTGCGAGGGGTCTTTACCTTCCGTCTCGCTGTTGTGCTTGGACCGTTCATTCTCTGCCGTTCAGCGTCGGAGTTTTGCGCTGTTTGCGGCAATGCCTGCGCTGTTTGCGTAACTGGGGTAGTATGTACGGCTGCCGTCTACGCAGTTAGCGTAAGTTGTGAAGTTTGCGTAATAGCTGTGTGAAAAGCAAGGTTCACTTTCTCGGTAAATTTTAAGATATAGGTTTAATAAAAAATAAGACAATAAGGAGACAAAAAAAAGCGCAAAGTACGGCCGGCCGGGTGACTTGGCATTCAGCCAAGTCCACAACCTGCTATTTCAGAGGCCTTCTTTAAATACTCTTCCTATTGTATCAGTCTTGTTTTTTCCACAAACTAGTTTCCATATTCCAGGAACTGTTTTGCATGGTCCCTCCTCGGGTCTGCCTTTTTAGAGCATGCGTGTTTCTTGGCTGTGTCTTCATTATCACCTCCAGTTTGGGCCTTGGACCATACTTTCTTCAGATGGTAGATGCTGATAGTTGGTATATCAATAGCAGGGTCTTCTTTACATGTTCACTGGATGTTATCCCGACCAGACAGTTTAAGCATACTATATCAACTACTACTACTACGCCTAATTTTCTTTACTAATAGCAGAAATAAAAACTTATATCCTTATCACAATGTTATTAATTATATAGCACACATCTTGCGAAAAGCCAACTTTATAATATACACTTATAACAGCTGCTTTCTACATACACATGGATTCACTTTGTCCTGCACCACTCCCTCATATTTCAAGGGGTCCTGTCTCTGGGTAACTCATCTGCAAGGTTAGGGGGTCTCTTAACACCTCTAGCTGGGTAGCTGTCCATGATTTTTTAAGTGGCAACGATGCTGCGGACACTGACGGGATGGAGGGGACCGCCCCCCCCCTTCCTCCTCTCTCTGCCGTGCGGAATCAGTGTCGCTGGAGCGGTTTTGAGCTTCACTTCTGTTGGCAATAGCTTCATAAACTACCCTGCATACAGCGAGAAGCTTCACAGCCATGCTATTTCTAAGAGTGGCTTCATTATAAAGCCTTAGACAGACGGATTCCTAAAGAAATGGATTAAAAAGCACTTCTGTATTTGCTTTTGGGAACTGCTCTTGTATCCAGCAAAGGAGATCTCTTAACTGGTCTCTTGAGAAAGAGATAGGGTGATTTTTTTATCATGGACTCTAGCTTTTCTATTGCTTCTTTTTGTGTTTTAGACATTACACCAGATTGGCCCTGAAGGACTATTTGAAAAAAAGTTCCTACCTGACTTTAAACGTCAGCTTTTCTCCTTGGTCTCCTGTGTTCCTGTCTCTGACCTGCAGACACGAGTTTCTGGATCCGGCTGTTTTTTTCTTTTCCCCGGGTATTTTTTGCTTTCTTTTTCCCCAGCTTTCCACTGCTTTTTTCCTTCAGGGAGGTCCTGACCTTGGACGGTGTTTTTCCTCACATGAGGAGCACCATTTGTTACAGTTCTGGCTTCTTGTTCTCTGTCAAGGTGTCACGATCCCCTAATGCAAGCAGGGGTCGTGATGGTTTGTTAACTGATCTCAGAATGCAAAAACAACACAGAGGGGATTTCAGTATTAATCAAAACAAATGCACCTTTATTGAGTCAACAGCAAATGCGATAGAAGGATTTGAAAAGAAATAAAGGATAGAGAAAAAAGAGAAAGAGGTGGTGGGTAATAGCTACCAACGGAGAGACAAAATCCTCGTGGTCCATGCCAATAGATCCGTCTTCTTCTGTAGAGTGATCACAAAGTCTTTGGTTAACTCAGGGGTCTTTATAGTCCTTTCGAGGTCTGCCGGGGGGGGGGGGGGGAATGGGACGATCGAGGGAACAGGTACAGGATGGTAGAGAAAGTCTGTAAGCCTGTTGCAAACAAGTACAGACATGCCAGTTCCGAACAGGACAAGCCCATCTCAGCAGCGAGTAGGACCCATTGTTTCAGGACTGATTCCCATGGGAAACCAGTCTTGGTCCAGCAAACACACCTGCAGGCAACACTTGGAAACATTCAGTCAGGCCAGTGTCCCTGTGCTGGGATTTTAAGGGTCTCAGTCTCAGTCCTTTGGGGGGGCTTCAATCTTTGTCCTTGATGAGGGTCGTGAGGCAGGTGAGGGATCTTTGGACTGTCTCTTACACAAGGTCAGGATGAATAATACATGGAAAACGTAGATGTCGACTTCGGACTTGGATGTTTATTGTTTCTTATCTATGTACAGTCTCACAAGGTGAGCTCCAACTATCAACTTAGAAAATGAAGGTGAAATGGAGTGTTTCTAATTCATTCCAAGGTTATTTAAGCAATTATTACCCAATAACATGGTGACACAGGTATTATTTATACTTTTGACCCAATAATGACCACCCAAGGCCCGCAATGTGGACCTTTTTTACCCAATTACAGAAAACCACCCAAACCCATGAAGAAGAAAGAAGAAGAAGGTTGTCCTGGTTTAGGGCAAATTTGGGAGAAAACCCCTGAAAAGGGTCCCTCTGGGGACCAAACCCAAACAGCTCCTCCCCCCAGCCGGTCCAGGAAAAAACTTCCTCGGAGAAAAATGGAAAAAACAATTTATTTGACAAACAAAGTGCCCACAAGCATAAAGAATGAATAATATGAAACAATAAAACCTCTCATTCTGGAGTGAGATGGCAAATTGAGAAAGTCTTTGCTGTGGGTGTAGCTCGGTTCTCTCAGTCTCTTATCAGTCCCAGCCCCTCTGGTGCTGCTAGAAAATGCTGAAGTCCAGGCCCTGGTGGGCCGCAGATGCAAGCCCCCAGTGCTCCCCTGGGTTTTTCAGTCCAGGGCAGGTTTAAACAGTCCCAAGAAAAAGGAAAAAAAAACAACAGTCCAGAGAGCTATTCTGTCTCAGCTAGCTAAAACTAACTAAGAGCAAAGCAGATCCCTGTGCCGCAGTTTGTCCAAGCCTCAGACGAACCCAGTCCCAGAGAAAGAATGCAGAGGGGTGGGTGCTGTTTTCAAAACAAACTGTCCTTCTCCCTGCTTCACTCTCAAAACCAGTCTTAAAGGCACAGAACTCAATGTACAGCACAAACAGAACAGACAATTGGGGATACAAGCATCAAAAAGCCACCCTAGGACATTCCACCCCTTATCTCCATATCGTCAACTTACTACCAAAAAAATATATTCTAACTCTACATACACACACATACATTATACATACATATATATATGTATACAGTATATAGCTATATACAGACAATGGCAGTGGCATTCAACAAAAAGTGATATTTACACAATCAGATCTCCCTGAAGTACACATTGTGTTGTTCCATCTTTCTGCATTATCCACCATGTGCAACCTGGTCCCAGAGCAAAAGCAATCCCACGGATGTGTTTGTCTGTACTTGAGGCAGAATTGATCCAAACTGTCTCCCCTAACAAACCTCTTACATGTACTACTGGGACTTTGTCTACTCTATGCAGGAGCTCAGACTGGGCAGGGCCTGCTCTGTTGGTAGAGCCTCAGATGTTAACTAACCAGGTAGCCTTTGCTAGATGCCACTCCCAATTTTTGAAAGATCTCCCACCCAATGCTTTCAAGGTGTTTTTTAACAGTCCACTGTATCTCTCAACTTTCCCAGCAGCTGGTGCATGGTCAGGGATATGGTACACCCACTCAATGCCATGTTCCCTAGCTCAGGTGTTGATAAGACTGTTCTTGAAATGAGTCTCATTGTCTGACTCAATCCTCTCAGGGGTACCATGCCACCAAAGGACTTGCTTATCAAGGCCTAGAATGGTGTTATGGGCCATAGTGTGAGGCGCAGAGTATGTCTCCAACCATCCAGTGGTAGCTTCTACCATTGTGAATACATAGCGCTTACCTTGATGTGTCTGGGGCAGTGTAATATAATCAGTCTGCCAGGCCTCCCCATACTTATATTTGGACCACCATCCACCATACCAGAGGGGCTTCACCCGCTTGGCCTGCTTGATTGCAGCACATGTCTCACAGTCATGGATAACCTGAGAAATACTGTCCATGGTTAGATCCATCCCTCGGTTTAGTGCCCACTTATAGGTGGCATCTCTACCCTGATGACCTGAGGCATCATGAGCCCATTGAGCTAGGAACAACTCTCCCTTGTGTTGCCAATCTAAGTCTATCTTTGACACCTCTATCTTTGCAGCCTGATCTACCTGCTCATTGTTTCAGTGTTCCTCATTAGCTCTACTCTTGGGGACATGGGCATCTACATGGCAGACTTTTACAGGTAGCTTCTTTACCTTGGTAGCGATGTCTTTCCACTCTTCAGCAGCCCAATTTGGTTTTCCTCTATGCTGCCAATAAGCCCATTTTCCACTTCTCCAGCCATCCCCACAGAGCATTAGCTACCATCCATGAATCAGTGTAGAGATAGAGCTTTGGCCACTTCTCTCTTTCAGCAATGTCCAGGGCCAGTTGAATGGCTTTGAGTTCAGCGAGTTAGCTTGACCCACCTTCTCCTTCAGTAGCTTGTGTGACCTGTCATGTGGGGCTCCATAAAGCTGCTTTCCACTTTCATTTCATCCCTACAATGCAACAAGAACCATCTGTAAAAAGAGTGTAACATGTTTCTTCTGCTGGCAGTTGGCTGTACAGTGGAGCTTCTTAGCATGAGTCACTTGCTCTTGTTCCTCTTCATCAGTGAGACTGAAATTTTCACCTTCAGGCCAATTTGTAATTATCTCCAAAATCCCAGGGTGATTCAGTTTCCCAATATGGGCATGCTGTGTGAAGAGAGCAATTCACTTACTCCATGTGGCACTGGTGGCATGGTGGGTAGAGGGAACCTCTGCTTTGAACATCCACCCCAGTACCGGTAGTCGAGGTGCCAAGAGGAGTTGTGTTTCAGTGCCTATTACTTCTGAGGCTGCTTGGACTCCTTCATAGGCAGCCAAAATTTCCTTCTCTGTGGGAGTGTAGTTGGCTTCAGACCCTCTGTAGCTTTGACTCCAGAATCCTAGTGGTCGGCCTTGAGTCTCACCAGGCACCTTCTGCCAAAGGCTCCAGGACAGACCATGGCTCCCGGCTGCGGAGCAAAGCACATTCTTTACATCTGGTCCTGTCCTAACTGTGCCAAGGGCTACTGCATGAGTGATCTCCTGTTTGATCTGGTCAAAGGTGTGTTGCTGTTCAGGGCCCCAGTGGAAAGTGTTCTTCTTGCAGGTGACCAGGTAGAAATGGCTTACAATCTGGCTGTGCTCAGGAATATGCATTCTCCAAAAGCCTATGGTGCCTAGGAAAGCTTGTGTTTCCTTCTTGCTGATTGGTGGAGACACTGTTGTGATGACATTGGTGGGAATCTGATGCCGTCCATCTTCCCACTTTATTCTCAAGAACTGGATTTCTTGAGCAGGTCCCTTAACTTTACTCTTCTTGATAGCAAAACCGGCTTTCAGGAGAATCTGGATGATTTTCTCTCATTTCTCAAACACTTCTGCTGCAGTGTTCCCACACACAATGATGTCATCAATGTACTGCAGATATTCTGGAGCCTCACCCTTTTCTAGTGCAGTCTGAATCAGTCCATGGAAGATGGTAGCACTGTGCTTCTGTCCCTGGGGCAGTTGGTTCCAGGTGTACTACACTCCTCTCCGTGTGAAGGCAAATTGAGGCCTGCATTCTGCAGCCAGAGGAATGGAGAAAAATGCATTGGCGATATCAATAGTAGCATATGTCCTGGATTTGTGAGATAAGAATGTATTCTATTTGCCATCTGTTGGAGGTGGGGGGCAGTTATCTTATCTCTTCCAAGAACAATGTCTCCCTCCGGGGAGATGTCTCCTGCTAATGGGCCATTAAGTGACTCACTGCATGACTGATAAGGTACATCATCCCATTGTGAGATGCTCCACCCAGAAGGAGGAACCAAGCATTCCTACCTGCATAAAATAAGCTTGGTCTAAGCCATCGCCCCAGTTTTTTTCTTCACTGGATTCCCAGAGGAGCAGCCATCTTCGCTGGATTCCCAGAGAAGCAGCTTCTTCCCTGCTGGATTCCCAGAGGAGGACCAGGCCCATCTACTCTATCACCAGACCTTCACAGAGAACTATACCCTTCTACAGGATCTCTGCTTCAGCAACATTTCATCTGCCACTGCAGGAGGCACAGCCACCATCCAACTGAACTTTTACCAACACCCTGACTCCTCAGGGTGTCAGGTTTTCTGACTGTATCAGTAGTTTTGTTTGTACTAATTACATGTGTTGTTCTTTTTTTTTTTTTATTTTAGTTTTTCTAGTAAATAACTATTATTCCCATTCCCATACCTTTGCCTGAGAGCTGTTTTTTTTATTTTGAAATTGTGGTAATTCGGAGGGAGGGAGGGGGTTTACCTTTTCCACTTCACAGGAGGCTTTTGCCTTCCTTTACAGACTCCTGTCTTTTCAAACTAAGACAGATCTTGGCGCCCAACGTGGGGCTCGAGGGCATTGAAAGGAAAAAGGGAATAATAGTTCTTAAGTAATCTAATTGTGTGTACTGATATAGAAACATCTTTGAGTGTCACCATGTGGTCTAGCTTACCTTGGTTTGGGTGGCACGTGATCGTGGCTGTATTTCTCCCATTTGCAGGCCCTTATCTAGATATGGGTCCTATAACTAAGGCTACTGTGGCTGTTATCCAGTTTGGCTTATGGGTTAATAAGGTGAGGAATTCATGGATCTTTAACTTCCTCTGGAAGGCAGGTACATGGATTCAAAGCTATCATACACTAACTGTGTGTTTTTGGGGTTACCTTAATAATGGTACCTATTGTGAAGAAATGACACCAGGGGAGATTTTCTCCCAACCTTTTAACCATTTTTTTGGGTCTGCTCCACCAGTTTTTGAAGGGTTAAGATCCACTCTGAATGCTAATGATGTCATACAATGAGTGGTGTTGTTGATATGCCTGTTATATTTAGCACTCAGAGATAAGGAAAGATTAACATGGAGAACTACCCTGACACCTGCCCCAGAGACTAGAGATGCTGCTGTTCCAGAGCCTGACCCTGCCCCACAGTCTGTCTCAGAAATGAACCACCCAGATTGGGTGGGGGTTCTGGTTAAGGAGATACGTGAGATGAGTCAGATGCTGAAGGAGTGCATTTCCCCAGCTATTGAGAAACTCTCACTTTGCCTTCAAGAGAGACAGCCAAATAGTACAGCAGTGGAACCCACAGGTGTTACAACTGTCCAGGGTCCAGCCGAACCACAAAGGCAGTCACAGCCAGCAGCAGTTGCCCCGGTAGAAACAAGGAGGTCTAAGATGAAAGCTGAGCACCCAGATAAGGATAGGAATGGAGGAACCTCACAACCCACAGGGGAGCCAGAGGTTGCAATCATCACCGAGTCCCTGAGGTACGAAAGTCTCCGTAACCTGCACAAAGACATTGTGCGACAGGGACGTGAGGCTTATACTACCTGGTTACTCCGGGTCTGGGATCTTATGGGTACAGGCGTGCAGCTGGATGGTAGTGAGGCAAGGAACTTGGGACCCTTGACCCAGGACTCAGGTATGAATCAGATTTTTGTAAAGGAGCCAGGGTCTCTTTCTCTCTGGGAGCGGCTTTTAATGAGTGTCAGAGAAAGGTTTGTCCACAGGGAAAGAATGCAGGAGCACCACCATAGGATGCGCTGGAAGACCCTTGAGGAAGGGATCCAACAGCTGAGGGAAGTAGCAATATTGGAGGTACTCTTTGGGAGGGATGGACAGCATGACAATGACCCCGACAAAGTCAGGTGCACAGGGCAAATGCTGTAGAGCCTAGCAAACCTTGGGCCATCTCAATACACCACTTTTATTGCAACAATTGATGCAGATACTAACCGAGAAACCGTGGGTTCTGTTGCCAACAAGCTGAGGAATTATGAGAGCATGATCAATGGCCCAATGCAGGCTCATATCTCAGCTGTGATTAAGGAGTTCAAAGAGGAGATGAGGGAGATGAGGGAGGAGATGAAGAAAGTTAATGCAGCCCCTGTGCGAGTTACAAGCCTCAAATTCAGTGCCCAACATTCCCCAGCTAGAGACAGAGGGTACACCCCAAGGGCCAATTTGTGGTTCTTCCTGCGTGACCATGGGGAAGACATGGGTAGGTGGGATGGGAAACCCACTTCTGTCCTGGCAGCACGGGTGCGTCAGCTCAAAGAGGGAAACTCTAACCGAGGAACTTCCACCAAGGTGAAGGTAGCCTCGACCTCCCATGACCGAACTGCCGGGTATGATGTGTCAGATCCCCTTGAAGGAACCTCTAGTATGTATGCCCAAGAAGGGAATAATAACCAGTGTTAGAGGTGCCCTGTCTCTAGCCAGAGAGAGGCACGAGAAAACCAGATCTTCTGGACAGTGTGGATCCGATGGCCTGGCACATCAGAGCCACAAAAATATGATGCTTTAGTTGATACTGGTGCGCAGTGTACTTTAATACCATCGGGACAGGTGGGGGCAGAGGCTGTTTCCATTGCTGGTGTGACAGGGGGATCTCAGCAACTGACCCTGGTGGAGGCCGAGGTGAGCCTGACCGGGAAGGAGTGAAAGAAACATTCTATTGTGACCGGCCCAGACGCTCCATGTATTCTAGGCATAGACTTTCTCCAGAACGGCTATTACAAAGACCCAAAGGGACTCAGGTGGGCTTTTGGAATAGCTGCTGTAGAGGCAGAGAACATTAAGCAGTTGAACACCTTGCCTGGATTATCAGAGAACCCGTCTGCAGTAAGACTCCTGAGGGTGGAAGAGCAACGTGTGCCAATTGCAACCTCGACAGTGCACCGCCGGCAATATCGGACAGATCGAGATGCTGTGATCCCCATCCACCGGATGATTCGTGAGCTAGAGAGCCAAGGGGTGGTCAGCAAAACTCACTCACCCTTCAACAGCCCCATCTGGCCTGTGCGCAAATCCGACAGAGAATGGAGATTGACTGTGGACTACCGTGGCTTGAATGAAGTGACTCCACCGCTGAGCGCTGCCGTGCCGGACATGCTGGAACTCCAGTACGAGCTGGAGTCCAAAGCAGCAAAGTGGTATGCCACTATTGACATTGCTAACGCGTTTTTCTCCATTCCTCTGGCAGCAAAATGCAGGCCTCAGTTTGCTTTCACGTGGAAAGGTGTGCAGTACACCTGGAACCGACTGCCCCAGGGGTGGAAACACAGCCCCACCATCTGCCATGGACTGATCCAGACTGCACTGGAAAAGGGTGAGGCTCCAGAACACCTGCAATACATCGATGACATCATTGTGTAAAGGAGCACAGTGGCAGAGGTGTTTGAGAAAGAAGAAAAAATCATCCAGATTCTCCTGAAAGCCGGTTTCGCCATTAAGAAGAGCAAAGTCAAAGGACCTGCCCGAGAGATCCAGTTCCTTGGAGTGAAATAGCAAGATGGACGCCGCCAGATTCCCACTGAGGTCATCAACAAGATCACGGTGATGTCTCCACCGACCAGCAAAAAGGAAACACAAGCTTTCCTAGGTGCCATAAGATTTTGGAGAATGCACATTCCCGAGTATAGCCAGATTGTGAGCCCTCTCTACCTAGTTACCCGCAAGAAGAACAATTTCCACTGGGGCCCTGAACAGCAGCAAGCCTTCACTCAGATCAAGCAGGAGATTGCTCATGCAGTAGCCCTTGGCCCAGTCAGGACGGGACCAGAGGTGAAGAACGTGCTCTACTCTGCAGCCAGGAACAATGGCTTGTCCTGGAGCCTTTGGCAGAAGGTGCCTGGTGAAACTCAAGGCCGACCCTTGAGATTCTGGAGCCGAGGTTACAAAGGGTCCGAAGCCAACTACACCCCAACAGAGAAAGAAATCTTGGCTGCCTATGAAAGAGTTCAAGCCGCCTCGGAGGTGATTGGCACAGAAGCACAACTCCTCCTGGCACCCCAACTCCCGGTGCTGGGCTGAATGTTCAAAAGAAAGGTTCCCACTACCCACCATGCCACTGATGCTACATGGAGCAAATGGATTGCCCTTATCACCCAGCGTGCCCGTATTGGAAATCCGAATCGCCCTGGGATTTTGGAGATAATTACGAACTGGCCGGAAGGTGAAAACTTCGGTCTCACTGATGATGAGGAACAGGAACAAGTGACAAGGGCTGAAGAAGCGCCACCATATAACCAACTACCAGCAGAGGAAACATGCTACGCTCTTTTCACTGATGGTTCTTGTCGCATCGTAGGGATAAACCGAAAGTGGAAAGCAGCCGTATAGAGCCCCACACGACAGGTTGCACAGGCTACCGAAGGAGAAGGTGGATCAAGCCAACTCGCTGAGCTCAAGGCTGTTCAGCTGGCCCTAGACATTGCTGAAAGGGAGAAGTAGCCAAGGCTCTACCTTTACACCGATTCGTGGATGGTAGCCAATGCTCTGTGGGGGTGGCTGGGAAGGTGGAGAAAGGCCAACTGGCAGCGCAGAGGAAAACCCATCTGGGCTGCTGATATATGGAAAGACATTGCCTCTCGGGTGGAGAAACTAACAGTGAAAGTCCGTCATGTAGATGCCCATGTCCCCAAAAGTCGGGCTAATGAGGAGCACCGAAACAACGAGCAAGTAGATCAGGCAGCAAGAATAGAGGTGTCAAAGATAGACCTAGATTGGCACCATAAGGGGGAGTTGTTCCTGGCTCGATGGGCCCATGATGCCTCTGGTCATCAGGGCAAAGATGCCACCTACAAGTGGGCACGAGACCGAGAGGTGGACCTAACCATAGACAGCATTTCTCAGGTTATCCATGACTGTGAGACGTGTGCTGCCATCAAACAGGCCAAGCGGGTGAAGCCCCTATGGTATGGTGGACGGTGGTCCAAGTACAAGTATAGGGAGGCCTAGCAGATAGACTACATCACACTGCCCCAAACACGCCAAGGCAAGCGCTACGTGCTGACCATGGTGAAAGCCACCACTGGATGGCTAGAGACCTACCCTGTGCCTCATGCCACCGCCCGGAACACCATCTTAAGCCTAGAAAAGCAAGTCCTGTGGAGACATGGCACCCCTGAGAGAATAGAGTCGGACAACGGAACCCATTTCAAGAACGGCCTTATCAACACCTGAGCCAAAGAACATGGTATCGAATGGATATATCATATTCCCTATCATGCTCCAGCTGCCGGCAAAGTTGAACGGTGCAACGGACTCCTTAAGACCACCCTGAAGGCACTTGGTGGTGGAACTTTTAGAAACTGGGAAATGAACCTGGCAAAAGCAACCTGGATGGTCAACACCCGAGGGTCCATCAATCGAGCCAGTCCTGCCCAGTCTGAACCCGTGCACACAGTAAATAAAGATAAAGTCCCTGTGGTACATATGAAAGGTATTTTAGGAAAAACTGTTTGGATTAATCCCACCTCAGGCAAAGACAAACCCATCCGTGGGATTGTTTTTGCTCAAGGACCTAGTTATACTTGGTGAGTAATGCAAAAAAATGGAGAAACCCGTTGTGTACCACAAGGAAACCTAGTCTTAAGTGAGAAATAGGTGTAAGATTTCATTGTGATGCAGATGGAAATAGAATAAGGGGTGGATAATGTCCTGGATTTGTGAGATAAGAATGTATTCTATTTGCCATCTGTTGGAGGTGGGGGGCAGTTATCTTATCTCTTCCAAGAACAATGTCTCCCTCCAGGGAGATGTCTCCTGCTAATGGGCCATTAAGTGACTCACTGCATGACTGATAAGGTACATCATCCCATTGTGAGATGCTCCACCCAGAAGGAGGAACCAAGCATTCCTACCTGCATAAAATAAGCTTGGTCTAAGCCATCGCCCCAGTTTTTTTCTTCACTGGATTCCCAGAGGAGCAGCCATCTTCGCTGGATTCCCAGAGAAGCAGCTTCTTCCCTGCTGGATTCCCAGAGGAGGACCAAGCCCATCTACTCTATCACCAGACCTTCACAGAGAACTATACCCTTCTACAGGATCTCTGCTTCAGCAACATTTCATCTGCCACTGCAGGAGGCACAGCCACCATCCAACTGAACTTTTACCAACACCCTGACTCCTCAGGGTGTCAGGTTTTCTGACTGTATCAGTAGTTTTGTTTGTACTAATTACATGTGTTGTTCTTTTTTTTTTTTTATTTTAGTTTTTCTAGTAAATAACTATTATTCCCATTCCCATACCTTTGCCTGAGAGCTGTTTTTTTTATTTTGAAATTGTGGTAATTCGGAGGGAGGGAGGGGGTTTACCTTTTCCACTTCACAGGAGGCTTTTGCCTTCCTTTACAGACTCCTGTCTTTTCAAACTAAGACAGCATACCACTGTGGAATCCCTGCAGCCCCTCAACATAATACCCAGGGTCTGGCCTTGGCAGGACAGACCATAGTTGCCTGCTCAGCCTGAGAGAGGGGACTTCCTAATGGTGCTCTGTACACATGGTTTGCCCCAGTTCCTCCCCCCACTAATGCCCCTGGCCCTTGGTTTCTCCTCTCCTCAGTGTGTCTCCATTGGTTGTGGGACCCGGTGACTGGCCCTGTCTCCCCTATGGAATACTGACCTTACCTGCCCTTTGCTCTGCCCCTGTACCTTAAGGTCATTGGCTGCTGAACCCCATACTTAAGTGGGGACAAGCAGATGACTTGCCCTCTTGACTCTGGGTGTCCCTTTGGCTCCTGGAAATAAACCTGCTGGAACTGATCTGGTGTCAAGGCCTTCTTCCTCTCCTAGCTGAGCTAGCCACGTGGTGTGTGTGGATGTATGAGCTTGACTGCTTCGCCTGAGTTTCCCCAAGTGGCTTTTCCACCAGAGAGGCTTATTGGGATCTAGGCTCCAGCCCAACTCCTAAATAACACATCACATACCACTTTGCTGCCTTGTACTCCAGCTCATACTGGAGCTCTACCATGTCTGGCACAGCAGCGCTCAATGGTGGAGTTACTTCATTCAAGGCTCGATATTCCTCAGTCAATCTCCATTCTCCTTCAGATTTGCGTAAAGGCCAAATGGGGCTGTTGAAGGGTGAGGGTCCTTTGCTGACCACCCCTTGGCTCTCCAGCTCACGGATCATCTTGTGGATAGGAATCACAGCATCTTGAGTTGTTCTGTACTGTCAGTGATGCACTGTCGAAGTGGCAATTGGCACTTGTTGCTCTTCCCCCTTCAGGAGTCCTACTACAGATTGGTTCTCTGATAATCCAGGCAAGGTGTTCAATTGCTTTACACCCTCTGTCTCTGCACCTGCTATCCTGAATGCCCACTTGAGTCCCTTTTGGTCTTTGAAATACCCATTTCAGAGGAAGTCTATGCCCAAAATGCATGGGGCCTCTGGGCCAGTCACAATAGGGTGTTTCTTCCACTTATTTCCAGTCAGGCTCACATCAGTTTCCACCAAAGTAAAATCCCATGATCCCCCGTCACGCCAGCAATAGAAACAGATTCTTCTCCCGCATGTCTGGATGGGAGTAATGTGCACTGCGCACCAGTGTCAACCAAGGCCTCATATTTTTGTGGTTGTTGTAGAGAGCCTGACTGAAGAATGGCTACGTGCCAAAGGACACGATACTATGCAGCTAGTAAAAGTTTAAAAGGTCAAAGTGTCCTTGAGGCAGATCTGGTTTAGTTAACAAAATGCAGAACTTCCTAAGGAATGAAGGAGTAAGCCATAAAGATAAGGATAACACTAACATTGGGATTAGTACTTAGCAACGTGTGCGTCATTGGCTAAGAGCCAATAAGGAGCTATACTTTTGCAATATGTATGAGCTAGTTATGAAGTGTATAAAAATGTAAGACAATTGAAATAAAGCGAGATTGGCTGACCATGATAGCATGAGGCTTTTCTTCCACAGCTCAAAAATCCCTTATAGTTGTGATGCGCCAGGCCAATGAATCCATACAGTCCAAAAAACATGGTTTTCCTTAGCCTCTACCTGGCTAGAAGTAGGGCCCCTGTAAGCCTGGTTATCTTTCTTTCCCTGGGTAACTGGAGCTGCTTCCTATTTGGTGGAACTTCCTCTCTGAGTCTTGCTGTCCTCTAATTCAGACACTTGTCGTGCCAGAGCAGCAGTAGGTTTTCCATCCCATCTCCTCATGTTTTCTCCATAATCACACTGGAAGGACCACAGCTCAGCTCATCGGGTGTCCCTTCTCTCCCTATCTGGGGAACATCTGTGTTTGGTGCCTGAACCTCTGATCTGTACTGCTGAGATTTGGAGAGAGCCCTCTTTCATCTCCTCTCTAATCTCCTCTCTGAGTTTCTTGTGATTCTCCTCTATCTTGCCTTCTAACTTTTGCAGATGGGTTTCCACAGATGTGTTGGGCCATGCACGGCATCTGCATATGCTTGGAGCTTCTTCACCATATCCAGCACGGTCTCCCCCATGTCATCCCACTTCATTATTGCTAAAGCAGAAGAGTACAAGTTTTCCCCACATCACGGGTGTACATGTTACCAAGTCTGGGTTCCTAGTGTTTAGGTCATCTGAGAAGACAATCTCTGCCACTGCCATTTCTCTCAAGCATTGAATCTCTCGTTCTATGGTCTTCCACTGGGTTTGCTGCATATAGAGATCATCTGCACACAGATATCTTTGTGCCACGCTTCCCAGGACCCTTTTCCAGAGACTGCAAGGGTGAGCATCTCTCATCATTTCTTGGTCGATAACCGGATCATGTGACAGGGATCCTAAATGCCTCACTTCAGTGCCTTCCAGAATTGTAGCCTCACCTGCAGCATCCCAAAGACAGACTAACCAACTAATTATAGATTCATCAGGTTGTCGAGTGTAGTCCTTTCTTAGGCCATGAAGGTCCTTCAGGGAAAAGGACTCAATAGTGGCTCCTGATCTTGTACCAGTTGATTGGGCTTCTGATCTTGTGCCAGTTGGTTCGGCTTCTGATTGGGTGTCAGGAGGTGTTGAGAGTCCTTCACCTGGATCACTATCCACTGGTCAATTGGTTTTGCATGTGTGCTTCTTTCCCTTCTTTCCTGCAGTGACTTCCAGTGTCTTAGTCTCACTGTCTGGTTAAGCTACTGACTTAGGCTCCCTATATGGTTTAGCTACAACCTGAGTAGCTGTGGGGTTGTCTGCAGCCTGAGTAACTGGGGTAGCTGCTGATTTATCTCCCTGCCCCCCTGCCTCTATCTGCTGCCCTACAGCATCTAGCAGTGTGCGATAAGCATATGCCAGGGCCCAGCTTATTGCAATGATCCATTTCTCCTTGGAGTCATCCTGGCGCTTCTCTTTCCAAGTATTTCCCCACCTCGTCTGGGTTCTGAATTTGTTCACATGGGAAGTCCCAGGCTATAGGATCAGAAAATTCCTTCAGGGTTTGGTCCAGAGAGCCTTTCTGTCTCAGCTAGCTAAAACTAAGAGCAAAGCAGATCTCTGTGCCACAGTCTGTCCGAGCCTCAGGCAAACCCAGCCCCGAAGAAAGAATGCATAAGGGTGAGTGCTGTTTTCAAAACCAACTTCGCCCTTCTTCTCCCTGCTTCACTCTCAAAACCAGTCTTAAAGGCACAGAACTCAATATACAGTACTAAAGTGAGAGGACCCTTAAAATAAATGAGAAGCTGAACAGGAGCAAATGCAGATCCAATCACTATGATTAATGCTACGTTTTCTGTTTATTTCATCTAAAATGGCAGGTTATATACACTTCTATATAGTTTACAGTTACAGTTACATTCTCATTGGCACACAGCACAGGGAAAAATGCAAACAAACATTGTTTTACTTGTTCCTTAAGATGGCTGAAGTGTTCACACTAATAACTATACTTATTAACCTCTAAAAAACCCACTGTCCCTCATTAACACCTTAACATCTAATTTCTAACTGTGCCACAGGCTTCACAGTTGGTCTTGGTGTGGGGCCCAGGCTGGGTTAGCTCAAACCTCACTGCAAATATCTACACAGTACAAACAGAACAGACGATTGGGGATACAAGCATCAAAAAGTCACCCTAGGACAAAGGTGAAGAAGAAGGACTTAGACAATGCCTTAAATCCTCCATCTTGACTCACACACATTACTATATACTAAAATCTTAAATCTAAGTTTTTCACCCAGTGAGATCACACAATACTATTCAAACTATACACCAGCAACCCCTATTCTATCACTCAATCTCGGAAGCCTGTTCCAAGGCCTCAAGTCAAATGTAGTGCTTGCCTGAGGGTCAGCACCCCTCAGCTCAGAAAGCCTGAAATTTTCAGCCTCCAGGGTTTCAACAGGCGTCCTGTTTCTTCAAAGCCTGCAAACCTTGAGAAAACTAACAAACTGTCAGGCTGACAGATTTATTGCAGGCCTGCAGCTGGGTTGCATGCAAAGGACTGAGCAAAGATTCTCACACTAAGTGTATAAGTACTGTCTTAACTCTGCAATAAACAGATTCCTTTTTCTCTCAACTTTTGAGTCTTGCATTCATACGTCAACAGGACTCCAGGTCGTACTGGAGCTCCAGCATGTCTGGCACAGCAGAGCTCAGTGGTGGTGTAACTTCATTCAGGCCACGATAGTCCACTGTCAATCTCCCCTCCCTGTCAAGCTTGCACACAGGCCAAATGGGACTGTTGAAGGGTGAGTGGGCCTTGCTGACCACCCCTTGGCTCTCCAGCTCATGGATCATCTTGTGGATGGGGATCATAGCATCTCCATTTGTCCAGTACTGCTGGAGGTGCACTGTTGAGGTGGCAATTGGTACTCGTTCCTTCACCTACAGGAGCCCAAATCCAAAAATTTTTTTTGAAAGTCCAGGCAAGGTGTTCCATTGCCTAATGCCCTCTGCCTCCACAGCAGCTATTCCAAAAGCTCACCTGAGTCCTTTTGGGTCTTTGTAATGGCTGTTCTAGAGGAAGTCTATGCCCAGAAAACACGGGGCCTCTGGACCAGTCACAATAGGATGTTTCTGCCACTCTTTCCCAGTCAGGCTGTCATAGGTTAATACAGTTTGGTTTTTTTGGTTAATACGCTATTGCTCTGCTAGGACCTTAGAATTCTTTGGAAAGAACAGGGACCTATCAGGGGCCAGTTCTTAGATTGGCACGTAGTTTTGACCACTCAGAAAATGGAATAGGACATTTGGTAATACCCATATAAAGCTGAGACTGAGTTTGAGCCCACCTCTTCCTCTCAGCTGGCTACCAGGTAACATTGTTGGCAGCCGAGGAGGGCCTGGCTTAAGCCCTTCTGCCCCAGGGCGGCCAGGCCTGGCCACCCTCCAGGAACCACTGCCCACAGAGGAGACAGGGCCGGCTGAGTTCTTTTCCCCCAGCTGCCGGCGGCAGTGCTGCAGTTCGGCAGTGCTGGCCGCATGCCAGGGGCCATGGCAGAGGGGACAAGGCTGTGGCTGGGCTGTGCCCCAGCCCTGGCTGCTGGCGCTGCTGGCCCGGGGGAGGATGGGATCCTTTGTTCCCTCCCCCCCCCCCCCCCCCCCAGGCCCCAGGGAGCAACTCTGAGCAGCTCTAAGCAGCTCACACCATCAGATTGAGGGTGGAAGAGAAGGCATCTACCAGCCTCCCCCCCACAGGCATGGTTTTGAAATCTTTGCAGCTGCCTTGGCAGAGATCACATGACCACCGCAAGCCTGGGCAAGCTTTAACTCTTTCCTGACACAGTTTGAGACTTTTTAAAACTCTAACCCTTCTCAGAGATGAGAGAAAAGGCCAAATTAGAGATATGTAAAGGGACAATATAAAGATATCTAAGTCAGTATGAGGCATTGAAGACTGTAGTCAAAATAGATAGTGCTGAGATAATGTAGCTAGGACTTCCCTTTTGCTAACAGAAGCCAGACTGAAGGAACTGATAAGGAACTGATAAATCATGAGAACTGTCAAACTAGGGCTTCTGCATCCTGAATAATCAATAGGCCCTATGAACACAATACAATCATAAATCAAACAGTCCTGGGAAAAACAGGATTTAGCTGTCACGAACACTAAAGGTTAAAAAGTCAGAGCTGAGGAAGACAATCTTACTTCATCATTTTGGGACCCCACCCCATTAAAAAGACCACTGACCCATTTCAAAGAACAAACTACGCATGCTTGATGGCTTTTTGGGCTAATTACCATACGAAGCGGGGAATGGGAGGTATCAGAGCTATGAATATGCATTTGTAGTTTGTATATTCAATGCTCCTGTAGATAAAAGGCCCTGTGATGATCTGTAAATTGCGCGTGTGTTTCTGGGAGCTATCCCGCACGCTGCCCGGCGTCGTAATAAACATACACTTTCTAACTTTAAACTGTTAGAGAGTCTTTGTCCGTCATAGTTGGATATTGGTATTAGATCAATGTCCATAGTTTTTTAATAAATCAAGTGAACAAAAAGTGACTTTTTAAGTGGGAGAGATGACAAGTTGCCTGAGGCTGAAATCTCCTGGGAGTTTTAGTAACAGACTGTAATATGAATATGCTAGAATAATCCTTTAAATCATGGACAATACAAATTGAGGAGATGATTTGTGGATTTTAAAGCAAAGGTATCTGTGATTTACTGAGTGAATATTGAATTAGAAGTTGTGATTTGGTGATCCCATGAGAGATTTGAACAGAGAGAGATGAGAAGAAGCCCTCTGCCAGTGAATAAGTGAGAGGACATCTCTGTTCCTTGGGATGAAGAATCCTTTGCCTTCGAAGTTGCTCATCTTTAAAAGTGCCACCCCAATCTGTGAGTCTACGACCCATATGTGTGGTTACAGGAAAGGCTAGGTGAATATGGGAGGTTCCACAATTGTAGAATCTCCTGGGCGGGCTGCTATTGTGTGAGTTAGAAGCTACAAGCAGACTGTTTCTCTTATGGAAAGTTACCAAAACAACAAGAGAGACTTCTCCCTCTCAAAGACTGAATTAAAGACTATTTTATAAGCAGTACTGACCTGGAGTTCTGAGTTTTGCCTCTTTACATTGTTTGTAGAAAATGAACAGTTTGTGGTAGGAGAAAGAGTTGGTTTAGAAATTTCATTTGTAGTTTTTTTTCTTTTCTTATTTTCTTCCTAGTGTATGTTAATAAAATCTATCTGTTTACCTTAAGTTGAGCCTGTTTTGCCTTTTTCTTCAAAATCCTATCTCCCAAAGGTAAAAAAGAGCAGACACTAAATTTGGCGAATGTGAAACCACTACACAGGCTCAACCTGGCTTCCAGCAGGGTCAACTGCTGTGATCCTCCTGTCACCCCAGCAATAGAAACAGGTTCTGCCTCCACATGTCCGAATGGCATTGGGGTACACTGCGCACGAGTGTTGCGTAATGCTTTGTATTTTGGTGGCTCTGATGTGCCAGGCCACCGGATCCACACAGTCCAAAAGACACAATTCTCCTGTGGCTCTACCTAGCTAGAGGCAGGGCCTCTCTAGCCCTGGTTTTCATTCCCTCTGTGGGCGTACATTCTAGAGGTTCCTTCAAGGGGATCCGACATATCATCCTCACTTCTATAATACCTGGTGACTTGGTCATGGGAGGCTGAGGCTACCTTCACTTTAGTGGAACTCCCTTGATTAGTGTTTTCTTCCATGAGTTAACGCACCCGTGCTGCCAGGACAGAAGTGGGTTTCCCATCCCACCTTCTCATGTCTTCCTGTGGTGGTTTTGCATGGATGTGAGGCTGGGGATGGACTCTGGCTGACTAATAGGAGTGTTGTCTACGCCTCTGGACAACCCAGGCTTAAATCAGAGGTATCAGGTGACTTGGCCTTTTTCTTCCTCCAGCTGGCAAGGAGTTAACATCACTTTGTAAGTCAGAGACTCGGGTCTTGCCTCCGCCACCCCCTTGGGCGGTTGGGGCAGGCCGTCCAGGCCTCGAGGGGCGGGGGGGGGGGAGGGGGCGCGCGCTGCCCCCCAGAAGAACAGCCAGATTTCAGATCAGCAGTGCTGGCCCTGCGCCAGCAGGACCGCAGCAGAGAGGACCAGGCTGTGGCTGGGCCGTGCCCTGGCCCTGGCTGCCGGTGCTGCTGGCCCAGGGGAAGATAAGATCCTTCTTCCCCCGCCTCTCCCCCCCCTCCAGCATGGCTTTGAAATCTTCGTGGCTGCCACGGCAGGGATCACATGACCACCATAGGCCTGGGCAAGCTTTAACTCTTTCCTGACACAAATTGAAACTTTCTTAAACTCTAGCCCTTCTCAGAGATGAGAGAAGAGGTCAAATTGGAGACATGTAAAGAGACTATATGGAGATCTCAAAGTCAGTAAAAGAAGAGTAACCTCTTAAGTAAAAAAGATGACAAGTTGCCTTAGTTCTAGGCTGAAAATCTCCTATGAGTTATAGTAATAGACTGTAATATGAATATGCTAGAATAATCCTTTAAATCATGGACAATATGAATTGAGAAGATGATTTGTAAATTCTTTGAGCAAAGATATCTATGATTTACTCAGTGAATATTAAATTAGAAGTTGAGATTTGGTAGTCCCATGCGAGGTTGGAACAGAGAGATGAGAAGAAGCCCCCTGTGTCAGCAAAAGAAGTGAGAAGACATCTCTGTTCCCTGAGTTGAAGAATCCTTTGCCTTTGAAGTTGCCTATCTTTAAAAACTACCACCCCAATATATATATGTGTGAGTCTATGGCCCATATGTGTAGTCACAGAAAAGGCTACATGATATAAGAAGTTCCACAATTGCAGAATCTCCTGGGCGGGCTGCTTTTATGTGAGAAGCCACAAGCAGTCTCTTTCTTTTGTAAAAAGTTACCTAACAACAGGAGAGACTTCTCTCTTGCAAAGACTGAATGAAAGACTGTCCTATATGTGGTTACTGACCTGGAGTTCTGAGTTTTGCTTCTTTGCATTGTTTGTAGAAAATAAACCGTTTGTGGTAGGAGAAAGAGTTGGTTTAGAAATTTCATTTGTAGTTTTTTTTCTTTTCTTATTTTCTTCCTAGTGTATGTTAAGAAAATCTATCTGTTTGCCTTAAGTTGAGGCCTGTTTTGCCTTTTTCTCCCAAAATCCTATCTCCCAGTTGACAAACAAAATTCAGCAAACCAAAACCACTACACTTCCCCATGGTCGCACAGAAAGAACCATAGCTTGTAGGATATGGGATTTTAATTTTAAAGTTGTTAAGGCTTATGTTCACCAGAAAACCCTGTGAGAAGGCACAGCTACAGGTTGAACAGTTGGAAGCCGGTTTGAGGGGTGAGAGGTAGTTATGACTCGTAGACAGCAGACTGCAGCTGAGCTAGCCCTTCTTCTGTTAAGTTTTGGTTATCTCTGGATGAACTTATCAGTATAAAAGGGGGATGATTTCTACAATAAGGAGATCTTCGGATGCATAAAGGGGTCCATGTCTCTTTGTTCCCCATTGCTACAACAGCTCAGCCTGTGGGGTGTACCCCCTCTCCCTAGCTGGGGGACGTCAGGCTCTAACATTTTGGCCTGTGACTCACAGTGGTGCCACACTGTTCTTCCTCATCTCCTCCCTAATCTCATCTTTATACTCCTCTTTGAGGGTCTTAACCACAGCAGAGACATGACCCTGCATTGGGACACTGACCATACTCTCATAATTCCTGAGCTTGTTGGCTACAGAACCCAATCTCTTGGTTAGCCTCGGCATTAATCATTGCAATGAAGGTGGTGTATTGGGATGGGCCTAGATTTGCCAGGTTCCACAATATTTTCCCTGTGCATCTGACCTTTTCAGGGTCATTATCATTCTGTCCATCCCTCCTAAAGAGCACCTCTTGTACTGCCACTTCTTTCATGTGCTGGATCCCTTCCTCAGTGATTTTTCAGGGCATTCTATGATGGTGCTCCTGCATTCTGTCTCTGAACAAACCTCTTTCTTACACCCATTAAAAGCCACTCCCAGAGAGGGAAAGGGGCCCTGGCTCCCTCACGAACACCCAATCAATATCTGTGTCCTGGGTCAAGGATCCCAAATTCCTTGCTTCGCCACTATCCAGTTGCATGCCTGGACCCATAAGGTCCCAAACCCGAAGTCACCAGGTTGAATAAGCCTCACACCCTTGTCACACAATGTCTTTTTGCAGATTACGGAGACTGTTGTGAGACAGGGACTCAGTGATGATTTCAGGCTCCAGTTCCCCCACTGGTTGTGAGGGCCCTGGTACCTCATAATCATTAACTGGGCATACTGATTTGGCCTTATACTTTCTCCTCTGCACAGGGGTGACTGCTGCTGGCTGTGGCTGCCCTTGTGGTTCAGCTGGAACCTGGACAGTTGTAACGCCCATGGGTTCCACTGCTGCACCATCAGTCTCCCTCTTTGAGGAAGGGACAGGGTTTCCCACCATCTGGGGACATGTATTCCCTCAGCACCTGGCATATCTTCTCCTCCATTACCCCCATCCAGTCTGGGTGGTTCATTTCTGAGATGGGCTGTTGAGCAGTGTCAGGCTCAGGGGAAATGTCAGGCTGTTGGGCAGTATCCCTAGTCTCTGGGGTAGGTGTCAAGGTAGTTATCCAGGTCAATATTATCTTATCTCTGAATGCTAATTAGAATAGGTCTATCAACAACACATGGTTAGCATCTAGAGGAAATTTGAACCCTTCAAAAGCTGGTGGGGTAGGCCCAAAGAAACGGGTGAAGGGTTGGGAGAAAACTTTCCTCAGTGTTACTTCCTCACAATAGGTACCATTACTAATGAAAGCCCGAAAACATGCACTTATTGTGTGATAGCCATTTATCCATGTGTCCACATTCCAGATGAAGTTAAAAATACATTAATTCCTCACCTTATTGTGCAAACTGGATAACAGCCCCAGTGTCACTATTATATTAGAGATGACTGAATAACAACGCAAACTCCAAATATTCTCAGAAAGCAAAAAGCACAGTTTATTAGAAATCACATCTTTTATAGACTGTTCCGAGACAGCTGGACATGATTGGTCCCTCAATCAACACCCCTCACCATTATTGGCTAATTAGAAACAACATCTCTTCATAAACATCTTGCAAGTAAACAAGTGCAAAAACACCAGGTGCAAGGATTGTTTTTTAATTCCTTCATGAGTTTCCTTACAGCTTCCCAGACCAGTGTATGGGAAAGTTATTTGACTTTCTCTCTCACAGGCCTTATAGCTGTCTGATGCTTGAAAATTCCTCTCTGACCAGTCTGTCAGCATCCACACCCCAGCAGTCCATGTAGCCGCAACCATGTGCCAACCAAACCAGGCTAGGCTAGACCACATCATGCCGTTTAACAAGGTTTCTCTATTCAGCACAAAAATAGGTTACCCAAGAACTGTTTGGTTGGTTTTTTTTTACCCTTTCCTCTCGATGCCCTCAAGCTCTACATTGGGTGCCAAGATCTGTCCTGGTTTAATGGACAGGTGTCTGCCAAGGAAAGTGGGAACCTCTCCTGGAATGGGAAATGTGACCTCCTTCCCTCCAAATTATTATAACTTTGAAATTACAGGGCTTTCAGACAAAGATGTGGGAAAAGTTAGTTAGTTTTTTACTAATATATATATATATGTATACCAATGAAAACAACCACAATGGCAATGCAAAAAACGAGTTTTACTTTCTTAGAAAAATTTATAAATTTAATAAAAAATAGGCAATTAGGAGACAGAAAAGCAAAAGTTCCAGCTGGGGTGCCTCACCAGAAAGCATGCCTTTACTCTTTTGAATTCTGTTTTAAGGATTGCTGTGTTGCATATTCAATAGATCCTAATGCATGATTCAAACATTCTCTTTGGGTTTGATCAGTTTCAATTCTTCCCCCAATCATTTTATCTGGTAGAGCCATCTGTAGGTGGCTTCACTTCGTCTGGTGACATGGGTCACATAAATTCTTCTCCTGAGGTTTTTGGTTATCTTCATTTGGATAAGAAACAGAAAGTCAGCAGTCTTTATGCAGGAATGCAAGGTGACCCTCCATACCTTCTGATTTGGTCAGTTTAGATATTACAAAGAGAAAAAAACCTAGTCTTTTTACTGTTAACACTATGTTACAATCAGAAAATATACATTTATCACCTTTCTAAACTCTATTAATAAAAGATAATACAGTACAATTATACATATAGTATTCATTTTAATATTTGCGAAAAGCCAACTATATAATACGCATTTATTACAGCAACAAAAAAAACCAAAACCAGAAACCCAGTAACGGCCTTCTCTCAGCTGTCAAGCACTTTCCCCTTTGGTATAGTTATGGTCACAGCTGGCAGAGGTGCTGTTGGCTCCTTATGGAGGCCCCTGAGCCTGCCAGGGAAACTTCTAGGCCAATGACTTGGAAGAATCTACCACAGGCTTCAGGAAAGCCTCATAGCTTAGGGTAAGCAAAAAGGCTTCCCCCATGGTGCTCTACAACATTATGTTAATCTATCTCAGTTTTGCTGTTCGCATTGGTCCATGGGCTTTGCCTACCTCTATCCACATATGTCCCTGGTTCTCGAGGTTTCTCCTTTCCCTCTTTCCCCATTGGTTGTGGTAACCCTGATACTCTGTCCTTATGTCCCCTTGTCTTGGTTTGAAAGACAGGTGTCTGCTGGGGAGGGGCAGGGCCTCCCTTGGAATGGAAAATTCAACCCCCTTCCCTCCAAATTATTATAATTTAGAAAATAAAGGGCTCTCAGGCAGAGGTATGGGGATAGGAATAAGTTCTTTACTAGTATGTAAAACAAGGCAGAACAAACAACAACAACTGATTTATTAAAAAAACTATGGACATTGATCTAATACCAATATCCAACTATGACGGACAAAGACTCTCTAACAGTTTGAAGTTAGAAAGTGTATGTTTATTACGACACCGGGCAGCGTGCGGGATAGCTCCCAGAAACACACGCGCAATTTACAGATCATCACAGGGTCTTTTATCTACAGGAGTATTGAATACACAAACTACAAATGCATATTCATAGCTCTGATACCTCCCATTCCCCACTTCGTATGGTAATTAGCCCAAAA
This sequence comes from Zosterops lateralis, assembly GCF_965231275.1. Taxonomy (NCBI): domain Eukaryota; kingdom Metazoa; phylum Chordata; class Aves; order Passeriformes; family Zosteropidae; genus Zosterops; species Zosterops lateralis. Next base: position 9,305,078 of record NC_139801.1, read on the forward strand.
AGCCATCAAGCATGCGTAGTTTGTTCTTTGAAATGGGTCAGTGGTCTTTTTTATAGGGTGGGGTCCCAAAATGATGAAGTAAGATTGTCTTCATCAGCTCTGACTTTTTAACCTTTAGTGTTTGTGACAGCTAAATCCTGTTTTTCCCAGGACTGTTTGATTTATGATTGTATTGTGTTCATAGGGTCTATTGATTATTCAGGATGCAGAAGCCTAGTTTGACAGCTTCTCTGATTTATCAGTTCCGTCCAAGGATTATCAGTTCCTTCAGTCTGGCTTCTGTTAGCAAAAGGGAAGTATCTCAGCACTATCTATTTTGACTACAGTCTTTAATTCTTCTAAATCAATGCCTCATTTTCCCCACTTCTCCTTTTAAAGTGAGTAAATTCTTTTACTCAAAAGAGTCTTCCTCATCAATCCAATCTGTACAGCTAGTGTCTCTCAAGACCAAGCCATACGCTTTTGATAATGAGGTTAAGGCTGCTATTCGTCGTAGCATCCTCCAATTCCAAACAAGCATCGCAACAGATAAAACTAAACTTATACTAACCAGAATAAGCAACACAACTATAGGGTGGACTAAGGCATTTAGTATACCAGTTGCTGTTGGAGACCACCCAAAAGCACATCCCACCAGTGATGGGACAGATGTTCTTCAAGCCACTTAAATACTCTTTTGATGGTTTCTGTGTCATGGTGAATTGTAATTAATGTCCTTCTTCCCTCTTCCTTAATTTCCTTTAAGATTTCTTTCAATCTGGGATGTTCCTATGGGTTATCTTACAGGTGCCCGATAGGAAAAATCACATCCCTTAATTCTGACAAAATTGCAAATACACAAATTGAATTGGGTAATTTGGTTGTCTATTTTTATGATGTGGCATGCTGTCTTTGGACAGACACAACCTTGCCCTGTATACACCAGTGAAGTTTTCTGTTTGTCTCAAAGTGACAGATCCTAACTGTCTTCTTGCAGTACAGGGCTCTAGATTAACAGTTTGCCATTTTCCTTCAATTTCTTGTGCTCACATTCGGTGTTCAAAAGGGTACAATACAGTTCCCTCTTGATTTAATCTTTAGGGGACTATTGGCATGTATAGTTACAACAAAGGCTGTCACTGTACTAGTCACAGGGTTATAGGTGAAATACTCCCAACCCTGTTCCTAGCACCCCAGTGAGAGATCTCTAGATGGCACCTGGGGATCACAGCCTTTCTATTACAGGTATTTGAGTCATACTCTTTTATTGCACACCCCTCTATTTTGAGTCTAAATGGAGGACATTTCCTTCCCATAACCCTTAGCATCTTATTTAAAGCCTTACGAGAGTAAGCATCATAAGCTTTTCTTTGGCACCTGTTTATCTCAGTCACATTGTACCTACGTGGTATTGCGTTGACCCTTGCTATAGTTATTACTGCAATAATTACAACTTTCCACATAACGTTCATAATAATTATTAGTCCATCTATTTGTGGTTCCGAGTGAGCTTCAGTTTTAGTTCATCGTCGCCTGGTGTGATCTTCCAGATTCCTTTTGGAGGTTTCTTCACTCAGGAATGATGGATCCAGGCCTTTTGTTCTTTGATCTTGATTGTAGTGAAAGTAGTAAGAAGCATCTGGAATGCTCCTTCTCACTGTGGTTCCAAGAACTTTTCTGCAAAAGACTTAATTTCTAGGTTGTCTAATTTTTGTTTTGAGCTCCAGCCACATATTTATTAATTTCTCTATTTAGGGCTTTTATCTGGGGATATGGTGGCTGGAACTCTACCCCCGGTACTCTTTTTTTTTTTTTTTTTTTTTTTTTTTTTTTTTTTGCAACCGTGCTTTGGTTACTTCTCAGGCTTTAGCCATTCTAGTAGGCAAGGCTTCTGGCCATCCTGAAAAGGTATCAGTTAACACCAATAGGTAACGATATCCTCCCTTCCTGGGCAGCTCTGTAAAATCAATTTGTTATTGTTGCCCAGGTCCACAGCCTTTCCCAATTTGTCCCATTTTAGGCTTTGATGTATTTTTGGGATTAGTTTGGAGGCAAAGACTATACTGACGGGTTACCTGTATCACTGTACCTTGTAACTTTCTGGCCACAATTCTTTCCTTCAAATAACTATACAAGATGTCTATTCCCCAGTGTGTTTTCCCATGTTCTCTTTGCACTAATGGCCATAACAAATAGGAGGTTACTACAAGCTTCTCTTTCTCTGTCATGGCCCACCCTTCCTGATTATAATTTGCTTTTTCTGCTTTAATAAGTTTCTTACCCTTTATATTATATACTGGCTTACCTTTAATTGAAATTTTTCCATCTGGGATAAGTGCTGCCTCAATTGTCTCATCGGGTACCTCACCTTTAGCTGCGTCTTTTGCCTCTCTGTCGGCCAGCCTATTCTTCCAATTAGAGCTCACTTTTTGATGCGATCTGTGTCATCCTCTCAAGTAACTGCACAGCATCTAGCAGCTTTAGGATTTTTTTTTTTTCAAATGGCTCCATGTGCAAGGACTACCTCAAAAGCATACCTTGAGTAGATGTCCAGCCTTCTGTGCAGAGGTGTTGGTGGGCAATGGTCTGGACTCTATTACCTCTCTGCTGATGGTAACTGCATACCCAGCATGCCTCTTTCCACTGACAACATAGCTGCTTCTGTCAGTAAACCAGGTTTCAGCATTCTCAATCGGAGTGTCCTTCAGATCCAGGTGACTGGAATAGGTGGCTTCGATGGTCTCCAGGCGGTCGTGGATCACTGATTCTCCCATACTCCCGCTGAGGAAGGAAGCTGGGTTCACAATGTTAGTTACCACAATCTCAACATCATCTTGTTCTACCAGTCAAGGACTGCAGACATTGTATGGGACACTAGCACAGGCATCTTCTGGCCTAGAGTGAATTCTGAGGCACTCTGGCTATCCTTTAGGAGCTGTGTACTCACGTCTGGAAGTCCCAGGGCTGGAGCTGACATGACGGCCTTCTTTAGCTGGTCAAAGGCATGAATAGCTTTCTTAACCCAGGTAAATGACTATTTGCCTCATCAGCTGGGCTTTCTTCTGGGATCTGCAAGCCCAAAAAGTTTAGGAGGCTTACCGTCCAGTCCACTCATGTTCCCTGGATCTGGGTAGCTATTAGGAGGTCTTCTGCATACTGGAGCAACTGTTTGCAAGCTGCTCCCCAAATATCTTCTATTCAGTTTGAAGTTCTCCTGTGCAAGGACCACCTCAAAGGACTCAAATGAAAAGATTTTCTGGCTGGCTTTATGGAGAGGGAGGCAAAAGAAAGCATCTGCACATCTAAAACAGTAAATGAGTTAACAAGATATAAGGGTTAGCAACTACTGAATACAAGCTTTCAGTTATCTTGTTAACAGCTAAGTTATGACTTGTCAGGCTTCTTTACTGGCACGATAGGAGTGTTGAATTTAAACTGACACTCCTTCAGTAGTTTTATCTTTAAAAAGTTTTCTTTGCCCTGCCGACATGTCAGTAGCCTACACTCCAGGAAACACCTAATCTATTTTCTTTTTTATTATTTTTTTTTCAATTTTTTTTTTGTTATCTACATTAAACTTAACAGTTAAATATTACTTTTGCCTCCAGCTGCTCTAGCAGATTTCTGCCCAAAAGTGCAGATGGAGCATTAGGCATATATAAAAATCGATGGATTCTCTATTGTTTCCCCAATTTAAACTTCAATGGTTTGTAAATGTAAGCCTTTTTTAGGTTGGCCAGCCGCTTCTTTTACTATTACATAGTTACAGGTGTTAGGGTTTTCAAGAATTTTATTTCTTTTTCTCTGTTATGGCACCAAGTAGCAATTGGAGGTCTGCCTAATCGGGTAAATGCTGCTTGATTATAAACTTCATTTTCTTAGCAACCTCTATTGGATCACTTCGATAGCCTTTAGCACCCTTTTCTCAAATCTCTAAATCAATTGAGGAAAAGGGGACCTTAATCAGTTTTGTCTCTCCATCAGAGGTCATTGCTTGCTGTTGAAGAATTCTTTTTAGTTAAAAGAAAAACCCCATACAATTGCCTAGACACTTAATCCAAATTACTGGTTATTAATTTTTAGGGTTTCTGAAATTCCGTTTCTGGGCAGGGGAACTCTTTGAACCAGCTTTTCAATTCTTGTTCCTTCTATTCTTAAAACAAAAAGTTAGCAATATGTATTCTTTAAAACAAGGCTCGAAGCACCAGCTGTTGAAGAAAGAATTTGTGTTTACATAAAAAAGGAAAAATTCTTTTTATTTAAAAGAAAAAACCACACGATTACCCAGACACAATTCAAATTACTGGTTATTAATATTTAGGGTTTCTGAAATTCCATCCCTGGGCAGGGGAACTCTTTGAACCAGCTTTTCAATTCTTGTGCTTAAAACAAAAAGTTAACAATTGAAGAAAAATTGCAATCAACTTCTTATACACTGTCCCCCTTCACCAAAACATGTTTATGTGATAGCAATTTTTTTAGGCTCACAAAACAATGGGTTCTGAAGACTTTAAACTCACTTAGTTAAAGATTTTAACACAGCGTCTCCAATCAAAAACACTCCACAAATTTTCTGCACTGAGGAAAAAGCGGGGGGGTTTCTCGATCAGGCAGTTTTGGTTCTTTTTACAATTAAAACTGCATTCTACAAACAAACAATAGTTAAAACAAACACATCAGGCTTTTCAGAATTTCAAAGATACAGCCGGAGGCGACAAATCCCGGCTCCCTGCCGGTTACCGGGACAACCCAGATTCCTGCCTGATCACTGTGATATGTCACAAAAAAACCACCCAAAACTTTTTTTTTTTTTTTTACACTTGCTTGTTTTTCTAATAAACAATAAACAGTTTATCCACCCACAGATGTTTTTCTATTGAACAGCACACTGATTAAAATCACACTATCAGTTATGTGGTCAGAAATTACAGCGCTCTCCGTGACACCCTCCAGTCACGGCCCAAGCACATTCCCTCCCGAATTCCTCTGCTTTTCAGCAGAGATATCCTTCCGCGGATCGGCGGGGGTTTTAAAATCTCTTAGAAACAAAAACACTTACAACACAAACTTAAAAACAAAAACACTTACAACACAAACTTTCACAATTCACACACATACGGTACACAAATTAAACACTCAATCACAAAGAAAACCCAAACAGACCCGAATACACACACATCCAGCGTTCGCGACCGCAACTCAAAACGGGACCCTGTTCACCTCAAAAATTCAGGCTAGCCTCTCAGATTATGAATTACCAAAGTGCACCTTTAAACTACAAGCCAAATTGGAACCAGTACAATAGCTCTGTGCTGCCGCTGCTTTCCCCCTGGAATGCAGCCAACAGTGACCAGCGTTACCTGGACAAACCAAAGATGGAGCCACTACGCCCCCAATACCAGCATCTCTATGCTGCTGCTGCTTTCCCTTCTGGAATGCAGCCAACAAGTGACCAGCTTTACCTGGAACACAACTGTTACAATACTCCTCGGAGATTCCAAAACCCAGGCCTCTGCTTTGCATAAGACGTCTCTTATGACTTATAAGCCGCCTCTATTCAAAGGTACCTGCATTCAATACATTTTTCTTTAAACATACCTTTTGTCTGTAGTTCCAGGAGGTTCAGGTCTTTCCCCGGGTGGACGGTAAGGTCTGAGGAGCCCTCACCCCGAAAACTTCCGGGTGGGCGCCCTGAGGGGTCCTAGACCCCACCGGCCCCACGGCCAGAAAGAGCAGTTCTCCTGCCTGGCTCGCCAAAATGATTTATTAAAAAAACTATGGACATTGATCTAATACCAATATCCAACTATGACGGACAAAGACTCTCTAACAGTTTAAAGTTAGAAAGTGTATGTTTATTAGACGCCGGGCAGCGTGCGGGATAGCTCCCAGAAACACACGCGCAATTTACAGATCATCACAGGGTCTTTTATCTACAGGAGTATTGAATACACAAACTACAAATGCATATTCATAGCTCTGATACCTCCCATTCCCCACTTCGTATGGTAATTAGCCCAAAAAGCCATTAAGCATGCGTAGTTTGTTCTTTGAAATGGGTCAGTGGTCTTTTTTATAGGGTGGGGTCCCAAAATGATGAAGTAAGATAGTCTTCCTCAGCTCTGACTTTTTAACCTTTAGTATTCGTGACAGCTAAATCCTGTTTTTCCCAGGACTGTTTGATTTATGATTGTATTGTGTTCATAGGGTCTATTGATTATTCAGGATGCAGAAGCCTAGTTTGACAGCTTCTCTGATTTATCAGTTCCGTCCAAGGATTATCAGTTCCTTCAGTCTGGCTTCTGTTAGCAAAAGGGAAGTATCTCAGCACTATCTATTTTGACTACAGTCTTTAATTCTTCTAAATCAATGCCTCACAACTACAGCATTAATAATAAACAGAACCAGGAACCTTGAGGGGCTTTGCTTCAGAAAGCCCAGGGCAGTCTGATTTCAGTGCCCCTGCAGGACTCTGAGAGCACCAAGCTGGAATGGTGGGAAATCCCAGGCTGGTGGATGAGGTATATCAGAATCTCTGCGGTGGTAGCTGGAACGGTGGGATGTCCCAGCAGAGCAGGGTAGGTGCGAGCCCACAGCGTAGCAAAAAACCTCAAAGCAGTGCTGAAGAAACAGAGGCAGCAGGACAGGAGGAGGCAAGCTCAGAATTCCTGGACACACGAGCAGATGGTGGTAGATTTCCCAGGACTGGACTTGGTGGTGACAGTGAACTCCTCCCACAGCAAGCAAAAGCCTGGCTGTCCTCTCTTCAATGCCGAGAGCAAGAGCTAGAAGCTGCCCCCAGCCGCATCCATTTCCTGCCCGCCAAAGCTCGCGGTATCTTCCCTCTCTGAGAGAAACTCCCAGAGACCCAAAGAAGTGTGGCCAGGTGCTACAACTCCTCTCCTTTGGCCCCTTTGTTTTGCTTAAGTACCTATAACTACCCAGCAGTTAATTTCCTAGCAACTTATGGGAAAAAATTCTATAGGTAAAAAAAATTAAAATCTTACCCTCAACAACCCTATATGTCACTGCCATTTGCCCTGCCCTCATACTGCCCCTTGCCCTCAGACCAATGGTTCCTGACCCCATACTTAATCCTGGACATTCCTTTGATCTGGGTCTTTCTGTCCCTAAACCCCTTTGGCATGTGTCTGCAAAATAAACTGCACTGGAACTTTATACAGGACACCCTTCCTGTCTTTCTTGTCTGAGCTAGCTATGGTGTGTGCAGTGTGTGGACTTGAGTTCCTTGCCTGTGTGCCCACCCAAGCAGCTTCTCCAGAAGAGATTCTTTTTGGGGAAAGGTAGTAGCAACCACCATCCATCGCCACACTACTACAGCTCCCGGCTGGGCAGGGCAGGTGTGATGATTCACCCATGACTGCAGGAGGCGCTGTGGCACAGGTTTAGCCCCCACTTTCCATGCTGGCATTGGCAGGCAAGCTGGCGGGAGGGAGAGAAAAGGGGCTTCCTTTACAAACCCACAGGGGCAGCCAGTCTCAGTGCCCCTCCAGATGGCAAAATGGACTGTAGAAAGAACCTTGGAGCAGCAGCTGGAACGGCAGAGGTGGACACACCTGGGGTGACAAACAAAATGTAGCAGAAACTCTGCAGCCATAGCAGGAGCTGCAGGGTATCGTGGCAGGCATGGGCTGTCGGGTTAAAGTGTGGTGAAAAAGCCCGAGGCAGCAGCAGAAAACAGTGGGGCTGTGCAGTGGCAGCCAGGTTTCTGCAAGCAGCTGCTGCATGCAGCCAGTAGACACACCCTCCGGGAAGGGGGAGGGAAGAGGGGTCCTGGGTTTTACCCTGAGGCACCCAAGTAGATGGCGAGGGCCCTTTCCAGTGTGGTCGGGTGTTAATAAGGTCCCAGTTCAACAGCCGCCCTTATAAGTAAAGGTTCACCCATGGTAAGGAAGAAGCACTAAAGGGGCTGGACTCCGCAGTGGCAGTGAATTTTCTCTGCAGCAGCAGCAACTCGACTGTTCCCCTCCGATCCAAGAGCTCCAAGAGTGAGAGAGTGAGCAAGGAGCTGAGCCCAGCCCCTCACCCTCCAGCCAAAATCTCATGGTATCTCTGCCCTTTCCCAAGGAAAAACACCCCTCAGCTACAAGAGTGCAGCTAGCTGCATCCGTCCCCATGATCCTTGGCTATATCTTTTGTCTCTCAAGTACTGTCATTATCATCTCTGAGGCAAAAATGGGATAAAATTCCCTAGGAGAAAGAAAAAAAAAGGAAAAATCCTACCCCCCAACACCTACCTAATGGCACTTTCAGAAGGACTGAAATTAACAGAAGACACTACTACAGTTTCTAAATTACAAACTACTATCAATGCAGATCCATTAGCAGTACAACAGATTTTTAAACCCTCAACAATTTTAGATGCATCTCCCTTTACTGAGAGGATGCCAACAGAAGATATTTGGTTCACTGATGTCCTAGGGTGACTTCATGATGCTGGTATCCCCATCATCTGGTTTTTTGCTCAGAAATGGATCCTGTAGTTTTAAGCTAGGCCCAGAGAGACAGAGAGGGCAAAGGGAGGGGAGAAGCAGAGAGCAGTTTGTCTGCAGAAACTGCACTTGCTCCCCCACATTCCTGTCGTTCACAGCTGGTTTTTTAGCACGGAGACTGAGAGGTGGTTTTTTTTTCCTTGCTTTTAAGCTAGCTTCTAGTTCATTAGCCGAAACAAAAAAGTTTTTCTCTAAACTGTGGCTTCTTCACAGGAACTCTTCAGTGTTCCAGAGGAACTGTTCAGCTCTGCCCTAGTCGAGAAGACCAGCATTGGGAGCCCATGCCAGCAAACCCCTGGACACTGCCCTGACAGCTCCTAGCCCAGAGGGAGACATACCTACAGAAAGGACTTTTGGACTCTGGATCTCTGAATCTACCATCTCTTCAGAGCAATGAGAGGTTCCATTGTTTATTATTATTAATTTTTCATGCTTGTGAGTACTTTGCTTCTGAAATAAACAGGGTTTTTTCCACTTTTTTCCAAGGAGATTTTTCTCCCTAACTGGTTTGAATTATTAAAAAAATATGGATATTGATCTAATAGCAATATCCAACTATGACGGAAAAAGACTCTCTAACAGTTTAAAGTTAGAAAGTGTATGTTTATTACGATGCCGAGCAGCATGCGGGATCGCTCCCAAATACACACGCGCAATTTACAGATGATTACAGTATCTTTTTATGTACAGGAGTATTGAATACCCAAAACACAAATGCATATTCATAACTCTGGTACATCCCATTCCCCACTTTGTATGGTAATTAGCCAAAAAGCCATTAAGCATGCGTAGTTTGTTCTTTGTAATGGGTCGGTGGGGTCCCAAAATGATGAAGAAAGATTGTCTTCCTCAGCTCTGACTTTTTAACCTTTAGTGTTACATGACAACTGAATCCTGTTTTTCCAGGACTGTTTGATTTATGATTGCATTGTATTCATGGAGTCGATTGATTATTCAGGACATAAAAGCCTAGTTTGACAGGTTCCATGATTTATCAGTTCCTTCAATCGGCTTCTGTTAACAAAAGGGAAGCTTAGCTACCTTACCGCAGAAATATCTGTTTTGACTAAAGTACTTAATTCTTCTAAATCAATGCTTCAACACTACCCCACTTCTTCTTTAAAGTGAGTAAATTCTTTTACTCAATATAGAGTGTCTTCCTCATCAATCCAATCCGTACAGCTAGTGTCTCTCAAGACCAAGCCATACGCCTTTGATAGTGAAGTTAAGGCTGCTATTTGTCGTGGCATCCTCCAATTCCAAAAAAGTATCACAACAGATAAAACTAAACTTATACTAACCAAAATAAGCAACACAACTATAGGGTGGACTAAGGCATTTAGTATATCAGTTGCTGTCAGAGAACACTCAAAAGGCACATCCCACCAATGATGAGACAAATGTTCTTCAAGCCTCTTAAATACTCTTTTGATGGTTTCTGTGTCATGGTGTCCTTTTCCTCCCCTTCTCTAGTTTCCTTTAGCATTCCTCTCAATCCGGGATGTTTCATCAATTAAGCGACTAAAGTCAAATTCATTCCTATGGGCACAGGCAGTATCTTGATATTACAGGTGCCCGATAGGAAAAATCACATCCCTTAATTCTAACAAAATTGCAAACACGCAAATTTAATTTGGTCTCATTTACAATTTGATTGTCTATTCTTATGATGGGGCACGCTGTCCTTAGACAGACACAACCTTGTCCAGTATAAACCAGTGAAGTTTTCTGTTTGCCTGGATGCGTTTCAAAGTGACAAATCCACTGAGGCATCATGTATAGTTAAAACAAAGGCTGTCACTATACTAGTCGCAGGGTTATAGGTGAAACTGACCAGCACCCACCAAGACTGGAGTTCCTTCTCCATATCAGAGGCATTGTCTCAAATAATTTTGCGAATTTCAGCAGGGAATGTTCCCTCGACGCTTTCTCTGATAACTGCGTGTTGTGGTTTTGAAAGCAAAATGAATGAGAGGCTCCAAGTCAGAGATATAATTTAATAAGAAGAAAGGTAAAAAGGTAAAAGTAAAATAAAATAAATACAATAACACAAAGGATCACTGCCAGAGTCAGAATACAACCTGAGCAGGATGGTGGAAGCAGTCCAGGTGAGGTGCTCTTCCTGAAGCAGTGATCCTGTAGAAAGGTCTGGGAGCTCTGGTCCTCTGGGAATCCAGTGGATAAGTGCCCTTGCACTGTCCCAAATCCCAGCTAATATCCAGGTGAGAATGCTTGGCTCCTCCCCCTGGGCAGAGCATCTCACAATAGCATGAGAAGTGTGAAATGTGTCCTTGATGGCCCATTAACAGAGATAACCCCTGGAGGGAGTTACCTGTGACTCATGGGTCATTAGCAGAAGACACCCCAAAAGTCATTAGCAGAAAACACCCCAAAGGCGTTAATGGGCCATTAGCAGAAAAGGCAGGGGGCTTGGGAAAACACTAGCCCACCTGGTTTCAACAGTTCATGAAGATGGTGATAGAATAAATACTTTGTGTACATCCTACACTGCAACCCAGGACATAATCCACCCCTTATTCTATTACCATCTACATCATATCCAAATCAATACATTCTTACAAAGATATGCATACACATAGAGAATAAAATGTTACGCACTGTTCTCACTTAAAATTAGGTCTTTTTGTGGTACACAATGGGTTTCCCCATCTTTTTGCATTACCCACCAAGTGTGACCAGGTCCTTGAGCAAAGACAATCCCACGGATGGGTCTGCCTTTTCCTGAGGCAGGATTAATCCAAACAGTCTTCCCTAAAATGCCTTTCATATGTACTGCAGGGACTTTATCTCCATCCACTGTGTGCAAGGGTTCAGACTGGGCAGGACCACCTCGATTAATAGACCCTCGGGTGTTGACCATCCAGGTAGCTTTGGCTAAGTTCATTTCCCAATTCTTGAAGGTTCCCCCGCCAAGTGCTTTCAGGGTAGTCTTTAGTAGTCCATTGCACCGTTCAACTTTTCCGGCAGCTGGTGCGTGATAAGGAATGTGATATATCCATTCAATACCATGTTCTCTAGCCCAGGTGTTTATAAGGCTGTTTTTGAAATGGGTCCCATTGTCCGACTCAATTCTCTCAGGGGTGCCGTGTCTCCACAGGACTTGTTTTTCCAGGCCCAGGATGGTGTTCCGGGCAGTGGCATGAGGCACAGGGTAGGTTTCCAGCCATCCAGTGGTGGCTTCCACCATGGTCAGCACGTAGCGCTTTCCTTGGCAGGTTTGGGGAAGGGTGATGTAGTCAATTTGCCAGGCTTCCCCATACCTGTACTTCAGCCATCGTCCACCATACCACAGAGGCTTCACTCGCTTGGCCTGTTTGATTGCAGCGCAGGTCTCACAGTTGTGGATGACCTGGGAGATGCTGTCCATAGTAAGGTCCACCCCTCGGTCACGGGCCCATCGGTATGTCGCATCTCTTCCTTGATGACCAGAGGCATCATGGGCCCAACGAGCTAGGAACAGTTCTCCTTTGTGCTGCCAGTCTAGATCCACCTGTGATACTTTCGCCTTGGCAGCTTTGTCCACCTGCTCGTTGTTGCGATGCTTCTCATTAGCTCGGCTCTTGGGTATGTGTGCGTCCACGTGTCAAACCTTCACGGTCAGTCTCTCTACTCGGGCAGCGATGTCCTCCCAAATGTCAGCGGCCCAGATGGGTTTTCCTCTGCGCTGCCTGTTGGCTTTTTTCCAGCGATTCAGCCATCCCCACAGAGCATTAGCTACCATCCATGAGTCAGTGTAGAGATAGAGCCTTGGCCATTTCTCTCATTCAGCAATATCCAAAGCCAGCTGGACAGCTTTAAGCTCTGCAACCTGACTCGACCCACCTTGTCCCTCGGTAGCCTGTGCAACTTGTCGTGTGGGGCTCCAAACTGCAGCTTTCCATTTCCGGTCAGCACCTACAATTCGACAGGAGCCATCAGTGAAGAGAGCGTATTGTCTTTCAATCTCCGATAGCTCATTGTATGGTGGGGCTTCCTCGGCACGCGTTACTTGCTTTTTCTTCTTCTTCAGACGATAATCCAAAATTCTCACCTTCTGGCCAGTTTGTTATAACTTCCAGAATCCCAGGGCGATTTGGGTTTCCAATACGGGCGCGCTGTGTGATGAGAGCAATCCATTTGCTCCATGTGGTGTCAGTGGCGTGATGTGTGGAGGGAACCTTTCCCTTAAACATCCACCCCAGCACTGGTAATCGGGGTGCCAGAAGCAGCTGTGTTTCAGTACCAATCACTTCTGAGGCAGCTTGAACTCTTTCATAGGCGGCCAAGATCTCCTTCTCTGTGGGAGTGTAGTTGGCTTCGGAGCCTCTGTAGCTTTGGCTCCAGAATCCCAATGGTCGGCTTCGAGTCTCCCCAGGCACCTTCTGCCACAGGCTCCAGGACTGACCGTTGTTCCCGGCTGCAGAGTAAAGTACATTCTTCACATCTGGTCCCGTCCTGACTGGGCCAAGGGCTACTGCGTGAGCAATCTCTTGTTTGATCTGAACAAAGGCTTGTTGCTGTTCAGGGCCCCAGTGGAAATCGTTCTTCTTGCGAGTAACCAGATAGAGAGGGCTCACAATCTGACTGTACTCAGGAATGTGCATCCTCCAGAAGCCTATGGCACCGAGGAAAGCTTGTGTTTCCTTCTTGTTGGTAGGTGGGGACATGGCAGTGATCTTGTTTATTATCTCTGTGGGGATTTGGCGACATCCATCTTGCCACTTGACTCCCAGGAACTGGATTTCTTGAGCCGGTCCCTTAACCTTACTTCGTTTAATGGCAAAACCAGCTTTCAACAGAATTTGAATAATCTTCTCTCCTTTCTCAAAGACCTCCCCTGGGGCGTTCCCCCATACGATGATGTCGTCGATGTACTGCAGATGTTCCGGAGCCTCACCTTTCTCTAGTGCAGCCTGGATCAGCCCATGGCAGATGGTGGGGCTGTGTTTCCACCCCTGGGGCAGTCGGTTCCAGGTGTACTGCACGCCCCTCCAGGTGAAAGCAAACTGGGGCCTGCACTGTGCTGCCAAAGGAATGGAGAAGAAGGCATTGGCAATATCAATGGTCGCATACCACTTTGCTGCCTTGGACTCCAGCTCATATTGAAGCTCTAACATGTCTGGCACAGCAGCGCTCAGTGGTGGCGTGACTTCATTCAAAGCACGGTAATCCACCGTCAGTCTCCATTCTCCACTGGACTTACGCACAGGCCATATTGGGCTGTTGAAAGGTGAATGAGTCTTACTGACCACTCCTTGGCTCTCCAGTTTACGGATCATCTCATGTATGGGAATCACAGAGTCTCTGTCAGTGCGGTATTGGCGGCGGTGTACTGTTGTTGTGGCAGTTGGTACCTGTTGTTCTTCGACTCTCAGCAGTCCCACAGCAGAGGGGTCATCTGAGAGACCAGGCAAAGTATTCAACTGTCTGATGTTTTCTTTCTCAACTGCAGCTATTCCAAAAGCCCAGCGATATCCTTTCGGGTCTTTGAAATATCCATTCCTGAGATAGTCTATGCCGAGAATGCATGGGGCCTCTGGACCAGTTGCGATGGGGTGTTTTTGCCACTCGTTCCCAGTTAAACTCACTTCAGCCTCTAATACAGTCAGTTCCTGGGACCCTCCTGTCACCCCAGAAATAGAGATGGATTCTGTTCCTACATACCTTGATGGCATCATGGTACATTGGGCCCCAGTGTCAACCAATGCCGTATATTCTTGTGGGTCAGATGTGCCAGGCCGTCGGATTCACACAGTCCAGTAGATCCGATTATCCCTTTCCTCTTCCTGGCTAGAGGCAGGGCACCCCTATTCCTGGTCATGGCATACATTGTTCTCCTCCTGTACGTATGTTTCTGAGGTCCCTTCCAGAGGATCAGTCATATCATCATTCCTGTACTGTCTGGAGTTCTGAGAGACTGGGGCAACCTTGATTCTAGATGGGCTTCTTGTGGTAGGTGTTCCTCTTTTCAGTCCACGTACCCGGGCTGCTAAAGTGGAAGTGGGTTTTCCATCCCACTTCTTCATATCTTCTCCATGCTCTCTAAGAAAAGACCAGAGGTTACCTTGTGGTGTGTATCTTCTCTCCCTGGCTGGGGGACGCCTGCTCCTAATGGCAGAGACTCTCATCGGCTCTGGTGAGATATGGTAAATTTCTTCCTTAAGTTCTTTTAATTTCTGATGGCCTTCTTCAATCAAGCTCCGGACTTGCTCAGCCAGTCTTGTTTCCACAGACGAGACATGGGTGCGAACTGGGGCGATGACAGTGTCCTCGTAAATTCTTAATTTATTAGCCAAGACACCCACCTTGTCCTCACCTTCCCTCCATTGCAGTGTTGCCAGGTAACGTGAGTGCATCTCTGGTCCAAGCTGTGCAAGTCTCAGCCACATCCGTGATGTGCACTGGACATCATCTGGGTTTTTAGGAAATCTCTCGTTTTCTGAAAAAATGATCTCCAGCACAGCCAATTCCCTCAGGCGTTGGATACCTTGTTCTATTGTGCTCCATTTGCCTTGGTGCACTTGGAGATCTTCTTTACAAAGGTATCTGTCTTTCACACTTGTCAGCAGTCGCTGCCAGAGGCTGAGAGGTTCTTGGGTTTTCCCAATCCCCTGGTCAATGACCACATCCTGGGACAGCGATCCCAGTTGCCTAGCCTCAATTCCATCCAGAATGGTGTCATTGGCTGCAGCGTCCCAGATGCAGAGCAGCCAGGTCAGGATGGACTCGTTGGTCTGGCGGGTGAATTCCCTTCGTAGGTCACACAACTCACCCAGGGATAGAGAGCGAGTGATGATCTCTATCTCTGTCTCCTCTGCTGGCTGCGAAGGTCCTGCTGCATCCTCGTCAGTCACTACGCGGACTGATTTGCTCCTTGACTTCTTTTTCTGAGTGGTAGCAACTGCTACTGGTTTAGGTGGTTCCAGTTCAGTAACGGTTTGTGTGGAGATGCTGATGGCACCTTTGGTTCCTTTCTCCTCTGTGACAGTCTGCGTAGATGTGGACACCGTTGCCTCACTTTTGGCTTCTTTCTCCTCTGTGGTGGTCTGTGTAGATGAGGACACTGTTGCCTTGTCTTTGGTTCCCTTTTCCTGTGTGATAGTCTGTGTAGACACGGACACTGTTGATTCATTTTTGGCTTCTTTCTCCTCTGCGATGGTCTGTGTAGATGCTGATGCTGTTGCTTTGCTTCTCTTTCCCTCTTCCTCTTCCTTAGGAACACGCTGTATCACACCAGGTAGTGTTTTGTTCCTAAGTATGGTGCAGAAAAAACAAAGGGCTGTGCAGAGAAGAGAAAGCAGGGATGACAATAACATCATACTGTCCTTGGCATCCAGAGCGCACTCAGTATTTTCAAAAACTGCTGTGTGGTGCCTAAAAAGCTGGAAAAAATCATTCTTTACTCCTCCCCAGAGGGGCTGAGTGAGATTGTTGAGGCCCCAGATGTAGCATCCTAGACCAGGACACGAATCCAAAACTGGGTATATATTCTGAATGCTGTTCATTGCCTCGGAGTTTATCAAGCAATGGACATAATAGACCAATAAGGCAATTTTAGTACCATACCCTGGTCTACACAGGAGCATTAAGACCGGCAGATAGTACCCCATGTGTGGAAAAATATAGAGAGATAGGTATAAGACACATGTAAGCATGTTGAGCATCATAGCAAACAGGTGTCTTCTCAAATACAAAACTGTAGTTCTGACTTTTCTCAGTGCCTCTGCCCCACGTTGGGCACCAAAAAATGTTGTGGTTTTGAAAGCAAAATGAATGAGAGGCTCCAAGTCAGAGATATAATTTAATAAGAAGAAAGGTAAAAAGGTAAAAGTAAAATAAAATAAATACAATAACACAAAGGATCACTGACAGAGTCAGAATACAACTTGAGCAGGATGGTGGAAGCAGTCCAGGTGAGGTGCTCTTCCTGAAGCAGTGATCCTGTAGAGAGGTCTGGGAGATCTGGTCCTCTGGGAATCCAGTGGATAAGTGCTACTTGCACTGTCCCAAATCCCAGCTTATATCCAGGTGAGAATGCTTGGCTCCTCCCCCTGGGCAGAGCATCTCACAATAGCATGAGAAGTGTGAAATGTGTCCTTGATGGCCCATTAACAGAGATAACCCCTGGAGGGAGTTACCTGTGACTCATGGGTCATTAGCAGAAGACACCCCAAAAGTCATTAGCAGAAAACACCCCAAAGGCGTTAATGGGCCATTAGCAGAAAAGGCAGGGGGCTTGGGAAAACACTAGCCCACCTGGTTTCAACAGTTCATGAAGATGGTGATAGAATAAATACTTTGTGTACATCCTACACTGCAACCCAGGACACTGCGGCAGCCACGGATTGCATCCACTGTTGTGCCTGAGTACACCCTACAGCCAGCGAAATGTTTTCACTAGCTGTACTTAGTGCATTAATTATTACCTCATGATCCTGTTCTTCTGTGTTTTCCCATTCTGGTAGTATTTGGTCAATTTCCAATGATTGTTACCCAATGCAAGTAGAGAAGATTGCAAAGGTTGCTGTAGTTGGACTAAATCATTGCCTACTGAGGCTAATTTATTCATCAGTACCTCTCAATCTATTGTACTTAGTACTCTCAACCCTGTTTCTAGCACCCCAGTGAGAACTCTCTTACTTTTAAAATTAGGAGGCTTACTTTTTTGGAACCAAGTGGTCCAGTCCATAAAGGAGTTTTTGAGAAATGGAGCACATTCTGGACGAACCTGAGAAGCATTTACCTGTACTCTCATTTCTACTCGTTTTAAAGACCACTTTGGGTTAATTATCAGATTCTGAACTCCTGTCTTTTTAATTAAAGGAGTTATTTGTTCCTCTGCTTCTGGGATAGCTGGCACCTGGGGGATCACAGCCTTTCTTGGCACTGGTGGAATCATAATGTTAAAGTTTATGTCATACTCTCTTACTGCACACCCCTCTATTTTGAGTCTAAATTGAGGACATTTACTCAAGCATTTGTCACAGCATTCAGGACTAATCCGAATGGGTCTCATGGGTGGGTGGTAAGCCTCATGGAACCCATCCTGTACGAATGCATACTTACATCCCCAAACATTTCTTCCTTCCCACAAGCTTGCATTCGTAACTCTAAGCATCTTATTTAAAGCCTTACAAGAGTAAGCATCATAAGCTTTTCCTTGACACCTGTTTATCTCAGTCACATTGTACCTATGTGGTATTGTGTTGACTTGTGCTATGGTTAAGGTTATGATTGCAATAATCGCAACTTTCCACATAATGTCCATAATAACTATTAGTCCATCTATTCGTGGTTCCGAGTGAGCTTCAGTTTCAGTTCGTCATCGCCTGGTGTGATCTTCCAGATTCCTTCTGGGGCTTTCCTCACTCGGGAGTGATGGATCCAGGCCTTCTGTTCTTTGATCTTGATTGTAGTGAAAGTAGTAAGAAGCATCTGGAATGCTCCTTCTCACTGTGGTTCCAAGAACTTTTCTGCAAAAGACTTAATCTCTAGGTTGTATATCATGTACTGGCCCGTCTAATTTTTTTTTGTTTTGAGCTCCAGCCACATATATCTCAATTTCTCAAAGTTGTCTATTTAGGGCCACTATATACTTATGTAGGGTTTCTTCCCCTACTTGCATGGGTGCTGTTCCTTCTTGAACTGCATACAGCCTTCCATACAATATTTCAAAAGGACTTAGCTGTTTTGGGGTTTGTTTTTTTTTTGTTGTTTGTTTGTTTTTTTTTTTTTTTTGTTTGTTTGTTTTGGTTTTTTGGGGGTTTTTTTGGGGGTTTTTTTGGGTTTTTTTGGTTTTTTTTTTTTTTTCCCTTATTTTTGTCTGAATTTGTGATAATGCCAATGGGAGAGCTTGGGGCCAGGGCAAAATTACTTTTTACCTCAATCTCCACTTGGCTACTAGATTAAGGGTGGTATGAGGTACAATTTTGGAATAAAGCGAGGCCCTCTATCTGGGGATATGGTGGCTGGAACTCCAAACCCCGGTATTATTTCTTGCAACAGTGCTTTGGTTACTCCTCGGGCTTTAGCCATCCTGGCAGGAA
Source organism: Zosterops lateralis (assembly GCF_965231275.1). Classification (NCBI taxonomy): domain Eukaryota; kingdom Metazoa; phylum Chordata; class Aves; order Passeriformes; family Zosteropidae; genus Zosterops; species Zosterops lateralis. Next base: position 9,323,616 of record NC_139801.1, read on the forward strand.
AGGCTTCTGGCCATCCTGAAAAGGTATCAGTTAACACCAATAGGTAACGATATCCTCCCTTCCTGGGCAGCTCTTTAAAATTAATCTGCCATCGTTGCCCAGGTCCACAGCCTTTCCCAATTTGTCCCATTTTAGGCTTCGGGGTATTTTTGGGATTAGTTTGGTGGCAAAGACTACACTGACGGGTTACTTGTATCACTGTACCTTGTAACTTCCTGGCTATAATTCTTTCCTTCAAATAGCTATACAAGGAGTCTATTCTCCAGTGTGTTTTCTCATGTTTTCTTTGCACTAATGACCATAACAAATAGGAGGTTACTACAAGCTTCTCTTTCTCTGTCACAGCTCACCCTTCCTGATTATAATTTGCTTTCTCTACTTTAAGAAGTTTCTTATTCTTTTTATTGTATACTGGCTTTCCTTCAATTGAAAATTTTCCATCTGGGATAAGTGCAGCCTCAATTGTCTCATCGGGTACCTCACCTTTGGCTGCATCTTTTGCCTCTCTGTCCACCAGCATATTCCCTTCTTCCAATTCAGAGCTCAGCTTTTGATGCGAACTGATGTGCATGATTGCTACCCTCTTAGGTAGCTGCACAGCATCTAGCAGCTTTAGGATTCCTTGTGAATGTTTAATGCTTTTCCCATGTGAATTTAATAGTCCTCTCTCCTTCCAAATGGATCCGTGTGCATGGACTACCTCAAAGGCATACCTTGAGTCTGTATAGATGTTCAGCTTTCTGCGCAGAGGTGTTGGTGGGCAATGGTCCAGACTCTATTACCTCCCTGCTGGTGGTAACTGCATACCCAGCATGCTGCTTTCCACTGACAACGTAGCTGCTTCTGTCAGTAAACCAGGTCTCAGCATCCTCAATCGGAGTGTCTTTCAGATCTGGGCGACTGGAGTAGGTGGTTTTGATGGTGTCCAGGCAGTCGTGGATCACTGGTTCTCCCATACTCCCGCTGAGGAAGGAAGCTGGGTTCACAATGTTAGTTACCACAATCTCAACATCATCTTGTTCTACCAGTATAGCTTGGTACTTCAGGAATCTCTGTGGGAGAGCCAATGTCTCCCTTTTGCCTCAAGGACTGCAGACACTGTGTGAGACACTAGTGCAGACATCTTCTGGCCTAGGGTGAACTTGTGTGCTTCCTGGATGTTCACAGCCACTGCTGCAACAGCTCAGAGGCACCCTGGCTGTCCTTTAGCAGCTGTATCCAGTTGTTTGGAAAGATAGGCCACTGCCCTTCGATATGGGCCAAGGTTCTGTGCTAATATTCCCAAGGTGATCCCTTGCTTTCCGTGAGAGAACAAGAAGAATGGTTTACTCGCGTCTGGAAGTCCTAGGGCTGGAGCTGACATGAGGGCCTTCTTTAGGTGGTCAAAGGCTCGAGTAGCTTCCTTTGTCCACTGAAGTTCTCTGATTCCATCCATGATTAAGGCATATAGAGGTTTAACAAACATTCCATAATTATAGATCCACAGTCTATACTACTCTGTTATGCCCAAAAAAAGTTCTAAGTTCATTCACTGCCTGAGGCTTTGGAGTCTAGTATCCTGCCCCAAAGTCTTTTGCCCAGCACTCACTCCGTAACCCAGGTAAATGACTGTTTGCCTCACCAGCTGAGCTTTCTTTTGGGATACTCGATACCCCTGTAGGCCCAAAAAGTTTACAAGGCTTACCGTCTGGTCCACTCATGTTTCCTGGGTCTGGGTAGCTATTAGGAGGTCATGTACATACTGGAGCAACTGTGCTTCCACTGGTGGAGGTTCTCAAGACACTAAATCCTTTGCAAGCTGCTCCCCAAATATAGTGGGTGAGTTCTTGTACTCTTGGGAAAGCATACACTATGTGAGCTGGTTCTTCCATCCAGTTTGAGGTTCTCCTACTCAAATGAAAGGATTTTCTGGCTGGCTTTATGGAGAGGGAGGCAAAAGAAAGCATCTGTCAAATCTAAAACAGTAAACCAGGTTAGTTCGGGGGTTACTGGCTGTCCTCTTTCTCTGAGTTTGATCTGTACTGGTAGTGTATTCTTTGCCCTGCCTGGCATGTCAGGAGCCCACACTCCAGGAAACACATGATCTATTATTTTTCTGAAATTCTCTTCTTCATTTGCAACTTCAATTTCTTTGGTTATAATCATTAAACTGAACAGTTCTACGTATTGTTGATCCTTTACCTCCAAAATAATTTCCCCTTTCTTAAATATTACTTTTTGTCTCCAGCTGATCTAGCAGATCTCTGCCCAAAAGTGCAGATGGAGCTTTAGGCATATATAAAAATAAGTGAACTCCTCATTGTTTCCCCAATTTGTACTTCAATGGTTTGTAAAAGTAATCCCTTTTTAGATTGGCCAGTCGCTTCTTTTACTATAACATAGTTATTGGTTACAGGTGTTAGGGTTTTATTCAGCACTGAAAATGCTGCCCCTGTGTCTATTAAGAATTCTATTTCTTTTTTCTCTGTTCTCCAATTTAATTATAACCAGAGGGTTCTTTAGGGTGGGGCCCTCTGGTCCTCCTCAGTCTTCTTTTATATGAGCAACTACTTTTTCTCCTCTTTGACCATCTTTTTATGTTCATTGATCTTTTCCTAGTTTTTAAGTTTCACTTGATATTCCTCTGGTACAAAATATGCTGGCCACACTCAACTTTAAGAATTTTTTACTAGTTTCTTTAAGGTTTCTGAAATTCCATTCTTGGGCAGGAGAACTCTTCTGACCCAGCTTTTCAATTCTTGTGCCTCCTATTCCTGGGCATATAGTTTAACCAGTAAAAGGGAAACACAGCTTGTTAATCTTAAAAAAGAAAAAAAAGTTAGCCGTATGTATTTTTTAAAATAAGGTTCGAAGCATCAGCTGTTGAGGAAAGAATTTATGGTTACATAAAAAAGGGAAAAACCCCTTTTCATTCAAAGGAAAAATACTCCACACAATTACCCAGACACTTTACCCAAATTGCTGGTTATTAATTACTCATTAAACTAATTTTTTTCATGTTTTGCTCTGGGTATATTACTCCCAAAATACGTTTGAAAATTGCAATTAACTTCTTATAGATTGTAGCAAGCATGCAGCCAAGAACTAGTCGTATTTCTTGCTGTGTTGTAACTAAGGGACAAATGGAAATTTTGCAAAAAAGCTGTGTAAACTGCGGTTACTACTTGTCTTAAAGCTTTTTGAATTATTGGACAGGTCTCTGCTACTCGACTCAGAATGTTACAGAATGCAGTGTGAACTATTTTCCCTGCATATCTTAGCACCAAAAATCCTTCAGCCACTTTTGCCGGCGTTAGGCATAAGTTCTGGGTTCTCTGCTTTTCTTGCACCAAAACCACCAGACCAGGTCTTTTCCCCCTTCACCAAAGCCTGTTTGCATACTAGCAATTTTCAAGCTCACAAAACAACGGGATTTTGACAACTTCAAACTCACTCAGTTAAAGATCTTAACACAGGATCCCAAATACTCCACAAATCCTTCCGCATTGAGGAAGGGGGGAGGTGTCCCCGATCTCAGGCAGTTTTGGCTCTTTTACAATTAAAACTGCATTCCACAAACAAACAACAGTTAAAACAAAAACATCAGGCTTTTCAGAACTCCACAAAGATCCTAAAGACACACCCTAAGGCTACAAATTCTGGCTCCCTGCCGGTTACCAGGGCAACTCAGATTCCTGGATCACTGTAGTTCCAAAGAAGAGAAAAAACCTACTAAAGACAGAAAAACAAAACAACCACCACAACAACAAAAAAACCTTTTTCCGCATCTCTTGCTCTTCCAAAAGACAAAATAAACAGCTTAAACACACACACACAAAAATTCCTCTCACCAACCAAAACTTTGTTGCTCACACACAGTCAAAATTACACACAATTCAATTCACAGCTAAACACAACAAATCCTTCCACCCTTTCAAGCAAAGATAGCCCTCCGCTGATTCTGGCGGGGATTTTAAAACTCTTTCACAGCTTTAAACTTGCAGACAAAGATTAGTAGCACACTCCAAAATCACACAAAGCAAAACGCCTACAACACAAACTTTTACAAACCATAACCCATACGGTACACAAATGATTCTTTTCCCACTTAAGCACGGGACTACCAAACAGACACAAATTCGTCCACAATACACACACACATCCGGCGCATGCGTGACTGCAACCCAGAACAAGACCCTCTTCATCTCAAAACTCGGGCTAGCCTCTCAGATTATGGATTACCAAGGTGCACCTTTAAACTACAAGCCGAAATCGGAGCCACTACGCTCCTAAAACCAACAAGACTTGCGGCTCTGTGCCGCCGCTGCCGCCCCCACTTGGGATTCAGCCAACAAGTTACCAGCTTTACCTGGAACACAACAACCATTTACAACACTCCGCGGAGATTTCAAAACCCAGTCAGGCCTCTGCTTTGCATAAGACATCTCTTATGACTTATAAGCTGCCTCTATTCAAAGGTACCTGTATTCAATATTTTTCCTTTAAACATACCTTTTGTCCATGACTCCAGGAGGTTCTGGTCTTTCCCCGGGTGGACGGAAGCGTCATAGGAGCCCTCTCCCCGAAAACTCCGGGTAGGCACCCCGAGGGGTCCCAGACCCCACCAGCCCCATGGCCAGAGAGAGCAGTTCTCCTGGCTGGCTCGCCAAATGAATTATTAAAAAACTTTGGATATTGATCTAATACCAATATCCAACTATGACGGACAAAGACTCTCTAACAGTTTAAAGTTAGAAAGTGTATGTTTATTACGACACCAGGCAGCATGCGGGATAGCTCCCAGAAACACACGCACAATTTACAGATGATCACAGAGTCTTTTTATGTACAGGGGTATTGAATACCCAAAACACAAATGCATACTCATAACTCTGGTACATCCCATTCCCCGCTTTGTACGGTAATTAGCCAAAAAGCCATTAAGCATGCTGTCCTGTGTCGTCCCTGCATTTCTTGGTTTCAAGTGTTTGAGTCTTTGCAGCAGCTTCTCACGCTGCTTCATGTAAACAATATAGTATTCTTAGAATTTATCTCTATGTTTTACATTCTTGTTCTCTGAGAGAGAACTTGACTGATGGTCATATTGACCAATGGAGTCAGGAGGTTGCAACCTCCTTGGGCCAATCTTGGCCCTCTGTACAAAATGTATATAAGCCTTTGGAGTCAGATAATAAAGAGCTTTCCATGATTCACCAAGCTGCTGCCTGCTGTCCTCTGTGAAGGTCCACTCCCACGTCACAACGTGTTGCCCCTCTAAAGGCAGGGGTAACAGTCCTGGGTTGTAGTGTAGGATGTACACAAAGTATTTATTCTATCACCATCTTCATGAATTGTTAAACCAAGTGGGGCAGTGTTCTTCCCAGGCCCCCTGCCTTTGGGCTATCTTCTGCTAATGGCCCATCAACGCCTTGCCCACGACTCACAGGTAACTCCCTCCAGGAGTTCTCTCTCTTTAATGGGCCATCAAGGACCCACTTCACAACTCCTCATCCCATTGTGATATGCTCCACCCAGGGGGAGGAGCCAAGCATTCTCACCTAGATATAATCTGGGATTTGGGACAGTACAAGCAGCCCTTACCTACTGGATTCCCAGAGGACCAAAGCTCCCAGACCTTTCTACAGGATCACTGCTTCAGGAAGACCACCTCATCTGGACTGCTTCCACCATCCTTCTCAGGTTGTATTCTGACTCTGTCAGTGGTCCTTTGTGTTATTGCATTTATTTTATTTTATTTTTACCTTTTTACCTTTCTTCTTATTAAATTGTATTTCTGACTTGGAGCCTCTCACTCGTTTTGCTTTCAAACCATGACACATGCGTAGTTTGTTCTTTGAAATGGGTCGGTGGTCTTTTTTATGGGGTGGGGTCCCAAAATGATGAAGAAAGATTGTCTTCCTCAGCTCTGACTTTTTAACCTTTAGTGTTACATGACAACTGAATCCTGTTTTTCCGGGACTGTTTGATTTATGATTGCATTGTATTCATGGAGTCTATTGATTATTCAGGACATAAAAGCCTAGTTTGACAGGTTCCATGATTTATCAGTTCCTTCAATCGGCTTCTGTTAACAAAAGGGAAGCTTAGCTACCTTACCTCAGCAATATCTATTTTAACTAAAGTCCTTAATTCTTCTAAATCAATGCTTCAGGTTGGGGGAGGGGCTGCTGAAATTTGCTTTTTAGAGGAGGGCCGTTTGGGAAGTTTCCTCCCAAACCTGTCCCAAACCAGGACACTGATGTCTCAGCCAAAAGGGTAAATATAATGGCAATACAAGGCTGTTGCATTAAACATCAGTACAAACAACAGTACAAGGGAGAGGGGAAAGAGGACTATGGGGAGAACATATCACAATAAGAACTATGCATCAATAAAACTTCTCTTAACTTACACATAATGTTCATCCCTTAATTGTGAGAGCCAACCTGTTGCAGTGTGCCTTTTGGATTTTCTAAAGCTCTGTATGATTTTTTCATTGAGTTTCTGTAATGGTTCATTCCCACTCACACCCCTTTCCTTAATCCCTGTCATTATCCACATAATAGGCCTCTCCCTCCCCATTGTATGTCTCTTCAATAGCCCTGTCCCTGTGTATTGTACCTTCTGTTGTATCTTATCAATGGACACTCCCTAGTACTTGATGGCCCTGGCAAAGCCAGATGGTTCAGCCAAGGCTTCAGGTATCCTCCCACCCTTCTTGTCCCAAAATGGCAATGTAAATGCCCCCTTTACCTAAGCCACTCCCCCTCATTTCCATCAGTAACACCCCTGTTCATAAGAGCATTTAAGAGCCCAAATCGGGACTGACACTCACACTCTCAAGCTCTCTGACACCAGGGCCTTTGCCCTAAATAAACACCTTCCTAATTACCACCAAGTGTGAGCCGCTCCTTCTTCCAGGCAAAATCACGTCTCTGTCTGAAATCTGGACCCAAAGGAATAACTCGTTTATATGGTATCTGAAGAGCAAGCTAGCCAGGGAAACAAGCTCAGAAGAACCATACCAACCATTGCATTACTCATCTATAACAGGAAGTAAATAAATCTCCCATCTGGATATTTCAGGATTGGCAGCAATCCTTCCAGTCTCTCACATGGACCTGATTTATTAAATATGGATATTGATCTAGTATTGATACCCAACTCTGAAGGACAAAAGACTGTCTAACAGTTTAGAGTTAGAAAGTGTATGTTTAATTTGATGCCGGGCAGTTGTGTGGGGTAATCCCCTGATACGCACTGCAAAGTTACAAGCAATTTCAGAGTCTATTTATTTACAAAAGTCTTGAATATCCAAAATACAAATACATATTCATAACACTAACACCTCCCATCTCCCACTTTGTATGGTAATTATCTTAAAAGGCTATTAAACATGCATAGTTTGCTCCCTGAATTGGGTCAGTGGTCCTTTTCATAGGGAGGGGTCTTAAAAGGAGGAAGCGGTTAGAGTCTTCCTCATTCTGAACTTTCAACCTCTTCAAGAGATGACAATACAAATGAGTTCTGGTGGAACTCCAATTTTGTCCCTCCATGACTTTTGAATGAGTTTTCCAGATGTACAAGGTTTGCAATTGTCTGTGTTCTTTCAGATCTATTTATCAGTTTCTCCATTTCTCATTATAAACACAGCTAAACAAACATAAAAATGACAAGCAATTAGTTATTTAGATCTGTGATAATTATCTTAAATCTGGCTTCTTTCAGATAACCATTAACTCTTAATTTTTTCCAGCAAAGCCTGCCTATCTATCAATCTACTTTAATTAATTCCAGCAAAGCTTATCTTTAGCTAAAATCTTAACTTTTCTAAAATCCTTAATTCTTTTGAAATTCATGTCACAGACCCAGTTCTGTTTAATATGTTTACTGACAATCAGAATGAGGGTAAATTTGTAAATGACACCAAGTTGAGCTGGAGTGTTGAGCTGCTGGATGGTAGGAAGGCTCTGCAGAGGGATCTGGACAGGATGGATTAATGGGCTGAGGCTTTTTTATAAAATCTCTCAGCATTTTCTGTAGCTGTATTGTGTTAGAGAACTAAGTTTTTTTGCAAATGTGGAGAAAAAGAACAAGTGCCTTTGGAAAAAAAAAGTATGAGAAAAATTCCAAGCTTTGCTAGGTCTGCTCTGAAAAGAGGTTTCAGCCAAGTGGCAGTCAGTCTCTACTCCCAAGTAACAAACAATAAGTCAAGAGAAAACAGCCTCAAGTTGTACCAGGGAAGGTTTAGATTGGATAATAGGAAAAATTTCTTCACAGAAAGGATGGTCAGACATTGGACAAGGTTTCTGTCCTAGGGCGACTTTATGATGCTGTATTGTCTCCCCTCCATTTGCTTATGCTGGATATTGAGTTCTGTGCCTTAAAGACTGGTTCTGAGAGGGAAGAGGGGAGAAGAAGCATGCAGTTTTTCTGCAGAAGCTTCATTTTTACTCCCTTAGAATTCCTTTTTCTCATGGACTGTGTTGTCTGCAGCACAGACAGCAGGAGAGAGCTCTCCTTTGCCTTTAGTTAGTTTTTTCTAGTTAGCTGAGGCCAGAATTTTATTTTAGGAACTGTTCAGCTATTGTTCGGTCCAGGAACACCAGGACTATGGTCCGGCTCTTCCCCCCCCCAAGCTGCACTGCTGCCAGGACACCGGACATGAGCCCCAGAGACAGACCGGAGCCCTGGAGGGACTGAGAGAGCCGAGGCAAGACACACTCATGAAAAGGACTCTCTCTCTGAACCACAGGACTCTTTCTGAATTTGCCATCTCTTCAGAGCAACAAGAGGTTTTATGGGTTAATATTGTTCATTTTTTTTTTTTATGTTTGTGAGTACTTTGCTTCTGAAATAAACAGGTTGTTTTCCACTTTTTTTTTTCAAGGAGATTATCTTCCAAACGGGTTGGGGGAGGGGCTGCTGAATTCTGCCCTTTAGGGAAACATCCCTTTGGGAAGTTCCCTTCCAAATTTTTCCCAAACCAGGACAGCTTCCCAGGGAAGTGATGGAATCACCATCCCTGAAGTTATTTAAAGACACATAAATGTGGCACTTAGGCACATAGTTTACTGGTGGCCTTGTCAGTGTTAGGCTAACAGTTGGACTCGATCTTTAGGGTCTTTTCCAACTAAATGATTCTATGATTCTGTGACTCTATGGCTCAGATTCAGGGTTAGACTTGCTGACACCTCTACTCTTTAGCATTTGTCATTTATATGGGTCATTTGTTCACTAACAAAAAAGTGACAATGTCAGCATACAATCCTCTGAAGTGTCCCATGCCTGGAAATAAGTTACTGTACTTATTTCAAAACCACACTGTTAATGTCTTTAACCTAAGACTTTCTTTGAGGCAGCCCCTTGTATGCCACATACAAAGGGCTTTGTAACTTGTGAAGGTTGGATGTCTACTCCTTGGTTAGAAGTATTCAGAGGCTTTTGCCTTTGTAAGTCTGACTTGGAGCTACTTATTATTTTACAGTGAAATCATAAAAGGAATATAACCACACACTCAAGCAAAAAGAAACACTGTTTCAGAACTTATTATAGCATTACAGTACTGCTAAACTGAACAGTTCATCTCTACGTTCTTCTTTTCACCCTTCCACAGTCTAGAAATTCCTGCGAAGCCAGGATGCATCATGCTTTAGGGACATGCTGCTAGCTCCGGTTCACAGGAAGGTAAAAAAAAATCATCTAGAACACCATGTCCATGAAAAATTCTCTTCTGGTCTCACATCAGTTAACAGACTACCTCTTGCTGAAAAGCAAGACATATATAATTTGGTTAATTCAATAAGTATAAAAAGAATTTAAAAATATTAATTTCAAGCATTTAGCACCATCAATTTTGTGACACTTAACTGCACATATTAACTATGCAATATAAACCACAATTTTTATATGCATTTTATTAGATTGTTCTTTCAGCTTTTTTATATGCTCATGCCTTCTTCTATTACAAAAATTGGTGAAAAGGAAATGAAGTACATATTCCCTTTTATAAATATGCTTTTATGTACATATTTGGTACCTTCGTTGAATAGTTGCAGTATTTCATATTAGGGGAGCACTGAAATTTAGTATCAAAGACCTGGAACAAACAAAATGTAAATCTACATTTTTATTATGCATATTGTCTCCTTTGATAAATGCATTTACTTCTTGGATGCAAACTCTCTGACTTGCACTCTGTGTACATAGAGTTTTGTACAGGAAATGAATACAGTGTAAGGTGTGTCCCATGTTTAGTTCAGTTTCTCACCTTAATAAGGCTTAATCAAGTCCACACTATTCCCTCCCACCACCTAGGAGAGAAAGATATAAAAGAAACCCTCCAATTATTTCTCTATCCCATGGTTCCTCATAGATGTAGGGAAAGTGTTTATTTCTTTCTGCTTCTGTCCCTCACTAACCTGAGTCTGCTGTCCAAAAAGTGGAACATGATTGGCTCCCAGAATCATTAAAGAGCCAGGCCAGTTTGGATCAGTATACAAAAAATTTAAGCCACCATTAACAGTTTATTAATTTTTTCTTTCTTTGTTTTTGTATACTTTTCAATAAGGAAACATTCTAGAGGACTAAACAAAAAGCAATACAGGACTTTGACCAAATGTCCTAATTAGTTGATAGCAAATCCTGCAACCTTGCTTTCAAAAGTTGTTTAAATCAGAAAAATTGTGTCTGTGAAAATCCAATTACCCAACTATTTTTATTGACGTGTGTAAGATAGCTTATGCGGATGTTGAATGGCAGCCAAATACAAAATTGTAAATATTTAATGAGCCCAGAGAATTAATTAGATAGGCTGTCTACAAGATGAAAATTACCTCTCACTGTTAGGCTGTCATATCTTCCAGTCTCTTTTTTTAAAAAACATTTTGTTTAGTTCACAGAATAAAACGGTACCTATAAAAATTACATTATGTTAATGAATATGTTGGAGCTATTGATTCGAGTTTATTGCTAAAATCCTAGAATTTAAACCAGTTCCTCAGAGGGCACTGCCACTGGTAATACATATTTCTAGGCTAAAATGCCTGCATCGATGCTGCAATGCTAGCAGAAGAAACACTACTTTAGAAGTAACCCCACTTTGACAGGTTGACACTGGCCAAATGCCAGCGAACTTACAAAAATCATTTATTAATTTTCTTTGGCTATAGTTAAGCAGAGGAAGGGAAAAGAAAACCCATGGGGTAATGTTAAAAAGGGATGGAGATAATATTTTTCTCCTTAAAATGCCTTTATTAATCAGCTCTTACAATGGTGGCTCGAGGGGTTTTGGCAGCCCAGTTCGCCCTTGAGGAGGAGGGTCCTGGTCAGCTCTGCAGCAGGAAGTTTAGCAGAGCTGGAGAACTCCTCCCTCGTTGGGAGTCTCCCCGGAGTTCTGAATTCTGTTTGTTTGCCTCGGGGTCTCACCCCTGGTTTGGTACTTTTAGGTTACAGTGAGTTACAAAAACTGGACCAATTAGCTCCACTGATGCTCTAGGGTATACACAGCCCAGTATTGGTTCTTGTGGGTTTAAATCTTACTTAGGTTTATTTTATAAGGGATTTTTGGTGTTAAAAAGGGTCCCAAGATGCACTTGGGATTTTTAATCTACATGTATGGGGTCGCCCTGGGGGCGCAGGAGCTGCAGGGGCTCCAGTAGCCTCATGGCATGGCTGCGCTCGGGGAGCAGGCGTCTCGGAGGTTCTGATGGTGGCGGGGGGGGGGAAGAGGCGCTTGTGGCGGCACTTCGGCGGCCATCCGCTACGGTTTGGGGGAGCGGGTTCTTTTTGGAGCGGGGCGGGGTAGAGATATGCTGGCAGCAGCCGTCTGGCGGCTCTGCAGCGGGAGTGGTGTGGGAGCCGGGGTCAGCGGCGACCGCGGGAGCACATGGCATGGCTCCGGCAGCGGCGGCAGAAGCAGGGGTTCGGGAGCGGTGTGGGAGCCGGGGTCAGCGGCGACTGTGGGAGCACACGGCATGGCTCCGGCAGCGGTGGCAGCAGCAGGGGTTCGGGAGCAGTGTGGGAGCCGGAAGCCGCGGTGCTGGCAGCCGTTTCACGGTAGGGGAGGCCGGCTTGGGCCGGGAAGCCCGAGGCAGACCCCCCCCGGCTAGCAGCCGTTCCGCAGCGGGCTCGGCAGCCGGTGCCGCATGGCTGTGGGCGTCCGCCCCCCCCCCCGGCTTCTCGGCACTCACGGCGGGCGAACTCACTCCGGCATCGGGGGGGCTGCTGCAGTTTGGCAAGCGTGGGGGGGCTTCTTCTTTTTTTCTTTGTCTGCTCGGGGGGCTGGGGTTTTTAAAGAGCTCCCCCCTTTTTGCTTACCAAGGTGGCTTCTCGTTGTTACATTACAAAATAAACATTCAAGATATTAATACACTTATTACATAACAATCAAGGGTTTCAATTCTCCAAATTTCTAACATATATTTAGGAGCTTTCCAATTTTCATTTCTTTCAGTAAGATAAAGATTAGGAGAAAACACCTTAAGGGCAAAACAGGCTCAAAATTTTAAAAGGTATAAAGAAAAAAAAATATTAACAGAATTAAAAGAGAATAACGAGGGTCTGTTCATGTGTGTGTGGCACCCTGTATACCCTGTATGTTATAAGTTTATATTATAAAATTGGCTTTTCACAAGATGTGTGCAATATGATTAATAACTTTGTGGTAAGGATATAAGTTTTTATTTCTGCTATTAGTAAAGAAAATTAGGCGTAGTGGTAGTAGTGATATAGTAGCTGCTTGAACTGTCTGTATGGCTGGGATAACATCCAGTGAACATGTAAAGAAGACTCTGCTATTGATATACCAACTATCAGCATCTACCATTTGAAGAAAAAATAGACCAAGGCCGAAGCTGGAGGTGATAATGAAGAACACAGCCAAGAAACACGCATGCTCTAAAAAGGCAGACCCAAGGAGAGACCATGCAAAACAGTTCCTGGAATATGGAAACTATTAATCCATTGAACTCTATGTTTTGCAGGACCCTCACCAGCAAGAAGACAAGAAGAAGAGGATCAATGGGATGCCATTGGGATCCACGAAGTGATGATATTTTCTATTTAACCTGACTGTTACTATCTTTCTCTCCCCCTCCCCTTTTTCCATTTCTTTCTCTCTTTTTCTCAGATTTACTGTTAAATAAAATCCATACTATTGACTTCAGCATATGGTCTCATTTGCAACTTAATTTGGGCAGGGGCATCTCTAACAGTTTTAATAATTGGATTGTAACACCTTTCCAGTGTTGTGCTGCGACACGTGGCTCCCGTCCTGAGCCTTTCTGCAGGACACATGGCATAGTCTGAGGGCTGGGTTGTATGGGTACTGTTATGAATAAAAATGGGCGGAGAAAATATTAATCTCCTTAAAACGCCTTTATTGATCAGCTCTTTCAATATTTGCTCGAGGGGTTTTTGGCTGCCCGTGCGCCGTGAAGGAGGAGGGTCTTTTTCAGCTCTGCTGCAGGCAATTCAACAGAGTTGGAGAACTCGCCCTCGCTGGGAGCAACCCCAGAGTTCTGAGTTTCCTTTGTTTTCTCCGGGGGTCTCACCTCTGGTTTGGTCTTTTTAACTTACAGCTAGTAAGCAAAACCGGAGAAATTAGCTCTTTTGATACTTCAGGGTCCACACGGCTTAGAATTGGTTTCTGTGCGTTTCAATTTTGCTTGGTTTTTATTTTATGAGGGTTTTTTTGGTGTTAAACCGTATCCCGAGATGCACCTGGAGTCCTTTATTTGCATGCGGGATCAGCCGGGGCGGGCGCCTGGAGACTCTAATGACCGCGTGGCAGTTTTGCTGCAGTTATGGCGTTTCGGGGGTCTCACGCTGCCTCACAGCGGCGGCAACGTTTGCGGGGGTTCGGGCCAGGGCTTGTGAGGTGGTGGTGGAACGTGGCGGGCGTGGATTTCTTTCTTTTGGAACGAGGCGGCAGTCCGGCGGGCTCGGGGACGCGCTATCCAGCAGCGGAAGCTGACTGCGGGCGGGCCGAGCCACGCGCGGGCCCTGGGGCCTCTCTGCGGCTGGGCCTGAGCCGAGCGGGCGGCATGGTTGCTGGAACTCTTTGTGCCGAGCCTGGGGGGGAAGCGGCCGGCTCCTCTCTCTCCCGCTCTGGTGGCGGCGGCCGCAGGGGTCTGGGATTTCCCGTGCCGGACTGCTGACTGCTTGGCGGCTGGAGCCGCGTCGGGCCGGGCAGCTCCGCGGGCTCTGGGGTTCCCCGCGCCGGTTCTCGGGCCGCGGACGGGGCTGGGAGGGGTGGCCGGTTCTTTTTTCTCTCTCGGCCCCGGGGGCGGCAACGGGTGGGGGCCGGGGCTGCTCTTCCCCTCTCTGGTATCGGCGGCGGCAACGCCGGCGGCGGCAGCACCGGCTGCTTCGCTGGTTTCTCGCTCCGTCGTTAGGGGTGGGGGGGGAACGCGGTACTGGGCTTCTTTGAATGGAGCTCTTTTCATTTTTAAGGTGGTCTGGGGGGGGAGGTGCCACGGAGGTGGCTTTTCACTGTTACATTACAGGATAAACATTTTAAATTTCATTTTTATCAGGTACACTTGCCAAAATGCTCCCAGGTGGCAGAGGTGGAAGGTTGTGTTATAAATGAGACAGCTGGATTTGAAAAATAAAAAAATAGAATTTATTTTTTGTGTAACAGCGAACATGGAAAGCCATGACAAAAGGACAATCCCGATCCCGGGATCGACACTGGGTGAACACAGGACAGGCTTTTATTGCACCTATCCTCCTTCGTTCACAAATCTTGCCACCATGTATCTAGTTTTTTATATTGTTTATTTTCACCAAGGCAGGGTTTCTTTGTCCACCTTTGCTCAGATTGTATATTCATGTGTCCTCTTTTGAGACTCTAGTCCTCCTGAATAGGTTTCCGAGCAGAGACGACAAATTGATGAGATTTCTGAGAAGGCAGCATTGGTTGATGAGTGGGTGCGTCTAGTCCTTAAGGCATATCTGATTTGGCGTATCCTTGATGAATCACCGTTGATGGCCCATCTCCGAGGTTGCAGCTCCCCTTTCTGTTGTTGAATTCTTTTATCTCTGCTAGAGCCACCCGGCCCCTCACAAATGCAAACTAGCCTTCCTGGAATTGGCTTCTGTTTTCTCATTTTATATTACTTTATTTTAGCATGAATTATTTTATACAGAACATTCCCCATAACAGTTGGATGCTCAGGTCTCCATGCCCCTGGGCACAGCCCCTCCCCAGTAGCAGGGTGATGTGCCCTTGTGTGCTTTCAGCCCTGCCCATCACCACATCAGGCATTCAGGGCTGAGGTTCTGCTCTGTTTCTCTCCCAGAAAGATCTGCATTTGAAAGCTTAATGTCAGTTCCTTGGCATGGGAGCAGCCCCAGGATGTTTTGGACCCAAGGAGCAATTTTGAGCAAACAAAAGGTGCTGGGATGTGATTTGAGGTTATCAGATGAACCTGTCTCAGTCACTTGCCTCTTTCAGAGGTAGCTCTTCAGGCATCCAAACAACACCTTCTGGTTTGGCTTCATCACCAAGCAGGTGCAGTTTCAGCCAGGTCTTTGGTTCCTCACTCACCCTTTTGACTAAAGCTGCTTTGGAGAAGGAAGAATGAGAAAGATGAGGGTGAATGCTTTTCCTTTTCCAGAAATTAATAGTTTTTAATTCAAACGAAACTGAAATATCCCTAATAGCAACTGTTGTGGTGGTGTGTTTTTGTTAAGTTGTTGTGAAGTTATTATCCCAATGGATCATCCCTGTTTTCCCCTGATATGTTTGATATTGTCCAGGTTATCTCCTTCCTCAGTTGTCAATCACTCCCCAGACCTGCCTTTTACCCCACCTACATAAATGTCAATCCTTCCTAATCCCTGCCCTCGGTTCCAGAAAGTTCCTTGTCAGTCCTTGTTGTCCTGACCCCATGCCGTGTAATCCTTTCCACTCCTGTTGGAGTCCAGGGCACGGGGAAAAACCCTCAAACTGCCCTCGGGGGCTCCGGGGCCCCAGGAAAGCATTGCCTTTGACCTTAGCCCATAGGAAAAATTGCGAACACTTATGGATGAAAAGAGAAAAGCAAAAAAATTAAATTAGATAGTAGTTTAGTTTGTCACAGGGTAAAAATTTGTAGTTTTATGTTTTTAGAATGGAAGTAGATAGAGGCATGATAGAAAATTTTGGACGGTGTCCTAAGTTCTTCTTCTTCTACTTCATCTTCTGCTGTGACGGTGGCACAAAGACATTGATAGAATGTAGGTGATGTAAAGAATTATGTGTCTAGAATAAGTAGTAATTATTGGTACAAAATTGTAAATATAGTACGTTTCAAGAGTTAATTGGGTTAGAAACCTTTAAGAGACCTTGGATATCAGGTCTTGGGTTCTTGGCAGCAGTGTTTTTCAGTGTGCTAAGCCTGGTGTTAGGCAGTGCGCTGACCTTCAGATAAAAATCTTAATAAACACCTTTCAAGACCGAGCTGTGAGATCCGCTCTTCTTTCTAACTCTGGCACGGGACTTTGAAAAGGAAAAAACCCTAATTACAGGAATCTTAGACTTGAAACACAAGACACTCCCATTGTCTTTCCTACTGGCTGTCATATCGTGAGCCCCTCCTTAATCTCCTCCCAGTTGTATCCCTGATTGGTTGAAGAATTGTACCCGCCCCGTGTACCTCCCCCATTTAAAAGACTGTGCAAAAGGCTGATTTTTGTTTTTTCATCACTGCCCCCCTCGAGGAATAAAGTCCTTTGAGAAGCACAAAAAAGACCCCTTCCTAGTCTTTACTTCGATCCTCAGCGCTTCACAACTGGTGCTGTAGAGAGCAGCCCTGCTGCTGCCCAAATCAACAGCTCTGCTCTACTGCCACCTGAGCCCAAACTGGCATGGGGACAGCCACTCTACGCGGTCTGGGTACTGTGAGCTAGCTGGGATTCTCTGGCATCGTGTCAAACTGTAAATTTGGAGGTTATTTATACTCTTTCTTGTTTCTGTAAAGAACGCATTCTGATTAATGAAAATAACTTCAGTTTAATGAATTCACATATTCCAGTGGAATTTGAATCTTTCCCATTGGAATTAAAAGTTCACATTAAATTATATTCTTAAGTTAAAGTTTCATCTAACCAAACTATGTCTGATTTCTAACAGGCTGATATTAGTTATTTTAAGGGAAATTAGCTAGTTTGGAAAAGAGGGAGGTTGTATTGAGTTTGAATGGTCAGGCTTGGGGGGAGGGGGGTAGCTACAGGAGTGGCTTCTCTGAGAAGCAGCTAGGAGCTTCCTCCCTGTCCAGCAGAGCCAATGCCAGCTGGCTCCAAGACGGACATGCCACTGGGCAAGCCTGGGCCAATCAGAATTGGTGGTAACACAAAAGCGAAGGGAGAATTTGTGAGAAGCACAACTCTGCAGACACTAAGGTCAGTGGAGAAGGAAGGGGAGGAGGTGCTCTGGGTGCCAGAGCTAAGATTTCCCTGCACCCCATGGTTATCAGCGACTGAGAGAGGGGGACATCCTGAGTTCTGATCAGAAGCCAAATTTATTGAGCATACAAGGTGTTTATATAGGGTTTTTCTTGTATGACACTTACATAGGGTTCGATTTTTGGTAACGATTTCTCATTGGATACACATTCTTCATGACATCACATCACCTAGTATCATTATCTTATCACAAGGTTTCACAACATGTTCCTTGGTCACTTATTCCCCAGGGAGCCTTTATCTGTGTCTGTCTCTCCCACGATTTCTGCTTGATCAGGCCTAAGATATCAGGCTCCTTTATCAGTTCCATTATACTCTGTTTTATTCCACATACTTCCTGCCTTGCTGTTCAACCAAAAATACACACTTAAATGACTTGTCTATTAAACTTTTCACACACTGTAAAATATAAGGAATAAACATAACAATGCCTAATTTAATGCCTAATACATATAAGCCTATTTAAACTAAATTTCTTATCCATCCACTAAGTCCCCAATCCCCCAGAAGTTTACTTAGCCAATCAAGTCCTTCATCTACTTGCAGTTTGTTTACACCCTCTTTCAGAGCTTGAATGCTTGCATAGATTGACTGGGAGTGGTTGGGCAAGTTCATGCAACACATTCTACTGAATTCTTCATGTCCATGTCCTTGTGCTAAAAGCAAAAAATCTATCACTGCCCTATTTTGCAAAGAACCATGTCTAATAGAATCAACATCGGTTTAAAGTCTTGTTAATGCTAAGGACATAGCATTAGTTTGTTTAGCTAGCCAGCTGTGGATGCTGAATGCAAGAAATCAAGCAGCAGCACAGAGTCTGTGGGAAATCAAACCACATAGTTTTCTCACACTGGCCTAAAGGAGTTGAGAGGAGGAATCAAAACAATCCTTGGAAGGTGAAAACCGTTAAGGTGGAAAACCATTAAGGTAGAAAACCCTTAGCAGCTGATATTTTTCTAGTCTGTTGTTTACTTGGAAATAACGGTCAAGAGGTGTTGTTCTGAGTGTCCAACTGTGTTTCTTTCTTGAAACTGTCTGTATAAAGGGAGGTGAAAAATAAAGATCTCTTCTCCCTCATCTGGAGAACAGAAGTCTGTGTGTCATTTCTACTGCTGTTCCTAATCAGCCAAAAACCTAACGTGTTAAGTAATCTTAAACCTTTTCCTGATGCTACACCAGGGGTAAAAAATGATGCTTCCCATCACTGTCCTTTAGACCAAAAATCAAACTGGTCATCACAATCTTTTTCAAGAGCATGCAAGGTTTGCTTAATTCTAGAGGGATATTTATGTTGAAAAATCATGGATGTGTTTGGGGTTAAAAGGGACAATCTCCCAAGGCTACATGGTCCTCCTTTAATATGCAATGGGATGGCAGGCCAAGCCCTATCCCCACAAATTAAAAATATTGCAGGAGGTAAAAGTAATGGAGCATTGGTTGAACGAGAAATAATCCTGGATGCATAATTACACCAAGTGCTTGCATTTTTATACACAGGGTGATGAGGGGAAACATTCCAAGCCTTAGACTGATTTCTCCCAGAATAATTAAACCTTACAGAAAGATCTATTTTCACTGGGCCCAGGAGTTCTAACTCTTGAGGCTCAAGGGACGTGAGGGAAAGATAAGGGGTCCGTTGATCCCAGGCATCAGCATGATTGCTGTTTTGCAATATTGTATTTGCCTGACTCAGACAAGGCCAGTTGTCTAAGGGCAGAACAACAAGGCACGTTGAAAAGGGATGTCATAGGTTAACACAGTTTGGTTTTTTGGTTAATGGAATATTGCCCTGCCAGGACCTTGCCCTTTGTTTTAGAAAGGACAGGGACCTATCAGGGAGCAGTTCTTTCTATTGGCAGGTGGTTTGGCCACTGAGAGAGTTGAAGGCGACTTTTGGTAATACCCATATAAGGCTGAGTGTGCCTGAGCCAACCCCTTTTTTTCCCAGCTGGAGGAAAAGGTAACACAACTCTGAGGAGTGGCCCAGGCTTGCCAAGCCCTGCTGCTCGCCCCCTGGGGGGGGGGGGGGGGGAGCAGGCCCTGTTCTGGCTGTGCCTCCGGGGCCCCCATCCACTGCCGGGTGTGAGGGTGGAGGCTGCAGTTTAACATCTAGTAAACTTTTAAAGCTTACCCCTGAGCTGGCCAGGGCTGTGGGAGATGCTCTCTTTCTCCCCCCATGAGACCAGGGGTGGGCAGGAGGCCCCCTATGATCCTCGCTGCTGAGATCCCTGACTGACTGAGCTGCTTGGATCTCTCGGCATGAGTTTCTCCCCCCCTTCCCCCATCGGCGCAGTCTTGAAGTCAACCACAGCTGGGAGAGAAGAGGACCTGGGAAAAATTTAACTCTCTTGGCACAGATGAAATTTCCAAAGTCTTAACTTTTTCTTTAGTGAGAGACGGCCAGATTAGAGACATGTAAGGGGACAATGTGGAGATCTCAAAGTCAGGAAAGGAAGAGTGACTTACATAGAAGAGATGACAAGTTGCCTTAGTTCTAGGCTGAAAATTTAAGAGTTATGGTAACAAACTGTAATATGAATATGCTAGAATAATCCTTTAAATCATGGACAATATGAATTGGGGAGATGATTTGTGGATTTTTTTGAGAAAAGGTATCTGTGATTTACTGAATGAATATTGAATTAGAAGTTGTGATTTGGTGATCCCATAAGAGGTTTGAACAGAGACAGATGAGAAGAAGCCCCCTGTGCCAGTGAAAGAAGTGAGAAGACATCTCTGTTCCCTGAGATAAAGAATCCTTTGCCTTTTAAGTTGTTTATCTTTAAAAGGTAATACCCCAATATAAATGTGCGAGTCTACAGCCCATATGTAGTCACAGGAAAGACTATGTGATATGGGAGATTCCACAACTGCAGAAGTTCCCTGGGCAGGCTGCTTTTGTGTGAGTTAGAAGCCACAAGCAGACTGTTTCTCTTGTGGAAAGTTACCAAAGAACAGGAGAGACTTTTCTCTCTCAAAGACTGAATGAAAGACTGTTTTATAAGTGCTACTGACCTGGAGTTCTGAGTTTTGCTTCTTTACATTGTTTGTAGAAAACTAACAGTGTGTGGTGGGAGAAAGGGTTGGTTTAGAAATTTCTTTTTTTTTTTTTTGTCTTTTCTTATTTTCTTCTTCTTAGTGTGTGTTAATAAAATCTATCTGTTTACTTTTAAGTTGGGGCCTGTTTAGCCTTTTTCTCCCAAATCCTATCTCCTAGAGGTAAAAGACAGCAGATACTCAAACCCCTACACTAAATTTTGCAAAACAGAAATTCAGCAAACATGAAACCACTACAAAGGATTATCAGGGGATGCAGTGGCCAAACACAATGTATCCTGTCCTGTAACATTTGCTAAGGTTACCCAAACATTTGGTTTTGGTTGGTTAACAGGCCATGTCTGAGCATTAGAAACAATTCCCAGTAAATATCATATTATTCGGGATGCCATTGTTTATCCTTATTGTCAGTAGCACTAAAACACTGCTCTGGAGTAATTTCCAGTTGTTTAGGTAGACCAAACTTATACCCACCCACACACTAATTGTTGAATTTGTGCGTTATTTTTGCTGTCTCATTGGATCACATTGACAGCGAATGCCTCTCCTTTTATGAGATGCGCAGTACCACAGTATCCCACATTCAACACATTTGCATTCAATCCAAGCTTGATGATACCCAGTATGACAAACTAAACAAGGGAAGGGGAGGAGTAGTCCTGCATTAAGTTCTTGCTCAAAGGCAGTAACTATTTGGCTAAGGTCTTGGTATTCCCAGTCCAAAGCAAGAATTGACTCATGAAGTAGGAATTGTGCACTGTATGAACCTCCTAGCAATGTATGGAGTTCTGGTTCTCCTAGACAGGAGGACCTAACCCTGTAAATCCCTATATCTCTGGGTAATCCAAACCATTTTCCGAAGGGCATAAGTCTGTCAGAGGTCAAACAGGTGCTGATGTGGTGGCGAGGTCCTGTTCAGAAGGGTTCTCCTCTGATGTTTGTGTTAAAGGTGAATCTTCAGGTGATGCAGTCAAAGGCTCTCAAAATGGCTTCACATTCTTTGCTGGAGTCCACTTAGGACCATTCTCTGTGGAGACACAAGCAAAACCTCTACGCCAGGTGACCAAAGGATAAGGCCCCAATATCTTACCGGATTCTGGATCCTTCACTAAAACATGGGGTTTTTCCTTTTGTTGCAATTGTGAATTGCAATTAAAATGTCAAACAATTGATGGCTTCGTGTCCATCCAAGAACAATTCAAAAAGTTGAAAACATAAAGGGCTTTATGTAGTGTCTCATCAGGGATGCCATTTCCAGCCCCTCCTTTCTCTTGAACTAAGAGATGCTTGAGGGAGCCATGAGCCCATTCAATGATAGATTGGCCTGTTGGGGAATGAGTTTGTGCATAATTCCCCATAAGGCAAAAAAGGCAGCAACTCAACGGGAGGTATAACCTGGGCCATTGTCTGTCTTTACTTCAGATGGTATACCAAGAGTTGCAAAAGCAGCACTGAAGTGTCTACAGACATATTTAGCCATTTCCCCTGAATGGCCTAATGCAAAAAGAGCATCAGAAAAGGTATCAATAGAGGAATGAATGTATGTTATACACCCAAATTCAGAAAAAGGGGTAACGTCTGACTGCCAGACTTGAAGACTCTGAAGCGCTCTGGGATTAACACCTCCTGCAGCAGAGGGAAAAGAATGCCTTTGGAAATCAGGACAAACAGCAATAATTCCTGGAGCTTGGGCTTTGGTAATGCCAAAGTGTCAAATCAAAGGGCAGCATTTTGGTGAAAAAAAGAATGGCTCAATTTAGCCTGCAATATCTTATTAGGTAGAACAGATCATTGCACAGGTATTATCAAAAGGTCAGCTTGCCTGTTCCCTTCAGCTAAAAATCTGGGAAGGTCTGCATTCGATCAAATTTGCATAACAAAATAAGGAGAGGTTCTATTTTCTAAGGAAGAGACAAGGACCTGCAACCAATAAAAAAGTTGTGAATTTTCAACCTCTTTCAAAACTGATGCTTCAGCTCTGTGTTGGTTTAGCACAGATGGTGAGGTGCAATTGGTAGTTTCCTTTGAATTGACAACCAAAATAGCCAATTGCATGCAGGGATACACCTCTGAGAAACACACAGCCTTAAAGTTTGAAGGAAGCCTGGGATCTCTCTCTCTTGCTTCCGCCTTCACAAGAGGTAAGGCTGGCCTGGCTCTCTCCTTTGGAGGGGGCCAGGGCGGCCTGGCCGGCCCGGGCCCGAGGCTTCACGGGAGGCCCACCTGGCCCAGTGACTCCCAGGCTAGGGGAGGGGATGATGTGCCCCCATCCTGGCATGAATTGGGGTTTTTTTAGCAGCTGGAAACACCCTGCTGCTCCCCCTATGCTGGGGGAAGCAGTCCCAAGGCCTGGCCGTGGGCCTGAGCCCTTTCCCCAGCAGGGGGAGGGGACCCTGCAGCCTGCAGATGCTCGAGCTGGGCCCACCCTGACCAAGACCAAGGGATGGGGGGCAAGGAGCCTTTCATCAGCCGGGTTCCCCCATTCCCGTGGCTTTTGAAAATCCTGGCTGCTGAACCGGCAGAGATCACGTGACCACCGCAGGCCTGGGCAAGTTTTAACTCTTTCCTGCCAACATGAAGCTTTTAAGACTTAGCTCTTCCCAGCGAGAGAGAAGAGAGACAGAGTGAACATAGAGAAGACCCAGCATAACAGTCAGATGGAGAGAGTGAGTGAAAGATTAATTGGAGGAAGGATGAAGGAGTTGCCTGCCGGCTGGACTTTCTTGTTTGAGCTATGGAAATGAACTCTGTTGGTAGATTGGTCTTTAAATCATGGAAAAAATATGCATTTGGGGAGATGATTTGTGGATTTTTGAGCAAAGGTGTTTGTGATGGACTGTATGAGAAGCTCCCCCACCAGTGAAAGGAGTGAGAAGACATCTCTGTTCCTTGAGATGAGAAATCCTTTGCTTTGAAGTTGCTTATCTTTAAAAAGTGACATCCCAGATGCCCGAGTTCCAGGACCCATAAGCAGCTTCGGCAACTGCTAATGGGAGGAGACCACATGGAAGCAGGTTTTCCCCGGGCGGCTGTTTCTGTGGGAGTTCCAACCCACAAGAGAACTTTTCTAGGTTGTCAGTGGGAGAATTCCATGGTAAACAAGGGACTCCTCTGCTGAAGAATTGATGAAAGACTATATTTAAATGGTGAAACTGACTGAATGTCACAGGTTTTGTCTCTATGTTGTTTGTAAGAAAGTGAACATTGTGGGGGGAGGAGAAGGGTTTTGAAAGTTTCATTTTTTTCCTTTCTTTTTCTTACAGTGTGTTAATAAACTATCTGCTTACTTTTAAGTTGAGCCTGTTTTGCCTTTTTCTGCAAAATTCTATTTCCCAGTTGGTAAATAAAATTTGACAAACATGAAACCACCACATTAAATGGTGCATTGGCTGGGAAATCAAACCTAAACCACAACAAGCTCTCATCACGATTCCTGCAACATAAGCTGAATCTGTAACCAGATTAAAAGAAACAGAAAATTTTTGAAAAGCTCTGATTCCAGCAGCAAGTTCAACAATTTGGGAGGACCCTTCAACTGTGGATACATCTGCTCTCTGGGCACTAGAAGAGGGGTGTCTCCATACCACCACTGATTTATGAAAGCAACCAGAACCATCTGTGAATACTGTTAAGGGTTGAAGTGGAACCTCACTCCTCTTTGGTTTTTCTATAAATTGAAATAATGGTGTTAAAAGCTTATGTTTTGGAGGATGTATTGAGATTTGTCCGCTTGTTACTTATTTCCTCAGGGCAGGAGGTCATGATTTATATCAGAACTTTGAACTACCCTGACCTGAGGCCTTGGTAAGGCCTTGAAGCCATGACGCAGTTAAAATTGCTTTAGGTTTGTGGCGCAGTTAGAAATAGCTATTAAGGTGTTTGGGAAAAGTATTGGGGTTTGAAGGTCACTGAGTGAAGTAGTAAATAAGTACGTGTTAAGCCACCTTAACTGTAAGTAAAATAATGTACGTTTGCATTCTTTCCCTCGCTGTGTGCCAATGACTGAGCTATCCAAAGTCTAAACTATATAGAAATGTATAAAAGACGCCATTTCGGTTGAAATAAAGGAGTTGCGCAGTTTTAATCAAACTGATTCGACCTGCGTTTTCTCTGTCCAGTCCCCCCTTATTTTATCTCGGTAGCCCTGGCAAGAGTCCGCTGAATTCAGCAAAGGCCATCTGAACAGCCTCTGATTCCTGAAATATCCAATTCAAATAAAAGGTGGTAAGAGGCAGGAAAATAGTGGAAAATTCCACTCCTGCAAGAGAAGTGAGTCTCTGTCGGGCCTTAACAACCAGTTGGGCCATCATTTCATATTGGGTACTGATGGTTTTGGTCATTTGGTGTGGTAAAAAAGTCCATTCAATGATAAGCATAAGGGTCTGGTACCTTGGAGTCTCATGGATAAATCAGTGTGGGGCTGTTTTGCTGGACAAAGAATTATTCAAAAGAAAGGCAGCTCAGGTGCCCAGTGTGCAGCTTGTCTGTTTATTAAGGCATCAATTAGGCATTGCAGTGCCTGCTGAGCTTGTAAAGTAATCTGTCTAGGTGATAAAAGGTGTGTCTCCTTTTAGCAGTTCAAACAAAGGACAGCTCTGCATTTGTAATCCCTAACAGGGAGCACACCCAGTTGATTGTTCCCAGAAGTTTTTGCACATCATGTAAGGTGTGAATATTTGTCAGAATTTTCAGAGCTTGGGGGGAAATTGAATGGACTCCAATGCGCCACTCCAAATACCTCCAGAGAGGGTGTTTTCGTACCTTTTCAGGAGCTATGCAAAGCCCTGCCTGATTTACAGTTTTAATGACAAGGGCTAAGACATTCTCCATGACTTCCTGTTGTTCAGCTGCTATAAGAATATCGTCCATATAATGGCACAAAAGAACATGGGGGATTTCTTGACAAACAGGATTGAGGACCTTAGCAACATACCACTGGCAGACAGTAGGAGAGTTTTTCATGTCCCGAGGTAAAAAAACCCAGTAATATTGCTTTAAGGGTTCCTGCATGTTTATGCTTGGAACTGAAAAGGCAAATTTAGGGGCATCATCAGGATGTAAAGGAATATCCAAAAAACAGTCTTTTAAATCAATAACAGTCAGATGCCAATTTCGGGGGATCATATGGGACATGGGAGACCAGTCTGTAAAGTCCCCATGTCTTCCATAACTGTGTTAATTTTCCAGAGATCATGGAGTAAATGCCACTTTCCAGTTGGCTTTTTGATAACAAACACAGGAGAGTTCTGAGGACTGGTAGAAGGGACAATATGCCCTGTTTGGAGTTGTTGTTGGACCAACTCCATAAATGACCACAGCTTTTGCAATGGTACGGGGCCATTTATCCACCTAAACTGGATTTTCTGCTTTCCAGGTTAGTTTTAGAGTGTCGAACACTTCAATGACCCTCGCTAAAAATCTGATTGAATTCTAAAGCCCCATTGGGAGAGGACATCCTTCCCCCATAGTACCATTGGCACTGGTAATACTGATAGTTTGACTGAGGCAAGGTGTCCCTCAGGGCCTTTGATCTGTATCAAGTGGCAGCTTTGATAGCTATGGCTGCTTCCTCCAATGCCTGAAAGTGCCTGGGGCACTTCAGCAAGGGACCATTGTGAGGGCCATTTGGCTTGAGAGATAACTGTAATGTCAGCCCGTGTCTATGAGACAGACAAGTGTTATCTTTTGTCCTTTTAATGTCAGGGTACATCGGCATGTGGGATGTTGTTCTAGCATAGGTTGTACCCAGCATACTTGGGGTGTTCTAGTAGACCGAAATCCTCCTTGTCACATTACATCTGTGAAAGGTACATGTGAGAATACACAAGACAGAGAGTAAGACAAACTTAATTGCCATGGCAGGAAAAACACAGCTCTGAAGATTACAGAAGATGGGATTAAATCTGCTTATGGGAAGAGGAGAGATTCAATCAACCCCCTGCAAGAAAGATGTAAAATGCATAAGTTGTTTGTATGATCTTTTAACCTAATTACTGTAGTGGAAATTATTAACCTTCCTGAAATGGTATATAAGCTTTTGGAAAACCTGAGTAAAATTGAATTCTGATCACTGAATCAGTCTTCCCATCTCTCTATCAATCATCAATAGGTACACTCCTGGTTTGGGGGAGTAAAATCAATTGAGCTATTCAAGTTCCTCAGGGCACGGTGCAAGGTGGTTGAGATGTCCAGGCCATGATCATAATCTCATTGTCATCAGAGTCAATAACCCCAGGGAGAACAATCAGTCCCATCAAAGAGGTGGATGACCGACCTAAAAGCAACGCATGCATATGCTGCCCTGGTGGTCCAAAACCTCCTGTGGGAAGCAAATGAACAGATGAATCAAGTAACGTCATTGTGATGGTGGTTGCCAGGTCCAGTCCAGCACTCCCTGGTGTGGCGGGTTGTAAATTTGCCATGGTCTGGTGAAGGCTGCTTGTGGTGGCTGGGCAGAGGCTTGCTGTGGTCCACTCTGAGGCATCGTCTGGGGCATTTGTGTCTTTGCGCAGTGCTGCCCTGCACTCGAGCTCTGGTTTCCTGATATCGGATGCCCTTCAAAATCATACTTGGAACGACACTGACTTATGGCACTGAGGGCAAATACCAGGAGCTTTGGATCTCCCCCCCGCCCCTTTTTGAATCAGTCCTTTTTCAAATGCCCACATTTCCTGCACCCAAAGAACATTTGGGTGGCCCTTCAAACTTCAAAAACATTATCTATACCATCTATACCAGCTCCCACAGCTTCATATGTAACTGTTGCCGTATGCTGAAGTGCGCTGAGGTGATTACATGCCTCTGTCATTTCCAGCAAGGCGGGTTCCTCCTTTGTCATCCCTGCATTTCTTGCTTTCTAGTGTTTGAGTCTTTGCAGCAGCTTCTCACGCTGCTTCATGTAAACAATATTGTATTCTTAGAATTTATCTCTATGTTTTGCATTCTTGTTCTCTGAGAGAGAACTTGACTGATGGTCATATTGACCAATGGAGTCAGGAGGTTGTAACCTCTTTGGGCCAATCTTGGCCCTCTGTACAAAATGTATATAAGCTATTGGAGACAGATAATAAAGAGCCTTCCATGTTTGACCCTGCTGCTGCCTGCTGTCCTCTGTGAAGGTCCGCTCCCACGTCACGACGTGTTGCCCCTCTAAGGGCAGGGGTAACACTCCTTAGGCAAGGACTTTAGCAGTTTTTTACAGTTCTCATTAGCATTTTCAACAGCTAATTTTAAAAGCAACACCTCTCTGGTAATGTCATTCTCAATTTGTCTTTCAAGAGCTTGTTTTACGCGGTAAATAAATTGAAACAGGTTCAGCATCCAGATCTGTTGTTCCTGGATCGAAGGGGTACCACTCCTCCTCACTGCTAGAGCCAAAGTCAGCAAGATAGGCTGCTTACGACCATGAGACAGGATGCCTTGTCCTCCTTTGACTGGGCAGAGGGGAGCTTGATGGCTATGGCCACTTTTCAGTATCAGAGGCACCAGTTTCAAGTGGGCAGGGAGAGTCAGAGTGAGGTAGGGGGCCAGTAGTATCCGCAGAGCCTATAGCCTGAGACTGCTCTTGCTTTTTCAATGTCTCAAAATCACCCTCCAAGATGGGAGCATACCCATTGCTGGCTCCTGTCCCTTAGTAGCTAAATCATAGTGCTTAATCCTCACAGCATCCCAAACAGCAGTTGTGAAAATAGAGGAGGCAGTTATGTTGGGATGCTTAACAGCTACCCATTTCAGAATACGTTTCAAGTCCAGCTTTGTCAAGGATTTGCCATGTTTTGCAAGTAAAGCAAACATTAGCTTAAAAACGCCTCTCTCTTTGTTAGACGTGCTTTGTCCCATCTTCCCTCGGCTCACCTCCTTCTCCATGGAGTGATTATTTCGGACTCTCTCCTGGTTTTCTCACCAGCATTTCCAGTTCTGGGGGGCTTGCCGACAGCAGCTCAGGATAGGCTGGTCCTTGCTCCTCACACAGGGGCACTAATTATTGGTGCTTGAGAGGGGAGGACATCCTGAGTTCTGATCAGAAGCCAAATTTATTGAGCATACAAGGCATTTATATAGGGTTTTTCTTGTATGGCACTTATATAGGGTTCTATTTTTGGTAACGATTTCTCATTGGATACACATTCTTTATGACATCACATCACCTAGTATCATTATCTTATCACAAGGTTTCACAACATGTTTCTTAGTCACTTATTCCCCAGGGAGCCTTTATCTGTGTCTGTCTCTCCCATGGTTTCTGCTTGATCAGGCCTAAGATATCAGGCTCCTTTATCAGTTCCATTATACTCTGTTCCATTCTCCATACATGGTGAAGCAGGCTGTCCCCCTGAAGCCCATGAAGGTGCACAGGGATGCAGAGATTCACCTGCAGCACATGGAGGAGACTCATGGCAGGTGGATGCCTGAGAGGAGGCTGCGACCCCATGGGGAAGCCTGTACTGGAGTAGACTCCCAGCATGGACCTACAAACCAATGGATAAAGGACCCCATGCTGGAGCAGGTTTCCTGGTAGGACTTGTGACCCCATGGGGGACTTATGCTGGAGCAGCCTATCCTTGAAGGACTACATCCCATGGAAAAGTGACCCACATTGTAGAAGTCTGAGAAGAACTGTTGCCCATGGGATGGACTCGTTGGAGAAGTTCATGGAGAACTCTCCTGTGAGAGTGACCCCACATCAGAGCAGGGGAAGGACTCTTCTCCCTGAGCTGTGGCAGAAACAATGTGTGATGAACTGACCATAATCCCCATCCCATCTCCCTGCACATCTGCAGGGGAGGCAGGTAGATCTGGGAAGGAGGGAGGGATAGGGACAAGATGTTTCTAAGTTCTTATTTCACTTCTCACTATCCTACTCTGATTTTGTTAGCAATAAATTCAATTAATAACTCCAATTCAAGCCTGTTTTGCTTGTGACAGTATTTGGTGAATGATCTCTCATGGTCCTTATCTCAACTCATGAACCTTTGTGGTATTTTTTCTCCCCTGTCCAGATGCAGAGAGGAGTGATAAAGTGAGTGGCTGTGGCAGGTGTCTGGCATCCAGCCAGGGTCAATCCACTACAGAAGTAAATCTATTTTTTTGTGCAGAGATTTATAAAGTTGTGGCTAAATAAGAGCTAGCAACTATCTCTGTGTGTAGGATGTTTTTTACCCCAAGTACATTGGCATTCTCCATGTGAGGATGTATAGAAGACTGAGTATGTGTTGCTAAATTCCTTAGGGGAAGAAAACATGATTTATATATAGATATTGAACTCCCCTGACTGAGGCCTAACCTGAGGCCTAGCTGAGGCCTAACCTCAGGCCTTAGGCCTGTGAAGCAGGAAAAAATTCTCAGTAAGCTGTGGCGCAGCTAGAATTAGATATTAAGGTGTTTGGGAAAGATAATGGGGTGTTGAAGGTCACTGAATGGAGTTGTTAGTAAGCACGTGTTAGCCACCTTAAAAGTAAACCAAATAATGTGTGTGCATTCTTTCCTCTGCTGTGTGCCACTGAAAAAGCTGTTACATGTGTAAACTATGTAGAATGGTATATAAACTGCCGCACTGCACGTAATAGACGGACTTTGTAGGATTAACCATAGTGGTCGGACCTGTGTTGTCTCAGTCGAACCCTCTCTTATTATCGGTATCCCTGGCATCAAGTATGTATGTTCCATGACACAAAATAGTCTGGTGCTCCAGTTGTTCTGGTAAGGAAGAGTAGTAGATTATTTTTCTGGTGAGTGGATATTCAGTTGTTTGCTTTCCGTGACCCTGCAGAAGGTTGTTTTTAGAGGGTTCATGTTGATAGCTTGGAAGGGAGTGCCATGCTCTCTTCTGACCACCTGGTTGGGAGTCAACACCAGCTGCAGGGCAGAGCATGAAAAACAAGTTAATAATTGACCTATGGTGTGGAGGCCCCTGCCTCTGAAGAGGTCATTGAAAGGGTCACGAACCCTGCATTACCTTGGAGAGCAGATAGTGCATGATCACCCCCCAGCTATGGATTGGCTACCCGTTCTGTTCCCTGGTTGGTCAGTTCTGTATCCTTCCCCTGATTGGTCAAGTTTCGATCCCCTAATTTGTTTATTAATGTTTTCCCTGATTGGTCCATTTCCTCAGCTTGTAACCCCATTGGTTGTTAGTAAAACCACACCTGCTTTGGTAGGTGCATAAAACCCTGACAGCTGAGCCCTTCGGGGTCTTTGACTGTCAGCGGAGATGAAGTAAAGAAGCCTCCCAAAGACAATCCCTGGCTCCTGTGTTTCCTTCTGCGCCGCTTGGGATCACCCTCTTGGGAAGAGCAGCCTCCAACAGCTAGAGCCTTGTCCAGACTGATAGTCTTGGACTTCACAAAAGAGCTGAAATCTGCCGAGGTGCCTTGCGCCACCTGGACTGAGGCTGCCTTGCTCAAGGCAACTCGCTAGGGAAGGTCACTGCCCTCAGAAGAGCTAGCCGGAGGCAGAGGTGGGTGGCGATACTATGGTCCTTGTTTTTCATTCTTGGGACTACAGACATAGAAATTATAACATCTGTTTTTTTCAAAAACTTTTTATAATAAATAGAATGTTTTTTACATCTATTATGATCCAGTTATTAAAGTTCTTAGAAATGCCTCTACCTGAATTAAGGTGCAAATGAGACCATATGCCAGTGACAATAGTATGGGTTATATTTGATAATAAATATGAGAGAGAAAGAGAAAGAAAGAAATAGAAAATAGGTGTGGGGGACAAAAAGAGAGTAACAGGATCAGAATAAGGAAAGAATCACCCCTCTGTGGATCCCAAAGATGTTCCATTTATCTTCTCCAGCTGGTCTTCTTGGTGGTGAAGGTTCCTCCAAAAAGCATAGAATTGGACGGGTTAATATACACTCAGGCTAGGTAGGAAAATCCAGGCACCTCCCTGGAGGAGGGGAGTTTGCCATTGTCTCTTACAACAGACTTTGGGTTTGCTGCATCACGTGCAGTCCTGCAGTGCAAGGCCTCAGGGATGACTCTTGGGGGGTACTTTGGGGGGGTCTTTGATGGATTATGACACCTCCTCAGCTGCCTCTCATGTTAATGTCCTGTGGATGTGGCCAGTGGGGTTGGGGGTTCCACAGCTGGGCCAGTTTGTGTAAGGGAAGAAGGGTGTTCACTGCCTCTGACCAGAAACCTGAATCCTCCTCCCCTCCCCGCCTCATTTTGAGGGGAGGGCGGTCTGTGTAAATCTATCTTCTGCGGGGTGTGGTCTCCCTCACCCCAAACTCAGTCAGGGAAGAATCTCTGCTGCATTTGAATTTCTTGTGGATGCATTACTCTCCTTCAGCTTTGTTTTTTCCCAGGCCAGAGATGATTAAAGAATGGGTTTTCCCTTTATCTAATCTTAGTGGTTTAACTTACACTCCAAAGTCTGAGTCAGGTATCTTCAGAGAGGCTTCTTTGATTATAGCTTCTTTATACAGTTTTGGTTATAATGAGCAAAATGTTATATCAATGTTTGAGGCATGAATTATTTCAGTCTCTGACAACAACTCGTTAAAAACAACAGACATGATAGGTCAAGGAATGTGTGATTTGCTGTCTATTTTTAATGAGTGTTCATTAAAGAAGGAGAGATCAGATACTGCTAGAAGAGATCATGCAGCATTCAGAAAACTTTGTGAATCAACTATGATAGGTTGAGACTGCTATTCTTTGTATGACTTTCCAAGTTCACATAAAGGTTACATGGCTACCAAGATGAAAAGCACTCATCTAGGTTTTTTTCTACCACAGCCGTTTTCCATTACTAAAAATATGGATTGTGATGGATCATGTCTTAATCTGAAAATCAAACACAAGTCTGCAGTCTTCAGTGAGCATTAAATATAGATGTGAATATAAATAGAGGAGGTTGTTATGCAGGAAGAAGGAGGATAGTAGCTAGGCAGAAGTCAAATATTTAGCATGTGCTTTCTGGTCCCTTGGTATCCTGCATTCTTTTATTTGGAGAGTGTAGTGGGTTGACCTTGGCTGGGTGCCAAGTGTCCATCAAGCCACTCTATCACTCCCCAGCAGGACAGGGGAGAGACAATAAGATGGAAAACAACTTTTAGGATAAGGCAGTTTACTAAAGCAAAACAAAAAAGACAAGTGAAAGTTTGCATGCATGTAAGCAAAGGGAAAAGTTAATCTCTACTTCCCATCAGTGAGCAATGTTCAGACACTTCCTGGGAAACAGGGCTTTAGCATGTGTAACAGTTGCTCCAGAAGGCAAACACTGAAGAATAACGAATGCCCTCCCATTCCTCCTCTTTCCCTTAGCTTTTATATTTGATATGAAGTCGTATTGTATGGAATATCCCTCTTAGGTTGGATTTCTCGCCCGAGATTCAGATTGTTTAAAGTCCTTGGCCCTCTAAAAGGCCCAAGTCGCGTTGCAGGAAAAAAGCGGAGTCTTCAAGGCCTTGTTTTCAGGTTTCTCGTGTTGCTTATTATTTGATATCTCAAAATTTTCTCCTCTCCCAGACGAGGTCTGGACAGTGGCTAGGACATGAGGCAACTGACCACCAATGGGGCGTCGCCTTACTTTTATACAGATAACTACGTGTCTGTTATTTACAATTTCATACCAATACCTAGTGCCTATACTAAAAGGGTCATTTCTACTTTGACCCAATCCACTCTAACTACTTTGTGTCATCACCACCTCAGAAGATGGAGGACGAGGAAGAAGGAGAGGAACACAAGGCACCACCCTAATTCCTCCATTTTGTCCCCCACTTACTTCTATTCTATGAACCCTAAAACTACTAAATTTTTTATCTTGTGCTGTGCTAAACTACTGTTTTTACACCTTGGTGGTTTGTAATTCCTCTCTCAGTGTTGGAAGCCTCTCCCATGGACTAAAATCAAATCCAGTGTCTTCCTGGGCTTTGTGCCAAGGTCTCCAAACCCCCTGGACCGGCTTCACACTCCCCTGTCCAGAGCTCAAACTCCCTTCCTCGGGTCCCAGGTCATCCAAGGGGATGTCCTGTACTCCGACATATCCCTTTGGATAATTTGGTCTGGTTGTGTCCCCTCCCAGGATCTTGCCCACTCCCAGCCCCTTGATGAGGGGAAGGAATGTTAGAGGGACAGCGCTTCTCAGCAGTAGCCAAAACACTGGTGTGTTATCAACACCCTTCCAGCTACCAATGCAAAGCACAACACTGTGAGAGCTGCTAAGGAAAAATGAACTCTTATCTCAGTCAGACACAATACAGGGAGAAGAGAGCAATGGGTCAGCATGGACCAAGGTCAATGATATGAGGTTCAACAAGGCCAAGTACCAGGTCCTGCACTTCAGGCACAACAATCCCATGCAGCACTACAGGCTGGGGGAAAAGTAGATGGAAAGCAGCCCATTGGAAAAGGACCTGGGAGTGCTGATCAGCAGCTGACTGAATATCAGCCAGCAGTGTGCTCAGGTGGCCAAGAAGGCCAATGGCATCCCGGCCTGTATCAGAAATAGTGTGGCCAGCAGGGTCACAAAGTGATTGTCCCCCTGTACTCGGCACTGGTAAAGCCAGACATTGAGTACTGTGTCCAGTTCTGGTCCCCTCACTACAAGAACAACATTGGGGTGCTGGAGCAAGTCCAGAGAAGGGCAACAAAGCTGGTGAAGGGGCTAGAGAGTAAGTCCTTTGAGGAGTGGGTCAATCAGCTGGAGTTGTTTAGCCTAGAGGAGGCTCAGTGATAACTTTATCACTCTACAACTACCTGAAAGGAGGTTGTTATGGAGGTTGTCCCAGGCAACTAGTGACAGGATGTCTTGAGGTGATTTTATGATGATACTTTATTCCCTAATTGTTGTAATAAATAAGCAAGATGAGACTCAGTTTCCTCATGCAGAAAAGCCCATTCTTTATTAATAAAGATCGTATTTATAGGAAATATCAGAAGGCACTGTGTTAAACCTAATTGCTCAGCAATACAGTGAAACTCATTTCAATGGTCGGTAAGGGCTATTGTATATGTCTATCAAATTCTCTTTGTTGAGATATGTTTACATATTTTCTTCACTGATTCTCATGGGACAGATTCATTGTTTATGCAGGTGCAAACTTATTTTTCTCTCTAAGAATAGGTTGTGTTCATTCTTATAATTTTTCTTTATGGGAACTTACAAGCTACTTCTAGCTTAGCTAGAGTAGCAGGATCTAAACCATACTTTATAAGGCCTTTCTTTTATAATATTTTATATAATATGTCTGCAACACCTAATCATCTGCTTTATGCCCATGTCTTGGGTTGCAACGCAAGATGTAACCAAAAGTATGTATTCTATTTCCAGCTGTTGAAAGCGGTTGAGGAGGTGTTTTTCTCTTCTATGATGTATTCCTCACGACTCCAGGGGGTAGGGGGTGGATGTCTTCTGTTAGTGGGACAGCTATTAAAACCAGGTAGGGCAGTGTTTTTTCTTCCATGACCCATCCTCCCTCCAGGGGGATATCTTCTCATAATGGGCCATTAAGGCTCACTGCATGATTGATAGAATTACATCATCCCGTTGTGTGATGCTCCACCTAGCGGGAGGAGCCAAGCATTCCTACCTGGATAAAACCTGAGATTCAGAACACCAGGACAACCTGTTTCCACTGGATTCCCAGAGGAAGACCAAACCCATCTCGGCACCACTGGACCTTCATAGGAAAACCTCACCCTTCTACAGGATCATGTCTGCTCCAACCGCTCCACATCTGTCATTCCAGGAGGACTTAATTGCATTGTTACCAACACCCTGACCAGCAGGGTGTCAGGTTGTATTCTGACTCTGTCAGTTTTCTTTTTTTTTGTTTGTTTGCTTTTTTGCACTATTTCATTTTGATTTTTTATTATTCCTAGTAAAGAACTGTTATTCTTATTCCCATATCTTTGCCTGAAAGCCCTTTAATTTCAAAATTATAATAATTCAGAGGAAAGGGGTTTACATTCTCCATTCCAAGGGAGGTTCCAGCTTTCCCTGGCAGACACCTGTCTTTCCAAATCGAGAGAGCCCAGAAATGTCTGCGGTATCTTTGAGATGAACCAGGGGGCAGGGCTGGAGCCTGGGAGCCCCGAGCATGGACTCTGTTCAATCTCTCTCTCTCCAGTGTGGTCAGCGACTTCACAGATTGTTACTTTGTTGCCTTTTGCTGGATTATTTTTTGCCAACTTAAGCAAGAAGATTCTGGGTTTTTTGGTATTTTTTCCTCTCTGGCCCAGCGAGCCGCAGGGCGGCCCTGGTCAGTCCAACCCTGAGAAAGACTGAGCCAGCGAAAGAAGGGACATCAAAATCCACCAGTTTCACCTGCTGTGAGGAGGAAAACCAATGCCAGAGGATCAACAGGTTTCCCATCTCCTCTGCTCTGGGCTGCTGTGTGAACTCCTCTTCCCCTTCCCAGAGACAAAAGGGATCAGTCACCATTTTGTTTTCCAGGCCATGCAGTCAGCCTGTGTATTTTTCTTCCACTGGCATTTTTGAGTTTCTTTTTGTTCTGCGGTGGGTGTGTGCATGGAGGGGGGTCTGTGTAGGTAGAGGGTAAGTTTCTGAGAGTTCATATCTAGAATTTATTCAGTCTTTTTCTGTGCCTTGCGGGTACTGTCCTCCCCCTTTTTTTTTGTCCATAAACTGTTCATTTTTTTTCACTTTCACCTGCTGGTATAAATTTCTCTCATTGGCAGAAGAAAAGGGAGTTATTGAAGCCCTTTCTCTTTTAGAGGAAATGTTAATTCCAGGGTGTTTTCTCCTGAAATTTGTCTCCAAAACCGAAACACAGAACAAGAGGACATAGTCTCAAGCTGTGCCAGGAAAGGTTCAGTTTGGATTTCAGGAAGAATTTCTAAGGGAAGGAGTTAAGCATTGGAACAGGCTGCCCAGGGTGGTGCTGGAGCCACCATCCCTGGAGGTGTTCAAGAAACAACTGGACACAGGACTTAGTGCTATGGTCTAGTTGAAAAGGTGGTGATTGGTCAAAGGTCAGACTCAATGATCTTAGAGGACTTTTTCAACCTAAATGATTCTGTGATTCTTTGTAGGTTTGTCTCTTTGGATCTCAATTTCAGGACCTATAGTTGGTGGTTCCGGATTGCTAGGATAGCCCTATCTGTGAAACTCATGTCTTCAGTCTTAGTAAAAAAATTTGGATCAAGCTGGGGAAGTAGAGACTGATATTTGCATTTGAGAGGGTGTAAAAGACAGTCCGAAGATCCCTCAGCTGTCTCATGACCATCGTCAAAGACAGAGACTGAAATCCCTAAAGGACTCTAAAATCCCCAAGGCAGTAGTTCTGGCCTGGCTAAGGTGGGATGTCTGCCGAGTGTTGCCTGTAGGTGTGTTCATTTTCATCGGAGCCTGAGCAGAAACAATGGGCAAGTCATGGTGAATTGACTGGGCTTGCTGACAGCTGACCTGTTCTCGTTCTCTCAAAATGAACACACCATAATGATCTCCCCATCTTTTTGGCCAACTATCTGTTGCTTTAGAAAGAACTATAAAGACCCCTGAGTCAACCAAAGACTTTGTGATCACCCCACGGAAGAAGACGGGTCTATTGGCCGGACCACAAGGATTTTGTCTCTCCGTTGGTAGCTATTACCCACCCTCTCTTGTTGCTAATCTCCTCAGGGCAGGAGATCATGATTTATATCAGAATGTTGAACTACCCTGACCTGAGGCCTGGTCAAGGCATGATTTGAGGCCTTGTCAGGGCCTTGGAGCCATGACACAGCTAAAATTCCTTCAGGCGTGTGGCGCAGTTAGAAATGGATATTAAGGTGTTTGGGAAGATAATGGGGATTTGAAGGTCACCGAGTTGAATAGTTAATAGGCACATGTTTAGCCACCTTAACTGTAAGTTAAATAATGTATGTTTTCATTCTTTCCCTTGCTGTGTGCCAATGACTGAGCTATCCGAAATGTAAACTATATAGAAATGTATAAGACGCCATTTCTCTCGAAATAAAGGAGTTGCGCAGTGTTAATCATATTGATCGGATCTGCATTTCTCTGGCCAGTCTCTTATTATCTAGGTAACCCTCGCTAGACTCTCTTTCTCTTTTCTCGTTATCTTTTATTTCCCTTCAAATCCTTCTATTGCATTTGCTGTTGGCACTCAATAAAAGTGCATTTGTTTTGATTAATACTGAAATCCCCTCTGTGTTGTTTTTTGCACTCTGAGATCAGTTAATGAACAATCACGACCCCTGCTTCTATTAGCGGATCGTGACAGAGGGGAAGTAATAAAAATGTCTTAAAAGAAAGTGCTTTCCATTTTCCATGGGTATTGGAGCAGCACTTGCTTCCTCCATGCAGTATTGATTGGCTTCATGTCATGTTTTGGGGGGGAAAGGGACCATTTGGCAGCAGAATGAGCAGCAACAGGCAGGAGTATTTAGAATGCATATCTAACTAGTGATAAACAGCTGCTGAAAGTATGAATATAGGACCTTTATATGTTTGTTGGTGTAATCACAGAGCATGCAGATATTAGATCAAATCAAAGATGAACACCCACCACCAAAGGCTACCAGCTGGGCTTTGAGTCAGCCAAGAGGCAGACCCTGCAGAGACGGGTGGTGTTTTTTAACATGCCAATTGTCTTCCCTTACACCAACTGGCTCAGCTGTAAAACTCACATACCCCCACCTGCCCCACAAGGTCACATTCACATGGCACATTCACATTCACGCATAGACCTGAAGGCATTCATCCCGTCTGCTGGGGTGTAACTGCCTCAACTATGCTGATGTGAGAGGCAGCTGACATGTGTTAGAAGGTGTCATAAACCATCAAAGACCCCCAAAGTGTCCTCAGATTTATTTCTGAGGCTTTCCACCAGAGGATTGAAAGCTCTTGCCCCAGCAGAGGCATCTGAGCCTTCCCACCTAGCCTAAGTCCATTTTAACCCATCAGATTTTGTGTTTTGCGGGATTTTTTCCCCCACCCCTGATGGATAAAGACAGTGACCATCACTTTGACAAGACTATGACCATCACCTCAACCAATGGACATACAAATTGCAACAATCAAGTATTGTCACAAGATTTATGGGTGGTGTTTCCACTCTCTCTCTTTCTTTCTTTCTTTCTTTCTTTCTTTCTTTCTTTCTTTCTTTCTTTCTTTCTTTCTTTCTTTCTTTCTTTCTTTCTTTCTTTCTTTCTTTCTTCTCCCTTATACATTTTCTTAAGTGATTTTTTTAATGCTTTCATGTTGCTATATCACCATAGATATAACCAAACTGGTTACATACCTGCTTTCTATTGCAACCAAATTGTTCTAAAAGAAACTCTACATATATATATATTTACAAGCACCAATTGAAAGAAATAAAGTTAAAAATAACTCCTGGTTATGTGTTAACAGTTTAAAAGTGTTAAAATCCTCTTAATTGCTGTATAATAAGTGTATTAATGTTCTAAATAATTTGTAATTGTAAGTCTCTGTGGTGTAGCAGTGGGGGCCACCTCTGTAGTGCCCCTGCAAAGGCAGGGGGCCTGTTTGCTTGCTGGAAGCCGACAGCCTCACTCCCTGCGGGGAAAAAGAGTGGCACCCAGACCACTCGGGTCACTGCCATCGCCTTGGAGGGGGCCAGGGCACAGCCGCTTTGCTCTTCGCCCTACAACAAGCCAGCGTTCTCAACGCCGCAGAGGACTCCCGGCCCACCGCTGGGGCCGCCGTCGCCCGGCGCCGCTGCCAGCGGCCCCGCTCCTCCCACCGACATGGGGTCAGCCCCCGGTCCGCCGCTGCCGGGGCCGCGCCGTGCACCCCCGCAGATGCTGCCGCCTCTGCCAAGGAGCCGCCGCAGGCCGAGGCAGCACCATCACCGATATCGCCACGAGGCCAAAGCTGCCGCTGCCGGGGCGGTGCGGCCCCCTCCCCACCGCCATGATACCACCACCGCCGCTGCTGCTGGCGGCCCTGCGCCCCCTCCACCGCCGCCAAGTCAGCCTCGTGCCCCCAGGCAGCGCAGGTCTGCCCCAGCCACTGCCTGCCACGTGCTCTTTCACCGCATGAGTTCCCAAGCACAGCCACCATGTGCGCCCCATTGGTGCATCTAGCTGCGTGTGTTCCATTGGCATTTCCTGCTGGCATGGAAATTAGCAGGACACCCATAAAGCCCCGCTGTGAACCAAAACATATTCAGCACCAAAAGTCCCCCGCCAAAACAAACCGACGTAAAATCTGGACCCACAAAAGACAGTACTGAACTGGCTATGCCCTAAAGTATTGATAAACAATTTTTTGTATCTCGCTGTAACTTAAAAAGTGCCCGAAGGGGAGGGGATACCCCTGGAGCGGGCCAGTCTGGGTGAGCTCCGGGCACACCTGCGAGGGCAGGGCTCCCGGTTCTGCAGTGACCAAAGCTGCAAAGCCAAACAGATCCTCCTCCTCAGGGGTGAACCAGGAAGAGCAGACCATCCCTCGAGCTATCCCTTTGAGAGCTGATCAATAAAGGCATTTTAAGGAGAAAATATTATCTCCCGCCCATTTTTAACACCAATCATTCAGTGTTGCTTCACTCTAATCCATCCCAAGGAATCTCTTAACAAGAATGTGGATTACTCTCATTTTCTCGGGCAGGTTGTAATGTATTGGCATCACAGACAGGTTCCTTTTTGGATGTGGTGGCGTCTTGGTTTGAAAGACAGGTATCTGCTAAGGAAGGCAGGAGCCTCCCTTGGAATGGAAAATATGACCCCCTTCCCTCTGAATTATTATAATTTTGAAATTAAGGGGCTTTCAGGAAAAGAGATGGGAAAAGGAATAACAGTTCTTTACTAGAATGTATAACAAGGCAAACAAACAACAACAATGGCAGTGACAACAAACAGAACTAGAAACCCAGTAGCAGCCTTCTTGACCACAGGCACTTTCCCCTTTGGTGTAGTTATGGTCGCAGGGGCGCTGGTGGCTTCCAGTGGGCAGGGCAGGTGTGATGATTCCCCTGCAGCTGCAGGGGGAACTCCGGTGCGAGTTCAGGGACCACACGGTAATGGAAGGGATGGAAAAAAAACTTGCTTTACAAACCCCTCAGAGGCAGTCGATCCCAGTGCCCCAGCAGGACTCTTGGAATAAGCAAGCTGAAAGGGCAGGAATGAGCAAAAAATGCCGAGGTGGTGGACGAGATGTATCAGAAGCTCTGCAGCTGTAGTTATAACCACAGGGTGTCAGGGCAGTGCTGGAACCGCGGTGTTTCCTGGCAGGGCAGGGAAAGCAGAGCTACAATGGAGAGAAAACTCAGAGAAGTAGCAAAAGAACAGCAGGAGCAGGGCCGCAGCACCCCGACTCCCAAGCATATGGTGAGAGTTCTTTTTTTTTAATGAGGCAGGGTGTTAATAAGGTCCCAGTTCAGTGGCTGCTCTCCCGAGCAAAAGTCTCACCCTGAAAGAAATGAAATTTGGAGAATTGAAACCCTTGATTGTTATGTAATAAGTGTATTAATATCTTGAATGTTTATTTTGTAATGTAACAACGAGAAGCCACCCTGGTAAGCAAAAAGGGGGGAGCTCTTTAAAAACCGCAGCCCCCACGAGCAGACAAAGAAAAAAGAAGAAGCCCCCCCCGATGCCAGAGTGAGTTCGCCTGCCGTGAGTGCCGAAAAGCCGAGAGGGGAGGGGCGGACGCCCGCAGCCCTGCGGCACCAGCTGCCGAGCCCGCCGCGGAATGACTGCTAGCGGAGGGGGGGTCTGCCTCGGGCTACCCGGCCCAAGACGGCCTCCCCCGCCGCGAAACGGCTCTGGCACCGCGGCTCCCGGCTCCCGCCACCGCTCCGGCGTGGCACAGCCAATGGGGGCGGCCCGCCGCTGCTCCAAGAGCCCACACGGCTGTCCCTGCTCCCCTGCCGTGCACAAGACTGCCCCGACTCCCGGCCCGGCTCCCGGCTCCCACACCGCTCCTGAACCCCTGCTACTGCTGCCGCCGCTGCCGAAGCCATGCCGTGTACTCCCGCGGTCGCCGCCCTGCGCCGGCGCGGCTCCCGTCCCGGGCGGCTGCGGCCGCCGCGGCTCTGCCGACAAAACAGCCCCGTCCTACCCCGGCCCGAGCCCAGGCGCGGAAAACCCCTGCCGCTCCCGAGCGGCCGCCGAACCACCGCCGCGGCGGCGGCAGCATGTCTCTGCCGACGGGACGCCCGCCCCGGCGAAATTGCCATGAGGCTGCTGGAGCCTCTGCAGCCCCTGCGCCCCCGGGGCAACCCCGTACATGCAGATTAGAAATCCCAGGTGCATCTTGGGGCCCTTTTTAACACCAAAAACCCCTTATAAAAATAAACCTAAGTAAGATTTAAACCCACAAGAACCAATACTGGGCTGTGTATATCCTAGAGCATCAGTGGAACTGATTAGTCCAGTTTTTGTAACTCACTGTAACTTAAAAGTACCAAACCAGGAGTGAGACCCCGAGGCAAACAAACAGAATTCAGAACTCCGGGGACACTCCCAGCGAGGGAGGAGTTCTCCAGCCCTGCTGAACTTCCTGCTGCAGAGCTGACCAGGACCCTCCTCCTCAAGGGCGAACCGGGCTGCCAAAACCCCTCGAGCCACCATTGTAAGCGCTGATTAATAAAGGCATTTTAAGGAGAAAAATATTATCTCCGCTCATTCTTAACAACCCCACGGTAGAAGAAGCAGGACCAGACTGGGCTTTGGTGGTGGCAACTGCCCTCCTCCGAAGCCAAGAGAGCAAAGAGGATAGGGGCTGCACCCAATCCCATTTTCCCAGCCCAAATCTTGCAGTATCGCTGCCTTTCACAAGAAATCTCCAGGTAAAAAAAAAAGAGTAGCCACTTGGACCCCTCTCCTTTGCTGTGGCAACTTTCTTTTGTACCCAGTGGCTATTGTCTCCTAGCAACACATATAGGGAAAAATTCTTTGAGAGAAAGAAACAAAAGAAAGAATCACCCCAACAGATGAAGTAGTTGGTGTGGTTCAAAGCTGTTGTAGGGTTTTCTGTTTTGACACAGGCGTGTTGCAAGGTTTTCTCCTGAAGGAAGTCTGATCAACTGCAGGGGATAGTGGAGAGAAGGATGCTGACCCTCAGTGGGCTATTAAAGGATGTTATACCGAGGGCAAGTCAAATGGTGACTGTCTCTCCATTATGGAATTATAGTGACAATTTTTCTCCTCTCGGTATGACCTGGACACATCAGACCTGTTGAAAGGTTTTCTGGTATAACCCAGACCTGCTGAAAGGTTTTCTTCAGGTGAGTCAAGTCAACACTCAGAGGGTTAATGGAGAGAAAGACATTAAGCCTAGGTGGGTTAATGACAGATTCAAAAGGAATGACTGCCAAGGGTGAGTCAAATGGGTATTGGCCTCTCCTGATGAAACTAAACAGCTACAATGCATTTTTTTTTCGTCCTGGTATGACCTGGGGTCGTAACTGTTGGTATGACTCACATGCAGTGGTGGATCAAGCTACAATTCTTGCAAAATAGCGTAAACTAAAACCTGGTAAAGGAAAGGCAGTTGTATGTATCATTTTGGGTGCTGCCCTTAAAGAAGCACAAAAGGAGCAATTGGCTACTCAGAAATCCGAGAGTGAAAGGAACATCAATTTAAGATGCCTCAGACCAGTAGGGAATAATAAATCCCTGGATCCCTCTGGCAAAT
Organism: Zosterops lateralis; assembly: GCF_965231275.1. NCBI lineage: Eukaryota > Metazoa > Chordata > Aves > Passeriformes > Zosteropidae > Zosterops > Zosterops lateralis. Next base: position 9,366,690 of record NC_139801.1, read on the forward strand.
TGGAAGAGCTTAGGCAAAATTATCCAGAGGACAAAGTAATACATACATGTTATAAATGACTGATATGATGATTGGCTCTCACAATTAAAGGATGAATATTGTGTGTATGTTAAGAAAAGTTTTGTTGATGTATGGTTATGTTATTGTAGATTGTTGTTTGGACAACCTCTGTTGTCCCCATAGTCTCCTTTTCCCCTCCTCTGTATTGTTGGCACTAGACAGCCTTGGTTGTCAGGGTTGTCAGGGACATGTGGAGGGAGGCCGTGTACATGTGCCCCTTGCATGAGACAGTTGGGAATGGGGAAAGCCTGCTGCTGGGGAGGTGTGGCATAACAACACCTCACCTCCAATCAAGTTGCAAGAAGGTGTCCACCAATGGATGGTAAAGAAGAGTTGACTGGCAGACTTTGGGAGGGGCCAGGGTTGGCTGATGCAACACTGGGGGTATAAAAGGCAGAGCAGCCATTTTGTGGACGAGCCACTGGCAGTTGGCCATGATCCCAGTGCTGCCCTTTTTTCTTATTCAGTCCTTTGTTGTGTATGTTGAGATTTAATAAACCTTTGAAATTTTAAAGTGAGCAGTCGTTTCTCACATATATGACCCCTCAGTAAAGCTTAAACCTCTAATGATGGCCAGGGGGGAGCTCAGCAAACTACCACACAGACTATCTTATACACAGGAGAAGTCCTGGCTAAACTTCAGGAAAAATACAGCTGTAGGGCCAATGAATCTGAGACTGAATATGTATGGAGGGTGCCCTTGACTGGGGGAGATTGGATTCTGTTGAGTGAAGCTGAGGCAAGAGGATACTAGGGACCAGGGCTTTTCCTGACCATGAATCAGCATCATGGTCTTACTGGTTGGGAGGATTGGACCCTATGGAAATAAGAGATCCCTACACAATTAAAACCCCCATGACTAGACAGCCACATTGTAGAAAGTGCACAAATGACTGTGTGTCTCCAATTAATGCACACACAATTATTGGACCCAAAACAACATTCCCCTATGGAAATCAAGGTGGATCCACAGAGATTTCCTGTCTTTATCCTAGGCCTTCCTGATGCACTAAGAGTTTATGCTGAACAACTACAAGAGCACATAATGGCAAACCCTAGGCCTAGAAGAAGGGGTGCCCAACCAGAGATAACCTGGTTGGAGGTAGCTGAAGAGTTAGTAACCAAGAGAGAGAATTTAAAGGGTAAAAGTGAGAAAAATCATGGACTGAGTTAAAAACAGTTTAGTAATTAAAAAGAATAAAAAATTATAATAACAGTAAGGAGAAAAAAAAACTTAGAGGAAAAAACCCTCAAGAAAGAGAAGTGATGCAAATGAAAAGAATTATGCACCACCAACCAACTAATCCCCAGCCAGTCCCTGATCAGCAGCCCCCCAGAAACCTCCCTCCTAGTTTTATTGCTGAGCATGATGTCATATGGTCTGGGATATCCCTTTGGTCAGCTGGAGTCAGCTGTCCCAGATGTGTCCCCTCCTAATTTCTTGTGCATCCTCAGCCTACTCTCTGGTGGGATGGGGTGAGAAGCAGAAAAGGTCCTGACTGTGTAAGCAGTAGCAAAAACATTCATCTTACCAGCACTGTCTCCAGCACATATCCAAAATGTTATAAATGTATATTACAAAGTTGGCTTTTGGCAAATATTAAAATGAATACTATATGAATGATTGTACTGTATTATGTTTTATTAATAGAGATAAGAAAAGTGATGAATGTATTTTCTAATTGTGACATAGTGTTAATAGTAAAAGACTAGGTTTTTTCACTTTGTAATATCTAAACTGACCAAACCAGAAGATACAGAGAGAGAAAATCCTTCTACATTTCTGAAATTGATAAGATCGAGACAGCGGTGAAACAAAGGCTACAAGATAGAGTTCATTGATCTTCTGATATCAGAAAAGCTACCAGACGCTAACTAGGACTTTTATCTAGTAAAATGCAAATTTAGCAAAATGGGGCAAGTTTCAAAGGAAGGGGGGCCAAAACCCAAAAGGACATCTGGACTCAAAAGAATGTTTGAAAAGATGCATATGTAAAACATCAATCCTTAAAAGCAAGGATTTTGAAGAAGTGACTGTGCTGCTGGCTGGCCTTATGCCAAGCACCCTCGGCTGAGATACTTTTGCTTTTCTGTCTCCTAAATTGTCTATTTTTATTTTTTTATGAAACTTATAAATTTTTCTAAGAGAGTGGAACTCGTTTTTCACACAAAACATAGCCTCACATTAGCTACTATAAAGAAAATTTACTATCCCAGCCAAAACCAGCACATGTAGCTAAGAATGCTTTGAAAGGAGTGCTTTGAATTTTGAGTGCTCATAAGAGTGATTTGAATTTTGTTGTGGAAAAAACACTAATAGTAGAATGAATTGAATTTAAAACTCCAGACTTGTTAAGAGAGAGGACATTTCAGCAGAGATTGAGTTTATATATGTTCTTAAGTCATTCTGGTGTGAGTACCTTATGTGGCAGGACATCCTCCTCTATCACAGAAAAGCGTATCTACTCTGTCCACCAGCTGGTGCATAGCTCTGGAGATTCTCCAGCCTCACATGAATTGGCAAGATAACCCAGGCTAGACAGATGTCCAGCAGTGAGGTATTTCTGGCGCCAGGGAGGTGAGATCCTCAGTTGACAATAAACATCTCGCCTTGAGAGCAAGATGTAGACAGATAAGCTAGTAATCCTTGACTGAGAGACATTACTTTTATAACTATAAAAACTACACAATTTTTCACGGAGATATGTAGTGATGCACCCCACACACCCCCAGCAGGTGTTTCCAAATAGGGAAAGAGTTTCAGTTTACCTCTAGACATTTTAGGAAGTTTAACTAGAAAGTTCTGCATCCTTCTCATTGTAATTGGCTCAGTGCCAACACAAGAGCATGGATTGGGCTCTGTGTGTGTAACTCAAAACCTCTTGGTGATCCTATTGGCAGCAAGCCAAATTGCCCCTCCTAGAACATTCAGTGTTTAGGAAGGAACACTAAGGAAGTAAAGGGCTTTTTGGAGTGTTTTAGCAGGGTGTCAGAAAGTTTTCTCAGACACCTGTGCGCGGCTTATCATTTGTTTTCTGTAACGTTTGTTATTTTGTTATTTTCCTTATTAAACCTTTTGCTTTACAAAACACCTCTGAAGAGTGGTCTCGCTAATTAATTTTTAGCCACTTCTCTGCAAAGGCTGGACCTTCAGAGATTGATACATTAGCACGTAGTTTATAAGACTCTGACCACGTGCCAACCAGTATCGGAGGTAGAAGTCTCCTACACACACACCGAAAATGTGCAGGACTTCTCCACAAAGCTTGGATGCACCTTTGTGGTCACTTTTACAGAAACTGAGAAGGATTCTATGTGTGCCCCATCAGCAATTGGATGGAAAGATATATTGAATCCTTATCTATACTATTTCTTCTCTAGCTGTAATATAGGTACCTCTCTCATGCACTGTACTGTTTATGTACTAGTAGTGTCTTTTGTTTAACCTGTGTAGTAAGTAATCTGTTGTCTTAGACTGCAATTCAAGATGTAACCAAAAGTGTGCATTCTATTACTGTCTTAAAACCAGGTGGGGCAGTGTTCTTTACCGCTTCCACAACCCATCCTCCCTCCAGGGAGATATCTTCTGTTAATGGGCCATTGAGTCTCAACGACTGATAAAATTACATCATCCCATTGTGAGACGCTCCACCCAGAGGGAGGAGCAAAGCATTCCTACCTGGATATAATCTGAGATTTGGAACACCAGAGGCAGCCTGCTTTCACTAGATTCCCAGATGAAGACCAGACCCATCTACACCACCACTAGACCTTCATAGGAAAACTACACCCTTCTACAGGATCATTGCTTCAACAGAATCACATCTGTCACTCCAAGAGGACTGCAGCCATGATTTAATTAGACTACTACCAACACTCTGACCAGCAAGGTATCAGGTTGTATTCTGACTGTCAGTGATTTATTTTTTGAACTACTGCATTTTTATTTTAGTTTTCCTAGTAAAGAACTGTTATTCCTATTCCCATATCTTTGCCTGAGAGCCCCTTAATTTCAAAATGATAATAATTCAGAGGAAGAGGGTTTACATTTTCCATTTCAAGGGAAGTTCCTGCCTTCCTTAGCAGACATCTGTCTTTTCAAAGCAAGACATTTGTTCAAGTCTTATGTCTGTTAAATTTGTGTCTAATAAATTAGTAATTCATTTTGTAATAGACCTAATTGGCCATCATTAAGAACTTGCATGCAAGAGCGATCTGGGGTGCAGGCTGCCGCAAACAGAGCTACTGCCAGAAATCTGAGTCAAAAGCAGGACTTGTTGAAGCTCACCTCCATTTTTAACACCTTATCAATTAGTTATAGGGCATAGTAATCTTTCTTCAACCTTTACTGAACAATTTCTACAGCATCTATAAATAAAGATTTTTTTAAAACAGACTTCCTTGCTTATGAAGTCAGTTTTGGAGTTACAGTAGCCACTATTACATGTATTCTTCTTTCTAAGCTAATAAAAATTCTCTAGGACTCTTCTTCACTGTCTGCCTCAATGACTAGAGAGTTTTTGAATTGTAAATAGTTTACTGTTGAGAATCATGTGTCCATCTGCTGAAAAATGAAGGTCTTAAATAGATTGGAAGCCTCGATAAAATTAATTATTTACCTATGACTATCAATAATAAATGAACAGATGCATCAGATGTTTTTGCATATCTTGCTAGGCTGAATCAACTATATTTTAGACTCACATGCAATCATAGAATTTTACTGTTTTTTGCACTCAACTGGACACAAATTGAAGCTAACTCCAAGAGCAAGGTATTACTACAATTTGTTAATCACAGGATTCTCTCATTTAAAAAAAATCATCTAGAAGGCAGGTGTCTTGGTTTAAAAGACAGGTGTCTGCTAAGGAAGGCAGGAACCTCCCATGGAATTCCCTCTGAATTATTATAATTTTGAAATTAAGGAGCTTTCAGGCAAAGGTATGAGGACAAGAATAACAGTTTTTTATTAGTATGTATAACAAGGCAAACAAACAACAGTGGCAGTGACAACAAACAACTAAAAACCCAGTAACAGCCTTCTCAGCCACAGGCACTTTCCTCTTTGATGTAGTGACGGTCACAGTGGGCAGGGGTGCTGGTGGCTCCCAGTGGGCAGAGCAGGTGAGATGATTCCCCTGTGGCTGCAAGGGAACTGCGGGACATCTTGGTAGGCAGGGGGAGTGGGGTTACAGTGTAGGGAAAGCTCACAGCAGTGCCAAGGAAGTGGTGGGGGTGGGGCAGCAGCGGCCTAGATGCAAGCAGGGCAGGGAGAGGTGGGTTCAGGATTCGATGCACCCAAGCACATGGTGAAAAGTCCCTCTTTTAGTGAGGTAGGTGTTAATAAGGTCCCAGTTCAGTGACTGTTCTCATGAACAGAGGCTCATCCCATGGCGGAAGAAGCAGGACCGGCCTGGACTATGGCGGTGGCAGTGAATTCTTTTCCTCAGGCATCAGCTCCAACCGTCCTCCTCTGAAGCCAAGACAGAGAGCTAGTTGCTGCCCCAGCCTCATCTTTTACGAGCCCAAATCTTGCGGTACTTCTGCCCTTCAGAAAGAAACCCTCAGATAAGAGAAGTGCAGCCAGATGCTCTCCTCCCCTGAGCTTGGCCCTTTCTTTTGTCTCCCTTAAGTACCCAGTCGTTATTGTCTCCCAGCAACATGTATGGGGGAAAATTCCTTAAGAGGAAAGAAAAAAACAAAAACAAAAACCAAAAGTACAACGTCTTAATCCCTAATAGCAGGGACGTGCAAAGAAAGAAGTACTGTTCCCTAGCTCTCCTCTCTGGCAACAGAGATAGCAGATTGATTTGATGGCAAATTGCTATAAGATTAAGGTTAGAGAGTCTGGAGGGTGCATAAATAGAGGCAGAAGATAATTGCAGACAGATATTGTAAATGGATCCTCTCTTTGGGAAATTAAGGTTTTCTTTCTTATAAAATTCATCTCTTGAACAAGTCAATCTGTCACTAGTGTAATATTCAATGTATTAGATAGGTTTTATAACCTTCTTTGACAAAATAGAAACAAAATAGATCTACAGTACTCCCTTTCTCCTTACTAAAGTTTTTGTTTTATAGAAGGTAATACCAAGTTATAATTAGATAATTGCAGCTGTTACTTCAAATGTAAGCCTCTATTCCAGTGGTGCTTGCATGCCTCCGGATTGATTAAAAATAGAAAAAGCTGTAGTGAAAATCATATTAGGAATTGTTTCATTAGCATAAATGCCAGTATGTATGTAAAAGAATAATACTGAAATGTAAAGCTAGTCTTAAGATATTGTTATGAATGGACCGAGAGCTTTTAGACGAGTCCTGCCTTGCGCTCAGATTTTTGGCAGTAGCTCTGTTTGAGGCAGCCTGCACCCCAAATGGCTGTTGGACACAAGTTAAGAATGGCTGATCTGGTCTATTATAAAATGAATTATTTATTGAATTGACACAAGATTAACAGACAGCAGACTTTAAACAGACTACTTACTCTACAGGATAAAATAAAGAACTACCAGTAGATACAAATACAGTGCACGATAGAGGTACCTATATTACAGCTGGAGAAGAAATAGTGTAGATTAGGAGTCAATGTAGCTTACCACCGAATTGATGGAGTACACAAGGAGCCCTTTCATTCACCTTTCAGAAGAAGTAATCACGGAGTTTGTGTCCAAACTTCAGGAAGCAGCCCTACATGTTAGTATGCAGAAGATTTCTGCTTTTGTGTAGCTTTTATAGTTTGTAAAGTGAGGCGTCTGTCAGTCAGAAATTCTAGCTTATCTTCCTACATCTTGCTCTCAAGGGGAGATGTTTATTGTCGGCTGGGAATCCCACCTCCCGGGCACCAGAGATAACTCACAGAGGTCCCACCTGGGTTATCTCGCCAATTCATGTGAGGGGCAAAATGCCCTGAGCTATGCACTGAAGCCAGGGATACCAATAATAAGAGAGGGTTGGACTGAGACAGACACAGATACAACCAGTATGGTTAATTCTACAAAGTCCGTCTATTACATGCAGTGCAGCAACTTATATACTATTCTACATTGTTTATACATGTAACAACTTTTTCATTGGCACACAGCAGAGGAAAGAATGTAAACACACATTGTTTGGTTTACCCTTAAGGTGGCTAACACCTGCATACTAACAATTCTATTTAATGACCTTCAACACCCTATTATCTTTCCCAAACACCTTAATATCTAATTCTAACTGCGCCATGGCTAACTGAGAATTTTTTGCTGCGTCACAGGCCTTGGGCCTCAACTAGGCCTCAGCTAGGCCTCAGGTTAGGCCTCAGTCAAGGTAGTTCAAAATCTATATATAAATCATGTTTTCTTTCCCTAAGAAATTTAGCAACAATGCACCATCTGGTAGGCAGAACAGATAAGCTCTTCTGTGGCAGAGGGGAAGTCCTATTACAGATATGGTTAAATTACTGGACATACTCATTTAGGTGTGGGATGTCTGCATAGTGTGGACACAAAGAGTTCGAGTGGGACTGAATTGTGGGCGAGAATTTTAAATGTTTACCAAGAACTGAGGGAGGACAGGGATGGGGGGATGAGACCACACACACATGACAAGGGCCTTGAGGGGAAGCCATATGAGGAGCAGCTGAGGTCACTTGGTCTGTTCAGCCTGAAGGAGACTGAGGGGAGACCTCATCACAGTCTACAACTTCCTCACAAGGGAAAGAGGAGAGACAGACACTGATCACTTCTTTGTGGTGACCAGTGACAGGGCCTGAGAGGATGGCCTGAAGTGGTGTCAGGAGAGGATTAGGTTGGATATTAGAAAAAGGTTCTTTACCCAGAGAGTGATTAGGCACTGGAACAGGCTCCCAAGGGAAGTGGTCACAGCACCAAGCCTGACAGAATTCAAGGATCATTTGGACAATTCTCTCAGGCACATGGTGTGACTTGGCGTAGTGATTTCATGTTCGCCAATTTCTGTTTCTCAAAATAAGTGTAGTGGTCTGAGTGCTCACTAGAATTATTTACTCTTTATCTGCTGTGAGATAGGATTAGGAGAAAAAGCAAAGCAGGCTCAAACTTAAAAGGGATAGATAGGTTTATTACCAAACACTAAAAGAGGAAAATGAGAATCAAAATGAAACCTTCAAAACACTTCCCCTTCCCCACAAACTGTTCACTTTCCCACTAACAACATAAAAAGTCAGAACCTGGAACTCTTGGTCAGTTTGCCACCCATAAAATAGTCTTTCATGAGTTCATTTAGAGAGAGAAGTCTCTTTTAGTCTGCCATGGAATTTCCCCACTGACAACACAGAACAGTTCTCTTGTGGGTTTTAATTCTTAAAAAAAAACAGCCACCCGGGAACCTGCTTTTGTGAAGTCCCTCCCATTGGCAGCTTTTCTGACACCTGCATATGGGTCATGGACACTACTGGGGTGTTATTTTAAAAATGAATGGTTCCAAACGCAAAGGATTTTCTTCATCTCATGGAACAGAGATCTCTTTTCTTCCCTGGGGCAGAGGGCTTCATATCTCATCTCTCTGTTCAAACTTCTCATAGGATCACAGCTACTTCAATATTCACTTAGTCCATCACAAATACCTTTGCTCCAATCCCCAATCTGAACAATCATCTCCTCAATCCATATTTTCCACGATTTAAAAGGATATTCTAGTATATTACAGTTCATTACCATGGCTCATAAAAGACTTTCAGTCCAAAAACTAAGATATCTTCTCCATCTCCTCTCAATTAGGATTTTTACTCTCTCTCTCTTCACTGACTTTAGTCTCATGCTGTGTCTCTCCACATCTCAGTCACTGTCTTTTATCTTACTCAGAGAGAGGATTAGTGCTTTTTAAGTTCCACCTGTCAAGGAAAGAGTTGACATTTCACCCAGGTCTGCAGAGGGCATGATGGTTCTTCCCGGTGGTGGCCGAAGGTGGTAGGGTCAGGCCTCACTGGGCTGGGCCAGGGTCTTGGGATTCTGGTTGCTGCAGGGCCACTTGACCGGCTGCAGAGCCTCCTCTGGTCTCAGATGCATGATCTTCCACATGGCTGGGGGAAGGGCCTGACAAGGGGTCTTGATAGTGGTGGGGGGGGGAGAGGGCACCTAGGAATTTCACAGCAGCATGCCAGTGGCTGATGGTTTCCCCCCTCTTCCTCTGCCTGGCAACAACTGGGGCTTGCCCTGGCCCCGTGGCTTAGCAGTAGGATGTTTTAAGAGCCGCTGGAAACCTGATCAGGGCTGGGACGGGGCATATTCGCGCAGGCAGGGCAAGCAGGCAGGGTTACTAGCTCTCTTACTGGGAAGAAGTACTGTGTGTTTTGTTGTTTGAGGTGTTTCTACTGGCTGTTTGGTCCTGTGGTTTCTGTTAGTAATGGTTTCAACACGATCAAAAGCTGTTGTTGGTATTAGTGTACGTGACCAAGTGGAGCCCTCCAAAAAGGATGCATCTGTACAGACCTATTCCTGCCCGGAGTGTTTGAGCTTATCAGTTGTTTCAGGGGATAATGTGAAGGAGGCGTGCCTGAGGTGTGAGCAAGTCAATGACCTCCTTTCACTGGTGGCTGAGCTTAGGGAAGAAGTTGAACGATTAAGGAGTATCAGGGAAAGTGAAAGGGAAATAGACTGGTGGAGTTCAGCTCTTCCATCTTTAAAGGATGCCCAACTGGACTCAGAGGACTTGTATGACTCCCACTCCCAGGCAATAGAAGAGCACCTGGTAGATGAAGGGGAATGGTAAAGGGTCCCTGCTTGGGGAGGTAATAATAAAAACTTCTCCCAACCTCCATCTCCTAGCCAGGTGCCACTTCAGAACAGGTATGAGGCCCTGGCTCTAGAGAACCAGCTGGATGATTTAGGCGATTTAGAGGGACATTATCTGCCCAGTGAGCCTTCCTGTTTGGATTCATCTGTAAGACGAATCTCCAACTCTAACATCAAGAAGAAAAGAAGGGTAATTGTAGTAGGTGACTCCTTTCTGAAGGGAAGAGGGCCCCATATGTCGCCTGGACCCATCCCACAGGGAAGTCTGCTGCCTCCCTGGGGCCTGGATAAAGGATATTACTAAGAGACTTCCTGGGCTGATTCAGCCCACTGATTATTACCCACTGCTGATACTCCAGGCTGGCAGTGACGAGATCGAAAAGAGGAGTGTCAAGGCAATTAAAAGGGACTTCAGGGCATTGGGTCATGTGGTTGATAAAACAGGGACCCAGGTAGTGTTCTGCTCAGTCCCTCTGGTGGCGGGGGAAAATGATGGAAGAAATAGGAGAACTCACATCATTAATAAGTGGCTTAAAGGTTGGTGTCATACACAAAATTTCAGATTCTTTGATCACGGCGCAACTTTCACAGCACCTACTCTATTGGAACCAGATGGGATACATCTCTCTGTTAAGGGTAGAAGGTTCTTGGCTCATGAACTGGCAGACCTCGTTGAGAGGGCTTTAAACTAGGTTTGAAGGGGAAAGGGGATGCAGCTAGGCTGCCTGGAAGCAGGCCCAAGGGTGCTAAGCCTGAGTTAGGGGTAAAATCAGTAGCCCAGCTGAAGTGCATGTATACCAACGCATGCAGCATGGGTAACAAACAGGAAGAGCTGGAGGTCATGGTGCAACAGCAAAGCTACGATGTAGTCGCCATCACAGAAACGTGGTGGGATGACTCATATAGCTGGAGCACTGCACTCGATGGCTACAAGCTCTTCAGAAGAGACAGGAAAGGGAGAAGAGGTGGAGGGGTGGCCCTTTATATTAAGAAGGCTTTTGACTCCATAGGTATTGAAACTAATGAAGATGGAGTTGAATGCCTATGGATGAGAATTAAGGGGAGAGCCAACAAGGCTGACATCCTACTGGGAGTCTATCGCCCACCCGACCAGGAGGAAGAGGTGGACAACTTATTCTATAAGCAGCTGGAGAATGTTTCAGGATCATCAGCCCTTGTTCTTGTGGGTGACTTCAACCTGCCAGACATCTGCTGGGAACTTAATACAGCAGAAAAGAGACAGTCCGGGAAATTTTTAGAGTGCATGGATGATAACTTTTTGTCACAGCTGGTAGGTGAGCCCACCAGTGGAGAGACTATGTTGGATCTGTTGTTCACAAATAGAAATGGGCTGGTGGGAGATGTGGTGGTTGGAGGACGACTGGGGCAGAGCGATTATGAAATTATAGAGTTCTCGATAATTGGTGAAATCAGGAGGTACATCAATAAGACTTTTACATTGGACTTCCGGAGGGCAGACTTTGGCCTTTTTAAAAGACTTATTCAGAGATTTCCTTGGGAAGTAGCCCTTAAAAACAAAGGAGTCCAGGAAAGGTGGGCATGCTTCAAAACAGAGTTTTTGAGGGCACAGGAACAGACTGTCCCTGTGTGCTGGAAGACCAGTCGACGAGGCAAACATCCAGCCTGGATAAGCAAGGAGGTTTTGGATGAGCTCAGGAACAAAAAGAGGATGTATCGTTTTTGGAAGGAGGGCCAGGTCCCTCGGGAAGTATTTAAGGGGGCTGCTAGAGAATGTAGGAAAGAAATTAGGGAGGCCAAAGCTCAGTTTGAACTCAAAATGGAGACTTCTGTAAAGGACAATAAAAAGTGTTTCTATAAATACATTAATGGTAAAAGGAAAGATAAGGCTAACCTTTGCTCTCTATTGGATAAGGAAGGGAACTTAGTAACTGCTGACGAGGAGAAGGCAGAAGTGCTTAATGCCTTCTTTGCCTCAGTTTTCAGTGGGAAGACGACTTGCCTACAGGACAACTGTCCTCCTGGGCTGGTAGATGGTGTCAGGGAACAGAATGGTCCCCCCATTATCTAAGAGGAGGCAGTCAGAGAACAGCTGAGATACTTGGACACTCATAAATCTATGGGCCCAGATGGGATTCATCCCAGGGTGATGAGGGAGCTGGCAGATGAGCTTGCAAAGCCACTCTCCATCATTTACAACCAGTCCTGGCTCACTGGTGAGGTTCTGGAAGATTGGAAACTGGCCAATGTGACACCCATTCACAAAAAGGGTGGGAAGGAGGATCCCAGTAATTATAGACCAGTCAGTCTGACCTCAGTACCTGGCAAGATAATGGAACAGTTTATACTGAGTGTCATCATGCAGCACCTACAGGATGGCCAGGGTCTCAGGCCCAGCCAGCATGGGTTTAGGAGAGGTAGGTCATGTTTGACCAACCTGATCTCCTTTAATGACCAGGTGACCCGCCTGGTGGATGCAGGGAGGGCTGTGGATGTTGTCTGTTTGGATTTCAGGAAAGCCTTTGACACTGTCTCCCACAGCATACTCCTGGAAAAGCTGGCACCCTGGGGCTTGGATAGGAGCACTCTTTGCTGGGTTAGGAACTAGCTGGATGGCCGGGCCCAGAGAGTGGTGGTGAACGGTGCTGCATCCAGCTGGCGGCCAGTCACCAGTGGTGTTCCTCAGGGGTCTGTTCTAGGACCAGCTTTGTTCAATATTTTCATTGATGACATGGATGAGGGTATTGAATCTTTTATTAGTAAATTTGCAGATGACACTAAGATGGGAGCGTGTGTCGACCGTTTGGAAGATAGGAGGGCTCTGCAGACAGATCTGGAACGGTTGGGTCAATAGGCAGAGTCCAACAAAATGAAGTTTAATGAGTCCAAGTGTCGAGTCCTGCACTTTGGCCACAATAACCTCCTGCAGCGTTATAGGCTGGGGATGGTGTGGCTGGACAGTGCCCAGGAGGAAAGGGACCTGGGGATTCTGGTCAGCAGCCAGCTGAACATGAGCCAATAGTGTGCCCAGGTGGCCAAGAGGGCCAATGGCATCCTGGCCTGTATCAGAAATGGTGTGGCCAGCAGAAGCAGGGAGGTCATTCTTCCCCTGTACTCAGCACTGGTGAGGCCACACCTTGAGTATTGTGTCCAGTTCTGGGCCCCTCAGTTTAGGAAGGACGTTGAGATGCTTGAACGTGTCCAGAGAAGGGCAACAAAGCTAGTGAAGGGATTGGAAAACAAGCCATATGAAGAACGACTGAGGGAGCTGGGGTTGTTTAGTCTGGGGAAAAGAAGACTCAGGGGTGACCTTATCACTCTCTACAACTTCCTGAAGGGTAGTTGTAGACAGCTGGGGGTTGGTCTCTTTCTCCAGGCAGCAATTGACAGAATGAGAGGACACAATCTTAAGCTGCGTCAAGGGAAATATAGGTTGGATATTAGGAAGAAGTTTTTCACAGAAAGAGTGATTAAATACTGGAATAGTCTGCCCGGGGTGGTGGTGGAGTCACCATCCCTGGATGTGTTTAAAAGGAAACTGGATGTGGCACTTGATACCATGACCTAGTTGAGGTGTTGGGCTGGGTTGGACTCAATGATCTTGAAGGTCTCTTCCAACTTACATATTCCGTGATATTCTCCTCCCCCTGCCTGGGAGTCACCAGGCCCAGCGGGCTTCCTGGGAAAGGCCTGGCCTGCACAGGGCTTGGCCAGCCTGGCCTCAGCAGGAGAGAGCAGGGCTGCCTTCTTACCTCTTCTGAAGACATAAGGAAAAGGAACTTTCCCAGGATTCCTCTGATTTTTAACCCTGTGTGTTCCCAGAGGCATGTCATCTTCCTAATTGGTCAATCAAGCTGTCATCTTCAAAGCTAGTCACTAATTGGTTTTTGCTATAACTTTCTTGAAAAAATCCCTTCCGTGCTAAACCAGCGCACTTGGGGATGGTGCTGTGCAAGGCCAGGAGTTGGACTCAATGATCCTGATGGGTCCCTTCCAACTCAGCATTTTCTGTGATTCTGTAACGAGTGTCAGAAGATATTTCAAGCATACCGAGAAAAGATTGTGTTATCAAAAATATAGGATTTTTTCTCTCCCAAAGGATGATTTTAATCTGCATGTACTTATATTCACTGATGAAAATAACACTCAAAAATGCACAGGTATTTTTCTTTACTTGAATATCTTGGTCTTGGTGTTGTGACTAAAGGAAAGGTGAAAGGTACTGAACTTTGCCTGCCATATTACTCATATAAATCAGTATAGGAACTAGGAGTAAACAAAGAGAAACAAAATGGTCAAGAAACTCCTCTCCCAAGATAGCACCCTCGGCAGATGACCAAGTGTTCTGAGAGACAAAGGAAGAGAGTGGAAAAACCCCACTTGGCTCAACCTTCCCTTGGAACGACAAACCGCCAGGAAGGTAGGAGCTTACAAATCAGTTCTGATAACAGATGGGAAATGCTGGCATTGTCTTCAGAGCTCTGGCCCCACAATGTCAGCCTCTCCTCTTCCTTTTGGTGACCACAGTGGTGCATGTGTGAGGTTACTGCTGCCACTTGCTGCCTCCTCCTGCCACCTGCTGGACTCAGTGTTGGTGGTGCTGTCTTGTGTTGCTGCCCCAATGGGGGGAGAAGAAAATGGACCCATTGAGCACCAAAGAATGATGTCCCAGCCCAAATAAGCTCTGGCTCCACACTGCGGACAGGTGATGTGAAATTCACTGTGAAAGTTTAGTATTGCAGCTTCTTGGAGACCTAAGCCAAGCAGGGAGCTCAGAGAGAAAAAAAAGAAGTTTTCTGCCTTGTGCCATCCCAGCTTTCCTGCGAGAACAAAAGAGAAAATGACAAGAGACTTCTGCCTGAGAGACCTGGACCTTAAAAGGACCCAGCATCCTCAACCTCTGAAGTTCCATTTCTAGCCGCCAGGTCTTAAAGAGATAGTAACAATGTTAGGCACAGATAGATATGGAATGCAATAACATTTTGGGTTACTCAGGACACTACCCCAGCCAAAAGCACCATATAATCTTATAAAGATGTTGAAATTAGCTTGTAAAAAGCTCCTGCACAATGCAACTCTTTTCCTTGATAAATAAACCAATCCTATGCTATGTCACTCACCCTGCTTTTTTCCTTATTCCCACATCCAAATCTGAGATCTGCTGTTATCCCCAAAATTTTCTTCAGCAAAAGCATAGTATTTATTAAAGAATATGATATATTATTCAAACTCACCCCTCAAAGCAGTAGATCTTGCTGTCAGTGCTTATGACAAGAAGGTGAACTGTGAGCCATGTCTTGATTTTTTTTTCATCCTAGTGTTATTAATGCAGTATTAATGTTAGTTTTAGCCGATTCTTAATGCAGTGTATTAAGATCTAATGCACATTACCAGAAAGCCTTTGGATGCTTATGGCCTATGATGGTTGGGTAGAGCAGCAGTGTAAAAAAACCTCTTATTAATCTTACCACATTCATTAGCTCCCCTGCTGAAGAATGCACTATTGGAATTTGTCATGAAAAGCAATGCATTAATGTAACCTTTACTTTCTCCCATACAGGGGAGGAAATTCAATATTTTGAATTTTCTGTAATTTACTGGAAACATTTACAAGAAACTAGATGAGGTTAGTGGTTTTTAAATCCACCTCCTGTTACATGCGGTTGTAGGTTAGATACAGAAATCATGACTCGAATCCTCTTGATCATAAGACAAACAGCCTGTTTTATTGTTCAGAACCTTCTTATATAGGGAGTTCAAAACTCCCAGATCTAGACACTAATTGGTCTGGGTCTTAACACTGCCCAGTTCCTTGAAAAATTATATGTTAGCAATTAGGATCAAATGGGATTGGCTGAGGTCCCTGCTTGGGTTTGAATCTAACCTATCCCCACCTTATCCAGGGACATGTTTATTGAACTAGGAAAGCCAAAATGGGTTTCTTAATATAGCCAGATTTATCTGTCCAGCTACACACTATCGGTACTATGACAACCTCTGCTGTGTAAACCTTTTTATTTAATTTTGGTTTTTAAACCATATTTCTAGTTAGTGAGATGAAGACTTTGACCAAGATTAAAGTTTATTCAGTGGTTTTTTTAATGACTGGATATCTGCACTCTGGTGTAGCAGAATTTCTCAGAGAACGAGGGCATGATCTATATTTGGAGTGAGGTTTGAACTACTCCAGCCTAGGCCTCACTCTGAGGCCTGTGAAGCCTGTGGTGCAGTTAGAAATTAGATGTTAAGGTGTTAATGAGGGATAGTGGGTTTTCTAGAGGTTAATAAGTATAGTTATTAGTGTGAACACTTTAGCCACCTTAAGGAACAAGTAAAACAATGTTTGCATTTTTCCCTGTGCTGTATGCCAATGAGAATGTAACTGCAACTGTAAACTATATAGAAGTGTATATAACCTGCCATTTTAGACTAAATAAATGGAGAAACGTAGCATTAACCATAGTGGCTGGATCTGCATTTGGTCCCGTCCAGCTTCCCATTATTCTAAGGGTTTCCCTCGCTTTACTCTGGTGCATTGACTGAACTGGTCCAGACTGAAAAGTCTTATAGTTATATAGGAACAGAGGAAGAATTATAATTACTGAATTTATAAAAAAGCATCTGTGCTTGTAAAACAATCTTGTTAATAGTAAAATGCATAAATAAGGAATTGGAAATTATTACTGATAGATGCAATTTATTTTGGTACACATGGGTCTTACTGCATCATCACAGCAATTTGGCACAGACTTGCACAGATCTCTTAAACCTGAGATAAAGAGATTATCTCGGTTAAAGCATAGAGCTAATAACACCAAGGTTGGTAGTTTGATCCCAGTATGAGCCATTCACTTAAGAATTGGACTCGATGATCCCTGTGGATCCCTTCCAACTCAGAATAATCTGTGTGATAAAGGTTATTATTATGTTTTCAGATCACGATTTTTGAGACACAAAGGACCTCAAGGGCAAGAATCTCTGGTCCATTAAGTCTGCTTTGTGGGATTGCGATCAGATGAAACAGCCCTAAAATCAGCAGCCCAACTCAAACTGTCCAGAAGATTCCACATAGGACAAGGGCAAAAGAGCATAATGTTATCCTCTGGGACAAAGCTGGTGCCCAAGAACCATGCAGACTAGCAGTGAGGGCCTCTTTTTCTAAAATTCCAGGGTCTTTTTAAATAAGTACATGATCTGAAGGTCTTGACACCACTAAATTTTTACCTACAACAGTTCACAGGCTTGTGTTGGATGCTGTGCAGTGGAATGAGAACAGCTGGTCTTTTGAATCTGACTTATTGAGCCTTTTAGAAAGGAAACTATAATGCCAGAGAACTGTGAAGTTGTTTTAGGTCAATTGGATTTTGTATCGGGTTTGTGTGGCAAGATTTTGGTAGCAGGGGGGCTATAGAAATGGCTTCTGTGAGAAGCTGCCAGAAGCTTCCCCTATGTCCAACAGAGCCAATGCCAGCCAGCTCCAAGATGAACCCACTGCTGGCCAAGCTGACCCAATCAGTGATGGTAGTAATGGCTTTGTGATAATCTATTTAAGAAGGAAAAAATTTGCACAGATAGTAATTGTGGCCAGAGAGGAGTGACAATATGTGAGAATATGTTTTGTTTCATTTTTACTTTGTACTGAGAGATCTTGGCTTTTCTTAACATCCTTATCTGCAAGCAGTTACAGTGAATCATCTCTTATGGAAAATCATTCCATAGTCAAAAGTAGTATTTCAGAATGGCATACATGAGCATGGACGAAGAGATCAATGGGATTCCAAGTGTCTACAGAAGGCAGTGTGTGTCCTTTGCTGTGCTGTTATAATGATAATCTACACCCAAAACTCTCTGATAAAAAAAAAAAAAAAAAAAAAAGCTAACCTGAATCATAAAAAACAAATTCAAAGTATGTGTTCATAGTCTGTTAAATGGGATGCAAAACCAAGAAAACCAAGTACAATTCTTGCTCATACATTTTTGCAGTTTTTCTACAATCGTCTGTTACAGTATGACAATGCCTAGAATTACAGGTAAAGTTGTACATTCATAATAGAACACAATGGCACTGCAAATATCAAAGAAAAAAAACCATGCAACAGGAAGTATGAGGGTTCTAAATTTCAATTACATTTTCTTTGTGATGAATGTGATATTTTCAATTTAGGAGAATTACACAGCTTCATAATGCAGTATTGTATGTAGGTGCAGCTATTCTTCTGTATGTAAGCACATGTTATAAAAAAAGATGCTGTTTTAAATTGCAAATTTGGAACAGTTGTTGGAACTTCTCAAAAGTGTCAGAATTTGTTACCAGGGTCCCTAATTTTTTCCTCTTATGCCTGTGCATTGCAATCTCTAATTCCATTGTTTCACACAAATTTTCTTTCCTCGTTCAATGAACAGGATAGGAAATGCTCAGGAACTGAGCAGCTACTTCATATTTTAATCCTTATCATGCAGTTTGCAGCTCCTGCCTTGTTTGCTGCACACTATTTAGAAGTCTCCAAAGAATACATACTTATTCATTCCCTTATGGCCATTTTTAAGGTGCCTGGCTGAAGTACTTTTATTTGTGTCCTAGGGTGACTATGATGGTTGTAAGCCAAATCATCTGTTCTGTGTGTGCTGTATGTTGTGTTCTTGCCTTTAAGACTGGTTCTGAGAGTAAAGGAGGGAAAGAAGAAGAGGGCAGTTTGTTTTGAGAAAATAGCGTTCACTCCTACACATTTTTTTTTCCGGACTCTATGTATTCATCAGAGGCACGGACAGCTGCCAGACAACGAACTGGTATTTTTGCCTTTTTTGCCTTTAGTTAGTTTAGCTAGCTGAGGCAAAGAAGCTTCCTGGATGTTTTTTTCCTTTTCCCTTTTTCTTGGGACTGTTTAAATCTGCTCTGGACTGAAAAAAACTGAGAGGAGCACCGGGGAGCTGGCATCTGTGGCCCACCAGAGCCTGGACCTCCGGAGGGACTGGGACTGGTGGGAGACTGAGTGAGCTGAGCTACACCCACGGCAAGGACTTCCTCAGTTTTGCCATCTCTCTTCGGAGCAGAGAGAGGCTTTATTGTTTCATATTATTAATTCTTTATGTATGTGGGCATTTTGTTTGTTTAAATAAATAGTTTTTTCCACTTTTGTTGGAGGAAGTTCTTTTCCTGGATCAGCTGGGGGAAGGGGCCATTAGGTTTTGCTTTCCAGAGGAACCCCATTCAAAGGTTTCCTCCTAAATTTGCCCTAAACCAGGACACTACTCTGTGAAGAGAGCTGACTGGCACTTAATATGAGGCTCAGAACTACACCCCTAGGCAGCACAAAATCTGAAAAACATGAAAGCATCAACTTAAGGCCTCACTACAGCTGAAGGAAACCACAGGACAAAGACCCATTCCTTTAAGGAGGTGAGGCCTCAAGTGAGCCAAAACAAGAGGGGGAGGGGGGGGGGAGGCTGTCAGGAGGAGTTTAATGTGATGAATGTATTGTACTGTAAGCCTTTGCAAGATAGAAAATGTTTGTTGTGGTTTGAAAGCAAAATGAATGAGAGGCTCCAAGTCAGAGATATAATTTAATAAGAAGAAAGGTAAAAAGGTAAAAGTAAAATAAAATAAATACAATAACACAAAGGATCACTGACAGAGTCAGAATAAAACCTGAGCAGGATGGTGGAAGCAGTCCAGGTGAGGTGCTCTTCCTGAAGCAGTGATCCTGTAGAAAGGTCTGGCAGCCCTGCTCCTCTGGGAATCCAGTGGATAAGTGCCCTTGCACTGTCCCACATACCAGCTTATATCCAGGTGAGAATGCTTGGCTCCTCCCCCTGGGCAGAGCATCTCACAATAGCATGAGAAGTGTGAAATGGGTCCTTGATGGCCCATTAACAGAGATAACCCCTGGAGGGAGTTACCTGTGACTCATGGGCCATTAGCAGGAGACACCCCAAAAGTCATTAGCAGAAGACACCCCAAAGGCCATTAGCAGAAAAGGTAGGGGGCTTGGGAAAACACTAGCCCACCTGGTTTCAACAGTTCATGAAGATGGTGATAGAATAAATACTTTGTGTACATCCTACACTGCAACCCAGGACATAATCCACCCCTTATTCTATTACCATCTACATCATATCCAAATCAATACATTCTTACAAAGATATGCATACACATAGAGAATAAAATGTTACACACTGTTCTCACTTAAAATTAGGTCTCCCTGTGGTACACAATGGGTTTCCCCATCTTTCTGCATTACCCACCAAGTGTGACCAGGTCCTTGAGCAAAGACAATCCCACGGATGGGTCTGCCTTTTCCTGAGGCGGGATTAATCCAAACAGTCTTCCCTAAAATGCCTTTCATATGTACTGCAGGGACTTTATCTCCATCCACTGTGTGCAAGGGTTCAGACTGGGCAGGACCACCTCGATTAATAGACCCTCGGGTGTTGACCATCCAGGTAGCTTTGGCTAAGTTCATTTCCCAGTTCTTGAAGGTTCCCTCCGCCAAGTGCCTTCAGGGCAGTCTTTAGTAGTCCATTGCACCGTTCAACTTTTCCGGCAGCTGGTGCGTGATAAGGAATGTGATATATCCATTCAATACCATGTTCTCTAGCCCAGGTGTTTATAAGGCTGTTTTTGAAATGGGTCCCATTGTCCGACTCAATTCTCTCAGGGGTGCCGTGTCTCCACAGGACTTGTTTTTCCAGGCCCAGGATGGTGTTCTGGGCAGTGGCATGAGGCACAGGGTAGGTTTCCAGCCATCCAGTGGTGGCTTCCACCATGGTCAGCACGTAGCGCTTTCCTTGGCGGGTTTGGGGAAGGGTGATGTAGTCAATTTGCCAGGCTTCCCCATACCTGTACTTCAGCCATCGTCCACCATACCACAGAGGCTTCACTCGCTTGGCCTGTTTGATTGCAGAGCAGGTCTCACAGTTGTGGATGACCTGGGAGATGCTGTCCATAGTAAGGTCCACCCCTCGGTCACGGGCCCATCGGTATGTCGCATCTCTTCCTTGATGACCAGAGGCATCATGGGCCCAACGAGCTAAGAACAGTTCTCCCTTGTGCTGCCAGTCCAGATCCACCTGTGATACTTTCACCTTGGCAGCTTTGTCCACCTGCTCGTTGTTGTGATGCTCCTCATTAGCCCGGCTCTTGGGTACGTGTGCGTCCACGTGTCGAACTTTCACAGTCAGTCTCTCTACTCGGGCAGCGATGTCCTGCCAAATGTCAGCGGCCCAGATGGGTTTTCCTCTGCGCTGCCAGTTGGCCTTTTTCCAGCGATTCAGCCATCCCCACAGAGCATTAGCTACCATCCATGAGTCAGTGTAGAGATAGAGCCTCGGCCATTCCTCTCGTTCAGCAATATCCAAAGCCAGTTGGACAGCTTTAAGCTCTGCAACCTGACTCGACCCACCTTGTCCCTCGGTAGCCTGTGCAACTTGTCGTGTGGGGCTCCAAACTGCAGCTTTCCATTTCCGGTTAGCACCTACAATTCGACAGGAGCCATCAGTGAAGAGAGCATATTGCCTTTCAGTCTCTGATAGATCATTGTATGGTGGGGCTTTCTCGGCACGCGTTACTTGCTTTTTCTTCTTCTTCAGACGATAATCCAAAATTCTCACCTTCTGGCCAGTTTGTTATAACTTCCAGAATCCCAGGGCGATTTGGGTTTCCAATACGGGCGCGCTGTGATGAGAGCAATCCATTTGCTCCATGTGGTGTCAGTGGCGTGATGTGTGGAGGGAACCTTTCCCTTAAACATCCACCCCAGCACTGGTAATCAGGGTGCCAGAAGCAGCTGTGTTTCAGTGCCAATCACTTCTGAGGCAGCTTGAACTCCTTCATAGGCGGCCAAGATCTCCTTCTCTGTGGGAGTGTAGTTGGCTTTGGAGCCTCTGTAACTTCGGCTCCAGAATCCCAATGGTCGGCCTCGAGTCTCCCCAGGCACCTTCTGCCACAGGCTCCAGGACTGACCGTTGTTCCCGGCTGCGGAGTAAAGGACATTCTTCACATCAGGTCCTGTCCTGACTGGGCCAAGGGCTACTGCGTGAGCAATCTCTTGTTTGATCTGAACAAAGGCTTGTTGCTGTTCAGGGCCCCAGTGGAAATCGTTCTTCTTGCGAGTAACCAGATAGAGAGGGCTCACGATCTGACTGTACTCAGGAATGCGCATCCTCCAGAAGCCTATGGCACCTAGGAAAGCTTGTGTTTCCTTCTTGTTGGTAGGTGGGGACATGGCAGTGATCTTGTTTATTATCTCTGTGGGGATTTGGCGACGTCCATCTTGCCACTTGACTCCCAGGAACGGGATTTCTTGAGCCAGTCCCTTAACCGTACTTCTTTTAATGGCAAAACCAGCTTTCAACAGAATTTGGATAATCTTCTCTCCTTTCTCAAAGACCTCCCCTGGGGCGTTCCCCCATACGATGATGTCGTCGATGTACTGCAGATGTTCTGGAGCCTCACCCTTCTCCAGTGCAGCCTGGATCAGCCCATGGCAGATGGTGGGGCTGTGTTTCCACCCCTGGGGCAGTCGGTTCCAGGTGTACTGCACGCCCCTCCAGGTGAAAGCAAACTGGGGCCTGCATTGTGCTGCCAAAGGGCTGGAGAAGAAGGCATTGGCAATATCAATGGTCGCATACCACTTTGCTGCCTTGGACTCCAGCTCGTATTGAAGCTCTAACATGTCTGGCACAGCAGCACTCAGTGCTGGCGTGACTTCATTCAGAGCACGGTAATCCACCGTCAGTCTCCATTCTCCACTGGACTTACGCACAGGCCATATTGGGCTGTTGAAAGGTGAATGAGTCTTACTGACCACCCCTTGGCTCTCCAGTTTACAAATCATCTCATATATGGGAATCACAGAGTCTCTGTCAGTGCAGTATTGGCGGCGGTGTACTGTTGTTGTGGCAGTTGGTACCTGTTGTTCTTCGACTCTGAGCAGTCCCACAGCAGAGGGGTCATCTGAGAGACCAGGCAAAGTATTCAACTGTCTGATGTTTTCTTTCTCAACTGCAGCTGTTCCAAAAGCCCAACGATATTCTTTCGGGTCTTTGAAATATCCATTCCTGAGATAGTCTATGCTGAGAATGCATGGGGCCTCTGGACCAGTTGCGATGGGGTGTTTTTGCCACTCGTTCCCAGTTAAACTCACTTCAGCCTCTAATACAGTCAGTTCCTGGGACCCTCCTGTCACCCCAGAAATAGAGATGGATTCTGTTCCTACATACCTTGATGACATCATGATACATTGGGCCCCAGTGTCAACCAACGCCGTATATTCTTGTGAGTCAGATGTGCCAGGCCATCGGATCCACACAGTCCAGTAGATCCGATTATCCCTTTCCTCTTCCTGGCTAGAGGCAGGGCACCCCTATTCCTGGTCATGGCATACATTGTTCTCCTCCTGTACGTATGTTTCTGAGGTCCCTTCCAGAGGATCAGTCATATCATCATTCCTGTACTGTCTGGAGTTCTGAGAGACTGGGGCAACCTTGATTCTAGATGGGCTTCTTGTGGTAGGTGTTCCTCTTTTCAGTCCACGTACCCGGGCTGCTAAAGTGGAAGTGGGTTTTCCATCCCACTTCTTCATATCTTCTCCATGCTCTCTAAGAAAAGACCAGAGGTTACCTTGTGGTGTGTATCTTCTCTCCCTGGCTGGGGGACGCCTGCTCCTAATGGCAGAGACTCTCATCGGCTCTGGTGAGATATGGTAAATTTCTTCCTTAAGTTCTTTTAATTTCTGATGGCCTTCTTCAATCAAGCTCCGGACTTGCTCAGCCAGTCTTGTTTCCACAGACGAGACATGGGTGCGAACTGGGGCGATGACAGTGTCCTCGTAAATTCTTAATTTATTAGCCAAGACACCCACCTTGTCCTCACCTTCCCTCCATTGCAGTGTTGCCAGGTAACGTGAGTGCATCTCTGGTCCAAGCTGTGCAAGTCTCAGCCACATCCGTGATGTGCACTGGACATCATCTGGGTTTTTAGGAAATCTCTCGTTTTCTGAAAAAATGATCTCCAGCACAGCCAATTCCCTCAGGCGTTGGATACCTTGTTCTATTGTGCTCCATTTGCCTTGGTGCACTTGGAGATCTTCTTTACAAAGGTATCTGTCTTTCACACTTGTCAGCAGTCGCTGCCAGAGGCTGAGAGGTTCTTGGGTTTTCCCAATCCCCTGGTCAATGACCACATCCTGGGACAGCGATCCCAGTTGCCTAGCCTCAATTCCATCCAGAATGGTGTCATTGGCTGCAGCGTCCCAGATGCAGAGCAGCCAGGTCAGGATGGACTCGTTGGTCTGGCGGGTGAATTCCCTTCGTAGGTCACACAACTCACCCAGGGATAGAGAGCGAGTGATGATCTCTATCTCTGTCTCCTCTGCTGGCTGCGAAGGTCCTGCTGCATCCTCGTCAGTCACTACGCGGACTGATTTGCTCCTTGACTTCTTTTTCTGAGTGGTAGCAACTGCTACTGGTTTAGGTGGTTCCAGTTCAGTAACGGTTTGTGTGGAGATGCTGATGGCACCTTTGGTTCCTTTCTCCTCTGTGACAGTCTGCGTAGATGTGGACACCGTTGCCTCACTTTTGGCTTCTTTCTCCTCTGTGGTGGTCTGTGTAGATGAGGACACTGTTGCCTTGTCTTTGGTTCCCTTTTCCTGTGTGATAGTCTGTGTAGACACGGACACTGTTGATTCATTTTTGGCTTCTTTCTCCTCTGCGATGGTCTGTGTAGATGCTGATGCTGTTGCTTTGCTTCTCTTTCCCTCTTCCTCTTCCTTAGGAACACGCTGTATCACACCAGGTAGTGTTTTGTTCCTAAGTATGGTGCAGAAAAAACAAAGGGCTGTGCAGAGAAGAGAAAGCAGGGATGACAATAACATCATACTGTCCTTGGCATCCAGAGCGCACTCAGTATTTTCAAAAACTGCTGTGTGGTGCCTAAAAAGCTGGAAAAAATCATTCTTTACTCCTCCCCAGAGGGGCTGAGTGAGATTGTTGAGGCCCCAGATGTAGCATCCTAGACCAGGACACGAATCCAAAACTGGGTATATATTCTGAATGCTGTTCATTGCCTCGGAGTTTATCAAGCAATGGACATAATAGACCAATAAGGCAATTTTAGTACCATACCCTGGTCTACACAGGAGCATTAAGACCGGCAGATAGTACCCCATGTGTGGAAAAATATAGAGAGATAGGTATAAGACACATGTAAGCATGTTGAGCATCATAGCAAACAGGTGTCTTCTCAAATACAAAACTGTAGTTCTGACTTTTCTCAGTGCCTCTGCCCCACGTTGGGCACCAAAAAATGTTGTGGTTTTGAAAGCAAAATGAATGAGAGGCTCCAAGTCAGAGATATAATTTAATAAGAAGAAAGGTAAAAAGGTAAAAGTAAAATAAAATAAATACAATAACACAAAGGATCACTGACAGAGTCAGAATACAACTTGAGCAGGATGGTGGAAGCAGTCCAGGTGAGGTGCTCTTCCTGAAGCAGTGATCCTGTAGAGAGGTCTGGTAGCTCTGCTCCTCTGGGAATCCAGTGGATAAGTGCTACTTGCACTGTCCCAAATCCCAGCTTATATCCAGGTGAGAATGCTTGGCTCCTCCCCCTGGGCAGAGCATCTCACAATAGCATGAGAAGTGTGAAATGGGTCCTTGATGGCCCATTAACAGAGATAACCCCTGGAGGGAGTTACCTGTGACTCATGGGCCATTAGCAGGAGACACCCCAAAAGTCATTAGCAGAAAACACCCCAAAGGCGTTAATGGGCCATTAGCAGAAAAGGCAGGGGGCTTGGGAAAACACTAGCCCACCTGGTTTCAACAGTTCATGAAGATGGTGATAGAATAAATACTTTGTGTACATCCTACACTGCAACCCAGGACAAACAGTCTATCTACAATTTATCTGTGTAGTTTGGCCTCATCTTTTGCATGCTTGTTGACCCATGAGCTCAAGTGAACAACTGTTATCAGTGGGGCTTGGCATGGATTCTGGGACTCTTCCATTCACAGCAGCCTGTAGGAAAGGGATCTTTGCCTTCTGTACACGTGTGTTTGGAAAACAAAAATAGGTCAGTTTCCTGTTTCAGTTCTTGCATAAATTAGCATATTTCTGACCTTTTGTTAGCCATGCACTGTGCAACCCTCACTCGGTGTCCTTACATGTACACACTATGAAACAGTTTTTAATTAATACATGATCCACAGTCCTTTTTTTCCAAAGACCTTTGCCTTATTCATGTGGAATAGGTGTTTCTCACTGATGAAGTAGCTGCTTGCTATTTTGTCCTCCATTCATTCTTCAGTGCTCAGCACTTTACCAGACACTATGCTTTTCTTTCTGTTTAATATTTTAACATGTATTGATGCCTTAAGGAGCCTGGAAATGAATGAACACACACTTTCAAGATAATATTAGTATAGGAGGTAATATAAAGGTTGATCTTTATTGGAGGCCTTCAGGGACAGATATGAAAAATGTCCACAAAGCCCAGCCACCATGGGATGTATACAGTTTTATAAGTTTAGTAAATTAGCATATTTGACAAAAATCACCAATTAGAGACATAAGAGATGAGGTAATTTTCCCCTCTCAATCCTCCTCCTTCAGATGGAAAGTAAGCTTTGTTTATGAAAATGTGTCTCGAAGAGCTGTTTTTGGCCTTGGTTCCTAGGGAGAACCAAGATAGAATATAGGAGTCTCGGAACATGTTTTGTCTTTCTGCCTATCAGGGCAGCAAAAAGGTAGGGAAAACTAGGTATGAATAATAGGCTACAGAGCTCCAAATATGTGCAAAGAATACAGAGAATATATAAAAGAAACAAGGCAAAAATCATTAGGCATCAGTATAAGGAAATAAAGATTTCCTTACTAGGACAGAAATTTTAACTTGAGATTAAATATATTTAAAATACTTATGTGTACAGCAGTTAATTAATATATAGATTAGTTAATTATGTTTACTGCACATTTTAACAGTCTATTGTGTTAGTAATAAAAATCTGACTGGCTTTAAGTCTTGTCTGATTCAGGTACAAATATCTTGAAAGAAGGAATATATGAAGTGTTATGATTGATGTATAATAAGGATGGAGTTAATAAAATGTCATAATTATGTTATGATGTAGGGTTTTTTCTTTGTGAGAAAACATCTTATTTCTTTTTTCTCATCTACTTTTTAAATAATTAATAGGACAAACATTGTGTATTTTAAAGGACAGATGGAAGAGAATGAAATAGGGCTAGAAATGGTACTGTGGAAGACAGCAGAGAAGAAAATCATACAATCATATAGGTTGGAAAATACCTTTAAGGTCATCAACTCTAACGGTAAACCTAACACTGCTGAATGATTCTAAGAGGAATCTAAATATCTAAAAGTTTTATAATCGTATCTAATACAGATCATAGAATCATAGAATATTTTGAGTTGGAAGGGACCTACAAGGATCAAGTCAAACTCTTGGCCCTGCAGAGGACACCCCAACAATCCCACCCTGTGCCTGAGAGTGTTATCTAAACACTTCTTGAACGCTGTCAGACTTGGTGCTGTGACCACTTCCCTTGGAAGCCTGTTCAATGCTCAACCACTCTCTGGGTAAAGAACCTTTTCCTAATATCCAACCTAAACCTACCCTGATATAAATTCAGACCATTCCCTCTCATCCTGTCACTGGTCACTAGAGAGAAGAGATCAGTTCCTGCCCCTCCTCTTCTCCTCACAAGGAAGCTGTAGACTGTGATGAGATCTCACCTCTCTCTTCTCCAGGCTGAACAGACCAAGTGACCTCAGCCACTCCTCATACGGCTTCCCCTCAAGGCCCTTCATCATCTTTGTTGCCCTCCTTAGGATGCTCTCTAATAGTTTAATATCTTTCTTATATTGCAGTGACCAAAACTGCACACCTAGGACTCAGGCAACTTGTCATCTCTCCCACTTAAGAAGTCACTCTTCACTTACTAACTTAGATATCTTCATGTTGTCCCTTTACATATCTCTAATGTGGCCTTTTCTCCCATCTCTGAGAAGGGTTAGAGTTAAAAAAAGTTTCAATCTGTGTCAGGAAAGAGTTAAAACTTGCCCAGGCCTGCGGTGGTCATGTGGTCTCTGCCAGGCCGCTGGAGGGGAGGCTGATGGATGCCTTCTCTTCCACCCTCGATCTAACAGCGTGAGCCAGTCAGAGCTGCTCTCTGGGGCCTGGCGCAGGGTGGGGAGGGAACCCATCCTCCCCCCGAGCCAGGAGTGCCAGCAGCCACGGCTGGGACATGGCCCAGCCGTGGCCCAGTCCCCTCTGCCGCAGCCCCTGGGATGCAGCCAGCACTGCCGAACTGCAGCACTGCCACCAGCAGCCAAGGTAAAGGGCTCAGCTGGCCCTGCCTCCTCTGCTGGCATCGGCTCCCAGAGGGCAGCTGGGCCTGGCCGCCCTGGGGCAGCGGAGCCTAAGCCAGGCCCTCCTTGGCTGCCCATGATGTTACTTGGTCACCAGGCAGGAGGAAGAGGAGGCCTTGAACCCAGTTTCAGCTTTATATGGGTATTACCAAAAGCCACATTCCATTTTCTGAGTGGTCAAAACTACCTGCCAATCCAAAAACTGGCCACTGATAGGTCCCTGTTCTTTCCAAAGAATTCTAAGGTCCTAGCAGAGCAATATTCTATTAACCAAAAGTCCAAACTGTATTAACCTATGACACACCCCTACCAACCCATCTCCATTATCCTCTGGACTTCATCCTCTTGAATATCCAGCTGTTTCTGTGGACATTCCCGCTTCCAGTGTCCCTCTCTCCTGTAGATAGCACACTGATTCTTTCCCAAGCTCTGTTTGGGTTGGCTCACCCCTGCTGAGGAGGGAATGCTTCTGCCACTTCCTTGTGGCTGACCCCATTCCTTCTATTCCAGGGGACCCCTTGAGTCCTGTGGTTTATCATGCTGGGGCCGAAAAATCTTGGCTATCACCTTTGCCCTTGCCCTCACCTTTTCCTCATCCCTTTTTTACATACACTTGCTGTGTTTTTCTAACCAGTTCATCCAGGGACTTATTCTGCCCTTCCTCTAGTCTCCCCCTGTTATAAGTAGCTGTGGAATTATTGGCTTTCACTTGCAGCAATGTATCTGTATAACAGGCCATTCTGATGCACCAGCCAAACTGGTTGTGAGTAATATTATCAAACCACCTGCAGTTGTTATTAGAGCTCTCAAGAATTCATCATGGTTACTGAGAAAACAACAGGATCAAAAATAAGAATAGAGCCTGAGAAAATGTCTGCAAAAAATGTAAACCCTAGATAGGAGAAAGCACAGCATGAGGATGGACACTTGACAAATTGGATGTCCTGAAGGATGTGTGCCTGCCTCATGAAGAAGAAGCTTAGCCAACCCAGACATGGGTGCCTATGTGGACAGTAGGCCTAGAATCTATATATGCCGTGTAATGTAAACGATAAACAGCTTCTGTTGGAATCATATTGGTTCTGTTATTCAGTGTCCCATTTCCCCCCTGCATTTGCTGTTAGGTGTTGACTCATGCAGATTATTATTAATCACAACAATTTTGATGTAGTACTATTTGTAATCCCTTTTAACTACTTCAATATAGTATAATCTGTTAGCTTTCATATGCATATAAATAGCAGAGTGATAAATGTATCAGTTTAGGTTTTAGCAGGAGGCTTTCATTTTGTAACTAGCTAACACTAGTGAGAATAACTTAGAAATAGCTGAAACTGTCTGTATGATTAGAAAACATTGAAGGAACCACAAAGAATGGGGGTTTCAGTGATTTCCATGGGGGTGGTAACAGCAGCAGGAAGTAGACAGGGAGCACGCGGCTGGAAACGCCAACGGAGAGCATGCGGCCGGAAGTGCAGGAGGGCATGCAGCCGGAGGGGCCAGTGGCGGTGGGGAGCAGTGGAGGCTGACTCAAGGGGAGGTAAGGAATTTTTTTAAAAAAAGGGTTTTGGAAAAGGGGCATATTGAGGCATTGAAGACTGTAGTCAAAATAGATAGTGCTGAGATAATGTAGCTAGGACTTCCCTTTTGCTAACAGAAGCCAGACTGAAGGAACTGATAAGGAACTGATAAATCATGGGAGCTGTCAAACTAGGCTTCTGCCTCCTGAATAATCAATAGACCCTATGAACACAATACAATCATAAATCAAACAGTCCTGGGAAAAACAGGATTTAGCTGTCACGAACACTAAAGGTTAAAAAGTCAGAGCTGAGGAAGACAATCTTACATCATCATTTTAGGACCCCACCCCATGAAAAAGACCACCGACCCATTTCAAAGAACAAACTACGCATGCTTAATGGCTTTTTGGGCTAATTACCATACAAAGCGGAAAATGGGAGGTATCAGAGCTATGAATATGCATTTGTAGTTTGTGTATTCAATACTCCTGTAGATAAAAGACCCTGTGATGATCTGTAAATTGCGCGTGTGTTTCTGGGAGCTATCCCGCACGCTGCCCAGCGTCGTAATAAACATACACTTTCTAACTTTAAATTGTTAGAGAGTCTTTGTCCGTCATAGTTGGATATTGGTATTAGATCAATGTCCATAGTTTTTTAATAAATCAATATAATTCAAGAGGTGAAAAACTGGGGCCTGGAGTACAAACCATTCGAAACATTGATACATTTGCTACACAACAATCAAGAGGATACAATTATTAGTTCTTAACACTTTAAACTTTCAACATGTAACCAGGAGTCTTTTTAACTTCATTCACTTCTAAGGGGGTGCGGATTGCGGGGAAAAACAACTCGCGGGCAACCGTTGGGATTTTGCGGACCACGGGACCGGGACAGTGGGGGAGGGAAAGTTCATGCCAATAGCTTGGCGCAGGGTGATGAGGCAAGCTACAGGAAGCGGAGTGGACCAAGTTGTGTCCGCATTGCAAAGCATGGGCAAAGAGCCAGAAAGGGCGGCATAGGCACAGAGCCATGCACTGCAAACCCCAGAGGCACTCGCGGCTGATGTTTGCACAAGCGTGGTGGGAGTGGGGTGGATCCCAAGCCACAGTCTCACTTTGGGCAGGGTAATCCCCGATGGCGAGCGAGACGGGGCGGCCCCTGGGGGCGGGTCGAGAGGGAACGCCTCCCAGGGCGGTGCCAGGACGGCACAAGCAGGATCGGAGCAGGCAAGGGCGGTGCAAGCAGGGATGAGGCATGGCCAGGGCGGAGAGTTTCTCCAAGGGGCCACCTCGTCTCAGCAGCCTCAGACCACGACCCCGCCCAAAAGCAGCATCTTGATACCAGCATGACAGGCACTCAGTGATTCAGAATCAGCTAGCTCGTTCATACGCATGGGCGCACGTCCAAAAATCATTACAGTGGTTCCCGGAGATCCAGAAACGGAGAATTTGCTACAAGCACAGTGTCTTTTGTTGGAGTTAATGGAAGAGATCCCAGACAGAATACCTACTAACCGATAGGGTCCAATTGTCACGATGGCAGCGCCACCTAGTGTCGGACCTGCACAATTACAGCAGCCACAGCGACTGCCATATCCAGCCAGTGGAGCAACAGCGCCACCTAGTGGCGGAACACCCACATTGCATCATTTTTTCCCAGTTACATATAAAAAACAGATTTATTCTCCAAAGCAGCAATTTCAACAGGAACAAATGGAGCCTTTGTTAACTTTAGAGGACCACGAAGCAGCTCAACTGCAACAACAAGCATCTGGTACAGATGAAAGCATGATTCATATTACTGCTTCACAAGACATTTCTTTCAGATCAACAACAACAGCAACTGCAGGTCCTTCATCTCAAGCTCCTTCAATTTTATTATCCAAAGATTTTATGAAACAATTTCTTCTACAATTTAAAGAAACAGCTTTGGAGCTCAACCCAGATTCAAACACTCAACTCCCTCAAATGCTCCTTTCACCAAAAGGCAATCAAGCTTCTCTTCAGTCAACTGCACAGACACCTTCTTCGTTTACCCTCCGGCTATCCGATGGATCAACCCTCTCCTTTGGTAATGCTGCACAGGGATCACGTGCTGCACAAAAATCCCAGCTTCCAACTCCTCAGCTAGGAGGAAGAGAAATCTCAAAAAGAGAAATATCCCTCAGGTATGAAGGGATCACATCTCAAGAAGATGTGGACAAACAGCAAATACAAGCAGACTCCGGAATGACAGGAGCAGCATCAGCATGGAAATCACAGCAATTAATTCCATTTCTGGAAGATTCACAAATATCTGATGCACAGGTACCCAGTGCAACAGCTTGGACTGAGATAAAGAAAAAAGCATTGAAAGAATTTAACAGGCACAAGAAGTCTAGCATTGCCAGTGACATATGATGCACAAGGCCAAAATGCAAGATGGGAGTGATTGGATCATGATGTTATCAAAGAGTTGGCGAAAGCCATCCGTGATAATGGATTGGGATTCCCGTACTTCAAGCAGCTTTTGAAGGCAACATTTATTATATATGATCTAACACCTTTTGATCTCAGATCCATTGTGTCAATGATTCTTACAGATTCGCAAGTCCTTATCTGGGAAGCAAAATGGAGAAGAGCTCTTGAAGAGCTCAGGAAGAAATATCAAGGAGGACCAAATGCAGGCATCACTGTGGCGCAAATGGCAGGTGATCCACCAAATGATGAGCCAGGTCATCAAGCGAGAGATTTATCACAAGAGGTGTTGACAGATATAAAGGAAGCAGCAAGAAAAGCAATTGTGCAAATTCCACCAGCAGGAGTTCCAGAAAGCATTTATACAGAAATAAAACAAAGCTCGTCAGAATCTTTCTCCTCATTCATTGATCGTCTCACACAAGCAATAGACAGGCAAGTCAATGATGAGGGAGTGAAGCCGCATCTGCTTCGAAGTCTTGCATTTGCAAATGCCAACACAGAATGCAAATGCATCATCAGTGCAATGCCAGGTCAGTCTTCCTTGGCAGAAATGTTGGAAGCATGCAGAAAAGTAGGAACACCACAGCATGTGACATCCATTCAAGCAAGCATCTGGGGAGAACATATGGAAAGAATTATCAAAGCCCAGACTGAAAACCTCAAAGAGGCTTTTGCAGCTCTTTGACAAAATGACTCTACAGCAGCAATGACGGTGAAACTTGCGGTAGCACAATGTTACAAGTGCGGCAAACAGGGGCACTTCAAGAGAAACTGTCCGGAACATGCAAAGAATGCAAGTCCATCAGGTGTTTGTCCGAGATGCAGAAGAGGGAAGCATCAGGCAAGCCACTGCCATGCCAAAACAGATGTGGATGGAAGACCTCTGCCTCTCTTGGGAAACTCCAAGAAGAGCGCGAATCGTCAACGCGCGGCAACACAAGTGATGGCGATGACTCAGAGTCAAATTCCGCAAGTGGGACAGTTGTCGGGGAACGTCAATCCCACACCCTCAGCAGGACAATCTACAGGATCCCCAGTGATCCAGACTTGCTGCCACCAGGGGCACAATGTGACCTGGCAGCTTCCAAAATGACATGTTTCTTGAATGAAAATCATGCAGTGATACCCACAGGGGTCGCTGGAACTTCATGAAAAAGCCAAGAATTTTTAATTATAGGTAAAGACAGAAGCAGAATTTTAGGTCTTATCATTTATCCTACACTTATTTGGGCAAACTGCAATGAAGAACTGACAGTTTTAGCCAAGGCTCTTTGAGCACCGTTGGTCGTTCCTGAGAACACTTCAATTGCCAAAGCCATTGCCTTGCCATCTCACACCAC
Organism: Zosterops lateralis; assembly: GCF_965231275.1. Taxonomy (NCBI): domain Eukaryota; kingdom Metazoa; phylum Chordata; class Aves; order Passeriformes; family Zosteropidae; genus Zosterops; species Zosterops lateralis. The sequence continues at coordinate 9,400,195 of NC_139801.1, forward strand.
GGAACAGGTCATGCCAGTGCTTCATCAACAGGATTCCCCTTCTAGTGAGCACGTGGAAGTTCATGCCACATGGGTGAAACACCTAGGTCGAGATCGACCCATCATTAGATGCTCCTTGACCTATGGCCAGAAGACAATCACGCTTGATGGAATGCTTGACACGGGCCGATGTCACAGTGATTTCATACCTTTTTTTGGCCCAAAGGGTAGAGCCTGATTGCACCTTTGAGCTCGCTTTCAGGCATTGGAGGAAGTTCCGTTTGTCTGCAGAGTGAAAATGCGATTCTTGTTTCAGGACCAGGAGGAAAGACAGCAGTCATTTGTCCATTCGTCATACAAAAACCCATCACAGCATGGGGAAGAGACATCTTGGCACAAGGGGATGTGAGATTGGAATTGGATTTTTAGTGGGGGTCACTGTGGCACTCGCCACTTTGAAACTGACCTGGAAGAGAGACAATCCTGTCTGTGTGGATCAGTGGCCCCTTGAGTGGAAGAAGTTGAGTGCACTTAAAATTTTAGTCAAAGAACAGCTGGAAAAGGGACGCATCAAACCAACAAATAGTCCCTGGAATTCTCCAGTGTTTGTGATCCACAAGAAAGTCTCAGGTTCATGGAGATTGCTTCATGATCTCAGAAAGATCAATGAGATCATTGAAGAAATGGGTCCACTTCAGCTGGGATTTCCAGCTCTCTCAATGATTCTGAGAGATTGGCCACTTGTGATCATTGATCTCAAGGATTGTTTCTTCAACATTCCACTTCATCCAGATGATGCTCCTCGATTTGCATTCTCCATCCCGAGCGTCAACAGACAAGAATCTCTGCAAAGATACCGTTGGGTGGTTTTACCCCAAGGACTCAAAAACTCTCCAACGATCTGCCAGTGGTTCGTGGCACGAGCTTTGTCTCCAGCGCGGGAAAAATATCCGGAGGCAAGAATCATTCATTGCATGGATGATCTGCTCATCGCAGCATCAACACAACAGGAGCTGCAGAAAGCTTGTGACTGCGTGATTGCAGAAGTGCAAAGTGGAGGATTGGAAATTTCTACTTCAAAAATTCAGGAGGTTGCATCATGGAAGTACTTAGGATGGAGGATCTCAGAACAAACCATAAAACCTCAGAAAATTCAAATCAGAGCAGAAGTCAACAATTTGCAGGACTTACAACGGCTTTTGGGAGAAATCAACTGGATGTGACCACTCTTGGGAATCACAAATGATGAACTTACATCGTTGTTCAATCTTTTGAGAGGAGACTGCAACATAAAATCTTCCAGAACTCTCACACCAGAGGCTCAGAAAGCCCTTGAGAGGATTGCTGAAGCTCTCCAACAGAGATAGGCACATGGTTTTGTAGAATCATTACTGTTCTTTCTTGCAGTGTTGGGGGAAAAATACAATTGTATGGCTTGATTTTTCAATGGGATGCATCACAAACAGACCCATTGTTGATTTTAGAATGGATCTTTTTATCTTACAGATCTCCAAGGACAATCCTCACAAGTTTGGAAATGGCAGCTCAGATCATCATCAAAGCTAGGTCCAGACTGCTGACAATGGCAGGCAAAGATTTTACAACCATTTACTTGCCTTTGAAAAAAGATTATTTTGATTTGGCATTGCAATAGTCAGAAGATTTGCAAATTGCATTGTTAGACTATCCTGGCACTTGCACGATTCACTTTCCAAGCCACAAATTGCTGAAAGCAAAAATAAGTTTTAGAGAAAAGCCAAAAATAAGTGAGGTGCCGTTGGATGCAATAACCATATTTACCGACGGCTCAGGAAAAACTCACAAATCAGTGATCACATGGCAAAATGTGACAACAGGAGAGTGGGAATCAAACATAAAAACAGTGCAAGGTTCACCACAGATAGTGGAGTTGGCAGCAGTGGTTCAAGCTTTCGAACTGTTTCCTCAACCTTTCAATCTGATCACAGATTCAGCTTATGTAGAGAATGTGGTCAGAAGGCTTGAAGGTTCACTTTTGAGGGAGATTGACAATGAAGATCTATATTCATACTTACTTTGTATGAGGACTTTATTACAGGAGAGAAAACATGAATATTTTGTTTCTCACATCAGAGCACACTCTTCTCTTCCAGGATTCTTAGCAGAAGGCAATGCACATGCGGACGAATTGGCCATGTCAATTTCAAATACTTTGCTGAACATCTTCGAGCAGGCAAAGTTGAGTCATGCATTTTTTCATCAGAATGCTCAGGCATTGATGGAAGCCTTTCGCATTTCGAAAAGCCAGGCAAAGGAAATCAGCAGTATTGCCCAGACTGTCAGCGTGTACAGCTTTCTGCATCCATGGGAGCAGTCAATCCAAGAGGGTTGCACAGTCTGCAATTATGGCAAACAGATGTCACCAAATACTCATCTTTCAGTAAACTCAAAAACATCCATGTTTCAGTAGACACATTTTCAGGTGCGATTTTTGCATTGTTGCACACAGACGAGATGGCACAACATGCTTGTCGACATTTCTTACAAGCATTTGCATCATTAGGTGTGCCGCAAGAAATCAAAACAGACAATGGTCCGACTTACACAGGGAAAGTGCTTGACAAATTTTTGAAAAGATGGGGTCTCCATCACACTTTTGGTATCCCACATTCTCCAATGGGTCAAGTAATCATTGAAAGGACATATCACACGCTGAAAGCCCTTTTGGAAAAACAGAAAAGGGGGGAGGCGGATGCAACACCACACATGTGCTTGAACAAAGCCTTGTAGGTGTTGAATTTTCTAAATGGCTCTTTTACGAAGCCCACTCCACCAATCATTAGACATTCCTCAGATAGTACAAAAGCAAAACTAAAGGAGAATCCTTTGGTTTTGGTCAGGAACCCAGACACAGGACAGATTGAAGGACCATTCAAATTAGTAACCTGAGGCAAGGGTTATGCTTGTGTCTTCACAGGAGACGGACCGGATGGGTGGCAGCAAAGAAAGTGAAACCCTACCGAGTCCAAACGCAAGCAGACGTGGACCCCAAGACTGGAAACAGGAATGCAGGCACGCAGATGTGAGCGGGTGTCAAGACAGTGGATGTCCCCTCATTCTACGTGCAAAAGAGACTTTGGTGTAGTGGTGTGGTTTTGGTTTTATCAGTTTTATGTATGTATTTGTTCCTTGTATTAAGTTCATTTTTATAAGTTATAATGGTTTGCCCCGTGCCACCCATGTTCCACCCTCATTGGTTTCATCCCAACCCCACTTATATGTCAGTCAGAAGTTATCCAGCCCCTGGGTCTTGTCTGTCACTTTGGGGTCTCTCCCAAAAGTCTGGAAAGTTCCAGGAAGAACTCCAAATGATTAGACAAGACTTCAGCTGTCTCCCCACCCGAGTTATTAATTTGTTACAATGTATGTCATTTATCCAGAGAACCATGCCCCTTTAGCCCCTGATTTGTCCCCAGTTAAACCCATCCCTGAGTTCCTCCCCCCAATAAAAGGTGTTGCAGTCGGGGGTTCCCAACGCCTTTTTTTCCCTTGCTTTCCCCCCCCCGCTGCTTCTGCTGAGGAGTGTCTGCTGGGACAGATACCCTGGTGAATAAAGCCAGCAGTTAACCCAGAACAGCCTTCCTCTTTTTTCCTGCTGTTGTTGCTTCACTCCTTCAAGCAAGAAAAGAACCCACAGGGGTCGGTGAGGTTCACCCTGCTACCGAGCCGTACCCTCTTACTGTTGAGGTGTCAGGGCTAGCCGAGGCAGAGACAAGACACTTCAACACTTTGGGATTTGGGTTTTCTTTGGGACTTGGGTGGTGGTGCATTTCAGACGTTCCCAGGGGAAAGAGGCCTTTGATAACACACGTGTGCCTCATTTTCTCATTGGTTGCTTTGAGCAATGTGGCAGTTTGGCCCATGGCTCAGCCAAAGGAAAATGTTTGGGAAACTCTGACCAATGTATCAGGGCTGGACACCATCTGTTTGACACACTCAAGACCAGGGAAGCCTTTTTCAACATGTTTAGTGGGGTTGCCAGTGAGCAAATGGCCGATTCCAGAAAACATCCCTCCAGCAATCTCAAAGGTCATTTTAAATCCAGTGGACAAATGGGATGTTTGGACGAAGTTCCTTCCTGTGGCTCCTTTTGAACCTCAGGAACTGGAAATTCTTGGAATCGTCAGAATGAAATTTTATGTGAGATTTAATCACTCTGGAGTGGTGGGAAACAAAACAATAGATGTCACTCCAAATCACATAATTTACAGAAAAGCATCATCTTGGTGTGATTACACTAAGATGGTGAGCAGACCATCCAACCATGTTCCAGTGCAATTGCCAAGAGGAATCTTTTTTATCTGTGGGGACAGAGTTTGGCCCGCAATCCTCGCAAATGTCAAAGGCGGTCCATGCAGCATTGGAAGACTTTCATTGCTAACACCCAACATAACATTGCTGAGAGAACAAAAACATATCCAACAATATGATTCAAAATGTGATGACGATGTTCATACATGGACCAAGGCGCAGAGAATTGTGGTTGCAATTTTTTCACCGCAGACAGCATCAGGACTAGCCTTGACACAATTGGATCATATGGCTTGTTGGCTGAGTAAGCATGCCTGAGCCATTTCTCTTACACTGAGTGACATGTTAATGGACATTGACAGTGTAAGACGAGCAACTGTCCAAAACAGGGAAGGAATTGATTACCTTTTGCTGTCACATCAGCATGGGTGTGAGGAATTTAAAGGGATGTGTTGCATGAACTTGTCAGATCATTCCAAATCAATTCATGAGAACATCAAACAATTGCGAGAGAGCGTGAACAAACTTGGAGAAGTAACTGGGTCATGGCTGGATGGCATGTTCAATTTTTTTGACCTTCCACAAAGGTGAAAGGAGATTTTAAAAACAGATTTCTGCATCCTGTTGGGGTTTGTAATTCTTCTCATGGTCGTGCCATGTTTCTTTCAATGCATGCAGTAACTCATGGAAAAAACTGCCAAAGAGGTCTTTTTGGTGCAAACAGGAGGGGGAGATGTTGGAGTCTAGGACATCCCCTTGGATGACCTGGGACCTGAGGAAGGGAATTTGAGTCCGGGACAGAGGGGTGTGGAGCCAGTCCAGGGGGCTTGGAGACCTTGACACAGAGCCCAGGAAAACACAGGGTTTTATTTTAGTCCATGGGAGAGGCTTCCGACACAAGGAGAGGAATTGCAAATCACCAGGAAGTGAAAACAGTAGTTTAGCACAGTAGAAGATGCAAAAATTCAGTAGTTTTAGGGTTCTTGGAATAGAGGTAAATGGGGGACAAAATGGTGGAATTTGGGTGGTACCTTGTGTTCTTCTCTTTCTTCCTCGTCCTCCATCTTTTGGGGTGGTGATGACGCAAGGTAGTTAGAGTGGATTGGGTCAAAGTAGAAATGACCCTTTCAGTGTAAGCACTAGGCATTGGTACAAAATAGTAAATAACCGACACGTAGTTATCTGTATAAATGTAAGGTGACATCCCATCGGTGGGCAGTCGCCTCATGTCTCAGCCGCTGTCCGGATCTCGGCTGGGAGCGGAGAAAATTCTGAGATATCAAATAATAAACATCATGAGAAACCTGAAAACAGAACCTTGAAGACTCCACTTTTTTATACCAACGCGACTAGGGGCTTTTAGAGGGCCAAGGACTTTAAACAACCTAAATCTCGGGTGAGGAAACCCTCCCCGAGAATCACTGAAACTGGGTGAGGTGCGCCTTCACCCCCCCAGTCAGTGAAAATATCCCGGACAAGAGCACCCATTTTGTCAGGAAAATTAATCCACAAACACCGGAGGTTTATGTCCAAAAAGGAGACAGAGGAGTCCTGTAAATTTATTTGAATAAAGGGACAGGCCATGGGGCATTTCCCCTGGGGTCTCTCAAATTTTTAGAGGATGCAGCCTCATTTTTATCCTAATTTCCCAGCTGCATTTCCCTCTCTCTTTACCCATTGCCTGCGGTACTTGAGAGGTACAGACTTCCTGAATTTCCTAATACAGACCTTCTAATATGTACGCTCCCTTTTTCTTTTTCCTTGTGTCTCTGTTTTTTCTCTAAGTCCTGGGATTTAGCACAGCCTTGAGTGAGTAACAGACTGTGTCAATTAGTGGAATTCCTATGGAATTTATGGTTGCTCTCACTGCTTCTTTCCCCTCTCAGTATCTGTCTTTATCTGCCAGCAGACCCACAGTTTGTTTGCAAAGACACTTCCTTCTCATTCCTTTCACTCTTATTTTGTAACATTTGTAATATTTTTCAGAGTATTAAACATTTCCTCCTTTTTGAAAAGCTGTCATACCTATTTATCAGCACAAGGGAGGAAGCATAAATGGTAACAAAATGCTTTTCTGTACTACGTACATTGCTCCTTATTTTACTGTAGCTTTAAGCTGCAGGATTGAGTTGTAATAAAATACTGTTGAAGAAAACATTTGGAACATGTAGCTTGGTGTGCAAGGTGCAGTGCGAGCTGCAGATTGTGCTCTGGGTGGCAGCAGTTAGAGTCAAGAGGCCATGAACTGCTGAGGTGTGAGATAGGGGGCTCGAATTTCTCCTACGATGTGGAGGGGTTTTGGACACATGCATGGGGAAAGGTTTATGTCTCACATACCATGCAGGGGGTAGACTCCCTTGTAAGGCACAATGTGGGGGGGGACTATTCCCCTGGAAGCTAAGAAGACTCTCCAGAAGCAGACAAACTGATACTTAGCCCAGGGTATTTTGAAGCATTCCATTAGATAAAGGAAGTCATCCTTCATTTGCCTTCACCTGGAAAAGACAGCAACTGACTTGGAAACGTCTTCCCCAAGGATTTGCCAGATCCTCTACCATTTTTTAATGAATATTGGGGGTTGATTTAAAGGGTATGAAATTACCGTGTGAATCGGGTTTTGTGCAGTATGTAGATGAGTTGTTATTAGCAAGAAGTGATGGGATTGCCTTTATATTAGACACTTTACCTTTATGTATTGCCCTAGTGGAAAGGGTACACTGCATCTCAATCCAAACTTCAGCTGAGTCAAAAGAATGGCAAATATTAAGGCTTTATTTTGGGAAAAGGGAAATGGAGAATGGATCTGGAAAGAATAGAGGCCATAATTAATCTCCCAGGTCCAGTCACAAAAAAGCAGGTACAAGGTTTTCTCAGAGTCGAGGGATTTTGTTGGCCATGGATTCCTAGGTTAGGGGGCCTAAGTCCCTGACTGAGGCAACCAAGAACAAAGAGATAGAGCCCGTTGCATAGGGCCCAGAGAGAGAACAAATTTTTAAAGCTATAAAAGGAGCTTTAGTGTCTGCTCCTGCTCTTGGGCTCCCAGATCCTTCAATCTGTATGTACATGAATGTAAAGGAATAGTCAATGGAGTGATAATGCAGAAATTAGGACCCCATCAGGGATGGGTTGGATACTGCTCAGTTCAACTAGATCCAGTTGCAGCAGGAGCACCAGCCTGCATTAAGTCATTGGAAGTAGCAGCAACAATATTAGAAAAGAGCTGCCCTCTTATCCTGGGACATCCTGTTATAGTCCCACAAGGTGGAAATACTGGTGAGACAGTTTATTACCCAAGGTTTGATGCCACAATGGGCACATAGATATGAACTGATCTTCCTATACCCGTCAATCTTCAGGACAAGGACAAAGAATGGATAGGACATTAAAAGAAAAGATAGCAAAAATATGTTCATGCACTAATCTAAAATGACCAGAAGCCTCATTTGGCTCTTTGGGATATCTGGAACACTCAGAGACAACCTGTAGGATTAACACCAGCAGAAATTCTCTTTGGGAGACATTTCACTACACCAGGGACTTGTATCTCAGCTAAGACCAGCCTGTTGGAAGGCGATGAACACCTGATGTTATATATATGCAGAAAGGATTTGAAGAGCACAGAACATATGCACAATTGTGCTGGTTTGAAGGCAAACCAGTGGGAGGAATTAACTCCACACAAATACCTTGCAAGAAATTTCAAGTCAGAGCTACAATTTAATAAGAAAATACAATAAAGGCAATAGTACAGAAACACAAGTTTAAACCAACAGTTTAAACCTGACACCCCGTTGGTCAGGGTGGTAGTAGCAGTCTGATTAAATGGTGATTGCAATCCCATTGGAGTGATGGATGTGATCTTGTTGAAGCGGTAGTCCTGTGGAAAGGTCTGGTCCTTTCTCTGGAGGTCCAGTGGTGGTGGTCGAGAGCTCTTGTCCTCTTGGTGTCCAGTGGTGGTACCATGGTGTCCCAAGATCCAGATTATATACAGGCAGGAATGTTTGGTACCTCTCCCAGTGCAGGGAATTTTACAATGGGATGATGTTATTCCATGCATCATTCTGGGGAGTCCTTGATGGACCATTAGCAGAGATGGCCCCCCTTTAGGCTGGGTATGTATGGGACAGTTGTTGCTAATCATCCACTATTAATAGCTCATCAGAAGGTGATGTAGGTGGTGGTAGAATAGACAGTTTGGTTATACCTTACATTGTAACCCAAGACAACAATGGAATAAGACCAGCCTACCTGAAATACAAGTACATGATATACAACCTAGGGATGAAGTTGTGTTATAGATGAGTAATGAGACGGTTGGCTCTCACAATTAAGGGATGAATATTATGTGTATGTTAAGACAAGTTTTATAGATGTATAGTTATGTTATTTTTGTATGTCATCTCCATAGTCCTCTTTCCCTTCCCCCTCATATTGTTGTCACTGGTCGGGGCATTTGGGGGAGGGCAGTCTCATTAATAGGAGGCACAGCATGGCAACACCTGACCTCCAATCAAGTTGTAAGAAAGTGACCTCCACCAATAGATGGCAGTGAAGAAGTTGACTGACATAACTTTGGGAGGGGCCAAGGGTATAAAAAGCAGAACATCGACTTTGTAGATGAGCACATGGCTGCTAGTCACAGAGACTCCCAGCACTGCTCTTTCTCCTTATTCAGTTTTTCATTGTATTTTGTTAAGGTTTAATAAACCTTTTAAATTTTTAAAAGTGGGCATTGTTTCTCACAGTGGTAATCAAGATATTCTCACAAAAATCCAAATTAGAACCTAAATTGGACTGACCATTTACTGTCTTACTGTATTCTTACTTTGCTCTTAAAGTTTTGGGTAAGGATGACTGGATACACCATTCTCATATCAAACAAGTAGTGAATGATCAACCAGGTAGTCAATTCCTGGCTTTTGAGAATCTTTCGTGGTTGTATCTTGATAATCTTGCTAGCCCTAATTCCGTTATGTTCATCACTTGTAATAATGTATGTAGTGGCAGTGGAATAATGCTGTGAAAATTTGGGGTTGTTTTTTTCTTTCCCTTTAGTATATTAGCAGAGATGCTTAACTAAAACAAAGGGAAGACTGTTGAGGAATATATTCAGTGCAGGAAGCTCGATGTGCAGCTGCATTGCCAGCTGCAGATTGAGCTGTGGGTGGTGGGAGGCCAAGTCAAGAGTATGTAAACTGTCGATTCTTTGCATAACAAACAGCATGAAGACTGGTGATGGAGGTCAGGTCACTGGACACTCAGAGACAAAGCAGGAACCGAGGACGCGGGGGAAGAGCAAGACTGGGAAGTTTCCTTAACTGTGTCACTGAAACTATGGGAAAAACAAAAACTCCAACAACATCTTTTTAGTGCTAGAGAATTAAGGCATTACTTTTTTCTGGCCAGGATGTGCACTAGAAATAATTTCATCCACACATTGAAAAAAACATTCCATCTCACAAAGTTCTTTACTAGATTTTTCACATACTTATACAGACAAAAATCCCAGAGAAATTAATTGATTCAATATTCAGTGGTCCCAAATTACACAATTCTTAGTATTTCGTTTCCCATTGTGTCCTAGGGTGACTTCATGATGCTTGTATCCCCAATCGTCTGTTCTGTTTATCCTGCATATTAAGTTCTGCACCTTTAAGACTGGTTCCGAGAGCAAAGAGGGGGAGAGGAAGCGCACAATTGGTTTGCAGAAACTGCACTTGCTCCCCAACATTCCTTCTCACAGACTGTGTTGTCTGCAGCACGGACAGTGGGAGTGAGATTTCCTTTGCTTTTAGTTAGGTTTTTTTAGCTAACTAAGGCAGAGAAGTTCCCCAGACTGTGGTTTTTCTTTTTCTTAGAACTCTTCAGCCCTGCTTTGGACCGAAAACCCAGAAAAACTCCAGGAGCTCACACCTGCGGCCCACCAGGGCCAGGGACATGGCATTTTCCAGCGCAGGAGGGACTGGTAAGAGACTGAGCTACACCCCATGAAAAGGACTTTCTCTGAATTTTCCATCTCTTCAGAAAAACAAGAGGTTCCATTGTTTAATATTATTATTTTTTCCATGTTTGTGAGTGCTTTGCTTGTTAAATAAACAGTTTTTTCAACTTTTCTCAAAAGAGGTTTACCTTCCGAACCAGTTGGGGAGGGGTCATGTGAATTTGCTTTCTAGAAAAGACCACTTCTGAAGTTTCCTCCCAAAATTTGCCCTAAATCAGGACAAATACATTTTTTGGCACTTAACGTGGGGTTGGACAAAGTGGAAAAAGCCTGTACTGATTGCATTTTGGTTTCATTTACTCTGTATTGAGAAAAAGCAGTCAGTAGCCATGTTGCTTGAATTCATAATATCTCTCTGGGTGGAGGCCTTCATGTGTCTCTGGACCCTAGGCTTTTTTGAGGTTTTAATACCTTTCTGATCCCTAGGTTTATTTTCTTCTCCACAGATAGCTCCACTATTGTCCCTAACATGTATTTTTTACAGTTGAGGGGCATGGATTAGATCAGATATTGTGCTGGGCTCAGTGATAATGATTTATTGAGAGTTTACAAAGGTACTGGAGTCTGTTCAAGATATGTATGGTTTATGGTTTCTTCATCCTACCCTGTGTCCTAGTTCCATAAGCATGTTTTGGGGGTTTATTAGTAATTGCACCCAGTTTGTTAGAGGAGGAGCAGGAAATGAGGCTTTTCATCCTTTCCTTTCCTTCTCCTTTGAATCTGTTACATCACTTTTGGAGAATGTTCAATTTCCTCTGAATGTTAAAGAGACCACTTTCCTGGTATTTTATCTGGTAGGCTTCCTCTGTATGGTCTGCAGCTTGTCTAGAGGGAGAGCTGAGATTTCCAGAGGAGCTGATGAGACCCCAGACTCAGGAGTAGACACAGGCATGGAAAATCCTGAGTGGTGTGGAGAATGGGAGAGAATGGGCCAAACCCTGAAGGAATTTTCTGACCCTATAGCCTGGGATTTTCCATGTGAACAAATACAGAACCCAGTTGAGGTGGGGAAATATCTGAAAGAGAATTGTAATGATGATTCTAATGAGAAAAAGCTCATTGCAATAAGCTGGGCCCTGGCATATGCTTATAGCAAGCTGCTAGATACTGTAGGACAGCAGATAGAGGCAGGGGGGCAGGGAGAGAAATCAGCAGACACCTCAGTTGTGCTGGTTTTGCATTGATTGACATTTAATGAAAAGGGAAGAAGGAAGTGATTTTTTTAAGAGAAGCTGCTGACAGCTTCCTTTGTGCTTGACAAAACCAGTGGCTAGTTTTGAATACTGACACTTTGTTAAACCACTAGAAAGCTGAACATGCTTCTGTGAACACACATTAAAAATCAAACAAACCTCGGGAAAGCTCTCTTTTCTTCCAGCCTGGGAAGAGGTAACAAGCCAGGCCGACTCTCCCTTTGCTGAGGGGCTGGGCTGGGCAGGCCCTGCTGATGGGGCCTGGCCCCTTCCCAGGAAGCCCCCTGGGCCCAGTCCCAGCTGGGCTGGGCAAAGCGGCTGCCAGGCAGAGGGAGGCCAAAGAAAAAAAAGCCCCATCCCGTCCAGATTGGGCCCCAGCAGCTATTAACATCTTACCGCTGGGCCAGCTCCCCCCTCCCTCCAGCACAGGCCTGGCAGGGCCAAGCCAGACTCAGCCGTCACTCTGCTGCACCACTGGCCAGGCCAGGTCCTTGAGATCCTGGCACAGCCCTGCACGGCTTGAATCTACCACTGTGATTGCTTCAGCCACTGCCCAATAGAAACCATCATGACCTCTGCAGTCTCTGGGCGAGATATTAACTCTTTTCTTGCACAGATGGAACTTGCAAAACATCGAATCCTCTCTGAGTGAGAGAAAAGGACAGAGTGAAGACACGTAGAGAAACAACATGAAGACACCAAGGTCAGTGAAGGAGCAGTCAAGTGCCAGATGGGAGGAGAATGAGAAGATGCCTTAGTCTTTGGCTGAAATTCTTTTGCAAGGCCATGGTAATAGACTGTGATATATTATAATATCCCATTAAACAGTATGGAAACAGTATGGGGAGATAGAGTGTTTAAATTGCAGACATGAGCAAAGGCATTTGTGCTGAAGCAAGTAAATGTTGAAGTAGCTGTGATCTCATGAGAACCTTGAACAGAAAGAGAGAGAGAGAGAGAGAGATGAGATGAAGACTTGCCCCCAGGGAGAGAAGAAGATCTTTGTTGCCAGAGATGAAGATAGTCTTCAAAAAAATAGATGAAGAAAACCTTTGCTTTTGAACAGCTCATCCTTAAAATGGTACCCCATGAGTTTGACATTGCCCATAAATGCAGCTGTGGGAAGGCTGCGTGAGATGGGAGAGACTTCACAAATGCAGATTTCTGGGCAGCTGCTATTTGTGAGAATTAAAGCCACAAGAGAACTGTTTTTCTTGTGGAGAAGTCTCCATGACATGGCAAAAGAGGCTCCTCTCCCTAAAAGAATTGATGAAAGACTATTTTAGAGGTGGTAAACTGACCTAAGTTCTATCACTGCACATTGTCAGTGAGAAAGAAAAGAAGCTTGTGGGGGGAGAAGTGTTCTAAAAGTTTTATTCTGATTCTTATTAATTTTTTTCCTTTATTTTTCTTGAAGTTTTGTTAATAAAGCTTTCTTTATACTCTTTAAAGTTTGAGCCTGCTTTCCTCTTCTCCCAATCCTATCTCACAGCAGAAAAAGAGTAAATTATTCTAGTTGGCACTCAACTCACCACATTAATTGGTGCATTGGCGAGGAAATGAAAAATTGGCAAACCAAAACCACAACAGTCATTCAGGCTGCAGCAGATACCCCTATAACTCAGGTTGCAGCTAAACCAGACAGCCTAAGCCACTGGCAGTTGCTACTGCTAAGTTTCCTCCCCAAATTTGCCCTAAACCAGGACACATTGGTTATTGATCCCTTTGCCTTCAATGCTAATTAAGTCCTCATTCTTTATTCTTTTATCGATTTTTTTTTTCCCAGAGCAGGTGTCACCAACACACCGGGGGGGAGGGGGGGGGGAGGGCATTGATGTTTGTTGATGTTCGTTAATGGGTGCTTATTTCTTGTGTATGTCTGTGCTACTCCTACTCTGTAGATGTTAAACTCATCGGGCCTCACCCAGGGAACAGTCTTTTGAAAAGAATTTTCAATTCCCTTCCCCCTGGGCAAAGGCGAACAAAGCCTCTGACCAAAGTTATACTAAAATTTTAAAAGCTTTTTCATTTCCAACAACAGTACTTGAGATTTCAGGCTTCTTGGAACACAGAATTAATTAGTAGTATGAAGAAGCAGTAATAATCTAACCCTATATTGCCAAAAAGTTTTCCATTGCAGGATTGAAAAGTATTTTTTTTATTCTGAGGACCTCACTATCATAGAGTGACAGACCTCAGAAAATATGTTTCTTTTGACGCTGTCACCAAAAACCAGGAAATAAACTCTAACCAGTTTGTTAGTTTAGGAAATCAACATCACTGTATTCAATGTTGAAGGTACTTGGGGATAGCTCTGCAAAACATACATCAGTTATCAAAACTTTTAATTATTTATACATTTTAGCAAACAAAAGAATTAGTGTTCCATGGTTTACAAGTTGCATAGTTCTCTTATTAATTAATACTCTAACTTCTATTGGTTAATAATTCTCTCACTTCTCATGGTAATTAGTCCACATTTTCCATCTTTTTTATTATCTTTTTCCCAGATAGGGCATCTCTGGTTCATGTAACATGTCTTTGAGGTTTATAAATTCTGTTCAGTTCTCAAAAATAAATTTCTCTTCCAGGCTTTGTTAACTTCCTTCCACACGTCTGAGACCACTAAAGTATGTCAAGCCCTAAACTTTCGTTTTCCTAACACATGGACATCTGCCAGAGTTTGCCTGTCATCTGTTATTTATTTAGTGGATTAAATCTCTTCTCAACATTTTCCCCCACTGCTACATAGGCTCCTTTTTAAAGAAATATAACTTGTTCAGTAACAATGCCACAGCTGAATGATGGAGATTTTTAATATTTATCCTTGTTTTACAGATGGGGAACTAAGGTGCAGAGATTCTAGGTAGCTTGCCCAAAGAAGGTCAGCCAGAGCAAGGAAATGGACTGAAAATTTCAGGTTTGAGTTTGGTGTCATAGCATGCACAACCCTTCATCTGAGGGCTCTATGGGTTATAAATGCAAGTGAAGTAAACCACACAATTTTCCATGAGGCAGTTAAGGTTGGTCGTTGGACAGGAGGTTTGGTGGTTTATCTAAAGTGATATCTTTCACCTGTAGCAGATCTGGGAGCAAAAGCTAGTTCTACAACTTTCTTCAGAAGACTGCTATGAAAGCCCCAGTACATACAGCAATAAAACTGAAAAAATGAACTTCAGTATGGGAGGATACATTTTATTAATATTTCTATTGCAGTAGAACATTTCAGCATAGAAAGAGATATGAGGGATAAGTCTTCTCTCTTACTGAGATGGAAGTAGCTAAGTGCTGGGGTCTATGAAAAAGAATAGTTGTATACATAATTTTTTACTGTACAAGTCTACTTATCCTGATATGGCATGGTGTTTTGCAGCTATGTAAGGTAGACAAAAATAGAAAGATAAATATCTTCTGTGAGTGTCCTGCACATTGATCTAGCCTTCTGGTATGAAGTGACACATAATTAAATATTTAAAAGGTTAAGTTTAATTAAAAGTAGTTGGTCAGACCAAATCACAGAATCACTAGGTTGGAAGAGACCTCCAAGATCAAGTCCAATCCAACCCCAACCTCAATTAAACCATGGCACAGAGTGCCACATCTAGTCTTTTTTTAAACACATCCAGAGATGGTGAATCCACCACCTCCCCAGGTTGACCATTCCAATACTTTATTACCCTTTCTGTAAAAAACTTTTTCCTAATATCCAGCCTATATTTCCCTTGGCACAGCTTAAGACTCTGTCCTCTACTTCTGTTAGTTGCTGCCTGAAGAAAGAGACCAACTCCCACCTGACTACAACCACCTTTCACGAAGTTGTAGAGAGTGATAAGGTCGCCTCTGAGTCTTCTCCAGGCTAAACAACCCCAGCTCTCTCAGCCTTTTTAACCTTTTCTGTATTTGTTTTTGGTGTTTTTCCCCTTTTTGCTACGTGCAATCTTTAGAGGGTTTCTTAGTGTTGCTTTTCGCCCTCCGCTTTTCTACCGCAAGTGTTTGGGGGGGGGGGCGGGGAATGCAGCAGCACTGGCAGGGCTGTGGCAGGCCAGGCCGGGCCGAGCCGAGCGAGCCGCGATGAGTCCACATGACTTCCACTGCAACACTGCTCAGTCATTCCAAAGCTAAGAATCCAACCCCTACGGATGAGAGTACAATATGGCAACGTCTGTTTTTTCCTTTCCGCTGCAGCAGCTGTGAGACGGCAGCAGCTGGAGTTTTCGGGCAGCATAGCCCACCCCGCTCCAGCGCAGAATGGTTTCTACGTCTGTTTAATGAAGCTTTACACACTGTTTGTATGCCTTAAAGGCATATTGATGTGGGGGTTTTGAGATTAGTTTTGTTTTCTGACTGAATTCTAATTTTTTACAGTTTTGCGGTTGCTAGAGAGATAGAAAGCGGTAAATGCAGTGCCTTATTATCTATCAAAGATTACAGCATAGTCTGATTTCTTTAACAAGAATGTTAACAAATTTGCCAGATGAAGTTACACAAAATACAATCACAAGAAATTACTTAGCTGTTAAGCAGTCTGCCAAATTTCACATTATTATATATTTTTTTTTAGTAACCCTCCACTTTAAAAAGTCTTACTAAATTTCTGTTTCTGTGAAATCTACAGTTGCCATTTATTTTTCTCATAACTAAATTACTTATAAGTTTAATATACTTGTCGCAACTTTTATCCTTCCAGTACACCATCATGCTGTTATTTTTCTTATTGATTTTTTGCTTTTCTATTTTCTTTTGTGTTAATACAGTAAAATAAGCTACATCTTGTGATATCTATTGTTGGAGTCCAGGGCATCCCTCTGGGCACCCTGGATGGTCACAGACCTCAGTAGAGAGGCCTGGGACCCAAGAAAGAGGGTCTGGGGTCTGTGCAGGGGGGTTTGCCTGGCACAAAGCCCAGGAAGACACAGTCTTTGATTTTGGTCCATGTGAAAAACTTCCAAGCAGACAGAAGAACTGCAAGTCAGAAATGTGTAACAGATAGTAGTGTAGTTTATCACCGTGTGGAAGATTTTGTAGTTTGGGGTTTTTAGAATGTAGATGCAAGGGGACAAGATGGTGGAATTCGTGTGTTGCCCTAAGTTCTTGTTCTTCCTTGGCATCCATCTCAGTGACATGGGCACAAGGTAGTTTGATAGGATTGGGTCAAAGTAGAAATGACCCTTCTTGTATAGGTGTTAGGCATTGGCACAGAATTGTAAATAGGAGACACGTAGTTATCTGTATAAAAGCAGAGTGACCTCCCATCATGGGGGGAGTCACATCATGTCTGAGCTGCTGTGAACACCTTGGCTGGACACAAAGAACTTGCAAGATAAGAATTAATAAACAACGCGAGAAACCAAGAAAACCAAGGCCTTGAGACGCTACATCATTCTCGCGCTGTGCCGCATCAGACCAAAATCCTTTAGAGGTTAGAGAGAACAGAGGGCAAAAAAGACCCAACAGAACCACCAGCCTTGAAATCCCGGGCAAAAAGAAACATAAACCTGAGAATCTATAACTTTTAAAAGTACTAATTTGCAGTTATGTTTAGTTAAGGTCCAATAATATAATGCTCTGATACCTTCTGTTAAGTTAAGCAAGGCTAAGTTCTATTAAGTTAATTTTGTAAATTTCATGTCTGCTAAGTTTCAATATTATGAAGTTTAGACTGTTTTTTTTCCAGTTTTATATAGATCACTGTTGTATTCAGTATTAAAAATTACTGACTTCGAGTTATCTTAAGTGTACTTTCTGTTTTACTGAGGTAATAATTAAGCTACATTTTATTAATATAAAGTCCTTTTAAGGCAGAGTTCTATAAAGTTCATTTTGTTTATACCGGGTTTGAGTGTTATTCTATCTGAGTTATTATAGCTTTACCAGTAAGTTTTCAGTATTTTGTTTTATTTTACTGTTATAGATACATGAATGTTTAGAATATATTATCTCAACTTATTCACATAGTTATGACTAATATATTTTTAGGAGAAAAAGTTACAAATTATCTCACCCCTAATAAGTCACAGCTGTGTTATGAGCATAATAAAAAAATACGTTAACTAATTGTCATGGGTTGAAACAGTATCTCTCTGCTAGGAGTTTTAGAATTCTATAGAAAAGACAGGGACCTATGGGAGGGTCGGTTTTGAATTGACATGCAGTTCTGACCACTCAGAGAACAGAATGCGACTTTCGGTAAATACCCATATAAAAAGCTGAAGCTGAGTTGAAGACGCTCTCTTTCTCCTCTGTCCAGCGAGCAGGTAACATCGTGGGCTGGCTGAGGGCCCGGCTTAGGCCCTGGCTGCCCTCAGGGTGGCCGGGGCTGGCCGGGACTCCGGGAGCCGCTGCTTGCAGAGGGGGCAGGGCTGCAGTTCGGCAGGGCCGGCCGCGTGTCTGAGGCGGCGGTGGGGATCGGGGCCGGTCATGGCAGGACCGTGCCCCGAGCCCCCCGGCTGCCGGCATATCTGGCCCGGGGGGAGGATGGAATCTCTCCCTCCCCCACTCTACGCTGGGCCTTACAGAGCAGCTGCCAGCGGCTGGAGCCATCAGATCCAGCGGTGGAAGGATGAGGTACCCATCAGCCTTCACCCCTCACCGGCATGGCTTTGTAACATTTGCAGCTGCTGCAGAGATCACCTGACCACCGGAGGCCTCGGCAAGCTTTAACCCTTTCCTGACACAGATTAAGACTAACCCTTCTCAGAAAGGGCCAAATTGGAGACATGTAAAGGGACAATATGGAGATTTCAAAGTCAGAAAAGGAAGAGTGACTTTTAAGTGGTGGAGATAATGAGTTGCCTTGGTTCTAGGCTGAAAAACGTCCTATGGATTATGGTAACAGGACAATCTTTTAAATCATAGACAATATAAATTTGGGAGATGATTTCTGGATTTGAGCAAAGGTATCTGTGATGAACTAAGTGAATATTTTTTGTGCCCCCATGAGAAGCTGAACAGAGAGAGATGAGAAGCCCTTTTGCCAGTGAAGAAGTGAGAAGACCATCTCTGTTCTTTAAATTGAAAAAGATCCTTTGGGGTTTTTTTTAAACAGCTCATTTTTAAAAGGTACTGTTGCTTCGCGTATCTGTCTCTCAGGTCAGCTCAGCGTCAGCTGGGCCACCCTGCTAGCTGTGATACGCCCAACAGTACCTTTGCGTGGGTCTCTGGCTCCGCAGCACCTTTGCCTTAGCTGTCTCGGCCGTGGTTCGAAAGAGGGGACACTCCGGAGGCTCAGGGAGAAAGGTTTTATTCGGGTAACTCAGGGGCAGCCCCTGGTTCCAGGCCTGTGCCTCTGGGGAGTGACCCCTGGCCTCGGTTACAGGGGGTTTTTGTTCCCCCAAAATCTCAGGGGTGGACACAAGTTATCAGACCAATGAAACAAGGCCAGGTGGGTAAGGTCAAAATGCAATACACAACATTAACAAATCAGGTGAATTTGGGATGTGGTCCTGTGAGACCCACCAATCCCTGTCAGACACCTCTCCTGAAGGTTCTGGGGCCTGGGGGATGGTGGACATGTGGGGGAGAAATACAATGGGATGGGGGAAAATACAATAGGATGATCGAAACCCAGGGCAGAGGATTAGAGTTGTCTTGGCAACTCTTATCAACCTTTGATAAGCACAATCCAAGACAGGAACTTTACCAGGCTAGGGTTAAAGTCCAAATCACATCAAACCTACAACTAAGAAACTTATGATAACATTTCAGCACCCCCACACCTCCCCCTTTTTCTTTTATTTGTGTCACTGGTCTGGAGTGTAGATATCTGACTCACACTCGCTGCTGGAGTCAGAGTCTGGTGGGAATTCGATGGCAGGTGTCACTGAATGCACTGAGGGGGCAGTAGTGGGGAAAATTGCATTCATGATCAGGCTTTTGACCAAACCAGAAGCAATGGCTACAATTAAGATGATGAACAGAAACAACAGTCCGGTTTTGATCCACGAGGTGGCAATGTTAGAGAGTCCAACACCTTTGAAGAGGTTGTCAAACCAGTCCCCTGTTTCTTGCTTGATGGACTCGACCATTCCTCGCAGCTGCTGGATTGATGTTTTGATGTTCTCAGCCTTAGATGATAAAACTCAGCAAAAAAGGGGTTAGTTATACAACCATCGAAAACACTCCTCTGGGGGAAACAGCTCTTCTGCTTCCTCTTCATGACAGAAAACCCAGGAGGGAAGAGTAATTGGGCTGGGAGGACTTGCCTCTGGGCCCGCTTCCTCTTCCTCCTTTTTCCTCCTTCTCCAGGAGGCCACAGTGACCTGGGGTACTTTCATTTCTGAAGCCTTGGGAACATAGGGTCTCACGTTTCTGGAGGGGATCCACCGCAAACCGGTGGGAGTGGAGACGCAGGCGTACCCACGTCCCCAGGTTACTAAATCATGGGGACCCTGTATTCTCAAAGTTTCTGGATCCTTGACAAGGACCTTTGGCCTTTCCCGGGGCTCCAACTGCGAGCTCCCACGGAAATGCCTTGTCACCGGCGGGTTCATGGTTTCAAAGGAACAGTTAAGAAAATTCAACGTGAACAAGGCACGGGCTAGTCTTACAGACGGTGGCTCAATCTTGAGAATCGGTTGCTGCTGGCTGAGGACTCTCTTGAGGTTCTGATGAGTCCTTTCTACAATCGCCTGGCCTGTCGGAGAGTGGGGGATCCCAGTTTTGTGTTCCACTCCCCATTGCTGCAGAAAACTGCAGAATTCTTTGGACCTGTATGCTGGACCATTGTCTGTTTTCAGGGACTTTGGGATGCCCAGGACAGAGAAAGCCTGGATGAGATGCTTGATAGCATCCCCAGCCTTCTCCCCTGTGTGGGCAGAAGCAAAAACAGCTCCTGAGAACGTGTCCACAGAGACGTGCACGTATTTCTGCCTCCCAAAGGGGGCAAAGTGCGTGACGTCTGTCTGCCACACTTCACAGCTGGACAAACCACGGGGATTCACGCCTGTGGGCATGGATGGGATGGCATACCTGTGACATTGCGGACAGCCAGTCACAATCGCTTTGGCCTGGTCACGGGTTAAGTTAAACTGCCTGACCAAACCTGGCGCGTTTTGATGGTGAAGCTGATGACTGATTCTGGCTTGCTCAAAACGGTTTGGCAGAGGGGCTACCTCCACAGGGGCAGCGAGAGCATCGGCTCTCCTGTTTCCCTCTGCTATGAAACCCGGAAGCTCTGTATGCGACCTGGTGTGCATCACATAAAAGGGTTGCTTCCTGTGGGAAATCAGTTTGACCAGCTTGGAAAGCAACTTAAACAGAGTGACGTTGGAAACCTCCTGCAGCACAGAATGTTCTGCTCTAGAAACTATTCCTGCAACATAACTTGAATCTGTTACCAAATTGAAAGGTCCAGGGAACGTCTCAAATGCTCTAACGACTGCGGCCAGCTCGGCAACCTGAGGTGATCCTTCCACCTCAACCACCTCTGATTCCCACCTCTGGGTGAGAGGGTCCCGCCAAGTCATAACTGATTTGTGGGACTTTCCGGACGCGTCAGTGAAGACGGTTAGAGCCTTAAGAGGCTCCTTGCTTTGGACACTTTTTAATTCCAATCGAAATTGGGCATCCGAATTGAAAATTTTGTGGGCAGGCCGATGGATAGAAATTTGACCAGGATAGTTATCTAGGGCAAACTGCAGCGCTTCGTTCTCTTGAAGCAGATGCTCTAACATAGCTTTTGTAATTTGACCTGATTTCAATTTGATTGGCATGTGAATGCACTCAAAGTCACAACCAGCCAGTTCCCTAAGGCGCACTCTGGCTTTCCGGATCAGGTCAGCCATCAATTCTTGTGGCTTTGTCATTCTTTTGGTCCTGTGGTGGCTCAGAAAGACACACTCTATAATAGAGAGAGGATCTTCTTTGCCTTGGACCTCCCTTGATTTTTGGAGGGTTTTGTTGTTCCACTGGAAAATCATCCCATGGAGATGTGGCAGCTTTCCTAAGATGATGAAACGAAAAGGCAGGTCAGGTTTACATCTGTTGGCCTGTCTGGTGGACAATGCGTGTTGAATGTTATCCAGTGCAATTTTTGCCTCTGGGGTGAGGGCCCTGGGTGAACTCAGTTCAGCTCCCCCTTTTAACAAATTGAAAAGGGGGGCCAGGTCTTCGGTAGAAAGACCCAGCCAAGGTCTCACCCAATTCAGAGCTCCACACAGCTGATGGACATCTGCAAGGGTCTGAATTTGGGTTTTGATTTCCAATTTTTGAGGAACAATAGTCCTCTTCCCAATTTCCAGCCCTAGGTATTTCCAGGGTGGCATCTTTTGAATTTTGGATTCCTGTAGTTCAAAACCTGCATCAACCAGTGCAGCCACTGTGAGGTCAAGGGCATGTGCCAACAGGTCGTCTGTTGGTGCAGAAATCAACACATCGTCGATGTAATGCTGGATTATCACTTGGGGCACCGCTGCACGCACAGGTGCAAGCAGGGAAGCAACATACCTTTGACAGATCACCGGGGAATTTTTTAAACCCTGCGGAAGAACTCTCCACTGATACCTCTTTCGTGGAGCGTCTCGGTTCAAGGTGGGCACCGAGAATGCAAACCTTGGGGCATCATCAGGATGGAGGGGAATGTGAAAGAAACAGTCCTTTATGTCAATTACAGTCAAACTCCAGTTTTCGGGGAGCATGCTTGGGGCGGGCATCCCTGGTTGCAGGGATCCCATGTCCTCAATTACCTCATTAATTTTGCGGAGGTCATGGAGGAGCCTCCACCTGGTCTTATCTGCTTTCTGAATGACAAACACTGGAGAGTTCCACGGTGAAGTGGTCTCTTCAATGTGGCCCTTTTTCAGCTGTTCTTCCACAAGCTCATTGAGCGCCTTTAACTTTTGTTTAGAAAGTGGCCACTGCTCTATCCAGACTGGTTCATCTGACAGCCAATTCAGTTTCTGTATAGGGCGCTCCTCAGTGACCACTGCCCGAAAAACCTTTGGAGGGTCAGGAATATTAATTGTGACCCCCCATTGGGACATCAAATCTCTTCCCCACAGAAGTTCATCAAAATCCAAAACAAATGGGCGTAGCGTGGCCATTTGCCCGTTTGGCCCTTCAATTGTCACTGCCTTTTTTGACTGCTTGGCTAGTTGCAAGCCTCCAATACCATTTACATGTTTGGCAATGTCCTGTAGTTCCCAATGTGATGGCCACATCCTTTCTGGGACGATCGTCACATCAGCGGCTGTGTCCCAAGCCCCTTTAAGGAGTTTGGATTCCCCACCCATAGAAAGCTTACAGAAATCTTTTGGCCTGTTTGAGCCTATCTTTTTTACCACAGCGACAGTGGTGTCTTTGTCGCTTTCTCCTTTGCCACTCTCTGTGGCACTTTCCTCTGGACTAGTTTTTACTACAAGCCCTTGCACTGCTGGGATGGCCTGGGCAATAATTTGCCCTTTTGGTAGGAAGGTGGGTGGGTTTTCACTGCGGAGCCACACAACAAATCGCTCTGGGTCAGTTGTGATTGTCCCAGGGGCGACCTGTATGTCTGAGGGGGTGAACTTACAGTCCCCAATGACCACAAATTTTGTCTCCACCATGTGCCACATGCCGGGTTCCTTTGAGACCATGGCTGTTTGCCACTGACTGTCCCGCAGGTGAAGAGGCTCAGCCAACTGGAGCCTAAAGGGCTCATACCTGTCCTTTGTTGTCAAGGATCCTGATGGCTCAGGCAATACTATGTGCCTCGGTTTCCCTTGTTTTGTCAGGTCCTGTGAAGAGAGAGACAAATCTGATTTAGGTGACCTTTTTTCTTTTTGGGTTATTTGGGCTGCCCGATTGGGGTCGTCACGCTGGGCAGTTCCGCGCTCTCGAATCAGTTTTTTGACACCCTGGTGTTCTTTTTGTTCTCCCTCCCCTCATGTTCCCTTTCCTGTTTTAAGAAATTGTCAAATTGTCCCTTCATTGGACACTGATTGATCCAGTGACCGCTTTTTCCACACAGAAAACACTGGCTGTTAGCTCGTGCAGGAGCGTTCTTCTTTTGTGTTTCTGGTGTTTTAGGTGTCTCCACAGCTGCAGCGGTGATTTTATGGCGCGTTTTCCCTTCTCTAAGGGCTGGTTTTCTGCAGCGTGGGACGACGGCACTGACGGCTTGTAGCATCTCCTTGAGAGGAGGTGTCGAGCCTGGTTCTCTGGGTATCAGATTTATTGCAGCAGTGCACTCCTCATTCGCATGAGAGAAAGCCAACTGCTGAATCACTTGTTTCTGTCCCTCCTCTCCATCAAATTGCTGTTCCACAGCTGAAGCAAGTCGCTCCACAAATTTGACATAGGGTTCTTGTGGTTCCTGAAAAATGTCTAAGTAATATTGTGAGGGGCCATCTGGCCGCATTTTCAGAAAGGCTTTGCATGCTTGATTAGCTACAAACTCAAGGACATTTTGGGGAATGTTGGTGGCCTGATCTGAGGCTGCTTTCCAATCACCTTCACCTAACAGGTGGTTTAGGGTAATAGGATTGCCTGCATTATCAGTTGCTGTGGTTGGGTCCTCCAGCAAACCTGGCAATGCAGCTTTCAGCAGTTTTCTCCAAGTGACCTCCCATAGCTCAAATTCCATTTTGCTTGAGAGGCACTTGAAAATCTGCTTCAAATCAAAAGGTACAACTGTGATTCCACCAAAGGAAGTAAACAACAAGCCTTCGAAGTAAGGGCTATCTCGCCCATACTCCTTTAATGCCTTCATGAGGTCTTTAACAAGCGTCTGTGACAACGCTTTCCAGGTGGCTACCGTGGTTCCCTGCCCCCTGCTCCTTCGGTATGTCACCGGAGTAACTGTGGGTACCCCATCTGTGTTTGCACCCCCGGGCTCTTGCTTTGCTCCCTCTCGGACCCCAGCCGCAGCCTCAGGTTCCCAGTTGTAAGCTGGGGGTGGCTCCCAGCCTGCCTGTGGCACGGACGGCTGTGGCCTTTGGTAGCTTGGAAAAGCATTCCCCAAAGGAGGCGCAGTCGGGGACACCGTGTTCCCGAGTGGGGGGTAGGGCGGGGGCGGTGCCGGTGGGGCTCCCCCTGTGGGAGGGGGCTGCGGGGTCCATGTCCCCATCGGCATCGGCAGCGTCTGGTGGGGGGGTGGTACCGGGGTAGGGGCAGCGCCACACGGCAGTGAGAGGGGGAGAGAAGCTCCGTCCACGTCACGCGGGGGCTGCGGGGGGGCGGGCTGGGGCAGGGGCGCCCCGGCCGCCGGTGGGTGCCACGAGGGGGGAGGGGGAGGGGGGGCCACGGGGTCCGGTCCGCTCAGCCACTGTCCCGGTAACCCGGCAAAAGCGGCGGCAGCGCCGGCATTCGGTGGGGGGAGGGGAGCGGGCGGCTGCGGCTCCGGGGGGGGGAAGGCAGCAGCCCAGGCAGTGGGCGGTCCCAGCTCCGGGAAGGGCGCCGGCAGCCCCGGCGGGGGAGGGGGGGCCTGCACCCTCGGGGGCAGCGGCGAGCCCCACGCTGTTGGGGTTGTGCCCTGATCCCCTCCCGGTCCCAGGGTGGGCAGGGGAGGTTGGGGGTGCGGGGCTTCCCCGGGCCCACATGGCTCGGGAAAGCTCGGATCCGGGAAGCATGGCTGGGGAAAAAGGGGGTGGGGAGGGTAAGGAGCCTTCCCGGAGGAAGGAACCGCCCACTTCGGGGGCGGGGCGGGCAGAGGGAAGGTTCTGGGCAGAGTCGGGGCGGTGCCCTCACAGTAGGAGTTGGGTAAACCCCACCCCTGGCTCTGCGGGGGCGTGGGAAGGGGCGTGGGAAGGGGCGTGGGAAGGGGCGGGGGAAGGGGCGTGGGAAGGGGCGGGGGAAGGGGCGGGGGCAAGCCTTGTGAGGAAAAAGGGGGCGGGTACGGGGAAGGGCCAGTAGGAGGGGGCTGAAAGGGATTCTGGGAACAAGACGAAGGGGGAAGGGCACAAAGAGGCTGCACCTCGTGGCTGCCGCCATTATGGGGGCATTTTCCTTTGTTCTCTGGGGAGGGAGGGGTCTCCGTGTCTCCCTTCGGGGGTTTCTCACAGCCGTTTTCGCTGCCGGTCCCAACCGGGCGGGTTAGGGACTGGTGGTCTTCCTCGGCGAATGAGAAACGGACTCTGGGTTTGTTGGCTGGGGAAATCGGGGGGGTCGTGGGGAGGGTTTGGGCGTTCTGGCCAGCCAGACTGCCCCGGGAAGCCCGAGCAGCCCGGCCGTGGCTGCGGGGGGCGGGGGACCCAGGAATTCTCAAAATGCTTGGCGAGGGGGAACCGTGGGACGCCGGAGCATTTTTTAAAATACCTGGGGGGGTTTTGGGGGTTTTAGGGGACTTAGGGGGCTTGGGTTCTCTGGGGAAGGGGAAAAGGGGAGACCTGGGGGGTTTGGGAGATTTCGGGGAGGCAGGGGGATGGGACCGGGGGGGCTGGGGGGACTCGGGAGAGGCAGAGGGAGGGGGATGGGGGGAAGGGACTGAGGGAATGCTCTGAGAGAATGCAACTTTGTTATCTTGCATTCCTGTGATCTCTTTTAAGGTACTTTTTATTTGCCACGGCCAGAATGCAAATTTTGCAGCTAGGACGTCTCCTGACTTCCCTAATTTTTCCAACTTTTTAGAAGCATTTTCCCAGAACCAAATGCTGTTCACTTGGTCCGAATTAACATTCGGAAAATGCAAAAACAAATATCTAATAAACTTTTTCAGTTCCTTTTTTGAGTATTTAACTTTGGCAACAATTAAAACTCCAATTAAACTTTCAAAAACCTCTTTCTGGGTGGTGTTTAGTCCGTTTCCCATTCTGACTAGCTGTTACCTTTATCACCACCCCTTCCCAGCAAAACCACCCCCCAAATCCCTGTGGGCGTCCTTTCCTAGGGGTAAGGGCTTCCTTCGGGTGGACCCCCGGTCCCCCCCGTCCCGTCCCTCCTAGGGTTCCCTGAGGCTTCCCAAGCCTCTGTGGTGGGTATTCTCCCCTCCCTTAGAGGAACAATACTCACCAAGCCCTCGGGACGTTGGAGGCGTTGCTAGGGCAACCACAAGCCGGAAGGGGACTCCTCTGGGCAGGAGCTGTTCCCTTCTTCCACCAGGGGTGCTCTTTAGCAACCCCAGTGGCTCCGTGAAATGCTGAAGGCCTCGGGACACGACAAGGCGACGTCCTCTCAGAAGGTCTCTGGGTCACAGGGTCCGAGACTTCCTCGGGCCTCCGTGTCAGCCCCCACGGTACAGCCGGTCAAAAGGCGTCTGCAGGCCCCACGAGGTGGGCGCCAATCTGTTGCTTCGCGTATCTGTCTCTCAGGTCAGCTCAGCGTCAGCTGGGCCACCCTGCTAGCTGTGATACGCCCAACAGTACCTTTGCGTGGGTCTCTGGCTCCGCAGCACCTTTGCCTTAGCTGTCTCGGCCGTGGTTCGAAAGAGGGGACACTCCGGAGGCTCAGGGAGAAAGGTTTTATTCGGGTAACTCAGGGGCAGCCCCTGGTTCCAGGCCTATGCCTCTGGGGAGTGACCCCTGGCCTCGGTTACAGGGGGTTTTTGTTCCCCCAAAATCTCAGGGGTGGACACAAGTTATTAGACCAATGAAACAAGGCCAGGTGGGTAAGGTCAAAATGCAATACACAACATTAACAAATCAGGTGAATTTGGGATGTGGTCCTGTGAGACCCACCAATCCCTGTCAGACACCTCTCCTGAAGGTTCTGGGGCCTGGGGGATGGTGGACATGTGGGGGAGAAATACAATGGGATGGGGGAAAATACAATAGGATGATCGAAACCCAGGGCAGAGGATTAGAGTTGTCTTGGCAACTCTTATCAACCTTTGATAAGCACAATCCAAGACAGGAACTTTACCAGGCTAGGGTTAAAGTCCAAATCACATCAAACCTACAACTAAGAAACTTATGATAACATTTCAGCACCCCCACAAGGTACCACCCCAATTTGGGAAGTTCATGGCCCATAGGTAGTCATGGGAAAGGCTATGTGATGGGAAGGTCCACAAGTGCAGATTCTCTGGGTGGGCTGCTTTTGGTAAAAGTTACTAAAACCACAGAAGTGACTTCTCTCTCAAAGACTGGATGAAAAACTGTTTTATAAGTGGCACTGACCTGTAATTCTGAGTTTTGCCTCTTTACATTGTTTGTAGAAAATAAATAGTTTGTAGTGGGAGAGAGGGTTGGTTTTTAGAAATTAATTTGTGGTTTGTTTGGTTTTTTTTTCTTTTCTTATTTCCTTCTCTTAGTGTATGTTAATAAAATCTATGGGGTTTTTTGCTCCTAAGTTGAGCCTGCTTTTGCCTTTTTCTCCCAAAAAATCATCTCTCAGTAAACAAATTCGGCAAATGTAAAACCAACACATAAATGGTTCTGTGACTCGGATGAGTCAACTTAAACCACAACATTAATCAAGAGAAGATCCTAAAGGAAAAAAAAGTAAAAGTACTTAAAAAACAGTTTAAGAGACACTTACTGCTCTGAGGAATCTGCTGTGAGGTCAGTCTGGGTCTGTAGTCAGACCCTGCAGTAGGAGTTTACAATCATAGTTGAGCTAGGTGAAGGCCTATGGTCAGAGGAGGCAAGAAAATACTTGCAGTCATATTCTAGTAGGAGATAACCAGCAGTCAGAGTCTGCAAAAGGAACCCTGCGGTGAGTTTACTGCAACCAAAGGTCAGTGAATAGTTAGGATCAGGAAAGCTGAATTATGAAAAAGAATAAACTGAGACTTTTTCACATCATTACACAAGAGTCTGTAGCTTAAACCATTTCTATCTCAAACTTGAGGTCTATATTAATTACATGGTGTGAACTTTCTGATCGGATAATAGGCATTATTTATAAGTTGATAATATTGTGTTATAACCGGCTTCTTAGAAAACATGTGTTGTTTCAAAATTTTATTTATTTATTTTTAAATTACTTCAAGAATTTCATAATTCTATTGTTAAAGACCATGTTTTAAAAATGTGTTAATTTGTTCTCTAGCTGCTTATGCATCTCTTAGACCAGGCTACCTCTCTAGCTAGTCTCTGCAGTGGCTTGGTGGTTTGACCTGCTGCCCGTTCCCGAGAGAAAACACAAACCAACAGAGTGTCAGTTTATGCGGTGCTTTATTCAGGGCCCCGGGGACCTGAGGACTAGTGTCTCAAAGTCAGCGTCCCAAGTTGGTTACAAAAGATGCTCATCTTTTATACCTTTGTTACAAGTCTTACTTCATCAGCCTACGTGCAGTCTCCTACGTACTTTACTTTAAACATTCACATTCATCTTCCAGGTAACCTTTCTAAAGGCTATAAATTTTGCACGCTTGCTCTAGCTAAAATAAAGGTTAATTCTCTAAGCTTAACTCCCACCATAGAAAACATTTTATTGGTAACCATGTAATCATATTTCACAAGTAATTTGTATACCTATATGTACTACATGCTCTACTAAGTCCTTTAAACATTGTTTCTTGTATCTGCAGATTCTCAGGCCTCATTTCTCAGGTTTGGTTCCCA
This sequence comes from Zosterops lateralis, assembly GCF_965231275.1. NCBI lineage: Eukaryota > Metazoa > Chordata > Aves > Passeriformes > Zosteropidae > Zosterops > Zosterops lateralis. The sequence continues at coordinate 9,429,075 of NC_139801.1, forward strand.
TGGGCCTGCACAGGAACCAACTCCTTAGCCTAACTACTGCTAACGGAGGCCTTATGGCAACAACTCCCCCCTTTTGAGCATTCTTCAACCAGTTGCAAGGATGCTCAATTCTCTTCTTCATGCAGCAGTCTCCATATAAGATGGTGGTGGAGTAATTCTTGTCATGACTTCATTTCGGGTCATGGCCTTCATGACTCTTCTCGTATGCATCGTTTCCCTAAAGATCATTCCTAAGAAACAACGATATGCTACAAAAATAATCACAACCAAGATTATAATCATTATTACATATTGAATAATAGAGGATATCCAGCCAGAAACCTGGATCCCTAAAGAGCTAAATATTGCTCCAATCCAATTGTGTTCAGCATCTTCTTTGGTTTCCTGTATTTTAGACTCTATATCTTCCAATTGACTTATGTCTTTTTCTACTTCCTTTGTAACATTTGGGATATGGATACAGCAATGATCTGTTCTATCATGTAGGTACCTGCAGACACCATGTTCCTTTAATAACAACATATCCAATGCCATTTGATTCTGTATAGCCATCCTACTAGTTGCTTGTAGCTGCAAATTCAAATCCTTAAACCCCTTTTTAGTGGCTGATGCTAATCTCTCAGTTTGTCCCAAAAGCCGGTAAAGCATTTCCCTATTTCTATAGGTCGATATGGGAGCAAATAATGATTCTAACATACAACCCAATTTGACCCCTCCTGATGGTTCATGCCACTCATCTTCTGGATTTATTCCTTCCATGACCTCTCTTTTATTCCTCCTTCCTATGTCCAAATCTGTCAATCTTGATTGTTTCCAGAATGGGCATAATGTGGGCACTCCCAACGTTCTTTGGGTCACCAATCCATCTATAGGTATATGTGTGGTCCACATTCCATGTCCCATGACCCATACTAAATTCCCTGGACTCCTTATGGTAGTAGTTTTACAATTCACCTGCTTTTGCCCTTTTAATTCTCCTTTTATAGAGTGGTTGTATCCTCTACATTCACATCCCCATTTCAGCAAAATCTTCACTGGTACCAGCCCTACCTGCTCTCCTGGTGTATCACACGTAATTACCCTTGTGCAATTCCATGACTCTACTTTCTCTGTCATTTTCCTATGACTTGTTTCTGCTGTCAAAACATGGGTATGTGTCTGGTTCTTTCCACCAGTCCATTGTATACACCATCCAATTTTCCCTAGATAACTATATGTTTCCAGCAAGCTTGGCCCCCAGATTGCTTGCCATGTAGTCCACTCTTCCTTGCCATCCTGGCAAACCACTTCATAGTAATATTTTGTAGTGGGCATTTTATGCGATTGTACCTCATCATATCACACCATCCTACATTTTTGAATCGTCCAATCGTGATAAATTTGGAATTGATTAAGGCTTCACAATCCCCTCTACTTCCAGGTTATGACCACTGTTTGCAGAGAGTTGTTGTTTTAACTGTCCACTCAGTACGGTTATGCAACTCTTTCCTACATTCCTTTGTCCCATTTCTGGTGATCGGGGGCATTTCAGTGATAGGAATAATTCCCCAGGGTATGGGATCCCCTGCTGCATGGGGTAAAGGTAGACAAGCAGTTATGGATGACACATTCTGAGTTTTTCCAAAGTCTCGTATCAGTCCTACTACCAGATTTTCCTGTTTAGAGTTTCTTGGTAACCCTACCTCATTATCTACCTGCCGAGTCACTCTCATCTCACCTAGGTACATCGTCGTTCTTGCATCTGCCCACCAATCATCCTGTGCTATCCAACACCAGTAAATGCCTTCATCTTTTCCTGGCTGCACATTCCTTACTATCAGGATAATTGATTCTCCTAATCTTCTTTCTATCTGATACTTTCCTCCAGATGTTAAATTTTTCCCAAACCACCATCCATACTCGGAAAAATGCTGGCCTTCTTTAACTTCACAAGTAAAAATCACATCCTTCCCTTTGGTTACCTGGTATACTCCATGTTGGGCCTTAATTTCAGAGCCTAAGTGGGCCCTTGCCTCCACCTTTTGTAACCCAAAATTCCCTTTCCCTCCACAGGACACTATGCACAGATATATACCTTCTGTCTCTCCTATCTTTGGATCAGTATAATTCAGCCACCCCTTCCCATAAGTTCCCAGAGTCCACCAACTTATATTCCCCAGCTGTCTTTCCCATTGCTGATGTTTATTCTGTTTCCACCACTTGACTTGGATATCCTGATAACATTTCTTTTCCAATTTGAAGGTACAATTTATTCTCAAAGGAGGTCCGTCCCACATATCCACCTGAGTTGAGACTGGAGTTACATTTACAGCTACAGTTTTTTTCCACTTATTTTCCCAGTATCCCATGGTAAAACCTTCAATTTGAAATTCCCATAATCAAAGCTTTCTCTTATCCAGACCACGCAACGATAAACGTCGCTGTCATTTATCGTGACATTTGATAGTTGCAGGGTGGTATTTCCTTTTTGCTCATCCTTATCCCAAACCATAGTTATACATGTATGAATTTGTTCTGCTCCCTGTCTCCTTCACCTTACATTGACTTCTTCGGATCCAACTTTCTGGTTGTCCGTGAACAGACAGGTCATAGACACATTCATTCCTTCCATCATCACTATTTGGGTTCGAGTTCTATAATAACTAAAAATTCATTGGTTAAAGGTAATAAACAGATCAGCAAGAGCCCAACTGTCAGAATCCGACCTTGGGCCGGAACACCATTCGAGTGGAGGTTAACGGTTGAACTTCCCAATGGGTCGGCCCCTTCTTGACTCGGGTGTAATGTATCTAATTGTCGATCCCCTCGACTTTTACTGCAGTGAAGGTGGTCATGATCACTTGTCGCGGGACTTCCCATGTTTCTTTCAGGGGGCCTGTGTTCCAATTCTTCACATAGACCTGGCCTCCCGGCTGGATGTCATGGACAGGATTTTCCAGCGGCAGGGGTCTGTTCCATTGCAGGGCTCCTTTTAGGGCAGTGAGTACCTTGTTCAGAGACAACACATAATTAAAGAGCACATCATTCCCTACTACATGAGGGTCTCCCTTTAATACTGTAGCATGATATGGTCTGCCATACAGTATCTCGTATGGACTTACTCCTATCCTCTCTCGGGGTTTAATCCTAATTCTTAACAAGGCTAATGGTAGGGCCTGAGGCCACTGGATTTTGGCCTCCTGACAGATTTTCTTAATCTGTCCTTTCAGGGTTTGATTCATCCTCTCTACTTGCCCGCTGGATTGAGGCCGCCATGGGGTATGCAAATTCCAAGTAACATCTAACAGTCGGGCGACTGTCTGTACCACTCCTGCCACAAAATGAGGTCCCCTGTCAGAAGAGATCCCTAATGGAACCCCAAATCTCAGAATAATTTCTCTCATTAATGTTTTCACTACTTCTTTGGCCTGATTAGTTCTGCAAGGGAAAGCCTCTGGCCATCCCGAAAACGTGCAGACATACACCAGCAGATACTTGTATCCTTGTGATCGGGGCAATTCGGAAAAATCTATCTGCCAATAATCTCCTGGCTCTGCTCCTACCTGTAATTTCCCAAATTGTATCTGCTTCCTCACTATTGGATTATTTTTAAGGCACACTGGGCACATGGCATTCACTCGTTTAGCCATTGTTAACATCTGGTTAGAGATAATTTCCCTCTTCAGAAATTTTACCAATACCTCTGCTCCCCAGTGGCATTTATTATGCTCAGTTTCTAAAATCACCTTCATCAATTTGGTAGGGACCACTACTTGGCCACTCCCAGTCACATACCATCTCATTGCATTCTTCTGGGCCTGGACCAGTTGTGCCAATTTCTCATCCTCAGCGGAATAACTGGGTTTTTGTCCCATATAAGGTTGTGCCGGTCCTACCTTCGTTGGAATCAGCGCCATTTCAGTCCAGACCTCTCTGGCAGCTTTTCGTGCTGTTAAGTCAGCCAGCCGATTCCCTCGAAAAATCTTTCCCTCATCTCTCTGGTGTCCTTTCACATGCATCACAGCCACTTCCACTGGCTTATACACAGCTTCCAGTAGCAGCAGGATCTCATTCTGATGTCGAATGGATGTCCCCTGTGAACTTAACAGTCCTCTCTCTTTCCATAAAGCCCCATGTACGTGCAGAACTCCAAATGCATATTTTGAATCTGTCCATATATTTACCTTTTCCCCCCTGCTCAGGACCAGGGCTCTGGTTAATGCTATAATTTCAGCCTTCTGTGCAGATGTTCCTGGAGTGAGGGCCGTAGCTTCCACCACCTGCGTGAGGGTCACCACCGCATACCCGGCATACCTGGTTCCATTCTCTACGAAGCTGGATCCATTGGTATACAGTTCCCAGTCTGGCACCTCCAGGGGCACATCTCTCAGGTCCGGTCGGCTAGCGTATACCTGTTCGATGGTTTCCATACAGTCACGTGTTAATTCGCCCTCATTCTGCTCACTGCGGAGGAACTCTGCTGGATTGATGCAATTAGTCACTTTGAGATCAACATCATCCTGTTCTCTGAGCAATGCATGGTATTGTAACAATCTGCTAGAGGACATCCAATGCCCCCCTTTTTGTTCCAAAACTGCCAGTACCATATGGGGCACAAACACCTCCATCTTTCTCCCCAGAGTCAATTTTCGGGCCTCCTGGATCAGTATCACTGTGGCTGACACTGCCCGCAAGCATGCCGGCCATCCTGCGCTCACAGTGTCCAGTTGTTTAGAGAAATACCCAACAGGCCTCTTCCACGATCCGAGGGTTTGGGTTAGTACGCCCAGGGCTAGTCGCTGCCTCTCATTGACGTATAGCTGAAAGTCTTTATTTAAATCTGGTAGGCCGAGTGCAGGTGCCTCTTTCAAGGCCCGTTTCAGATCTAGGAAGGCCTTCTCCTGTGGTTTGTTCCACTGCAGTTGAGACTCCTTTAAAGCTTCATAAAGGGGTTTAGCCATTAGCCCAAAATTTGGTATCCAGAGTCTACACCAACCCACCATTCCTAAAAAGGATCTTAGTTCTTTGTGGTTTCGGGGTGTGGGTATTGCATAGATAGCTTCAACTCTATTGATTCCCAATTTCCTTACCCCCTTTGAGATTTCACAGCCTAGGTATATCACACTCTCTTGGACTAATTGGGCCTTTTCCTTCGAAACCCGATATCCTCCTTGTCCCAACATATTCAACAGTTCTATGGTTAGGGTTAAACAGACCTCTCGTTGTTCTGTAGCCAGAAAGATGTCATCCACATACTGGAGGAGAACGTAAGAGAAGGGTGATTCTCTTACCTGAGTTGTCTTCCATTCCTCCAGCTCTTTGGCTAATTGATTTCCAAAAATTGTAGGAGAATTCTTAAATCCTTGGGGAAGTTGTGTCCAAGTGAGCTGCCTTTTTCGTCCTGTATCCAGATTTTCCCATTCGAAGGCAAAATATTTCCTACTTTCTAATGCCAGTGGGATGCAGAAGAAGGCATCTTTTAGATCAATAACTGTAAACCATTGGAATTTCTCTGACACAGATGTTAACAAAGTGTACGGATTGGCCACCACCGGGTGAATGTCTTTGACAATGTTATTTATTGCCCTTAAATCCTACAGTAGTCTATACTTACCATTTGTATATCTCTTTCACAGATGCTAGCAATGTATAAGGATTAGCAACTACTAAATGAATGTCTTTTTAGTTATCTCATTTATGCCCCTTAAATCTTGTACAAGTCTATACTCACCATTAGATTTCTTTACTGGGAATATTGCAGTATTGTATTTTAATTCACATTCTTCTAGAATTTGGTACTTTAGGAATTTATCAATGGTCTTTACTATTCCCTATCGTGCTTCTGCCTTGATAGGATATTGTTTAATTTGCATGGCACTTGCCCCTTCCTTCAATTCTACCTGTGCTGGCTGTGCCAATTTAGATTTCCTTAGTATATCCATTTCCCACACAGAGGGAATCACTACTTCTTCTACCTTTTTAGGAATATTGGAGTTGGTTTCTCTTTTACCGTTAAAATCTTTCCTGGTTTAGACTTGGGTATCCTCATTACAAGTTCACCATTCTCAAAAGTAATCACTGCCTCTAGAGCTGCCAGAAAATCACATCCTAAAAGCAGAGCTGAACACCCAGGCACATATAAAAATTTACGTGTTAAAGTTTTATTTCCAAAGCTCAGATCTAGGGGTTGCAGGAATGGCCAAGGTCTCCTCCTTCCTTGTGGCTCCAATAATTACAGTCAATTTTTTTTTTTCCAATCTGCACTTCTACATAATTTAATATGAAATATTTACAAGAAAAGTGACATCTTTCCCTTCTAAGCGCAGAGTGACCATCTGTTCCTTTGATCCTGGCTTCCTCTCACAGATCCATGACTCTGGCTATGCTATTCAACTGAGGCTGAACATACTGACTAAACCAGTTTGGGCACTCTCGCTTTCAATGTCCTTCTAATTTATTTATTCTTAATACTCCACAGCCTCTGCCAAAACCACTTCTATTACTGTCCCGACCGGTTCTGCCACTACGTCCTCGCCACCTCTAAAAGCTTGTCCAAACTTCTTAACTTTCCGCTTTCCAGTTTCTGTAACTTTTCCTAGTGTCCTCCTGTGACTGGTCTAGAAAAATAAAGGCGAGCTGAATCTTTGCTTGCTTACTATCTATCTGAAGACCAGTATATTTCCTGGCTGCATTTGAGCTATCCTCTCCACTATCACTGCTTTCCGTTCTGTCCCTTCTGCATCTCCCTCCCCTTCATCCCCGCCCCACAGTCAAATCCTGATCGTTGTCAAGGATAGAAGCAGTGGGCAACTTTGGCAGAGAAGGATTGGGGATAGGGGACAGGTGTCGTCCCTGCATTTCTTGCTTTCAAGTGTTTGAGTCTTTGCAGCAGCTTCTCACGCTGCTTCATGTAAACAATATTATATTCTTAGAAATTATCTCTATGTTTTGCATTCTTGTTCTCTGAGAGAGAACTTGACTGATGGTCATATTGACCAATGGAGTCAGGAGGTTGTAACCTCCTTGGGCCAATCTTGGCCCCCTGTACAAAATGTATATAAACCTATTGGAGTCAGATAATAAAGAGCTTTCCATGATTCACCAAGCTGCTGCCTGCTGTCCTCTGTCAAGGTCCACTCCCACGTCACAACGTGTTGCCCCTCTAAAAGGCTTGGGGTAACAATTGGTGACCCCGAACGTGTGAGAAGAGGGTCTCCTGTCGCAATTGGTGACCCCTCCGTGTCTGGACTGCAGCTGGGTCAAATTGGTGACCCCGAGTGTCTGAACGGACTCCTGACGTGGGAGAACAGGTCACGCCGGTGACCTCTGACTGCAAGAGAACTGCACGTCGGTGGACCTGTCTGCCCAGTGAGAGACTGAGCTGCTCTGCCTGAGGTATCGTGGTAAGAGATAATGATCTCTAAACCCTCCGCAGATGAGGAAACCCTCATGGTGGACCTTTGCCTTGAGGTCCTGCGGAGACAAGAAGTCTCCTTTCCTGGAGATGCTCTCCGGAAATTGTTATATTATGCTAGAACTCATGGGGTTTTTTGCAGCCTTGAAGAAGTTTTTTCTACAGCAGAGTGGAAGTCTTTGGGCGACTATCTGCTCCAGGTTTTCTTTGCAGATCGCAGTGTGAAGCTTTTGAAACTGATAGCCACCTGGAGCAGGCTGGAGAAAGTGCTGCCTAAAGTACAGCCTTCTAGCTCTGAGGACAGCTCCAGCCTCATCGGGCTGCGTTCCAGGGAAGACGATGGAGTCACTTCTCCTGTCCCGGCTCCGCGGAGACGGGCGGGCAAGCCGACTCCCCTTCCTCGCAGCAGCATGGCGGGAAGCCTGCCTGCACTCAGCACAGCTGCTGAGGCGGGCACGGGGTCTTCTGCAGAACAGACCCCTTTCGCACCCACGCCTCATCGGCGATGGAGTGTGGAAAAACTCGGGGCTTGTGAAAGCCCCTCGGGATCGGCCCCTCCTCCCAGTCCCGAGCTGCCGCGGAAAAAGCGGCGGCAGAGGGGAAAAATCGCCCTCCCCCACTTCCCTCCCCCCCCATGTTTTCCTGGCCTTGGAAGCGCCGAGAGCGCTCTTGGATCGGGGGGGAGGGGTGGTTTTTGCGGACTGTCCGCACTGTGGAATGTCAATAAGGTATTCCGTGAGGGGCGGGACGGCCCCGAAAAGCGGTGGGGCCGGCCCGGGGCGGGCAATGCAGCCTGCCCAGCCCCCGCGGGACAGGGCGGCCCCAAGGAGTGAAAGGGCCAGCCTAGGGCCATCCCGCACGGCCCCGGGGCGGGAGAAGAAACCCCCCCGCAGTGGCTGGTGCCGCCCTTGAGAAAGGGCGGGCCAGCCCCGCGCTGAGTGGCAGCGAAGCCGTCCGGCATCGGAGCCACAGCCGCGGCTCCGCTTGGGAAAGCAGGGCCGGGACAGCCTCCCAGCCCCCCCGCTCCTCCCCGTGACGATCAGGGCACTCCCCCCACGCCTGTGGGGGCAGCGCTTGGCAAGCGGGACACGCCTCCTGCAGCGCTGCGATCTCCTCCCGTGCCAGGTCGGGGCCGCGCGGGGCGGGCAGCGGCTGCCGGTCCGAAAGCGGCGCCGAGGGACATGCCCCTCCCTGCCGATCGGGGCACTCCCCCCGCGCCTGTGGAGGCAGCTGCGGCCGATCTGTTCATTTTAAAGGAACAGCGCGGCCACAAGCGGCTGTTCCCCCGTTGCAGAGGGTCCCGGGGTGCGGGACCCCCCCCAGTCTCGGGTGATGTCCCAGCCGAGGCTGATGCTGTGGGCGGCCGTGGGTCAGCACGGCGTCCCCTGCAGGGCAGGGATGGATTCCCCAGCTCTGCAGGTGCGGTGAGAAAAGCTCTCACCCCTGTCCCTGTGAAGCACATAGGACAGGATTCAGAGGTGCATGATGCCTCATCTAATGCTCAGGCCAGCAAGACTAATGCTAGGGCCAACAAGAAACAATGAAAGAGTGTGCAAAAAAGAGGAATCACTCCCTTGTTTCTTTGTGGAAGGTGTGGACGGCCGAATCACATGGCAGATGTTTGTAAGGCAAGCCATGTGAAAGGCCAACCTCTGTCAAAAGGGCAGTGGGGTGCAAAGAGGAAGCGTGCTCGGACAGAAGAGTCTTCCCAGTCCCCACAGCCGATGGAGGTCTGATGGGAAAGTTCAGTCCCATACCCACCTCTCCCTGTTAGTGTCCCTGAAGGGACCAAATTTGTTTAATTTGTGTTTGAGTTTTCTGTTCATAGGACAAAGAGTCGGTGGTGAGAAGGCAGTTGCTCTGAAGTCACTGAGCTGCCTGGATTTCACTGGACTGTTGCTCTGATCAGAGACTGTCCTGGAACAATTTGGAACAGACATTGCTATTTTCTCCTTTGCTGTTTAGCAGCTGGAATGGACTGTCTTTCAAGATCCATTCATCGCCCTTCGTGACTTGGTTTGGGAGCTGTTGGACCAGGATCATCTGGAAATTTCAACCAGTCCTGGGACGTTCCTGTGTTCTGCATCGAAACAGAACTCTGGGGACTGGAGGTTTTTTATAACACCTCCAAAAAGCCAATCCTCAATAGTGAATCTGAATGATTGTTTTCTGTGATTCATTTGTATCCTGCAGGTATCACTGGCTGATGAATGTCCAATTCCTTGCACATTCTGGAATGGGTCATTTTTGCCCCATCTGCCACAAGGCGGCAAAATATTGTTTGAAAAAGCAAACAATGAAAATATTATTTTTTTTGTTTGAGCTAAATATTGCTCGATTTCAGCCGCAAAAATGGCAATCAATCATTTTTGTATGAGCTCATTGCTCGATTGATAATGCAGGCAACAATGCTTGCAAATTTGATGGGTGCAGATTTTTGTAAAATTCATACTCTCAGTATTATGGGAGGAATTTGATTGGAGCTTTGCAAGCAGTGTTTTTCTGCCAAATGCTCTGGAGCCATGAGCTGTTGCGAGTGGCAAGAATCCTTTGGATTTCTTTTTGCAGCCCAAAAATATTCAGAAATTTAGTGCAAGGACCCACTGTATTTACAGACAATTTGGGAGGACAAGGTAGGCCAGTGTTCCTTGGAAGAATGATTTTGAGGGCAAGTTTTGGAAGCCCCTGAGGATGGGCAGCCCATTTGGTATTGGGGCTGCTGTCATGGCATTTCCACAGTTTTCCCAGAAACTTTTTCATTTAGTCACGGATTCAACTTCTGTGGTCGACATGGCACACAGATGGGTTGTTCAATTTAAAGGGAGTCAGCAATGTTGTTTGTTCCATTTGCTGAAGAACCTCTTGTTGTGCCACAGAGGCCTGGTTCTTCAAAAACAAAAACGGGGAACGCAGGGTGAAACCCCGCAAATTCAATTGGCAAAGGCTTTGCATGCCATGGAGCACCTTACAGGTGCCACAGAATTTCACTAACGCTGCAATGTGAAAAGCAAGAAACCGTGACCGAATGAAGGTCAACAGAGGAGGAACCACTGGTCCTCTTTTTTCCTTTTTTCTTTTTTTAAGGTAAAAAGGGTGAGATGTCGTCCCTGCATTTCTTGCTTTCAAGTGTTTGAGTCTTTGCAGCAGCTTCTCACGCTGCTTCATGTAAACAATATTATATTGTTAGAAATTATCTCTATGTTTTACATTCTTGTTCTCTGAGAGAGAACTTGACTGATGGTCATATTGACCAATGGAGTCAGGAGGTTGTAACCTCCTTGGGCCAATCTTGGCCCTCTGTACAAAATGTATATAAGCCTATTGGAGTCAGATAATAAAGAGCTTTCCATGATTCACCAAGCTGCTGCCTGCTGTCCTCTGTCAAGGTCCACTCCCACGTCACAACGTGTTGCCCCTCTAAAAGGCTTGGGGTAACAGACAGGAGCCAATGACATAGGCGTAGGTGGGAGAGGAGGGTCGGTAGAGGGATAAATCTTTGAGCGAGTGTCAGCAGAGAAGGGGGATAGCCAGGAGAAGCATTTTGGATAGGCACAAGCAGGGGAGAGGAAACAGAATCAGGTAGGGTGAGAGTAAGTGGAGTAAAACTTAATGCTGAGGGAACGTTGGTAGGGGCAGTGGGTCCTACAAATAAATCAGCTTCCAAATCATCTCCTCCCTTTTTTCCCAAAACCAGGTGTTCTACACAACACTTATCTTGGACGCAAGCCAAACAATGATTATTTTCTAAGACCAGTGCTTGTATTCCACATTCCACTAACCATGCCGGTTTCTCTTTTAAATAAAAGAAAAGATCTATGTATGGCAATTCATCAAGTTTCGATTCTCGTTTACAATGTGGCATCAGTTGTGATATAAGTTCTGATTGTAAAGACACATTTTCCGGCCATCTCTGGTTTGTTTTTGAGAGCATAAAACAAATCAAGATAAGGTATTTCATCCCATCTCTCATTATTCTGTAAAAAGCACATCAAGGGGGTTATAACATCAGGGTTAACAGATCCATTCAAAGGCCACTCTGGGCCACCAGTTTCATATAGTGGCCACCGATGATTACAATAATCAATCATTTTACTTTTATGTAACTCTTGGTGGAATCCTTCCCTTTTCCACCTTCCCAGTAAACATCCCAAGGGGGAATTCCCTGGGACCTTATCATTAGATTGTACCAAAGCCTTAAAGGTTTTAAACAGCATCATCTTTTTTTTTTTTTTCTTTCAGTGTTTTTTTTTTTTTTTTTTTTTTTTACACCTTAAGTTGCTCACACACACACACACACACACACACACACAAAATATGGATAGACTCAAACACCAATATTAATACCAGTGTTAATACCAATACCAATACCAATACCAATCTTGCCACTTCTCGTCGCCGCGAGGGGCAAGTGCCGATCCTGCGAGGCTTTCGCCTCGTCTGACGGTCGGCGCCTAGGCTTCCCAGACCATAGACGTCTTTTGCCCAGCCCTGCGGGAATCGCCGTCCCGTCTTATTAGGCAGGCACCCAAACCTAAAGAATAAAGCACCTTCGGGCTTACCTTCCCACAGTTGTCCGTCAGGCGCGGGGTCGGGCGCGGGTCAATGACTCCCCAGAAATCACCTGGTGCCGGCGTGGAGTTGATCGGCTTGCGAACCGCCCCAGCCACCTCCGGAGTCCTGCTGCGGTCGCCAGAAAACTGCTGCCCATTCCCGAGAGAAAACACAAACCAACAGAGTGTCAGTTTATGCGGTGCTTTATTCAGGGCCCCGGGGACCTGAGGACTAGTGTCTCAAAGTCAGCGTCCCAAGTTGGTTACAAAAGATGCTCATCTTTTATACCTTTGTTACAAGTCTTACTTCATCAGCCTACGTGCAGTCTCCTACGTACTTTACTTTAAACATTCACATTCATCTTCCAGGTAACCTTTCTAAAGGCTATAAATTTTGCACGCTTGCTCTAGCTAAAATAAAGGTTAATTCTCTAAGCTTAACTCCCACCATAGAAAACATTTTATTGGTAACCATGTAATCATATTTCACAAGTAATTTGTATACCTATATGTACTACATGCTCTACTAAGTCCTTTAAACATTGTTTCTTGTATCTGCAGATTCTCAGGCCTCATTTCTCAGGTTTGGTTCCCATGGGCCTGCACAGGAACCAACTCCTTAGCCTAACTACTGCTAACGGAGGCCTTATGGCAACAGACCCAGTGCTGTCTCATAATTTTAAGTGTTTTTCAGAATTCCCAGAAACGATATCTGAGCATTGTCAAAGACCTCCTCTGAACTGATGCTATTGTGACCTTTAGTTCTTGTTACAGAAGCACTCCAACAGTTTGCTGTGTTTAAAGCATCCCTATCCTGAGGGAATTACAGAGGAGATCAGCTATTAGATGTTTCCATTAGTCTTTCACGCAATGATACTTAAGAACCTTGTTTTAAAATATGTCTAGGGAATTCTCTTCCAGTTAAGAGCTCAGGCAGTGGCCAGTCCTTAGCTCTAAGTGGATGGGAAATTTGCCAACTGACCCAGGTGTTTTCTACATCAAAACAATATTCAAGTTACCTTGACTTTGCAATTTGACCCTATGAATATGACAGCTAGACCTATCTTTGTCAAGAGCTTGGAGAATCATCAGCTGGAGAACGATTGTCCAAATCACCATTGAATTAAGGTTCATCAGCTGTTGCAAACTCTAGGATGATGGTACAGTATTTCAGAGATTGCTAATTACCTAATTTCACATGTGTTAATGATTATGTCTGAGATATCTTTGATTGCTGTATTTGACTTATTCCTGATTGCTGTCAGTTTCTTGTTTCACTATATATATTGTTTTGTTATTCACTTCATGTTCTTAGCAAGACTCATGCATGCTGTTTTTAAAACAAAAAGAAAGGAGAATTAGCTCCTAAAGAAGTCTGAATAATTCAATATTTATACCACATTTTTTAAAAAAAAAGGTTCTAGGTAAGGACCCTTAAGTGAATGTGCAATGGCAAGGCCTAATTGATTCATTAACTTAAAGAGAAGATATGCATGTGGGTTTATCATCAACAGGTTAAAAGTAGCCATCTATTCATTTGATCAGACATCAATTACCTCTCAGAAAAATGAGGTTCAGTTATAATAGAAATGACTTCATCGCTACTCAGCCTTTGTAATCAGGAGCAAAAGTAGGACTACCAGAACATGACTGTGTCTGGAGACTTACAGAGGAAACTTGTCATCAAAAGCCTTTTTGTCATCATGGTGTAGTGTTCCTACTAACCTCCTTCAGCTATTTCCTGTTCCAGGTTCCCAAAAGGATATTTAGTGATGTCAAGAATCAACATTTCCAGCTAATGGACTGGACTCCAGCTGAATCTCAACTATTTGGACTTTAAAATAATGATAATTTATCTCAATTTCCCCTAGAGATATTGGACATTATTTTTATTTTTTCTCATGCCTTGAGACCCTATGTCAGTGACATGATTGGATTTAAGAAGTTTTGTTGATTGTAATGGGGTTTTTATGTATCATCAATCCTTACTCCAGGTGTTGTTGCTGTTCCAGCTTTAGCTACACTTAATAAGTTGGGATGATAGACAGTCAAGGAATTAAATATAACTTTAGCTCTTTTAAATCAGATGCTCACTGATGTAAATAGTATTAAAAACAGCACACTACAAAATATAGCTATTATAGATCACATAGGCACAGGTGTGAGGATTTTGAAGGAATGTGTTGTATGAACCTCTCTGACCATTCTGCATCCATTCACAGGAAACTCAAACAACTACAAGATAATATGAAGAAGTTGACTGTTAATGACTGGGGCTTGGATGAATGGTTTAAGGAATGGGCAATCACTGGATAGTTAAAAGATATCATGAAGGGAGCTTTGTTATTACTAGTAGTCATTGTTTTATTGCTTTATATTATTCCATGCATTATAAAATTAATGACCCTCTTAGTAGAAAATGCAGTAAAGTTTGGCTGGTGCAAGAAAAAAAGGGGAGAAATGTAGCAATGTATCTACATAACTTGGAATGCAAAGTGCTCCAGCCAAGCTACCACCTGTAGGTATTCGTTATTATTATTAGCTCTTTTGGAATGTATCAAGGTTTCAGAGATACAAACTGTTCTAAAAATAAGAAGAAGAGCCTGAGAAACTGAATAGCAAGACAGCAAGAATGAGATAAAGGAGGCCATGAAGGCTCAGAACCGTAGCCAATCAAATTCCTTAAAGGACATGCTGATCTTGTGAACAAAGTGGAGGAACCAATCAAGAAACGCATGAACGCGTGAACAAGCAGTCTTAGAATCTATAAATGTAGTGTAATGTAAAAAATAAATGGCTTCCGCTGAAATAATATTGATTCTGTCATTCAGAGGTCCTGAGCTCCCACACAATCCAATTAAAATTGTAACTGCAGTCCTCCTGGAGTGACAGATGGGGTTCTGTTGAACCAATGATCCTGTAGAAGGGTGTAATTTTGCTCTGAAGGTCCAGTGGTGGTATAAATGGGTCTGGTCTGGTTCCTCTGGGAATCCAGCGGAAATAGGCTGCTCTAGTGTTCTGAATCTCAGATTTTTATCCAGGTAGGAATGTTTGCCTCCTCCCCTTGGGTTGAACATCCAACAATGGGATGATGTAATTTTATCAGTCATGCAGTGAGACTCAATGGCTCATTAACAGAAGATATCCCTCTGGAGGGAGGATGGGTTGTGGAAGAGATAAAGAACACTACCCTATCTGGTTTTAATAGCTGGCCCATTAACATCCCACTCCCCCCCCTCCCCCCAGTGTTATGAGGGATGAAAGAGATAAAGAAACACTGCCCCACCTGGTTTTAACAGATGGTAATATAATACATAGTTTTCGTAACATCTTGCATTGCAATCTAAGACGTGGTAACTGTAAGAGTTCAGGGAATTACTGTTTGTTGCTGTAATTAAAGCAATGACACGATTCACAGAATCATTTACAGAATCAATTTGGTTGGAAAAAAACCTCTGAGATCGAGTCCAACTTATGACCCAGCATCACCATGTCAATGAGATAAGAAAATTAACAGTAACAGCAGTAATATTAATAAAAAAAGGTATAAGACAAAAAAAAACAGCTTACATGGAAACCCTTCGACAATGAAAAAATACTGGACTGTTCCATCCATCATGTTTCCTTGACTGGAAGGAACACTTTCTCCCTTCTGGAGCCCACTAGTGACCTGATGCCAACTCGATGCAGCACCATTCACCACCACTTTCTAGCCTTGGCCATTAGAATAAGGAGATAGAAATATTAGCTGTTCTTTGTGCCAGGCATAAGCTTTTCAGTATCTTATAGTTGTTTGCAATACAACCTGATGTTTGCAAAAATATCTGTGAAATCTTTAAGAAAACCTGATTAGGACACAGAAACATATTCACCTGCATATTAAAAAAAAATAAAATAGCTTTTTTGTGACACAGGAAGAACTGGAAAGTGAGGTTAGCCATCTATTGCTTGGGAACTGGCTGGGCATCAGTCTACCTATGGGAAATGGTGAGTGGTTGCCTTTGAAATGTTTATTTGTTTTCTTTCTCTCTTTTTCCAGTTCTTCACTTATTAAACATTTTTTTTCTCAACTCACAATTTTCTCTTGCTTTTACTCTTCCTTTCCTGTTCCCTAGCTTAGCTCCCTACTGGGATTAACCCACAACTGTTGTATTGTATCCTCACACCCAAACAAATGTTTTCAAATAAGGAAAAGGGCTTTCAGTTTCACCCCTGACTTTTAAGGAAGAAGCACCAGAACTTTCTGTTCTTCTCTCATCATAATTGGCTCAGTGCCAGCACAGATGCACCTGTTGGTTTCTGTAGCTGCTCCTCAGAAATGTAGTTAGTTTTGTGATAAATTTGGGGTAAAAATTCGTGTATGATATAATAATCCGATGTATAATAAGAGCAATGTTAATAAAGTGTAAAGCAAACCGTTCCCCCCCTCAGCCGGCACGGCTTCAGTTGTGAAACAGGATAAGAGTCATCAGACTAGACAAAGACTCTGGCCAACCTTGATAAGAATCACTTCCTCGCCAATGCAAGGAGAAATTCCTTCTTGACGACGATGCAGATTTCATCAACTCCCTGGCCCAACATGCAAACTGAAATCAACATAAGACTGACCTGTGAAATTGACATAAGAAAAGAAAAATTCCCAGAATGGAACAACAGGACTTGACAAGATCCGGGAAGACCATCGAAAAGAAATTCGGACTATTCAGCCCGCCCTGGACACCTGGACTGCCTAAGGGCAGAAAAATCCTATGAAAGGGTGGACTGAAAGCTGCACCGGCGTGGATTTGGGCGTCTTGCACCCTGGTGTGCGGACCCCTGTCCACCCAGCGCGGCGCTGACATTTTCCTATTTTTGTGGCTTTCTCATTTTTCTGGTGTTCGATATTCTGTTATTAATAAATTGTCTTTTATTAATCTGATATTTGCCATTGCATTTATAACAGATTTGGTGCCGTGACTCGGATTCGGAGGAAGCTGCGGGGATCTGCGATCCAGGAGGGTACCCCCGCTTATTTTGGCAGCCTGGTGAGTGAGGAGACCCCGCAGCTCCACCCGAACCTCCGAACCAAATTTAGGAACGAGAAAACCATAAATTAGGACAGGGGAAAGAACGGATCCGGGGGCAAAGAGAGCTTGGGAAGGCAAAGGACCTTCGGAAAAGCCGCGGCTTGCAATTGCTCATAAAACGTCTAAGTGCACGAAGACATCCACGCAGGAAAAGGAGCTGTAAGTACTGCTGGTTGAACGGGTGATCGGGCGAGTGTGTGAGACGTGATCTGATCACGAAGCGAGTGTGGACTTCAAGGTCTCATTTCCGTCTTCCCGCGAGGGGAACGGTCGGCCGCGAAGGAAGCGATTTCATGTGAAACTCTCTCACATCGCTCATCAAAACCGGGACGAGGGAAGTCTTGGGGACCGATCACGGAGTGGGCAAAAAGGGGAAGGGTACGTCCTGTTGAGCTCGGGAATTGGTAAACCCTTTTTGCCAGCGGACCAAGGTAAGGGTCCAAAGAGAATCCGAAAGGATTGAGAACCGATCAGGAACCCCCGGCACAGCTCGCTGGAGGGGTGAGTGATCGAAAAAGCCCCATCCCCTGAGAAAGTAAAAAAAAAAACAAACCACAACGCGCAGGCAGAAAAGTCGACTTGCAGGGAATTTTGAAGATTTGGTAAGGAAATTCGCGAAACATGGGACAGAGAAAGAGTAAGCCCCAGAAAAAGACCTCAGAAAAGTGCCCCTCTGGTAAGGGAAAGGGAACCATGAAAATCCCTCGAAATAGTCCCTTGGGGTGGATGTTGGAACATTGGGGAGATTGTCCACAGAGAAAAGAGAAATCCAAGGAAAAAATGATTTACTATTGCATGGATGTGTGGGGTGGTGAAGAATTGAGGAACCACCTTACGTGGCCAGTCATGGGAACATTTGAAAGTTGGACATGTAGTGAGTTAAATCGCTATGTGGAAAACAAGAGCCCCTCGGACCCCGAGAAGAAGGAATACGCCCGGCTTTGGCTAAACACCCGAGCGGGTTTGTTCCCGATGAAACAGAAAGGGTGGCCCGGAACTGGGACAGAGCCCTGGGAACCCCTGGATCACCTCCCACCTCCCTACAATGGGCTGAATTCCCCACCCTCTCCAGAGCAAGTGGTGCCCATGGCTCCTTTGGATCCTCCAAACCAACTTTTGGGGGCACAGGCATCTCAGGTGGGGAGCCATGCCTCCCCTCCATTGTCCCCGCTGGCAGCTCCCTTGCTGCCCTCCTCTCTCTTGCCTCTTCCGTCCGGCTTGGGTCCGTCGGCGGCGCCCCCGTCGATAGACGCTATGGCCACGGGAGCCCCCTCTGAGGTCCCTCCTGCACAAGCTTGGGAGCACTCTCGTTCACCTTTTCCGCCACCACCAGAGTTGGTCCGAGCGGAGGAGAGACTCCCTTTTGCTGCACAGGCGGCAATTCCGCCCCCGCAATCCGGGAGAGGGAGACAACCCACTGCTACCAGTTCTCCCCCTGCTAGCAGAACCCGATTGAAAGCAAGGATGGTGGGTGATGAATGGGGAGAGAATGAGAATGAGGGACACAATCTACTTCCACTGAGGGAGGTACCAACGGCCCCCGGGGTCATTGGGTTTGTAAATGTACCTCTCAACACAGGAGATGTAAGGGCGTTCAAAAAGGAAATGGGGCGATTGTTGGACGATCCTTTTGGTGTGGCAGATAGGTTGGATGAGTTCCTAGGGAGCAGTATTTATACATATGAAGACCTGATGGCAATCCTAAGGTCTCTGTTCAACAATGAGGAAAGGGAGATGATAAAACAGGCGGGTATCAGAGACTGGGACAGGAGAAACCCACAAGGCACACCCGGGGACCAAAAGTGGCCCAGCTTTAGCCCGAACTGGAATGCACAAACAGAGGACAGGAGAAAGAGCATGATAGACCTGAGAAATATCATAATCCAGGGCATTCGGGAAGCCGTCCCAAGGGGTCAGAACATTAGTAAAGCTTTCAATGAATGTCAGGGGAAAGAGGAGTCCCCCACTGAATGGATTGAGCGACTAAGGCGAAGTCTACAGATATATTCTGGGACGGACCCCAACTCCCCCGTGGGGGAAGTGTTGCTCAAGACACAGTTTGTAGCGAAGTCCTGGGAGGACATTCGAAGAAAGTTGGAAAAGATAGATGGCTGGCAAGACAAAAGCTTGCAAGAGTTGCTGAGGGAAGCGCAGAAAGTTTACATGAGAAGGGAGGACGAGAAGCAGAAGGTGCAAGCTAAGGTTTTGGTAGCGGCAGTGAAGGAGGTCCAGAGACAGGAACAGGCTTCGGGTAAGTATAAAACCTTACCCCGAAAGCCTCCAGGCCCCCGCAAGGCAACCCCAGACACAAGAAGGGAACTGCCTGAGTGCTACTATTGCAAGAAGGCAGGACACCTTCGGAGAGATTGCAAGAAAAGGATAAGAGATGAAAAGATGTTCCAGGAGGATTAGGGGTGTCAGGGGCTCTTCACTTTGGGGACCAGGACATCTAACGAGCCCCTGGTAAAATTGAAAGTAGGTCCCCAGCGTCAAGAGATCGTTTTCCTCGTGGATACCGGGGCAGAAAGGAGCACCTTGCAGCGTTTACCGAAGGGGTGCACGGTCAGTGAGGAGAAAGTTGTGGTGGTGGGGGCAAAAGGGGATCCTTTTAAAGTATCAGTGATAGAAAGCGTGGAAATTGAATCAGAAAATAAAGTCTGTTTGGGGAACTTGTTGTTGGTGGAGGAAGCTGATTACAACTTGCTAGGGAGAGATATGATTATTGCCCTTGGAATTAACATAGTTGTAAGAAGTTCCGATCTTGTGGTGAAAATGTTTAGGCTTACCGAGAAGGATGAGGCAGACATCAATCCAGAGGTATGGCACTCAAAAGGGGAGGTTGGGAAGCTAAAAATAGATCCCATTCACATCATAATCGAGAATCCCGAGGACCCTATATGGGTCAAACAGTATCCCATTCCTCTAGAAGGGAGAAAGGGATTGAAGCAGGTAATCGATGACCTTTTGAAGGGAGGAACAATAGAACCATGCATGTCCCCCCATAACACCCCTATACTGGCTGTGAAAAAGGCAGATGGAAGCTATCGGCTAGTTCAGGATTTGAGGGCAGTAAATGCTCGAACCAGGACTAGGTTTCCAGTGGTGGCCAATCCATATACTTTACTGAATCGGCTCACGCCTGAGGATGTATGGTATAGTGTAATTGACCTGAAGGATGCATTCTGGACTTGTCCTTTGGATGAGAAAATCAGGGATTACTTTGCTTTTCAGTGGGAGGACCCCGATACCAATAAAAAACAACAGTTGAGATGGACAGTGCTTCCCCAAGGGTTTGTGGAATCCCCTAACCTGTTTGGGCAGGCCCTGGAACACCTCTTGACTCAATTTACCCCGAAGGCAGGAACGAAACTATTGCAGCATGTGGATGATCTGCTAATAGCTGGATCTTCTGAGGAAAGTGTGAGGGAATGTACTGTAGAATTGCTGAATTTTATTGGAGATAAGGGTCTGAAAGTTTCAAAATCCAAACTACAGTTCACAGAGCCCGAAGTAAAATATTTGGGTCATTGGCTGTCCCAAGAGAAAAAGAAATTGGACCCTGAGAGGGTTGCGGGAATCATTGCATTGCCCGCTCCAAAAACTAAAAGACAAATACGCCAAGTGTTAGGGCTCCTGGGATACTGTAGACAGTGGACTGAAGGTTTCAGTGAAAAGGTGAAATTTCTGTGTGAAAGATTGAACACCAACAGGGTGAAGTGGACTGAGCAGGACGAATTGGATTTCCAAAAATTGAAAGAGGTCCTCATGACGGCCCCAGTACTGACCCTTCCAGATGTGAACAAAGAGTTCCAATTGTTTGTAGATGTCAGTGGACAGACTGCACAGGGAGTCCTGACTCAGGAATGGGCCAGCAAGAGGAAACCCATAGGATTTTTATCAAAAATCCTGGATCCTGTAAGTCGGGGATGGCCTACGTGCTTGTAGGCCATAGTCGCAGTGGCACTCCTGGTAGAAGAGGCGAGGAAAATCACCTTTGGAGCCTCTCTGGTAGTTTACACCCCCCACAATGTGAGAAACATTCTACAACAAAAGGCAGAAAAGTGGTTGACCGACTCCAGGCTTCTGAAATATGAAGCCATTCTGATCAGCTCCCCGGGACTGGAGTTAAAAACCACCTCAGCACAGAACCCTGCACAGTTCATGTTTGGAGACCCCTCCGAGGAACTGCTGCATGATTGTGCTGAGATCGTGGAACTCCAGACAAAAGTAAGACCAAATTTGGAGGATCAGAAATTGGAAGGGGGAGGAAAATGGTTTGTGGATGGGTCGGCGAGAGTAGTGGAAGGGAAAAGGAAATCAGGGTACGCAGTAGTGGACGGCAGAACGGGAAAAGTAGTGGAATCGAGCCCCCTGAGACCCGAATGGTCGGCCCAGGCTTGTGAGCTTTACGGTCTCCTGAGGGCTCTCAAAAGGCTAAAGGGAAAAAGGGGGACCATATTCACCGATTCCCGATATGCGTTTGGAGTGGTTCACACTTTCGGGAAGATTTGGGAAGAGAGAGGTTTGATAAACACGAAAGGGAAAGGCTTGGTCCAAGGGGAGATGATTCGACAAATCTTGGAGGCAATCAGGGAACCAAAAGAGATTGCGGTGGTGCATGTGAAAGGGCATCAGACCGGATTGCAATTTCAAACGCGTGGCAATAACCTGGCTGATCAGGAGGCAAAAAGGGCAGCGTTGCTCACGGTGAGCATCCCCGAGATGGTCGGGGAGGAGGACTCCGAAATCCAAATATGTCCCTCAGAAAAGGACATTGAAGGATTCAAAGAAATAGGAGGGGCGTTGGAGATGGGGAAATGGAAATTGCCGGACGGGAGGGAATTGGTCCCGAAAAGTACGGCCAGAGGGATCCTGAGACGTCTGCATAAACAGACCCACTGGGGAACACGGGCACTGGCTGACCAGTTTCTGAAGTTCTTTGGGTGCAAGGGAATCTTCGAATTGGCAAAACAAGAGGTACAGGGGTGCGTGACTTGCCAAAAAGTGAACCGGTCCAGATCCAGACAAGCGGCTTGGGGAGGTCGTCCTCTTTCGTACAGGCCGTTTGAAAGGATCCAGGTGGATTTCACTGATTTACCAAAGGTCGGAAGATATAGGTACTTATTGGTCATAGTGGACAAATTGACGCATTGGGTAGAGGCATACCCAAGGGCAAAAGCCACGGCTCAAACAGTTTCCAAAGTGTTACTGGAAAAAATAGTCCCCAGGTATGGAATCGTGGATTGAATAGATTCAGACCAAGGGACTCATTTCACCTCAAAAATCATAAAACAATTAACCGAAGCTTTGGGAATCAGATGGCAATATCACACCCCCTGGCACCCTCAAAGTTCAGGACAAGTAGAGAGAATGAATCAGACTCTAAAATCACAATTGGCAAAACTCATGCTGGAAACGAAAATGTGTTGGGTAAAATGCCTTCCCCTTGCTTTGTTGAATGTGAGAACCATGCCCCACTCTGATACGGGGCTGTCCCCCTTTGAAATGTTGTATGGGATGCCATACAAACACGGAATGCCGGTGGGACATTCCCGAGTCGAGGATGTGCAATTGCAACCTTATCTCATCACTGTAAACAAAAATTTACAGGAGCTTCCAAGGCGTGGACTCATTCCCCAAAGTGCCCCTCTCAAATTTGCAATCCATCAGATTCAGCCGGGAGACAAAGTGTTGATCAGAACTTGGAAAGAAATTCCTCTCGCCCTGCAGTGGGAAAGACCGTTCCTGGTGCTGCTCACCACTGACACCGCAGTTCGAACCGCTGAGAAGGGTTGGACTCATTCGTCAAGGGTGAAAAAGATCGAGGACCCAAAGGCCTCGGACTGGAAGGTCACCACTCCTCCCGGAGAATTCAAAATCAAGCTCAGGCGTCAACCTAAATGACCAGTCAGATAAGTTGCAATACCCCAGACTGTGAATGTTTTCCTTTCATTCATTTTGAGTGTGTATACTGTAAACAGGTTTGGGTCACCCACTGTTGGGGAGAGAATTGACCTAGGGGTTTGTGTACTAACTGTCTAGTTGAGGAGCAGGATAACACAGACTGTCTCTTAATACTTGCCACTCGGGCCGGACTTTTGGAATTAGACTCTCCTGAGTGGTACCAAATTTTCAAAAAGGGAATAAAAGGAAAATTGGACGCTAAAGCAGAGCCTTTAGCAGTTGAGTGCCGGAGGACCATCAAAGTACTTTGCTAAGGGGATACAATCAAATTATCCCGATGAGCAACCTACAAGAGAAGGTTTGCCATTAGGACCACACGGGCCCCTGAAGCACACCCTTGCTGCCAAGAAGATGGTTTACCCCGCCGTATGTTCACATACGGGCGAAGGGCAAGGCAAAGGGGTATTTTTGTGGAGAATCCTGACAGTCCTGAGTTTAGCTGTGTGCTAGACCAAGGGGGCCCTTCCAGGGGCGCTCCTGGGGGAGAATCCTCCCGCGAAGTGTGAATGGTGCTTAACAGCTCCAAAAACCGGGCAGATAATGGATTGTCCTCTAAAAAGGCAGTTGGGTGATTGTTAGGCTAATGGCACTCGATTTCACCTTTGTGAATTGGAAGAAAGGGTCCAGTGCCAACGCTCAAAGGCAAGTCCTAAGGGCAGGCTGTTCAGGGATCCTGCTCACTCATTAGACAAAGGCGCGAACTCGAAATTCCTTACCCGGTGCAAACATGTCAGCAATGTAACAAAACTGTATGGGTGGGAGGAAAAGGGCAATCTACTTTCCTTGCCTACTATAAGGTGAATCCCCTGTGTTACGACAAAACGAAACTGAAAATATGTAACATGGGTGGAAAATTGTATTGGGAAGGGAAGAATCTCAAACACGAGGAACTAGGTTCCTTTGATACTGAACCCATCATTTTTGACTTATTGCCTCCAGGTGATAATCGTGTGTGTTTGCAGTTTGATCAGACCTTTTGTTTTTCAAAGAACGAGGAAAGGATGGACCCTGAGAGTAAAATGAACTAAGTGATGAATCCTCTCAGGAAGACTGGGAAGAGTGTGATCTCAATTGGAATTGAGGTCAAAGTAAATAAAAGAAACGAATTTTTAATTTGATGAATTATTAGGCGGGGGACTGTGATAAATTTGGGGTAAAAATTCGTGTATGAAATAATAATCTGATGTATAATAAGAGCAATGTTAATAAAGTGTAAAGCAAACCGTTTCCTCCCCTCAGCCGGTACGGTTTCAGTTGTGAAACAGGATAAGAGTCATCAGACTAGACAAAGACTCTGGCCAACCTTGATAAGAATCACTTCCTCGCCAATGCAAGGAGAAATTCCTTCTTGACAACGATGCAGATTTCATCAACTCCCTGGCCCAACATGCAAACTGAAATCAACATAAGACTGACCTGTGAAATTGACATAAGAAAAGAAAACTTCCCAGAATGGAACAACAGGACTTGACAAGATCCGGGAAGACCATCGAAAAGAAATTCGGACTATTCAGCCCGCCCTGGACACCTGGACTGCCTAAGGGCAGAAAAATCCTATAAAAGGGTGGACTGAAAGCTGCACCGGCGTGGATTTGGGCGTCTTGCACCCTGGTGTGCGGACCCCTGTCCACCCAGCGCGGCGCTGATATTCTCCTAATTTGTGGTTTTCTCATTTTTCTGGTGTTCAATATTCTGTTATTAATAAATTGTCTTTTATTAATCTGATATTTGCCGTTGCATTTATAACAGTTTCTATTGGGCAGCAAGCCAAAAGCCCTCCTAAAACATTAAATACTCAAGGAGCAAAGAGGTGCTCAGGTGTTTTTTGGGGTGCCTTAGCAGGTGCAAAAGGGCTTCCTTGCACTGTGCTCAGCTTTTGCCTTTTGTTTTTATCATTTGTTATTTTCTCTTACATTAAAACCTTTTGATTTTCAAAGCACACCTGATCAGCCATCTCACAATTATTCTAAGCCATTCTGAGTTCTGGACACCCTCAGAACTTGATGCAACTTTGTGAGGCTCATTACACGCTGGCCTCATTCAATATTGTATCATCCAACACCCACAAAACACTCAAAAAAAAGAACATAAACTAAAGCACCTTGAATTTATAAGTAAGAAGAATTTGGCTACTTAATTGGGTTGTGTTTGCTTTCAGTGTTAAGAAATGAGGGAGAAGAATTTAGAGATGTACAGAGGGAATATGCAACCAAAGATGCTCTTACAAAAGATATTTTTCATATTCTAGAAACAAGAATAGTACAGGTGGCTTTTTTTCCCAGTCTACTGAATTTATTACCTTAGGCTTAGGAGTGGATTGGGTGAGTGTTTTGTGAAAGCAGAGAACCTCTTAAAAACATGGGGAGCTGGACAGAGCAACGCAGATCCACCTAATATGGTTAATCATACGTTTTCCGTTTATTCTGTCTAAAATGGCAGGTTATGTACACTTCAATATAGTTTACAATTACAATCACATTCTCATTGGCATACAGCATAGCGAAAAATGCAAACAGACATTGTTTAATTAATTCTTAAGGTGGCTAAAGTGTTCACACTACTAACTATACCTATTAATACCTAGAAAAACCACTGTCCCTCGCTAACACCTTAACATAATTTCTAACTGTGCCACAGGCTTCACAGGCCTGAATCTGAGGCCCAGGGTGGTGTAGCTCAAGCCTCAATCCAAATATAGATCATGCCCTCGTTCTCTGAGAAATTCTGCTACAGTTTTGCAATGCTGACTCTTTCCAAAGTGCTGGCAAAGATTTAACACTAATCCATCTGAGCACCCTTAAGAGTTTGAGCTGAAATTTTGACTTTCATATTACATTAGGCATGATTACAAAGTCATAATTACTTGAAGTTTCTATGAAGCATGTGACTGACAAAACAAGCAACTGGGATGCAAATCATTTTTATGTACATTTTCTTTCAGTTAAAAATGTATTCAGGATATAAAAAGGTTTTTCTTTATGAAGCAACTCAAACGGACTCTCCCAAAAAGATATTAATTAAAAAACAAACAAACCATGCCCTCCCCCCAACTTCAACCCCTCTCTAGGTTTCCTGTATTTGCAAAGCTTCCTCCCTTTTTCTAAACACCTATAACTACATATAACAATTCTGTGTATTTCAACTTGCTCTTTTCCCCATGGTTTTTATTTTATTCTGCATAGACTTGCTGGCAGTTATATTTTGGAAATACTTTGGCAAATGTCTTCTGTGATGCCACAATGGCCAAATTGACTTCCCATCCTTAGCCTGCTTTATGTTGCTGTGATTTTTAAGGCAGTGTGCCTGAGCCATTCTGGACCATGTTAAGGGTTACATGTGACTCTTCACTCAACTCCTACTCAGATTTTGGCTAACACTCAGCTCATGCTAGTGCCTCATGTATGCTGGGAGCAGCACCATTCTATGAAAGTGAGGACAAAACATAGGCAAGACATAGTGCCCAGAATGGGCTAAAGGTCATTATGCAGACACTGTCACCTACAGCTTGCTATCTCCTGCAGCCATCATCCTTGCATATTGATTGCCTGGAAGTTTGTTTTTCAGAATCTGCTTACTCATGGAAATGGTATCGATCGAACTTCCAAGCTGAAAAGTGAAAAATTCCAGCTTACCCAAAAAGTAATTGAAGTGGAACCAACAGCAGTTGGACTGCTGAGGCTTTTGTGCTTCCTGGCGTGATAGAGAGCACCCACACTATGATGGAGGGGAAAGGATGTGCACTTTCACTGTCGACTATGTAACTATTTTGCTCATAGGCGCACAAGTTGCAAGTAAGGAGTAATAGTGATTTGCAAATTAAGTAGTGATTTATGAGTGTATTAGGTTTCCATGGCCAAACTTTTGTAACAGGGAGGCTACAGGGGTGGCTTCTGTGAGAAGATGCTAGAAGCTTCCTTCATGTCCAACAGAGCCAAACCCCAACAGCTTCAAAAGACAGACATACTTCTGGCCAAGGCTGGGCCAATTAGAAATGGTGGTAACACTTCTGTGATAACATATTGAAGAAGAAAAAGAAAGTAATTGCACAGTTGTAATTGCAGCCAGAGAAGAGCAAGGTGAGAACATGTGAGAAGAGCAACTATGCAGACACCAAGGTCAGTGCAAAAGGCAGGATAGGATCTGCCCCAGGCACCAAAGCTGAGATACCTCTGCAGCCTGTGGTGAAGACCATGGTGAAGTAACTGCGCCCCTGCAGCCCATGGAGATCCATGGTGATGCAGAGGTCCACCCAGAGGACATGAAGGAGACCCACTACGGAGCAGGTGGATACCTGAGAGGAGGCTATGAACTCGTGTGTCTTGGGGATGGTTTTTGTGAAAAACGATGTTCACTTTCTTAGAAGAATTTATAAGTTTAATAAAAAAATAAAAAGTAGACAATTAGGAGATAGAAAAGCAAAAGTTTTCTGGCTGGGGTGCCTCACCAGAAAAGCACACCCACTCCTTCAAATCCTTTGCTTTTAAGGATTAACCTTTTACATATGCATTTTCAAACATTCCTTTGAGTTTAGATGTTTCCTTGGTTTTTGGCCTCCCCTTCCCCCGAAACTTGTCCCATTGTACCAAATTAGCATTTGATTAGATAAAGTTCTTGTTGGCGCCTGGTAGTCCTAGTCTTCTGATACCAGGACATCAATGAATTTTCTTGTAGCTTTTGTTCCACCGCTATCTTGATCTAATCAATTCAGGAATGCAGGAAGATTCTCTCCCCTTATTTTCTAGTGAGGGTTTGATTCAGTTTGGTCGACTGGTTTTACAAAGTTTTTTCAACTCAAAAAGAAAATATACTTTCATCACATTTCTAAGACTGTTAAAAAGAAAATATAGTAAAACTTTCTACATTATACATATAGCATTCATTTTAATACTTGTGAAAAGCCAACTTTATAATATGCATCTATAACAGTTTTTTAATCCCATATCCATTTTTGGTTTTGTTTTTGTTTTGTGTCCAGGGTGGTCGCTGCCCCTCCCCCCGACTCCGGGAGTATCGCGATGAGTGAGAGCCAGACCAGGACTTCCTGTGAGAGTTAGGAGGAGGGACGGTTGCTTCCTTCCAGGCAGGAGATTTATCTCCTCGGCCAATCAGGGCGATCCCTCTCTGACGTGAGATAATGTGGCTTTTGCCTGCTTTTTTTTTTTTTTTTTTTTTTTTTTTCCTTCTGCCCTGTAACTGGAGCTTACTGGCTTGCTTCTCTGCTGCTTGGGAGCCCAGAGCCACTGTGTGCCATGCCGAGACCCAGTACCCAGAAGCACACCGTTCCCTACTGGAGCCACTTCATCTGTGCAGCTCGACCCTGGAATCAGCCATCACTGGTGAGCTATCCAGGAGAATGGTTTCCCACCCAGCCCCACTGTTCTCTGCTGCTGTTTCAGGGCTTCTTGATACACTGTAACCTGACATCCAGACATCCCGCGGTTTCTGGCATGGCCCCAGAGTCTCTGCTACACTGTATGTGCCACCTTGGGTCTGGTTGCCACTGCCGCTCCAGCTTGCTGCTTCCGAGGTTCCTGCTAAAGCCCATTTCACCATCTGGAGAGGCACCTGGATGAGCTGCCCCTGCTGGATTGTAAAAGAAGCACCTTTTCTCTCTCTCACCAGCTGAGCCGCTATTAACCGCATGAAGAGGCAGCTGAGCTCGTGCCACAGCACCCCCTGCAGCCACGGGGGAATCATCGTAACTGCCCTGCCAGCTGTGACCATAACTACACCAAAGGGGAAAGTGCTTGACAGCCAAGGAAAGGATGTTAGTGGGTTTCTGGGTTTTTTTTGTTGTTGTTGTTGCTGCCATTGTTGTTCATATACATACTAGTAAAGAACTGTTATTCCTCTTTCCCATATCTTTGCCTGAAAGCCCTGTAATTTCAAAGTTATAATAATTCAGAGGGAAGGGAGTCATATTTTCCATTCCAAGGGAGGTTCCTGCCTTCCTTGGCAGACACCTGTCTTTCAAACCAAGACACTGTGGAAGGCTGGTGGAGAGAGGAGCCCGTACTGGAGCGGTCCATCTTTGAAGGACTGGACCCCATGGAAGAGTGACCCACGCTGCAGCAGTTTGAGGACTGTTGCCTGTGTGATGGACTCACACTGGAGAAGTTCATGGAGAACTGTCTCCCATGGGAGGGACCCCACGCTGGAGAAGGGGAAGGACTCCTCTCCCTGAGCAGCAGCAGAAGCAATGTGTGATGGACTGACCATAGCCCCTATTCTCCATCTCCCTGTGTCTCTGGGGTAGGAGGTACAGCTGGGAAGGAGGAAGGGGTGGCGGGGAAAGCGTTTGTAAGGTCTTATTTTGCTTCTCATTATCCTGCTCTGATTTTGTTGATAATAAATGTAATTAATATCTCTATTTCTAGCCTGTTTTGACCATGACGGTATTTGGTGAGGGATCTCTCTCTGTCCTTATCTCAACTCATGAACCCATCATTTTATTTTCTCTCCCCTGTCTGATGCCTTAAATAACCTAGAAATGAAGGAACACACTTTTAAGACAGTATAGGAGATAATATAAAGGTTGGTCTTTATTGGAGGCCTCCAAGGCGCAGATATGGAAAATGCCCAAATGCCCCCCCTGCATGGAGTGAATACAGTTTTATAAGTTTAGATAATTAGCATGATTGACAAAAATCACCACTTGGGAGCACAAGTGGTGAGGCAATTCTTCCCCAGTTCAATCCCTTTCTAAATCCTCCCCCCTCAGATGAAAACTAAACTTTGTTTATGAAAATGTGTCTCGAAGAGCTGGTTTCAACCTTGGTTCCCAGGAAGAATCAAGATAGGATAGGGGCCTTGTACCCCCCCAGGGCTTGGAGCTCTGGAATGTGTTTTGTCTTTCTGCCTAAGGAAAAGTACTGGGACTAGGTATGAATACAATAATAGGCTACAGAGCTACAAATATGTGTAAAGGGTACAGAGAATATATAAAAGGAAAAATCATTCTGGCAACAGCCCACCTACAGAGAAGAGTGTTAGAGAGGCTTTGGTGGGTGCCTGGCATCCAGCCAGCATCAACCTACTACAGTGAGTTATGAATTAGAGAACTTGTGAGTTAGAAACTTAATGAATTACATGATGAATTAGTGAATTCACTTTAGACTAGTCTGTACAAGGGGCCTGAGCCCTTGTTTGTCATGTTTGTTTGTTTACTTTCCAAATGAGCTCATAAAAAAGATTAATTTGTAGAGTACGTTGCCCTATAACTTGAGAGAGCCAAGTTACATTATGAATGAGAATAATGAAAGAAATATTCTTTTATGCTATTTCAGGCACAAATATCTATTAAACTTGTAACTCTCCCATCACCACCTCACTAATTTTTATTTTGAGTGACAATTGTGGTATGTGTTGGAAATGGTTTGATAATCCTATATTTGACAATTTTAGGTTTATGTGTGAGTAGAAAAAAGAGAGCTGCCATCTGAGTAATCCATTTGGTATTATCTTATAAACTCCTGAATCATGGAGCTTCCATGAATCAATATTATATGAAGTAATTTTTCAGATAAGTATACCTACATTAAAAAAATAAAAAAATTGGTAGAGGTTCAAAAATATCCCAAAATCAATGATGTGGAAAAGTTGCATATGGTTGCATGTGTGCAGTGGATTTTTGTTTTGTTTGAAATTAAATTCTGTTACCTCATAATGATTTGGGGTCTTAATTTTGTGATATTCACTGTGGTGGGTTGACTTTGGCTGGCTGCCAGGTACCCACCAAGCCACCCTATTAACGTTTGAAGATCTGGCCTTCTAAATTATTTTTTCTGAGTTTACATTCATCTTTGAGTTTGGAGTTTAAATGTGTTTGTATCTTTCAAACTACAGTGGTTAGATAGAAGAAGCGTAAACTCTAAGCTCTCTGTAGCATGTATAGATAAAATGATTGCTCCCATCAGTGGAGAAATAGCATGCCATTTGACAGTATTAGAAATATCATTTTGGAGAGATTAATATAGGATAACAGGGAGGATGGTCTGTCAGACCACAACATTAGCATGACTAAGAATAGTGTGCCTAGTCACTTTGAATTGCTTTTCATAGTTGCTTACGGATATCAGTACTCTGCTTTCATAAAATCAGTACTTAGTGTTTCACAGCTTTAACATAAACGAAATTATGAAAACTAAAAAGTTAACTGTAAAAGAAAAAGAAACATGAGTTTGGGCTAAAATGTACAAGATCAGACATCTGTGTATCAGATATACAGGTTTCTAGGAGTCTGTTTTTTATCAGTGGTCTATACAAGATGCTATTCTTTATTTAAGCCATCTTTAGATGAGTTTGTGAGATGCAGATTACAGTTTGGATGGATCTTTTTTCATTTTTAATTCCTCAGTCTCATCTGCCTTTCCTAACTTTTAGCAGATTTTCTCCTGCTAACAGTTGCTAAGACAGTGTCTCTGAATTCCACTGCCTTCATGTTTGCTTTAGCTGTGGTGATTTTTACTTACAAAGAACTTTCCTGGCTGTCTTGGAGGTGTTCCTCTGAACTTCACTGTTTTCTTCAGAAATTGTTTTGTGTTGTGTAAGGTCTGGAGGGACAACTATGGACAACTATGTGTGCTTAGTTGGACAATGAGTCTCAGTAAAGTAGGCGACTGTGTAGATTACTGTGAGTAGCTTCCCTTCCCGTGAGCAGGTAGTTGTGTAAATGGCCTTGCAGATCCCCTGTGAAAATACTTCTAAAGAAGGATTGATCTGGCATGGAAAGTCCAACTGCAGGAGTTAAACTGCCTGGAAGGAGGAATGCCAGAGACTGAGTTATTCTCTGTAAGGGAGTGAAGTTTCCCCTTGTGATAAGAAAAAGTATGAAGCTTTGCCTCCTCTTAGCCACCCTGAAATGCTAATGCATAATACCTTTGGGCAGCAGAGCTGGGCTGGGGAACGCACGCAGGCCAAGGTGAAGCCCCCATGCAGATGCTCATAGGATTGGAGCTGGTGCAAGTGTATATAAGGAATTTGCTCCTGCTGCACCTTTGCAGACTGTAGAACCGCTTATGGTGATAGGACTGTCCAATGCATTGTTTATTAAATTTTAAAATTTTTTACATATTTAAACACAAACATGTTTAATTTGCCTCAAGTGGTGCAATAAAAATTTCCCAACATTTTCCATTGGCAGTTTGCTGAGATATTTTGTTCATCTCTTACAGAATAAAATTAGATTAATCTAAAGGTGATGCTGAATTATTTTTGCCTTTTTCCTTTTATATATTTTCTGTATTCTTTACACATATATTTGTAGCTCTGTAGCCTATTATTCGTAGCTAGTTTTCCCTACCTTTTCCCTAGGCAGAAAGACAAAACACATTCCAAGGCACCCTCTCTTATCTTGGTCCTTTCTGGGAACCAAGGCTGAAAAACAGCTCTTCAAGATACATTTTCATCAACAAAGTTTAGTCCCATCTGAAGGGGGAGGATTTAGAAGGGACTTGAACAGGGGGAAATTGCATCACCTCATTATATCTAATTAGTGCTTTTTCATCAATTATGCTAATTTGCTAAACATAAAACTGTATTCACTCCGTGGAGAGGTGGGCATTTTGTGGACATTTTCCATATCTGCCCCTGGAAGCCTCCAATAAAGACCAGCCTTTATATTACCTCCTATACTAATATTACCTCAAAAGTGTGTTGTTTCATTTCTAGGTTCCTTAAGGCACCTACTTCCCCTATACTCACAGGCATGAATCATATTCTTTTCTGTCTGAAATAGTGGAATCCCATTTGTGTGTTGTTAGTTTTTTTGCTTACTATTACAAAAGTTTGCATTAGCTCAGTATAATTCTTATTATTCTGCCCTGCTTCCTCCAATTTTCTTCTTCTGAGCTGTTGAATACCAACTGTCAAAAAATTTTCCACATTCCATATTCCTGTTTGTCCTAAAGTAACTTTATTATGCTTGCATCCCCAATTGTCTGATCTGTTTATACTAAATATTAGGCTCTACACCTTTAAAACTGGTTCTAAAAGCAAAGAGGCAGGAAAAAAAAGCATGCAGTTTGTTTTCAGAAACTGCACTCACTACCCCACATTCTGCTCCTGGACTGTTGTCTACAAACAACAAAAAAAGCTCTCCTTTGCATTTTAGTTTTTAGCTAGCTAAAGCAAAAACATTCCCTAAACTATTTTTTTTTCTTTTTCTTAGAACTATTTAAACTTGATCTAGACTAAAAAACCCAAAAAATACCCAAAGCCCACACCTTCAACCCACTGGGACCCAGAACAACATTTTCCAATGCTAAAGTAACTAATAAAAAACTAAGCAAAGTAAACTACAACACATGGCAAGGACTTTCTCAGTTTTACCATCTCACTTCAAAACAGCAAAAAGTTTTATTGTTTAATATTATTCATTTTTTGTACTTGTAAACACTTTGCTTGTTAAATAAACAGTTTTTTCCACTTTTCTCTAAAGATTTTTTTCCCAAACCAATTTTAAAAAAGCCATTTAAATTTACTTTCTAAAGAAACCCCATTCAAAAGTTTCCTCCCAAATTTACCCTAAACCAAAACATATACATTAATTGGCACCCAATGTGGGGTTCAAGAAAGTGAAAAAAACCTATAGTAATTACATTTTAGTTATACTTACTCTATATTAAAGTAAAGCAGTCAATATCCATGTTATTTGGATTCATAATGTCTCTCTGGGTGGAGACCTTCATGTGTTTCTAGTCCCTAAGCTTTTTTAAAGTTTTAATCCCTTTCTAGTCCCTAAACTTATTTTTTTATCCAAAAATAGCTCCAATATTGTCTCTAACACATAACTTTTACAATAAAAGGGCACAAATTAAAATAGCTATTTTACTGAGCAAGATAATAATTTATAAGAAGTTTACAAAAGCACTAAAATCTGTTCAAAATATATGGAGTTTTTAATTTCTTCATCCTACCCTACATCCTAGTTCCAGTAGCATGTTTTAGAAGTTTTTTCGTAATTACACCCAATTTGTTAAAAGAAAAGCAAAAAGTGAGGCTTTCCAGCCTTTCCTTCTTCTGCTTTAAATATATTATGTCACTTTTTAAAAATGTTCAGTTTCCCCTAAATGTTAAAAAGCCACCTTCCTAATATTTAATCTAGTTATCTTCTTCTATACAGTCTCCAACTTCTGTAGAATGAGGGCTAAAATTTCCAAAAGAGTTAATAAAACCCCTAACCCAAAAGTAAATCCAAGTGCGGGGGTTTGGTGATGCTTTCAGGGAACTCGCGTCCCATTTTCTGGCTAGCTCTAGCACCGAAATCACATTAAAGGGTACAGTTTGGTACCTTTCCGACCCTGTGGGTCTTTGCCTCGGGCAAAAGCGTGGCAGTGCTGAGGAATGAAGAGAGAACCAATCCCGGGGGGGGGGGGCGAGAGTGACCCAGAACATAAAGGACAGACAGTAGAACAAGTCTATACATAAAAAGGGGAGTGGAGAACAGAGACCCTGCCAAATCACTCGACAGCCTCACTAGAACTTTACAGGCATCAGGGCAGGGCTGCAGAGTGATGGACAGGACTCATAATTCGGGAGAAACCAAAAAGGGGTTTAACATGGGGTACATAGGACAAACCATTTTAAAACAACGAATGAAGGCATACAGAAAACTGGTAAAACCCAAAATGCACCACTACACCCAAGCATAAAAAATCCTAAGTAATATAAAAAATAAAAAAATATAAGCCAAACCCTAAAAGAATTTTCCAACCCTATAACCTAAAACTTACCACATAAACAAATATAAAACCCAACTAAAGTAAAACAAACAAACAAACAAACAAACAAACAAAAAAGTACCATAATAACTCTAAAAAAAAAAACCTCATTACAATAAACTAAACCCTAGCATATGCATATTGCATGTTGCTAAATACTGTAAAACAGCAGATAGAAGCAGGGGGGCAGGGAGATAAATCAACAGCCAACACCCCTACTACTCAAGTTGCAGCTAAACCAAACAATGAGCCTAAGCCAACAGCTAAACCAGACAGTAAGCCTAAGACACTAGCAGTTGCTGCAAAAACAAAAAAGCCCACAAACAAAACCAATCAACCTATAAACAATAATCCAAAAGAAGAACCCTCAAAGCAAACTTATAACACAAAATCAAAAGTCAAAACTACTAACACAAAATCAAAAGTCACTATTAAGGTCTTTTCCCTAAAAAATCTTCATAACCAAAAAAAAATTTACACTCAACAACCTAATAAATCTATAATTAGTTAATTAGTCCATCTTTAAAACAATACAAACAAAACTACAGTTCTAGACAGTACTAAAACAAAGCCTTTAAAATCCCTATCACATAATCCAATTATCAACCAAAAAATGATAAGAAAAGCTAACCCTCAGTCTCTAAGCACAAGTCCTGGGAAGTGTGGCACAAAGGGATCTGTGTACAAACGTTCTCTATATACAACAAACCCAGTAAAAAACCATAAAACAAAGAATTCAATGCTCAAAAAAACCCCCCAAAAACAATAACAAAAACTATCTTCTCAAATAACCTAAACACTAAAAATCCAAACTTATTACCATGTACATCCATAATGTAACAAAAACTTATATGACTTGGGCCATAAAAATACACTTCTACTTTAGCAATAATAAAGCAAAATAATGCAAAAGAAACTGTGCTTAATATAGCAAAAAAGCTCCAAGCATATACAAATACCATAACCCAACATATGCAAAAATCGCAACTATAAAAATATGTTTACAAAAATTAAAATATAAAATCACAAAAAACTCAAAAAAAAGAAATTAGAGAAAAAATAAAAGAAAGCTTTCTCTGAATCTCAGCAATAAAAATCAAAACTTCTATCACCAAATGCAAACATCCCCCAAATAAAAAAAAATGCACCTCACAAGCTAAACTATAATTCTTCCTATGCAATTATAAAAAAACTATAATAAGAGAAGATAAAAAAATCTACTGCTACTCTAACAGAATGGGTGCTTAAATTAAAAAACAACAAAATTCAAAAAAAAAGTTCCATCAAAAAAAACCCAGTTTCAATAGCCCATAGCCAAAAAACACACAAAGCTCACGCCTACAACCCACTGGGGCCCAGAACATTTTCCAGTGCCAAAAAAACTAATAAAAAACTAAGCAAACTAAGCTACAACCCGCAGCAAGTACTTTCTCAATTTTACCATCTCACTTCAAAACAACAAAAAAATTTATTGCTTAATGTTATTCATTTTTATACTTATAAATACTTTACTTATTAAATAAACAATTTTTCCACTTTCTCTAATTTTTTTTCCCCAAACCAATTAAAAATAAGCTGCCTAAATTTACTTTCTAAAGAAATCCCATTCAAAAGTTTCCTCCCAAATTTACTCTAAACCAAAACATATACACTGTTTTTTCAAGAAGGATGGCATATGTCTGATATATGATTTCAAGGCTCAATCTTATGGTTCTTTGAATTGTTGATTTTTTTTTTTCAGTCTAGCCTGAATTATTCCGCTTTAAGATTCTCTGAGACACAGAATTATGAATAGCTGGTAACTCATGCCGCAATTGATTTGAGAAGTTACCCTCATGTCATGTATATTTTCTCCTTCCTTCTGCTAAAGTCCAAGCACTAGACTACCTCATGCTTCTCCCAGCACTCCTACCAGAGAAGAGGTTAGAACCAAAAATTTAGTCCTCAGTCCACTGCATACTCTTTAAAGTGAGCCACAAGATCGCATAGTGTTTTATCTGAATTACACAAGCCATTCTTTCTTTTCCTTTGCTCTTTTCCTTAATTGTTTTCTACAATGGTATATTTGTTTGAAGGACATTCCCATCTGATCTAAGAGGAAGAATGCTGATCAGCTCCCAGGAAATTCTTCTGGTAACTGCAAGGTCTGGGCTGTGATAATGTGATATTAATAGTTGCTGTTCTCAGTTTTAACAGATGCTGTCTTTGACATTGGCCTAGGATTGAAGATTATTTTTGGCTATGCATTGCTGGTTTTATATTCCAGCTTCATAAACTCAGTGTCCATCCCTTCCTACTTTGTAAGACTTCTCAAGGAATGATGACATAAGCACAAAAATAAAGCACTTTGAAAAAAATTAGTATTACAGATCACTCAAAGTTGCTTATTGTTGTTGCTACTGCTTGTATTGCATCAGTGATGCCTTAAGCTTTAGCTTTCATATTTTCAGATTCTGTGCTGCCTAGGGATGTAGTTCTGAGCCTCATATTAAGTGCTAGTAAGCTCTCTTCACAGAGTAGGTAGACAAAACAAATAATTTTCCTTCTGTGGACTAAGGACAACTTTCAGCCCAACAGCAAAAACAATGGTGGACTGAAGAGAGAAAAAAAGAAGGATGAGACCTCACAACTTGAAGCTGTAATTGGACAATTAAACCCCAATATACAAATGGACCAAAACTTATAAAAATGTAAGATCTCATGACTGGTCAGCCATTTTGTGACCATTCTTAGTCCACCCTGAGTGTAGCCCTGGTCAGGCTCCTGTCCTGCCCAACGTTGATCCTGGAGGCCTTTCAATAAATACCTACTTTATTATCTAGCTTTGTCCAGTCTCTGTTTCAGGTCAGCTTTCCCAAGGCATCATCAGTACCTAGCATAGTATCCAGTCATAGCATGTAAAGCTCTATAAGGAGGAAGGATATTCTTATTTGTTGTAATGTTAGGAACTCAATACTATCGCATTCACTTCAAAGTGTTTAATGAACAACACTTCCTGACCACATTGTTATGCTTTTTCATACCTTCAAGTAGGAGAATGTAATGTGACCAGGCAGAGCAGCCACATAGGACAAATGTGAAGACCTTTCATTTAGTCATCAGATTCTGATCAGATCCTTAGATTAGTTTAAAATCTGGGGAAAACTCTTGAAATACACTGTGAGAAGATAGAAGGCAATGTAAAAGCTTCTAGTAGTGTATTTCCTAGCTTTTATTTGTGAATGAAATTTTAAGAAAAGTGAAATGGAGGGGGTCTATTAGGCATTTTTAGTGGGTTTTTTGTTGGCTTTTGTTTTTGTTTGGTTTTAGTTTTTAAGTTTGGGGGTCTGTCACTGTAGGACACAAAAGAAAGATGAAATACTCCAAATATTTCAGAAGGCAAAGAGCATAGAAAAAAAGCTTTATTTTTTAAGTCTTACTACCTTTTATAAGGTGTTCCAATACAGACTTAACATGACTGGTGAATAGGAACGACACCTCTCTAATCCCATTGTTTAACTAGAGAAACAGCAAAACACCACCCAGAGAAAGATTGCTTTGAGAAAGGATAGTTGTTTGCCAGGATTGTTTTGAGAAGAAACTTTCTTGAGAAATTTTTCCTTGGGAAAAAGTTAGCAGCTGCTAGCAGGCTAAAATCTCTCAGACTCAGAAATATCAGGCCCACAGGGGTCCTCCCATGTTAAATTATAATCAATCTGGATGCCTTTAGACAGAATCAGTGACAAACTTCACCCATGTCAAGCAGTCATTATTAAACTATGAACTGTTTCAGAAGTAGGAATCAAAATTAGAAGCATGCTGCTTGACCTCTCCCACACTGTGTATTTGAAGATTATTATTGGCTAGACAGTTCTGTTTTTCAGACTATCTTGGACTCTAATTTAAAACACAGGTGGAAACTCCTATTAGCTTGTTTTGGTACAATACTTATAGTCTAGTATTATATTAAATGTGCTGTATGTGCATTTTCAGGATAGGATGAGAAAGAAAATACTACGTGTTATGAATGGATGTGGGGGTTTAGATAAGCCCTTGCCTTTTGCCCAGGCCTCCAGCAGCAGGCGGTAGCTTTATTGAGGCAGCCAGCACCCCAAAATCCACTCCCATTCACAAGTTCTTTAATAATGGTTCATTCGGTCTATTATAGAATGAATTATTTATTTAATAGACACAAAACTAACAGGCATAAGATTTAAACTATATACTACACAGGAATAAAGACAAAAAGAAACTATTAGTAAACAAATACAGTGTGAGGTTAAATGTACCTATTAATGTTACAGCTAGCAAAGAAACAATGTAATTTAGGATTCAATGTATCTTACCATCCAATTGTTGATGGGGCACACATCAAGATCCTTTCCCTCAATCCCCAGGAAAGTAAGCACGGAATCTGCATC
Source organism: Zosterops lateralis (assembly GCF_965231275.1). Classification (NCBI taxonomy): domain Eukaryota; kingdom Metazoa; phylum Chordata; class Aves; order Passeriformes; family Zosteropidae; genus Zosterops; species Zosterops lateralis. Next base: position 9,468,168 of record NC_139801.1, read on the forward strand.
CAAACGCCAGGGAGAGGTCTCGAACACTTTCAGGGTGTGTGTATAGAAGGCTTCTGTTTCTGTGATAACTCATGTGTCATTTATAGTTTGCAAAACTGTCTCTCAGTCAAGAATATTTCTTTTCTCTCTTCCCACATGAGCTCTCCAGACTAAGATGTTGATTCTTAGCTGAGGTCTGAGCCCTTTTGGTGCCAGAGATGACCCCTTGCTGAGCCTTTCAGCCCCTGGGTTATCTCTTTAAGCACCAACTGTCTGTAGTAGAGAAGGGGAGGACACATCCTGCCACACTGTCTTTCTAATATTTGTTAGAAGCTTCATGTGTGCATGAGAGATCACTGCTTTCATGCATCAAACCAGTCAAAGTTTTTACTATGAATTTTTAAGAGGCTCATCTCTGGTTAGCATAAACTGTTGCAATTCTGACAGGGAGAGTGGATCAGTGACCAGTTGAGTTCTCTCCATTTTCTGCTTTTCCCCAATATGTCCAGCATGTCCCATGTAAACAAACTTTCAGAAACTGTTTCAGAGCTTACAGACTGTCCTTTTTCTAAGTATATATGTTCCTTCTACATTTCCTTAGATAAAGAAGTGGTTTGACCAGTTTCCCCTAAGCTGAATTCTAATTTTCAATGGTATGAACTAATAGAATCCTAAAGCTGATGACAGAATGAAAAAGATCAAGGCAAGAAGAAGGACATTATGTCTGTTCTTATTTAATCCACTTGTTCATTGGAGGTCTGATAGCCACAGGTAAGCTTTTAATGACTTGGGGCTTGCAGTCACCATCTGTATCTTTTTATTTTTTTCCAGACCAGGTGGGAGACCGGTCCCAATATTATGTGTATATTACAAGGGATAAGGAAAACCACTTTAAATCAATCATTGATCACAGAAGCACACTGTAATTACATCAACTGGCAGATTCTGAACATGGTACATTTTTATTGGTTTCCTGGACAAGAAGTCCTACAATGATGGTGATCTTTGCTCTTACTTTTCACCCAATGGGCTGAATTTAGTTAGTTGCCAGGTGCCCACCAAACTGCTCTATCATTCCCCCTTCCTCAAAAGGGCAGGGAGAGGAAATATGATGAAAAGTTCATGGGTCAATATAAAGACAGGGAAATCACTTACCAACTACAATTATGGGCAAAACAGACTTGACTTGGGGAAAATAATTTAATTTATTGCCAAATAATAAGAGAACCAGTTGATGAGAAATAAGAACAGATCTAAAAAACCACCTTTTCCTGCCCCTCCCTTCTTCCCAAACTCAACTTCACTCTCAATGTTTTTACCTCAATCCCTGAGTGGCACAGGAGGATGGGGAATGGGAGTTGTAGTTCGTTCATAATGCACTGTTTCTGCCTCTCCTTCCTCCTCACACTCTTCCCCTGCTGCAGTGTGGGACCCTTCCCACGGGAGGCAGTACTTCACAAGCTTTTCCAACATGGGTCCTTTCCACAGGGTGCAGTCCTTCAAGAACAGGAGTGCTCCTGCATGGGCTCCTCTCCATGGGCCACAGGTCCTGTCAGGAGCCTGCTCCTGCATGGGGTCTCTATGCAGTCACAGTTTCCTTCAGGGCATATCTACCTGCTCCATTGTGGGACCCTCCACAGGCTGCAGTGTGGATATCTGCTCTGACATGCTCCTCCATAGGCTGCAGAGGGACAACCTGCATCACTATCTTCCTCACAGGGTGCAGGGGAATCTCTGCTCTGGTGCCTGGAGCACCTTCTCCCCCTCTTTCTTCACTGACTTTGGTGTCTGCAGAGTTGTTTTGCATTTTCTCACTTCTCTCTCACAGCTGCTGTGCAGCTTTTTTTTACCCTTTCTTCAATATGTTATCACAGAAGTGCTACCAATGTAATTGATGAGCTCAGGTTTAGTCAGAAGCAGCAGGTTGGTATTGGAGCTGGCTTAAACTCTCTGACATGAGGGCAGCTTCTGACATCTCACAGAAGTCATTCCTGCAAGACTCCCTGTTGTGGTTTGACACTGGCCAAATGCAAGACACTCATGAAAGTTGCTCACTCACCCTCCCCTGCCATATCTGGGCAGAAGAAAAAAAAAAATTTAATGAAGACTTCATAAGGTGAAGTAAGGATGGGGAGAAAACACTCCAAGGGCAAAACAGGCTCAGCTTAGAGCTACAAAGTGAATTTATTACTAACAAAACAGAGCAGGAAAATGAGAAGTAAAACAAGCCCTTAAAAAAAATGTTTTCCCACACCATCCCCTCCCTCCTTCCCACTGCCAGCTCAGGGAGACAGGGCATGGGAGGTTTTGGTCAGTTTGTCACTCCAGGTTTTCTTCCACTGCTCAGGGAGAAAAGTCCTTCCCCTGCTGCATCGTGGGGTCCCCTTCCCACGGGAGACAGTTCTCCGCTAACTTCTCTAGTGTGGTTCCAATCTCAAGAGTAGCAAGTCCTCCCAAAACTGCTGCAACGTGGGTCACTCTTTTACACGAGGTGCAGTTCTCCAATGACAGACTGCTCCAGCCCACAAGCAGGAGCCCCCTCTCTCCACTGGGTCTCCCACTGGATCACATCCTCCTCCAGGCACCCTCCCGCTCTGGCATTGGCCCCTCCCCCATGGACTGTGGGTGGATCTCTGCATCCACCATGGACCTCCATGGGCTGCAGGGGGACAACCTGTTTCACCATGGTCATCACCACAGCCTGGAGAGGAATCTCAGTTCCGGCACCTGGAGCACCTCCTCCCTCTCCTTCTCCACTGACCTTGGTGTCTGCATGTTGTTTCCCTCACATGTTCTCACCTCCTCTTCTCTAGCTGTAATTAAAACTGCACGTGTCCCATTTCGTTTTGATTCCTTCTTAAATACATTATCACAGAGGTGTTACCATAATTTCTAATTGGCCCAGCCTTGGCCAGTGGCATGTCCATCTTCAGAGCCATCAGGGATTGGCTCTGCTGGACATGGTGGAAGGTTCTAGCAGCTTCTCACAGAAGACACCTCCGTGGCTCCCTTGCTGCCAAAAACCAGGCTGTGCAAAACCAACACAGTCCCCCTCCCCCACTATCAGAACCCTGTAAATCCAATACAGTACAGCATCAACTATCTTCCAGCTGATAAAGGTGACTCCTTTTTAAGACCAATCTCAGCATTCTAAAAGGAGCTTAAAAAGGAGGCTATAGATTACTTCTTTTCCTGCAGATGATGCAATAGAATGTCTCTGAAGGAGTACAGGGACAGCCTTAGTAATACTTAGTGCTTTTGTACAGACCCATTGCGTGTAGCAGTATGATATGTTGTAGAATCATAGAACAGTTGGGTTTGAAGGGACCTTAAAGATCATCTAGTACCAACTCCCCTGGTACGGGTAGGGACACCTCCTACTAGACCAGGTTGCTCAAAGCCCCATCTGACCTGGCCTTGAAAACTTCCAGGGATAGGGCAGACACAGCTTCTCTGGACTAGCTGTTCCAGTGCCTCATCACCCTCAACGTAAAGAATTTCTTCCTAATATCTAACCTAACTCTGCCCTCTATCATGCTGTCATAGGTTACAATGTAAGATGTAACCAAAAGTATGTATTCTTATCATAATTTTCATAAGCTATTAAAAACAGGTGGGGTAGTGTTCCTTATCTCTTCCATTATTCATCCCTGATAACTCCCTCTGGGGCTATCTTCTGCTAATGAGCCATCAACTCTCACTCCATGACTCATAAAATTACATCATCCCATTGTGAAATGCTCCACTCAGGGGGAGGAACCAAGCATTCCTACCTGGATATAATCTGAGGTTTGGAACACGACAGTCAGCCCAGAGGACAAGAGCTACATCACCACCACTGGACCTTCAGAGGAAGACCAGACCCTTCTACAGGATCGCTGCTTCAACAGAACCACATCTATCATTTCAATAGGACTGCAGCCACCATTTAATCAGACTGCTACCACCACCGTGTGTTACCCCTGCACTTTGAGGGGTAACATGTTGCGACGTGGGTGTGGACCCTCACAGAGGGCAAGCAGGCAAGCAGCAGGGTCAAACATGGAAGATTCTTTATTATCTGACTCCAATAACTTATATACACTTTTTACAGAGGGCCAAGATTGGCCCAAAGAGCTTACAACCTCCTGACCTGATTGGTCACTCTTACTTTCAATCACGTTCTCCTCAGAGAACAACTATGCAAAACATACAGATAATTTCTAAGAATACCCATTGTTTACATCAAGCAGCATGAGAATGGTGCTGCAAAGATTCAAACACTTGAAAGCAAGAAAATCAGGGGTGACATCTCACCCATTTACCATTAAAAAAGGAAAAAAGAAAATTAACATAGTTCAATTTCTGTTCCCATGGGAGGACCATCAGAGTGATCACCTGTGTCATTGACATCGAAGCGATCTCTCAGTGGTTCCTCCACCGTTGACCTTCATTCAGTCACGGTTTCTTGCTTTTCACATTGCAGGGTTAGTGAAATTCTGTGGCACCTGTAAGGTGCTCAATGGCATGCAAAGCCTTTGCCAATTAAATTTGTGGGGTTTCACCCTGCATTCCCCATTTTTGTTTTGAAGAACCAGGCCTCTGTGGCACAACACAGATTCTTCAGCCAATAGAACAAAGCAAAATTGCTGACTCCCTTTAAAATTGAACAACCCAACTGTGTGCCATGTCGGCCACAGAAATGAAATCCGTGACTAAATGAAAAGGTTTCTGGGAAAACTTTGGAAATGCCATGACAGCAGCCCCAATTTTCAACCCAAATGCGCTGCCCATCCTCAGGGGCTTCCAAAACTTTTGCCCCTCAAAACCATCCTTCCAAGCAATGATGGCCTACCTTGTCTTCCCCAAATCGTCTGTAAAGACAGTGGGTTCTTGCACTAAGTTTGGACTATTTTTGGGCCGCAAAAATAATAAAAAAAAAAAATCCAAAGGATTTTTGCCACTCGCAATGGCTCATGGCTCCAGAGCATTTGGCAGAAAAACACTGCTTAAAAAGCTCCAATCAAATTTCTCCCACAATACCGAGAGTATGAATTTACAAAAATCTGCACCCATCAAATCCACAAGCATTGTTGCCTGCATTTATCAATCGAGCAATGAGCTCAAACAAAAAAAAAATTTTTTTGATTGTTTGTTTGTTTGCTTTTTCAAACAATATTTTGCCACCTTGTGGCAGATGGAGCAAATGACCCAGTCCAGAATGTGCACAGAATTGGACATTCATCAGCCAGTGATACCTGCAGGATACAAATGAATCACAATAATTCAGATTCACAATTGAGGATTGGCTTTTTGGAGGACTTATAAAAATCTCCAGTCCCTGCATTCTGTTTCAATGCAGAACACAGGAACTTCCCAGGACTGGTTGAAGATTCCAGGATCCTGGTCCAACAGCTCCCAAACCAAGTCACGAAGGGCGATGAATGCATCTTGAAAGAGAGTCCATTCCAGCTGCCAAGCAGCAAAGCAGAAAATCACAATGTCTGTTCCAAATCGTTCCAGGACAGTCTCTGATCAGAGCAACAGTCCAGTGAAATCGAGGCAGCTCAGTAACTTCAGAGCAACTGCCTTCTCACCACTGACTTTTTGTCCTGTGAATAGAAACTCAAACACAAATTAAACAAATTTGGTCCCTTCAGGTTCTCTGACAGGGAGAGGTGCGTGTGGGACTAAACTTCCCAACAGACCCCCATCGGCTGTGGAGATTGGGAAGACCCTTGTGTTGGAGCACGCTTCCTCTTTGCACCCCACTGCCCGTTTGACAGAGGTTGGCCATTACCATGAATTGCCTTGCAAACATTTGCCATGTGACCTGGCTGTCCACACCTTCCACAAAGAAACAAAGGAGTGGTCCCTCTCTTTCTTTGTTTCTTGCTGGCCTGAGCATTAGTCTTGTTGGCCTCTGAATCCTTTCCTGTGTGCTCCTCAGGGACAGGGGTGACAATTTGTCTCACCACACCTGCAGAGCTGGGGAATTCATCTCTGCCCTGCAGGGGGCACCATGCCGACCCACGGCCGCCCACAGCATCAGCTTCGGTTGGGACATCATCTGAAACTGAGGGAAGCCCGACACCCTGGGACCCTTTGCAGCGGGTGAACACCCATTTGTCACTGGCTGCGCCATGCCGTCCCTTTAAAACGAACAGCACAGAGACGGCAGCTGCCTTCAGAATGGCGGCAGCTGCCTCTGGATCGGCAGCAGCTGCCCCCACCATGCTGCCCAGCTCGGCACAGGGGGATGTCGCAGTGCTGAGGGGGGCATGTCCCTCGGCGCCACTTTCAGACCAGCTGCAGCCGCCCGCTGCACGACACCCCGACCCCGCGCTGGGGGGGATCGTAGCCCTGCGGGAGGCGTGTATCACTTGCCAAGGGCTGTCCCCTCAGGCGAGGGCGATTCGGGGGTAGAAGAAATCATGGGGGAAGTGTCACAATAGGGACAGGGAGGAGGGGTCTGGGGGAGTGCCCCGGCCCTGCATTCGGCAGTGGCACCGCGGCTGTGACTCCAGGGCCAGTCGGCCGTGGTGCCCGGCGCAGAGTCGTCCTGCCCCTTCTCACGGGCGGGACTGGCCAGTGCAGGGGGGAATTTCTCTTGTTCCGGGGCCGCACCTCCTCGCTCAGACTGGGCGGGCCCCCCCACCGCTTCGGCGGGGCACTTGGCTTCTTGCCAAACTGCATGGAAGTGCACATCCGTTGCTGGTCACTGCCGTGGGGATCCGGGGCTGCCCCGCCTGGAGCCCCAGAACAGTGCAACCCCGTGCCGTCCTGCTCCATGGAATATCTTATCAAAATTCCACAATGCGGACAGTCCACGAAAACCACCCCCCCTCCCCCGAATCAAGAGTGCTCTCGGCGCTTCCAAGGCCCGGAAAGCACAGAGGGGGGAAGTGGAGGAGGTGATCTTTCACCTCCACCGCTTCTTCTGCGGCACAGGACTCGGGGGGGCCAGTCCCGTGCGGCTTTCGCAAACCCTAAATTTCCACCGCCGCTTTTGCGGCTCGGGACTCAGGGGGGCTGATGGTGCTGGTCCCGCAGGGCTCTTGCTGGCCCCAAATTCTCCCACACTCCATCGCCAATGAGACGTGGGTGGGGGAGTGGTCTGCTTTTCAGACTCCGTGCCCACCTCAGCAGGTGTGCTGAGAACTGGGAGGCTTCCCGCCATGCTGCTGCATTTCCGAGGAAGGGGGGTCGGCTGTTCTACCCGTCTTCGCAGGGCAGGAACAGGAGGAATGACTCCACCATCTTCCCTGGCATCCAGCCTGATGAGGCTGGAGCCATCCTCAGAGACCTTAAAACTGGAAGGCTGCAATTTACGCAGGACCTTCTCCAGCCTTTTCCAGGTCGCTATCAGTTCTGAAAGCTCCTCACTGCGATCTGCAAAGAAAAACTGGAGCAAATGGTCACCCAGCGACTTCCACTCTGCTGTAGAAAAAACTTTTTGAAGTCTGCAAAAAACCCCATAAGTTCAAGCATAATAGAACAATTTCTGAAGAGCATCTCCAGGAAAGGAGACTTCTTCTCTCCAGAGGACCTCAAGCTAAAGGTCCAACATGAGGGCCTCATGACCTGAGGAGGGTTTAGAGATCATTATCTCTTACCACGATTACCTCAGGCAGAGCAGCTGCAGTCTCTCAATGGGCACAGAGGTCCACCCGACATGCAGTCTCTCACTCAGTCGGAGGTCGCCAGTGTGACCTGTTGTCCCACATCAGGGGCTCCAAATGTGACGGGAGGCCCCGTTCTCCACAGTCAGAGGGACCCCGTTCTCCTCACACGGGGCACCAGATGTGATCCAGACACGAAGGGGTCACCAGACATTACTCCTGCACTTTGAGGGGTAACATGTTGCGACGTGGGTGTGGACCCTCACAGAGGGCAAGCAGGCAAGCAGCAGGGTCAAACATGGAAGATTCTTTATTATCTGACTCCAATAACTTATATACACTTTTTACAGAGGGCCAAGATTGGCCCAAAGAGCTTACAACCTCCTGACCTGATTGGTCACTCTTACTTTCAATCACGTTCTCCTCAGAGAACAACTATGCAAAACATACAGATAATTTCTAAGAATACCCATTGTTTACATCAAGCAGCATGAGAATGGTGCTGCAAAGATTCAAACACTTGAAAGCAAGAAAATGCAGGAGCGGCAACCATGAGCAACAGGGTGTCAGGTCATATCCTGACTCTGTCAGTTTAAGCCAGTGTTTTCTGCCTTTATCTTAATTTTCCTATTAAATTGTAGTGCTGACTTGGAATCTCTCACTGGTTTACCTTCAAACTACTACACATGCTTTGAAATGTTTTCCAGCTTTGACTATGTCATGGTTTAGGAATGGTACTCCCCAATTCAGTTCTCACCAAGACTCTCCAAAATCACACTGCTGCTCTCTCCCTCTCCCCCATTTTCCCCTCTCCCTTCCTATTGGAGATGGCAATTGGAGACACAAAAGGCACAGATCAGGGGTTGAGAAAAGAACAATTTACTGGAAATGCCAATGAGATAAGAAAACAAACAGTAGCAGAAAAAAAAAAAAAGTATGAGAAAAATCACAGAATCACTAGGTTGGAAGAGACCTCCAAGATCAAGTCCAACCCATGCCCTAACACCTCAACTAGACTATGGTACCGAGTGCCGCATCCAGTCTTTTTTTAAACACATCCAGAGATGGTGACTTCACCACCTCCCCGAGCAGACCATTCCAGTACTTTATTATTCTTTCCGTGAAAAACTTTTTCCTAATATCCAACCCATATTTCCCTTGGTGCAGCTTGAGACTGTGTCCTTGTTAGCGTAGGAAAAACACACAATCACTGAATGATTGTATGCAGTGCTTTATTGAGAGCTCTGGGAGTTGGGGGGTCTTGGACACACTCAAATCCGACTCCGCCAAAAGTCCAAAATAGACACAGTTTTATACTTTTCTTGTTACATAAGGATACATGTTAATCATTTAACCCCATTGTTCCATTGATTCTACCCAAGCATAAACCTGTAACAATCGATTCTCATGATTCGGCTTAAGATTCTGGTTAAAGAGAATGATCATATTTAGTTATCAAACTAACATTACAATTAACAATAATGTCATTTATCGTATTGATGATTATACAGGTACAGATCCACCTGACCTATCTAACTTTTATTCCCAAGGCCTACGTATTTTACTAAGAATCACAATCATCTCCTCCCTCCCCCTTACCTAGGCAAAATTATACTTGATTTGGTTAAAACAATGGCATGAAAATAACATCCTGGTTGCAGTGAAGCCAGCGTCCTGTTCTTGGGCTCTGCTACCTCAGAAATAATTTTAACCCCATACTATCATCCTCTTGTTCTGTCAGTTGCTGCCTGGTGAAAGAGACCAACCTCCACCTGACTACAACCACCGTTCAGGAAGTTGTAGAGAGTGATAAGGTCACCTCTGAGTCTCCTTTTCTCCAGACTAAATAACCCCAGCTCCCTCAGTCGTTCCTCATAGGGCTTGTGTTCCAAGCCCCTCACCAGCCTTGTTGCCCTCCTCTGGATGTGCTCAAGTATCTCAATGTCTTTCCTAAACTGAGGGGCCCAGAACTGGACACAGTACTCAAGGTGTGGCCTCACCAATGCTGAGTACAGGGGAAGAATGACCTCCCTGGTCCTGCTGGCCACACTATTCCTGATACAGGCCAGGATGCCGTTGGTCTTCTTGGCCACCTGGGCACACTATTGGCTCATGTTCAGTCGGCTGTTGACCAATACCCCCAGGTCCCTTTCTGTCTGGGTACTGTCCAGCCACACGGTCCCCAGTCTATAATTTTGCAGGGGATTATTGTGGCCAAAATGTAGGACTCAGCACTTGGACCTATTAAGCTTCATCTTATTGGACTCTGTCTGTCCATCCAACCATTCCAGGTCTCTCTGCAGAGACCTCCTACCTTCCAACAGATAGACACATGCTCCCAGCTTAGTGTCATCTGCAAATTTACTAATGAAAGACTCAATACCCTCATCCATGTCATCAACAGAAATATTGAACAGAACTGGCTCCAGCACAGATCCCTGAGGAATACCACTAGTGACTGGCTGCCAGCTGGATGCAGCACCATTCACCACCACTCTCTGGGCCTGGCCATCCAGCCAGTTCTTAACCTAGAAAAGAGTGCTCCTGTCCAAGCCGTGGACTGCCAGCTTTTCCAGGAGTTTGCTGTGGGAGACAGTGTCAAAAGCCTTGCTGAAGACCAAATAGACAACATCCACAGCCTTCCCGCATCCACCAGACAGGTCATGTGATCATAAAAGGAGATCAAGTTGGTCAAACAGGACCTACCCCTCCTAAATTCATGCTGGTTGGGTCTGATACCCTGGCCATCCTGTAAGTGCTGCATGATGACACTCAGTATAAACTGTTTCATTACCTTACCGGGTACTGAGGTCAGGCTAACTGGCCTGTAATTACCAGGATCCTCATTCCTACCATTTTTGTGAATGGGCATCTGTAAGAGACGGTCCGAAGATCCCTCATCTGCCTCATGACCAGTGTCAAGGGCAAAGATTGAAGCCCCCCAAGGACTGAGACTTAGACCCTTAAAATTCTAAAACAGGGGCACTGGCTTGACTGAAGTGGAATGTTGGCCAAGTGTTGCCTGCAGGTGTGTTCGCTGGACCAAGACTGGTTTCCCATGGGAACCAGTCCTGAAACAATGGGTCCTGCTCGCTCCTGGGACGGGCTTGTCTTGTTCAGAACAGGCATGTCTGTACTTGTTACTGTCCTGTACCTGTTCCCTCGATATACTGTCTCATTCCCCCCTCAGCGGACCTTGTAAGACTATAAAAGACCCCTGAGTTAACCACAGACTTTGAGATCTCCCCATGAAAGAAGACGAATCTATTGGCTGGACCACGAGGATTTCATCTCTCCGTTGGTAGCTATTACCCCTCCCCCTTCTCTCTCTCTTTCTATCCTTTATTTCCTTTCTAATTCTTCTATTGCATTTGCTGTTGGCACTCAATAAAGGTGCATTTGTTTTGATGAATACTGAAATCCCCTCTGTGTTGTTTTTGCACTTTGAGATCAGTTAACGAACCATCACGACCCCCGCTTGCATTAGCAGATCGTGACAGCGTCACATTGGCCAGTTTCCAGTCATCTGTAACCTCACCAGTGAGCCAGGACTGTTGGTAAATAAAGAAGAGTGACTTCACAAGCTCATCTTCCAGCTCCCTCATCACCCTGAGATGAATCCCATCTGGTCCCATAGATTTATGAATATCCAAGCATCTCAGCAGTTCTCTGACTGCCTCCTCCTGGATAACAAGGAGACCATTCTGCTCCCATATGATTTCCTTCTGAACTGATCTCCCGGCCAGCCTGCTCTTCAGATAACCATATAAACGATTTATTTCTGTGGGTCCAGATTCCAGACAGAGATGTGTTCTTGGCTAGAAGAAGGAGCGGACTCACACTTGGTGGTAAGGAAGGTTTATTCAGGCCGATGGCCCAGGTGCGAGTGAGCTGTCCTAGCTCTTCCCTGCCCTGAAGTACAGGGGCCATTGCCTTTGGGAATGAAGGGGAGTAGCTTAGGAACAGGGGGCATTGGCATGGCCATTTTGGGGCAAAAGGCGAGTGCAGATACCTGAAGCTTGGCTAAGTCACCTAGCTATTGCCAGAGTACTCAAGCACTGGGGTGTGTCAATTGGTCTTATTATGGAAGATACAATGGGCTGGGAGAAGCCTATTGTGAGGGTAACAACAGGGATTTGGGAAAGGGGGGTTGGTAGGGATGAACCATTTACAGAAACTTAATAACAAAAACCATCCTGAACTTTAAAAAACCCAAAATGCACATTGCAACACTCCCTGACTCCATCTACCAACCCAGGAGGACAGTTGTCCTGAGGACAAGCCGTCTTCCTGTTGCCATAAGGCCTCCGTTAGCAGTAGTTAGGCTAAGGAGTTGGTTCCTGGTACAGGCCCATGGGAACCAAACCTGAGAAATGAGGCCTGAGAATTTGCTGATGTAGGGAACAACGTTTAAAGGACTTAGTAGAGCATGTAGTACATACAGATATACAGATTACTTGTGAAATATGATTACATTGTTACCAATAAAATGTTTTCTATAGTGGGAGTTAAGCTTAGAAAATTAACCTTAGTTTTAGCTAAAGCAAGCATGCAAAATTTATAACCGTTAGAAAGGTTATCTAGAAGATGAATGTGAATGTTTGAAGTGAAGTATGTAGGAAACTGCACATAGGCTGATGAAGTAAGACTTGTAACAAAGGTATAAAAGATGAGCATCTTTTGTAACCAACTTGGGACACTGACTTAGGACGCTAGTCCTCAGGTCCCCAGGGCCCTCGAATAAAGCACCGCATAAACTGACACTCTGTTGGTTTGTGTTTTCTCTCGGGATCGGGCAACAGTTTTCTGGCGACCGCGGCAGGACCTCCGGAGGTGGCTGGGGCGGTTCGCGGGCTGATTAACTCCATGCCGGCACCAGGTGATTTCTGGGGAGTCATCGACCCGCGCCCGACCCCGCGCCTGACGGACAACTGTGGGAAGGTAAGCCCGAAGGTGCTTTATTCTTTAGGTTTGGGTGCCTGCCTAATAAGACGGGACGGCGATCCCCGCAGGGTTGGGCAAAAGACTTCTATGGTCTGGGAAGCCTAGGCGCCGACCGTCAGATGAGGCGAAAGTCTCGCAGGATCGGCACTTGCCCCTCGCGGCGACGAGAAGTGACAAGATTGGTATTGGTATTGGTATTGATATTGATATTGGCACTGGTATTAATATTAGCATTGGTGTTTGGGTCTATCTATATTTAGTGTGTGTGTGTGTGTGTGTAAGCAACTAGAAGGAGTGAAATATGATGCCGTTTAAAACCTTTAAAGCTTTGGTACAATCCAATGATAAAATCCCTGGGAATTCCCCCTTGGGATGTTTACTAGGAAGGTGGAAAAGGGAAGGATTCCACCAAGAGTTACATAAAGGTAAAATGATTGATTATTGTAATCATTGGTGGCCACAATATGAAACTGGTGGCCCAGAGTGGCCTTTGAATGGATCTGTTAACCCTGATGTTATAACCCCCTTGATGTGCTTCTTACAGAATAATGAGAAATGGGATGAGATACCTTATCTTGATTTGTTTTATGCTCTCAAAAACAAACCAGAGTGGCAAAAGGAGTGTGGAATTATGATCTTGCAAAAGACAGAGAATGGAGATGGTTGCTTAGGATGTAAAAATAGAAGTAAATGTGATGAGTGCATAAGTAAGTTAGCAAGTACAGAGGAAGACATTTCGTTGCTCGTATCCCCTAGTGCCCCCCCTTTAGAATCCTCTGAAGAAGAGGATGGAGCAGAATGTGGGGGGGAGGAGAAAGTGGTTTCCTGGGACTCGGGGAAAAGTGATACTCGAGTCATCTGCGAGAAAGGTGAAAGAGAAGCCAAGAACTCCCTTAGCTGAAAGAACTAGAAAAGGGAGAAAGGGTCAAGAGGAGCCTCAATTGATGGCCCCATTGAGGGAAGCGATGGGGGCGCAAGGAGAGAAAGTAGTGATTAAAGTCCCATTTTCCCCAGGCGATTTGATGATCTGGAAGCAGTCAGCAGGGTCATATCGGGAGGACCCAGAAAGAGTGGCTCGCGTGGTTAAAATGGTGATAAAAACTCAGAACCCGGATTGGAATGATTTACAAGTTTTACTAGATACATTAATGGACTCCACTGAAAAGGAGATGGTATTACGGGTCATGACGGAGAGAGCTAGGGAAATGGTACAGTTGCAGCTGGCTGAGGGAACTTTGAATGATTTGGTGCCAAGAGAGGATCCTGGGTGGGACCCGAACACAAATAGGGGTTGGAAAAGGCTTAAAGACTACCAAGAGTTGCTGATTGAAGGAGTTAGGACTGGAATACCTAAAACTTTAAATTGGTCTAAATTATATTCTGTAAGGCAAGATAAAAATGAATCTCCTTCTGCATTTTTAGAACGACTAAAGGAGACAGCCAGGAGATATACTAATTTGGAAGTGGAAGGAGAATCAGGAAAATTACAATTGGCTTTGATTTTTATGGGGCAATCGCAGAAAGACATTAGAAAAAAGTTACAGAAATTAGAGGAGGAAGACAGAAGAAATTTAGAGATGTTGGAAGTTGCTTGGAAAGTGTATAATAATAGGGAGAAGGAAACAGTAAAAAGGCATCAGGCTAGCATGTTAGCAGTGCTACAGCAGGCTGTGGGGGGTGAAGCTAGAGGAAGAGGGCGGGGAAGAGGGAGAGGAGGTATTGGTCGCGGGAGAATTCTACAAAGTCAGGAAAGAGGAGGAGCTGGGAATGTGTTTGGGGTCCAGGGAAGGCTGGATATTAATCAATGTGCCTTTTGTAAGCAGATGGGGCATTGGAAAAACGAATGTCCAGTGAGATTGGGAATGGGGAACGGAGCAACTACTATGGGAAATATGGGAACTTTCGCTTCAGGGACAGCAGATGTCGCTCAAGCATTTGTTTTAGGAAACTATCAGAATCAGAGCTGACTAGACCAGGATCTCAAGGTAACCCTAGAAATTGGGGGACAAGAACATGAATTAAGAGTGGACACTGGAGCAACACATTCAGCATTAAACACAAAATTAGGACCATTAAGTGATACTAAAATTCAAGTTGTGGAGGCTATGGGAAAAATTGAAGAAAGGGCTTTTCTACAGCCCCTAGATATTAAATTTGGAGGGAAGGCGTTTGATCATCAGTTTTTATATTTACCTAACTGACCGGAGTCTCTTCTTGGAAGGGATCGATTGTCACAATTAAATGCAAAAATAATATTTGAAAAAGGAAGAGTTAAACTGGAAATACCAGATGAAAAATTGTCCAAATTATTTGTAATTAAAGAAGTTGAACCTACCCCCGTCCCAGAGGAAATAGAACAGGCAGTAGTACCTTGGGTTTGGGAAACAGGAGTCCCGGGAAAATCCAAAGCAGCCCAGCCAGTGGTAATTGAATTAAAGGAGGGAGCACAACCTGTTAGGGTGAAACAGTACCCCATAAAGTTGGAAGCCCGGAGAGGGGTAGCCCCTTTAATCACTCAGTTCACTGCGCTAGGGATACCACAGGAATGTGAATCTGAATTCAACACCTCCATTTTTCCTGTAAGGAAGCCAAATGGTAAGTATAGACTAGTGCAGGATTGAAGGGCAATAAATAACATTGTCAAAGACATTCACCCGGTGGTGGCCAATCCGTATACTTTGTTAACATCTGTGTCAGAGAAATTCCAATGGTTTACAGTTATCGATCTAAAAGATGCCTTCTTCTGCATCCCACTGGCATTAGAAAGTAGGAAATATTTTGCTTTTGAATGGGAAAACCCAGATACCGGACGAAAAAGGCAGCTCACTTAGACACGACTTCCCCAAGGATTTAAGAATTCTCCTACAATTTTTGGAAATCAATTAGCCAAAGAGCTGGAGGAATGGAAGACAACTCAGGTAAGAGAATCACCCTTCTCTTACGTTCTCCTCCAGTATGTGGACGACATCTTTTTGGCTACAAAACAACGGGAGGTCTGTTTAACCCTAACCATAGAACTGCTGAATATGCTGGGACAAGGAGGATATCGGGTTTCGAAGGAAAAGGCCCAATTAGTCCAAGAGAGTGTGATATACCTAGGCTGTGAAATCTCAAAGGGGGTAAGGAAATTGGGAATCAATAGAGTTGAAGCTATCTATGCAATACCCACACCCCGAAACCACCAAGAATTAAGATCCTTTTTAGGAATGGTGGGTTGGTGTAGACTCTGGATACCAAACTTTGGACTAATGGCCAAACCCCTTTATGAGGCTTTAAAGGAGTCTCAACTGCAGTGGAGCAAACCACGGGAGAAGGCCTTCCTAGATCTGAAACGGGCCTTGAAAGAGGCACCTGCACTCGGTCTACCAGACTTAAATAAAGACTTTCAGCTATATGTCAATGAGAGGCAGCGACTAGCCCTGGGCATACTAACCCAAACCCTCGGATCGTGGAAGAGACCTGTTGGGTATTTCTCTAAACAACTGGACACTGTGAGCGCAGGATTGCCGGCATGCTTGCGGGCAGTATCAGCCAAGGTAATACTGATCCAGGAGGCCCGAAAATTGACTCTGGGGAGAAAGATGGAGGTGTTTGTGCCCCATATGGTACTGGCAGTTTTGGAACAAAAAGGGGGGCATTGGATGTCCTCTAGCAGATTGTTACAATACCATGCATTGCTCAGAGAACAGGATGATGTTGAGCTCAAAGTGACTAATTGCATCAATCCAGCAGAGTTCCTCCGCAGTGAGCAGAATGAGGGCGAATTAACACATGACTGTGTGGAAACGATCGAACAGGTATACGCTAGCCGACCGGACCTGAGAGATGTGCCCCTGGAGGTGCCAGACTGGGAACTGTATACCGATGGATCCAGCTTCGTAGAGAATGGAACCAGGTATGCCGGGTATGCGGTGGTGACCCTCACGCAGGTGGTGGAAGCTAGGGTCCTCACTCCAGGAACATCTGCACAGAAGGCTGAAATTATAGCATTAACCAGAGCCCTGGTCCTGAGCAGGGGGAAAAAGGTAAATATATGGACAGATTCAAAATATGCATTTGGAGTTCTGCACGTACATGGGGCTTTATGGAAAGAGAGAGGACTGTTAAGTTCACAAGGGACATCCATTCGACATCAGAATGAGATCCTGCTGCTACTGGAAGCTGTGTATAAGCCAGTGGAAGTGGCTGTGATGCATGTGAAAGGACATCAGAAAGATGAGGGAAAGATTTTTCGAGGGAATCGGCTGGCTGACTTAACAGCACGAAAAGCTGCCAGAGAGGTCTGGACTGAAATGGCGCTGATTCCAACAAAGGTAGGACCGGTACAAGCTTATATGGGACAAAAACCCAGTTATTTCGCTGAGGATGAGAAATTGGCACAGCTGGTCCAGGCCCAGAAGAATGCAATGGGATGGTATGTGACTGGGAGTGGCCAAGTAGTGGTCCCTACCAAACTGATGAAGGTGATTTTAGAAACTGAGCATAATAAATGCCACTGGGGAGCAGAGGTATTGGTAAAATTTCTGAAGAGGGAAATTATCTCTAACCAGATGTTAACAATGGCTAAACGAGTGAATGCCATGTGCCCAGTGTGCCTTAAAAATAATCCAATAGTGAGGAAGCAGATACAACTAGGGAAATTACAGGTAGGGGCAGAGCCAGGAGATTATTGGCAGATTTTTCCGAATTGCCCCGATCACAAGGATACAGGTATCTGCTGGTGTATGTCTGCACATTCTCGGGATGGCCAGAGGCATTCCCTTGCAGAACTAATCAGGCCAAAGAAGTAGTGAAAACATTAATGAGAGAAATTATTCTGAGATTTGGGGTTCCATTGGGAATCTCTTCTGACAGGGGACCTCATTTTGTGGCAGGAGTGGTACAGACAGTCGCCCGACTGTTAGATGTTACTTGGAATTTGCATACCCCATGGAGACCTCAATCCAGCGGGCAAGTAGAGAGGATGAATCAAACCCTGAAAGGACAGATTAAGAAAATCTGTCAGGAGGCCAAAATCCAGTGGCCTCAGGCCCTGCCATTAGCCTTGTTAAGAATTAGGATTAAACCCCGGGAGAGGATAGGAGTAAGTCCGTACGAGATACTGTATGGCAGACCATATCATGCTACAGTATTAAAGGGAGACCCTCATGTAGTAGGGAATGATGTGCTCTTTAATTATGTGTTGTCTCTGAACAAGGTACTCACTGCCCTAAAAGGAGCCCTGCAATGGAACAGACCCCTGCTGGTGGAAAATCCTGTCCATGACATCCAGCCGGGAGACCAGGTCTATGTGAAGAATTGGAACACAGACCCCCTGAAAGAAACATGGGAAGGCCCGCGACAAGTGATCATGACCACCTTCACTGCAGTAAAAGTTGAGGGGATCGACAATTGGATACATTACACCCGAGTCAAGAAGGGGCCGACCCATTGGGAAGTGCAACCGTTAACCTCCACTCGAATGGTGTTCCGGCCCAAGGTCGGATTCTGACAGTTGG
This sequence comes from Zosterops lateralis, assembly GCF_965231275.1. NCBI lineage: Eukaryota > Metazoa > Chordata > Aves > Passeriformes > Zosteropidae > Zosterops > Zosterops lateralis. The sequence continues at coordinate 9,486,190 of NC_139801.1, forward strand.
GCTCTTGCTGATCTGCTTATTACCTTTAACCAATGAATTTTTAGTTATTACAGAACTCGAACCCAAAATAGTGATGATGGAAGGAATGAATGTGTCTACGACCTGTCTGTTTACGGACAACCAGAAAGTTGGATCCGAAGAAGTCAATGTAAGGTGGAGGAGACAGGGAGCAGAACAAATTCATACATGTATAACTATGGTTTGGGATAAGGATGAGCAAAAGGGAAATACCACCCTGCAACTATCCAATGTCACGATAACTGACAGCGACGTTTATCGTTGCGTGGTCTGGATAAGAGAAAGCTTTGGTTATGGGAATTTCAAATTGCAGGTTTTACCATGGGATACTGGGAAAATAAGTGGAGAAACTGTAGCTGTAAATGTAACTCCAGTCTCAACTCAGGTGGATATGTGGGACGGACCTCCTTTGAGAATAAATTGTACCTTCAAATTGGAAAAGAAATGTTATCAGGATATCCAAGTCAAATGGTGGAAACAGAATAAACATCAGCAATGGGAAAGACAGCTGGGGAATATAAGTTGGTGGACTCTGGGAACTTATGGGAAAGGGTGGCTGAATTATACTGATCCAAAGATAGGAGAGACAGAAGGTATATATTTGTGCATAGTGTCTTGTGGAGGGAAAGGGAATTTTGGGTTACGAAAGGTGGAGGCAAGGGCCCACTTAGGCTCTGAAATTAAGGCCCAACATGGAGTATACCAGGTAACCAAAGGGAAGGATGTGATTTTTACTTGTGAAGTTAAAGAAGGCCAGCATTTTTCCGAGTATGGATGGTGGTTTGGGAAAAATTTAACATCTGGAGGGAAGTATCAGATAGAAAGAAGATTAGGAGAATCAATTATCCTGATAGTAAGAAATGTGCAGCCAGGAAAAGATGAAGGCATTTACTGGTGTTGGATAGCACAGGATGATTGGTGGGCACATGCAAGAACGACGATGTACCTAGGTGAGATGAGAGTGACTCGGCAGGTAGATAATGAGGTAGGGTTACCAAGAAACTCTAAACAGGAAAATCTGGTAGTAGGACTGATACGAGACTTTGGAAAAACTCAGAATGTGTCATCCATAACTGCTTGTCTACCTTTACCCCATGCAGCAGGGGATCCCATACCCTGGGGAATTATTCCTATCACTGAAATGCCCCCGATCACCAGAAATGGGACAAAGGAATGTAGGAAAGAGTTGCATAACCGTACTGAGTGGACAGTTAAAACAATGATTCTCCATAAACAGTGGTCATCACCTGGAAGCAAAGGGGATTGTGAAGCCTTAATCAATTCCAAATTTATCATGATTGTTCGATTCAAAAATGTAGGATGGTGTGAATATGATGAGGTACAATTGCATAAAATGCCCACTACAAAATATTACTATGAAGTAGTTTGCCAGGATGGCAAGGAAGAGTGGACTACATGGCAAGCAATCTGGGAGCCAAGCTTGCTGGAAACATATAGTTATCTAGGGAAAATTGGATGGTGTATACAATGGACTGGTGGAAAGAACCAGACACATACCCATGTTCTGACAGCAGAAACAAGTCATAGGAAAATGACAGAGAAAGTAGAGTCATGGAATTGCACAAGGGTAATTACGTGTGATACACCAGGAGAGCAGATAGGGCTGGTACCGGTGAAGATTTTGCTGAAATGGGGATGTGAATGTAGAGGATACAACCACTCTATAAAAGGAGAATTAAAAGGGCAAAAGCAGGTGAATTGCAAAACTGCTACCATAAGGAGTCCAGGGAATTTAGTATGGGTCATGGGACATGGAATGTGGACCACACATATACCTATAGATGGATTGGTGACCCAAAGAACGTTGGGAGTGCCCACATTATGCCCATTCTGGAAACAATCAAGATTGACAGATTTGGACATAGGAAGGAGGAATAAAAGAGAGGTCATGGAGGGAATAAATCCAGAAGATGAGTGGCATGAACCATCAGGAGGGGTCAAATTGGGTTGGATGTTAGAATCATTATTTGCTCCCATATCGACCTATAGAAATAGGGAAATGCTTTACCGGCTTTTGGGACAAACTGAGAGATTAGCATCAGCCACTAAAAAGGGGTTTAAGGATTTGAATTTGCAGCTACAAGCAACTAGTAGGATGGCTATACAGAATCAAATGGCATTGGATATGTTGTTATTAAAGGAACATGGTGTCTGCGGGTACCTACATGATAGAACAGATCATTGCTGTATCCATATCCCAAACGTTACAAAGGAAGTAGAAAAAGACATAAGTCAATTGGAAGATATAGAGTCTAAAATACAGGAAACCAAAGAAGATGCTGAACACAATTGGATCGGAGCAATATTTAGCTCCTTAAGGATCCAGGTTTCTGGTTGGATATCCTCTGTTATTCAATATGTAATAATGATTATAATCTTGGTTGTGATTATTTTTGTAGCATATCGTTGTTTCTTAGGAATGATCTTTAGGGAAAGAATGCATATGAGAAGAGTCATGAAGGCCATGACCCGAAATGAAGTCATGACAAGAATTACTCCACCACCATCTTATATAGAGACTGTTGCATGAAGAAGAAAATTGAGCATCCTTGCAACTGGTTGAAGAATGCTCAAAAGGGGGGAGTTGTTGCCATAAGGCTTTCGTTAGCAGTAGTTAGGCTAAGGAGTTGGTTCCTGGTACAGGCCCATGGGAACCAAACCTGAGAAATGAGGCCTGAGAATTTGCTGATGTAGGGAACAACGTTTAAAGGACTTAGTAGAGCATGTAGTACATACAGATATACAGATTACTTGTGAAATATGATTACATTGTTACCAATAAAATGTTTTCTGTAGTGGGAGTTAAGCTTAGAAAATTAACCTTAATTTTAGCTAAAGCAAGCATGCAAAATTTATAACCGTTAGAAAGGTTATCTAGAAGATGAATGTGAATGTTTGAAGTGAAGTATGTAGGAAACTGCATGTAGGCTGATGAAGTAAGACTTGTAACAAAGGTATAAAAGATGAGCATCTTTTGTAACCAACTCGGGACACTGACTTAGGATGCTAGTCCTCAGGTCCTCAGGGCCCTCGAATAAAGCACTGCATAAACTGACACTCTGTTGGTTTGTGTTTTCTCTCGGGATCTGGCAACATTCCCACTGAAGACTGAGGCAAACAAGGCGTTAAGCACCTCCGCCTTCTCCTCATCTGCAGTTACTAAGTTCCCTCTCTTATCCAATAAGGAACAAAGGTTGGTCTTAGCCTTCCTTTTACCATTAATATATTTGTAAAAACATCTTTTATTATCCTTTACAAAAGTTGCCAATTTAAGCTCTGAATTTTGGCCTCCCTAATTTTTTTTCCTACATGCCTTTGCAGCCCCCTTAAATACTTCCTGTCAGACCTGACCTCTTGGAATGCATTTCCACACCCAAGCAGATGTTTCTATATAAGGGAAAGAGTTTCAGCTTACCTTGGAACATGTAAGGAAGTTAAACTAGATTTTTCCATAATTTTCTCATTGTAATTGGCTCGGTGCCAGCACAGGAGCGCTGATTGGGCTTTAGAAGTGTACCTCAAAGCCTGTTGCCAATTTCATTGGGCAAGATGCCAGGTGGCCCACCTGGACCAGCGAGTACTAAAGGGACTGCACAAAGGAGCTTGATTGCTTTTTTTGGACTGCCTTAATCAGTGTCAGAGTGTTCTCTGCACTGTGTTCGACTTATATTTCTTTGTTCTATGATGTTTATTATTTTTGTCATTAAAACCCTTTGTTTTAAAAAGCATATCCAGAGAAGTCATCTCACTATTATTAATCCACTCTGAGAAGTTGCAGGCCAACCCTCAGACTTGATAAATCTTCACGTAACTTATTCCATTCTGGCCACGTGCAAGATTTTATCACTGACCCTCCTTCCAAAGATGATACATCCTTTTTTTATTTCTAAGTTCCTGCAAAACCTCATTGCCCATTCAGGCTGGACGTTTGCCTCATCGACTCATCTTTCAGCACACAGGGACAGTCTGTTCCTGTGTCGTGAAATCTCTGTTTTGAAGCACACCCACCTTTCACAAACTCCTTTGTTTTTAAGGGCTGCTTCCCAAGGAACTCTCTGAATAAGTCTCCTAAACAGGCCGAAGTCTGCCCTCAGGAATTTCAGTGTAAAAGTCTTATTGATGTTCCTCCTGATTTCACCAAAAAGAAAGGATTCACATGGAAAGCCCTCAACAATGAACAAATACCATTCCATCTGCCACATTTCCTTGACCACAGGCAACCCCTTCTTCCCGGAAGAGGAGAGTCCCTTTTCCCCCACTCTCCGCAATGACATGGGGTGATATAGAATAATATCTGTGTTTTAGCCACATGCCTTCCCATCTACTGCAGAAATTAATCCTATCCTGACTAGAACCAGGACATTATCTACTCCTTATTCTATACCATGCTCAGCTCCTACACCTTCCAATTATCTACATTTATGTATATATATATATAGTGTACATATATATACACAAGCATAGGTATAATTTCCATAGGCAATGTCTGTCCCTCCAAGATGTCTGTTGAGTTCATTTAATCCATGTCTGTTGGTTCTATCTGTCATAGATGTCTTCCAGGGCAGGAGGGCTGGTGTGCTGTTGGCTGGTTGCTGCATCAGGAGCTCATGACTGCTGTATCTGGAGCAGTCCATCCTCATTGTCCATGGTAGTCATGGCACACAGTGGCCAAAAACTCAAATCCCCTTGAAAAACATTGTGTTTCCCTGTCCCTCTGCATCACCCACCAAGTACAGCTGGGTCCCTGAGCAAAACCAATCCTGCGGATGGGTTTCCCTTTGTCTGAAGCAGGATTAATCCAAACTGTCTTCACTAACACATTCCTCATGCACCATGGGGACTTTATCCCCTTCTATGGTATGTGGAGGTTTTGATTGGGCAGGGCCAGCTTGATTTGTGGAACCTCTAGTGTTAACTAACCAGGTGGCCTTTGCTAAATGCAGATCCCAAAGTTTGAAGGTCCCACCACCCATTGCTTTCAATGTGGTTTTTAACAGTCAATTTTCTCAGCAGCTGGTACATGATAGGGAACATGGTAGACCCACTAATTCTATGGTCTTTGGCTCAGCTGTCTATGAGGTTATTTTTTAAATGAGTCCTGTTGTCTGACTCAATTCTTTCTGGGGTGCTATGCCATCACAGGACTTGCTTTTCAAGTCCCAAGATGGTGTTCTGGGCAGTAACATGAGGCACAGGGTCCATCTCCAGCTATCCAGTGGTTGTTTCCACTCTTCTCAGCATGCAGCATTAGCTTTGACAAGTTTGCAGGAGTGCGATGTAATCATTCCACCAGATCTCCCCATACTTATATTTTGACCATGGACCCCCAAAGCAGGGGAGCTTTATTCGTTTGTCCAGCTGGATGGCAGTGCATGCTTCACAGTTATGGATAACCTGGGAGATAGTGTCCATGGTTTAGTTCACCCCTCGATCATGAGCCCACCTGTATGTTGCATCTCTTCCCTGATGACCTGAGGCATCATGGACCCACTGAGCCTGAAATAATTCACCCTTATATTGCCAGTCCAGATCTACCTGAGACTTTAATCTTGGAAACCCAATCCACCTGACTGTTGTTGTGGTGCTCCTCATTAGCCTGACTCTTTGGTACGTGTACATCTACATGACATACTTTCACAGTCAACTTCTCTACTTAGGCAGCAATGTTTTGCCACAATTCAGCAGCTCAGATGGGTTTCCCTCTGTGCTGCCAATTGGCCTTTTTCCATCAGTCCAGCCACCCCCACTGAGCATTTTCCACCATTCCCAAGTCAGTATAGAGGTGGAGTGTTGGCCAATTCTCTTGTTCAATGGTATCTAAAGTCAGCTTTCCGCTCTGCAACCTGACTTGATCCACTTTGTCCCTCAATAGCTTCTGCAACTCACTGCATAGGACTCCATACTGCAGCTTTCCATTTTTGACGTATCCCTATGATACGGCAGAAACTGTCAGGAAAGAGTGTAGCCCTGGTTCATGCCTGAGATGTTTTGGTTTTCTGAAATTCCTTTCCCAGGGAATTTTCTGTAAACAAGAGATGTTTTTATAACTGTAAACTTTGTTTACATTTTTTCCCTAGGAGGGACTCCTTCTTGATATCCCTCAGGTCTGACCAATGTGACTGAAGAGGTTTGTCTTTGTTTCACCAATCGAATTGGTCTGTGTAGAATAGTATATAAGGGAGACACATCCCAAAAATAAAGGTTTAATTTTCAGCCTTCTGAAGTCTGAGTCTAATTCTCTCAGGTATTGAATACCTGGCCCCTGTCACGATCTGCTAATGCAAGCGGGAGTTGTGATGGTTTGTTACCTGATCTCAGAGTGCAAAAAACAACACAGAGGGGATTTCAGTATTAATCAAAACAAATGCACTTTTATTAGTGCCATCAGCAAATGTGATAGAAGGATTTGAAGGGAAATAAAGGATAGCGAGAAAAGAGAAAAAGAGAGTGGGTAATAGCTACCAACGGAGAGACAAAGTCCTCATGGTCCGTGCCAATAGATCCGTCTTCTTCCGTGGGGTGATCACAAAGTCATTGGTTAACTCAAGGGTCCTTATAGTTCTTTCCAAAGCAACAGGCAGTTGGCCAAAAGGTGGGGAAATCATTACGGTGTGTTCGTTTTGAGAGAACCGAGAACAGGTCAGCTGTCAGCAAGTACAGTGTTAATGAGAACAGGTACAGCTGTCAGCAAGTCCAGTCAATTCACCGGGATTTGCCCATTGTTTCTGCTCAGGTTCTGATGTTCCAATGGAAATGCGTGCCAGATTTTTCCATTGAACACACCTACAGGCAACACTTGGCAAACCTCCCACCTCAGCCAGGCCAGAACTCCTGTGTTGGGGTTTTAGAGTCCTTTTAGGGGTTTCGGTCTCTGTCCTTGATGATGGTCGTGAGGCAGATGAGGAATCTTCGTACCATCTCTTACAGTCCCAAGGTGTTCCACTTGTCTAGGTGCACTGATATATCATCCTTGAAAGGATACTTTTCTCTTACAATTGACAGGAATTATCTCCAGAGTCTGAGAGTTTCTGTCTTTTTTCCAATGACTTTGTCAATACCTGCATCCTGGGACAGGGATCCCAGTTGCTTGGCTTCACTATCTAGTTTCCTATTGTGGGCCGCAATAGCCCAGCACTGAAGCAGCCAGGTCACATGAGGTTCACCTGACTGGTGGCTGATACCTCTTTGCATATCTCCCAGTTCACCTAGGGATTGGGTCATTATCTGTTGCCCTCCCTCTTCCTCTTCTTAAGAGGGCCCTACTTTCTTTTCATCCTTCACTAAGTGACCTGATTTGTTCTTGGATATTTTCTTCTGTATAGGGATGACTACTACCAGCACAAGTTGTTCCTTTGCTTTGGCTGCTGTTTGAGTGCTGTCCTGGTTTAAGAGACAGGTGTCTGCCCAAGAAGATGGGAACCTTCCTGGGATGGAAAAATATGAACCCCTTTCCTCCAAATTATTATAACTTTGAAAGTATGGGGCTTTCAGGCAAAGATACGGAGAAAGGAATATCAGTTCTTTACTAGAATATATATAACAAGACAAACAAACAGCAACAGCAACAACAAACAAAACGGAAACCCAATAACAGCCTTTTCCCTCCCGTCAAACTCTTTCCCATTTGGTGTAGTTATGATCACAACTGGCAGAGGCGCTGGTGGGCCCTTGGCGAGGCAGGGCAGGTGCTCTGATTCCCCCGTGGCTGCAGGGGGCACTGTGGCACGAGCTCAGCAGCCTTTCCATGTGGCAGTGGCTGCTTGGGTGAGGGGGTAGAGGGGAGATAGCTCCCCTTGTAAAATTTACAGGGAGCAGCCCGTCTCAGTACTACTCCAGGACTGTAGCAGTAGCCTCGGAGCAGCGGGCTGGAACAGCAGAGGCGAGCAGACTCAGGGCAGTGAATCAACATGTAGCAATAACCCCAGCGGGGCAACAGGAACAGAGGGGGCTGGGCGGTCCCGGGGGGTTGAGCTAAAGTGTATCCAAAACCCTGAAACAGCAGCAGAAAACAGCAGGGGCCAGGCGGACCTGGGACAGCGTGCTAAAAATGTAGCCACTCTCTCGGAAAAATAACAGGCACCTGCCCTCCGTACCACACACGGTGGCTCCCTCTACAATTGCTGAGAAGAAAAGGGGCTGAGCCCTGCCCCTGACCCGCAGCCAAGGGTTAGCCTCCTGACCTCTAGCAGTATCTCTGCAATTCCCAAGAAAAAAAAAAAAAAAAAAAACAAAAAAAAACAAAAAACAAAAAAAAAAAAAAAAAAAACAAAAAAAAAAAAAACAAAAAAAAAAAAAAAAAAAACAACTCCCCAGCCAGAGAGCTCACTCCCCAGCTAACACTTCCAAACTCTCGTTTCTCTGGCTGGGCCATTACCGTGGTATGTGGGAGTGCCATATCTTTTGTTCCCTAATTACCTCTATTTGTTTCCCGGGCACCCCCCTCCCCTCACAGGCTCCTCCTTTCCGATGGGAAAAAAATTCCCTGGAGAACCCTAGCCCACAAGTGACCACAGTGCCTGTTGTTCTGCTTTCCTCCTCCTCCCCCTGAGGGTGCTGTCTAGTGATGAGCAGTGTCCGATAGCAGCCATGGCCCAGTACATTCCATGCTTTCACACCTCTCTGGAACTGCCACAGCATTTTTCTCTCAAATATTCTGCCACTTTATCAGGGTCTTGTAGTTGTTTAGGGGAAAACTTCCACACCATTAGAGCAGAATAGTCATTCAAAAGCTGGCCTATTTTCTCCCACATTTCATGCCACTTATGACTATCCACCCTTGGGACAAATCTCTGAAAGATCCTCCTAAAATTCTCTTTTGTAACTTTAAAGATGGTGCAGACCACACTGAGGAGACCTGGCAGACTTAGCAACAAGAACATGCTTTCCTTAACATCCAAAGGGAATTCAAAATTGTTAAAAGCTGTTGTAACAGTCCTGAAGGGGTAAAAGGGGGTGAAAAGCTGGGAAAAACTATCCTATCCTGTTCCTCCCAAAAGGATGTAAATGAATATTAATGAATTTCCACCGGTAGCATCCAAGGCCAGAGGAGGAGAGCAACACTGAATACACATCTCAAATGACCCTCATTGCCCTTGATGTTATCATGTCATAAACCGATATCACACAGTACAGCAACAAAGCAATCCTGATCCCTCTCCTTGCTAAAAAAAAGCACCACGAGGAGTACATATGGGAATATGTACAGTGTGAAAAATGGAGTTCACTTTCCTGGTAAATTTTAAGAAAGAGGTTTAATAATAAAAAATAAGACAATTAGGAAACAGATTAAGGAAAATGGAAGTACAGTCAGCCAGATGACTTGGCATTCAGCCAAGTCCACAACCTGCTATTTCAGAGGCCTTCTTTAAATACCCTTTCTATTGCATCAGTCTTGAATATTCATATTTTTCTATAAACTAGTTTCCATATTCCAGCAACTGTTTTGCATGGTCTCTCCTTGGGTCTGCCTTTTTAGAGCATGCGTGTTTCTTGGCTGTGTTCTTCATTATCACCTCCAGCTTTGGCCTTGGTCTATTCTTTCTTCAAATTGTTATAAATGCAAAGGCAAATATCGGATAAATAAAAGACAATTTATTAATAACAAAGTATCGAGCACAAGAAAAATGAGAAAGCCACAAAAATAGGAAATGGTCAGCGCCGCGCTGGGTGGATAGGGGTCCGCACCGGGGTACAAGACTCCCCAATCCACGCCGATGCAGCTTTCAGTCCAGCATTTTATAGGGTTTTTCTGCCCTTAGGCAGTCCAGGTGTCCAGGATGGGCTGAATAGTCCGAATTTCTTTTCGATGGCCTTCCCGTATCTGGTCAGGTCTCATTGTCTCATTTTGGGAAAAACTCTTTCTTATGTCAATTTCATGTGTTAGTCTTATGCTGATTTCATTTTGCTTGTTGCGCCGGAGAGCTGATGAGATCGCCAGCGGGTTGATGAGATTGGTATCGTTGTCACGAAGGAATTTCTTCCTTGCATTGGCAAGGAAGTGATTCTTATCGAGGTTGGCCAGTGTCTTTGTCTAGCTTGATGAGGTTCATCCTGTCTTTGCAACTGAGACTGGCAGGCTGGGGGGGGAAACGATTAGCCCTATACTGGATTTCACAATTTTATTAACCTTATTCCTTATTATACATCAGGTTATTATTTTATACCCGAATTTTTATCAAAAATTTATCACAAAATGGTAGATGCTAATAGTTGGTATATCAATAGCAGGGTCTTCTTTACATGTTCACTGGATGTTATCTCAGCCATACAGACAGTTCAAGCAGCTACTATATCACTACTACCAGTACGCCTAATTTTCTTTACTAATAGCAGAAATAAAAATTTATATCCTTACCACAAAGTTATTAATCATATAGCACACATCTTGTGAAAAGCCAATTTTATAATATAAACTGATAACATACAGGGTATACGGAGTGCCACACACACATGAACAGACCAAGCAACATTGTGACCAATGACTCCATACCTCATAAAGCAAGTGCTTAGATCAAATTGTTTTCCAACCTGCTGTGGGCAGATCTTTTGTTATCTCAACCCTTTGTGCACCAAATAAAGGCTGTCATGGTTTAAGAATGGAACTCCCCATGCCCCCAGCAAGACTCCCCAAACAACATTTCCTCTCTCTTGCTTCCCAGTGTATTGCCCTCCCCCTCTCCTCTTTGGCAGGCTGAAGTGAGGAATTGGAGGTACAAAAGGCAAAGATCACAGTTTGAGATAAGAACAATTTACTGGAAGCAGCAATGAGATAGGAAAATGAAAAGTAACAGCAACAATACTAATGACAGAGGGTACAAGAAAAGGAAATTATTCACATGGACAAACTCCCTGATAATAGACAATACCGGACAGCTCCCTCTGCCACGTTTTCTTGACCAGAAGGAATCCCTTTTACCTGGGAAAGAGTCCCTTTTCCCTCACTCCTGGCAACGATGTGAAGTGTTATAGAATAACCTTCCTGTCCCGGCCATGCCCCCTCATGGCTGCTGCAAAAATTAACCCTGTACTGACCAGAACCAGGATATTATTCTTCCTCCTAATTCTTACCCATAAGCACTCGACCTTATCACCATAGTCATTGAACTCCATAGAATCAAAACACTCCCTAAGGTACAGAGCCACCTCCTCACCTCTCCTCCCTCGCCCGCCCCTTCTTAAGAGCTTGTGATGCCTTGGGAAGGCTGACCTGGAACAGAGACTACACAGAGCTAAGAGAATAAAGGGCATATTTATTAAAAGGTCTTAAAGAATACACCTTGGGCAGCACAAGAGCCTGGCCAGGGCTACACCCAAGGTGGACCCAAAATGGTCAAAAAATGGATGACTGATCATGAGGTCTCACACTTTTAAAAGTTTTGGTTCATTTGCATATTGGGGTTAATTCTCCAATTACAGCTTCAGATTATGAAGTCACATCCTTCTTGTTTTCTCTCTTCAGTCCACTGTTGCTTATGCTTTTGGGCCTGAAAAACTTGTAACAGTTTTCCTTGGTCTCCATCTGGAAAAGGATTTTTGTCTACCTACTCTGTGAAGAGAGCTTACTAACACTTAATATGAAGCTCAGAACTACACACCTGGGCAGCACAGAATCTGAAAAACATGAAAGCTAAAACTTAAGGCATCAATTGGAGTGATCCATTGGAACATTCCAGTAACGCAAGTCATCTCACCATGTTTCCATGATGGTGACTACATCAGAGCCTTCCTGCTGTACAGTGGCTTCCAGTTCTTCTGTTACTGTTACAAATGGAGACAGGAGCTTAGACAAATCCTGCCTTTGACTAATATTTCTGGCAGTAGCTCTGTTTGAGGCAACGTCCTGATAAAAATGAAATTTGGAATGTTTATCTTGTAATGTAGCAGTGAGGGGCCACCTCCGTGGCACCTCCCCCCAGACCACCTTAAAAACGAACCTCAAGAGCTCCATTCAAAGAAGCCCGGCACCGCGGCTCCCCCACCCCCAACGACGGAGTGAGAGGGACCAGCGGAGCAGCCGGCGCTGCCGCTGCTGGCGCTGCCGCCGCCAAAGACCGAGAGAAAGGGCTTCAAAGAAAGGCGAGGCGCGGGCCTCGCCCCCAGTCGCCCCCCCCATTCGGGCGGCTGTCTGCGAGCCCCTCCGCTCCCGGAGCGAGCCGCTGCGGCGGAGCTCGTCCCCGCCGGCGCCGTGCTGCGGCGCGGCAGCCTGGGGCGAGAGCGAACAGAACCGGCCACTTCTCCCTGCCCACAGGGGGGACCCCAGTGAGCGGGGCCGTCCGGCCCTGACCCCCGCAGCCACCGCGGAGCTAGCTTCCAGTGTCCTCGAGACTGCCAGGCCCAGCGCTGCCCACCGCAAAGACCCCGGCCGCCCGCAGCCGCCGCCGCCGGAGTGGGAGAAAGAGGGGCCGGCCGCTCCCCCCAAGCCCGGCACTAGAAATCCCGGAGCCCGCGGAGCCGCCCCCCCGGCGTGGCTCCAGCCACCATGCCGCCCGCCCGACCCGAGTCCAGTCGCAGAGAAGCCCCAAAGCCCGCACGTGGCTCAGCCCGCCCGCAGCCAGCCGCCACTGCTGGATGGTGCGTCCACAGGCCCGCAGGGCCGCGTCCCTGAGCGCGCCCGGGCCGCCGCCCCGCTCCAAGAGGAGAGAACCCACGCCAGCCACATCTAGCAGCGCTGGTGCTGCCCAGCCCCGAAGCCTCCGAAACGCCATATTGGATACTATGAAAGCCCACAGCCCCTGCTGCCCAGGCCGACCCCGCATGCAAATCAAAGACCCCGAAATGCATCTCGGGACCCCTTTTAACACCAAAAACCCCTTAAAAAAATAAAACTAAGTAAAATTAAAACACACAAGAACCAATGCTAAGCCGTGTAGACCCTAAAGTATCAAAAGAACTGATTTCTCCGGTTTTTCTTACTAGCTGTAAGTTAAATGAGCTAAACCAGAAGTGAGACCCCCGGAGAAAACAAAAGAAACTCAGAACCCTGGGTTTACTCCCAGCGAGAGGCGGGTTCTCCAGCTCTGTTGAACTGCCTGCAACAGAGCTGATAAAGACTCTCCTCCTCCACGGCGCACACGGGCAGCCAAAAACCCTTCGAGCAACTATTGTAAGAGCTGATTAATAAAGGCATTTTAAGGACATTAATATTATCTCCGCCCATTTTTATTCATAACAGTTCTAGGGTGACTTTATGATGCTTGTATCCCAAGTCATCTGTTCTGTTTGTGCTGTATATTGAGTTCTGTACCTTTAAGACTGGTTCTGAGAGCGAAGCAGGGAAAGAAGAAGCACGCAGTGAAAGAAATAAAGTTTAAAAAACTTCTGGGTATATGTTAAAAGTTTAAAAGTGTTAAAATCCTCTTAATTGTTGTATAATAAGTGTATTAATGTTCTAAATAATTTGTAATTGTAAGTCCCTGTAGTGTAGCAGTGGGGGCCACCTCTGTTGCCCCCCTGCAAAAGCAGGGGGGTCTGTTTGCTCGCTGGAAGCCGACAGCCCCACTCCCCGCGGGGGAAAAAGTGGCACCCAGACCCCCGTGCCCCCACAGCCACCGTGAAGCAGCCACCGGCGCCGGCGTAGATTTACCCCCGCCGCTGCCAAGCCCGGCCCCACGCCCCCGCCAAGTTCCCAAGCACAGCCACCATGTGCGCCCCATCAGTGCGTATGCCTGCGTGCATTCTATTGGCATTTCCTGCTGGCATGGAAATTAGTAAGACACCCATAAAGCCCCGCTGTGAACTGGGACATATTCAGCACCAAAAGTCCCCTGCCAAAACAAACCAACGCAAAATCTGGACCCACAAAAGACATTACTGAACTGGCTATGCCCTAAAGTGTTGATAAACAGTTTTTTGTATCTCGCTGTAACTTAAAGTGCCCGAGGGGGAGGATATCCCCAGATGGCCCGGCAAAAGTGAGCTCGAGGCATATCTGCAAGGGTGGGGCTCCCGGTTCTGCAGTGACCGAAGCTGCAAAGCCGAACAGACCCTCCTCCTCAAGGGTGAACCCGGAAAAGCAGACCATCCCTCGAGCCACCTCTTTGAGAGCTGATCAATAAAGGCATTTTAAGGAAAAAAACATTATCTCCCACCCATTTTAAACACCCAGTTTGTTTTGAGAAAACAGCGTTCACTCCTACATATTTTTTTTTCTCCAGACTCTGTGTGTTCAGCTGAGGCATGGACAGTGGTGGGACAGAGATCTTTTTTTGCTTTTAGTTAGTTTAGCTAGCTGAGGCAAAGAAGCTTCCTGAACTGTTTTGGTTTTTTTTTTTTCTTTTTTCTTAGGACTGTTTAACCCTGCTCTGGCCTGAAAAACCCAGAGGAGCACCGGGGAGCTGGCACCTGCAGCCCACCAGGCCCTGGACCTCTAGAGGGTTGAATAAAGGACTGACTGAGCCGAGCTACATCCACGACAAGGGCTTTCTCAATTTGCCATCTCACTCCAGAACGAGAGGTTTTATTGTTTCATATTATTCATTCTTTATGCCTGTGGGCATTTTCCTTGTTAAATAAATAATTTATTCCACTTTTCTCTGAGGAAATTCTTTTCCTGGACCAGCTGGGGGGAGGCGCCATTTGGGTTTGCTCCCTGGAGGAACCCCATTCAGCATTTTCCTCCCAAATTTGCCCTAAACCAGGACAGGTGGTCTGCGCCCCAGATTGCTCTTGCTTACAAATTCTTAATAATGGCCGAGTAGGTCTATTACAGAATGAATTATTTATTGAACAGACACAAACTAACAGACATACAACTTTAAACAGACTACTTACTACACAGGAATAAAACAAAAAACTATTGGTAGACAAAATACAGTCCAGGGTAAAGATACCTATATTACAGCTAGCAAAGAAATAGTGTAGATTAGGATTCAATATAACTTACCACCAAATTGGTGATGGAGTGCACATACAATTCTTTCACTCAATTCCCAGGGAAAGTATCCTCAGTGTTCATGTCCAAACTCTGTGGGACAAGTCCCTGTGAAGCAAGGGAGTTAGGAGTTAAAGAGTGATTGATTAAGGGCAGTTGGCTAAACAATGTGTATCGCTTACTTAACATTTATTGTGCTTGCAAAGGCAGGATGAGAGGATGTAAGGCTATTGTTAAAAGGGAGGAACCATGACCTGGTTCTGCTCTCTGGACCCCAAATCGGCCAAAGCCAGCTTTGAGGCATAGACTGAGACCAAAAGACCAGAGAGCATGTGCAAAGAGGTGTCACCCTGAATTTTCTTGCTTTTGAGTCTTTGAATCCCTGCAGTGGAAATTCTCATACAGCTTGATGTAAACTATATGTATTTTTAGAACTTATCTGTGTGTTTACATATTTCTTCTCTGGGAGGAGAAATGTGATTGATGGTGATGTTCACTAATGAGGTCAGAGAGGTGGCGACCTGTGTAGCCAATCCTTTGACCTCTGACAAAAGTGTATATAAGATGGAGTCAGAAAATAAAATTAGAGCTTTCCTTGCTTGACTTTCTGCTGCCTGCCTTGTTCCTTGTGTGTCGTGAATAGCAACAAGGAGGCAAGGTGAAAAGTTCAACCCTGAGGAAGACTCATTTACTTTGTCTTACACGACCATCACATGATCACCAGGGAGCATAAGTACAAGGCATATGGAAATGACTTTTGGACTCATTATAATAGGAAGCGAGGCTAGGCGGGGAGATAGGTAATGAATATGTATAGGCATATTGTGAAGCTTAATGCATATGTAATACTCTAGAGAATAAATGGAAGAATGAGTGTTGCTGACTGCACGCATGCCTTTGGAGGAGCTATCCCCCATGCATCTCAGCACTGAATAAATACATACCTACTTTACAACTTTCACGAGTTGTAGAGTTTTTCCTTCATCACCTGCACGTTTTCAAGGTGCGTGTAGGAGCCTTCTGCCTCCATGAAAGTTTGTGTAGTTTTTATAGTTTGTAAAAGTAGTTTCTCAGTCAAGAATTTCCAGCTTATCTCCCCACATCCTGTTCTCAGGCAAGTTGTTTATTGGGTCTTCCACCCCTGGTGCCAGAGACAGAAATAACTTACTAGCTTGTGATGACTTACTAGTCAGAGAGATGGCCTGGGTTATCTCTTCAATTCATGTGAGAGAGTAGAATGTCTGGAGCTATTGAACTAGCTGATGGACAGAGCAGATAAGCTCTTCTGTGGTGGGGGAGATGTCCTGCCACACTCACGCTGCTGTATTGGTGTACATGCACTTCAGCTGGGCCATTGATTTCACCCCCAACACTGGCCTGCTGCCTCCAGGCTCATCTTTAGCTAGTCTGGTCTTATCCCTTTCCCCCTTCAATCTTAGTTTAAAGCCCTCTCAATCATCCCTGCCAACTCACAGGCTAGAATCCTTTTCCTCCTTAAAGACCACAGTGGACAGCTATACAAGCTCTTTTGGTAAGATAGGAAGGAAAGAAGAGGAGATGGAGTTTCACTTTATGTAAAAGAGAAATTTGAATGTATGGAGGTAAGCTATATAGACCACAAAAGTTCTATAGAGTGCCTTTGGATCAAGACTGCAGTGGTCATCAATAAGACAGATCTTTTGTTAGGTATCTGCTACCCACCTTCCAATCAGGGTGATGAGGCAAACAGAACTTTACTTCAGCTGGTCAAGGAAGTCTCAAAAGAACAGAATTTGCTCCTCACAGGTGATTTAAATTACCCAGACATTTGTTGTGAAAACAACATAGCAGTGGGCAAGTTGTCCATCAGGTTTCTGAAATGCATTGCTTCCTGCTACAGATGCTGGACATGCTGATGAGGAACACTGCATTGCTGCATTTACTGCTTCAAAACTGAGAAGACTTAGTTGAAAACATAACTACAAATCGTACCCTTGGATACAGCAATCATAACCTTGTGGAAGTTTAGAGAGTACCCATAACTAGAGGTTTTCCAGATGTGATTAGAAGGGATTGGGTTTGCATGGCCTGGTTTTGGCAACAGGGGATGATACAGGAGTGGCTTCTGTGAGAAGCTGCTAGAAGCTTCCTCCATGTCTGGCAGAGTAAATCTCTGGTAGCTGCAAAGATGGACATGCTGTTGGTCAAGGCTGGACTAAAGAGAAATGATGGTAAGGCTGCTGTGATTACATATTTAGGAACAAAGAAAAAAACAAAAGGTTGTTGCTCAATTGTAATTGCAGCCAGAGAAGAGCAGAGTGAGAACATGTGAGAGGAATCATGATGCAGAAACCAAGGTCAGTGAAGAAGGAGGGGGAAGAGGTGCTCTAGCTGGGATTCCTCTCCAGCACAAAGGGAATGAAGTAGGCTGTCATCCTGCAGCCCATGGAGATCCATGGGGATGCAGACATCAACCTGCAGCCTGTGGAGGAACCCTCGCCAAGTAGGTGGATGCCTGAGAGGATGCTGTTAACCTGTGGGAGGCCCACGGAGAGAGCAGCCTATGCTGGAGCAGCATGTCCTTGATAGACAGGAACCTGGGGAAGAGTGACCCATGCTGCAGCAGTTTGGGGAGGACTGTTTGCCCATGGGATTGATACCAAAAGGCTTAATTCAATTTTTATTGTGCCTGTGAAACTTTTAGCAGAAAAACAAGGCCTGCGAAAACTGCTTTAAGCAAGGATGGTTAAGAGACAAGCAGATGACATCTGGATCGAGAATGCAGTGCTACACAAAACAATGGATCGAATCTCTAGGAACTTGGGGTGGGATTTATGGTAATGGGTGAATTGTACTATGCATGTAGCAACTGTACATAAGTGACCCTCTTGTAGAATCACATGTCCACATTAGGTTAGAATCTCCTGCATGCATCTCAGGCCTGAATAAATGATGCCCTCTTTAACACAATTTTAGTGTTGGAGAGCTTTATTCCAATATTTCAAACATTTGGTAACAGTAATTTGGCCACCCAGATGAGACTTCAGCCTTGCACCCCCGAGGGTCTGCAGCTGATAGATCTCCAGCTGGCTCTGAGGGATTCTTGGGGAGAGCTTCGACTTTTGATTGTCTCCTGGGGCTTAGGCAGAATCCCTGGGTGAGTAAAGGCACCATTCGTATTATTTCGGGGTTATTGGCAAGGGATATATAGGAGTTACTGGAATAGTGGGTTTGAGTCCCCAGAACAGGAAAAAATAAGGGGTTCACAAGTTCACAGGTAACTGGGGTTACACAGCCCTGGGTAAGCTTACCAAAAAGAAAGAAAAGGTAATAGGGGTTCAAATCCCCTGGTAATATTAGAGGTTGTCCCCAGGAGGTATAATCAGACCGAGCTTGTAGTTTTGCCGTCTTGTAGCACCGTCGCTATCTTGATTCGGGCAGAGGAAGAAAAATAAATCCCACTCTCAGTTTACAAGCGGAGCCCAGCTCTGGCCTTGGCTGGAGAGTGGCGGTTTGTTCAATTGCTTTGCATTCTTTGTGTTTTTCTTGAAATTGAAGTGTGTTTGTGTGAGAGAGGTGTGTGTTGATTTGAGTTTGCCAGCATATAAGAGCAGGGCTGCCGGTGGTATTAAAAATCTGTTTGCTAAAAGATTGTTGAAGAGCGAGTGAGTTTGCTGAGGCTTTGGAGTATTATTGTGCATTTGGGTGGACTTTTGTGTGTTCGCTGTTTGTGGGTGAGATTGCATTTGTAGGCTTGGATCGCCCTCTTGTGTCAGTTTTATTGATTGCAGGTCTGGTTCTCCCCGTTGCAAACTGTCACGCCGTTCTAAGGTAATAGCTAGTGTAGTTCTAATTATTGAATATTGTGGAATGCCTCGATCCTCTTGGGGGAATTCCCAGGGTCCTGCCTTGGAAGGATGGACCATAGAGTCTTCTCTGCCTAGGCTGAAAGTCCTTCCCCATGGTGCTTTGCACACTGTGGTCTGCCCTGGTCTCTCCTCTTCCCATGCCCCTGGTTCTCGTGGTTTCTCCTTTCCCGGCTTCCCCATTGGTTGTGGTATCCCGAGTGGCCAGCCCCATTTTCCCTAAAGGTCACTGACCTTTGCCTGCCCCTTGTACCACCCCAGTGCCCTCAGATCATTTGTCCCTGACCCCTATTTAGGCCTGTGCAGACCACATGGCAAGGTCTTTGTCCCTGATCATCCCTGTGGCGCCAGGAATAAACCTTGCTGGAACTGATTCATATAAAGGTCCTTCTTGCCTCTCTTTGCTGAGCCTAGCCGTGGTGTGTGTGGATGTGTGAGCTTGATTGCTTTGCCCGAATTCTCCCCAAGCGACTTTTCCACTGGACGTGCTTATTGGGTTATAGGTAGCAGCTCCACCATCTAAAAAGCTCACTGCTACAGAATATGGGGTCGGTTTCTACTAAAACTAAAGTGGGAGATGATATTCCAAATTCTCCGTTGACATGTATACTGAACCACTGGACACAGATAGGAGGAGGATCACTAAGTAAACCAAAATTTATTAGATATTGTAACCATTCATGGCCAATATATAAGTTAAACTGCCAGGCTCAGTGGACAGAGAGTGGTACCTTAGATTATAGCACTCCTTTACAGCTGATGTTGTTTTGTAGAAGAGAGGGCAAGTGGGATGAAACCCCTTATGTAGATTTGTTAAGAAAGCCCCCAGGATTGCAAAAGGGGTGCCTACCTGCCCTGTCAGACCCTCTCATGTTTGCTTTAGAGAAGGAAAGGGCAAAGGATAGGAGAATGAAGCAAGGTTGTTCCTCCTGCAGCATCAGACACTCTTATCTGAAATGCAATCGTGAACGAGAGGATGATGTAGAGATGATGGTGGCACCAGATGTGGAAGATAGGGAGATAGAAGATTTGTCTGTGTCTGAAACTGGAGGAGTGCAAGGACAGGACGGGCAGTCGGGAAGGAGCCAGGATTTCCTTTCAAGCCTGGTGGCGGGGTGGACGCGGGGGAAACAGGAAGTGAGCAGACAGGAAGATGTCAAGTTGGAGATGGGCAAACAGGAAGAGAGTAAGAAAGAAAAGGGTGAATAGGAGGTTTGTGCTGGTTTGAAGGTAAACCAGAGGGAGAAATTAACCACGCAAATACCTTGCAAGACATTTCAAGTCAGAGTTACAATTTAATAGGAAAATTACAATAAAGCTGACAGTACTGAAACACTGGCTTAAACTGACAAAGTCAGAGTACAACCTGGCCCCTGCTGGTCGGGGGTGGTGTCACAGTCCAGTTAAGAAATAGCTGCAGTACTGTTGAAATCATGGTTGTGGTCTTGTTGAAAGCAGTGGTCCTGTGAAAATTCGACTTCCCTTCTGGATGTCCAGTGGTGGTGGTGGTTGTGTCCCAAGTCCCCAAACCTTGAGATTATATATGGTGGTGTTCAGGTGGTACCTTGGTACCTCCCCCAGGGTGGGGAGTTTCATAATGAAGTGATGTAATCCTATGAGTCATAGCATATTTTTGGGAGTTCTTACTGGCCTGGGTTGTTAGAGATGCCCATTATGCTGCTGAGCCATTATGGCCCATTAGCAGACATGGCTCCCTCAGGGTGGGTGTAACTCTGTTGTTGGCTACCCGGGAGGGAGTTACAGTTTGTGAAGATAAAGAGACACTACTCCACCCTTAACGGTTCATCAGAATGATGTAGATGGAGGTAGAATACATACTTTGGTTACACCCCACATTTGTAACCCAGGACAAGATGTTAGCTCTGCTCTGGGAGAGGGTGACATCTCAAGGCCAGGTCATGGTGAAGGTACCTTTCTCCCCAGTCAACTTTGAGGCATGTGTGAGATGGGTATGAACCTATAGAGAAGATCCAGAGAGGATAGCTAAAGTATTTGAGACCATTCTTAAAACCCAGAATCCAGACTAGGGGAGATCCAAATTCTGCTAGGTAATCTATTAGATTCTACTGAAAGAGTGGTGGTACTCAGGATTGCTAGGAGGGAGGTGGACAAGATGGACACAGAGGAGAGGTTACCAGGAACTGCTGAAGAGCATTTTCCCTCCTGAGACCCCCATTGGGACCCCAGCACCAGGAAAGGGAGGATTTTACTGGAACAATACCAAAGATGGATATTATTTGGCTTTAAATATGCAATTCCAAAGGGAATCAATTGGTTTAAACTTTATGAGGTGAAACAAGGACCGTATGAGACACCCAGTGAATTTGACGAGTGCCTTAGAGTAGCTGCCAGGAGATACACTAACATCAATCTGGAGAAATCTGGAGAAATCTGGTGAAGCTGTACAGCTGGCTTCCATATTGTAGTGGTTTCACGTTGGCCAAATTCTGTTTCTGTTTGCCAAATTTAGTGTAGCGGTTTGAGTGTCTTCTCTGTTTTCCCTCTGGGAGATAGGGTTGAGAGGAAAATGCAAAACAGGCCCAACTTAAAGTAATCAGATAGATTTATTAACACACACTAAAAGGAGAAAAAGAAAAAAAATGAAAAATGAAACTTCAAAACACTCTTCTTCCCCCCCCCCCCCCCCCCCAAGTGTTCACTTTCCCACAAACAACATAGAGAGACAAAACCTGTGATTTTCAGTCAGGTTCACCATTTAAACATAATCTTTCATCACTTCGGGAGAGGAGTCTCTCTAGAGTCCCATGGAGACATTTGTCACAAGAAAAAAAAACAGTCTGGTGGCTCCCAATGGCACAAATCTGCAACTGCCTGGGATTTTTGCAGATTGTGCAGTCCCACCCATTAGCAGCCTTTCTCCTGGCTACTCGTGGGCTTTTCAGCATATTTGGGGTACCATGTAAGAATGTTTCTTCTAGTATAAAACAAGGATTCTCTTCTTCTATCTCTAAAATTGTCTCTATCTCAAAAGAAATAGAGACCTCCTTTTACCCCAGAAGCCGAGGGCCTCAAATCACTTTCTCTCTAAAATCATCTTCGTCTCAAAAGCTGAGACCTCCTTTTACCCCAGAAGCTGGAGGGCTTACTCTATTCAAAATTCTCAATAAATCTCAATTATATCAGTCCAGAACCTTTGACTAGAACCAGCATTCCCCCAAACAGCATTATGATATTATTAAGAAATAGTCCATTTCTCCATGATTTGCACCAGAGAAGTCCAGCTAAAAATGTCCACTTCCTCAATCCTTTCTTCCAATCAGTCCTTTTTCTCTCGCTCCACTGACTTCATGCTGTGTCTTCTCTAAGTTCACTCGCCCTTTCTTGTATCTCTCAGGGAAAGGTTAAGCCTTGGAAGCTTCATTTTGCTAAGAAAGGGTTAAATCTGCCCAGGATTGCAGTGGTCATGTGATCTCTGCCGGGCAGCAGCTTCTCTGGCCATGGGATCTTAGAGCCGGGCTCTCCTCCTCTTCCTTTCTTCCTTTCTTCTCTGCCCGGGAATCGGGGAAACCCTGCCCACCCCTCAGTGACAAATCGGGATGGGCTCAGCCCAACCGGGCCCATAGCTGTTATCAGGGGCCCAGCCGGCAGCTCCCTCCCAGGTCGGCCGGCTTTAAAATTAGCTGATGTTAAGCTACAGCCTCCCCTTTCCCGCCAAGAACCGATGGAGTCCGGCCAGGCCTCGGGCCGCTCCCCCACCTATCAGGGAGAAGCGGAGGAGGCCTGGATGGCCTGGGCCCCAAGGCACAGCCAGGCCCTGAGCCGATTCCCCCCTCAGGAGGGAGAGGCGGCAGGGACCTAGCTGGCCTGGCCCCTCTTCAGAGCAGCTGCTGGGGCTGGTTGTTACCTGTCGCTGGCCAGAAGGAAAAGGGCCTGGCATGGACACCCTCAAGATTTATATGGGTATTTTCCAGAGGCGTATCTAACTCTTTAATTGGTCAACCAAGGTGTCAACATCTGCTATAACTGCCTTAGGAAAAAACCCTCAAATCTGTGCTAAACCACTACATATATTCATAGGGAACTCAGCACTGGATATTAAAAGGAAGTTACAAGAACTGGAAGAACCAGACTTTCATGACCTAGAGAAGCTTTTAGAAGTGGCCTGGATAGTCTTTAACAATAGATTTCAATAAGAGGTTTGTGTACACAGTGTATGTTCTCAGTGCATTGTCTCTGTACTGTGTGTGTCTGTGTCTTTGTCCCTATGTCTCTGTGCACTGTGTGTCTCTTGTTGTTTGTGTGTGTGCACTGTATGTCTGGGTGTGTGAAAGTAAGTAAAGCATTTGAAACTGATAAAAATGAAAATTAGAATGTTGAAAATTTGAAAAGTTAAAACCCTTAATTGTCATAGAATAAGTGTATTAATATTTTAAAATGTAATAATTGTAAATTGTAATGTAACAGTAAAGAGCCACCCCCGTGGTCCCCCTGAAGGGAGCAGTGAGGAAGGGGGGGCTGCCTGGTCGCTGGAGGCTGCCCACAGGCCCCCTCTGACGCCGGAGTGGACTGCCCGCTGCCTTGGGAGAGCCTGCACCTTCCCCCCCCCCAGACCCCGGAACGAGCTGCCCGCCACCCTAAGAAAACCTGCACAGACCCCGGAGCGGGCTCGTCTGTCGCTTCAGAGAAGCCCCCAACCCCTGCGAAATGCCGGCTGCCCGCGCCTTCTTCCCCCGCCGCCACGGCCGCAGCTCTGCCGACGGAGCGGCCTGCCCCCAACCCAACCCGCTCCAAAAGGACCCGCTCTCCGAGCCACGGCAGATAGCCGTCGAGCCGCCGAGCCGCCGGCATGCCGCCCCCCCCCCCCGAGCATCCGCTTGCCTCGGGCCGGTGCGGCCCGGCTCCCAGAGCCCATAAAACCGCCGCCGCGTGGCACGAGCTGCCAAACCGGCCCGAGCCCAGCTTGGAGAACCCCCGCGGCTCCTAGCACACCGCCGCCGCCGTTGGCATGGCTTTGCCGATGGGGCGGCCCCTGCCCTGGCCTGAACCTGCTCCAAAAAGACCCACTCCCCGAGCCGCGGCGGATCGCCGCCGAGGCGCCGCCACCGGCACCTCCCCCCCCCCATCGAAACCGCAGGACCCCCGAAGCACCCCCTCTCTGTGTAGCGTGGCCATCTCGCTGATGCCAGTTGCGAAATGCCATGAGGCTGCTGCAGCCCCTGCCCCCTCCCCTGGGGCAATCCAGTAGAACATGTAGATTAGAAATCCCAAATGCATTCTGGGACCCTTTTTAACACCAAAAACCCCCTATAAAGATAAATCTAAGTAAGATTTAAACCCACAAAAACCAGTACTAAGCTGTATATACCCTAGAGCATCAATAGAGCTAATTAATACAATTTTTGTAACTCACTGTAACCTAAAAATACCAAACAAAAGGTGAGACCCCGAGGCAAACAAACGGAAATCAGAACTCCTTGGAGACTCCCGGCGAGGGAAGAGTTCTCCAGCTCTGCTGAAACT
This sequence comes from Zosterops lateralis, assembly GCF_965231275.1. Lineage (NCBI taxonomy): Eukaryota > Metazoa > Chordata > Aves > Passeriformes > Zosteropidae > Zosterops > Zosterops lateralis. Next base: position 9,510,445 of record NC_139801.1, read on the forward strand.
TCCTGCTGCAGAGCTGACCAGGACCCTCCTCCTCAAGGGCAAACCCGGTTGCAAGATCCCTCGAGCCACCCTTGTAAGAGCTGATTAATAAAGGCATTTTAAGGAGAAAAATATTATCTCCGCCCATTTTTAACAACTTGGGAGCTCGCCCAGGATTGGCCACGCCCAGAAGAGAACCGAGACGGGAAGGCGCCGCCCACCTTGGACCTCCTGGACAGCTGGCCTCCTGGACCAAAGAGGACAACGCACGCCAGCCTCGAGGGACACACAGCAGCCTCAAGGGGCGCCATTGAAGAGCACCGGGTAAATATAAACTCGGTGGCGGGAGCAGAGACATGTGAGTGTGTGTGTGAGTGAGACGGGGGCCGGCAGCTCGGACCCCCACCGCGAGTGAGGACTCCTCAGTACTGCATTTCCACATCTTCGCGAGAAGTGTGATCAGGAACAGGAGGAAGCGAAAGGAAATAGAGTGAGAGAGGCATCTCCAGGGGTGTAGAGGACCCCCCTCCGGACGTGAGGAGGCTGAATAGAGTGTGAGTGGCACGTCATAGAGTAAGTGGTACTGTAGGTTTCCCCTAGACCTGTAGGGGCAAACCACCCAGGTCACCTCAAGTGTGTGGGGAGGCCAGGGACGAGTGTGTGAGGCACGCACCAAACCGACGCAGGAGAGGGGTGGCTAGGAGCCTGCTCCCAGGGGCCTGCAGGGGTGTGGGGAGAGCAAGAGGTACTGGCCGAGGTTACCAGGGGCTGCTCCCAGAGGAGGGGTGGCCAGGCTGAGGTAACTGACGGGGTACAGGACGGTCACACTGAGCGGGGGTGCCCAAAGGGGGGCACGCTATCGGGTGTGAAGAGTGCACTGGGCGGGGGTTGATTTAGATACGCTACCGGGTTTGAGTGTGTCGTGCTGGGCGGGGGTAGCCAGGAGCGCTATGCTACCGGGCACGGAGAGGTAAAACTGGGCGGGGGTATTTAAAGCCGGTGCTACCGGGTGCAGTGAGTGAAAGTTAGGGAAGTTCCAACGTGCGAGGGACTTGACGATAGGGCGAGTGAGTGAGTCGCATGCTGTGTGTGTGTATCCTGGCAGAAGTAGTGACTTTAACCCTGGGCCCAGGTTGGCTGGCTGCTTACGGGGATACGCCGGACGTGCAGGAGTGAAAGAGGGTACTGGCTGGGGTGGCGGCTGAAGCACCAGGAGTGCTCAGGCCATTGACGGGTACCGGGGGCTGGCTGTAGCAGGGATCGGGACCCTAAGGGCGGGTCGTACAAACTGCTTCCAGAGCCCACAAGTGAGTGTGAATTGAGTGAATTTGAGTGAAAATGCTTTAAAGAAATTTTAATAAAGTTACCAAGTAAAATGGGTGCTTGGATAAGTAAGCCAGGAGAGGCTGAAAAGCAGAAGGAAAAAGTACCACATATCCCTCCAGGGAGCCCACTAGGAAGGATGTTAGAACAGTGGGACAGGGAGGAGAGTACTAGAAATTTGAATAAAATCAAGATGATTCATTATCGTGTAGAGGTATGGCCTACTCTGGGTCTACCTGGAGAATGGCCATGGCACGGAACAACAGACCCTTGGATGTGTGCTCAGTTAAATCAACATCTGAGAGCCCGAGGTGACATAGAAGCAGAACAAGTACAGTATGCTACTTGTTGGGAAGAACAGAGCAGAAACAGAGAAAACATAAAAATTTGTAAATTACAGGGGAAAAAAGAAAAAAGTGATAAAGAAGAGAATGGCCCTATTTGGGATCCACTTAGTTACTTACCTCCCCCTCCAGCATATCCGGATATGCCCCAGGTTCCCCCTGGAAACCCCTTTCGACTTCCCCAAACTGTAACCCCTGTTTCTCCCATACCTTCAGCCCCAAGCCACCCTCAACTTCCTCAAACTAATTCCCCTATTGCTCCCTGTAATCCTCAAACCTTACCTACCAATACCCTTGTCCCTTCCCTAACCAGCCCTCCAGTGAGTCTCCCTCCATCAAGTACTAACCCCTTCTATTCAACAGAAATACCCCCAGTCTCCCCTAACAGTAGCTATGTTTTTTCTCCCTTGCCATCTATGGTTCCAGCCCCACCTGCAAATTGGGAACCAAATTTACCCACCCCAAGCATAGAGCGTCCCTCTGAAAATAATCCAGAGGGACATTCCTATAACACTAGATCTAAAGCTAAGCTTTTTCCTTTGAGAGAAGTTCCCATGGGCGGAGTTGCTGGAGGGGTGGGATTTGTAAATGCCCCCCTGACAGCCTCAGAGGTCAGAAACTTCAAGAAGGAATTAGGAAACTTAGTAGAAGATCCAGTGGGGGTGGCTGAACAAGTAGATCAGTTCCTGGGTCCCAATACTTTCACGTGGGTGGAAATAAATTCTATATTTAGAATTTTATTTAGCCCCGAAGAGATAAGGATGATTCGAACAGCGGGGATATGGATTTGGGAAAGGGAGAATAGAATAGGGCCCTCAGGTGAACATAAACTGCCAGTGAGTGACCCAAAGTGGAACCCAAATAGGGAAGAGGACAGGAGGAATATGGATGATTATCGAAATTTGATAATCAAAGGAATTAAAGAGTCAGTCCCCCGAAGCAATAACTCAAAACTTGAATTTGATAGTATGCAAGGAAAAGATGAGACCCCAGCCACTTGGCTGAGCAGAATAAAGCAAAATTTCCGAGTATATTCTAACATTAACCCGGAAAGCCCTGAAGGCCAAGTGTTACTTAAAACACAGTTTGTTACCAAGTCTTGGCCAGATATTAGAAGAAAATTAGAAAAGATGGAAGACTGGCAAGATAGAGGAATAAATGACTTGTTAAGAGAAGCCTTAAAAGTCTATTTAAGAAGGGAAGAAGAAAAAGCCATAACAAAAGGAAAAATCATGGTAGCTGTGGCTAGAGAAAGTGTATCCAACCAGAGTTCACCCCACCGAGAGAATGGGAAGTCAGTAAGAGGGCAAAGAAATAATCTACTACCCTGGGTGATCCCTAAAAGACAAGGAGAAACTCGAAAGTGTTTCTACTGTGAAGGAATAGGGCACCTAAAAAAGGATTGACAAAAGTTATCTTTTGATGAGGCAATCAAAAAGGAAAAAGATGCATTAGAAAGTATATTAAAGGGGGAAGATGATGAAAATTAAAAAGTCATAAACTGTATGACTTTCAAAATTGTATTAACCAAATTAATAGAGAAAACACAGCTAAATTGGCTCAGCTGTTTGCCTCTTGCTCTTTTGTAAATCAAAACCTGGCCCCAATCTAACATAAGAGCTTCCCCTTATGAAATAATGTTCAAACTTCCATTCTTGTTAACCTCCTATAGCACTGGAGGTTACCAAGAAAGAAAAACCAGAACCCAAAAATCCCCAAAACTTCTCCCCTTAACCAAATTAACCCTGAAAATTAAGTAATACTCCATTAACCCCAAAATATAAAGATCCTTTCTAGGTGCTGCTAAAGAAAGTTGGACCCATGTTACCAGAGTGAAAGGACCAGTACTACCAGCTCCGAACAATCTGTCCAGCCCCGACCTTCCAAAACATCATCCCCAGTGGACTGTTGTTTCACATTCAAACTCTTTAAAAATAACCTTCAAGAAGAAACCAGAAACTCAGTGAAAAAGAACTACATACAAGAAGTTTTTAAATTACTGTTTGTATTAATATGGTTGTAATATTGTTGTTAAGAGTTTATTGTTATTGTTGTAATGTTGTTATTGAGAGCACATATCAATCACAGAAGTTGTGGGATTGTTTGTTGTATTAAATTAGTATAAAATATTAGAAAAATTACTACAAAAATTTAGAAATCTCTCATAGAGCACAACCCAAGAAAGCTACCTAAAAGCTAACAGCCAAGTGTGATGGTGCAAGAGAAAAACTCTAGAAGCTGAACCTGAAAAGCTCCTAAACCCAAGAGGCAAGGCCAGGTGAAACCTAAAGATGGGAAAGGTTCATACTGGACTCTTGGGAGGACTAATAATAGTCTGGGTGATAAGTAGACCCATAAAAGGAGCTGGTTCAAAAGGACATTCCCCCATCAATGATGGGAAGAACTCGTAGTCCTCAATGAGAGTTTATACCAACGCAAACCCCACTTGCTTTGCTGACCTCCAACTCTCAACCTGTCAGGAAGAGAGAAAACAATTAGTCACAAGAAATATTGCCACCCTTGAGCAAGGCCTGATTGGAGAGTGCTCTATAAGAGAATGGTATTTTAAGAAAAGTTATAAACCTCATAAAAAGAAAACCACAAACAATAACTGAAATAGACAAACCCCTCAATTAAAACTTGTTTATTAGTTTGATTAAAAAAATTGGCTACAGAAAGTCCCTAGTAGTCAAAAATGCGGCCCAAATTTGGACTCCTTTCAACACCAAAAACACCTCAGAGACAGCCCCAAAAATTGGGCAAAAAAAAAATGACAAAACAAAATCAAGCTGTGATTGATATGAGCAAGGTCCAAACTTGGACAGGTAAAGTTTGGACCCCAGAAAGAATCAGAAAAACGTATAAGTCAACCACCTGGGCACAAGATGAGTCTTGGAAGTACAAAACCCTCATGTATATGTTAAACCAGACTATTCAATCGCAGGCAATATTCAAAATAATAATAAATAGAACAGTCTTAGCCCTAGATCATATGAGCCATCAAATAGCCCAAACAAAAGCAGAAATAGACCAAATAAAATTAGTTGTAGACTATTTGCTAGCAAATGAAAGTAACCTCTGTAAAAAGTTTAATTCATCAAAATGCTGCTCTAAAACAAAAACCAAAAAAGTTCCCAAAAGAAAAAAAGTCAATACCAATTGGTGGAACAATTTTAAACCCCTAAAAGAAGCCTGGTGGAAAAAGACTGTATTTATAATCTTGAGTGTAATTATAATTTTCCTCTTTATTCGAATTATAACCTCCACCGTACAGGCAAGTCTTCAAATTCTAAAACTCAGCCCCAAAAAGCCTGCAAGTGTACTAGAACTAACCTCTAGTACAAAAACACTTGATAAAGCAGAAAACATTTATAATCAGTATCAAAAGTCACAAGAAATATATTACCAAAAATAAAGTGATGCAGGTTAAAAACCTGATCAAAAGATAAGAGGAGGGAATTGATAAAAATGAAAATTAGAATGTTGAAAATTTGAAAAGTTAAAACACTTAATTGTCATAGAATAAGTGTATTAATATTTTAAAATGTAATAATTGTAAATTGTAATGTAACAGTAAAGAGCCACCCCCGTGGTCCCCCTGAAGGGAGCAGTGAGGAAGGGGGGGCTGCCTGGTCGCTGGAGGCTGCCCACAGGCCCCCTCTGACGCCGGAGTGGACTGCCCGCTGCCTTGGGAGAGCCTGCACCTTCCCCCCCCCCAGACCCCGGAACAAGCTGCCCGCCACCCTAAGAAAACCTGCACAGACCCCGGAGCGGGCTCGTCCGTCTCTTCGGAGAAGCCCCCAACCCCTGCGAAATGCCGGCTGCCCGCGCCTTCTTCCCCCGCCGCCACTGCCGCAGCTCTGCCGACGGAGCGGCCCGCCCCCAACCCAACCCGCTCCAAATGGACCCGCTCTCCGAGCCACGGCGGATAGCTGCCGAACCGCCAAGCCGCCGGCATGTCGCCCTCCCCAAGCATCCGCTTGCCTCGGGCCGGTGCGGCTCGGCTCCCAGAGCCCGTAAAACCGCCGCTGTGTGGCACGAGCTGCCAAACCAGCCCGAGCCTGGCGCGGAGAACCCCCGCGGCTCCTAGCACACCGCCGCCGCCGCTGGCATGGCTTTGCCGATGGGGCGGCCCCTGCCCTGGCCCGAGCCCGCTCCAAAAAGACCCGCTCCCCGAGCCGCGGCGGATCGCCGCCGAGGTGCTGCCACCGGCACCTCCCCCCCCCCATCGAAACCGCAGGACCCCCGAAGCACCCCCTCTCTGTGTAGCGCGGCCATCTCGCTGATGCCAGTTGCGAAATGCCATGAGGCTGCTGCAGCCCCTGCCCCCTCCCCTGGGGCAACCCAGTAGAACATGTAGATTAGAAATCCCAAATGCATTCTGGGACCCTTTTTAACACCAAAAACCCCCTATAAAAATAAATCTAAGTAAGATTTAAACCCACAAAAACCAGTACTAAGCTGTATATACCCTAGAGCATCAATAGAGCTAATTAATACAATTTTTGTAACTCGCTGTAACCTAAAAATACCAAACAAAAGGTGAGACCCCGAGGCAAACAAACGGAAATCAGAACTCCTTGGAGACTCCCGGCGAGGGAAGAGTTCTCCAGCTCTGCTGAAACTTCCTGCTGCAGAGCTGACCAGGACCCTCCTCCTCAAGGGCAAACCCGGTTGCAAGATCCCTCGAGCCACCCTTGTAAGAGCTGATTAATAAAGGCATTTTAAGGAGAAAAATATTATCTCTGCCCATTTTTAACAAAACCATTTTCTGCTGGATAATCTACTATATTCCATAGGATGTGAGAAAGCAGGAGAGGGAACAAGAAAGTTGGAAGAGGGTAGGCAGGAAGTGAGAAAAAGCAGGAAGAAATTGTGTAGGGGAGGGGAAAAAAAGAGATGACTATCAAGGAGATGGAAAAAGAAAAGGGAAGAAAAAGAAAGAAAATGGGAGCTGGAAACAGAAAAGAGAGAAAGATGTAGGTCATTCCAGGGAGGATTGAAGTTGAATCAGTGTGCATATTTTAAAGGTTTTGGACACCAAGGTCCCCGAAGTTGAAGGGGGCAGAGGTAGCAAAGCTACCCCTACATCAAGACAGAGGGGAACTGGGGGTGGAACTCTCACTGAAACCTCTGGTTACCATACAGCTGGGGAAGGAGAAAAGAGAAAATTAGCTTTTAATAGACAATGGAGCGAAGTAGAAACAAACAAACAAACAAACAAACAAACAAACAAAAAAGTTAAGGAATTGTAAATGTTGTTGGTGCAACAGGAAAAGCAGGGAAATTAGTATTCTTTAACCCTGTTAATTTTAAATTTGGCAAAAGATAAATAACTCACCAGGGTGTTTGATTACTCTTTTGGGAAGAGACCTGTTCCTCGATTATATATTTAAAGATGGAGAAGTACAATTACTGGTATATGAGATTAAAAACCATTGAGGCAAGAAATTTTATGTTGCACGAAATAGCAGAACCAGAGAATTCTGGAGGAATACCGGAAGCCATAGAAAATGGAGTAACATCCTTGGTTTGGGCCAGTGGAACTTCAGGATGTTCCTGGCGAGCTCAGCCTGTAAGCATTACCCTAAAACCTGGATCAAAACTGGTAAGGCAGAAAGAATATCCTTTAAAATTAGAAGCTAGAAATGGAAATCCAGAGTCTAATAGAGAATTTCAGGGAATTGGGATTAGTGATAGAATGTGAATCAGAATATAGCACATCCATTTTGCCAGTTAACAGAATGTCATCAATGGTTTACAGTAATAAATCTGAAGGATGCCTTTTTTTGCATACCTCTCAATAAGCAAAGTTAGGGCATTTTTACCTTTGAATGGGAAAATCCCAGAACCGATCAGAAGACTCAGCTTACCTGGACTGTATTGCCACAAAAATTTAAAATTAGCCCACCAATTTTTGGGGAATCAATTGGCAAAAGAATTAGAGATTCAAAAGAAGGAGAATCCCGAAGGATTGGTCCTGCCGTAGGTTGCTGACATCTTACTAGCAACTGAAACTAATGAAAAGTGCATGGAATTGACTGTCAGTCAAATTGGGAACCGACAGAAAAGAGGCCATCTGCCAGGTACCCCAACCTTTAACAAGATTTAACAGCATTCTTGGAAGCAATGGTCTTGATGGTCTTGAATTAAGGTGGTCTCGGAGGGCCTAAGAGTGAACATGAGATCTGTAACCTAAAGATAGCCCTGATGTCTAACAAAGCCCTTTGAAATTTTGTACACGAACTACAGCACCTAGCCCTTGGAGTTCTGGCTCAGAAGGTAGGAGACTGCAAGAGGCCCATGGGGTACTTTTCAAAACAACCCAACAATGTTAGCCAGGGATGACTGCTGCCTGTAGCAGCGACTGTTCTCCTCATCCAAGAGGCCAGGAAATTGACTTTGGGATAAAAGATAGTAATATACACCTCACAGACCATAACCACTGTATTGGGCCAAAATGGGGTGGGCATTGGCTTTCCCCAAGCTGTATGCTGAAATATCTGACTGCTTTGATAGAGCAAGATGTGGAGCTGAAAGTAACCACAGTGGTAAATCCAGCCCAATTCCTAAATACCCCAATGCAAGGAGAAGAGCAACTAACCCGGTTGCTTACATATGCAAGCTGACCAGACCTACAAGGTGCACCCATTGAAGATCCAGAGATACAGTTCTTTACAGATGGAAGTAGCTTGGTGGGAGGTGGAAAACGAGGAGCTGGCTATGCAGTAGTCATGATAATCAAGGTAATAAAAGTTGCACCGCTGCCCATGGACACCCCAGCACAAAGGGTGGAGCTCACAACATCACGAAAGGCCCTGGAATTGGCAGCAGGATAAAGGGCAAATATATGTGGACTGACTCAAAATATGCTTTTAGCATTGTTCATGCCCATAGAGCTATATGAAAAGAAAGAGGTCTTTTAACAACACAGGGATCTCCAATTAGCACACCAACATGGGAATTCCCAAATTCATGTAGGAAATAGACTTGCAGATAATACTGCACAAGAGGTCACACAAGGTATCCTGGCATTAATACCTGAGAAAGCTACCTTACTTCCATAAGATAATCCTGGGTATAGTCCGACAGATTTAAAATTATCTAATTATCTAAAAGTCCAAAATAAAGAGGGTGGATGAATAGAGACTCCCAACAATCAGGTTATAGTCCCACCAAAACTGGTATTACAAATTGCAAAGGAGCAAACTCACTGGGAAATCAATGTTATGGTGACTAGTCTATAGATTCAGATACTTAGTGTCTGTATGACAAGAATTGTCAAGTCTTTAAAAAGAACCCTTTGAATTTAAAAGGACTGCCTCCAGGTATCACCAGAAGAGGAAACACTACTGGAGATTACTGGTAAATTGAGTTTTCTTAGCTACCACATCAACTAGGATATGAGTATCTCCTGGTGTTGGTAGATACCTTTTCCCGGGTGGCCAGAAGCTTTTCCCTGCCCCACCAACAAGGCTAGGGAAGTCATCAAGGTTTGGAGTGCCTATAGGGAGGTCATCTGATAGAGGACCTCATTTAGTATTTAAAATGCTATAGCAACTTGGTAAGCAATTTTGTTGGGGAAATGAATTAGAAGGTTTATCTTTCTCTCAGAATTTCTTACCCTAGACCCCAGTTCATTCATTTCAGCCCAGAGATCAAGTATACATCAGAAACAGTGGAAAGGACCTTATCTGGTTCTGGTGACTACAAGAAAAGCAGTGAAAGTGAAAGTGAACAATTTCATTCCTGGTTTCATCACACTAGAATTAAGAAGGGTCTCAATTCAGAGTGGGCAGTGGAAAACACCAAACCTCTGCAGCTGAAAATTTCAAAGATATCTGTAGACAAGTAATGAAATGTATAGGCTAATGCTTATGGGAATCTTTTGTCTTTAGATGAGGAGGGTTTAAGAAAACTTAATATTGACTTTAATTCAAGATAAGAATCTGTCCAGTATTACAGCCTGCCTCCCTATCCCTGGTTTAGCAGGGGAACCTGTTCCTTGCAGAATGCAGTATAATGCAATAGCAAAAGTGAACATCACCAACCATTTGGATGAGAAGGAGAGATGTAGGTGATGAGGAGATGGTATTCTTGAGGATCTGATAGCCTGGAGGCCAGGAGGACTATTTTTGGGATAAAAAAGGAGGTAAGGAGTGTCCAATAGCGTCCCATAGTCTTGATCAACATTTTCTGGATTTTGCCTTAGCAGTCTCAGGAGGCCAGGTAGCCAGGTTGCTAGATTTAAATGTTACTAAAAATCATACCCAAAATGTTTCAGACTTGCCAGAGTGTCAAACTCTCTGAAGCAAGCCTTGTACCTGGACAAAGCCCTTGGATGATGGAAATACTTGGGGAAGGTAAAGTGGTATCCGGATTGAGGAATCACACCTATGTATAACCTAAATAAGAGCCAATGGAGGTGTGGAGAAAAACAAAACAATGAAATTTGGTCTAGCACCATAAGCTGGATGGCCAAATTACTTCTAAAGTGCAGTAACCAACCTTTAAATTGCATTAAATCTCTGGAAGTTCCTTCCCCAGGTTACACTGTCTGGGCTACTTCAGACGGATATTGGACCACCCGACTCCTGCTTGGACCAACCACCCAGGAAGTTACCTTAGAGTTATTAACCTTATACCCAACTTGGAGAAGAAGCCTGCAGTGCGTTGACCTTGGCTGGGTGCCAGGTGCCCACTAAGCTGCTCTATCACTCCCTTTCCCAATCAGCGGGTGAGATAAGGGAGTTTTATTATAGTGAAAGCAAAGAAATAAGCGAGAGTCTGTGTGCACATAAGCTAAGGGGAAAAAAAAGTAAATCTCTACTTCCCATCAGCAGCGATGTTCGGACACTTCCTGGGAAGCAAGGCTTCATCATGCCTAATGGTTCCTCCGGAAGGCAAACATTGAAGAATCACAAATGCCCCCCCTTCCTCCTCTCTCCTTTAGCTTTATATATCTGAGCTGACGTCATATGGTATGGAATATCCCTTTGGCTAATTTGGGTCAGCTGGCCTGGTTGTGCCCCCTCCCAGGATCTTGCCCACTCCCATCCCCTTTGATGAGGGAAGGAATGTCAGAGGGACAGCACTGCCTGGCAGTAGCCAAAACACTGCTCTGTTATCAACATCCTTCCAGCTACTAATGCAAAGCACAGCACTGTGAGGACCGTGAACTTTACCTCAGTCAGACCCAGCACAAAGCCCCATAAAAGCCCAATACTGGAGTAAGGTAAAACGAGACACCGAGGATAAATGGACAGGGCCTTCAACTTCCACACAGTTTGAATGGACCCTACAGAGTTTTGTCTTACCAGGAGCCATGGCTCTAGGAAACAGAATCTTGTTAGATAATCTAACTTGGGAAGTAAGGAAACTATCCAAAGCTACAGAAAAGGGATTTCAGATCATAAACAGGTAAATACAGGCAAATACTAAATTGACATTACAAAAAAGACTTGCCTTAGATCTATTGCTGGCCAAAGAACAAGGGCTTTGTGGGTATTTAAAAGCGGGTAGAGAACACTGTTGTGTACACATGCCAAATGTAACAGAAGATCTCCAGAAACAACAAAATGTAGCAAGTTGCTGAAGATAGCAAGACTATCCTAAAGGTCTTTGAAACTAATTGGTTCAATAACATTCTCCAAGGACTAGGGGGATGGTTCCTGAGATGATGGCTGGCTGGAATACTAGAAACCTTCATAATTATAATTGCGATTGTCGTAATTGCTAGTCTTGCTGTTAGGTGTGTTCATAGAATAATGGATCGTCATCTCATGTGGATGTATGCGACTATAGCTAGAAATTGAAGTGAAACTTATCAAATGACCTTGAGAAAGCTGAAAAGTTTCAAAGGTGGCAATTGATACCAAAAGGCTTAATTCAATTTTTACTGTGCCTGTGAAACTTTTAGCAGAGAAACAAGGCCTGTGAAAGCTGCTTCCAGCAAGGACAGTTGCAAGATAAGAAGACATCTGGCCCAAGAATGCAGTGATGGACAAAACAATGAATCGAATCTCTGGGAACTTGGGGTAGGATTTATGGCCATGGGTGAATTGTACTATGCATGTAGCAACTGTACATAAGTGACCCTCTTGTAGAATTACATGTCCACATAAGGCTAGGAGCATCCCTCATTGGACCTCAGGCCTGAATAAATTATGCCCTCTTTAAAACAATTTTAGTGTTGGAGAGCCTTATTCCAATATTGCGAACATTTGGTAACAACGCCACTGAATGCAGGACTAGTATTCAGAATGTGAGCAATTATTTTTATTTTTACTTTCTTTCTTCCCCACAATTTCTAAGGTTGGAAATTTTTGTAATTATTTTTGGACTAGATGAAAGTACAAAATCATCATACCAGTTCTGACTCTATTTTTTTTTTTTTTTTACTTTTTATTAATTTTAAAATTGGGACCATGTTTATCCAAGAAAGAAACCAAATATTAGACTTCTATTAACTTCACCGTTTCTACATTTTCAATTCCTACTGTGATTGCTTATTGACCTATACCAGTTATCTGCATAAATACAATTTTTTTCTTGCAGAGAAAATAAATACATTTACAGTTGAATATAGCCCTACCTGTTTTGCATTTTTTAGCAGTGACCAAACAAAAACTCAGGGACTGAGTGACCAAAAAACCCAAGGAGATAGACCAGTGGAATTGTGCTCTGGCCTCCGTGAGACAGGAGCAGAGACCACAAAAAAACCCAAAAAAAACCCAACAAAAAACAGATCAAGAGGGTCCTGTAACCTTCCCCTGTCAGGCTGAAGGAAGTAGATCAGAAGAAAGGAGGAATGGAGGCAAGTCCTTGCTTGGGGCAACAGGGGAAAGCCCTCCCTGGCCACCTCACCCTCCAAGGTGCTTCAGTACAATAAGTATGAGGCTCTGGATGTTGAAGGACAATCAATGGAGGATGAGGACAAAGGTCCCTCTCCACTAGATTGCAGTGGTGCCTGGAAAGGGGAGGAATGCACCACCACACAAAGGCATTGCCAAGGCCAGAAAGGCCTACACCTTGAATCAAGATCAGTTCCAAAAGGAGGAAAAGAAGGGTTGTAGTGGTAGGCAATTGCTTTCTAAGGAGAAGAGAGCATCAAGTATGCTGGAAGGACCTTGCTCTCAGGGAAGTCTGCTGCCTCCCTGGGTTAAGGACATTGCCAGGAAACTTCCTAGCCTGGTTCAGCCTTTGGACTACTACCTGTTGGTGGTCTTCCATGTGGATGGTGATGAAGTTGCAATATGTATTCCAAAGGTCATCAAAAGAGACTTCAAGGCCCTGGGATGGTTGGTGAGGGAAACAGGTGCAGGTTATTTTTTTTCCTCTACTCTCCCAAGTGCAGGCAGCGACACTGAAAGAAACAGACCCACCCAGCCTATTAATACATGGCTCTGTGGCTGGTGTCACTGCCAAAATGTTGGTTTCCTACTGTTGGGAGGAAAGGGTTAAAAGCAGAAGAATGTCAAGGAGGATAGTAGATTTGCTCAAGTGACCTTGCAGCTGGGAATGCCAAGGCCTGAAGAATAACAGTGTGAGAAATGCTCTATATGATGCCTACTGCTGTTTATCCTCTGTCTGTTTTGAGAAGTAGAATTTCTGTGTGGAGATAACATAGCTGTTTGGAGAGACTTGGAGGCCATCGCATGGACATCCTTGAGCTCCTTGTTCTGAGAGAGAGATCAAAGCTCAGAGATCATAAAAAGCACAGAGGAGATCACAGCATGGTGGCAAGCTATGGATGTGAAGGCCCTTGATAAACTGGTGGAAACAGCAGGATGGGTTGGTCCTAATGGTGCCTGCCTTCCCACTTGTATCTCTGCAGCCTGGTGTTGTTTTGGGATTCTCCAGACAGCGAGGTAATGAAATAAATTTACTTTTTGCATTTCACTGTGTTTTTTTGGTCACCCTCAGTCACATGTGTGTGTTGATTCAGACACCTACTGTTGCAATAAATCAGCCGGGACTCATTTTCCTCATGCAGAAAAAGCCAATTCTTTATTCACATAACTTATTTTTATACAGTTTTCACAGACCTCGTGTGCAACTCTGATTGGCTAGTAGTATCTTTGCCACCTAATTCATTGGTCAAAAGGTGTTTTGTGTGTACGTTCTAAGACACTCTTTCACTCAGATGTTTACATATCTTCTTCACTGATTCTCATGGGATTCATTGATTATACAGGTGCCACTTATTTTTCTCCCCAAGAATAGATTGTTGTGCAAATGGATTCTCCTTCTCAAGATATTTTCACATGGGAACTTCCAAGCTATTGCACTTAGAAGAAGTGAAAGGCTGTGATAGTTTGGGAAGGAAGTAATTTTTTCAAGAAATTTATAGCAAACCCAGACTCTAGGTATGAATATTGACATTTGGAATAGCCATTAGAAAGATGACACACCTCTGGGAACACACAAGATTAAAATCAGAGAACTCCCAGGAATCGCTCTCTTTCTTCTGGCCTTGGAGAGAGCTAACAAGAGTGTCGGGCTGGCCCCGCTCCACTACGGCCCGCCCCCCCCCCCCCCCCCCCCCCGGCCTGGCATGGCCTGGCCAGGTTCTGCCTCTGCTGCAGCCCTGTCAGGGCCAAGCCAGGTCCCGGGTCCCAGCAGCTGCTGGTGGAGGGGGGGGGAAGGGGAGGCCCTGGCTACTAACATCTAGCCAACTTTAAAGCCTGCCCCGCTGCCGGCCTGGGAAGAGGGAGGTGTCTGCCAGGCCCCTGATAGCAGCTCTGGGCCCGAGCTGGGCTGGGGCCAGCCCGATGCCAGCGAGGGGTGGGGGAAGTGCCCATCAGCCTGTCTTGGCCACTGAGATTCCTGACTGTCGTTGCCCTAGCCCTCCCCCCCCCCCCCCCCCCCCCATCTCCAGTGGCTGCCCAGCTGAGGGAGGGAGGGGAAAGTGCCCAGCCACGTGAGAGATCTTGTCTCTAGCCCTGGCATGGCCAGAGTCTACCACCTTCAGCCATCTCCTGGGGAAGAACCAGCATGCCCTCTGCAGACCTGGGAGAATGTTAACTCTTTCTTTACACAGAAGAAGCTTACAAAGCACTAACCCTTCTCTGAGTGAGAGAAAAGTCAGAGTGGGAGACATGTAAAGAGACAGTATGAAGATATCAGAGGATCAGTGAAAGAGAAGTTATATCTTAGATGAGGAGATGGAGAAGATGCCTTGGTTTTTGGGCTGAAAGTCTTTTGTGAGCCATGGTAATGGACTGTAATATGCTAGAATATTCCTTTAAACTGTGGAACAAAAATGCATTTGGGGAGTGTTCTGGTTTGGGTTGAATTAGGGGAAAACCTTCAAGGAATCCCCTAATAACAAAACCTCTACCACCCCTCCCCCCAACCCTGGGTTTGGGAAGGAATCTCTTGAACGCAAAGTGGAAAAAACCGGTTTATTAACAAATGAATAAACACCCCCCGACACAAGGGAAAAAAAAAGAACAGAAAAAGCTCAGGTTACTGTGAGGGGGAGGGCGCGCAGCTTCCTTTACAAGCCCCGGCGATCCTCTACGGACTCCTCCAGCCAGATCAGCTCCGGGTGCCGGTCCTAAATCTTAAAGGGGGGGGGGGGGAGAAAGGGAGAAGGGGAAAAGGGAAAAAAAACAAACAGAGCACAGAGGCGGCAGAAAGAAAGGAAGGAAAAAAAACCAAAAGAACGAAAGGGCAAGAAACTAGCAGAAAAATTGCGAGACAGCAAGCGCCTAGAAGCAGAAAAGCCAAAGCCAAAGCCAAAGCCAAAGCAGCAGCGGAGCCAGCCAGCAGGCCAGTGCCCGCCCCCCCTAAAGGGGACGGAACACCTCTTAGACATAACAAGGGAGTCCACGATATGGGATTATGGGATAGAGAGCACTGTCAACCCAGGACAGGGAGTATTTAAATTGTAAAGATAAGCAAAGGCATTTGTGATGGAGTAAGTAAATATTGAAATAGCTGTGATCTAATGGAGAATTTTGAACAGAGGAAGATAGATAGAAAGATAGAAGCCTTCTGCCCCTAAGGAAAAAGAAGACCTCTGTTTCTTGAGATGAAAGATGATTTTAGAGAGAGTGAAGAAAACCCTTTGCTTTTGGAGCCGTTCATCTTTAAAAATGATACCCCATAAGTATACATGAGTCCATGGCCCATTTGTAGCTGCGGGAAAGACTACGTGATATGGGAGGTTCACAACTGCAGATTTCCCCCAGGCAGCTGTTTTTGTCAGAGTTAAAAGCCACAAGTGGACTGTGTCTTTCTTGTGGAAAGTTACCATAACAGACCAAAAGAGACTTCTTTCTCTAAATGGACTGATGAAAGACTATTTTATCAGTGGTACTGATCTAGAGTTCTGAGTTTTGTCTTTATACGTTGTCTGTGAGAAAGAAAAGAAGCTGTTGGGGGAGAGGAAAAGTGTTTTGAAAGTTTTATTCTGATTCTTATTAATTTTGTTCTCTCTTGTAGTTTTGTTAATAAATCTGTCTTTATACCTTTTAAGTTTGAGCCTGCTTTGCTTTTCTCCTAATCCTATCTCACAGCAGAAAAAGAGTAAAATGATTCTGGTAGACACTGAAACCACTACACTAATTTTGAGAAACAGTAATTGGTGAACGTGAAACCACTACACAGGCTAGCTTGGCAATTCAGCAGAGCAAGGCCTCATTTCATAAGGCCTTTCTTTTATAACATCTTTTACCTGTCTGCAACAACCTACCATGGCCTACATCGCACCAGGCTTGCTGAATTTGGATGGGATTTACTTCTCTTAAAGAGGGAAGATGGTCTTTGGTCAAGGGCTAGTAGGGCTTACTGATAGGGTTTTAAATGAGATATGACAGAGCAGGGGGACTTAATCAGGTTTAACGGTGATAAGGTGTGGGATGACATGCCAGCCCACTCATACAAGTTAGATGCCAGAGCCAGCAAGAGTTATCAAGAGCCTGGAGAGGGATTGCAGATCAGCAGGAGAGCACTTAAAGGACAGCACCAGGGAATTCCAGCCACTCCAGGCAGAAAGTCAGCTTCACTGGGGGCCCTAATTAAATGCCTCTATGTAAACACACGCAGCATGGGGAATAAACAGGAGGGACTAGAGACATGCATGTGCCTGCAGAGCTATGACCTTATTGGCATCATGGAAGTGTGGTAGGATGACTCCTATGACTGGTTGGAATGGAAGGATACAGGCTCTTTAGGAAGGGCAGGTAAGGGAAAATGAGGAGGCCATGTTGCTCTCTATGTTAATGACCAACTGGAGTGCATGGAGCTCTGCCTGGGGAGGGATGAGGAGCCAACTGAGAGCTTATGGCTCAGGATCAAATGGAGGGCAGGGACAGGTGACATTATAGTGGGGGTCTGCTCAGGCCACCTGTCTCAGAAGATGGCATCAATGAGGTCCTCTACAGACAGATAGGAGTGGCCTCATGTTCACAAGCCCTGGTCCTCATGAGGGACTTCAAAAACATCAGTATATTATCACCATCATTCTCATTCCAAATCCAAAACACAGCACTGTAACAGCTTCTGAGAAGAAATTAATTCTACCCTAGCTGAAACCAGGACAATATCCACCCCTTATTCCATACCATTTATGTCATGCCAAGTTTCACACTCCCTAGTGTCCCATCACCTTCCCTATTTATCTGTTTTGATAGATATACATACAGACATAATTCCCTTAGTTGATGGAATACCTCTCTCAAATGTTCATGAAATGTCCACAAAAAAAAAAAAAAAAAAGTTTAATTCATTTAGTCCATGACTTTGGCCTTCATCCTTGGTAACAGTCTGTCAAGCAGGAAAGATGGTGTAAGTTGCTGGATTAAAAAACACACAACAACAGCAATATTAATAAAAAACGTAAACAAAAACAGAAGGTGCTTTACACAGAAGAAAGGTGTTCACCACCTCAGATTAGTTCCATGTGGCTGCTGGGACAAAGACAAGATGGCGTGAGCTCCCCACAGCACCATATGGTTTCCCCAGATAAAGACAAGATGGTGGGTGCTACAGGAAGCGGCGAGAGAGAGCAGGGTCTGTGGGGCTAGTCACGGCAACCTTGCCAAGGAAAAGGGGGAGACAAAATGGCACAGTTATGAGAGTACGCTCACCTTTTCTTTCTCTGAAGCCATGCCCCCCAGCAATGATATGGGTAGTATAGAGTAGCAACTAGCCACATCCACACAGCTCTAAACTCCACCCCCTCTCTGCAACCAGAAAATTATCTACCCCTTATTCTATACCATCTATGTCATGTACAGGTCTTATACATTCCAACTATATACATATACATGTACATAAGTATACACAAGCACAGGTATCATTTCCATAGTCAATGGCCATCCCTCCAAGATATCTGTTGAGTTCATTTAGTCCATGACTGTGGGTTTTATCTGTCATAGATGTCTTCCAGGGCAGGAGGATTTGTGTGCTGTTGGTTGGTTGGTTGCTGCATCAGGAGCTCACAACTGCTGTATCTGTAGCAGTCCATCCTCATTGTCCATGGTAGTCATGGCACACAGCGACAGTGTCATTGAGCAACCAATATTACATATGTTATTCAACATCACAGACTTTTCTCACCCAAAAATCAAATCCCCTTGAAAAACATCGTGTTTCCCCGTCCCTCTGCATTACCTACCAAATGCACCCAGGTCCTTGAGCAAAACCAATCCTGCGGATGGGTTTCCCTTTGCTTGAGGCAGGATTAATTCAAACTCTCTTCCCTAACACATTCCTCATTATCTTGGGGTGACTGTATGGTCCTGTATCCCTTATTGTCTGCTTTCTGCCAAATATGAGCCCTGTGCCTTTAAGTCAGATCCGAGAGAGAAGAGGGAGAAGTGGTGGAAATTTTTCGTCACCTGTGTTCAAAATACAGATAAGGCTCTCATTTTTTTCCCAGCTCTCGGCTCTGTTCTCCGAGAGAGAGATGGAGCTGTTCATTGCTTTTTAGCTAGCTTCTCATTCGTTAGCTTAAGGGGGAAGTTTTTTCTGGGACTGTGGCTTCTTCTCCTTCTTCTTCTGGAACTCTTCAGCTTTGCTCCAGTCTGGAACACCATCGCCAGTGGCCCCCTCCCACACCATGGCTCCAAGGGGCCCATGCCACATCCCAGCTCCAGAAAGAACCGAGACACACCTACAGAAAGGACTCTGAATCTCTTCAAAGCAGTGAGAAGTTTTATTATTTAACATTGTTCTTTTTTTCATGCCTGTGAGCAACCTGCTTGTTAAATAAACAGTTTTTTCACTTTCTCTGAGGGAAATCCTTACAAACCTGTGGGAACCTGTGGGGGAGGGGTTGCTGAAACCTGCCTTCTATTAGAGGAGACACCCTTTCTGGGACATTTCCTCCCAAATTTGTCTCAAACAGGGGCACTCATATACACCATAGGGACTTTATCTCCTTTTATGGTATGTAGAGGTTTAGAATGGGTAGGGCCAGCTTGATTGGTGAAACCTCTAGTTTTTACTAACCAGGTGGCCTTTACTAAATGAAGATCTTAATGTCTGAAAGTTCCCCCTCCCATTGCTTTCAATGTGGTTTTTAACAGTTGTCTTGATTTGGAAAGACAGGTATCTGCTAAGAAAGGCAGGAGCCTCCCTTGAAATGGAAAATTTAAACCCCCTCCCTCCAAATTATTATAATTTTGAAATTAAGGGGCTCTCAGGCAAAGATATGGGAATAGGAATACCAGTTCTTTACTAGGAAAACTAAAATAAAAATGTAGTCTTACCAAAAAAACCAAACAAAGAAACAAAAAAAAAAAACCACGAAAAACACTGACAAAGTAAGAATACAACCTGACACCTTGTTGGTCAGGGTGTTGGTAGCAGTCCAATTAAATCGTGGCTGCAGTCCTCCTGGAGTGAGAGATGTGGTTCTGTTGAAGCAATGATCCTGTAGAAGGGTGTAGTTTTCCTCTGAAGGTCCAGTGGTGGTGTAGATGGGGCCAGTCTTCCTCTGGGAATCCAGTAGAAACAGGCTGCTCTGGTGTTCTGAATCTCAGATTTTTATCCAGGTAGGAATGCTTGGCTCCTCCCCCTGGGTGGAGCATCTCACAATGGGATGATGTCCTTTTATCAGTCCTGCAGTGAGACTCAATGGCCCATTAACAGAAGATATCTCCCTGGAGGGAGGATGGGTCATGGAAGATATAAAGAACGCTGCTCCACCTGGTTTTAACAGATGGTAACAGAATACATACTTTTTGGTTACATCTTGCATTGCAACCTATACAACAGTCCATTGTATCATTCCATTTTCCCAGAGACTGCTGCGTGATACGGAATATGATTTACACACTCAATACTGTGCTCTCTGGTCCAGGTGTCTATGAGGCTGTTTTTGAAATGAGTCCTGTTGTCTGACTCAGTTCTTTCAGGTTTGCCATGTGGCCACAGGACTTGCTTTTCAAGGCTCAAGGTAGTGTTGTGCGAAATGGTCTGATGCAAAGAGTACGTCTCCAGCCATCCAGTGATTGTTTCCACCGTTGTCTGCTCGTAGCGCTTGCCTTGGTGGGTTTGTAGCAGTGTGATGTAATCAATCTGTCAGGCCTCCCCATAATTATATTTTGTCCATCATCCACCACATCACAGAGGCTTTACCCGCTTCTCCTGCTTGGTGGCAGCATATGTTTCACAGTTATGGATAGCCTGGAATATAGTGTCTATGGTTAAGTCCACCCCTCGATCATCAGCCCGTCTGTATGTTACATCGCTTCCCTGATGACCTAATGCCCCAGGGGCCCATGGAGCCAGAAATAATTCACCCTTGTGTTGCCAGTCCAGCTTTTAATTTTCTGATAGCTGATTATATGGTGGGGCCTCCTCAACATGTGTCACCTGTTCCTCCTTCTCAGTCTGAAATTCACATCTTCAGGCCAATTCTTGATAATTTCCAAGATCCCTGGATGATTGGGGTTTCCTATTTGAGCTTGCTGTGTGATCAGAATAATCCACTTTCTCCACTTGGCATCCTTGTCAAGAAGTGCATAAGGGACTTTCCCTTTGAACATCCAGCCCAGCACTGGTAGTTGGGGTGCCAGAAGAAGCTGTGCTTTGGTGCTAATCACTTCTGAGATGGCTCAAACCCCTTCAAAATCTTTCAGGATTTATTTTCAGTTGGGGTGTAGTTGGCCTCAGATCCTTTGTATCCCCAACTCCAGAAGCCCAGACCCCACTGTGGCAAGACATCTACCCCCTCTCCTCTCTACCACAGATAGTTGGTGCTTAAAGAGATAACCCAGGGGCTGAAAGGCTCAGCAAGGGGTCATCTCTGGTGCCAAAAGGGCTCAGGCCTCAGCTAAGAATCAACATCTTAGTCTGGAGAGCCCATATGGGAAGAGAGAAAAGAAATATTCTTGACTGAGAGACACTGTTTTACAAACTATAAAAGACACACAAGTTATCACAGGCAGAAGCCTCTTACACCCTAACAAGCGTTCAAGACTTCTCCCCAGCATTTGGATGCAGATTCCATGGTTACTTTCCTGGGGATTGAGGGAAAGGATCTCAATGTGTGCCCCATCAACAACTGGATGGTAAGACACATTGAATTCTAAGTTATATTATTTCCTCACTAGCTGTAACATTAATAGGTACCTTTAACCTCGTGCTGTATATACCTATTAGTAGTTTCTTTTTGTTCTTATTCCTGTGTAGCATTAGTTTGTTTTAAGTCTTATGTCTGTTAGTTTTATGTCTATTAAAGAAATAATTTGTTCTATAATAGACCGAATTAGCCATTATTAAAGAACTTGCAAATGAGATATGGTTTTTGAGGTGCTGTCCGCCTCCATAAAGCTACTGCCTGCTGCCGGTGGCCTGGGAAAAGGCAAGGACTTATCTAAACCCCCATATCCATTCGTGACACCCACTTAAAAGCATTCTTCTTCTGTGTCACATGATAGAGAGGGCCTATAATCTGACTGTACTCAGGAATATGCATACTCCAAAATCAATCCTGTGGATGGGTTTCCCTTTGCTTGAGGCAGGATTAATCCAAACTGTTTTCCCTAACACATTTTGGCTTCTCCTTCCTAGCACCCAGCATGAAGAGAGGTGTTAAATAGCGTCAGCCACTGCCCACACGGTGGCAGTGGGGGCGCATAGCTAGCAGTGAAAACATGGCTAACGACTCTCTGGTGCAGAACTTTGATGAAATCGACCTTTTGGCGCTGCAGGATCCTCCAGGAATCTTTGAATTAGTGGAACTTGTTGACAATGGTACCTATGAGCAGCAGTTTTTCTTCTAGTCAGACAAGCAGAGGAAGTAAGGACATGTGAAGTAAAAGAACATGGCATCGCCAAGGTCAGTGGAAAAGAAAGAGGAGGAGGTGGTGCTCCAGGCATTGGAGCCGAGATTCTTCTGCAAGCCGTAGTGAAGACTATGGTTAACCAAACTGTCCCCCTTGTAATGCATGAAATCCACGGAGGATGTAGGGATCCACTCACAGCCTGTGGGAAAAGTGCTCATGCCGGAGCAAGTGGATGCCAGAAAAAGCTGTGATCTAATGGGAGACCCAAATGGAATGAGAGGGCCCTTACCTCCAAAGACGAGAAAGAGAGCCCTTGCTTCCAAATTAGAGCAGCCTATCATTAGAGGACTGCACCTTGTGGATGAGTGACCCACGCCACAAAAATTTTGGGAAGACTGTTAGCCCAGGGAAGGGACCCCACGGCATAGCAGAAAAAAAAGACTCCTCTCCCTGAGTGAACAAAAAAAAAAGATTAACTGACCAAAATCCCCATGCCCTGTCTCCTTGCGCTGTTGGTGGGAAAGAGGGAGGGACTGGGGGGGAAAAAAAGGTGTTTTAAAGGCTTATTTTACTTCTCATTATCCTCCTCTGACTTTGTTAATAATAAATTTACCTTATACTTTTAAATTAACTTATTTTACCCTTAGAGTGTTTTTTCCCATTCCTTATCTCAACTCATGAGCCCTTTGTTAATTTTTTTCCTCTTCTCTGCCCAACTACAGCAGAAGAGGGTGAGCAAATGACTTTCAAGGGTGTCTGGCATTTGGCCTGTGCCAAACCACAACATAAATTTAACTCAATTTTGAGATATGTGGGAGGAGATAGCACTTTGTACCAATTGGATGACGGGCTCAGTATTCTGGTACATAACTTAAGCAATGATTTACATCAGCTGTTCTTCAAGTCAGACCAGATCCCAAGCATATCAATAACGTTTAAGACTGTACATAGTTTTAAAAACAACAGAATATTTTTGTAACAAGCAATTCTTTAATTTTAAATTGAAAAGGAAACTGACTTTAAACTGTTCAGACTGTGATGGCTACTAATGATATTTCTTGAGACAATTACAAACTATCATCATGTAACTTTGCATAAACTGTTTATAACTTCTACTGGTTTATGCTACTCTCATGCAAAAGTACTCAATATTGACAGACAAAAAAATGTCATCATATCTAAGGTGACTGCTGAATCAGTACCATTTTTTAGCTTGTCAGTAGTCCTTTGAGACCAGAACACAAAACCAAAAAAACAAGGAAAGGGAGGAATAAAAACATTTACTGTAAATGAATTTCAGAAGAGCTTCTGTGAAATGTAGGAAACTGAAAACTAACGCTGTTGAATCATATTTTCCAACTTCTTATCTCTAGAGATTTTATTTTCCTCTCAATTAGAATTTTCCACCAGGCATAAACACCCACTTTTATATATTCAGATTTACATGAACAGAAGCAAGAGCTCAGAAAAGTCTTAAAGATTTTACCATAGTGTCATGTTTTTTCCTAGAGGATCTGGCGGCCTTCACTACTCTAAAAATTAAAATTTTGTACCTTCCTATGTCTTCCCATATAACTTAAAAAAAAAATTACCTCCCTTTTAGTTTCATTCTATGGAAGTAGAGATACCAACTGTTTATAAGATGGATGCTGTCACCGCTGTGAAATCACTAAACTTCCATTCTATTTTTTAGAAAACAGGAAAAAATCACTTTGTAAAGGAACTAGAATAAAATATAAGGTACATAACTGGGTTATTTTATCATGCAGATTTATAGCTTGTCCTGGGTTGCAGTGTAGGATGTACACAAAGTGTTCTATCACCATCTTCATGAACTGTTAAACCAGGTGGGGCAGTGTTCTTCCCAGGCCCCCTTCCTTTGGGGTGTCTTCTGCTAATGGCCCATTAACACCTTGCCCATGACTCACAGGTAACTCCCTCCAGGAGTTATCTCTGCTTAATGGGCCATCAAGGACCCACTTCACGACTCATTATCCCATTGTGAGATGCTCCACCCAGGGGGAGGAGCCAAACATTCTCACTTGGATATAATCTGGGATTTGGGACGGTACAAGCAGCCCTTACCTACTGGATTCCCAGACGACCAGAGCTACCAGACCTTTCTACAGGATCACTGCTTCAGGAAGACCACCTCACCTGGACTGCTTCCACCACCCTGCTCAGGTTGTATTCTGACTCTGTCAGTGGTCCTTTGTGTTATTGCATTTATTTTATTTTACCTTTTTTTCCTTTCTTCTTATTAAAATGTATTTCTGACTTGGAGCCTCTCACTCGTTTTGCTTTCAAACCACAACATAGCTAAAAAGTATTAGGACACTAGTTGAAGGTGGAAAATGAACTTTTTTGGAAACAAAATGTGCTTTCAACAACAGTTGATGTGATTTGAAAGTTGCTTCACTGTAAAAGACCAAGTTTTCAACATTTTACAAAAAGATTCAGAAAATAAGAATACAAAAAATTATTTATCCAATAGCTCATGCGTTTATTAATTGCTTGAAACCTTAGATTGTATTCCCCAGTGTTAAAAATGGGTGGAGGTAATATTTTTCTCCTTAAAATGCCTTTATTAATCAGCTCTTACAAGGGTGGCTCGAGGGATTTTGCAACCGGGTTCGCCCTTGAGGAGGAGGGTCCTGGTCAGCCTTGCAGCCGGATGTTCCTGCAAAGCTGGAGAACTCTTCCCTCGCCGGGAGTCTCCAAGGAGTTCTGATTTCCGTTTGTTTGCCTCGGGGTCTCACCTTTTGTTTGGTATTTTTAGGTTACAGCGAGTTACAAAAATTGTATTAATTAGCTCTATTGATGCTCTATGGTATATACAGCTTAGTACTGGTTTTTGTGGGTTTAAATCTTACTTAGATTTATCTTTATAGGGGGTTTTTGGTGTTAAAAAGGGTCCCAGAATGCATTTGGGATTTCTAATCTACATGTTCTACGGGGTCGCCCCGGTGGGGCAGGGGCTGCAGCGGCTGCAGCAGCCTCATGGTCATTTTGCAACTGGTATCAGCGAGATGGCCGCGCTCCATGGAGAGGGGGTGTCCCGGAGGTCCCGCGGGCTTGATGATGGCGGGGGGGGAGGTGCTGGTGGTGGCGGTGGTGTGCTAGGAGCCGTGGGGGTTTTCCGCGCCGGGCTCAGGCTGGTTCGGCAGCTCGTGCCACGCGGCGGCGGTTTTACAGGCTCTGGGGAGCCGGGCCGGGGTGGGGCGGGCTGTCCCATCGGTAGAGCCACGTCGCCACAGCGGCGGCGGCGGCTGCGGCTGCTCGTGATGGCCGTGCTTTTACGGGGTCTGGGAGCCGGGCCGGGGTGGGGCGGGCCGTCCCGTCGGTAGAGCCACGCGGCGGCGGCGGCGGTCCGGCGGCGGCTCTGGAGCGGGTTGGGTTGGGGGTGGGCTGCCCCGTCAGCAGAGTTGCGGCGGCGGCGGCTGCGGCTGCTTGGGATGGGAGCCGCGGGCTGCCGGCATTTCGCGGGGGTTGGGGCTGGGATAGCCCGCTCCGGGGTCTGTGCAGGTTCTTTTAAGGTGGCGGGCAGCTCGTTCCGGGGTCTGGGGGGGGGCGGTGCAGGCTCCAGCAACCAAGCAGCCCCCCACTCACTGCCCCCTCCAGGGGGACCACGGAGGTGGTTCTTTACTGTTACATTACAATTTAAGATTATTACATTTTAAAATATTAATACACTTATTCTATGACAATCAAGGGTTTCAACTTTTTAAACTTTCAACATTTCTAATTTTCATTTTAATCACCAGGACAAAAATTACAAGGATTTTAAACACTACACTTAGAAGAATTTGGCTGAGAGGCTAATGAAGCAGTGGGCTACAACAGAAAAAAATATGACTGGTGCATTCACATTTGAAATCATGTTGAAATGCAGGAATGTGTCAGTGGTAGTTGACTCACAGGTCCTCTAGCCCTTAGGTTTTTTCTTTCCCTGCTGTAAAGGAGTGTTAGGTTTTTTTCTGTGAGAGTGAGGGTTTTGAATTGCTGCTTTCTCCCCCTCACTGCCCGAAAGGAGCTCTCGATACTTGAAAGTCGAGGTAGTTGTTACGCATTTCTCTACTAAACAATTTCTTAGCACATTTGGAGCTTCTTTCAGCAAAGGCAAGATTCATCTCTGCAGAGCCTGAGATATTTACATCTGCATATTTGTGTTTTGCTTGCAAACAGTTGGATTTTGCAGCAGCAGAAGGGGTATTTTTACCCGACTGCATAGGAGTAATGTATTACTCTTTTTTCATTTCTCCTGCCTAGTGTGTAATTAAGTCAGAAGAATCTGGTTCATGATGTAACAGGACACTCAGCCCAGAATCCAAATCTTTCTATATCATCCAATAATATTTCATTTTTCCCTGTGAAACAAAATCTCCAGAGATGTTTATATTTTTCCTGAGGATTTGGTAGGTAATTACAGGGAAATGTTGTGAACATATTTCTCCTCTGACCACCTTGGGGTCACTTGGAAAGTTCATTTTTAATTATGGATTTCAATTCAAGTTCTGGAATTTCTCCCTTCTCAAGAGACAGGATTTTTCTGCTTTTGTTAGAATCCAATTCAACATTTGAATCACCAATTTCATCAGAGTTTTTCTGAATATTACCATCCCCAGCTGATGTTGTTAACTTTGGAATTTCTTTAACATCCACAGAGTTGGGGATTTTAAATGATGTTAATTCCAATTTTTCTTTCAAGGTTTTGTTTTTTTTCTTTGGATTCTTTTAGCTCTTGTTTTAATTTGTCATGTTTTTTATGATTTCGTTTTGCCACTTATGTGCAGCCTTTAAACATGATGCAAGTGCAAGAGCAACCATATTTTCTCCATTTTTATCTGTCAACAATTCTCGCTGCCCATATATGCACTCTTGGATTTTTTCCCACTAAAACCAGCTGTCCACTGGAAGAGGATGAACAGTGTGCCACCATAAATAGTTTGATAAGACTTTAGTTTGATTGTTTGAATCATTTTCCATTATCCTGCTTTGACTACACCAAAAAATGTTATGAGTGGATGTGGTGGTTTAGATAAGCCCTTGCCTTTTGCCCAGGCCTCTGGCAGCAGGCAGTAGCTTTATTGAGGTGGCCAGCACCCCAAAACCATATCTCATTTACAAGTTCCTTAATAATAGCTAATTTGGTATATTATAGAATGAATTATTTCTTTAATAGACACAAAACTAACAGGCATAAGACAAACTAATACTACACAGGAATAAGGACAAAAAGAGAAAGTAGGTATATATAGCGCGAGGTTAAAGGTACCTATTAATGTTACAGCTAGTGAGAAATAAGGTTGTGATTTGTGTCAATCAAATAGCATGTGTGTCTGTGGGCAATGTGGACAGAGATCATGGGATTATTATAAAGAAGAGTTTTAAGAAAAAAAATCAGCAAAGTAAGGCATGGAAGTGGGGTTTAACAAGGCAACTATACAACAGTAGGCTTTTAGCTAACAGTTTGTTTCAACAACAAAGTTGTAATTATTTGTAATGTAAGCCTTAAACTACCTTGTAGTATAAGTTTTAAACTACCCTTTATATAAGTTATAAATTGTTTTCTTAGTATAGAAGAATTTGCAACCCTTTAACAAGAGGAAGTGGGACTAACAAACTGAGGGGCGTTACAAAGATATTTTGGAAACATGCTGACTTTGGGGTTTTGTAATAACTGAGAGAGAGGGGCCCAGGACAGGTGTTAAGGCATGTTACACTTTAAAGTTGTGAAATAGTTAAGAGGAGGCTTGCAAAATGTATGCTGACTAACAAAATATATATGCTTGCTTAAGCAAATTATATAACCAAAAAATAATGCTAGTGGAAGAAGATATTTTAAAAAGAAGAATAGGAGACTGGAGAGACATCAGAAGACCATCTCGGACCACCTCCTCAACAGATCTTCAAAAACCACAACTGCTGATTATGAAGAAAAGCAAGTAGAAAATAACTGAAAATTTGGGGAAGTGAAGTGCCTAGAATGGTATAAGAAACCACAATTTGGGAGCTGAATTTGTGCGTTGCTTGGGGTGGACACCCTCACACACCCAGCTCTGCAATTTGCTCACTCTCTTTATTGAACAAATTAATAAATTGGCTATATTACTTGATGCATTGTCAAGTCTAGCTTTTCATTTATTTCACAGCTATCAAAGAAATAATATAACTTAGGATTCAATGTACCTTACCATCCAATTGTTGGTCGGGCACACATCGAGATCCTTTCCCTCAATCCCCAGGAAAGTAACCACAGAATCTGCATCCAAACGCCAGGGAGAGGTCTTGAACACTTCCAGGGTGTGTGTGTAGAAGGCTTCTGCCTGTGATAACTTGTGTGTCTTTTATAGTTTGTAAAACAGTGTCTCTCAGTCAAGAATATTTCTTTTCTCTCTTCCCACATGGGCTCTCCAGACTAAGATGTTGATTCTTAGCTGAGGCCTGAGCCCTTTTGGCACCAGAGATGACCCCTTGCTGAGCCTTTCAGCCCCTGGGTTATCTCTTTAAGCACCAACTGTGGTAGAGAGGAGGGGGGTAGATGTCCTGCCACAACTGTATACTGATGGAAGCAGCTTCATGAGAAATGGTAAGCAAATTGTTACAGTTTGTTCAAGTTTTAAAGTTGCTAAGCGGTTCAGTACCCCTTGTTTGGTTTGAGTCCGAGGTTTTGTCCCAAAAGCTGTTTACTCCCCCAGAGCTGTCAGTTATTCAGACCCCGGCCCTTTTTCCTGAAGGTTCTAAGCCAATCTTTCCCCAAACCAATTTTCATTTGTCTGTGTTATAAATGCATATTATAAAGTTGGCTTTTCGCAAATATTTAAATGAATGCTATATGTATAATGTAGAAAGTTTTACTGTATTTTCTTTTATTATTAACAGTGATTTATTAAAAAACTATGGATATTGATCTAATACCAATATCCAACTATGACGGACAAAGACTCTCTAACAGTTTAAAGTTAGAAAGTGTATGTTTATTATGACGCCGGGCAGCGTGCGGGATAGCTCCCAGAAACACACGCGCCATTTACAGATCATCACAGGGTCTTTTATCTACAGGAGTATTGAATACACAAACTACAAATGCATATTCATAGCTCTGATACCTCCCATTCCCCGCTTCGTATGGTAATTAGCCAAAAAGCCATCAAGCATGCGTAGTTTGTTCTTTGAAATGGGTCGGTGGTCTTTTTATAGGGTGGGGTCCCAAAATGATGAAGAAAGATTGTCTTCATCAGCTCTGACTTTTTAACCTTTAGTGTTCGTGACAGCTAAATCCTGTTTTTCCCAGGACTGATTGATTTATGATTGTATTGTGTTCATGGGGTCTATTGATTATTCAGGATGCAAAAGCCTAGTTTGACAGCTTCTCTGATTTATCAGTTCCTTCCAAGAATTATCAGTTCCTTCAGTCTGGCTTCTGTTAGCAAAAGGGAAGTCCTAGCTACATTATCTCAGCACTATCTATTTTGACTACAGTCTTTAATTCTTCTAAATCAATGCCTCAACAGTCTTCGAAATGTGATGAATGTATATTTTCTTTTTGAGATGTAAAATCTTTTTTGTAACATTTAAAACCAGTCAAACCAGTTGCCCAAACTGAATCACACCCTCACCATAAGATAAGGGGAGAGGATCCTCCTACATTCCTGAATTGACTAGATCAAGATAGCGGTGAACCAAAAGCTACAAGAAGGAATTTATTAATCTCCTGGTATCAGAAGAATAAGACATAGGAGGACTAAAAGGCGCCAACAAGCTTTATCTACAAAGAGTAATAATATGTTAATTTAGTGAAATAGGACGAGATGGGAGGAAGCCAAAAACCAAGCGAACATCTGAACTCAAACGAATGTTTGAAAAACGCATATGTAAAAGGTTAACCCTTAAAAACAAAGGATTTGAAAGAGTGGGTGTACTTTCTGGTGAGACACCTCAGCTGGAAACTTTTGCTTTCTGTCTCCTAATTGTCTATTTTTTATTTTTCATTAAACTTATAAACACTTCTAAGAAAGTGAACTTCGTTTTTCACAGCCGTATAATTTGTTTTCCTTTCACTGGTTCCTTATTAGTCCCCAAAAACCTTGTTTACATCCCGCACTTTCCCACCATTGGCCGGAAGCTGTTACTTGCCCAAAATTTTCCGGTTTATAACTTGCTGCGCCCGGCGCTCGCGGTCTGTCTGTCGCCGGAGATTCGGGAAATAAACTCTCTGGAATAAAGACAACAGATCTGCCTTTCTCAATCTTTGTCCTCTGCCTGCGCCGAAGAAAGATATCTAAACCGTAGAGCCGAAAAGCTCAGAGACACCCCGCCCGCAACTCGGCTCAGAAGGAGGTGTCCCACAAAAAATCGTCCGTTGTGGAAATGTGAGCTAGCACAAAAGTTCCGGCAAGGGCGCTATCGAATGACAGGCTACACAGTGACCATCACAGATAAAGTGATAGAAGCAAAGGCCTTGCCATCAGATGTATCATCACAGAAAGCTGAACTGATTGTACTGTTGAGATCTCTAGAACTTGTCGGAGTCCAGAGCATCCCTCTGGGCACCCTGGAAGGTCACAGACTTCGGTAGAGCGGCCTGGGACCCGAAAAAGAGGGTCTGGGGTCTGGCCAGGGGGGTTTGCCTGGCACAGAGCCCAGGAAGACACAGTCTTTGATTTTGGTCCATGTGAAAAACATCTAACAGAGAGAAGAATTGCAAGTCACAAATGTGTAACAGAGAGTAGTGTAGTTATTACCAGGTAGAAAGTTTTGTAGTTTTGGGATTTTTAGAATGTAGGTGCAAGGGGACAAGATGGAGGAATTAGGGTGTTGCCCCGAGTTCTTCTCCTTCTCCCCTGGCATCCATTTTCTGAAGTGACGTGGGCACAAGGTAGTTTGATACGATTGGGTCAAAGTAGAAATGACCCTTCTAGTATAGATACTAGGCATTGACACAGAATGGTAAATAATAAGCACGTAGTTATCTGAATAAAAGCAGAGCGACCTCCCATCGTGGGAGGAGTTGCATCATGTCCGAGCTGCTGTGAACACCTTGGCTGGACACAGAAACTTGTAAGATAAGAAATAATAAACAACGTGAGAAACCAAAAAAACCAAGACCTTGAGATTCCCTTCATTCTCGCACCAAGCACAGACTCAGATTCAAAGCTTTCGGAGGTCAGAGAGAACAGAGGACAGAAAAAGACCCACTCGAACCACCAGCCTGAAATCTCGAGCAAAGAGAAACATAAAACCCGAGAAGAACTGAGCAAGGGAAAGAAGGTGAACATATGGACTGACTCCAAATATGCCTTTAGTGTTGTCCACACCCATGGAGCCATCTGGAAGGAGAGGGAGCTAATAACTTCTCAAGGTAATGAAATTAAGCAGTCTGAACAGATCCTCACAGTCCTGCAGAGTATTTGGAAGCCTTCAGAGGTAGCTATTATGCATTTCAGAGGTTATCAAAAGGGGAAAGCACCTCCTGAACTGGGAAATTGCTTTGCTGATGAAACAGCAAAAGAGGTTGCAGAAAAAGGCATTCTTGTAGTGGTACCACAGAAAGAAATTGATTTGTCAGAGTTTACCCCAATATACAAGCAGAGAGATAACAAATTAATTAAGTTTATTAAGGCTGAGATGAATGAAAGCGAGTGGGCTGTCACCCCAGGGAGACAGGTTGTAGTTCCACTCCTGCTCCTTCGAGAAATAGCACAGTGAGAGCATGAAAGTACCCACCGGGAAACAGAAAATCTTTTAAAACATCTGAGGAAGGTAGTAATAGGAAGAGGAATGACTGATACTGTACAATCTATACCAAGCAAGTGTGAAATCTGTTGTAGAAAAAACTCTGACATGAGCAAGAGTTGTGGTAGGAATAATGAAAATGGGAGCTCCCTGGAGATTATTGGCAAATAGATTTTGCTGAGATGCCACGTAAAGAGGGATACAGGTGTGCATTGGTATTAGGTGACACCTTCAGTGGATGGCCTGAGGCTTACCCCTGTCTCACCAACATGGCAAAGGAGGTCGTGAAAGTTTTGCTCAATCATATAATTCCAAGGTTTGGCATTCCTTTCGGAATGTCATCAGATAAGGGACCACATTTTGTTGCAACAGTGGTGGGGGAAGTCAGCAGGATTCTGGGAATTACTTGAGACCTGCACACTCCATACAGGCCCCAAGCAAGTGGCAAAGTTGAATGTATGAATGGAACCCTTAAAACCCAGATTAGTAAGATCTGTCAAGAAACATCCACGACATGGGTTCAGGCCTTGCCTATAGCCTTACTGAGAATTCACATACAACCAAGGTGGAAAGACAACATAAGTCCCTATAAAATATTATATGAGGTTCCACATATCCCAGGAAAAATTCATATGAAGGGTAGAAATTATTTACAGAAGTATTTAATGGCTTTAAGTTCCACTTTGCAGAAGCTCCAGAGATTTATTGTGTTATCCAGGCCGATAGGACTAGACACACCTGCTCATCCATTCCAGCCTGGAGACTGGGCCTATGTTAAAGGGTGGGACAGTGACCTCTTGCAAGCTAAAAGGAAAGGACCATTCCAAGTCCTGGTGACCACCCTTACTGTGATCAAGGTTGCTGGCAAGGGACCGTGGATCCACTGATCCAGAGTTAAGAAGGCTTCTGCTTCTGAAATCACTGGGAAAACAGACACTGATGCAAATCAGGATGATGTGTTTTAAACTGCTCTTTTCATGTCAGTTATCTGCACAATTGGTAACCATGACTCAGGGTTGGCCCCACGATTTGCATGGGACTTTAGTTCAAAATATATCCAAAGCTCTTAATAAGAGCAATTGCTGGATTTGTACTCAATTGCCACCTCTACATGGGAGTAGTAACTGGCCACTGATTGGCATTTTAATGAAAGCAAACCATACTGAAAGGTGGGAAAGAATCAATAAGACCCTTCTGCCTCCTATACCCATGAGGGGCCTAAGAGATCACAGGAATGATACAGTTCCCTGTGCAATTGTAAATGCCACAGGAAAGGCCATTCTTCCTTCATATTGCCATAAGGCCAAATTCATGGAAATAATAAGCCAAAGAACTGGTTTGGCACTGGCCCAATGCCAGGCACCCATGAAAACTGCTTGCTCACCCTCCCCTGCCACATCTGGGCAGAGGAGGGAAAAGGACAAAAAGTTAACAAAGGATTCCTGAGTTAAGGACCAGGAGAAAATATTTCAAGGGCAAAACGGGCTCAACTTAATTTGCAAAGTGAGTTTATTACTAACAGAATCAGAGGAGGATAATGACCTCAAAACACCTTTCCTTCCCCCCCCTGCCACCCCCCACCCCATCCCTCCTTTGCACTGACAGTGCAGGGAGACAGGCCATGGGGGTTTCGGCCAGTTCATCACCAAGATTTTCATCCACTGCTCCAGGAGAGGAGTCCATCCCTGGTGAGACTGTGGGGTCCCTCCCATGGGAGACAGTTCTCCATGAACTTCTCCGGCCTGAGTCCACTCTCACAAGCAGCAGCCATACTGAAGGAAATAAAGTTAAAAATAACTCCTGGTTATGTGTTAAAAGTTTAAAAGTGTTAAAATCCTTTTAATTGTTGTATAATAAGTGTATTAATGTTCTCAATAATTTGTAATTGTAAGTCCCTGTGGTGTAGCAGTGGAGGCCACCTTCGTAGTGTGAAAAACGAGGTTCACTTTTTAGTAAATTTTAAGGAATATGTTTAATAAAATAATTAAGACAATTAGGAGATAAGAAAAAACTAAAAATGGCTGGCCGGGTGACTTGGCATTCAGCCAAGTCCACACTTTGCTTTCTTAGCGAGACTCGTTAAATACTTTTTTCGTTATATTGATATATGAAATTCTATAAACTAGTTTTCATATTTTAGGAACTGTTTTGCATGGCCTCTTTTTGGGTCTGCCTTTTTAGAGCATGTGTGTTTTATGGTTGTGTTTTTTTTATCGCGTCCAGCTTAGGCTTTGGTCCGTGCTTTCTGCGGGTGGTAGATGCTGATAGTTGGTGTTATCAGTAGCAGAGTCTTCTTTACATGTTTACTGGATGTTATCCTAACCAAACAGACAGTTTAAGCAGCTGCTACATTAACTACTCTCTTTATATTTAGTCTTACCAATAGCAGAAATAAACTTATATCCTTATATCCTTACTATGTTA
Organism: Zosterops lateralis; assembly: GCF_965231275.1. Lineage (NCBI taxonomy): Eukaryota > Metazoa > Chordata > Aves > Passeriformes > Zosteropidae > Zosterops > Zosterops lateralis. Next base: position 9,544,496 of record NC_139801.1, read on the forward strand.
TTAATCATATAGCACACATTTTGCGAAAAGCCAATTTTATAATACACACATATAACAAACTCCACTTCTTCTTTTTATAATTCATTTGGCTTTGAGCCATATTTTTTGGTTTTTAGCTTCCATTATTTCCTTTTATAGACACTTACTTTCCAACTAGTTACTACTGGTGTTCAATTTTTCTGCAATTTATTATTTTCCTAATTATGAATACAACTATCTAATTTGGATGGGTTATAACAGTGACTGTTGATATGGGTATGTGTAATAAGAAAGGAACTTTGGTGTCTTTTTATATAGAACTTTCAATAGTATTTGTAGTATGATTTTGCTAATATCTTATAAGGCAAAAGACAAAGAATGAGTGAAGTGACAGAAAAAGGAATAACAGAGGTTTGGTATGGCTTATACCTTTACTCTTTATGCTTATGGGGTTGCTACCTACAGCAGGAGTATATGATTTTTTTGGTGGTAGGTACAGCGGCCAACTCAGTTTTGCCTTCTATTTTTTTGTCAATTTTGTTTGTTTGTTTGTTTGTTAGTTTTCAGACAAATTGCCTTTGACTTTTTTTTTTTTTTTTTTTTTTAACCGTAATTCTCTCCACTGTTTTTTAGGTATTTCCCACTCAACAGGCACTGGTAATTCCCATTTACTGGGATATATGTACATATGCATCACTAAAAGGCAGTAAAGTCTTTTAATCTAAAGGCTAGCTGCAAAGCCTTTTTAGAACTGACAATTAATTATGCTGACTAGAGCTGCACTTCGAGTAAAACTGCATCTTTAGTTTAGCTATTTTATGTACTGTGACTTTTTCTTATGATCATTTTAATGAAATTAGGGTGTCATCTTCTTTTTTGGGGAATCACTTCTGATACTATTTAATTTTTGAAAGCTTCCACTTTTTTAACTGTAACTAGGATTGAGGGACAGGTTAAAAAGAAATTGAAAGAGAGAGAAAAAATCTACTAAAAAAAATAACTTAAACTACAGAGAGAGAGAAAAAACAAAACAAAACAAAAAAACAACAGAAACGTCTTTTACCTTTTCTGATGTTAGAGTTTTATCATATTGAACGTTTCTGTTGGGCTAATCTTCTGCTCAGCCTATTCTTAGGGCAGGAAGACAATGAATTTTTGCTATTTTAGAAGATTTTCCTTCACTATTTAGGAGAACTTAGAAAGGTACATACACTATAGGATTTATTTCTATTTAAGGCAAACACACTCACTTAATTTGACATGCATTGATTTGAAAGATTAGATACTCTTTAGAAACTTCGATAAGAACTCCCTTTGACAATCAACGCCACTAGTTTTGTGAGTTAGGTCTTATTTGCAGCCAGCTGGAAAACTAAGAAAAAAAGCTTCCAAAACAGTTTCTGCAAAATTTATAGTAACTTATTAAGCAGGGAAATAAATGAAACTACTAAAAAAATTTGCATATACCACAATAATATTTTTAAGCAGCAAGTATTTTGTCATTTATACTATCTCTCCTTATATTCTACAAGAAAATCTGACATCTTCTTATATAAAAAAGAAAACCAAAACACCTTTAAAAGTTTCTTAACAAAGACACACAAAGAACTGCCCATAGAAAAAGAAAAAATAAAAAAAAAACTTCTCAACCAATACCTACATCTCAACTTTTGTTTAAGAGGCGAATGACAAAGTTTTTCTACCTTATAAAGTTATATAATTAGTACTTTAAATTCTTTTTGATCCACCCACTTGAAGAGCAAATCTTTATATCTCTTTTTATGACTTCTAAATAGTAGAAGAAAAATTTGCTCTTGAGAATAAACTTGACAGAACTAGATTTCTATTAGTAATTATCTGTACTTTTTTGTGGGGACAACGCTGCTAGCGTAACTGAAGAATGTTTTGTATTGGTTACAAATATCTGTATGTTTGTGTGTGTACACAAAGGAATCACAGCTACTGTATTAACTTTGACACAGTACTAGTTTAGTTGAAAACTTTTTCCTTAATTCCCACTTTGTCGGGTAGTAGTTCACCTTATATTTTGTGAGCACTAACATATCCTTTTGGTATTTTACATAGGCGCTCTTTTCTGCCCTCCTTCTTTAAACAAAACAGATTAATAAGTAATAAAATGTCTTTAAGTTAGTATGAAAGAAGTACCTTAAACACACACAAAAATAGGAAAAATAAAAGAGGCAAAAACATATTGTTTGTTCTGTAAGATATAAAACCTAAAATAAATAAGCCAAAATGTTAGGGATATGGAGCCCATCTTCTTTTTGAGATTTTTATGTACTTGCAATATTATACAGTGGAGTGACATAAACACTTTAAAAAAACAATATTACATATTTCAATTTTAATTCTCTACACTAGAATTACTTGAAAGTTTATTTTCTTTGTAGCTGTGAAGAAACAGAGGTAGCATTTGACAGACCGGACTGATTTTTAGGTGTTATGCAGAGAAGTAAAACAGAGAAAGTCTTTTGTCTAAAACTTCCAAATTTACTTGAGTCTTTTTTAGTTCATGACCACTCAGCTCTGTTTAAAATTCAACTTTGTATCATTTGGTTTAGATGCTACAGTTTATTTTTGGGTTCTCACACTGGTCTTTTGATTTTGCTGATGTTGATTTAAAACTTGCAGCTTTAGTTTTTCAGCCATACCGCAGCTTCAGTTGCCTGCAATACCTGAAAAAGCATCTTCCCACTGTGGGGTTAAAGAACTTCCTCTCCCATTTTTGCAATTGTAAAGCTATACCTTTTTAACATTAATTTCTCTTTATTTCATAATTTAAACATTGTATCATAGGGTGTTACTTTTAGGTTCCAATTTGGGTTGCATTTGGACTCTCAACATACATTTTACTCATGGCATTTGAGCATAAATTTTGTTTAAAAAATTCCCAATAACAAAAGATCTAATTTCATCCATAATTCCTTCTTCTTTTAATTCCTTCTTATCAAACACTAGAACTCTCACAACTCTTTTGACTCCAATCTCCTGTTCCATTAAAACTATTCCTTCCTATTTCTGAGGTCACCCCCCAGCATTTGATGTCTTATAGCTATCTCTTTAGGCAATTTCAATGCACTCCCAAAACACAAAAAACTAAACCAAACAAAAACAACTTCTAAGACCTCTAAGTATTTCCAAAATTCTCAAAAAACCTTTTAAGACTTCTAACATAAGACTCTCCAAGCTTCTGTCCCACCTTCAGGATTTCATTCAGTCACTGCCTGGTCTCCTCTTTGCCATCCAACATCCCGAACACCACCCCCTCCCTTTTTCCTCCGAGGCACAGAAAACTCATTAGTTCAGCAGCACAGCACCATGTGCTGCATACACCATCTTTCAAAACAAAAACTCCTATTTTACTCTAGCAGTCTATATTACACATACATTCACTTAAGAACAACAATAACAACAACAATAAAAGCTCTTCAAAACTCAAATCGAGACAATTTTGGATTCTAACTAGGCTTCCTGTCTCAAAGAGAAAGTCATTCATTACAGATGTTCCCCCTCTTTCTATTTAGACATTTTAACCGTTTCAACAATTCACTTCTTTAACACAAATAAACTTCACAACAAGCACACCTCTTTAGCTGCACTTACTTCCACTTACACAAAAACAACACAAAAAGATTAGTACCCTTTTTTTAAAAAAAAATTTGTTAGTTTTTACTCATAGGTATTTGACTAACCCCCAGATGTTTTTAGATTATCACACTTTTCAAGCTTTTAGTATTCTTCAACCTGGCAGCCTTTTTCAAAGCTCAGGTGTCTTGGACTTAACACCTGCAAGCCTTTTTTGTGTTTTTATCCTCAATCTGGCAAAAACCTAAAAATACCTATATTTGGCCAAACCCTAAATGCTCTTGGGTCTTATGTAACCCTTTTAATTCAGCAGCAAGTCTAGGTGTCCTTTGCTCTCTTCCTTTAAGGGGTCGAACCCCTTTTTCTGGGACCCCGTCCCAGACTAGGAGGTTCAAACGTTTCCCCCCCCCCCCCCCAGTATCCCGTTTTCAGTGGATTGTATAGGAAAACTATCGGCTCCCTTTCTGAGGGTCCAACCCCTCCCTGGGACCGTCCCAGCCACTTGAGGTTTTTTACAACCCCTCTTTCCTCTGGGATCCCATCCCAATCACTAGGGGGTCACATTCACACTTTTTATCTTTCACTTCACCTCTGTGTTGGCCGTTTCTTTTGTGAGATAACGAACAGCATGAGAAGCCACACCACACTCACTTCACTAGTCTGAGGTACCCAGCCAGTGTCCCATTCACACAGCACGCAGACCCCCCCTTTAACCCGCTCCCCTGAGAAATACTCACAACCATTTTTTTCTCAGGTTTTTCGTGCACGAGGTTTTTATGGAGCAAAAATACTGCAGTTTTAGGGAGCCTTTTCCCTTTTCTTTACTTGCTTTTTTCTTTCTCTTTGCTTGTCTCTTTGGATGTTTACCTGCAATCCCCAATTCTTACTAGGAAAAACAAAGTTTTGGGCCGCCAAAAACTTAGGCGGGGCGCCTCCCTCGCTCTGGATTTTTTGGGGTTTCAGGGACGAGGTATATCCCGGCAAGAGCCCCCAAATTGTGAAAAACGAGGTTCACTTTTTAGTAAATTTTAAGGAATATGTTTAATAAAATAATTAAGACAATTAGGAGATAAGAAAAAACTAAAAACGGCCGGCCGGGTGACTTGGCATTCAGCCAAGTCCACACTTTGCTTTCTCAGAGAGACTCGTTAAATACCCTTTTTGTTATATCGATATATGAAATTCCATAAACTAGTTTCCATATTTTAGGAACTGTTTTGCATGGCCCCTCCTTGGGTCTGCCTTTTTAGAGCATGTGTGTTTTATGGTTGTGTCTTTTTTATCGCGTCCAGCTTGGGCTTTGGTCCGTGCTTTCTGCGGGTGGTAGATGCTGATAGTTGGTGTTATCAGTAGCAGAGTCTTCTTTACATGTTTACTGGATGTTATCCTAACCAAACAGACAGTTTAAGCAGCTGCTACATCAACTACTCTCTTTATATTTAGTCTTACCAATAGCAGAAATAAACTTATATCCTTATATCCTTACTATGTTATTAATCATATAGCACACATTTTGCGAAAAGCCAATTTTATAATACACACATATAACAGTAGTCTCCCTGCAAAAGCAGGGAACAAGTTTGCTCTTTGGAAACCGGTGGACCCCAGCCACCGCCGGGGCCAGAGCCACTGGCCCGGCCCCACCGCCGCTACCGGCGGCCCCGTGCCCCCTCCACCGCCGATACCACCGCCGCCGCCGCCGGAGCCCCTGCCGGCGGCCCCGTGCCCCCACAGCTGCCACAAAGCAGCCGCCGGCGCCAGTGTGGGTCTACCCCCGCTGCTGCCTGCCGCGTGCCCATTCACTGCATGAGTTCCCAAGCACAGCCACCATGTGCGCCCCATCGGCGTGTCTGCCCGTGTGTGTCCCATTGCATTTCTTGCTGGCATGGAAATTAGTAGAACACTCATAAAGCCCCGCTGTAAACCAAGACATATTCGGCACCAAAAGTCCCCCGCCAAAACAAACTGACGTAAAATCTGGACCCACAAAAGACATTACTGAACTGGCTATGCCCTAAAGTGCTGATAAACAGTTTTTTGTATCTCGCTGTAACTTGAAGTGCCCGAGGGGGAGGGGATACCCCCATAGCGGGCCGGTCTAAGTGAGCTCCAGGCACAACTGCGAGGGCGGGGCTCCCAGCTCTGCAGTGACCTAAGGCTGCAAAGCCGAACAGGCCCTCCTCCTCAATAGTGAACCAAGAAGGGTAGACCATCCTTCGAGCTACCCCTTTGAGAGATGATCAAAAAACGCATTTTAAGAAGAAAACATTATCTCCTGCCCATTTTTAACAATACCACATCTGCTGCAGTGTGAATTTCCCCCATGAGCAGCAGTCCTCCCAAAACTTGTGCGATGTGGGTCACTCTTACCACAGGGTGGAGTCCTCCAAGGACAGGCTGCTCCAGCCTAGAAGCAAGGGCCCTCTCTCTCCATCAAATTTTCCACTGGACCACAGCCTCCTGCAGGCATCCACCCACTCTGGCATGGGCACCGCCCCCATGGGCTGCAGGCAGATCTCTGCATACCTTGTGGACCCATGGACTGCAGGAGGACAGCCTGCTTCACCATGGTCTTCACCACGGCCTGCAGAGGGATCTCGTCTTCAGCACCTGGAGCCCATCCTCCCCTTCCTTCTCCACTGACCTTGGTGTCGCCATGTTGTTTCCCTCTTATATTCTCACCTCCTCCTCTCTGACTGGAAGCAAAAACTTGTGACTTTGTTTTTATTTTCTTCTTAAATATGTCATCACAGAGGCATTACCAACCTCTCTGTCCCAGTTTTGGCCAGTAGCATGTCCATCTTCAGAGCCATCAGCCACTGGCTCTGCCGGACATGGTGGGAAGCTTCCAGCAGCTTCTCACAAGAGCCATCTTTGTGGCCTCCCTGTTGCCAAAAACCAGGCCATGCCAAACCAATAAAATTGCCATGGTCCATTTGGGAAGTGCCTTTACCCCAGGAGCTATGTCTTCAAATGAGAAGACATTGTGCAATTTTATGACTTGGAGATGGAGAAGCTCTACTAAAAAGTGGCAACAGGATATTTTTTACCTGCAAAGCGAATCAAGTATGTCAACAGAGCTACATTGTCTTTTCCAACAATTGCACTTTGCAAAGAGTTCAGGATCCTCAACATCTCTCTGAACAGCTGTATGCATTATGCCCTTCAAATAGAAATAAAACGATAACACCTAATGTAATCCTTAAATGCTGTATAGACCTAGTTTTATGGCTTGGACAGTGTCCAAAAATAGAAACAAACTTTATGAATGTATGAATAGCAATGATACTCAAATGAACACATCTCCCTTTTCCTATACGAGAAGCTACTGTGATATGGTGAGTTAATGGGACTCCCATTCAAAACTGATCAGTATGGGGAGACCTAATAAGAATTTTGCATCCACATCTCAGTGCTACAATTGGTCAGTTACATCAAGTTCCAGCCACTTGTATGGATGTAGCTCATCAGTATAGAAAATATATAATTCATTTTAACATTACTTTTCCCAAATTACCAAATTGTAGGCAAAACCAAGCCTAGTATAATACCTTGTGAGGAGGAGTAGGAGCTGGAGTAAGCTTTGTAAATTCCATCGATATTGAGGCCATGAATAATAAATTGAGTCATGTTGGAAACCATGTAGGGCAAAATATCCATTTGCAAGCTAAATGGATGCCTATTATATTAAAGTCAAAAAGACAAACAGTTCAATATGATACTGAATTCTGAAAGTTGTTCACTTGGACAGAACAAGAGCAGTTTCAAGCTGATCAAAATATTATACAAGTAATGAATTGGACTGAATGTACATTGCAATTTGCAGTGAGTTGACCTTGGCTGGGTGCCAGGTCCCCACTAAGTTACTCCCCAGTGGGACAGGGAAGAGAAAATAAGATGGATAACAACTTGTAGGTTAAGATCTCTCTAAAGCAAAAAACAAGAAAGGCAAAAGTTTGTGCATGCATAAGTAAAGGAGAAAAATTAATCTCTACTTCCCATCAGTGAGTGATGTTCAGACACTTCCCGGGAAGCAGGGCTTCAGCACATGTAGCTGTTGCTCCAGAAGGCAAACATTGTAGAAAAACAAATGTCCCCCCAGTTCCTCCTCCCTCCCTTAGCTTTTATCTGAGCTGATATCAGATGGTATGGAATATCCCTTTGGTTAATTTGGGTCAGTTGGCCTGGTTGTGTCCCCTCACAGGATCTTGCCCACTCCCAGACCCTTGATGGGAAGGAGGGGAATGTAAGAGACACAGCACTGATGATGTGCCAGAACTGTTCAGCAGTAGCCAAAACACTGGTGTGTGTTGGTTTAGCACAGATGGTGAGGAGCAATTGGTGATTTCTTTTGAACTGACAACTAAAATAGCCAATTGCATGCAGGGATACACCTCTGGGTCAAACAGCCTTAAAAGTTAGAAGGAAGCCTGGGATCTCTCTCTTCCTTCCGCCTTCACAGAAGGTAAGGCAGTCCCGGCCCTCTCCTTTGGAGGGGGCCGGGACTGCCCGGCCTGCCCGGGCCCGGGCCTGGGCCTTCACGGGAGGCCCGCCTGGCCTGGTGACTCCCAGGCCGGGGGAGGGGATGATGTGTACCCGTCCGGTCCCGGCCCGGATCGGTTTTTAGCAGCTGTAAAAGACCCTGTCGCTCCCCCTATGGGGGGGGGGGAAGCTAGCCCGAGGCCTGGCTGTGGGCCTCGGCCCTTTTCCCCAGCAGGGGGAGCAGAGCCTGCAGCCTGCAGCCACTCCAAGCTGGGCCCACCCTGAATGAGACCAAGGGGTGGGAGCAAGGAGCTTTTCATCAGCTGGGCTGCTTTGAGATCTGCTTGCTTGAGTGTTTCCCCATTCCTGCAGCTTTTGAAAATCCTGGCTGCCGCCGGCAGAGATCACATGACCACCGCAGGCCTGGGCAAGCTTTAACTCTTTCCTGCCAGCAGATGGAACTTCCAAAGCACTGACTCTTCCCAGTGAGAGCAGACAAAGTGATTGAGCATAGAGAAGACTTAGCATAACAGTCAGATGGAGAGAGTGAGAAAAGGATTAATTAGAGGAAGGATGAAGGAGTTGCCTGCTGGCTGGACTTTCTTGTTTGAGCTATGGAAATGAACTCTAGGTAGATTGTCCTTTAAATCATGGGAAAATATGCATTTGGGGAGATGATTTGTGGATTTTTGAGCAAAGATGTTTGAGATGGACTGTATGGTCCCATGAGATGCCTGAACAGAGAGAGAGAGAGATGAGAAGCTCCTGCACCAGTGAAAGAAGTGAGAAAATATCTCTGTTCCTTGAGATGAAGAATCCTTTGCCTTGAAGTTGCTTATCTTTAAAAGGTGACATCCCAGATGCCTGAGTTGCACGACCCATAAGCAGCTTCGGCAACTGCTAATGGGAGGAGACCACATGGAAGCAGGTTTCCCCGGGCGGCTGTTTTTGTGAGAGTTCTGACCCACAAGAAAACTGTTCTAGGTTGTCAGTGGGAAAATTCCATGGTAAACAAGAGACTCCTCTGCTGAAGAATTGATAAAAGACTATATTTAAATGGTGAAACTGACTGAATGTCACAGGTTTTGTCTCTATGTTGTTTGTAAGAAAGTGAACACTTGTGGGGAGAGGAAAAAGGTTTTGAGTTTCCTTTTCTTTTCCTTTTTTTCTTTCCTTACTGTGTGTTAATAAACTAACTGTTTACTTTTCAGTTAAACCTTTTTTGCCTTTTTCTCCCAAAATCCTGTCTCCCAGTTGGCAAACAAAATTCAGCAAATGTGAAACCACCACATCAGTACCTTTCCAGCTACCAATGCGAAGCACAGCACTGGGAGGTCTGCTATGGGAAAATGAACTCCAGCTCAGCCAGACCCAATACAATCTCCACCCCTTATTCCATACCATTTGGGTCATATTCAGATCCCACATAATTTATATATCTTCCAACTGTTCCATTCTATTTATTTTTCATTAGTGGAATCCCTTCTTACCCACACATACAACTCTTGGATTTTGAGTCCAAGATTCCCCTAATTAGGTTTTTTTTCCTTTTCAAAGTCCCATGCCAGAGTTAGAAAGAAGGACGGATCTCACAGCTCGGTCTTGAAAGGTGTTTATTAAATTTTTTATCTGAAGGTCCACGCACCACCTAACACCAGGCTTCGCATGCTGAAAGACACTGCTGCCAAGAGCACGAGACCTGGCATCCAAGGTCTCTTAAGGATTTCTAACCCAATTAACTCTTGAAACGTACTATATTTACAATTTTGTACCAATAATTACTGCTAATTCTAGACATGCAATTCTCTACGTCACCTACATTCTACCAATGTCTTTGTGCCACTGTCACAGCAGAAGATGAAGTAGAAGAAGGAGAAGAACTTAAGATACCACCCAAGATTCTCCATCTTGCCTCCACTTCCATTCTAAAAATCCAAAACTACAAATTTTCACCCTGTAACAAACTAAACTACTATCTAATTAAAATTTTTGTTGTTCTCTTTTCATCCATAAGTGTTGGCAGTTTTTCCCATGGGCTAAGGTCAAAGGCAATGCTTTCCTGGGGTCCTGGCAGGGGTTCCGGACCCTCCAGGGCAGTTTGAGGGGTTTTCCCCATGCCCTGGACTCCAACATACAACTTCAACTGCATTCTTAAACCATCTCTATACCAAACACATTTTCATTAACTGCTATCCCCCATCCTTTCAAAGAGAGATGATATTTTCCCATTTCATGGACTTCCTCCATCCCTTCAGATCCATGACTTGGGCTCCATTCCATCAAATAAGTGGTCAGGACAGGAGAAGCAGCATGTTTTACATGTATGAATAACCTGTGTGATTACCTCCATGGTAAGGTCTACTTCTCGATCATGAGCCCATCTGTATGTTGCATCCCTTCCTACAAGTCTTGATGTTTCATGGGCCCATGAGGCTATAAATAGCTCACACTTTCTCTCACAGTCTAAGACTACCTGAGCTATTCCAATATTAGCAGCTTTATCTACCTGTTCATTGTTTTGATGTTCTTCAGTGGCACGACTTTTGGGCACATGAGCATCTACAAGACTGACCTTCAGAGTTATATTTTCTACCTGTGCAGCCATGTCCTGACACAATGCAGCAACCCAGATGGGTTTACCCCTGCTTTGTCATTTGCTCTTCTTCCATTGCTGCAGCCACCCCCATAGGGCATTAGCCACCATCCAGAAGTTGGTATAAAGTATGGGCTGCTTTTCTCGTTCAGCAGTTTCTTGGGCTAGCTGGATGGCTTTCACTTCTGCAAATTTGTTACTTCTACGAACTGGTTTGTCTTGCCTTCCCCTTCAGCAGCTTCAACAATTTGTTGTGTGGCACTCCACACAGCAGCTTTCCACCTCTGATGGTTTCCTATCACACAGCAAGATCCATCAGTAAAAGGAGAAAAACCTCTCGTTTTCCAGCAACTCATTATATGGTGGTGCTTCTTGGGCACAAGTCACCTTCTCAGGCAGTGCTCCAAAATCTCTGCCTTCCAGCCAGTCCATAATCTCTTCCAGGCTTCCTGGGAAATTGGGTTTTCCCATTCAGGCTTGCTGTGCAATCAATGCTACCCACTTACTCCATGTAGCGCTGATTGCATGAGGTATTGAGGGAATGTTTCCTTTGACCATCTAGTGTAGGATGGGCAATCACGGTGCCAAAAGGAGATATGCTTCTGCCCCAACAACTTCTGAGGTGGCTCAAACCTCCTCAGAGGCTGCTAGTGTCCTTTTTACACTTGTAATATAGTGGGCTTCAGATCCTCAATTACTCCAGCTCCAACACCCTAAAGGTTGACCTCAGGATTCTCCTGAGGTCCTTTGCCAGAGGCTTCAGGTAAGACCCTGCTCCCCAGCTGCAGTGTAGAGTATATTTTGTATGGTTGGTCCTGTCCTAACAGGCCCAGGACCTACTACATGAGTGATTTCCTGTTTGATCTGCTCAAAGGCCTGTTGTTGCTCAAAGGCCCCACTTGAAATGGTTCTTTTTTCCAGGTAACTTCATAGAGGGGTGTCGCCCCTGATTTTCTTGCTTTCAAGTGTTTGAATCTTTGCAGCCTGATTATCAAACTGCTTGATGTGAACTATATGTATTTTTAGAAATTATCTGTATGTTTTGCATAGTTCTTCTCTGAGAGGAGAACTTGATTGAAAGTAAGAGTGACCAATCAGGTCATGAGGTTGTAACCTCCTTGGGCCAATCCTGGCCCTCTGTAAAAAGTGTATATAAGATAATTGGAGTCAGAGAAATAAAGAGCCTTCCATGTTTGACCCTGCTGCTTGCCTGCTTGTCCTCTGTGAGGATCCACACCCACGTCGCAACGTGTTACGACTCGAAGTGAAGGGGTAACAACTGGTGACCTCCGACTGAGTGAGGAATTGCAGCAGGATCACATCTGGTGATCTCGTGTCTAAACTGCACTTTGGGTGGACCTCTGTGCCCAGTGAGAGACTGCAGCTGCTCTGCATGAGGTAAAAGTGGTAAGAGAGATGGTGATCTCTAACCCCTCCTCAGATGATGAGACCCTCATGTTGGACCTTTGGCTTGAGGTCTTACGGAGGGAAGAAGCCTCCTTTCCTGGAGATGCTCTCCAGAAATTATTCTATTATGCTAGAACTCATGGGGTTTTTTGCAGCCTTCAAAAAGTTTTTTCTACAGCAGAGTGGAAGTCTCTGGCTGACCATTTGATCCAGGTTTTCTTTGCAGATCGCAGTGTGAAGCTTTTGGAACTCATAGCAACCTGGAACAGGCTGGAGAAGGTGCTGCATAAATTGCAGCCTTCCAGTTTTGAGGACAGCCCCAGCCTCATTGGGCTGGATGCCAAGGGAGATGGCAGAGTCATTCCTCCTGTTCCTGCCCCGCGGAGACGGGCAGGACCGCCAACCCTCCTCCCTCGCAGGCGCAGTGCGGAAAGCCTGCCTGCACTCAGTGTAACTGCTGAGGTGGGCACGGAGTCTGCAAAGCAGACCCCTCCAGCACCCAGGCCACGTCCACGTCAGCAATGGAGTGTGGGAGAATTCGGGGCCAGCAAGAGCCCCACGCGACTGGCGGGATTGGCCCCCCCAAGTCCCGAGCCACAGAAGCAGTGGCGGAAATTCAGGGCTTGCGAAAGCCTCACGGGACCAAAGCCATTGGCCTCCCCGAGACCCGTGCCGCAGAAGCAGCAGGGGAGGCGAAAGACTGCCCTCCCCACTTCCCCCCCCGTGCTTTCCTGATGTTGGAAGCGCCGAGAGCCCTCTTGGATCGGGGGGGTGGGGTGGTTTTCACGGACTGTCCGCATTGTGGAATTTTGACAAGATATTCCGTGCAGCAGGACGACGTGGGGTTGCGCCGCTCCGGGGCATCAGGCGGAGCAGCCCTTGACCCTTGCAGCGGGGACTTGCAGCGGATGCGCAGCTCCGTGCAGTTTGGCGAGAAGGCAAGTGCCCTGAGGAAGCGGCGAGGGGGGGGCCCACCAAGCCCGCGCCGGGGGGCGGAGCGGCCCCAGAGGGCGGTGGAGCCAGCCCGGGGCAGGCAATGCAGCCTGTCCATTCCGCGCGGGGGGGCGCGGCCCCGGAGTGAGAGAAATACCCGCCGCAGCGGCCAGCTCAGCCTGCAAGAAGGGGCGGGGTGGCCCTGCGGCGGGCAGCGCAGCCGACTGGTGTTGGAGTCCCCGCAGCCCCGGTGCTGCTGAGGAATGCGGAGCCAGGGCACTCCTCCGGCCCCCCTCCTCCCTGTGCCGATCGTGGCACTTCCTCCATGATTTCTTCTCCCCCCGAATCGCCCACGCCTGTGGGGCCAGCGTTTGGCAAGTGATACACGCCTCTCCCAGCACTATGATCCCCCCCTGCGTGGGACCGGGGCAGCAGGGCGAGCACAGCAGCCGCTGGTCCAAAAGCAGCGCTGAGGGACACGCCCCCGGTGACGCGATCTCCCCCTGTGCCGAGCCAGGGCAGCATGGCGGGGGCAGATGCTGCCGATCCAGAGGCAGCTGCCGCCAATCTGAAGGCGGCTGCTGGCTGTGCGGTGTTCATTTTAAAGGGACAGCGTGTCGCAGCCGGTGACAGGCAGGTGTTCACCCGCTGCAAAGGGTCCCGGGGTGCCAGGTCCCCCTCAGTTTCGGATGATGTCCCAACTGAAGCTGATGTTGTGGGCGGCCGTGGGTCAGCACAACGCCCCCTGCAGGGCAGAGATGAATTCCCCAGCTCTGCAGGTGCAGTGAGACGTTCTCACCCCTGTCCCTGTGGAGCACATAGGACAGCATTCAGAGGCCAGCAAGACTAATGCTCAGGCCAGCAAGAAACAAGGAAAGAGAGTGCAAAGAGAGATCACTCCTTTGTTTCTTTGTGGAAGGTGTGGACGGCCAGGTCACATGGCAAATGTTTGCAAGGCAATCCATGTGAATGGCCAGCCTCTGTCAAACGGGCAGTGGGGCGCAAAGAGAAAGCGTGCTCAGATACAACGGTCTTCCCAGTCCCCAAAGCCGATGGAGGTCTTTTGGGAAAGTTCAGTCCCACACCCACCTCTCCCTGTCAGAGAACCTGAAGGGACCAGAATTGTTTAATTTGTGTTTTAGTCTTCTGTTCACAGGAAAAAGAGTCAGTGGTGAGAAGGCAGTTGCTCTGAAGTTACGGAGCTGCCTCGATTTCACTGGACTGTTGCTCTGATCAGAGACTGTCCTGGAACGATTTGGAACAGACATTGTGATTTTCTCCTTTGCTGCTTGGCAGTTCGAGTGGACTGCCTTTCAAGATGCATTCGTCGCCCTTTGTGACTGAGTTTGGGAGCTGTTGGACCAGGATCATCTGGAACCTTCAACCAGTCCTGGGAAGTTCCTGTGTTCTGCATTGAAACAGAACTCTGGGAAATGGAGATTTTTATAAGACCTCCAAAAAGCCAATCCTCGATTGTGAATCTGAATGATTGTTTTCTTGTGATTCATTTGTATCCTGCAGGTATCATTGGCTGATGAATGTCCAATTCCTTGCACATTCTGGACTGGGTTGTTTTGCCCCCTCTGCCACAAGGAAGCAAAAATATTGTTTGAAAAAACAAGCAAACAAACAAAACAAAACAAAATATATTTTTTTGAGCTAATTGCTCGATTTCAACTGCAAAAGATGGCAATCATTTTGTATGAGCTCATTGCTCGATTGATAAATGCAGGCAACAATGCTTGCGAATTTGATGGGTGCAGATTTTTTGCAAATTCATACTCTCAGTATTGTGGGAGGAATTTGAATGGAGCTTTGCAAGCAGTGTTTCTCTGCCAAATGCTCTGGAGCCATGAGCCATTGTGAGTGGCAAAAATCCTTTGGATTTTTTTTTGCGGCCCAAAAATAGTCAGAATTTAGTGCAAGAACCCACTGTCTTTACAGATGATTTGTGGAGGACAAGGTAGGCCATTGTTGCTTGGAAGGATGGTTTTGAGGGGCAAATTTTGGAAGCCTCTGAGGATGAGCAGCCCATTTGGGTTGAAGATTGGGGCTGCTGTCATGGCATTTCCAAATGTTTTCCCAGGAACCATTTCATTTTGTCACAGATTCCATTTCTGTGGCTGACATGGCACACAGATGGGTTGTTCAATTTTGAAGGGAGTCAGCAATGTTGTTTTGTTCCATTTGCTGAGGAACCTGTGTTGTGCCACAGAGGCCTGGTTCTTCAAAACAAAAATGGGGAATGCAGGGTGAAACCCCACAAATTTAATTGGCAAAGGCTTTGCATGCCATCAAGCACCTTACAGATGCCACAGAATTTCACTAACCCTGCCATGTGAAAAGCAAGAAACTGTGTCTGAATGAAGGTCAACAGTGGAGGAACCACTGAGAGATCACTCTGATGTCAATGACACAGGTGATCACTCTGATGGTCCTCCCATGGGGACAGAAATTGAACTATGTTCATTTTCTTTTTTCCTTTTTTCTTTTTTTTTAATGGTAAAAGGGTGAAATGTCACCCCTGATTTTCTTGCTTTCAAGTGTTTGCATCTTTGCAGCCTGATTCTCACACTGCTTGATGTAAACTATATTTATTTTTAGAAATTATCTGTATGTTTTGCATAGTTCTTCTCTGAGAGGAGAACTTGATTGAAAGTAAGAGTGACCAATCAGGTCATGAGGTTGTAACCTCCTTGGGCCAATCCTGGCCCTCTGTAAAAAGTGTATATAAGGATGGAGTCAGAAAAATAAAGGAGCTTTCCATGTTTGACATTGCTGCTGCCTGCTTGTCCTCTGTGAGGGTCCACACCCACGTTGCAACATGTTACCCCTCTAAGTGAGGAGTGACAGAGGGGAATCACAAGCTGACAATAACATGGAATGTGCATTCTCCAGAACCCCACAAGGCCTAGAAAAGCTTGTGTTTCCTTCTCATTAGTTGGTGGAGACATAGTTGCTAGTTTGTTAACTACCTCCATTGGTACATGACAGTGTCCATGCTGCCATTTTATTCCCAAGAACTGAATCTTCTGTGCAGGTTCCTTTACCTTACTTTGTTTTATGGCAAGACCAGCTTTCTGAAGAATCTGGATTATTTTCTTTCCTTTCTCAAAGACTTCTTTTGCTGTATTGCCCCACACAATGTTATGATACTGAAATTGGCTGGATAGAAACCTTCTAACACATTTTTGAGTATTAGAAAGCAGGTGTTCTTTATTGCAGTGCTCTTGTCACTCAGAGGATCCTTCCTCTAATTGAGTGTCATGCGTGTTCGGTAAACAGAGTTTTTATCATACTGTCCTGGTTTAGGGCAAATTTGGGAGGAAATCTCCAAATGGGGTTCTTCTAAAGAGGAAACCCAAACGGCTCCTCCCTCCAGCCAGTCCGGGAAAAGAACTTCCTCAGAGAAAAGTGGAAAAAATATTTATTTAACAAACAAAATACCCGCAAGCATAAGGAATGAATAATATGAAACAATAAAACCTCTTGCTGCTCCGAAGAGAGATGGCAAAACTGCGAGAAGTCCTTGCCATGAGTTAGCTCAGTTGTCTCAGTCTCTTATCAGTCCCAGTCCCTTCAGCGCTGGAAAATGCCGAGGTCCAGGCCCTGGTGGGCCGCAGGTGCCAGCTCCTGGTGCTCCTCTGGGTTTTTCAGTCCAGAGCAGATTTAAACAGTCCCAAGAAAAAGGAAAAAAAAACAGTCCAGGAAACTTCTTTGCCTCATCTAGCTAAACTAACTAGAAGCAAAAAAAATCCCTCTGTCTGGCCACTGTCCATGCATCCAACGAACAACACCATCCCGAGGAAGAAGAAAATGCAGAGGAGTGAAGGCTGTTTTTCAAAACAAACTGTGCACTCCTTCTTTCCCTGCTTCACTCCCAGAACCAGTGTTAAAGATACAGAACGCAACATACAGCACACACAGAACAGACGATTGGGGATACAAGCATCATAGTCACCCTAGGACACATACACACTGATTACATATTCATTAGCTATCCCCACTTCCTTGACTTTATTTTACATAGACACACCCCTTATTGGAAATCTGTGTATGGTCCTTTGGGGTCTGTCTTCAAAGTCTGCTGTCCTTTTAGGTGGCTGTTCCTTCACCCCTGCATTTGAATAAGCTCAATATCATTGTTTTGCATAACTTCTGCTTTGTTAGCCTTGAAGAGCTGATCTGGCATTCTGCATGACTTCTGTTTGCCTAACATCCTTTATCTATTTCTTCAAGGCTGTGCTGTTGTGTTCTACTGTCCTTGATAAGAGTAAAATGTTCTGGTTTACTGTCCTTATCAATATCATCAATATCTTGCAGGTGTTCCGGAGCTCCACCCTGTTCCAGTGCAGTTTGGATCAGTCCACGGTACCATGGTCAGGCTGTGTTTCCACCCCTGGGGCAGTCAGTTCCAGCTGTACCGGACACCCCTCCAAGTGAAAGCAAACTGTGGTCTGCACTCTGATGCCAGAGGGATTGAGAAAAATGCATTAGCAATATCAATTATGGCACCATTTTGACTCCATCTCATATTGAAGTTCCAACATGTCTGGTACGGTAGCACTGAGAGGTGATGTGACTGCATTCAGACCATGATATATAGGGAATGAAACAGAGAGTATAATGGAACTGATGAAGGAGCTTGGTATCTTAGGCCTGGTTGAGCAGAAACCGTGGGAGAGAGACACAGATAAAGGTTCCCTGGCGTAGAAGTGACCAAGAAACTTGTTGTGAAACTTTGTAATGATTACCAAGTAGCTGATGTCATAAAAAATGTATAACCAATGAGAATTGCTACCAAAAATAGAACCCTATATAAGTGTCATACAAGAAAAACCCTATATAAACATCTTGTATGCCCAATAAATTTGGCTTCTGATCAGAACTTGGAATGTCCCCATCTCTCAGTTGCTGATAACAATAGCCTACCATCAGCCTCCATGCCGCGGCCGAAGGTGAGGAAGCGAGACACATCAATATGATGAGTAGCTAATGCTCCGTTTATTGTTGCGTCCGTGCGGACTTTTATACAGTTTTTTGCTTCTGTCCACGCGATCACGCATTTTCCTATTTGCTATAAACATTTTGCACGAGGCAAGCATGCATAAAGCTCTACTATTGATTGGTTGGCATTCACCTAGCAAGGTTTCCTGTTTGCGGGTTTTTTTTTGATGCTGCTTAGATGCTACCTCCATATGTCTTTTCTCAACTCCTGCTTAACTTTGCATAACTGTTATCTAGCTAGCAGTTTCAAGGTTACTGTGTCCTTTATATCTTTCTGTAAGCATTATTAATTGGGCTTAGATGCTACCTCCATGTGTCTTTTCTCAGCTCCTGCTTAACTTAGCAGTTTCAAGGTTACTGTGCCTTTTATATCTTTCTGTAAGCATTGTTAACTGTTAAAGCCCCAACATCTCCCCCTCTTTTTTCGAATAAGGCTTGGGTCATTGCTTGCATGCGAGCCATAAAACATCGTAAAATGCAAGGCCCAAATAACAGTATGGCAAAAACAACCACAAGTACCAAAAATGCCCCCTTTGCAAGTGACACAAGCCAAGGGGAAAACCCAAAAGAGGCCAGCCAATTTGTGAAAGGGTCTGAGGTCACCTGTAATTTATGCATGTTATCCCTCAGTTGAGCAAGCTGTCGGTGAATAGAGTTGGAGTGATCTGATAGATTCATACAACACATCCCTTCAAACTCCTCACAACCATGGCCTTGTGCCAATAATAAAAAATCAATCGCGGCGCGGTTCTGAAGAACTACGTGTCTGACCCCTTCAACATCAAGCGTTAAGTCGGCAAGAATATTGGAGGTGATATTGATCTGTTTGCCTGTCCAGCAGGCTAAGCGTCTCAATTGTGTCAACGCTTGGGAAGAAGCCACCCCAGGGGCAAAAATACTAGCGAGGATTACTTCGGGGGGATCCCACAGTTCCATGGTGTCCTTGCAGTCAGGGCCTAATTGCGACACGGCCCGCCTATGGCGAGTCCGATTATGATTCGCTGTGATGACAGCGGTGATATTAGGGGCAAACATTGTAATCCTGCCCAAGTAACAGGGTCCCCCGCTAGCATTTGCTGGGATACCTCGCCAGGCTCTATCACCACAAATCAGAAATATCCCTTCTGGGAGTGCGACTGTAAGGTTACGGGGGTTGTAAATATGTGCTGTGCCATTACAATAAAGAGAATAATTGTAAAATCGTACTGGAGAAAGGTTACTGCCATTGCCATGAAATTTAAAGCAAGAATCATTGGTGGCGACTGAGCCTAGCAATCTTAATTCCTGTAACGAGGACACGTTTTTCGGCCTAATATTAGCATTATGGTATATTTTTGTATGGTTAACGACTGGCACTCCTATTAGACAAGTTCTAAAAGGATCGGAAGGGGTAGCTAATGATAGGCAAAAGCTCTCTTGGCCAGTTTTGTTGGCCCAGGTGACCCACATGTTCTGCCTGTCATCTATGTTCAATAGCTCTGTGCAAGCAACAGCCTCAATACTTATTCCCATGAGCAAAAGCAAAATTAAGCTGCTCCTATTTTTTCCAATAATGTTTCCAATAATTGCCATGATGTTGGCACAATGTCATATACCGCGTGCTAATAACCTTAGTTCTCTTAAACACTATTATATTGCTGCAAAACCAAGCTAAGCAATAAGCGCACTCTGCTAAAGCTCGCTCTTCTCTACTTTCAAAAAGCTCCAGCAACTGATTGTCAGTAGCGTCGGGAAGGGAAACCCACTCCCGCAATGCCACAAACACGTTTCTTGCGGTTAAAGCGCGCTGACACTCAATACAGCCATACAAATTAGCAATGCTGCGTCCCTGCACTATTCTCCTACAGCCTCCACATTCCACAGTTACTGCATCACACAAATATCCAGCGTGGCCACAGCACAACTGAGTTACGGCCCGTCTACGCCTGCTCTTCTGTTGTTCCCAAAGACGAATGACCCGAGTTATGTCAACTGCGTGAGGGGAATCACAGTTCAAGGTGTTTGGCGGTAGGTTGAGCAGAGTCTCAAGGGCTTGACATAATAGGCCTAATCTTTGGCGTGCTCGGAGTTGCTGTCGGTGTGTCCGCTGGGTTTCGTCGCTGGAAGCCAGGGCCGCACCCACTTTGCTGGCAACCACCTCGGGCGCGATTCTCCTGTAACGACACAAGCATACCCTCTTCCCCAGGTAAGCAGTTTACTACCTTGTCCCGCCCATGCCCCCTGGTGCGGATCCCAGGTGTCCACTAATACTTCCCACTGAGTCAAGTCATTAGGGTTGACCTTAAAATGATTTTGTATTGGTGTGTCATTTTCTTCCCCAACGGGATTTTTCCAATTTAAAACATAGCATGCCTTCATTACAGCGTTATAGGGGGATAGCTCCCCCTCCTTTTTCAAAACAGCGGCAAGACGCTTAATATCCTGATGACGCCGCTCGATAATCGCTTGTCCGGTACTGTTATAAGGAATGCCAGTTTTATGCTGAATGCCCCATGCATCCATAAACCGTTTACATGCTTGACTAGTGTAGGCTGGGCCGTTATCTGTCTTAATGACAGCTGGCACTCCCAATGCCGCAAACGCGGCAAGCCAGTGCTGCTTAACAGCAACAAATGCAGTAGAGGTTGCAGGTGTGGCCCAAACCGCATGACTGCATGTGTCCACTGAAACGTGCAGGTGGCGTAGCCGGCCGAAAGAGGGGAGCTCAGTGGTGTCACACTGCCATATACCTCGAGGTTGTAGGCCACGAGGGTTAGTGCCAGAGGCTTGTATTGGGCTAATGCGAGCACAGTCAGGGCAGGCAGCAACGACTGCCCGGGCCTCTGCCCGAGAGAGGCCAAACTCCTTTTGTAAAGCACGGGCAGATTGATGGAAAAACTTATGAGAGGAAAGTGCAGTATCTGTAGGTGTCTTGGCATCAGCCGTATGAGAAAAGGCTGAAACTGCCTGGTCTATTACAGCATTGCCTTTTGTTAAAATGCCCGGTAAAGTGGTATGGCTCTTAATGTGTGTACACCAAAGGGGGTGTTGCCTGTGCTCCAGAAGGGCTAATATTTTAATTAGCAAACTTTTTATAGCCATATTGCCCACATGCCCTATGATAGCTTGGTCCAGTCGGTTCACCAGGCCGGCTGCATAGTTAGAATCTGTGATCAAGTTTATGGGAGCAGAGTCAAACGTTGTCATAGCAAGGGCGACTGCTTGCAGCTCCAACACTTGAACTGAGGTATTGTTTTGCTGCAGTATTATAGTCTCCCAGTGACCATCTTGTAACCAGGCACATCCATATTTGCCTGTACGTCCACTGGCGTCTGTAAATATCGTGAGTCCTTCGACAAGAGGATGATCTACCACCTTAGGGCGCTCAACAACCGTCAGGCTTGTTTTGAACAAGGGATGCGATGGGTAGTGCACAGAAAGCTGTATTCCGGCGGTAGCCAAGGCAAACACAAGTGCCAACAATGGTGTAAAAGAAAAATCCCGGGTGATTTCAGCATTTGTTACCACCCCCTTCCATCTTTTAGTGATGTCAAAGTTAGGGTCTCGAGGAGGGTCCATTGCGGCTGCA
The DNA here is from genome assembly GCF_965231275.1 of Zosterops lateralis. NCBI lineage: Eukaryota > Metazoa > Chordata > Aves > Passeriformes > Zosteropidae > Zosterops > Zosterops lateralis. The sequence goes on from NC_139801.1 coordinate 9,566,071, forward strand.
CCCCCAGACCTCCGAGGGGTTGGTTCAGTATAATGACGGTCCCTCACGTCCGGATCTTTTCCCAGCACTCGCAGTTGCTGCCGCATCGTTTCGATCCTCACCCTTTCCGCTTGTGTCAGCCCTTGCCCTGGCCCATAAGTCTCCCGGAGATGGTCATTCAATTCTTCCACCCCCATCTCACCATCGGCTGCGTAGTCAATTAAGTTCAACCTTTGCGACTTAGTAAGCATTTTTGGCTCGTCTGGTGGTTGCTCAGGATGGGAACCACTCGCATCCTGGCGATCGAGCTGCTTCTCAATATTCTCCAGACCCTCCTTTAGAGCCTGAGCAGCACGTTGGTATGCGAGCGCTCTAGTAGGCTTTGATGCCCCCCCATCAATCCTTTTCATTTCTGACAATATCTTTTCCATTACATTCCTCTGAGCCTCTAACAAACGCCCTAACCCTGGGGATTCTGGGGATTCCTTGGGCAGTGGTACCTTAGCTGGTTCAATGTCCATGGGCATCGGAGGCACGCTGTCCTGTTGCCCCTGTGCTGCCGGTGGATCTTTTGGGGGCTCTGGAATCCAGGGTGGTATGATGTCATCAAATGCACCTTTGAATCCTGCAGGGGCTGCCATAGGGGGCATCGGAGGCGCAAAGTCCCCTCACTCATCAAGGTATCCCTTCTCCTGCTCTTCTTTTCTCTCTGCATCAACTAACGTCTCCTTCTCCTCTCGGCTTAAACTACTTTCAGGTCCTTCAGCAATAGCCAACTGTAATGCCTTTGCTACCTCTGCATCAGCATGCACTTGCTCAATAACCATCCGCACTTCTCTGTACGTTTTTGCCAGCTGCTTACTATCTTTGGCCCCTATCTGCACATACTCCCACAGTTCTCTCCCTACTTTCTGCCAAGCCGTCAAGTCAAATATTTGCCCAGTAGAGTCCAACAGCCCCCGACGCCGGCACCAAAACAACAAGTCCACCAGATCGCTTCGATCAATTTTTTTCCCAGTCGTCGTAGCGACTTTTAATAGACCGTCTACGGTCGCCTTTTCCAACGCCGTCATAGCAGCATTCCCCATCCCGATCCAGACCGCAGTCTGCCTGACTCACCGGTCAGCCGTGGCCACAGTAATTCTTTTCTTATGATTCTCCTGCCTCAGCCGGGCAGCCGGGATGGTTCACCTTCTCTTTCGTCCGCCTGGTTCCGACTCCTATCCTTGTGTCAGGATCACGTCGGAGGTCGCCAGATGCCGCGGCCGAAGGTGAGGAAGCGAGACACATCAATATGATGAGTAGCTAATGCTCCGTTTATTGTTGCGTCCGTGCGGACTTTTATACAGTTTTTTGCTTCTGTCCACGCGATCACGCATTTTCCTATTTGCTATAAACATTTTGCACGAGGCAAGCATGCATAAAGCTCTACTATTGATTGGTTGGCATTCACCTAGCAAGGTTTCCTGTTTGCGGGTTTTTTTTTGATGCTGCTTAGATGCTACCTCCATATGTCTTTTCTCAACTCCTGCTTAACTTTGCATAACTGTTATCTAGCTAGCAGTTTCAAGGTTACTGTGTCCTTTATATCTTTCTGTAAGCATTATTAATTGGGCTTAGATGCTACCTCCATGTGTCTTTTCTCAGCTCCTGCTTAACTTAGCAGTTTCAAGGTTACTGTGCCTTTTATATCTTTCTGTAAGCATTGTTAACTGTTAAAGCCCCAACACCTCCATTCCCCATTAGACTGTCACACTGGCCATATGGGACTGTTAAAGGATGAGCGGGTCCTGCTGATCACTCCTTGGCTCTCCAGTCAATGAATTATTTCATGGATGGGAGTTAGAGTCTTGATTGGTGCGATATTGCTGCTGGTGCACTGTCATGGCAGCAATTGGCACTTGCTGGTCTTCAACTTGCAGCAATCCCACAATGAAGGGATCTTCTAAGACACCAGGCAGGGTGGATAACTGAACTGATCTCTGTATTCACAGTGGCTACACCAAAAGCCCATCAAAACCCCTTTGGATCCTTGAAATACCCTCTCCTGAGGTAATTAATGCCAAGGATCCAAGGGGCCTCTGGGCCAGTCACAATGGGATGCTTTCCCTACTTCTCACCTGTTAAACTCACCTTGGCCTCTAATATATTGTCTTGGTTTGAGACAATTTAAATGAGAAGACTCTGGAAAGAGTTGTCTCCCTTTAAGGGTTCAAACAATCCTGTCCTGGGTTGCAGTGTAGGATGTACTCAAAGTATTTATTCTATCACCATCTTCATGAACTTTTCAAACCAGGTGGGGCAGTGTTTTCCCAAGCCCCTGCCTTTGGGGTGTCTTCTGCTAATGGCCCATCAACGCCTGGCCCATGAGTCACAGGTAACTCCCTCCAGGAGTTATCTCTGTTAATGGGCCATCAAGGAACCACTTCACACTCCTCATCCCATTGTGAGATGCTCTGCCCAGGGGGAGGAGACAAGCAGTCTCACCTGGATATAAGCTGGTATGTGGGATGGTGCAAGCAGCCCTGACCCACTGGATTCCCAGAGGAGCAGAGCTACCAGACCTTTCTACAGGATCACTGCTTCAGGAAGACCATCTCACCTGGACTGCTTCCACTATCCTGCTCAGGTTGTATTCTGACTCTGTCAGTGGTCCTTTGTGTTATTGCATTTATTTTATTTTTTACCTTTTTACCTTTTTTCTTATTAAATTATATTTCTGACTTGGAGCCTCACACTCGTTTTGCTTTCAAACCACAAGAGTTTTTGGTGCCCAACGTGGGGCAGAGGCACTGAGAAAAGTCAGAACTACAGTTTTGTATTGAAGAAGACGCCTGTTTGCTATGATGCTCAACATGCTTACATGTGTCTTATACCTATCTCTCTATATTTTTCCACACATGGGGCACTATCTGCCGGTCTTAATGCTCCTGCATAGACCAGGGTATGGTACTAAAATTGCCTTATTAGTCTATTATGTCCATTGCTTGATAAACTCCGAGGCAATGAACAGCATTCAGAATATATACCCAGTTTTAGATTCGTGTCCTGGTCTAGGATGCTACATCTAGGGCCTCAACAATCTCACTCAGCCCCTGTGGGGAGGAGTAAAGAATGATTTTTTCCAGCTTTTCAGGCATAACACAGCAGTTTTTGAAAATATTGAGTACCCCCTGGATGCCAAGGACAGTATTATGTTATTGTTAGTCCTGCTTTGTCTTCTCTGCACAGCCCTTTGTTTTTTCTGCACCATGCTTAGGATCAAAACACTACCTGGTGTGATACAGCGTGTTCTTAAGGAAATGGAAGAGGGAAAGAGAAGCAAAACAACATCATCAGCATCTACACAGACTGTCACAGAGGGGAAAGGAACCAAAGGTACTGCCAGCATCTCCACACAAACCGTCACTGAACTGGAACAACCTAAACCAGTAGCAGTTGCCACCACTCAGAAAAAGAAGTCAAGGAGCAAATCAGTCCGTGTAGTGACTGACGAGGATGCAGCAGGACCTTCGCAGCCAGCAGAGGAGACAGAGATAGAGATTATTACTCGCTCTCTATCCCTGGGTGAGTTGCGTGACCTGCGAAGGGAATTCACCTGCCAGACCAATGAGTCCATCCTGACCTGGCTGCTCCGCATCTGGGACGCTGCAGCCAATGACACCATTCTGGATGGAATTGAGGCCAGGCAACTGGGATCGCTGTCCCGGGATGTGGTCATTGACCAGGGGATTGGGAAAACCCAAGAACCTCTCAGCCTCTGGGAGTGACTGCTAACAAGTGTGAAAGACAGATACCTTTGTAAAGAAGACCTCCAAGTGCACCAAGGCAAATGGAGCACAATAGAGCAAGGTATCCAATGTCTGAGGGAATTGGCTGTGCTGGAGATCATTTTTTCAGAAAACGAGAGATTTCCTAAAAACCCAGATGATGTCCAGTGCACATCACGGATGTGGCTGAGACTTGCACGGCTTGGACCAGAGATGCATTCACGTTACCTGGTAACACTGCAATGGAGGGAAGGTGAGGACAAGGTGGGTGTCTTGGCTAATAAATTAAGAATTTACGAGGACACTGTCACCGCCCCAGTTCGTATCCGTGTCTCATTTGTGGAAACACGACTGGCTGAGCAAGTCCGGAGCCTGATTGAAGAAGGCCATCAGAAACTGAAAAAAGAACTTAAGGAAGAAATTTATAATATTTCACCAGAGCCGACAAGAGTCTCTGCCATTAGGAGCAGGCGTCCCCCAGCCAGGGAGAGAGGATACATACCACGAGGTAACCTCTGGTCTTTTCTTCGAGAGCATGGAGAAGACATGAAGAAGTGGGATGGAAAACCCACCTCCTCCTTAGCAGCCCGGGTATGTGAACTGAAAAGAGGAACACTTACCACAAGAAGCCCATCTAGAATCAAGGCTGCCCCAGTCTCTCAGAACTCCAGACGGTACAGGAATGATGATATGACTGATCCTCTTGAAGGGACCTGTCCTCGGTTGACAGTGCTTCCTATCCCATATCGTGGACTACCTTGTTATGTCTAACAGCTGTCCCTGTTTTCCTGTTGGCTGGGCGGGCACGAGCTGCCCCCCCCCTTTCTCTCTTAGCTCTGCTGCTGCTCTGGGCTAGCTCGCTGTGCTTTTCGCTTGCCGCTTTCTCCCTTTTTTTTTCCTTTACGCTGCTCATCTTTGCTGTTTCCATTTTTTTCGTTCCCTTTCTTTCCCTTATTCCCTCCTCCCCTCCCCCTTTAAGATTTTGGACAGGCACCGGACCTGACCTGACCGGAGGAATCCGAGGTTCTCCGGGGCCCGTGAAAGAAGCTCTGCGCCCTCCCCCTCACAGTAAACTGAGCTTTTTTTTTTCTTTTTTTTTTTCCCTTGCGTCGGGGGGTGTTTATTCATTTGTTAATAAACCGTTTTTTTCCACTTTGTTCGAGAAATTCCTTCCCAAACCCAGGGCTGGGGGAGGGGTGGTAGATTAGGGGAGTCCTTTGGAGGTTCTTCCCTAATTCAACCTAAACCAGGACAGGACCTCAGAAACATACGTACAGGAGGAGAACAATGTATGCCATGACCAGGAATAGGGGGGCCCTGCCTCTAGCCAGGAAGAAGAAAGGGATAATTGGATCTACTGGACTGTGTGGATCCGATGGCCTGGCACATCTGACCCACAAGAATATACGGCGTTGGTTGACACTGGGGCCTAGTGTACCATGATGCCATCAAGGTATGTAGGAACAGAATCCATCTCTATTTCTGGGGTGACAGGAGGGTCCCAGGAACTGACTGTATTAGAGGCTGAAGTGAGTTTAACTGGGAACGAGTGGCAAAAACACCCCATTGCAACTGGTCCAGAGGCCCCATGCATTCTCGGCATAGACTATCTCAGGAATGAATATTTCAAAGATCCGAAGGGATATCGCTGGGCTTTTGGGATAGTCGCAGTTGAGAAAGAAAACATCAGACAGTTGAATACTTTGCCTGGTCTCTCAGATGACCCCTCTGCTGTGGGACTGCTCAGAGTCGAAGAACAACAGGTACCAACTGCCACAACAAGAGTACACCGCCGCCAATACCGCACTGACAGAGACTCTGTGATTCCCATACATGAGATGATCCGTAAACTGGAGAGCCAAGGGGTGGTCAGTAAGGCTCATTCACCTTTCAACAGCCCAATATGGCCTGTGCGTAAGTCCAGTGGAGAATGGAGACTGACGGTGGATTACCGTGCTCTGAATGAAGTCACGCCAGCACTGAGTGCTGCCGTACCAGACATGTTAGAGCTTCAGTACGAGCTGGAGTCCAAGGCAGCAAAGTGGTATGAGACCATTGACATTGCCAATGCCTTCTTCTCCAGCCCTTTGGCAGCACAGTGCAGGCCCCAGTTTGCTTTCACCTGGAGGGGCGTGCAGTACACCTGGAACCGACTGCCCCAGGGGTGGAAACACAGCCCCACCATCTGCCATGGGCTGATCCAGGCTGCACTGGAGAAGGGTGAGGCTCCGGAACATCTGCAGTACATTGACGACATCATCGTATGGGGAAACGCCCCAGGGGAGGTCTTTGAGAAAGGAGAGAAGATTATCCAAATTCTGTTGAAAGCTGGTTTTGCCATTAAACGAAGTAAGGTTAAGGGACCGGCTCAAGAAATCCAGTTCCTGGGAGTCAAGTGGCAAGATGGACATCGCCAAATCCCCACAGAAATAATAAACAAGATCACTGCCATGTCCCCACCTACCAACAAGAAGGAAACACAAGCTTTCCTAAGTGCCATAGGATTCTGGAGGATGCACATTCCTAAGTACAGTCAGATCGTGAGCCCTCTCTATCTGGTTACCCGTAAGAAGAACGATTTCCACTGGGGCCCTGAACAGCAACAAGCCTTTGTTCAGATCAAACAAGAGATTGCTCACACAGTAGCCCTTGGCCCAGTCAGGACGGGACCAGATGTGAAGAATGTGCTTTACTCTGCAGCTTGGAACGACGGTCTGTCCTGGAGCCTGTGGCAGAAGGTGCCTGGGGAGACTCGAGGCCGACCATTGGGATTCTGGAGCCGAAGTTACAGAGGCTCTGAAGCCAAATACACTCCCACAGAGAAGGAGATCTTGGCCGCCTATGAAGGAGTTCAAGCTGCCTCAGAAGTGATTGGTACTGAAACACAGCTGCTTCTGGCACCCCGATTACCAGTGCTGGGGTGGATGTTTAAGGGAAAGGTTCCCTCCCCGCATCACGCCACTGACACCACATGGAGCAAATGGATTGCTCTCATCACACAGCGCGCCCGTATTGGAAACCCAAATCGCCCTGGGATTCTGGAAGTTATAACAAACTGGCCAGAAGGTGAGAATTTTGGATTATCGTCTGAAGAAGAAGAAAAGCAAGTAACACGTGCTGAGGAAGCCCCATCATATAATGAGCTATCGGAGACTGAAAGACGATACGCTCTCTTCACTGATGGCTCCTGCCGAATTGTAGGCGCTAACCGGAAATGGAAAGCTGCAGTTTGGAGTCCCACACAACAAGTTGCACAGGCTACCGAGGGACAAGTTGGGTCGAGTCAGGTTGCAGAGCTTAAAGCTGTCCAGCTGGCTTTGGATATTGCTGAACGAGAGAAATGGCCGAGGCTCTATCTCTACACTGACTCATGGATGGTAGCTAATGCTCTGTGGGGATGGCTGAATCGCTGGAAAAAGGCCAGCTGGCAGCGCAGAGGAAAACCCATCTGAGCTGCTGACATTTGGCAGGACATCGCTGCCCGAGTAGAGAGACTGACCGTGAAGGTTTGACACGTGGACGCGCACGTACCCAAGAGCCGGGCTAATGAGGAGCATCACAACAACGAGCAGGTGGACAAAGCTGCCAAGGTGAAAGTATCACAGGTGGATCTGGACTGGCAGCACAAGGGAGAACTGTTCCTAGCTCGTTGGGCCCATGATGCCTCTGGTCATCAAGGAAGAGATGCAACATACAGATGGGCCCGTGACCGAGGGGTGGACCTTACTATGGACAGCATCTCACAGGTCATCCACAACTGTGAGACCTGCGCTGCAATCAAACAGGCCAAGCGAGTGAAGCCTCTGTGGTATGGTGGACGATGGCTGAAGTACAGGTATGGGGAAGCCTGGCAAATTGACTACATCACCCTTCCCCAATCTCGCCAAGGAAAGCACTACGTGCTGACCATGGTGGAATCCACCACTGGATGGCTGGAAACCTACCCTATGCCTCATGCCACTGCCCGGAACACCATCCTGGGCCTGGAAAAACAAGTCCTGTGGAGACACGGCACCCCTGAGAGAATTGAGTCGGACAATGGGACCCATTTCAAAAACAGCCTTATAAACACCTGGGCCAGAGAACATGGTATTTGTGGGGTTGCTGGAATTGTTTTATAGGTTTTTAGTTATAAGTTTAGTGTGGTTTGGACTTTAACCCTAGCCAGACAAAAGCTCCTGTCCTGCAATGTTCTTATCAGAAGTTGATAAGAGTTTCCAAGACAACCTAAGCCTCTGCCTGGAGTCTGGTCATCCCATTGTCTTTTCCCCCATCCCAATGTATATTCTTCCCCCTCCTGTCCATCAATCTCCCAGGCCCGAGACCTTCTGAGAGGTGTCGGCCAGTGGTTGGTGGATCCCCCAAGACCCCCCCCCAATTTACCTGATTTGTTGAAGTTTGTGTATTGCATTTGGCATTAGCCACCTTGCTTTCTTTCATTGGTTTTGTAACTTGTGCCCACCCCTGAGATTTCTGGTGAACAAAAACTCCCTGCTGACCAGGTCCTGGGTCACTCTCCTGAGGCACAGGCCTGGGACCAGGGACTGCCCCTGTGATCCCCGAATGAAACCTTTGTCCTCAAGCCTCCAGAGTGTCCCCTCTTTCGAACCACGGCCGTGACAGCGAAGGCAAAGGTGCTGCGGAGCCAAAGGCCCACGCAAAGGTCCTGTTGAGGCGTATCAGAGCTAGCAGGGTGGTCCAGCCGAATGCTGGGCTGGCCTGAGAGACAGATACGCGAAGCAACAGATTGGTGCACCAACGTGGGGCCTGCAGACGCCTTTCGACCCGCTGTGGCATGGGGGCTGACACGGAGGCTCGAGAAACGCTCAGACCCTGTGACCCAGAGACCTTCTGAGAGGATATCGCTTTGTCGTGTCTCGAGGTCTTCAGCACTCCATGAATCCACTGGGGTTGCTCAAAAAGCGTCCCTGGTGGACGAAGGGAACAGCTCTTGCCCAGAGGAGTCCCCTTCAGCTTGTGGTTGCCCCAGCAACGTCTCCAGCATCCCGAGGGCTTGGTGAGTATTTTCCTCTAAGGGAGGGGAGGATACCCACCATAGAGGCTTGGAAAAGCCTCAGGGATACCCCTGGGAGGGAAGGAGGGGAGACCGGGGGTCCGCCCCGAGCAGAGGCCCTTACCCCTAGGAAAGGAAGCCCGCAGGGATTTGGGGTGGGTTGTTGCTGGGAAGAGATGGTGGAAAAAGTAACAGCTAGTCGGAATGGGAAACGGACTAAACACCACCCAGAAAGAGGTTTTTAAAAGTTTAATTGGAGTTTTAATTGTCACCAAAGTTAAATACTCAAAAAAGGAATTGAAAAAATTTATTAGGTATTTGTTTTTCCATTTTCCGAATGTTAATTCGGACCAAGTAAACAGCATTTGGTTCTGGGAAAATGTTTCTAAAAAGTTAGAACAGTTAGCGAAGTCAGGAGTTGTCCTAGCTTCAAAATTTGCATTTTGGCCCTGGCAGATAAAAGCTGCTTTAAAAGATATCAGAGGAATGCAAGAAAACGAAGATGCATCCTCTCAAAGCATTCCCTCAGTCCCTTCCTCCCTTCCCCCTTCCCCTGCTTCCCTTCAGCCCCCCCGTCCCGTCCCTCTGCGTCCCTCAAGTCCCCCAAATCCCCCAAGTCTCCCCTTTTCCCCTCCTCCAAGTCTCCCAAGCTCCCCAAGTCCCCAAAAACCCCCCCAGGGATTCTGAAAAGTGCTCCGACCCCCCAGGGGTCCCCCAGTCTGGGCGCTTTAAGAATTCCGGGGTCCCCTCCCCGCTGCAGCCACGGCCAGGCTGTGAGGGGTTCCCGGGGCAGTGTGGCTGGCCAGAATGCCCAACCTCCCCCCGATGCCCCCCCGATTTCCCCTGCTAACAAACCCCGAGTTCAGTTCTCGAATGCCGAGGAAGATCAGCCCCCGACACCCCCTGTCGAGACCGGCGGCGAAAACGGCTGTGGGAACTCCCAAAAGGGAGACGCCGAGGCCCCCCCCTTTTCAGAGAACAAAGAAAAGTGCCTTGATAATGGCGGCAGCCATGAGGAGCAGCCATCGTCTCTTTGTTCGCTTCCCCCCTCACCTTCTTGCCCCCAGAATCCCTTCCCCCCGCCTCCTACCAACACTCCCCTGTACCCGCCTCTCCTCTCCTCCCAAGGCTTGCCCTCGCTCCTTTCCCCACCCCAGGGGTGGGGTGTGCCCGCCTCTTACTGTGCGAGCGCCGCCCCACCTCTGCCCTGAACCTCCCTCCTGCCCTCCCCGCCCTCGGAGTGGGGTGTTCCTGCTCCGTGCCATGCAGGAGCCACCCCACACCCGCCCCAACCCCTCCTCCTGCCCCCCATGTTCCCGGTGCCGAGCTGTCCCTGGCTGTGTGGCCCCGGGGAGGCTCTGCACCCACCCCAACCCCCCACCGTGCCGGCCCCGCTCCTGGGACCGGGAGGAGATCACAGCGCAGCCCGAACAGCGTGGGGCTGCCCCTTGCCGCCGCCTCTCCCGGAGCCGGCGGCGCCGAAGCCGCCGTTCCCGCCGGAGCCGCTGCCGCCCGCTTTCTCCCCTGCCTATCCAGCCCCCCCTCCCCCGCCGCATGCCGCGGCTGCTGCGTTTCCCCCTTTCCCTACGCCGCTGCCAGCAGAGCAGACTGTGCAATCCCGGCTCCCTTTCCCCCCCGCCGCGGCCGCCCCCGATTGCATCGTGGACCCCCTCCCCCGACCCCCGCGGCGCGAGCAAGGTGCAGCCCCTACCCCAGCCCGTCTTCCCGCAGCCCCCGCGCAGCACGGACGGGGGGCCCCCGTCCAGCGCGGGTGCCCCCCACCAGCCGCCGCCGCTGCCGACGGGAGCATGGAGCCTGCAGCCCCCTTCCACTGCGGGAGTCCCGCCAATCCCGCTCCCGCCCTATTCACCCCCCCCGGTGACATGGTTTTCCCAACTGCACCCCCTCTGGGGGACTCTCTCGAGCTTTCAGCCGCCCAAGCTGCCTGTGCCACAGGCAGACTGGATGCCACCCCCAGCATACAGCTGGAGCCCTGAGACAGGCTGCGAAATGGCAGCTGCCCCGGAACCCGCAGCTGATGCTGCAATTGGGAACCCAGAGGGAGGGAGTCAGAAGCCAGGGGGTGTGAACCCAGGTGGTGTGCCCACAGTTACTCCAGTTACATACCGCCGGAGTCGGGGGCAGGGAACAACTGTTGCCACCTGGAGAGCATTGTCACCAACACTGGTCAAGGATCTCATGAAAGCCTTAAAGGAGTATGGGTGAGATAGCCCATACTTTGAAGGCATGTTGTTTTCTTCCTTTGGTGGGATCACAGTTGTCCCATTCGATTTAAAGCAGATTTTCAAGTGCCTCTCAACCAAAATGGAGTTTGAGCTTTGGGAGGTCACTTGGGGAAAACTACTGAAGGCCACCCTTCCAGGCCTGTTGGAGGATCCAACCACTGCCACTGACAATGCCGGCAACCCACTCACCCTAAACCACTTGTTAGGTGAGGGTGATTGGAAAACAGCCTCAGATCAGGCCACCAACATTCCCAAAAATGTCCTTGAGTTTGTAGCTAATCTCGCTTGCAAAGCCTTTTTAAAAATGCAACCTCTTGGTCCGTCACAATGTTATTTAGAGATTTTTCAGGAACCACAAGAACCCTATGTCAAGTTTGTGGAGCGACTTGCATCAGCAGTTGAACAGCAGTTGGCTGGAGAATAAGGACAAAAACAAGTGATGCAGCAGTTAGCATACTCCCATGCGAACGAGGAATGCACTGCTGCCATAAATCTCATACCCAGAGAACCAGGCTCGATACCTCCTCTCAAGGAGATGCTGCAAGCTGTGAGTGCCATCGTCCCGCACTGCAGAAAACCAGCCCTGAAAGAGGGGAAAACGCGCCCGAAAATCACCGCTGCTGCCATGGAAACACCAAAAGCCCAGAACATGCAGAAAACACCAGAGCCACACAAGAAGAACACTCCTGCACAAGCTAACTGCCTGTGTTTTCTTTGTGGAAAAAACGGTCACTGGATCAACCAGTGTCCATTGAAGGGACGATTTGACAATTTTTTAAAACAAGAAAGGGAAAATGAGGGGAGGGAGAACAAAAAGAACACCAGGGTGCCAAAAAACTGAGTGGGGAGCGCGGGACTGCCCAGCGTGAAGATCCCAATTGGGCAGCCCAAATAACCCAAAAAGAAAAAAGGTCACCTAAATCAGATTTGTCTCTCTCTTCACAGGACCTGACAAAACAAGGGAAACCGAGGCACATAGTATTGCCTGAGCCAACAGGATCCTTGACAACAACGGACAGGTATGAGCCCTTTAGGCTCCAGTTGGCAGAGCCTCTTCACCTGCGGGACAGTCAGTGGCAAACAGCCATGGTCTCAAAGGAACCCGGCACGTGGCACATGGTGGAGACAAAATTTGTTGTCATCGGAGACTGTAAGTTCACCCCCTCAGACATAAAGATCGCCCCTGGGACAATCACAACTGACCCAGAGCGATTTGTTGTGTGGCTCCGCAGTGAAAACCCACCCACCTTTCTACCAAAGGGGCAAATTATTGCCCAGGCCATCCCAGCAGTGCAAGGGCTTGCAGTAAAAGCAAGTCCAGAGGACAGTGCCACAGAAAGTGGCAAAGGAGAAAGCGATGAAGACACCACTGTCGCTGTGGTAAAAAAGATAGGCTCAGACAGGCCAAAATATTACTGTAAGCTCTCTGTGGGTGAGGAATCCAAACTCCTTAAAGGAGCTTGGGACACAGCCGCTGATGTGACGGTCGTCCCAGAAAGGATGTGGCCATCACATTGGGAACTGCAGGACATTGTCAAACATGTAAACGGTATTGGAGGCTTGCAATTGGCCAAACAGTCAAAAAAAGCAGTGACAATTGAAGGGCCAAAAGGGCAATTGGCCACTCAACGCCCTTTCATTTTGGATTTTGATGAACCTCTGTGGGGAAGAGATTTGATGTCCCAATGGGGGGTCACAATTAACATTCCTGACCCTCCAAAGGTTTTTCGGGCAGTGGTCACTGAGGAGCACCCTATCCAGAAACTGAATTGGCTGTCAGATGAACCAGTCTGGATTGAACAGTGGCCACTTTCTAAGCAAAAGTTAAAGGCGTTCAATGAGCTTGTGGAAGAACAGCTGAAAAAAGGCCACATTGAAGAGACCACTTCACCATGGAACTCTCCAGTGTTTGTCATTCAGAAAGCAGATAAGACCAGGTGGAGGCTTTTACATGACCTCCGCAAAATTAATGAGGTAATTGAGGACATGGGATCCCTGCAACCAGGGATGCCCGCCCCAAGCATGCTCCCCGAAAACTGGAATTTGACTGTCATTGATATAAAAGACTGTTTTTTCCACATTCCTCTCCACCCTGACGATGCCCCACGCTTTGCCTTTTCGGTGCCCACCTTGAACCGAGAGGCTCCGCGAAAGAGGTATCAGTGGAAAGTTCTTCCTCAGGGTTTGAAAAATTCGCCTGTGATTTGTCAAAGGTATGTTTCTTCCCTGCTCGCACCTGTGCGTGCAGCGGTGCCCCAAGTAATAATCCATCATTACATCGACGACGTGTTGATTTCCGCACCAACAGACGACTTGTTGGCGCATGCACTCGACCTCACAGTGTCTGCACTGGTTGCTGCAGGGTTTGAGCTGCAAGAGTCCAAAATTCAATAGATACCACCCTGGAAATACCTAGGGCTTGAAATTGGGAAGAGGACCATTGTTCCTCAAAAATTGGAAATCAAGACCCAAATTCAGACCCTTGCAGATGTCCATCAGCTGTGTGGAGCTTTGAATTGGGTGAGACCTTGGCTGGGCCTTTCTATCGAAGACCTGGCCCCCCTTTTCGATTTGTTAAAAGGGGGAGCTGAACTGAGTTCACCCAGGACCCTCACCCCAGAGGCAAAGATTGCACTGGAGAACATTCAACACACATTGTCCACCAGACAGGCCAACAGATGTAAACCTGACCTGCCTTTTCGTTTCCTCATCTTAGGAAAGCTGCCACACCTCCATGGGATGATTTTCCAATGGAACAGCAAAACCCTCCAAAAATCAAAGAAGGTCCAAGGCAAAGAAGATCCTCTCTCTATTATAGAGTGGGTCTTTCTGAGCCACCACAGGACCAAAAGGATGACAAAGCCACAAGAATTGATGGCTGACCTGATTCGGAAAGCCAGAGTTCGCCTTCGAGAACTGGCTGGTTGTGACTTTGAGTGCATTCACATGCCAATCAAATTAAAATCGGGCCAAATTACAAAAGCAATGTTAGAGCACTTGCTTCAAGAGAACGAAGCACTGCAGTTTGCCCTAGATAACTACCCGGGCCAAATTTCTATTCATCGGCCTGCCCACAAAATTTTCAATTCGGATGCCCAATTTCGATTGGAGTTTAAAAGTGTCCAAAGCAAGGAGCCCCTTAAGGCTCTAACCGTCTTCACTGACGCGTCCGGAAAGTCCCACAAATCAGTTATGACTTGGCGGGACCCTCTCACCCAGAGGTGGGAATCAGAGGTTGTTGAGGTGGAAGGATCGACTCAAGTCGCTGAGTTGGCTGCAGTCGTTAGAGCATTTGAGACGTTCCCTGGACCTTTCAATTTGGTAACAGATTCGAGTTATGTTGCAGGGATAGTTTCTAGAGCAGAACATTCTGTGCTGCAGGAGGTTTCCAACATCACTCTGTTTCAGTTGCTTTCTAAGCTGGTCAAACTGATTTCCCACAGGAAGCAACCCTTTTATGTGATGCACACCAGATCACACACAGAGCTCCCAGGGTTCATAGCAGAGGGAAACAGGAGAGCTGATGCTCTCGCTGCCCCTGTGGAGGTTACCCCTCTGCCAAACCGTTTTGAGCAAGCCAGAATCAGCCATCAGCTTCACCATCAAAACGCGCCAGGTCTGGTCCGGCAGTTTAACTTAAACCGTGACCAGGCCAAAGCGATTGTGACCGGCTGTCCACAATGTCACAAATGTGCCATCCCATCCATGCCCACAGGCTTGAATCCCCGTGGTTTGTCCAGTTGTGAAGTGTGGCAGACAGACGTCACGCACTTTGCCCCCTTTGGGAGGCAGAAATACGTGCACGTCTCTGTGGACACGTTCTCAGGAGCTGTTTTTGCTTCTGCCCACACAGGGGAGAAGGCTGGGGATGCTATCAAGCATCTCATCCAGGCTTTCTCTGTCCTGGGCATCCCAAAGTCCCTGAAAACAGACAATGGTCCAGCATACAGGTCCAAAGAATTCTGCAGTTTTCTGCAGCAATGGGGAGTGGAACACAAAACTGGGATCCCCCACTCTCCGACAGGCCAGGCGATTGTAGAAAGGACTCATCAGAACCTCAAGAGAGTCCTCAGCCAGCAGCAACCGATTCTCAAGATTGAGCCACCGTCTGTAAGACTAGCCCGTGCCTTGTTCACGTTGAATTTTCTTAACTGTTCCTTTGAAACCATGAACCCGCCGGTGACAAGGCATTTCCGTGGGAGCTCGCAGTTGGAGCCCCGGGAAAGGCCAAAGGTCCTTGTCAAAGATCCAGAAACTTTGAGGATACAGGGTCCTCACGATTTGGTCACCTGGGGGCGCGGGTACGCCTGCAACTCCACTCCCACCGGCTTGCGGTGGGTCCCCTCTCAAAGTGTGAGACCCTATGTCCCCAAGACTTCAGAAACAAAAGTACCCCAGGTCACTGTGGCCTCCTGGAGAAGGAGGAAAAAGGAGGAAGAGGAAGCGGGCCCAGAGGCAAGTCCTCCTCGCCCAATTACTCTTCCCTCCTGGGTTTTATGGCATGAAGAGGAAGCAGAAGAGCTGTTTCCTCCAGCTGAATGCTTTCAGTGGTTGTTTAACTGACCCCTTTTTTCTGAGTTCTATCATCCAAGGCTAAGAACGTCAAAAAATCAATCCAACAGCTGCGAGGAATGGTCGATTCCATCAAGCAAGAAACAGGGGACTGGTTTGACAACCTCTTCAAAGGTGTTGGACTCTCTAACATTGCCAGCTCGTGGGTCAAAACCGGACTGCTGTTTCTGTTCATCATTTTAATTGTAGTCATTGCTTCTGGTTTGATCAAAAGCCTGATCATGAATGCAATTTTCCCCACTACTACCCCTTCGGTGCATTCCGTGGTACCTGCCATCGAATTCCCACCAGACTCTGCCTCCAGCAGCAAGTGCGATTCAGATATCTACACTCCAGAACAGTAACACAAATAAAAGAAAAAGGGGCAGGTGTGGGGGTGCTGGAATTGTTTTATAGGTTTTTAGTTATAAGTTTAGTGTGATTTGGACTTTAACCCTAGCCAGACAAAAGCTCCTGTCCTGCAATGTTCTTATCAGAAGTTGATAAGAGTTTCCAAGACAACCTAAGCCTCTGCCTGGAGTCTGGTCATCCCATTGTCTTTTCCCCCATCCCAATGTATATTCTTCCCCCTCCTGTCCATCAATCTCCCAGGCCCGAGACCTTCTGAGAGGTGTCGGCCAGTGGTTGGTGGATCCCCCAAGACCCCCCCCCAATTTACCTGATTTGTTGAAGTTTGTGTATTGCATTTGGCATTAGCCACCTTGCTTTCTTTCATTGGTTTTGTAACTTGTGCCCACCCCTGAGATTTCTGGTGAACAAAAACTCCCTGCTGACCAGGTCCTGGGTCACTCTCCTGAGGCACAGGCCTGGGACCAGGGACTGCCCCTGTGATCCCCGAATGAAACCTTTGTCCTCAAGCCTCCAGAGTGTCCCCTCTTTCGAACCACGGCCGTGACAGCGAAGGCAAAGGTGCTGCGGAGCCAAAGACCCACGCAAAGGTCCTGTTGAGGTGTATCAGAGCTAGCAGGGTAGTCCAGCCGAACGCTGGGCTGGCCTGAGAGACAGATACGCGAAGCAACAGGTATTGAATGGATATATCACATTCCTTATCACACACCAGCTGCCGGAAAAGTTGAACAGTGCAATGGACTACTAAAGACTGCCCTGAAGGCACTTGGCGGGGGGACCTTCAAGAATTGGGAAATGAACTTAGCCAAAGCTACCTGGATGGTCAACACCCGAGGGTCTATTAATCAAGGTGGTCCTGCCCAGTCTGAACCCTTGCACACAGTGGATGGAGATAAAGTCCCTGCAGTACATATGAAAGGCATTTTAGGGAAGACTGTTTGGATTAATCCCGCCTCAGGAAAAGGCAGACCCATCCGTGGGATTGTCTTTGCTCAAGGACCTGGTCACACTTGGTGGGTAATGCAGAAAGATGGGGAAACCCATTGTGTACCACAGGGAGACTTAATTTTAAGTGAGAACAGTGTGTAACATTTTATTCTCTATGTGTATGCATATCTTTGTAAGAATGTATTGATTTGGATATGATGTAGATGGTAATAGAATAAGGGGTGGATTATGTCCTGGGTTGCAGTGTAGGATGTACACAAAGTATTTATTCTATCACCATCTTCATGAACTGTTGAAACCAGGTGGGCTAGTGTTTTCCCAAGCCCCTGCCTTTGGGATGTCTTCTGCTAATGGCCCATTAACGCCTGGCCCATGAGTCACAGGTAACTCCCTCCAGGAGTCATCTCTGTTTAATGGGCCATCAAGGACCCACTTCACAATCCTCATCCCATTGTGAGATGCTCTGCCCAGGGGGAGGAGACAAGCAGTTTTACCTGGATATAAGTTGGTATGTGGGACGGTGCAAGCAGCCCTGACCCACTGGATTCCCAGAGGAGCAGAGCTACCAGACCTTTCTACAGGATCACTGCTTCAGGAAGACCATCTCATCTGGACTGCTTCCACTATCCTGCTCAGGTTGTATTCTGACTCTGTCAGTGGTCCTTTGTGTTATCGCATTTATTTTATTTTTACCTTTTTACCTTTTTTCTTATTAAATTATATTTCTGACTTGGAGCCTCTCACTCATTTTGCTTTCAAACCACGACAAATCCCTTTCCACCAATAGGAACAAATAAAAGTAAATAAGTGAAAAAATAGCAGTTTACTAACAAGCAGAACAGCTACAGGCAAAAAATAACAGTGAATAATTGCTAGATACCAAACTGCTCCACTGCGTACTGCTGTGCTGGACATGCTGGAACTGCAGTATGAACTGTAGTCCAAGGAAGCAAAATGGTATGCCACCACTGATATTGTTATTGCATTTTTCTCCTTCCCTCTAGCAGCAGAGTGCAGGCCACAGTTTGGTCTCACCTGAAAGGGTGTCTGGTACACCTGGAACTGACTGCCCATGGGGTGGAAACAGCCCCGCTATTTGCCATGGACTGATCCAGACTGCACGGGAAAAGGATGAGGGTTCAGAACCCTTACAGTACATTGATGACATCATGATATGGGGGAACACAGCCAAGGAAGTTTTCGAGAAAAGAGAAAAGATAATCCAAATCCTCCTGAAAGCTGGCTTTACCATAAAACAAAGTCAAGGGTCCTGCCAATGAAATTCAGTTCCTAGGAGTACAATGGCAAGATGGATGTTGCCAGATTCCAATGGATGTGATTAACAAAATAGCAACTATGTTCCCACCAACCAGCAACAAGGAAACACAGGCTTTCCTAGGCACCATGGAGTTTTGGAGGATGCATATTCCAGATTACGGTCAAATTTTAAGACCTCTCTACCTTGTGATGGGGAAGAAAAACTATTTCAAGTGGAGCCCTGAACAACAACAAGCCTTTGAATAGATTAAACAGGAAATTGCTCATGCAGTAGCCCTTGGGCCAGTCGGGACAGGACAGGATGCAAAAAATGTGTTCTAGACTGCAGTCAGGGAGAATGGTCCTTCCTGGAGCCTCTGCCAGAAATTACCTGGGGAGACTTGAGGATGGCCCTTAGGGTTCTGGAGTCAGGGATACAAAAGATCCAAGACTTCTTACACCCCAACTGAGAAGGAGATCCTAGCAGCTTATGAAGGGGTTCAAGCCACTTCAGAAGTGATTGGCACTGAAGCACAGCTTCTTCTGGCATCCTGACTACCAGTGCTGGGCTGGATGTTTAAAGGGAAAGTCCCTGCAACACATCATGCCACTGATGTTACCTGGAGTAAGTGGATCATGTTGATCACACAGCAAGCTCAAATAGGAAATCCTAATCACCCTGGGATCTTGGAGATCATTTTGAACTGGCCTAAAGGCAAAAATTTCACGATATTGACACTGTTGTACACCACAACAACACAAAGACTCCGACTTCAGAAGGCTGAATAGGACTCCTTTATTCTTAGAATGTGTCTCCCTTATATACTAATCTACACAGACCAATTTGATTGGTGAAACAAAGACAAACCTCTTCAATCATATTGGTCAGACCAGAGGGACATCAAGAAGTCCGTCCTTGGGAAAAAAATGTAAACAATTTGCCATTACAAAAACATGTCTCTTGTTTACAGAAAATTCCCTGGGAAAGGAATTTCAGAAAACCAAAACATCTCAGGCATGAACCAAGGCTACAGGCTATCATCCAAAGAGGAAGAAGAACTGGTGACATGCTGAAGAGGCTCCACCATATAATCAGCTAACAGAAGATTGAAAGCAACACACTCTCTTCACTGATGGCTCCTGCAGTATCATAGGGACAAATCGAAAATGGAAAACTGCCGTATGGAGTCCCACAAAACAATTCACAAGCTACTAAGGGACAAGGTGGATCAAGCCATATTGCAGAGATGAAAGTTGTCCAGCTGGCTTTGGATATCACTGAAAGACAGAGATGGCCAGCACTCTACCTCTACATCAACTCATGGATTATGAGGTGAGGGTCTGTGGTGATGTAGAGTCCCCAGGCAGGTGGAAAGGAGAGCCACTTTATTGTAAAAAACAGGCCTTTTTAAGCAGTCAGGCCTTTATCAGTTACATACTTTTAAATCATAACAAACATAATTCAACCAACCACCATACATCACAATGTGAACATGCAATGGTTACATAACTTTTTTTTTTACTTCTAATTCAGCTGAGTCACTTTCCCATAGTCCTTTTCTGCTTAGCCGAAGTAGCAGGCCTGAGCCGTGATTTTAAAAGGCCTTCCTTTTGTAAGGTTTTACCTATATGCAGCAATGGATGATAGCAAATGCTCTATGGAGGTGGCTGGACTGATGGAAGAAGGCCATTTGGAAGAGCAGAGGGAAACCCATCTGAGTGGCTGAATTGTGGCAAGACATCATTGCCTGGATAGAGAAGTTCATCGTGAAAGTACATCATGGAGATTCACACATGCCTAAGAGTCAGGCTAATGATGAGCCTCGCAACAACAGAGGGGTAGATCAATGTTACCCCTTCACTTCGAGGGGTAACACGTTGCGACGTGGGTGTGGACCCTCACAGAGGACAAGCAGGCAAGCAGCAGGGTCAAACATGGAAGGCTCTTTATTTCTCTGACTCCAATTAACTTATATACACTTTTTACAGAGGGCCAGGATTGGCCCAAGGAGGTTACAACCTCCTGACTCCATTGGTCACCGTGACCATCAGTCAAATTCTGGACTGGCAACATAAGGGTGAGTTGTTTCTGGCTCAGTGGGCTCATGATGGCTCAGGTAATCAGGGAAGAGCTGCAACATACAGATGGACTCATGATCAAGGGGTGAACTTAACCATGGACACTATCTCCCAGGTTATCCATAGATGTGAAACATGTTCTGTGATCCAGCAGGCCAAGCGGGTAAAGCCCCCATGGTATGGGGGACCATGGTCAAAATGCAGATATGAGGCTGCCTGGTTGATCAATCACATCACACTGCTGCAAACTCATCCAAGGCAAGTGCCATGTTCTAATGTTGATGAAGAGAACCACTAAATGGCTGAAGAAGTACCCTCTGCCTCATGCCACTGCCCAGAACACCATCCTGGGCCTCAAAAAGCAAGTCCTGTGGTGACATGGCACCCCTGAAATGGTTGAGTCGGACAATGGGACTCATTTCAAAAATAGCCTCATAGACATCTGGGCCAGAGACCATGAGATTGAGTGGGTCTATCATACTGCCTGTCATACACCAGTCTCTGGGAAAGTTGAACAGCACAATGGACCATTAAAAAACACATTGAAAGCAATATGCTGTGTGACCTTCCTGCACTGGCATCTGCATTTAGTAAAGGCCACTGCAGAGACGGAGCTGGGAAACTGACACTGAAGGTCTGGATCTGCCCCAGGCAGTGCCAGCACCCCCCATCCACCACCAGAATTGCTCCTTAAGCCCCTGCCATGCAGTTTGGTTTGGTTATTTTTGGCTCAAGGGAAGGGTTGAGCTGAGAGACTCTCTACCGTCTTGTCTTTGTCCTCCTAGGCCATATGGACTGCCTGGGCACAACCATGTTGGTATTTTTGTTCTGGGGAGTGGGACATGTGGGCTGCTCAGGGAAATGGCAGCCATTTTGTCTTTGTTGCAAGGGGACTAGTTAACACCTTGGTTTTTCATTAGTTAAAACATTTCTCCTTTTTTTTTACATTTTTCTTTCTATTGTTTGTCTCATTCCATTGATTTTTTTTTTTTTTTTATTAAGCTGTTATTTTAACTAATCATCTCTCATTTATTGTCCCTCCCTTGCCAGCAGGGGGGGTAGGCTTATTTGGAGTTTAGTTCCCTGTTGGTTGTCAAAATCAACAGACCCGGTGGCAGGATTTTGCACTAATTTTTGGACTTCATGAGGTACCTGTTAGCCCATTTCTGCAGCCTGTTGAGGTTCCCCTGGGTGGACACACCACACTCTAGCATATCACTCACTCCTCCACTCCTCTGTGTCATCAGCAAACATGCTGAGGGTGCAGTCTTGTCATGATTTAACCTGAATGGGCAGCTAATCCCCACACAGCTTCTCACTCACTCACTCTCCCCACAGTGGGATGGGGGGGAGAATTGAAAGGGTAAAAGTGATAAAACTCATGGGTTGAGACAATGACAGTTTAATAGGGAAAGTAAAAGCTGCCTGCTCAAATAAAGCAAAAAAAAGGAATTAATTCATAACTTCTTATTCACAGGCAGATGTTTAGCCATCTGCAGGAAAGCAGGGCTCCATCATGCTCAGCAGTTACTCGGGAATACAAATGCCATAATTTCTGAATGTCCTGTCCCTTCCTCCTTCTTCCTCCATCTTTTGTTGCTGAGCACAACATTATCCAGTATGGAAAATCTCTTTGGTCACTTGGGGTCAGCTATCCCAGCTCTGTCCACTCACAACTTCTTGTGGACTCCCAGCCTATTCTCTGGTCAGTGTGATGTTGCACTTGGCCTTGTTGAACTTCATGAGGATTCCATGGGCCTACACCTCAAGCCTGTCAAGGTCCTGCTGGGTGGCATCCCTTCCCTCAAGCTTATCAGTTGCACCACTCATCTTGGTGTCATCTGAAAATTTGCTGAGGGTGCACTCAGTCCCACTGTCCACGTCATTAATAAAGATATTGAACAATACCGGTGCCAATGTGAACCCCTGAATGCTACTGCTTTGTTGGAGTCCAGAGCATCCATCTGGGTGCCCTGGGAAGTCACAGACCTCAGTAGAGAGGCCTGGGACCCGAAAAAGAGGGTCTGGGGTCTGTGCAGAGGGGTTTGCCTGGCACAGAGCCCAGAAAGACACAGCCTTTGATTTTGGTCCATGTGAAAAACTTCCAACAGAGAGAAGAATTGCAAGTCACAAATGTGGGACAGAGAGTAGTGTAGTTATCACTGTGCAGAAGATTTTGTAGTTTTGGGTTTTTAGAATATAGATGCAAATGGACAAGATGGTGATTTTAGGGCGGTGCCCTGGGTTCTTCTTCTTCTCCCTTGGCATCCATCTTCTGCAGTGACGTGGGCACAAAGTAGTTTCAGTGGATTGGATCAGAGTAGAAATGACCCTGTTAGTATAGGTGATAGACATTGGCACAAAATTGTAAATAATGGGTACGTAGTTATCTGTATAAGAGGTAGTGACCTCCCATCACAGGAGGGGAGTCACCTCGTGTCCGAGCTGCTGTGAACATCTTGGCCGGACACAGGGGAATCACATCGTGTCTGAGCTGCTGTGAACATCTTGGCTGGACACTGAGAATTGTAAGAACTAATAAACAACACGAGAAACCAAGAAAACCAAGACCTTGAGACTCCTCATCATTCTCGCACCGCACCGAGCACCGAGCTCAGCACAGAACACAGAAACACAGAGTCAGACAGCAGATCCTAAATCCTTCAGAGGTCAAGAGGGAAGATCACTCCCTTGGAGCCCACAAGAATCACCAGCCTGGAATCTTGGGTGAGAAAGAACCAATTAAACCCGAGACTGCTTGTTACTGATCTCCATCTGAACACTGAGCTATTGACTACAGCTCTTTGAATACAGACATTCAGCCAATTCCTTACCCATCTATTGCAAGACTTCCCCTCTACCACAGAAGAGCTGATCTGTTCATCAGTTGGTGTGATAGTTCCATATATTCTCCCCCCTCACATGAATTGTTGAGATAACCCAGGCCAGCTTGTCTGACTAGTGAATTGTCTCTGGCTAGTGAGTTCTCTCTCTCTCTGTCTCTCTCTCTGACGCCAGGGGTGGAATTTCCAGTTGGCAATAAACAACTTGCCTTGAGAACAAGATGTGGGGAGATAAGCTGGAATTCCTGATGGGCAGACACTCCACTTTACAAACTAGAAAAGCTACACAAGCTTTCATGGAAGTAGAAGCCTCCTACACACGCCCTATAAATGTGTAGGACTTCTCCCTGGAGTTTGGAGGCAAATTCCACAGATACTTTCCTGGGAATTGAAGGAAAAGATTCTATGTGCACTCCATCAATTCAGTGGTAAGTCACACTGAATCTTAATCTATACTATTTCTTTGCTATCTGTACCTTTTATCATGCACTGTATTTTATCTACTAGTTGTTCTTTGTTTTATCCTGTGTAGTAAGTAGTCTGTTTAAAATCTTATGTCTGTTAATATTGTGTCTATTTAATAAATAATCCATTTTGTAATAGACCTAATCAGCTATTCTTAAGAACTTGAGAATGAGAGACATTTGGGGTTCAGGCCACCCCAAACAGAGCTACTGACAAACATCTGAGCCAAAGGCAGGACTTGTCTAAGCTCCTGTCTCCATTTGTAATGCTGGAGTCCAGGACATTTCTTTGGTCACCCTGGAAGGCCACAGACCTCGGTAGAGAGGTCTGGGACCCGAGCAAGAGGGTTTGAGATCTGTACAGGGGGGTTTGAGATCTGTACAGAGCGGTTGCAGACCCTGGCACAGAGCCCAGGAAGACACAGTCTTTGATTTCAGTCCATGGAAAAAAGCTTCTAACACTGAGAGAAGAATTACAAGTTACAAAGGTGTGACAGACAGTAGTGTAGTTTATCATTGGGTGGAAAATTTTGTACTTTTGGGGTTTTTAGAATGGGGCTGAATGGGGGACAAGATGGAGGATTTAGGGTGGCACCCTAAGTTCTTCTTGTTCTCCCTTGGTATCCATCTTCTGCAGTGACGGGGGCACAAAGTAGTTCAAGAAGATTGGGTCAGAGTAGAGATGACCCCTTTAGTATAGGTGATAGGTGTTGGCACATAATTGTAAATAATAAATAGTAATTTTCTATATAAGAAGGTAGCGACCTCCCATCGAGGGGGAGTTGTCCTGTGTCTGAGCAGCAGAACAGATTTCATCCAGGCACAGAGAAAATTGTAAGATAAGAAACAATAAACATGCAAGAAACCTTGAAAAACACCTTGAAGACTCTGTTTCATTCTCACATCAGGCTCAGGCCTCTCCAAAGGGCAAAAGACTTTATACGTAACACTATCGAATAATCCGTCTGTCCAATTATTGCCTGCAATTTAGAGGTAAGAATGTTGTGGGGGACTGTTTCAGAAACCCTACAGAAGTCATGGCATACAACAGCCACAGTCCTTCCTTTGTCCACTGATGCAGTCACTCCATCATAGAAGGCCACTAGATTAGTTGGGCACAATTTTACCTTGGTGAAGCCATGTTGGCTTTCTCAAATCACCTCCCTGTTATCCATATGCCTTGACATACCTTCCAGGAGGATCTGTTTCATGATCTTATTGAGCATGGAGGTGAGGTTGATTTGTCAATAGTTCCCAGGGTTCTTTTTACCCTTTTTAAAATTCTGAAGATGCTTTTTTCTTGTAAATTAGTTTTCATGCTGCATAAAAACATCTCACTTATTTCTGTATAAAGGCTGGATCACAGAGCTGGAAAAAAATTAGCATGCCTTAAGCATGTGAGATCTAAGTTGTGCAAGAATTAGGACAGTTCAAGCTTTCAAACCATAGGTAGTTCTGATGTCATTACCTTAACTGCAAAGATCTGGTCCCATTACCAAGTCATTGACTTATTATTGTCGGTGTAAAATTCTGCTGTCCTCTTTTCAACTGTCATTTAAGGTTTTTTTGGGACTGCAGTGTCCTAGAGAGGAATCTTGCTGTTTCACATGGAATAAG
Source organism: Zosterops lateralis (assembly GCF_965231275.1). NCBI lineage: Eukaryota > Metazoa > Chordata > Aves > Passeriformes > Zosteropidae > Zosterops > Zosterops lateralis. The sequence goes on from NC_139801.1 coordinate 9,591,208, forward strand.
TATTATGCTAAGTAGCAAGGATAGTTGTATTGGTGGGGGCAGAGAATAAAAAAAGATGACTCAAAGAAACCCTGAAACATGGAATAAAATTCAGGTGTTCTCATTACAGGAATGAGTATATATTTCCTCTGGTTTTATAAAGTCAAGATATATTTATCCTAAGAATTTCAGTGTGGGAGCAGGGAAAAGGGCGTGAGAGTAATGTGAAAGGTCTTAGTCTTTAGAGTCTATTGGGATATTAAGAGAAATTGGCCCACTGGGAGATGTCTTAAAGCATTACTTCTTCTTCTGCAGTCTCATGAAGGAGTGAGGATGCCTTTACCGCATATGCCTGAAGTTCATGGTCAGTGGTCACAAGACGACAGGTTACAAGGTCTCTTAAAGGTTAATTAGCCAATAAACTACTGCCACAAAGTGTTTTTACTATCACACCAATCCCTAATTAATTTGTATCACACATCGCAATGCGGACTTTTCTAACCAATCATATAATGACACACAAACTTAGAGTACTACACCTTAACTTTTTTACTATTTCTATAACTACTTCTATATTGTTAATTTATTAAAATTAATTGATTTTTAAGTTTACAAACACATACATTATACATGTATATATTTATATAAAAATAATATATAGCTATATATAGATAATGGCAGTGATATTTAATAAAAGGTGATATTTATACATGGTTTTTATTTAATAATTAGATTTTTTGAGGTATACATTGTGTTGTTTTATTTTTTTTCATTACTTATTATGTACAATTTGATTTTTGAGCAAAGATAATTTTACGGATGGGTTTGTCTGTATTTGAGGCAGAATTGATTTAAACTGGGGTTTTTTTACAATTTTTTTACATGTATTACAGGGACTTTATTTCTACTTATTATATGTAGGAGGTTAGACTGGGTAGGGCTTGTTTTGTTGGTGGAACTTTGGGTGTTACCCCACGCCTTTAGAGGGGCAACACATTGCGACGTGAGAGCGGACCTTCACAGAGGACAGCAGGCAGCAGCTTGGTGAATCATGGAAGGCTCTTTATTATCTGACTCCAAAGGCTTATATACATTTTGTACAGAGGGCCAAGATTGGCCCAAGGAGGTTACAACCTCCTGACTCCATTGGTCAATATGACCATCAGTCAAGTTCTCTCTCAGAGAACAAGAATGCAAAACATACCGATAAATTCTAAGAATACAATATTGTTTACATGAAGCAGCGTGAGAAGCTGCTGCAAAGACTCAAACACTTGAAACCAAGAAATGCAGGGACGACATTTGGGTGTTAATTAATTAGGTGGTTTTTGTTAAATGCTGGTTTTAAATTTTGAAAGATTTTTTATTTAATGCTTTTAAGGTGGTTTTTAATAGTTTATTGATTTTTTTTAGCAGCTGGTGCATGGTAGGGGATATGGTACACTTATTTATTACTATGTTTTTTAGTTTAGATGTTGATAAGGCTCATTTTGAAATGAGTTTTATTGTTTGACTTAATTTTTTAGGGGTATTATATTTTTAAAGAACTTGTTTTTTAAGGTTTAGAATGGTGTTACAGGCTGTAGTATGAGGTACAGTAGAGGTTTCTAGCCACCTTGTGATGGCTTTTACTATTGTGAGCACGTAGTGCTTACTTTGATGTGTCTGGCATAGTGTGATATAATTAATTTGTTAGGGTTTTTATATTTATATTTAGACTACTGTTTATTATATTATAGGGGCTGTATTTGCTTGGTTTGCTTGATTGTAGCATATGTGTTACATTTAGGGGTAATTTGAGAAATATTGTTTATGGTTAGATTTACTTTTTGATTTTGTGCTTATTTATAGGTGGCATTTTTGCTCTGATGACTTGAGGCATCATGACATTATTGAGCTAGGAACAGTGCCGTCCCTGCATTTCTTGGTTTCAAGTGTTTGAGTCTTTGCAGCAGCTTCTCACGCTGCTTCATGTAAACAATATTGTATTCTTAGAATTTATCTGTATGTTTTGCATTCTTGTTCTCTGAGAGAGAACTTGACTGATGGTCATATTGACCAATGGAGTCAGAAGGTTGTAACCTCTTTGGGCCAATCTTGGCCCTCTGTACAAAATGTATATAAGCCTATTGGAGTCAGATAATAAAGAGCCTTCCATGATTCACCAAGCTGCTGCCTGCTGTCCTCTGTGAAGGTCCGCTCCCACGTTGAAACGTGTTGCCCCTCTAAAGGCTTGGGGTAACATCTGGTGACCCCTCCGTGCCTGGACTGCAGTTGGGTCACATCTGGTGACCCCAAACGTGTGGGAAGAGGGTCTCCTGTCGCATCTGGTGACCCCTCCATGTCTGGACTGCAGCTGGGTCGCATCTGCTGACCCTTTGTGTCTGAACGGCACATCTGGACACTGTCCGTGTCTGAACGGTCTCCTGACGTGGGAGAACAGGTCACACTGATGACCTCCGACTGCGAGAGAACTGCACGTTGGTGGACATGTCTGCCCAGTGAGAGACTGTATCTGCTCTGCCTGAGGCAATCGTGGTAAGAGATAATGATCTCTAAACCCTCCTCAGATGAGGAAATCCTCATGTTGGACCTCTGCCTTAAGGTTCTGCGGAGAGAAGAAGTCTCCTTTCCTGGAGATGCTCTCCAGAAATTGTTCTATTATGCTAGAACTCATGGGTTTTTTTGCAGCCTTGAAGAAGTTTTTGCTACAGCAGAGTGGAAGTCTTTGGGCGACTATCTGCTCCAGGTTTTCTTTGCAGATCGCAGTGTGAAGCTTTTGGAACTGATAGCCACCTGGAGCAGGCTGGAGAAGGTGCTGTCTAAATTGCAGCCTTCCAGCTCTGAGGACAGCTCCAGCCCCATCGGGCTGGGTGCCAGGGAAGACGGTGGAGTCATTCCTCCTGTCTTGGCTCCGGGGAGGCGGGCAGGACAGCCAATTCCCCTTCCTCGGAAATGCACCAGCTGAGGTGGGCACGGGGTCTTCTGTAGAGCAGACCCCTTCCGCACCCACGCTGCATTGGCGGTGGAGTGTGGAAAACCTCGGGGCTTGTGAAAGCCCCATGGGACCGGAGAGATCAGCGCTCCTGAGTCCCGTGCCGAAAAAAAGGCGGCGGAGGCGAAAGATCGCCTCCCCCACTTCCCTCCCCTCCTATGCTTTCCTGGCCTTGGAAGCACCGGGAGCGCTCTTGGATCAAGGGGGCGGGGTGTTTTTTGCGGACTGCCCGCATTGTGGATTTTCCATAAAATATTCCATGCAGCAGGACCGCTCAAGGCTGCGCCGTCCCGGGGCGCCAGGCAGGGCGGCCGTGCGCCCCCGCGGTGGGGACTTGCACGGGGCACACAGGTCCGTGCAGTTTGACGACAAGCCAAGTGCCCCGCTGAAGCGGGGGTGGGGGCCTGCCCAGCCCGTGAGGGGCGGGACGGCTCCGAGAAGCAGAGGGGCAGGCCCGGGGCGGGCAATGCAGCCTGCCCAGCCCCCCTGGGGGGGGGCAGCCCCAAGGAGTGAAGGGGCCAGCCCAGGGCCACCCCGCACGGCCCCGGAGCGGGAGAAAACTCCCCTGCACAGGCCGGTGCCACCCTTGAGAAAGGGTGGGCCGGGCAGCGCGGCAGCCGCGGCTCCACTTGGGAATGCAGGGCTGGGACACCCTCCCAGCCCCCCCGCTCCTCCCCGTGCCAATCGGGGCACTCCCCCCGCGCCTCTGGGGGCAGCGCTTGGCAAGCAGGACACGCCTCCTGCAGCGCTGCCATCTCCCCCCGTGCCGGGTCGGGGCCGCGCGGAGCGGGCAGTGGCTGCCGGTCCGAAAGCGGCGCCGAGGGACACGCCCCTCTCAGTGCTGCGATCTCCCCCCGCGCCGAGCAGGAGCAGCACGAGGGAGGCAGCTGCGGCCAATCTGTTCATTTTAAAGGGACAGCGCAATCACAAGCGGGTGTTCCCCCGCTGCAGAGGGTCCCGGGGTCCCGGATCCTCCTCAGTCTCGGATGATGTCCCAACTGAAGCTGATGCTGTGGGCGGCCGTGGGTCAGCACGGCGCCCCCTGCAGGGCAGGGATGGATTCCCTCGTTCTGCAGGTGCGGTGAGAAAAGCTCTCACCCCTGTCTCTGTGAAGCACACGGGACAGGAATCAGAGGTGGATGATGCCTCATCTAATGCTCAGGCCGGCAAGACTCATGCTAAGGCCAGCAAGAAACAAAGCAAGAGAGTGCAAAAAAGAGGAATCACTCCCTTTTTTCTTTGTGGAAGGTGTGGACAGCCGAATCACATGGCAGATGTTTGCAAGGCAAGCCATGTGAAAGGCCAACCTCTGTCAAAAGGGCAGTGGGGTGCAAAGAGAAAGCGTGCTCAGACAGAAGAGTCTTCCCAGTCCCCACAGCCGATGGAGGTTTGTTGGGAAGGTTTAGTCTCACACCCACCTCTCCCTGTCAGTGTCCCTGAAGGGACCAAAATTGTTTAAGTTGTGTTTGAGTTTCTGTTCACAGGACAAAGAGTCGGTGGTGAGAAGGCAGTTGCTCTGAAGTTACTGAGCTGCCTCGATTTCACTGGACTGTTGCTCTGATCAGAGACTGTCCTGGAACAATTTGGAACGGACATTGCGATTTTCTCCTTCGCTGTTTGGCAGCTGCAATGGACAGTCTTTCAAGATCCATTCATCACCCTTCATGACTTGGTTTGGAAGCTGTTGGAACAGGATCATCTGGAAATTTCAACCAGTCCTGGGATGTTCCTGTGTTCTGCATCGAAACAGAACTCTGGGGACTGGAGGTTTTTATAACACCTCCAAAAAGCCAATTCTCAATTGTGAATCTGAATGATTGTTTTCTGTGATTCATTTGTATCCTGCAGGTATCACTGGCTGATGAATGTCCAATTCCTTGCACATTCTGGAATGGGTCATTTTTGCCCCATCTGCCACAAGGCGGCAAAATATTGTTTGAAAAAATAAACAAACAATCAATTTTTTTTTTTTTGTTTGAGCTAATTATTGCTCAATTTCAGCCGCAAAAATGGCAATTAATCATTTTTGTATGAGCTCATTGCTCGATTGATAAATGCAGGCAACAATGCTTGCGAATTTGATGGGTGCAGATTTTTGTAAAATTCATACTCTCAGTATTATGGGAGGAATTTGAATGGAGCTTTGCAAGCAGTGTTTCTCTGCCAAATGCTCTGGAGCCATGAGCCATTGTGAGTGGCAAGAATCCTTTGGATTCCCTTTTGCGACCCAAAGATATTCAGAAATTTAGTGCAAGGGCCCACTGTCTTTACAGACGATTTGGGAGGATGAGGTTGGCCAGTGTTGCTTGGAAGGATGATTTTGAGGGCAAAGTTTTGGAAGCCCCTGAGGATGGGCAGCCTATTTGGTTGTGTTGGGGCTGCTGTCATGGCATTTCCACAGTTTTCCCAGAAACTTTTTTAATTTAGCCACGGATTTAATTTTTGTGGTCGACATGGCACACAGATGGGTTGTTCAATTTAAAGGGAGTCAGCAATGTTGTTTGTTCCATTTGCTGAAGAACCTTTTGTTGTGCCACAGAGGCCTGGTTCTTCAAAAAACAAAAACGGGGAATGCAGGGTGAAACCCCGCAAATTTAATTGGCAAAGGCTTTGCATGCCATGGAGCACCTTACAGGTGCCACAGAATTTCACTAACCCTGCAATGTGAAAAGCAAGAAACCGTGACCGAATGAAGGTCAACAGAGGAGGAACCACTGGTCCTCCCATGGGAACAGAAATTGAACTGTAGTTCATTTTCTTTTTTCCTTTTTTCTTTTTTTAAGGTAAAAAGGGTGAGATGTCGTCCTTGCATTTCTTGGTTTCAAGTGTTTGAGTCTTTGCAGCAGCTTCTCACGCTGCTTCATGTAAACAATAAGTATTCTTAGAAATTATCTCTATGTTTTGCATTCTTGTTCTCTGAGAGAGAACTTGACTGATGGTCATATTGACCAATGGAGTCAGGAGGTTGTAACCTCCTTGGGCCAATCTTGGCCCTCTGTACAAAATGTATATAAGCTATTGGAGTCAGATAATGAAGGGCCTTCCATGATTCACCAAGCTGCTGCCTGCTGTCCTCTGTGAAGGTCCGCTCCCACGTCGCAGCGTGTTGCCCCTCTAAGGGCAGGGGTAACAGAACAGGATTATTTTGTGTTGTTAATTTAAATTTATTTTTGATACTTTTATTTTTGCAGTTTGATTTATTTGCTTATTGCTTTGGTGCTTTTTAGTTTGGTTTTTTTGGGGGGATATGGGTATTTACATGGTGGATTTTTATAAGTAGTTTTTTTATTTGAGTGACAATTTTTTTTACTTTTTAGTTGTTTAAATTGGGGTTTTTTTTATGTTGCTAAATATATTTTTGGCGGTTTTTTAAATTATTTTTATAGAGCATTGGCTATTATTTATGAATTAGTGTAGAGGTAGAGTTTTGGCCACTTTTTTAGTAATATTTAGGGTTAATTGAACAGTTTTGAGTTTAGTAAGTTGGTTTGATTTTTTTTTTTTTTTTTGTAGTTTGTGTGACTTGTGTGGGGCTTTATATGACTGGTTTTTATTTTTGGTTTATTTTTACGATGTGACAGGAACTGTCAGTGAAAAGAGTGTAGTGTGTTTTTTTTGCTGGCAGTTGGTTGTACAGAGGAGTTTTTTTAGTACGTGGGTTTTTTTGGTTGTTTTGTTTTGTTTTGTTTTTTTTTATTTGTGAGATTAAAGTTTTTATTTTTAGGTCAATTTGTAATTATTTTTAAAATTTTAGGGTGATTTATTTTTTTAATAGAGGCACGCTGTGTGATGAGAGCAATTTACTTATTTTATGTAGTATTGGTGGTATGGTGGGTAGAGGGAACTTTTGCTTTAAACATTTATTTTAATATTGGTAGTTGGGGTGCTAGGAGGAGTTGTGTTTTAGTGTTTATTATTTTTGAGGTAGCTTGGATTTTTTTACAGGCTGTTAATTTTTTTGTTGTTGTTGTTGAAGTGTGGTTGGTTTTAGACTTTTTGTAGTTTTGATTTTAGAATTTTAGTGGCTGGTTTTGAGGTTTTTTAGGCACTTTTTGTTAAAGGCTTTAGGATAGATTATGGCTTTTGGTTGTGGAGTAGAGTATATTTTTTATATTTGGTTTTGTTTTGACTGGGCTAAGGGTTATTGTATGAGTGATTTTTTGCTTGATTTGATTGAAGGTGTGCTGTTGTTTAGGGCCCCAGTGGAAAGTGTTCTTTTTGCGGGTAATTAGGTAGAGAGGGCTTACAATTTGGCTGTACTTAGGAATGTGTATTTTTAAAAAGTTTATGGTGCTTAGGAAAGTTTGTGGGGTTTTTTTGTTGGTTGGTGGAGACATTGTGATTTTGTTGATGATATTAGTGGGAATTTGATGCTGTTTATTTTTTTACTTTATTTTTAGGAACTGGATTTTTTTACTAGGTTTTTTAATTTTGGGGTTTTTTTAATAGTAAATTTAGTTTTTAGCAGAATTTGGATGATTTTTAAAAAATATTTTAGTTGCAGTATTTTTGTACACAATTATGTTATTGATGCATTGTAGGTGTTCTGGAGCTTTTTTTTTTTTAGTGTAGTTTGAATTAGTTTATGGTAGATGGTAGGACTGCTTTTATTTTTGGGGCAATTGGTTTTAAGTGTACTGTTCACTTTTTTATGTAAAGGTAAACTGGGGTTTGTATTTTGTTGCTAAAGGAACGGAGAAAAATGTATTGGCAATGTTAATAGTGGCCTATTATTTTGTTGTTTTGGACTTTAGTTTGTACTGGAGTTTTAGTATGTTTGGCACAGCAGTGCTCAGCGGTGGAGTTACTTTATTTAATGCATGGTAGTTTACAGTTAATTTTCATTTTATTTTAGATTTATGTACAGGCTAGATGGGGCTGTTGAAGGGTGAGTGGGTTTTGTTGACTACTTTTTGATTTTTTTAGCTTATGGATTATTTTGTGGATGCGGATTACAGCATTTTGAGTTGTTTTGTACTGTTGGTGATGTATTGTTGAAGTGGCAATTGGCACTTGTTGCTCTTCCCCCTTTAGAAGTTTTATAACAGATGGGTTTTTTGATAGTTTAAGCAAAGTATTTAATTGTTTGATATTTTTTTGTTTTTACAGCTGTTATTTTAAACGTTTATTTGATTTTTGGGGGGTTTTGAAATACTTATTTTGGAGGCATTTTATGCTCAGAATGCATGGGGTTTCTGGGCTAGTTACAATAGGGTAGTTTTTTTACTTATTTTTAGTTAGACTAACATTAACTCTTACTAAAGTAAAATTTTGTGATTTTTTGTTACACTAGAAATAGAAACATTTTTTTTTACATGTTTTGATAGGAGTACTGTGTATTGCCTACTAGTGTTAATTAAGGCTTTATATTTTTGTGGTTTAATTTACACAGTTTAAAAAACATGGGGTTTTTTAGTTTCTATTTGGCTAGAGGCTGGGCTTTTTTAAGTTTGGTTATTTGGGTTTTTTTGGGTAACTGGAGTTATTTTTTTTAGTGGAATTTCCTCTCTGAGTTTATGGTGATTTTCTTTTATTTTGTTTTTTAATTTTTGCAGACAGGTTTTTATAGCTGCAATTTTGGCATGTGTTGGGCCATGCACAGCATTTGCATATGCTCAAAAATTTTTTTCTATATTCAGCACGGTCTCCTCCATGTCATTTTGTTTTATTATTGCTAAAGCGGAAGAGTATTTTTGTGGTACAAGTTTTTGCTACATCACGGGTGTACATGGTACTAAGTTTGGGTTCTTAGTGTTTAGGTTATCTGAGAAGACAATTTTTGTTACTGCCATTTCTCTCAAGCGTTGAATTTCTTGTTTTATGGTCTTTCATTGGATATGCTGCATATAGAGATTGTTTGCACATAGATATCTTTGTGCCACACTTCCCAGGACCCATTCCCAGACACTACAAGGGGTAGCCTCCTTCATCATTTTTTGGTTGATAACTGGATCATGTGACAGGGATCTTAAATGCTTCGCTTCAGTGCTGTCCAGCATGGTAGCCTTGCCTGCAGCATTTTAAAGATGGACCAATTAACTAATTATAGATTCATCCGGTCGTCGAGTGTAATTTTTTTTTAGGCTTTGAAGGTCTTTTAGGGAAAAGGATTTAATAGTGGCTCTTGATTTTGTGCCAACTGGTTGGGTATTTGATTTTGTGCTAGCAGGTTGTGCTCCTGATTTTGTGTTAATTTGGTTAGTTTTTGATTGGGTGTTAGTTGGTTGGGCTTCTGATTGGTTGTTGTTGGGAGGCATTGAGGGTCTTTCACTTGTATTATTATCTACTGGTTGATTTGTTTTTTGTGTGTGCTTCTTTGCTGGGGTGACTGCCAGTGTTTTAGACTTACTGTCTTGTTTAGCTGCTGTTTTAGGCTTATTGTCTGGTTCAGCTGTTGTCTGAGTGACTGGGGTAGCTTCTGATTTATTTCCCTGCCCCCCTGTCTCTATCTGCTGCCCCACAGTATCTAGCAGCATGTGATGAGCATATGCCAGGGCCTAGCTTATTGCAATAATTATTTTGGTTTTGGAATTTTTCTGCCACTTTTTTTTAAGTATTTCTTTATTACAACCAGGTTCTGAATGTGTTCACATGGAAAGTTTCAGGCTATAGGGTTAGAAAATTTTTTCAGGGTTTGGGTCATATTTTTTTATTTTCTACACTACTCAGGATTTTTTACACCTAGGCCTACTTCAGGGCTTACTTTTGGGTCAGGGGTCTCATCAGCTTTTTTGGAAATTTCAGACCTCACTCTAGACAAGGTGCAAACTATATAGAGGAAGCTCACTAGATGAAATACCAGGAAGGTGGTATCTTTAATAATCAGGGGACACTGAACATTCTCCAAGAGTGATGTAACTGATTCAAAAGATAAGAGGGACAGGAAAGACTGAAAAGCTTCATCCCCTATTCCTCCTCTAACAAAGTGGGTGCAATTAGTTATAAATTTCCAAAACATGGTGCTGGAACTAGGACGCAGGGTAGGACGAAAACACTATAAACCAAACATACCTGGCACAAACTCCAATACTTGTATAAACTTTCTATAAATTATGATCACTGAGCCAAACAAAATAGCAATCTTAATTTGTGAACGTCTAGTGTAAAAGCTATGTGTTAGGGACAACACTGGAGCTAACTCTGGATAAGAAAACAAGCCTAGGGACTAGAAAGGTATTAAAACTTTAAAGAAACCTAGGGAACAGAAATACAGCAAGGACTCTATTTCAAGAAACATTAGGAATTTAAGGAGCAACATGGCTACTGAATACTTTATTTCCACACAAAGTACAACTAAAATGCAATTAATAACTAATACAACTTTTTTTTATTCTCTCGAGCCCCACTGTCCTGGGTTGACAGTGCTCTCTATCCCATATCGTGGACTCCCTTGTTATGTCTAACAGCTGTCCCTGCTTTCCTGTTAGCTGGGCGGGCACTGTCTGCTCTCTCTCTCTTCTGCTTGGCTTCCTGGCTTTCAGGCTTTCATTGCTGCTTGCAAGTTCTGCTTATTTTTTTGCCCTTTCCTTCTTTCTCTTTCTGCTGCCTCTGTGCCTCTGTTTGTTTGTTTGTTTGTTTTTTCCCTTCCCCTCTTTTCCCCTTCCCCCCCCCCCCCCCCCCCCCTTTAAGATTTAGGACCAGCACCGGACCGACCTGACCGGAGGAGTCCGAGGATCTCCGGGGCCCGTGAAAGAAGCTCTGCGCCCTCCCCCTCACAGTAACCTGAGCTTTTTTTTCTTTTCTTTTTTTTCCCCTTGTGTCGGGGGGTGTTTATTCATTTGTTAATAAACCGTTTTTTTCCACTTTGTTCGAGAGATTCCTTCCCAAACCCAGGGTTGGGAGAGGGGTGGTAGGGGTTTTGTTATTAGGGGATTCCTTTGGAGGTTCTCCCCTAATTCAACCTAAACCAGGACACCCACGTTGGGCACCAATTAAAAATGTATTTTCTTGGTTTAGGGCAAATTTGGGAGGAAACTTCTGAATGGCGTTCTTCTGGAGAGCAAACCTAAATGGCCTTTCTTTTCCAGTTGGTCTGGGAAAAGAACTTCTTTGGAGAAAAGTGGAAAAATCTATTTATTTAACAAACAAAATGACTGCAAGCATAAGGAATGAATAATATGAAACAATAAAACCTCTCGCTGCTCTGAAGAGAGATGGCAAAACTGAGAGAAGTCCTTGCCATGAGTTAGCTCAGCTGTCTCAGTCTCTTATCAGTCCCAGTCTCTTCAGCGCTGGAGAATGCTGAGGTCCAGGCCTGGTGGGCCACAGGTGCAGCTCCTGGTGCTCCTCTGGGTTTTTCAGTCCAGAGCAGATTTAAACAGTCCTAAGAAAAAGGAATAAAACCAGTCCAGGAAGCTTCTTTGCCTCAGCTAGCTAAACTAACTAAAAGGAAAAAAACTCTTTGGCTGCTGTCCGTGCATCCGATGAACACACAGTCCCAAGGATGAAGAGAAGATGCAGAGGAGTGAATACTGTTTTTCAAAACAAACTGTGCGCTTCTTCTTTTCCTGCTCACTCTCAGAACCAGTATTAAATGTACAGAACACACAGCACACACAGAACAGACGATTGGGGATACAGGCATCATAGTTACTCTAGGACACACCAACTTTCATTGCACCACCACACAGGCTCAATTCGACCTCGGGTAATACATTCGTTTCGGACTGTCAAATTGAATACGGCATCCCATTAACTTTTCTCTAAAGGCATGGCTACTAAGCAAGTTTGGAAAGGATCACCTGGGGAGGACATGGATAGGCACAATGTAGTTTAATTTAAGGCTTCAGCTAGAGTAAGTCAAACATTATGTTCTGGAAGGGGTGGCATTGCGACCACTTGTCCATCGTCAAGGCTGAGTCCTACCAGAAGAACTAGCTTGAAAAGGCAAATCTGACCCCCAGTAATGCCAATGTGGAAGCCAGCCATACTTCTGCCCACACACAAATTTTAAAACAATACAATGACCATACGAATAGCAAAAGGGATCACACAGCGGGCAGTTACTATGGTGGCAATTTGAAATGCAATACCACCATTTGTGACACTTTCGACACTGACACAGAACCCACACTTGATGAGAATAGTGTCTGCAAATAAAGCAAGGAATAGGTTTCTTTTCAAGTTCAAGTCTCTACTTAAACCGTTTCAACTGCTGCTCATGAAGAGAGGCTTGTTCTGCAATGATGGCTTTTACTGTCTCTGGAGTAAGTCAGCCACGGAATTCAAAAAGTGGTGTAAAATCAATAAGCCCCCTCAAATCAAGTAGAAGTTGGCTGAGATGGCAGTTGGGTCGAGGTGGCCTCAGTAGCCTCTGGAACCGAGGCAGAGGGTGAAGTGCCTGGGATCGCCAATGATGGAGTGCCAGGGTGATCAGGATCCTCAGGAGAGGTATTCAAGGATTCTCTGAAAGGTCTCACATTCTTGGCCGAAATCCACCTTGGACTGCTCTCTGTGGAGACACAAGCAAAACCTCTTCCTCATGTGACAAGGGGATAAAGTCCCATAATCTTACTGGTTTCTGGCTCCTAATAAGGGCTGGGGCCTTCTGTTTAACTTCTGAGAGTTATTGCTAAAGTGTCTTACAATTGGAGGATTAGGATCCATTAGGGAGCAATTAAAAAAATTAAAAGCATACAATGTCTTCTGTAATCGCTCTTCTGGGGTAGTGTGGAAGGGGCTGACAGCTGGCCTGTGAGCCTGAAGTGTAAGTTAGCTAAAGAAGTTGATAAGATCTGTGTGTACCCCTGAAAAAATTTCTACCAAGGCCATTGACATGGAGACCGAGAAGAAAGAAAAGATAAGCAGAAGACGCATGCAGCTGGAAAAGTATTTTTAGAAAAGTTTTGTGAATGCTAGCTGAAAACAGTGATGGTAATGCTCTGTACCAATGAACACTTGTAGTGGTGTGGGTTTGGTTTTATCAGTTTATGTATGTATTTGTTCCTTGTATTAAGTTCATTTTTATAAGTTATAATGGTTTGCCCCATGCACCCATGTTCCACCCTCATTGGTTTCATCCCAACCCCAGTTATATGTCAGTCAGAAGTTATCCTGCCCCTGGGCCTTGTCTGTCACTTTGGGGTCTCTCCCAAAAGTCTGGAAAGTTCCATGAAAAAACCCAAGTGATTGGACAAGACTTCAGCTGTCTCCCCACCTGAGTTATTAATTTGTTACTATGTATGTCATTTATCCAGAGAGCCATGCCCCTTTGGCCCCTGATTTGTCCCCAGTTAGACCCATCCCTGAGTTCCTCCCCCCAATAAAAGGTGCTGCATTGGGGGGGTTCAGAGAGATTCTTTTCCCTCATTTTCCCCCACTGCTTCTGCTGAGGGGTGTCTGCTGGGGCAGATACCCTGATGAATAAAGCCAGCAGTTAACCCAGAACAGCCTCCTCTTTTTTCCTGCCGTCGTTGCTTCACTCCTTCAAGCAAGACAAGAACTCACAGGGTCGGTGAGGTTCACCCTGCTACCGAGCCATGCCCCCTTTACTGTTGAGGTGTCAGGGCTAGCCGAGGCAGAGAAAGACACCTCAGCAGATTGGCGCCCGTTCGTGCGGCTTGGCTTTGAAGAAGACCAGCACGCCATTGCTGAGGGTGTCAAACAGCTGTTCGAGTGAAGCAGCAGCGTGGGGGCCAACATGGCTGGCCTGAGAAGAACCCCAGACCCCGTGACGTGGACTTCTGGTCCTTTTGGAACTGTTCCACTTGTGGCTGCAGAGGACCCTCGGCACACCACGCACCTGCTAGTGGCACAGCCCTCGGCTTGAGGGTGAACTGCTAGCAGGAAGGAGAAGACAATTCTTCAAGTGCCCTGAAGAACCTTTTTCCAAGCAGGAATTTCCACCACAGTCCAACTTTCCTAGACCCCACACCGGATTGGTGAGTGTTGGGCGGTTCCTAGTGGAAGACACACTCATGAGACTTCAAGTCTCACTTGGGGAGAAGCCAGCTCCATTTTAGAGCCGGTCTCAGACCTCACGGTCCCGGGGGAGGTGCCTTTTGCCCCTCCCCCCCCCCCCCAAGCAATTTTCCCGGTTGCGGCTTTTATTTACTTTCGTTTTTATTACGCTTTTAGTTTTGCGAGTCGGGGCCCCCTGACAAGTGGTCAGAGTTTGGTTTTTGTTGCCGACTCCTCCTTTGTTTGTGCGCGGCACCCCGGGGGTGGGGGTTCTTGGGAACTCACTCCGGTTTTAAGTGTGTCTGGGGCGCTTGGTTTTGTGTTCAGAATTTTCAGTTTCTCGGCTGTGCTGTGAAGCAGTAGATTTAACATGGGCGCGAAGCTTTCTACCGCCGAAAGAGGTTTTTATTACAAGCTCTTAGGCGTTCTAGCAGACGGGAACGTAAAGTTTCCGAAAAACGAGGTAAAAAAATTCGTAAAGTTGCTCTTTCTTCGTTTCCCCCACACGACTTCTGACCTGGTGCACAGTGTCTGCTTTTGGACCGCCGTGCACGCCAGGTTCGCAGAGACGGTCCGAGCCGGCGAGAAAGCAAAAAAGTTTTTGCTTTGGCCGCAGCAGATTCGCGAGGCGCTGTCATGCCGTGGGGATTTGAAAAAAGAGCAAAACCGCGTGTTCCCCTGTTCGTGTTCGAGCCCTCCTTCCCCCTGTTCCAAACCCCGTTTCCCTGGGACCGGTATTCTTCGGAAAGCAGCGAAAAAACCCGCCTGCCCTGGCTTTTTGAAAATGCCGACCCCATCCCGCCCAAGTCAAAACAAAACGGCTCGGGACCTCTGCTGCGGCACTGGCCACGCTGCACAGAGAGATTCATCCTGCCCGCCTTTACCCCGTTGTCACCCCAGAGTTCAGTTCACGTTGCCTGGCAACGCCCGCGCGGCGGAGCCGCAAGCGCCTTGTTTTGACTGCGGCGCGCGGCGCTCCCCTCCCCCGCCCTGCCCCAGCTGCGGCGCGGAGCGCTCCCACAGCGAGCTGGCACAGCACGGCCCCTCTCCTCCCCCGACAGCGGCGCGCGGCCCCTCCCCGCTCCCGCCCGGCGGCGGCGGCGCGCAGCGGTCTCTGTCTTCTGGCTCGCGCGGCGACCGCTCGCCCCGAGGGCGCTCCCCCGTCCCGCGCGGCGGCGGCACCGCGCGGCAGGCGCTGTCCCCCAGCCCCCGCAGCGGTCGCTCGCTGCGGGCGCCGTTCCCGCTCCTGCGCGGCAGAGGCGGCAGCGGCGCGGGGCGGTCAGCGTCCCCCAGCCCCCGCGGTGACCGCTCCCCGCGGCTGCGGGTGCCCTTCCCGCCGTGCCGCGTGGCACGGGCGGCCCCTTCCCCCAACAATGGCGGCGGTGACCGCGTGCAACGCTCGCCATCCCTTTGTTCCCTTTCTTCTTCCCACAATTCCCTGTCATACCCCTCGGACCCCTGCCTCCCCCAAACCCAGTTCCCGCCTTTTTCAAATAATGTTCCCTTCCCGCCTTCTCCCCAAACTCCTCCCTCTCGCTTCGCCCCAAGGTCTGCCCACCGGATGACATCATCCGAGTTCCAGACCACGCCCCCTGACGTCCGGAGGCCCCGCCCGGCTTCCGGTTCCCACGGTCTGAAGCCCCGCCCAGATTCCGGTTCCCACGCCCTCCCCTCTGATTCCCATGATTGGAATTCAGAGGAAGATGAACTGGAACCTGGAAATTCAGGCCCAAGCCAGATTCCATCCCTTGCACCAGTCACCTATCGCAGGTCAAAGGGTGGAAATGTCATCAGTGCATCCTGGCAACCCATTCCTCAGCATGCAGTGAAGGATCTCTGCAAAGCCCTCAAGGAGTATGGACATTACAGTCCCTACTTCAGAGGATTGCTGAATGCCCAGCTCACTGGGATGACAGCAGTCCCAGCTGATCTCAAGCATCTTTTCCAATGCCCCACAAACTCCACAGAGTACAAACTCTGGGAGGCATCGTGGAAAGACCTGCTGAAGAGGGCCCTCCAGAGCTTGCTAGCAGATCCCACAACTGCTGTTGATGAGAAAGGGATCACACTCACCCTTGACCACCTGAGTGGTGATGGCCAGTGGGCATTGGCTTCAACCCAGGCCTCAGATATCCCCATCCCAGTTCTTGACAAGGTCAAGCACGCAGCAGAAAAGGCATTTTTAAGGATGCAGCCCCCAGATCCCCCTCCTGCATACTCCACAATTTTCCAAGGCCCAGCAGAACCTTACACTCAATTTGTTGAAAGGCTCTCACAAGCCATTGAGTTGCAGGTCCGCAAGGAGCATGCAAAGGAAGAAACTTTAGAAGAGATGGCATTCTCCCACGCAAACGAAAAGTGTCGCACAGCTATACTGAGTTTGTCATAGGAGCCCCCACCAATGCTCCAGGACATGCTGCGAGTGTGTGAGCGCAAGGTGCCGTGGCTGGGCCAGCCAGTGAGTCATGCAAGAGGGAAAGCTGCCATCCAGACTGCCGTGGAAGCTGAGTCATCGAGTGCTTCATCTGCCCCACATGCACTGGCCCAAAACAAGCGATCTTTTAAGAAGAATGCAAGCAGGCCGTGTGCGCTGTGTGGGGAAATGGGACACTGGTGTCAACAGTGTCCCATGAAAAAGGACTTTGACAAGTTCAAGAACAGGGGAAGGAATGAGGGAGGTGGGGGGAAAACCTTTAAAAATCAAAAAAACTAAAGGGCGAGCGTGGGTCCACCCAGCGTGCAGACAAAAATTGGGTGGCCCGAGCCAAAGGGGGGAGAAGGGGAAGAGGGAGAAAAGGAGAACTGAGGGAGGAAAATAATACTCTCGTTTTCCTAGCCAGGAATTGACACCGGCTCCAATTCAGGAGCCAACACCGACTGTGACAAATTCACCAGACGTGACACCTTCCGACAAGGACCTAGCCGCACCATTGCTGACAACAACCTCTACCTACGAGCCTTTCAGGCTTTGCCTGACAGAGCCGTTGCACCTGACTGACCGCGATTGGCATTTTGTTTCAGTCAATTCAAGAGAACCAGGTACTTGGTCCCAAATTGAAGGGAAGTTTGTAGTCATTGGGGACTGCAAATTCACCCTGCATGAGGTCGAAATTGCTCCGGGTCTCATTACATCGAATCCCGAGCGTTTCATCCTCTGGCTGCATTGTGTAAACCCACCAGTCTTCCTCCCTAAGGGACAGGTAATCGCCCAGGTAATTCCAGTCCCGAGTATATCTGTGGAGAATGGTGTCCCTGAAGTGAACGCTGTAAGGGCGATTGGGGAAGACAAGCCTAAAGAGACGTGTAGGCTGATAATGGGTGAGGAGACTAAAACCATTAAAGGTCTCCTAGACAGTGGAGCAGATGTGACAGTCATTCCTGAAAGAATGTGGCCGTCACATTGGGCTTTGCAGAGAGTGCCTGGACACATCCAGGGCGTAGGCAGTCTTCAATTAGTGAAACAGTCAGAGAGTGTGGTGCAAATTGAGGGGCCAAAAGGACAATTGGTGAGTCTTCGTCCTTTTGTTTTAGATTATCCGGAGCCCTTACTGGGGAGAGACCTCATGGCCCAGTGGGGAGTCACCATTAGCATACCTGACTCCCCACAACATTTTCAAGTGGCGGTTACTACAGAGTGTCCCACCCAGAAGCTGAATTGGAAGACTGATGAACCAGTTTGGGTGGAACAGTGGCCGCTTTCTAAACAAGAATTGAAGGCGCTCAATGAGCTCGTTGAGGAGCAGCTCAAAAAGGGCAACATTGAGGAGACCACCTCACCGTGGAACTCCCCAGTGTTTGTCATTCAAAAGTCGGATAAAACCCGATGGCGGCTCCTCCACGACCTCCGTCAAATTAATAATGTCATTGAAGATATGGGCTTACTCCAGCCAGGGATGCCGTCCCCAACCATGCTCCCAAAAGATTGGAATCTAGCCATAATTGATATTAAAGACTGTTTCTTTCATATTCCCCTACACCCGGACGACGCCCCGCGCTTTGCGTTCTCGGTACCGACCATCAACCGAGAAGCCCCAAGGAAAAGGTACCATTGGAAAGCTTTACCTCAGGGAATGAAAAACAGCCCTGTGATCTGCCAATGGTACGTCTCTTCCCTGTTGTCTCCAGTGCGTGCAGCTGCGGGCAAGGCCATTATCCATCATTATATGGATGATGTCCTTGTGTGTGCCCCAAATGACGACCTGTTGACCCACACGCTTGACCTGACAGTGACTGCACTGGTTACTGCAGGGTTTGAGCTGCAGGAGTCAAAGATTCAACGGATGCCACCATGGAAGTACCTAGGCCTGGAAATTGGTAAGCGGACCATTGTTCTGCAACAATTGACAATAAAAACCAAAATTGAGACCCTTGCGGATGTCCACCAACTGTGTGGGGCATTGAATTGGGTGAGGCCTTGGCTGGGTCTGTCCACAGAAGACCTAGCCCCCCTTTTCAATTTACTGAAAGGGGGAGAGGGGCTGAGTTCCCCCAGGTCTCTCACCCCAGAGGCGCAAAAAGCATTGGAAAGAGTTCAGACAACAATGTCCACCAGGCAGGCAAGCCGTTGTGACCCTGACTTGCCATTCCGTTTTATCATTCTTGGAAAGTTGCCACACCTCCATGGGGTGATTTTTCAATGGGACAAGGGAAATACCACCTCCTCCAAGAAGGACCAATGTCGTCCCTGAATTTCTTGCCTTCAAGTGTTTGAGTCTTTGCAGCAGCTTTCTCACACTGCTTCATGTAAACAATATGTATTCTTAGAAATTATCTGTATGTTTTACATTCTTGTTCTCTGAGAGAGAACTTGACTGATGGTCATATTGACCAATGGAGTCAGGAGGTTGTAACCTCCTTGGGCCAATCTTGGCCCTCTGTACAAAATGTATATAAGCCTATTGGAGTCAGATAATAAAGAGCTTTCCATGTTTCACCAAGCTGCTGCCTGCTGTCCTCTGTGAAGGTCCACTCCCACGTCACAACGTGTTGCCCCTCTAAAGGCTGGAGTAACAGACCAAGGCAAAAAAGACCCTCTTCTCATCATAGAATGGGTCTTTCTTAGCCACCAAAGGTCCAAAAGGATGACACGGCCACAAGAGCTGGTGGCAAATCTCATCCGGAAGGCCAGGACCCGCCTTAGGGAATTGGCTGGTTGCGATTTTGAATGCATACACATCCCAATTAGGCTTAATTCGGGCCAAATTACAAAGGTGATGTTGGAGCACTTGCTTCAAGAAAACGAAGCGTTGCAATTTGCCTTGGACAGCTACTCAGGTCAAATTTCTATCCATCGGCCTGCCCACAAAATTTTCAGTCAGGATGCTCAATTTACATTGGCTCTCAAAAGTGTTCAGAGCAAAAAACCTCTAGATGCCTTGATTGTTTTTACAGACGCGTCCGGAAGGTCCCACAAGTCAGTGATGACTTGGAAAGACCCTCAAACTCAGCGGTGGGAATCAGATGTTGCTGAGGTTGAAGGATCGCCTCAAGTCGCTGAGTTGGCCACTGTCGTCAGGGCCTTTGAGAGGTTCTCTGTTCCATTCAATTTGGTAACCGATTCGGCTTACGTAGCAGGAGTAGTGTCCAGAGCAGAACAATCTATATTGCAAGAAGTGTCCAACACCACACTCTTTGAGTTGCTCTCGAAACTGGTCAAGCTGATTTCCTACCGAGAGCAACCATTCTATGTGATGCACACGAGATCGCACACGGATTTGCCGGGGTTCATTGCTGAGGGAAACAGAAGGGCTGACGCCTTAGCTGCCTCTGCAGAAATGGCCCCGCTGCCCAACATCTTTGAGCAGGCCAAAATCAGCCACCAACTCTTTCACCAAAATGCACCAGGCCTGGTTTGGCGTTTCCACCTTACCCGAGACCAGGCCAAAGCGATTGTGGCCACCTGCCCCCATTGTCAACAGCATGCGCTCCCCACTCTGAGTGCGGGAGTGAACCCCCGAGGACTAAACAGCTGCGAGGTGTGGCAGACAGACGTCACGCACTTCTCCAAGTTCGGGAGACAAAGGTATGTGCATGTCTCTGTGGACACTTTTTCTGGTGCTGTCTATGCTTCTGCCCACATAGGAGAGAAGTCTGGAGATGCTATCAGACACCTGATCCAGGCTTTCTCCTTCCTGGGCATCCCAAAGTCTCTCAAAACCGATAACGGGCCTGCGTACAAATCCAAGGAGTTCCGCAGCTTCCTGCAGCAATGGGGAGTGGAACATAAAAAAGGCATCCTCCACTCCCCGACAGGCCAAGCAATCGTAGAAAAGACCCACAAAGATCTAAAAAGGGTCCTGTGTCAACAGCAACAAGTTTTGAAAGTTGAACCCCCTTCAATTCGGTTAGCCAAGGCCCTGTTCACCATTAATTTCTTGAATTTTTCTTTCGAGGCGCTGAACCCGCCAATCGTGCACCATTTTGCAGGAAATCAACAACTGGCTCTGAAGGCAAGGCCAAAGGTCCTTGTCAAAGACCTGGAAACTTTGAGAACAGAAGGTCCTCACAGTGTAGTAACGTGGGGGCGTGGGTACACCTGTGTCTCCACTCCCACCAGACTTTGGTGGATTCCTTCTAAGTGGGTGAGGCCCTACATTCCCAAAGTCTCCGGACAAAAAGTGTCACAAGTCACAGTAGCGTCCTGGCGGAGGAAAAAGAAGGGTTCAAAATCCCAAGAAGAGTTCTCCCTCCCCTTACCCTTTCCCAATTGGCTCTCTAACCGTGTTGTTGTTTCAAGTTCTATTTAGTTGTGCCAGATCTTGCCCTGTCCCAAATGGAGGTCCCTCTGGCTGTCAGCCTTCTGCAGCTCTTCCTGCCCGCCAGCCTCAAGATACCGACCAGTGGAGGGTTTGTCCCACAATCAACGACAGACGCCTGGGTCAGCCTGTCGTCTCCATCCACAGCACCATCAAACATGGTCGACGGTGGCAACAAAAAGCTTGAAGACTGGCTGGATGAACTTTTTGAGAGCTGGGGACTTTCTAAATGGGCAGGGTCAAGGATCAAAACTGGACTTTTAATTTGGATTGTCCTTGTCAGTATTTTATTTACCTTTATGTTAATTAGACGTGTAATTGTCTGTTTAATTTCCAACACCACTACACCCTCTCAAGTACCCCAAGTTTTTGTAGTAACGGCTCCCACAAATAGATCAGATCCAGAAGGAGTCATTCCATCTGAGGAAGGTGGCAATTTAAGTGAATGGTCCAACCCTGATGTTGGAGTCCAGGGCATCCCTCTGGGCGCCCTGGGAAGTCACAGACCTCGGTAGAGAGGCCTGGGACCCAAAAAAGAGGGTCTGGGGTCTGTGCAGGGGGATTTGCCGGGCACAGAGCCCAGGAAGACACAGTCTTTGATTTTGGTCCATGAGAAAAACATCTAACACAGAGAAGAATTGCAAGTCACAAAGGTGTTACTGAGAGTAGTGTAGTTATCACTGTGCAGAAGATTTTGTAGTTATGGATTTTTAGAATGTAGATGCAAAGGGACAAGATGGTGATTTTAGGGCGGTGCCCTGGGTTCTTCTTCTTCTCCCTTGGCATCCATCTTCTGCAGTGACGTGGGCACAAAATAGTTTCAGTGGATTGGATCAAAGTAGAAATGACCGTGTTAGTATAGGTGATAGACATTGGCATAGAATTGTAAACAATGGGTACGTAGTTATCTGTATAAGAGGTAGCGACCTCCCATCACAGAGGGGAGTCGCCTTGTGTCCGAGCTGCTGTGAACACCATGGCCGGACACAGGGGAGTCGCCTTGTGTCCGAGCTGCAGTGGACATCATGGCAGGACACAGGGGAAGGGGAGTCACCTCGTGTCCAAGCTGCTGTGAACACCATGGCCGGACACAGAGAATTGTAAGATAAGAACTAATAAACAACGCGAGAAACCAGAAAAGCAAGACCTTGAGACTCCTCATCATTCTCGCGCCGAACACCGAGCACCGAGCTCAGCACAGAACACAGAGACAGAGTCAGACAGCAGACCCTAAATCCTTCAGAGGTCAAGAGGGAAAATCACTCCCTTCGTGCCCACACGAACCACCAGCCAGCCTTGGAATCTCGGGTGAGGAAACAACCGATTAAAACCCTGAGACCTTCAGAGGAATGGCACTCTGACCAACAATGGGATGAAGATCTGTCCTTCGAGTCGGAGTACCCCTCCTCTCGAATGCAGTCCACGTCCTTTTAAATAAAAAGAAAGGGGGAGATGTAGTGGTGTGGGTTTGGTTTTATCAGTTTATGTATGTATTTGTTCCTTGTATTAAGTTCATTTTTATAAGTTATAATGGTTTGCCCCATGCACCCATGTTCCACCCTCATTGGTTTCATCCCAACCCCAGTTATATGTCAGTCAGAAGTTATCCTGCCCCTGGGCCTTGTCTGTCACTTTGGGGTCTCTCCCAAAAGTCTGGAAAGTTCCATGAAAAAACCCAAGTGATTGGACAAGACTTCAGCTGTCTCCTCACCTGAGTTATTAATTTGTTACTATGTATGTCATTTATCCAGAGAGCCATGCCCCTTTGGCCCCTGATTTGTCCCCAGTTAGACCCATCCCTGAGTTCCTCCCCCCAATAAAAGGTGCTGCATTGGGGAGGTTCAGAGAGATTCTTTTCCCTCATTTTCCCCCACTGCTTCTGCTGAGGGGTGTCTGCTGGGGCAGATACCCTGATGAATAAAGCCAGCAGTTAACCCAGAACAGCCTCCTCTTTTTTCCTGCCGTCGTTGCTTCACTCCTTCAAGCAAGACAAGAACTCACAGGGTCGGTGAGGTTCACCCTGCTACCGAGCCGCGCCCCCTTTACTGTTGAGGTGTCAGGGCTAGCCGAGGCAGAGAAAGACACCTCAGCAAACACTGTTGATTTATTGTAACCAATGAATAAGTATAAACTGTGTTGAGGAATGTATAAAAGTCAGTGCACTGCCATAATAAACAGAAACCTTCTGAACTTTTACTGCATCCCTCTGTGTGTTGTGGCCTCCTCTACAGCAACAGTAACATTCCCCATTCCCCCTCTCTGTTGCAACAAGAGACATTTAAGTGAAGTGTGGGTTTTTTCAATTATAGCTTGGCCCGTTGAGGAATGGGGAATTCTCATTTTGTGTGTCAGCCCCCAGAGGGCAAGGAAATTTGCAACCCTCTGGGAAATGTACGCTGGGCCGTTGTCAGTTTTAATTTTTGAGGAAATCCCTAGGACTGCAAAGGCACTTGAAAAGTGACAGAAAACATCCTTTGCTGATTCTCCTGTATGACAGGATGCAAAGAGGACACTTGAAAAGGTGTCTATAGAGGAGTGAATAAATTTATGTCTGCCAAATTCAGGAAAGTGAGTAACATCTGTTTGCCAAATTTGAAGGCTTTGGAGTCCTTTAGGGTTAACACCTCCAGCAACAGAGGGAAATGAATGCCTTTGACAGTCTGGGCATACAGCCACAATGCTAGAAGCTTGGCAGTGAGTCAAATCAAAGTTGCGTGCTAACGCTACAGCATTTTGGTGAAAAAATGAGTGACTGGGTTTTGCTTGGGAAAAATGGTCAGATAACACTTGCACAGATAATGTTAGTAGATCTGCTTGTCAGTTTCCTTCTACAATGAAACCGAGTAAAGTTGTATGAGACCTAATATGCATAACAAAGTGGGGGTGTTTCCTGGCAAAGCATCACTGACTTGTGGGTGCGGCCAGATCCATCTGTAAAGACAGTTAAAGCTTGGAACAGAATCTTGCTTCTTTTGGGCCATGTCAGGAGATTAAAACTGGCTGCTACGAGCTTGTGCTTTGGGGGATGAATAGAAAGTTGTCCAGAAAAGTCAGTTAGGGCCATTTGAAATGCTTCAGATTGTTGAAATAGCCACTGTAAATAAACAGTAGTAGCTGGTAGACATTAACCAGAAATCCACACCTGCAAGTGTGATTAACCTTTGTCTAGCTTTTACAATAAGCAAAACAATCATCTCATGCTGAATGCTTATAGTTTTAGACATATGGTGTGGCAGAAAAATCCACTCTATGATCAGCAAGGGGTCTGGCACCTTAGGGTCCCACTGGTAAATCAAAGCATGAGGTTGCTTAGCTGGGTTCAGGTTTATTAAAGAAAAGGGTAGCTCAGGGGCCCATCTAGTGGCTTGCTGATTCAAGATAGCATAAGCTACTTGTTGCAGTGCCTGGCAAGCTTCTGGTGTAAGCCGTCAAGGTGACACGAGATCTGGTTCTCCCTTCAACTGATCAAATAAAGGGCTCAGATCTGCATTTGAAATTCCTAATAAGGAAGAAATCCAATTAGTTGTCCCCAAAAGATTTTGGGCATCATGCAAGGTATGAATGTTTGCTTGAATTTGCAGAGGCTGAGGAGAAATAGACTGGGTCCTAATGCACCACCAAGGTATTTCCAAGGGGGTTGATGTTGGATTTTTTCAGGAGCAACACAGAGTCCCGCTTGGGTTACAGCAGCAATGACAAGGGCTAGGGCTTCCTCCATAACCTCTCATTTTTCTGCTGCAATCAAATGTCATCCATGTAGTGATACAAAAGAACATCAGTCATTTTCTGGTGAATGGGACTGAGGACCCTTGCAACAAACCACTGACAAATAGTAGGAGAGTTTGTCATCCCATTTGGGGTAGGACAACCTAGTGATATCTTTGCAAGGGTGCTTGAATGTTGGTGCTTAGAACAGAAAAGGCAAATTTAGAAGCATCATCAGGATGCAAAGGAATGTCAAAAAAGCAGTCTTTGAAATCAATAACTGTCAAATGCCAATCTCGGGGGATCATGGTGGGAGATGGGAGACCCGGCTGAAGGGTTCCCATGTCATTCATCACAGCATTAATTTTGTGGAGGTCATGGAGCAAGCACCACTTGCCAGTTTGCTTTTTAATTACAAACACAGGCAAATTCCAGGGACTGGTAGAGGGGACTATATGCCCCTTCTGAAGTTCTTGAACAAGTTCAGTAAGTGTGCACAGTTTAACTAGTGGCAGGGGCCATTGATCCACCCAGACAGGTATATTAGTTTTCCAGGTTAATTTCAGGGTCTCGCACACCACTGTTGGGGTGCGTATCTCTCTCTGGTCAGCCCGCTGTTCGGCTGGACCACCTGCTAGCTCTGATACGCTACATCAGAATCTATGTGTGAGTTCTTGGCTCTGCAGCACCTTGACCTTCGCTGTCACGGCCGTGGTATAGATGAAAGAGGGGACTCTCGGAGGCTCAGGGAACAAAGGTTTATTTGGGGATCACAGGGGAAGCCCCTGACCCCCAGGCCCGGTGCCTCAAGAGAGACCTCGAATGTGGGTTGCAGGGGGTTTTTGTCCAGGATGAACTCGGGGTGGATACAACTATAAACCAATAAAGCAAAGCAAAGCAACAGATGCCAACTAGATTACATAACTAGTAACAAATCAAAGGTAAATTGGGGAGGGGTCCCTGGGGTATCTGCCAACCACTGGGCAGATCTCTCCGAAGTTTCTGGACTTTGGAGATAAGGACTTCAGTGATGGACAGAGGGAAGAAGGATACATTGGAAAGGATGGGCAGGGATCACCATGGAGGAAAGGACCAATAGGAAACAGTCTCTGGGCAGAGACCCAGAGTTGTCATAGAAACCCTCATTAACTTATGATAAGGGAAGAATTCCAGGACAGGGAGGCAGGGGGCCCATATAGGGTTGCTAAACCTATACTAACTAACAATGAAACTTTAAAACAAAAATCCTGCAACCCCACACACCACAATGGCCCCAATCTAAAGTCAGATTGAATTTTGAAACCCCATTGAGAAAGTATATCTTGTCCCCACAACACCATAGACACAGGCAAAACAAGCAGCTTTACAGAAGCTATGTGGCCTTCTGGTCCCATCACCTGAATTAGGTGGCGACTTTGATAACTGTGACTGCTTCTCCCAATCCCAGTGAGGGCCTGGGGCACCTCTGTGAGGGCTCAGGTGGGGAGCCATTTGGCTTGAAAAATGACAGCCACATTGGCTCTGGTATCTTAAATATCAGTGAGCATTATCTGTTGCCCCTGTAACGACAGGGTACATTTGCAAGTGGGACGTTTATCAGAAATTTCTTGCACCCATAATATTTGTGTGGTTCCCATAGAGCCGAATCGTCCCACCCTCATTTTACATTCTTCTACAGGGGATGGCAAATCATGCAGAAAAGGAATAAATTGTGCAATACGGGTCCTCTGGGGGACAGTGCAGGGTGGAAAAGAGGTCCAAGCCATGATCTTAATTTCATCACTAGAGTCTGAGTCTATGACTCCGGGGAGAACAAAAAGTCCTGAAAGGGTAGTTGACAATCTCCCTAAAAGAAGGGCACTTTTCTGGAGCCTGGGTGGTTCAAAAATTCCTGGAGGGAGTAAATGAACAGAAGAATCGAGCAACGTTACTTTGACAGAGGTTGCCAGGTCCAGTCTGTCACTGCCTGCAGTTGCTGGGGAAGACTTGAGGTGACCCTCCATTGGGCACCTGCAAACTCAGCATCTGCAGTGGCAGCATCTGTGGCGGCTGAGGCATTTGTGTCTGAGCGCAGTGCCATTCTACGCTCCAGTTTTGGTTTCCCTGGATCTGGCAACCTTTAGAATCATACTTAGAGTGACATTGGTTAGAAAAATGTTGGCCTCTACGGCATCGTGAGCACACGGCTGTGGATTTGGGCTTTTCTTCTTTTAGAGCAGGGCAGTCTCTTTTTAAGTGGCCGGGTTTACCACAGCCAAAACAAACTCCTGAAGTCCTAGAGGAACCTCTAATGGCTGCAAAAGCTGCAGCCATGGCTTCATATTGATGTTCTATTGTGCCAATATGGTTACACACTTCAACCATTTCAATCAGGGTTGAGTCTCGGTTAGGTAAAGACTTAAAGAGTTTCTTACAGTCTGTGTTTGCATTTTCAACAGCAAGTTTTAAAAGCAAAATTTCGTGAGCCTCTGGGTTATCAATTTGGCATTCGAGCACTTGCTTAAGGTGGTCAATAAACTGCATATAGGGCTCTTGAGGTCCCTGGATTGCGGGGGTTCGGAGCTGCTTTCCGGCTAGCTCTTTCACTGAACTCGCATTTAAGGGTACAGCTTGGTGCCATTCCGATGTTGTGGGTCTTGGCCTCAGGCAGAAGCGTGGTGATGGCAAGGAAGAAAGGAGGACTTCACGTGGGTTTAAACTGGGTTTTATTTCACCCAGAGGGTGACCCATGTAGAAGTGAGATTTTCCCTCTGGGTCTCACCTTAAGTATAGGGGGTGTGGAAAGGGGCAGGGGGCAATCTAGAACCAATCCCAGAAGGGGGGGAGTGACCCAGAACAAAGAACAATTCCATACATAGAAAAGGGAGTGAAGAACCGAGAACCTGACGAATCACCCCACAGCCTCACCAGAACTTTCCAGGCTTCTGGGCGGGGTTGCAGAGTGATGGACAGGAGCCATAATTCGGGAAAAACAAAAGGGGGGTTAAAACATGGGGGTACAGGGAGGAACCATTATAAAACAAAGAAACAGAAAAACCTAAAATGCACACCACAACACTGGATGATGGTTGTGAATGCTTTTTGAGGCATTTTTTGCATCAGGGACCTTAAGAAAATCTTGGCAAGCTGTGTCTTGGACTCCCTTGAGGGCTTCCCTTGGGCAATCCCTAGCCTGGTCAGTAGGATTTGAATATGGTCCCATTCCCAGAAGCTGTCTAATCGTGAGACCTGTCAGGGTCTGATTAGCATGACCCATATAAGATACAAGAAGGTTCTGCAAACCTATCTCACACTCCTTTCACCATAAAGCGTATTGAGTCATGGTTAGCAGCAAGTGGGCTAGTGTTTTAAATCATATGATATCATTATGTGGGCAGCAAACACAGAATCTAGCAAGCTCGTAAAATATGGTGAACTGATACTGTGCTCTGACTGCCCACTAGAGCTCCTTAAGTTCTGGGAAAGACAACTGTTCCCAATGGGCAGTTCATTTTTGCGGTTTCAAGTATACGACCGGTGTCGCAATTCTTTCGGCAATGTCCAAATCCCCCTCTCTTGCTGTTTCAGGTGGACCCAGGTGTCATTGAGATCGGGATCAGGGGGATAGAGGTCTGGATCTTTTGTAGGGTCAATAGGTTCAGGCTCAAAGGGATCCCCTTCATCATATTCACTGTTGTCTGGACAGTAGCCAGCAGTGAATGCTCCTATGGATCGCAAGGAGTCCCTTTCTCTCATAGTTGCAAGGGGAGGAGGGGGCGTGGGGGCTGAAGGCTGTACTGGGAGAGACACAGTCTCTTCAGATAAT
The DNA here is from genome assembly GCF_965231275.1 of Zosterops lateralis. Classification (NCBI taxonomy): domain Eukaryota; kingdom Metazoa; phylum Chordata; class Aves; order Passeriformes; family Zosteropidae; genus Zosterops; species Zosterops lateralis. The sequence continues at coordinate 9,619,346 of NC_139801.1, forward strand.
AAAGAGCACCGAGGCTCTGCCACAAAGGGAGTATAAGAGGCATTTTCTTTATCTTTAGCATGGGATTTTTCTTGGGCTTTTAGAGCCTCGAAAATCACCCTCCAAGAGGGAAGTAATTCTGCAGCTGCTTATTGTCCCTTCATTGTGCTATTCCATAGTTTCACTCTCACATCGTCCCACAAATCTGCCGTAAAGACTGTGGACGAGGTAACTCCTGGAAGCTTAGATGCTATCCATTTAAGCATAACTTTTAAATCGAGCGCAGGCAGAGATCTGCCATGCTTATCCAGCAGCTTTGTCATAAGTTCAAATATATCTCTGTCACAGGCAGAAATCCCCTGCCCCATAGTTCCCCACAGCTCACCTCCCTTTCCTCAGAGGTGATCCTTGCTGGCTGGGCTTCCTCTCAGCAGTCTCTGAAGCTTTGTGGGGCGTTGCCACATGCCACTCAGATAGAACGGTTCATTCCTCACAGAGTGGGCACCTATTGATGGTGATGGAAGAGATGAGACTGCTTAGATGCAAAAAGTCGATTTATTGATCACAAAGCTTTAGTATATATACCTTTTCATCTGTAACTAAAAATAGCTGCTCACTTAAGCAACAATAACTAGAGCAACCATATCTTATGTTTCTTAATAACATTGCTTAACTATTAGCCAGCACAGACTCGTACAGGCATGTACAGACTTACATAGGTTAAGCATGCTAAGCATACCATTATCTTGTGCTTCCCTCATCAGTGCTTTCCTCTTCAGGGTACTACCTGCCACGGGCACACTGCCTGCCAAGGCTTACTGTCGCTAGAAGACACGAAATGAAGGACACGCATGCAGTCAGTCATCAGGGCAAAAAAAGAGAGTGGGTTATTTTTTACTTGGATTTATATAGATTTTGGACAATGACCAGGGATTGGAGGATGAAGGTTGCCACCTCTCCAACCACAGTGGTCAAACTAGAAGTCCTTTAAGAGAGGAATGATAAACAATCACTTTGTTTACCTGAAAGTCTGTGAGAAACTCCACTACAAATATGCAAACATCAGAAGGCTGAAAAAGATCAGGGTGACAGCTTATGGCCTACCAATGCTGACATTTCCATTTCTGTCATGAGCTGAGCAGTACTCCCAGTTCTGCTCTCTAGCTGCATCCCCACACATGTCTTCATGTGCATGGCTGTCCTCAATATGTGGCTTGGAAGATGGGAAAGAACTACTGCTGCCAGAGGGAGAGCAAGCAGGAACATGGCCAGACTCACCAGGCTGCACCAAAAGCGCCCTGCCAGCCCTCAGGTGGGGACAGTGAGGGCAGCAGAAGTGCTGCAGAGTTAGGCATGAGGCTTGTGCTGTGGGTACTGGTGCTAGGACCCACATAGCTCTATCCCACACTGCTGTTGTGCCATTAGATCTTTTGTTACTATGGGAGCAGTGAGATTCATGAGAGCAGAGAAAGCCTTTGTTCTGCAGCACACCAAAAGGCAGTCCTATTTTTGAAAGCTATGAGCATCACAGCAAAGCAAAACTCAACCTATACCTCCAAAAAAAATGTTTAAAAGGCAGCTGATAACATATTTTTCTGCCATCTCTATCTTGTTGCAAGCTGTAAAAAGTGTCAACACCCCCGTATGCTGAAGATGCAATAACAAAAATGGCAGGGGACAAAGAAGAATTTGGTTCCAGTATAAACAGTGTATTTATGTTTTTAAATAAGACTTTTTTCAAATTAAATTAGTTCACACATTGCGTTAAACATTTCCTTGTCTCACAAGGCATGATACAGGAGCTACTCCCCATAGAATGGCAGATGTTGTGTTTTGACACTGGCTAAACACCAGGCACCCACAAAAGCTGCTCACTCACCCTCCCCTGCTACAGCTGGGCAGAGGAGAGGAAAATATAAATGAAGGGTTCATAAGTTGAGATAAGGACCAGGAGAAAACACTCCAAGGGCAGAACAGGCTCAACTTAGAGGTATAAAGTGAGTTTATTATTAACAAAATCAGAGGAGGAAAATGAGAAGTAAAATAAGCCCCTGAAACACCTTGATTCCCCCTCCCTCCTTCCCACTGAGAACTCAGGGAGACAGGGCATGGAAGGTTTTGGTCAGTTCATCACCTGAGGTTTTCTTCCACTGCTCAGGGAGAGGAGTCCTTCCCCTGTGTCCTGGGCTGACAGTGCTCTCTATCCCATATCGTGGACTCCTTTGTTATGTCTAACAGTTGTTCCTTCCCTGTAGCTGGGCAGGCACTGTGGGCTGGCTCTGCTCTCTCGCTCTGGCGCGGCTTTTGCTTTGGCTTCCTGGCTTTTAGGCGTGCTTCGCTGCCTTGCAATTTCTGCTTATATTCTTACCCTTACATTTTTCTTTTCTCTTTCTGCCGCCTCTGTGCTCTGTTTGTTTGGTTTTTTTTCCTTTCCCTCTTCTCCCCTTCCACCCCCCCCCCCCCCACCCCCCCCCTTTTTAAGATTTAGGACCGGCACCCGGAGCTGATCTGGCTGGAGGAGTCCGAGGAGGATCTCCGGGGCTTGTGAAAGAAGCTCTGCGCCCTCCCCCTCACAGTAACCTGAGCTTTTTCTTTTCTTTTTTTTCCCTTGTGTCGAGGGGTGTTTATTTATTTGTTAATAAACCGGTGTTTTTTCCACTTTTTGTTCGAGAGATTCCTTCCCAAACCCAGGGTTGGGGGAGGGGTGGTAGAGGTTTTGTTATTAGGGGATTCCTTGGATGTTCTCCCCTAATTCAACCCAAACCAGAATATTTTTTGGTGCGTTGGCCGGGAACCCTAGTCAAAGAAAGTGGAAAAAACCTTAATAATAATACTGGTGATTCTAATTGTTTGGTGGGTGTATCAGGATGTTTTTTTCTGGACTCATAATGGCATTCGGGGTGAAATCCTGCCAATATTTCTGGTCCCTAGGGTTTTTTGAGGTTTTATTACCTCTGTGGTGTCTAGGGTTATTTCCTTACCCGGAGATAGCTTTAGCATTTCTCCTTATACGTAACTTATGTTGCCGTGGGGCACTAACCAGAATATTGACCGGGCTCGGATTGTTTGTGATTGTTTACAAGAAGGTTGTAAATATGTTTGATGATTCGTTGTTATGATTGGGCACTCAGTTTGTTAGGGGAGAAGCAGGGGAAGAGGTTTTTCAGCCTCTGTTTTCCCTCTTCTCCTTTGAATTGTTTATATCTTTATTAAGAAATATTCAGTTTCCCCTGAGTGTCAGAGACCATCTTTCTGACATTTAATATAGTAAGCGTTCTCTATACTGTCTGCAGTTTATATAAAATGAAAGCTGAGATTTCCAAAGGGGCTAATGAGACTTCTGAGTTACCAGCAAACCCAAGTAGGAGAAATCTTGAGTGGAGTGGGAAATGGGAAGATATGGGCCAAATTTTAAAGGAATTTTCTGACCCTATAGCCTGGGACTTTCCATCCGAACAAATTCAGAACCAAGCCGAGGTGGCAAAGTATTTGAAAGAGAAGTGCCAGGGTAATACCAAGGAGAAAAGGATTATTACAGTGAGCTGGGCCCTGGCATATGTTTATCGTACTCTCTTAGATACTGAAGGGCAGCAGGCAGAAGACAGGGAACAGGGAGATAAACTAGTTACTATCCCAATTACTCAGGCTGCAGCTAGTATCCCAGGCCCCAGGCCAGTAGTTGAATCAGACAGCAGGGCTCAACCAAGGGCTGTTGCTGCTAATAGAAGAGGCGGAAAGTGTACAACTAAGAACGATCGCAAGGTGGAGGATGATGATGATAATCCAGGAGAAGGACCTTCACCAAAATCAGAAACTACATTGAGGGGTGTAGATTCTGGAGCCAATATTGATTCATTTTCCCTAAAGGACCTTCGAGGCCTGAGAAAGGATTACAGGCGACAACCTAATGAATCTATAATAAGTTGGTTAGTCCGCCTTTGGGATGCTGCAGGGGAGGCTACAGTTCTGGATGGCACTGAAGCGAGGCATTTGGGATCTCTGTCGCTTGACCCTGTTATTGATCAGGGCATGATGAGGGAGGCTAGTCCTCACAGCCTCTGGGAACGGATTCTGGATGGTGTAGCACAAAGATGGAACAACACGATGTGTACCTCAGGGAGATCTGAATGTGGGGTGAAACAGAAGGAAACGTGTAAGTGTCAAAGGTTTTGAGCAAGTAAGATGAATGGAAATGTGTAAGTGTCAAGGGTCTGAGTAAGTGAGATGGAAGTTTTTTATTGTGTGTCCACGATATGGAATAAGGGGTGGAATGTCCTGGGCTGACAGTGCTCTCTATCCCATAATCCCATATCGTGGACTCCTTTGTTATGTCTAACAGTTGTTCCTTCCCTGTAGCTGGGCAGGCACTGTGGGCTGGCTCTGCTCTCTCGCTCTGGCGCGGCTTTTGCTTTGGCTTCCTGGCTTTTAGGCGTGCTTCGCTGCCTTGCAATTTCTGCTTATATTCTTGCCCTTACGTTTTTCTTTTCTCTTTCTGCCGCCTCTGTGCTCTGTTTGTTTGGTTTTTTTTCCTTTCCCTCTTCTCCCCTTCCCCCCCCCCCCCCCCCCCGCCCCCTTTTTTAAGATTTAGGACCGGCACCCGGAGCTGATCTGGCTGGAGGAGTCCGAGGAGGATCTCCGGGGCTTGTGAAAGAAGGTCTGCGCCCTCCCCCTCACAGTAACCTGAGCTTTTTCTTTTCTTTTTTTCCCTTGTGTCGGGGGGTGTTTATTTATTTGTTAATAAACTGGGTTTTTCCACTTTTTGTTCGAGAGATTCCTTCCCAAACCCAGGGTTGGGGGAGGGGTGGTAGAGGTTTTGTTATTAGGGGATTCCTTGGATGTTCTCCCCTAATTCAACCCAAACCAGAACACCCTGCTACACTGTGGGGTCCCTTCCCATGAGAGATAGCTCTCCACAAACTTCTCTAGCGTGGTTCCAATCTCACGAGCAGCAGTGCTCCTAAAACTGCTGTGACGTGGGTCAGTCTTCCACAGGGTGCATTCCTCCGACAGGCTGCTTCAGCTTGGAAGTAGGGGCCCTCTCTCTCCACCAGGTCTCCCACTAGACCACAGCCTCCTCCAGGCATCCATTCACTCCAGTGTGAGCACCTCCCCCATGGGCTGCAAGTGGATGTCTGCATCATCTGTGGACCCCCATGGACTGCAGGAGACAGTCTGCTTTACCATGGTCATCACCACAGCCTGCAGAGGAATCTCAGCTCCAGGGCCTGGAGTACCTCCTCCCCCTCCTTCTCCACTGACCTTAGTGTCTGGATGTTGTTTCCCTCACATGTTTTCACCTCCTCCTCTTCTCTATCTGGAATAAAAACTGTGCCCCCACCTTTCTTTTGATTTCTTCCTAAATATGTTATCACTGAGACATTACCATAATTTCTAATTGGCCCAGCCTTGGCCAGCAGCACCTCCATCTTCAGAGCCATCAGGTATTGGGTCTGCTGGACATGGTGGAAGGTTCTAGCAGCTTCTCACAGAAGCCACCTCACTGCCAAAAACCAGGCAGTGAAAAACTAACACAGCAGCTTAAATGAAAACATGAGAAAAGCCTTCAGGCACAGCAGTGGGACTTGCTTCCAGCAGATGGTAAAGTTCTCTCACTACCTTAGTGCTAGTACTAGCTTTTTTTTTTCCTTCTCCCTCAACTAAGCTTGCTATATATTTTATATATTTCAATTGAAATAATCTCAATTAACAGTTTACTTTCACTGAAAATTGACTATGACACCATAATTTAGGTTTCTAAACATTTCCCACTGCACTGTCAAAATACATGCAATGATAGTCAATATTGTATATTTTTCTTAAAATGAAATTATAAGACTACTGGAATTATTTTATAAGCTGCTGATCCTAAATTTTGGAGCTCAGTGCTATCTAACAGTAGCTTCCTTTCAGGACACTTCATATAGATTCTAACCAATACATAGATATTGCTGTGGTTGATATTTATGAAAATGAAACTCAATTTTCAAATGTCATACCTGAGACAATGAATGGGTTTCCTGCCACTGAATTGTGTCTATGAAATATAGTACGTGTGGTGTTTCTTACAAAACTCATAATAAAAATCTTCATCTAACACAAAGATTGTGGTACAAACTTTAGCATCAGCTGTGAAAGCAGGTTTGGAGGAAAGGAAAATTTCAAACAGATGAGGACCCATTAGGAATGTGAGCTCCCACCAGACCTCCAGCCACCTCCCCATCCCAGCCACATCTCCTCTTTCTCAGGAATACAAATCATCAGTTAAGAGGACTCAAAATGACAATTCTGAGGCTGAAAAAAATAAATTGCATTTCCAACTTTGGCACATAGGTCCCTGACAAACCAGTGAGAGCATATGTGGATGGGCAGGCAGTTACAGGTGTTACTTCAAATTTGGAGCATATAAGAGAGCCAAAGGAGTATGTACTCTCTACCAGCAGTAACAAGAAGGGCAGCTGTAAATTACTTTGCAGTTATAGTTTATGTTGTTGATAGTGTAATCAGCCAAAATAACATATGGTGAGTGGGAGATCGAGTGAAGGGAGGCATGAAGAAGCAAGCGAAAAGAAGTAGCAGAGGAGTGAAGGGGTGAGGGCAGGAATGGAGGAGCGGAGGAGAAAATGAAGGTATGAGCACAAAAAGCTGCAAAGGAGCAAGCAAAACAGTGAAGGTATGATCTAAGAAGTGAGCAAAGGAGTGAGCACATGAAGGAGTGAGCAAAATGCAGTGAAGTAGCTAAGAAGCAAGGGGGCAAACAAAGGTGCAAGCAACGCAGCAAGTGAAGCAGCAAGCAAAGCAGTGCAGAAGCAGTGGAGGAGCAGAACAGGATAGAAGCAAGCCAGCCAAGCAGCAGAGGAGAAAGAAAAATGCTGAAGGAGTGTAGGAGCAATCAAAGGAGCAAGTGGAAGAACAAGCAAAGTTGTGAAGAGTTGAATGAGTAAAGCATCTTAGCAGAGTAGTGAACGAGTGAACGAGGGAAGCAGTGAATGACACCAGTGAGCAAAGAAGCAAGCAAAGAAGCAATCACACAAACTGGCAGGCAAAGGAGCAAAGAAATGGCACAGCGAGTGAACGAAGCAGTGAGCCAAGCAGTGAAGCGGGAGGTGAATAAGTGGAGAAGCAAGCAGAGCAGTGAAGGAGTGGAGGAGTGAGCAGGAGGGAGAAGGGGAGAGAAAAAGAGGGAGGAAGGGAGACAGAGGGAAAGAGAGAGAAATTGGAGGAGAAGGAAAGGAAAGAGGGAAAGGGAAAAGGAGGAGAGCAAGAAGGGGAGAGAAGGGGAAAGGAAAAAAAGGAGAGGAGAGAGTGTAAGAAAGAAAGAGATAGCAGACATCTGTAAAGTTTAAGTCCACCATGAGAACAAAGACTAGCTGTTGAGACTTCTCCCAGCTGCTCATAGAATATTTCATCGGTAACATATAATCCAAAATATTGCAGACAGGCAGTTTATCTGCATAGATTATGAAGGTCTTGAGAATTACTTGTAGTGGTGCGGGATTGGGTTTTCTGAAGTTTGTATGGTTTTTGTTATGTTCTATATTTGTTTAAAATTATTTGTTCCAAGTACCCCTTCTCCTTACCCCCTGATGGTCTCTTCCCTGAAATATGCTGTCAATCACCCTGTTAGATCTAGAAGATTCAGATCTAAAAGCCCTGGGATTTGGCCTGGGATAAGGGGTAACACCTTTTCCTTTGTTTTGTTAAGTTCCCCTGTCCTGGGTGGCACCCTCCCTTGTTAGCTATTGGTTCTGGGTTCCCCTTTTGGATGGACCGCCTACCCAGGTAAAAAGGGGCAGCCCAGGGCCAGGGACTCGTCTTTTTGCTACGAGGCCCAGCTGGAACATCAATAAAGCCTGGAACTCTAGCAAAAGTCCACTCTCTTTATTCCACGCCTGCAAGCACGCTCCTGCATGAAATCCGGACCTGCCTAAAACTTCATCATATCACGACAGAGCTTAGCTAGCCAGTGGGCAGCTCTGAGGACCGTGATAATTACTATTAAATTAAGCTCTATTACAGAAAATGTTAATTGTTTTGTTAAAGTTTGATGGTACAGCTCTAGACTCCTCTGCATACACTTGTGTTGGAAAGAAAGAGAACTGTGGTATCTTTTTAAGAATGAATCAGAAACTGAGCTATTTAAAGGGTTTTTTTGAAGTATATTATCCTTTAGAAGAGATATTCTTCCCATTTGCACATTGTGTTCCACTTTAAAAGTGGCCACTGAAGTTTCATTCAGCTTTCCTTGATTCTTTCTCCACATTTCTTTCCCTCATGTGCCCACTACCATTGCATGAGTACTTCCAAGCCTGCCAAGCCACTGCCACTGGATTTCTCTATCACATGCCAATTGCTTTACTAGTTTTGTGCTGATTTCTTCCATACAAAAATTTGAAAGAAACTTTATGAAATATTAGGGAAAAAACCCACATCTTTCAGCACTGGATCTAAGATATTATCCCTAAGCAGACAACTTGTAAACAAGTTGTAGAGAACACAAAATAGTAGGTGGCAATAGGTACTGCATTTGCTATAACAGTAATGTGCAACACTAATGTGAGAAACGACGTTCACTTTTTAAAATTTTAAAGCTTTAATAAAAACCTTAACAAAATATAACAAAGTACTGAATAAGGAAAAATTACAGTGCACTGGGAGTTGGTGACCCAGCAGCCACGAGCTCGTCTACAAAATGGCTGCTCCGCCTTTTATATCCCTGGGGGTTGCATCAGGCAACCCTGGCCCCTCCCAAAGTCTGTCAGTCAACTCTTCTTTGCCATTTTATTGGTGGAGGCTACTTTCTTGCAACTTGGTTGGAGGTCAGGTGCTGTCATGCTGTGCCCCCCTAGCAACGAGCTTTTCCTATTCTTAACTGTCCCATATCAGGGGCACAGGTACAAGCCTTCTCTCCACGTCCCAGACAACCCAGGCTGTCTGGTTGCAACAACTTGGGGGGGAAGGGGACTATGGGGAGAACAGAGGACATCTAAACAACAAACCACAATATCATAACTCTACATCAATAAAGCTTCCCTTAACATACACAGAATATTTATCCCTTAATTGTAAGAGCAAATCATCCTATTACTCATCTATAACTAAGTTGTGTTGTGAGATGGAGTTTCCAACTGCATAGCAACATTGAGTTTCTGATCTATAGGAGGGAGGATTTGCCATGTTTGCACGGGTCATGACAAGGAAATTGTTCACCAATTACCATAAAGAGCAATGTTGCTTCACGTATCTGTCTCTCAGGCCAGCCCAGCGTTCGGCTGGACCACCCTGCTAGCTCTGATATGCCTCAACAGGACCTTGCGTGGGTCTTTGGCTCCGCAGCACTTTTACCTTCGCTGTCACGGCTGTGGTTCGAAAGAGGGGACACTCTCGAGGCTCGAGGAACAAAGGTTTCATTCAGGGATCACAGGGGCAGTCCCTGGTCCCAGGCCCTGTGCCTCAAGAGAGTGACCCAGGACCTGGTCTGCAAGGGGTTTTTGTTCAACAGAAGTCTCAGGGGTGGGTACAAGTTGCAATCCAATGAAACAAAGTAAGGTGGGTAATACCAACTGCAATACACAAACATTAACAAATCAGGTAAATTGGGGTGGGGTCCCTGGGGGATCCACCAACCACTGGCCAACACCTCTCAGAAGGTCTTGGGCCTGGGAGATTGATGGACAAGAGGGGGGAGAAGATACATTGGGATGGGGGAAAAGACAATGGGAAGACCAGTCTCCAGGCAGAGGCTTAGGTTGTCTTGGAAACTCTTATCAACTTCTGATAAGAACATTCCAGGACAGGAGCTTTTGTCTGGCTAGGGTTAAAGTCCAAGCCACACTAAACTTATAACTAAAAACCTATAAAACAATTCCAGCATCCCCACAGAGCAAAACAGACTTGACTTGGGGAAAATAATATAGTTTATTGTCAATTAATATTAGGATGGTGAGAAATGACAAAACCAAAACCACCTTCCCATCTCCACCTTTCTTCCCCAGGCTAAACTTCACTCCTGACTCTTCTACCTACTCCCTCCACCCCCAAGTGGAGCAGGGGGATGGGCAATGGGAGTTATAGTCAGTTCATAGCACTTTGTCTCTGATGGTCCTTCTTCATCACATTTTTCCCCTGCTCCAGCATGGGGTCCCTCCACGGGATACAGTTGTTCATGAACTGCTCCAGCATGAGTCCTTCCCATGTTGCAGAGGCACAGCCTGCCTCACCATGGTTTTCTCCACAAGCTGCAGGGGAATCTCTGCTCCAGCACCTGAACCACCTCCTCCCCCTCCTTCTTCAATGATCTTGGTGACTGCAGAGTTAATTCTCTTGATGTCTTAAGCTTTAGCTTTCATATTTTCAGATTCTGTGCTAACTAGGGATGTAGTTTTGAGCCTCATATTAAGTGCCAGTAAGCTCTCTTCACAGAGTAGGTTGACAAAACAAATCTTTTTCCTGCTGAGGATCAAGGACAACTTTCAGCCCAACAGCATAAACAACAGTGGACTGAAGGGAGAAAACAAGAATGATGGGACCTCACAACCTGAAGTTGTAATTGGACAATTAAACCCCAATATGCAAATGCACCAAAACTTATAAAAATGTAAGATCTCATGACTGGTCAGTCATTTTGCGACCATTCTTAGGCCACCACTGGGTTTAGCCCTGGTCAGGCCCCTGTCCTGCCCAAGGTGGATCCTGGAGGCCTTTCAATATATATCTACTTTATTCTCTAGCTCTGTCTAGTCTCTGTTTCAGGTCAGCCTTCCCAAGGCATCACTCTCACACACTCTCACTCTTTCTCACAGCTGTTGTGCAGCATTTTTTAACCCTTTATTAAATATTTATTATAGAGGTGCCACAGCATGGCTAATTGTCTCAGCTTTGGCCAGCAGCAGATCTGTTTTGGAGCCAGCTGTATCTGGCTGTGTCCAACGTGGAGGCAGCTGTCGCTGTTGGTGGAGATAGGAATGTGACATACACATGCCAAAGTTCATGCAGCAACAGCCGGATTTTATTGTAGAGCACCTCCTTTTATAGGGGCTTTGAATTTCCCATGCTTACGGAGATGATTGGTCAAAGGTCTTAACTCCACTTGGCTCACTGGCCAATGATATGGGTACATTCCCAATTCAAAGGGATTGGCTGGGGTTCTTTTGTTCAAACTTAAATTCAGCTTATCATTTTTAAATCTGGTGTCTTGTTTACTTGTTCTCCTGTGAAGGTTCTGGCTTCCTTTTTTCCTTGCCAAGGTTGGGATTAATATATGGGAAACGTAGGTTTTGAGTCCAGACTTGAATGTTTATTATTTCTTATCTATTTACAGACTCACAAGCCGTGAGCTCTAACTAGCAAATTAGAGAACAGAGGTAAAATAGAGTGCTTCTAACTCTTTCCAAGGTTATTTAAGCAATAATTACCCAATAATGAGGTGACACCTATATTATTTATACTTTTGACCCAATAATGACCACTCAAGGCCCGCAATGTGGATCTTTTTCACCCAATTACAGAAAACCACCCAAACCCATGAAGAAGGAAGAAGAAGGTGAAGAAGAAGGACTTAGACAATGCTCAAAATCCTCTGTCTTCACTCACATGTATTACTATATACTAAAATCTTAATTCTAAGTTTTTCACCCTGTGAGATCACACCATACTATTCAAACTACACACCCACAACCCCTGTGCTATCACTCAATCTTGGGAGCCTGTTCCAAGGCCTCAAGTCAAATGTGATGCTTCCTTGAGGGTCAGCACCTTTTAACACAGAAAGCCTGAAATTTTCAGCCTCCAGGGTTCCAACATTCTCCAACAAACTACGTTGGTCAAGTTGGTGTCTGTTATAGCTAAATTGTTTGTGCAGCTATAGACCAGCTATAGCTGTCACACATTTATCCCTTGTTTGGCTGCAGGGGGTATAAGGTATTGTTTGACATTAGTTACAGCAGAGGCAAGCAATATTGGAGTCATTCTAAGGAGGTTGATTTTTTTATTTTTCCCAAAGAGATTACTGCATGAGGTTTCTGCGGACCTGAAAGACCAAACAGCTCCATTTGGTAACTGCCAAATTTTTCCTTGAAGGATATCATATTCTAAAATGTTTTCCTCATGGTCAGTGATTGCAAACATATGTGAAGTCATCTGTTTTTCTCCAGGTAACCATAAATGGACTTTAGCAATATAAGCTATAGTGTAGTTTCCATTGAAGCCAGTCAAATGAATCTTTTTCTTCTAAAACTTAGATTTAATTTTGCAGCCTCTGTGAGGGTGATTAAAGAAATTTGGGCTCGGGTGTTAATAAGAAATTTTAAAGGATTTTTCTTGTGTCCTACTGGCAAATATACATAGGGTCTAATCTCATTAGGAATGTGTTGATATCCAGGTATGCGCTGAGACAGCTGCCCTAATGGCTCAAATCAGTTTTCCTGTGTTGCAAAAGAATTGGGACCAATCATTTTTTCCTGTGAAGTGTTCGTGTTGTCTGCTGCTTTTCCCTTCACCTTTTCCATAGTTTGAATTAACTTTGCTATCACAGTGTTAGTCTGCTTATTAAAGACAGATCTGGGTATTCCTAGGGCTATGGCAGTCCTCCACAATTCATTCCTTTTCTCTCTGTGGGGGTTAATTTGGCTAGGGTTTTCCCTTTTCTCAGCTGAGTTGTGCTGAACAGTTCTCACCTGCCGTGTTCAGGGACTTTCTGCATTTTGGCACTTGGATCTTTTTCCTGGGTGTGTCAGCCTCTTTTGCATGGGCTGCTATTTCATGTGAGACACCCACCCAGGTCGGGATCAGTCTCCGTGGGGCTTGTGGATTGCGTAAGGCTCTGTTATAGGCTATATAGTTTCTGGTCTCATTTTGTCTCCCCATCAAATAATTTTTTAATATAGATGGGGCTCCTCTAATGAGGGGTCTCATTCTATCAGGGTCTACATCTGCAGAGATTGGAATGTCTGCACAATTGTGTATTGCTTGTATGCAGGCAGCTTTTGTTACCGCGATATTAGCATCATCTACCGAATGCATAGGAATCAAAACTGGTTCCCTCCTTTCTATATTATTCATTCCTCCTGCCTAGTATGCAACTCTGCTGGTAATGGAGTGGGGTTCATTAGCAGGTTGCAGCCCACTGTGCAACCTACAGCTTTCTGCTCCATCTAATAGTACGTCGTCTCCCCCATGAAACAAACTCTCCATAGATATTCAGTTTCAGTTTCTCCTCTTTTTCTTTTATACTTTTCTTGGAGGTTTCCCATTTGCAGAGGATCCCAGGAGGTTGTTCTGGTCATGTTTCACCTCTGAACACCCTGGGGTCCTTCAGATATTTCATTTTTTATTATGGGTTTCATTTAAAATTCTGGATCTTCTTCCTCTTTGAGAGGTAGAAGTTCCACGCTTTCATCAGAATCCAATTCAATGCTTTCATTATCATTTTCATCAGAGCTTTCCCAGATATCACCATCCCAATGTTCAGGTGATGCTATTAATTTTTGGGTTTTTTTTAACATCCACAGCTTTGGGAGCATGTAATAATGTCAATTCCAATTTTTCCTCTAATGTTTTTGTGTTTTTCTTAGATTCTTTTAGTTCTTGTTTTACTTTGTTATATTGGCATTGCAGGGATAATTTTGCCAATTTTAATCTCTGTATTTCATTCACCAATTTATCATTTTCTTTTATCATTTGTTCTTTTCATTCCCAAGCAGAGTTTAAACATAGTGCAAGGGCGTGACAGATAATTCCCTTTTCTTTTGCATCTTTCAGTGATCCCTGCTTTTCATTTATTTTATCTTTTATCTTACCCCATTGAAATCAGTTCTCTATGGGCCACATATCATCAGTTTCAATGTGAACACTGTGCTTCTGTAAATAGTCTGCCAAATCTTTCGTCTGATTTTTTGAGTCATTTGCCATTATCCTGCTTCAACTACACTGAAATGTTACAGATAGATGTGGAGGTTTAGATAAGTCCCTGCCTTTTGCCCAGGCCTCTGGCAGCAGGCAGTAGCTTTATTGAGGTGGCCAGCACCCCAAAACCCACTGTCATTTGCAAGTTCTTTAATAATGGCTGATTCAGCCTATTATAGAATGAATTATTTATTTATTAGACACAAAACTAACAGACATGAGACTTAACACAGACTATATACTACACAGGAATAAAACAGAGACTACTAGTAGGTTAACATACAGAGCACAATAAGAAACCCTTTTCTGTTACAGCTAGCGAACAAATAGTATAAGCATAGGATTCAACGTATCTTACCATCCAATTGTTGGTGGAGCACACATCGAGATCCTTTCCTTCAATTCCCAGGAAAGTAACTGTGGAATCTGTGTCCAAACTCCAGGGAGAAGTCCTTTACATCTTCAGGGTGTGCTTGTGGGAGCCTTCTGCCTCTGTGATAATTGTGTGTGCTTTTATAGTTTGTAAAGCAATGTTGTTATGAATAAAATGGGCGGAGATAATATTAATCTCCTTAAAATGCCTTTATTAATCAGCTCTTTCAATATTTGCTCGAGGGGTTTTTGGCTGCCCGTGCGCGCCGTGGAGGAGGAGGGTCTTTATCAGCTCTGCTGCAGGCAGTTCAACAGAGCTGGAGAACCCGCCCTCGCTGGGAGTAACCCCAGGGTTCTTAGTTTCTTTTGTTTCCTCCGGGGGTCTCATCTCTGGTTTGGTCTTTTTAACTTACAGCTAGTAAGCAAAACTGGAGAAATCAGCTCCTTCGATACTCCAGGGTCCACATGGCCTAGCATTGGTTTCTGTGCATTTCAATTTTGCTTGGTTTTATTTTATAAGGGGTTTTTGGTGTTAAACGGTATCCCGAGATGCATTTCGAGGTCTTTTATTTGCATGCGGGGTCGGCCTGGGAGGGCGGCTGGAGACTCTTGCGACCACATGGCAGTTTTGCAGCAGTCATGGCGTCTCGGGGGTCTCACGCTGTCTCACAGCGGCGGCAACGTTTGCAGGGGTTTGGGCCGGGGCTTGTGAGGTGGGGGTGGAACGTGGCGGGCATGGGTTCCCTTCTTTTGGAGCGGGGCGGCGGCCTGGGCGCGTTTGGGGACGCGCCATCTAGCAGCGGCGGCTGGTCGCGGGCGGGCTGAGCCACGTGCGGGCTTTGGGGCTTCTCTGCGACTGGGCTTAAGCTGGGCAGGCAGCATGGCGGCTGGAATTCTCTGTGCCGAGCTTGGGGGGGGAGCGGCCGGCCCCTCTTTCTCCCGCTCCAGCGGCGGCGGCTGCGGGCGGCCGGGGTCTCCCATGCCGGACGGCCGACTGCTTGGCGGCTGGAGCCGCGTCGGGGAGGGAGGCTCCGCGGGCTCCGGGATCCCCCGCGCCGGTTCTTTTCTCCCTCTCGGCCCCGGCGGCGGCAACGGGTGGAGGCCGGGGCTGCTCTTCCCCTCTCTGGTTTCGGCGGGGGTGGGGGAGCCGCGGTGCCGTGCGTCTTTGAAGGGAACGGGCTCTCGCTTTAGAGGTCTGTTTTTAAGGTGGTCTGGGGGAAGGTGCCACGGAGGTGGCCCCTCACTGTTACATTACAGGATAAACATTCTAAATTTCATTTTTATCAATGTCACTTGGTCAGCCCTTTTGGTTCCAGAGATTACCTCTTTCTGTGCCTTTCAGCCCGAGTTCTCTTTCCATATGCACCAACCATCTGGGAGGAGGAGGAGGAGGGGGTTTGACATGTCCTGCCACAACCTCAAGCAGACAGAAATTGTATACGATTGCTCATACCATAGGTGAGTGCTGTCACTGCTGGACCATGAGAGAGAAGGGCAGCAAATCTTTTCCTGTTCTGTTTGATTAATTCACACTGCAAATGAAAGAAACAAGGAAATGTTCAATTTGTTAACTTTGAAGGTTTGAGCCAGGCATAGAGTTGCTTGATTCTATGAGAAATGCCCTGTAACAGATCTGGATTGCCAAAGAGGATGGTGAAATGTTTAGTGCCTCCAGAGAAAAACAGAAGCTAGATATGGCTTTGAGAGTCTACCTTATGGATGTGGGTGACTACAGCAAAGTGAGTTGAAACTTAGAAAATTATTTACTTCTGTGTATTTTGTTCTGGTTCCACATGCAGGAATCTTAACATCTGTTATTTTGTCAGAGAAACAGCCCTGCAGACATCAAGGTCAGTGGATAAGGAGGGGGACGAGATGATCCAGGCATCAGAGCAGAGATTCCCCTTGCAGCCCGTGATGAAGACCACAGTAAAGCAGATTGTCCCCTTGTCTTGGGTTATATAACAAAAAAAAAATCGTTTATTCTATTCTATCTGTTGAAACTCGGTTGGGGAGGTGTTTTTATCTTTATCTGTTGTAACTCCAGGAGGGAGGGGGCAGCTGCCTTTCTGATAACAAGCCAGCTGTTAAAACTGGGTGGGGCATTGTTTCTTATCTTTGTTCACCCTCCTATTACCTCCATGGGGATATCTTCTGTTAATGGGCCATTAAAGCTCACCAATGACATGACACATTACATCATCCCATTGAGATGCTCTACCAAGGGAGGAGGAGCCAAACCATTTCCACCTAGACAAAAAGGAGTCACAAGCGTCACCAGAAATCCAGTGTTCCCACAGGACTCCCAGAGGAAGACCGGACCCATCTCTGGACCCTTTTTCTCTACAGGACCCTCTCTACTTCCAACAGGATCACATCTGCCTCTCCAGGAGGGCTTACTTTTGGACTGTTTCCAACACTCTGACCAACAGGGTGTCACGTTGTATTTCTGACTCTGTCAGAGTTTTCTAGGATTTCTTGATTGTCTGTTTGCTTATTCTTTTGTACTACAACATTTGTAATTTTAATATCCCTAGTAAAGAACTGCTAAACCTATTCCCAAAATCTTTTCCTGACAGCCTCTTAATTGCAAATTTATAATAATTTGAAAAGGGGGAGAGGAGGGGCTTACATTCTCCATTCCGAGGGAGACTCCAATCTTCCCTGGTAGATACCTGTCTGTCTAAACTGAGACACCCCTGCAGCCCATGGAGGTGCACAGTAGAGTACATATTCACACAGAGGATCCCATGCTGGAGCAGGTGGATGTGCCTGAAGGAGTTTGGGAACTGTGTTGGTTCAGCACAGATAGTGAGGTGCAATTGGTGATTTCCTTTGAACTGACAAGCAAAATAGCCAACTCCATGCAGGGATACACATCTGGGTCAAACAGCCTTAAAAGTTTGAAGGAAGCCTGGGATCGCTCTCTTCCTTCCACCCTCACAGGAGGTAAGGCAGTCCAGGCTCTCTCCTTTGGAGGGGGCCAGGACGGCCCGGTCTGCCCGGGTATTCACGGGAGGCCCGCCTGGCCCGGTGACTCCCAGGCTGGGGGAGGGGATGATGTGCCCCCGCCTGGATCGGTTTTTAGCAGCTGTAAAACACCCAGCAGCTCTCCCTATGGGGGAGAAGCTGGCCTGAGGCCTGGACATGGGCCTGGGCCCTTTTCCCCAGCAGGGGGAGCAGAGCCTGCAGCCTGCAGCCACTCCAAGCTGGGCCCACCCTGAATGAGACCAAGGGGTGGGAGCAAGGAGCTTTTCATCAGCTGGGCTGCTTTGAGATCTGCTTGCCTGAGTGTTTCCCCATTCCTGCAGCTTTTGAAAATCCTGGCTGCTGCTGGCAGAGATCACATGACCACCGCAGGCCCGGGCAAGCTTTAACTCTTTCCTGCCAGCAGATGGAACTTTCAAAGCACTGACTCTTCCCAGAGTGAGAACAGACAAAGCGATTGAGCATAGAGAAGACTTAGCATAACAGTCAGATGGAGAGAGTGAGAAAAGGATTAATTAGAGGAAGGATGAAGGAGTTGCCTGCTGGCTGGACTTTCTTGTTTGAACTATGGAAATGAACTCTATTGGTAGATTGTCCTTTAAATCATGGAAAAATATGCATTTGGGGAGATAATTTGTGGATTTTTGAGCAAAGGTGTTTGAGATGGACTGTATGGTCCCATGAGATGCCTGAACAGAGAGAGAGAGATGAGAAGCTCCTGCACCAGTGAAAGAAGTGAGAAGAAATCTGTTCCTTGAGATGAAGAATCCTTTGCCTTGAAGTTGCTTATCTTTAAAAGGTGACATCCCAGATGCCTGAGTTGCACGACCCATAAGCAGCTTGGAAAACTGCTAATGGGAGGAGACCACATGGAAGCAGGTTTCCCCAGGCAGCTGTTTCTGTGAGTGTTCTGACCCACGAGAGAACTTTTTCTAAGTTGTCAGTGGAAAAAAATTTCATGGTAAACAAGAGACTCCTCTGCTGAAGAATTGATAAAAGGCTATATTTAAATGGTGAAACTGACTGAATGTCACAGGTTTTGTCTCTATGTTGTTTGTAAGAAAGTGAACACTTGTGGGGGGAGGAAAAATGTTTTGAAAGTTTCATTTTTTCTTTCTTTTCCTTACTGTGTGTTAATAAAATATCTGTTTACTTTTAAGTTGAGCCTGTTTCACTTTTTTCTCCCAAAATCCTGTCTCCCAGCTGGCAAACAAAATTCGATGAACTTGAAACCACCACATAAATGGTGTGTTGGCCGGGAAACTCGAGATTCAAACCAAAACCACTACAGGAACTCATCAAGAGCCTCTGCTGGAGCAGCTTTTTTGGCAGTACTTGTGACCCTGTGGGGAACCCATGATGGAGCAGTTTGTTTCTGAAGGACTGCACCCCATGGAAAGGACCCATGCTAGAGCAGTTCATGAAGAATTGCAGCCTGTGGGAAGGACCCATGTTAGGGAAGTTCGGGAAGGACCCATGTTGGAGAAGTTCATCAAGGACTGTCTCCTGTGGGAAGAACCCTATGCTGAAGCTGGGAAAGAGCATGAGGAGGAAGGAGACAACCAATCACACTGAGTTATGACCATCCTCCCCCACTTACAGTAAACTCTTAAAAATACAACAAAACTAAAACTCATAGAATATTAGTGGCCCTCTCAATCAGTTCTGCATCTCTTGGCATTCCTAAAACTCACCCCCATTTAAGTTCTAACTATGACCAATTAAAATTTCATTCCAATTTACTCAATTTTAAGTCTGAAAGGTACGATTCCCTTTTCTTGTTCCCTCGTGTAAAAAGCAAGTCTCCTCCTTCCCTGACACCTTTCACGTGCTCCATTCACTATGACTTTTTACATTATTCATATTGAACTCTCTACTGCTCATTTCTGCAATACTGCAATATTACTCTGCAATACTGTTAAATTTTTTTCATTGCAACCACTTGCATCGAGACTGCCTGTCATGCTGTAAACTCATTGCCACCTCCTGTTCCTTTTGACAGCAAGGTTTTTTAATAATCAGTTATTAAAAACAGTTATTATATTTAATAACTGGCTTGAAGGACAGGTATCTGCCAAGGAAGGCAGGAACCTCCCTTGGAATGAAAAATATGTGATCCCCTTCCCTCCAAATTATTATAACTTTGAAATTAAGGGGCTTTCAGGCAAAGATATGAGAAAAGGAATAGCAGTTCTTT
This sequence comes from Zosterops lateralis, assembly GCF_965231275.1. Lineage (NCBI taxonomy): Eukaryota > Metazoa > Chordata > Aves > Passeriformes > Zosteropidae > Zosterops > Zosterops lateralis. The sequence goes on from NC_139801.1 coordinate 9,638,781, forward strand.
ACTAGTATGTGTATATATATGACAAGGCAAACAAACAACAACAACAGCAACAACGAACAAAAACAGAAACCCAACAACAGCCTTCTCTTGGCTGGCAAGCACTTTCCCCTTTGGTGTAGTCATGGTCACAGCCAGCAGGGGTGCTATTGGCTCCCAGTCAGGCAGGACAGGTACAATGATTCCCTGGTGGATGCAGGGGGCGCTGTGGCACGAGCTCAGCCACCTCTCTAAATGTGGGTAATGGTGGGTGAGCTGGCAGAAGAGAGAAAAGGGATTTCCTTTGCAAACACACAGGGGCAGCCGATCCTGGTGCCCCTCCGGATGGTGAAATGGGCTCTATCAGGAACCTCAGAGTGGTGGCTCGAACAGCAGAGGCAAGCATACCCCAGGGTGGCAAACAAAATGCATCAGAAACTCTGCAGCTGTAGCAGGAACCACCGAGGGTTGGGCAGACACGAGATAGCGAGTTAAAGTGCAGTGGAAAAACCCAAAGCAGTGGCAGAAGACAGCGGGGCTGGGCAGCGGCAGCTGGGCTCCTGCAAGCAACCAGGAAAGGCTCCCTTGGTGGGGGGAGAGATCCTGGGTTTTCCCTTGGGGCACCCAAGTAGATAGTGAGGGTCCTTTTTCCAGTGATGTAGGGTGTTAATAAGGTCCCAGTTCAACAGCTGCTCTTATGAGCAAAGGCTCACTCATGGTAGAAGCAGTGGTAGAACAAAAGCTCTTCAGTGGCAGCTAATCGTCTGGGCAGCAATGGTCCGGCACCATACCCCACCTGTCTCCAATCGAGAGAGTGAGAGAGAGAGAGAGGAGCAGAGCCCAGCCCCTCATCCCCTATCGGCGATTGATGGAGACTTGTGTATTCCCACAATCTCCCAGCCAAAATCTCGAGGTATCTCTGCCCTTCCCAAGAGAAAACCCCCTAGCTAAGAGAGTAGCCAGCTGCACCCTTCCGCCTCCTCCATGGCCATTTCTTTTGTCTCTTAAGTACTGGTCATTATCATCTCTTAGGCAACAGATGGGACAAAATTCCCTGAGAGAAAGAAAAAGAAAAAAAAGGAAAAATTCTAACCTCCAACACCAATTTTAGTTCTGAGGGAAGCCTTTGTCCCCATCTCCTTGTATATAAAGAAATGCAACCCCATGACATAAATGCTTCATTATTATTTATTTTTTACATAGATGAACATTCAGATGAGTAATCACTCACAACATTGTTCATTTTATGCAAGGACGAAAACAAGCACACCCTTGTATTGACTTTTTGTCCTGGTTTAGGGCAAATTTGGGAGAAAACCTTCGAATAGGGTCCCTCTGGGAAGCAGACCCAAACGGCCCCTCCTCCCAGACGGTCTGGGAAAAGAACTTCCTCGGAGAAAAGTGGAAAAAACTATTTATTCAACAAAGTGCCCACAAGCTTAAAGAATGAATAATATGAAACAATAAAACTTTTCATTCTGGAGTGAGATGGCAAGTTGAGAAAGTTCTTGCTGTGGGTATAACTCAGTTCTCTCTCAGTCTCTTATTTGTCCTTCCGGAGGTTCAGGCCCCGGTGGGCCACAGGTGCAAGATCCCCAGTGTTCCTCTGGGTCTTTCAGTCCAGAGCAGGTTTAAACTGAAAGAAATAAAGTTTAAAAGATTCCTGGTTATATGTTGAATGTTTAAAGTGTTAAAATCCTCTTTATTGTTGCGTAGCAAGTGTATTAATGTTCCGAATGGTTTGTAATTGTGGGCCCCTGTAGTATGGCCACCTCCGTGGTCTCCCTGCAGAGGTGGGGAGCACGTTTGCTCTTTGGAAACCAACGGCCCCGCTCCCCGTGGGAAGGAAGTGGTGGCGGGGCTGCCCGAGTCACTGCCGCCGCCGCCGGGGCCACCGCCATCGCCCAGGTCGCTGTCGCCGCCTCGGAGGGAGCGAGGGGTCTTGTTCTCCGTACCCGCGCTCCCCGGAGGGGGCCAGGGCAGCAGCCACCGCCTCTGCCACCGCCGCCCTGCGCCCCCACCGGCGCAAGTCCTCCACCCCTGCCGCTGCCGCCGCCGCCGGCCCCGCATCCCCGGCAGCTGCCGCCGTCGATACAACCGCTGGCCCGGCCACCGCGTGCGCTCCGTCGGCATTTCCTGCTGGCATGGAAATTAGTAGAACACCCATGAACCCTGCTGTAAGCCAGAACATAATCGGCACCAAAAATCCCCAGCCGAGACAAACTGATGCAAAATCCAGACCCACAAAAGACAGTACTGAACTGGCTATGCCCTAAAGTGTTGGTAAACAGTTTTTTGTATCTCGCTGTAACTTAAAGGGTGCCCAAGAAAGGGGGAATACCCCTGGAGCAGGCTGGCCTGAGTGAGCTCTAGGAACACCTGCGAGGGCGGGCTCCCGGCTCTGCAGGGACCAAAGGTGCAAAGCCGAATTGCACCTCCTCCTCAAAGGTGAACCAGGAAGAGCAGTGAGGGCTCAGACCATCCCTCGAGCTACCCGTTTAAGAGCTGATCAATAAAGGCATTTTAAGGAGAAAACATTGTCTCCTGCCCATTTTTAACATAAACCATCCCAAGAAAAAGGAAAAAAAAAAAAAAAACAACAGTCCAGGAAACTTCTCTGCCTCAGCTAGCTAAACTAACTAAAAGCACAAAAGATTTCTGTCCCGCTGTTGTCTGTGCCTCCGCCGAACAGCACTGTCCCAAGAAAAAAAAAAAAAGCGGAGGAGTGAACGCTGTTTTTCAAAACAAACTGCGTGTTTCTTCTTTCTCTTCTTTGCTCTCAGAACCAGTCTTAAAGGCACAGAACTCAACATACAGCACAAACAGAACAGATGATTTGGGATACAAGCATCATAAAGTCACCCTAGGACATTTACAGTTTCTACACACACCATCTCTACTTCCCTAGCAGTAGGGGAGGAAGGACCGGGAATTAGGAAACCCTTTTAAGTATGTTAATAGCAAGACGAGGTCTAAAAGAAACATTGGACCGATACTTCTTGAAGATGGTTACCTGACTAATAGGGATGAAGAAAAAGCAGAGGTATTAAATGCATTTTGTGAGAAATAAGGCTCACTTTTTAAAATTTTAAAAGTTTAATAAAGGATTAAAGGGATAGTATCTAGTGCTGGGGTGCCTGGCAAACTGCCGGAAGCACACTGTTAGCTTAAAAAAATTTTCATATATACTGTTTCATTACATTAGTTACATGCATATTTATGAGGTTTATACATATTTAAACACTCCTGTGAGTTCTTTCACATGTGTAGTATCATCCATGGATGACAGGGACAAGGAACTCTGCAGACCTGAGATATTCTAGAAACGTGGTTTTATTACAAGGGTCGTGGGTAAAGAGGGCCTGCTTTCAGCCACCAGCCTGGGCTGAAGTAAAGCCCCAAAAGAGAGAAAGGAGAGAGAGAGAGTAGAAGAGAACTAAGGGGTAGAAACAGGGTAAGAGTGAGGGAAGGGATAAGATAGCAGGGATAAGAGAGAGGGGGCAAGAGAGGTAAAAAGCAAGAGAGAGAGGGGAGAAGCAAGAGAGGGCAAGGGCAAGAGAGCAATCACGTTGTTACATTACATTGTATCTCTTTTTGTGTTGAATTTCTTACCATACAATCATATCCATAAGTTCTTCCTGTTCCATCTTTCCCAACATCTCCCCCGTTCTGTTGAACTATTAAAATACTAGAAATTGTCTTACTCCTTAATTTTTGCACACATTGGAGTATACAAGGTATTGCTACTATAACTACAATCATTACTATTAAAATAATCAAACCTATTTTTCAGTACATTAGTTTGAGAGCTGGTAGAAGGTTTTTCTGTAAATTTTGTTTGTTGTTGCTTTTGCTTGTGTTTTGTTTTTAATTCATGTTATAAATGTATATAATAAAATTGGCTTTTCACAAGATGTGTGCTATATGATTAATAATATTGTGGTAAGAATATAGGATATAAGTTTTTTATTTCTGCTATTAATAAAAGAAGATTAGGCATAGTGGTAGTAGTTGATATAAGTATGCTTAAACTATCTGTTTAGTTGGAATAACATCCAGTGAATATGTAAAGAAGACTCTGCTACTGATATACCAACTATCAGCATCTACCACCTGAAGAAAGTATGGACCAAAACCCAAACTGAAGGCGATAATGAAGACACAGCCACAAAACATGCATGCTCTAAAAAGGCGGACCCAAAGAGAGACCATGCAAAACAGTTCCTAAAATATGGAAACTAGTTTATGGAAAAACATAAATATTCATAAACTGATGCAATAGAAAGAGTATTTAATCAATGTCTCTAAAATAGCAAAGTGTGCACTTAGCTAAGTGCCAAGTCACCCGGCCAGCCGTACTTTGCTTTTTTTATCTCCTAATTGTCTTAATTTTTTTATTAAACATATTTCTTAAAATTTACCAAAAAGTGAACCTCGTTTTCCACAATTCACTAATTAGTAAATCTGAAAAATTTTGTTAAATTACAATAGTTTCTGTTATATGTGTGTATTATAAAATTGGCTTTTCGCAAGATGTGTGCTATATGATTAATAACATAGTAAGGATATAGGATATAAGTTTATTTCTGCTATTGGTAAAAGAAGATTAGATATAATGGGAGTAGTTGATGTAAGTATGCTTAAACTGTCTGTTTGGTTGGGATAACATCCAGTGAACATGTAAAGAAGACTCTGCTACTGATACACCAATTATCAGCATCTCCCACCTGCAGAAAGCACGGACCAAGGCCCAAACTGGAAGCGATAAAAAGGACACAGCCACGAAACACGCATGCTCTAAAAAGGCGGACCCAAGGAGGGACCATGCAAAACAGTTCCTGGAATATGGAAACTAGTTTATGGAATTTTATGAATATTCATATATCGATATAACGGGAAGGGTATTTAACAAGTATCCCTGAGAAAGCAAGGTGTGGACTTGGCTGAATGCCAAGTCACCCGGCCGGCCGTTCTTGGTTTTTTCTTATCTCCTAATTGTCTTAATTATTTTATTAAACATAGTTTTTTTAAATTTACCAAAAAGTGAACCTCGTTTTTCACAGTTTCGGAATTTTTTGAGGCAGGACTGAGAAAGTACATATTTGTAAGATTTCAAATATGTACAAATTCTTTTACCAACTCCCAGGATAAGATTTGCTAAGACAATTAATACTTTTAGCTATACTATTTTTTTCAGTAAAAAGACAAAATTAATCAGGCAAAAACTAAAATCAATATCATGTAAAATATGTTGGAGTCCAGGGCATCCCTCTGGGCGCCCTGGGAAGTCACAGACCTCGGTAGAGAGGCCTGGGACCCGAGAAAGAGGGTCTGGGGTCTGTGCAGGGGGGTTTGCCTGGCACAGAGCCCAGAAAGACACAGTCTTTGATTTTGGTCCATGAGAAAAACATCTAACAGAGAGAAGAATTGCAAGTCACAAAGGTGTTACTGAGAGTAGTGTAGTTTATCACTGTGCAGAAGATTTTGTAGTTTTGAGTTTTTAGAATGTAGATGCAAAGGGACAAGATGGTGGTTTTAGGGCGGTGCCCTGGGTTCTTCTTCTTCTCCCTTGGCATCCATCTTCTGCAGTGACGTGGGCACAAAGTAGTTTCAGTGGATTGGATCAAAGTAGACATGACCCTGTTAGTATAGGTGATAGACATTGGCATAGAATTGTAAACAATGGGTACGTAGTTATCTGTATAAGAGGTAGCAACCTCCCATCATGGGGGGGAGTCGCCTCGTGTCCAAGCTGCTGTGAACATCTTGGCTGGACACAGATGTTATATATATTTTATATAAAGTTGGCTTTTCGCAAGATATGTGTTATATAGTAAATAATGTTGTGGTAAGGATATAGAATATATAGAATATAAGTTTTTAATTCTGCTTTTAGAAAAGTAGGTATAGTGGTAATAGCTGATGCAATATGCTTAAACTGTCTGTTTGGTTGGGATAACATTCAGCAAAAATGTAAAGAGGACCCTTCTATTGATGCACTACCTATCAACATCTACCACCTGAAGAAAGCACGGACCAAGGCCCAAACTGGACGCGATAAAAAGGACACAGCCACGAAACACGCATGCTCTAAAAAGGCGGACCCAAGGAGGGGCCATGTAAAACAGTTCCTGGAATATGGAAACTAGTTTATGGAATTTTATGAATATTCATATATCGATGTAACGGAAAGAGTATTTAACGAGCGACTCTGAGAAGGCAAAATGTGGACTTGGCTGAATGCCAAGTCACCCGGCCGGCCGTAACTGGCTTTTTTCTTATCTCCTAATTGTCTTAATTATTTTATTAAACATATTTCTTAAAATTTACTAAAAGGTGAACCTCGTTTTTCACACAGAGAATTGTAAGATAAGAACTAATAAACAACGCGAGAAACCAAGAAAACCAAGACCTTGAGACTCCTCATCATTCTCGCACCGCACCGAGCACCGAGCTCAGCACAGAACACAGAGACACAGAGTCAGACAGCAGACCCTAAATCCTTCAGAGGTCAAGAGGGAAAATCACTCCGTTCGTGCCCACACGAACCACCACCAGCCTTGGAATCTCAGGTGAGAAACAACCGATTAAACCTGAGAAGAATACTTTAACTAACATTTGTCTACTCACTAAGTTATTTGCAAAGAAAATACAGAAAAATAAAACATTAATGAAAGAAATGAAGTTTAAAAGACTCCTGGTTATATGTTAAAAGTTTAAAGTGTTAAAATCCTCTTAATTGTTGTATAATAAGTGTATAAATGTTCCAAATAGTTTGTAGTTGTAAGTCCCTGTAGTGTAGCACTGGGGGCCACGTCGGTGGTCTCCCTGCAAAGGCAGGGAACAAGTTTGCTCTTTGGAAACCAGCCCAGCCTCCGCAGCTGCCGCCGCCACCGGAGCCCCTGTCGGCGGCCCCGCGCCCCCACCGCCATAGGGTCAGCCCCAAGCCACCGCCATCTGGCCCAGCCCCGCGCCCCCTCCACTGCCGATACGACCGCAGCCCCCGGCCCGCCGCCGGGGCTGCACGCCCCCCTGCTGCTGCCACCGCCATGAAGCAGCTGCCGCCACCGGTGTGAGTCTACCCCCGCAGCCGCCAAGCAGGCCCCGCGCTCCCCCGGCAGCACGGGTCTGCCCCAGCCGCGAATCAATTGCCAGTGTCACGTGCACGCCGTCTGCATTTCTACCCGTGTGTGCGTCCCGTCGGCAGTTCCTGCTGGCATGGAAATTAGCAGAACATCCATAAAGCCCCGCTGTGAACCAGAACATAATCGGCACCAAAAATCCCCAGCCGAGACAAACCGATGGAAAATACGGACCCACAAAAGACAGTACTGAACTGGCTATGCCCTAAAGTGCTGATAAACAGTCTTTTGTATCTCGCTGTAACTTAAAAAGTGCCCGAGGGGGGGATACACCCCCAGAGACGGGCCAGTCTGGATGAGCTCCAGGCACAACTGCGAGGGCGGGGCTCCCGGCTCTGCAGTGACCTAAGGCTGCAAAGCCGAACAGGCCCTCCTCCTCAAGGGTGAACCAGGAAGAGCAGACCATCCCTCGAGCTACCCCTTTGAGAGCTGATCAATAAAGGCATCTTAAGGAGAAAACATTGTCTCCTGCCATTTTTCACAATTAGGAAGCTATTAATGGAAGAAACTAGGGTGGCATTTTAACAAGTTTTGCAAGAACTGCACTCCGTTAAAAGAGGCTTCTGCTTTTCGCTTTGGAGCAGTTTGCTTAACTAATTTGCTCCTTTTGTTTCAGTGATTGAGGCACTGCCTAGAGACATCCTTTCATTTCTCCCCCACTTTTTTAAAGAGTAAATTTGTTTTTTACACAGTTATGAATTTTTGTACTAATAGGCATGAATCAACCGTATTTTGTGTATGGACCTGTAGTTACAGCAGATTGCATAACAGCCATAGTGTTGCCTTGTTGCTGGGAGTTGAGGTGCAAAGCAGTTAGAATTTCAGTAAGGTTTTGGTCTCGAGCCTCTGCTTGTGCTGTCTGCACTGTAAGAGCTTTTTCAAGTTTTTCTTCTAAAGTCTTTCCAAGCTCATTTGCTTGTATGACTGCTACATGCTGTGGGCTTCCAATCTTGTTACAGGCATCAATCATCTCACACATCGTGGGTCTTTGTTTTCCTAGGGCTTTGATAGGTCTTTTGCATTCTGTATCGGCATTATTTTCTATAATGTCATGTACCATTATTGGGCGAGCTATATCATCACTGCATTGCCTTTCTGCTGCTTGGATTACACGGTCAACAAATGTCATGAATGGCTCAGATGAGTCCTGGCAGATTAGATTATAAGCCTTTTCAAAAGTTCCAGCAGGCTGAATTTGCAAGAAGGCTTTACGAGCCATCTTCTTGATATCATCCAATGCTGTTCTGGGCAGGTTCACTTGGTCTTCATTCTTATCATCAGGGCTATCACCAGTTAACTTAGAGATGCTAAGAGTACGAAGGTGTGCATTAACACTCTGCATGTAAAGTGTCAAAACTACAGTGAGCATTCTTCTCCATTTCAGTTCCCATAGCATATATTGTGAGTCTGTTAGAATTATGGTAGCAAGGTTTTTACAGTCATTAGGTGTGTGTGTTCTTCTAGAGTACCTTTCAGCAGTTGTTTAAAATAAGGAGAGGAAATACCACTGTCCTTTACTGCTTTTCTCAGTTCTTTGATTTGATGAGATGGGATGGCAACCCATGACCTGGCACCACCGGCCTGTTGGCTGAACAGCACAGGCATAGCCAGTGGATTAAGATTTTCCTCTATGCAAATCTGGCGTCTCACTTCATGCCAGTCTGTTAATTGAGGGGTGTCAAAAATGTCCTGAGTGTTCTGGGGCAGCGGTTGCAGAGGTGGCAGCAGGTGTAGTGGGAGGGGCTGCATTGCGGTTGTATCGGGGAGTGTAGCCAAAGGGAACCTCATTGGGGCACGAGGATCAGGCTATGTTGGGATGGAACTCGGTAACGACTGCAGTTGGGTTGTGGGCAGATCCAACGGTGGGGATGGGTGTGTTGTTGTTGTGTACAGTGGCTGGGACCCGGGTGGCTGCGGCAGGGCCGAGGCGGGGATCGTAGGTGTCGGCAGCAGGGCCGTGGAGGCATATGAATACTGTTCAACTGATCCTGAAAGCGGCACGGGGACCGGTTACCCTTGTGCTGCCCTGGGGGGAGGTGGCGGGTCATCCATGGCGGCGGGCTGTGGCGGGATGCCTGGGAGGAACACTGGGATCGGAGGCGCCGGGATCGCAGCATCAGGGAGCGGGGGGGGGGGGGGGGGGGGGGGGGGCACGGCTCCTTGGGGCAGAGGGGCACGGGGGGTGGCAGCGCTGCAGGGGGGAGGGGAGCCGGGGCCGGGGGCGAACGGGAGGGGCGGGGCCGAGGGAAGGAGGGGGGGTGGGGCCACAGGGGGGACGGGAGGCGTAGCCGCGATGGGGAGGTGGGGCAGGGCTGGTGCCGGGACCGCGAGCGGGAGGGGGGGCGGAGCCGCGGCTGGGAGGGGTGGTGCCGGAGGAAGGAGCAGCTCCGGGGCCGGGGGCGTGATACCGGCAGCGGGCGGGACGACCGGGAGGACAGGCTCAGCGCAGGGGGACCCACGGGGGCAGCACCCCTGGAAAGGGGGTAATGTCGGCAGAGGCTGCCAGTGCAGGCGGATACTTGAGCACTGGACCCGCTGCCGCTGTGCTTGGCAGGGTGATCTCTGCCGTTCCCGGTCAGGGGGATGTGTCGGCTGGGGTCATCAGTGTAGGGAGTCCAGCAGGTACTGCAGAAGAAGGTGTTTCAAAGGGAAAATGTTCTAGTGTTGGCCCGCGGGGGGAAGGGATAGGTGGAGGCGGCTGATACATTGAAACAGTTTCGGCGGGATCGTTATTAGCACTTGAATGAGAGGCAGAGTGACTGCTTTCCATCGGCGGCGAGGAGGGGGAGGGGAGTGGGAGAGCGGGAGTGCTCTGCCAAGAACTCCGGCATGGTGGGGGGTGGAGAGATAAGCGGCGTGGCACTGCATAAGCGGGCATCTGGGACCGGGGTGGAAACAATACACAGCGGGGGACTAGGGTCGGTTGTGGGCGGGATGGGGTGGGCTCGTGGTACCGACATTGGGAGTGGGGCAGGGGGGAGGAGGACCGGGGCCGAGACCGGGGGCGGGGAGGCGGGGGGGCGAGGTGGCAGGGGCAGGCAGGACGGGTGCTAGCACCAGGGGGGCGGGTGCGGGGGAGACGAGGCGGCAGGGGCGGACGGGACTGCAGGGGACGGGACCGCGGGATGCGGCGGGGCCGGCTGTTGGGCGAACAGCTCAACGAGTGCTCTGCAGGCAGGCACTAGCTCAGCTGCGGCCATATCTCGGCGGGAAATTGCATTAAAAAGTTTTAAACCAACTGTGTCCCTTAAGTGTTTGGTAAAGACAGTAGAGTAATCAGTGTTAGGAAAATTAGTGAAAGTCCAGGTTAGAAGATTTTTTTAGTTCTTGTTTAGGTAAGTTATTTGGGCTGGATTTTAGTGAATGCTTCAGCTGTTTATAGATTTTCATCTCAGAGGTAGAGTAACTTTGTCCCATGGTAACACCAGTTGATAAAAATGAAATTTAAAATGTTTATCCTATAATGTAACAGTGAGAGGCCACCTCCGTGGCACCTCCCCCCAGACCACCTTAAAAACAAAAAGAGCTCCATTCAAAGAAGCCCGGCACCGCGTCCCCCCCCACCCCCAACGACGGAGCGAAAGAGACCAGCAGAGCAGCCGCGGCCACCGCCGCCGGAGCGGGAGAGGGAGGAGCCGGCCGCCCCCCCCAGGTTCGGCGCGGAGAAATCCCAGCCGCCTGCAGCCGCCGCCGCCGGAGCGAGAGAGACCAGCGGAGCCGCCGCAGCCACCGCCGCCAGCGCGGCTCCAGCCGCGGAGCCGCCCGCCCCGACGCGGCTCCAGCCGCCAAGCAGTCGGCTGCCCGGCACAAGAGACCCCGGCCGCCCCTCCCCCAAAGCCCGCATGTGGCTTAGCCGGCCCGCGGCCAGCTGCCACTGCTGGATAGCGCGTCCTCGAGCCCGCCGGACCGCCACCCCGTTCCAAAAGAAAAAAAACCCACGCCCGCCACGTTCCACCCCCACCTCACAAGAACTGGCCCGAACCCCCGCAAACATTGCCGCCGCTGTGAGGCAGCGTGAGACCCCCGAGACGCCATAACTGCGGCAAAACTGCCACGTGGTCATTAGAGTCTCCAGCCGCCCGCCCCGGCTGATCCCGCATGCAAATAAAGGACTCCAGGTGCATCTCGGGATACCGTTTAACACCAAAAACCCCTTATAAAATAAAAACCAAGCAAAATTGAAACACATAAGAACTAATGCTAAGCCGTGTGGACCCTGAAGTATCAAAAGAGCTAATTTCTCCGGTTTTGCTTACTAGCTGTAAGTTAAAAAGACCAAACCAGAGGTGAGACCCCCGGAGAAAACAAAGGAAACTCAGAACTCTGGGGTTGCTCCCAGCGAGGGCGAGTTCTCCAACTCTGTTGAATTGCCTGCAGCAGAGCTGAAAAAGACCCTCCTCCTCCACGGCGCACACGGGCAGCCAAAAACCCCTCGAGCAACTATTGAAAGAGCTGATCAATAAAGGCGTTTTAAGGAGATTAATATTTTCTCCGCCCATTTTTATTCATAACACCAGTTATCACTCACCTATCTGGTGATCAAAGTAGTCTCGTCCATCAAGAGCTCCAATGTTGCTGCTGGCCAGGAAGTACTTGGCGCTCTACCCACCGTGTCTGGGTCCCTCTTTGCTCAGGACCCCACGGGTTATCCACCAACCACGCAGCAAGGGCTCTCCTAAGACTCTGGTTAGGCGCTGCTTTCAGCAACGCCTTGCCGAGCTTGGGGCCTGCTGCAGACAGATATTTTCCGAGCTCCAATTCACAGGTCTCTGCAGTGACACCAAGATGGGCTCACCACGCGGTGGGGTCCTCTGAGAGCTCAGCTCCTGGGGCACCGCGGAAAAATATTTAAAGAGCTATACCAACGGGGAAGCCTTTCAGCAACCTGAGTATGCTCACCCACGCTAGCAAACCCTCTAAGCTAAGCCCAAGGGTTGCCATGGAAACCTTTAAAGAGCTCTGAATTAGCGATGCCTCGCAACGCTATCCGTGCTCATGGATGGCTGTTTGGGGTGTGAAAGGGAAAAACCAAAACAAAACAGCAGAAAAACCAACTCCAAAAACCAACAAAAATCAAACTGGCAGTTGTAATTACTGTTGACGGGGTCCCACAGATGAAAAAACAGAATCGGCCTTTTCAACGTTGGGCGCCAGATTGTAGTATCATCCATGGATGACAGGGACAAGGAACTCTGCAGACCTGAGATATTCTAGAAACGTGGTTTTATTACAAGGGTCGTGGGTAAAGAGGGCCTGCTTTCAGCCACCAGCCTCGGCTGAAGTAAAGCCCCAAAAGAGAGAAAGGAGAGAGAGAGAGAGTAGAAGAGAACTAAGGGGTAGAAACAGGGTAAGAGTGAGGGAAGGGATAAGATAGCAGGGATAAGAGAGAGGGGGCAAGAGAGGTAAAAAGCAAGAGAGAGCAAAAGAGCAATCACGTTGTTACATTACAATGTACCTCTTTTTGTGTTGAATATTCTAATTTACAGTGACCAACCCATGCAAGATACAAAACCTACAAACTTTGCATGCATCCTATAAGAACTACTATATTACAATGTCATTTTATATTCTAAACTCTAAAGACTAATTTCTTATCTGTTTTCTCCCTGATGCCTTGGCAGAGTGGAAAGGCTACATTCCTGACTCCTTTTGTTTTCCTGTCCTTCAACCCATCTTCAGCTAATCACCATTTTCCTGCCTCCCATGCCTACATCTCAAAGCTAGCTTTCATTTCTATTTCACTCACAGGTTTTACATCTGCAGTATTTCTTACCATACAATCATATCCATAAGTTCTTCCTGTTCCATCTTTCCCAACACACATGCTTGGGAATTCTTGTAGCTTTGTTCAACCTTTGACTCATCGTGCAATAGTGTAGATTTGATTTTTGAGAGTCATGTATGTCATTTTCTCACAATGTATATGCTATTTTCTCACAACATGTATGCCATTTCTTTATGACAGACAGGGAACTATTGATCACCATAGGGTCAGTGACAAGAGTCTTTTTCATATCCTTTCTTTTGATATTATCTGTGCGGTTCCTTGTTTCAGCAGCCCTCTTGTTAGAGGGTAGAAATGAGCCAAGACAGACTTCTTGTTTATCACAGCATGGAAAGGGTCCTGGTTTATTCCTCTTTACAGCTTAGCCATCCTGACTCCAACTATTCACTGACTCTGTCTGCAGCAAGCTCCTACTGTAGGTTTCCCTTGCAGCCTCTAACTGCTGGTCATTTACTGCTAAACTATGACTGCAGGTATTAGTTTGCAGACTCTGAGTGCAGGCTTTTACCTAGCTAGACTCTGACTGCAGGTTCCAACAACAGGCTCTAACTGCAGACCCAGACTGACCTCACAGCAGTGATTCTCTCTCTCCAGGATCCTTCTTCTTCATGGTCCTCACATTCATGATCCTCCATGATGAACCCTTCACTAAGTAACCCACTCCCTTTAAACACATATCTTTATTGGATATAGCTGTGACTCATCAGGGGCAAGGCTGTATTGGGTAATTAACACAGCTGTTACTTATCAGGGACAATATCATCTGTATTCCCTTCTACAGTTCCTTTAATGTTATCTAATCATATAGATAGTTTTAGCTATTTTCACAAACTTATCTGAGTTTTCTCACTACTGTTAGCTAGTTACAAAGATAAAAGCATTCTGTAAAAGTTAATATTACATAGTTTCTATTTTAACATTTTGCAAAAGCCTAAACTATAGTATATTTATTATATTAATATATATAAACTATACATGGCCAGAGCATTGGCTGCAAAAGCTGACAAATTATACTATATCCAAAAACAGTTAAAAGTGATTACAGATTGTACTACATCAAAATTGTTGTGATTAATAATAATAATTCGCAAAAGTTAATATATAACAGTGAAAGCCAACAACTACCTAGTTATTTATAACATCTTTTTTTTTCCCAATCTGCTAGACATTGAGCTGTCTGGTTCCCTGAGTTGGAGGACATCTAAATTTCTATTTGTGGACACTGAAATTCTAAGGGATCAGCTGCATCAGCTGAATGTTCCTACGTCTATGGGACCTGATGGGATTCATTCCAGAGTACTGAAGGAGCTAGTGAGTGTTATGGCAGGACCCATTTTGATCATCTACCAAAGGTCTTGGGAGTTTGGGGAGATCCCCACTAACCAGAAGGTAGTCATGTTACAAATACAAAAAGAGTGCAAGACTCAGAAACTACAGTCATGTTAGTCTAACCTCAGTTCCTGGAAAAATTATGGAGAAGATTATACTGGATTATTACTGAAGATTACTCTGAAAGGCATTTAAAGAACAATGCAATCCTCAAGCACAGCCAACATGGGTTCAGGAAGAGAAAGTCTTGTCTAATTAGATATCCTTCTATGATGTCACTTACCTGGTGGATGAAGGGAAGGCTGTGTATGTAGTTTTTCTGGATTTTAATAAGGTTTTTGATACTGTTCCTCACAGTATTCAAGTTATCCAACTGTGGGGTGAGCAGGTTCACAGTGCACTGGGTGAAGAACTGGCTGAAGGTCAAAGGGTTGTAGTATGTGGGGCTATATCTAGCTGGTGACCAGTTGCCACTGGTGTTCCTCAGGGCTTAATTCTAGAGCTCGTTCTGTACAATATATCTATCAGTGATCTGGATGCAGGACTTGAATGCATTATTAGCAAGTTGGTTGATGATATCAAACTGGGAGATGCTGTTGACTCTCCTGAGGGACAAGAGGACTTGCAGCATATCCAGATAGATTGGAGCATTGAACAATCATCAATGGCATGAAATTTAATAAGTCCAAATGTTGGATTCTGTATCTAAGATAGAGTAATGCCAGACATGAGTATAAATTGGGAGAGGAGTGGCTGGAGAGCAGCCCTGCAAAAAGGGATCTGAGGGTGCTGGTTGACAGGAGGCTCAGTATGAGTTAGCAGTGAGCCCTGGCAGCCAAGAGGGCAAACTGCATCCTGGGGTGCATTAAACAAAGCATAACCAGCCAGTCAAAAGAGGTGATTATCCTGCTGTATTCAGCATTGGTACAGCCTCACCTTGAGTACTGTGTGCAGTTCTGGTCCCCCCAACTTAAAAAGAATGTGAAAGTGTGGCGGTGGGTTGATGAGCGCTGATGGTTATCCTTTGCTGATATGTTATGTGTTAATGTTGCATAGTTCATGCCTTGTTACCCCTTATTCTTCCTATTCTTATGACCAAATAGCAGTTACCTGTCAATCTTGTTGTTTACATGGCACCTGCTCCTGCCAGTCAACCGGAGACCTCTCCCAGTGTCTGGAAACTTCTAAGAAGAGTCCTGGGTGATTGGCTGGAGTCAGGGTTTCCCCCTCCTACAAATTAAATTATGTACCCTGAATTCCTGTCATTGGTACCCATGCTCTGCTGTCCCATGTGTTCTTTTTCCCCCTTTAAAAACTGAACCCTTCAGGCGCTCAAGGTCTCTCCGTCTCTCCTGCTCTCCATCTCTCAATCTTGGAGCCTCGGCCCTGGGGTTGGAATAAAACCTCAGTTGCTGTTTCATCGGAGGGTCTCGTCTCTCATTTCATCTGCGCCTTAGCAGTGGCTCTGTTTCACTGACTCAAAGACCCCCAAGTTGCGATGGTGCCAGGGCTGGCCGGAGCCAGCAACATTGGGAAACCACAGCAGTGTGGCGCCCAAGGAGTGGGGCAGTCTGAAGCAGACACCAGCCACTGCAGCGAGGCTTACGATGTAGAGCCCCTTTGAGGAACTCCGTGAAGAAGTCCTTTCCTCCTGTGGATTTGTGGACTTTCGTTTGTCTCGTGCCCCTGGAGGAAGCAGCCTTCGGGAACGCTCCCAGGGGACGAAGAGGACAGCTTTGTCACACCCAGAAGCCCTTTTCAGCGTGGATTGCCAGAGCCACCGTCTGTTTCCTTCGCAGGAGCCTGGTGAGGGTGAGTTTATATCCCACGGGGGATATACCCTTGTCCCGTTCGGGTTTGGGCTGTTCGGTGACCAGCGTGGCCTCAAAGGGTTGCCCGAGCAGTCCCTGAGGGAAGGGGACTTTCCCTCTCAGTGTGTTTACAAAGGCTTCCTGCATTTTAAGTTGAATTTATCCTTTAAGTTTTTTGTATTACCCTGTCTGCCGCTTCCCTAGGGTGGGTTGTGGTGTTTAGTGACGGGAATTTTTGGTTTACTAAAGCGTCTCGGGGAAGGAGGTTGGGAAGCCTGACCCGAGTTTTTAAAGCGCCGATTTTTGCGATTTTGGTTCAGTTTTTTTACGGTAGTTCAGAAGGAGTGGCTGATTTTAACATCAATAATGGGTGCTCATTTATCAGTCACTCAGAGAGACGTTTATTTAAGTTTTGTTGGAGTTTTAGCAGTTAATAAGGTTCGATTCTCAAAAAGACAATTTAAATCGTTTGTAAGAAAGCTCTTCTTCCACTTTCCTGCCACTGCACCTGAATTAGTGACTGAAGTCCGATATTGGGACTCAGTGATTTCTAAATTTACGAATTTGGCCACCTCCGGGGATGAAAAAGCAGCAAAATATTTATTTTGGTCTCAGAAAATTAAATCCGCAGTTGGAAAAATATACGGGGTGGAGAAAGAGCCGTCCCAGAAGTGTCTTCCCGGTCCCCCGGCTCCCGCAGAAGCATTCTAAAGGGCGCAGTGGGCAGACCCCAGCCCGCCAGCCCTGGCCCCTTTAGAATGCCGAAATTCCCCACCTCGAGTCAGACAAGGCAGTCTGTCTCGAGTTCTCAGAGCAGCCTTGGCCAGGCTGCGAGAGATCTCTCCCTTCCCCGCTCCTATCCCAGTTCGCGCCCGAGAGGTCGTTTCAGTTTTGTGGAGGGGGAATGCTATCGGGAGCGTTCCTCCAGCCCTCAGTTAAGAAATGGCGGACGCCGCGTGGTGCGGGCGTCTTCCCTTCCCACCGTTTCTCCTTCTTCATCCCATAATCCTCCCCACTCCCGCGAAAAACCTTTCCCCTCCCCGTCTCTCTCCCAAACCCCATCCCGCCGCTCCGCCTCTAGCCGCGCCCCCAGAGTTACATCACCTGATCAGACCCCTCCCATGGAACGCCCCAGACTCCACCCACACACAGCTGGTTCCCACGCTTGGGATTCAGAGGAAGAGGGCTCCGGGAGTAAGAGCCCCCGCATCCCATCTGTTGCTCCGGTAGCCTACCGGAGTGTGAACGGGGGCCAAGCCACAAACATAACCTGGCAGGCGATGCCACAGCAGGCCATTAAAGATTTAATGAAAGCATTTAAAAAATATGGACGCGATAGTCCATATTTCCAAGGACTTTTAAGTACCCAGCTAGCCGGAACGATTGTTGTCCCATTTGATCTAAAGCATCTATTCAAATGCCTCCACTCACGAACAGAGTATCAACTCTGGGAGGCTACCTGGAGGGACTTGTTAACAGAAGCATTATCTGAATTGTTATTAAATCCTAACACTGCTGAAAACATCCACAAAAATAAAATTAGCATGCAACACCTAATAGGCGAGGGTGACTGAGAAACCCCTGAAAAGCAAGCCTCTGACATCCCGAAAGCAGTGTTGAAAAAGGTAGCATGCCTGGCAGAAAAGGCCTTTCTTGATATGCGGCCTGCTGGGCCATTACAGTACTATTCAGATATTTTTCAAGGTCCCAGTGAACACTACCTCAAGTTTATTGAGAGGTTGACTGCAGCAGTGGAACAACAGGAAGATGACTACCTCGCCAGAAAGTCGGTGGTGAGGTCGCTGGCTTTCACTCATGCGAATGAGGTCTGCAAGAGAGCCATGCTGACCTTGCCCAAAAAGCCAAAGCCCACCATGCAGGACTACATCCAGGTCATGACAGAGGTAGTGCCCATGATGTCATTGGGATGCCCTGGAAGAAAAGACCCTCACCATCGGACGGTCGCTGCTGCCACTGAGACCATTGAGGCGTTACCTGCAACACAAACCCCTCACACGCCAGGGCAAACGATGCGACCCTCTAGGGGGTCTGCTGACAAGCCCTGTGTGTTGTGCGGGCAAAGAGGGCATTGGTGGCAATCATGCCCTCTCAGGGAGGAGTTCCAGCGTTTTAGGGAGGGCAAGAAGGGTGCAAATAAAGGAGTGCAAAGAAAGCAAGACCCTCACAAACAACAAAAAAACCTAAAGGGCGAGCGCAAAGCCACTCAGCGTGAAGATGAAAATTGGGTGGCCGGAGGGGGGGGAGGGGGGGGGGGAGAATGGGAAATGAGGGACAAAACATTACCGGACATGACTCACCAAGCCAGGTTTTTCCTCTTCCAGCAGGAGATCGAGGTCCAGCACAGGATCTCGAACTGGAAAAAAAATTCCCAGAAAAGACGCAGGATCCCCCATTGCAGGATCCACCACCTGACGTGACTGATAAACAATTTTTGCCTCCTCCAGATACATCCCTGACAACGATTGATCAGCAGGTGCCCTTTCGCCTGGCCCTCGTCTCCCCGTTGTGGATTCAAGATTCCGAGTGGCACACTGCAAAGGTCGCAATGACAGAGGTACCTGGCACCTGATTGGCACGAAATATGTCGTCGTGGGGAATTGTAAATACACCCCGCCAGAGATAGAAATCGCTCATGGAAAGATGAACTCTGACCCAGAGTGGTTTGTTCTCTGGCTGCGCTGCACGCGCCCGCTGTTTTTCCTCGCTAAGAGGCAAATTGTGGCACAATTGATTCCTGACCCACAGCCTTGGCAAACAAGGAAACACAACTCAGGCCCACAGGTAAACCCAGTCATCGTTATCGATGAAAACAGGCCTGAAGAAGAATGCCAACTAAAAGTGGGTGGGGAGACCAAGACCATCACAGGTCTCCTAGACACAGGGGCGGACATCACGATCGTCCTTGAGCAGATGTGGCCGTCACATTGGCCTCTGCAGACCGTAGTGGAGCAAGTCGAAGGTGTAGGGGGTTCGCAATTGGCAAAAAGGTCCAAAAGCATGGTCCAAATTGAGGGATCCAGGGGACAATCGGCTAACATCCGTCCCTTTGTTTTGAATTACAGTGCACCCCTGTGGGGGAAAGATGTCATGGCCCAGTGGGGGGGTCACAATCGGCTTTCCAGACCCTCCGCAAAATTTTCGGGCGTCGGCCACTGAGAGGTGCCCTACACAAAAACTGAATTGGAAAACAGATGAACCAGTATGGGTGGAGCAGTGGCCACTTTCCAAACAAAAATTAAAGGCGCTTGAGGAGCTCGTAGAGGAGCAGCTACGCAAAGGCCACATTGAGGAGACCACGTCCCCGTGGAACTCCCCAGTTTTTGTTATACAAAAGGCAGATAAGACCAAGTGGTGCCTCCTCCAGGACCTCCGACAAATTAATAATGTTATAGAAGATATGGGTTCTCTCCAGCCAGGGATGCCATCCCCAACCATGCTGCCCCAAAACTGGAATTTGGCTGTGATTGATATAAAAGATTGTTTCTTTCACATTCCTTTACACCCTGACGATGCTCCTCGGTTTGCTTTCTTGATTCCAAGTGTCAATCGAGAGGCCCCGAGGAAGAGATACCACTGGAGGGTTCTTCCTCAAGGATTAAAGGTGAGCCCTGTGATTTGCCAGTGGTATGTCTCTTCCCTGGTGTCCCCTGTACGTGCAGCCGCACACCAGGCCATTATCCAGCATTATGTGGACGATGTACTCGTGTGCGCCCCCAATGACGACCTGCTGGCCCACGCACTTGACCTTACAGTGTCTGCACTGGTTGCCGCAGGGTTCAAGCTGCAAGAATCAAAAATTCAGAAGATGCCACCCTGGAAATACCTAGGACTCGAAATCGGGAAGCGGACCATTGCTCCGCAAAAATTGGCAATTAAAACCAAAATTGAGACATTGGCAGATGTCCATCAACTGTGTGGGGCATTGAACTGGGTGAGACCTTGGTTAGGTTTGTCAACTGAAGACCTAGCGCCCCTTTTCAATCTATTGAAAGGGGGAGACGGGCTGAGTTCCCCCAGGTCACTCACCCCAGAGGTGCAGAAAGCCCTAGAAAAGGTCCAAAACATCATGTCCACAAGGCAGGCAAATCGATGCAACCCAGATTTGCCTTTCCAATTTATCATCCTCGGGAATTTGCCACATCTTCACGGTGTCATCTTTCAATGGGACAAAGGAGTTACCACCATCCCCAAAAAGGATCGAGGCGGGAGAGATCCTCTTCTTATCATAGAGTGGGTCTTTCTCAGCCACCACAGGTCCAAAAGAATGACAAAGCCACAAGAATTGATGGCGGACCTAATCCAGAAGGCCAGAGTCCGGATCAGGGAACTGGCTGGTTGTGACTTTGAATGCATTCACATACCAATTCAGATAAAATCGGGCCAATTTACAAAAGCTATGCTGGAACACCTGCTTCAAGAGAATGAAGCTCTTCAATTCGCCCTCGACAGCTACTCAGGCCAAATTTCGATTCATCGACCCGCCCACAAAATTTTTAATCAGGATGCTCAATTCAAATTGGCATTAGAAAGCGTTCAGAGCAAAAAACCCCTTGAAGTGCTGACAGTTTTTACTGACGCGTCTGGAGGATCCCACAAGTCTGTGATGACTTGGAAGGACCCTCAGACGCAGCAGTGGGAGTCAGATGTTGCTGAGGTGGAAGGATCCCCTCAGGTTGCTGAGTTGGCCGCTGTCGTCAGAGCCTTTGAAAGGTTCTCTGAACCGTTAAATCTTGTAACAGATTCGGCATATGTCACCGGAGTAGTCTCCAGGGCAGAAAATTCGATCCTACAAGAGGTGTCCAACACAGCACTTTTCAAGCTGCTCTCGAAGCTAGTAAAGCTAATCTCCCACCGAGAGCAGCCATTCTACGTGATGCATACAAGGTCACACACGGATCTACCGGGGTTCATCGCGGAGGGTAACAGGAGGGCAGATGCTCTTGCTGCCCCTGCTGCAGTGGCTCCGTTGCCGGATGTTTACCAGCAGGCCAAGATCAGCCATCAGTTGTTCCACCAAAATGCGCCAGGACTGGTCAGACGGTTTCACCTGACCCGAGACCAGGCCAAGGCCATTGTGGCGACCTGTCCCAGCTGCCAGCGGCATGCTGTA
This sequence comes from Zosterops lateralis, assembly GCF_965231275.1. Lineage (NCBI taxonomy): Eukaryota > Metazoa > Chordata > Aves > Passeriformes > Zosteropidae > Zosterops > Zosterops lateralis. The sequence continues at coordinate 9,659,955 of NC_139801.1, forward strand.
CCAACCTTGCATGCTGGGGTTTATCCCCGTGGGCTGTGCAGCAACGAAGTGTGGCAGATGGACGTGACGCACGTCTCTCAATTTGGGAGACTTAAGTGCGTTCACGTCTCAGTGGACACCTTCTCTGGTGCAATCTATGCTTCTGCTCACACAGGGGAGAAGTCTGGAGATGTCATCAAACACCTGCTCCAGGCCTTCTCTTTCATGGGCATCCCCAAAACAATTAAAACTGATAACGGTCCAGGGTACACATCCAGGGAGTTCTGCAGCTTCCTGCAGCAATGGGGAGTGGAACATAAAACTGGCATCCCCCACTCCCCAACGGGTCAAGCAACCGTGAAGAGAACTCATCAGAACATCAAAAGAGTCCTCAACCAGCAGACCCAAATTCTCAAATTGGAAACGCCCCAAATTCACCTCACCAGGGCCTTGTTCACCCTGAATTTTCTAAACTGTTCCTTCAAATCAATGAATCCTCCTATCATCCGCCACTTTGGCAGAAACAAAGATTTGAAAGAGCGTGAACGGCCACCAGTTCTTGTCAGGGACCCTGAAACCATGAGGACAGAGGGTCCTCACGATTTAATCACTTGGGGACGTGGCTATGCCTGCGTCTCGACACCCGAAGGACTTAAATGGGTGCCAGCCAAGTGGGTGAGACCCTATGTTCCCAAGGTCTCAGGAGGCAAAAACCGTCAGGTGGCTGAAGCGTCCTAGAGGAGGAAAAAGAAGGTCCCATGTCCAGACAGTGAGAGGTTTCCTCCCTCCTTCCAGATCCCTCTGTGGTTCTTTTCTAATTAATTTATTTTGCTTTTTAGTTACAGATCCTGTCCAACCAAAATGTTACACCTGAGAGCCCCGTCGCTGTCCCGCGTCTTTCAAATCGCGGTCGTCCTTGGTCTCTTTGGATGCACCATCCCGTGGATCGTTCCTCAGCCAAAGGCAAATGTGTGGAGGACCCTCACAAAGGCCATGGGGCAGGATCACATTTGCCTGTCCCAAAGCTCGGCTGAGGACCCGATTTCGTCCTGTCTTGTGGGGATCCCATTTAAAGAGGCCGAGTATCCCCCTACTCTCCTCAATTTTAAAGACAAGTACAATAAAAAAACAGCCGGTCGCCAATCCCAAACTCTGGAAGAGTTCCACCTCCGAAGGAAAATCAAGCTCCCTGTTACCAACCCCCTGGTCCTGTGGAGAGATTGGGTTTCCACCTCCCTTCCCCAGGCCGAAAGTGAGCCTCAGGAGCTGGAACTCCTCGGCTCATCCCCCGCCCCCTTCTGCATGTTTATCCCACCACAAGGCCAGGAAAAGACCTTTTCCCAAGTTATACAAACCAAAGATGAGTACCTCGCCAACACGTGGTGTGATACCATTACACACGTGAAAAAAGCTTCAACCTCAAGTTCGGTTCCCCTTTCCCTCCCCAAAGGCACCTTCTTAATTTGCGGCGACCATGCATTTGCTGGCATCCCCTCTTGTCTCACCGGAGGTCCATGTACATTAGGCAAACTGGGCCTGCTCTCCCCAAATAAAACACAAATTATGGATTGGTTCGTTAAAAATTCATCTATGCATGCACCAGTCAAAAAAGGGGATTTGGCAGATCCTGACTCGGACTGTGAATCAGAAATTATCCACTGGTCCAAGGCCAAGGCTACTGCCATAACAGTATTTTTTGCCTTGGGTCTCAGGGGCAAAATCAATGGGAGAATTAGGCCAATTAGAATGTTGGGTAGCTAAACAAGCAAACCTCACTTCAAATGCCTTATCGGACCTCCTTCGAGACGAGGACATAACCAAACAGGCGACCATTCAAAATCGGGTGGCCATTGACTACCTCCTCCTTCTCTACCATCACACCTGCGAGGAGTTCAAGGGCCTCTGTTGCTTCAATCTATCATCTCGGGCTGAGGACGTCCGTCAATCCATCAAAAAGATCCGAGACATGGTGCACAACATGAAAGAAGAGACCAAGAACTGGTTTGATAACATCTTTGACAACTGGAGACTCACAGGTTGGATAGGGTCTGCTGTTAAGACTGGTTTGTTAATTTTATTTTTGCTTTTAATTGTTAAGATAGCCTTTGGACTCATCAAAAAATCCACAAACAGACTTGTTGCCAAAGCCACCTCCAAGCTAAGAGTGAACCATGTTTGGACGACTTCTCCTGCTCCTGAGGAGATTGAAATGCAAGACTTGCCCCCAGAAGAAGAAGATGAAGAAGAACTGAGCTTTGAGGACTTTGTGCCCAAGGCTGAAGGGCAATGGCCTGTTCCCTTTGAGAAATGGCCTTCCGATCAGCAGTGGTTCGGGGACCTCTACCCTGAATCAGAAGGTGACACCCCCCAAGCCCAGTTCCACTCATTCTAAAATCCGTTCTTCAAATAAAATTCAAAGGGGGAATTGTGGCAGTGGGTTGATGAGCGCTGATGGTTATCCTTTGCTGATATGTTATGTGTTAATGTTGCATAGTTCATGCCTTGTTACCCCTTATTCTTCCTATTCTTATGACCAAATAGCAGTTACCTGTCAATCTTGTTGTTTACATGGCACCTGCTCCTGCCAGTCAACCGGAGACCTCTCCCAGTTTCTGGAAACTTCTAAGAAGAGTCCTGGGTGATTGGCTGGAGTCAGGGTTTCCCCCTCCTACAAATTAAATTATGTACCCTGAATTCCTGTCATTGGTACCCATGCTCTGCTGTCCCATGTGTTCTTTTTCCCCCTTTAAAAACTGAACCCTTCAGGCGCTCGAGGTCTCTCCGTCTCTCCTGCTCTCCATCTCTCAATCTTGGAGCCTCGGCCCTGGGGTTGGAATAAAACCTCAGTTGCTGTTTCATCGGAGGGTCCCGTCTCTCATTTCATCTGCGCCTTAGCAGTGGCTCTGTTTCACTGACTCAAAGACCCCCAAGTTGCGATGGTGCCAGGGCTGGCCAGAGCCAGCAACACCGGGAAAACCACAGCATGAAAGTCCTTGAATGCAGCCAAAGGAAGGCAACAAATCTGGTGAAACAGCTGGAAGGCATGTCCTGTGAGGAGTGGCTGAGGCCTCTGGGTTTGTCGTTTGGAGAAAAGGAGGCTGAGGAACAACCTCACTGCTGTCTAAAAGCTTCCTGAGGAAGTGGAGAGGGAGGTGCTGATGTCTTCTCCCTGGTTTCCAGTGATAGGACGTGTGGTTCAAAGCTGTGCCAGGAGAGGTTTAGACTGGATATTTAGAAGTATTTCTTTACGGAGAAGGTGGTGAAACACTGGAACAGACTTCCTAGAGAGGCAGTTGATGCCTCAAGCCTGTCAGTGTTTGAGGCTGTGATGGGTTGAAGCTGGCCAAACGTCAGTGCACCTATGAAAATCATTTATTCATTCTCTTCTGATATAGTTAAGCAGAGGAGAGGGAAAGAAAAACTCATGGGGTGAGATAAGGAGAAAAACACTTTAAGGGCAAAACAGGCTCAAAACTTTAAAAGGTATAAAGGAAAATAATTTATTAACAGAATTAAAAGAGGATAATGAGTACTAAAGAAACCTTTAGAACCTTTTCCCCCATCCCAGCCCTTCTTAAGATCTTTATTTTACTTAAGGTGAGGAGTCTCTTTTGCTATGCCATGGGATTTTTCTTTGTGAACAGCTCTTTGTGAACTTTTCCAACTTGGTTTTCATTTTCACAGCTCACAGTCTGCCTGGAACCTGCTTGCAACGTGAAATCCCTCCCACAGCTTGCAGTCTTCCCACAACTGCTCTTTGTGGGCCATTTAGTTATGGGGTGCAGTTTTAAAGGATGAGCTGTTCTACTATAAAAGCAAGGTTCCTCTTCCACTATCTCTCAAAGCAAGGGTTCTGTCTTTCTGTTCAAGCCCCCAGCTCCCAGAGGGTCCTTCTGCGGCTTGGAAGACGTACCACAAAATTTCTTTTCTCTACGCCGGATGGTGAGTTACCTTCTCTCTTAGGGGTAACTTTTGGAGTTCCTACTGGAACAAAAGGCTCTAAGCCTAGGGTCCCCTTTCCCTGTGAAGAAAGGATTTTGGGAAATCAATTGTGCAATTGTAAGGGAATATCATCTGTAGAGAAAAATCTCTTTCTATCTCTGTCTCTCTTTCCTTTCTCTGTGAACACGAGACATTCAGGGGTCACGTTTTGTGGGCTTTTCTCTTTGCTCTACAGCGCCACCTGGTGACCGTGGCAGGTGCTGCACCTCCCCACCACACCACACGGCCAGGAGAAGGGACGCTGAATCTGAATGTTTCTGCTTTTCGTGGTATTGTAAAACCTCTGTAGTCATGGGAGTGAATTACTCTGCAGAGGAAAGGAGCGTTTTTTAAAGGATTTGCTCAGATGTAACAGCAGCAAAAGTTAAGTTTTCTGAAAGGGACTTGAAGAAATTTGTAAGGCTCCTGTTTCTTCATTTCCCTGAAACCACTTTTAGATCGTGTAATAATCCTTACTTCTGGGGTGAAGTATGCAAGGTTTTTGTGGATTTGAGCCGTGATGGTGATTTACAAGTTTTAAAGTTTGCTAAGTGGCCTCACCGCCTGCAAGCAATACAAACTCGCAGATGGATGGGAAGTGAGAAACAGTCTCTTCACTCTGTCCTTTTCTCTCACTCAAGAAAGGATCAATGTGGGGGTTCGGTGCTGCTTTCCAGCTAGCTCCGGCATCAAGCTCTCATTTAAGGGTACGGCTTGGTACCTTTCCGATCTTGTGGGTCTTGGTCTCAGGCAGAAGCGTGGCAATGGAGAGGAAGAAAGAAGGACTTCATGTGGGTTTCAACTGGGTTTTATTTCACCCAGAGGTTAGCCCACACAAAAGTGAGTTTTTCCCTCTGGGTCTCTGTAGAGGTGTCTTGTCTCTGCCTCGGCTAGCCCTGACACCTCGACAGTAAAAGGGTACGGCTTGGTAGCAGGATGAACCTCACCGACTCCTGTGAGTTCTTGCTTGCTTGAAGGAGTGAAGCAACAACAGCAGGAAAAAAGAGGGAGGCTGTTCTGGGTTAACTGCTGGCTTTATTCATCAGGGTATCTGCCCCAACAGATACCCTTCAGCAGAAGCAGCGAGGGAGAAAAGCGAGGGAAAAAAAGCGGGAAACCCCCCAATGCAATACCTTTTATTGGAGGGAGGAACTCAGGGATGGGTTTAACTGGGGACAAATCAGGGGCCAAGGGGGTATGGCTGTCTAGGTAAATGACATACATTGTAACAAATCAATAACTCGGGTGGGGAGACAGCTGAAGTCTTGTCCAATCACTTGGGGTCCTTACTGGAACTTTCCAGACTTTTGGGAGAGTCCCCAAAGTGACAGACAAGACCCAGGGGCTGTATAATTATGATTGACATATAACTGGGATTGGGGTAAAACCAAAAAGGGTGGAACATGGGTGGCATGGGGCAAACCATTACAACTTATAAAAAAGAATATAAAAGAAGGAACAAATACATACATAAAACTGATAAAACCAAAACCACACCACTACAGGTCTCACCTTAAGTACAGGGGGTGGGGAAAGGGCTAGGGGATGGCCTGGAGCCAATTCCAGGGGGGGGAATGACCCAGAATACAAGGAACAGACAGTAGAACAATTCCATGCATAAAAAGGGGAATGGGGAACTGAGAACCTGACGAATCACTCCACAGCCTCACCAGAACTTTCCAGGCTTCTGGGCGGGGCTGCAGAGTGATGGACAGGACCCATAATTCGGGAAAAACCAAAAGGGGTTTTAACATGGAGGTATGGGGCAAACCATTATAAAACAAATAACAGAAGCATGCAGAAATTTGGTAAGGTCAAAATGCACCACAACAGACCAATGCTTTGCAAGTTTCATCTGTGCAATGAAAAAGTTAATATCTTGCCCAGGCCCTGCAGATGGTCATGCTGGCCGAAGCAGCAGTCATGGTGATAGATTCAGGCTGTGCTGGGGACTGTGCCAGGATCTCAGGGGCCTGGCCAGAATGGTGGCAGCCGCTCTGGCTGCATGGCTGGTCTCAGGCCTGTACTGCGTTTAATTCCAGCTGCGGGTTGGCCTGACTCCACTGGGAGGGCAGGGGAACCAGGCTGGTGGTGAGATGTTAATAGCCACTGGGGCCTGGCCCAGACAGGGCCCAGCCCTTTGGCAGGGCCTGCCCGGCCTGGCCTGGCCTCACGGAGGGGGCTGGGCTGGCCTGTTACCTGTTCCCAGACAGCTTTTCCTGGAGTTTGTTCATTTTTAACATGATTGTTCAGCTTTCTAGTGGTTTAAAAAGGTGTCAATGTTCAAAACTAGTTACTGATTGGTTTTGTCAGGCACAGAGGAAACTGCTAGTAGCTTCTCTTAGAAAATCTCTTCCGTGGGTGGCTTCTTCCCTCCTCACCAAATATCAATTAATGCAAAACCAGCACAACCTGTTAGGATCAAACAGTATCCTCTAAAATTAGAGGATTGGAAAGGAATAAAGGAAAGAATAGATAACTTTTTGAAATTTGGATTATTAATAGAATGTGAATCAGAATATAACACCCCTATTTTGCCCGTAAATAAACCAGATGGTAGAAGTTGCAGGTTAGTACAGGATTTAAGAGGGATAAATAAAATTGTGGAAGATTTACATCTACTAGTAGCTAACCCATATACACTGTTAGCAAAATTAAAAGATAATCAAGTGTGGATTACTATGTTGGATCTAAAAGATGCCTTTTTCTGCCTGGCCCTAGCCAAAAATAGTCAAAAGCTGTTCCCTTTTGAATGGGAAAATCCTGATACAGGATGAAGAACCCAGCTAACCTGGATAGTCTTGCCTCAGGGATTTAAAAACAGCCCCACCATCTTTGGCAACCAGTTGGCTTGAGACATCCAGGGATGGGACCCTCTGACACAAAAAGGGACTGCTGCAGTATGTGGATGACCACCTAATTGCCACAGAGACAAGACATGAATGCATGCAGTGGATGATGAGTCTGCCTAATTTTCTGGGACTTCATGGGTATCGAGTCTCTCAAGAGAAAGCCCAGGTGGTCCTGCTTCAAGTGTCTGACCTTGGATTTGTGATCTCGGGAGCACAATGAGAACTCAGACGAGAACACAAAGAAGCAATCTGCTGGACCCCAAGGCCTGAGATGGTGAAGGAACTCAGAACCTTTTTAGGCATGACAGGCTTGTGCAGATTATGGATTTATAACTATAGACTTTTAGTAAAGCCACTGTATAAACTTTTAAAAGAAAGTACCAAGATGCTGAATTGGAATGGGGAAACAAAAAGGGCATTCAAACAGCTTAAAAAGGAGCTTACAAGGGCTCCTGCCCTTGGCCTCCCTGATCTGTCCAAACCATTCTGGCTGTTTTCTCATGAAAGACAAGGCATTACCTTGGGAGTTCTAGCCTAGCAGCTAGGCAGAAGGGCGGTCGCATATTTCTCCAAACAGCTAGATGAGGTGAGCAAAGGCTGGCCCCAATACTTGCAGGCAGTGGCAGCAGTAATTCTCAATATTCAAGAAGCTCACAAGTTTACCCTGGGACAGAAAAAGAATGTGTTGGTTTCCCACACAGTCTTCACAGTACCGGAGCAGAAAGGGAGCCATTAAGATACCAAAAGCATCTCTGACTCATCACATGTTAGAAGAGCTGTTTCTGGTCAGCAGCTTGGGATAATTAAAAACATGGTAAACAAGGAGCTAAGAAATAGACTTTAAAGCTATGACTTGCCTTATTCCAGGTAAGCTTTCTGTTTCAGGTTATCCCTGCAGAGATGCTGCCAAAAATGAGTGGACCCTTAAAATAAATGGGAAGCTGGATGGGAGCAAATGCAGATCAAATCACTATGATTAATGCTACGTTCTCCCTTTATTTAATCTAAAATGGCAGGTTATATACTCTTCTAAATAGTTTACAAACACAGATACATTTCCATTGGCACACAGCACAGAAAAAATGTAAATAGATATTGTTTCACTTGTTTCTTAAGGTGGCTAAAGGATTCACACTAATAACTATACCTATTAACACCTAGAAAACCCACTATCTCCCACTAACACCTTAACATCTAATTTTTAGCCATGCCACTGGCTTCACAGTTGGCCTTGGTGTGGGGCCCAGGCTGGGATAGTTCAAACCTAATTCCAAAATATCTACAGCTGCCATCTGCAATTATCATTTCTCTTCCAGCAATACTTTAGACCAACTTAGTCTGCATGTCTTGTGAACAGTGAAGTTGTTTAACAAAAGCTATTCTTCTGAACAAAGTAAAGTTGCTTAACAAAATCTGTTCATGTCAAGATTTATAGTGTCTGAAAAAACAGTGAAAGAGGTTACCACTTAAATTCTCTTGTTCCTTTTTTTCAGTTTTTGTTGCATTAGTTGGTTACTGCAAGTCTCTCTTATGTGCTTTCTGTGCAGCTCTGACTCTGCCTCTCGGAGCTCCACATTGTTTTTGTTCTAGCACTCGACTCAGCAAACCTCCCCCCGCACTTCTCAGGGGCCACTCTGCTTCTACAGGCCAGCTGCTCCCGCTCACACTGGCAGTCAGGGGGAACCTGGCACTGTGGCTGCCGCTGGGTGGGGGGATGCAGGGCTCACTCCACCACGCTTGCAGGGAGTGGCAGGCAGCAGCACAGGCCAAGGTGCAGCTGGTACTTGCCCACATTTTAATGAAAAAGGCAGTTTGTATGTCTGGTCCCAAGCCACCTCCTTTGTACCAAATAAACACACTGTGCAGCTTCGCTCCATCTCTTTCCTACCAAATAAGCAAAGTTTGTAGCATCGCTCTGTACCAAATAAGCAAAGTATGTAGTCTTACTCTGTTTCTTTCATAGTAAATAGGGAAAGTGCATAGCGCTCGCTCCCTGTATCCAGCACTCTTCTGCAAAATTGGTGACAAAAAATTCATAACAAAATGCCCAAAATTAATTTTCCTTCTCTTAATGTTTCAGTCTTCATTTTTACATTTCCCAGTTGCTTACCTGTTCTGCACCAAATAAGCAAGGCACGTAGTGCCTGCTCTTCACACTTAATACCTTTCCTTTGTAATATTAGCAGCAGGATGTCCAATATGCACTCTTCCTCTGCCGGTATCTAAGCCTCCATTCCTAAGTTCCCAGCCACTCACCTGGGGGTGGTGTGTTTATTTGAAAGTCATCTGGACTTTCAGGCTTTCGGTCCCACTTGCTCAATTCTTCAGGCTCCTGCCTGGCTCAGTTCTACAGGCTCTCAAACCACCTGGCTCAGTTCTACAGGCTCTCTGTCCACCTGGCTCGGTTCTACAGGCTCTCTATCCAACTGGCTCAATTTGGTTGGGCTCCTCCATCTTACCACTCTTAGGTCCTCAGTCGTCTTCCTGAATCACCTCAGGATCACGTCGAGGTCACCAGATGACAGAGGAGATATGACTGACTGTGCTGGTTTAGGATAAATTAGGGGAGAACCTCCAAAAGGAATCCCCTAAAAAAACAAACCTCCACCACCCCTCCCCCCAGCCCTGGGTTTGGGAAGGAATTTCTCGGAGGAAAAAGTGGAAAAAACCGGTTTATTGACAAATGAGTAAAAACACAAGGGAAAAGGAAAACAATACTGTGAAGGGAGGGCGTAGAGCTTCTTTCGCGGGCCCTGGAGATCCCCAGAATTCTCAGGTCAGGTCCGGAGCCGGTTCAAATCTTCGGGGGGGGGGGGCAGGGGAAGGGAAAAGTAAAGGGAAAAAAAAGGAAAAAAAAAAAAAAACGGAAGCAGCGAAAGGCAGCAGCAGCAGAAGGCAGCAGCCAAGAGACAGCCCCGCCGAAGGGGGGGCAGCTGTTAGACATAACAATGTAGTCCACGATATGGGATAGGAGGCACCATCAACCCAGAACATTCCACCCCTTATCCCATATCGTGGACATACAATAAAAACTTTCATCTCACTTACTCGGACCTTCGACACTTACACATTTCCATCCGTCTTACTTGCTCAGACCTTTGACACTTATACGTTTCCTTTTGTTTCATGTCTGAGTGATCTAGTGCACAGACAATGGTAGTAACATTCAACACATATGAGTTTCACCCCACATTCAGATCTCCCTGAGGTACACATCATGTTGTTCCATCTTTCTGCATTATCCACCATGTATGACCCAGTCCTTGAGCAGAGACAATTCCACGGATGGGTTTGCCTGTACTCGAGGCAGGGTAGATCCATACTGTCTTTCCCAACAAACCTCTAACATGGGTCATTGGGGCTTTATCTCCATCTACTCTATTAAGGAGCTGGGACTGAGCAGGACCTGCTTGGTTGGTGGAACCTCGGGTGTTAACTAACCTGGTGGCCTTTGCTAAATGCTGCTCCCAGTTTTTTAAGGACCCCCCATCCAATGCTTTCAGGGTGGTTTTTAACAACCCATTGTACCTCTCCACTTTACCTGCAGCTGGTGCATGGTAGGGGATATGGTACGCCCACTCAATGCCATGTTCCCTAGCCCAGGTTTTAATAAGATTATTTTTAAAATGAGTCCCATTGTCTGACTCAATTCTCTCGGGAGTACCGTGCCTCTAAAGGACCTGCTTTTCAAGGCCCAGGGTGGTGTTGCGGGCTGTAGCATGAGACACAGGGTAGGTTTCCAACCATCCTCTGGTGGCTTCTACCATGGTCAGCACATGGCGCTTGCCTTGGCGGGTTTGAGGCAGTGTGATGTAATCAATCTGCCAGGCCTCCCCATACTTGTACTTAGACCACCGCCCTCCATACCAGAGGGGCTTCATCCGCTTGGCTTGCTTAATGGCAGCACACGTCTCACAGTCATGGATAACTTGAGAAATGCTGTCCATGGTTAGATCCACCCCTCGGCCTCGTGCCCACTTATAGGCGGCATCTCTACCTTGGTGGCCTGAGGCATCATGGGCCCATCGTGCTAGGAACAACTCTCCCTTGTGCTCCCAGTCAAGGTCTATCTTCAACTCCCCTATCTTTGCAGCGTGATATACTTGCTGATTGTTTTACTGCTCCTCATTAGCTCTACTTCTGGGGACATGGGCATCTACATGGCGAATCTTCACAGATAGTTTCTCTAACCGGGTAGCGATATCTTTCCACTCTTCAGCAGCCTGAATTGGTTTTCCTCTATGCTGCCAGTTGGCCTCTTTCCATTTCTTCAGCCATCCCCACAGAGCGTTGGCTACCATCCAAGAATCAGTATACAGATAGAGCCTTGGCCATTTCTCTCTCTCTGCAATATCTAGGGCCAGTTGAATGGCTTTGAGTTCGGCAAATTGACTGGATCCACCCTCTCCTTCAGTGGCCTCTGCGACCTGTTGTGTGGGGCTCCATACAGCTGCTTTCCACCTCCGACTCATCCCTATGACGCAGCAGGAACCCTTGGTGAATAAAGCGTAACGTGCTTCCTCTGCCGGCAGCTGGTTGTATGGCGGAGCTTCCTCAACCCGGGTCACTGGCTCTTGTTCTTCATCTGCGATACCAAAGAAGGCTTCAAGCATCAGCACTTTATTGCTTTCCTGCACTATCTTTTTATACCATTTATCTTACACGCATTCCACCTGTGTGCCCTATCTACCCTTCTGTGATTGGTCAGGTATATCTCAGCATTCCATGTTTCTTTACCTTCAGTATTGTTCACCTGTCCTACACAGTTGTAGGCTATTAAGGATGAGGCTCGGCCACAGCCCCATTCCCAATCACTACAAACTGTGTGCCTATAGATGCTGAGGATTCCTGGTTCACAGACAGAAGCAGCTTTGTAAAAGCAGGGACATGCAAGGCAGGATACATGGTAACCACTGACTGTAAAGTAATTGAGGCAAAGCCATTACATGCGGGAACATCTGCTCAGAGAGCAGAATTAATTGCCTTAACACAAGCTCTGAAATTGCCTAAAGGAAAGAAGATCAATATATGGACAGACTCTAAATATGCTTTTGGAATAGTGCATACTCATGGAACTGTCTGGAAGGAAAGGGCATTGCTTACAGCCCAAGGTAAGCGAAACAAGTATGCTGAAGAAATTTTGCAACTATTAGAAGTCATAAATTTGCCAGAGCAAGTGGCAATCATGCATTGCAGAGGACATTGAAAAGGTAACACTGAACAGGAACTGCTAAATTGATTGGCAGGCCAAGTGGGCTGCAGAAAGGGCCCAGACTGAGGTATTGGCTTTGATACCAGGTGGTAAACCCATTGATACAGAAATAGAGTACAATTATTCAAAGGAAGACATGAAATTGGTAGCAGACTTAAAGGCAAATAAGCAAGGTACAGTGTATGTCACACCTGACAATCATGTTCTCATAATTTCAAGCATATTGTAGAACGTAGTAATAGAAGAACACAACAAAACCCACTGGGGTGCAGATGCCCTACACACAGAGTTGACTAAAAGAATAATAGGCCGTAACTCGTATACCATCACCAAACAAGTCACTAGCTAATGTGAAATTTGTTTAAAAAACAATCCAAACACCACAAGTAAAATACAAATTGGAATGACTGGAAAAGGAAACATGCCAGGCTCGCACTGGCAGATTGATTTTTCTAAAGACCCAAGAAAAGGGGGGTACAGGTGCCTATTGGTACTGATGGACACTTTCTATGGTTGGCTGGAAGCATTCCCATGCAGAACAAACAAATCTAGAGAAGTGATCAAAGCACTTCTGAATGAGATCATATCTCTATTTGGAGTGCCTGCTACCATATCTTCTAAGAGAGATACTCATTTCTGTGCACAAGTGGTGCAGCAAATCAGTAAAATGTTAGGAAGAGATTGGCAACTCCAGACTCCATATTGTCCCTAACAAATGGGCAAGTGGGGAAAATTAATCATCTGATTAAGCAACAGCTGGCCAAAATTTCCCAGGAAGTGAATCTGCATTGGAACCAAGCACTTCCCCTTGCCCGGTTAAGAATTAGGGCAAAACTAAGGAAGGACTAAGTCCATTTTAAATATTATATGGAAGGCCCTACCAGACTCAGTACAGACAGGAGGATATTAATCATATAGGAGAGGGATATTTAAGGCAGTATTTAAGAGCTCTGGGAAAACAAATAAATGAAATAAACAAAAGTGTCTTTGAAAACAGTCAGAGGTTTAGACCAGGCAGTTTATTGTTTTAAACCTGGAGATTGGATATATGTCAAAGTTATTTTAGGTCGGCCCTTCAAGGAAAAGTGTAATGGCTCTTATCAGATACTTCTGACAACCTTCACAGCAATCAAAATCAAGGAACACCCGACCTGGATTCACTACTCAAAGGTGAAGAAGGCTCCTGAGAAGACATGGACATCACAGCAAGTAGGACCAACCATCCTCAGATTTTCCTGACGTTAATTCTTGGGACCTTGATAAGCACACTAACCTAAACTCTTACCCTAGATTGGCCATGGTCTCAAGCCTAGTTTGGACATGCTGGCACAAGAACTGAATTTATAGGGAAAGAGGACATACCTCATTTAAAAGAGTATAAAACTGCTACTGTAGCCATACAGGACGCTGCTGAGGTTTTAAAGGGTTGACATAATAAGAATTTAAGTGAAATCATTTTGACTGGAGCAGTTAGGAAAGAAGTGCAAATAGGATGTTGTCCTGGGTTGCAGTGTAGGATGTACACAAAGTATTTATTCTATCACCATCCTCATGAACTGTTGAAACCAGGTGGGCTAGTGTTTTCCCAAGCCCCCTGCCTCTTCTGCTAATGGCCTTTGGGAGTGTTTCCTGCTAATGGCCCATTAACACCTTTGGGGTGTCTTCTGCTAATGACTTTTGGGATGCCTCCTGCTAATGGCCCATGAGTCACAGGTAACTCCCTCCAGGGGTTATCTCTGTTAATGGGCCATCAAGGACCCATTTCACACTTCTCATGCTATTGTGAGATGCTCTGCCCAGGGGGAGGAGCCAAGCATTCTCACCTGGATATAAGCTGGTATGTGGGACAGTGCAGGGGCACTTATCCACTGGATTCCCAGAGGAGCAGAGCTACCAGACCTTTCTACAGGATCACTGCTTCAGGAAGAGCACTTCACCTGGACTGCTTCCACCATCCTGCTCAGGTTGTATTCTGACCCTGTCAGTGATCCTTTGTGTTATTGCATTTTTTTTTTTTTCTACCTTCTTACCTTTCTTCTCATTAAATTATATCTCTGACTTGGAGCCTCTCACTCGTTTTGCTTTCAAACCACAATATTTTTTGGTGCCCAACGTGGGGCAGAGGCGCTGAGAAAAGTCAAAACTACAGTTTTGTATTTGAGAAGACACATGTTTGCTATGATGCTTAACATGCTTACATGTGTCTTATATCTATCTCTCTATATTTTTCCACACATGAGGCACTCTCTGCCTGTCTTAATGCTCCTGTGTAGACCAGGGTATGGTACTAAAATTGCCTTAATGGTCTATTATGCCCATTGCTTGATAAACTCCGAGGCAATGAACAGCATTCAAAATATATACCCAGTTTTGGATTCGTTTTCTGGTCTAGGATGCTACATCTGGGGCCTCAACAATCTTACCCAGCCCCTGTGGGGAGGAGTAAAGAATGATTTTTTCCAGCTTTTCAGGCATAACACAGCAGTTTTTGAAAATATGGAGTACCCTCCTGATACCAAGGATAGTATGATGTTGTTGTTAGTCCTGCTTTCTCTTCTCTGCACAGCCCTTTGTTTTTTCTGCACCATGCTTAGGATCAAAACACTACCTGGTGTGATACAGTGTGTTCTTAAGGAAGAGGAAGAGGGAAAGAGAAGCAAAACAACAGCATCAGCGTCTACACAGACCATCGCAGAGGAGAAAGAAGCCAAAAGTGAATCAACAGTGTCCACGTCTACACAGACCGATACAGAGGAGAAAGGAGCCAAAGGCAAGACAACAGTGTCCAAATCTACACAGACCACTGGAGAGGAGAAAGAAGCCAAAAGTGAGGCAACGGTGTCCACATCTATGCAGACTGTCACAGAGGAGAAAGAAACCAAAGGTGCTGTCAGCATCTCCACACAAACCGTCACTGAACTGGAACCACCTAAACCAGTAGCAGTTGCCACCACTCAGAAGAAGAAGTCAAGAAGCAAATCAGTCCGCATAGTGACTGACGAGAATGCAGCAGGACCTTCGCAGCCAGCAGAGGAGACAGAGATAGAGATCATCACTCGCTCTCTATCCCTGGGTGAGTTGCGTGACCTGCGAAGGGAATTCACCCGCCAGACCAATGAGTCCATCCTGACCTGGCTGCTCCGCATCTGGGACGCTGCAGCCAATGACACCATTCTGGATGGAATTGAGGCCAGGCAACTGGGATAGCTGTCCCGGGATGTGGTCATTGACCAGGGGATTGGGAAAACCCAAGAACCTCTCAGCCTCTGGCAGCGACTGCTAACAAGTGTGAAAGACAGATACCTTTGTAAAGAAGACCTCCAAGTGCACCAAGGCAAATGGAGCACAATAGAACAAGGTATCCAACGCCTGAGGGAATTGGCTGTGCTGGAGATCATTTTTTCAGAAAACGAGAGATTTCCTAAAAACCCAGATGATGTCCAGTGCACATCACGGATGTGGCTGAGACTTGCACGGCTTGGACCAGAGATGCACTCACGTTACCTGGCAACACTGCAATGGAGGGAAGGTGAGGACAAGGTGGGTGTCTTGGCTAATAAATTAAGAATTTACGAGGACACTGTCACCGCCCCAGTTTGCACCCATGTCTCATCTGTGGAAATGCGACTGGCTGAGCAAGTCCGGAGCTTGATTGAAGAAGGCCATCAGAAATTAAAAGAACTTAAGGAAGAAATTTACCATATCTCACCAGAGCCGATGAGAGTCTCTGCCATTAGGAGCAGGCATCCCCCAGCCAGGGAGGGAGGATACACACCACAGGGTAACCTCTGGTCTTTCCTTAGAGAGCATGGAGAAGATATGAAGAAGTGGAATGGAAAACCCACTTCCGCTTTAGCAGCCGGGGTACGTGAACTGAAAAGAGGAACACCTACCACAAGAAGCCCATCTAGAATCAAGGCTGCCCCAGTCTCTCAGAACTCCAGACGGTACAGGAATGATGATATGACTGATCCTCTGGAAGGGACCTCAGAAACATACGTACAGGAGGAGAACAATGTATGCCATGACCAGGAATAGGGGTGCCCTGCCTCTAGCCAGGAAGAGGAAAGGGATAATCGGATCTACTGGACTGTGTGGATCCGATGGCCTGGCACATCTGACCCACAAGAATATACGGCGTTGGTTGACACTGGGGCCCAATGTACCATGATGCCATCAAGGTATGTAGGAACAGAATCCATCTCTATTTCTGGAGTGACGGGAGGGTCCCAGGAACTGACTGTATTAGAGGCTGAAGTGAGTTTAACTGGGAACGAGTGGCAAAAACACCCCATCGCAACTGGTCCAGAGGCCCCATGCATTCTCGGCATAGACTATCTCAGAAATGGATATTTCAAAGACCCGAAAGGATATCGTTGGGCTTTTGGAATAGCTGCAGTTGAGAAAGAAAACATCAGACAGTTGAATACTTTGCCTGGTCTCTCAGATGACCCCTCTGCTGTGGGACTGCTGAGAGTCGAAGAACAACAGGTACCAACTGCCACAACAACAGTACACCGCCGCCAATACCGCACTGACAGAGACTCTGTGATTCCCATACATGAGATGATTCGTAAACTGGAGAGCCAAAGGGTGGTCAGTAAGACTCACTCACCTTTCAACAGCCCAATATGGCCTGTGCGTAAGTCCAGTGGAGAATGGAGACTGACGGTGGATTACCGTGCTCTGAATGAAGTCACGCCAGCACTGAGCGCTGCCGTACCAGACATGTTAGAGCTTCAGTACGAGCTGGAGTCCAAGGCAGCAAAGTGGTATGCGACCATTGACATTGCCAATGCCTTCTTCTCCATTCCTTTGGCAGCACAGTGCAGGCCCCAGTTTGCTTTCACCTGGAGGGGCGTGCAGTACACCTGGAACCGACTGCCCCAGGGGTGGAAACACAGCCCCACCATCTGCCATGGGCTGATCCAGGCTGCACTGGAGAAAGGTGAGGCTCCAGAACATCTGCAGTACATCGACGACATCATCGTAGGGGAAACGCCCCAGGGGAGGTCTTTGAGAAAGGAGAGAAGATTATCCAAATTCTGTTGAAAGCTGGTTTTGCCATTAAACGAAGTAAGGTTAAGGGACCGGCTCACTAAATCCAGTTCCTGGGAGTCAAGTGGCAAGATGGATGTCGCCAAATCCCCACAGAGATAATAAACAAGATCACTGCCATGTCCCCACCTACCAACAAGAAGGAAACACAAGCTTTCCTAGGTGACATAGGCTTCTGGAGTGTCCTGGGTTGCAGTGTAGGATGTACACAAAGTATTTATTCTATCACCATCTTCATGAACTGTTGAAATCAGGTGGGCTAGTGTTTTCCCAAGCCCCCTGCCTTTTCTGCTAATGGCCCATTAACGCCTTTGGGGGTGTCTCCTGCTAATGGCCCATGAGTCACAGGTAACTGCCTCCAGGGGTTATCTCTGTTAATGGGCCATCAAGGACCCATTTCACACTTCTCATGCTCTTGTGAGATGCTCTGCCCAGGGGGAGGAGCCAAGCATTCCCACCTGGATATAAGCTGGGATTTGGGACAGTGCAAGTAGCACTTATCCACTGGATTCCCAGAGGAGCAGAGCTACCAGACCTTTCTACAGGATCGCTGCTTCAGGAAGAGCACTTCACCTGGACTGCTTCCACCATCCTGCTCAGGTTGTATTCTGACTCTGTCAGTGATCCTTTGTGTTATTGTATTTATTTTATTTTACTTTTACCTTTTTACCTTTCTTCTCATTAAATTATATCTCTGACTTGGAGCCTCTCATTCATTTTGCTTTCAAACCACAACATTTTTTGGTGCCCAGCGTGGGGTACAGGCACTGAGAAAAGTCAGAACTACAGTTTTGTATTTGAGAAGACACCTGTTTGCTATGATGCTCAACATGCTTACATGTGTCTTATACCTATCTCTCTATATTTTTCCACACATGGGGTACTATCTGCCGGTCTTAATGCTCCTGTGTAGACCAAGGTACGGTACTAAAATTGCCTTATTAGTCTACTATGTCCATTGCTTGATAAACTCCGAGATAATGAACAGCATTCAAAATATATACCCAGTTTTGAATTCGTTTTCTGGTCTAGGATGCTACATCTGGGGCCTCAACAATCTTACCCAGCCCCTGTGGGGAAGAGTAAAGAATGATTTTTTCCAGCTTTTTAGGCACCACACAGCAGTTTTTGAAAATATTGAGTACCCTCTGGATGCCAAGGACAGTATTATGTTATTGTCATTCCTGCTTTCTCTTCTCTGCACAGCCCTTTGTTTTTTCTGCACCATACTTAGGAACAAAGCACTACCTGGTGTGATACAGCGTGTTCCTAAGGAAGAGGAAGAGGGAAAGAGAAGCAAAGCAACATCATCAGCATCTAAACAGACTATTGCAGAGGAGAAAGAAGCCAAAAGTGAATCAACAGTGTCTGCATCTACACAGACTCTCACAGAGGAGAAGGGAACCAAAGCCAAGGCAACAGTGTCCTCATCTACACAGACCATCGCAGAGGAGAAAGAAGCCAAAAATGAATCAACAGTGTCCGTGTCTACACAGACTGCCACAGAGGAGAAAGAAGCCAAAAGTGAGGCAACAGTGTCCACATCTACGCAGACTGTCACAGAGGAGAAAGGAACCAAAGGTGCCGTCAGCATCTCCGCACAAACCGTTACTGAACTGGAACAACCTAAACCAGTAGCAGTTGCCACCACTCAGAAAAAGAAGTCAAGAAGCAAATCAGTCCGCGTAGTGACTGACGAGGATGCAGCAGGACCTTTGCAGCCAGCAGAGGAGACAGAGATAGAGATCATCACTCGCTCTCTATCCCTGGGTGAGTTGCGTGACCTGCGAAGGGAATTCACCCGCCAGAACAACGAGTCCATCCTGACCTGGCTGCTCCGCATCTGGGACGCTGCAGCCAATGACACCATTCTGGATGGAATTGAGGCCAGGCAACTGGGATAGCTGTCCCGGGATGTGGTCATTGACCAGGAGATTGGGAAAACCCAAGAACCTCTCAGCCTCTGGCAGCGACTGCTAACAAGTGTGAAAGACAGATACCTTTGTAAAGAAGACCTCCAAGTGCACCAAGGCAAATGGAGCACAATAGAACAAGGTATCCAATGTCTGAGGGAATTGGCTGTGCTGGAGATCATTTTTTCAGAAAACGAGAGATTTCCTAAAAACCCAGATGATGTCCAGTGCACATCACGGATGTGGCTGAGACTTGCACGGCTTGGACCAGAGATGCACTCACGTTACCTGGCAACACTGCAATGGAGGGAAGGTGAGGACAAGGTGGGTGTCTTGGCTAATAAATTAAGAATTTACGAGGACACTGTCACCGCCCCAGTTCGTACCCATGTCTCATCTGTGGAAATGCGACTGGCTGAGCAAGTCCGGAGCTTGATTGAAGAAGGCCATCAGAAATTAAAAGAACTTAAGGAAGAAATTTATCATATCTCACCAGAGCCGATGAGAGTCTCTGCCATTAGGAGCAGGTGTCCCCCAGCCAGGGAGGGAGGATACACACCACGAGGTAACCTCTGGTCTTTCCTTAGAGAGCATGGAGAAGATATGAAGAAGTGGGATGGAAAACCCACCTCCTCCTTAGCAGCCCGGGTACGTGAACTGAAAAGAGGAACACCTACCACAAGAAGCCCATCTAGAATCAAGGCTGCCCCAGTCTCTCAGAACTCCAGACGGTACAGGAATGATGATATGACTGATCCTCTGGAAGGGACCTCAGAAACATACGTACAGGAGGAGAACAATGTATGCCATGACCAGGAATAGGGGTGCCCTGCCTCTAGCCAGGAAGAAGAAAGGGATAATCGGATCTACTGGACTGTGTGGATCCGATGGCCTGGCACATCTGACCCACAAGAATATACGGCGTTGGTTGACACTGGGGCCCAATGTACCATGATGCCATCAAGGTATGTAGGAACAGAATCCATCTCTATTTCTGGAGTGACGGGAGGGTCCCAGGAACTGACTGTATTAGAGGCTGAAGTGAGTTTAACTGGGAACGAGTGGCAAAAACACCCCATCGCAACTGGTCCAGAGGCCCCATGCATTCTCGGCATAGACTATCTCAGGAATGGATATTTCAAAGACCCGAAGGGATATCGCTGGGCTTTTGGGATAGCCGCAGTTGAGAAAGAAAACATCAGACAGTTGAATACTTTGCCTGGTCTCTCAGATGACCCCTCTGCTGTGGGACTGCTGAGAGTCGAAGAACAACAGGTACCAACTGCCACAACAACAGTACACCGCCGCCAATATCGCACTGACAGAGACTCTGTGATTCCCATACATGAGATGATTCGTAAACTGGAGAGCCAAAGGGTGGTCAGTAAGACTCACTCACCTTTCAACAGCCCAATATGGCCTGTGCGTAAGTCCAGTGGAGAATGGAGACTGACGGTGGATTACCGTGCTTTGAATGAAGTCACGCCACCACTGAGTGCTGCTGTGCCAGACATGTTAGAGCTTCAATACGAGCTGGAGTCCAACGCAGCAAAGTGGTATGCGACCATTGACATTGCCAATGCCTTCTTCTCCATTCCTTTGGCAGCACAGTGCAGGCCCCAGTTTGCTTTCACCTGGAGGGGCGTGCAGTACACCTGGAACCGACTGCCCCAGGGGTGGAAACACAGCCCCACCATCTGCCATGGGCTGATCCAGGCTGCACTGGAGAAAGGTGAGGCTCCAGAACATCTGCAGTACATCGACGACATCATCGTATGGGGGAAACGCCCCAGGGGAGGTCTTTGAGAAAGGAGAGAAGATTATTCAAATTCTGTTGAAAGCTGGTTTTGCCATTAAACGAAGTAAGGTTAAAGGGCCGGCTCAAGAAATCCAGTTCCTGGGAGTCAAGTGGCAAGATGGACGTCGCCAAATCCCCACAGAGATAATAAACAAGATCACTGCCATGTCCCCACCTACCAACAAGAAGGAAACACAAGCTTTCCTAGGTGCCATAGGCTTCTGGAGGATGCACATTCCTGAGTATAGTCAGATCGTGAGCCCTCTCTGTCTGGTTACCCGCAAGAAGAACGATTTCCACTGGGGCCCTGAACAGCAACAAGCCTTTGCTCAGATCAAACAAGAGATTGCTCACGCAGTAGCCCTTGGCCCAGTCAGGATGGGACCAGATGTGAAGAATGTGCTTTACTCTGCAGCCGGGAACAACGGTCTGTCCTGGAGCCTGTGGCAGAAGGTGCCTGGGGAGACTCGAGGCCGACCATTGGGATTCTGGAGCCGAAGTTACAGAGGCTCCGAAGCCAACTACACTCCCACAGAGAAGGAGATCTTGGCCGCCTATGAAGGGCTTCAAGCTGCCTCAGAAGTGATTGGCACTGAAACACAGCTGCTTCTGGCACCCCGATTACCAGTGCTGGGGTGGATGTTTAAGGGAAAGGTTCCCTCCACACATCACGCCACTGACACCACATGGAGCAAATGGATTGCTCTCATCACACAGCGCGCCCGTATTGAAAACCCAAATCGCCCTGGGATTCTGGAAGTTATAACAAACTGGCCAGAAGGTGAGAATTTTGGATTATCGTCTGAAGAAGAAGAAAAGCAAGTAACACGTGCCAAGGAAGCCCCACCATATAATGAGCTACCAGAGACTGAAAGATGATACGCTCTCTTCACTGATGGCTCCTGTCGAATTGTAGGCGCTAACCGGAAATGGAAGGCTGCAGTTTGGAGCCCCACACGACAAGTTGCACAGGCTACCGAGGGACAAGGTGGGTCGAGTCAGGTTGCAGAGCTTAAAGCTGTCCAGCTGGCTTTGGATATTGCTGAACGAGAGAAATGGCCGAGGCTCTATCTCTACACTGACTCATGGATGGTAGCTAATGCTCTGTGGGGATGGCTGAATCGCTGGAAAAAGGCCAACTGGCAGCGCAGAGGAAAACCCATCTGGGCCGCTGACATTTGGCAAGACATCGCTGCCCGAGTAGAGAGACTGACCGTGAAAGTTCGACACGTGGACGCACACGTACCCAAGAGCCGGGCTAATGAGGAGCATCACAACAACGAGCAGGTGGACAAAGCTGCCAAGGTGAAAGTATCACAGGTGGATCTGGACTGGCAGCACAAGGGAGAACTGTTCCTAGCTCGTTGGGCCCATGATGCCTCGGGTCATCAAGGAAGAGATGCGACATACCGATGGGCCCGTGACCGAGGGGTGGACCTTACTTTGGACAGCATCTCCCAGGTCATCCACAACTGTGAGACCTGCGCTGCAATCAAACAGGCCAAGCGAGTGAAGCCTCTGTGGTATGGTGGACAATGGCTGAAGTACAGGTATGGGGAAGCCTGGCAAATTGACTACATCACCCTTCCCCAAACCTGCCAAGGAAAGCGCTACGTGCTGACCATGGTGGAAGCCACCACTGGATGGCTGGAAACCTACCCTGTGCCTCATGCCACTGCCCGGAACATCATCCTGGGCCAGGAAAAACAAGTCCTGTGGAGACACGGCACCCCTGAGAGAATTGAGTCAGACAACGGGACCCATTTCAAAAACAGCCTTATAAACATCTGGGCCAGAGAACATGGTATTGAATGGATATATCACATTCCTTATCACGCACCAGCTGCCGGAAAAGTTGAACGGTGCAATGGACTACTAAAGACTACCCTGAAGGCACTTGGCAGGGGGACCTTCAAGAATTGGGAAATGAACTTAGCCAAAGCTACCTGGATGGTCAACACCCGAGGGTCTATTAATCGAGGTGGTCCTGCCCAGTCTGAACCCTTGCACACAGTGGATGGAGATAAAGTCCCTGCAGTGCATATGAAAGGGATTTTAGGGAAGACTGTTTGGATTAATCCCGCCTCAGGAAAAGGCAGACCCATCCGTGGGATTGTCTTTGCTCAAGGACCTGGTCATGTTGCCCGATCCGAAGAAGACACAAACAACCGAAGTCGTTTATGCGGTGCTTTATTGAGGGCCCGGGAGCCTGTGGACTAGCGTCCAAAGACACAGCTCCCTTTCACAGAAAAATCACAGGATTTTTATATGTTTCTTTACATGATTTCTTCATCATCACAAATTCTTACTTCATTTTCATTACCTGGTACAATAATCTCTCTGACATTTAAGTATCTGCCAAAAGGTACATTTCTTAGATAAATGGATACACTCCTTAGATAAGTGATTATCTCTTAGCTACACTGCTTACATTACAAAATCTGCTAGAACAGTTCATCTACAGGTTATATGCGGCCTACCAAGCCTTAGCATGACTACTACTAATGTCAATTAAATGTCAACTATTAAGGTTTACTACTATCTAAATACAGTTTATTGAATCAAATGGCAACAATTCTCTCCTTTTGAGCATTCTTCAGTCTTCTGCAAGGATGCTCAACTCTTAATTATCATCGGGTCTTTCATACGCTGGATTTTCTTGCTCGATAGCTACTTTATATTTCGGGGGAGTCAGGTACATTTTGTTAGTTTTTCTCAAGGCTTTTATCACTTTTCTGGTATGGTTTGTTTCTTTTTTGATGACTCTTAAAACACACTTATACATCAACCAAATAATAATTAATAGAACTGCAAACAACTGAATGTACTGTATTGCTGACGAAACTCATCTAGAAACCTGAAGTCCTAAAGATTCAAAAATTTCTCCGATCTAATTGTGTTGTGCTTCTTTTTCAATTTCTTTTGTTTTGGATTCAATTGCTTCTAATTGAGAGATATCTTTTTCCACTTTAATAGTCATGTTTGGAATATGGATGCAGCAATGGTCAATTTTTGTTTTTAGATACTGACATACACCATGCTCTTTTAACAATAGCATATCTAATGCTATTCTATTCTGCAAAGTCATTTGGGATGTGGCTTGCAATTGCAAATCTATATCTTTGAATCCTTTTTTAGTGGCTGCTGCTAATCTCTCAGTCTGCCCTAGCAGTTTGTACAGCATTTCTCTGTTCCTATAGGTGGCTACAGGTGCAAATAGTGATTCCAAAGCCTACCCAAATTTAACTCTACCATCAGGCTCATGCCATTCATTTTCTAGCTCAGTGAATGCATTTACTTCTCTCTTTTTCCGGTTATATTTTAATTTTGATTGTTTCCACAGAGGGCAAAGGGTGGGGACTCCTAGAGTGATTTGTGTCACTGGCCCATCTATAGGAATATGTGTAGTCCATTGCTCATGTCCCATTACCCAAACTAGATTTCCTGGACTTCTGATTGTAGTATCTCTACAACTTACAGCTCTTTTAATTCCATTGTTTCTGCTCAGTGCAGCTACTTTTCCTATGATTGTATGATTAATTTTCCTACATTCACATTCCCACTTAAGTAATACTCTAAGAGGAGCTAGACTGATTTGACTTTCAGGAGTATCACATGTAATGACTTTAGTACAGTTCCAGCTTTCTTTAGTTGCTTTAATTTCTCTTGTAGAGGTTTCTGTCTTATAGACTTCCACTAGGGTTTGATTTTTACTTCTTGTCCATTGTATACACCAGTTCACTGTTCCAATATAGCTGTAATGCTCTAATAAGCTCGGACCCCATACGGTTTTCCAATTATCCCAAACTACATGCTGCTGGCTTATGTTCTGACAGTTAACTTCTTGGTAAGGTTGTTTTGTTTTAATTTTTGTTACTGTAGCTTCATAGCACCAACCATAATTCCTGAGTCCTCTATATAGCCCAGGTTTTGCTTCATATTTGCTACCTTTTTCGTTACATTTCCAAATGGATGAATACTGCGGTGTCAGGGAGTATTCCTTTTTATCAGTCACTATTTCTTTTTCTTTCTTTTCAATTTGACATACAGTAGATGTATTTTCTGTCGCTTTAGGCGGTAATGGAATAGGAATTATTCCCCACGGAATTGGTTCTCCTGCTGCTTGTGGGAGTGGCAAGCATGCTGTGATTCGGGATACGTTTTGCACTATCCCAAAATCTCTAATTAATCCTACTACCAAATTCTCCTGTTCGTGAGTTTGATGTACAGCCACTTCTGTATCTCTCAGCTCTCTATTTTTCTTCTCTATTAGGGATACTATGTGAGTGGGCCTGGTTCTTTGTCCAACTTCTACTATTCTTATTCCATAATCAGCATCAAATTCACAGATCACTAAACACAAATATTTTCCTTCTGTAGAGCCAATTTGAGGGTTACTAATATTCAACCATCCTATACCTTTTCTAGACTTTTCCCACCAGCTAATTCCTTGGTCTATTTTCTCCCATAATTTCTGATTGTTTCCTTTCCACCATTGTCAGAGTCTGTCCGAGGATGTGTTATGCCTCACAACTGTCTCCGATGGTTGAAGACCAAGACCCCCGGAGAGACTGGGGAGAGCCCCTGGCCTGGCTGAGGTGGGGCGCCTGCCGAGGACTGATACGCATCTCCACGAGAACGGAATGCAAGAACAATAGCAGCTCGTTACAGTGGACTGAGCTGACTATACTGACTGTGCTAGAAGGGCACAGCTTGCCGCTTGTTCCTGAGCACCCAACTTTGACGCAGGTGCCTGCACTGGCCCAGTGCCCTCTTTGGCTCCGTTCCACTCGCCTTGGTCCTTTTCCTGACCACCCTATAAAGACTCTGCGGATCCCGTGCACCCTTTGTGATCACCCCACTGGAGAAGATCGCGTCTATGGGCATCTCTACGTCTTGAGGACCTCCGACTCTCCACGTGGTAGCTATAATCCCCCTTCCCCTCTTTCTCTATCTTTCTCACTATTCTCTATTTTCTCTCCCTACTATCGCATTGTGGGCACTAAATAAAAGTGCATTTTTTTGTTTAAGCAAACTGGTTTGTCCCCTGTTGTGTCTTTTGCGCTTTGAGATCTCCAAAACGAACCATCAGGTTCCCCGCATATGTTTGCGGACCCTGACATTTAAATTGGCGTCACGGACAGGATCTTGATAGACTGTGGAGTTGCGGGTTTTATATAGTTTGTAGAAGGGGAAGGACCCTCGTCTCAGCCGCACCTAGCACGCCACTTCGGTGAGCGCTGTTAGAAAGCAAGGGGGGCGAGGGAAAATTCCCGCAAACTGTATACACCCAGGCGAATAAGCACTCCCTGTCATCAGGATATTTCAGAAACGATCTCACTGTGCAAAAGATGGGACTCTGTGTTTTAAGCTGCTTGGTGTAGTTGAGGAGACAACAGGCGTTTTTTGTGAAGAAGTGCCTCCCAAGCAGCTGGGTCTCCTCTCCCATTCCAGGGAAGCGAAGGGAAACACAGTATTAGCTGTGCCATTGTTTGTAACTTTAAGAATACCTCCCTGAGAGTGGTTTTTGTCCCTTCACAAAAAATGAGTGAAAATTTTAGTACAAAAGATAAGGATATTCTTTTTGCTTTGCTAACAAAGCATGGTGCTAGACCTTCTCCAGCCGGAGAAGAGTGGGCACAAGATAATTGGTTTAAGTGTGAAAACATTGTAGATAGAATATATTCTTTGCAACATGATGCTAAGTATAAACTGGGCAGAAATAAAACCATTCTTTGCTCAGTTTTGGGGGCCTGCCTTTCGGCAGCCATAAAAACCCATTTTAAACGGGTAAGTGAAGAGAGAGCAGAAATAGAATCCCTGCAAAAACAATTGGAACATGAAAAAACTCGAGAGGGAGAAGTAATAGAATCCCTGCAAGATTTGGTAGAAGCTTTGCAAAAACAATTAGAACAGGAAAGAAATCAGAAATATTTGCTGGAGATTTCCCTTGCAGAAGAGCGGAGCAAAAATTCAAAACTTGTAGATTCACCAAAGGAAACAGGAGGAAAGGAGACATACAGCATTAAACAGATATACCCTCAGAAAGAATTAGTACACATGCAAAATTGCGGGGAACTCTGTTGCTCCAATTTGAGACCTCTTGTCAAAACAGAATTTAATTATATAAATGAAGAGGTTCATGACCCCCACATAACCACCAAAGGAACACCAAACACAGCCACTGAATTAGCTAAATTAAAGAAAGAATACTCCAGACTACCTAGTGAATCAGAGACGGAGTATGTCTTTAGAGTTTCACTTACTGGTGGTGACCAAAATAAATTAAGTGAACAAGAAGTAAGTGGCTATTGGGGACATGGAGTTTTCTTAACAACAGGGAATACATGTGCTCCATGGTCCCTGACACAGCGTGCAGCTCACTGGGCAGGGGGACAAAGCCCCCTTGAAAGGGGCGACCCTCTGGCAATAGTCGGCACCCCGGACCAACTCCTAGAAAACATACACAAAACTGCATGCTTGCAAATGATACATGAAAGAAAATTGATTTCTGACTGTGAGTCACCCATGCAACAGCCTGTCAAACCTGAGATTGTGACCCCCCTAATTCGAGGTTTGCTGGAGTCTCTTAAACCAACAGTAATTCTTTTTCAAAAAACAATAGCATCTACCACTCCGGTAGACAGGCTTGAAAGATTTCTTGGACACACAAGTGATCAAACCGGTTCCACTGACTCCACTGACTTCTCGCCTTTTGCTACTCCTAGCACACAATCTAACAGCAGTCATAACAGTGGAAAATACAGACCAGTGAAGCACTCAGAGGACAAACCCGAAAAACCCAGAGAAGTCAGGCACATTGCTTCTCCTAATGAAAAACCAGAAAAGGAAAGACAAATCCCTAACCAGCAGCAGTTGTGGTTGCTAGGGCTGAAAAGGGGACTACCTCGAGAAGTAATGGACAAATTGCCTTATGATAAATTGGTTAAAATAAAATTGCTGCTTTTTGAAGCAACTGCTCACCAAGCCCTTGGCCCTATTCATCCTTCAGATCCTTTTCACGTAGAATGGGGATTTGCCACCTCAGGATTGTCATTGTATATATGGCAAAGGGGTCCTGAAGGCCCAATCAGATCTGTCAGCTCTCGCTCTTGTGGCTTTAAAGATGCTGAAAAGAGGTACACTACCTGGGAAAAAGGCTTGTTTGTGGTTAGCTTAGCTCTCATAGAAGTGGAGAAAATTGCACAACAACAACCAATTGTTTTGAGAGGCCCCTTCAAGGTTAAGTCAGTCACTACTGGGACCCCCCCCCACCTGCTGGGGGGGCAGAGAGGACCTCAGTAAGACAGTGGTCTGCTCAGATTGAACATTATTGTAACATCTTCTCAATAACTGAAGGAGCTGTGAAAAATCTAGCACTACAAGAAGCAGAAAACTTGGATAGCATCCAAGACAAACCTGCCTCAGCCATTACCCCTCCCTTTTCCCCCGAACAGCCAGAAAATCCTTGGTTTACTGATCCTTCTGCCTTTTGCCTGACAGCTTCAAGCATAATTCCCTCACTATGGGGACCAAGTGATTCCAACAATCCAGCACGTCACCCTGGACAGTCTGTTTTGGTGGACCTCCCTACTGTAGGGGAAGTACCACTAGTGCAGAAAACCCCTCTGAATAAATATACATGGGCAGCCTTTGATGCTCTAGGGAAAGAGCATCGAATAAATACAGGATGGGCAATTTTCATCATTCTAACCTCCTGCCTCCTCGTGGCAGATTCTGTTGTGCTTACTTTCCACAGGAGAACTCCGAGGGACATGAAGGCCGTATAAACCATGATAAATATTTTAAACAGAAATTTAAAATAGCATTGATTCAGAAATATTAATGAACAAATTGGTTGCCACAATCAAAGATTTGACCAAATTATAACAATTATTATAATTGTCCTTATTGGCTTTGGGGACACTTCAGTGATTGCTATTAAACATATTACCAAATTGGGAAAAGATAAATGTGAATGATAGCAAATTGGTAATTGATACACCTGGTGCTACACAAAACAATGTTTCTTTGGCCCTTAAGCTGCATCCAGGCACAGCTTTGGATGCAGATGGTTGTTGCCTCAATTATAAGGCAAGAAGAAGAAAGAATTCTTCCTACTGAAATTTGGAAAATAATTTGGAACAATTCAAATTATTTTCAAAGAGAATTCCAATCCTGGTGGAAAATAGTGAACTTTACCTACAATCCCAATACTAACACAGTTACAGCCTTTGTGTTAACAATAGGTAATGCTTCAGTACATTTGATATTCCCTATCATTGCATTAGGTATAAACCATGATGGAGCTATTCTCTATCCTTCCGAGCATAGAGAATGGGCCCGTCAAACTGGTGAGAAATGGCAAACTGTCAGTTTAGAATCTTGTGTTGTTAGGGAGCAGCAAGGTTTCATTTGTGAAAGTAATGCAATCATAGCTCAGGACATTTGTTTAGACACCAAGCAAAATATTTGTCATTTTGAAGTACATCCTAACGAAGCTCCTGGAACAGTGCTCATGTATATAAGCAATGGGTGTGCATGCTTTAGGACTGTCTGTGATGTTGTAGTTGTAGAAAATGCAATAGTAGATACTAAAAATCACTCAAATTTTTGTGTTTGTGATTTTACCACAATTACAGGATGTGACTTCTCTTATAAAGTCCCAGCCACGTCCTCCTTTTGATTTTGGTTTTGATTGGCCTTGTTTTAGTTAACATCCCTCTTGCAAAGGACACTCCTAAAGTTATTGATGTAAAATGCACTACCCAGACAGCGAAAGTTAAGCCTGTAACAGCAGTTTGATTTGAAATGGTTTGTTGTTTTGATTAATGTTGCTTTGTCTTAGTCATGTTAATTAAAAATTAAGGTTGTTTTGTTTTGTTTTTTGTTTTTGTTTGCTTAGAAATTATTATCATGTTAAAAAAATTTAAAGAATTTTGTGAAAGAAATTGTTTTAAATTAAGTATTTGATTGAAAATTTTAATTGTTGATTTTAATTGAGGGTATTATATTAATTATTTAGTAATTTGAGTTAATATTTTGAAAAATTGTAATTGTTGATTTTAATTGATGGTATTATATTATTTAGTAATTTGAGTTAATATTTTGAAAATTGTTATATTAATTATTTGGTGATTTATGTTGATTATTTTGAAAAATTGTTAAATCAATTTCTATAATTTTTGTTTCATTTTTTGCTTCTATTCCCTTTCCGTACTTTACCTTCTTTCTCTCTCTCTCTCTCTCTCTCTCTCCTACACCCTCTCTATTGTCTCTGTTTTTCTGGGATATGCTGCCAATGTGGATGAGTCCTGAAGACTTCACGAGACTACGGAACCTGCTGATGGAAGAACACCTTTGTCGCCAGTCGTGAGTCACGGGGTGGTGTCAGAGTCTGTCCGAGGATGTGTTATGCCTCACAACTGTCTCCGATGGTTGAAGACCAAGACCCCCGGAGAGACTGGGGAGAGCCCCTGGCCTGGCTGAGGTGGGGCGCCTGCCGAGGACTGATACGCATCTCCACGAGAACGGAATGCAAGAACAATAGCAGCTCGTTACAGTGGACTGAGCTGACTATACTGACTGTGCTAGAAGGGCACAGCTTGCCGCTTGTTCCTGAGCACCCAACTTTGACGCAGGTGCCTGCACTGGCCCAGTGCCCTCTTTGGCTCCGTTCCACTCGCCTTGGTCCTTTTCCTGACCACCCTATAAAGACTCTGCGGATCCCGTGCACCCTTTGTGATCACCCCACTGGAGAAGATCGCGTCTATGGGCATCTCTACGTCTTGAGGACCTCCGACTCTCCACGTGGTAGCTATAATCCCCCTTCCCCTCTTTCTCTATCTTTCTCACTATTCTCTATTTTCTCTCCCTACTATCGCATTGTGGGCACTAAATAAAAGTGCATTTTTTTGTTTAAGCAAACTGGTTTGTCCCCTGTTGTGTCTTTTGCGCTTTGAGATCTCCAAAACGAACCATCAGGTTCCCCGCATATGTTTGCGGACCCTGACAACCATTTAACTTGCAATGTCTGATTACATTCTTGTTTTAACACAAAGGAACAGCTTACCTGCAAAGGAAGTCCATCCCACATACCTTGTACAGTCCAGGGGGGTTTTATCTCTACAGCTTCTTGGGATGGAGTGTCTTTTCTCAATTTCTAGGGCACTACTCTCAATTTAATTTGCTTATAATCAAAGCTTTTTCGAGATTTTACAATGCACATGTATATTTCCATATCCTCTTGCTTGACTTGCTTCAGTTGTAATGTGGTATTTCTTCTTTGTGCATCCTTATCCCAAACTGTGACAATATTTGCTTCTGGATAATCAGCACCTTTCTTCCAGGCTGCCCGT
The DNA here is from genome assembly GCF_965231275.1 of Zosterops lateralis. NCBI lineage: Eukaryota > Metazoa > Chordata > Aves > Passeriformes > Zosteropidae > Zosterops > Zosterops lateralis. Next base: position 9,691,106 of record NC_139801.1, read on the forward strand.
ACATTTTGGATTTCAGTTTTCTGGTCATTCGTTATAAAACAGGTCAGATTCACATCCATTCTATCCATAACACCAACCACTGGTTCGGTAACTGCAACTACAACAGAACCATTGACAAGAATTGGTTTTGTTATTACCAGTAACAATATAATTAAAAATGCTACTTTCCGCGAAAAATCATCCGTGTTGGAGAGACTAACTGAGTCTCCCATTGTGCAGGGACTTTCTTGACTCGAGTATAATGGATCCATGAGTCGATTCCTTTGACCTTTACTGCAGTGTAGGTTGTCAGGATCACTTGACGTGGGCCGTCCCATGTTTCTTTCAAGGGGTGGGTGGACCAATTTTTCACATACACTCGGTCTCCTGGTTGGATGTCATGCACCGGATTTTCTAGTGGCATAGGTCGGTTCCACTGCAGGGCTCCCCTTAGGGCATTAAGAGTTTTGTTTAATGACATGACATAACCAAATATTGTCTGATCACCTTGCACATGCAAATCCCCTTTCAGCACATTAGCATGGTATGGTTTCCCATATAGGATTTTATATGGGCTAACTCCTAATCGCTCCCTGGGTTTGATTCTAATTCTGAGCAATGCTAATGGCAATGCCTGTGGCCACTGTATTTTTGCCTCTTGGCAAATTTTCTTAATTTGTCTCTTAACTGTTTGATTTATCTGCTCTACCTGACCACTCGATTGAGGTCGCCAAGGGGTGTGTAAGTCCCAAGATATATCTAACATCCTAGCCACCTCTTGTACTATTCCCGCTATGAAGTGTGGGCCTCTATCTGATGACAATCTTAACGGTACTCCAAATCTAGGAATGATTTCCTTCAACAGTGTTTTGACTACTTCCTTTGCTTGATTTGTTCGACAAGGAAAGGCTTCAGGCCAGCCTGAAAAAGTGCATACATACACTAAAAGATACTTAAAGTTCTGTGCTTTTGGTAATTCTGAGAAATCTACTTGCCAGTAATCTCCTGGTTCGGGCCCTACTTGTAATTTCCTTAACTGGATCTGTTTCTTAACTATTGGGTTATTCTTCAAACAAGTTGAACACATGGCATTCACCTGTTTTGCCAACGTTAACATCTGGTTAGAAATTACTTCTCTTTTTAGAAATTTTACCAGTGCTTTTGCTCCCCAATGGCATTTATTATGTTCAGTTTCTAAGATAGCTTTCATGATTCGGGTGGGAACTACAACTTGTCCCATGGCTGTTACATACCATCCAGTTGCATTCTTTTGCGCTTGCAGTAGTGATGCTAGTTTTTCATCATCTGGAGAATACTTCGGTTCTTGGATCAAATGTGGAGTTACAGGACTCACCTTAGTGGATATCAAAGCCATTTGGGTCCATATTTCTCTGGCCACTTCTCGTGCTGTGATATCAGCCAACCTGTTTCCTTGATATATTTTTCCTTTTTCCTTCTGATGCCCTCTCACATGCATTACTGCAACTTTTTCAGGTTGGTGTACTGCATCTAGCAAGGCTAGAATTTCAGTTCTATATTTGATAGTAGTTCCTTGAGAGTTTAGCAATCCTCGTTTTTTCCACAAGGCGCCATGAATGTGCACAACCCCAAAGGCATATTTAGAATCAGTCCATATATTCACTTTCCTTCCTGAGCTTAGCATTAGGGCCCTGGTGAGTCAAATGATTTCAGCTCGCTGAGCTGAAGTTCCAGGGGTCAAGGCCTTTGCCTCTACTACGGTTGTAACTGTCACCACTGCATATCCCGCATACCTGGTACCATTTTCCACAAAGCTGGACCCGTTGGTAAACAGTTCCCAATCCGGGTTTTCCATTGGGACATCTTTCAAATCAATTCGGCTGGCATACACCTGTTCAATCACCTCCATGCAGTCATGTGCTAGTTCTCCTTCTTCCTGCTCACTGCGGAGAAATTCTGCTGGGTTAACATGATTAGTTATTTTCAGATCTACATCATCCTGTTCTCTCAGAATTGCTTGGTATTGTAGCATTCTGCTGGACAAAAGCTAGTGACTCCCCTTTTGTTCCAGAACTGCCAGTACCATATGAGGCACAAATACCTCTATTTTCCTCCCTAAAGTCAATTTCCTGGCCTCCTGGATGAGGATCACTGTGGCCGTAACTGCCCGCAGGCATGACGGCCAACCAGCACTTACTGCATCTAGTTGCTTTGAAAAATACCCTACGGGGCGTTTCCAAGAACCAAGTCTCTGAGCTAGCACTCTCAGTGCTAATTTCTGTCTCTCATTCACATATAGTTGAAAGTCTTTATTTAAATCTGGAAGGCCTAAGGCCGGAGCTTCTTTCAAGGCCTGTTTCAAGTTTTCAAAGGCCTTTTTCCTTTGTCGATCCCAGTTCAGCTGCGGTTCTTTCAAAGCTTCATATAACGGTTTAGCTAGAAGTCCAAAATTCAGAATCCACAACCTGCACCATTCCACCATTCCCAGAAAAGACCTTAATTCCTGATGGTTCCTGGGAAGGGGAATAGCACAAATAGCTTCCACTCGATTGACTCCCAACCGTCTCTGGCCTTGGGTGATTTCACATCCCAAATATATTACACTTTCTTTTATTAACTGTGCTTTTTCTTTTGACACTCGGTAGCCAGCCTGATCTAGCATATTCAGCAAAGCAATAGTCAGTTTCAGACACATTCCTTTTTCCTCTGTTGCTAGAAAGATATCATCCACGTACTGGAGAATGACATAAGAGAAAGGTGACTCTCTTACCTCAGCAGTCTTCCATTCTTCTAATTTGTTGCCAATTGATTTCCAAATATTGTAGGACTGTTTTTGAAACCTTGCGGCAACCGAGACCAGGTGAGCTGCCTTTTTCTTCCAGTATCAGGACTTTCCCATTCGAATGCAAAGTATTTCCTACTTTCCAATGCCAAAGGGATGCAGAAGAAAGCATCTTTTAAATCAATAACAGAAAACCATTTAAATTTTTCTGACACAGATGTTAATAAAGTGTACGGATTGGCAACCACTGGGTGAATGTCTTTAACAATATTATTAATTGCTCTTAAATCCTGCACTAACCGATACTTACCATTTGGTTTTTTAACTGGAAAAATAGGAGTGTTAAATTCTGATTCACATTCCTGCAAAATCCTTTGCGCTAGAAACTGAGTTATCAAAGGAGCAACACCCTTCTTAGCCTCTAATTTAATTGGGTATTGTTTTATTCTGACTGGCTGAGCCCCTTCTTTTAATTCTACTACCACTGGCTGGGCAGCCTTTGATTTACCAGGGTTTCCCGTCTCTCAAACCCAAGGCACTACAGCTTGATCCACTTTGATGGGAATAGGAGAGGGATCAATTTCCTTTATTACAAACAATTTAGCAATTTCTTCTCCCAGAACTTCTAATTTTACCCTTCCATGTTCGAATATAATTTTGACATTCAATAATGACAACAAATCTCTGCCCAGTAATGGCTTGGGGCAATTAGGCATATACAAGAACTGATGGTCTAGTTCCTTCTCTCCAAATTTCAAATTTAATGGTTGTAAAAAGGGTCTTTCTTCTAATTGTCCTGTAGCTTCTACTACCTGTATGGTAGTATTACTATTAGGTCCCAATCTTTTATTTAAAACCGAATACGTTGCCCCCGTATTTACAGTAAATTCTTGTTCTTTCCCATCAATATCAATTCTAACCTTCAAGTCCTGTTCTAGTCAGCTCTGATTCTGATAGTTACTTAAAACTAATGCTTGGGCGACACCTTCTGGATTCATGGGGTAACCTGCTGGGTTATTCACTGGCATTCCTCCTGGTACTCTTCCTAGTCTAGCTTTCACTGGACACTCATTTTTCCAGTGTCCTATCTGACGACAGAACGCGCACTGATTGGGAGCAATCCCTCCTTGCTGGGGACCGGGAGGGGCCACTCCTCTTCTTCTAAATCCAACATTCTGGAATCCTGCCCTACCACGTCCAAAGCCACGACCACGCCCAAAGCCACCTCTGCCTCTTCCTCTATCACCGGCTTGCTGCATTATAGCTAATATATTCGCCTGCTGTTTCTCGGCAGTTTCTTTTTCCCTATTAATATAAACTTTCCAAGCCACCTCTAACATTTTATCTAGATCTCGAGTATCTTGTCCCTCCAATTTCTGCAGTTTCTTACGTATATCTTCCTGTGTCTGACTCAAAAAGATTAGAGCAAGCTGCAATTTTCTTGCTTCACTATCGGTTTCCAAATCAGTGAAGCGTCTAGCAGTTTCCTTAAGTCGCTCTAAAAATGCTGAAGGTGATTCATTCTTATCTTGTCTAACTGAATACAATTTTGACCAATTTAGTGTTTTAGGCATTCCCGTCCTGATTCCTTCTACTAACAACTCCTGATATTCCTTGATAGATTCCATTTCTTCACTTCTGTTCGGATCCCATCCCGGATCATCACTTGGTACCAAGTCATTCACAGTCCCTCCAGCTAAACGCAGTCTAATCATTTCTCGAGCACGTTCTTTCATGGCTCGCAACACCATCTCCTTTTCAGTGGAATCCATTAGGGTATCTAACAAAACCTGCATGTCATTCCAATCTGGATTTTGGGTTTTAATGATCATTTTGACCACCCGCGCCACTCTTTCAGGATTCTCACGGTAACTGCCTGCTGACTGCTTCCAAATCACCAAATCTCCTGGGGAGAAAGGCACTTTCACAAACACTTTCTCTCCCTGGGGTCCCATAGCTTCCCTTAAAGGGGCAATGAGCTGGGGTTCCCCATGATTCTTATGTCCCTGTCTGATTCGTGCCGCGAGTGGAGTATTTCGCCAATTTTGGGGAGAAACAGGGGAGGGGGTTGGAGGACGTATAACAACCTTTTTAGCATTCCCTGATGCCACTGTTATGTTTGCCATCTCCTTGTCCTCCTCCTCCTCCTCTGTACTGCTTTCTGGTAACGGTGGATACAAAGAAGGAAGGGGTGAGACAGCAGGAGGGGGTGAAACAGCAGGAGGGGGTGAAACAGCAGGAGGGGGTGAAGCGGGAGGCGCACCAGGTGACACCATTAAAGACAAATCCTCTTCTGGTTGAGAGGTCAAGGCTAAGCACTGAACACATTTAGATTTCTCTTTACAACCTCCGCACTCTGGAATTTCCAATACCATTATTCCACATTCAGTCTGCCACTCCTTTTTACGGCGCAGTAAATAAAACAAGTCTAAATACTGTACCTCATCCCATTTTTCATTTTCCTTTAAATACTGCATTAATGAATTCAGGGTATCATGATCCATAGTACCATTTTCTGGCCATGACGGCCCTTCTCGCTCATATTCTGGCCACCAATGATTACAATAATCAATCATCTTATCCTTACTCATCTCCTGGAGAAACCCTTCACTTTTCCACCTCCTCAATAAACATCCTAGCGGAGTATTTCTGGGTATACCCTTATTGAACTGAACCATAGACTTAAGTGCCTTGAATGGCATTTTGAACCAGTTTCACTAACAGCTGTACAACAACGCAACAATCAATATGCAGCAATGTACAAAACAAGGATAACCACAATCAATATTGACAGTTTAACAGAATCAATTATACCACACACACTCACACAACAAAAATAAATACCAGATAAATACCAGACCAATCCAACTTGCCGCTTCTCGACGCAGCGAGGGGCAAGTGCCGGACCTGCGCAGCTTTCGCCGCATCTGACAGCCGGCGCCTAGGCTTACCAGACCAACCAGATGTCTTAGCCCAACCCTGCGAGGATCGCCGCCTCGTCTTATGGGCAGGCACCCAAACCAGAACCAGAAAATAAAGCACCTCGGGCTTACCTTTTGCAGTCGTCCGCCAGGTGCAGGGGTCGGGCACGAACCGATGACTCCCCGAGAATCACTCGGTGCCGGCATGGAGTGGATCAGAACGCGAACCGCCCCAGCCACCTTCGGAGTCCTGCCGCGGTCGCCAGAAAACTGTTGCCCGATCCGAAGAAGACACAAACAACCGAAGTCGTTTATGCGGTGCTTTATTGAGGGCCCGGGAGCCTGTGGACTAGTGTCCGAAGACACAGCTCCCTTTCACAGAAAAATCACAGGGTTTTTATATGTTTCTTTACATGATTTCTTCATCATCACAAATTCTTACTTCATTTTCATTACCTGGTACAATAATCTCTCTGACATTTAAGTATCTGCCAAAAGGTACATTCCTTAGATAAATGGATACACTCCATAGATAAGTGATTATCTCTTAGCTACACTGCTTACATTACAAAATCTGCTAGAACAGTTCATCTACAGGTTATATGCGGCCTACCAAGCCTTAGCATGACTACTACTAATGTCAATTAAATGTCAACTATTAAGGTTTACTACTATCTAAATACAGTTTATTGAATCAAATGGCAACAGTCACACCTGGTGGGTAATGCAGAAAGATGGGGAAACCCATTGTGTACCACAGGGAGACTTAATTTTAAGTGAGAACAGTGTGTAACATTTTATTCTCTATGTGTATGCATATCTTTGTAAGAATGTATTGATTTGGATATGATGTAGATGGTAATAGAATAAGGGGTGGATTATGTCCTGGTTTGCAGTGTAGGATGTACACAAAGTATTTATTCTATCACCATCCTCATGAACTGTTGAAACCAGGTGGGCTAGTGTTTTCCCAAGCCCCCTGCCTCTTCTGCTAATGGCCGTTGGGAGTGTTTCCTGCTAATGGCCCATTAACACCTTTGGGGTGTCTTCTGCTAATGACTTTTGGGATGCCTCCTGCTAATGGCCCATGAGTCACAGGTAACTCCCTCCAGGGGTTATCTCTGTTAATGGGCCATCAAGGACCCATTTCACACTTCTCATGCTATTGTGAGATGCTCTGCCCAGGGGGAGGAGCCAAGCATTCTCACCTGGATATAAGCTGGTATGTGGGACAGTGCAGGGGCACTTATCCACTGGATTCCCAGAGGAGCAGAGCTACCAGACCTTTCTAAAGGATCACTGCTTCAGGAAGAGCACCTCACCTGGACTGCTTCCACCATCCTGCTCAGGTTGTATTCTGACTCTGTCAGTGATCCTTTGTGTTATTGTATTTATTTTATTTTACTTTTACCTTTTTACCTTTCTTCTTATTAAATTATATCTCTGACTTGGAGCCTCTCATTCATTTTGCTTTCAAACCACAAGAGATGTAAAGTGTTTAATGAGCCCCCACAAAGAAACTGGACACCACAAATTAAAATTACCATAAGGGACTTTCTGGAACCCTGGGTTCCTCCCATGTTATATGGGAATATAACTAGTGAGCAAGTTTGCAATTCTGATTTGTGTTGTCATTGCTTTACCTTGGACAAACCAGTTTCCATAATATGCATGTGGTAATTAAAAGAAGGAAATATAACTAGGAGATTCATAATAAAAATCAAGACAAGCACTGTAGGAGATATTGAGGTACACAGGACAGAGTACTGTGAAATTAATTAGCATAGTCAACTTGATAACTGAGATGCCTTGGTAAGAACAAACAGAGCTTTGAAGATCACAAGAAGATTGGATCAAGATTGGTGACAGGAAACAAGATTGAATCAACTTCTGCAAGCAAGAAATGTTGCAAAATGTATAAGTTTATGTGATGTTTAACCTAAGCATTGTAGTAAAAAATTATTAGCCTTCCTAGAATGGTATATAAGCATAAGTAGCTTACAGTAAAAATGGATTCTGATCACTAGTCAGTCTTCCCTGTCTCTCTCAATTGTCTATAAAGCACCACAACCACATAAGCTCCTACAGTGCAAAAGCTTACCAAGCCTCAAAAGCCCACTGAATGGATTCCTTACATTTACAGTACTGGACCATCTGTAGTTAAATATACAGGTCAACAACAAATAATGTTTAACCTGACTTGGTCTCTTAAATGAGTAGAACTATTGATGCAAAATGATATCTCTGCAATTTGACCATCCTAGTCTCCTTTTCTTAAGGCCTCATATGCAGGGTGGATTGCATGGTTATGCCAGTGAACTTTTATTTCCCAGGGTCAAATTAGAAGGGACATAGTTCGAGATTTAGGCTCAGGACTAGGAATTTTAAACAGCGTAGATTCCAAAATATTAATGAATAAACTGGAAACAGTAACCCACAGTCTGAATCAGTTGCAACATCCCTTAAGGTCTTCCCTTTCAGCATTAGGGAATAGCCAAAAACTAGTGTCGGATGTGTTATTCCCATGGGAAGAAACCAATCAAAAGGATCATCAACTAATTGAAGATGCATTAGGGACAGCCCAAGCCAATGTATCTTTTGCACTGAGTTGCATTTAAGCCCAGACTTGGGTACAGACAATGATAGCAGCAATAATTAGGGAAGGTGAAGGTGGAGTTTTACCAGCAGAGATCCATGCGATAATTTGGCAGAATGCTACCAAATCTAAAAGAGAATTTCAGTCATGGTGGAAATTGGTTAATTTTACATATAACCCTGCCAAGAGCATGGCTAGTCTTTGTACTTACCATCCAAAAGGCCCAAGTAAGTAAAATATTCCTAATCATAGCAATAGGGGCGAATCATAATGGGACAATACTTAAACCATTAGGACAAAGTATGGACTCAAAGGAGTGGAAGCAAATGGCAAACAGTTGATATAAAAGCATGCAGTGTACAAGAACAACAAGGATTTATTTGTGAAAGCAACATTATTAAGGCCCAAGGTATTTGTGCAGACACTGAACAGAGTATTTGTCACTTTGAAATACATCCATAGGAAAACCAGGAAACTGAGACTGTCTATATAGGTAAAGGATGTGCTTGTCTGAGGATAATTTGTGAGTTTTTATATATAGATAAACATGTTGCAAGTACTAGTAATCATTCTAATATTTCTGTTTGTAAGTTGTTAGCATAGTGGGATACAATTTTAATTGCACAGCTCCAGTTATTTCATATACATTGCTGCAATCTGACTACATGTTTCAAGATTTGCAGCCTACCCCCATTGGAATGGATTATGCATTATTTAGGAAACTATTACACCATGATGACTTGCACAGCTATTAAAGCAAATTTGGGAAAATGGCTGAAAGACTGTAGTCACAGTTCAACATGATGTAGAAAAGATCCATTGTAGAGAGTGGTTTCCCAGGGAAAGAGGAAAACCCTGGATTAATGCCCTGGGAAGCCTGTTCTGAGTATGCAAATTGTTTCTAGAAAGTTCCTAGTTCTTTGTGTTACCATAGGTTGATTTTTGGTGCAGAAATTTTAATATTCCTAATCGTTCTCCCCTATTGGACCCTTCCCTCAGACCCTGCCTTAACTCCTCCCCTCACTGGGATGTATAAATACCCCTGTCTGACCCTGGCCTTGTGCCTTTTTCCCCTTGTTACTGCATTGTTCCAGTTTGCTCCAATATAGTGTACACGTTATTGTTTATTTTTGCATTATTAAAATTCCTTTTTGGACAATTGGATCAAGGCTGCCTCTCTCTATCAAGTTGCCATTGGGGCAAAGTCCTGAGGAAACTCAAAGGGGTTTGATTGTGTGGGCTCAGACCCCCGGAAGTTTCACCTGGCACCTGAATCAGGGACCCCTGGTATCCAAGGGACTTTTCAGGACTCGGCCCCATCCTTCGGGAGCTGAGCGTAGGGCACTGCCCTTCTCATTGGATTGCTGGCATTGGGTCAAAGGAGGGACTCTTCGACAGCTAGGGAGCCAGAAGGAGGCTGCCCTAACTATGACCTTCAGAGGAAGATATGAGAAGGGCGACATCCACCCCATTTTCTATCCCCTCCCCCTCAAAAATTTGCTTAAAAGTGGGAGCATGGATGTCTGTAGCTGAGAGAGGCACTTACAAGGATTTTAAGTTAAAATTGACTATCTGGGGAAAGAAATTTGAGAAAAAGGAGCTCCGAGGATTGAATCTGTGGGTGTATAAAAATGCTCCAGAAATTACAGAGCCCAAGCTGCAGTCAACTAAATTTTGGGACTTGGTTGGAAAAAGACTGTATCATTCAGCTGCTAATCCAAATTGCTCCACCCAGAAGCTAACACCAATATTTCAAAAAGTATACAGCATGATACAATTAGAAGAGAAGGAAAGAAATTTATTTGGAGAGGAGAAAAACCTCAGTGACTCAAAGAAACCCAGGTATGGCAACTCTCCCCTCCCAAAAGATTTTCCCCCGCCCATTCCAGCAGACAGACATGGGGCTGAGATGGCAGACGCCTGAGCCCCTGGCTGGCCTGGGGAGAAATGTGGCTTATCCGGTGACCCCGCCGCCCCGTGTCCGTCGGCACCAGAACCTCCACCCGTGATCTGCAATGGCAATACGCAAGCCATTTTGGACCCCCCTCGCTCCATCCTGCCAGTTCCCTTGTGTTCCCCTTAGCCCTCCAACCTCACTAATACCACGCGGTCCTGTTCTGTGCATCCTGACCACCATTTTGAAAATGTCGGCCATTTTGAAAAATCCACAAAAAACTCTGGTCGATGTCCCTGTCCGTCAGGAGTCTCCGCCTTCAGCCCTGCCCACAACTCTGCCTACACTCTTCCACGGCACACCCACAACCAGGGATAGTTGTCACTTCCAGTCCCTAACAGAAGTACATCAGTAGTAGAAGTGCCCACCTCCAAGATGGCAACGCCCAGGTCACCATGGCCCAATCTAGAACCAGGAGGTCTAGAACCCAGAGCCAAAAGGAACCAGAAATACAAAAGGAAGTTCCTAGCTAGAGACTACTCCTCCTACTCTAACTCATCCTCCTCCTCGTCATCCGAGGAAGATCTCTGTTGGCCAGAGTCTAGGAAAACCAACTGGGAAAAGATAAAAAGAAATGCAGTAAAAAGGGGTGACTTGGAAATAGCAAGTAAATTGCATATAATGCTGGTCCGGTACAACAGAAGGGTCAATCCTATTTGGGTGACTCTGGCTTTCAATGAAATTAAAGAATTAAGTAAAGCAGCCAGAGAGCATGGAAGAGGCTCTCCATAGTTTTCTAATCTAATTTCTGCCACCTTCTCTGCTCACACTCTAACTCCACATGACATGTGATACCTTATGACATCACTGTTAACTCCCACTGAATATTCACTATGGGAGTTAGGATGGAAGCAACTGCTGACTAAGCTGCTGCAAGATTATGCCAGAGGTCAGGCTAGGGCTGCACTGACTATGGATCAGCTGGCAGGAGAAGGGGCTTTTATACATCCAGACCAACAAGCTATGAACCTACCAAGACCGGTTCTTAATGATATCAAAGACACAGTCAGAAAAGCCCTGATACAAATTCTTGAAGCAAACAAACCACAATTGGACTTTGCAGACATCAGGCAAGGTCCCACTGAACCCTATACGACCTTTTAAGACAGATTAAAAATGACAATTGATAAACAAGTCACTGAAGATCTAGTGCGAGAAAGACTGTTAAAGCAATTGGCAGTGGTTAATGCAAATCCAGAATGTAAAAAAGGTCCTTTGTGCCCTACCATCAGAGCCAGAGCCCACCATTCCTCAAATGGTGGAAGCATGTAATAAACTGGCCATTCAGAGCATACTGCCACCATCCAAGCACAAGTACTAGCCAATGCTCTAAGCAATTTTCAAAAGAATTCCCAAAAACAGCAAAACAAAAAACCTGGGCATTGTTATAATTGTGGCCAAAGGGGGCATTGGGCAAAAAACTGTAATAAGCCAAAGAAAAAGACTTTCCAAAAGCAATGCGACTGTGAGAAAAACAGGCAGAATATTAACCAGTCTTATCAAGTGCAGGCTCATTGCTTTTGTCAGTTGGGAAACTTCAGGCAGAGCACAAGACTGGGACGCGCGAGGACACAAGAATCACTGTCCCTTGCCATGCACAGCATTGGAGACCACCTGTTATGGATTTCCTCAGGAAAGGAGGGCATGATGTGTATTTAGACCTTCTTGAACTACCCTAACTGAGGCCTAGCTGAGGCCTGGTTGAGGCCTAGCTGGGGCCTAGTTGGGGCCCAAGGCCTATAACACAGCAAAAATTTCTTAGCTAGTTGGGGCGCAGTTAGAATTAGGTATTAAGGTGTTTGGGAAAGATAATAGGGTGTTGAAGGTCACTGAATAGAATTGTTAGCATGCAGGTGTAAGCCACCTTTAAGGTTAACTAAACAATGTATGTTTACATTCTTTCTTTTCTTGTGTGCCAATGAAAAAGTTGTTACATGTAGAAACAATGTAGAATAGTATAAAAGTAGCTGCACTGCACGTAATAAATGGACTTCGTAGAATTAACCATACTGGTCGTATCTGCGTTTGTCTAGTCTAACCCTCTCTTATCAGGACCCTGTCTTCAATGGCACCCGAAGGCAGGGACCCTTCGCTTTGATGCATTTTCTTTGCTTAGATGCGTCTCGCTTTAATGCGTTTTGTTTGCTTGAATGCAGAAAATTCGTCTAGACGTGTTACGAGAGCTCTCTTTAATTGTGGTGAGAGTTCTTGGGCGGATTCTACCCTGCATGCAGGAAAGAACCCGCACGAGTCCTAGCTTGGATGCGTTAAGGGCTCATTAAGCCTCCTTGCTTGGAAACAGAAACAGAACTGGTTCGGAAGCGGACCGAGCTGAGATCGGACTGACGGGACGGACCGAACGGACTGAGCGAAAGGAGCGAGAGGGTTGGAGCCACGGGACCGGACTTGAAAAGTGTCAGTGCCATTTCGTGGCGAGGAGGTAAGCCGCAGTGGGGAAACAGCTCAGAAACAGCACAAAGACAAAAGATGGATGCCGATTTTAGTGCAGCTGTGCGGCTTCTTTGCAGTATCCTCTCTAAGAGAGGAGAGAAATTAAAAGAAAGTGAAATAGAGCAGTTGACCCTATGGGCTCGAAAAAAAGGGAAGTTAAATAAGCCGTCTTTGCTGTTTAGTGCCGCGGAATGGAAAGAGGTTGGAAATTCGCTCTGGGAAGCGACCATTTCCGGAGGGAAAGACGGAAAAATCACCCGCAACCTCGGAGTTGTGTGGCAAAAGTAACTCATACCTTGCAAGTTGTAACAGCTGAGAAAAAGGCAGCTTTGTCAGCGATTGAGGCTTTAGAAGGGGCAGAACAGGCAAATCCAGAAAATCCGTCTCTTCCATCCCAAAAACCCGCCCGAGTTGCGAGATTTTTCGGCATTGGCAATCACCCAATTCGCAGCTTGAGTGCACCCATCAGCCCCACCCCGCAAGACGTTTTAGATCAAGTGACCCAGGCGGAGGACTTGTCTCCTCGGCTGCCGAGACAAACTGAGAACAAACCGGAAATAGCTTGGCCGCCCAAGTCTGTGGGCGTGGAGACAGGCGGGGACTCAGGCAGGGCTGAGGGCGGAGATGGGCAGTCCCAAGTGATGCAGCACAGGGGTGGAACGCGAGGCGGAGCGCAAAGCGGGGACCAGGGTGATGTGGTGGCGCAGGCAGAGCAGATCCAGCATCAGCGCGCGTGGGCGCAGACTGACCCAGAACAAAAGGAACACGTCATCCCTCAGCGCGCGGCGGCGCGCAGCGATGCCAGCCCCTCACCCCCCCCCCCCCCCCCCCCAGGAGAGACGCAGGCTCCACAGCGCCTGGCAACCACAGCGTCTGTGGCAACGACAGCAGCAATGGCCGTGCCTGCAGAGACACCAGCGTGTTTGCGCAGCCCCGATCCAGCAAAATGTCCTCTCCCTCCTGATTCTAATTCGGACTCAGAAACTGCAAACAATCAAGATGCTGCTTTTGCAGTTCATGACAAACAGCGTGCCACTCCCGTCCAACCTGAACAGCATTCATCTGAATTGCACCAAACCATTTCTAAATTCACTCAATTGTCACTTCACCAAAACCAACAAGAACAACAAACAGCTGCAAACGTTCAAATTAAAGGCCAGAAAGACCTTCCATCTCCATCAGCATCTGTTTCTACAATCTCAATGCCAGCTTTGACATCAAATCCAATTGATGAACACCGAGCTGCTCTCGCAAAGGCAGCACTCAAAGATGGAGATTGGGAGGCTGCAAATGCCTTGTCCTGTCCTGTTTTAATTGCAAATGGACAGGCCAGATGGGAACCTTGTGAGTGGAAAATTTTACAAAGAGCCAAAGAGACTGTCACAACATATGGACTCAGATCACAAGCAGCAAAAAACATCATTCAGTACATTTACACTGCTGACCTTCTTTGCCCAGCTGACTGTTCTGGCATTGCATCATTGATTCTCACACCATCGCAGCTTCTCATTTTTGAGCGAGAATGGAAGCGCCTTGCTGAAGAAGAAGCCAGCAAACATCGACAAGTAGGTGATCCACTTTATGCAGTCCAGGCCGACATGTTAACTGGGCATGGACCATACGCTTCATCTGCTGTGTAGCTCACCTATCCTATTGAAATGCATCAAAAGGCTGCATGTGTCTGGCAGCAACAAGGGGAATGGCTGTGTCCTGGTTTAGGATGAATTAGGGGAGAACCTCCAAAGGAATTCCCTAATAACAAAACCTCTACCACCCCTCCCCCAGCCCTAGGTTTGGAAAGGAATTTCTCAAACAAAGTGGAAAAAAACAGTTTATTGACAAATGAAAGAACACCCCTCGACACAAGGGAAAAAAAAAAAAAAAGAAAAAAAAAGCTCAGGTTACTGTGAGGGAGAGGGCGCAGAGCTTCTCTCGCAGGCTCCGGAGATCCTCGGACTTCTCAGGTCAGGTCAGGTCCGGTGCTGGTCCAAAATCTTAAAAGGGGGGGGGGAAGGGAAAAGAGGGAGAGAAAAAAACAAACAGAGGCGGCAGAAAGAGAAAAAGAGCAAGCAAAGCAGCAAAAAGGAAAAAAAACCAAGCCAGAAGCCAGAGCAGCCAAAAAGCCAGCAGCTAAGCAGAGGGAGCAGCGAGAGCAAAGAGAGCAGAGCGAGTGCTCGCCCAGCCAACAGGAAAACAGGGACAGCTGTTAGACATAACAATGTAGTCCACGATATGGGATAGGAGGCACCGTCAACCCAGGACAGGCTGCAACATGTAATTAAAGGAAAAGCAGAAGATACACTTCAAACTTTTGAGTTGAAAGCCGTGTGTTGGGCTTTGCAGACTTGGAACAAAGAACCACTCAATGTTGTGTCAGATTCTTTGTATGTAGTTGGAGTTGTGCAGAGAATTGAAGATGCACTCCTCAGGCAAACCCAAAATCAGTGTCTTGGAGAACTGTTTTTACAACTGAGAAGTTTGTTAAACCAACGCCATCATGTCTTCTGTGTTATGCACATCCGAAGCCATCAGTGCAACAGAGGTTTGGGAAAAGGCAACGCATGAGCTGATGCTGCAGTCAGCTGTGTTGTCCATGTTCCCCCTCAAAACAAGTTTGAAAAGGCTCGCAACAGTCATGAAACATTTCATCAAAATGCACGAGCCTTGCACAGACAATTTCAGATTCCTTTGAATGAGGCACAAGGAATTGTGCGTGCCTGCCCTCAATGCATTCATCACGGGCCTGGACTGGGGCTAGGTACAAACCCAAAGGGACTGAAAGCTTTAGAACTGTGGCAAATGGATGTGACTCATTTTCCAGAGTTTGGCAGATTGAAATATGTTCATGTCACAATTGATACTTATTCTAAATTCATTTGGGCAACAGCACAGCCAGGAGAAAAAGCTTTGCATGTAGAAAGACATCTATCTGTTTGTTTTGCAGTCATGAGTGTGCCTGTGGAAATCAAAACCGACAACGCTCCAGCCTATGTTGGTCAGCAAGTTGCAAAATTTATGCAAAAATGGGGAGTGAAACATACTACAGGGATTCCTCACTCTCCCACAGGTCAAGCTATTGTAGAAAGAGCAAACCGCACCCTGAAAGACTATCTTGCAAAACAAAAACAGACCAATGGCATTGATGTAGTTAGTAGACTATCAAAAGTATTGTTTACTTTAAATTACTTATGTTTGGCAGAAGGTCGAGAAGAACCTGCGGTTGTGATACATCATCACGCAGTAAAAGAGGGAAGGCCGCAGGCAATTCCAGGACTTTATGTTTATCATAAAAACATGCGTACGGGTGAGTGGCAAGGACTGAGTCAAGTGTTGTTTAATGGTCGAGGATACATGTGTGTGTCCACAGACACTGGTCCTGTCTGGGTGCCGAGTCAATTTACCCGTGCGTGTCCTCCTGAAAGAATACCATCAGGCAGCGAAGACAACCCGGACGACAACAATCTGCCTGGAACACCTGACGATCTGACGATCCTGAACTTAACTGAAATTAACTTTAAGTGTGTGAAATTAGCAGTTTGTATAGTTATAGTTACAAAAGTTAGAAATTATAAGTGTTTTTGATAGAATATTGAAAGTAAGGGCCAAAAGTACCAGCAAAATGTTGTGAATTGAACTGTTTGTTTTTCAAATTGTTTTAACAAGAAGTGTGGCTGGAGTGCTTGACATTGACAAACGGGAAAACATGTGGGTCACATGGGCCAATCGAACTGGACAAGATTCATTCTGTTTGTCTTTAGCAACACCGTCCAGTCCTTTTCGCACCTGTTTAATTGGAGTTCCACTGCTTTCGATGACAGAGTTCAAAAGCTGGACTCAAGCTAAAATATATCCTAATTTACCGGAAGCTTGGAACGCATGGTGCCACCAACCTGTTAAGTCCACTCGCACACAGTCTGAAACTTGGTGTAAAATCCATAAAATCCCGAAAAATGTTTTAGGAGCACAAGCTGTTTCAATTGCGCAAAATCTCAAAGTAGTAAGTACTGAGCCACAAGAATTTGATCTCCTTGGTTCTGTACCAAGCAATTATTGCTTGACATTTGGTCATGTACAACAATCCAAAGTTGGCAACACTTGGTTGTTTCCTAAATCCCCATTGTATTATAACAATACAGAGTACTGTAACAATTGGACACAACTTGTAACGCCATCACAAAATGTTGCAAGAAAATTGCCACCTGGAGTTTTTTTCATTTGTGGAGATTGAGCATGGTCTGCAGTACCCCAAGGAGCTGCAGGAGGTCCATGTTATTTTGGAAAATTAACCCTGTTTGCTCCTTCCATTCATCAAATTACAAAGTTTTCACAAACACCACGACGATCAAAACGCAATGCCCTTAGATTGGATTCCAATTGTAAATCATCAGTATCGTTGTGGGGACCCCCAACTGTAATAGTAGCATCAATTTTTGCCCCAGGTGTTGGAACATCGCAAGCTCTCACCCAGTTATGAACTCTAGCTTGTTGGACATCAAAACAAATTAACATAACGTGACGTGTTGAGTGAACTTGCTGCAGATGTTGCTGCTACCTGCCAGGCAATGCTTCAGAACAGAGCTGCCATCGACTTCCTGCTCCTTGCTCAAGGGCATGGGTGCGAGGAATTTAAAGGCATGTGCTGCATGAATTTGTCAGATCACTCTCGTTCAATTTATGGACAGCTTAAACAGCTGAAAAATAACATGGGAGAAATTGTTGTTACTAATATTCTGTTTGACAACTGGATCAGTTGACTTGGATTTGCTGGTTGGATCAAAGATTTGATCCGTTTTGAAATTCTTGTTTTTATTGTCATTATAATCATGCTAGTTGTTGTACCTTGTGTGTTAAAGTGTGTACAAAAAGCAATTAGTCATGCCATTGACTCAGTTTGGGTAGTTCAAAAAGAAAAAGAGGGATTTGTTACGGATTTCCTCAGGAAAGGAGGGCATGATGTGTATTTAGACCTTCTTGAACTACCCTAACTGAGGCCTAGCTGAGGCCTGGTTGAGGCCTAGCTGGGGCCTAGTTGGGGCCCAAGGCCTATGACACAGCAAAAATTTCTTAGCTAGTTGTGGCACAGCTAGAATTAGGTACTAAGGTGTTTGGGAAAGATAATAGGGTGTTGAAGGTCACTGAATAGAATTGTTAGCATGCAGGTGTAAGCCACCTTTAAGGTTAACTAAACAATGTATGTTTACATTCTTTCTTTTCTTGTGTGCCAATGAAAAAGTTGTTACATGTAGAAACAATGTAGAATAGTATAAAAGTAGCTGCACTGCACGTAATAAATGGACTTCGTAGAATTAACCATACTGGTCGTATCTGCGTTTGTCTAGTCTAACCCTCTCTTATCAGGACCCTGTCTTCAACCATCAGGTCAGCAACTGCAGCCTCCACCAGGTCCATCAAAAAGATTCTGCATAAGCACCTGCAGAAAGGGAACCCAGTCCCACAGCTGTAATCGCAACAAGAGTCAAAGTCAAAACAACAGGAGGAAAAGAAAAAGATCTCCATGCTACATAATTAAATGCAATTTTATTTCTTTTCATCATAACAAATCAGTTAAAATTATAATCTTATATTTTACAGTCATGTTATTTAATGCTGTCTCAGATTTTATATAAATTTTATTACTTTAAATTGTCTAAAAGACATTAAAGTTGTGCATTTGTTAATTTTATTATAGCTAAAATTTTCTCAAGATATTATTATTAATTTCATTTAATATTGTTAATTTAAGTCGTATAAGTTATTAAGTGCCTTATTATTATTATTTGTCTATTCAAAAATACTCATAATTAATGATAGCTAAAGTTTTATTCAGTATCAATATCATTATTTTAGCTTGTAATGTTAATTTAATTTTTGTAAATTATTAACATCTCTTTTCATTTTCATTACATTTCAATTATGTTAATATGTCTATACATGTAAATAATTCTCAGTTGAGGCTATAAAGCATTAATATGACTCAAATAATCCTAACTCCCACTATTTTAATTGATTTAAAGAATAAATTTCCCATAATACACTCTTTATACCCTGTTTATTGCCCTCTCTGCAAGGGCAATATCCACGGTTCTTATAATAAAGAGTGATTTCTAAGAGATTTATGACATTACAATTCTCTCACCCCCACAAATAATTAATTAATAAATAAAGGAGGGGGAGTGGTAGGGAGTATTAAAATATACGAAGGAAGAATAAGTCTAGTTTGATTTTTCATTAGATTAAAAGGTTTTTTATAAATAATAGGTTTTACTTTTGTGTTTTTAACAATGATGTGTCTTTCTTTTATGCCTTATATATTAAACTACTGTATGGTGATTGAAGAGACAGAGTCCCCATGGTTTGCATCATGAGGCCGATTTTATTAAACACACTGATGGTTTATATACCTATCAAGCATAACAACAACATCTATGTCTCTTAGTAACATTGCTTAACTATGGGCTAGTACAGACTTGTACAGGCCTGTATTGTCTTGCACACAAACATACATACACCTTGCTCTCTTCCTTCTTCAGGATCTTGCCTCAACTTGCCAGGACCTGTAGCCCTCTAGCACATCTACTTCTGCAATGAGTTCAGCAGTACTTTGAGTCCTGCTTCCAAGCTGTATTGTTGACAACAACTGAGCAAGCAATCTTAAATCATGCGATGTAAGAATATAAGCAGCAAACACGGAAGTCAGCAGGTTTGCAAAAAATGGAGAGCTGATGCCGTACTCTGTCACTGTCCTCCGAAGCTCTTTGATTACTGAAAAGGGCATTGGCTCCCATTGGACAGTCTGCTTTCTTGTGCCCAAATAGATTACAGGTGCCACAATTCTCTCTGCAATGTCCAACTCACCTGACCTTAATGTTTGTTGTTTCAAGCCAATCCAATTATCTCGGGGGTCAGGGGATAAAGGTTTGGTTCTTTATCAGGGTTGACAGGTCCTGGGTCAAAGGGATCCCCTTCTTCATCATCACTGTCATCTGGACCGTAGCCAGCAGCAAATGCCCCTATGGATCATGAAGGGCCCCTCTCTCTTTTGATTGTAAGAGGGAGTGTTGCTATAGGACACAAAATGAGTTGTCAGGGCAAAAAGAGGGAATTTTATTTTCCTACTTCGATTTATATAGATTTTGGACAATGACCACGGATTGGACAATAAGGTTGACACCTCTCCAACCACACTGGTCAAACTGGAAGTCCATTAATTGTCCCTCCTCAAGAGAGGAACAATAAACAAGAAGAACAATTTACAAAAATATTACTTTTGTTTACATGAAAATCTGTGAGAAACTCCACTACAAAAATGCACACATCAGAAGGCTGAAAAAGATCAGGGCAACAAGGGGGATCTGTGGGCTGTACCGGGAGAGATGCAGTTTCCTCATGTTGTAAAGTACTCTCAGGGTCTGCCATAGAGGGAGGGCAAGAGGCATCTCCTTTATCTTTGGCAGGGGCATTTTCTTGGGCTTTCAGGACCTCAAAAATCACCCACCAGGAGGGGACCATTTCTTCCACCATTTTGTTCCCTTTTGTTGCACAATCCCACAGTTTCACCCCCACTTGGTCCCACAAATCTGTTGTAAAGACTGTGGACTCGGTAACTCCTGGTAGCATAATTGCTTCCCATTTCAATAGAGTTTTAAAATCATGTCAAGGTAAAGATTTGCCATGTTGTTCTAAAAGCTTTGTCATAAGTTCAAAATCGTCTCTTTCCTGAGCAGATAGCCCCGCCCTATTGTCCCCTACAACTCATCTCCTTTCCAGAGGGATTTAGACGTCTCCGGCTGGCTTCTCCCTTTGTTTCAGAGGCACTTAGTCCTGCAGAGCTCACCGACAGATGCTCAGCTAGGCTGACATTGCTAACCTCACAGAGAGCACTGATTTTATTAAACACACTGCTGATTTATATACCTTTCAAGCATAACAACAATATCTATCTCTTAGTAACATTACTTAACTATGGGCTAGTACAGACTTGTACAGGCCTGTATTGTCTTGCACACAAGCGTACATACATACACACACCTTGCTGTCTTCCTTCTTCAGGATCTTGCCTCAACTTGCCAGGGCCTGTAGCCCTCTAGCACATCTACTTCTGCAATGAGTTCAGCAGTACTTTGAGTCCTGCTTCCAAGCTGTATTCCCACATTCCCACAAACTACAATTTTTTTTAGTGAGAAAAGAAACAAAAATTTTAATAAAAATGAAAAAGCAAGTGAAGAAACGGTGCATGTAAGGTATTTAATGGTAAGATGAGGAGTGATAATATAGGAAGGAATAGAGAAAAGGAAAAGAGAAGAGATAGTGAGACAAAGAGTGAAGAAGAAAAGTGGTTTAATAACAATAAAGAGTTTTGAGTTGAGAGCAAAGAAATGAAAGAAAAAACTTCAGTTTATTTTATTAATTGTTACAATAAATTTACTTTCTTACCTATACCTTTTACCCCTTACATATGTCAAAATCTCTAGTGTGTATTCCATTTACCTATATAACATCTCATGTGAGTCTTGAAACAATTTAACCTGTAATGTGAGTTCTATATTACAGAGAAAAAGCAGCAAAGATAAACGAAGCAACAACCCAAGCCAAATTAATGCCAAGCCACAGTCACCAAATATGCTGCATCTTCTGGTCTAAAGATCCCAAGAAAATGTTCCTGGGAGATTCAAGTACTACAAGAAGGATTTGAAAAAATCGAAATGGACAACAAAGACTGGTTCAATTAACTTTTTAAGGGCTGGAACCTATTCTCATATGTATTCTCCATAGCTAAAACCAGACTGTTGATTTTCTTAGTGGTTACACTCAAAATAATTGTTTCCTCTTGTATATTTAAACTGATGTTTAAAACTGTAAAAAAAAAAAAAAAAAACAACAAACAAACAAAAAAAAACCCCCAAACAAACAAACAAACAAAAAAACCCCAAACAGTTTTCTCTTTAGAAAGACAAAAGGGGGAGATGTAGAGAGTGTTTTCCCAGGGAAAGAGGAAAACCCTGGACTAATGCCCTGGGAAACCCATTCTGAGTAAGTAAATTGTTTCTAGAAAGTTCCTAGTTTTTTGTGTTACCATAGGTTGATTTTTGGTGCAGAAATTTTAATATTCCTAATCGTTCTCCCCTATTAGACCCTTCCTTCAGACCCTGCCTTAACTCCTCCCCTCACTGGGATGTATAAATACCCCTGTCTGACCCTGGCCTTGTGCCTTTTCCCCTTGTTATTGCATTGTTCCAGTTTGCTCCAATATAGTGTACGCGTTATTGTTTGCTATTTTTGCATTATTAAAATTCCTTTTTGGACAACTGGATCAAGGCTGCCTCTCTCTATCAAGTTGCCATTGGGGCAAAGTCCTGAGGAAACTCAAAGGGGTTTTGATCGTGTGGACTTGGACCCCCGGAAGTTTCAATCCATCAAATTTTTTTAACAAGTTAAGAAAGAAAGGAAGAATTATTGGTGGGATATTTTTGTAGGAAAATCTCCATCAACGACACAAGTATTGAATGCATTAATACATTTTATCCTAATTTTATTATTTATGATTCTAATGCTTACAGTAGCTTATTTTATATTTTGGTATAAATTTAAAAATTTAACATCCCGTGTAATAACATTACCCCTTGTGCTCAAATATGTATGAAAGATTGCGAAAGAAGTTGCAAGAAGGATGTTAAAAGGGAGGCTTGAAAGAGACATATTAGCTAAGAAACATTTAAGAGACATTTAGCTAAGAAACTTAATGATCTTGAATTTTGTGAAGAAATTTGTGTTTCTGTGACTTTACTACTTTAGTTTCATAATCTCGTTGCTTTAGCTGCTCTTAGTTCTAGTTAATGGATAACTTTGTTCTGATAAAATAAGATAGACGTTATGGGAAAACTAGGGAGTAACTCAAAACTCACACGCTCCAGAAGTTTTAATAAATGTAACCCACCTGCAGAACTCAATTAATAGAGAATTGTTTAGCTAAGAAATTAAAATTAATATAGTGTTGTTAAAGCAGCAAAGCTTTAAGTTATCCTTTAACTAGAAATGAATTAGATGTTTTAGTAGTAGAGCAATTAGATGAAGAATTTGGACTCGACAACGAGAGGAGGTGCTATGGGAAGCCTTTATGTTGCAATGCATGTAAACCCTGGAAAGTTTTTTCTTTGGACATCCTTGGTGAATAAATGACCATTTGTCCCTGATCTCTGGCCAGAGTCGTTATTAGGGATGTTACTTCAACAACTCCTAAGTTGTTGAACTTTGAACCTTTTGGTTCTCTCCTTTAATTCACTTATCATGGTTGTGGCAGACAACAACTGTGACAGGGAAGAACAACTCTTGCTACCTTGTGCTGAAGATCCATAGTTCTGGAAATTATATAACTCTTAAAATTTTAAGTAACTTTAGTCAAAGGTTTGCTCGCCTCTGCCAAAGGATCGGGGGGGGGGGGGGGGGGAGAGAAATTGAAGCTTTTCTTCAAAAGACTGTTTACAAGGGCTTGAGCTTTGCTGGATGAGGCTTGACAAGCCTCAATCAACAAAAAGATTCCCAGACTCTGAGAGTTTAACATCTACAGGTTGGGAATAGCCCTAAGATACAGAGATTAATGGACATTAACAAACATTACGTACTGGTACGGTTGGAGAAACCTGGTGTGGGGAAAGATTGATAAGAGAACCAAAGAATGAGGACCAAATTAGCATTGAAGGCAAAAGGATCAATAACCAATAAGTGATTGAATACTAAGAATTCTGTACTATCGAATCAAATGAAAATTTCTTTGGGCTTTTTATGTATAAATGTGTGAAGAGTTTGGTAAATGTGGTGGTGGGTTTTTGATAAGTTATTGTTATTATCCCAATGGTTTGTTCCTTTTACCCCCCTGATGGTTTGGTTCTACCTCAAGTTTTCCCCTCCCTTGCCAAGCTGTCATTCACCCCTAGACACACCTACTACCTCATTTACATGATGTCAATCCTCCCTAGCCACTGCCCTTATTTCCAGAGGTTTCTCTGTCAATCCTAAACCCCGCCTGGGAAATCCCCATTTATTCGATTGTGCACTTGACCCTTTCCACTCCCCTAGCCTTCCTGATTGGCTGTTTGACCATGGTTCCTTCCTCACCCCCCTGCCCAGTGTGTCCCTGATTGGTTGGAAAAATGTAACCTCCTCTTGTACCTCTCCTGATTGAAAGAGAATGTAAGGGAGCGTTTTTTCGGGTTTTGGCTGCAGCACCCCTTGGGGTAATAAATCCTTGAGAAGCACGTGGGAAACCCTCTCTCTGTCCTTTGCTCCGATTCAAGATGCACCACATCTGAGAGCCGTAGAGAGCAGGAAGCTCTGCTCAGCATCACTATCCGACCCTGAGAAACGGCGAGTGCAGAAGCAGCCACTCCAGGCGCGAGACCAGGGTGTATGAGCTAGCCAGGCAAATCCGACCCGTTGCATCAGGTAAAGAAGCATGTGTGGATGAAATATTTTCTATTGCACATCCTGGCCAAAATAAAGTAATGCCTAATTCTCTAACACCAAAAAATTAGTGCTGGAAAGTTTTTCCTTCTTCACGAGTTTCGGTGACAATAGGCCAGCTTTTTTACTCCTGATCCTGAAGAAATTAATTTTAAGCTCAAAGATCACAGTACTGGGAAACAAAGTCATTATACATGTGGGGATTCATGAGAGTGAGACAGACTTAATTAGCATATCTAGTCTGGTGACTAGGATGCCCTGGTGAGGACAAACAGAACTTTGAGCTTATGAGAAGATGGGATTAGAACCCTGCTTACAGAAAAAGAATGAATCAACCCCCTACGATGAAGATGTTGAAAAATGTATGAGTTGTTTGTATGATCTTTTAACCTAATTATTGTAGTAGAAATTATTAACCTTACTGAAATGGTATATAAGTTCTTGGAAAACCTGAGTAAAATCGGATTCTGATCATGGTCAGTCTTCCTGTCTCTCCTTCAATCACCGATAACTGATGCTCTATGTGAGAGGAGAAGAACCGGCTATCTGACGGCAATCGGCGACGCCCCTGGAACTGATCGTGACGGTGAAAGAACTGCGTTTGGGCCCACAATCCCTGTACACTGCGACGTGACAGGTGAGCCAGGGGAACTAAAATATGGCACAGGGAATGTCCACCGAGAGAGACGTCTATGAAACCATGCTACACCTTCTGAGCAAGCATGGATCCCCCATCTCTAAGAGGGACCTTAAGTCACTCCTACGATGGGTGTCACATATATTTCCTGACACCACCCGTTCTTCTATTTTTACTCTCTGCTACTGGGACAAGGTTGGTGTAAAACTCTATGACCTGGCTATGCTGCCTGGCCACGAGCCAGAGTTTGCCTGCTCCCTGCTTGGAGGGCGGTCATGGAAGTGATTAAAAAAGCGAGGGGAAGCGAGGTAACCTGTGAAGCAACCGCGGAGACGGTCCCTGCAGCCGTGTTAAGACCCGATCGGCCCAGGTCCCACTCTCCCTCTCCCATTCGCAACCCCTCCCTGACGAAAGCCAGGGACAGAGCACAGACGCCACCTGTAGCCTTGCCGCTATCCCGCCAGCAACCCCGGAGACACTAAACATTAATTTAATATGCAGACAGTGGCTCTAGTAGTGACGGAGAGTCTTTCGACCCATTCCCTCCAAAAACGCATAACAATTGGTTACAGATAAAAAAGAAAGCCCTTAAGAACAGACACTTTGAAACTGCAGCATAAATCTTTGTAGCCCCCATGCAACTCGGCCTGAGGGGGGGGAATCCGCAATGGGAGCCCTTAGGCCACTCAGAAATTAAGGAACAGCCAGAACTGCTACAGACTATGGTCTGGGGTCCCCTTACTTCAGCAATTTACTAAGAGCAATATTCACTACCCTCCTGATGACTCCTCGTGATGTTAAATTCTTGGCAAACCTTTTGCTCACCCCAACACAATATGCAATATTCATGGCACAGTGGAAAAAAAGACTGGAAAACTTAATTTTAACATATGCAGGGCATGTAACCCAAGCCCTGGCTGCCTTAACTATTGACCAATGAGCTGGCGAGGGTGTGCATACTGACCCAAATGTCCAGGCTGCTTTGCCAAGGGAAGCCCTGGAAGGGATCACTGAGGCAGCTGGGTATGCATTTCTCAAAGTGCCTGATGCAAAAACCCCGCAACAATCCATCATAAATATTAAGCAAGCTCCACAAGAACCCTATATGCAGTTTGTGGACAGATTGAAACAAACTCTGAAAAGACAAACTGATAATGATCAAGCCGGGGAAGTTGTACTGCTAAAACTTGCTGTTGAAAATGCTAATGAGGATTGCAAATGCCTTTTGAAAACCCTCCCTCCAGAACCAGAGCCCACTCTGCTTCAGATGATTGAGCCTTGCAATCGCCTGGGGACATTGCAGCATACCACAGCAGTAACCTCCCAAGCTGTGGGACAAGGCATAGCCCAAGCCTTTGCCGCTTTGAAAATACTGCCTGGGAAGTAGTCTGTTTGTTTTGGCTGCGAGGAGCCTGGCCACATAAAAAAAGACTGCCAAAAGGCCCAAAAAGCAAAACCACCGAGTTTATGCCCTCGCTGCCAGAAGGGTTCTCACTTTGCTAATTCCTGTCGTTCTAAATTTCACAAAAATGGTCACCTTTGCAGGAAAACTCGTCTCGCAGCGCGGGATGGCGACGCGTGAAAACACAAGCTCCACAGCCTTCCCAGCCACAGCTGCCAGAACCGACCTACAGCTTCCAGCTTCCAGCCGGCCCTGCCTCCTCCGTCGCAGAATTACGTGCAGCCACCCCAGGAAGCGCTGGGTTGGACATATCAACCAGTAACACAGTAACACAGTAACGTTAACAAACTCCTCAGTGTTTTGTCTACCCACAGGGATTTGCAGAATAACGAGAACTAAAATAAACCTTTAGAACACCTTTTTTCCTACACCCCAGTCCCCTTTCCTTCTTTCCTTCCCACTGACAGCACAGGGAGACAAAATATGGGAATTTTAGTTAGTTTGCCACTTCTTAAGAAGGGAGGGACTGTTCATTGCAAGCAACATTGTGACCAGTGACTCCATACCTCATACAGTAAGTGCTTAGATCAAATTGTTTTCCAACCTGCTGTGGGCAGATCTTTTGTTATCTCAACCCTTTGTGCACCAAATAAAGGCTGCCATGGTTTAAGAATGGAACTCCCCATGCCCCCAGCAAGACTCCCCAAACCACATTTCCTCATGACAGAAGAAGAAAGACTCCTCTCCCTGAGAGAACAGAAGATCTCGAGTGACAAACTGACCAGAACTCCCACGCCCTGTCTCCTTGCACTGTTGGTGAGAAGGAGGGAGGGGATGCGAGGAAAAAGGTGGTTTAAAGGCTTATTTTACTTCTCATTATCCTCCTTCTGATTCTGCCAGTAATAAATTTACTTTATACCTTTAAATTTGAACCTGTTTTGCCCTTAGAGTGTTTTGTCCCAGTCCTCAACTCACGAGCCCTTCATTAATTTTTTCTTTTCTTTTCCCCTCTCCTCTGCCCAGCTGAGAGCAAGAGGGGATGAGCCAATGACTTTTCATGAGTGCCTGGTATTTGGCCAGTGTCAAACCACAACAGTAGGAAAAGTACTAGGAGCTACAGCCATGCATTCAACAATCTACAAAGCTACAAATATGTGAAAAATATAAAAAAGGTAAATATCTTTAGTCATCACTTTCATAGCTAAATAGCTCAAATAGGTGCACAGGGTCTGGGAGCCCTGAAGCAGGAGCCTGCATGAGGGCTTGTTTGAGTTGTAAAAAGGCAGCCCATGAATCATCACTCCAGACTATAAAGTCCTTCTGAGCTGTCTTCAAGAGCTCATAATGTGGCTTTACCGGCAGCCCATAATTGCTCATCCACAGGAGTCACCATCCGACCATCCCAAGAAAGGCATGCAACTCTCTTACCATTTGCGGCTATGGGAGTTGACAAATAGCTTCTTTTCATTCCTGTCCCAGCCTCCTTTTTCATTGGAAGATTTCAAATCCCACATAGGTTACTGTGGTCTGGACAATTTGTGCTTTGTCTTTGGATACTCTATGTCCCCTTAGTCCCAGAAAACTGAACAATGCCACAGTCTGATCCCAACACTGCTGTTTAGTTTCAGGGGCTATCAGAATGTCATTGACATACTGTAACAAGACTCTAATAGGGTTCTGATTTTTCCATTCCTCCAGTTCTTTTGCCAATTGATTTCTGAATATGGTAGGGCTATTTTTAAACCACTGCGGTAGAGCCATCCAAGTCAGTTAGGTTCCTCTCCCTGTGTTTGGATTTTCCCATTCAAAAGCAAAAAGTTCTTGACTTTCAGTACTCAAGGGGATACAGAAAAAGGCATCTTTCAAATCTAATACTGTAAATCATTTTAATTTTTCACTCAAGGTTGTTAGCAAGGTATAAGGACTTACTACTACCAGGTATATATCATCTTCTATCTTAATTATGGCTCTAAGGTCCTGTACCAGCCTCTAATCCTTTCTGTTTGCCTTCTTAACTGGCAAAATAGGGGTAGTAAATTTGGATTCACATTCCTTCCTTTCCACTAGGGGTAATATTTCTATTTTCAAAGGGTATCAAAGGGTATTGCTTTTGCCTTACTGGTCCAGCTGAAACACAGGACTCCTTTAACATATGAAACACAGGGCTCCTTTAACACAAGCGACTTAATATAAAGTATAGATTAATAAAAGTTGGGTGTTGGCTGCTATGCTCAACTGCAACTGCTTTTGCAAAACAAGAAGCCTAGCCCTGGAAGTGGCTACAATGATAAGCAAATAGTAGATGCTATACCTAACACTAACTGCTCTTGAAAAAAAACAAGCTCAAGTTGACTAAGATGATAAGGGAAAGGAATGTGAGCTAATGGGTTTGGCTTACCACTTTTCTTCAGGACAAGGGCTTAATCCTTATAGGCTAAGCAATAAGAAGGAAGATGCATGCTAACCGCCATTTTAATGACAAATAGAAGAACAAAAGGGTAGAAAAATGTAATAAGAGAATAGGAACATAATCAATACACAATTATAGACAAAGTATAACTAAGATAGCAACAAAGTGTGGAATTGTAAAATTAAGTGTGTATTAGCAAAATAGGTGTGTGGTTAATGTATTAGATAAGAATAGTGTGCCACGTTTGTAACCACCCTAAGATAAGAAAACCACTAGTTATGTAAGACCTCAACCCCTTAAGACTGTAACTTTTAGATAAATGAACAAAAAGGGCAGATGCCGAACTTGTAAATGTGTAAATAACCTCTGTAAGATGATAATGGTGGACATGCATATGGAGGTGCAAACCCCTGCATGTTTCTCCCAGCCAGGCTAATAAAGGCGTGCTTTACTTTACAGTACCTTACTGTGGAGTAAATTCCTTTGAATCAGTTTGTTGAGCCATGCAGGGAGAATTTCTGTCCAGCTGCGGGACCCTCCAAAGTCAGGACGGTCTTGCAGGTGCCTCTGGAGACTTCTCCAGATAGACTGCCCGCACTCGGGTGGATCATCATGGGGATGGACAAGATCCTGACATTAAGGTATACAAGCTTTAAGCACCCTTTACCTGGAATCTGGAAAGACATAACAAAGTGGGGCAAAGAAGCCCCTGGACCAATTCCAAAGGGGCAGTATCCAGGGAAAAAATGCCTAACCAACTAGCCTTCTAATTGGACAAAATATGATAGGTATACTAATCAACTAACCTTATAAAACTTGTAGAATTACTGTGCCATGTGCTGTTTTCACCATATTGTGTACCTGATGGCTTTCTAGTAAAGGTTTGGTTTTATAATTCTAATGTTGTTTGGTAAGGTTTTTTCTATTTCTGAGTAACAGTTTTGGCACCATAAGAAGGGACCTTCTGGACCTTATGGAACTTCTCTAAATCAAATTACTTCCTGCTGGAGCCTTGTCATCTGCCGGCACCTTTTAGAGGCTTCCCATGGCAATCTGAGAGGCTCTGGGAGTCCCAGGACCCCATACAGGAGCAGAAGGTAATATAAAAGCCATTTTTGGTAATTGGTTTACCTAGACCTCACTATTTGGTTTTTCTGAAAGTAGAGAGGTTTTTGGGACTGGAATATGACCTTTCTGTGGGATCGCATTGTTTATGAAAGGTTGGTTGTTTGTTCAGTCTTTAAAGGTTTGCCCCAACACGAGGAGGCAGGGAGCGGGGACCACTAGAGGTTCCCAGAGGATTTTCTCCCTTTGTGTCTGTGAAAAACAGAGCTCACTCTTTGAGATTTTCAAAAGTTTAATAAGGAATTAAAAAGGACAAATATCCAGTGCTGGGGTGTTTTTAGGGATTGGCCAAAAAACACAGCATTAGCTTAAACAATGTTCTCTATATGTCGTCCCTGCATTTCTTGATTTCAAGTGTTTGAGTCTTTGCAGCCTGATTCTCAGGCTGCTGCATGTAAACAATGTGTATTCTTAGAACTTATCAGTATGTTTTGCATTCTTGTTCTCTGAGAGAGAACTTGACTGATGGTCATATTGACCAATGGAGTCAGGAGGTTGTAATCTCTTTGGGCCAATCTTGGCCCTCTGTACAAAATGTATATAAGCTATTGGAGTCAGATAATAAAGGAGCCTTCCATGTTTCCCCCTGCTGCTGCCTGCCGTCCTCTGTGAAGGTCCACTCCCACGTCGCAACGTGTTGCCCCTCTAAGGCCAGGGGAAACAAGTGGTGACCCCGAACGTGGGAGAAAAGGGTCCTCTGTAACAAATGGTGACCCCGAGTGTCTGAATGGACTCCAGACGTGGGAGAAAGGTCACATCTGGTGACCTCCGACTGCGAGAGAGACTGCATGTTGGGTGGACCTCTGTGCCTAGTGAGAGACTACAGCTGCTCTGCCTGAAGTATCGTGGCAAGAGATAATGGTCTCTAAACCCTTCTCAGATGAGGAAATCCTCATGTTGGACCTTTGCCTTGAGGTCCTGCGGAGAGAAGAAGTCTCCTTTCCTGGAGATGCTCTCCAGAAATTATTTTATTATGCTAGAACTCATGGATTTTTTTGCAGTCTTCAAGAAGTTCTTTCTACAGCAGAGTGGAAGTCTTTGGGTGACTATCTGCTCCAGGTTTTCTTTGCAGATCGCAGTGTGAAGCTTTTGGAACTCATAGCCACCTGGAGAAGGCTGGAGATGGTTCTGCCTAAATTGCAGCTTTCCAGCTCTGAGGACAGCTCCAGCCCCATCGGGCTGAGTGCCAGGGAAGACGGTGGAGTCATTCCTCCTGTCCCGGCTCCACGGAGGCGGGCAGGACAGCCGACCCTCCTTCTTCGGAAACTCAGCAGCATGGCGAGAAGCCTGCCCATCCTCAACGCACCAGCTGAGGAGGGCACGGGGTCTGCAGAGCAGACCCCTTCCCCTCCCACGTCTCATCAGCGGTGGAGTGTGAAAAAAACTTGGGGCTTGCGAAAGCCCCTCGGGATCGGCCCCTCCCCCCTCTCCCAGTCCCGTACCGCAGCCAAAAAAGCGGCGGCGTAGGCGAAAGATCGCCTCCCCCACTTCCCTCCCCCCCCGTGCTTTCCTGGCCTTGGAAGCGCCGAGAGTGCTCTTGGATCAGGGGGGTAGGGTGATTTTCGTGGATTGCCCGCACTGTGGAATTTCGGTAAGATGTTCCGTGGGGCGGTGCTGCGCGGGATTGCGCCGTCCTGGGGCGCTGGGCAGGGTGGCTCCGAGATACGACAGGGCCGGCCTAGGGTGGGCAATGCAGCCTGCCTCGCCCCTGCGGGGCAGGGCGGCCCCAAGGAGTGACGGGGCCGGCCCGGGGCCACCCCGCACGGCCCCGGAGCGAGAAGTAAGGCCCCCTCAGGGGCCAGTCCCACCCGTGAGAAGGGGCAGGGCGGCCCCGCCCCGAGCAGCAGTGAAGCCATCCGGCAGCCACGGCTCTGCTTGGGAATGCAGGGCTGGGACACCCTCCCGGCTCCCCACTCCTCCCTGTGCTGATCATGGCACTCCCCCCGCGCCTGTGGGGGCAGCACTTGGCAAGCAAGATAGGCCTTCTGCAGCGCTGCGACTTCCCCCCGTGCGGGGTCGGGGCCACGCACAGAGGGCAGCTGCTGCCGAGCTGAAGGCAGCTGCTGCCAATTTGTCAATTTTAAAGGGACAGCGTGGTGCAGCTGGCCACAAGCGGGATGCGGGATCCTCCTCAGTCTCGGATGATGTCCCAACCGAGGTTGATGCAGTGGGCGGCCGTGGGTCAGCACGGCACCCCCTGCAGGGCAGGGATGGATTCCCTAGTTCTGCAGGTGCAGTGAGACAAGCTCTCACCCCTGTCCCTGTGGAGCACATGGGACAGGATTTAGAGGCCCATGATGCCTCACCTAATGCTCAGGCCAGCAAGACTAATGCTCAGGCCAGCAAGAAACAAAGAAAGAGAGTGCAAAAAAGAGAAATCACTCCTTTGTTTCTTTGTGGAAGGTGTGGACGGCCGAATCACATGGCAGATGTTTGCAAGGCAATCCATGTGAAAGGCCAACCTCTGTCAAATGAGCAGTGGGGTGCCAAGAGGAAGCGTGCTCGGACAGAAGAGTCTTCCCAGTCCCCACAGCAGATGGAGGTCGGATGGGAAAGTTTAGTCCCACACCCACCTCTCCCTGTCAGTGTCCCTAAAGGGACCAAGATTGTTTAATTTGTGTTTGAGTTTCTGTTCACAGGACAAAGAGTCGGTGGTGAGAAGGCAGTTGCTCTGAAGTCACTGAGCTGCCTCGATTTCACTGGACTGTTGCTCTGATCAGAGACTGTCCTGGAACGACTTGGAACAGACATTGCGATTTTCTCCTTTGCTGCTTGACAGCTGGAATGGACTGTCTTTCAAGATCCATTTGTCACCCTTCGTGAGTTGGTTTGGGAGCTTTTGGACCAGGATCATCTGGAAATTTCAACCAGTCCTGGGAAGTTCCTGTGTTCTACATCGGAACAGAACTCTGGGGACTGGAGGTGTTTATAATACCTCCAAAAAGCCAATCCTCTATTGTGAATCTGAATGATTGTTTTCTGTGATTCATTTGTATCCTGCAGGTATCACTGGATGATGGATGTCCAATTCCCTTGCATGTTCTGGAATGGGTCATTTTTGCTTCATCTGCCACAAGGCGGCAAAATATTGTTTGAAAAAACAAACAGACAATCAATTTTTTTTTTTGTTTGAGCTAATTATTGCTCGATTTCAGCCACAAAAATGGCAATCAATCATTTTTGTATGAGCTCATTGCTCGATTGATAAATGCAGGCAACAATGCTTGCGAATTTGATGGGTGCAGATTTTTGTAAAATTCATACTCTCAGTATTGTGGGAGGAATTTGAATGGAGCTTTGCAAGCAGTGTTTTTCTGCCAAATGCTCTGGAGCCATGAGCTGTTGCGAGTGACAAGAATCCTTTGGATTTTTTTTCCTTTTGCAGCCCAAAAATATTCAGAAATTTAGTGCAAGGGCCCACTGTCTTTACAGACGATTTGGGAGGATGAAGTAGGCCAGTGTTGCTTGGAAGGATGATTTTGAGGGCAAGTTTTGGAAGCCCCTGAGGATGGGCAGCCCATTTGGTTGTATTGGGGCTGCTGTCATGGCATTTCCACAGTTTTCCCAGAAACTTTTTCATTTAGTCATGGATTTAATTTCTGTGGTCGACATGGCACACAGATGGGTTGTTCAATTTAAAGGGAGTCAGCAATGTTGTTTGTTCCATTTGCTGAAGAACCTTTTGTTGTGCCATAGAGGCCTGGTTCTTCAAAACAAAAACGGGGAAAGCAGGGTGAAACCCTGCAAATTTAATTGGCAAAGGCTTTGCATGCCATGGAGCACCTTACAGGTGCCACAGAATTTCACTAACCCTGCAATGTGAAAAGCAAGAAACTGTGACCGAATGAAGGTCAACAGTGGAGGAACCGATGGTCCTCCCATGGGAACAGAAATTGAATATGTTCATTTTCTTTTTTCCTTTTTTCTTTTTTAAAGGTAAAAAGGGTGAGATGTCATCCTTGCATTTCTTGATTTCAAGTGTTTGAGTCTTTGCAGCCTGATTCTCAGGCTGCTGCATGTAAACAATGTGTATTCTTAGAACTTATCAGTATGTTTTGCATTCTTGTTCTCTGAGAGAGAACTTGACTGATGGTCATATTGACCAATGGAGTCAGGAGGTTGTAATCTCTTTGGGCCAATCTTGGCCCTCTGTACAAAATGTATATAAGCTATTGGAGTCAGATAATAAAGGAGCCTTCCATGTTTCACCAAGCTGCTGCCTGCCGACCTCTGTGAGGGTCCACACCCACGTCGCAACATTTTGCCCCTCTAAAGGCAGGGGTAACATCTATATACTGTTACATTACAGGGGGTACATGCATATTCATGAAAGTTTATACATTATTCAAACATTCCTGTGAGTTTAGATGTTCCAGGAATTCTTTTGCTTGATTTTAACCTCTGACTTGTCTTCATGCCATCCTGTAGATTAAATCAATATATTTTATTTCTTCTCATTATTCCATCCTGTTGTTGTCATACTCCCTGATAATGAAGAGTCAATAAACTCTTCTCTTGGTGTTCTGGTTTTTGTCCCTGTTATCTTATCCTTCAGATAAAGTAATCCACAAATGTGAGGGACCACCTAATTATCTTACACCATTCTCTGAGTTAGTTACATGAATAAAAGCATTTTAACATCACATTGTCTCTATTTTAACATTAGGCTATGGTCTAAGATATATTTATCACACTACTATTTATATAAGCTATACGGTGCATACATAATCTGACAGATTATACTATACCAAAAAGCAGTTAAAATGTGAAGCTAGGGATACCAATAATAAGAGAGGGTTGGACTGAGACAGGCATAGATACGACCAGTATGGTTAATTCTACAAAGTCTCTCTATTTCACCTAAAATGGCAGGTTATATACTTTTCGAGGTAGTTTACAAATGCAGACACATTTCCATTGGCACACAGCAGAGGAAAAAACGTAAACACACCTTGTTTGGTTTACTCTTAAGGTGGCTAACACCTGCATACTAACAATTGTATTCAATTACCTTCAACACCCTATTATCTTTTCCAAACACCTTAATATCTAATTCTAACTGTGCCACAGCTCACTGAGAATTTTCTCCTGCGTCACAGGCCTTGGGCCTCAAGTTAGGCCTCAGTCAAGGTAGTTCAATATCTATATATAAATCATGTTTTCTTTCCCTAAGAAATTTAGCAA
Source organism: Zosterops lateralis (assembly GCF_965231275.1). NCBI lineage: Eukaryota > Metazoa > Chordata > Aves > Passeriformes > Zosteropidae > Zosterops > Zosterops lateralis. Next base: position 9,725,983 of record NC_139801.1, read on the forward strand.
CAAAAATGAAATATAAATTGTACCATATCAAAATCTTTGTGAATAATAATAATATGCAAAAGCTAATACATAAATGCAAAAGCCAATACTATATTGTCATTTATAACACGTTGTTCTCCCAACTTGGCTATAGAGGTGGTACTGAGAGCTAGGGACTGACTGGCTTTGCCACCTTGGGGATTCCAGTTTGAGGCTCAGCCGAGATGAGTGGGGTTTTGTTGGGTTTTTTTTCTCATCCTTTTTCCTTCACCCTCTCCAGTCAGTTTGGCCCAGTTCAGCTCAGCTTTTGTGGTTTGGACAGCTTCTGTCACTTTTTGATGCGGGCTTGTGGGCTGCACGGTGTAGTTTTGGTCTCCTTTGTTGTAGTGTATTTTGGCCTTACCAAATTTCTGCATGCTTCTGTCATTTGTTTTATAATGGTTTGTCCCATACCCCCATGTTAAACCCTTTTTTGGTTTTTCCCGAATTATGGCTCCTGTCCATCACTCTGCAGCCCCACACAGAAGCCTGGAAATTTCTTGGAAGACTGTAGAGTGATTCGGCAGGTTCTTGATTCCCCACTCCCTTTTTTATGCATGGAATTGTTCTACTGTCTGTTCCTTGTGTTCTGGGTCACTCCCCCCCCCTCCCTGGGATTGGTTCTAGGCTGTCCCCTAACCCTTTCCCCACCTTTCCCTACCCCTTGTACTTAAGGTGAGACCCAGAGAGCCAGAGGGAAAAACTCACTTTTGTGTGGGCTAACCTCTGGGTGAAATAAAACCCAGTTGAAACCCACGTGAAGTCCTTCTTTCTTCCTCTCCATTGCCACGCTTCTGCCTGAGACCAAGACCCACAAGATCAGAAAGGTACCAAGCCATACCCTTAAATGAGAGCTCAGTGCCGGAGCTAGATGGAAAGCAGCACCAAACCCCTGCACTCCTTGTTGCATGTAGGCAGGTATTCCTCCCTGCAGTGGCTCAGCTGAGTTATGTGCGGCTGCCATCTTGGTTCTGTGGAAAACTTGGGGGGGGTGGAGGGAGCCCTGACCCAGTGCTTGCTAGACTGCAGTACCTATGTATGCCAGCCTAACCTAGTGGCCCACAGCGTTAGAAGTGTGAAAAACGAAAGTTCACTCAGAATATTTTTCAAAAGTTTAATAAGGGAATAAAAAAGGACAATGTCCAGAGTGGGGGTGTTCCTGGCTATCAGCCAATAAACACACTGGTACATTAAGACAGTGTTATCTATATACTGTTAAGACAGTGTTATCTATATACTGTTTCTTTACTGAGGTACATACATATTCATAAGTTTCATGCATTATTCAAACATTCTTGGTAGCTTTTGATGTTGTAGAAACTTTCCTTTGTTTTGGTTTTCCACTCTGACTTATCTACATGATATCCTGCAGATTAGGTCAATATATTTTATTCCTTCTTGCGGGTTCATCCTGTTTTTTCACACTTCCCTGATAATGAGTAGTTAACAACTTCGCTAATTCTCCTCCAGTGCTCTGGTTTGTGTCACTGGTTATCTTACCACTTGGAGAGGTCAGTCAGCAGATGTGGAAAACAACTTAATTGCTTTATACAGTTCTCTCGGATACATAAATGTATTTTAATATTTTCTATCTTGCAAAGGCTTACAGTACAATACATTCATCACATTAAACTCCTCCTGACCGCCCCCCCCCCCCTCCCCCCTCCCCTTGTTTTGGCTCACTTGAGGCCTCACCTCCTTAAAGGAATGGGTCTTTGTCCTGTGGTTTCCTTCAGCTGTAGTGAGGCCTTAAGTTGATGCTTTCATGTTCTTCAGATTTTGTGCTGCCTAGGGGTGTAGTTCTGAGCCTCATATTAAGTGCCAGTCAGCTCTCTTCACAGAGTAGTGTCCTGGTTTAGGGCAAATTGGGGAGGAAACCTTTGAATGGGGTTCCTCTGGAAAGCAAACCCTAATGGCCCCTTCCCCCAGCTGGTCCGGGAAAAGAACTTCCTTAGACAAAAGTGGAAAAAACTATTTATTTAAACAAACAAAATGCCCACAAACATAAAGAATTAATAATATGAAACAATAAAGCCTCTCTCTGCTCCGAAGAGAGATGGCAAAACTGAGGAAGTCCTTGCTGTGGGTGTAGCTCAGCTCACTCAGTCTCCCACCAGTCCCACTCCCTCCGGAGGTCCAGGCTCTGGTGGGCCACAGATGCCAGCTCCCCAGTGCTCCTCTCAGTTTTTTTCAGTCCAGAACAGATTTAAACAGTCCCAAGAAAAAGGGAAAAGGAAAAAAATATCCAGGAAGCTTCTTTGCCTCAGCTAGCTAAACTAACTAAAGGCAAAAATACCAGTTTGTTGTCTGGCAGCTGTCCGTGCCTCTGATGAATACATAGAGTCCGGAAAAAAAATGTGTAGGAGTGAACGCTATTTTCTCAAAACAAACTGCCCTCTTCTTCTTTCCCTCCTTTACTCTCAGAACCAGTCTTAAAGGCAAGAACACAACATACAGCACACACAGAACAGATGATTGGGCATACAACCATCATAGTCACCCTAGGACACAAATAAAAGTACTTCAGCCAGGCACCTTAAAAATGGCCATAAGGGAATGAATAAGTATGTGTTCTTTGGAGACTTCTAAATAGTGTGCAGTAAACAAGGCAGAAGCTGCAAACTGCATGATAAGGATTAAAATATGAAGTAGCTGCTCAGTTCCTGAGCATTTCCTATCCTGTTCATTGAATGAGGAAAGAAAATTTGTGTGAAACAATGGAATTAGAGATTGCAATGCACAGGCATAAGAGGAAAAACATAGGGACCCTGGTAACAAATTCTGACACTTTTGAGAAGTTCCAACAACTGTTCCAAATTTGCAATTTAAAACAGCATCTTTTTTTATAACATGTGCTTACATACAGAAGAATAGCTGCACCTACATACAATACTGCATTATGAAGCTGTGTAATTCTCCTAAATTGAAAATATCACATTCATCACAAAGAAAATGTAATTGAAATTTAGAACCCTCATACTTCCTGTTGCATGTTTTTTTTTCTTTGATATTTGCAGTGCCATTGTGTTCTATTATGAATGTACAACTTTACCTGTAATTCTAGGCATTGTCATACTGTAACAGACGATTGTAGAAAAACTGCAAAAATGTATGAGCAAGAATTGTACTTGGTTTTGCATCCCATTTAACAGACTATGAACACATACTTTGAATTTGTTTTTTATGATTCAGGTTAGCTTTTTTTTTTTTTTTTTTTTTTTTAATCAGAGGGTTTTGGATGTAGATTATCATTATAATAGCACAGCAAAGGACACACACTGCCTTCTGTAGACACTTGGAATCCCATTGATCTCTTCGTCCATGCTCATGTATGCCATTCTGAAGTACTACTTTTGACTATGGAATGATTTTCCATAAGAGATGATTCACTGTAACTGCTTGCAGATAAGGATGTTAAGAAAAGCCAAGATCTCTCAGTACAAAGTAAAAATGAAACAAAACATATTCTCACATATTGTCACTCCTCTCTGGCCACAATTACTATCTGTGCAAATTTTTTTCCTTCTTAAATAGATTATCACAAAGCCATTACTACCATCACTGATTGGGTCAGCTTGGCCAGCAGTGGGTTCATCTTGGAGCTGACTGGCATTGGCTCTGTTGGACATAGGGGAAGCTTCTGGCAGCTTCTCACAGAAGCCATTTCTATAGCCCCCCTGCTACCAAAATCTTGCCACACAAACCCGATACAAAATCCAATTGACCTAAAACAACTTCACAGTTCTCTGGCATTATAGTTTCCTTTCTAAAAGGCTCAATAAGTCAGATTCAAAAGACCAGCTGTTCTCATTCCACTGCACAGCATCCAACACAAGCCTGTGGACTGTTGTAGGTAAAAATTTAGTGGTGTCAAGACCTTCAGATCATGTACTTATTTAAAAAGACCCTGGAATTTTAGAAAGAGAAAAAGAGGCCCTCACTGCTAGTCTGCATGGTTCTTGGGCACCAGCTTTGTCCCAGAGGATAACATTATGCTCTTTTGCCCTTGTCCTATGTGGAATCTTCTGGACAGTTTGAGTTGGGCTGCTGATTTTAGGGCTGTTTCATCTGATCGCAATCCCACAAAGCAGACTTAATGGACCAGAGATTCTTGCCCTTGAGGTCCTTTGTGTCTCAAAAATCGTGATCTGAAAACATAATAATAACCTTTATCACACAGATTATTCTGAGTTGGAAGGGATCCACAGGGATCATCGAGTCCAATTCTTAAGTGAATGGCTCATACTGGGATCAAACTACCAACCTTGGTGTTATTAGCTCTATGCTTTAACCGAGATAATCTCTTTATCTCAGGTTTAAGAGATCTGTGCAAGTCTGTGCCAAATTGCTGTGATGATGCAGTAAGACCCATGTGTACCAAAATAAATTGCATCTATCAGTAATAATTTCCAATTCCTTATTTATGCATTTTACTATTAACAAGATTGGTTTACAAGCACAGATGCTTTTTTATAAATTCAGTAATTATAATTCTTCCTCTGTTCCTATATAACTATAAGACTTTTCAGTCTGGACCAGTTCAGTCAATGCACCAGAGTAAAGCGAGGGAAACCCTTAGAATAATGGGAAGCTGGACGGGACCAAATGCAGATCCAGCCACTATGGTTAATGCTACGTTTCTCCATTTATTTAGTCTAAAATGGCAGGTTATATACACTTCTATATAGTTTACAGTTGCAGTTACATTCTCATTGGCATACAGCACAGGGAAAAATGCAAACATTGTTTTACTTGTTCCTTAAGGTGGCTAAAGTGTTCACACTAATAACTATACTTATTAACCTCTAGAAAACCCACTATCCCTCATTAACACCTTAACATCTAATTTCTAACTGCACCACAGGCTTCACAGGCCTCAGAGTGAGGCCTAGGCTGGAGTAGTTCAAACCTCACTCCAAATATAGATCATGCCCTCGTTCTCTGAGAAATTCTGCTACACCAGAGTGCAGATATCCAGTCTTATTAAAAAACCACTGAATAAACTTTAATCTTGGTCAAAGTCTTCATCCCACTAACTAGAAATATGGTTTAAAAACCAAAATTAAATAAAAAGGTTTACACAGCAGAGGTTGTCATAGTATCGATAGTGTGTAGCTGGACAGATAAATCTGGCTATATTAAGAAACCCATTTTGGCTTTCCTAGTTCAATAAACATGTCCCTGGATAAGGTGGGGATAGGTTAGATTCAAACCCAAGCAGGGACCTCAGCCAATCCCATTTGATCCTAATTGCTAACATATAATTTTTCAAGGAACTGGGCAGTGTTAAGACCCAGACCAATTAGTGTCTAGATCTGGGAGTTTTGAACTCCCTATATAAGAAGGTTCTGAACAATAACACAGGCTGTTTGTCTTATGATCAAGAGGACTCGAGTCATGATTTCTGTCTCTAACCTACAACCACATGTAACAGGAGGTGGATTTAAAAAACACTAACCTCATCTAGTTTCTTGTAAATATTTCCAGTAAATTACAGAAAATTCAAAATATTGAATTTCCTCCCCTGTATGGGAGAAAGTAAAGGTTACATTAATGGATTGCTTTTCAAGACAAATTCCAATAGTGCATTCTTCAGCAGGGGAGCTAATGAATGTGGTAAGATTAATAAGAGGTTTTTTTACACTGCTGCTCTACCCAACCATCATAGGCCATAAGCATCCAAAGGCTTTCTGGTAATGTGCATTAGATCTTAATACACTGCATTAAGAATCGGCTAAAACTAACATTAATACTGCATTAATAACACTAGGATGAAAAAAAAATCAAGACATGGCTCACAGTTCACCTTCTTGTCATAAGCACTGACAGCAAGATCTACTGCTTTGAGGGGTGAGTTTGAATAATATATCATATTCTTTAATAAATACTATGCTTTTGCTGAAGAAAATTTTGGGGATAACAGCAGATCTCAGATTTGGATGTGGGAATAAGGAAAAAAGCAGGGTGAGTGACATAGCATAGGATTGGTTTATTTATCAAGGAAAAGAGTTGCATTGTGCAGGAGCTTTTTACAAGCTAATTTCAACATCTTTATAAGATTATATGGTTCTTTTGGCTGGGGTAGTGTCCTGGGTAACCCAAAATGTTATTGCATTCCATATCTATCTGTGCCTAACTGTGGTGGTGCTTAAATTCAATTCCAGTTGGGTTTTCACTGCTCCAGTTAGATTTTATAATTTGTGTTTTATAATTTTGTAATTATTACTATTGTTTAAGATGGCCTCTCCTTCCCTCTCCTTCTCTCCTTCTCTCCTTCCCCCAGACTTTCCCGCCAAAACCTTGCTTGTCCTGGTAACCCTATCCCATAATAGTTGTTTACCACTTTTCTGTTAAATGTCAATCTTTAAGTTATATAACTTCCCCACCCCCTCATCATGTATTCCTCCTCCCCAAGTTACTTATTATTGGTTCAAAAGTTGTGCATTCCCTCATTATACATTGGCAAAAGGTTGTGATTGGTCCCACGCAATCCCACCCCTGTAACCCACTCAATAAAGAGCCGTGGCATTCCGAGGTCAGCGTCTCTCTCGGAGCGCTGCCTTGGGGAACACGCACCCCTTGGTTGCACATCCTGAGAGTCCCGCCTTTCTATTCTGCTCACTATCCGCACCGTGGTCGGGTTTGCCCACGCCTCTGGCAAAGTGGCCCCCGGGTTGTAGTGGCGGCAGGGCTGGCCGGAGCTGCACCCATTGGTAAAGCCGAACCACTGCAGTCTGGTGCCCAACGTGGGGCTGTCACGCGTGGGCGAACAGCTTGACGACCCGACGATGACGGCTCTGACGCTGCGCCCTCAGTTCGAGAGCGTCGCGGTTGAATCCGGTCGATCGGGACCTTTACGGATTTTTCATTGTCGTCGCGCCTCCTGGTGGAAGCAGCCTTCAGGTGCGCTCCCGGGAGGAAGAAGAGGGTAGCTCTGCAGCACCCAGTAGAGTCCTCTTCAGTGCGGATCGATCCCCAGACCAAACCGCCGTACCCACGCAGGAACCAAGGGAAGGGTAAGTGTGAGCCCCTAGCCCTCACCCTACCCAAAAGGGAGATCCAGCCCAGGAGTGACTGTCCTGGGGGGATCAAGCCGCGCGGCACTCGGGGGGGGGGTTGTTTTCCTCTCTCGGGTTTTTGTTTAAAGGTTCCTGGTTTTATTTTGTTTTGTTGCTTTGTGTTTTGTGTTTCCGCGGCTCCGAGCTGGTGCGCCTGAGCCCAGCTATCGGGAAGCCGCGCTCGGTGATCGGGGGACGCGACACGGGGCGCGCCGCGGGAGGGACCGGGGCCGCGAGACGGGAGCGACACGGCCGAGTCCGTGGTTTAGTGGTTGGATTCGGCGCTCTCACCGCCGCGACCCGGGTTCGATTCCCGGTCAGGCGGGACCGGGACCGCGGGAGCGGCGGGACCGGAGCGGCGCCGTGCTCATTCCTTGGCCGGCCCGGGCGCGGGAGACCGGGCTTCGATTCCCCGACGGCAAGCCGGAGCCACCCCGTTTTCGGTCTGCGCACGGGCGACAGACGCGGTTTGAAGCGGGTTTTTTTTTTGTTTTACGAGGCACCTCCGGGGCGGAGGCAGTGGGGGGGTACTGCCTGACCGGAGTTTTCGTGCTGGGATTCGATTTTTAGTTTATTTTTGTGTTGCGGTACGGTTTGGAAGTTAAAAATGGGTGCCAAGCTCTCGGCAGAGCAGAAAGGCGTGTTTCGTTGTTTTGTTGGCGTTCTCAGTTTTAATAATGTTAAGTTTTCCGAAGGAGAGCTGAAGCGGTTTGTGCGCATGCTCTTTCTGCATTTCCCCAAGACTACGCCGGAGGTTGTGATGGAGCTCCGATTTTGGGGGCCTGTCGTTTTAAAACTTACCAAATTGGCCGCCTCCGGAGACGAAAAAGTGGCGAAATATCTGTTCTGGTCCCAAAAGATTCGGACCGCCGTAAAAAATATGAAAGGAGTGCAGAAAGAGCAGTCTCCTAACGAAAGCTCGGTTTCCCCCCGTTGTTCCCATTCTGTGTCCCGCTCCCCGTCACCCCGCCGCGGCATTCTCAGGGGAGCAGCGGGCAAACCCCAGCCTGCCAGCCCTGGCCCCCTCAGGACGCCAGTCCCCTGCCCGGGGCAGACAGAGCAGTCTGCCCGGGACATCCGACGGAGCCCTGGCCACGCTCCCGAGGAATTTTCCCTTCCCCGAACCTCCCTAAACAAACCCCGAGTTCGGTTCAGCGTTAGCAGAGGAGAATGCACACAAAATGCCCGCGCGGAGCTGCATGGTGACCGTGTGGCAAGCGCACGCGGCGCTCATGCGGAAAAGCCGCATGGCGACCGCGTGGCAAGCGCGCATGGCGACCACGTGGCAGGAGCACGCGGCGCCCATGCGGAAGGCGCACGCGGCGGCCACGCGGGAGAGGCGCGGAATGGCGGCGGCCGCATGGCGCGGTCGTCCTCTTTGTCCACCCTGCCCGCCATCCCGCTGCCGGAGGCGCCGCTCGCCGCCGCCGCCATGGCCCCGCTCCCGTTCCCTTCCCCTTCCCAGTCCCCCAAGTTTTCTCCCACCAACTCTTTTCTGTCCCCTTCCACTCTTCCCCGAGGCTGTCCCTCTCCTGAAACCCCTTCCTATGACCCCCCCACCTGCCGCACCTCCCAGGTCTCCACCCAAAACCACTCCTCCGAAGGCGTGCCTTTCCCAGACCCTGACACGCCCCCCTCCCGTCGCAAGCCACTCCCCTCGGTGACGCCCAAGTCCCGCCCACTGCCTCCCGGTTCCCACGCCCCTTCTTCCGGTTCCCACGCTTGGGGCTTGGAGGGGGAGGGGTGGGATCCAGGAAGTGATGACCCCCATGTCCCTTCTCTCGCTCCAGTTACCTACAGGAGGGGTAGGGGAGGGCATGAGGAAGCAAAATGGCAGCAATTGTCCCAGAACGTGGTCAGGGAACTCATGAAGGCCCTCAAGGAGTACGGCCGCATGAGTCCGTACTTCCTTGGCTTGTTAGATGGCCAGATTACCGGGAGTGATGTAGTCCCACATGACATCAAGTACCTTTTCCGGTGCTTGCATTCCAGAACTGAGTATCAGCTCTGGTTTGCAACCTGGAAAAGGCACTTGCAGGACGCCCTTCCAGGTTGGTCGAATGACCCTGACACGGCTGTGGACAATGAGGGAAACATAATAATGCTGTCACATGTCATGGGCGAGGGTGATTGGGAAACGCCTCAAAAGCAAGCCGCAGGACTTCCCAAGCCGTTGTTAACGCAGATTGCTAAGGTTGCTGTCAAAGCGTTTTCCACCATGCGGCCTTCCGGCCCCATGGAATCCTATTTAGATATTTTTCAGGGACCTCAGGAAAACTTCCTGCTGTTTGTGGAAAGGCTAACGGTAGCCATAGAGCAGCAGGAAGACGACGAGTTGGCGAGGAAACGGCTGGTCACATCCTTGGCATTCAAGCATGCCAACCAGATATGTAAACAGGCGATGCTGACCTTGCCAAGGAACCCCAAGCCAACGTTGCAAGACTACGTAGAGGTCGTCACAGAGATAGTCCCTCTGATGACGCCGGGGCGTCCTGAAAAACAAGAACACCGGAAGAAAGCCGTCAGTGCAGCAACCGCAGCGACCTCAACCTTCCATCAGGACAATGCGGCTGTCACACATAAAACACCCAGACAAGGGAGATACCCGTCAAAGGGCGCAGCAGACAGACCCTGCGCTTTATGCGGGAAGCTAGGCCACTGGTGGCTAGCATGCCCCCTGAGAAAGGAATTCCAAGAGTTCAAACAACAAAAAGAGGGGGGAGGAGGAGGTGGAAGGGGAGGAAGCTCCCAACAAAAAAACGAATAAGGGAGTGCGGAGCCGCCCAGTGCGATGACCCCAATCGGGCGGCCCAAGCCGGGGGAGGGGGAATGGGGAATGTTGATTTGAGTTGCACCGGACATTGTATTTTAACGGACTTGACTTTTTCTTCCCAGGGACAGCGGAGGAATTCTCTGCAAGGTCCAGGGGGAAATTCACTGGACGAGACAAGAAACTCCCCTTTGAGGAGTCTTTCACCTGATGATCCTGACCCGAATGTGCCTGTTCCTTTCGCAGGAAAGTCCTTGACGACAACAAGCGAAGGAGTGCCCTTTCATCTTGAATTATCTGATGCCCTGTGGATCCGTGATGATGAGTGGCACCACGTGGCGGTATCTAAAAATCGAGGTACCTGGCACAAAATTGGCACAACATATGTAGTCGTGGGGGATTGTAAACATACCCCGCCGGAGATCGAGATTGTTCCCCAAACCACTCCTGCGGATCCCGAGTGGTTTGAACTCTGGCTTCGCTGCACGAGTCCACCCATTTATCTGTCAAAGGGACAGATAGTCGCCCATGCAATACCATCACTCCCCGAAAGGGTGTGTCCCGAGGGCGACTGCAAGACCTGCCACCCCCAGATAAGCACAGTCATAAACATTACACGTGACAGACCTGAGGAGGTGTGCAAACTAAGGGTGGGCGAGGAGACCACCATCATCAAGGGTCTCCTTGACTCGGGGGCGGACGTAACGGTGATCCCTGAACACCTATGGCCGTCACGTTGGCCGTTGCAAACAGTGGTTGAGCAAGTTGAGGGTGTTGGAGGACTTCAATTGGCAAAAAAATCGAAAAACATGGTGCAAATTAAGGGGTCCAGTGGGCAATTGGCCAACATCCAGCCCTTTGTTTTAAACTACAAAGCACCCCTGTGGGGGAGAGATGTCCTGGCCCAGTGGGGGGCAACAATTGAATTCCCTGACCCTCCACAAAATTTTTGGGCTGCGGTCACTGAACGGCGCCCCACCCAAAAACTGAATTGGAAAACAGATTCTCCAGTTTGGGTGGAGCAGTGGCCGCTTTCTAAAGAAAAATTAAAGGTGCTGAATGAGCTCGTGGAAGAGCAACTCCTAAAGGGTCACATAGAGGAGACCACCTCTCCTTGGAACACCCCGGTGTTCGTGATACAGAAATCTGACAAGACCCGATGGAGGCTTCTCCAGGACCTCAGACAAATTAATGAAGTCATCGAGGACATGGGCTCTCTCCAACCAGGGATGCCTTCCCCAGCCATGTTGCCCCAAAATTATAATCTGGCAGTAATCGATATCAAAGACTGCTTTTTTCAAATTCCTCTTCACCCCGACGATGCTCCGCGGTTTGCGTTCTCGGTTCCTAACATCAACCGAGAGGCCCCGAGGAAGAGGTATCACTGGCGGGTGCTTCCCCAAGGGATGAAAAACTCTCCCGCCATTTGCCAGTGGTACGTGTCTTCCTTGCTGACCCCCGTGCGTGCAGCTGCACACCAGGCCATCATCTTTCATTATATGGATGATGTGCTCGTGTGCGCCCCCAGCGACGACCTGTTGACGCATGCGCTTGACCTGACAGTGGCTGCACTGGTTGCTGCAGGGTTCGAGTTGCAGGAAGCAAAAATTCAAAAGATGCCACCATGGAAATATCTTGGCCTCGAAATTAATAAGCGGACCATTGTTCCGCAAAAATTGGCTATCCAAACCAAAATTGAGACCTTAGCGGATGTGCACCAGCTGTGTGGGGCTTTGAACTGGGTGAGGCCTTGGCTGGGTCTTACCACCGAGGACCTAGCACCTCTTTTCAATTTATTGAAAGGGGGAGAGGGGCTGAGTTCCCCTAGGTCACTCACCCCGGAGGCACAGAAAGCACTGGAAAAGGTTCAAGAGTTGATGTCCACCAGACAGGCAAATCGATGCCATGCTGATTTGCCTTTCCGCTTTGTCATTCTAGGGAATCTGCCGCACCTCCATGGAATGATATTCCAATGGGACAACGGGGTGACCAGCATACCCCGGAAGGACCGAGGCGGGAGAGATCCTCTTCTTATTATAGAATGGGTCTTTCTCAGCCACCACAGGTCCAAGAGGATGACACGCCCACAGGAGTTGATGGCTGAACTGATCCGGAAGGCCAGAGTCCGCATTAGAGAACTGGCTGGTTGCGACTTTGAGGTGATCCACGTACCAATTCGGTTGAGTACGGGCCAAATTTCAAAGGCAATGTTAGAGCACTTCCTTCAAGAGAACGAAGCACTTCAGTTTGCCCTGGACAGTTACACTGGTCAAATTTCAATCCATCGGCCTGCCCACAAAATTTTTAATTCGGATGCTCAATTTAAATTAAATTTAAGGAGTGTTCAGAGCAAAAGACCGCTCGAAGCTTTGACAGTTTTCACAGACGCGTCCGGAGGGTCCCACAAGTCAGTGGTGACTTGGAAAGATCCTCAGACTCAGCAATGGGAGTCTGACGTTGCTGAGGTGGAAGGATCCCCTCAGATTGCTGAGTTGGCCGCAGTCGTCAGGGCCTTCGAAAGGTTCTCTGAACCATTTAATTTGGTAACCGATTTGAGCTACGTTGCGGGTGTGGTGTCCAGAGCGGAGAACTCAGTTCTCCAAGAAGTGACCAACATTGCTCTGTTTAAGTTGCTCTCGAAGCTGATAAGGCTAATCTCCCACCGAGAGCAACCGTTTTACGTGATGCACACCAGGTCGCACACGGATTTGCCGGGGTTCATAGCGGAGGGAAACAGGAGGGCTGATGCTCTTGCTGCCCCTGTCGCGAAGGCCCCGCTGCCCGACGTTTTCCAGCAGGCAAAGCTCAGCCACCAACTCTTCCATCAGAATGTGCCAGGTCTGGTCCGAGGATTCAAACTGACCCGAGATCAGGCCAAGGCCATTGTGGCGACCTGTCCCAGCTGCCAGCGACATGCAGTCCCAACCCTGCATGCCGGGGTGAACCCCCGAGGGCTGAGCAGCAACGAGGTTTGGCAGATGGACGTTACTCATGTCTCCCAGTTTGGGAGGCTGAAGTACGTCCATGTGTCTGTGGACACCTTTTCTGGAGCAGTCTATGCCTCCGCCCACACAGGGGAGAAAGCAGGGGATGTCATTAAACACCTCCTCCAAGCCTTCTCTTTCCTAGGCATCCCTAAGACCATCAAATCGGATAACGGGCCAAGCTATATTTCCAAGGAGTTCCGCAACTTCCTCCAGCAATGGGGAGTAGAACACAAGACCGGCATCCCCTACTCCCCGACAGGTCAAGCAATTTTGGAGAGGACACACCAAAACATCAAAAGAGTCCTCAATCAACAGGGACAAATTCTAAAATTGGAGTCACCCCAAATTCGATTAGCCAGGGCCTTGCACACAATTAATTTCCTAAATTGTTCATTCGAATTTATGAATCCCCCAATAATTAGACACTTTGGAGGGAACCCAAATTTAAAATTAGAGTCCAAACCGCCAGTTCTCGTCAAGGACCCGGAGACCATGAGAATGGAAGGTCCACACGATTTAATCACTTGGGGACGCGGGTACGCCTGCGTATCGACACCCACCGGACTTAAATGGGTGCCGGCCAAGTGGGTGAAACCTTATGTTCCCAAGGCCTCCAAAGAGTCAGATAATCAGGTGAAGAATGTCGCTTGGCGAAGAAAAAGGAAGCCCGTTGGTCCGGAGGAAGAGAGGTCCGCTCCTTCCTTCCCCATTCCTCACTGGCTTTTTGTTAATTAATTTATTTTGTTATATTTTAAGTTACAGAACAGCCCAGTCGGATGCCGACTGAGAGCCCCAGGAGGACGGCGCATCTTCCATCTCGCGATCGTCCTGACCGTCCTTAGTCAAGCCATGTCCTGGGAGGTTCCGCAGCCTAAGGCTAACGTCTGGAGGACCCTCGCCAAAGCCATGGGGCAGGACCACATTTGCCTGTCCCAGAGCTCGGCGCAGGACCCTATAGCGTCCTGCCTAGTGGGGATCCCTTTCCAGGAATCGGAGCTCCCCCCCGATCTCCTGAAATTAAAGGCGGAGTTTAACAGCCATCCGCCTCCACCCCCAAGATCTAGTCGCCGGCACCGTGCCCCCCAGAGAATCTTTCCCTACCCCATCATCAACCCTTTGATTTTATGGCGAGAATGGGTCTCAGCCTACCTCCCCCGAGCCCAAAGCGAACCTCAAGAGCTGGAACTCCTGGGTTCGTCCCCTGCCCCAAATTGCATTCAGTTTGTGTTTACTCCCCCCCAATGGGAAGCCAAACAATACACCAATCTGCTGCAAATCAAGGAGGCCTACTACGCCACCCCGTGGTGTAGGCGGGTCGCCCATGTAAAAATGGCTTCTACCTTTGGTGTGGTCCCTCTTTCCCTCCCCAAAGGTGTCTTTTTAATTTGCGGTGACCGAGCGTTCACAGGCATCCCCTCTCGGCTTTTAGGAGGCCCATGCACCCTGGGCAAGCTCAGCCTGCTGGCACCAAATAAGACCACAATCATGAATTGGATACTGAAAAATTCCACACGGCACACACCAGTCAAAAGGCGAGATCTGGCAAATCTCGACCCTGACTGCAAGTCGGACGTCATCCACTGGTCCAAGGCAAAGACCATAACGGTTCTTCTCCCTTGGGTTGCAGTGGCAAAAGCTTTGGGTGAATTAGGCCAATTGGAATGTTGGGTGTCTAAGCAGGCCAACCTGACTTCAGCTGCCCTGTCAGACCTCCTCAAAGACGACGAAATAACTAGGCAGGCCACGCTGAAAAATAGGGCAGCTATAGACTACCTCTTACTCCTCGACCACCACACGTGTGAGGAGTTTGCGGGTCTCTGCTGTTTTAATTTGTCCTCCAGAGCGGAAAACGTAAGATCCTCCATCAAAAAGATCCTGGACATGGTCCATGAAATCAAACAAGAGACTAAGGACTGGTTTGACCAACTGTTTGGAAACTGGGGACTCTCAGGCTGGGTCAATTCTGCAGTAAAAACGGGACTCCTAATTTTGTTTTTGTTATTCATCATTGGAATTGCGTTTGGCATCATCCAACGATCCACTCAAAAGACCATCACTGCAGCCACCTCTTCACTCAGCGTGAACAACGTCTGGGCCAGTGTTCCTCCCGTCGAAGAGATTGAGATGCAGCAACTCCCGCCATGGGAAGACGAGGAATACCCTGACCCAGAAGACTTTTGCACCGGAGACTGATGACGAGAGGTGGCTCACGGAACAAGAACAGTTTCAGGAAATCTATCCCCCGAACAGATACTACTAAAATCCATCACAAAAAAATAAAAAAGGGGGAGATGTGGTGGTGCTTAAATTCAATTCCAGTTGGGTTTTCACTGCTCCAGTTAGATTTTATAATTTGTGTTTTATAATTTTGTAATTATTACTATTGTTTAAGATGGCCTCTCCTTCCCTCTCCTTCTCTCCTTCTCTCCTTCCCCCAGACTTTCCCGCCAAAACCTTGGTTGTCCTGGTAACCCTATCCCATAATAGTTGTTTACCACTTTTCTGTTAAATGTCAATCTTTAAGTTATATAACTTCCCCACCCCCTCATCATGTATTCCTCCTCCCCAAGTTACTTATTATTGGTTCAAAAGTTGTGCATTCCCTCATTATACATTGGCAAAAGGTTGTGATTGGTCCCACGCAATCCCACCCCTGTAACCCACTCAATAAAGAGCCGTAGCATTCTGAGGTCAGCGTCTCTCTCGGAGCGCTGCCTTGGGGAACACGCACCCCTTGGTTGCACATCCTGAGAGTCCCGCCTTTCTATTCTGCTCACTATCCGCACCGTGGTCGGGTTTGCCCACGCCTCTGGCAAAGTGGCCCCCGGGTTGTAGTGGCGGCAGGGCTGGCCGGAGCTGCACCCATTGGAAAAGCCGAACCACTGCACCTAACATTGTTACTATCTCTTTAAGACCTGGCGGCTAGAAATGGAACTTCAGAGGTTGAGGGTGCTGGGTCCTTTTAAGGTCCAGGTCTCTCAGGCAGAAGTCTCTTGTCATTTTCTCTTTTGTTCTCGCAGTAAAGCTGGGATGGCACAAGGCAGAAAACTTCTTTTTTCTCTCTCTGAGCTCCCTACTTGGCTTAGGTCTCCAAGAAGCTGCAATACTAAACTTTCACAGTGAATTTCACAACACCTGTCCGCAGTGTGGAGCCAGAGCTTATTTGGGCTGGGACATCATTCTTTGGTGCTCAATGGGTCCATTTTCTTCTCCCCCCATTGGGGCAGCAACACAAGACAGCACCACCAACACTGAGTCCAGCAGGTGGCAGGAGGAGGCAGCAAGTGGCAGCAGTGACCTCACACATGCACCACTGTGGTCACCAAAAGGAAGAGGAGAGGCTGACATTGTGGGGCCAGAGCTCTGAAGACAATGCCAGCATTTCCCATCTGTTATCAGAACTGATTTGTAAGCTCCTACCTTCCTGGTGGTTTTTTGTTCCAAGGGAAGGTTGAGCCAAGTGGGGTTTTTCCACTCTCTTCCTTTGTCTCTCAGAACACTTGGTCATCTGCCGAGGGTGCTATCTTGGGAGAGGAGTTTCTTGACCATTTTGTTTCTCTTTGTTTACTCCTAGTTCCTATACTGATTTATATGAGTAATATGGCAGGCAAAGTTCAGTACCTTTCACCTTTCCTTTAGTCACAACACCAAGACCAAGATATTCAAGTAAAGAAAAATACCTGTGCATTTTTGAGTGTTATTTTCATCAGTGAATATAAGTACATGCAGATTAAAATCATCCTTTGGGAGAGAAAAAACCCTATATTTTTGATAACACAATCTTTTCTCGGTATGCTTGAAATATCTTCCGACACTCGTCATGTCACAGAATCACAGAAAATGCTGAGTTGGAAAGGACCCATCAGGATCATTGAGTCCAACTCCTGGCCTTGCACAGCACCATCCCCAAGTGTGCTGGTTTAGCACGGAAGGGATTTTTTCAAGAAAGTTGTAGCAAAAACCAATTAGTGACTAGCTTTGAAGTTGACAGCTTGATTGACCAATTAGGAAGATGACATGCCTCTGGGAACACACAGGGTTAAAAATCAGAGGAATCCTGTGTTGCTTCGCGTATCTGTCTCTCAGGTCAGCTCAGCGTCAGCTGGGCCACCCTGCTAGCTGTGATACGCCCAACAGTACCTTTGCGTGGGTCTTTGGCTCCGCAGTGCTTTTGCCTTAGCTGTCTCGGCCGTGGTTCGAAAGAGGGGACACTCCGGAGGCTCAGGGAGAAAGGTTTTATTCGGGTAACTCAGGGGCAGCCCCTGGTTCCAGGCCTGTGCCTCTGGGGAGTGACCCCCAGCCTCGGTTACAGGGGGTTTTTGTTCCCCCAAAATCTCAGGGGTGGATACAAGTTACCAGACCAATGAAACAAGGCCAGGTGGGTAAGGTCAAAATGCAATACACAACATTAACAAATCAGGTGAATTTGGGATGTGGTCCTGTGAGACCCACCAATCCCTGTCAGACGCCTCTCCTGAAGGTTCTGGGGCCTGGGGGATGGTGGACATGTGGGGGAGAAATACAATGGGATGGGGGAAAATACAATAGGATGATCGAAACCCAGGGCAGAGGATTAGAGTTGTCTTGGCAACTCTTATCAACCTTTGATAAGCACAATCCAAGACAGGGACTTTACCTGGCTAGGGTTAAAGTCCAAATCACATCAAACCTACAACTAAGAAACTTATGATACCATTCCAGCACCCCCACAATCCTGGGAAAGTTCCTTTTCCTTATGTCTTCAGAAGAGGTAAGAAGGCAGCCCTGCTCCCTCCTGCTGAGGCCAGGCTGGCCAAGCCCTGTGCAGGCCAGGCCTTTCCCGGGAAGCCCGCTGGGCCTGGTGACTCCCAGGCAGGGGGAGGAGAATATCACAGAATATGTAAGTTGGAAGAGACCTTCAAGATCATTGAGTCCAACCCAGCCCAACACCTCAACTAGGTCATGGTATCAAGTGCCACATCCAGTTTCTTTTTAAACACATCCAGGGATGGTGACTCCACCACCACCCCGGGCAGACTATTCCAGTATTTAATCACTCTTTCTGTGAAAAACTTCTTCCTAATATCCAACCTATATTTTCCTTGACGCAGCTTAAGATTGTGTCCTCTCGTTCTGTCAGTTGTGTCTTCCAAACGGTTGACACACGCTCCCAGCTTAGTGTCATCTGCAAATTTACTAATAAAAGATTCAATACCCTCATCCATGTCATCAATGAAAATATTGAACAAAGCTGGTCCTAGAACAGACCCCTGAGGAACACCACTGGTGACTGGCCGCCAGCTGGATGCAGCACCGTTCACCACCACTCTCTGGGCCCGGCCATCCAGCTAGTTCCTAACCCAGCAAAGAGTGCTCCTATCCAAGCCCCAGGGTGCCAGCTTTTCCAGGAGTATGCTATGGGAGACAGTGTCAAAAGCCTTGCTAAAGTCCAAACAGACAACATCCACAGCCCTCCCTGCATCCACCAGGCGGGTCACCTGGTCATTAAAGGAGATCAGGTTGGTCAAACATGACCTACCTCTCCTAAACCCATGCTGGCTGGGCCTGAGACCCTGGCCATCCTGTAGGTGCTGCATGATGACACTCAGTATAAACTGTTCCATTATCTTGCCAGGTACTGAGGTCAGACTGACTGGTCTATAATTACTGGGATCCTCTTTCCCACCCTTTTTGTGAATGAGTGTCACATTGGCCAGTTTCCAATCTTCCGGAACCTCACCAGTGAGCCAGGACTGATTGTAAATGATGGAGAGTGGCTTTGCAAGCTCATCTGCCAGCTCCCTCATAACCCTGGGATGAATCCCATCTGGGCCCATAGATTTATGAGTGTCCAAGCATCTCAGCTGTTCTCTGACTGCCTCCTCTTGGATAATGGGGGGACCATTCTGTTCCCTGACACCATCTACCAGCCCAGGAGGACAGTTGTCCTGTAGGCAAGTTGTCTTCCCACTGAAAACTGAGGCAAAGAAGGCATTAAGCACTTCTGCCTTCTCCTCATCAGCAGTTACTAAGTTCCCTTCCTTATCCAATAGAGAGCAAAGGTTAGCCTTACCTTTCCTTTTACCATTAATGTATTTATAGAAACACTTTTTATTGTCCTTTACAGAAGTCCCCATTTTGAGTTCAAACTGAGCTTTGGCCACCCTATTTTTTTTCCTACATTCTCTAGCAGCCCCCTTAAACACTTCCCGAGGGACCTGGCCCTCCTTCCAAAAATGATACATCCTCTTTTTGTTCCTGAGTTCATCCAAAACCTCCTTGCTTATCCAGGCTGGACATTTTCCTCGTCGACTGGTCTTCCGGCACACAGGGACAGTCTGTTCCTGTGCCCTCAAAAACTCTGTTTTGAAGCATGCCCACCTTTCCTGGACTCCTTTGTTTTTAAGGGCTACTTCCCAAGGAAATCTCTGAATAAGTCTTTTAAAAAGGCCAAAGTTTGCCCTCCGGAAGTCCAATGTAAAAGTCTTATTGATGTACCTCCTGATTTCACCAATTATCAAGAACTCTATAATTTCATGAGCGCTCTGCCCCAGTCGTCCTCCAACCACCACATCTCCCACCAGCCCATCTCTATTTGTGAACAACAGATCCAACATAGTCTCTCCCCTGGTGGGCTCACCTACCAGCTGTGACAAAAAGTTATCATCCATGCACTCTAAAAATTTCCTGCACTGTCTCTTCTCTGCTGTATTAAGTTCCCAGCAGATGTCTGGCAGGTTGAAGTCACCTACAAGAACAAGGGCTGATGATCCTGAAACATTCTCCAGCTGCTTATAGAATAAGTTGTCCACCTCTTCCTCCTGGTCGGGTGGGTGATAACAGACTCCCAGTATGATGTCAGCCTTGTTGGCTCTCCCCTTAATTCTCACCCACAGGCATTCAACTCCATCTTCATTGGTTTCAATACCTATGGAGTCAAAAGCCTTCTTAATATAAAGGGCCACCTCTCCACCTCTTCTCCCTTTCCTGTCTCTTCTGAAGAGCTTGTAGCCATCGAGTGCAGTGCTCCAGCTATGTGAGTCATCCCACCATGTTTCTGTGATGGCGACTACATCATAGCTTTGCTGTTGCACCATGACCTCCAGCTCTTCCTGTTTGTTACCCATGCTGCATGCATTGGTATACATGCACTTCAGCTGGGCTACTGATTTTACCTCTAACTCAGGCTTAGCACCCTTGGGCCTGCTTCCAGGCAGCCTAACTGCATCCCCTTCCCCCTTCAAACCTAGTTTAAAGCCCTCTCAACGAGGTCTGCCAGTTCATGAGCCAAGAACCTTCTACCCTTAACAGAGAGATGTATCCCATCTGGTTCCAACAGAGTAGGTGCTGTGAAAGTTGCGCTGTGATCAAAGAATCAAAAATTTTGTGTATGACACCAAACTTTAAGCCACTTAATAATGATGTGAGTTCTCCTATTTCTTCCATCATTTTTCTCTGCCACCAGAGGGACTGAGCAGAACACTACCTGGGTCCCTGTTTTATCAATCACATGACCCAATGCCCTGAAGTCCCTTTTAATTGCCTTGACACTCCTCTTTTCAATCTCGTCACTGCCAGCCTGCAGTATCAGCAGTGGGTAATAATCAGTGGGCTGAATCAGCCCAGGAAGTCTCTTAGTAATATCCTTTATCCAGGCCCCAGGGAGGCAGCAGACTTCCCTGTGGGATGGGTCCGGGTGACATATGGGGCCCTCTGTTCCCTTCAGAAGGGAGTCACCTACTACAATTACTCTTCTCTTCTTCTTGATGTTAGAGGTGGAGATTCGTCTTACAGATGAATCCAAACAGGAAGGCTCACTGGGCAGATAATGTCCCTCTAAATCGCCTAAATCATCCAGCTGGTTCTCTAGAGCCAGGGCCTCATACCTATTCTGAAGTGGCACCTGGCTAGGAGATGGAGGTTGGGAGAAGTTTTTATTATTACCTCCCCGAGCAGGGACCCTTTACCATTCCCCTTCATCTACCAGGTGCTCTTCTATTGCCTGGGAGTGGGAGTCATACAAGTCCTCTGAGTCCAGATGGGCATCCCTTAAAGATGGAAGAGCTGAACTCCACCAGTCTATTTCCCTTTCACTTTCCCTGATACTCCTTAATCATTCAACTTCTTCCCTAAGCTCAGCCACTAGTGAAAGGAGGTCATTCACTTGCTCACACCTCAGGCACGCCTCCTTCACATTATCTCCTGAAACAACTGATAAGCTCAAACACTCCGGGCAGGAATAGGTCTGTACAGATGCATCCTTTTTGGAGGGCTCCACTTGGTCACGTACACTTGAGGCATTGATTTAGAAGAATTAAAGACTGTAGTCAAAATAGATAGTGCTGAGATAATGTAGCTAGGACTTCCCTTTTGCTAACAGAAGCCAGACTGAAGGAACTGATAAATCTTAGAAGGAACCGATCAATCAGAGGAGCTGTCAAACTAGGCTTTTGCATTCTGAATAATCAATAGACCCTATGAATACAGTACAATCATAAATCAAACAGTCCTGGGAAAAACAGGATTTAGCTGTCACGAACACTAAAGGTTAAAAAGTCAAAGAGAGGAAGACCCATCTTACTTCATCATTTTGGGACCCCACCCTATAAAAAAGACCACCGACCCATTTTAAAGAACAAACTACGCATGCTTGATGGCTTTTTAGGCTAATTACCATACGAAGCGGGGAATGGGAGGTACCAGAGTTATGAATATGCATTTGTAGTTTGTGTATTCAATACTCCTGTACATAAAAGACCCTGTGATGATCTGTAAATTGCGCGTGTGTTTTTGGGAGCTATCCCGCACGCTGCCCGGCGTCGTAATAAACATACACTTTCTAACTTTAAACTGTTAGAGAGTCTTTGTCCATCATAGTTGGATATTGGTATTAGATCAATGTCCATAGTTTTGTTAATAAATCACACTAATACCAACAACAGCTTTTGATCGTGTTGAAACCATTACTAACAGAAACCACAGGACCAAACAGCCAGTAGAAACACCTCAAACTGATTTATTAAAAAACTATGGACATTGATCTAATACCAATATCCAACTATGATGGACAAAGACTCTCTAACAGTTTAAAGTTAGAAAGTGTATGTTTATTACGACGCCGGGCAGCGTGCGGGATAGCTCCCAAAAACACACGCGCAATTTACAGATCATCACAGGGTCTTTTATGTACAGGAGTATTGAATACACAAACTACAAATGCATATTCATAACTCTGGTACCTCCCATTCCCCGCTTCGTATGGTAATTAGCCTAAAAAGCCATCAAGCATGCATAGTTTGTTCTTTAAAATGGGTCGGTGGTCTTTTTTATAGGGTGGGGTCCCAAAATGATGAAGTAAGATGGGTCTTCCTCTCTTTGACTTTTTAACCTTTAGTGTTCGTGACAGCTAAATCCTGTTTTTCCCAGGACTGTTTGATTTATGATTGTACTGTATTCATAGGGTCTATTGATTATTCAGAATGCAAAAGCCTAGTTTGACAGCTCCTCTGATTGATCGGTTCCTTCTAAGATTTATCAGTTCCTTCAGTCTGGCTTCTGTTAGCAAAAGGGAAGTCCTAGCTACATTATCTCAGCACTATCTATTTTGACTACAGTCTTTAATTCTTCTAAATCCATGCCTCAAAACAACAAAACACACAGTACTTCTTCCTAGTAAGAGAGCTAGTAACCCTGCCTGCTTGCCCTGCCTGCGCCAATATGCCCCGTCCCAGCCCTGATCGGGTTTCCAGTGGCTCTTAAAACATCCTACTGCTAAGCCACGGGGCCAGGGCAAGCCCCAGTTGTTGCCAGGCAGAGGAACAGGGGGGAAGCCATCAGCCACTGGCATGCTGCTGTGAAATTCCTAGGTGCCCTCTCCCCCCCCACCACTATCAAGACCCCTTGTCAGGCCCTTCCCCCAGCCATGTGGAAGATCATGCATCTGAGACCAAAGGAGGCTCTGCAGCCGGTCAAGTGGCCCTGCAGCAACCAGAATCCCAAGACCCTGGCCCAGCCCAGTGAGGCTTGACCCTACCACCTTCGGCCACCTCTGGGAAGAACCATCATGCCCTCTGCAGACCTGGGTGAGATGTTAACTCTTTCCTTGACAGGTGGAACTTGAAAAGCACTAATCCTCTCTCTGAGTAAGATAAAAGACAGTGACTGAGATGTGGAGAGACACAGCATGAGACTAAAGTCAGTGAAATGAGAGAGAGAGTAAAAATCCTAATTGAGAGGAGATGGAGAAGATATCTTAGTTTTTGGGCTGAAAGTCTTTTATGAGCCATGGTAATGAACTGTAATATACTAGAATATCCCTTTAAATCGTGGAAAATATGGATTGGGGAGATGATTGTTCAGATTGGGGATTGGAGCAAAGGTATTTGTGATGGACTAAGTGAATACTGAAGTAGCTGTGATCCTACCAGAAGTTTGAACAGAGAGAGAGATGAGATATGAAGCCCTCTGCCCCAGGGAAGAAAAGAGATCTCTGTTCCATGAGATGAAGAAAATTCTTTGCGTTTGGAACCGTTCATTTTTAAAATGACACCCCAGTAGTGTCCATGACCCATATGCAGGTGTCAGAAAAGCTGCCAATGGGAGGGTCTTCACAAAAGCAGGTTCCCGGGTGGCCTGGGCCAAGGGAGGTGTCTGCCGTGCCCCTGATAACAGCTCTGGGCCCAAGCTGGCCTGCGCCCACCCTGATGCCAGTGAGGGGTGGAGGAAGTGTCCATCAGCCTGTCCTGGCCACTGAGATCCCTGACCACTGTTTCCCCAGGCTGCTCCAATCTCTTGGCTTGAGTTCTCCTCCCCCATCAACGTGGCTTGGAAATACAATACTGTGAGCCGCAGCCCAAGACGGACAGACCCGGGCAAGAGGTTAAATCTTTCACTGCACAAAATGAGACCTGAAGGCATTACCCCTTTCCCCAAGTGAGAGGAAAAGAGTCAGAGTGAGATGTGAAGAGACACAGCATGAAACTGAAGCCAGTGAAGAGAGAGAGAAAGATCCTAAGTGAGAGGAGAGATGAGAAGATGACTTGGTTTTAGGATGAAAGTCTTTTATGAGCCATGCTCATGGACTGTAATATATTAGAATATCCCTTTAAATCGTGGAAAAATATGGATTGGGGAGATGATAAGATTGTTCAGATTGTGGATTGGAGCAAAGGTATTTGTGATGGACTAAGTGAATATTGAAGTAGCTTTGATCCTATGAAAAGCTGTGATTCTTTGAAAAGCTTGAACAGAGAGAAAGATTGGATAAAGATGAAGATTCTTCCCCTAGAAAATAAGGAAATGAGATTTCTGTTCCATGAGATGAAGAAAATCCTTTGCTTTTGGCGCTGTTTATTTTTAAAATGATACCCCATGAGCATCCATGACCCATATGCAGCTGACGGAAAAGCTGCCAGTGGGAGGGACTCCACAAAAGCAGGTTCCCGGGTGACTGTTTTTTTGTGAGAATTAAAACCCACAAGAGAACTGTTCTATGTTGTTAGCAGGCAAATTCCATGGCAGACTAAAAGAGACCTCTCTCTAAACGAACTCATGAAAGACTATTTTATGGGTGGTAAACTGACCAAGAGTTCCAGGTTCTGACTTTTTATGTTGTTAGTGGGAAAGTGAACAGTTTGTGGGGAAGGGGAAGTGTTTTGAAGGTTTCATTTTGATTCTCATTTTCCTCTTTTAGTGTTTGGTAATAAACCTATCTATCCCTTTTAAGTTTGAGCCTGCTTTGCTTTTTCTCCTAA
Source organism: Zosterops lateralis (assembly GCF_965231275.1). NCBI lineage: Eukaryota > Metazoa > Chordata > Aves > Passeriformes > Zosteropidae > Zosterops > Zosterops lateralis. Next base: position 9,750,548 of record NC_139801.1, read on the forward strand.
TCCTATCTCACAGCAGATAAAGAGTAAATAATTCTAGTGAGCACTCAGACCACTACACTTATTTTGAGAAACAGAAATTGGCGAACATGAAATCACTACGCCAAGTCACACCATGTGCCTGAGAGAATTGTCCAAATGATCCTTGAATTCTGTCAGGCTTGGTGCTGTGACCACTTCCCTTGGGAGCCTGTTCCAGTGCCTAATCACTCTCTGGGTAAAAAACCTTTTTCTAATATCCAACCTAATCCTCTCCTGACACCACTTCAGGCCATCCTCTCAGGCCCTGTCACTGGTCACCACAAAGAAGTGATCAGTGTCTGTCTCTCCTCTTTCCCTTGTGAGGAAGTTGTAGACTGTGATGAGGTCTCCCCTCAGTCTCCTTCAGGCTGAACAGACCAAGTGACCTCAGCTGCTCCTCATATGGCTTCCCCTCAAGGCCCTTGTCATGTGTGTGTGGTCTCATCCCCCCATCCCTGTCCTCCCTCAGTTCTTGGTAAACATTTAAAATTCTCGCCCACAATTCAGTCCCACTCGAACTCTTTGTGTCCACACTATGCAGACATCCCACACCTAAATGAGTATGTATGTCCAGTAATTTAACCATATCTGTAATAGGACTTCCCCTCTGCCACAGAAGAGCTTATCTGTTCTGCCTACCAGATGGTGCATTGTTGCTAAATTTCTTAGGGAAAGAAAACATGATTTATATATAGATTTTGAACTACCTTGACTGAGGCCTAACCTGAGGCCTAGCTGAGGCCTAGTTGAGGCCCAAGGCCTGTGATGCAGCAAAAAATTCTCAGTTAGCCATGGCGCAGTTAGAATTAGATATTAAGGTGTTTGGGAAAGATAATAGGGTGTTGAAGGTCATTAAATAGAATTGTTAGTATGCAGGTGTTAGCCACCTTAAGGGTAAACCAAACAATGTGTGTTTACATTCTTTCCTCTGCTGTGTGCCAATGAAAAAGTTGTTACATGTATAAACAATGTAGAATAGTATATAAGTTGCTGCACTGCACATAATAAACAGACTTCGTAGAATTAACCATAGTGGTGGTATCTACGTCTGTCTCAGTCCAACCCTCTCTTATTATTGGTATCCCTGGCTTCAGTGTATAGCTCAGGGCATTTTGCCCCTCACATGAATTGGCAAGATAACCCAGGTGGGACCTCTGTGAGTTATCTCTGGTGCCCGGGAGGTGGGATTCCCAGCTGACAATAAACATCTCCCCTTGAGAGCAAGATGTAGGAAGATAAGCTAGAATTTCTGACTGACAGACGCCTCACTTTACAAACTATAAAAGCTACACAAAAGCAGAAATCTTCTGCATACTAACATGTAGGGCTGCTTCCTGAAGTTTGGACACAAACTCCGTGATTACTTCTTCTGAAAGGTGAGTGAAAGGGCTCCTTGTGTACTCCATCAATTCGGTGGTAAGCTACATTGACTCCTAATCTACACTATTTCTTCTCCAGCTGTAATATAGGTACCTCTATCATGCACTGTATTTGTATCTACTGGTAGTTCTTTATTTTATCCTGTAGAGTAAGTAGTCTGTTTAAAGTCTGCTGTCTGTTAATCTTGTGTCAATTCAATAAATAATTCATTTTATAATAGACCAGATCAGCCATTCTTAACTTGTGTCCAACAGCCATTTGGGGTGCAGGCTGCCTCAAACAGAGCTACTGCCAAAAATCTGAGCGCAAGGCAGGACTCGTCTAAAAGCTCTCGGTCCATTCATAACAATATCTTAAGACTAGCTTTACATTTCAGTATTATTCTTTTACATACATACTGGCATTTATGCTAATGAAACAATTCCTAATATGATTTTCACTACAGCTTTTTCTATTTTTAATCAATCCGGAGGCATGCAAGCACCACTGGAATAGAGGCTTACATTTGAAGTAACAGCTGCAATTATCTAATTATAACTTGGTATTACCTTCTATAAAACAAAAACTTTAGTAAGGAGAAAGGGAGTACTGTAGATCTATTTTGTTTCTATTTTGTCAAAGAAGGTTATAAAACCTATCTAATACATTGAATATTACACTAGTGACAGATTGACTTGTTCAAGAGATGAATTTTATAAGAAAGAAAACCTTAATTTCCCAAAGAGAGGATCCATTTACAGTATCTGTCTGCAATTATCTTCTGCCTCTATTTATGCACCCTCCAGACTCTCTAACCTTAATCTTATAGCAATCAATTTGCCATCAAATCAATCAGCTATCTCTGTTGCCAGAGAGGAGAGCTAGGGAACAGTACTTCTTTCTTTGCAAGTCCCTGCTATTAGGGATTTAGACGTTGTACTTTTGTTTTTTGTTTTTGTTTTTTTCTTTCCTCTTAAGGAATTTTCCCCCATACATGTTGCTGGGAGACAATAACAACTGGGTAATTAAGGGAGACAAAAGAAAGGGCCAAGCTCAGGGGAGGAGAGCATCTGGCTGCACTTCTCTTATCTGAGGGTTTCTCTCTGAAGGGCAGAAGTACCGCAAGATTTGAGCTCGTAAAAGATGAGGCTGGGGCAGCAACTAGCTCTCTGTCTTGGCTTCAGAGGAGGACGGTTGGAGCTGATGCCTGAGGAAAAGAATTCACTGCCATCGCCATAGTCCAGGCCGGTCCTGCTTCTTCTGCCATGGGATGAGCCTCTGTTCATGAGAACAGCCACTGAACTGGGACCTTATTAACACCTACCTCACTAAAAGAGGGACTTTTCACCATGTGCTTGGGTGCATCGAATCCTGAACCCACCTCTCCCTGCCCTGCTTGCAGCCAGGCCGCTGCTGCCCCACCCTCACCACTTCCTCGGCACTGCTGTGAGCTTTCTCTATACTGTAACCCCGCTCAGCCTGCCTACCAAGATGTCCCGCAGTTCCCTTGCAGCCTGTCCTGGGTTGACAGTGCTCTCTATCCCATATTGTGGACTCCCTTGTTATGTCTAACAGCTGTCCCTGCTTTCCTGTTGGCTGGGCGGGCACTGTCTGCCCCCTCTCCTCTCTGCTTGGCTTCTGGCTTCCAGGCGGCTGGTTCCGCTTTTTGCTGCTTGCAATTTCTGCTCTTTTTTGCCTTTTCCTTCTGTCTCTTTCTGCCGCCTCTGTGCCTTTGTTTGTTTGTTTGTTTGTTTTTCCCTTTCCCTCTTTTCCCCTTCCCCCCCCCCCCCCCCCCCCCTCCTTTAAGATTTTGGACCGGCACCGGACCTGAGCTTTTTCTTTTCTTTTTTCCCTTGCGTCGGGGGGGGGGGGTGGTGGGGGGTGTGTGTTTATTCATTTGTTAATAAACCGGTTTTTTCCAGTTTGTTCGAGAGATTCCTTCCCAAACCCAGGGTTGGGGGAGGGGTGGTAGAGGTTTTGTTATTAGGGGATTCCTTTGGAGGTTCTCCCCTAATTCAACCTAAACCAGGACACCTTTTGGTGCGTTGGCCCGGGAACCCGAGTCAAAGAAAGTGGAAAAAACCTTAATAATAATATTAGTGGTTCTAATTGTTTTGTGGGTGTATCAGGATGTTTTTTTCTGGACTCATAATGGCATTCGGGGTGAAATCCTGCCAATATTTCTGGTCCCTAGGGTTTTTTGAGGTTTTATTACCTCTGTGGTGTCTAGGGTTATTTCCTTACCCGGAGATAGCTTTGGCATTTCTCCTTATACGTAATTTATGTTGCCGTGGGGCACTAACCAGAATTTTGACCGGGCTTGGATTGTTTGTGATTGTTTACAAGAAGGTTGTAAATATGTTTGATGATTTGTTGTTATGGTTGGGCACTCAGTTTGTTAGGGGAGAAGCAGGGGAAGAGGTTTTTCAGCCTCTGTTTTCCCTCTTCTCCTTTGAATTGCTTATATCTCTATTAGGAAATATTCAGTTTCCCCTGAGTGTTAAAGAGACCATCTTTCTGGCATTTAATTTAGTAAATGTTCTCTATACTGTCTGCAGTTTATATAAAATGAAAGCTGAGATTTCCAAAGGGGCTAATGAGACTTCTGAGTTACCAGCAAACCCAAGTAGGAGAAATCTTGAGTGGAGTGGGAAATGGGAAGATATGGGGCAAATTTTAAAGGAATTTTCTGATCCTATAGTCTGGGACTTTCCATCTGAACAAATTCAGAACCCAGCTGAGGTGGCTAAGTATTTGAAAGAGAAGTGCCAGGGTAATACCAAGGAGAAAAGGATTATTACAGTGAGCTGGGCCCTGGCATATGTTTATCGTACTCTCTTAGATACTGAAGGGCAGCAGACAGAAGACAGGGAACAGGGAGATAAACTAGTTACTATCCCAATCACTCAGGCTTCAGCTAATATCCCAGGCCAGTAGCTGAATCAGACAATAGGGCTCAACCAAGGGCTGTTGCTGCTAATAGAAGAGGCGGAAAGTGTACAACTAAGACCGATCGCAAGGTGGAGGATGATGATGATAATCCAGGAGAAGGACCTTCACCAAAATCAGAAACTACATCGAGGGGTGTAGATTCTGGAGCCAATATTGATTCCTTTTCCCTAAAGGACCTTCGAGGCCTGAGAAAGGATTACAGGCGACAACCTGATGAATCTATAATAAGTTGGTTAGTCCGCCTTTGGGATGCTGCAGGGGAGGCTACAGTTCTGGATGGCACTGAAGCGAGGCATTTGGGATCTCTGTCGCTTGACCCTGTTATTGATCAGGTCATGATGAGGGAGGCTAGCCCTCACAGCCTCTGGGAACGGATTCTGGACGGTGTAGCACAAAGATACCTGTGTGCAAATGACCTTTATTTGCAGCAGACACAGTGGAGGACCATAGAACAGGGGATCCAACGTCTGAGAGAGATGGCAGTAGCAGAGCTTATTTTTTCAGATGATATAACAACTAGGAATCCAGACCTGGTAGCATGTACACCTGTAATGTGGAGGAAACTTGTGTGACTTGGGCCATCTGAATACGCCTCTGCTCTAGCAATAATGAAGCGAGAGGAGACAGATGAGACTGTGCTCGATATGGCGAAAAAGCTTCGAGCATATGCTGACACTGTACATGGCCCAACTCATGCCAGAATTGCAGCTGTGGAAACACGACTGCAGAAATTAGAGGACAAAATAGAGGAGAATCATAGGAAACTCAGGGAAGAGATTAAGGAGAACTTCCTCCAAATCTCGGCTGTGCAAATTAGAGGCCCTGGTATCCAACGCAGGCGCTCCTTTGATGGGGAGAGAAGGTACACCCCACGAGCTGAGTTGTGGTTCTTCTTGCGTGAATCTGGAGAGAACATGAGGAGATGGGATGGAAAGCCCACTGCTGCTCTGGCACAACGGGTACATAATTTGAAGGAAGGTAGGATTCAAAGAGGAAGTCTCAATAAACAGAGAGCAGCTCCAGTTGTTCACAGCCAGGATGTCAAGTATGATGTCGATGATGACATGTTCCATCCCTTTGAAGGAACCTCTAAGACATATACCCCAGGAAAGAAGGATAATCATGCTTAGAGGGACCCTGCCTCTAGCCAGGTAGAGGTTAGGGAAAATCGTGTGTTTTGGACTGTGTGGGTTCGTTGGCCTGGCACATTGAAGCCACAAGACTATAAGGCTTTGGTTGACACTGGCTCGCAGTGTACATTGATCCCATCGAGATATGTAGGGGCAGAATCGATTTCTATTGCTGGTGTGACCGGGGGATCACAGGACTATACATTGGTGGAGGCAGATGTGAGCCTGACTAAGAATGAGTGGAAGAAACACCCTATTGCGAGTGGCCCAGAGGCCCCATGCATCTTGGGCATAGATTACTTCCGGAGTGGGTATTTTAAAGACCCGAAAAGGCTCAGGTGGGCCTTCGGATTAGCAACTGTGATGGCAAAAAGCATTCGACAGTTGAACACCTTGCCTGGACTGTCCGAGAACCCGATCACCGTAGGACTTTTGAAGGGAGAAGAACAAATAGTACCAATTGCCACTTCAATAGTGCATCGGCGGCAATATAGAACCACTCGAGATGCTGTGATCCCCATCCACAAGATGATTTGAGAGCTGGAGAGCCAAGGGGTGGTCAGCAAAACCCACTCACCCTTCAACAGCCCCATCTGGCCGGTGCGGAAATCTGACGGAGAATGGAGATTAACTGTGGATTATCGTGCCTTGAATGAAGTGACTCCACCTCTGAGCGCGGCCGTACCAGACATGCTGGAACTGCAGTACGAGCTGGAGTCCAAGGCAGCGAAGTGGTACGCCACTATCGATATTGCAAACGCATTCTTCTCTATTCCTCTGGCAGCAGAATGCCGGCCTCAGTTTGCCTTTACATGGAGGGGAGTGCAGTACACCTGGAACAGACTGCCCCAGGGGTGGAAACACAGCCCCACCATCTGCCATGGGCTGATCCAGGCCACACTAGAAAAGGGTAAGGCCCCAGAACATCTACAATATGTTGATGATATCATTGTGTGGGGAAACACAGCAACAAAAGTGTTCGAGAAAGGAGAGAAAATCATCCAAATTCTCCTGGAAGACGGCTTTGCTGTTAAGAAAAGTAAAGTTAAGGGACCTGCTCGGGAGATCCAGTTCCTAGGAGTGAAGTGGCAAGATGGACGGCGTCAGATTCCTACAGATGTTATTAACAAAATCACAGCTATGTCCCCTCCAACGGATAAGAAGGAAACACAAGCTTTCTTAGGTGCCATAGGTTTCTGGAGGATGCACATTCCGGAATACAGTCAGATTGTGAGCCCCCTTTATCTGGTTACCCGCAAGAAGAACGATTTCTATTGGGGCCCTGAGCAGCAGCAAGCTTTCACCCAGATCAAGCAGGAGATTGCTCATGCTGTAGCCCTCGGCCCAGTCAGAACGGGACCAGATGTGAAGAATGTGCTCTACTCTGCAGCTGGGAGTCATGGTCTGTCCTGGAGCCTTTGGCAAAAGGTACCTGGTGAGACCCGAGGCCGACCACTGGGATTCTGGAGTCGGAGCTACAGGGGATCTGAAGATAACTACACCCCAACGAAAAAGGAAATCTTGGCCGCCTACGAGGGAATCCAAGCTGCTTCAGAGGTGATTGGTACAGAAGCACAACTCCTCCTGGCACCCCGACTACCAGTGCTAGGGTGGATGTTTAGAGCAAAAGGTTCCCTCCACCCACCATGCCACCAGTGCTACCTGGAGCAAGTGGATTGCCCTCATTACACAACGCGCCCGAGTTGGGAAAATGAATCGCCCTGGAATTTTGGAAGTAATTACAAACTGGCCCGAAGGTGAAAGCTTCAGTGTCGCAGATGAAGAACAAGAACCAGTGACTCAGGTTGAGGAAGCTCCACCATACAACCAGCTGCCAGCAGAGGAAGCACGTTATGCTTTATTCACCGACGGTTCCTGCCGCGTCATAGGGATGAGTCGGAGGTGGAAAGCAGCTGTATGGAGCCCCACACGACAGGTCGCAGAGGCCACTGAAGAAGAGGGTGGATCCAGTCAATTTGCCGAACTCAAAGCCATCCAACTGGCCCTAGATATTGCAGAGAGAGAGAAATGGCCAAGGCTCTATCTGTATACTGATTCTTGGATGGTAGCCAACGCTTTGTGGGGATGGCTGAAGAAATGGAAAGAGGCAAACTGGCAGCATAGAGGAAAACCAATTTGGGCCGCTGAAGAGTGGAAAGATATCGCTACCCGGTTAGAGAAACTATCTGTGAAGATTCGCCATGTAGATGCCCATGTCCCCAGAAGTAGAGCTAATGAGGAGCAGCAAAACAATCAGCAGGTAGATCAAGCTGCAAAAATAGGGGAGTTGAAGATAGACCTAGACTGGGAGCACAAGGGAGAGTTGTTCCTAGCACGATGGGCCCATGATGCCTCAGGTCACCAAGGTAGAGATGCCACCTATAAGTGGGCACGAGGCCAAGGGGTGGATCTAACCATGGACAGCATTTCTCAGGTTGTCCATGACTGTGAGATGTGTGCTGCCATTAAACAAGCCAAGCGGATGAAGCCCCTCTGGTATGGAGGGCGGTGGTCTAAGTACAAGTATGGGGAGGCCTGGCAGATTGATTACATCACACTGCCTCAAACCCGCCAAGGCAAGCGCCATGTGCTGACCATGGTAGAAGCCACCACGGGATGGTTGGAAACCTACCCTGTGTCTCATGCTACAGTCCGCAATACTATCCTGGGCCTTGAAAAGCAGGTCCTTTGGAGGCACGGTACTCCCAAGAGAATTGAGTCAGACAACGGGACTCATTTTAAAAATAATCTTATTAAAACCTGGGCAAGGGAACATGGCATTGAATGGGTGTACCATATCCCCTACCATGCACCAGCTGCAGGTAAAGTGGAGAGGTACAATGGGTTGTTAAAAACCACCCTGAAAGCATTGGGTGGGGGGTCCTTAAAGAACTGGGAGCAGCATTTAGCAAAGGCCACCTGGCTAGTTAACACCCGAGGTTCTACCAACCGAGCGGGTCCTGCTCAGTCCCAGCTCCTTAATATAGTAGATGGAGATAAAGCTCCAGTGGCCCATGTTAGAGGTTTGTTGGGAAAGACAGTATGGATCAACCCTGCCTCGAGTACAGGCAAACCCATCTGTGGAATTGTCTCTGCTCAAGGACCCGGTTATACATGGTGGATAATGCAGAAAGATGGAACAACACGATGTGTACGTCAGGGAGATCTGAATGTGGGGTGAAACTCATATGTGCTGAATGTTACTATCGTTGTCTGTACATTAGATCACTCTGACATGAAACAGAAGGAAACATATAAGTGTCAAAGGTCTGAGCAAGTAAGACAAATGGAAATGTGTAAGTGTCAAAGGTCCGAGTAAGTGAGATGGAAGTTTTTTATTGTGTGTCCACGTATGGGATAAGGGGTGGAATGTCCTGGGTTGACAGTGCTTCCTATCCCATATCGTGGACTCCCTTGTTATGTCTAACAGCTGTCCCTGCTTTCCTGTTAGCTGGGCGGGCACTGTCTGCCCTCTGGTCTCTCTGCTTGGCTTCTGGCTTCTAGGCGGCTGGTTCCGCTTTTTGCTGCTTGCAATTTCTGCTCTTTTTTGCCTTTTCCTTCTGTCTCTTTCTGCCGCCTCTGTGCCTTTGTTTGTTTGTTTGTTTGTTTTTCCCTTTCCCTCTTTTTCCCTTCCCCCCCCCTTTAAGATTTTGGACCGGCACCGGACCTGACCTGACCGGAGGAGTCCGAGGATCTCCGGGGCCTGTGAAAGAAGCTCTGCGCCCTCCCCCTCACAGTAACCTGAGCTTTTTCTTTTCTTTTTTCCCTTGTGTCGGGGGGTGTTTATTCATTTGTTAATAAACCGGTTTTTTCCAGTTTGTTCGAGAGATTCCTTCCCAAACCCAGGGTTGGGGGAGGGGTGGTAGAGGTTTTGTTATTAGGGGATTCCTTCGGAGGTTCTCCCCTAATTCAACCCAAACCAGGACACAGCCACAGGGGAATCATCTCACCTGCTCTGCCGAGTGGGAGCCACCAGCACCCCTGCCCACTGTGACCGTCACTACATCAAAGAGGAAAGTGCCTGTGGCTGAGAAGGCTGTTACTGGGTTTTTAGTTGTTTGTTGTCACTGCCATTGTTGTTTGTTTGCCTTGTTATGCATACTAATAAAAAACTGTTATTCTTGTCCTCATACCTTTGCCTGAAAGCTCCTTAATTTCAAAATTATAATAATTCAGAGGGAATTCCATGGGAGGTTCCTGCCTTCCTTAGCAGACACCTGTCTTTTAAACCAAGACGCCTGCCTTCTAGATGATTTTTTTAAAATGAGAGAATCCTGTGATTAACAAATTGTAGTAATACCTTGCTCTTGGAGTTAGCTTCAATTTGTGTCCAGTTGAGTGCAAAAAACAGTAAAATTCTATGATTGCATGTGAGTTTAAAATATAGTTGATTCAGCCTAGCAAGATATGCAAAAACATCTGATGCATCTGTTCATTTATTATTGATAGTCATAGGTAAATAATTAATTTTATCGAGGCTTCCAATCTATTTAAGACCTTCATTTTTCAGCAGATGGACACATGATTCTCAACAGTAAACTATTTACAATTCAAAAACTCTCTAGTCATTGAGGCAGACAGTGAAGAAGAGTCCTAGAGAATTTTTATTAGCTTAGAAAGAAGAATACATGTAATAGTGGCTACTGTAACTCCAAAATTGACTTCATAAGCAAGGAAGTCTGTTTTAAAAAAATCTTTATTTATAGATGCTGTAGAAATTGTTCAGTAAAGGTTGAAGAAAGATTACTATGCCCTATAACTAATTGATAAGGTGTTAAAAATGGAGGTGAGCTTCAACAAGTCCTGCTTTTGACTCAGATTTCTGGCAGTAGCTCTGTTTGGGGCAGCCTGCACCCCAGATCGCTCTTGCATGCAAGTTCTTAATAATGGCCAATTAGGTCTATTACAAAATGTATTACTAATTTATTAGACACAAATTTAACAGACATAAGACTTGAACAAATGTCTTGCTTTGAAAAGACAGATGTCTGCTAAGCAAGGCAGGAACTTCCCTTGAAATGGAAAATGTAAACCCTCTTCCTCTGAATTATTATAATTTTGAAATTAAGGAGCTCTCAGGCAAAGATATGGGAATAGGAATAACAGTTCTTTACTAGGAAAACTAAAATAAAAATGCAGTAGTTCAAAAAATAAATCACTGACAGTCAGAATACAACCTGATACCTTGCTGGTCAGAGTGTTGGTAGTAGTCTAATTAAATCATGGCTGCAGTCCTCTTGGAGTGACAGATGTGATTCTGTTGAAGCAATGATCCTGTAGAAGGGTGCAGTTTTCCTATGAAGGTCTAGTGGTGGTGTAGATGGGTCTGGTCTTCATCTGGGAAGCTAGTGAAAGCAGGCTGCCTCTGGTGTTCTGAATCTCAGATTATATCCAGGTAGGAATGCTTTGCTCCTCCCTCTGGGTGGAGCGTCTCACAATGGGATGATGTAATTTTATCAGTCGTTGAGACTCAATGGCCCATTAACAGAAGATATCTCCCTGGAGGGAGGATGGGTTGTGGAAGAGGTAAAGAACACTGCCCCACCTGGTTTTAAGACAGTAATAGAATGCACACTTTTGGTTACATCTTGAATTGCAGTCTAAGACAACAGATTACTTACTACACAGGTTAAACAAAAGATACACTACTAGTACATAAACAGTACAGTGCATGAGAGAGGTACCTATATTACAGCTAGAGAAGAAATAGTATAGATAAGGATTCAATATATCTTTCCATCCAATTGCTGATGGGGCACACATAGAATCCTTCTTCTCAGTTTCTGTAAAAGTGACCACAAAGGTGCATCCAAGCTTTGTGGAGAAGTCCTGCACATTTTCGGTGTGTGTGTAGGAGACTTCTACCTCCGATACTGGTTGGCACGTGGTCAAAGTCTTATAAACTACGTGCTAATGTATCAATCTCTGAAGGTCCAGCCTTTGCAGAGAAGTGGCTAAAAATTAATTAGCGAGACCACTCTTCAGAGGTGTTTTGTAAAGCAAAAGGTTTAATAAGGAAAATAACAAAATAACAAACGTTACAGAAAACAAATGATAAGCCGCGCACAGGTGTCTGAGAAAACTTTCTGACACCCTGCTAAAACACTCCAAAAAGCCCTTTACTTCCTTAGTGTTCCTTCCTAAACACTGAATGTTCTAGGAGGGGCAATTTGGCTTGCTGCGAATAGGATCACCAAGAGGTTTTGAGTTACACACATAGAGCCCAATCCATGCTCTTGTGTTGGCACTGAGCCAATTACAATGAGAAGGATGCAGAACTTTCTAGTTAAACTTCCTAAAATGTCTAGAGGTAAACTGAAACTCTTTCCCTATTTGGAAACACCTGCTGGGGGTGTGTGGGGTGCATCACTACATATCTCCGTGAAAAATTGTGTAGTTTTTATAGTTATAAAAGTAATGTCTCTCAGTCAAGGATTACTAGCTTATCTGTCTACATCTTGCTCTCAAGGCGAGATGTTTATTGTCAACTGAGGATCTCACCTCCCTGGCGCCAGAAATACCTCACTGCTGGACATCTGTCCAGCCTGGGTTATCTTGCCAATTCATGTGAGGCTGGAGAATCTCCAGAGCTATGCACCAGCTGGTGGACAGAGTAGATACGCTTTTCTGTGATAGAGGAGGATGTCCTGCCACATAAGGTACTCACACCAGAATGACTTCAGAACATATATAAACTCAATCTCTGCTGAAATGTCCTCTCTCTTAACAAGTCTGGAGTTTTAAATTCAATTCATTCTACTATTAGTGTTTTTTCCACAACAAAATTCAAATCACTCTTATGAGCACTCAAAATTCAAAGCACTCCTTTCAAAGCATTCTTAGCTACATGTGCTGGTTTTGGCTGGGATAGTAAATTTTCTTTATAGTAGCTAATGTGAGGCTATGTTTTGTGTGAAAAACGAGTTCCACTCTCTTAGAAAAATTTATAAGTTTCATAAAAAAATAAAAATAGACAATTTAGGAGACAGAAAAGCAAAAGTATCTCAGCCGAGGGTGCTTGGCATAAGGCCAGCCAGCAGCACAGTCACTTCTTCAAAATCCTTGCTTTTAAGGATTGACGTTTTACATATGCATCTTTTCAAACATTCTTTTGAGTCCAGATGTCCTTTTGGGTTTTGGCCCCCCTTCCTTTGAAACTTGCCCCATTTTGCTAAATTTGCATTTTACTAGATAAAAGTCCTAGTTGACGTCCGGTAGCTTTTCTGATACCAGAAGATCAATGAACTCGTAGCCTTTGTTTCACCGCTGTCTTGATATTATAAATTTCAGAAATGTAGAAGGATTTTCTCTCTCTGTATCTTCTGGTTTGGTCAGTGTTCTGGGTTGACGGTGCCTCCTATCCCATATCGTGGACTACATTGTTATGCCTAACAGTGGCCCCCCCCCTCCCCCTTTGGCGGGGGCTGCCACTTTGCTGCTGCCGCTTGGCCGCTGTTTCTCTCTCTGCTGCCTGCCACCGCTTCTGCCTGCTTTTTTCCTTTTCTTTTCCCCTTCCCTCCCCCCCCCCGAAGATTTGGACCAGCTCCAGACCTGACCTGATAAGTCTGAGAATCTCCGGGGCCTGCGAAAGAAGCTCTGCACCCTCCCCCTCACAGTAACTTGAGCATTGTTTTTCCTTTTCCCTTGTGTTGGGGACTGTTTATTCATTTGTCAATAAACCGTTTTTTTCCACTTTTCCTTCAAGGAATTTCCTTCCCAAACCCCAGGCTGGGGGGGAGGGGTGGTGGAGGTTTTTTTTTTAGGGGACTCCTTTTAGAGGTTCTCCCCTAATTTATCCTAAACCAGGACAGTCCGTTTAGATATTACAAAGTGAAAAAACCTAGTCTTTTACTATTAACACTATGTCACAATTAGAAAATACATTCATCACTTTTCTTATCTCTATTAATAAAACATAATACAGTACAATCATACATATAGTATTCATTTTAATATTTGCGAAAAGCCAATTTTATAATATACATTTATAACATTTTGGATATGTGCTGGAGACAGTGCTGGTAAGATGAATGTTTTTGCTACTGCTTACACAGTCAGGACCTTTTCTGCTTCTCACCTCATCCCACCAGAGAGTAGGCTGAGGGTGCACAAGAAATTAGGAGGGGACACATCTGGGACAGCTGACCCCAGTTGACCAAAGGGATATCCCAGACCATATGACATCATGCTCAGCAATAAAACTAGGAGGGAGGTTTCTGGGGGGCTGCTGATCAGGGACTGGCTGGGGATTAGTTGGTTGGTGGTGCATAATTATTTTCATTTGCATCACTTCCCTTTCTTGAGGGTTTTTTCCTTGAAGTTTTTTTTTTTCTCCTTACTGCTATTATATTTTTTTTATTCTTTTTAATTACTAAACTGTTTTTAACTCAGTCCATGATTTTTCTCACTTTTACCCTTTAAATTCTCTCTCTTGGTTACTAACTCTTCAGCTACCTCCAACCAGGTTATCTCTGGTTGGGCACCCCTTCTTCTAGGCCTAGAGGTTGCCATTATGTGTTCTTGTAGTTGTTCAGCATGAACTCTTAGTGCATCAGGAAGGCCTAGGATAAAGACAGGAAATCTCTGTGGATCCACCTTGATTTCCATAGGGGAATGTTGTTTTGGGTCCAATAATTGTGTGTGCATTAATTGGAGACACACAGTCATTTGTGCACTTTCTACAATGTGGCTGTCTAGTCATGGGGGTTTTAATTGTGTAGGGATCTCTTATTTCCATAGGGTCCAATCCTCCCGACCAGTAAGACCATGATGCTGATTCATGGTCAGGAAAAGCCCTGGTCCCTAGTATCCTCTTGCCTCAGCTTCACTCAACAGAATCCAATCTCCCCCAGTCAAGGGCACCCTCCATACATATTCAGTCTCAGATTCATTGGCCCTACAGCTGTATTTTTCCTGAAGTTTAGCCAGGACTTCTCCTGTGTATAAGATAGTCTGTGTGGTAGTTTGCTGAGCTCCCCCCTGGCCATCATTAGAGGTTTAAGCTTTACTGAGGGGTCATATATGTGAGAAACGACTGCTCACTTTAAAATTTCAAAGGTTTATTAAACCTCATCATACACAACAAAGGACTGAATAAGAAAAAAGGGCAGCACTGGGATCATGGCCAACTGCCAGTGGCTCATCCACAAAATGGCTGCTCTGCCTTTTATACCCCCAGTGTTGCATCAGCCAACCCTGGCCCCTCCCAAAGTCTGCCGGTCAACTCTTCTTTACCATCCATTGGTGGACACCTTCTTGCAACTTGATTGGAGGTGAGGTGTTGTTATGCCACACCTCCCCAGCAGCAGGCTTTCCCCATTCCCAACTGTCTCATGCAAGGGGCACATGTACACGGCCTCCCTCCACATGTCCCTGACAACCCTGACAACCAAGGCTGTCTAGTGCCAACAATACAGAGGAGGGGAAAAGGAGACTATGGGGACAACAGAGGTTGTCCAAACAACAATCTACAATAACATAACCATACATCAACAAAACTTTTCTTAACATACACACAATATTCATCCCTTAATTGCGAGAGCCAATCATCATGTTATAAATGCAATGGCAAATATCGGATTAACAAAGAAACAATTTATTAATAACACTATATCGATCACCAATAAAAGAGAAAACCACAAAATAGGAAATTAGCAGCGCCGCGCCGGGTGGATAGGGGTCTGCACACCAGGGTACAGGTCGCCCAAATCCATCCCGAACGATTCTCAGTCCACCGTTTTATAGGATTTTTCTGCCCTGAGGCAGTCCAGGTGTCTAGGATGGGCCAAATAGTCCAAATTTCTTTTCGATGGCCTTCCTGGATTTGCCAAGTCCCGTTGATCCATTCTGGGAAGGTCTTTTCTTACGCCAATTGTACCAGCCAGTCTTATGTTGATTCCAGTATGCATATCGTGCCAGGGCATTGATGAAATCTGCATCGTCGTTCAAGGAGGAATTCTCCTTGCATTGGAAAGGATGCGATTCTTATCGGGGCTGGCTAGCGTCTTCGTTTGGTCTGATGGTCCTTGTCCTGTTTCGCAACTGGAGCCGTGGAGACTGGGGATACAGATTTCTACCTACTAGACTTTACATTTTATTAACATCATTCTTATTATACATTGGATTATTATTTTATTTACGAATTTTTACACCAGATTTATCACAATCACATCAGTCATCTATAACATGTATGCATTACTTTGTCCTCTGGATAATGTTGCCTAAGCTCTTCCAATTTGCCAGAGGGATCCAGGGATTTATTATTCCCTACTGGTCTGAAGCATCTTAAATTGATGTTCCATAGTTCACAATTTTTTGCTTCTCGCTCCATTTAAAGACATTAATGTCAATTCTCTGCCTCCTAGAATTGATCTAAGCAATAAATTAATTTCCTTTTCAATCTGAACTGCTTCAGGCTCAGCAGCTAAGTGTGAGCGTTCCTTTTCTAGTTGTTTCTGCAGTGCTTTCATTGAATCTTGTAAAAATCTTGTCCTTTTGTTGCCATAAGGCCTCCGTTAGCAGTAGTTAGGCTAAGGAGTTGGTTCCTGGTACAGGCCCATGGGAACCAAACCTGAGAAATGAGGCCTGAGAACCTGCTGATGCAAGGAACAACGTTTAAAGGACTTAGTAGAGCATGTAGTACATATAGGTATACAAATTACTTGTGAAATATGATTACATGGTTACCAATAAAATGTTTTCTATGGTGGGAGTTAAGCTTAGAAAATTAACCTTAATTTTAGCTAAAGCAAGCATGCAAAATTTATAGCCGTTAGAAAGGTTACCTGGAAGATGAATGTGAATGCTTGAAGTGAAGTATGTAGGAAACTGCACGTAGGCTGATGAAGTAAGACTTGTAACAAAGGTATAAAAGATGAGCATCTTTTGTAACCAACTCGGGACACTGACTTTGAGACGCTAGTCCTCAGGTCCCCAGGGCCCTGAATAAAGCACCGCATAAACTGACACTCTGTTGGTTTGTGTTTTCTCCCGGGATCGGGCAACACTTTCATTCTCAGATTTCTGAGTAGCCAATTGCTCCTTTTGTGCTTCCTTAAGGGCAGCACCCAAAATGATACATACAACTGTCTTTCCTTTACCAGGTTTTAGTTTATGCTCTTTTGCAAGAATTGTAGCTTGATCCACCACTGCATGTGGGTCATACCAACAGTTATGACCCCAGGTCATACCAGGAGGAAAAAAAATTGCATTGTAGCTGTTTAGTTTCATCAGGAGAGGTCAATACCCATTTGACTCACCCTTGGCAGTCATTCCTTTTGAATCTGTCATTAACCCACCTAGGCTTAATGTCTTTCTCCCCATTAACCCTCTGAGTGTTGACTTGACTCTGCTGAAGAAAACCTTTCAGCAGGTCTGGGTTATACCAGAAAACCTTTCAACAGGTCTGTGTGGCAGTGGGTTGATCAGTGCTAGTGGTTATCCTTTGCTGATATGTTATGTGTTAATGTTGTATAGTTCATGCCCTGTTACCCCTTATTCTCCCTATTCTTAGGACCATAAAGCAGTTACCTGTCAATCTTGTTGTTTACATGGCACCTGGCCCTGCCATTCAATCTGAGACCTCTCCCAGTGTCTAGAATCTTCTGGGAAGTATCTCGGGTGATTGGTTAGAGTCAGGGTTTCCCCTTCCTACAAGTTATATTATGCACCCTGAGTCCCTGTCATTGGTCCCCATGCTCTGCCATCCCATGTGTTCCTTCCCCCCTTTAAATACTGTAACGTTCAGATGCTCGAGGTCTCTCCGTGTCTCCGTCTCCCTGTTTCTCGGAGCCTCGGCCCTGAGGTGGAATAAACCTCAGTTGCTGCCTCCATGGAGGGTCCCGTCTCTCAATTCATCTGCACCTTAGTAGTGACTCTGCTTCACTGGCTCAAAGACCCCTGTGTTGCAGTGGTGCCAGGGCTGGCCGGAGCCGGCAATACCTGGGAGGAACCACTGTAGGTCTGATGTGTCCAGGTCATACCGAGAGGAGAAAAATTGTCACTATAATTCCATAATGGAGAGACAGTCACCATTTGACTTGCCCTCGGTATAACATCCTTTAGTAGCCCACTGAGGGTCAGTGTCCTTCTCCCCACTATCCCCTGCAGTTGGTCAGACTTCCTCCAGGAGAAAACCTTGCAACACGCCTGTGTCAAAACAGAAAACCCTACAACAGCTTTGAATCACACCAATCACTTCATCTGTTGGGGTGATTCTTTCTTTTGTTTTTCTCTCAAAGAATTTTTCCCTATATGTGTTGCTAGGAGACAATAACGACTGGGTACTTAAGAGAGACAAAAGAAAGTTGCCACAGCTCAGGAGAGGGGTCCAAGTGGCTACTCTTTTTTTTTTTTTTACCTGGAGGTTTCTTGTGGAAGGCAGCGATACTGCAAGATTTGGGCTGGGAAAATGGGATTGGGTGCAGCCCCTATCCTCTTTGCTCTCTTGACTTCGGAGGAGGGCAGTTGCCACCGCCAAAGCCCAGTCTGGTCCTGCTTCTTCTACCGTGGGGTGAGACTTTTGCTCGGGAGAGCAGCCACTGAACTGGAACTTTATTAACACCCTGCCTCATTAAAAAAAGAACTCTCACCATATGCTTGGGAGTCGGGGTGCTGTGGCCCTGCTCCTGCTGTTCTTTTGCTACTTCTCTGAGTTTTCTCTCCATTGTAGCTCTGCTTTCCCTGCCCTGCCAGGAAACACCGCGGTTCCAGAACTGCCCTGACACCCTGTGGTTACAACTACAGCTGCCGAGCTTCTGATACATCTCGTTCACCACCTCGGCATTTTTTGCTCATTCCTGCCCTTCTAGCTTGCTTATTCCAAGAGTCCTGCTAGGGCACTGGGATCGACTGCCCCTGAGGGGTTTGTAAAGCAAGTCTTTTTTCCATCCCTTCCATTACCGTGTGGTCCCTGAACTCGCACCGGAGTTCCCCCTGCAGCTGCAAGGGAATCATCACACCTGCCCTGCCCACTGGAAGCCACCAGCGCCCCTGTGACCATAACTACACCAAAGGGGAAAGTGCCTGTAGCCAAGAAGGCTGTTACTGGGTTTCTAGTTCTGTTTGTTGCCACTGCCATTGTT
Source organism: Zosterops lateralis (assembly GCF_965231275.1). NCBI lineage: Eukaryota > Metazoa > Chordata > Aves > Passeriformes > Zosteropidae > Zosterops > Zosterops lateralis. The sequence continues at coordinate 9,769,089 of NC_139801.1, forward strand.
GTTGTTTGTTTGCCTTGTTAGACATTCTAGTAAAGAACTGTTATTCCTTTTCCCATATCTTTGCCTGAAAGCCCCTTAATTTCAAAATTATAATAATTCAGAGGGAAGGGGGTCATATTTTCCATTCCAAGGGAGGCTCCTGCCTTCCTTAGCAGATACCTGTCTTTCAAACCAAGACGCCACCACATCCAAAAAGGAACCTGTCTGTGATGCCAATACAATGTTACAATCTGCCCGAGAAGATGAGAGTAATCCACATTCTTGTTAATAGATTCCTTGGGATGGATTAGAGTGAAGCAACACTGAATGATTGGTGTTAAAAAATGGGCGGGAGATAATATTTTCTCCTTAAAATGCCTTTATTGATCAGCTCTCAAAGGGATAGCTCGAGGGATGGTCTGCTCTTCCTGGTTCACCCCTGAGGAGGAGGATCTGTTCGGCTTTGCAGCTTTGGTCACTGCAGAACCGGGAGCCCTGCCCTCGCAGGTGTGCCTGGAGCTCACCCAGACCGGCCCGCTCCAGGGGTATCCCCTCCCCTTTGGGCACTTTTTAAGTTACAGCAAGATACAAAAAATTGTTTATCAATACTTTAGGGCATAGCCAGTTCAGTACTGTCTTTTGTGGGTCCAGATTTTATGTCGGTTTGTTTTGGCGGGGGACTTTTGGTGCTGAATATGTTTTGGTTCACAGTGGGGCTTTATGGGTGTCCTGCTAATTTCCATGCCAGCAGGAAATGCCAATGGAACGCACGCAGCCAGATGTACCAATGGGGCGCACATGGTGGCTGTGCTTGGGAATTCGCCTGGCAAAAGGGCACGTGGCAGGCAGCAACTGGGGCAGACTTGCGCTGCCTGGGGACACGGGGCTGATTTGGCGGCGATGGAGGGGGCAAGGGGCCACCGGCAGCGGCGGCGGTGGTGGTATCATGGCAGCAGGCCAGGGGTCCCCTGTGGCGTTGAGAACGCTGGCTTGTTGTAGGGCGAAGAGCGAAGCGGCCGTGCCCTGGCCCCCTCCAAGGCGGCGGCGGCGGCGGTGACCCGAGTGGTCTGGGTGCCACTCTTTTTCCCCATGGGGAGTGGGGCTGTCGGCTTCCAGCGAGCAAACAGGCCCCCTGCCTTTGCAGGGGGACTACAGAGGTGGCCCCCACTGCTACACTACAGGGACTTACAATTACAAATTATTTAGAACATTAATACACTTATTATACAGCAATTAAGAGGATTTTAACACTTTTAAACTGTTAACACATAACCAGGAGTTATTTTTAACTTTATTTCTTTCAATTGGTGTTTGTAAATATATATATATGTAGAGTTTCTTTTAGAACAATTTGGTTGCAATAGAAAGCAGGTTTGTAACCAGTTTGGTTATATCTATGGTGATATAGCAATATGAAAGCATTAAAAAAATCACTTAAGAAAATGTATAAGGGAGAAAGAAAAGAAAAGAAAAGAAAAGAAAAGAAAAGAAAAGAAAAGAGAGAAAGAGAGAGAGAAAGAGAGAAAGAGAGAAAGAGAGAAAGAGAGAAAGAGAGAGAAAGAGAGAAAGAGAGAAAGAGAGAAAGAGAGAAAGAAAGAAAGAAAGAAAGAAAGAAAGAAAGAAAGAAAGAAAGAAAGAAAGAAAGGAAAAGAGTGGAAACACCACCCATAAATCTTGTGACAACACTTGATTGTTGCAATTTGTATGTCCATTGGTTGAGGTGATGGTCATAGTCTTGTCAAAGTGATGGTCACTGTCTTTATCCATCAGGGATGGAGGAAAAAGCCCGCAAAACACAAAGTCTGATGGGTTAAAATGCACTTAGGCTAGGTGGGAATGCCCAGATGCCTCTGCTGGGGCAAGAGCTTTCAATCCTCTGGTGGAAAGCCTCAGAAATAAATCTGAGGACACTTTGGGGGTCTTTGATGGTTTATGACACCTTCTAACACATGTCAGCTGCCTCTCACATCAGCATAGTTGAGGCAGTTACACCCCAGCGGAAGGGATGAATGCCTTCAGGTCTATGTGTGAATGTGAATGTGCCATGTGAATGTGACCTTGTGGGGCAGGTGGGGGTATGTGAGTTTTACAGCTGAGCCAGTTGGTGTAAGGGAAGACAATTGGCATGTTAAAAAACACCACCCGTCTCTGCAGGGTCTGCCTCTTGGCTGACTCAAAGCCCAGCTGGTAGCCTTTGGTGGTGGATGTTCATCTTTGATTTGATCTAATATCTGCATGCTCTGTGATTACACCAACAAACATATAAAGGTCCTATATTCATACGTTCAGCAGCTGTTTATCACTAGTTAGATATGCATACTAAATACTCCTGCCTGTTGCTGCTCATTCTGCTGCCAAATGGTCCCTTTCCCCCCCAAAACATGACATGAAGCAAATCAATACTGCATGGAGGAAGCAAGTGCTGCTCCAATACCCATGGAAAATGGAAAGCACTTTCTTTTAAGACATTTTTATTACTTCCCCTCTGTCACGATCCGCTAATAGAAGCAGGGGTCGTGATTGTTCATTAACTGATCTCAGAGTGCAAAAAAACAACACAGAGGGGATTTCAGTATTAATCAAAACAAATGCACTTTTATTGAGTGCCAACAGCAAATGCAATAGAAGGATTTGAAGGGAAATAAAAGATAACGAGAAAAGAGAAAGAGAGGGTGGGTAATAGCTACCAACGGAGAGACAAAATCCTCGTGGTCCGGCCAATAGACCTGTCTTCTTCCGTGGGGTGATCACAACGTCTTTGGTTGACTCAGGGGTCTTTATAGTTCTTTCCAAAGCAACAGACAGTTGGCCAAAAAGATGAGGAGATCATTATGGTGTGCTCATTTTGAGAGAACGAGAACAGGTACAGCTATCAGCAAGCCCAGTCAATTCATCATGACTTGTCCATTTTTTCTGCTCAGGCTCCAATGAAAATGAACACACCTACAGGCAACACTCGGCAGACATCCCACCTCAGCCAGGCCAGAACTACTGTGTTGGGGATTTTAGAGTCCTTTAGGGATTTCAGTCTCTGTCTTTGACGATGGTCATGAGACAGATGAGGGATCTTCGGACCGTCTTTTACACCCTCTCAAATGCAAATATCAGTCTCTACTTCCCCAGCCTGATCCAAATTTTTTTACTAAGACTGAAGACATGAGTTTCACAGATAGGGCTATCCTAGCAATCCGGAACCACCAACTGTAGGTCCTGAAATTGAGATCCAAAGAGACAAACCTACAGAGAATCACAGAATCATTTAGGTTGAAAAAGTCCTCTAAGACCATTGAGTCTGACCTTTGACCAATCACCACCTTTTCAACTAGACCATAGCACTAAGTCCTGTGTCCAGTTGTTTCTTGAACACCTCCAGGGATGGTGGCTCCAGCACCACCCTGGGCAGCCTGTTCCAATGCTTAACTCCTTCCCTTAGAAATTCTTCCTGAAATCCAAACTGAACCTTTCCTGGCACAGCTTGAGACTATGTCCTCTTGTTCTGTGTTTCGGTTTTGGAGACAAATTTCAGGAGAAAACACCCTGGAATTAACATTTCCTCTAAAAGGGAAAGGGCTTCAATAACTCCCTTTTCTTCTGCCAATGAGAGAAATTTATACCAGCAGGTGAAAGTGAAAAAAATGAACAGTTTATGGACAAAAAAAGGGGGAGGGCAGTACCCGCAAGGCATAGAAAAAGACTGAATAAATTCTAGATATGAACTCCCAGAAACTTACCCTCTACCTACACAGACCCCCCTCCATACACCCACCCACCGCAGAACAAAAAGAAACTCAAAAATGCCAGTGGAAGAAAAATACACAGGCTGACTGCATGGCCTGGAAAACAAAATGGTGACTGATCCCTTTTGTCTCTGGGAAGGGGAAGAGGAGTTCACACAGCAGCCCAGAGCAGAGGAGATGGGAAACCTGTTGATCCTCTGGCATTGGTTTTCCTCCTCACAGCAGGTGAAACTGGTGGATTTTGATGTCCCTTCTTTCGCTGGCTCAGTCTTTCCCAGGGTTGGACTGACCAGGGCCGCCCTGCGGCTCGCTGGGCCAGAGAGGAAAAAATACCAAAAAAACCAGAAGCTTCTTGCTTAAGTTGGCAAAAAATAATCCAGCAAAAGGCAACAAAGTAGCAATCTGTGAAGTCGCTGACCACACTGGAGAGAGAGAGATTGAACAGAGTCCATGCTCGGGGCTCCCAGGCTCCAGCTCTGCCCCCTGGTTCATCTCAAAGATACCGCAGACATTTCTGGGCTCTCTCGGTTTGGAAAGACAGGTGTCTGCCAGGGAAAGCTGGAGCCTCCCTTGGAATGGAGAATGTAAACCCCTTTCCTCTGAATTATTATAATTTTGAAATTAAGGGGCTTTCAGGCAAAGATATGGGAATAAGAATAACAGTTCTTTACTAGGAATAATAAAAAATCAAAATGAAATAGTACAAAAAAGCAAACAAACAAAAAAAAAGAAAACTGACAGAGTCAGAATACAACCTGACACCCTGCTGGTCAGGGTGTTGGTAACAATGCAATTAAGTCCTCCTGGAATGACAGATGTGGAGCAGTTGGAGCCGACATGATCCTGTAGAAGGGTGAGGTTTTCCTATGAAGGTCTAGTGGTGCCGAGATGGGGCCGGTCTTCCTCTGGGAATCCAGTGGAAACAGGTTGTCCTGGTGTTCTGAATCTCATGTTTTATCCAGGTAGGAATGCTTGGCTCCTCCCACTAGGTGGAGCATCACACAATGGGATGATGTAATTCTATCAATCATGCAGTGAGCCTTAATGGCCCATTATGAGAAGATATCCCCCTGGAGGGAGGATGGGTCATGGAAGAAAGAACACTGCCCTACCTGGTTTTAATAGCTGTCCCATTAACAGAAGACATCCACCCCCTCCCTCCTGGAGTTGTGAGGAATACATCATAGAAGAGAAAAACACCTCCCCAACCGATTTCAATAGCTGGCAATAAAATACATACTTTTGGTTACATCTTGCGTTGCAACCCAAGACATGGGCATAAAGCAGGTGATTAGGTGTTGCAGACATATTATATAAAATATTATAAAAGTATGGTTTATAAAGTATGGTTTAGATCCTGCTACTCTAGCTAAGCTAGAAGTAGCTTGTAAGTTCCCATAAAGAAAAATTATAAGAAGGAACACAACGTATTCTTAGAGACAAAGAGAAGTTTGCACCTGCATAAACAATGAATCTGTCCCATGAGAATCAGTGAAGAAAATATGTAAACATATCTAGACAAAGAGAATTTGATAGACATATACAATAGCCCTTACCGATCATTGAAATGAGTTTCACTGTATTGCTGAGCAATTAGGTTTAACACGGTGCCTTCTGATATTTCCTATAAATACGATCTTTATGAATAAAGTATGGGCTTTTCTGCATGAGGAAACTGAGTCTCATCTTGCTTATTTATTACAACAATTAGGGAATAAAGTATCATCATAAAATCACCTCAAGACATCCTGTCACTAGTTGCCTGGGACAACCTCCATAACAACCTCCTTTCAGGTAGTTGTAGAGAGTGATAAAGTTAGCACTGAGCCTCCTCCAGGCTAAACAACTCCAGCTGATTGACCCACTCCTCAGAGGACTTACTCTCTAGCCCCTTCACCAGCTTTGCTGCCCTTCTCTGGACTTGCTCCAGCACCCCAATGTTGTTCTTGTAGTGAGGGGACCAGAACTGGACACAGTACTCAATGTCTGGCTTTACCAGTGCCGAGTACAGGGGGACAATCACTTTGTGACCCTGCTGGCCACACTATTTCTGATACAGGCCGGGATGCCATTGGCCTTCTTGGCCACCTGAGCACACTGCTGGCTGATATTCAGTCAGCTGCTGATCAGCACTCCCAGGTCTTTTTCCAATGGGCTGCTTTCCATCTACTTTTCCCCCAGCCTATAGTGCTGCATGGGATTGTTGTGCCCGAAGTGCAGGACCTGGTACTTGGCCTTGTTGAACCTCATATCATTGACCTTGGTCCATGCTGACCCATTGCTCTCTTCTCCCTGTATTGTGTCTGACTGAGATAAGAGTTCATTTTTCCTTAGCAGCTCTCACAGTGTTGTGCTTTGCATTGGTAGCTGGAAGGGTGTTGATAACACACCAGTGTTTTGGCTACTGCTGAGAAGCGCTGTCCCTCTAACATTCCTTCCCCTCATCAAGGGGCTGGGAGTGGGCAAGATCCTGGGAGGGGACACAACCAGGCCAAATTATCCAAAGGGATATGTCGGAGTACAGGGCATCCCCTTGGATGACCTGGGACCTGAGGAAGGGAGTTTGAGCTCTGGACAGGGGGGTGTGAAGCTGGTCCAGGGGGTTTGGAGACCTTGGCACAAAGCCCAGGAAGACACTGGATTTGATTTTAGTCCATGGGAGAGGCTTCCAACACTGAGAGAGGAATTACAAACCACCAAGTTGTAAAAACAGTAGTTTAGCACAGCACAAGATAAAAAATTTAGTAGTTTTAGGGTTCATAGAATAGAAGTCAGTGGATGACAAAATGGAGGAATTAGGGTGGTGCCTCGTGTCCCTCTCCTTCCTTGTCCTCCATCTTCTGAGGTGGTGATGACACAAAGTAGTTAGAGTGGATTGGGTCAAAGTAGAAATGACCCTTTTAGTATAGGCACTAGGTATTGGTATGAAATTGTAAATAACAGACACGTAGTTATCTGTATAAAAGTAAGGCGACGCCCCATTGGTGGTCAGTTGCCTCATGTCCTAGCCGCTGTCCGGACCTCGTCTGGGAGAGGAGAAAATTTTGAGATATCAAATAATAAGCAACACGAGAAACCTGAAAACAAGGCCTTGAAGACTGCTTTTTTCCTGCGATGCAACTTGGGCCTTTTAGAGGGCCAAGGACTTTAAACAATCTGAATCTCGGGCGAGAAATCCAACCTGAGAGGGATATTCCATACAATATGACTTCATCTCAGATATAAAAGCTAAGGGAAAGAGGAGGAATGGGAGGGCATTCGTTATTCTTCAGTGTTTGCCTTCTGGAGCAACTGTTACACATGCTAAAGCCCTGTTTCCCAGGAAGTGTCTAAACATTGCTCACTGATGGGAAGTAGAGATTAACTTTTCCCTTTGCTTACATGCATGCAAACTTTCACTTGTCTTTTTTGTTTTGCTTTAGTAAACTGCCTTATCCTAAAAGTTGTTTTCCATCTTATTGTCTCTCCCCTGTCCTGCTGGGGAGTGATAGAGTGGCTTGATGGACACTTGGCACCCAGCCAAGGTCAACCCACTACACTCTCCAAATAAAAGAATGCAGGATATCGAGGGACCAGAAAGCACATGCTAAATATTTGACTTCTGTCTAGCTACTATCCTCCTTCTTCCTGCATAACAACCTCCTCTATTTATATTCACATCTATATTTAATGCTCACTGAAGACTGCAGACTTGTGTTTGATTTTCAGATTAAGACATGATCCATCACAATCCATATTTTTAGTAATGGAAAATGGCTGTGGTAGAAAAAAACCTAGATGAGTGCTTTTCATCTTGGTAGCCATGTAACCTTTATGTGAACTTGGAAAGTCATACAAAGAATAGCAGTCTCAACCTATCATAGTTGATTCACAAAGTTTTCTGAATGCTGCATGATCTCTTCTAGCAGTATCTGATCTCTCCTTCTTTAATGAACACTCATTAAAAATAGACAGCAAATCACACATTCCTTGAAATATCATGTCTGTTGTTTTTAACATGAGTTGTTGTCAGAGACTGAAATAGTTCATGCCTCAAACATTGATATAAAATTTTGCTTATTATAACCAAAACTGTATAAAGAAGCTATAATCAAAGAAGCCTCTCTGAAGATACCTGACTCAGACTTTGGACTGTAAGTTAAACCACTAAGATTAGATAAAGGGAAAATCCATTCTTTAATCATCTCTGACCTGGGAAAAAACAAAGCTGAAGGAGAGTAATGCATCCACAAGAAATCCAAATGCAGCAGAGATTCTTCCCTGGCTGAGTTTGGGGTGAGGGAGACCACACCCCGCAGAAGATAGATTTACACAGACCGCCCTCCCCCCAAAATGAGGCGGGGAGGGGAGGAGGATTCAGGTTTCTGGTCAGAGGCAGTGAACACCCTTCTTCCCTTACACAAACTGGCCCAGCTGTGGAACCCCCATCCCCACTGGCCACATCCACAGGACATTAACATGAGAGGCAGCTGAGGAGGTGTCATAATCCATCAAAGACCCCCCCAAAGTACCCCCCAAGAGTCATCCCTGAGGCCTTGCACTGCAGGACTGCACGTGATGCAGCAAACCCGAAGTCTGTTGTAAGAGACAATGGCAAACTCCCCTCCTCCAGGGAGGTGCCTGGATTTTCCTACCTAGCCTGAGTGTATATTAACCCGTCCAATTCTATGCTTTTTGGAGGAACCTTCACCACCAAGAAGACCAGCTGGAGAGGATAAATGGAACATCTTTGGGATCCACAGAGGGGTGATTCTTTCCTTATTCTGATCCTGTTACTCTCTTTTTGTCCCCCACACCTATTTTCTATTTCTTTCTTTCTCTCTCTCTCTCATATTTATTATCAAATATAACCCATACTATTGTCACTGGCATATGGTCTCATTTGAACCTTAATTCAGGTAGAGGCATTTCTAAGAACTTTAGTAACTCGATCATAATAGATGTAAAAAACATTCTATTTATTATAAAAAGTTTTTGAAAAAAAGATGTTATAATTTCTATGTCCGTAGTCCCAAGAATGAAAAACAAGGACCATAGGTCAATTATTAACTTGTTTTTCATGCTCTGTCCTGCAGCTGGTGTTGACTCCCAACCAGGTGGTCAGAAGAGAGCATGGCACTCCCTTCCAAGCTATCAACATGAACCCTCTAAAAACAAACTTCTGCAGGGTCACGGAAAGCAAACAACTGAATATTCACTCACCACAAAAATAATCTACTACTCTTCCTTACCAGAACAACTGGAGCACCAGACTATTTTGTGTCATGAAACATACATACTTGATGCCAGGGATACCGATAATAAGAGAGGGTTGGACTGAGACAACACAGGTCCTGTTGCCATAAGGCCTCCGTTAGCAGTAGTTAGGCTAAGGAGTTGGTTCCTGGTACAGGCCCATGGGAACCAAGCCTGAGAAATGAGGCCTGAGAATCTGCTGATGTAGGGAACAACTTTTAAAGGACTTAGTAGAGCATGTAGTACATACAGATATACAGATTACTTGTGAAATATGATTACATTGTTACCAATAAAATGTTTTCTATGGTGGGAGTTAAGCTTAGAAAATTAACCTTAATTTTAGCTAAAGCAAGCATGCAAAATTTATAGCCTTTAGAAAGGTTATCTAGAAGATGAATGTGAATGTTTGAAGTGAAGTATGTAGGAAACTGCACGTAGGCTGATGAAGTAAGACTTGTAACAAAGGTATAAAAGATGAGCATCTTTTGTAACCAACTTGGGACACTGACTTAGGACGCTAGTCCTCAGATCCCCAGGGCCCTGAATAAAGCACCACATAAACTGACACTCTGTTGGTTTGTGTTTTCTCTCGAGATCGGGCAACAGTCTGACCACTATGGTTAATCCTACAAAGTCCGTCTATTACGTGCAGTGCGGCAGTTTATATACCATTCTACATAGTTTACACATGTAACAACTTTTTCAGTGGCACACAGCAGAGGAAAGAATGCACACACATTATTTGGTTTACTTTTAAGGTGGCTAACACGTGCTTACTAACAACTCCATTCAGTGACTTTCAACACCCCATTATCTTTCCCAAACACCTTAATATCTAATTCTAGCTGCGCCACAGCTTACTGAGAATTTTCTCCTGCTTCACAGGCCTAAGGCCTCAGGTTAGGCCTCAGCTAGGCCTCAGGTTAGGCCTCAGTCAGGGGAGTTCAATATCTATATATAAATCATGTTTTCTTCCCCTAAGGAATTTTGCAACACATACTCAGAGTCTTCTATACATCCTCACATGGAGAATGCCAATGGACTTGGGGTAAAAAACATCCTACACACAGAGATAGTTGCTAGCTCTTATTTAGCCACAACTTTATAAATCTCTGCACAAAAAATAGATTTACTTCTGTAGTGGATTGACCCTGGCTGGATGCCAGACACCCACCACAGCCACTCACTCTATCACTCCTCTCTGCATCTGGACAGGGGAGAGAAAATACCACAAAGGTTCATGAGTTGAGATAAGGACCATGAGAGATCACTCACCAAATACTGTCACAAGCAAAACAGGCTTGAATTGGAGTTATTAATTGAATTTATTGCTAACAAAATCAGAGTAGGATAGTGAGAAGTGAAATAAGAACTTAGAAACATCTTGTCCCTATCCCTCCCTCCTTCCCAGATCTACCTGCCTCCCCTGCAGATGTGCAGGGAGATGGGATGGGGATTATGGTCAGTTCATCACACATTGTTTCTGCCACAGCTCAGGGAGAAGAGTCCTTCCCCTGCTCTGATGTGGGGTCACTCTCACAGGAGAGTTCTCCATGAACTTCTCCAACATGAGTCCATCCCATGGGGAACAGCTCTTCTCAGACTTCTACAATGTGGGTCACTTTTCCATGGGGTGTAGTCCTTCAAGGACAGGCTGCTCCAGGATAAGTCCCCCATGGGGTCGCAAGTCCTACCAGGAAACCTGCTCCAGCATGGGGTCCTTTATCCATTGGTTTGTAGGTCCATGCTGGGAGTCTACTCCAGTACAGACTTCCCCATGGGGTCACAGCCTCCTCTCAGGCATCCACCTGCCATGAGTCTCCTCCATGTGCTGCAGGTGAATCTCTGCATCCCTGTGCACCTTCATGGGCTTCAGGGGGACAGCCTGCTTCACCATGTATGGAGAATGGAACAGAGTATAATGGAACTGATAAAGGAGCCTGATATCTTAGGCCTGATCAAGCAGAAACCATGGGAGAGACAGACACAGATAAAGGCTCCCTGGGGAATAAGTGACTAAGAAACATGTTGTGAAACCTTGTGATAAGATAATGATACTAGGTGATGTGATGTCATAAAGAATGTGTATCCAATGAGAAATCGTTACCAAAAATAGAACCCTATATAAGTGCCATACAAGAAAAACCCTATATAAATGCCTTGTATGCTCAATAAATTTGGCTTCTGATCAGAACTCAGGATGTCCTCCCTCCTCAAGCACCAATAATTAGTGCCCCTGTGTGAGGAGCAAGGACCAGCCTATCCTGAGCTGCTGTTGGCAAGCCCCCCAGAACTGGAAGTGCTGGTGAGAAAACCAGGAGTGGGTCCGAAATAATCACTCCATGGAGAAGGAGGTGAGCCGGGGGAAGATGGGACAAAGCATGTCTAACAAAGAGAGAGGCGTTTTTAAGCTAATGTTTGCTTTGCTTGCAAAACATGGCAAATCCTTGACAAAGCTGGACTTGAAACTTATTCTGAAATGGGTAGCTGTTAAGCATCCCAACATAACTGCCTCCTCTATTTTCACAACTGCTGTTTGGGATGATGTGAGGATTAAGCACTATGATTTAGCTACTAAGGGACATGAGCCGGCAATGGGTATGCTCCCATCTTGGAGGGTGATTTTGAGACATTGAAAAAGCAAGAGCAGTCTCAGGCTGCAGGCTCTGCAGATACCGCTCGCCCCCTACCTTGCTCTGACTCTCCCTGCACACTTGAAACTGGTGCCTCTGATACTGAAAAGTGCCCACAGCCATCAAGCATCCCTCTGCCCAGTCAAAGGAGGACAAGGCATCCTGTCTCGTGGTCGTAAGCAGCCTATCTTGCTGACTTTAGCTCTAGCAGTGAGGAGGAGTGGTACCCCTTCGATCCAGGAACAACAGATCTAGATGCTGAACCTGTTTCAATTTATTTACCGCTTAAAACAAGCTCTTGAAAGACAAATTGAGAATGACATTGCCAGAGAGGTGTTGCTTTTAAAATTAGCTGTTGAAAATGCTAATGAGAACTGTAAAAAACTGCTAAAGTCTTTGCCTAAGGAGGAATCCGCCTTGCTGGAAATGACAGAGGCATGTAATCACCTCAGCACACTTAAGCATACAGCAACAGTTACATATGAAGCTGTGGGAGCTGGTATAGATGGTATAGATAATGCTTTTGAAGTTTGAAGGGCCCCCCAAATGTTCTTTGGGTGCAGGAAGCAGGAAATCTGGGCATTTGAAAAAGGACTGTTTTGAAAAAGGGGGGGGGGAGGGGGGGAGATCCAAAGCTCCCGGTATTTACCCTCAGTGTCTGTTGTGGTTTGAAAGCAAAACGAGTGAGAGGCTCCAAGTCAGAGATATAATTTAATGAGAAGAAAGGTAAGAAGGTAAAAATAAAATAAAAAAAAATAAATGCAATAACACAAAGGATCACTGACAGGGTCAGAATACAACCTGAGCGGGATGGTGGAAGCAGTCCAGGTGAAGTGCTCTTCCTGAAGCAGTGATCCTGTAGAAAGGTCTGGGAGCTCTGGTCCTCTGGGAATCCAGTGGGTAAGTGCCCTTGCACTGTCCCACATACCAGCTTATATCCAGGTGAGAATGCTTGGCTCCTCCCCCTGGGCAGAGCATCTCACAATAGCATGAGAAGTGTGAAATGGGTCCTTGATGGCTCATAAACAGAGATAACCCCTGGAGGGAGTTACCTGTGACTCATGGGCCATTAGCAGGAGACATCCCAAAAGTCATTAGCAGAAAACACCCCAAAGGCGTTAATAGGCCATTAGCAGAAGACACTCCAAAGGCCATTAGCAGAAGAGGCAGGGGGCTTGGGAAAACACTGGCCCACCTGGTTTCAACAGTTCATGAAGATGGTGATAGAATAAATACTTTGTGTACATCCTACACTGCAACCCAGGACATAATCCACCCCTTATTCTATTACCATCTACATCATATCCAAATCAATACATTCTTACAAAGATATGCATACACATAGAGAATAAAATGTTACACACTGTTCTCACTCAAAATTAAGTCTCCCTGTGGTACACAATGGGTTTCCCCATCTTTCTGCATTACCCACCAAGTGTGACCAGGTCCTTGAGCAAAGACAATCCCACGGATGGGTCTGTCTTTTCCTGAGGCGGGATTAATCCAAACAGTCTTCCCTAAAATGCCTTTCATATGTACTGCAGGGACTTTATCCCCATCCACTGTGTGCAAGGGTTCAGACTTGGCAGGACCATCTCGATTAATAGACCCTCGGGTGTTGACCATCCAGGTAGCTTTGGCTAAGTTCATTTCCCAATTCTTGAAGGTCTCCCTGCCAAGTGCCTTCAGGGTAGTCTTTAGTAGTCCATTGCACCGTTCAACTTTTCCGGCAGCTGGTGCGTGATAAGGAATGTGATATATCCATTCAATACCATGTTCTCTGGCCCAAGTGTTTATAAGGCTGTTTTTGAAATGGGTCCCGTTGTCCGACTCAATTCTCTCAGGGGTGCCGTGTCTCCACAGGACTTGTTTTTCCAGGCCCAGGATGGTGTTCCGCGCAGTGGCATGAGGCACAGGGTAGGTTTCCAGCCATCCAGTGGTGGCTTCCACCATGGTCAGCACGTAGCGCTTTCCTTGGCGGGTTTGGGGAAGGGTGATGTAGTCAATTTGCCAGGCTTCCCCATACCTGTACTTCAGCCATCGTCCACCATACCACAGAGGCTTCACTCGCTTGGCCTGTTTGATTGCAGCGCAGGTCTCACAGTTGTGGATGACCTGGGAGATGCTGTACAAAGTAAGGTCCACCCCTCGGTCACGGGCCCATCGGTATGTCGCATCTCTTCCTTCATGACCAGAGGCATCATGGGCCCAACGAGCTAGGAACAGTTCTCCCTTGTGCTGCCAGTCCAGATCCACCTGTGATACTTTCACCTTGGCAGCTTTGTCCACCTGCTCGTTGTTGTGATGCTCCTCATTAGCCCGGCTCTTGGGTACGTGTGCGTCCACGTGTCGAACCTTCACGGTCAGTCTCTCTACTCGGGCAGCGTTGTCCTGCCAAATGTCAGCGGCCCAGATGGGTTTTCCTCTGCGCTGCCAGTTGGCCTTTTTCCAGCGATTCAGCCATCCCCACAGAGCATTAGCTACCATCCATGAGTCAGTGTAGAGATAGAGCCTCGGCCATTTCTCTCGTTCAGCAATATCCAAAGCCAGCTGGACAGCTTTAAGCTCTGCAACCTGACTCGACCCACCTTGTCCCTCGGTAGCCTGTGCAACTTGTCGTGTGGGGCTCCAAACCGCAGCCTTCCATTTCCGGTTAGCGCCTACAATTCGACAGGAGCCATCAGTGAAGAGAGCGTATTGTCTTTCAATCTCCGATAGCTCATTGTATGGTGGGGCTTCCTCGGCACGTGTTACTTGCTTTTCTTCTTCTTCAGACGATAATCCAAAATTCTCACCTTCTGGCCAGTTTGTTATAACTTGCAGAATCCCAGGGCGATTTGGGTTTCCAGTACGGGCGCGCTGTGTGATGAGAGCAATCCATTTGCTCCATGTGGTGTCAGTGGCGTGATGCGGGGAGGGAACCTTTCCTTTAAACATCCACCTCAGCACTGGTAATCGGGGTGCCAGAAGCAGCTGTGTTTCAGTGCCAATCACTTCTGAGGCATCTTGAACTCCTTCATAGGCGGCCAAGATCTCCTTCTCTGTGGGAGTGTAGTTGGCTTCGGAGCCTCTGTAACTTCGGCTCCAGAATCCCAATGGTCGGCCTTGAGTCTCCCCAGGCACCTTCTGCCACAGGCTCCAGGACAGACCGTTGCTCCCGGCTGCAGAGTAAAGCACATTCTTCACATCTGGTCCCGTCCTGACTGGACCAAGGGCTACTGCGTGAGCAATCTCTTGTTTGATCTGAACAAAGGCTTGTTGCTGTTCAGGGCCCCAGTGGAAATCGTTCTTCTTGCGGGTAACCAGACAGAGAGGGCTCACAATCTGACTGTACTCAGGAATGTGCATCCTCCAGAAGCCTATGGCACCTAGGAAAGCTTGTGTTTCCTTCTTGTTGGTAGGTGGGGACATGGCAGTGATCTTGTTTATTATCTCTGTGGGGATTTGGCGACGTCCATCTTGCCACTTGACTCCCAGGAACTGGATTTCTTGAGCCGGTCCCTTAACCTTACTTCGTTTAATGGCAAAACCAGCTTTCAACAGAATTTGGATAATCTTCTCTCCTTTCTCAAAGACCTCCCCTGGGGCGTTCCCCCATACGATGATGTCGTCGATGTACTGCAGATGTTCCGGAGCCTCACCCTTTTCCAGTGCAGCCTGGATCAGCCCATGGCAGATGGTGGGGCTGTGTTTCCACCCCTGGGGCAGTCGGTTCCAGGTGTACTGCACGCCCCTCCAGGTGAAAGCAAACTGGGGCCTGCACTGTGCTGCCAAAGGAATGGAGAAGAAGGCATTGGCAATATCAATGGTCGCATACCACTTTGCTGCCTTGGACTCCAGCTCGTATTGAAGCTCTAACATGTCTGGCACAGCAGCGCTCAGTGGTGGCGTGACTTCATTCAAAGCACGGTAATCCACCGTCAGTCTCCATTCTCCACTGGACTTACGCACAGGCCATATTGGGCTGTTGAAAGGTGAATGAGTCTTACTGACCACCCCTTGGCTCTCCAGTTTACAAATCATCTCATGTATGGGAATCACAGAGTCTCTGTCAGTGCGGTATTGGCGGCGGTGTACTGTTGTTGTGGCAGTTGGTACCTGTTGTTCTTCGACTCTGAGCAGTCCCACAGCAGAGGGGTCATCTGAGAGACCAGGCAAAGTATTCAACTGTCTGATGTTTTCTTTCTCAACTGCGGCTATTCCAAAAGCCCAACGATATCCTTTCGGGTCTTTGAAATATCCATTTCTGAGATAGTCTATGCCGAGAATGCATGGGGCCTCTGGACCAGTTGCGATGGAGTGTTTTTGCCACTCGTTCCCAGTTAAACTCACTTCAGCCTCTAATACAGTCAGTTCCTGGGACCCTCCCGTCACCCCAGAAATAGAGATGGATTCTGTTCCTATATACCTTGATGGCATCATGGTACATTGGGCCCCAGTGTCAACCAACGCCGTATATTCTTGTGGGTCAGATGTGCCAGGCCATCGGATCCACACAGTCCAGTAGATCCGATTATCCCTTTCCTCTTCCTGGCTAGAGGCAGGGCACCCCTATTCCTGGTCATGGCATACATTGTTCTCCTCCTGTACGTATGTTTCTGAGGTCCCTTCCAGAGGATCAGTCATATCATCATTCCTGTACCGTCTGGAGTTCTGAGAGACTGGGGCAACCTTGATTCTAGATGGGCTTCTTGTGATAGGTGTTCCTCTTTTCAGTTCACGTACCCGGGCTGCTAAGGCGGAAGTGGGTTTTCCATCCCACTTCTTCATATCTTCTCCATGCTCTCTAAGAAAAGACCAGAGGTTACCCTGTGGTGTGTATCCTCTCTCCCTGGCTGGGGGACGCCTGCTCCTAATGGCAGAGACTCTCATCGGCTCTGGTGAGATATGGTAAATTTCTTCCTTAAGTTCTTTTAATTTCTGATGGCCTTCTTCAATCAAGCTCCGGACTTGCTCAACCAGTCGCATTTCCACAGATGAGACATGGGTACGAACTGGGGCGGTGACAGTGTCCTCGTAAATTCTTAATTTATTAGCCAAGACACCCACCTTGTCCTCACCTTCCCTCCATTGCAGTGTTGCCAGGTAACGTGAGTGCATCTCTGGTCCAAGCCGTGCAAGTCTCAGCCACATCCGTGATGTGCACTGGACATCATCTGGGTTTTTAGGAAATCTCTCGTTTTCTGAAAAAATGATCTCCAGCACAGCCAATTCCCTCAAGCGTTGGATACCTTGTTCTATTGTGCTCCATTTGCCTTGGTGCACTTGGAGGTCTTCTTTACAAAGGTATCTGTCTTTCACACTTGTTAGCAGTCGCTGCCAGAGGCTGAGAGGTTCTTGGGTTTTCCCAATCCCCTGGTCAATGACCACATCCCGGGACAGCTATCCCAGTTGCCTAGCCTCAATTCCATCCAGAATGGTGTCATTGGCTGCAGCGTCCCAGATGCGGAGCAGCCAGGTCAGGATAGACTCGTTGGTCTGGCCGGTGAATTCCCTTCGCAGGTCACGCAACTCACCCAGGGATAGAGAGTGAATGATGATATCTATCTCTGTCTCCTCTGCTGGCTGCGAAGGTCCTGCTGCATCCTCGTCAGTCACTACGCAGACTGATTTTCTCCTTGACTTCTTTTTCTGAGTGGTGGCAACTGCTACTGGTTTAGGTTGTTCCAGTTCAGTGACGGTTTGTGTGGAGATGCTGACGGCACCTTTGGTTCCTTTCTCCTCTGTGACAGTCTGCATAGATGTGGACACTGTTGCCTCACCTTTGGCTTCTTTCTCCTCTGTGGTGGTCGGTGTAGATGAGGACACTGTTGCCTTGTCTTTGGTTCCCTTTTCCTCTGTGACTGTCTGTGTGGATGCAGACACTGTTGATTCACTTTTGGCTTCTTTCTCCTCTGCAATAGTCTGTGTAGATGCTGATGATGTTGCTTTGCTTCTCTTTCCCTCTTCCTCTTCCTTAAGAACACGCTGTATCACACCAGGTAGTGTTTTGTTCCTAAGCATGGTGCAGAAAAAACAAAGGGCTGTGCAGAGAAGAGAAAGCAGGAATGACAATAACATAATACTGTCCTTGGCATCCAGAGGGTACTCAATATTTTCAAAAACTGCTGTGTTATGCCTGAAAAGCTGGAAAAAATCATGCTTTGCTCCACCCCACAGGGGCTGAGTGAGATTGTTGAGGCCCCAGATGTAGCATCCTAGACCAGGACACGAATCCAAAACTGGGTATATATTCTGAATGGTGTTCATTGCCTCGTAGTTTATCAAGCAATGGACATAATAGACCAATAAGGCAATTTTAGTACCATACCCTGGTCTACACAGGAGCATTAAGACCGGCAGATAGTACCCCATGTGTGGAAAAATATAGAGAGATAGGTATAAGACACATGTAAGCATGTTGAGCATCATAGCAAACAGGTGTCTTCTCAAATACAAAACTGTAGTTCTGACTTTTCTCAGTGCCTCGCGCCCCACGTTGGGCACCAAAAAATGTTGTGGTTTGAAAGCAAAATGAATGTGAGGCTCCAAGTCAGAGATATAATTTAATAAGAAGAAAGGTAAAAAGGTAAAATTAAAATAAAATAAATACAATAACACAAAGGATCACTGACAGAGTCAGAATACAACCTGAGCAGGATGGTGGAAGCAGTCCAGGTGAAGTGCTCTTCCTGAAGCAGTGATCCTGTAGAAAGGTCTGGGAGCTCTGCTCCTCTGGGAATCCAGTGGATAAGTGCCCTTGCACTGTCCCACATACCAGCTTTTATCCAGGTGGGAATGCTTGGCTCCTCCCCCTGGGCAGAGCATCTCACAATAGCATGAGAAGTGTGAAATGGGTCCTTGATGGCCCATTAACAGAGATAATCCCTGGAGGGAGTTACCTGTGACTCATGGGCCATTAGCAGGAGACGCCCCAAAAGTCATTAGCAGAAGACACCCCAAAGGCGTTAATGGGCCATTAGCAGAAGACACTCCAAAGGCCATTAGCAGAAGAGGCAGGGGGCTTGGGAAAACACTGGCCCACCTGGTTTCAACAGTTCATGAAGATGGTGATAGAATAAATACTTTGTGTACATCCTACACTGCAATCCAGGACAGTGTCGTAAGTCAGTGTCGTTCCAAGTATGATTTTGAAGGGCATCCGATATCAGGAAACCAGAGCTTGACTGCAGGGCAGCACTGCGCAAAGACACAAATGCCCCAGACGATGCCTCAGAGTGGACCACAGCAAGCCTCTGCCCAGCCACCACAAGCAGCCTTCACCGGACCATGGCCAATTTACAACGTGCCACACCAGGGAGTGCTGGACTTGACCTGGCAACCAACATCACAATGACATTACTTGATTCATCTGTTCATTTGCTTCCCACAGGAGGTTTTGGACCACCAGGGCAGCATATGCATGCGTTGCTTTTAGGTCGGTCATCCACCTCTTTGATGGGACTGATTGTTCCCCCTGGTGTTATTGACTCTGATGACAATGAGATTATGATCATGGCCTGGACACCTCAACCACCTTGCACCGTGCCCTGAGGAACTTGAATAGCTCAATTGATTTTACTCCCCCAAACCAGGAGTGTACCTATTGATGATTGATAGAGAGATGGGAAGACTGATTCAGTGATCAGAATTCAATTTTACTCAGGTTTTCCAAAAGCTTATATACCGTTTCAGGAAGGATAATAATTTCCACTACAGTAATTAGGTTAAAAGATCATACAAACAACTTATGCATTTTACAACATCTTTCTTGCAGGGGGTTGATTGAATCTCTCCTCTTCCCATAAGCAGATTTAATCCCATCTGTAATCTTCAGATCTGTGTTTTTCCTGCCATGGCATCCTGGTTATCAAACCAGCCATGCTAATTAAGTTTGTCTTACTCTCTGTCTTGTGTATTCCCACATGTACCTTTCACAGATGTAATGTGACAAGGAGGATTTCAGTCTACTAGAACACCCCAAGTATGCTGGGTACAACCTATGCTAGAACAACATCCCACATGCCGATGTACCCTGACATTAAAAGGACAAAAGATAACACTTGTCCATCTCATAGACACGAGCTGACATTACAATTATCTCTCAAGCCAAATGGCCCTCACAATGGTCCCTTGCTGAAGTGCCCCAGGCACTTTCAGGCATTGGAGGAAGCAGCCATAGCTATCAAAGCTGCCACTTGATACAGATCAAAGGCCCTGAGGGACACCTTGCCTCAGTCAAACCATCAGTATTACCAGTGCCAATGGTACTATGGGGGAAGGATGTCCTCTCCCAATGGGGCTTTAGAATTCAATCAGATTTTTAGTGAGGGTCATTGAAGTGTTCGACACTCTAAAACTAACCTGGAAAGCAGAAAATCCAGTTTGGGTGGATAAATGGCCCCGTACCATTGCAAAAGCTGTGCTCATTTATGGAGTTGGTTCAACAACAACTCCAAACAGGGCATATTGTCCCTTCTACCAGTCCTCAGAACTCTCCTGTGTTTGTTATCAAAAAGCCAACTGGCAAGTGGCATTTACTCCATGATCTCTGGGAAATTAACACAGTTATGGAAGACATGGGGACTTTACGGACTTGTCTGCCATGTCCCATATGATCCCCCGAAATTGGCATCTGACTGTTATTGATTTAAAAGACTGTTTTTTGGATATTCCTTTACATCCTGATGATGCCCCTAAATTTGCCTTTTCAGTTCCAAGCATAAACATGCAGGAACCCTTAAAGCAATATTACTGGATTTTTTTATCTCAGGACATGAAAAACTCTCCTACTATCTGCCAGTGGTATGTTGCTAAGGTCCTCAATCCTGTTTGTCAAGAAATCCCCCATGTTCTTTTGTGCCATTATATGGACGATATTCTTATAGCAGCTGAACAACAGGAAGTCATGGAGAATGTCTTAGCCCTTGTCATTAAAACTGTAAATCAGGCAGGGCTTTGCATAGCTCCTGAAAAGGTACGAAAACACCCTCTCTGGAGGTATTTGGAGTGGCGCATTGGAGTCCATTCAATTTCCCCCCAAGCTCTGAAAATTCTGACAAATATTCACACCTTACATGATGTGCAAAAACTTCTGGGAACAATCAACTGGGTGTGCTCCCTGTTAGGGATTACAAATGCAGAGCTAAGTCCTTTGTTTGAACTACTAAAAGGAGACACACCTTTTATCACCTAGACAGCTTACTTTACAAGCTCAGCAGGCACTGCAATGCCTAATTGATGCCTTAGTAAACAGACAAGCTGCACACTGGGCACCTGAGCTGCCTTTCTTTTGAATAATTCTTTGTCCAGCAAAACAGCCTCACACTGATTTATCCATGAGACTCCAAGGTACCAGACCCTTATGCTTATCATTAAATGGACTTTTTTACCACACCAAATGACCAAAACCATCAGTACTCAACATGAAATGATGGCCCAACTGGTTGTTAAGGCCCGACAGAGACTCACTTCTCTTGCAGGAGTGGAATTTTCCACTATTTTCCTGCCTCTTACCACCTTTTATTTGAATTGGATATTTCAGGAATCAGAGGCTGTTCAGATGGCCTTTGCTGAATTCAGCGGACTCTTGCCAGGGCTACCGAGATAAAATAAGGGGGGACTGGACAGAGAAAACGCAGGTCCAATCAGTTTGATTAAAACTGTGCAACTCCTTTATTTCAACCGAAATGGCGTCTTTTATACATTTCTATATAGTTTAGACTTTGGATAGCTCAGTCATTGGCACACAGCGAGGGAAAGAATGCAAACATACATTATTTTACTTACAGTTAAGGTGGCTTAACACATGCTTATTTACTACTTCACTCAGTGACCTTCAAACCCCAATACTTTTCCCAAACACCTTAATAGCTATTTCTAACTGCGCCACAAACCTAAAGCAATTTTAACTGCGTCATGGCTTCAAGGCCTTACCAAGGCCTCAGGTCAGGCCTCAGGTCAGGGTAGTTCAAAGTTCTGATATAAATCATGACCTCCTGCCCTGAGGAAATCAGTAACAAGCGGACAAATCTCAATACATCCTCCAAAACATAAGCTTTTAACACCTTTATTTCAATTTATAGAAAAACCAAAGAGGAGTGAGGTTCCACTTCAACCCTCAACAGTATTCACAGATGGTTCTGGTTGCTTTCATAAATCAGCGGTAGTATGGAGACACCCCTCTTCTAGTGCCCAGAGAGCAGATGTATCCACAGTTGAAGGGTCCCCCCAAATTGTTGAACTTGCTACTGGAATCAGAGCTTTTCAAAAATTTTCTGTTTCTTTTAATCTGGTTACAGATTCAGCTTATGTTGCAGGAATCGTAATGAGAGCTTGTTGTGGTTAGGTTTGATTTCCCAGCCAATGCACCATTTAATGTGGTGGTTTCATGTTCGCCTAATTTTATTTACCAACTGGGAAATAGAATTTTGGGAGAAAAAGGCAAAACAGGCTCAACTTAAAAGTAAACAGATAGTTTATTAACACACTGTAAGGAAAAGAAAGGAAAAAAAAATGAAACTTTCAAAACCCTTCTCCTCCCCCCACAAGTGTTCACTTTCCTACAAACAACATAGAGACAAAACCTGTGACATTCAGTCAGTTTCACCATTTAAATATAGTCTTTCATCAGTTCTTCAGCAGAGGAGTCTCTTGTTTACCATGGAATTCTCCCACTGACAACCTAGAAAAGTTCTCTTGTGGGTTGGAACTCCCACAGAAACAGCCGCCCGGGGAAAACCTGCTTCCATGTGGTCTCCTCCCATTAGCAGTTGCCGAAGCTGCTTATGGGTCGTGGAACTCGGGCATCTGGGATGTCACCTTTTAAAGATAAGCAACTTCAAAGCAAAGGATTTCTCATCTCAAGGAACAGAGATGTCTTCTCACTCCTTTCACTGGTGGGGGAGCTTCTCATACAGTCCATCACAAACACCTTTGCTCAAAAATCCACAAATCATCTCCCCAAATGCATATTTTTCCATGATTTAAAGAACAATCTACCAACAGAGTTCATTTCCATAGCTCAAACAAGAAAGTCCAGCCAGCAGGCAACTCCTTCATCCTTCCTCCAATTAATCTTTCACTCATTCTCTCCATCTGACTGTTATGCTGGGTCTTCTCTATGTTCACTCTGTCTCCCTTCTCTCTCGCTGGGAAGAGCTAAGTCTTAAAAGCTTCATGTTGGCAGGAAAGAGTTAAAACTTGCCCAGGCCTGCGGTGGTCACGTGATCTCTGCCGGGTTGGCAGCCAGGATTTTCAAAAGCCACGGGAATGGGGGGAAAAACTCAAACAGATTTTGGAGCAGCCTGGCTGATGAAAAAAAACCCCTCCTTTCCCCCCCACCCCTCCATCTCCTTCAGGTTGGGCCCAGCTCAAAGCGGCTGCAGGTTGCAGGCTCCCCTCCCCCAGCTGGGGGAAAGGGCTCAGGCCCAAGTCCAGGCCCTGGGACTGCTTCCCTCAGCATAGGGGGAGCAGCAGGGTGTTTCCAGCTGCTAAAAAAGCCCGATTCGTGCCGGGATGGGGGCACATCATCCCCTCCCCCGGCCTGGGAGTCACCAGGCCAGGTGGGCCCCCTGTGAAGGCCCAGGCCTGGGCAGGCTGGGCCATCCCGGCCCCCTCCAAAGGAGAGAGCCAGGCCAGCCTTACCTCTTGTGAAGGCGGAAGCAAGAGAGAGAGAGATCCCAGGCTTCCTTCAAACTTTAAGGCTATGTGTTTCTCAGAGGTGTATCCCTGCATGCAATTGGCTATTTTGGTTGTCAATTCAAAGGAAACCACCAATTGCACCTCACCATCTGTGCTAAACCAACACAGAGCTGAAGCATCAGTTTTGAAAGAGGTTGAAAATTCACAACTTTTTTATTGGTTGCAGGTCCTTGTCTCTTCCTTAGAAAATAGAACTTCTCCTTATTTTGTTATGCAAATTTGATCGAATGCAGACCTTCCCAGATTTTTAGCTGAAGGGAACAGGCAAGCTGACCTTTTGATAATGCCTGTGCAATGATCTGTTCTACCTAATAAGATAGAGCAGACTAAATTGAGCCATTCTTTTTTTCACCAAAATGCTGCCCTTTGATTTGACATTTTGGCATTACCAAAGCCCAAGCTCCAGGAATTATTGCTGTTTGTCCTGATTTCCAAAGGCATTCTTTTCCCTCTGTTGCAGGAGGTGTTATTCCCAGAGCGCTTCAGAGTCTTCAAGTCTGACAGTCAGACGCTACCCCTTTTTCTGAATTTGGGTGTATAACATACATTCATTCCTCTATTGATACCTTTTCTGATGCTCTTTTTGCATTAGGCCATTCAGGGGAAATGGCTAAATATGTCTGTAGACACTTCAGTGCTGCTTTTGCAACTCTTGGTATACCATCTGAAGTAAAGACAGACAATGGCCCAGGTTATACCTCCCGTTGAGTTGCTGCCTTTTTTGCCTTATGGGGAATTATGCACAAACTCATTCCCCAACAGGCCAATCTATCATTGAATGGGCTCATGGCTCCCTCAAGCGTCTCTTAGTTCAAGAGAAAGGAGGGGCTGAAAATGGCATCCCTGATGAGACACTACATAAAGCCCTTTATGTTTTCAACTTTTTGAATTGTTCTTTGATAGACACTAACCCATCAATTGTTTGACATTTTAATTGCAATTCACAATTGCAACAAAAGGAAAAACCCCATGTTTTAGTGAAGGATCCAGAATCCGGTAAGATATTGGGGTCTTATCCTTTGGTCACCTGGTGTAGAGGTTTTGCTTGTGTCTCCACAGAGAATGGTCCTAAGTGGACTCCATCAAAGAATGTGAAGCCATTTTGAGAGCCTTTGACTGCATCACCTGAAGATTCACCTTTAACACAAACATCAGAGGAGAACCCTTGTGAACAGGACCTCGCCACCACATCAGCACCTGTTTGACCTCTGACAGACTTATGCCCTTCGGAAAATGGTTTGGATTACCCAGAGGTATAGGGATTTACAGGGTTAGGTCCTCCTGTCTAGGAGAACCAGAACTCCATACGTTGCTAGGAGGTTCATACAGTGCACAATTCCCATTTCATGAGTCAATTCTTGCTTTGGACTGGGAATACCAAGGCCTTAGCCTAATAGTTACTGCCTTTGAGCAAGAACTTAATGCAGGACTACTCCTCCCCTTCCCTTGTTTAGTTTGTCATACTGGGTATCATCAAGCTTGGGTTGAATGCAAATGTGTTGAATGTGGGATACTGTGGTACTGCGCATCTCATAAAAGGAGAGGCATTCGCTGTCAATGTGATCCAATGAGACAGCAAAAATAACGCACAAATTCAACAATTAGTGTGTGGGTGGGTATAAGTTTGGTCTACCTAAACAACTGGAAATTACTCCAGAGCAGTGTTTTACTGCTACTGACAATAAGGATAAACAATGGCTTCCCGAATATTATGGTATTTACTGTGAATTGTTTCTAATGCTCAGACATGGCCTGTTAACCAACCAAAACCAAATGTTTGGGTAACCTTAGCAAATGTTACAGGACAGGATACATTGTGTTTGGCCACTGCATCCCCTGATAATCCTTTGTAGTGGTTTCATGTTTGCTGAATTTCTGTTTTGCAAAATTTAGTGTAGGGGTTTGAGTATCTGCTGTCTTTTACCTCTAGGAGATAGGATTTGGGAGAAAAAGGCTAAACAGGCCCCAACTTAAAAGTAATCAGATAGATTTTATTAACACACACTAAGAAGAAGAAAATAAGAAAAGACAAAAAACAAATGAAATTTCTAAACCAACCCTTTCTGCCAACACACACTGTTAGTTTTCTACAAACAATGTAAAGAAGCAAAACTCAGAACTCCAGGTCAGTAGCACTTATAAAACAGTCTTTCATTCAGTCTTTGAGAGAGAGAAGTCTCTCCTGTTGTTTGGTAACTTTCCACAAGAGAAACAGTCTGCTTGTGGCTTCTAACTCACACAAAAGCAGCCTGCCCAGGGAACTTCTGCAGTTGTGGAATCTCCCATATCACATAGTCTTTCCTGTGACTACATATGGGCTGTAGACTCGCACATATATATTGGGGTATTACCTTTTAAAGATAAACAACTTAAAAGGCAAAGGATTCTTTATCTCAGGGAACAGAGATGTCTTCTCACTTCTTTCACTGGCACAGGGGGCTTCTTCTCATCTGTCTCTGTTCAAACCTCTTATGGGATCACCAAATCACAACTTCTAATTCAATATTCATTCAGTAAATCACAGATACCTTTTCTCAAAAAAATCCACAAATCATCTCCCCAATTCATATTGTCCATGATTTAAAGGATTATTCTAGCATATTCATATTACAGTTTGTTACCATAACTCTTAAATTTTCAGCCTAGAACTAAGGCAACTTGTCATCTCTTCTATGTAAGTCACTCTTCCTTTCCTGACTTTGAGATCTCCACATTGTCCCCTTACATGTCTCTAATCTGGCCGTCTCTCACTAAAGAAAAAGTTAAGACTTTGGAAATTTCATCTGTGCCAAGAGAGTTAAATTTTTCCCAGGTCCTCTTCTCTCCCAGCTGTGGTTGACTTCAAGACTGCGCCGATGGGGGAAGGGGGGGAGAAACTCATGCCGAGAGATCCAAGCAGCTCAGTCAGTCAGGGATCTCAGCAGCGAGGATCATAGGGGGCCTCCTGCCCACCCCTGGTCTCATGGGGGGAGAAAGAGAGCATCTCCCACAGCCCTGGCCAGCTCAGGGGTAAGCTTTAAAAGTTTACTAGATGTTAAACTGCAGCCTCCACCCTCACACCCGGCAGTGGATGGGGGCCCTGGAGGCACAGCCAGAACAGGGCCTGCTCCCCCCCCCCCCCCAGGGGGCGAGCAGCAGGGCTTGGCAAGCCTGGGCCACTCCTCAGAGTTGTGTTACCTTTTCCTCCAGCTGGGAAAAAAAGGGGTTGGCTCAGGCACACTCAGCCTTATATGGGTATTACCAAAAGTCGCCTTCAACTCTCTCAGTGGCCAAACCACCTGCCAATAGAAAGAACTGCTCCCTGATAGGTCCCTGTCCTTTCTAAAACAAAGGGCAAGGTCCTGGCAGGGCAATATTCCATTAACCAAAAAACCAAACTGTGTTAACCTATGACATCCCTTTTCAACGTGCCTTGTTGTTCTGCCCTTAGACAACTGGCCTTGTCTGAGTCAGGCAAATACAATATTGCAAAACAGCAATCATGCTGATGCCTGGGATCAACGGACCCCTTATCTTTCCCTCACGTCCCTTGAGCCTCAAGAGTTAGAACTCCTGGGCCCAGTGAAAATAGATCTTTCTGTAAGGTTTAATTATTCTGGGAGAAATCAGTCTAAGGCTTGGAATGTTTCCCCTCATCACCCTGTGTATAAAAATGCAAGCACTTGGTGTAATTATGCATCCAGGATTATTTCTCGTTCAACTAATGCTCCATTACTTTTACCTCCTGCAATATTTTTAATTTGTGGGGATAGGGCTTGGCCTGCCATCCCATTGCATATTAAAGGAGGACCATGTAGCCTTGGGAGATTGTCCCTTTTAACCCCAAACACATCCATGATTTTTCAACATAAATATCCCTCTAGAATTAAGCAAACCCTGCATGCTCTTGAAAAAGATTGTGATGACCAGTTTGATTTTTGGTCTAAAGGACAGTGATGGGAAGCATCATTTTTTACCCCTGGTGTAGCATCAGGAAAAGGTTTAAGATTACTTAACACGTTAGGTTTTTGGCTGATTAGGAACAGCAGTAGAAATGACACACAGACTTCTGTTCTCCAGATGAGGGAGAAGAGATCTTTATTTTTCACCTCCCTTTATACAGACAGTTTCAAGAAAGAAACACAGTTGGACACTCAGAACAACACCTCTTGACTGTTATTTCCAAGTAAACAACAGACTAGAAAAATATCAGCTGCTAAGGGTTTTCTACCTTAATGGTTTTCCACCTTAACGGTTTTCACCTTCCAAGGATTGTTTTGATTCCTCCTCTCAACTCCTTTAGGCCAGTGTGAGAAAACTATGTGGTTTGATTTCCCACAGACTCTGTGCTGCTGCTTGATTTCTTGCATTCAGCATCCACAGCTGGCTAGCTAAACAAACTAATGCTATGTCCTTAGCATTAACAAGACTTTAAACCGATGTTGATTCTATTAGACATGGTTCTTTGCAAAATAGGGCAGTGATAGATTTTTTGCTTTTAGCACAAGGACATGGACATGAAGAATTCAGTAGAATGTGTTGCATGAACTTGCCCAACCACTCCCAGTCAATCTATGCAAGCATTCAAGCTCTGAAAGAGGGTGTAAACAAACTGCAAGTAGATGAAGGACTTGATTGGCTAAGTAAACTTCTGGGGGATTGGGGACTTAGTGGATGGATAAGAAATTTAGTTTAAATAGGCTTATATGTATTAGGCATTAAATTAGGCATTGTTATGTTTATTCCTTATATTTTACAGTGTGTGAAAAATTTAATAGACAAGTCATTTAAGTGTGTATTTTTGGTTGAACAGCAAGGCAGGAAGTATGTGGAATAAAACAGAGTATAATGGAACTGATAAAGGAGCCTGATATCTTAGGCCTGATCAAGCAGAAATCGTGGGAGAGACAGACACAGATAAAGGCTCCCTGGGGAATAAGTGACCAAGGAACATGTTGTGAAACCTTGTGATAAGATAATGATACTAGGTGATGTGATGTCATGAAGAATGTGTATCCAATGAGAAATCATTACAAAAAATCGAACCTTATGTAAGTGCCATACAAGAAAAACCCTATATAAACGCCTTGTGTGCTCAATAAATTTGACTTCTGATCAGAACTCAGGATGTCCCCCTCTCTCCGTCGCTGATAACCATGGGGTGCAGGGAAATCTTAGCTCTGGCACCCAGAGCACCTCCTCCCCTTCCTTCTCCACTGACCTTAGTGTCTGCAGAGTTGTGCTTCTCACAAATTGTCCCTTCGCTTTTCTCTGGTGCAATTATATTTGCACAATAACTTTTTTTCTCTTCTTCTTAAATATGTTATCACAAAGGTGTTACTACCAATTCTGATTGGCCCAGGCTTGCCCAGTGGCATGTCCTTCTTGGAGCCAGCTGGCATTGGCTCTGCTGGACAGGGAGGAAGCTCCTAGCTGCCCCTCAAAGAAGCCACTCCCATAGCTGCCCCCCTCCCCCCAAGCCTGACCATTCAAACTCAATACAACCTCCCTCTTTTCCAAACTAGCTAACTTCCCTTAAAATAACTAATATCAGCCTGTTAGAAATCAGACATAGTTTGGTTAGATGAAACTTTAACTTAAGAATATAATTTAATGTGAACTTTTAATTCCAATGGGAAAGATTCAAATTCCACTGGAATATGTGAATTCATTAAACTGAAGTTATTTTCATTAATCAGAATATGTTCTTTACAGAAACAAGAAAGAGTATAAATAACCTCCAAATTTACAGTTTGACACGATGCCAGAGAATCCCAGCTAGCTCACAATACCCAGACCGCGTAGAGAGTGGCTGTCCCCATGCCAGTTTGAGCTCAGGTGGCAGTAGAGCAGAGCTGTTGATTTGGGCAGCAGCAGGGCTGCTCTCTACAGCACCAGTTGTGAAGCACTGAGGATCGAAGTAAAGACCAGGAAGGGGTCTTTTTTGTGCTTCTCAAAGGACTTTATTCCTTGAGGGGAGCAGTGATGAAAAAACAAAAATCAGCCTTTTGCACAGTCTTTTAAATGGGGGAGGTACACGGGGCAGGTACAACTCTTCAACCAATCAGGGATACAACTGGGAGGAGATTAAGGAGGGGCTCACGATATGACAGCCAGTAGGAAAGACAATGGGAGTGTCTTGTGTTTCAAGTCTAAGATCCCCCTAATTAGGGTTTTTTTCCTTTTCAAAGTCCCGTGCCAGAGTTAGAAAGAAGAGCGGATCTCACAGCTCGGTCTTGAAAGGTGTTTATTAAGTTTTTTATCTGAAGGTCAGCGCATCGCCTAACACCAGGCTTAGCACACTGAAAAACACTGCTGCCAAGAACCCGAGACCTGACATCCAAGGTCTCTTAAAGGTTTCTAACCCAATTAACTCTTGAAACGTACTGTATTTACAATTTTGTAAGAATTATTGCTACTTATTCTAGACACATAATTCTTTACATCACCTACATTCTACCAATGTCTTTGTGCCACCATCACAGCAGAAGATGAAGTAGAAGAAGAAGAACTTAGGACATCGTCCAAAATTTTCTATCATGCCTCTATCTACTTCCATTCTAAAAACATAAAACTACAAATTTTTACCCTGTGACAAACTAAACTACTATCTAATTTAATTTTTTTGTTTTTCTCTTTTCATCCATAAGTGTTGGCAATTTTTCCTATGGGCTAAGGTCAAAGGCAATGCTTTCCTGGGGTCCTGGAGCCCCCGAGGGCAGTTTGAGGGTTTTTCCCCGTGCCCTGGACTCCAACAGGAGTGGAAAGGATTACACGGCATGGGGTCAGGACAACAAGGACTGACAAGGAACTTTCTGGAACCGAGGGCAGGGATTAGGAAGGATTGACATTTATGTAGGTGGGGTAAAAGGCAGGTCTGGGGAGTGATTTACAACTGAGTGAGGAAGGAGATAACCTGGACAATATCAAACATATCAGGGGAAAACAGGGATGATCCATTGGGATAATAACTCCACAACAACTTAACAAAAACATGCTGGAGTCCAGGGCATCCCTCTGGGCGCCCTGGGAAGTCACAGACCTCGGTAGAGAGGCCTGGGACCCGAAAAAGAGGGTCTGGGGTCTGTGCAGGGGAGTTTGCCTGGCACAGAGCCCAGGAAGACACAGTCTTTGATTTTGGTCCATGAGAAAAACATCTAACACAGAGAAGAATTGCAAGTCACAAAGGTGTGACAGAGAGTAGTGTAGTTTATCACTGTGCAGAAGATTTTGTAGTTTTGGGTTTTTAGAATGTAGATGCAAAGGGACAAGATGGTGATTTTAGGGCGGTGCCCTGGGTTCTTCTTCTCCCTTGGCATCCATCTTCTGCAGGGACGTGGGCACAAAGTAGTTCCAGTGGATTGGATCAGAGTAGAAATGACCCTGTTAGTATAGGTGATAGACATTGGCATAGAATTGTAAACAGTGGGTACGTAGTTATCTGAATAAGAGGTAGCGACCTCCCATCACAGGGGGAGTCACCTCATGTCCGAGCTGCTGTGAACATCTTGGTCGGACACAGGGGAATCACCTCGTGTCCAGGCTGCTGTGAACATCTTAGCCGGACAGAGAGAATTGTAAGATAAGAACTAATAAACAACGCGAGAAACCAGAAAACCAAGACCTTGAGACTCCTCATCATTCTTGCACCGCACCGAGCACCGAGCTCAGCACAGAACACAGAGACACAGAGTCAGACAGCAGACCCTAAATCCTTCAGAGGTCAAGAGGGAAAATCACTCCCTTCGTGCCCACACGAACCACCAGCCAGCCTTGGAATCTCAGGTGAGGAAACAACCAGAGTAAAACCCGAGAAAACACACCACCACAACATTTGCTATTAGGGATATTTCAGTTTCATTTGAATTAAAAACTATTAATTTCTGAAAAAGGAAAAGCATTCACCTTCATCTTTCTCATCCTTCCTTCTCCAAAGCAGCTTTAGTCAAAAGGGTGAGTGAGGAACCAAAGACCTGGCTGAAACTGCACCTGCTTGGTGATGAAGCCAAACCAGAAGGTGTTGTTTGGATGCCTGAAGAGCTACCTCTGAAAGAGGCAAGTGACTGAGACAGGTTCATCTGATAACCTCAAATCACATCCCAGCACCTTTTGTTTGCTCAAAATTGCTCCTTGGGTCCAAAACATCCTGGAGCTGCTCCCATGCCAAGGAACTGACATCAAGCTTTCAAATGCAGATCTTTCTGGGAGAGAAACAGAGCAGAACCTCAGCCCTGAATGCCTGATGTGGTGATGGGCAGGGCTGAAAGCACACAAGGGCACGTCACCCTGCTACTGGGGAGGGGCTGTGCCCAGGGGCATGGAGATCTGAGCATCCAACTGTTATAGGGAATGTTCTGTATAAAATTAATTCATGTTAAAGTAATATAAAATGAGAAAACAGAAGCCAATTCCAGGAAGGCTAGTTTGCATTTGTGAGGGGCCGGGTGGCTCCAGCAGAAAGAAAAGAATTCAACAACAGAAAGGGGAGCTGCAACCTTGGAGATCAACGGTGATTCATCAAGGATACGCCAAATCAGATATGCCTTAAGGACTAGACGCACCCACTCATCAACCAATGTTGCCTTCTCAGAAATCTCATCAATTTGTCGTCTCTGCTCGGAAACCTATTCAGGAGGACTAGAGTCTCAAAAGAGGACACATGAATATACAATCTGAGCAAAGGTGGACAAAGAAACCCTGCCTCGGGGAAAATAAACAATATAAAAAACTAGATACATGGTGGCAAGATTTGTGAACAGAGGAGGATAGGTGCGATAGAAGCCTGTCCTGTGTTCACCCAGTGTCAATCCCAGGATCGGGACTGTCCTTTTGTCATGGCTTTCTGTGTTCACTGTTAAACAAAAAATAAATTCTATTTTTTTATTTTTCAAATCCAGCTGTCTCATTTATAACACAACCTTCCACCTCTGCCACCTGGGAACATTTTGGCAAGTGTACCCATACAACCCAGCCCTCAGACTATGCCATGTGTCCTGCAGAAAGGCTCAGGAGGGGACCCAGGTGACGCAGCACAACACTTGAAAGGTGTTACAATCCGATTATTAAAACTGTTAGAGATGCCCCTGCCCAAATTAAGTTGCAAATGAGACCATATGCTGAAGTCAATAGTATGGATTTTATTTAACAGTAAATCTGAGAAAAAGAGAGAGAGAGAAAGAAATGGAAAAAGGGGAGGGGGAGAGAAAGATAGTAACAGTCAGGTTAAATAGAAAATATCACCACTTCGTGGATCCCAATGGCATCCCATTGATCCTCTTCTTCTTGTCTTCTTGCTGGTGAGGGTCCTGCAAAACATAATGTTCAATGGATTAATATAGGTTTGAGCTAGGTGGCAATGCCCAGATTCCTCCCCTGGCAGAGGGAGGGCACAAGTTTTACACTGTCTCTTGCAACACACTGGATCTGTTGCATCACTTTACATCACATGCAGTCATCTGGTGCAAGGCCTCAGGAATCAGTCTGGGGAGTGCTTCAGGGGTCTTTGATGGTTTATAACACCTTCTCAGCTGCATCTCACATGGATGTCCTGTATCTACGTGACCTTCCTGCGGTGGGGTGGGGTTTAAAACTGAGCCAGTTTGTGTGAGGATGGGTGTTAACTCCCTCTGACCAGAGGTTATGCCACACACCCTTATTTGGGGGAGTGTGGTAGTTTGGGAAGGAAGTGATTTTTTCAAGAAAGTTATAGCAAACCAAATCAGACACTAGGTTTGAATATTGACATTTGGTATAGTCATTAGAAAGATGACACGCCTCTGGGAACACACAGGATTTAAAATCAGAGGAATTCCGGTAATTGTTCTCTTTCTTCTGGGATCTGAGAGAGGTAAGCCAGCCTGGCTCCCTGCTTCCCCCAGGGGGCTGGGCAGACCTGCCCGGAGCTGCCGGGCAGGGGGAGGGGAAGAGAGCGGGCCCTGTCTCGGGGCTGCTAAAGCCGCAGCCCCAAAGGGCTGGCCAGGCCTGGCTGGGCCCCAGTAGCTGCCGACGCCGCCGGCCTGGGCCAAGGGAGGTGTTTGCCTTACCCCTGATAACAGCTCTGGGCCCAAGATGGCCTGGGCCCACCCTGATGCCAGTGAGGGGTGGGGGAAGTGTCCATCAGCCTGTCCTGGCCACTGAGATCCCTGACCACTGTTTCCCCAGGCTGCTCCAATCTCTTGGCGTGGGCTCTCCTCCCCCATCAACGTGGCTTGGAAATACAATACTGTGAGCCGCAGCCCAAGACGGACAGACCCGGGCAAGAGGTTAAATCTTTCACTGCACAAAATGAGACCTGAGGGCATTACCCCTTTCCCCAAGTGAGAGGAAAAGAGTCAGAGTGAGATGTGAAGAGACACAGCATGAAACTGAAGCCAGTGAAGAGAGAGAGAAAGATCCTAAGTGAGAGGAGAGATGAGAAGATGACTTGGTTTTAGGATGAAAGTCTTTTATGAGCCATGCTCATGGACTGTAATATATTAGAATATCCCTTTAAATCGTGGAAAAATATGGATTGGGGAGATGATAAGTGTTATGAATAAAATGGGCGGAGATAATATTAATCTCCTTAAAATGCCTTTATTAATCAGCTCTTACAATATTTGCTCGAGGGGTTTTTGGCTGCCCGTGCGCGCCGTGGAGGAGGAGGGTCTTTATCAGCTCTGTTGCAGAGAGTTGAGCAGAGCTGGAGAACCCGCCCTCGCTGGGAGTAACCCCAGGGTTCTTAGTTTCTTTTGTTTTCTCCGGGGGTCTCATCTCTGGTTTGGTCTTTTTAACTTACAGCTAGTAAGAAAAACCGGAGAAATCAGCTCCTTCGTTAGTCCAGGGTCTACACGGCCTAGCATTGGTTTCTATGCGTTTCAATTTTGCTTGGTTTTATTTTATAAGGGGTTTTTGGTGTTAAACGGTATCCTGAGATGCATTTCGAGGTCTTTTATTTGCATGCGGGGTCGGCCTGGGCAGCAGGGGCTGTGTGCTTTTATAGTATCCAATATGGCGTTTCGGAGTGGCTGGGCAGCACCAGGGCTGCTAGATGTGGCTGGCGTGGGTTCTCTCTTTTTGGAGCGGGGTGGGGGCCCAGGTGCGTTTGGGGACGCGCCATCCAGCAGCGGCGGCTGGCCGAGGGCGGGCTGAGCCACGTGCGGGCTTTGGGGCTTCTCTGCGACTGGGCTTAAGCCTGGCGGGCGGCATGGCGGCTGGAGCCGCGCCGGGGAGGCGGCTGCGGGCGTCTGGGATTTCTCATACCGGTCTTGGGGGAGCGCGGCCGGCCCCTCTTTCTCCCGCTCCGGCGGCGGCTGGCTGCGGGGGTTGGGGCCGGACAGCCCCGCTCACTGGGGTCCCCGCTGTGGGCAGGGAGAAGCGCCGGTTCTGTTCGGTCTCGCCTCAGGCCACCGCCGCCGCGCCGCAGTACGGCGCCGGCGGGGACAAGCTCTGCCGCAGCGACTCGCTCCGGGAGCGGGGGGGAAGACCGGGGGCGAGGCCCGCGCCTCGCCTCTCTTCGAAGCCCTTTTCTCTCAGTCTTTGGCGGCGGCAGCGCCAGCAGCGGCAGCGCCGGCTGCTCCGCTGGTCTCTCTCGCTCCGTCGTTGGGGGTGGGGGGGGGCCGCGGTGCCGGGCTTCTTTGAATGGAGCTCTTTTTGTTTTTAAGGTGGTCTGGGGGGAGGTGCCACAGAGGTGGCCCCTCACTGTTACATTACAGGATAAACATTCTAAATTTTATTTTTATCAATAAGATTGTTCAGATTGTGGATTGGAGCAAAGGTATTTGTGATGGACTAAGTGAATATTGAAGTAGCTGTGATCCTATGAAAAGCTGTGATTCTTTGAAAAGCTTGAACAGAGAGAAAGATTGGATAAAGATGAAGATTCTTCCCCTAGGAAAAGAGAAATGAGATTTCTGTTCCATGAGATGAAGAAAATCCTTTGCTTTTGGCACTGTTTATTTTTAAAATGATACCCCATGAGCATCCATGACCCATATGCAGCTGACGGAAAAGCTGCCAGTGGGAGGGACTCCACAAAAGCAGGTTCCCGGGTGTTAAAAATATGGGCCGGAGATAATATTTTCTCCCTAAAATGCCTTTATTGATCCGCTCTGAAAGGGATAGCTTGAGGGATGGTTATAATTCGAATAAGGAGGAGACTTGCAACTGCACTTAAAATTATGAATTCCATTTTCTTCTACCAAGCTTCTTTTAGGGGCTTAAAATTGTTCCACCAATTGATATTAATTAAGGGTGTCCACTCTTGGGTAGTTACATATGCAACTTTTATTTTTTATTTGGAAATGTTTTGGATTACTTTATTTTTATTATCTGTTTCAGAGTAGCACTTTGATGAATTAAACTTCTCACAGATGCTACCCTCTTTTGCTAGCAAATAGTCTACGACTAATTTTATTTGGTATACTTCTGCTCTTGTTTGGGCTATTTGATGGCTCATATGATCTAGGGCTAGGACTGTTTTATTTGATATAACTTTTAATACTGCCTGCGATCGAATAATCTGGTTTAACATATAAATGAGGGGTTTGTACCTCCAGGACTTATCTTGTACCCAGGTGGCTGGCTTGTATGTTTTTATGATTTTCTCTGGGGTCCAAATTTTACTTTTCCAAGTTTGAGAACTGCTCATATCAATCACAGTTTGTTTTTGTTTATTATTCTTTCTCAGGTTATTACATCGTGGCACTGTTAGATGGTTTTTGGATTTACATGGCAACAGGAAGGAAGCAGGTTTGATGATGCTAACAGCACAGATATTTGCCCAGTTTCCAGGAAGATGTGGGCAAGCTCCATCTGCACATATCCAAAACAAATGCTTTGAGGCTTTCCATAAGGTGTTTTGGGTGTTGAAAGGGATCCAATCTTGGGCCACATCTTTGACCACTAGGCACTTCCTGCAACCAATTCCCTCTATCAAATCAATAAACAAGTTCTTATTGAGGGGTTTGCTTATTTCAGTTTTTCTTATAGTTAGTGTTTTTTCTTCTATGAGGTTTATAACTCTTTCTAAAATATTTATTTCTTTTAGACAAAACCATTCTCTTATAGAGCACTCTCCAGTCAAGCACTGCTTAAAGGTGGCAGCATTTCTTGTGATCCAATATTGTTTTCTCTCCTCCTGACAGGTTGAGAGTTGGGAGACAGCAAAGCAAGTGAGGTTTGCAATGGTGTGAACTCTGATTAAGGACTGCGAATTCTCCCCATCATAGATGGGGGAATAGCCTTTTGAACCAGCTCCTTCTATAGGTCTACTCATCATTAAGACTATCATCAGACCTCCCAAGAGTCCAGTATGAACTTTTTCCATCTTTAGGTCTCACCTGGCCTTGCCTCTTGGGTTTAGGAGCTCCTCAGGTTCAGCCTCCAGATATTTTTTTCTCTACAGTCACACTTGGCTGTTAGTTTTAGATAGCTTTCTTGGGGTGTGCTCTATGAGAGATTTCTAAATTTTTTTATTTTTTTTTTATCTATAAGTTTTAGTAATTGTAATAACTCTTCTAATAATTTATACTAACTTAGAATAACAGTATTATAACTAAAAGCAACAAACAATCCTACAAATTCAGTGATTGATATGAGATCCCAATAACAACATTACAATTTCAACGACAAACTCTTAATAACAATATCACAACAA
The DNA here is from genome assembly GCF_965231275.1 of Zosterops lateralis. NCBI lineage: Eukaryota > Metazoa > Chordata > Aves > Passeriformes > Zosteropidae > Zosterops > Zosterops lateralis. Next base: position 9,805,973 of record NC_139801.1, read on the forward strand.
TATTAATACAAACAGAAATCCAAAAATGTCCTGTATGTGGTATGACTTATATAGTTTTTCTTCACTGGGGTTTTTGGTTTTTTATTGAGGGTTATTTTTAAAGGGTCTGAATGCGAAACAACGGTCCACTGGGGATGATTTCTTGGAGGGTCTGGGCTGGACAGATTGTTCGGAGGTGGTACTGGTCCTTTCACTCTGGTAACATGGGTCCAACCTTTCTTTTGTGTTCGGACTGTGGTATGGGTGGTTAACAGCACCTGGAAAGGACCTTCATATTTTGGGGTCAATGGAGTACTACTCCAGGACTTAATTAATACTCAATCCCTAGGGTTAATTTGGTGAATGTTTGAGTCAAGGGGAGAAATTTGGGGAAGATATCCTTTTTTTCTGAGATTTTCTAGTGTTTTTCTAATTGTCATTATATATTTTGGGTTCCGGTTTTTCTTCTTGGTAACCTCCAGTGCTATAGGGGGTTCACAAGAATGGAAGTCCAAACATCATCTCATAAGGACAAACTCTTATGTCAGATCGGGGCCTGGTTCTGATTCGCAGAAGGGCAAGCATTTGAGCCAATTTGGCTGTGGTTTTTTTTTTTTAATAATTTGGTTAACACATTTTTGAAAGTCATAGAGTTTATGACACTTTTAATTTTCATTACTTTTCCCCCTTAATATCTTTTTTAATGCCTCATCAAAAGATAACTTTTGTCAATCTTTTTTCAGGTGTCCTATTTCCCCACAGTAGAAACACTTCCAATCTTCTCTTTGCTTTCTAGGGGTCACCCAGGGTGGTAAAACATTTCTTTTCCCTTTTACTGGCTTCCCATCTTCTCTGTTGGGTGGACTCTGGTTGGACACAATTTCCCTAGCTACAGCTACCATAACTTTTGCTTTTGTTATGTCTTTTTCTTCCTCCCTTCTTAGACACACTTTTAAAGCTTCTCTCAACAATTCATTTATTCCTCTGTCTTGCCAGTCCTCCATCTTTTCTAATTTTCTCCTAATATCGGGCCAAGACTTGGTGACAAATTGGGTCTTAAGTAGCACCTGGCCTTCAGGGCTTTCAGGGTTAATATTAGAATAACCAGAAATTTTGTTTTATTCTATTCAGTCACGTGGCTGGGGTTTCATCTTTCCCTTGCATATTATCAAAGGCAAGCTTTGAGTTGTTGCTACAGGGAACTGGCTCTTTAATCCCTTTAATCATCAAATTTCGATAATCATCCATGTTTCTCCTATCTTCTTCCCTATTCGGGTTCCACTTTGGGTCACTTACTGGTAGTTTATGATCACCTGGGGGCCCCATTGTATTCTCCCTTTCCCAAATCTGTATCCCAGCAGTTCGAATCATTCTCATTTCCTCTGGGCTAAATAAAATCTTAAATATAGAATTCAGCTCCACCCACATAAAAGTATTGGGACCTAAAAATTGATCTACTTGTTCAGACACCCCTACTGGGTCTTCTACTAAGTTCCCCAGTTCTTTCTTAAAGTTCCTAATCTCTGAGGCTGTCAGGGGGGCATTTACAAATCCCACCCCTCCGGCAACTCCACACATTGGAACTTCTCTTAAAGGAAAAAGTTTAGCTCTAGATCGGGTGTTATAGCAATGTCCTCCTAGATTATTTTCAGTGGGAAGCTCTATGCTTGAGGTGGACAAATTCGGTTCCCAATTGGCGGGTGGTGCTGGAACCATGGATGGCAAGGGAGAGGGAATATGGCTACTGTTAGGGGAAACCGGAGGTATTACTGTTGAGTAGAAGGGGTTGTTACTTGATGGAGGGAGACTTATTGAAGGGCTGGTTAGGGAGGGGACAAGGATATTTGCAGGTAAGGTCTGAGGATTGGAGGGAGGAATAGGGGAATCAGTTTGAGGAAGTTGAAGGGGACTTACAGGTGGGGCCGAAGGTATGGGAGGAGAAACAGGGGTTACAGTCTGGGAATGCCGAAAGGGGTTTACGGGTGGAACCTGGGGTATATCTGGATAAGCGGGAGAGGGAGGTAAATAGTTGAGTTGATCTCAAATAGGGCTATTTTCTTCTTCCTTGTTCTTATTACTTTTTTCTTTCCGCCCTTGTAATTTACAGATCTTTACTTTCTCCCTCTGAGTGCTCTGTTCTTGCCAACAAGCAGCATACTGTATTTGTTCTATTTCTATATCCCCTCAGGCTCTCAGATGTTGATTTAATTGAGTACACATCCAAGGGTCAGTTGTTCCATGCCATGGCCATTCTCCAGGTAGACTTAGAGTAGGCCATACTTCCACACAATAATGTATCATTTTGATTTTATTCCAAGCTTTAGTACTCTCCTCTCTGTCTCACTGTTCTAACATTTTTCCCAGTGGGCTCTGTGGAGGGATATTAGGTATCTTATCTTTCTCCTGCTTTTCAACCTCTTTTGGCTTACTTATCCAAGTACCCATTCTTACTTGGTAACTTTAACTAAATTTTTTTTTAAAAGGCTTTCACTCAAATACCAATCAGACTTAATTCACACTCACTCGTGGGCCCTGGAAGCAGTTCGTATGACCCGCCCTTAGGGTCCCAACCCCTGCTACAGCCAGCCCCTGGTACCCGTCAGTGGCCTGAAACTCGCCCACCCCGTTAGGGCTTTAGCCGCCACCCCAGCTGATATCCTCTTTCACTCCTGCACGTCAGTCAAATCCCCATAAGCAGCCGGCCAACTTGGGCCTAGGGTTCCGGTCACTACTTACTGCCAGGATTCGGACACACAGCATGCGACTCACCCATATACCCTATCGTTAAGTCCCTAACTCTTTCACTCTCTGCATCCAGTAGCATCCTTTTGGGCATCCCCAACCAGTTCTACCTCTCCGTGCTCGGTAGCATACACCTCTCCTGGGTACCCCCAACCAGTACAAGACCCTCAAACCCGGTAGCGTACCCCTCTCTTGAGCACCCCCGACCAGTGTGACCTTTTCTGTACCCCGTCAGTTACCTCCAGCTAGTAACCTCGGCCAGTACCCCTTGCTCTCCCCACACCCCTGCAGGCCCTGGGAGCAGTCTCCTAGCCACTCCTCTAACCTGTGCTGGTGTGGTGTGTGCCTCACATTCATCCCTGTCCTCCCCACACGCTTGAGGCGACCTGCGTGGTTTGCCCCTACAGGTCTAGGGGAAACCTACAGCACCACTCACCCTATGACATGCCACTCACTCCCTAAGCAGCCTCCGCACGTCTGGAGGGGGGTTCACTACACCCCTGGAGACGCCTCTCTCGCTCTATTCCCTTTCACTTCCCCCTGTTCCTGACCAGCCTCCTCGTGGAGGTGTGGAAATGCGGTAATTAGGGGTTCTCACTCACTCCGGGGGTCCGAGCTGCCAGGCCCCATCAAACTCACTCCACACTCACACGTCTCCACTCCCGCCACCGGGTATATACTTACTCGATGCTCCTCAATGGTGTCCCTCGAGGCTGGCGTGCGTTGTCATCTTCTTGGTCCAGGAGGCCAGCTGTCCAGGAGATCCAAGGTTGGGTGGTGCCTTCCCATCTTGGTCCTCTTCTGGGTGTGGCCAATCCCGGATGAGCTCCTCAAATTGTTAAAAATGGGCAGGAGATAATATTTTCTCCTTAAAACGCCTTTATTGATCATCTCCTAAAGGGATAGCTTGAGGGATGGTCTGCTCTTCCGGGTTCACCCTTGAGGAGGAGAGCCTGTTTGGCTTTGCAACTTTAGGTCACTGCAGAGCCAGGAGCCACGCCCTCGCAGATGTGCCTGGAGCTCACTTTTGCCGGGCTGATCCGGGGGTATCCTTCTCCTCGGGTACCTTTTAAGTTACAGCGAGATACAAAAAACTGTTTATTAATACTTTAGGGCATAGCCAGTTCAGTACTGTCTTTTGTGGGTCCAGATTTTACGTCAGTTTGTTTTGGCAGGGGACTTTTGGTGCTGAATATGCCTTGATTCACAGTGGGGCTTTATGGGCGTTCTACTAATTTCCATGCCAATGGAACGCACGCGGCCAGACGGGCCGATGGGGCACACATGGTGGCTGTGGCAGGGCCAGGCCGGTGGCAGCTGGGGCTGGGGGGATGCGGGGCTGCTCTGGCGGCAGCTGCAAGGGCAACAGTCTTGGCGATATCGGCAGCGGTGCTGCCCTGGCCCTCTCCGAGGCAGCGGCGGCGACCTGGGCGGTCTGGGTGCCACTCTTTTCCCCGCGGGGAGTGGAGCTGTCGACTTCTAGCAATCAAACAGGCCCCCTGCCTTTGCAGGAGGACCACGGAGATGGCCCCCACTGCTACACTACAGGGACTCACAATTACAAATTATTTAAAACATTATTACACTTATTATACAACCACTAAGAGGATTTAAACACTTTTAAACTGTTAAAACATAACCAGGAGTTATTTTTAACTTTATTTCTTTCACCGGGTGGCTGGTTTTTGTGAGAATTAAAACCCACAAGAGAACTGTTCTATGTTGTTAGCAGGCAAATTCCATGGCAGGCTAAAAGAGACCTCTCTCTAAATGAACTCATGAAAAACTATTTTATGGGTGGTAAACTGACCAAGAGTTCCAAGTTTTATCTCTTTATGTTGTTAGTAGGAAAGTGAATAATTTTGGGGAGAGGAGAAGGGTTTTGAAGGTTTCATTTTGATTCTCATTCTTTTCTTTCAGTGTTTTAATAAACCTATCTTTATATCTCTTAGGTTAAGCCTGCTTTGCTTTTCTCCTAATTCTTTCTCACAGCAGAAAAAGAGTAAATAATTCTAGTAGACACTCAAACCACTACACTAATTTTGGGAAACAAGAATTGGTGAACGTGAAACCACTACAGTAGTGCAGGATGGGTGTTTATTGCCTCTGACCTGAGTCTTTTTGCCATGCACCCGAAACCCTCCTCCTCCCTCTGGTTTGGTGGAAAATCTGTGCAAACCTGGCAACTGATAAGCCTGGGGCTATGGCCTCCACCCCCAAGCTGCTGGGCTTGTCTCTCCTGTGAATGCTGTCCCAGTCTTATCCATTACTTCTCAGGCCTGAGATGCTTTGAACAATAGTGTCACTTTTTCTTATCTTGAATAGCCTTAGGTGGCATAGCTCACAGTCCAGGGCTTCAGCCCAGGGACCCTATTCAATATGCAATGGTCTTCAGGGAAGCTTTGTTGGTGCAGCTTCCTTATATGGTTTTAATGGACAAAATTCCTTTATGAAAATGTTTAAGCCATGAATTAAAACATTTCAGTCTCTGACATTTCTTAATGCTACATTGGTATAGGTTTAACCCATACTCCCAAGGGTCCAGCCTGGCAGAACGTGGCTATAATAATAAGCGAGACGGCTGATCGCGGGTGCTTTGAAAAATCAAAAGAGTTTTAATAAAGATGAAAAATAATACAAATAGCAAAATTACAAAGCTGAGCACAGCACAGAGACAAATTCTTTGCTTGCTATAGCACCTCGAAAAGTGTGGGGTTCCTTTGTTCTCTCTCTTTAGTACCTAACAGCTTAGGTGGGCTTTTTGGCCCTTGGCCCAATGAGTGAAACAAGTCTTTGAGTAACATTTCCAGGGTCCAATCTACACTTCTGGGCTGGCTCGGAGCCAATTGCAAAGAGAGATTCACAGAACTTTCCGGTCAACTTCTTAACATGTCAAAAGGTAAAGTGAAACTCTTTCCCTATTTGGAAACACTAGCTAGAAGCATATGGATTGCATTACCACACATTGGTGTTAAGTTTATTTTATTTTTTCCAAATTTTTGGTAACAAGACAATCATAGTTTATGACCAAGTGTTAGAATCAGAACATGCTACTTCAGAATTAAAAGTCGGTCTAGTTTCTAGCAACTAACTCCAGTGGTACAGGCAGTTTAGAAGGAAAAATATAGTTTTTTCTGCTTTTGTAAAACAGATTATCACCCAGCAACAACCCACATTTATTTGTGAGGAATCTACACTGACCAAAGTCAAAATAAGTAATGAGATCTTACTCCCATAGGCAATGGTTCCTAGGACATCACTTAAGCCATAGTCAGGCTGGAAGTCTCCCCCACTGGGATAGTTGTCAACATGGCCTACAGGCATCTGGATCCCAATGCTAACACCCAGTGTTTCCCTTGTGTAGGTGTGAAGGGCATCCACAACGTTAGCATCATCAGGGGAGAGGTGCTTGCTGAGGTCCACTCCTGCAAACATAGGGCCAGCTGGATCCAAGCCTGGATTTAGATACAGTACCCAAGATGCCAGGTAAGAAAAATTGCTTTATTTCACACAGAACATAGCTAGGAGTCTGCTGCTGGCAGCTCTTCTCACCATCTAATAGACAGACATTCCCTGCCTCATTTCTGATTCTGTCCCCCCAAGATCTCTTCACCATGGGCTCACTGAGGGAGCAAATAAAGATGTCCCATATCACTTTTGGTGCAATACAACCCAGTCATAGTACCAGTCTGCTTCAGAGTAATGGCTTCAGATTGCCCTTTGGAAGCAATGAGTCTCTGTTAGATCACAATGAAGAGATACTTCAAGAGGTAGCAGATGACTCAGCCCCAGAAGAGGTCTAGCCCCCCACAGAGATCACTGGTAACCAAAGCTGCCTTGGCAGCATTTAGTCTATTTTCAGACTGGACACATGGAGGGACTAATAGAATTTAAGCAGCAGCCAAATAATCCCTGCATCTGAGGTGCCATGATGGATTTGGGGCATTCTGTTAACCCCTGAGCCCCATTCCCAAACCAGAAGCTGTGCTCCTGAGCCATTCTCCAACTTGACTGTTAGGTGATTTTTTTTCCTGCTTAACTACACACTTTTATTGCTAGGCTCTGAGGAAATCTCACTGCCAGTGTCATATTTAACCATTTAATGCATCCCCTTGTACCATGCCCTACCATCTCATGCTGAATTCAGCTTTTCTCTAGAGTCAGAAACACTCTCTTCAGATACTTTCAGTATGAGGGGTTGGGGTTGTTTTAGGTTTGTTTTTTTTTTTACCAAATGTCCTATGGGACAAACAGCACCCAATAGCTCTCACTTCCATTAGTTTATGAGCTATAATTATAAAACCAGTATCACTCGGGCTTAGGATTTGGATAGTAAGAGCTTGAGCTGAACTTATTTTGAACCCACATTTAACTTCAAATATTCTGAAGATCAGGTTGTCCTCCAAAAGGGTTTTCATTGATCATCCCTACATTTGGGGTTCAAAATTAAGATACTTTCTTATTTGAAGAGACCTGTGCTCCCCACTACTGCCACAGGTGAGAAACTTATTATTTCTTAATAAGAAAGCCCAAAACAACATTGTTAGTAACAACATCACCCAGGCTGTACCCGATCAGGTGGACATTCTCAAGCTGGAAGAGTGGGTTGTCTTGCAAGGAAAAAAAAGATATGATAATCTCCTCCCTGTCTTTCAGGGCATCTGGCACTGCTCCTGTCTGTAGGACTCTAAAGTCAAATTCCAAGAACAGATTGGAGGGAGAGGGCAGACAGGCATGCTTTGTTCTTTATTTCATCAAGACAAATAAAATTGTTTGAATGGCATTTGTGGTTTACCCAGCTTCCAATCCCAATTATGATATTCTTTGTTTAGGCAGCATCTGGGGCAGTCTTGCCTCAGGGAGCTGCCAGATCTCAGTACTGGCCATGGCCTCAAGTGACAAGTGCAGCACCATGGGCCTTCCCTTCTCTTTTCCCACCCTTCTTGCCAAGTCAACACTGACTTTGAATGCCCAACTCCTGAGTTCATATTGCTCAGGCAGGACTCCTAAATCTGAAATCCACTTCTACATGACTGATCTGAATTCACTGCAAAGCAGTATCTCCAAGGAAATCAGGGTAGCACTTGCACATGCAAGGGCCGAGTATAGCACCTTAGCTATGAGCCAGTGTCCCACCAAGCCTTGGGGTTGGGATTAAACCAGATCCTTCTCCAGTTGTAAGTGTTGGCACTGCAATAACGGTATAAGAAAAACAGGTTTTGAGAGACTGGCTGAAATTAGCTGTTTGCCTTTTAAGGTGGCATATTTGTTACATGCCACCTCATACTCTTTTTCTCGAATTTCAGAAATTCTGATGGGTTGCAAAACTATTTTCCAGTCCTGGCACTACTGTTTGCATAAGCCCTAGTGAAGCCCTCTATTACCACACATTCAGCCTCATCAACTGCAGAAGAAAAAAAGCTTGATAAAGCCTGTCTGCACTCTTGTTTCTTTATCAAGGACACCGTGTAGGATGTCAGGACTGTGGGCATGCAGTCACAATTACAGAAAAATTACACATGTGTGTGAAGCCAAGTGTCACTTTCATAGTAGTTAGTTGGATTTTAGGGAATATTTCAAGTTCCCTTTAGCATGTTCACATTTTACAACTATGAAGTGATCTTGAGCAGTTGTGAATAAGTTGGGTGATGTCTTGGTTTAAGACAAGTTAGGGAGTGGACACTCCAAAATTAGTTACCTCTCCTAGTTTTAACCAGTGCCTTTCCACCAATAAGGATACAGGTAGATATAAGTGAAAAAATAACAGTTTACTTAAAAAAATCCAAAATAGCAACAGGCAAAAAAAATAACTGTAATAATCACTAGTTATAAAGTTGCTGAAATCTTGTGGACTCCCCAGGGACAAAGAAAAACTCAAAATGGTGGAGAAACTCCTCCCCCAAGATGGCGTCCTCCACAGATGACCACGTGGGGAGGGACAAAGATAGGGCAGCCCACTCCCTTCTCCTGGCTATGCATGGAGAGTGAGACCAAAGAGAGAAAAAAAAGCCCACAAAAAACTGAACCTCCACGATTACAAAAAAACTCCCTCTTCCCTCAAACAACAACTGTATTGGGTTTCCGTGGCCTGTTTTTGGTGGGGGGAGGGGGGCACAGAGGTGACTTCTGTGAGAACCTGCTAGAAGCTTCCACCATGTCTGGCAGAGACAATCCCTCGTGGCTCCTAAGACAGATGTGCTGCTGCTCAAGGCTGGGCCAATTAGAAATGGTGGTAATGGCTCTGGGATAACATATTTAAGAAGAAATCAAAATAAAGGTTGTGGAGCAGTTTTAATTGTGGCCAGAGAAGAGCGGGATGAGAATATGTGAGAAGAAAAACTGTGCAGACACTAAGGTCAGTGAAGAAGGAGGGGGAGGAGGTGCTCCAGGCACTGGTGCCAAGATCCCTCTGCAGCACGTGGTGCAGACCATGGTGAAGCGCCTGTCTCCCTGCAGTCCATGGAGCTCCATGGGGATGCAGAGATCCACCTGCTGTGTGTGGAGGAGCCCCACGGCAGAGCAGGTGCATGCCTGAGAGGAGGCTGTGAGCCCATGGGAGACCCATGGAGAGAGGAGCCTTGCTCCCATGATGGATCAGCCTGTCCTTGGAGAACTGTACCCCGTGGAAGAATGACCCATGCTGCAGCAGTTTGAGAGGGTATGTTGCTCATGGAATGGATTCATGTTGGAGAAGTTCACAAAGAACAGTCTCCTGTGGGAGGGACCCCATGGCGCAGCAGGGGATTGACTCCCCTCCCTGAGCAGTGGAAGAAGCCACGGGTGATGAACTGACCATAATCCCCCATTCCCTGTCTCCTTGCACTGCTGGGGAAGGAGGTAGAGCTGGGAAGGAGGGAAGAAAAGGTGTTTTTAAGGTTTTCTTTTACTTCTCATTATCCTGCTCTGATTTTGTTAGTGTTATAAATGCAACGGCAAATATCGGATTAATAAAAGACAATTTATTAATAACAGAATATCGAACACTGGAAAAATGAGAAAACCACAAATTAGGAGAATATCAGCGCCGCGCTGGGTGGACAGGGGTCCGCACACCAGGGTGCAAGACGCCCAAATCCACGCCGGTGCAGCTTTCAGTCCACCCTTTTATAGGATTTTTCTGCCCTTAGGCAGTCCAGGTGTCCAGGGCGGGCTGAATAGTCCGAATTTCTTTTTGATGGTCTTCCCGGATCTTGTCAAGTCCTGTTGTTCCATTCCGGGAAGTTTCTTTTCTTATGTCAATTTCACAGGTCAGTCTTATGTTGATTTCAGTTTGCATGTCGGGCCAGGGAGTTGATGAAATCTGCATCGTCGTCAAGAAGGAATTTCTCCTTGCATTGGCGAGGAAGTGATTCTTATCAAGGTTGGCCAGAGTCTTTGTCTAGTCTGATGATTCTTATCCTGTTTCACAACTGAAGCCGTGCAGACTGAGGGGGGGAACGGTTTGCTTTACACTTTATTAACATTGCTCTTATTATACATCGGATTATTATTTCATACACGAATTTTTACCCCAAATTTATCACAGTCCCCCGCCTAATAATTTATCAAATTAAAAATTCGTTTCTTTTATTTACTTTGACCTTAATTCCAATTGAGATCACACTCTTCCCAGTCTTCCTGAGAGGATTCATCACCTGGTTCATTTTACTCTCAGGGTCCATCCCTTCCTCGTTCCTTGAAAAACAAAAGGTCTGATCAAACTGCAAACACACACGATTATCACCCGGAGGCAATAAGTCAAAAACGATGGGTTTAGTATCAAAGGAACCTATTTCCTCCTGTTTGAGATTCTTCCCTTCCCAATACAATTTTCCACCCATGTTACATATTTTCAGTTTTGTTTTGTCGTAGCACAGGGGATTCACCTTGTAGTAGGCAAGGAAAGTAGATTGCCTTTTTCCTCCCACCCATACAGTTTTGTTACATTGCTGACATGTTTGCACCGGGTAAGGAATTTTGAGTTCGCGCCTTTGTCTAATGAGTGAGCAGGATCTCTGAACAGCCCGCCCTTAGGACTTGCCTTTGAGCGTTGGCACCGGACCCTTTCTTCCAATTCACAAAGGTGAAATCGAGTGCCATTAGCCCAACAATCACCCAACTGCCTTTTCAGAGGACAATTCATTATCTGTTCGGTTTCTGGAGCTGTTAAGCACCATTCACACTTTGCGGGAGGATTCTCCCCCAGGAGCGCCCCTGGAAGGGCCCCCTTGGTCTAGCACACGGCTAGACCCAGGACTGTCAGGATTCCCCACTGAAATACCCCTCTGCCTTGCCCTTCGCCCGTATGTGAACATACGGCGGGGTAAACCATCTTCTCGGCAGCAAGGGTGTGCTTCAGGGGCCCGTGTGGTCCTGATGGCAAACCTTCTCTTGTAGGTTGCTCATCGGGATAATTTGATTGTATCCCTTCGGCAAGGTACTTTGATGGTCCTCCGGCACTCAACTGCTAAAGGCTCTGCTTTAGCGTCCAATTTTCCCCTTATTCCCTTTTTGTAAATTTGGTACCACTCAGGAGAGTCTAGTTCCAAAAGTTCGGCCCGAGTGGCAAGTATTAAGAAACGGCCTGTGTTCTTCTGCTCCTCGTCTAGACAGTTAGTACACAAACCCCTAGGTCGATTCCCTCCCCAACAATGGGTGACCCAAACCTGTTTACAGTATACACACTCAAAATGAATGAAAGGAAAACATTCACAGTTTGGGGTATTGCAACTTATCTGACTGGTCATTTAGGTTGACGCCTGAGCTTGATTTTGAGTTCTCCGGGAGGAGTGGTGACTTTCCAGTCCGAGGCCTTTGGGTCCTCGATCTTTTTCACCCTTGACGAATGAGTCCAACCCTTCTCAGCGGTTCGAACTGCGGTGTCAGTGGTGAGCAGCACCAGGAACGGTCCTTCCCACTGCGGGGCGAGAGGAATTTCTTTCCAAATTCTGATCAACACTTTGTCTCTCAGCTGAATCTGATGGACTGCAAATTCGAGAGGGGCACTTTGGGGAATGAGTCTACGCCTTGGAAGCTCCTGTAAATTTTTGTTTACAGTGATGAGATAAGGTTGCAATTGCACATCCTCGACTTGGGGATGTCCCACCGGCATTCCGTGTTTGTATGGCATCCCATACAACATTTCAAAGGGGGACAGCCCCGTATCGGAGTGGGGCATGGTTCTCACATTCAACAAAGCAAGGGGAAGGCATTTCACCCAACACATTTTCGTTTCCAGCATGAGTTTTGCCAATTGTGATTTTAGAGTCTGATTCATTCTCTCTACTTGTCCTGAACTTTGAGGGTGCCAGGGGGCGTGATATTGCCATCTGATTCCCAAAGCTTCGGTTAATTGTTTTATGATTTTTGAGGTGAAATGAGTCCCTTGGTCTGAATCTATTCAATCCACGATTCCATACCTGGGGACTATTTCTTCCAGTAACACTTTGGAAACTGTTTGAGCCGTGGCTTTTGCTCTGGGGTATGCCTCTACCCAATGCATCAATTTGTCCACTATGACCAATAAGTACCTATATCTTCCGACCTTTGGTAAGTCAGTGAAATCCACCTGGATCCTTTCAAACGGCCTGTACGAAAGAGGACGACCTCCCCAAGCCGCTTGTCTGCATCTGGACCGGTTCACTTTCTGGCAAGTCACGCACTCCTGTACCTCTTGTTTTGCCAATTCAAAGATTCCCTTGCACCCAAAGAACTTCAGAAACTGGTCAGTCAATGCCCGTGTTCCCCAGTGAGTCTGTTCATGCAGACGTCTCAGGATCCCTCTGGCCGCACCTTTCAGGACCAATTCTCTCCCGTCCGGCAATTTCCATTTCCTTATCTCCAATGCCCCTCCCATTTCTTTGAATCCTTCAATGTCCTTTTCTGAGGGACATATTTGGATTTTGGAGTCCTCCTCCCCGACCACTTCGGGGATGCTCACCATGAGCAACGCTGCCCTTTTTGCCTCCTGATCAGCCAGGTTATTACCGCGGGTTTGAAATTGCAATCCGGTCTGATGCCCTTTCACATGCACCACCGCAATCTCTTTGGGTTCCCTGATTGCCTCCAAGATTTGTCGAATCATTTCCCCGTGGACCAAACCTTTCCCCTTTATGTTTATCAAACCTCTCTCTTCCCAAATCTTCCCGAAAGTGTGAACCACCCCAAACCCATACCGAGAATCGGTGAATATGGTCCCCCTTTTTCCCTTCAACCTTCTGAGAGCCCTCAGGAGAGCATAAAGCTCGCAAGCCTGGGCCAACCATTCAGGTCTCAGGGGGCCCGATTCCACCACTTTTCCCGTTTTGCCGTCCACCACTGCGTACCCTGATTTTCTTTTCCCTTCCACTACTCTCGCCGACCCATCCACAAACCATTTTTCTCCCCCTTCCAATTACTGGTCCTCCAAATCTGGTCTTACTTTTGTCTGGAGTTCCACGATCTCAGCACAATCATGCAGCAGTTCCTCGGAGGGGTCTCCAAACATGAACTGTGCCGGGTTCTGTGCCGAGGTGGTTTTTAACTCCAATCCCGGGGAGCTGATCAGAATGGCTTCATATTTCAGAAGCTTGGAGTCGGTCAACCACTTTTCTGCCTTTTGTTGTAGAATGTTTCTCACATTGTGGGGGGTGTAAACTATCAGAGAGGCTCCGAAGGTGATTTTCCTCGCCTCTTCCACCAGGAGTGCCACCGCGACTATGGCCTGCAAGCACGTAGGCCATCCCCAACTCACAGGATCCAGGATTTTTGATAAAAATCCTATGGGTTTCCTTTTGCTGGCCCATTTCTGAGTCAGGACTCTTTGTGCAGTTTGCTCACTGACATCTACAAACAATTGGAACTCTTTACTCACATCTGGAAGGGTCAGTACTGGGGCCGTCGTGAGGACCTCTTTCAATTTTTGGAGATCCAATTCATCCTGCTCAGTCCAATTCACCCTGTCAGTGTTCAACCTTTCATACAGAAATTTCACCTTTTCACTGAAACCTTCAATCCATTGTCTGCAGTATCCCAGAAGCCCTAACACTAGGCGTATTTGCCTTTTGGTTTTTGGAGCGGGCAATGCTATAATTCCCGCGACCCTCTCAGGGTCCAATTTCTTTTTCCCTTGGGACAGCCAATGACCCAAGTATTTCACCTCGGGCTCCATGAACTGCAGTTTGGATTTTGAAACTTTCAGACCCTTAGCTCCAATAAAATTCAGCAATTCCACAGTACATTCCCTCACATCCCCTCAGAAGATCCAGCTATTAGCAGATCATCCACATACTGCAACAGTTTTGTCCCCGCCTTAGGGGTAAATTGAGTCAAGAGGTGTTCCAGGGCCTGCCCGAACAGATTAGGGGATTCCACAAATCCTTGGGGAAGCACTGTCCATCTCAACTGCTGTTTTCTGTTGGTATCGGGGTCCTCCCACTGAAAAGCAAAGTAATCTCTGCTTTTCTCATCCAAGGGACAAGTCCAAAATGCATCCTTCAGGTCAATCACACTATACCACACATCCTCGGGCGTGTGCCGATTCAATAAAGTATATGGATTGGCCACTACTGGAAATCTAGTCCTGGTTCGAGCGTTCACTGCCCTCAAATCCTGAACTAGCTGATAACTTCCATCTGCTTTTTTTTTTTTCACAGCCAGTATAGGGGTGTTATGGGGGGACATGCATGGCTCTATTGTTCTTCCCTTCAAAAGGTCATCGATTACCCATTTCAATCCCTTTCTCCCTTCCAGGGGAATGGGATACTGTTTGACCCGTATAGGGTCCTCGGGGTTCTCGATTATGATGTGAATGGGGTCTATTTCTAGCTTCCCCACCTCCCCTTTAGAGTGCCATACCTCTGGATTGATGTCTGCCTCGTCCTTCTTGGTGAGCTTAAACATTTTCACCACTAGATCGGAACTTTTTACAACTATGCTAATTCCAAGAGCGATAATCATATCTCTCCCTAGCAAGTTGTAATCAGCTTCCTCCACCAACAACAAATTCCCCAAGCAGACTTTATTTTCTGATTCAATTTCCACGCTTTCTATCACTGGCACTCTAAAAGGATCCCCTTTTGCACCCACCACCACAACTTTCTCCTCACTGGCCGTGCACCCTTTTGGTAAATGCTGCAAAGTACTCCTTTCTGCCCCGGTATCCACCAGAAAAACGGCCTCTTGACGCTGGGGACCTACTTTCAATTTTACCAGGGGCTCGTTAGATGTCCTGGTCCCCAAGGTGAAGAGCCCCTGACACCCCTAATCCTCCTGAAAAATCTTTTCATCTTTCATCCTTTTCTTGCAATCTCTCCGAAGGTGTCCTGCCTTCTTGCAATAGTAGCACTCAGGCAGTTCCCTTCTCTTGTTTGGGGTCGCCTTGCGGGGGCCTTGGGGCTTTTGGGGTAAGGTTTTATACTTACCCGAAGCCTGCTCCTGTCTCTGGACCTCCCTCACTGCTGCTACCAAAACCTTAGCTTGAACTTTCTGTTTTTCGTCCTCCCTCCTCATGTACACTTTCTAGACTTCCCTCAGCAATTCTTGCAAGCTTTTGTCTTGCCAGCCATCTATCTTTTCTAACTTTCTTCGAATGTCCTCCCAGGATTTCGCTACAAACTGTGTCTTGAGCAGCACTTCCCCCACAGGGGAATTAGGGTCTGTCCCAGAATATATCTGCAGACTTCGCCTCAATCGCTCAATCCATTTAGTGGGGGACTCCTCTTTCCCTTGACATTCATTGAAAGCTTTACTGATGTTCTGACCCCTTGGGACGGCTTCCCGAATGCCCTGGATTATGATATTTCTTAGGTCTATCATGCTCCTTCTTCCGTCCTCTGTCTGTGCATTCCAACTCGGGCTAGAGCTGGGCCACTTTTGATCCCCAGGTGTCCCTTGTGGGTTTCGCCTGTCCCAGTCTCTGATACCCTCCTGTTTTATCATCTCTCTTTCCTCATTGTTGAACAGAGACCTCAGGATTGCCATCAGGTCTTCATATGTATAAATGCTGCTCCCTAAGAACTCATCCAATCTATCTGCCACACCAAAAGGATCATTCAACAATCGCCCCATTTCCTTTTGAACGCTCTTACATCCCCTGTGTTGAGAGGTACATTCACAAACCCAATGACCCCGGGGGCCGTTGGTACCTCCCTCAGTGGAAGTAGATTGTGTCCCTCATTCTCACTCTCTCCCCATTCATCACTCATCATCCTTGCTTTCAAGCGGGTTCTGCTAGCAGGGGGAGAACTGGTAGCAGTGGGTTGTCTCCCTTTCCCGGACTGCGGGGGCGGAACTGCCGCCTGTGCGGCAGAGGGGAGTCTCTCCTCCGCTCGGACCAACCCTGGTTGCAGCGGAAAAGGTGAACGAGAGTGCTCCCAAGCTTGTGCAGACGGGATCTCAGAGGGGGCTCCCGCGGTCATGGCATCTATCGACGGGCCCAGGCCGGACGGAAGAGGCAAGAGGGGGGGGTGGCAGCAAGGGAACTGCCAGTGGGGACAATGGATGGGAGGCATGGCTCCCCACCTGGGATGCCTGTGCCCCCAAAAGCTGGTTTGGAGGGTCCAAAGGAGTCGTGGGCACCACTTGCTTTGGAGAGGGTGGGGAATTCAACCCATTGTAGGGAGGTGGGAGGTGATCAAGGGGGTCCCAGGGCTCAGTCCCAGTTCCGGGCCGCCCTTTCTGTTTCATCGGGAACAAACCCGCTCGGGTGTTTAGCCAAAGCCGGGCGTATTCTCTCTCCTCGGGGTCCGAGCGGCTCTTGCTTTCCACATAGCGATTCAACTCACTACATGTCCAACTTTCAAATGATCCCATTACTGGCCACGTAAGGTGGTTTCTCAATTCTTCACCACCCCACACATCCATGCAATAGTAAATCATTTTTTTTTCTTGGATTTCTCTTTTCTCTGTGGGCAATCTCCCTAATGTTCCAACATCCACCCCAAGGGACTGTTTCGAGGGATTTTCATGGTTCCCTTTCCCTTACCGGAGGGGGGTTTTTTCTGAGGTCTTTTTCTGGGGCTTACTCTTTTTCTGTCCCATGTTTCGTGAATTTCCTTACCAAATTTTCAAAATTCCCTGCAAGCCGACTTTTCTGCCTGTGCGTTGTGTCTCTGGTTCTTTCTCAGGGGATGCGGGCTTTTCCAATCACTCACCCCTCCAGCGAGCTGTGCCGGGGGTTCCTGATCGGTTCTCAATCCTTTCGGATTCTCTTTGGACCCTTACCTTGGTCCGCTGGCAAAAAGGGTTTACCAATTCCCGAGCTCAACAGGATGTATCCTTCCCCTTTTTGCCCACTCCGTGATCGGTCCCCGAGACTTCCCTCGTGCCGGTTTTGACGAGCGATATGAGAGAGTTTCACACGAAATCGCTTCCTTCGCGGCCGACCGTTCCCTTCGCGGGAAGACGGAAATGCGACCTTGAAGTCCACACTCGCTTCGTGATCAGATCACGTCTCACACACTCGCCCGATCACCCGCTCAAGCACCAGTACTTACAGCTCCTTTTCCTGCGTGGATGTCTTCGTGCACTTAGACGTTTTACGAGCAATTGTCAGCCGCGGCTTTTCGAAGGCCCTTTGCCTTCCTGAGCTCTTTTTTGCCCCCGGATCCGTCCTTTCCCCTGTCCTATTTTGTGGTTTTCTCGTTCCTAACTTTGGTTCGGAGGTTCAAGTGGAGCCGCGGGGTCTCCTCACTCACCAGGCCGCCGAAATCGGCAGGGGTACCCTCCTGGATCGCAGGTCCCCACAGCTTCCTTCGAATCCGAGTCACGGCACCAAATCTGTTATAAATGCAACGGCAAATATCGGATTAATAAAAGACAATTTATTAATAACAGAATATCGAACACTGGAAAAATGAGAAAACCACAAATTAGGAGAATATCAGCGCCTCGCTGGGTGGACAGGGGTCTGCACACCAGGGTGCAAGACGCCCAAATCCACGCCGATGCAGCTTTCAGTCCACCCTTTTATAGGATTTTTCTGCCCTTAGGCAGTCCAGGTGTCCAGGGCTGGCTGAATAGTCCGAGTTTCTTTTTGATGGTCTTCCCGGATCTTGTCAAGTCCTGTTGTTCCATTCCGGGAAGTTTCTTTTCTTATGTCAATTTCACAGGTCAGTCTTATGTTGATTTCAGTTTGCATGTCGGGCCAGGGAGTTGATGAAATCTGCATCGTCGTCAAGAAGGAATTTCTCCTTGCATTGGCGAGGAAGTGATTCTTATCAAGGTTGGCCAGAGTCTTTGTCTAGTCTGATGATTCTTATCCTGTTTCACAACTGAAGCCCTGCAGGCTGAGGAGGGGGAACGGTTTGCTTTACACTTTATTAACATTGCTCTTATTATACATCGGATTATTATTTCATACACGAATTTTTACCCCAAATTTATCACAGTTAGTAATAAATTCACTTCAATCTCTAAATTGAGCCTATTTTGCCCATGATGGGATTTGATGAGTAACCTCTTCCGGTCGTTATCACAACCCATGAACCCTTCATTAGATTTTCTCTCCTCTGTCCAGCTGCAGAGGGGAGTGAGCAGCTTTTGTGTGTGCCTGGCATCTGACCAGCATCAACCTATGACAACAATCAACAGGGAACAAGGATAAAACAAAAAGAAATCTTGGAGTCCAAAACCAGTCAAATACCCTGAAGTACTAAGGCCCTAACAACAGGCCCTGACTGAGGCCTGAACAACAGACCCTGAGCCAAAGTTGACCTCCAGATGAACCTTCCAACCAAATGTTATATGGATACACTCATTAACAAAGGAATATTAGCAATATGGTATATGCATCTGCTCATTGGTGGAACATGTATTTACCTTTCTGTATTTAGAAACTCGACAAGGCCACATCTGACCTTGTTTGGTGGTGTAGAATCAAAGACAACTCCCTTGGTTTCTCCTTGAGCCCTGGCCAGGCTTTTGGAGAAACCCAATAGGAGAAAGAAACCAGATGTTACTGCACTACAAGTAATGGTAGCTTATTTATTCAACAGTATAAAAGCTGGGCTACGCTTACAGAGAAGTCAGAAGCTTCATTGCCTGCAGGTAGACATACCATGCAGGATTGCCCAGGTACGGAGTGCAGTTCTCCAGTCCTTTGATGTGACAGCTTCCCCCAGCTGACATGTGGATCTGGATGAAGGGGCAAAGTATTAGAGTAACTGATGATGTGTTGCGTTGGTTTAGCACAAATGGTGAGGTGCAATTGGTGGTTTCCTTTGAATTGACAACCAAAATAGCCAATTGCATGCAGGAATACACCACTGGGACACACACAGCCTTAAAGTTAGAAGGAAGCCTGGGATCGCTCTCTCTTTCTTCGGCTTTCGCAGGAGGTAAGGCAGTCTTGGCTCTCTCCTTTGGAGGGGGCCAGGGCGGCCCGGCCAGCCCGGGTCCGAGGCTTCACAGGAGGCCCACCTGGCCTGGTGACTCCCAGGCCGGGGGAGGGGATGATGTGCCCCCATCCCGGCACGAATCGGGCTTTTTTAGCAGCTGGAAACACCCTGCTGCTCCCCCTATGCTGAGGGAAGCAGTCCCAGGGCCTGGACTTGGGCCTGAGCCCTTTCCCCCAGCTGGGGGAGGGGAGCCTGCAACCTGCAGCCGCTTTGAGCTGGGCCCAACCTGAAGGAGATGGAGGGGTGGGGGGGAAAGGAGGGGTTTTTTTTCATCAGCCAGGCTGCTCCAAAATCTGTTTGAGTTTTTCCCCCCATTCCCGTGGCTTTTGAAAATCCTGGCTGCCAACCCGGCAGAGATCACGTGACCACCGCAGGCCTGGGCAAGTTTTAACTCTTTCCTGCCAACATGAAGCTTTTAAGACTTAGCTCTTCCCAGCGAGAGAGAAGGGAGACAGAGTGAACATAGAGAAGACCCAGCATAACAGTCAGATGGAGAGAATGAGTGAAAGATTAATTGGAGGAAGGATGAAGGAGTTGCCTGCTGGCTGGACTTTCTTGTTTGAGCTATGGAAATGAACTCTGTTGGTAGATTGTTCTTTAAATCATGGAAAAATATGCATTTGGGGAGATGATTTGTGGATTTTTGAGCAAAGGTGTTTGTGATGGACTGTATGAGAAGCTCCCCCACCAGTGAAAGGAGTGAGAAGACATCTCTGTTCCTTGAGATGAGAAATCCTTTGCTTTGAAGTTGCTTATCTTTAAAAGGTGACATCCCAGATGCCCGAGTTCCACGACCCATAAGCAGCTTCGGCAACTGCTAATGGGAGGAGACCACATGGAAGCAGGTTTTCCCCGGGCGGCTGTTTCTGTGGGAGTTCCAACCCACAAGAGAACTTTTCTAGGTTGTCAGTGGGAGAATTCCATGGTAAACAAGAGACTCCTCTGCTGAAGAACTGATGAAAGACTATATTTAAATGGTGAAACTGACTGAATGTCACAGGTTTTGTCTCTATGTTGTTTGTAGGAAAGTGAACACTTGTGGGGGGAGGAGAAGAGTTTTGAAAGTTTCATTTTTTTTCCTTTCTTTTCCTTACAGTGTGTTAATAAACTATCTGTTTACTTTTAAGTTGAGCCTGTTTTGCCTTTTTCTCCCAAAATTCTATTTCCCAGTTGGTAAATAAAATTAGGCGAACATGAAACCACCACGTATCTTTCTTAATCACTATACGCATTCTTTTGTAGCAATGATTAGGTGTATTGCTTAGCTTATCCTTTTGTAATTCTTTGCAGTTTTGCATTATAGTAAATTACACTATTCCTTAAGTTGGTGTCTGTCTTTGGTGCTGACTCTGCCCACTGGCAAAACAAAATTGCCGTAGTCAGCCAGATCAGAATGATGCCTCAAGATTTTAGCTTTTATATTTTTCAGATTCTGTACTGCATTAGTGTATAACTGAACTCCACAACAGAGTGTTAGTAATCTCTCTTCACATTTTGGTCAGACAAAACAATCCTTCTGAGCCTGAGAACCAAGTACATCCTCTGCCTCAGGCCTCGAAAACTATAAACAAAAGTTAGTTGGGGGAAGCAAACTGGGGACATATGACTTCATTACCTGAAGCTGTAACTGAAGAATTAGCCTCTGATATGCAAATAGACCAAACTTATACCTGTCTGAAAAACTCATGACCATCGTCCATCTTGAGTGTGGTCTCTTAGAGACTTTTGACTGCCCAAGGTGTTTCTATTGAAGGCCTTTAATAAATACCCACTTTATTCTCTTAACTCTGTCTAGCCTCTGTTCTAGGCAGCCACTCCAAGGCATCAAGTATAGCAATGTATTTGAACTGCTTAGGCCATAATGTGCACCAGCCAGACCACCTGTAGTTATTTGTCCTGGGTTGCAGTGTAGGATGTACACAAAGTATTTATTCTATCACCATCTTCATGAACTCTTGAAACCAGGTGGGCTAGTGTTTTCCCAAGCCCCCTGCCTTTGGGGTGTCTTCTGCTAATGGCCCATTAACGCCCTGCCCATGAGTCACAGGTAACTCCCTCCAGGGGTTATCTCTGTTTATGAGCCATCAAGGACCCATTTCACACTCATCATCCCATTGTGAGATGCTCTGCCCAGGGGGAGGAGCCAAGCATTCTCACCTGGATATAAGCTGGTATGTGGGACAGTACAAGCAGCACTTACCCACTGGATTCCCAGAGGAACAGAGCTCCCAGACCTTTCTACAGGATCACTGCTTCAGGAAGAGCACCTCACCTGGACTGCTTCCACCACCCTGCTCAGGTTGTATTCTGACTCTGTCAGTGGTCCTTTGAGTTATTGCATTTATTTTATTTTATTTTTACCTTTTTACCTTTCTTCTTATTAAATTATATCTCTGACTTGGAGCCTCTCACTCGTTTTGCTTTCAAACCACAACATTATTCTTATCAGAACTCTCTGGAATTCGTCAAGGGGACTGAGACATAAACAGTGCTAAAATAAGTATGAAGAAGCTGAGAAACAGAATACCAAGAATGCAAGTACTATATAAAAGAGGCCCATGAAGCAATGGATGGTAACCAATCATATTTCCTGAAGGGTGCATGCTGGACATGTGGGCAAGATAGAGGAACCAATCAAATAATAAGTGAACGTGTGAACAAGTAGTCTTAAAATGTATAAAGATAGCCTAATTTAAACAATAAACGGCTTCTGCTAAATCATATTGGTTGTTCGTCTAGAAGCCCTGAGGTCCTGCATGATGGTGAACCACGATGTGATATAGGCCATAATATTGAAGCAGTCCAAGGACTCTGGACTCTGAAGAGGTTCGAAGGACATGATGTGGAGTGAAAAAGGGGGAGGCTCAGTTGGAGACTGCCACGGCTGGACCACAGTGGGAAGGAGTTGGGTGGTAGCTCCATGGATTCGGAAGCAAGAACCCTCTGGGGAAACAGACTTCGGAAAAAATGCCCTTACGCTGCAGCGGGGACACCAGAACAGGTGAGCAGCCAGGGCTGAGGGATGGGAAAGGCAGTGTCAAAAGAAAAACAGGCCACACCAAATGTCCCTTAGCTTATTCTCTCAGAGAGAGCAGTTAAATATGACCCAGAGGTCTTAAAAAGACTAACAAAGCTGAAACAGTGATCATTAGATCCACACCAAAAGAAGAGAAGGATCACTCTGCAAGTTGAGGCAAGAAATAAAAGATTTATTGCTCTGGGTAATTAAAAATCTCCCAGAAGCTACATAAAGACAGATGAAGTTACAACTTCTTTGCTCCCTGCGTGCCATGTATTTAATCAAGTTATGAGCAAGTTAGATGTCCCAGTGGGCAGTCGCAGGGGTAGCCCTGCCAAAACTGGAGCCATGCTCAACCCTACTGAGCCCGTGACCGACCCCATGCCAAGTCCCAGTGAACCTTTTTCTGACTCCCTCGGCCCTGCGCCTGGCTTCCCCAGTCTTGCAGATGCCCACCTCAGCCGTACAGGGGGGCCCCCCAGCCTGGGCAGCTGCCCCCCCAATCAAACAGATTTTGAACATGGCAGGGAATCAGGCGGTGTCCTCCAGAAGCACTGCACATGTGCAGTACAGTCGTCCGTACAACAAAATGGCGGCTCCCTTCCAAGATCTTCCGTACAACAAAATGGCGGCACCCTATATGGAGCATGCTTATTTCCTCCGATGCCATTTTGTGACCACCTAGATTTGCAGCCTCCAAGTACAGTGCCACCTCTGGCTGCTTCTGTTATTGCAGGGAGGGGGGAGAGAAGAATGGAATAGAAAATTATAAACAAATAGCAAGAATACAACAGCAAGAAAATTATTCTATCCCAGAAAAAGGGAAAAATTTGCAAGATGCAGTCTCACTGAATCCAGAGAGACCCCCTCAAATTTTAAATCACAAGATATTTCAGGAAACAGTTTAAAATTAATTGGGCTGAAGTGAGGCAAAAAACAACTAAAGAAAGAGATTTTGATGTAGTAAATGAACAGCTTTTAATTATGCCTTGTCAGGAAACTCAAAAAAGAACGCTCGCCTCCTCCTCCATGGTGGCCATAGACACAAAGACCTGGAGGGGGAGCAGAGTGGCTCCACCACCACTGCCACTGTGCCCGTGGGCTGTGCTGCCCTGCCAGCCGAGCCCCGCCCAGTCTCTGCCTGGCATCCCTCCCGGATTCAGCCAGCCCGGACGTAGGGAACGCAGCCACTGCCAAGAAGGACAACATGATCAACCACAGATAACCTGCAACTTGACATATAACAACAGGACAATTTCAATTGCAGGCATGTTGGACAACGGGGCAGGTGTCATGGTCATTTTTTATGTGTTTTGGCCTAGAAACTGGAAATTGATAACACCTTTAAACTGTCTCACAGGAATTGGAGGAACTGCATTGTGTTTTCAGAGTGAATATGCAATTACCGTTACAGGGCCAGAAAGGAGAATAGCAGCAACTCGTCCCCTTGTCGTGCAAGAACCTATCACAGTATGGGGAAGAAACCTGCTATCACAATGGAGAACAAAAATAGACATAGATTTTTTTAATTGGAGTCACGGATGCATTCACCACTCTAAAACTAACTTGGAAGACAAATAATCCTGTTTAGGCAGATCCAGGTAGAAAAGATCCAAGAGCAGTCAGCTTCACAGGGAGATGAAAAGGCCTTGTCAGAAATCTCAAAGAAGAGAGTAACAGCAATCCAACAACCCAGAAACTTACCAAGAAATACAGAAGGAAATAAAAGCTTGAATATATTGTACAGAGATTGGCAAAATGCTGCAAAGTTGAATAGCAGATTACCAAACTTTATGTTGTTGTCTCCTTTTCTTTAGTAAAGCTGCAGTTACTATGAATCATACTCAAGGTTATATTTATATTTAATATAAATTAAGGGTTGATAGAGTTAAGCACAATTAAGCTCCACTATGTTTAGGTCAGAGTACTGTTAAGTTATATGTTATTGCTTTGGTATCTGGATGCTAAGTTCTCTTCAGATTATTTCTATTGAGTTTAAGTGTTGTTTAATTCAAAATTATTTTAAGTTTTGTTGAAGGATGCTTGTCTGAATTTCAAAGTATAGTTATTTGATTTTAGAAAAAAGGCAACTGACTGAAGCAGCTGTGATGAACTACTGATAAACACTTGTTTGTAGATGGAAGAGGATGCAGGGGGTTTTGCATGCCTTGAAAACATGTTGATATAGAGGTTTTTTTAAGTTGATTTTGTTTTCTGACTGATTTCTAACTTTTTACAGTTTTACCGTTGCTGGATAGATAGAAAGCCATAAATGCAGTGCCTTATTACCTATCAAAGATTTCAACATAGTCTGATTTCTTTAACAAGAATGCTAATAAATTTGCCAGATGAAATTACACAAAATACAATCGCGAGAAGCTACTCAGCTGTTCAGCAATCTGCCAAATTACATGTTATTATACTTTTTTCAGTAATCCTGCACTTTAAGAAGTCTTACTAAATTTCTGTTTCCATGAAATTTGCAGTTGCCATGGATTTTTCTCATAACTAAATTACTTATAAGTTTAATATGCTTGTTGTGACTTTTATCCCTCCAGCACATCATCATGCTGTTATTTCTGTTACAGATTGTTCACCTTTTCATTTTATTTTTGTGTTAATAACAGTAGAATAAGCTACATCTTGTCATATCTATAACTTTTAAAGATACTAATTTGCAGTTATGTTTAGTTAAGGTCCAATAATATAATGCTCTGTTACCTTCTGTTAAGTTGAGCAAGGCTAAGTGCTATTAAATTAATTTTGTAAATTTCATGTCTGCTAAGTTTTACTATTAGTAAGTTTAGACAATGTTTTATTCCAGTTTTATATAGATCACAGTTGTATTCAGTACTAAGGATTAACTTTGAGTTTTCTTAATGGTACCTTCTGTTTACTAAAGTGATATTTGAGCTGCATTTTATTAATTTGAAGTCCTTTTAGAGCAGAGTCCTATTGAGTTCATTTTGTTAAGCTTTATCACTGTCAAAATTCATTTATACCAGGTTTTAGTGTTATTATAACTTTTACTGGTGAGTTGTTCAGTGTTTTCTTTTTCATGCATCCTGATACCCATGGGTTGTGGCCATGCAGGCTGTGCAGGAGGCAGGGCTGTTTGGGTTTTTTGTGTTTTCTAAGGGTTCTATGGGCCTGTTGATGTTTTTGAATTTGAGCAGAAGGTAGAAGCTCTTGAGGACCTTCTTCTAAATGGTAGATAAACCCTTTGGCCTTTTTTTTCTTCATAGAGTGTTGTTGTCCATCCGTGTTGTGGGATGCTGTGTTTCTTCTCAGCTTTAGATCGGATTTGTCGGTGCAGTCTCTTTTTGCTTCCATCTTGTTTTTTTTGAATGTTTGGAATATATTATCTCAACTTTTTCAGATAATTCCAACTGATATATTTTTAGGAGAAAAAGTTACAGACCTCAGCCCTGATAAGTCACAACTGTGTTATGAGCATGATAAAAGAATGGGTTAGCTAGCCAGGGGAAGATCCCGAGGAAGAAGGAATTGAAAGTGTTGAAGGAACAGTTAGGGAAGACTAGAAGACTGACCAAATAGGAGAGACTGCTGTGAGGAATCTGCTGTGAGGTCAGTCTGGGTCTGCAGCTGGACCCTGCAGTGGGAGTATGCAGTCAGAGTTGAGCTAGATGAAAGCCTATGGTCAGAGGCAGCAAAGAAATACTTGCAGTCATATTCTAGTAGGAAATAACCAGCAGTCAGAGTCTGCAAAAGGAACACTGTGGTGGGAGATTGTTGCAGTCAAAAGTCAGTGAATAGTTAAGATAAGGATGGCTGAATTATAAAGAAGAATAAACCAAGACTTTTTCACGTTATTAGACAAGAGTCTGTAGCTTGACCTGTCTCTATCTCAAACATGAGGTCTGAATATTAATTCCATAGTGTGAATTTACTGATATTATAATAGGCATTATTCATAAGTTGCTATTATTGTTTTACAGCTGGCTTCTTAGAAAATGTGTTGTTTCAAGATTTATTTTTTTTAAACTGGTTTAAGTATTTCATAACTGCTATTGTTAAGGACCTTGCTTTAAATATGTGTTAAATTGTTCTCTAGCTGTTTATGCAAGTCTCTGCATTGGCTCAGTGGTTTGACCCAGTGCTGCCACATGATCTTTAAGTATTTTTCAGAGTTCCGAGAAACGATATCTGAGCTTTGTCAAAATCCTCCTCTGAGCTGATGATATTGTGATGCAGTCCCAGTTCTTGTTACAGAAGCACTCCAACAGTTTGCTGTGTTTAAAGCATCCCTATCCTGAGGGAATTTCAGAGGAGACCAGCCATTACATGGCTCAATTAGTCTTTCACCCCAAGATTATTAAGACCCTTGCTTTAAAATATGTTGAGGGAATTCTCTCCCAGTTAGAGCTTGGGCGGTTGGCCAGGCCTTAACTCTTCCTGGATGAGAAATTTGCCAACAGACCCAGGTGTTTTCTGCATCAAAACAATATTCAAGTCACTTCGACTTAGCAATTTGAACTGATTGATATGATAGCTGGACCTATTTTTGATGAGAGCTTGGAGAATCATTATCCAGAGAATGATTGTCCAAATCTTCACTGATTTGAGGTTTATCAGCTGTTGCAGACTCTGGGGTGATGGTACAGTGTGTAGTATTTAATAGTTATTTAATTTCACATGTGTTATTGTTTGTGTTTATTATCTGACTGATTTTTTTGATTACCATAAGTTTTTATTCATTACACATATTATTTTGCCTTAATGTTTTGTCCTAAAAGACATACATCTCATATATATATATATTAAAAAAAAAAAATAAAAAGAAACCCCCAGACACTGATTTTCTCCAAAGAATGAGGCCCAGTGAAAAGAGAAATTATGGTACAACCTTCGTAATCAGAATAGGAGCAAAATCAGGACTGCCAGAGCATGGCTGTGTCTGGAGACTTACAGAGGAAACTAGTCAACAAAAGCCTTTTGTCATCACCATGGTATAGTGCTCCTACTAACCTTCTTCAGCTATTCTCTGTTCCAGGCTCCCAAAAAAGACATTCAGTGATGTCTAAGATCAACATTTCCAGGTAATGGACTTTTCCTGAGTTTCAACTATTTTGACTTAAAAACAATGGTCATTTATCTCAATTTCCCCTAGAGACATTGGACATTATTTTTATTTTTCTCATGCTGTGAGACCTTGTGTCAGTGACATGATTGGATTTAATAAGTTTTGTTGATTGCAATTGGTTTTTTATGTTTCTTGTCCTGTATTTAATAGATAACCAGTAATAGCCTTAATATGATGCAAATTGTTTTAACATCAGAACATATGAGCAATGCCCTAGTCCCACATCCCAAAAATAATAGAGCCATCGTTAACAACAATTCTCCATGGTATCAGAACATGACTAAATATTACCATGATTGGACTTATCCTGGAAGTGCTGGAGAAAACGCAACAGTAAGAATGCTTCCACCAGGTGTCTTTTTTATCTGTGGAGATGAGGCATAGCCCACAATTCTGAGTAATTCATTTAGCGAGCCTTGTTATTTAGGGAAAATTACCATGTTTGCCCCTAGCATGTGCGAGATGCTGAATCAGACAATTTGGAGAACGGGACATAGCAAGAGAACTAAGAATAATTGCAAGCTTGGGATCTGATTGTGACAATTGAGTAGTTTTAGGGCTCTCCAGCACGAATAATTGCAACAATCCTTACTCCAGGTGTTGTTGCTGCTCAAGCTTTGGCTGCACTTAATAAGTCGGGATGCTGGACAGCTACGCAATTAAATATAACTTCAGCTATTTTAAATCAGATGCTCACTGATGTAGATAGTATTAGACATAGCACACTACAAAATAGAGCTGTTATAGAGTTTTGCTATTATCACATGGGCTCATTGGGATCCCACCATGGATCATGAAGAGGAAATACATGCTTAACATCCTCTAGTGTTGTTCTACAATCATCTTCAGCTAAATCCTTGGCTGCCTTGAAAACTAACTGCTTCTCTGTTTCTGTCAGGGCATCCAATAATAATTGCAGGTCCGCCCAATCAGGTACATGCTGCCTGACCATAAACCTCAACCTCTTGGCAACTCCTATTGGGTCACTCCAATAAGTTTTAGCAATCTTTTCCCAGGACTCCAAATCCATCAAGAAAAAGGGGACCTTAATTATTTTTGTTTCCCTGTCGGCCGTTATAGCCTGCCGTAGGGGTGCTTGTATAACCCCTTTCGTTTGTTTCCTGGTTCTTGGTGGGAGCAATTTGGGACTTGGTGGGGGACCTCCAAGTTTGGTTTGCCTTCTGGTCCTTGATGCTACTGGACCTTGTGGGGAAGGTTTAGGATCTGGTAAAGGAGGTTCAGGCTCATCCCATTCACTGTCACTACTGGGTAATGGTGGGTATAACCTTGATGGTTCCCTTGACCCAGGAGTTGATGGGGGAACATCTATCTCAATTGCTGAGGATTCTGATCTTGCTTCTTCTTCTTCTTCTACTACTACTATTACTACTATCCCCCCTCTTTTCTGTTTTCTAGAGAGTGGCAAAAGTTTCTCAACTGCATCTGCCTCCAAAACCTCTACCTGATAAATTTTATTTGGGTGTGAGCATCTTTGATTTATTGAACACATGCTCAATACCATTTGGGCTTTCCTCTGTTAGCTTTATTATCCTTTTCAAGAGCCAATACCAAGGGGTCAGATGGTGGCCTAAGCCCGCAATCTCTTTGCCCCTCAGTGGTTCAGGAGAGTGAAAAATATATCAGCATAAGCTACCTCTGACCACTTTTGTTTACACCAAAGGAAAAGCATCAATTGTAATAATGTCTCATATTCCAGTGTGCCATTTACTGGCCATTTCACACCTTCATCCAACCTATACAGTGGCCACCACTGTGTACAAAGCTTAACAAGCTCCCTCTTAGTGTCTGTACCACCATAGCCCACCAAATTTTTCCAGTGTGTTAGGATGCACCTCAGAGGGCTCCCTTTAGGGATCTCTTTACTCTCATTTTCTCCCATGTTTAGAGTTCTTTTTCTCCCAATGTCTCTTAACCTTATGCCAACTCTTAAATTTCACCTGATATTCCTCTGGCAAAAAAATATCCTGGCCACACTCAACTCTGAGGATCTCCACTGGTTTCTGTAGAGTTCCTGAAACCCTGTTCTCTAACAGCTCAAATATTCTACTGCTACCGTGTGTCACCCGACCAGTTACCAACAAAATACGTATGGCTATCTGAGTAGCCTTCTGCTCCTTCAAGTGGCAGGATTCACAAATTCCCTTTGTAGGTGCCTTCCACCTGAACACTTGTCTGGTCCACAACTCCTGGCAGACTACACAACGAAACACAATCCACAGGTTGCAATAGCAACCCTTCCTTGGGCAGGGGACTTCCTCCAAATCAGGCTCTCGATTCCTGCGCCTCCTATTCCTGGACATACAGTTTTATTAATTAACAAAAGGGATGAAAGCAGTTTGTTAGTTTGAAGGAAAACAAAAAAGGTTAATATTATCTTCAAAGTGGAGCTAGGGGCTATATCTGTAAAAGAACATGTAGTTATACTTTTTCACCAGAAAATGGCAATAGTTTCTCACAATGCTAACTACACACAAAAAGGGGGGAAACTTCTCTTTATTCAACCTGGAAAACCACACAATACAGTGGGACACTCCACCCAAACTGCAGGTTATTAACCACTTATTAAACCAAATCCTCTGTTATGCCTTGCTTTGCATATATTACCACCAAAATACATTTGAAAATTGCAATCAACTTCCCATACCCCGTAGCAAGCGTGCAGCTGAAAACCTGTAGTATTTCTTGCCGTGCTGTGGCCAAGGGACTAATAGAAATTTTGCCAAGTATTAGCCGAGTTTCAGCAGAGATTTCACAATTCCACTCTATGCTAAGAGCCATGCAAACCGCAGTTACAGCTCGTCCTAAAGCCTTTCGGATTATTGCCACTCCCGACTCAGAATGTTACAGAATGCAGCATGAACTATTTCGCCTGCATATTTGAGCACCAAAAACCCTTCAGCCACTTCCGCCAGCGTTAGGCGTAAGTTCTGGGCTCTCTGCTTTTTTCACCAGTATTTTGGATACTAGAGCCGATGTGACTGTCATTTCTCAAGCCAAATGACCCCCCCCCACCTGGGCCCCCACAAAGGTGCCGCAGGCCCTCACTGGGATTGGGGGAAGCAGTTGCAGTTATCAGCATCACCACCTAATTCAGGTGATGGGACCAGAAGGTCACGTAGCTTCTGTAAAGCCATTTGTTTCACCGGTACCTATGATGTTGTGGGGACGAGATGTACTGTCTCAATGGGGTTTTAAAATTCATTCTGATTTTTGATGGGGGCCATTGTGGTGCGTGACACCCTGAAATTGACTTGGAAAACTGATACCCCTGTTTGGGTGGATCAGTGGCCTCTACCACTAGTTAAATTGCACCCACTTACTGAACTTGTCCAAGAACAATTTCAAAAGGGGCATTTAGCCCCCTCCACCAGTCCCTGGAATTCACCTGTGTTTGTTATTAAAAAACAAACTGGCAAGTGGCGCTTATTCCAAGACATTTGCCAAATCAATGCTGTGATCGAGGAAATGGGAGCCCTGCAGCCTGGCCTCCCATATCCCACCATGGTCACCTGAGATTGGTATTTGACAGTCATTGATCTAAAAGACTGCTTTTTCAACATCCCTTTGCATTCTGATGATGCTTCTAAATTTGCCTTTTCTGTTCCAAGCACTAACATGCAGGCACCCTTACAAAGATACTCCAAGGAATGCAAAATTCACCCACTAGTTGTCAGGGGTTTATTGCAAGGGTCCTCAGTCCTATTCGCCAGGAAATTACTGTTCTTTTGTATCACTACATAGATAACATTTTAGCTGAAGCAGAAAAACAAGAGGTTATGGAGAAAGCCCTAGACCTTGTCATTACTGCTGTAACTCAAGCGGGACTTTGTGTCGCTCCAGAAAAAATTCAGCATCAATTCCCTTGGAAATACCTTGGCTGGCACATTAGGACCCAGTCTGTTTCTCCTCAACATTTACAAATTCAATCAAATATTTGTACTTTACATGATGCTCAAAAACTTTTGGGGACACTCAATTGGGTTTGTTCCTTATTAAGAACTTCAAATGCAGATTTGAGTCCTTTGATTTGTTAAAAGGGGAACCAGACCTTCTGTCGTCTCAGCAGCTTACACCAGAAGCTTGCCAGGCACTGCAGAATGTAGCTGATGCTATTTCAAACAGACAAGCAGCCTGATGGGCGCCTGAGTTGTCTTTTTCTTTAATAATCTTGAACCTGGCTAAACAACCCTTTTGCCTTGATTTATCAATGGGATCCTAAAGCACCTGAGTCTTTGCTGATTATAGAGTGGATTTTTTTGCCACACCAAATGTCTAAAACTATGAACACCCAACATGAGATGATAGCTTTGCTTATTGTAAAAGCTAGACAGAGACTTACCACACTTGCTGGTGTGGATTTTTGTGTTATCTGTTTGCCTATTACTACTGTTTATTTACAGTGGCTATTGCAACAATTTGAAACATTTCAGATGGCCCTGACAGATTTTCCTGGACAGCTTTCTACACATTCCCCAAAGCACAAGATCATGGCAGCCAGTTTCAATCTCCTAACATGACCCAAGAGAAGTGAAGTTCCATTACAAGCTTTAACTGTTTTTACAGATGCATCTGGCCATACCCATAAGTCAGTGATGCTTTGGTGGAATACAGATCTCAACCAATAGGATTTGGATGTCACTATTGTTTCAGGTTCTCCTCAAATTGCTAAATTAGCAGCTGTTGTGGGAGCCTTTCATCAATTTGCTATCCCTTTTAATCACAGATTCTGCTTATGTTGCAGGTATTGTAGAAAAGGCTGAAGCTGCTGTACTGAAAAATGTGCCTAATGTAGATTTGTTTCACTGGCTACAGCAACTTGTTTTCCTTTTAGATGCCAGGGAACACCCCTACTTTGTTATGCATGTTAGATCTCATACAACACTACCTAGTTTTATTGCAGAAGGAAACTGGCAGGCAGATCTACTTGCCCTACCAGTTCAACATGTTTCAGTTTTACCTGACTGCCCTGTTTGCATCCTGTCATACAAGAGAATCAGGAAAGGATGTTTGCTGTCACTTTGCAAGTGCCTTTGCAGTTCTGGGAATTCCCTTACAATTTGAAACTGACAATGGCCCTGCATATATTTCCCAGAGGGTTGAAAATTTCATTGCCCTTTAAGGCCAGGCTATAATTGAAAGGGCCCATGCTTCACTTAAGCATCTTTTGTTACAGCAGAAAGGGGGAATGGGGAATGCTACCCCAGCAGAGCTATAACAGAATGCATTGTATGCATTTAATTTTTTAATTGCTCCTTAATGGATCCCAATCCCCCAATTGTAAGGCATTTTGGCAATAAACCTCAGTTAGAAGTGAAAAAAAAAAGCCCCAGTGCTTATTAAAAACTTAGAATCTGGTAAGATTATGGAACCTTTTTCCCCTTATTACATGGGGAAGAGGTTTTGCTTGTGTCTCTACAGAAAATGGTCCTTGGTGGATTCTGGCCAAAAACATGAGACCCTTCAGAGAATCCTTGAATACCTCTTCTGAGGAATCTGACTGCCACAGCACTCCATCCCTGGTTTCACTCACTTCATCCCTGGATTTGCCTTCTTAGACCATCAAGTCCACCTCTACCAAGATCCTACGGCCACCCGAACCGACTGTTACCATACCTGAGGGGACTCACTAATCTTTCATCACTCTGTGAACTGTGTCAGAGAAAGCGGTACTGTGCATTGCAGCACCGGCACCATGATTGCCTACTGTGTGATTTTTTTGTGTTATCTTTTGGTGATTGTGTTATTTTGAAACTTGTGTGTGTGTGCAAGATTATGGCTTGCTTTTGCATAGGTATTTTTGGGAGCCTGATTGGCCTTTTCAAGCTGATCCTACTTGTAGGACTCAGCCTTGATGAAGGAGAGGTGGTCGCAGTGCCGCCCCTTCCAGAACATAATTTGTAGTTTACGCTAGCTCAAGCTTTAAATGAATCTACGCTGTGCCTGTCCATGACTTCTCCTGGTGATTCTTTTCAGACCTGTTTAGTTGAAGCCAGGGATACCAATAATAAGAGAGGGTTGGACTGAGACAGACGTAGATACCACCACTATGGTTAATTCTACGAAGTCTATTATGTGCAGTGCAGCAACTTATATACTATTCTACATTGTTTATACATATAACAACTTTTTCATTGGCACACAGCAAAGGAAAGAATGTAAACACACATTGTTTGGTTTACTCTTAAGGTGGCTAACACCTGCATACTAACAATTCTATTTAATGACCTTCAACACCCTATTATCTTTCCCAAACACCTTAATATCTAATTCTAGCTGCGCCACAGCTCACTGAGAATTTTCTCCTGCGTCACAGGCCTAAGGCCTCAGGTTAGGCCTCAGTCAAGGTAGTTCAAAATCTATATATAAATCATGTTTTCTTTCCCTAAGAAATTTAGCAACATTTAGTAGCCATAGATTTAGAGAAAAGTGAGTGGGATGCATTATATAATTTGACCGTTCAAAGAGATTGTACCTCCCCAGGTCAGCTTGAGCCAGTGTGGTGGTGTGAGACAGATAATTGTAAAAAGCAAGGTCAGCCACCTGGATGGTACTTCACCAACAGCAGTGGTCGAGGGATAGATCTAATTAAAAGGTTTCTACCCCTCTCCTAACAGCCTCAAGAACTGGACAGTTTTGGATCCACACAGTCCTTTCTGTATTTTTTCCTAAATTATACTAGTGGCCCTTTTACTAATCAAAAAGCTGGGATTTGATGTTTCAGGCACAGGTATTTATGCCAATGTTTCTGCCTAGTGCAATTATACCTTACCACGACAAGTTTTTCCAGGAATACATTGTGGTGATTTCACGTTTGTCAAATTTTGTTTGCCAATTGGGAGAGAGGATTTTGGAAGAAAAAGGCAAAACAGGATTAACTTAAAAGTAAACAGATAACTTGTTAACACACAGTAAGGGAAAAAAAAGAAAAGGAAATGAAAATGAAAATTTAAAAACTTATCTCCTCCCCCTACAAGTGTTTATTTTCTTACTAACAACATAGAGACAAAACTTGTGACATTTAGTCAGTTTTACTATTTAAATATAGTTTTTCATTAATTCTTTAGGAGAGGAGTCTCTTGTTTACCATGGAATTTTTTCTACTGACAACTTAGAAAAGTTCTCTTGTGGGTTGGAACTTTCACAGAAACAGCCACCTGGAAAAACTTGCTTCTATGTGGTTTCTTTTCATTAGAAGTTTCCTAAGCTGCTCATGGGTCATGGAACTTAGGCATCTAGAGTGTCACTTTTTAAAGATAAGCAACTTTAAGGCAAAGGATTTTTTATTTCAAGGAACAGAGATGTTTTCTAACTTTTTTCACTAGTGCAGGAGCTTCTTATCTTTTTTTCTCTGTTCAGGCATCTCATGAGACTACAAGAATCACAGATTCTAATGCAATACAGTTTATTACAAACACTTTTGCTCAAAAATCCACAAATCATCTCTCTAAATGCATATTTTTTCATGATTGAAAGGACAATTTACTTATCGAGTTTATTTCTATAGCTCAAACAAGAAAGCTTAGCCAGCAGGCAACTCTTTCATCTTTCCTCTAATTAATCCCTTTCTTACTCTCTCTATCTGACTATTATGCAAAGTCTTCTCTATGCTTAATTATTTTATCTGTTCTCCTTCTGGGAAGAGCTAGTGTTTTGGAAGTTCCATCTGGCAGGAAAGAGTTAAAACTTGCCCAGACCTGTGGTGGTCATGTGCTCTCTGCTGGGCAACAGCCAGGATTTTCAAAAGCCGCCAAGAATAGAGGAAAAATCTCAGGCAGGCAGATTTCAAAACAGCTCAGCTGATGAAAGGCTCTTTGCCCCCACCCCTCAGTTTCATTCAGGGTGGTCCCAGCTTGGAGCAGCTGAAGGCTCCCCTCCCCCTGCTGGGGGAAAGGGCCCAGGCCCACAGCCAGGCCTCGGGCCAGTTTCCCCCCATAGAGAGAGTGACAGTGTTTTATAGCTGCTAAAAAAAAATAATCTGGGCCAAAACAGAGGCACATCATCCCCTCCCCCGGCTTGAAAGTCACTGAGCCAGGCAGCCCTCCCATGAAAGCCCGGGCCCGGGCAGGCCAGGGCAGGCCATCCCGGCCCCCTCCAAAGGAGAGAGACAGGACTGCCTTTCCTCTTGTAAAGGCAGAAATACGAAAAAATTTCAAGCTTCCTTCTAACTTTTAAGGCTGTGTAACCCAAAAGTATATCCCTGCATGCAATTGTCTATTTTGGTTGTCAGTTTAAAAGAAATCACCAATTGCTCTTCACTATCTGTGCTAAACCAACACATGTATGCTGGTGGATTTCCTGACAATATATTTTTGATATGTGGAAATAGAGCATGGAAAGGAATACTAGGAAAGGCTGTAGGAGGTCCTTGCACTTTTGGGCAACTTACCGTGTTTCACTCTTTCCGAGAAAACTTAACATCTTTACACAGATTAGTTCAAGCAAAGCGCAGCACACACACATATAGCCCAGACTGTGATGATAATATTTAATCTTGGAATATCAGAGCCTGAGTATTTGCTTCAATTATTGCATCTATTGGCACAGCACACACATTAAAAACTTTGAATAACCTTGACTGTTGGCTTGCAAAGCAAACAAATGCTACTAGCTCTGTTTTAACAGGCTTATTTACAGATGTAGATAGCGTGAGACATGCTACACTGCAGAATAGGGCTGCAATTGATTTTTTGCTTTTAGGGCATGGACATGAATGTGAAGATTTTGAAGTCTTGTGTAACATGAATCTGTCTGACCACTCTCAACCTATTCATGCCAGCATACAGGCCCTCCAAGAAAGTGTTACCAAACTAAGGGTTGTAGATGAGAGTGATTGGCTTGGACATGTGCTTAGGAAGTGGGGGCTTAATGGCTGGCTTAAGCATTTAGTTAAAACAAGAATTTATGTTTTAGCTGTATTAGTGCTTATGATGATTTGTTTGCCATGTGTTTTGCAATGTGTTCAGAGACTGATTGATAAGTCCACAAAAAAGATCTTAATGGTGAAAAAAGAAGGGGAGTGGTGTGGATGGTGAATGTGAGAAATCAGGCAGCAGCACAGTGTCTGTGTGAAACTGTCACGCAAATTTCTCACACTGGTCTGAGAAATCGTGGCCTGAGAAATTGTGAGGAGAAATTCAAACAGTCCTTGAAGAAAGTAAAACAACTCTTGCAGTTGTTGTTTGTCTCCCTGTTGTTTACTTGCAAGAAACAATTGAAGGATGTTGTTCCTAACTGTCCAATGATGGTGATGTGTTGGTTTGCTGACCAATGAAACTTTACTCTCCTGGAACTGTCTATAAAAGAAGATTTCAAAGAGCAAAAGATCGCTCTCACTTGCAAACAAGCCTGAGAGTCTTGTATTGTTTTCTACCACTGTTCCTAATTAGAGTGACTGAGTGGGGCCAGGCCCACCGTGTCTGTTATCTGTTTTCCAGACCGGAAGAAAGAGAGCGATTCCCAGAATTCCTCTGATTTTTAACCTTTGTAGCCCAGAGGCATATCCATATTTAATTCATTAATCAGGCTCTCAACATGACAGCCAGTCCCTAATTGGTTTTTGCCACAGCTTTCTTCAATCACTGCAAAACCACTACATTATGCAGGTCTGTTATCTGTTTTTATCTGTTGAGGAATGCCCATATTAGCAAAGGCACACAGTCAATGTGGACTTCCTTCAGGAATGAATGCTCAATTCTCTCAATGATTTCTGTAACATAAAGAGAATCACAAACAGTGTTAATAGATTCCAGTGAAAAAAGATGAAATGCTTCTACCACAGCTGCCAGTTTGACTAGCTGGGTAGATCCAGGTTGGAAATTTATTGAGTGTTCCCATTGTCCTGTATCATTTTTCCACAGGGTCACAGCTTTGTGTGTTTTCCCTGATCCATCAGTGAATACTGTTTTTGCATCAGGAATAAGTGTTTTTGACTGTAAACTTCATGGTTGGAAGGGAAGTTCTTTGAAGGATTGCAACAATACATGTCGAGGCATCAAATGAATAAACTATCCATTATAGTCCACAAGCGCAATTTGAAATGACAGTGAATCCCTGAAAAGATTCTCTAACTCTGCTGCAGTAATAGGGAGATGTATCATTGCCTGATCATATCCTGTCAGGCTCTGACATTGGAGTTATCCCATCAACAGCAGCTGAATAATCATTTTGAGTTGAGTGGTTATAGTTTTTGAAAAGGTGTGTGGTAAGAAAATCCATTCTAATAACCAGATACTATGTTCTTCCACATCACATTGGCCAATGAGAGCATAGGGTTGGAAAGATGTCAAAATCAAAAACAGCTGCAAAGGCAAATATGGGTTTTGATGTGTGACAAAGGACTTGTTGATTTTATCACTTACAGTCTCTAAAGCTTTTTGGGCAGTTTTTATTAATTGCCATGGGGAAGAGTGGTCTGGGTTCCCTTTTAACAATTGAAATAAAGGAGATAATTCTTCTGTTGTAATTCCCAACAAGGAGTGGATGCAATTAATGATGCCCAGTAACTTTTGCATATGTTAGTTTTCAAAGTTACTGGCTGTGGAGTGACTGTTTCAAGTAGTTTAAAGCCCAAGTATTTCCAAGGAGGTTCTGTTTGAATTTTTTCTGTGGTTATGCAGAGACCTCTGCTGGTGAGTATTATTTTTAAAGCTGCAAGGTGATCACACAATAATGTTGTGCTGTCAGAGGCAATTAAAATACTATCCATATAGTGATACAGCAAAACAGATGGATATTTTTGCTATATTGGCTGTATTGCTGAATGAATGACAAATTGACAAATAGTTGGACTATTTTTTATACCCTGGGGTAAGAGAACAACCCAGTGGTATCGTTCCATGGGGGCTTCATGATTGACAGATGGTAAAGGCAAATTTAGGTGCATCATCAGGATGTAAAGGAGTTGTGAAAAAACAGTCTCTTAAATCAATTATCGCCAATTCCCAATGTTTGTGAATCATTGTAGGGTTAGGTATTCCTGGTTGTAATGACCCCATAGGTGACATGATTGCATTAACCGCCCTGAGAGCCTGTAAAAGCCTCCACTTTCCCAATTTCTTAGGAATAATGAAAATAGGTGTATTCTATGGGCTGATGGAGGGGACTACATGACCCAATTGCAATTGTTCCTGTACAAGGATTCGGGCTTGGTGAAGCTGCTTGCCCCTTAGGGTCTACTGCTAGATCCACATAGGCTTATCAGTAAGCCAGGTAAGTTTCAGGAGTGTCATTTTGTCAGTGGCCTCTATCAAAAATGTGTTGAAATGATCAAGCCCCATTGAGTCAGTAGATCTCGCCCCCACAAAGTGCCCAGGATTGGGAGTACATACGGTTGCAAGGTGGCAGTCTTGGGTTCTGGTCCAACTATATGTAGTTCTTTGGCTGATTGCCACAGTATCTGATGTCTGCCGATTCCAGTGACAATTGCTGTAAAGGGTGCCAAGGGCCAGTCAGGAGGCCAGTCCTTCTGCACTATGATGGATACATTGGCTCCAGTATCAACTGGTCCTTTAAAGACTTAGAGTCTATTTGGCAGGTGAATAATGGCTGTTGTGTTCCAATTACTTTATATGAAAAGATCTGAGGAACACCTGTGCTGTCGGGGTTTGATACTGTCATATTTAGATCACTATAGACAACTTCCAGCACTGCTAGTTCTCTCAAGTACTGGATACCTTCATCTGCAGTCGTCCACTTCCCTGGGGATTTCACAGGATCTTCCTTAAATGGATATCTTGCCCTCACACTTGAGACAAGCCATTTCCAAAGGCTGCAAATTGCTCCTTCCTTTCAAAAAACTCTTTCAATTTCCTGATCTTTAGCAAGGGATCCCAGCTGTTGGACTTCATGACCTTTTAACTGATGAGTATCAGCCCCATTATCCCAGCAGCACAGCAGCCATGCAGAAATTTGCTCACCTGGCTGGCAGCTGTAATCTTTTCGCAAGTCTCAAAGTTCTGATGTGATCAGGGACTGAGTAACTTCGATTTCCTGTTTGACTTGCCTCATTGCCTTTGGCTTCTTTTTTGAAGGGCCTGCCTCTTGATCTAACCCCTTCTTTCCTACTATTACTTCCTCTTCAAAGACAAAAACCAAAGGGTTCCTGAGTTGAGATAAAGATTGAGAGAAAAACACTTCAAGGGCAAAACAGGCTCAACTTAAGGTTGCAAAGTGAATTTATTACTAACAGAATCAGAGGAGGATAATGAGAAGTAAAATAAGCCCTTAAAGCACCGTTTTCCCCTAGCCCCTCCCTCCTTCCCACTGACAGTGCAGGGAGACAGGACGGGGGGGTTTTGGTCAGTTCATCACCAAGATTTTCTTCCACTGCTCTGGGAAAGGAGTCCTTCCCCTGTGAGACCGTGGGGTCTCTTCCATGGGAGACAGTTC
Organism: Zosterops lateralis; assembly: GCF_965231275.1. Classification (NCBI taxonomy): domain Eukaryota; kingdom Metazoa; phylum Chordata; class Aves; order Passeriformes; family Zosteropidae; genus Zosterops; species Zosterops lateralis. The sequence goes on from NC_139801.1 coordinate 9,845,580, forward strand.
TCCATTAACTTCTCTGACATGGGTCCGCTCTCACGAGCAGCAGTCCTGATGCACCTGCTGCAATGTGAATCCCTCCTACTGGCAAACAGTCCTCCCAAAACTGCTGTAGTGTGGGTCTCTCTTTCCATGGGGTGCAGTCCTTCAAGGACAAGCAGCTCCAGCCTGGAAGCAAGGGCCCTCTCTCTCCACCAGGTCTCCCACTAGATCACAGCCTCCTCCGGGCATACACCTCCTCCAGCATGGGCACTTCCCCCACAGGCTGCGAGTTGATCTCTGCTTCCCCTGTGGATCCCCATGGGCTGCAGGGGGAGGATCTGCTTCACCATGGTCATCACCACAGCCTGCAGAGGAATCTCAGCTTCAGTGCCTGGAGCCCCTCCTCCCCCTCCTTCTCTACTGACCTTGGTGTCACCATGTTGGTTTTCCCTCACATGTTCTCACCTCCTCATCTTCTCTGACTAGAAGAAAAAAACTGTGACTTTGTTTTGATTTTCTTCTTAAATATGTCATCACAGAGGCGTTACCAACCTCTCTCATTGGCCCCATTTTGGCCAGCAGCTTGTCCATCTTCAAAGCCATCAGGAATTGTCTCTGGGGGACATGGTGGAAGCTTCCAGCAGTGAGTTTGCATTGCAGGTTGGCTGAATTGGGCCCTGTTGGGTTGAGAGGCACTGGCCTTTGTACCCCTGTTCAAGTTTCCCTGCTTTGGAGTACATTGCCATCCTTGTAGTACTTAGAGTGGCATTGGTTACTCCGATGAAAGCCATTTTTTGCAGCAAGGACAGGGTTTATTTGGCTTTTACTAGTTTTTTGTCCCTTTGGGCATTGTTTCTGAAAATGTCCCTCATCCGCGCATGCAAAGCATTTAACAGTTGCTTTAGCTGCTTGCAATTTCATGCAACTGCAGTAGCAATTAGTTCTGCTTTATATTGTTCTGAGTCCATATGAGCACATGCTTTGATGTAATCAGCAAGTTCAACATTGGCACGGTTGCATATCAGGTCTAAGGCTTTTTTACAGTCATTATTAGCATTCTCATAAGCAAGGGATTTAAAAACCGCATCCACTGCTGCTTGCATATCAATTTGCCATCTGACTGCCTGTTGCAGTCGGTCGATAAAGGTGATATATGGTTCCTGAGCACCTTGACAAATGGTGGCAAATCCTGGCTCTAGATTTTTTGTTTCAGGTACTTTTCTTAGGGCACACAGCACTATAGTTGTTGTTCGGTCCCAGGCCTGGGGTTGTAATTGCATCTGGGCACACAGGAGCATACATGCCGCTCCCTGAGTAGTGGGGAGCCATGATATTAAGTGGCGTATTTTGATTACCATTATTCAATGCCTGGATTTGAGGCAAATCTACAAATTCCATCCACCACACTGAGTACTGTCCTCCAGTTAAAACTGTTTTAAAAAGAGATTTTCAGTCCACTGGTAACATGGTATGAGATTCAGCAATAGCATCTATTAAATGCACAGTAAAGGAGGGATACAAACCGTATTCCTTCCTTCACCAATTTCCTTAGTTCTTTAACCATTTCATAGGACAACTGTTCATGATGTGGATTTTGATTGCAATATATTACAGGCATAGCTTGTAAAAATTCAGTATCTCCCTCTTGTAAAGCTCCACTGCGGCAATTATGTATAAACCTTTCTGGCTCGTGTTCAGTGGGTAACATGTCCTCATAATCATTAGAAGAGTGAGACATAGCATAAGGAGGAGGATGGGTGGGTGATATGGTTCCAGCTGCCTTTCGGCATGCTGTGATGGGTGGGTGATATGGTTGCAACTGCCTTTCGGCATGCTGTCTGTAATATTTCTTCTGTGCTAGGATCGGTGGCTGCTATAATGTGTACTGGAGTCAGAGGAGGGTATAAATCTGGTACTTGGTCAGTGTCCACCGGCCCCAGATCAACCAGGTCTTGGCTTTCCAAATCATTCTCCTTAGAAGGAGACGATAGAAGTTTGTCTGAAGGGACATGGTCCACTTCCTTAAATTGTTGTAAGGCAGAATGGATGACACGCCAAATCACAATATCATTGGGGTAAACTTCATGGGGAGTAACCTGATGAGTTTATGAGAATTCCCTGACTTTTTGCCAATGAATAAGTTCATAATAACCATCAGAGGGGTACTGGGGCGGTTTTGTTGAATCCAAATGAGTAAGAATATAAGTTTCTGAGGTATTACTTTAAATCCTTGCTCCATGGAAATGCACAAGAGTCTCTTTATGAAATCTTTGAGATTTGGTTGCACTTTGCGCCATAATTAAAGAGAAATTACTACCCGGCCACTTGCTTGGCTAACCTTGTTCTCTAGCCGGTGATGATAGGATAGGATAGGATGATTGGTGACCTTTCAGGCACAACAAGATGGTTCGGCCAGGGTGTATTGCAGGACTGGATCACCGCAACAATTGTCAGCCCACATTTAGGGTGCCATTTGTGATACATGAAGGGATGAGAGACACCACAAGAGATGCAGGTGAATCTGAGATTTTATTAATGAGTGCTCAGTATATATATCTCTAATCTTAAAGGCTTTTTTTAGCCACAGCTTACAAGCTTAATCACAGTTCTACAATAAATCTGTCCTCTTGACATCCTCTATTGTTCTCTCCAAAGCCATGGCCAGTAGAGCAGAAAAAGCATCCTGTTCTTATGTTGTAGTAGAAGTAGCAACTTGTTTGTCCATTTCTCTCTCAGGTACATGCTGTCCAGAGAGACGCTACTGCTGCTGCTGCTGCTGCTGCTGCTGGCACTGGTCTTTGTTTAACTCTTTCCTTACACCAGTGTCTGTTACCCCAACATGGGTTTTTAAAAAAGCAGTTGAAAAAATTAGGAGATGGGAACCAGTCCCAATGGAGAACCCATCTCACAGATGCACTACATATCCTTAACAATAGACCCATTGGGGAAATGGATACCCCCTTGATGCACATGACTACACCCAATACGCAAATACAACCATTAACAGTAATTAAGACTGACTTACTGGGAAATCATTCCACATGCAATGGTCCCCTACAGGGCCACTCCAGAGGCTGCAGGGCTGGACCTTTATGCGGTAGAATTAATCAGGATAAATCAGAAGCAAATGGGTGTTATCAATACTGGAATAGGAATTCAGATTCCTCCAGGACACTTTGGTTTTATAACTGCTCACTCGACCTCGGCCTTGAAAAGGGCTCATGTCATGGGAGGAGTAATTGATGCAGATTATCAAGGAGAAATTAAAGTAATTCTGTTAAACAATAATGAACAAGATTTGGTTATTTAACCCCATGACAAGGTAGCACAATTATTGATATTGACAGTTTTAAAAACAATTGTGTAAAAAGGAGATCCACCTCAAATCACTACTGTTCATGGAGATAAAGGGTTTGGATCCACCAGTCCTAATCCACCAGCCAAAGTGTGGGTCCAGAGGCCAAATGGCCCTCTCTAGCCAGCTGAAGTAATGGCTACGGGGAAAGACAATACTGTTTTAATCATGAAACCTAGGCAAGAAAGATGGGAATATGTCCCTGCAACCAGGTGTTATTTGAAAGAATAACTAGATGTTATAGAATGTTGTTTTACACATACAGTGTGACCAAGTCTACCTGTTTGCCACAATGGTCCATTTGGAAAATGCTGTTATCCACATGGCTTGATATGAAGAATGATGTGTACACTGAGTGACTTAGACACCAGCTCATGAATTCCAACCTGGAGATTGGGTGCACCTCAAGGACTGAAACCCGACATCTCTCCAACCAAAGTGGAAAGGACTCTACCAAACACTGTTAAACACATACGCTGCGGTAAAGCTGAACAGTAAAGGACCTTGGGTGCATTATTCTAGAATTAAAAAGGCATCAGTTCCGTGGACAACAGAATTGTTGTCCCCAACTGGAATATGATTGAGGAAAAAGAATTAATAACTTTGTCACTAAAGTATTACTTATGTCTGTAAGTTGTATCTTGATAGTCAACCAGAATTTTTGTTCCCCAAAAGCACCTCTAGTGTTTCACCAAGGGATAAGTTATGGAAATTCTTAAGAAAATGTAAAGATCAAAGCAGCAAAAATACTAAATGTAACTAATTGCTGGATATGTTCTCAAATAATGTTGAGAGGATTGGGGTTCCCTTGGTGGGTCCACCCTACGGGGGGGCCAGAACTCTGTCAATGGGCTATGACACGTAATGGCGTCAGTGAAAGGATAGTTAAAGAAAACTGTACTGTGGAACTGTCTTTGTTTATGGAGACATAAATCTTTTTTGAGAAAAGTTGAAAGAAACTGTTTATTAAACAAGCAAAGTACTCAAAAACATGGAAAAATGAATAATATTAAACAATGGAATCTCTCGTTGTTCTGAAGAGATGGCAAATTAAGAGAGTGTCCTTTTCATGGGGTGTAGCTCAGTTCATCACCACACAGTCTTGGGAAAAACTTTTTTTGCTGTAACTAATGAGGAAAACCCAGTGAAAAAAAGCAAACAGAAAAACATCATCTTTCTTTCTTTCTGCAAAAGTCGAGAACTCCGAGAGCACTTATCTCTCTCTCGCTGTCCAAGCTCAGCAGCACAATCATAAAAATGAATGAGGTGGAACAAGTGTAGTTTCTGCAGGCAAACTGCACACTGCTTCTCCTCCCCTTCGCTCTCGGAACCAGTCTTAAAGGTGCAGAACTTATTTCTGGGCTAAACAGACAGATGGGGATACAATTCAGCATCATAAAGTCACCCTAGGACATTCCACCCCTTATCCCCATATCATCTGCTTATTGCCAAAACTAATATATATTCTAACTTTACATACACATACATTTATACATACATATATATATATACACATGTATATAGTATACAGCTATACACAGACAATGAAAGTGACATTCAGCAAACAATGATATTTACACATGGTTCTCACCCACCAATCAGATCTCCCTGAGGTACACATCGTGTTGTTCCATCTTTCTGCATTATCCACTAAGTGCAGCCTGGTCCCTGAGCAAAGACAACTTCACTAATGGGTTTGTCTATATTCGAGGCAGAATTGACTCAATCTTCTTTAATAGACTTCTGACATGTATTACTGGGACTTTGTCTCTATCTACTGTATACAGGGGTTCAGACTGGCAGGTCCTGCTTGGTTGGTGGAACTTTGGTGTTAACTAACTAGGTGGCTTTTGCTAGATGCTGTTTTAAATTTTTGAAAGATTTTCTACTCAGTGTTTTAAACGTGGTTTTAAAGTTTATTTTACCTCTCTAATTTTCTTGCAGCTGGTGCATGGTAGGGGATATGGTACACTGTTGGGGTGTAGATTTGTTTATCTTTTACTTATAGAACTTTTCCCATAAGTTGCTAGGAAACTTGTGGGGGTGCTGAAATTGTCTCATAGGTTTTTTAGTTGTAAGTTTGATGTGATTTGGACTTTAACCCTAGCCAGGTAAAGTTCTTGTCTTGGATTGTTCTTATCAGAAGTTGATAAGAGTTGCCAAGGCAACCTAATCCTCTGCCCAGAGTTTCGGTCATCCTATTGTATTTTCCCCCATCACAATGTATATTCTCCCCCCCATGTCCATCATCCCCCAGGCCCAAAACCTTCTGAGAGGTGTCTGACAGTGATTGGTGGATCTCCCAGGACCCCATCCCAAATTCACCTGATTTGTTGATGTTGTGTATTGCATTTGGCCCTACCCACCTGGCTTTGTTTCATTGGTCTTGTAACTTGTGCCCACCCCTGAGATTTGGGGTAAACAAAAACCCCCTGCAAACCAGGCCCGGGGTCACTCCCCGGAGGCAAAGGCCTGGAACCAGGGACTGCCCCTGTGTTCCCCGAATAAAACCTTTCTCCCTGAGCCTCGAGTGTCCCCTCTTTCGAACCACGGCCGTGACAGCCAAGGCAAAGGGGCTACGGAGCCAAAGACCCACGCAAAGGTACTGTTGGGCGTATCAGAGCTAGCAGGGTGGTCCAGCCGAACGCTGGACTGACCTGAGAGACAGATACGCGAAGCAACAGAAACTAACTACTGAGTACTTATGGGTGCTTGAGGAAAACAAAGAAGTGGCCAAAGGAGAGTGTAGCACCAGGCTACACCATTTTTTGGTCTCTGGGAGTTTTCTCTCACAGGGGAAAAGATACCACGAGGTTTGGGGACAGGTAAAGGATGGAGCTTGAGGCAGCTATGCTATCCCTTGCTCGCAGCATTGGAGAGAGGACGACCAGGCTGCTGCTTGCTGCGGGAGGAGTTCACAGTCACCACCAAGTCCAGTCCTGGGAAATCTACCATCATCTGCTCGTGAGCCCAGGAGTTCTGAGCTCATCTCCTCCTGCCCTGCTGGGCCAGCCCTGTCCCACCATCGCAGTTTCTTTGGCACTGCTTTGAGGCTTTTTGCTACTCAGTGGTCCCGCATCCCTCTGCCCTGCTGGGACATCCCTGCTGTTCCAGTTACCATCAGTAGAGCTTCTGATCTCATCCACCAGCCCGGGATTTTTCACCGTTCCAGCTTGGTGCTCTTGGAGTCCCACAGGGGCACGGAGATCAGACTGCCCCGGGCTTTGTGAAACAAAGCCCCTCGAGGTTCCTGGTTCTGTTTATTATTAATGCTGTAGTTGTTGTTTGTTTGCCTTGTTATACATACTAATAAAGAACTATTATTCCTATCCCCATACCTCTGCCAGAAAGCCCCTTTAATTTTCTAAATTATAATAATTTGGAGGGAAGGGATTTGAATTCTCCATTCCGAGGGAGGCCCTGCCCCTCCCTAGCAGACAACTGTCTTTCAAACCAAGACATACACCCACTCAATACCATATTCCCTAGCCCAGGTGTTGATGAAGCTGTTCTTGAAATGAGTCCCATTGTCTGACGCAATTCTCTCAGGGGTACCATGCCTCTAAAAGACTTGATTTTCAAGGCTTAGGATGGTGTTACAGGTCGTAGTGTGAGGCACAGGGTAGGTCTCCAGCCATCCTGTGGTGGCTTCTACCATTATGAGTATGTAGTGCTTGCCTTGGTGTGTCTGGGGCAATGTGATGTAATCAATCTGCCAGGCCTCCCCATAATTATATTTGGACCACTGCCCACCATACCATAGGGGCTTCACCTGCTTGACTCATTTGATTGCAGCACATGTCTTACAGTCATTAATAACTTCAGAAATATTGTCTATGGTTTAATCTACCCTTCGGTCTTGTGTTCACTTATAGGTGGCATTTTTATCTTGATGACCTGAGGCATCATGAGCCCATCAAGCTAGGAACAACTTTCCCTTGTGTTGCTAATCTAAGTCTATCTTTGACATTTCTATCTTTGCAGCCTGATCTACTTGGTTGTTATTTTGGTGCTCCTCATTAGCCCTACTCTTGGGGACATGGGCATCTACATGGTGGACTTTCACAGATAGTTCTTCTTCCCGGACAGTGATGTCTTTCTACTTTTCAGCAGCCCAAATTGGTTTTCTTCTATGCTGCCAATTAGCCTTTTTTCCATGTTTCCAGCCATTCCCATAGAGCATTGGCTACCATCCACAAATCAGTATAGAGGTAGAGCTTTGGCTACTTTTCTCTTTCAGCAATGTACAGGACCAGTTGAATGGCTTTGAGTTCAGCGAGTTGGCTTGATCCACCTTTTCCTTTAGTAGCTTTTGCAGCCTGTCGTGTGGGGTTCCATATGGCTGCTTTCCACTTTCATTTTATTCCTACCATGCAGCATGAACTATCAGTAAAACAAGTGTAGCTTGTTTCTTTTGCTGGCAGTTGGTTGTACAGTAGAGCTTCTTCAGCACGTCCCTTGTTCTTGTTCTTCATCTGTGAGATCAAAGTTTTCATCTTTGGGCCAATTTTGGAGGAAGTCTATGCCAAAAATGCATGGGGCCTCTGAGTCAGTCACAATAGGGGTGTTTCTTCCACTCATTTCCAGTCAGGCTCACCTCAGCTTCCACCAAGGTCAAATCCTGTGATGCCCCTGTCATGTCAGCAATAGAAACAGATTCTTCTCCCACAAGTCTCAATGGCATTAGTGTGCACTGCGCAGCAGTGCTGACCAAGGCCTCATATTTTTGTGGTTCTGATGTGCCAGGCCAATGAATCCACACAGTCCAAAAGACACGGTTTTCCCTAGCCTCTACCTGGCTGGAGACAGGGCCTCTCTAAGCCTGGTTTTCCTTCCTTCCCTTGAAGCATAGAATAAGGACTTTACAATTAGAAATTGTAAAGCAAGTATGTTGTATTTCCAGCTGGGACACACGGAGGGATATCTCCTCAAAACCATGCACACCTGGCCAAGACAAGGTCCAAGTTTAAACACACATTGATCTCACAAACCCACACATCCTCACCCACCAATTCTCCACCTTCTCTTGCTTCATATTCTAATTAGCTGTCACGCCTCCTGGTGGTCGTGAGTTCAGGTCTTGGGGGAGGAAGGCTGATGTCTTCCTCAGGTTGATCGCTTCTGGGCAGGCGCAGAGGAGGTTTGGCTATTTTTTAGGTCACTTTGCTCTTGCCAAAAATTAGGAGCTTGATTTTGCTGGATTCAAGCCACAAAGTTCTGCTTTATTGATTTTTGACAAATACCTAGGTCCTGCTTTGGTGAGTTTCAACATTATACATCCTACCTATATGAATTCTACTTAGTAACTATCTAACAACCAAGCTTAATAGCTAATCTTCTATGTGTTCTCAGTACACGCTAGTTTTTTTACAAAAGTTGCTTCTAAAATCCTGTATTTTTATATTTATAAATGTCCTCCATATCAATCCCCCCTTTTCTTTCTAAATATTGCAAATTCTTTTGGAAAACAAAACTTCCTGTGCAAGCCTGGGCTCACAATACTGGCAGAGGGGGAGTTCACAGTGACAGGCCACATACACACATGAGAGGGAAGCATGTGGCACGGACCTCCAGACAACAGGCTCCCTCTCTTGCCCTTGTCTAAAGCCAGTATAGTTAAAGCAGGGGCTGGCAGAGCTGGGCCCAGAGTTGAGTACCACTTTGGGGTGCTGTACTACGTGTACTAAAACTCAACCCTTTTAGTGGCATCCTAGTCACTGTGCTACGCACTTGTGAGGGGATGGGGTACCCACCTTGGTTGTTGCTTGCACTGCACTTGCCTCACTGCTCCCAAAAGGACTAAATCAAGTAACAAAGCTACAATAAACAGGTGATGATAGCTGCAAAGGACACAAAGCAAAGGAGGAGTCTGGCATGGCATGGGATTGTTTGGCCTGTCCCTCTGCAGACAGGGTCCGAGGGTTGGGATCACAGCACGGACACATGTGTGGTCGCTGTCTGGCAGAGCCAGGACTCTCTTTCACACCAGACTTCTGTATCCAGCTCTCACCTCAGGGTCCCCAGGCTATCTGCAGAGGGGAGCTTAGTCTAAAAAAAGGGCCTAACCATGGGGACTAAATAAATTTCAAAGTAACAAATGTTTTGTTCTGTATCTAAACAAACATCTTGATTTTCATGTATAGTCTTTTATATATAAACCCCAGTTGGATTTTTTTTTTGTGACACATGACTTTACATTAATGGTCTGCTACTTCTCTTCAATTTCTTGTACTTACAGTTTATGTTCAAAAAACGTAATTTAATTCTCTAATTATTAAATTCTAAAGCAAGTATTAAATATATTTTATTTATTCCCTTTTTAAATTAAAAATATTATCTTAAATAATTTTTCAAATTTCAGTGGAAAAGGTGCTATTTCTTTTTTTTAATAATTAAAACAGCCACTGATTGCATCTACAACTGTGTTTGAATGTAACCAAGGGCTAAAAAAATGTTTCCACTGGCTGTTCTTAAAACATTTGCTAACAGTTTATGGTCTTGCTCTTCAATGTAAACAGTTTTTACTGAGTAATACTTAATACTGATAAAAATAATTATAAAGGTTACTATAACTTAACTATATTATTGCTAATCACAACCAATTTATTTATTAATACTTCTAAATTTATTGTGTTGAAAACCTTTAGTCCTGTTCTCAAAATTCCTGTGAAATCTTTTTCTGTTCAAATATATAAGGTGCACACTTCTGTAATGAAAGTGTTTACCTACATTGCCATTTTTATTCACTTCAGGGACCATTCTAAATTAGGCAATAGCTTTTGGGTCCCTGTCTTTTAATAGTATATGGTCTTATTTTGGTAACTAAAAGTTTGAACAAATATAATTTAAGATGTGGTGGTGCTTTTTAATTTTTGTGTCAAAGATGTCCTGTTCTTATTACTCTGAGAATTTAAATTTGGTTTTAGTTTTAGTTATCACCTGGTATTGACATCTAAAAAGTCTCTAGAGCTTTCTCTACTCAAGTGTAATGAATTCAAGTACTTTGTAAATGTGGTGAGAAGCACCTGGAATGGTCCCTCCCACTGTGGTTTCAGGGTCTTCTCTGGAAAAACATAACATATAAATAATTTCTAGGCTATATGTTATACACTGCTTTGTCCAACCCTCTGCTTTGACTTCCAGCCACATATATTTTTTAATATTTCTGAGTTGCTTATTAAGGCCACCATATAGGTGGTTAGTGTTTCCTCCCTAATCTGGAAGGATATTCCTTTCTGTACCCTATATGGTCTTTTATAAAACATTTCAAAAGGACTTAACTTTTCTTTTCTTCTGGGTTTGGTTCCGTTGCGGTTTGAAAGCAAAACGAGTGAGAGGCTCCAAGTCAGAGATATAATTTAATAAGAAGAAAGGTAAAAAGGTAAAAGTAAAATAAAATAAATGCAATAACACAAGGGATCACGGACAGAGTCAGAATACAACCTGAGCAGGATGGTGGAAGCAGTCCAGGTGAGGTGCTCCTCCTGAAGCAGTGATCCTGTAGAAAAGTCTGGTAGCCTTGCTCCTCTGGGAATCTAGTGGATAAGTGCCTTTGCACTGTCCTGCATACCAGCTTATATCCAGGTGCGAATGCTTGGCTCCTCCCCCTGGGCAGAGCATCTCACAATAGCATGAGAAGTGTGAAATGGGTCCTTGATGGCCCATTAACAGAGATAACCCCTGGAGGGAGTTACCTGTGACTCATGCGCCATTAGCAGAAGACACCCCAAAAGTCATTAGCAGAAGACACCCCAAAGGCCATTAGCAGAAGAGGCAGGGGGCTTGGGAAAACACTAGCCCACCTGGTTTCAACAGTTCATGAAGATGGTGATAGAATAAATACTTTGTGTACATCCTACACTGCAACCCAGGACATAATCCACCCCTTATTCTATTACCATCTACATCATATCCAAATCAATACATTCTTACAAAGATATGCATACACATAGAGAATAAAATGTTACACACTGTTCTCACTTAAAATTAAGTCTCCCTGTGGTACACAATGGGTTTCCCCATCTTTCTGCATTACTCACCAAGTGTGACCAGGTCTTTGAGCAAAGACAATCCCACGGATGGGTCTGCCTTTTCCTGAGGCGGGATTAATCCAAACAGTCTTCCCTAAAATGCCTTTCATATGTACTGCAGGGACTTTATCCCCATCCACTGTGTGCAAGGGTTCAGACTGGGCAGGACTACCTTGATTAATAGACCTTCGGGTGCTGACCATCCAGGTAGCTTTGGCTAAGTTCATTTCTCAATTCTTGAAGGTCTCCCTGCCAAGTGCCTTCAGGGTAGTCTTTAGTAGTTCATTGCACTGTTCAACTTTTCTGGAAGCTGGTGCGTGATAAGGAATGCGATATATCCATTCAATGCCATGTTCTCTGGCCCAGGTGCTTATAAGGCTGTTTTTGAAATGAGTCCCATTGTCTGACTCAATTCTTTCAGGGGTGCTGTGTCTCCACAGGACTTGTTTTTCCTGGCCCAGGATGGTGTTCCGCGCAGTGGCATGAGGCACAGGGTAGGTTTCTAGCCATCCAGTGGTGGCTTCCACCATGGTCAGCACGTAGCGCTTTCTTTGGCAGGTTTGGGGAAGGGTGATGTAGTCAATTTGCCAGGCTTCCCCATACCTGTACTTTAGCCATCGTCCACCATACCACAGAGGCTTCACTCGCTTGGCCTGTTTGATTGCAGCACAGGTCTCACAGTTGTGGATGACCTGTGAGATGCTGTCCATAGTAAGGTCCACGCCTTGGTCACGGGCCCACCGGTATTTCGCATCTCTTCCTTGATGACCAGAGGCATCATGGGCCCAACGAGCTAGGAACAGTTCTCTCTTGTGCTGCCAGTCCAGATCCACCTGTGATACTTTCACCTTGGCGGCTTTGTCCACCTGCTCGTTGTTGCGATGCTCCTCATTAGCCTGGCTCTTGGGTACGTGCGCGTCCACGTGTTGAACTTTCACAGTCAGTCTCTCTACTTGGGCAGCGATGTCCTGCCAAATGTCAGCGGCCCAGATGGGTTTTCCTCTGCGCTGCCAGTTGGCCTTTTTCCAGCGATTCAGCCATCCCCACAGAGCATTATCGACTATCTATGAGTCAGTGTAGAGATAGAGCCTCGGCTATTTCTCTCGTTTAGCAATATCCAAAGCCAGTTGGACAGCTTTAAGCTCTGCAACCTGACTCGACCCACCTTGTCCCTCGGTAGCCTGTGCAACTTGTCGTGTGGGGCTCCAAACCGCAGCCTTCCATTTCCGGTTAGCGCCTACAATTCGACAGGAGCCATCAGTGAAGAGAGCGTATTGTCTTTCAGTCTCTGATAGATCATTGTATGGTGGGGCTTCCTCGGCACGCGTTACTTGCTTTTCTTCTTCTTCAGACGATAATCCAAAATTCTCACCTTCTGGCCAGTTTGTTATAACTTCCAGAATCCCAGGGCGATTTGGGTTTCCAGTACGGGCGCGCTGTGTGATGAGAGCAATCCATTTGCTCCGTGTGGTGTCAGTGGCGTGATGCGTGGAGGGAACCTTTCCTTTAAACATCCACCTCAGCACTGGTAATCGGGGTGCCAGAAGCAGCTGTGTTTCAGTACCAATTACTTCTGAGGCAGCTTGAACTCCTTCATAGGCAGCCAAGATCTCCTTCTCTGTGGGAGTGTAGTTGGCTTTGGAGGCTCTGTAACTTCGGCTCCAGAATCCCAATGGTCGGCCTCGAGTCTCCCCAGGCACCTTCTGCCACAGGCTCCAGGACAGACTGTTGTTCCCGGCTGCAGAGTAAAGCACATTCTTCACATCTGGTCCCGTCCTGACTGGGCCAAGGGCTACTGCGTGAGCAATCTCTTGTTTGATCTGAACAAAGGCTTGTTGCTGTTCAGGGCCCCAGTGGAAATCGTTCTTTTTGCGGGTAACCAGATAGAGAGGGCTCACAATCTGACTATACTCAGGAATGTGCATCTTTCAGAAGCCTATGGCACTTAGGAAAGCTTGTGTTTCCTTCTTGTTGGTAGGTGGGGACATGGCAGTGATCTTGTTTATTATCTCTGTGGGGATTTGGCGACGTCCATCTTGCCACTTGACTCCCAGGAACTGGATTTCTTGAGCCGGTCCCATAACCTTACTTCGTTTAATGGCAAAACCAGCTTTCAACAGAATTTGGATAATCTTCTCTCCTTTCTCAAAGACCTCCCCTGGGGCGTTCCCCCATACGATGATGTCGTCGACGTACTGCAGATGTTCTGAAGCTTCACCTTTCTCCAGTGCAGCCTGGATCAGCCCATGGCAGATGGTGGGGCTGTGTTTCCACCCCTGGGGCAGTCGGTTCCAGGTGTACTGCACGCCCCTCCAGGTGAAAGCAAACTGGGGCTTGCTCTGTGCTGCCAAAGGGATGGAGAAGAAGGCATTGGCGATGTCAATGGTCGCATACCACTTTGCTGCCTTGGACTCCAGCTCATATTGAAGCTCTAACATGTCTGGCACAGCAGCGCTCAGTGGTGGCGTGACTTCATTCAGAGCACGGTAATCCACCGTCAGTCTCCATTCTCCACTGGACTTACGCACAGGCCATATTGGGCTGTTGAAAGGTGAATGAGTCTTACTGACCACCCCTTGGCTCTCCAGTTTACGGATCATCTCATGTATGGGAATCACAGAGTCTCTGTCAGTGCGGTATTGGCGGCGGTGTACTGTTGTTGTGGCAGTTGGTACCTGTTGTTCTTCGACTTTCAGCAGTCCCACAGCAGAGGGGTCATCTGAGAGACCAGACAAAGTATTCAACTGTCTGATGTTTTCTTTCTCAACTGCGGCTATTCCAAAAGCCCAACGATATCCTTTCGGGTCTTTGAAATATCCATTCCTGAGTTAGTCTACGCCGAGAATGCATGGGGCCTCTGGACCAGTTGCAATGGGGTGTTTTTGCCACTCGTTCCCAGTTAAACTCACTTCAGCCTCTAATACAGTCAGTTCCTGGGACCCTCCTGTCACCCCAGAAATAGAGATGGATTCTGTTCCTATATACCTTGATGGCATCATGGTACATTGGGCCCCAGTGTCAACCAACGCTGTATATTTTTGTGGGTCAGATGTGCCAGGCCATCGGATCCACACAGTCTAGTAGATCTGATTATCCCTTTCCTCTTCCTGGCTAGAGGCAGGGCACCCCTATTCTTGGTCATGGCATGCATTGTTCTCCTCCTGTACGTATGTTTCTGAGGTCCCTTCCAGAGGATCAGTCATATCATCATTCCTGTACCGTCTGGAGTTCTGAGAGACTGGGGCAACCTTGATTCTAGATGGGCTTCTTGTGGTAGGTGTTCCTCTTTTCAGTTCACGTCCCCGGGCTGCTAAGGAGGAAGTGGGTTTTCCATCCCACTTCTTCATGCCTTCTCCATGCTCTCGAAGAAAAGACCAGAGGTTACCTCGTGGTGTGTATCCTCTCTCCCTGGCTGGGGGACGCCTGCTCCTAATGGCAGAGACTCTCGTCGGCTCTGGTGAGATATGGTAAATTTCTTCCTTAAGTACTTTTAATTTCTGATGGCCTTCTTCAATCGAGCTCCGGACTTGCTCAGCCAGTCGCGTTTCTACAGACGAGACATGGATACGAACTGGAGCGATGACAGTATCCTCGTAAATTCTTAATTTATTAGCCAAGACACTCACCTTGTCCTTACCTTCCCTCCATTGCAGTGTTGCTATGTAACGTGAGTGCATCTCTGGTCCAAGCCGTGCAAGTCTCAGCCACATCCGTGATGTGCACTGGACATCATCTGGGTTTTTAGGAAATCTCTCGTTTTCTGAAAAAATGATCTCCAGCACAGCCAATTCCCTCAAGCGTTGGATACCTTGTTCTATTGTGCTCCATTTGCCTTGGTGCACTTGGAGGTCTTCTTTACAAAGGTATCTGTCTTTCACACTTGTCAGCAGTCGCTGCCAGAGGCTGAGAGGTTCTTGGGTTTTCCCAATCCCCTGGTCAATGACCACATCCCGGGACAGCGATCCCAGTTGCCTGGCCTCAATTCCATCCAGAATGGTGTCATTGGCTGCAGCGTCCCAGATGCGGAGCAGCCAGGTCAGGATGGACTCGTTGGTCTGGCGGGTGAATTCCCTTTGTAGGTCACGCAACTCACCCAGGGATAGAGAGCGAGTAATAATCTCTATCTCTGTCTCCTCTGCTGGCTGCGAAGGTCCTGCTGCATCCTCGTCAGTCACTACACGGACTGATTTGCTCCTTGACTTCTTTTCCTGAGTGGTGGCAACTGCTACTGGTTTAGGTTGTTCCAGTTCAGTGACGGTTTGTTTGGAGATGCTGACGGCACCTTTGGTTCCTTTCTCCTCTGTGACAGTCTGTGTAGACACGGACACTGTTGATTCACTTTTGGCTTTTTTCTCTTCTGCGATGGTCTGTGTAGATGAGGACACTGTTGCCTTGTCTTTGGTTCCCTTTTCCTCTGTGACAGTCTCTGTAGATGCTGATGATGTTGTTTTGCTTCTCTTTCCCTCTTCCTCTTCCTTAGGAACACGCTATATCACACCAGGTAGTGTTTTGATCCTAAGCATGGTGCAGAAAAGACAAAGGGCTGTGCAGAGAAGAGAAAGCAGGACTAACAATAACATAATACTGTCCTTGGCATTCAGAGGGTACTCAATATTTTCAAAAACTGCTGTGTGATGCCTGAAAAGCTGGAAAAAATCATTCTTTACTCCTCCCCACAGGGACTGAGTGAGATTGTTGAGGCCTCAGATGTAGCATCCTAGACCAGAAAACGAATCCAAAACTGGGTATATATTCTGAATGCTGTTCATTGCCTCGGAGTTTATCAAGCAATGGACATAATAGACCAATAAGGCAATTTTAGTACCATACCCTGGTCTATGCAAGAGCATTAAGACCGGCAGATAGTGCCCCATGTGTGGAAAAATATAGAGAGATAGGTATAAGACACATGTAAGCATGTTGAGCATCATAGCAAAGAGGTGTCTTCTCAAATACAAAACTGTAGTTCTGACTTTTCTCAGTGCCTCTGTCTCACGTTGGGCACCAAAAAATGTTGTGGTTTGAAAGCAAAACG
This sequence comes from Zosterops lateralis, assembly GCF_965231275.1. Taxonomy (NCBI): domain Eukaryota; kingdom Metazoa; phylum Chordata; class Aves; order Passeriformes; family Zosteropidae; genus Zosterops; species Zosterops lateralis. The sequence continues at coordinate 9,861,976 of NC_139801.1, forward strand.
AATGAGAGTCTCCAAGTCAGAGACATAATTTAATAAGAAGAAAGGTAAAAAGGTAAAAGTAAAATAAAATAAATGCAATAACACAAGGGATCACTGACAGAGTCAGAATACAACCTGAGCAGGATGGTGGAAGCAGTCCAGGTGAGGTGCTCCTCCTGAAGCAGTGATCCTGTAGAAAAGTCTGGTAGCCTTGCTCCTCTGGGAATCTAGTGGATAAGTGCCTTTGCACTGTCCTGCATACCAGCTTATATCCAGGTGCGAATGCTTGGCTCCTCCCCCTGGGCAGAGCATCTCACAATAGCATGAGAAGTGTGAAATGGGTCCTTGATGGCCCATTAACAGAGATAACCCCTGGAGGGAGTTACCTGTGACTCATGCGCCATTAGCAGAAGACACCCCAAAAGTCATTAGCAGAAGACACCCCAAAGGCGTTAATGGGCCATTAGCAGAAGACACTTCAAAGGCCATTAGTAGAAGAGGCAGGGGGCTTGGGAAAACACTAGCCCACCTGGTTTCAACAGTTCATGAAGATGGTGACAGAATAAATACTTTGTGTACATCCTACACTGCAACCCAGGACAGGTTTAAATTTATAACAATGCTAATAAAAAAAAATTAAGGTCAAGGTAAGTTGGTTTCTTGCCCTAATCTTACAATTTGTTGTTTATTGTATCTGGAACTCCAAAGCGTGGTATTATTTCTTGTAGTAATACCTTGGTTACCTTTCAGGCTTTAGCAGTCCTTGTGGGCAATGCTTCTGGCCATCCTGAAAAGGTATAAGTTAGTACCAACAAATATAGATACCCCCCTTTTCTTGAAAGTTCTGACAAATCAAATTGCCACTGTTCTATGACCTTTTCTAATTTGGCCAAGTTTTGTTTTGGGGGGTGTTCTTGGGTTTAGTCTGAAGGCAAAAATCACATTGTCAAGTCACTTGGGCAATGGTAGCATATAGGTTTCTAAAAATAATCCATTTAATTAAATACTTATGCAGGACATCAATTTCCCAATCTATTTTTTCTCTATAACAACCTATTCTTTCTGGTTTTGACCTTTTTTTCTTTTTTTTAAATTTTACTAAGCCCTTTGTTCCTTTTATTTTACCTTGGCTTACCTAAAAAAAAAAATTGTCTATCTGGCATTAAAGCTGCCCCAATAAATATTTCACTTTTGGCTGCTTCTTTTGCCTTTCTGTCCACCAGCTCATTTCCTTCTTCCGATTCAGATCTCACTTTTTGGTGTGCCTTAATATGCATAATGGTTACCTTCTCACGTAGTTGGACTGCCTCGAAGTCTTTTTTTTTTTTTTTTTTTTTTTTTTTTGTGCATGTTTAATGCTTTTCTCTTGTGAATTCAACAGTCCTTTTTCTTTCTAAATGGCTCCATGTGTATGTACCACCCCAAATGCATACTTTGAGCCTGTGTAAATGTTGTTTTTTTTCTCTTTTGCCAATTCAAAAGCCCGGGTTAAGGCAGTTATGTGGCAGTGGGTTGATGAGTGCTAATGGTTATCCTTTGCTGATATGTTATGTGTTAATGTTGCATAGTGCATGCCCTGTTACCCCTTATTCTCCCTATTCTTAGGACCAAATAGCAGTTACCTGTCAATCTTGTTGTTTACATGGCACCTGGCCCTGCCATTCAATCTGAGACCTCTCCCAGTGTCTAGAATCTTCTGGGAAGTGTCTCGGGTGATTGGCTAGAGTCAGGGTTTCCCCCTCCTACAAGTTATATTATGCACCCTGAGTCCCTGTCATTGGTCCCCATGCTCTGCCATCCCATGTGTTCCTTCCCTCCCTTTAAATACTGTAACGTTCAGGTGCTCGAGGTCTCTCCGTGTCTCCGTCTCCCTGTTTCTCGGAGCCTCGGCCCTGAGGTGGAATAAATCTCAGTTGTTGCCTCCATGGAGGGTCCTGTCTCTCAATTCATCTGTGCCTTAGTAGTGACTCTGCTTCACTGGCTCAAAGACCCCTGTGTTGCAGTGGTGCCAGGGCTGGCCGGAGCTGGCAACACCTGGGAGGAACCACTGTACAATTATTTTAGCCTTCTGTGCAAGGGTGTTGGTTGGTAATGGTCCAGACTCTATTACTTTTCTGTTCATGGTAACCACATACTCGGCATGTCTTTTTCTGCTGATTGCATAGCTTCTTCCATCAGTAAACCAGGTCTCAGCATCCTCGAGAGGGGTGTTCTTCAGATCTGGGTGACTGGAGTAGGTGGCTTCGATGGTTTCCAGGCAAGCATGAATCACAGATTCTCTCATACTCCCACTGAGGAAGGAAGCTGGGTTCACAAGAATAGTTACCACAATTTCCACATCATCTTGTTCTATCATGATAGCCTGGTATTTCAGAAATTTCTGTGGGAAAAGTCACTGTCTGCCTTTCACCTCCAGTACTGCAGACACTGTATGGGACACTAGTACAGTTTTCTTCTGGCCTAGGGTGAACTTGCATGCCTCTTGGATGTTCAGCACCACTGCTGCAATGGCTCTGAGACACCCTGGCCATCCCTTGGCTGCTGCATCCAGCTGCTTGGAAAGGTAGGCCACTGCCCTCCAATATAGGCCCAAGTCTTGTGCTAGTATCCTTATGGCAATCCCCTGCTTCTCATGAGAAAGTGAAAAATTTGTTTACTCACATCCAGAAGTCTTAGAGCTGGAGCTGACATAAGGGCCTTCTTTAGCTGGTCGAATGCTCATAGCTTCTTTTGTCCACTGAAGATCTCTGTTTTCTTCCATAATCAGAGCATACAGGGGTTTAATCAATAGTCCATAATTATAAATCCACAGCCTGCACCACCCCATCATTCTTTAAAAGGTTCTCAGTTCTTTAACTGTCTGAGGTTTTGGGGGTCTGGCATATTGCTTCTTTGCAATCCTGCCCCAAAGTTCTTTGTCTAGCACTGACCTCATAACCCAGGTAAATGACTGTTTGCTTCATTATCTGGGCCTTCTTCTGAGATACTCTATACCCTTTTAGGCTTAAAAAGTTTAGGAGGCTTACCATCTAGTCCACACATGCCTCTTGGGTTCGAGTAGCTATCAGGAGGTCATTTACATACAGCAATAGTTGTCCCTCTTCTGATGGAGCTTCCCAGAATTCTAAATCTCTTGCAAGTTGTTCTCCAAACAAGGTGGGCAAATTTTTTGAACTCCTGCAGAAGCACTGTCCATGTGAGCTGAGTTTTTTATTCAAATGTAAAAATTTTCTGGCTGGCTTCATGGAGAGGAAAGCAAAAGAAAGCATCCTTCAAATCTAAAATAAACTAAGTTCAGGTGTTAAACAGGTTAACAAAATGTAAAGGTTTGCTGCCACTGGGTGCAAGTCTTCGGTTATCTTGTTGACAGCTCACAAGTCCTGTGCCACTTGGTATGATCTATCAGGCTTTTTGACAGGTAAAAAGTTTTCAATCACTGGGCTAATCCCTTCTCTATCCTCTTTCAGGGGGTATTGCTTAACTCTAACTAGTTGCTTTCCTCCTTTAAGTTTGACTTGCACAGGAGATGCATTCTTTGTTCTCCCTGGTGTGTTAAAAGCCCATACCCCAGGAAATACCTGGTCCATTATTTTTTTTTAATTTCTTCTTAATTTTTAATCTTGATCTTATTGATTGCTAACATTAAACTTAGGAGTTCCACATATTGTTGGTCTTTTACCTTTAAAATAATCTCCTCATTCTTAAATATGATTTTTGCTTCCAGCTGCTGCAATAAATCTTTACTCAAAAGTGTGAAAGTCTCACCAGCAGCACCAAAAAACCTTCCAGCTGAGCGTGGGATGGCACCACATGATGACACCAAATGTCAGGCCATTTTGTCCCTCTTTTCCCACAATCTCGGAGTATCAAGGTGCCAAGAAGTCATCTTCTATGACACCGACTATGAGGAAGGGCATTGACTCTCCAAGGCCTACCAATGGGTTCAGGCAGGGACAAGGAGAACACTGGTAAGCACTCTTTCCATTGATTTTGATGATGAAGCAGTCTACCAAATCCCAACTGGTAAATATGGACCTCCTGATGGGTCATGAGACATTTTAATCATAGGGGACGCTATCAATGGACCAGACAATTTACAGGTACTTCCAGAAGTCCAAACTGTGGGACCAAATAATGAGATTACTGAGACTGTCACATGTGTAGATCCACCTTGACATTTGTCTAAGGGCATACCCATTGCCCAAGCTTTTCTCATACCCACCCGGACTGATGTTTTGCCAGAAAACCCTATGGGTTTCTTGGGTAGAGATGGTGGGCCAGGAAAGACCTATTGTAGAGTGTGGCTTGTCTAACAAAAGCATCAAAGTTTCTCTTCCAGGTGTGGATGACACCAGGTCAGATATCACCATCATCGCTCACTCCAGGTGGCCATTTGGCTGGGAATTAGTGCCAGCAAATGGAGTCATCTCTGGGATTGAAGGAGCTGCCATCTCTATGTGGAGCAGAAAGTCAATCCTTATTGGAGGTCCTGAGGGTCAGGTTGCCACAGTAAGACCTTTCATGGTAAGGACACCCATAATTTTATGGGGAAGAGACCTATTGTCACAATGGGGAGCCAGACTAGAAATCCCTTCACCACCACGGGATTTCTAGCTGGGGCCACTGTAGAGCGCCTCACCCCATCACTCATAAGGAAATCTGATGATCCTGTTTGAGTGGATCAGTAGCCCCTAGTAGAAGTCAAATTAAAGGTGCTTGAATCCCTGGTGCAGGAGCAACTATCCAAGGGCCACATATTACCATCCACTAGCCCTTGGAACACCCCTGTCTTTGTCATTCATAAACCAGGCAAAGACAAGTGGAGGCTCCTACAAGACCTCAGAAAGGTCAATGAGGTCCTTGAGGACATGGGCTCTCTACAGCCTGGCCTGCCCTCACCTTCAATGCTCCAGAGAGATTGGAAATTGGCAGTCATTGATATTAGGATTTTTTTTAAACATCCCCCTCCATCCTAGAGATGCCCCGAGATTTGCATTTTTGGTGCCATTGATTAACAGGCAAGGCCCTCTAAAAAGGTATCAATGGTGGATCCTTCCCCAAAGGTTAAAAAACTCTCCAGCTATTTGCCAATTGTTTGTTACCCACATTCTCTTGCCTATTTGAGAAAAATTCCCTGATGCCATAATTTTTCACTATATGGATGGTATCTTAATTTGCACTGAGACTATTATCTGGAGATCGTTCTCAAAAAACTATCCAAGCCATTGAAGGATCAGGATTTGAAATTGCTATGGACAAGATTCAGCGCACCTGCCCTTGGACCTACCTTGGACTCCGGATTAGCAAGCTAACAATCGCACCCCAGCAGCTTACCATCAAGGACAATCCAAGGACCCTGAGAGACCTCCACCAGCTATGTAGCAGCATAAACTGGGTTCATCCACTGCTAGGGATCACGACTGAGGACCTTTCACCCCTTTTAAACCTCCTGAGAGGCTCTGATGACCTCGACTCCCCATGAACCATCACACCAGAGGCCCAGGAAATGGTCCAGAAGGTATTGGAGGCACTATCCATGAGACAAGCCCATCGTGCTGATCCTGCCCTGCCTTTCCAATTTGTCCTCTTGGGTATGTCACCCAAGTTTCATGGACTCATTTTCCAGTGAGATCCCACTCTGAGACACCAACTTTTAATCATATAGTGGGTGTTCCAATCACACAAACCAAATAAGACTATCACACCACCTCAGGAGCTTATGGCTCAGTTTATCATAAAGGCCAGAGCTCACCTCAAGACCCTAGCGAGGTGTGAATTCACATGCATATATCTTCCAGTGACATTAAATAGTCTGGAACCTTTGCTCCAGACCAATGAACACCTCCAGTTCGCTCTTGACAGCTACGCAGGTCAAATCTCTGTCCACCTACCAAAGCATAAACTATTTAATGCTTGTTTTAATTTGGTCCCAAACTCATTGAAAAGTAGAACTCCTCTAAAGGCATTGACTGTGTTTACTGATGGTTCAGGGGGATCCCACAAGTCAGTTATGACTTGGAAGAATCCTAACACTCAAAAGTAGGAGTCTGATGTTCAGATTGTTCAAGGACCCCCACAAATTGCAGAATTAGAAACTGTTGTCAGAGCCTCTGAGAAGTTCAAACAACCTTTAAATTTAGTTTCTGATTCAGCCTATGTTGCTGGGATAGCTGAGAGAGCAGAACATTCCTTATTAAAGGAAGTGTCAAATCCAGATTTATACAGCTTGCTCTAGAAGTTAGGATACCTCCTCTCTCACTGAGAGCAACCATATCACATTATGCATGTGAGATCACACACTGACCTCCCAGGACCCATTACAGAAGGCAACCGGAGAGCTGATATTTTAGCCATGGCAGTGCAAACTACCCTACCAGACATCTTTAATCAGGCTAAATTGAGCCATCAGTTTTTTCACCAAAATGTGCCAGCCCTTGTCTGTATATTTAAAATCACAAGAGAACAGGCAGGAGCAATTGTGGGCTTCTGCCCCAATTGCCAGGATTTTGCTTTACCCTCCACCAGGGCTGGGGTTAACTCCCAAGGCCTTGGAAGTTTACAATTGTGGCAGACAGATATCACACATTATGAACCCTTTGGTGAGACATAGATTTGAAAAATCCCAACTGATCCTTTATAGTAGATTTAAAAACATATACTGTATGTTAGAAAGTATTCCAAGTAGTACTTTAGAATATACGAGATTGCATTTTAAAAGACATTTAGTGAACACTAAATGCTGGGTCTGTTACCCTTTCGCATATATCTGAGCAACACAAGTATAGGAAACCTTCATCATACTCAGAAAAATAACTAGAAGAACTAGCCTAAACAGCAGAAGAACAGGGCTAAGGGTGCAGATAAAAAAAAAACACAGACTCTAAGATGCTATGTTCCCTTGAAAACGTGCCAAGAGGGCCAAAGCACACATGAGAGAAATGAAAGTGAAAAAGTGAACGTCAGAAGACCACTACCACGGCCTGGAGACCACCACCACTAAAGACTGAGCATGCGCAGAAGGGTGTAGAGTAATTACCATACCAAGCACAGATGAGTGAGGTCAAGGAATTAATATGTAAAAAGGGAGACCACAAAATGTCATGCATATGTAAGACCTCAAGAAATAATAAAGAGGGCAAGTTCCCTGGTAAGTATGCGTGTCTTTAGTGAAATTATTCCCCGCGCATCTCAACGTCAATAAATACATACCGCTCTAACAACTACTATTAGTTGTAGAGTTCTTTCCACGTCGTTTCAGTTGGGAGACAAAAATATATTAATGTGTCCATAGACACGTTCTCTGGGACTATATTTGCATTAGGCCATTCAGGAGAAAATACAAAAGATGTCATCTGACACTTTCTCCTAGCATTTTCCACCCTGGGAATTCCCCGAGCCATCAAAACAGATAATAGTCCTGCTTACAGCTCCAAAATTCTCAAACTGTTCCTAAATCAGTGGGGGGGGGGGGGGGGGGGGGGGGTTAAACACAACACTGATATACCCCACTCCCCAACAGGGCAATCTATTGTAGAGAGGACTCACCGCACTCTCAAGAGAGTCCTTGATCAACAGCGCAGGGAAGTTGAAACACTATCAAATGTAGAAAGATTATGTAAGGCTCTTCATGTCATCAGTTTTCTTAATAATACATTTATGGAGCCAAATCCCCCCCCATTCTCAGGCACTTCTCCAACACAAGCAGAGCTCAGCTCTCAGAGAAACCCCCTGTGCTGAGCAAAGACCCCGAATCCAAGCAAATAATGGGTCAATTTTAATTAATAACTTGAGGGAGAGGCTATGCTTGAGTATCTACAGAATCTAGCCCAAGGTGGATTCCAGGCAGGAATGTCAAGCCAGACATGGAACCGCTAAAGGCAGCATCCAGAAACACTTCTCTGGAACCTCAGAGACAACAAAGAGATCAAGCTCAGGTAGCGTGGAGGAGAAGAATGAAAAGGAGTGTAAACGCAGATGTTCGTCACTGTCCTGAGTTGTAGTGTAGGATGTACACAAAGTATTTATTCTATCACCATCTTCATGAACTGTTACAGCCAAGTGGGGCAGTGCTCTAGTGTTGGACTGTCTTCTGCTAATGGCCCATCGACACCTTGCCCGTGACTCACAGGTAACTCCCTCCAGGGGTTATCCCTGTGTAATGGGCCATCAAGGACCCACTTCACAACTCATCATCCCATTGTGAGATGCTCTGCCCAGGGGGAGGAGCCAAGCATTCTCACCTGGATATAAGCTGGTATGTGGGACAGTGCAAGCAGCCCTTGCCTACTGGATTCCCAGAGGACCAGAGCTACCAGACCTTCTTCTACAGGATCACTGCTTCAGGAAGACCACCCCATCTGGACTGCTTCCACCACCCTGCTCAGGTTGTATTCTGACTCTGTCCATGGTCCTTTGTGTTATTGCATTTATTTTATTTTTACCTTTTTACCTTTCTTCTTATTAAATTATATTTCTGACTTGGAGCCTCTCACTCGTTTTGCTTTCCAAACCACAACAGTCACAAAAGAAGATGACCTTCCACTACTTCCGAAAATTATAAGACTGTTGAATTTCATTCACTCATTGTTTTGCGCTGTTACCCCTCTTTAAATGGTTATACTGCTACCTCTCTTTAGTTGTTGCACTGTTATCCCCTCTTGTTTTTCCTCACCCTTTCTACTCAGTATAAACTGAGGGGTAGGATGGGAAGATATGAAGGGCTGTTAAAGTTATATAAGTCTAAAAATTCATTTTTTCGAACTCACAGATCAACTCATCATCCCCAAGTATCCTGTCATGTCTCCAACAGCAGGGAACCCCCAAATACTCCAGATAGGATTTTGGATACTCCTCACCTTTCCATCAGCTGGTGTGTGGCTCATCCCTCAGCCCAGTCAGAACATCTGGGTCACACTAGCCAAGACTTTACAAGACAATCTATGCCTGTCCATGGGCAGCATGGACAACCTGCTGTCAACATGCCTGATAGGGGTTCCCTTACCAGCAAATGACTACTCATATGCAGATTAGAAACCCAATCTTGTAGACGCTTGGGATGAGTGGACCAAGACCCTACCACAAGCACCGGAAGAACCCCAAGAATTAGAGTTGTTGGGGTCCTCCAAAGCTCATTACTGGGTTCAATTTCAATATCAACCTCCCAACCAACTCTTGACCCACCTTGAACTTATTCAGTCTACCCACGGGAAACATGTAACACCATTTAACAAAATTATACCCCTCCAAATTGATGCAATTACACCAGTCCTACACTTTCTTCATCCTCACTCTATCCTAAAGTGTTACCTTGGGGAGTGTTTCTTATCTGTGGAAACAGCGTATGGGCCGGGATCCCCTCACACATTCAAGGGGGTCCTTGTAGCCTTGGCCAGCTTACTACCCTCACCCCAAACATAATTTTACTTCAAAATAGGAAACAAAAGGGAAAATTGGCACGTCAAAAAAACTCATATACTGAATTTGATGAAAATTGCGATAGCCAAGTTTATAATTGGAATAAAGGAAAGAGTCACAGTCTCAGTATTTTTACCTTGGGTGGCTGCAGCTAAGGCTCTCGGTGAGCTTTCTCACCTGGAGTGTTGGCTTAGTAAGCAGGCAAACGCTACCTCCTCTGCACTCAGTGACCGGCTTAGTGACCCTGAAACTACCAGGCATGCAACATTGCAAAATCGAGCAGCAATAGACTTTTTACTGCTTGCCCATGGATGTGTATTGGTTTAGCACAGATGGTAAAAAAACAATTAGTGATTGACTCTTAAAATTGATTGGCCAATTAAACACAGGTATACACCTTTGGGTCAAACATCCTGAAATCAGGACGATCTTGGGAAGGGGTCTCTCTTGCTTCCTGCATTGGAACAGGTAACAGGGCTGGTCCTGGTCTGCCGTGTGGCCCCTGGGGCCTGGCAACCTGGCCCAGGCCCACCACCCCCATGCTGGGAAGAGGAATAACCCAGGACTGGTCGTGCCTCCGGGCCTACCCCCTATCGGCTCCCTCCAGGGGAGAGGGGAAAGCTGCAGCTCAGCAGTGCTGGCTGCCCGCCCGAGGCAGCCGGCATGGAGGGGCTGGCCCTGGCTTGGTCATGTGCCCAGCTGGGCCGTGCCCCAGCCCTGGCTGCCAGCACCGCTGGCCCGGGGAGGGATGGGATATTTCCCCATCCGGGTCCCAGGGAGCAGCTCTGAGCAGGCCCACACTATAAGACTGAGGGATGGAGGAGAAGACGTTTACCAACCTTTCCCATCAGCACGGCTTTGGATTTCTACAGCCATGCAGCCAGATCTGCAGCCCAGCAGAAATCACGTGACCACTGCAGGCCTGGGCAGATTTAACTCTTTCCTGGCATATTGAAGCTTCCAAAGCCTTACCCTTCCCTGAGAGTGAGAAGAAAGAGACAGAGTGAACGTTAAAAAGACAGAACATGAGAAAGCCAGTCAGAGAAGGGAGAATGAAATATCCTAAGTAAGAGAAAAGATAGAGGAATAGCCTCATTTGGCCAAACTTCTCTGGTGAACCATAGAGAATTGACTATTTCCTGTAACATATGAATACTGTTTGGGGGGATGCATGGCTCTAGCTAAAAGTTGTGAATTAAAGCCCTTTGCTCCTAAAGAAAAAGGAGATCTCTAGTTTTTGAGATGAAGATGATTTTAGAGATAGAAGAAAAGAATACTAGAAGAAGCATCCTTAAACAGTACCCTAATTAAACAGACATGGCCCATATGCAGCGTTGAGAAAGCTTCTATTGAGAGAGACTTCACAAAAGCAAGTTCCTGGGTGGCTCTCTTTGTGAGAATTGAGACCCACAAAAGAACTGTTCTATGTTGTTAGTAAAGAATCTCCATAGAAGTTCTAAGAGAGACTCCTCCCCCAAAAAATTGATGAAAGATTATTTTTAATTTTTAAAACTAATTAAAAAATTTAAGTTTTGTCTCTCTATGTTGTTTTGTGAGCAAATAAACAGTTTGTGGGGAAAGAAGAAGTGTTTGGAAGTTTAATTTGTTTTTTTCTTTTCTTATTTTCTTCTTAGTGTGTGATAAACTATCTTTGTAACTTTTAAGCCTGTTTTGCTTTTTGTTTTCTCTTAGTGATATATCACAAAAAAGCAAACACTGAAACCATCACCAAATTGGTGCATTGGCCAGGAAAGGTTAAAATTAGCGAACGTGAAACTACTACCTAATTTGGTGTTTCCACCTGGTTGGGAACAAACTATTACAACATGTCTGCCAGGACTTTGAAGGGATGTGCTGCTTCAACTTTTCTTCACACTCAGAATCTATCCACGCAAACATCCAGAAGCTGAGGAAGTGAAGGAATTAAAGGTTGAGAACTCAGATTAGATCAATGAACTTTTTGGACAATGGGGGTTGACAGGATGGGTTTCATCCTTTGTTAAAATAATTTTTTGGGTTGTAATAATTGTTTTTATCATTTTCCTTATGTTTCCCTGTTAAGTGCCTGCAGAAATCCATTGAGGAAGTCTTCCTAGTAAGAAAAAACAGAGGAGCTGTGGAATTCTTTGAACCCTACAGGGGATTTCCCAGGGCCCTGCCTGGGAAGAATACACCATAGAGTCTCCATCTAGGCTGAAAGAAAAGACTTTCTCCACGGTGCTCTGCAGCACTATTGCCAATCTACCCTAGATTGCTGTCGCTAGAGGACACGAAATGAAAGACACGCACGCAGTCAGTTGTCGGCAAAAAGTGGGAGCAGTTTATTTTCGACCTCGATTTACATAGATTCTGGACAATGATCAGGGATTTGACAAACGAGGTTGACACCTCTCCAACGACATTGGTCAAACTAGAAGTCCATCAATTGTCCCTCCTCCAGAGAGAAATGTAAACAGGAAGAACAGTTTACAAAATATTACTTTTGTTGACATGAAAATCCATGAGAAACTCCACTACAAAAATGCAAACATCAGAAGGCTGAAAAAGATCAGGGCAACAGATTGCTTCCCCCATTGGCCAGTTGGCCCAGCCCACCCCAATTGTTCATCCCTCATCTTCTCTATAGGTTACTGACCTTTGTCCTGCCCTTTGTACCACCCATGTGCCCTCAGATCATTGGTTCCTGACCTCTATTTAGGCCCGTGCACACCACATGGCCACGTCTTTTGTCCCCCATCCCTTTGGCATGTTGGAATAAACCTTTGCTGGAACTTATACAAAACGCCCTTCTCGCCTCTCTTTGCTGAGCTAGCCATGGTGTGTGTGATGTGTAGACTTGACTGCTTTGCCTGATTCCTACCCAAGCAGCCTTTCTACAGGAGATGCTTATTGGGAAATAGGTAGCAGCACCACCATCTAATCCCACGCTGCTACAGGAAGTAACCATGAAATAGGCATCCCCACTCACAGGAGAAACTCCACACATTTCCAGGAAAAATTATAGAAGATTTCTGTTTTGTGGAAATTGTGGCTTTTATAGTTGTGAAGTGAATGGCTGTCAGTCAGAAATTCAGCAAATCTTGTCAAATCTCACTTCTAAAGCAAGATGTTTCTTGGCATTTGGGAGATGCCAGACTGATGTTAACCCCATGTGTAGTGGTTTTGGTTCACTAATTTGAAATTTCCCAGCCAATGCACCAATTTAATGTGGTGGGTCTAATGTTGGCTAAATGCCAATGCACCCACTAGAATTACTTACTCCTTTTCTGCTGCGAGATAGGATTAGGACAGCAAAGCAGGCTCAAAACTTTAAAGGGTATACAGAAAACTTTATTATCAAAACTACAAGAAAAGAAAAAAATAATAGGAATCAGAATGAAACCTTCAGAACACTTCTCCTCCCTCCACAACATTTTTTTCTTTCCCACTGATAGTGTGCAGAGACAAAACCTGGGACTTAGGTTAGTTGACCACCTCTAAAATAGTCTTTCATCAGTTCTCTTAGGGAGAGAAGTCTCTTTTGCCATGTCATGAAGACTTCTCCACAAGAAAAACAGTTATTTTGGGGCTTAAATTTTCCACGAATAGCAGCTGCCCAGAAATCTGCATTCGTGAAGTCCCTCCCATCTCACACAGCCTTCCTACAGCTGCGTTCATGGGCCATGTCAAACTTATGGGGTACTATTTTAAGGATGAGCTGTTCAAAAGCAAAAGTTTTCTTCATCTATCTCTGAGATCATCTTCATCTCTGGGAACAGAGATCATCTTTCCCTGGGGGCAAAGGGTCTTCATCACTCTCATCTCTCTCTCTGTTCAAGGTTCTCATGAGATCACAGCTACTTCAACATTTACTTGCTTCAGCATGAATGCCTTTGCTCATGTCTGCAATTTGAACACTCCACCTCCCCATACTGTTTCCATGAATTAAAGGGATATTCTAGTATATCACAGTCCATCACCATGGCCTTAGAAAAGAATTTCAGCCTAAGACTAGGCATCTCCTCCTTCTCCTCCCATCTGGGACTTGACTCCTTTTTTACTGACCTTGACATCTTCATGTTGTCTTTCTAAGTGTCTTTACTCTGTCCTTTTCTCTCACTCAGAGAGATGATCACTGCTTTGCAAGTTTCATCTGTGCAATGAAAGAGTTAATATCTTGCCCGGGGCCTTCAGAGGTCATGATGGTTTCTACTGGGCAGTGGTCAAAGCAGTCACGGTGATAAATTCAGGCCGCCCTGGGGGCTGTGCCAAGATCTCAGGGGCCTGGGCCAGAATGGCTGCGGCCACTCTGGCTGCATGGCTGGTCTCCAGCTCCTGCTGTGTTCAATTCCAGCCATGGGGCCACTCTCTGCGTGGGCTGCAGGGCTGCCCCTGATCTCAGTTGCATGATCTCTCCTGGTGCTGGGACAGCCCCTCAGCAAGATGAATCGGTAGCAGCAGCTGGAGCTGTTTACAGTGGACAATTCTTCAGAGGCCATGCTGGGGGGGAGAGGAAGCAGCTAGGATCTCAGCAGTAGCACACCACAGGGCTGATGGTCTCCCCTTCCCCTGCCTGGCAGCTGCTGGGGCCCAGCCTGGCCAGGACCGGGCCTGGTGGGCTCCCGGGGAAGGGGTCCAGCTCCTCAGCAGGGCCTATTCGACCCAGCCCAGCTGCACAGAGCGAGCCGGGCAGGCCTGTCACTTGTTCCCAGGCCGGAAGAAGAGGCTTTTCACAGGGTTTGTTAGTTTTTAACATGTATGTTCACAGAGGCGTGTTCAGCTTTCTAGTGGTTTAACAAGGTGTCATTATTCAAAACTAGTCACTGGTTTTGTCAGGCACAGAGGAGACTCTTAGCAGCTCCTCTTAAAAAAATCATTTCCGTGGGTGGCTTTTCCCTGCTCACTAAATGTCAGTCAATGCAAAACCAGCACACCATGGTGCCAAAATAATTCACTACAAGACAGCTTGTCCAGTTTGAGTTATTTGAATGGTTAACAAACAATAGATAAGTTTTTATGGGGGATAAGATGCCCTGTTACAGAGGATAAACATCAGCACAGGGAGCACATGCAGCAAGTAAGGTATTACATAACACAACCTTGAGAACAAGTGAGACAACTGCAAGACCAAATAAATCAACACTGTGACCAACAACTATTAAACCAAAACAATGAATGCTTATAACAAATTTATTTTAACACACTCTGGTCAGATCCACTGCTATCTCAACCCTTTGGGCTCCTTGTTGAGCACTGAAAAGGACTGCCATGATTTAACTCCTGTCAGCAACTGGGCTGGTTTTGGCTGAGGTAGAATTAATTTTCCTCCCATTGGCTGGTACAGGGCTGTGTTTTGGATTTGTGATGAACACAGGGTTGATAATATAGAGATGTTTTCATTATTGCTGAGCAGGACTTGCACAGAGCCAAGGCCTTTTCTGCTTTTCATACTGCCACACTGGGAAAGGGGCCAGGGGTGCATGGGAGGTTGGGAGAAGACACAGCCAGGACAGGTGATCCCAATTGACCAAAGGGATATTCCAGACCATATGACATCATGCACAGTATCTAAAGTAGGGGAAGAAGGAGAAATGGGAGGATATTTGGAGTGACAGTGTTTGTCTTCCCAAGTAACTGTTACACATGATGAGGCCCTGCTCTCTTGGAGATGGCTGAACACCTGCCTGTTCATGGAAAGCAGTGAATTAATTCCTTGTTTTGCCTTGCTTGTGTATGTGCCTTTTGCTTTCTCTATTAAACTGTTTTTATCTCAACCCATGAGTTCTTTATCTTTACCCTTCTGACTCTCTCCCTGATCCTGCTTCTGGGGGAGTGAACTAAGTACCACAAAGCCAGTTCAGGTCAGCTGTCCTGGCTATGCTCCCTGCCAGCTTTTTGTGCACTTCCTGGATGTCAGAGCAAGGGAAACTGAAAAGTCCTTGACCTACATTAGGCACCATTTAGCAACAACCAAAACATCAGTGTGTTATCAACAATATTCTCATACTGAATCCAAAACACAGTACTGTACCATTTATTGAGAATAAAACTAACTCTATCCCAGTCGAAACAAGGATAGCTAGTCATATCTTTATACTGACTGTGAACAATACATATTATTATATGGAATATTCTACAGCAGCTACTTAGGTCCGTCACTTTAATGTCTTTTAGTTTTGATTTCTATATTCATCTTCAAGCCATATGAACATTACTTGAGGTTTGATATCAAATTGAACTGGTAAATAATATAGATTGCTCAGATATCAATGATTTATATCAATAATATGGTAAGACTTTGTAAAATGTTTCATAGAAAACAGTCTCTGACTGATTCCAGAATGTGATACTGTAAATGAAATGCCTATCACTATGTTTGAAGAAAATGTGTCTTTATTTACATTTTTTGATCTAACTCCCACACGGAAGAAATCATCATTTTTATATTATTGGAGTATCTTATGCAATTTTGCCTGTAAAAATCTCTTTTTTTCCATAAAGCATGAAATTTTCCCTATTACTATAAAATTTAAATGCAGTTTTTATAAACAAAATAGTCAAAATAAAATTTATTTTGTGTAACAGCGATCTCAGAAAAGCCACAATAAAAAGGACAACTCCGATCCCGGGATCGGAGCTCGGTGAACCTCGGACTGCCCTCTATCGCACCAGTCCCCCCTCGTTCACAAATCATCCCACTGAAGGTGCAGTTTATATACAATTTTCCCTAAGGCAGGGTTTCTTTGTCCACTTCTGCTCAGATTGCTGCCCGTTCCCGAGAGAAAACACAAACCAACAGAGTGTCAGTTTATGCGGTGCTTTATTTAGGGGCCCCGGGGACCTGAGGACTAGTGTCTCAAAGTCAGCGTCCCAAGTTGGTTACAAAAGATGCTTATCTTTTATACCTTTGTTACAAGTCTTACTTCATCAGCCTACGTGCAGTCTCCTACGTACTTTACTTTAAACATTCACATTCATCTTCTAGGTAACCTTTCTAAAGGCTATAAATTTTGCACGCTTGCTCTAGCTAAAATAAAGGTTATTCTCTAAGCTTAACTCCCACCATAGAAAACATTTTATTGGTAACCATGTAATCATATTTCACAAGTGATTTGTATACCTATATGTACTACATGCTCTACTAAGTCCTTTAAGCATTGTTCCTTGTATCTGCAGATTCTCAGGCCTCATTTCTCAGGTTTGGTTCCCATGGGCCTGCACAGGAACCAACTCCTTAGCCTAACTACTGCTAACGGAGGCCTTATGGCAACAAGATTGCCTATTCATGCATCTTCTTTTGGGACTTCTGTTCTCCGAGACAGCTTTCTGGGCAGGGAGGAGGGATTGATTATATTTCCGATAAGCGGTATTGGGATGCACACTCCTGACAACTCTGGGCGTCTGTCTTTGATGCATATCTGGTATCAAT
Organism: Zosterops lateralis; assembly: GCF_965231275.1. NCBI lineage: Eukaryota > Metazoa > Chordata > Aves > Passeriformes > Zosteropidae > Zosterops > Zosterops lateralis. The sequence goes on from NC_139801.1 coordinate 9,878,777, forward strand.
CACCTAGGTGTAACCTGGCTCACCACTGCTGATGGCCCATCATCGGGGCCGCAGCTCTTTTTCTGTTGTAAATTTGTGGTTCCTCCTCAGAGCCTGCCTGTCCTTTTACAGTTGCAAATTAGCCTTCCCAGGTAGCAGCTTGTGAGTTCTCAATTCTCTATTTCTTAATTCCCAAGCACAAATTATTTTATACAGACATTACACGTAACAGGCCTTCCCCTTCTATATGAACACATTAATTTGTGCTTTTATTGATCAGTCTTTTGCCTCTGTGCCTTCTGAGCAAGATGTTTTTAGTGGATTATTCTAGACAGCTATTTCTACTCTTTTAGTTACCTTAACCAATTCCTCCCTTACACACATAGTGCTCCCCACAGCTTTCAGTGACAAACCATTACCAAAACAGAACAACAAAAACAACAAAAAAGAAAAACATTTATAGGAATCTCCCTAATCATCTTCCCACCTGTCTGAATCATCCCATTCCTCTTGGGAAATCTCACAGTACTCTCAATAGGTTATGCTTTTGTCTTTCACTTTTTCTTCAAATTTAGCTAAGGCCTCAGCAGCTTTTCTTTTCTTTCCTTTTTCTCCTAGTGCTTATATCTTTGATGTGTTAGAGGTTTGACCATCTCTTTCTATTGCAAGTTCTGGATCTGTGGGCAAGGTTGCTATCTGCATGCCTTGTACCACAGAGTGTATTAATCGAACAATGCAGGGTATTATACAGGGCAGAAATACAACCCCAGCAATGGAGCATAAGATGAAGAATGCTACCTTTTCCCACCAAGCTCCTTCCCCAAATAATTGATCCCACCAAGAGGCTTGGAGGATAAAGTTATACTTTTGCACTGGTATGATATATTAACCTTCCACCTGCCTCCCGGGGGTCTTTGGCTAGCTCAGTCCTTGAGAGGCTTTGGAAGGAATATACCAGGGACAAGACAAAAGATAGCAAAAGAGGTTCTTCCCCGGATTATTCCAAAGCATTTATTCCCAAAGGGATCCAGAAGGGAAAGGGGGAGAACAAGGAAGAACAGGGCATTATGTAGTCTCCTGCTCAGGAAAAAGATAGCTGGACCTCAGCCAATAAGGTCAGGAAGGGAAGGAAGGATCAGACCATATGGTCACAGACTCCAGGGGACCTGGAGGGGAAAAACCATTCCCGAGAGAAATACAACAATTCCCTCTTTTTTGTTTAACAAAATTACAAGAAAAACATTAGACTCATTTTGACACAGGATTTGGGTTTTCACACCACTTACAATTGGTGGGGAAGCCAGACTGCTTTAGATTTGCCAACTCTATGTGGTTGACTTCCGAGGTAGAAAGTATGAGGCCATGGATAGCTTTGAAAATCAAATGACGTAGGATCCCGAACGCTATTGATACAAGAAAAAGAATAACAAGAAATAACAGAATTGTTTTAACTATAGAAGTCCACCACCCTGTGAATCCCCAGCTCTTGAACAGTTCTTTGAACCAATCCTCAGATTCTTGTTTCACTTGTCCGATCAAGCTCTTCATGCTCCGAGGGGCAGCACGGATGTCTGGAGCTTTCAAGGTCAGGTTCAAGCAACAAAGTCCTTCAAATTCCTGACATTCATGTCCATGCAGGAGCAAGAGGAAGTCGATAGCAGCACGGTTTTGAAGTGTGGCCTGTCTGGCAATTTCCTTGTCTTCTAGGAGAGAGCTGATGGTGGTGGATGTCAAGTTTGCCTGTTTGACCACCCAGCACTCTAGATGGCCCAATTCACCTAGAGCTTTGGATGATGTGACCCACAGAAGGAACAGGGACACAGCAACTCTTTTTGGCTTGGCCTAATGAAAAATTTCTGAGTTACAATTTGGATCCAATTTGTCAGCACTCCTCTTTTGAATTTTGGTTGCCGATTTGTTTTTGTGAGTCCATTCACCAATTAAGGTTTGGTTGGGTGTCAATACGGACAACCGCCCTATGGTACATGGCCCTCCTAGAAGTCGAGATGGAATTCCTGCCCACGTCCGATCCCCACAAATCAAGAGCAATCCCTCAGAGAGGCTTTTGGGACTTGAGTGAGATGGGTTGTCTGCTGCAATATGCCTTATATTATGACACCACCTTTTTGCAGTAAACTCCCCACAATATTGTCTTATATTGTGGTACTCGTCAGTGTTATAAGGTTTTGAGATGACAGAGAAATGTATGCAGTAGGACGCAGGGGAAGAACCCAATAACTCTAACTCTTGGGGTTCCTGAGCTACCTTGGGCAAACTTTGCAACCACTCCTCTAAGAGGTTCATGATCCCCACAGCTTGCTGCTGATGCTCTTTGTGTGGTCGGGGGGTGCGTGATTCTGGGATTTCATTGGACCTATATGTGTCCAAACCTGCTGGAAATTCTCCAGCCTGCAATGGAATTCCTACCAGACAGGCAGACATAGGATTCTCTGCTGCTGCAGTGGACAAACATATGTTTTCCTGCTGAAGTGTCTGTGCCAGGGTTACCCAGACGTTTTGACGCAGCTGAGGGATGATCCATGCAGTTACCCGACCGTTCAGCATTAACACGGTGACAACTTGGATGGGGTTCATCACAGGGTTGAGTGTGAGGTAGGTTTTCTCTAAAAGGGAAAAACAAACATTTTAAAAACATGTTAGAAGTTTCTGTTTCTGCCTGAAGGAATCCACACCTAGGAAGATTCTTTTTCCTTCATCCAATGGCGTCTTCTCTTTGAAGCAATGGCTACTTGCCTCTCATCCCCTTTCTGCTGGAGCTGGACTTTTGGGGACAAAAGGTTTTACCCATTTCTGGGGAATCCACCGAGGGCCTGAGGGAGTAGCCACACATGCATAGCCATGACCCCAGGTCACGAGCTCATAGGGACCTTTGGTTTTACAAGTCTCTGGGTCCCTAATCAAGACTGGTGGACGCTGAGACAATTTGAACTGATTGCCACTGTTAAAATGACGCACCATTGGTGGACTCGTGTTTTCAAATGAACAGTTCAGAAAATTGATGGTAAACATGGCTTTGCAGAGCTTCTGCTGTGGAGACATCCACACAGTCGAACCACTCTGTCTAGCCAAGACCTGCTTGAGCATCTGGTGTGCATGTTCAACCACAGCTTGACCTGTGGGGAAGTGAGGGATGCCAGTTTTACGTTCCATTCCCAATGCTGGACAAATTCTGGGAACTCCTTGGACACATACGCTGGGCCGTTATCAGTTTTGATTTCTTTTGGAATCCCCAACACTGAAAAAGCTTGCACTAGGTGCTGCTTGGCATGCACAGACTTTTCTCCTGTGTGCGCAGAGGCATAGACTGCACCTGAATATGTGTCAATGCTCACATGAACATATTTGAGGCGACCAAAACTAGGAATGTGTGTGATGTCTGTCTGCCACACCTCACAACTGCCAAGTCCCCAGGGGTTAACCCCTATGCCCATGGATGGTATGGCCTGGAGCTGGCAGTTGGGACAGGTGACCACAATGGCTCGAGTCTGACTCCATGTTAGCCGGAACTGACGAATCAGACCTGGCACATTTTGATGAAATTGTTGGTGACTCAGCTTTGCCTGTTAGAAGATGTCAGGGAGACGTGCTTTTTCAACTGGGGCAGCAAGGGCGTCGGCAGTACGATTCCCTTCTGCAATTTCGCCTGGCAAATCAGTGTGTGACCTTACATGCATCACATAGAACAGATGTTCCTGATGAGAGATTAAATAAATTAGCCTGGAAAGCAACCTGAAGAGCTGCTCATTCTCTATTTCTTTGAGCACAGCCTGCTTCACTCTGGACACTATCCCCGCCGCGTAAGCAGAGTCGGTCACCAAGTTGATTGGCTCTGAGAACTTCTCAAAAGCTCTTACCACTGCGGCCAGTTCAGCCACTTGGGGTGATCCCTCCACAAACTCAACATCAGCTTCTCAATGCTGAGTCTGTGGGTTTCTCCATGTCATCACTGACTTGTGGGAAGCCCCAGATGCGTCTGTGAACACTGTGAGAGCCTTGAGTGGTTTCCGGCTCCTCTTCTCATGAGGAATGAGGTGGAATTCCTCATTGAACAACTTGTGGGATGGGGCATGGACTGATATTTGTCCCCTGTAGCTGTCCAGAGATATCTGGAGACTGGCATTGCCCTGGAGCAAATGCTCAAACATCTCTTTGGTCAATCTCTCAGGAGAGTTCCTTCCCTCCTCAGAAAGTTTGACCGGGAGGTGGATACAGGTAAAATCACAACCCGCCAATTCACACAGTCTCATCCTGGCCTTCCAAATCAGCTGAGCCATCAATTCTTGTGGCTCTGTGATGGTCTTGGATCTTTGGTGAGAGAGGAAGACCCACTCTATGATCAAGAGCGAATCTCTCTGCCCCTCGATCCATTGGAAAATCAAACCATGCAAATGTGGCAGCTTTCCTAGAACAATGAAATGGAAAGGCATGTTTGGCTCACACCGATGAGCCTGTCTCTCTGACAAGGCTTTTTGTACCTTTTCGATTGCCATCTTTGCCTCTGGGGTCAGTTCCCTGGGAGAAACCAGCTCCCTCTCCCCCTTCAATAAATTGAAGAGGGGGGCTCAATCCTCATTTGTGAGGCCTAGCCAGGGTCTTACCCAATTCAAAGACCCACACAAGGAGTGGAGATCTGCTAGGATTTTGAGATTGCACTGAATTTCCATTTTCTGCGGAACAACGGTCCTTGCAGTGATTTCCAATCCCAGGTACTTCCAAGGTGGCATCCTTTGTACTTTATCTTCCTGCAATTGAAATCCAGAAGAGGTTAAAACCTTAACCACTAGGTCAAGCGTGTGTTGGAGTATTGAGTCATTGGGGGCACTCACAAGGAGATCATCCACATAATGCAAGATTATTGTGTCATTTCTCTCAGCACGCACTGGAGACAGCAATGAGGATACAAATTGTTGGCATATAAAAGGACTCACCTTAAGACCTTGTGGTAAAACTTTCCAGTGATAGCGTTTCATTGGGGCTTCCCGGTTAATAGAAGGAACCGAAAATGCAAACTTTGGGGCATCTTCTGGGTGTAGAGGAATTTGGAAAAAACAATCTTTGATATCTAGGACAGACAATTTCTAATCTCGAGGAAGCATTGTTGGAGTAGGCATCCTTGGTTGGAGGGGTCCCATGTCCTCTATAACTTTGTTTATTTCTCTGAGATCGTGGAGAAGTCTCCACTTGTCCTTCCCCGGTTTCTTTATTACAATGACTGGAGAATTCCAAGGGCTTGTTGTCTCTTCTATGTGTCCTTGAGCCAATTGCTCCTCCACGAGTTCCTCAAGCGCCTTGAGCTTCTGTTTGCTTAGCAGCCACTGTGCTACCCATTTTGGGGTATTATTCAATCATGTTAACTTTTGGGTAGGGCGCTCCACAGTGGCTATTTTCAAAAATCCTGGGGTGTCTTGGGAATGACCAACTGGACTCCCCATTGGGACATGGTGCCTCTCCCCCACAGGGGGGCCTTGTAATCAGCAACAAAGGGATGGACGCTTGCCAATTTTCTGTCAGGTCCCTCAATTTGCACTATATTTTTTGAAATTTTTGCCAATGCAATTCCTCCTATGCCCTGAAGTTTGCCCGCTACAGATTGCAATTCCCAATGGGATGGCCACATGGTCTTAGGTATAACCGTGACATCCACGGCCGTGTCTAACACACCGTCCACTTGGAGGCGCTCTGAGCCATGGGCTATGTTACATGCCATAGAGGGTCTATCTTCTCCCACCACCTCCGCCCAGTAGACCTCTGGTGATTTACCATCTGCTGTGATCTCTGCTGGAACGGGAATGGCCTGGGCAAGAATTTGCCCCTCTGCCAGGTAAAATGGTGGGTGCATGCAACGTGCCAACAGCATCAGGCTTGTTATCTTTCCCTTAATGGTCATAGGTGCTATCTCAATCTGTATGAGTGTGTGTGCTGTGTCCCCAATAACAAAATACTCACTGTCCAGTCCCATGTTGTGAACTGTCAGGTCCTGTGAGGTATTTGACAGGTCCACTGTAACAACAGTCCAATCAGTAGACCTGAAATAAAAACCTTTGGTAGTCACGAGCCTTATTCGGCCTTGCAGCTGCCAAACCTTGTTAGTTGAGCATTTGGCATTTTTATTTTTCTGCACCCCCACACCGTGTGTCCCTTCCTCCCCCTTTTTTTTAAAGAGAGAGGCTTTAGTCAGTGTGGGTCCCGTCATATTTGTATCTTTGCGTGTAAGGATATTAACTGCGGGGTCGCACTGTGGACTCAGTTTTTTTGCTTGTTGACCTTCTTCTGCTTCTGGTTCTGTGGACAGGCTATGGCGAAGTGTCCAGGCTTCTTGCAACGAAGGCAGATGATGTCCTGCAGTTGTTCTGATGACAATGGTTTCCTTGGTCCCAGCCCTACAGCTGCTGCAGTTTTTTGCTGTGCCAGTCCTGCATTCCTTTCAGGTGCATTGAAAAATTCTGCTTTTCTGGTGCATGCTTCTATCATATGTGCAAGGGTGGGGGCTGGCTCCAGTGGAAGACTGAGGATAATTCTATGACATGTCTCATTGGCATTCCTCTGAGCCATCTCTTTTATCAGTTCAGCCTGCACCATTGGGTCTTGCACCTGTCTTTCCACCTGAGTCCGTAGCCGATCAAGAAACTGCAAGAAAGGCTCAGAAGGAGACTGAGTTACATTGACATAGCTGCCTTTAACTTCAGTTGTTGGTAACTGGTAAAAGGTTTTCTCTGCAGCATTACAGATCTTATCTAAAATTGACTTGGGTAATAATCAGGTTTGTTGTTCTGGGCTGTAAAAGGCACCCTCACCACAGAGATGGTCATGAGTTATATCATAGCCATCGTTGTCTTTGGTTTCACCAGGTGTTTGGTAGATCTCCTGTAATACTGTATATAAAGTTCGTTTCCACCTCTTTTCCCAAAGATCAAACTCTGAGGGCGTTAAAAGGCATCTGAATAAGTCTTTTATGTCAGCTGGTACCAATTAATTAGAATTTAAGATTTCCCTCATAAAGCCTTTAAATATTTCACTAGATCTCCCAAATTCCCTTTGTATCTTGCAGATTTCTTTTTTATCTTGGTAGGACATTGGCTGATAAGTTCTCTTAGTATTTCTCCTTCCAAGATAAACTACTGGTGTCACAGATGGGATGCTATCATCCACATTGGTCTGAGTTGTTAGAATTTCTGCAGTTCCTTCACTGCCCAGGGAAGCAGGAGGTATCTGCTGTCCCACCCCCTGGGGTCTGGCAAGGGGCAGCCTCCCTCCCCCGTCCCGGGGACTCAGGGGAAGCTGCTCCTGTCCCGCTGCCGCAGGGGAATTCCACTCTCCACCGGGGCTGCAAGCTGGGAGCCACCCACCCCTGTCCCCACCAGGACTGCGAGCTGGGGGCCACTCCCCTCGGTCCCTGCCGGGGCTGAGGGCTGCAGAGAGCCCGCCCCTGTTGCTGTGGTAACTCGGGGGGAGGGGTGGACAGTGGGAGGAAGAGTCAGACAGGACAGGCAAAGGTATGCAAGGGTTAGATAAGGGATGTGTATTAGGCGTAGAAAAGATAGGAAAGGAGGGGTTCTGGGGAGGGGGACCAAACGTGGCCATTGTTTCCCTCCATGTGTCTCTGTGGGTGAGTCAGCAGTTCGGTGCTGATATGGTCTATACCGGAGTTCTGTTTCTCGGAGGGGGTTGGAGCCCCTCCCGGTCAGCCACAGAGGAGTTTGGAAAAAAAAAGAATGTTATTTGGAGCATTTTTCTCTGGCTTACTGCTGCTCTCTGCTTCCAGCTCCTTTTTTCTGGCTTGTAGAAATCTTGGAATTAATAAAGAAGCTTTCTTATCACCATTTTCAACTTTTAAAGTTAGTATTTGCCCAATATTATCACAAAAGGAAACTGAATTCAAATCCTGTAAGTCAGAATCTGGAAATTCAGTGGTTAGCCAGTGGACAAATGTTATTAGTAGTTTCTTAGGTATTTTAACATCTGATAGAATATTTCTAAGGTGTTTAAATGTGTTCTTCTGAGGGACAGATAGTCGGACGCCCATGTCTTGATGTTTTAAATGCTATTTGTCCAAAATATCTACCTCCTGACACGAGAGAAACACAGCACAAACTTCCCACCCCGGCTCTCTGCTGAGAGAACGGGACCGGGCAGGGGGGCACTGCGGTGCCGGAGGACAGCGTCAGCGCCGCTTCCCGCCGGCTCCGTGGGCGCAAGGGGGGCCCCAGCTGTCCTAACCTGGCCTCAGGGACCCGCTCTGTGCTGGAAAAACTTGGGAAACGCGGTGCGTGCCGGTTGGGGCCACTTCGCCGCCGCGGAGTCCTCCAGCCGGCAAAGACGCAATGGAAAAAAAACCCGCGATTCTTTCAAGGAGGGGTCCGCAGGGTCCTAGCTTCCTCAGACCGCCGCCTTCTCCAATCCACTGGTAAGAAACTCCACCCAGCTAGGACCTCTACCCGGGTTCACGGTGGGGTTTTACCTGTCCTCGTGGATCGTGGGACTGTGTCAGGAGTTCTCGTCCGGGGACCGCTCGCGTGGCGTGTCACGAGTTCCCGACCCCTTCCCCCAAGCACCCACAGCCGTGCAACATGGCTGGGAGAGTGTAGGGGTAGTTGAACCACTTAAAAGGCTTCTGAGACCCCTTAGAAGAGGCCTTCAGCCACCGTGTGGGCTTTTAATATTTCATAAAAACCGACGTTAAGCGCCAACTGATATATTCACTCTCCTGCCCTCCTCCTGGGGGCTTTTAACTAGCTCAGTTATTAGGAGGATTTGGAGAGAATTATATCAAGGACGAGGTGAGATATCTCAGAAGAGGCCCTTTCCCCAGGACCTTTGTCCCAGACGTTTATTCTTCGAGTTTCCAGGGGGGAAAGAGAGAGAGTAAAGGAAGGGGAGACAATTTATAGCCTCCCAGCTCAGAGGAGAGATAGCTGGGCCACAGCCAATGGAGTCAAAGAAGGAATAAGGGTCACTCTAAGTGGTAAGGAACTCTAGGGGGTCAGGAGGGAGAAACCATTTCCCTAGAGAATTACAGCATTCAATTTTGTTACAACACTAAGCTTTTTAACCTGTTACTACTTAAAGCTGATACATAATCACTAAAATATGTCTGTCAGTAAAGACAGGAACTTGATATCAAAGACTGAGTAATCTGTTTTACTACAGGTAATTTCTCTGAAACAATTACAAGGTGATTTTTTATTTCTGGTATTAGGTAATCTGTTGCAATGTGCATTTTGGGTTTTCTAAAGTTCTGTATGATTTTTGTTTTTGAGTTTCTGTAATGGTTCATTCCTACCCACACCCCTTTCCCTAATCCCTGTCATTATCTCCTCAATAGACCTCTCCCTCCCCATTGTACCCCCTCAATAGCCCTCTCCCAGTTTATTGTACCTTCTATTGTACCTTATCCATTGACACACCCTGGTACTTGATGGCTCTGGCAAAGCCAGATGGTCCAGCCAAGGCTTCAGGTATCCCCACACCCCTCTTTCCCCAAAATGACAATGTCAATGTCCCCTGTACCTTAGTCACTCCCCCTCATTTCCAACAGTAACGCCCCTGTACTTAAGGGCAGGGGAGACCCCAAATCCTCACTCACACTCTCACTCTTTCTGACACCAGGGCTTCACCCTAAATAAACACCTTCCTAATTACCACCCAGTGTGAGTCCGCTCCTTTTCTTCCAAGCAAGGTCACGTCTCTGTCTGAAATCTGGACCCAAAGGAACAACTCGTTTATATGGTATCTGAAGAGCAAGCTAGCCGGGAGACAAGCTCAGAAGAACCATAGTAAACCTTACTAAATTTTTTAAAACAAAAGAAATAAAAAGGATGGAATGAAAGCTTGAATGAGTAACTGTAACAAACTAACTCAAGAAATCTTATTAATTTAATATTGTTGAATGTGTTGATTGCAAAGCAGCTTGGAAAGCAGAGTGAGAAACAGAAAATTTTAAAATACTGTAAGCTTTAAATAAAATATAAAACCATGCTCTGTGTGTGGGGACAGGACCATTACACATAAGTTGGTATTTGATATGTGCATATAATTACAGGAAGTTTGTAGAAGGTGCCATGATACTTGTCAATTATCAGCACTCAGAAAATGAAGATAACATACATAATTCATCAGCATACTACACATTGTTGCTAAGCTGACTGATTTAACTTCATAATGCAACTGCTTATTCAAAACAAGACATTTAAATTCAAATTAAATACTCTTCCATCTGCAAAATGCGTTCAGTTCTACTGTTCAGATGTATATATATGCATTGCTAAATGCAAGGAAGACTACAACTCCACAAATGTATATGCCCATACAAATCTGTTGTATTACGAGGAAAAAAGAGGCATTATCAATATTTGTCAGCGCTTATATTCTTTCATTAATGTTAGTCAATTCTGAATTTTAATAGAAAGCATTTAAGAATTAAAATTATTTAAACGCCCTTAATATATTTGTTATTTATTCTCTCATGCAAATTATTTTAATATATGCAAGTATACATTAAAATTAATTTCAAATAGTGTAGTGGTAAATTCAGCTTGATTTCTCCTGCTATAGCCTTTAATTGTGCCTGCTTGAAGTCAGAGAGATATAAATAAAAAGCCATCTATCTAGATAAGGGCTAGCAGTAAGTGTGGATTAGATATTGCATGGAGGGTTTTCATGCTTTTCTCTGATGTGTGTCCCCAATCAAAATTATAAAAAAAAAAACTACCAAGATTAAAGAAGCCTAGTAGAATACAGAGGTTCTGGAAATTATTACTATCCATTGCTTGCATATGAAGAGACAGAAAAGGATGAGGAAAGCATTGAGTTGCTTGTTCTACTGGATACATATCAATAGGCCTGGACAGAGATTACAGATGGTATAGTCTTGTTAAGCTGTGTTTGTTCCCTCTTACATGTCAATGTCCAGCTTTTGCTGCCTGATGTTCATATGCCATTCAGGCTGATAGGATGTAGACATTTTTTTAAAGTGGCACAACAACATAAAGGAGAGAAGGAACAATCAATTTTCACACCCTTTGAATTTGAAACCTTTCAGCAAAACACTAGGGGCATTTGGAGTCTGTTTAGGGACTGCTCAAACTAGAAGAGTTGAAGTGACCATCAATACACAGCTCTATCACTTTCTTCAGCTGATTCAGAAGGCCAGGGTGAAATTGTGAATTGGCGGATTATGATTTTACCTGTATCCACCTCCCGGTCAAACTTTCTGAGGAGGGAAGGAACTCTCCTGAGAGATTGACCAAAGAGATGTTTGAGCATTTGCTCCAGGGCAATGCCAGTCTCCAGATATCTCTGGACAGCTACAGGGGACAAATATCAGTCCATGCCCCATCCCACAAGTTGTTCAATGAGGAATTCCACCTCATTCCTCATGAGAAGAGGAGCCGGAAACCACTCAAGGCTCTCACAGTGTTCACAGACGCATCTGGGGCTTCCCACAAGTCAGTGATGACATGGAGAAACCCACAGACTCAGCACTGGGAAGCTGATGTTGAGTTTGTGGAGGGATCACCCCAAGTGGCTGAACTGGCCGCAGTGGTAAGAGCTTTTGAGAAGTTCTCAGAGCCAATCAACTTGGTGACTGTGATAAATTTTGGGTAAAAATTCGGGTATAAAATAATAACCTGATGTGTAATAGGGAATAAGGTTAAAAAAATTGTGAAATCCAGTATAGGGCTAATCGTTTCCCCCCCAGCCTGCCAGTCTCAGTTGCAAAGACAGGATGAACATCATCAAGCTAGACAAAGACACTGGCCAACCTCGATAAGAATCACTTCCTTGCCAATGCAAGGAAGAAATTCCTTCGTGACAACGATGCCAATCTCATCAACCCGCTGGCGATCTCATCAGCTCTCCGGCGCAACAAGCAAAATGAAATCAGCATAAGACTAACACATGAAATTGACATAAGAAAGAGTTTTTCCCGGAATGAGACAATGAGACCTGACGAGATCCGGGAAGGCCATCGAAAAGAAATTCGGACTATTCAGCCCATCCTGGACACCTGGACTGCCTAAGGGCAGAAAAACCCTATAAAATGCTGGACTGAAAGTTGCATCGGTGTGGATTTGGGAGTCTTGTACCCCGGTGCGGACCCCTATCCACCCAGCGCGGCGCTGATATTCTCCTAATTTGTGGCTTACTCATTTTTCTTGTGCTCGATATTTTGTTATTAATAAATTGTCTTTTATTTATCCGATATTTGCCATTGCATTTATAACAGTGACCGACTCTGCTTACGCGGCGGGGATAGTGTCCAGAGTGAAGCAGGCTGTGCTCAAAGAAATAGAGAATGAGCAGCTCTTCAGGTTGCTTTCCAGGCTAATTTATTTAATCTCTCATCAGGAACATCTGTTCTATGTGATGCATGTAAGGTCACACACTGATTTGCCAGGCGAAATTGCAGAAGGGAATCGTACTGCCGACGCCCTTGCTGCCCCAGTTGAAAAAGCACGTCTCCCTGACATCTTCTAACAGGCAAAGCTGAGTCACCAACAATTTCATCAAAATGTGCCAGGTCTGATTCGTCAGTTCCGGCTAACATGGAGTCAGACTCGAGCCATTGTGGTCACCTGTCCCAACTGCCAGCTCCAGGCCATACCATCCATGGGCATAGGGGTTAACCCCTGGGGACTTGGCAGTTGTGAGGTGTGGCAGACAGACATCACACACATTCCTAGTTTTGGTCGCCTCAAATATGTTCATGTGAGCATTGACACATATTCAGGTGCAGTCTATGCCTCTGCGCACACAGGAGAAAAGTCTGTGCATGCCAAGCAGCACCTAGTGCAAGCTTTTTCAGTGTTGGGGATTCCAAAAGAAATCAAAACTGATAACGGCCCAGCATATGTGTCCAAGGAGTTCCCAGAATTTGTCCAGCATTGGGAATGGAACGTAAAACTGGCATCCCTCACTTCCCCACAGGTCAAGCTGTGGTTGAACATGCACACCAGATGCTCAAGCAGGTCTTGGCTAGACAGAGTGGTTCGACTGTGTGGATGTCTCCACAGCAGAAGCTCTGCAAAGCCATGTTTACCATCAATTTTCTGAACTGTTCATTTGAAAACACGAGTCCACCAATGGTGCGTCATTTTAACAGTGGCAATCAGTTCAAATTGTCTCAGCGTCCACCAGTCTTGATTAGGGACCCAGAGACTTGTAAAACCAAAGGTCCCTATGAGCTCGTGACCTGGGGTCATGGCTATGCATGTGTGGCTACTCCCTCAGGCCCTCGGTGGATTCCCCAGAAATGGGTAAAACCTTTTGTCCCCAAAAGTCCAGCTCCAGCAGAAAGGGGATGAGAGGCAAGTAGCCATTGCTTCAAAGAGAAGACGCCATTGGATGAAGGAAAAAGAATCTTCCTAGGTGTGGATTCCTTCAGGCAGAAACAGAAACTTCTAACATGTTTTTAAAATGTTTGTTTTTCCCTTTTAGAGAAAACCTACCTCACACTCAACCCTGTGATGAACCCCATCCAAGTTGTCACCGTGTTAATGCTGAACGGTCGGGTAACTGCATGGATCATCCCTCAGCTGCGTCAAAACGTCTGGGTAACCCTGGCACAGACACTTCAGCAGGAAAACATATGTTTGTCCACTGCAGCAGCAGAGAATCCTATGTCTGCCTGTCTGGTAGGAATTCCATTGCAGGCTGGAGAATTTCCAGCAGGTTTGGACACATATAGGTCCAATGAAATCCCAGAATCACGCACCCCCCGACCACACAAAGAGCATCAGCAGCAAGCTGTGGGGATCATGAACCTCTTAGAGGAGTGGTTGCAAAGTTTGCCCAAGGTAGCTCAGGAACCCCAAGAGTTAGAGTTATTGGGTTCTTCCCCTGCGTCCTACTGCATACATTTCTCTGTCATCTCAAAACCTTATAACACTGACGAGTACCACAATATAAGACAATATTGTGGGGAGTTTACTGCAAAAAGGTGGTGTCATAATATAAGGCATATTGCAGCAGACAACCCATCTCACTCAAGTCCCAAAAGCCTCTCTGAGGGATTGCTCTTGATTTGTGGGGATCGGACGTGGGCAGGAATTCCATCTCGACTTCTAGGAGGGCCATGTACCATAGGGCGGTTGTCCGTATTGACACCCAACCAAACCTTAATTGGTGAATGGACTCACAAAAACAAATCGGCAACCAAAATTCAAAAGAGGAGTGCTGACAAATTGGATCCAAATTGTAACTCAGAAATTTTTCATTAGGCCAAGCCAAAAAGAGTTGCTGTGTCCCTGTTCCTTCTGTGGGTCACATCATCCAAAGCTCTAGGTGAATTGGGCCATCTAGAGTGCTGGGTGGTCAAACAGGCAAACTTGACATCCACCACCATCAGCTCTCTCCTAGAAGACAAGGAAATTGCCAGACAGGCCACACTTCAAAACCGTGCTGCTATCGACTTCCTCTTGCTCCTGCATGGACATGAATGTCAGGAATTTGAAGGACTTTGTTGCTTGAACCTGACCTTGAAAGCTCCAGACATCCGTGCTGCCCCTCGGAGCATGAAGAGCTTGATCGGACAAGTGAAACAAGAATCTGAGGATTGGTTCAAAGAACTGTTCAAGAGCTGGGGATTCACAGGGTGGTGGACTTCTATAGTTAAAACAATTCTGTTATTTCTTGTTATTCTTTTTCTTGTATCAATAGCGTTCGGGATCCTACGTCATTTGATTTTCAAAGCTATCCATGGCCTCATACTTTCTACCTCGGAAGTCAACCACATAGAGTTGGCAAATCTAAAGCAGTCTGGCTTCCCCACCAATTGTAAGTGGTGTGAAAACCCAAATCCTGTGTCAAAATGAGTCTAATGTTTTTCTTGTAATTTTGTTAAACAAAAAAGAGGGAATTGTTGTATTTCTCTCGGGAATGGTTTTTCCCCTCCAGATCCCCTGGAGTCTGTGACCATATGGTCTGATCCTTCCTTCCCTTCCTGACCTTATTGGCTGAGGTCCAGCTATCTTTTTCCTGAGCAGGAGACTACATAATGCCCTGTTCTTCCTTGTTCTCCCCCTTTCCCTTCTGGATCCCTTTGGGAATAAATGCTTTGGAATAATCCGGGGAAGAACCTCTTTTGCTATCTTTTGTCTTGTCCCTGGTATATTCCTTCCAAAGCCTCTCAAGGACTGAGCTAGCCAAAGACCCCCGGGAGGCAGGTGGAAGGTTAATATATCATACCAGTGCAAAAGTATAACTTTATCCTCCAAGCCTCTTGGTGGGATCAATTATTTGGGGAAGGAGCTTGGTGGGAAAAGGTAGCATTCTTCATCTTATGCTCCATTGCTGGGGTTGTATTTCTGCCCTGTATAATACCCTGCATTGTTCGATTAATACACTCTGTGGTACAAGGCATGCAGATAGCAACCTTGCCCACAGATCCAGAACTTGCAATAGAAAGAGATGGTCAAACCTCTAACACATCAAAGATATAAGCACTAGGAGAAAAAGGAAAGAAAAGAAAAGCTGCTGAGGCCTTAGCTAAATTTGAAGAAAAAGTGAAAGACAAAAGCATAACCTATTGAGAGTACTGTGAGATTTCCCAAGAGGAATGGGATGATTCAGACAGGTGGGAAGATGATTAGGGAGATTCCTATAAATGTTTTTCTTTTTTGTTGTTTTTGTTGTTCTGTTTTGGTAATGGTTTGTCACTGAAAGCTGTGGGGAGCACTATGTGTGTAAGGGAGGAATTGGTTAAGGTAACTAAAAGAGTAGAAATAGCTGTCTAGAATAATCCACTAAAAACATCTTGCTCAGAAGGCACAGAGGCAAAAGACTGATCAATAAAAGCACAAATTAATGTGTTCATATAGAAGGGGAAGGCCTGTTACGTGTAATGTCTGTATAAAATAATTTGTGCTTGGGAATTAAGAAATAGAGAATTGAGAACTCACAAGCTGCTACCTGGGAAGGCTAATTTGCAACTGTAAAAGGACAGGCAGGCTCTGAGGAGGAACCACAAATTTACAACAGAAAAAGAGCTGCGGCCCCGATGATGGGCCATCAGCAGTGGTGAGCCAGGTTACACCTAGGTGATTGATACCAGATATGCATCAAAGACAGACGCCCAGAGTTGTCAGGAGTGTGCATCCCAATACCGCTTATCGGAAATATAATCAATCCCTCCTCCCTGCCCAGAAAGCTGTCTCGGAGAACAGAAGTCCCAAAAGAAGATGCATGAATAGGCAATCTTGTTGCCATAAGGCCTCCGTTAGCAGTAGTTAGGCTAAGGAGTTGGTTCCTGTGCAGGCCCATGGGAACCAAACCTGAGAAATGAGGCCTGAGAATCTGCAGATACAAGGAACAATGCTTAAAGGACTTAGTAGAGCATGTAGTACATATAGGTATACAAATCACTTGTGAAATATGATTACATGGTTACCAATAAAATGTTTTCTATGGTGGGAGTTAAGCTTAGAGAATAACCTTTATTTTAGCTAGAGCAAGCGTGCAAAATTTATAGCCTTTAGAAAGGTTACCTAGAAGATGAATGTGAATGTTTAAAGTAAAGTACGTAGGAGACTGCACGTAGGCTGATGAAGTAAGACTTGTAACAAAGGTATAAAAGATAAGCATCTTTTGTAACCAACTTGGGACGCTGACTTTGAGACACTAGTCCTCAGGTCCCCGGGGCCCCTAAATAAAGCACCGCATAAACTGACACTCTGTTGGTTTGTGTTTTCTCTCGGGAACGGGCAGCAATCTGAGCAGAAGTGGACAAAGAAACCCTGCCTTAGGGAAAATTGTATATAAACTGCACCTTCAGTGGGATGATTTGTGAACGAGGGGGGACTGGTGCGATAGAGGGCAGTCCGAGGTTCACCGAGCTCCGATCCCGGGATCGGAGTTGTCCTTTTTATTGTGGCTTTTCTGAGATCGCTGTTACACAAAATAAATTTTATTTTGACTATTTTGTTTATAAAAACTGCATTTAAATTTTATAGTAATAGGGAAAATTTCATGCTTTATGGAAAAAAAGAGATTTTTACAGGCAAAATTGCATAAGATACTCCAATAATATAAAAATGATGATTTCTTCCGTGTGGGAGTTAGATCAAAAAATGTAAATAAAGACACATTTTCTTCAAACATAGTGATAGGCATTTCATTTACAGTATCACATTCTGGAATCAGTCAGAGACTGTTTTCTATGAAACATTTTACAAAGTCTTACCATATTATTGATATAAATCATTGATATCTGAGCAATCTATATTATTTACCAGTTCAATTTGATATCAAACCTCAAGTAATGTTCATATGGCTTGAAGATGAATATAGAAATCAAAACTAAAAGACATTAAAGTGACGGACCTAAGTAGCTGCTGTAGAATATTCCATATAATAATATGTATTGTTCACAGTCAGTATAAAGATATGACTAGCTATCCTTGTTTCGACTGGGATAGAGTTAGTTTTATTCTCAATAAATGGTACAGTACTGTGTTTTGGATTCAGTATGAGAATATTGTTGATAACACACTGATGTTTTGGTTGTTGCTAAATGGTGCCTAATGTAGGTCAAGGACTTTTCAGTTTCCCTTGCTCTGACATCCAGGAAGTGCACAAAAAGCTGGCAGGGAGCATAGCCAGGACAGCTGACCTGAACTGGCTTTGTGGTACTTAGTTCACTCCCCCAGAAGCAGGATCAGGGAGAGAGTCAGAAGGGTAAAGATAAAGAACTCATGGGTTGAGATAAAAACAGTTTAATAGAGAAAGCAAAAGGCACATACACAAGCAAGGCAAAACAAGGAATTAATTCACTGCTTTCCATGAACAGGCAGGTGTTCAGCCATCTCCAAGAGAGCAGGGCCTCATCATGTGTAACAGTTACTTGGGAAGACAAACACTGTCACTCCAAATATCCTCCCATTTCTCCTTCTTCCCCTACTTTAGATACTGTGCATGATGTCATATGGTCTGGAATATCCCTTTGGTCAATTGGGATCACCTGTCCTGGCTGTGTCTTCTCCCAACCTCCCATGCACCCCTGGCCCCTTTCCCAGTGTGGCAGTATGAAAAGCAGAAAAGGCCTTGGCTCTGTGCAAGTCCTGCTCAGCAATAATGAAAACATCTCTATATTATCAACCCTGTGTTCATCACAAATCCAAAACACAGCCCTGTACCAGCCAATGGGAGGAAAATTAATTCTACCTCAGCCAAAACCAGCCCAGTTGCTGACAGGAGTTAAATCATGGCAGTCCTTTTCAGTGCTCAACAAGGAGCCCAAAGGGTTGAGATAGCAGTGGATCTGACCAGAGTGTGTTAAAATAAATTTGTTATAAGCATTCATTGTTTTGGTTTAATAGTTGTTGGTCACAGTGTTGATTTATTTGGTCTTGCAGTTGTCTCACTTGTTCTCAAGGTTGTGTTATGTAATACCTTACTTGCTGCATGTGCTCCCTGTGCTGATGTTTATCCTCTGTAACAGGGCATCTTATCCCCCATAAAAACTTATCTATTGTTTGTTAACCATTCAAATAACTCAAACTGGACAAGCTGTCTTGTAGTGAATTATTTTGGCACCATGGTGTGCTGGTTTTGCATTGACTGACATTTAGTGAGCAGGGAAAAGCCACCCACGGAAATGATTTTTTTAAGAGGAGCTGCTAAGAGTCTCCTCTGTGCCTGACAAAACCAGTGACTAGTTTTGAATAATGACACCTTGTTAAACCACTAGAAAGCTGAACACGCCTCTGTGAACATACATGTTAAAAACTAACAAACCCTGTGAAAAGCCTCTTCTTCCGGCCTGGGAACAAGTGACAGGCCTGCCCGGCTCGCTCTGTGCAGCTGGGCTGGGTCGAATAGGCCCTGCTGAGGAGCTGGACCCCTTCCCCGGGAGCCCACCAGGCCCGGTCCTGGCCAGGCTGGGCCCCAGCAGCTGCCAGGCAGGGGAAGGGGAGACCATCAGCCCTGTGGTGTGCTACTGCTGAGATCCTAGCTGCTTCCTCTCCCCCCCAGCATGGCCTCTGAAGAATTGTCCACTGTAAACAGCTCCAGCTGCTGCTACCGATTCATCTTGCTGAGGGGCTGTCCCAGCACCAGGAGAGATCATGCAACTGAGATCAGGGGCAGCCCTGCAGCCCACGCAGAGAGTGGCCCCATGGCTGGAATTGAACACAGCAGGAGCTGGAGACCAGCCATGCAGCCAGAGTGGCCGCAGCCATTCTGGCCCAGGCCCCTGAGATCTTGGCACAGCCCCCAGGGCGGCCTGAATTTATCACCGTGACTGCTTTGACCACTGCCCAGTAGAAACCATCATGACCTCTGAAGGCCCCGGGCAAGATATTAACTCTTTCATTGCACAGATGAAACTTGCAAAGCAGTGATCATCTCTCTGAGTGAGAGAAAAGGACAGAGTAAAGACACTTAGAAAGACAACATGAAGATGTCAAGGTCAGTAAAAAAGGAGTCAAGTCCCAGATGGGAGGAGAAGGAGGAGATGCCTAGTCTTAGGCTGAAATTCTTTTCTAAGGCCATGGTGATGGACTGTGATATACTAGAATATCCCTTTAATTCATGGAAACAGTATGGGGAGGTGGAGTGTTCAAATTGCAGACATGAGCAAAGGCATTCATGCTGAAGCAAGTAAATGTTGAAGTAGCTGTGATCTCATGAGAACCTTGAACAGAGAGAGAGATGAGAGTGATGAAGACCCTTTGCCCCCAGGGAAAGATGATCTCTGTTCCCAGAGATGAAGATGATCTCAGAGATAGATGAAGAAAACTTTTGCTTTTGAACAGCTCATCCTTAAAATAGTACCCCATAAGTTTGACATGGCCCATGAACGCAGCTGTAGGAAGGCTGTGTGAGATGGGAGGGACTTCACGAATGCAGATTTCTGGGCAGCTGCTATTCGTGGAAAATTTAAGCCCCAAAATAACTGTTTTTCTTGTGGAGAAGTCTTCATGACATGGCAAAAGAGACTTCTCTCCCTAAGAGAACTGATGAAAGACTATTTTAGAGGTGGTCAACTAACCTAAGTCCCAGGTTTTGTCTCTGCACACTATCAGTGGGAAAGAAAAAAATGTTGTGGAGGGAGGAGAAGTGTTCTGAAGGTTTCATTCTGATTCCTATTATTTTTTTCTTTTCTTGTAGTTTTGATAATAAAGTTTTCTGTATACCCTTTAAAGTTTTGAGCCTGCTTTGCTGTCCTAATCCTATCTCGCAGCAGAAAAGGAGTAAGTAATTCTAGTGGGTGCATTGGCATTTAGCCAACATTAGACCCACCACATTAAATTGGTGCATTGGCTGGGAAATTTCAAATTAGTGAACCAAAACCACTACACATGGGGTTAACATCAGTCTGGCATCTCCCAAATGCCAAGAAACATCTTGCTTTAGAAGTGAGATTTGACAAGATTTGCTGAATTTCTGACTGACAGCCATTCACTTCACAACTATAAAAGCCACAATTTCCACAAAACAGAAATCTTCTATAATTTTTCCTGGAAATGTGTGGAGTTTCTCCTGTGAGTGGGGATGCCTATTTCATGGTTACTTCCTGTAGCAGCGTGGGATTAGATGGTGGTGCTGCTACCTATTTCCCAATAAGCATCTCCTGTAGAAAGGCTGCTTGGGTAGGAATCAGGCAAAGCAGTCAAGTCTACACATCACACACACCATGGCTAGCTCAGCAAAGAGAGGCGAGAAGGGCGTTTTGTATAAGTTCCAGCAAAGGTTTATTCCAACATGCCAAAGGGATGGGGGACAAAAGACGTGGCCATGTGGTGTGCACGGGCCTAAATAGAGGTCAGGAACCAATGATCTGAGGGCACATGGGTGGTACAAAGGGCAGGACAAAGGTCAGTAACCTATAGAGAAGATGAGGGATGAACAATTGGGGTGGGCTGGGCCAACTGGCCAATGGGGGAAGCAATCTGTTGCCCTGATCTTTTTCAGCCTTCTGATGTTTGCATTTTTGTAGTGGAGTTTCTCATGGATTTTCATGTCAACAAAAGTAATATTTTGTAAACTGTTCTTCCTGTTTACATTTCTCTCTGGAGGAGGGACAATTGATGGACTTCTAGTTTGACCAATGTCGTTGGAGAGGTGTCAACCTCGTTTGTCAAATCCCTGATCATTGTCCAGAATCTATGTAAATCGAGGTCGAAAATAAACTGCTCCCACTTTTTGCCGACAACTGACTGCGTGCGTGTCTTTCATTTCGTGTCCTCTAGCGACAGCAATCTAGGGTAGATTGGCAATAGTGCTGCAGAGCACCGTGGAGAAAGTCTTTTCTTTCAGCCTAGATGGAGACTCTATGGTGTATTCTTCCCAGGCAGGGCCCTGGGAAATCCCCTGTAGGGTTCAAAGAATTCCACAGCTCCTCTGTTTTTTCTTACTAGGAAGACTTCCTCAATGGATTTCTGCAGGCACTTAACAGGGAAACATAAGGAAAATGATAAAAACAATTATTACAACCCAAAAAATTATTTTAACAAAGGATGAAACCCATCCTGTCAACCCCCATTGTCCAAAAAGTTCATTGATCTAATCTGAGTTCTCAACCTTTAATTCCTTCACTTCCTCAGCTTCTGGATGTTTGCGTGGATAGATTCTGAGTGTGAAGAAAAGTTGAAGCAGCACATCCCTTCAAAGTCCTGGCAGACATGTTGTAATAGTTTGTTCCCAACCAGGTGGAAACACCAAATTAGGTAGTAGTTTCACGTTCGCTAATTTTAACCTTTCCTGGCCAATGCACCAATTTGGTGATGGTTTCAGTGTTTGCTTTTTTGTGATATATCACTAAGAGAAAACAAAAAGCAAAACAGGCTTAAAAGTTACAAAGATAGTTTATCACACACTAAGAAGAAAATAAGAAAAGAAAAAAACAAATTAAACTTCCAAACACTTCTTCTTTCCCCACAAACTGTTTATTTGCTCACAAAACAACATAGAGAGACAAAACTTAAATTTTTTAATTAGTTTTAAAAATTAAAAATAATCTTTCATCAATTTTTTGGGGGAGGAGTCTCTCTTAGAACTTCTATGGAGATTCTTTACTAACAACATAGAACAGTTCTTTTGTGGGTCTCAATTCTCACAAAGAGAGCCACCCAGGAACTTGCTTTTGTGAAGTCTCTCTCAATAGAAGCTTTCTCAACGCTGCATATGGGCCATGTCTGTTTAATTAGGGTACTGTTTAAGGATGCTTCTTCTAGTATTCTTTTCTTCTATCTCTAAAATCATCTTCATCTCAAAAACTAGAGATCTCCTTTTTCTTTAGGAGCAAAGGGCTTTAATTCACAACTTTTAGCTAGAGCCATGCATCCCCCCAAACAGTATTCATATGTTACAGGAAATAGTCAATTCTCTATGGTTCACCAGAGAAGTTTGGCCAAATGAGGCTATTCCTCTATCTTTTCTCTTACTTAGGATATTTCATTCTCCCTTCTCTGACTGGCTTTCTCATGTTCTGTCTTTTTAACGTTCACTCTGTCTCTTTCTTCTCACTCTCAGGGAAGGGTAAGGCTTTGGAAGCTTCAATATGCCAGGAAAGAGTTAAATCTGCCCAGGCCTGCAGTGGTCACGTGATTTCTGCTGGGCTGCAGATCTGGCTGCATGGCTGTAGAAATCCAAAGCCGTGCTGATGGGAAAGGTTGGTAAACGTCTTCTCCTCCATCCCTCAGTCTTATAGTGTGGGCCTGCTCAGAGCTGCTCCCTGGGACCCGGATGGGGAAATATCCCATCCCTCCCCGGGCCAGCGGTGCTGGCAGCCAGGGCTGGGGCACGGCCCAGCTGGGCACATGACCAAGCCAGGGCCAGCCCCTCCATGCCGGCTGCCTCGGGCGGGCAGCCAGCACTGCTGAGCTGCAGCTTTCCCCTCTCCCCTGGAGGGAGCCGATAGGGGGTAGGCCCGGAGGCACGACCAGTCCTGGGTTATTCCTCTTCCCAGCATGGGGGTGGTGGGCCTGGGCCAGGTTGCCAGGCCCCAGGGGCCACACGGCAGACCAGGACCAGCCCTGTTACCTGTTCCAATGCAGGAAGCAAGAGAGACCCCTTCCCAAGATCGTCCTGATTTCAGGATGTTTGACCCAAAGGTGTATACCTGTGTTTAATTGGCCAATCAATTTTAAGAGTCAATCACTAATTGTTTTTTTACCATCTGTGCTAAACCAATACACATCCATGGGCAAGCAGTAAAAAGTCTATTGCTGCTCGATTTTGCAATGTTGCATGCCTGGTAGTTTCAGGGTCACTAAGCCGGTCACTGAGTGCAGAGGAGGTAGCGTTTGCCTGCTTACTAAGCCAACACTCCAGGTGAGAAAGCTCACCGAGAGCCTTAGCTGCAGCCACCCAAGGTAAAAATACTGAGACTGTGACTCTTTCCTTTATTCCAATTATAAACTTGGCTATCGCAATTTTCATCAAATTCAGTATATGAGTTTTTTTGACGTGCCAATTTTCCCTTTTGTTTCCTATTTTGAAGTAAAATTATGTTTGGGGTGAGGGTAGTAAGCTGGCCAAGGCTACAAGGACCCCCTTGAATGTGTGAGGGGATCCCGGCCCATACGCTGTTTCCACAGATAAGAAACACTCCCCAAGGTAACACTTTAGGATAGAGTGAGGATGAAGAAAGTGTAGGACTGGTGTAATTGCATCAATTTGGAGGGGTATAATTTTGTTAAATGGTGTTACATGTTTCCCGTGGGTAGACTGAATAAGTTCAAGGTGGGTCAAGAGTTGGTTGGGAGGTTGATATTGAAATTGAACCCAGTAATGAGCTTTGGAGGACCCCAACAACTCTAATTCTTGGGGTTCTTCCGGTGCTTGTGGTAGGGTCTTGGTCCACTCATCCCAAGCGTCTACAAGATTGGGTTTCTAATCTGCATATGAGTAGTCATTTGCTGGTAAGGGAACCCCTATCAGGCATGTTGACAGCAGGTTGTCCATGCTGCCCATGGACAGGCATAGATTGTCTTGTAAAGTCTTGGCTAGTGTGACCCAGATGTTCTGACTGGGCTGAGGGATGAGCCACACACCAGCTGATGGAAAGGTGAGGAGTATCCAAAATCCTATCTGGAGTATTTGGGGGTTCCCTGCTGTTGGAGACATGACAGGATACTTGGGGATGATGAGTTGATCTGTGAGTTCGAAAAAATGAATTTTTAGACTTATATAACTTTAACAGCCCTTCATATCTTCCCATCCTACCCCTCAGTTTATACTGAGTAGAAAGGGTGAGGAAAAACAAGAGGGGATAACAGTGCAACAACTAAAGAGAGGTAGCAGTATAACCATTTAAAGAGGGGTAACAGCGCAAAACAATGAGTGAATGAAATTCAACAGTCTTATAATTTTCGGAAGTAGTGGAAGGTCATCTTCTTTTGTGACTGTTGTGGTTTGGAAAGCAAAACGAGTGAGAGGCTCCAAGTCAGAAATATAATTTAATAAGAAGAAAGGTAAAAAGGTAAAAATAAAATAAATGCAATAACACAAAGGACCATGGACAGAGTCAGAATACAACCTGAGCAGGGTGGTGGAAGCAGTCCAGATGGGGTGGTCTTCCTGAAGCAGTGATCCTGTAGAAGAAGGTCTGGTAGCTCTGGTCCTCTGGGAATCCAGTAGGCAAGGGCTGCTTGCACTGTCCCACATACCAGCTTATATCCAGGTGAGAATGCTTGGCTCCTCCCCCTGGGCAGAGCATCTCACAATGGGATGATGAGTTGTGAAGTGGGTCCTTGATGGCCCATTACACAGGGATAACCCCTGGAGGGAGTTACCTGTGAGTCACGGGCAAGGTGTCGATGGGCCATTAGCAGAAGACAGTCCAACACTAGAGCACTGCCCCACTTGGCTGTAACAGTTCATGAAGATGGTGATAGAATAAATACTTTGTGTACATCCTACACTACAACTCAGGACAGTGACGAACATCTGCGTTTACACTCCTTTTCATTCTTCTCCTCCACGCTACCTGAGCTTGATCTCTTTGTTGTCTCTGAGGTTCCAGAGAAGTGTTTCTGGATGCTGCCTTTAGCGGTTCCATGTCTGGCTTGACATTCCTGCCTGGAATCCACCTTGGGCTAGATTCTGTAGATACTCAAGCATAGCCTCTCCCTCAAGTTATTAATTAAAATTGACCCATTATTTGCTTGGATTCGGGGTCTTTGCTCAGCACAGGGGGTTTCTCTGAGAGCTGAGCTCTGCTTGTGTTGGAGAAGTGCCTGAGAATGGGGGGGGATTTGGCTCCATAAATGTATTATTAAGAAAACTGATGACATGAAGAGCCTTACATAATCTTTCTACATTTGATAGTGTTTCAACTTCCCTGCGCTGTTGATCAAGGACTCTCTTGAGAGTGCGGTGAGTCCTCTCTACAATAGATTGCCCTGTTGGGGAGTGGGGTATATCAGTGTTGTGTTTAACCCCCCCCCCCCCCCCCCCCCCCCACTGATTTAGGAACAGTTTGAGAATTTTGGAGCTGTAAGCAGGACTATTATCTGTTTTGATGGCTCGGGGAATTCCCAGGGTGGAAAATGCTAGGAGAAAGTGTCAGATGACATCTTTTGTATTTTCTCCTGAATGGCCTAATGCAAATATAGTCCCAGAGAACGTGTCTATGGACACATTAATATATTTTTGTCTCCCAACTGAAACGACGTGGAAAGAACTCTACAACTAATAGTAGTTGTTAGAGCGGTATGTATTTATTGACGTTGAGATGCGCGGGGAATAATTTCACTAAAGACACGCATACTTACCAGGGAACTTGCCCTCTTTATTATTTCTTGAGGTCTTACATATGCATGACATTTTGTGGTCTCCCTTTTTACATATTAATTCCTTGACCTCACTCATCTGTGCTTGGTATGGTAATTACTCTACACCCTTCTGCGCATGCTCAGTCTTTAGTGGTGGTGGTCTCCAGGCCGTGGTAGTGGTCTTCTGACGTTCACTTTTTCACTTTCATTTCTCTCATGTGTGCTTTGGCCCTCTTGGCACGTTTTCAAGGGAACATAGCATCTTAGAGTCTGTGTTTTTTTTTTATCTGCACCCTTAGCCCTGTTCTTCTGCTGTTTAGGCTAGTTCTTCTAGTTATTTTTCTGAGTATGATGAAGGTTTCCTATACTTGTGTTGCTCAGATATATGCGAAAGGGTAACAGACCCAGCATTTAGTGTTCACTAAATGTCTTTTAAAATGCAATCTCGTATATTCTAAAGTACTACTTGGAATACTTTCTAACATACAGTATATGTTTTTAAATCTACTATAAAGGATCAGTTGGGATTTTTCAAATCTATGTCTCACCAAAGGGTTCATAATGTGTGATATCTGTCTGCCACAATTGTAAACTTCCAAGGCCTTGGGAGTTAACCCCAGCCCTGGTGGAGGGTAAAGCAAAATCCTGGCAATTGGGGCAGAAGCCCACAATTGCTCCTGCCTGTTCTCTTGTGATTTTAAATATACAGACAAGGGCTGGCACATTTTGGTGAAAAAACTGATGGCTCAATTTAGCCTGATTAAAGATGTCTGGTAGGGTAGTTTGCACTGCCATGGCTAAAATATCAGCTCTCCGGTTGCCTTCTGTAATGGGTCCTGGGAGGTCAGTGTGTGATCTCACATGCATAATGTGATATGGTTGCTCTCAGTGAGAGAGGAGGTATCCTAACTTCTAGAGCAAGCTGTATAAATCTGGATTTGACACTTCCTTTAATAAGGAATGTTCTGCTCTCTCAGCTATCCCAGCAACATAGGCTGAATCAGAAACTAAATTTAAAGGTTGTTTGAACTTCTCAGAGGCTCTGACAACAGTTTCTAATTCTGCAATTTGTGGGGGTCCTTGAACAATCTGAACATCAGACTCCTACTTTTGAGTGTTAGGATTCTTCCAAGTCATAACTGACTTGTGGGATCCCCCTGAACCATCAGTAAACACAGTCAATGCCTTTAGAGGAGTTCTACTTTTCAATGAGTTTGGGACCAAATTAAAACAAGCATTAAATAGTTTATGCTTTGGTAGGTGGACAGAGATTTGACCTGCGTAGCTGTCAAGAGCGAACTGGAGGTGTTCATTGGTCTGGAGCAAAGGTTCCAGACTATTTAATGTCACTGGAAGATATATGCATGTGAATTCACACCTCGCTAGGGTCTTGAGGTGAGCTCTGGCCTTTATGATAAACTGAGCCATAAGCTCCTGAGGTGGTGTGATAGTCTTATTTGGTTTGTGTGATTGGAACACCCACTATATGATTAAAAGTTGGTGTCTCAGAGTGGGATCTCACTGGAAAATGAGTCCATGAAACTTGGGTGACATACCCAAGAGGACAAATTGGAAAGGCAGGGCAGGATCAGCACGATGGGCTTGTCTCATGGATAGTGCCTCCAATACCTTCTGGACCATTTCCTGGGCCTCTGGTGTGATGGTTCATGGGGAGTCGAGGTCATCAGAGCCTCTCAGGAGGTTTAAAAGGGGTGAAAGGTCCTCAGTCGTGATCCCTAGCAGTGGATGAACCCAGTTTATGCTGCTACATAGCTGGTGGAGGTCTCTCAGGGTCCTTGGATTGTCCTTGATGGTAAGCTGCTGGGGTGCGATTGTTAGCTTGCTAATCCGGAGTCCAAGGTAGGTCCAAGGGCAGGTGCGCTGAATCTTGTCCATAGCAATTTCAAATCCTGATCCTTCAATGGCTTGGATAGTTTTTTGAGAACGATCTCCAGATAATAGTCTCAGTGCAAATTAAGATACCATCCATATAGTGAAAAATTATGGCATCAGGGAATTTTTCTCAAATAGGCAAGAGAATGTGGGTAACAAACAATTGGCAAATAGCTGGAGAGTTTTTTAACCTTTGGGGAAGGATCCACCATTGATACCTTTTTAGAGGGCCTTGCCTGTTAATCAATGGCACCAAAAATGCAAATCTCGGGGCATCTCTAGGATGGAGGGGGATGTTTAAAAAAAATCCTAATATCAATGACTGCCAATTTCCAATCTCTCTGGAGCATTGAAGGTGAGGGCAGGCCAGGCTGTAGAGAGCCCATGTCCTCAAGGACCTCATTGACCTTTCTGAGGTCTTGTAGGAGCCTCCACTTGTCTTTGCCTGGTTTATGAATGACAAAGACAGGGGTGTTCCAAGGGCTAGTGGATGGTAATATGTGGCCCTTGGATAGTTGCTCCTGCACCAGGGATTCAAGCACCTTTAATTTGACTTCTACTAGGGGCTACTGATCCACTCAAACAGGATCATCAGATTTCCTTATGAGTGATGGGGTGAGGCGCTCTACAGTGGCCCCAGCTAGAAATCCCGTGGTGGTGAAGGGATTTCTAGTCTGGCTCCCCATTGTGACAATAGGTCTCTTCCCCATAAAATTATGGGTGTCCTTACCATGAAAGGTCTTACTGTGGCAACCTGACCCTCAGGACCTCCAATAAGGATTGACTTTCTGCTCCACATAGAGATGGCAGCTCCTTCAATCCCAGAGATGACTCCATTTGCTGGCACTAATTCCCAGCCAAATGGCCACCTGGAGTGAGCGATGATGGTGATATCTGACCTGGTGTCATCCACACCTGGAAGAGAAACTTTGATGCTTTTGTTAGACAAGCCACACTCTACAATAGGTCTTTCCTGGCCCACCATCTCTACCCAAGAAACCCATAGGGTTTTCTGGCAAAACATCAGTCCGGGTGGGTATGAGAAAAGCTTGGGCAATGGGTATGCCCTTAGACAAATGTCAAGGTGGATCTACACATGTGACAGTCTCAGTAATCTCATTATTTGGTCCCACAGTTTGGACTTCTGGAAGTACCTGTAAATTGTCTGGTCCATTGATAGCGTCCCCTATGATTAAAATGTCTCATGACCCATCAGGAGGTCCATATTTACCAGTTGGGATTTGGTAGACTGCTTCATCATCAAAATCAATGGAAAGAGTGCTTACCAGTGTTCTCCTTGTCCCTGCCTGAACCCATTGGTAGGCCTTGGAGAGTCAATGCCCTTCCTCATAGTCGGTGTCATAGAAGATGACTTCTTGGCACCTTGATACTCCGAGATTGTGGGAAAAGAGGGACAAAATGGCCTGACATTTGGTGTCATCATGTGGTGCCATCCCACGCTCAGCTGGAAGGTTTTTTGGTGCTGCTGGTGAGACTTTCACACTTTTGAGTAAAGATTTATTGCAGCAGCTGGAAGCAAAAATCATATTTAAGAATGAGGAGATTATTTTAAAGGTAAAAGACCAACAATATGTGGAACTCCTAAGTTTAATGTTAGCAATCAATAAGATCAAGATTAAAAATTAAGAAGAAATTAAAAAAAAATAATGGACCAGGTATTTCCTGGGGTATGGGCTTTTAACACACCAGGGAGAACAAAGAATGCATCTCCTGTGCAAGTCAAACTTAAAGGAGGAAAGCAACTAGTTAGAGTTAAGCAATACCCCCTGAAAGAGGATAGAGAAGGGATTAGCCCAGTGATTGAAAACTTTTTACCTGTCAAAAAGCCTGATAGATCATACCAAGTGGCACAGGACTTGTGAGCTGTCAACAAGATAACCGAAGACTTGCACCCAGTGGCAGCAAACCTTTACATTTTGTTAACCTGTTTAACACCTGAACTTAGTTTATTTTAGATTTGAAGGATGCTTTCTTTTGCTTTCCTCTCCATGAAGCCAGCCAGAAAATTTTTACATTTGAATAAAAAACTCAGCTCACATGGACAGTGCTTCTGCAGGAGTTCAAAAAATTTGCCCACCTTGTTTGGAGAACAACTTGCAAGAGATTTAGAATTCTGGGAAGCTCCATCAGAAGAGGGACAACTATTGCTGTATGTAAATGACCTCCTGATAGCTACTCGAACCCAAGAGGCATGTGTGGACTAGATGGTAAGCCTCCTAAACTTTTTAAGCCTAAAAGGGTATAGAGTATCTCAGAAGAAGGCCCAGATAATGAAGCAAACAGTCATTTACCTGGGTTATGAGGTCAGTGCTAGACAAAGAACTTTGGGGCAGGATTGCAAAGAAGCAATATGCCAGACCCCCAAAACCTCAGACAGTTAAAGAACTGAGAACCTTTTAAAGAATGATGGGGTGGTGCAGGCTGTGGATTTATAATTATGGACTATTGATTAAACCCCTGTATGCTCTGATTATGGAAGAAAACAGAGATCTTCAGTGGACAAAAGAAGCTATGAGCATTCGACCAGCTAAAGAAGGCCCTTATGTCAGCTCCAGCTCTAAGACTTCTGGATGTGAGTAAACAAATTTTTCACTTTCTCATGAGAAGCAGGGGATTGCCATAAGGATACTAGCACAAGACTTGGGCCTATATTGGAGGGCAGTGGCCTACCTTTCCAAGCAGCTGGATGCAGCAGCCAAGGGATGGCCAGGGTGTCTCAGAGCCATTGCAGCAGTGGTGCTGAACATCCAAGAGGCATGCAAGTTCACCCTAGGCCAGAAGAAAACTGTACTAGTGTCCCATACAGTGTCTGCAGTACTGGAGGTGAAAGGCAGACAGTGACTTTTCCCACAGAAATTTCTGAAATACCAGGCTATCATGATAGAACAAGATGATGTGGAAATTGTGGTAACTATTCTTGTGAACCCAGCTTCCTTCCTCAGTGGGAGTATGAGAGAATCTGTGATTCATGCTTGCCTGGAAACCATCGAAGCCACCTACTCCAGTCACCCAGATCTGAAGAACACCCCTCTCGAGGATGCTGAGACCTGGTTTACTGATGGAAGAAGCTATGCAATCAGCAGAAAAAGACATGCCGAGTATGTGGTTACCATGAACAGAAAAGTAATAGAGTCTGGACCATTACCAACCAACACCCTTGCACAGAAGGCTAAAATAATTGTACAGTGGTTCCTCCCAGGTGTTGCCAGCTCCGGCCAGCCCTGGCACCACTGCAACACAGGGGTCTTTGAGCCAGTGAAGCAGAGTCACTACTAAGGCACAGATGAATTGAGAGACAGGACCCTCCATGGAGGCAACAACTGAGATTTATTCCACCTCAGGGCCGAGGCTCCGAGAAACAGGGAGACGGAGACACGGAGAGACCTCGAGCACCTGAACGTTACAGTATTTAAAGGGAGGGAAGGAACACATGGGATGGCAGAGCATGGGGACCAATGACAGGGACTCAGGGTGCATAATATAACTTGTAGGAGGGGGAAACCCTGACTCTAGCCAATCACCCGAGACACTTCCCAGAAGATTCTAGACACTGGGAGAGGTCTCAGATTGAATGGCAGGGCCAGGTGCCATGTAAACAACAAGATTGACAGGTAACTGCTATTTGGTCCTAAGAATAGGGAGAATAAGGGGTAACAGGGCATGCACTATGCAACATTAACACATAACATATCAGCAAAGGATAACCATTAGCACTCATCAACCCACTGCCACATAACTGCCTTAACCCGGGCTTTTGAATTGGCAAAAGAGAAAAAAAACAACATTTACACAGGCTCAAAGTATGCATTTGGGGTGGTACATACACATGGAGCCATTTAGAAAGAAAAAGGACTGTTGAATTCACAAGAGAAAAGCATTAAACATGCACAAAAAAAAAAAAAAAAAAAAAAAAAAAAGACTTCGAGGCAGTCCAACTACGTGAGAAGGTAACCATTATGCATATTAAGGCACACCAAAAAGTGAGATCTGAATCGGAAGAAGGAAATGAGCTGGTGGACAGAAAGGCAAAAGAAGCAGCCAAAAGTGAAATATTTATTGGGGCAGCTTTAATGCCAGATAGACAATTTTTTTTTTTAGGTAAGCCAAGGTAAAATAAAAGGAACAAAGGGCTTAGTAAAATTTAAAAAAAAGAAAAAAAGGTCAAAACCAGAAAGAATAGGTTGTTATAGAGAAAAAATAGATTGGGAAATTGATGTCCTGCATAAGTATTTAATTAAATGGATTATTTTTAGAAACCTATATGCTACCATTGCCCAAGTGACTTGACAATGTGATTTTTGCCTTCAGACTAAACCCAAGAACACCCCCCAAAACAAAACTTGGCCAAATTAGAAAAGGTCATAGAACAGTGGCAATTTGATTTTTCAGAACTTTCAAGAAAAGGGGGGTATCTATATTTGTTGGTACTAACTTATACCTTTTCAGGATGGCCAGAAGCATTGCCCACAAGGACTGCTAAAGCCTGAAAGGTAACCAAGGTATTACTACAAGAAATAATACCACGCTTTGGAGTTCCAGATACAATAAACAACAAATTGTAAGATTAGGGCAAGAAACCAACTTACCTTGACCTTAATTTTTTTTTATTAGCATTGTTATAAATTTAAACCTGTCCTGGGTTGCAGTGTAGGATGTACACAAAGTATTTATTCTGTCACCATCTTCATGAACTGTTGAAACCAGGTGGGCTAGTGTTTTCCCAAGCCCCCTGCCTCTTCTACTAATGGCCTTTGAAGTGTCTTCTGCTAATGGCCCATTAACGCCTTTGGGGTGTCTTCTGCTAATGACTTTTGGGGTGTCTTCTGCTAATGGCCCATGAGTCACAGGTAACTCCCTCCAGGGGTTATCTCTGTTAATGGGCCATCAAGGACCCATTTCACACTTCTCATGCTATTGTGAGATGCTCTGCCCAGGGGGAGGAGCCAAGCATTCGCACCTGGATATAAGCTGGTATGCAGGACAGTGCAAAGGCACTTATCCACTAGATTCCCAGAGGAGCAAGGCTACCAGACTTTTCTACAGGATCACTGCTTCAGGAGGAGCACCTCACCTGGACTGCTTCCACCATCCTGCTCAGGTTGTATTCTGACTCTGTCAGTGATCCTTTGTGTTATTGCATTTATTTTATTTTACTTTTACCTTTTTACCTTTCTTCTTATTAAATTATGTCTCTGACTTGGAGACTCTCATTCGTTTTGCTTTCAAACCACAACATTTTTTGGTGCCCAACGTGAGACAGAGGCACTGAGAAAAGTCGGAACTACAGTTTTGCATTTGAGAAGACACCTGTTTGCTATGATGCTCAACATGCTTACATGTGTCTTATACCTATCTCTATTTTTCCACACATGGGGCACTATCTGCCGGTCTTAATGCTCCTGCATAGACCAGGGTATGGTACTAAAATTGCCTTATTGGTCTATTATGTCCATTGCTTGATAAACTCCGAGGCAATGAACAGCATTCAGAATATATACCCAGTTTTGGATTTGTTTTCTGGTCTAGAATGCTACATCTGGGGCCTCAACAATCTCACTCAGCCCCTCTGGGGAGGAGTAAAGAATGATTTTTTCCAGCTTTTTAGGCATCACACAGCAGTTTTTAAAAATATTGAGTACCCTCTGGATGCCAAGGACAGTATTATGTTATTGTTAGTCCTGCTTTCTCTTCTCTGCACAGCCCTTTGTATTTTCTGCACCATGCTTAGGATCAAAACACTACCTGGTGTGATACAGCGTGTTCCTAAGGAAGAGGAAGAGGGAAAGAGAAGCAAAGCAACATCATCAGCATCTACAGAGACTGTCACAGAGGAGAAGGAAACCAAAGGCAAGGCAACAGTGTCCTCATCTACACAGACCATCGCAGAAGAGAAAAAAGCCAAAAGTGAATCAAGAGTGTCCGTGTCTACACAGACTGTCACAGAGGAGAAAGGAACCAAAGGTGCCGTCAGCATCTCCAAACAAACCGTCACTGAACTGGAACCACCTAAACCAGTAGCAGTTGCCACCACTCAGGAAAAGAAGTCAAGGAGCAAATCAGTCCGTGTAGTGACTGACGAGGATGCAGCAGGACCTTCGCAGCCAGCAGAGGAGACAGAGATAGAGATCATCACTCGCTCTCTATCCCTGGGTGAGTTGCGTGACCTACAAAGGGAATTCACCCGCCAGACCAACGAGTCCATCCTGACCTGGCTGCTCCGCATCTGGGACGCTGCAGCCAATGACACCATTCTGGATGGAATTGAGGCCAGGCAACTGGGATCGCTGTCCCGGGATGTGGTCATTGACCAGGGGATTGGGAAAACCCAAGAACCTCTCAGCCTCTGGCAGCGACTGCTAACAAGTGTGAAAGACAGATACCTTTGTAAAGAAGACCTCCAAGTGCACCAAGGCAAATGGAGCACAATAGAACAAGGTATCCAATGCCTGAGGGAATTGGCTGTGCTGGAGATCATTTTTTCAGAAGACGAGAGATTTCCTAAAAACCCAGATGATGTCCAGTGCACATCACGGATGTGGCTGAGACTTGCACGGCTTGGACCAGAGATGCACTCACGTTACCTGGCAACACTGCAATGGAGGGAAGGTGAGGACAAGGTGGGTGTCTTGGCTAATAAATTAAGAATTTAAGAGGACACTGTCACCGCCCCAGTTCGTATCCATGTCTCGTCTGTGGAAACGCAACTGGCTGAGCATATCCGGAGCTTGATTGAAGAAGGCCATCAGAAATTAAAAGAACTTAAGGAAGAAATTTATCATATCTCACCAGAGCCGACGAGAGTCTCTGCCATTAGGAGCAGGCGTCCCCCAGCCAGGGAGAGAGGATACACACCACGAGGTAACCTCTGGTCTTTTCTTCGAGAGCATGGAGAAGACATGAAGAAGTAGGATGGAAAACCCACTTCCTCCTTAGCAGCCCAGGGACGTGAACTGAAAAGAGGAACACCTACCACAAGAAGCCCATCTAGAATCAAGGTTGCCCCAGTCTCTCAGAACTCCAGACGGTACAGGAATGATGATATGACTGATCCTCTGGAAGGGACCTCAGAAACATACGTACAGGAGGAGAACAATGTATGCCATGACCAGGAATAGGGGTGCCCTGCCTCTAGCCAGGAAGAGGAAAGGGATAATCGGATCTACTGGACTGTGTGGATCCGATGGCCTGGCACATCTGACCCACAAAAATATACGGCGTTGGTTGACACTGGGACCCAATGTACTATGATGCCATCAAGGTATATAGGAACAGAATCCATCTCTATTTCTGGGGTGACAGGAGGGTCCCGGGAACTGACTGTATTAGAGGCTGAAGTGAGTTTAAATGGGAACGAGTGGCAAAAACACCCCATCGCAACTGGTCCAGAGGCCCCATGCATTCTCGGCATAGACTATCTCAGGAATGGATATTTCAAAGACCCGAAGGGATATCGCTGGGCTTTTGGGATAGCTGCAGTTGAGAAAGAAAACATCAGACAGTTGAATACTTTGCCTGGTCTCTCCGATGACCCCTCTGCTGTGGGACTGCTGAAAGTCAAAGAACAACAGGTACCAACTGCCACAACAGTACACCGCCGCCAATACCGCACTGACAGAGACTCTGTGATTCCCATACATGAGATGATTTGTAAACTGGAGAGCCAAGGGGTGGTCAGTAAGACTCATTCACCTTTCAACAGCCCAATATGGCCTGTGCGTAAGTCCAGTGGAGAATGGAGACGGACGGTGGATTACCGTGCTCTGAATGAAGTCACGCCACCACTGAGTGCTGCTGTGCCAGACATGTTAGAGCTTCAATATGAGCTGAAGTCCAAGGCAGCAAAGTGGTATGCGACCATTGACACTGCCAATGCCTTCTTCTCCATCCCTTTGGCAGCACAGTGCAGGCCTCAGTTTGCTTTCACCTGGAGGGGCGTGCAGTACACCTGGAACCGACTGCCCCAGGGGTGGAAACACAGCCCCACCATCTGCCATGGGCTGATCCAGGCTGCACTGGAGAAAGGTGAAGCTTCAGAACATCTGCAGTACATCGACGACATCATCGTATGGGGGAACGCTCCAGGGGAGGTCTTTGAGAAAGGAGAGAAGATTATCCAAATTCTGTTGAAAGCTGGTTTTGCCATTAAACGAAGTAAGGTTAAGGGACCGGCTCAAGAAATCCAGTTCCTGGGAGTCAAGTGGCAAGATGGATGTCGCCAAATCCCCACAGAGATAATAAACAAGATCACTGCCATGTCCCCACCTACCAACAAGAAGGAAACACAAGCTTTCCTAGGTGCCATAGGCTTCTGGAGGATGCACATTCCTGAGTATAGTCAGATTGTGAGCCCTCTCTATCTGGTTATCCGCAAAAAGAACGATTTCCACTGGGGCCCTGAACAGCAACAAGCCTTTGTTCAGATCAAACAAGAGATTGCTCACGCAGTAGCCCTTGGCCCAGTCAGGACGGGACCAGATGTGAAGAATGTGCTTTACTCTGCAGCCGGGAACAACAGTCTGTCCTGGAGCCTGTGGCAGAAGGTGCCTGGGGAGACTCGAGGCCGACCATTGGGATTCTGGAGCCGAAGTTACAGAGGCTCCAAAGCCAACTACACTCCCACAGAGAAGGAGATCTTGGCCGCCTATGAAGGAGTTCAAGATGCCTCAGAAGTGATTGGCACTGAAACACAGCTGCTTCTGGCACCCCGATTACCAGTGCTGGGGTGGATGTTTAAAGGAAAGGTTCCCTCCCCGCATCACGCCACTGACACCACATGGAGCAAATGGATTGCTCTCATCACACAGTGCGCCCATATTGGAAACCCAAATCGCCCTGGGATTCTGGAAGTTATAACAAACTGGCCAGAAGGTGAGAATTTTGGATTATCGTCTGAAGAAGAAAAGCAAGTAACGCGTGCCGAGGAAGCCCCACCATACAATGAGCTATCGGAGATTGAAAGACAATACGCTCTCTTCACTGATGGCTCCTGTCGAATTGTAGGCGCTAACCGGAAATGGAAGGCTGCGGTTTGGAGCCCCACACGACAAGTTGCACAGGCTACCGAGGGACAAGGTGGGTCGAGTCAGGTTGCAGAGCTTAAAGCTGTCCAACTGGCTTTGGATATTGCTGAACGAGGAAAATGGCCAAGGCTCTATCTCTGCACTGACTTGTGGATGGTAGCTAATGCTCTGTGGGGATGGCTGAATCGCTGGAAAAAGGCCAACTGGCAGCGCAGCGGAAATCCCATCTGGGCCGCTGACATTTGGCAGGACATCGCTGCCTGAGTAGAGAGACTGACCGTGAAGGTTCGACACGTGGACACGCACGTACCCAAGAGCCGGGCTAATGAGGAGCATCGCAACAACAAGCAGGTGGACAAAGCTGCCAAGGTGAAAGTATCACAGGTGGATCTGGACTGGCAGCACAAGGGAGAACTGTTCCTAGCTCGTTGGGCCCATGATGCCTCTGGTCATCAGGGAAGAGACACAACATACCGATGGGCCCGTGACCGAGGGGTGGACCTTACTATGGACAGCATCTCCCAGGTCATCCACAACTGTGAGACCTGCGCTGCAATCAAACAGGCCAAGCGAGTGAAGCCTCTGTGGTATGGTGGACGATGGCTGAAGTACAGGTATGGGGAAGCCTGGCAAATTGACTACATCACCCTTCCCCAAACCCGCCAAGGAAAGCGCTACGTGCTGACCATGGTGGAAGCCACCACTGGATGGCTGGAAACCTACCCTGTGCCTCATGCCACTGCGCGGAACACCATCCTGGGCCTGGAAAAACAAGTCCTGTGGAGACACGGCACCCCTGAGAGAATTGAGTCGGACAACGGGACCCATTTCAAAAACAGCCTTATAAACACTTGGGCCAGAGAACATGGTATTGAATGGATATATCACATTCCTTATCACGCACCAGCTGCCGGAAAAGTTGAACGGTGCAATGGACTACTAAAGACTACCCTGAAGGCACTTGGCGGGGGGACCTTCAAGAATTGGGAAGTGAACTTAGCCAAAGCTACCTGGATGGTCAACACCCGAAGGTCTATCAATCGAGGTGGTCCTGCCCAGTCTGAACCCTTGCACACAGTGGATGGAGATAA
This sequence comes from Zosterops lateralis, assembly GCF_965231275.1. Lineage (NCBI taxonomy): Eukaryota > Metazoa > Chordata > Aves > Passeriformes > Zosteropidae > Zosterops > Zosterops lateralis. Next base: position 9,916,517 of record NC_139801.1, read on the forward strand.
AGTCCCTGCAGTACATATGAAAGGCATTTTAGGGAAGACTGTTTGGATTAATCCCGCCTCAGGAAAAGGCAGACCCATCCGTGGGATTGTCTTTGCTCAAGGACCTGGTCACACTTGGTGGGTAATGCAGAAAGATGGGGAAACCCATTGTGTACCACAGGGAGACTTAATTTTAAGTGAGAACAGTGTGTAACATTTTATTCTCTATGTGTATGCATATCTTTGTAAGAATGTATTGATTTGGATATGATGTAGATGGTAATAGAATAAGGGGTGGATTATGTCCTGGGTTGCAGTGTAGGATGTACACAAAGTATTTATTCTATCACCATCTTCATGAACTGTTGAAACCAGGTGGGCTAGTGTTTTCCCAAGCCCCCTGCCTCTTCTGCTAATGGCCTTTGGGGTGTCTTCTGCTAATGACTTTGGGGGTGTCTTCTGCTAATGGCCCATGAGTCACAGGTAACTCCCTCCAGGGGTTATCTCTGTTAATGGGCCATCAAGGACCCATTTCACACTCATCATCCCATTGTGAGATGCTCTGCCCAGGGGGAGGAGCCAAGCATTCTCACCTGGATATAAGCTGGTATGTGGGACAGTGCAAGGGCACTTATCCACTGGATTCCCAGAGGAGCAGGGCTGCCAGACCTTTCTACAGGATCACTGCTTCAGGAGGAGCACCTCACCTGGACTGCTTCCGCCATCCTGCTCAGGTTGTATTCTGACTCTGTCAGTGATCCTTCGTGTTATTGTTTTTTTTTTATTTTACTTTTACCTTTTTACCATTCTTCTTATTAAATTATATCTCTGACTTGGAGTCTCTCATTCGTTTTGCTTTCAAACCACAACAGAAGCATGTTTTGTTTTCTAGCTGCTGTTTATCCAGCTGTCTTGGGTGATGTAGCAAAAAATGTTTATTCTCTTTTTCCATCTGTTGAAACCATTTGGGGTGATGTTTTCTTTATCTCTTATATTACCTATTCCTCATAACTCTAGGGAGGAGGGGGCATGTGCCTTCCAATAATGGGCCAGCTGTTAAAACCAAGTGGAGTAATGTTCCTTATCTCTTCCACAACCCATCCTCCCTCCAGGGGGATATCTTCTGGTAATGGGCAATTAAGGCTTACCACATGACTGAGAACATTACATCATCCCATTGTGAGATGCTCCACCCAGTGGGGGGAACCAGCCATTCCTACCTAGATAAAAACTGAGATGCAGGAACACCAGGTATCCTGTTTTTCCCACTGGATTCCCAGAGGAAGACTGGACCCATCTCGCCATCACTGGACCCTTTCTACAGGATCATCACTACTCCAACAGAACCACATTTGCCACTCCAGGAGGATTTACTTTGGACTGCTTCCAATGCCCTTACCAACAGGGTGTCAGGTTGTTAGCATTCAGAAGCATATAATCACACAAAGGCAATCATATGTCGGTGCTTTTTTGGAGACCGCTCGGAACAGAAGGCCCAAATCATGTGTTCGCTGGACATACAGAGGCTCGTGCTTTTATGTTCTTACGTTATACATATTAATGATTTGTTTGAATCAACATCTCCCCTAACTACCAATCACAAAAATCACACTCATTCCCCCCTCCCCTGATTTATTACCCAGGCCAAGGCATACTTGATTTGGTTAAGACAATAGCATGAAAGTATCGTCCTGGCTACAGTAAAGCTAACATTCCGTTCCCAAGGCCTCGCTGTCCTGCAGGTCCAGGCCTCACCTTTCTAACCACCTCTACCACCTCTCCAGTTACCTGTTTACAATTCTTACAATTTTAAAAATCATTTTAACCCTATATTATCATTCCCCCTTTGAAAGTATTTCACTCTAATATACTGTGTAAATGCTTTCACTTAATACAGTTCATTTGTCTTCAGAGTCTATACTGAATGTTCATCTTTAAATCCGTGATTGTCATGGGCTTCATTGTGGAGGTTATTATGGATCAAAGGTGCTGGATGCAAAGTTTTGTCCCATGTCAGTGCCTTCATTATTGTTCTTTTCCAGGATGTCCTTTTCTGTATTTCTCTCTTCAGGATTCTAAAAACTAACCAAATTGCTAAAAATATGATTAGTAAAATTATCAAACTCTCGAGGATAGATTTCACCCATGAACTCACATTCCATCCTAACTCTTTAAAATTTTTGTCTAACCAGGTGGTAGCTAAATCCTTTTCTTCCTCTTGTGCCTCGTGCTCTATTTGTTTTAACTGGCTGATATCATGTTCTATATCTGCAGTTACATTTGGGATGTGGATGCAGCAATGGTCAATTTGTTCTTTTAAATATCCACACACTCCATGTTCTTTCAGAAGTAACATATCCAAAGCCAATTGATTTTGTAAGGTTATTTTGGTAGTGGCTTGTAATTGCACGTTGAGTTCTTTAAATCCTTCCCGCGTAACTCTTGCTAATCTGTCTACTTGACCTGTAAGCCTATACAGCATTTCTCTATTTTGGTAATTTGCAACAGGACCAAACAAAGACTCTAGGGCCCACTTGAGTCTTACTCCACTAGATGGTTCCTGCCAGGTGTCATCTTGATTCTTATTATTTGGGACATCTGTTTTTGCTCTTATCTGCAGGAGCTCATGGCTCCCATTAAATGGGGACCTCTTCCAAATTGGACATAAAGTAGGAAGGCCCATAGTGATTTTTTTTACCTCCCCGTCTACAGGCAAGTGTGTCATCCATGTACCATCACTTGTTGCCCATACAAATTGCCCCAGACTCCAGATTGTACTCCTGCTACATCCCACTACAATCCTAGATTCTATTTTGCCTTGTTTGTGTCTGATCCTCCTGCAGGCACAACCAATTCGTAAGGCTACTGCCAATGGTGACCATTGTTTTATCTTGAGATCATCAGAAGTGCAATCATAAATCTTATTACATGTCCACCAAACTAGTTTATTTGCTTCCCTTCTACTACTAGTATCAGTGTTCATTACTGCAGGATCTGTGTCATTCTCAGGGCCTTTCCATTTAATGCACCAAGGAGTGCTTGTCATATATTGGAATTTCTGGAGTATCCTCACAGATCATGTGCTGTCCCAGGGCTCCAATCCTTTTCTTCACACTTCCACACAACAGTGCTCTCTGTAGCATTTTCTTTAATCTTCTGATAGTGTGGCAACCAGCATTCCCATTTTGCAAGGTCTTGATCTTCAATCCACCACTCTATGATTTGTCCTACCTTTCCATGACTTAAAATACAGTCCTGTTTCCTCATGTGTTTCATATAGGCCCTTTCTGTTATCTTCCAAAACTCTTTGACCACAACCCTTGACTCTGGTACCTGTTTACATTTTACTATTTTGTTCCCTTTTATATCAGGTAATTTTGATGTTATGATTCCCCATCTTATTGGGTCCCCCGCTGCCTTTAGTATCGGCAGACAGGCTGTTATTCTACTGGTATTTTGCATTTTGACAAAGTCTTTGACCAGTCCAATCATCACATTTTCAGCCTGAGTTGCATTAGGAACTTCTATTACCTGTGTCTCTGCTTCTACCTCTCTCTTCATTCTAGAATGAAGAGGGGTTGATTGACCCTTTTGCATTCCATATCCCAACAGCATTCCCTACTGGTGACATTAGTATCCATAAAATTAACATTAACCACAAGATGAGCATGACCATAGTTACTGATACCATTTGAAACAGTTACAGATGTTTTATCCTCAGCTTTGTTGGTCCTACAGCTTGTACAGCCCAAGATTGGACTCCATGAAGGACCTTCTTCACTCGTGTGTAGTGTATGCAGGGTTCCACTCCAGCCACTTTGACTGCTGTAAAGGTGGTTAGCAGTACCTGATGGGGACCAGTCCACTTCTCTTTCAATGGTTCTTCCTTCCTGGTTCTGATGTACACCTCATCTCCTGGTTCAATATCATGGACTGGATTCTCAAGAGTCAGCAGTCTATTCCACAGGAGGACACTTCGAAGCTGAGCTAAAGTTTTCCCGAGAGACAGAACATAATTATACACATCCTGTTTCCCCGTGACATGTACATTTGGATTAGGGTCAGGAGATTCATATGGTTTCCCATACAATGTCTCATAAGGACTAACTGACATTCCACTCCTGGACTTTATCCGAATCCTCATAAATGCTATTGGTAAAGCCTGTGGCCATTGCAATTTGGCTTCTTGGCATATTTTACTGATCTGCCCCTTCAGTCTCTGGTTCATTCTCTCTACTTGTCCACTTGACTGGGGTCTCCACAGTGTGTGGAGGTCCCAAGATATTCCCAGTAATCTACTTACCTCCTGTACCACTATGGCTTCAAAATGTGGGCCTCTATCTGATGATATCCCTAGGAGCACCCCAAACCTGGGAATGATCTCCTGTAGTAACCACTTAATAGTTTCCTTTGCTTAATTTGTGCGACAGGGAAGGGCTTCTGGCCATCCAGAAAATGTGTCAACCCCTACTAACAGATACTTGTATCCCCGAGCTCTTGGTAGTTCTACAAAATCTACCTGCCAATAATCTCCTGATTGTATTCCTACCCAAATTCTTCCTAGCTGTGCCTGTTGTCTAGCCACTGGGTTGTTCTTCAAGCAGATCTCACATTTTGACATTACTGATTTTGCCATTGTTTGCATCCGTACCGAGATAAGGTGTCGTTTCAACAATTTCACCAGTGCCTCTGCACCCCAGTGACACTCATTATGTTTTATTTGTAAGATTTCTCTCATTACCAAGGGGGGTACCACTATTTGCCCTTGTGCAGTTACATACCACCCTTCTGTATTCTTCTGTGCCTTCAGTAGATGTGCTAGTCTGTCATCTACTGTGTATTTTGGCTTAGGAGGCAAATTAAACTGAGAGACATTAAGTTTTGACGTTATCAATGTCATTGGTGTCTGCGCTTCTCGCGCCACCTGGAGGACTGTCCAATCTGCTTTTCGATTTCCCTCACAAATTTTGGAGTTGCCTGACTGATGTGTTTTGCAGTGCATAATCACTACTTGTTCAGGTTTTTGTACTGCATTTATCAGTTGCAGTACTGCATCTTGATGTTTAATATATGTACCTTGGGAGGACAGCAGTCCCCTTTCCTTCCATAGTGCTCTGTGTACATGCAGTACTCCAAAGGCATATTTTGAGTCAGTCCATATGTTGACCGTTTTCCCTTCACTCAGTTCTAGTGCCCTGGTTAATGCAACCAGTTCTGCTCCCTGGGCAGATGTATTTGGTGGTAATGCTTTTGCTTCCACTACTGTATCAATTGTGGTTACCGCATATCCAGCGTATCTGATTCTGTTTTCCATGAAGCTGCTTCCATCTGTAAAGAGTTCCCACTCTGATTGCTCTAGAGGGACGTCTTTCATGTCTGCTCTTGCTTCATAGGTATCCTCGATTACTTCCACACCGTCATGTTCTAGCAGACCTTCCTCAGCTGTGGTACCTAGAAACAAAGTTGGATTCAAAAGGTTAATTGTTTTTAGTGCAACGTTTTCCTGCTCAGTCAGATTTACCTGGAATTTCAATATCTGGCTTAGAGAGAGCCAGTAGCCCCCCTTTTGCTCCAAAACCGTGGTTACCATGTGCAGCACATAGACATCTATGTGTCTTCCCATCGTGAGCTTCCTGGCTTCTTGTATCAATAGAACAGTAACTGCCACTGCCCGCAGACATGAAGGTCACCCAGCACTTACGTTGTCAAGTTGTTTGGAAAAGTAACCTACCTGTCTTTTCCAACTTCACAATCGTTGGGTCAGGACTCCCAATGCCAGTCATTGCCTTTCATGTACGTATAGCTGAAAGTCTTTAGACAGATCAGGTAACTCTAAAGCAGGAGCAGATGTCAATGCTTCCTTTAATTTCTGGAAGGCCTCTTTCTGTGGTTTGCCCCAGGTGAATGGCTGCATCTTCTGGGCCTCATACAAGGGTTTTGCGAACAGTCCATAGTCCATGATCCACAGGCAACACCACCCGGTCATTCCAAGGAAAATCCTAAACTCGTGTAGATTCTGGGGTTCTGGAATAGCACAAATAGCTCGAATATGATTAGTACCTAGTTTTCTCTGCCCTTGTGAGATTTCACACCCCAGGTAGATCACAGTCTTTTGGGCAATTTGTGCTTTTTCTCTGGACACCTTATGTCTTCCCCTTCCCAATGAATTTAAAATCTCGATTGTTACCTTTATGCAGGTTTCTTCTTCCTCGGTCGCAATCAAAATATCATCTACATACTGAAGTAATAGAAATTGGTCTCTTGGCACCTGTCCTTCTTTACTCCAGATTTCCATTTCCTTTGCCAGTTGACTTCCGAATAGGGTGGGTGAGTTCTTATAACCCATCGGTAGCCAGGTCCAGGTGAGCTGGGTCTTTATTCCACTTTCTGGATCTTCCCACTCAAAGGCAAATAGTTTCCTCCTATCTCGGTCAAGGGGTATGCAGAAAAAGGCATCTTTCAAATCAATTATGGTAAATCATTTATATATCTCTTTTATGGATGCCAACAATGTATAAGGATTGGCAACCACTGGATGAATGTCTTTGGTTATCTCATTTATGCCCCTTAAATCCTGTACGAGTCTATACTCATCATTGGGTTTCTTTACCGGGAATATTGGAGTATTGTATTCTGATTCACATTCTTCTAGAATTTGATATTTTAAAAATTTATGAATGGTCTTTGTATTCCCTGCTGTGTTTCTGCTTTTATGGGGTACTGTTTGATTCGTACTGCATTTGCCCCTTCTTTCAACTCTACATGCACTGGCTGTGCTAATTTAGATTTTCCGGGTACATCTGTTTCCCACACAGAAGGAATTACTGCATCTTCTACTTCCGTAGGAATATTAGGAGTTGGGGTTTTTTTTATCATTAAGATCTTTCCTGTTTTGGACTCACGTATCCTCATTATAAGTTCACCATTCTCAAAAGTAATTCCTGCCTCAACTGCCGCCAGTAAATTGTGCCCTAAGAGTGAAGTTGAACACCCAGGCATATATAAAAATTCATGTGTTAAAACTTTATTCCCAAAGCTCAATCTAGGGGTTGCAAGAATGGCCATATTTCTTCCTTCCCTGTGGCTCCAATGATTACAGCTGACTTATCCCCAATTTGCCCTTCTATATAGTTCAATATAGAACGTGTAGCCCCCGTGTCTATAAGAAAAGTAACCTCCTTCCCTTCTAAGCGCAAAGTCACCATGGGGTCCTTTGATCCTGGCTTTCCCTCACATAAAACCATGACTCCAGTAAAGACAGGGAAGATCCTTAAAAATAATGGGAAGTTGGACGGGAGCAAACGCAGATCCAATCACTATGATTATTGCTATGTTCTCCGTTTATTTTGTCTAAAATGGCAGGTTATATACTCTTCTATATAGTTTACAAATGCAGATACATTTTCATTGGCACATAGCACAGAAAGAATGTCAATAGATATTGCTTCACTTGTTCCCTAAGGTGGCTAAAGGGTTCACACTAATAACTATACCTATTAACCCCTGAAAAACCCACTATCTCCCATTAACACCTTAATATCTAATTTTAACTGCGTCACAAACTTCACAAACTAATTTCTTACTGCGCCACAGGCTTCACAGGCTTCAAAGTGAGGCCCAGGCTGGGTTAGTTCAAATTTTACTCCAAATATAAATCATGTCCTCGTTCTCTAAGAAAATCTCCAACACTCCGGCTACGCTGTCCAACTGGGGCTGCACATTCTGACTAAACTGGTTTGGGCACCCCCTTTTCCAGTGACCTTCCAATTTACAATAAGCACATTGATTTATTCCTAGTCCTCCACGGCCTCTGCCAAAACCGCGTCTATTACCGCCCCGACCAGTTCTACCACGTCCTCGCCCCTGTCCTTGTAGGACTGCCAAAAGACTGCCCTTGTTTCTTAGCAACCTCTTTCTCCCTATTGTTGTAAACTTTCCAGGCAACTTCTAGGAGCTTATTCAAATTTCTTAATTCTTCCCCTTCTAGTTTCTGTAGCTTTCTCCTAATATCCTCCTGTGATTGGCCTAGAAAAATAAAGGCCAGCTGAACCCTTGCTTGCTCACTGTCTATCTGAAGATCATTATATTTCCTAGCCACTTCCTTAAGTCTTTCTAGAAAGGCAGTGGGAGATTCCTTTCTCTCCTGTTGGATTTCATACAACTTAGACCAATTAATACTTTTTTAGGTATTGCTTTTTGTACACCTATGGAAATCCATTCCTGGTATTTCTTTAACCTCATCATATCTATTCTGGATGGGTTGTTAGGGTCCCATCCGGGGTCCTCAGGGAAAATTATAATCCAAAGTCGCTGTCAACAAACCATTTCCTATGTCCTCCCTGGCCCTTTCCCTCACTGCCCGAAGTACCATATCCCTCTCCGTTTCATCCATCAAGGTGTCTAATATTACCTGAATATCTTCCCAATCAGGATTCTGAGTTTTCATTATCATCTTAACCACATGGGCGACTGTGGTGGTTTCACGTTCGTTGAATTTTGTTTGCCAACTGGGAGATAGGATTTTGGGAGAAAAAGGAGAAACAGGCTTAACTTAAAAGTAAACAGTTTATTAACACACTGTAAAGAAAAGAAAAAAATGAAACTTTCAAAACCCTTCTCCACCCCCCAGAAGTGTTCACTTTCCTACAAACAACATAGAGACAAAACCTGTGACATTTAGTCAGTTTCACCATTTAAATATAGTCTTTCATCAATTCTTCAGCAGAGGAGCCTCTTGTTTAACATGGAATTCTCCCACTGACAACCTAGAAAAGTTCTCTTGTGGGTTGGAACTCTCACAGAAACAGTCGCCTGGGGAAAACCTGCTTCCATGTGGTCTCCTCCCATTAGCAGTTGCCCAAGCTGCTTATGGGTCATGGAACTCAGGCATCTGGGGTGTCACCTTTTAAAGATAAGCAACTTCAAAGCAAAGGATTCTTCATCTCAAGGAAGAGATGTCTTCTCACCCCTTTCACTGGTGCAGGAGCTTCTCATTTTTTTCTCTCTGTTCAGGCATCTCATGGGACCATACAGTCCATCACAAACACCTTTGCTCAAAAATCCACAAATCATCTCCCCAAATGCATATTTTTCCATGATTTAAAGGACAATCTACCAATAGAATTCATTTCCATAGCTCAAACAAGAAAGTCCAGCCAGGAGGCAACTCCTTCATCCTTCCTCTAATTAATTCTTTTCTCACTCTCTCCATCTAACTGTTATGCTAAGTCTTCTCTATGCTCAATCACTTTGTCTGTTCTCACTCTGGGAAGAGTCAGTGCTTTGGAAGTTCCATCTGCTGGCAGGAAAGAGTTAAAACTTGCCCACGCCTGTGATTTCTGCTGGGCAGTAGCCAGGATTTTTAAAAGCCGTGGGAATGAGGGGAAAAACTCAGATTTCGAGCAGCCCAGCTGATGAAAGGCTCCTTGCCCCCCACCCCTTGGTCTCCTTCAGGGTGGGCCAAGCTTGGGGTGGCTGCAGGCTCCCCTCCCCCTCCTGGGGGAAAGGGCTCAGGCCCACGGCCAGGCCTTGGGCCAGCTCCCACCCATAGGAGGAGCAGCAGGGTGTTTCCAGCTGCTAAAAAACCCGATTCGTGCAGGGATGGGGGCACATCATCCCCTCCCTCAGCCTGGGAGTCACCAGGCCAGGTGGGCCTCCCTTGAAAGCCCAGGCCTGGGCAGGCTGGGCAGTCCCAGCCCCCTCCAAAGGAGAGAGCCAGGACTGCCTTACCTCCTGTGAAGGCAGAAGGAAGAGAGAGATCCCAGGCTTCCTTCAAACTTTTAAGGCTGTATGTGTCCCAGAGGTGTATCCCTGCATGCAATTGGCTATTTTGGTTGTCAATTCAAAGGAAACCACCAATTGCACCTCACCATCTGTGCTAAACCAACACAGCTACCTTATCTGGATTATCTCTATATGTTCCAGCTGACTGCTTCCATATGACTAAATCAGCACATGAGAAAGGTACCTTTACAAAGACTGGTCCATCAGCTCCCATTCCCTGCCTTAGCGGCGCAATAAACATTTTGTTTGCCTGATTTTAGTATACCCTTTCCTGCATTAGGCCATGCTGGGGCCAGTCTTCCTCATGTACGATGGGCTACTGGGGCATCTGACCTATCTTCTTCACTGTCACTACTTTCCGTTCTGTCCTTTCTGCACCCCCCTCCCTTTTGTCCCCCTCCCACAGTCAAATCCTGATTGTTACCCAGGAAAGGAGCAGCGGGCGACTCCGGCAGAGGAGGGTTCGTGGGGGCAGAGGGGACAGGAGCCGGTGACGAAGGTGTAGGTGGGAAAGGAGGGTACCCCTGAGCAGATGTCGGTGGAGGGATAAATCTTTGAGCAGGCGTCGGCAGGGGAGGGGGATAGCTCTGAGCAGGCGTTTGCGGGAAAGGGAGATATCCCTGAACAGGCACAGGTAGGGGAGAGACATATCTTTGAGCAGGCATAGGCAAAGAAGGGAGATTTCCCTGAGCAGATAAAGGTGGAGGAGAAGCATATTGGGTAGGTGTAAGCGGGGGAGGGGTAAGAGAATCAGGTGAGGTGAGGCCGAGTGTAGTGGAACTCAGTGCCGAGGGGGTGTTGGTGGGGGCAGTGGGTGCCACTAACAAATCGGCATCCAAATCATCTCCCCTCCCCTTTCCCAAACCTTCATTCAAAACCAAGTGTTCTACACAAGGCTTATCTTGGACGCAAGCCAGGCACTGATTGTTTTCAAGGACCATTGCTTTCAATCCACACTCTGCCAATCACACTGGTTTGTCTCACAGCTAGAAAAACAGATCAATAGACGGGATTTCATCCAGTTTCCCTTCCTGTTTACAATACGATATCAGGTGTGATATCAGATTTGATTGCAAAGACCCGTTCTCTGGCCACCTCTGATTATCAGACAAAACATAATAGGGCCATCATACATTATAATAATCAATCAATTTATCCTTCTGTAATTCCTGACCAAAATTCCCCTCTTTCCAATGTGCCAACAGACAACCCAAAGAAGTAAACAGAATGGGGACATTGTCGCCAAAACCACCTTTTAACCCTTTTAGCTTCTCCATATTACAGCTACATAAGACCACTGATGCCAAACCTGCAATGCTTTTGCGATTGTCTAATGGATGGCGCCTAGGCAACACCAGGAATTCCTTAGCCCAACCACACGTAGCCTTCCCTGCGTCTTATTGGCAGGCAACCAGACCAGACCAAAATAATAAAGCACCTTACCTCTCCAGGGGACGTTGTAAGCAGTGGGAGGTCGTGGCACCGATGGGTTCCCTGAGAATTCCTCGGTGCCGGCTGGAGTGTGATAGGGTCGTGGGGTCCTCAGCAGCACTCACAGGGCCTCACAGAATCACAGAATCACAGAATATGTAGGTTGGAAGAGACCTTCAAGATCATCGAGTCCAACCCATCCCAACACCTCAACTAGGTCATGGTATCAAGTGCCACATCCAGTTTCCTTTTAAACACATCCAGGGATGGTGACTCCACCACCACCCCGGGCAGACTATTCCAGTATTTAATCACTCTTTCTGTGAAAAACTTCTTCCTAATATACAACCTATATTTCCCTTGACGCAGCTTAAGATTGTGTCCTCTCGTTCTGTCAGTTGCTGCCTGGAGAAAGAGACCAACCCCCAGCTGTCTACAACTACCCTTCAGGAAGTTGTAGAGAGTGATAAGGTCACCCCTGAGTCTTCTTTTCTCCAGGCTAAACAACTCCAGCTCCCTCAGTCGTTCTTCATATGGCTTGTTTTCCAATCCCTTCACCAGCTTTGTTGCCCTTCTCTGGACACGTTCAAGCATCTCAACGTCCTTCCTAAACTGAGGGGCCCAGAACTGGACACAATACTCAAGGTGCGGCCTCACCGGTGCTGAGTACAGGGGAAGAATGACCTCCCTGCTTCTGCTGGCCACATCATTCCTGATACAGGCCAGAATGCCATTGGCCCTCTTGGCCACCTGGGCACACTGTTGGCTCATGTTCAGCTGGCTCCTGACCAGAATCCCCAGGTCCCTTTCCTCCTGGGCACTGTCCATCCACACCGTCCCCAGCTTATAATGCGGCAGGAGGTTATTGTGGCCAAAGTGCAGGACTCGACACTTGGACTCCTTAAACTTCATTTTGTTGGACTCTGCCCATTGACCCAACCGTTCCAGATCTCTCTGCAGAGCCCTCCTATCTTCCAAACGGTCGACACACGCTCCCAGCTTAGTGTCATCTGCAAATTTACTAATAAAAGATTCAATACCCTCATCCATGTCATCAATGAAAATATTGAACAGAGCTGGTCCTAGAACAGACCCCTGAGGAACACCACTGGTGACTGGCCGCCAGCTGGATGCAGCACCGTTCACCACCACTCTCTGGGCCCGGCCATCCAGCTAGTTCCTAACCTAGCAGAGAGTGCTCCTATCCAAGCCCCAGGCTGCCAGATTTTCCAGGAGTATGCTGTGGGAGACAGTGTCAAAAGCCTTGCTAAAGTCCAAATAGACAACATCCACAGCCCTTCCTGCATCCACCAGGCGGGTCACCTGGTCATTAAAGGAGATCAGGTTGGTCAAACATGACCTACCTCTCCTAAACCCATGCTGGCTGGGCCTGAGACCCTGGCCATCCTGTAGATGTTGCATGATGACACTCAGTATAAACTGTTCCATTATCTTGCCAGGTACTGAGGTCAGACTGACTGGTCTATAATTACTGGGATCCTCCTTCCCACCCTTTTTGTGAATGGGTGTCACATTGGCCAGTTTCCAATCTTCCGGAACCTCACCAGTGAGCCAGGACTGATTGTAAATGATGGAGAGTGGCTTTGCAAGCTCATCTGCCAGCTCCCTCATCACCCTGGGATGGATCCCATCTGGGCCCATAGATTTATGAGTATCCAAGCATCTCAGCAGTTCTCTGACTGCCTCCTCTTGGATAATGGGGGGACCATTCTGTTCCCTGACACCATCTACCAGCCCAGGAGGACAGTTGTCCTGTAGGCAAGTCGTCTTCCCACTGAAAACTGAGGCAAAGAAGGCATTAAGCACTTCTGCCTTCTCCTCATCAGCAGTTACTAAGTTCCTTCCTTTATCCAGCAGAGAGCAAAAGTTGGCCTTACCTTTCCTTTTACCATTAATGTATTTATAGAAACACTTTTTATTGTCCTTTACAGAAGTCCCCATTTTGAGTTCAAACTGAGCTTTGGCCACCCTATTTTTTTTCCTGCATTCTCTAGCAGCCCCCTTAAACACTTCCCGCGGGACCTGGCCCTCCTTCTAAAAACGATACATCCTCTTTTTGTTCCTGAGTTCATCCAAAACCTCCTTGCTTATCCAGGCTGGACGTTTGCCTCGTCGACTGGTCTTCCGGCACACAGGGACAGTCTGTTCCTGTGCCCTCAAAAACTCTGTTTTGAAGCATGCCCACCTTTCCTGGACTCCTTTGTTTTTAAGGGCCAAAGTCTGCCCTCCGGAAGTCCAACGTAAAAGTCTTATTGATGTACCTCCAGATTTCACCAATTATCGAGAACTCTATAATTTCATGATCGCTCTGCCCCAGTTGTCCTCCAACCACCACATCTCCCACCAGCCCATTTCTATTTGTGAACAACAGATCCAACTTAGTCTCTCCCCTGGTGGGCTCACCTACCAGCTGTGACAAAAAGTTATCATCCATGCACTCTAAAAATTTCCTGCACTGTCTCTTCTCTGCTGTATTAAGTTCCCAGCAGATGTCTGGCAGGTTGAAGTCACCTACAAGAACAAGGGCTGATGATCCTGAAACATTCTCCAGCTGCTTATAGAATAAGTTGTCCACCTCTTCCTCCTGGTCGGGGGGGGCGATAACAGACTCCCAGTATGATGTCAGCCTTATTGGCCTTCCCTTTAATTCTTACCCACAGGCATTCAACTCCATCTTCATTAGTCTCAATACCTATGGAGTCAAAAGCCTTCTTAATATAAAGGGCCACCCCTCCACCTCTTCTCCCTTTCCTGTCTCTTCTGAAGAGCTTGTAGCCATCGAGTGCAGTGCTCCAGCTATGTGAGTCATCCTACCATGTTTCTGTGATGGCGACTACATCATAGCTTTGCTGTTGCACCATGACCTCCAGCTCTTCCTGTTTGTTACCCATGCTGCATGCATTGGTATACATGCACTTCAGCTGGGCTACTGATTTTACCTCTAACTCAGGCTTAGCACCCTTGGGCCTGCTTCCAGGCAGCCTAGCTGCATCCCCTTTCCCCTTCAAACCTAGTTTAAAGCCCTCTCAACGAGGTCTGCCAGTTCATGAGCCAAGAACCTTCTACCCTTAACAGAGAGATGTATCCCATCTGGTTCCAACAGAGTAGGTGCTGTGAAAGTTGTGCCGTGATCAAAGAATCCGAAATTTTGCGTATGACACCAAACTTTAAGCCACTTATTAATGATGTGAGTTCTCCTATTTCTTCCATCATTTTTCTCTGCCACCAGAGGGACTGAGCAGAACACTACCTGGGTCCCTGTTTTATCAACCACATGACTCAATGCCCTGAAGTCCCTTTTAATTGCCTTGACACTCCTCTTTTCAATCTCGTCACTGCCAGCCTGCAGTATCAGCAGTGGGTAATAATCAGTGGGCTGAATCAGCCCAGGAAGTCTCTTAGTAATATCCTTTATCCAGGCCCTAGGGAGGCAGCAGACTTCCCTGTGGGATGGGTCCGGGTGACATATGGGGCCCTCTGTTCCCTTCAGAAAGGAGTCACCTACTACAATTACCCTTCTCTTCTTCTTGATGTTAGAGGTGGAGATTCGTCTTACAGATGAATCCAAACAGGAAGGCTCACTGGGCAGATAATGTCCCTCTAAATCGCCTAAATCATCCAGCTGGTTCTCTAGAGCCAGGGCCTCATACCTATTCTGAAGTGGCACCTGGCTAGGAGATGGAGGTTGGGAGAAGTTTTTATTATTACCTCCCTGAGCAGGGACCCTTTACCATTCCCCTTCATCTACCAGGTGCTCTTCTATTGCCTGGGAGTGGGAGTCATACAAGTCCTCTGAGTCCAGATGGGCATCCCTTAAAGATGGAAGAGCTGAACTCCACCAGTCTATTTCCCTTTCACTTTCCCTGATACTCCTTAATCGTTCAACTTCTTCCCTAAGCTCAGCCACCAGTGAAAGGAGGTCATTCACTTGCTCACACCACAGGCACGCCTCCTTCACATTATCCCCTTGTCGTGGTTTGAAAGCAAAACGAGTGAGAGGCTCCAAGTCAGAAATACAATTTAATAAGAAGAAAGGTAAAAAGGTAAAAATAAAATAAAATAAAATAAATGCAGTAACACAAAGGACCACTGACAGAGCCAGAATACAACTTGAGCAGGATGGTGGAAGAAGTCCAGATGAGGTGATCTTCCTGAAGCAGTGATCCTGTAGAAAAGTCTGGTAGCCCTGCTCCTCTGGAAATCCAGTAGGTAAGGGCTGCTTGCACTGTCCCATATACCAGCTTATATCCAGGTGAGAATGCTTGGCTCCTCCCCCTGGGCAGAGCATCTCACAATGGGATGATGAGTTGTGAAGTCGGTCCTTGATGGCCCATTAAACAGAGATAACTCCTGGAGGGAGTTACCTGTGAGTCATGGGCAAGGTGTTAATGGGCCATTAGCAGTAAAGCTCAAAGGAAGGGGCCTGGGAAAACACTGCTCCACGTGGTTCCAACAGCTCATGGAGATGGTGATAGAATAAATACTTTGTGTACATCCTACACTGCAACGATAGAATAAATACTTTATGTACATCCTACACTGCAACCCAGGACACCCCTGAAAGAACTGATAAGCTCAAACACTCCGGGCAGGAATAAGTCTGTACAGATGCATCCTTTTTGGAGGGCTCCACTTGGTCACGTACACTAATACCAACAACAGCTTTTGATCA
Source organism: Zosterops lateralis (assembly GCF_965231275.1). NCBI lineage: Eukaryota > Metazoa > Chordata > Aves > Passeriformes > Zosteropidae > Zosterops > Zosterops lateralis. The sequence continues at coordinate 9,932,403 of NC_139801.1, forward strand.
TTTTGAAACCATTACTAACAGAAACAACAGGACCAAACAGCCAATAGAAACACCTCAAACAACAAAACACACAGTACTTCTTCCCAGTAAGAGCTAGCAACCCTGCCTGCTTGCCCTGCCTTCGCGAACTGCTGTGCAAACTGCCTTGGCCATGCCCTAGAGACCTGCGACGCCCCTGTTTGCCCGCTCCTGTTCACCGCGCTCCAGGTCGCCGCACTCCCTAGAGACGTCTTATAATGAGCCACTCAGCAATGCAGGGAACTCCACCCCTGGCTTCCTGAATGACTCACAACTCATCTGGGGTCGCCAAAATGTTATCATTCAGAAACATATAATCACACGAAGGCAATCATATGTCGGTGCTTTATTGGAGACCGCTCGGAACACAGGGGCAGCAGAAGGTCCAAATCATGTGTTTGCTGGACATACAGAGGCTCGTGCTTTTATGTTCTTATGTTATACATATTAATGATTTGTTTGAATCAACATCTCCCCTAACTACCAATCACAAAAATCACACTCATTCCCCCCTCCCCTGATTTATTACCTAGGCAAAGTCATACTTGATTTGATTAAGACAATAGCATGAAAGTATCGTCCTGGCTACAGTAAAGCTAACATTCCGTTCCCAAGGCCTCGCTGTCCTGCAGGTCCAGGCCTCACCTTTCTAACCACCTCTACCACCTCCCCAGTTACCTGTTTACAATTCTTACAATTTTAAAAATCATTTAACCCTATACTATTAAGGTCATATTTCTGACTCTGGCAGGGTTTCTAGGATTTTTGTTTGTTTGCTTGGGGATTTTTTTTTGTACTATTACATTTATATTCTTAATATTACTAGTAAAGAACTGTTTTTCCTATTCCCAAATCTTTGCCTGAAAGCCCTTAATTGCAAAATTATAATAATTTGGAGGGAGGAGGTTTACATTCTCCATTCCAAGGGAAACTCCAGCTTTCCCTGGCAGATACCTGTCTTCCTAAACTGAGACATCAGCTTAGAGTAAAGTGGAACAGATCTCTCTCAGAAAGGTATTGGGTTCAGTGGGAGAAGCTTTTCAGATAATCTCAGAATCACAGAATGATTTGGATTGGACAGGACATTAAAGATCATCTACTTCCAACCCCCCCTATCATGGGCAGGGACACTTTTCACGACAGCAGGTTACTCAAAGCCCCATCCAGCCTGATCTCGAACACTTCCAGGGATGTGGCAGCCACAACCTCTCTGGGCAACCTATACTAGTGCCTCACCACCCTCAGAGTCAAGAATTTCTTCCTAGTATCTCATCTAAGCCTGCTCTCTTCAGTTTGAACCCATTCCTCCTTGTCCCACACATGCCCTTGTGAAAAGTCCCTCTCCAGCCTTTTTGTAGGCCCCCTTAGGGGCTATATGGTCTCCCCAGAGCCTTCTCTTCTCCAGGTTGAACAGCCCCAATACTGTCAGCCTGTCTTCATAGGAGAGATGCTCCAGTCCTGTGATCAATTTAGTGGCCTCCTCTGGACTCATTGCAACAGGTCTGAGTCCTTCTTGTGTTGGGGGCCCCAGAGCTGGATGCAGCACTCCAGGTAGGGTCTCACGAGAGCAGAGTAGAAGGGGGAATCACCTCTCTTGACCTGCTGGCCACACCCCTGATGCAGCCCAAGACGATTGGCTTTTTGGGCTGCAAGCACACATTGCTGAGTCATATTGAGCTTCTCATCCACCAACAGCCCCAATTCCTTTCCCCCAGGGCTGCTCTTGATCAGTTCTCTGCCCAGCCTCTACTTGTGCTTGGGATTGCCCTGATCCAGGTGCACCACCTTGCACTTGGCCTTGTTGAACTTCATGAGGTTCACACGGGCCCACATCTCAAGCCTGTCCAGGTCCCTCTGGATGTCACCCTTTCCCTCCAGTGTGTCAACTGTACCATACAGCTTTGTATTGTCAGTAAACTTGCTGAGGGTGCACTCAATCCCACTGTCTATGTCACCAACAAAGATGTTCAACACTGCCAGTCCCAATAACAACTCCTGAGGAATGCCACTCATCACCAGTCTACCCTTGGACATTGAGCCACTGACTGCAACTTTGAGTGCGATCATCCAAACAATTCCTTATCCACCTAGCAGTCCATCCATCAAATCCATGTCTCTCCAGTTTAGAGACAAGGATGTCATGTGGGACAGTGTCAAATGCTTTGAACAAGTCAAGGTAGATGATGTCAGTCACTCTTCCCTCACCCAGCACCCCCATAACCCCATTATGGAAGGCCACCAAATTTGTCAGATATGGTGTGCCCTTAGTGAAGCCATGTTGGTTGTTCACCAATCCCCTCCTTATTTCTCATGTGCCTTAGCATAGTTTCCAAGAGGATCTGCTCCATGATCTTGTCAGGTGCTGAATTGAACTGTCTGTTTAATTAGGATAACATCCGGTGAACATATAATAAAAACCCCTGTTACTAATATGCCAAATTATCAACACCTACCATCTGAAGATAGACCACAGCACAAACTGGAGGCAATAATAAAGCCACAGCCAAAAAACATGCATACTCTAAAAAGGCAGGCCCGAAGAGTGGCCATATTAAACAGTTCTTAGAAAAATATGAATATGCATAATAATCTATGAATATATAACAGGCTTATGTAATAGAAAAAGTATTTAAAGAATTTCTCCAAGATAGTAGGGGTGCTCTTAGCTGAATGCCAAGCACCCAGCCGTTTAAGCCTTTGCTTTATTTCTGTGGAAAACGAGGTTCACTTTCTTAGAAAAATTTATAAGTTTAATTAAAAAATAAAAAGACAATTAGGAGACAGAAATAAAGCAAAATAAAGTTCTCCACCGAGGATTCCTGGCAGACAGTCAGCGAGCACACCTTACACCTTCAGATCGCTTGTTTTTAAGAATCAGTATGTTTCATATTCAATAGACCCTAATGCATTATCCAAACATTCCTTTGAGTTCAGATGTTTTCTTGGTTTTGGTCCCCCCCAACTTGTCCCATGTCACCAAATTAACATTTTATTACTCCTTGTAGATAAAGATCTTGTTGGTGCCTTTTGTTATCCTATGTCTCCTTCTTCTGATACTAGATCACTAAATTCTTTCTTGTAGCCTTTGGTTCACTGCTATCTTGATCTAGCTTAATTCAGGAATGCAAGGGTTTTTTTCCATCCTTCTGGTTTAACCACTTTTTAGATTGAAGCATTGGTTTAGAAGAATTAAAGACTTTAGTTAAAATAGATATTGCTGAGGTAAGGTAGCTAAGCTTCCCTTTTGTTAACAGAAGCCAGACTGAAGGAACTGATAAATCATGGAACCTGTCAAACTAGGCTTTTACATCCTGAATAATCAATAGACTCCATGAATACAATACAATCATAAATCAAACAGTCCTGAAAAAAACAGGATTCAGCTGTCACTAACACTAAAGGTTAAAAAGTCAGAGTTGAGGAAGACAATCTTTCTTCATCATTTTAGGACCCCACCCCAATAAAAAAGACCATCGACCAATTTCAAAGAACAAACTACTCATGCTAAATGACTTTTTGGGCTAATTACCATACGAAGCGGGGAATGGGATGTACCAGAGTTATGAATATGCATTTGTGTTTTGGGTATTCAATACTCCTGTACATAAAAGACCCTGTGATGATCTGTAAATTGCGCGTGTGTTTCTGGGAGCTATCCCGCACGCTGCCCGGCGTCGTAATAAACATACACTTTCTAACTTTAAACTGTTAGAGAGTCTTTGTCCGTCATAGTTGGATATTGGTATTACATCAATATCCATATTTTTTTAATAAATCAAGATGCTACAAAAAAAGTCTTTAAACACTGAGTTACAACTCAAAAAGAAAGTATACATTCATCACATTTCTAGAACTCTGTTAATAATAAAAGAAAATACCATAAAGCCTTCCCACATTATACATATAACATTCATTTTAATATTTACGAAAAGCCAACTTTATAATATGTATTTATAACATTTCTATCTCCTATTATCTTTTTATTAAACTTTTTGAATTTTACCAAGAAAGTGAGCCTCATTTTTCACATAAAGAAGCTCTTTTTGTTACCCTTGATGTCCTTGTCCAGATTTACTTCTGCCAGTGCTTTAGCTTTCCTAACCACATCCCTATAATCTCAGACAATCTCTCTGTATTACTCCCAGTCTACCTGTTCTGGGTTTGGTTTTGTCAGTGAATTTTTTCCCATCTGTTGCCTGGAAGAAGGACGATGTGGGGGGATGGCGTTGCCTGAGAGACAAATGGGGCAATTAGCAAACAAAATATGTAGCTGGGTGTCGCAACATTCCATTTAAATGGACCTGGCTAGGAGCAGAGTGATACCTCGAGAAAAAAAAGGTGAGGGGGTACTCCAGAGGTTTGGCTGGTTTATTGTGGAGTCGAGTTTCCGGATTCGGGGGCAAAAGGAGCTGTTTGCTTGTTTCCCTGTCGCCTGAACCCTTGGAGCTCAGAACCAGTGCGTGTAGTGCTGAAACATCGGGACTGGCTCTTGCCGAACCCTCTGCCCCCGACATGTTGCTGCGGTCACTCCTGTGTGTTTGTTATAAATACATATTATAAAGTTGTCTTTTCGCAAATATAAAGATGAATGCTATATGTATAATGTTGGAATAACTCTGCTGTAAGGATATAGTTTTTATTTTTTTACTTAGACATCGTAGTGGGATAGCTGATATATAGTTATGCTTGTAATTCAACTGTCTGTTTGGTTGGGATAACATCCAGTGAACATATGATGAGGACCCTGCTACTGATATGCCAACTATCAGCACCTGCCATCTGAGGAAAGTATGGACTGTTAAAAATGGGCGGAGATAATATTTTTCTCCTTAAAATGCCTTTATTAATCAGCTCTTACAAGGGTGGCTCGAGGGATTTCGCAACCGGGTTCGCCCTTGAGGAGGAGGGTCCTGGTCAGCCTTGCAGCCGGATGTTCTTGCAAAGCTGGAGAACTCTTCCCTCGCCGGGAGTCTCCAAGGAGTTCTGATTTCTGTTTGTTTGCTTCGGGGTCTCACCTTTTGTTTGGTATTTTTAGGTTAAAGCGAGTTACAAAAATTGGATTAATTAGCTCTATTGATGCTCTAGGGTATATACAGCTTAGTACTGGTTTTTGTGGGTTTAAATCTTACTTAGATTTATCTTTATAGGGGGTTTTTGGTGTTAAAAAGGGTCCCAGAATGCATTTGGGATTTCTAATCTACATGTTCTACGGGGTCACTCCGGTGAGGCAGGGGCTGCAGCAGCCTCATGGCATTTCACAACATGGCTGCGCTCCATGGAGAGGGGGTGTCTCGGAGGTCCCATGGGCTCGATGGTGGCGGGGGGAGGCGCCGGTGGTGGCACCTCAGCGGCAATCCGCCGCGTCTCGGGGAGTGGATTCTTTTGGAGCGGGACCGGGCCGGGGAGGGCCGGGCCGCCCCGTCGGCAGAGACATGCCGGCGCCGGCGGCATGCTAGGAGCCGCGGGGGCTCCCCGCGCCGGGCTCGGGCTGGCTCGGCAGTTCGTGCCACGCGGCGGGGGTTTTACGGGCTCTAGGGAGCTGGGACGGGGTGGGGCAGGCCATCCCGTCAGTAGAGCTGTGGCGGCGGCGGCGGCTGCGGCTGCCCGGGATGGGAGCCGCGGGCTGCCGGCATTTTGCGGGGGTTGGGGCTTCTCTGAAGCGACGGGCGAGCCCGCTTCAGGGTCTGTGCAGGTTTTTCTTAAGGTGGTCTGGCGTCTGGGGGGGGTGCAGCCTTTTTCAAGGCAGCGGGCAGTTCACTTCGGCGTCGGGGGGGGGGCCCTGCGGGCAGCTTCCAGCAACCAAGAAGCCCCCCCCTCACTGCCCCCTCCAGGGGGACCACGGAGGTGGTTCTTTACTGTTACATTACAATTTAAGATTATTACATTTAAAATATTAATACACTTATTCTATGACAATCAAGGGTTTCAACTCTTCAAATCTTTAACATTTCTAATTTTCATTTTTATCATGGACCAAGGCCCAAACTGGAGGTGCTAAGAAAGCGGGACTAAAACCACAGACAAAAACCACACATACTCTAAAAAGGCGGACCCAAGGAGGGGCCATGCTAAGCAGTTTCTTGGAAAGTATGAATATGCCTAATGGCTTATGAATATGCAACAGGATCATGTAATGGAAAAGGTATTTAAGGAATGTCTCTGAAGATAGTAGGGGTGCTCGTGGCTGAATGCCAAGCACCCGGCCATTAACCCTTTGCTTTATCTTTGTTTCCTATTGTCTTTAATTAAACTTTTTAAATTTTACCAGGAAAGTGAACCTCGTTTTTCACATGTTGGACTCCGAGATCCCGGTCTACTGTGGTGTGCCTGCACTGCAAGTCTGCTTGATCCATTTTTGTTTCCCAGCTGGTTGAGGGGAGGGGGGATCTGGAGCCAACGTGTGGGATGTCCCCGTACGGGCCACCTCTGCCCAGCGATCGCAACCAGCTTCGACCAGTGACTTCCTGTCTCGGCCAAGCCCCCATTAACCACGTGGAGAAGTCTCTGAACTTGCCCTGCAGCCGCGATTGAATCATCACATCTTCCCTGCCCACCAGGAGCCCGCCAGCACCCCTGCTAGTTGTGGTTGTAACTACACCAAAGGGGAAAGTGCCTGCAGCCAAGAAGGCTGTTACTGGGTTTCTGGTTCTGTTTGTTGTTGCTGCCTTTGTTGTTGTTTGTTTACCTTGTTATACATATATATACACTAGTAAAGAACTGTTATTTCTTTTCCCATATCTTTGCCTGAAAGCCCCATAATTTCAAAGTTAGAATATTTTGGAGGGAAGGAAGGGTCACATTTTCCATTCCAAAAGAGGTTCCTTCCTTCCTTGGCAGACACCTGTCTTTCAAACTAACACACTACCTTTCCCTGCTTCCACCCTCTGCAAGCTACCTCTTTGTGTTTGAGTTTTTCAAGGAGCTCCTTGTTCATTCATGCATGCCTCCTGGCTTTCTTCCCTGATTTCCTCTTTGTAGGGATGCATTGTTCCTGAGTCTGAAGGAGATCATCCTTAAATATAATCCATCTCTCTTGAGTTCCTATTCCCTCCAGGGGATAAATCTCAGAAGTGTCTTAACTGCAGGGGAAACTGAAGAAAGCAAACAGGTTGGGGTGATTGGGGTACACAAGTCTTTCAGATGCAGAGTCTCACAGGATAGTACAGCAACCACTCTCAGAGAGGAAGTGACAAATCAAAAGACATTTAAATAAACTGGCTTATTTAGCCTCATAAAATGAAAGTTAGGAGAGGATTAAAATACTTTTGATTTAAAAAAATGTGAATATCCTGTACTCTTCTAAAGAATAATCAAATATTCAAAGCAAAAGAAACTCTTGGATCTTTTTTCATCTTTTAATGTTCTCATCTGCCAATTTGCTTGACATAGTCTAATTTGTTTGGGGCTAAAAAATATACTATTTTCCTTACATGTATGGGATGCATTGAGGCAAAATTGTTTTCCAGGAAGACACAAGAGGACAAAAATATTTACAGGCCATTGAGAAGGATGAGGATTTTCTGTAATTCTCCAAAACAGAGACCAGCTCCCCATCACATTTTTAGTGCTATATTTCACTTTAACAAAGCAAAGATAAAGAGAAACAAGCTCCCTATCTCCAAAATCTTTCCACCAATGGCAATAAATGTCCTTGTGCTGATGACACTCAGACTAAGAATTTCTGTAGCATTATATTTCAGAGATGCACTTTACATATTTACATGTTACAGTTTCCTGAGTAATAGACTGTACTTGTCTAGAGATGTTTCTGCAGTACATTTTTTCAACACCAAATTACTCCATACTTCCCTCAAGATATTTTGTGGAAAAAAATTCAAAGAACTGTATTAGCCCTGATTTCTACAAGATGTTATCAAAATCAAAGCAAAAAGTCAATAAATAAATATACGATATCTCTATGCCAGTTTTGTGTACCACTTCTTGTTCAATACAACAGATAAGTTCAACATTAGACTAGTGTCCTGGGGTGACTTTATGATGCTGAATTGTATCCCCATTCATCTGTTTAGCCCAGAAATAAGTTTTGTGCCTTTAAAACTAGATCTGAGCATGAAGGGGGAGAGAAAGAAAAGTGGTGGAATGTCTGAGTCAGCTGTATTCAAAAAGAGAGATAAGAGCTTTAGCTCTCTCACAAACTATGTTGTCTGCAGTATGGACAGCAGGAGAGAGCACTCCTTTACTTTTAGTTAGATTTTTTTTTAGCTAGCTGAGCCAGAGAAGTTCCACAGACTGTGACTTTTCTTTTTCTTGGAACTGATCAGCCTTGCTCTGGCCTGAAAACCCAGAAAAACACCGGGAGCTCATGTCTGTGTCCCACCAGGGCCCGGGACACGACATTTTCCAGTGCAGGAGGGACTGATAAGAGATTGAGTGAGCCGAACTACACCCCACAACAAGGACTCTCTCTCTGAATTTACCATCTCTTCAGAACAACGAAAGATTCCATTGTTTAATATTATTCGTTTTCCCATGTTTGTGAGTACTTTGCTTGTTAAAGAGGGTTTTTTCACTTTTCTTGAAAGAAATTTATCTCCCAAACAGGTGGGAGGAAGGGCCGCTGAATTTTGCCCTTTAGGGAACATCCCTTTAGAAGTTCCCTTCCAAATTTACCCCAAACCAGGAGAAATACTGCCCAATGTGGGGCTTGAGAAAGTGGAAAAAACCTATACTGATGGAATTTTGGTTTCACTTACTCTGTATTGGGTTAAAGCAGTCAGTAGCCATGCTGCTTGAATTTATACTGTCTCTCTGGGTGGAGTTCTTCATGTTTCTCTGGTGCCTAAGCCTGTTTGAGGTTTTAATACCTTTCTGGTCCCTAGGCTTATTTTCTTATCTGGAGATAGCTCAAATATTGTCCCTAAGATGTAGCTTTTACAGAAGAGGGGCACAGATTCGGGTTGCTATTTTGCTGGGCATGGTGATAATGATTTATAGGGAGTTTACAAAGGTACTGGAGTTTCTTCAAGATATGTATAGTTTATGGTTTCTTTGTCCTTGAAACGTCACGGAAAGAACTCCACAACTAATAATAGTTGTTAGAGCGGTATGTATTTATCGACGTCAAGATGTGTGGGTGTCCTGGTTTAGGTTGAATTAGGGGAGAACCTCCAAAGGACTCCCCTAATCTACCACCCCTCCCCCAGCCCTGGGTTTGGGAAGGAATTTCTCGAACAAAGTGGAAAAAACCGGTTTATTAACAAATTAATAAACACCCCCCAACACAAGGGAAAAAAAAAAAAAAAAAAAGCTCAGGTTACTGTGAGGGGGAGGGCGCAGAACTTCTTTCGCGGGCCCCGGAGATCCTTGGACTTCTCAGGTCAGGTCCGGTGCTGGTCCAAAATCTTAAAAGGGGGGGGGGGGGGGGAGGGAAGAAGGGAAAGAAAAAAAACAGCGAAGATGAGCAGCGTAAAGGAGAGAGAGAGTGAGAGAGCAGCAAGCGAAGCGCAGCAAGGCTAGCCCAGAGCAGCAGCAGAGCTAATGCCAGCAGAGCCAAGAAAAAGGGGGGCAGACAGTGCCTGCCCAGCCAACAGAAAAACAGGGACAGCTGTTAGACATAACAAGGTAGTCCACGATATGGGATAGGAAGCACTGTCAACCCAGGACAGTGGGGAATAATTTCACCAAAGACATGCATACCCACCAGGGAACTTGCCCCCCTTATTATTCCCTGAGGTCTTACATATGCATGACATTCCACAGTGCCCCTTCATACATATTAATTCCCTGACCCCACCCGTCCTCGCTTGGTATGGTAATTGCTCCATGCCCTTCTGAGCATGCTCAGTCCTTGGTGGTGGTGGTCTTCAGGCCATGGCGGTGGTCTTCTGACATTCATCTCTACACCTTTATCTCTCCCATTTGTGCTTTGGCCCTCTTGGCACATTTTCAAGGGAACATATCATCTTAGAGTCTGTGTTCTTTTCTTTATCTGTGCCCTTAGCCCTGTTATTCTGCTGTTTAGGCTATTTCTTCTAGCTCTTCTGAGTATATCGAAGGTTTCCCATACTTGTGGTGCTTAAATAGATGTAAAAGGGTGACACAGTATTCGGTGTTCACTAAATGCCATCTCATATATTCTAAAATACTACTTGGAATACATTCTAACATACAATATATGTTCTTTAATCTACTATAAAGGATTAGCTGGGATATCTCAAATCTATGTCTCAGTCCTATCCTGCATCCTAGTTCCAGTAGCATGTTTTGGGGGGTTATTAGTAATTGCACCCAGTTTGTTAGAGGAGGAGCAGGGGATGAGGCTTTTCAGCCTTTCCTTTCCTTCTTCTCCTTTGAATCTGTTATGTCACTTTTTGAGAATGTTCAGTTTCCCCTGAATGTTAGAGACCACTTTCCTGATATTTTATCTGGGAAGCTTCATCTCTCATGAACTGTGTTGTCTGCAACACAGACAGCTAAAGAAAACTCTCCTTTACTTTTAATTATTTTTTTTTAGCTAGCTGAGGCAGAGAAGTTCCCTAGACTGTGACTTTTCTTTTTCTTGAAACTGATCAACGTTGCTCTAGACCGAAAACCCCAAAAAAACACTGAGAGCTCACGCCTATGGCCCACAGTCTTCTCCCTGTCATCCCTTTAAAAGTTCCCTTCCAAATTTGTCCCAAACCAAACTAGCCAGTGTGATGCCCATCCACAAGAAGGGTCCAAAGAATGATCCAGGGAACTACAGGCCTGTCAGCCTAACTTTCGATCCAGGGAAGGTTATGGAACAGATTACCTTGAGTGTGATCACATAGCACGTGCAGAACAACCAAGGGATCAGACCCAGCCAGCATGGGTTTATTAAAGTCAGGTCCTTCTATGAACAGGGGATCCACCTAGTGGATGAGGGAAAGGCTGTGGATGTTGTCTACCTGGACTTCAGCTCAGCAGGAGTCAGAGTGTAGGATATGGGGTTATAATTGTTAAAGTTATTAAAGCCCATGTTTACCAGAAAGCCCTGTAGGAAGGCACAGCTGCAGGCTGGACAGCTGGAGGTCAGTTGGAGGGTGAGAGATAGTTATGACTCATGGACAGCACCCTGCAGCAGAGGCAGTGTCCTGGTTTAGGGCAAATTTGGGAGGAAACCTCCAAATGGGGTTCCTCAGGAGGGCAAACCCAAATGGCCCGTCCCCCCAGCCGGTCCGGGAAAACAATTTCCTCAGAGAAAAGTGGAAAAAACTATTTATTCAACAAACACACTGTCCACAAGCATAAGAAATGAATAATATGAAACAATAAAACCTCTTGCTGCTCCGAAGACAGATGGCAAAACTGAGACAAGCCCTTGCCGGGAGTTAGCTCAGCTCTCTCAGCTCTATCAGCCCCAGTCCCTTCAGCGCTGGAAAATGCCGAGGTCCAGGCCCCGGTGGGTCACAGGTGCAGCTCCTGGTGCTCCTCTGGGTTTTCAGTCCAGAGCAGATTTAAACAGTCACAAGAAAAAGAAAAAAAAAAAAAAACAGTCTAGGAAGCTTTTTTGCCCCTGCTAACTAGACTAACTTAAAGGGAAAAAAAAAACTCTGACCGCTGTCCGTGTGTTCAATGAACACACAGTCCAAGGATGAAGAAAAAGTGCAGAGGAGTGAATAGTTTTTCAAAACACACTGTGCGCTTCTTCTTTCTCTGCTCACTTCCAGAACCAGTCTTAAAGGTACAGAACACACAGAACAGATGATTGGGGATACAAGCATCATAGTCACCTTAGGACAGGCAGCTAATGGGTGTCTTCTCCTGTTATGTTTTGGTTTTGTCTGGTTAAGATTAAAGGTATAAAAGGGGTGTAACTTCTACAATAAAGTGATTCCCTTTGCATGCACAAGGGGGTCCGTGCCTTTGTTCCCCATTGCTACATCAGAGGAGCCCTGACCCTCTTGCCATCGCGCAGGAGAGGAACTAAAAGATGGGGGGAATGGAAACAGGTCCCTACTCAGGGACATAGAAGAATCCCCTCCTGGCCTCCCTTGCCTTCCCAGGTGCCCTTACACAATAGATGTGAGGCTCTGGAACTCAAGGGTCAGGCAGATGACAGTGGAGATGAAGGTCTATCCAGATGAATCACAACTACAGGTATTAAGAAAAAAAGAAGAGTAGTTGTAGTGGGTGACTGCCTTCTGAAGTTTCCTGGTTTAGGGCAAATTTGGGAGAAAACCTCTGAATGGGGTCCCTCCAGAATAGCAAATCCAAGCGGCCCTTCTCCCAACTGGTTCAGGAAAAAAGTTTCCTCAGAGAAAAGTGGAAAAAACTATCTATTTAACAATCAAAGTATCCACAAGCCCAAAAAAAATTAATAATATGAAGCAATAAAACCTCTTGCTCTCCGAAGAGATGGCAAACCCAAAAAGTCCTTGTCATGGAGTGTAGCTCGGCTTGCTCAGTCTCTAATCAGTCCTTCCGTCACTGGAAAATGCTGAGGTCCAGGTCCCAGTGGGCCACAGGTGTGAGATCCTGGTACTCTTCTGGGTTTTTCAGTCCAGAGCAGGTTTAAACAGTCCCAAGAAAAAGAAAGAAAAAATAATCCAGGGAACTTCTCTGCCTCAGCTAGCTAAAACCAACTAAAAGCAAAGGACATCTCTGTCCTGCTGTCTGTCCATGCTGCAGACAACACAGTCCAGGAGCAGAATGTGGAGGAGTGAGTGCAGTTTCTGAAAACAAACTGTGTGCTTCTCTTCCTCCCCCTTTGCTCTTGGAACCAGTCTTAAAAGTACAGAACACAATATCCAACATAAACAGAACAGATGATTGGGTATACAAGTATCATAAAGTCAACCTAGGACATTCCACCCCTTATCCCCATATCGTCAACTTACTACCAAAACTAATATATATCCTAACTCTACATGCACATACAGTATACAGCTATATGCAGCCAATGGCAGTGACATTCAGCAAACAATGATATTTACATATAGTTCTCAGCCAACAATCAGATCTCCCTGAGGTACACATTGTGTTGTTCCATTTTTCTGCATTAACCACCATGTGCAACCTGGTCCTGAGCAAAGACAACCCCATGGATGGGTTTGTCTATACTCAAGGCAGAATTGATCCAAACTGTCTTTCCTAACAAACCTCTCACATGCACCACTGAAACCTTATCTCCATCCACTGTATGCTGGGGCTCAGACTAGGCAGGGTCTGCTTGGTTTGTGGAGCCTTGGATGTTAACAAACCACGTGGCCTTTGCTAGATGCTTGTTGGAACCCTGGAGGCTGAAAATTTCAGACTTTCTAGGCTGAGGAGTGCTTACCCTCGGGCAGACAGCACATTTGACCTGAGGCCTTGGAACGGGCTTTCGAGATTGTGTGGTGGCACGGGGATTGTGGATGTGTAGAGTGGTGTTGTGTGATCTCACAGGGTAGAAACTTAGTTTTGGGGTTTTGGTATAGAGCAATGTGTGTGGGCCAAGATGGAGGATTTAGGGTCTTGTCTGAGTTCTTCTTCTTCACTTTCTTCTTCTGTCTTCTTCACGGATCCGAGTGGCTTTCTCTAATTGGGTGAAGGACGTCTGCATTGCTAACCTCAAATGGTCACTATTGGATCAAAAAAAAAAAAAAAAAATAAATGTAGGTGTCACTTTGGTATTGGGTAATTATCTCTTAAATAGCCATGGTGAAAGTTAGAAGCTCTCCATTTTGCCTCATTTCTCTAGCTGGCAAGTTGGAGTTCACACTGTAAATACTGTAAATAGATAAGGTATAATAAACAACCAAGACCAAACCTGATTCTACATTTTCCATGTCTTTCATCCTGACCTCAGCTAAGATAAAGCAGGCAGGACTGTAACAGATGCTGTTTTCGATTTCTGAAAGCTGTCTCGCTCAATGTTTTCAAGGTGATTTTTAACAGTACATTGTACCTCTCCACTTTACCTGCAGCTGGTGCATGGTAGGGGATATGGTACACCCACTCAATGCCATGTTCCCTAGCCCAGGTGTTGATAAGGCTGTTTGAAGCCAGGGATGCCGATAATAAGAGAGGGTTAGACTAGACAGATGCAGATACGACCAGTATGGTTAATTCTACGAAGTCCGTTTATTACGTGCAGTGCAGCAACTTATATACTAGTCTACATAGTTTATACATGTAACAACTTTTTCATTGGCACACAGCAGAGGAAAGAATATAAACACACATTGTTTGGTTTACCCTTAAGGTGGCTAACACCTGCATACGAACAATTCTATTCAATGACCTTCAACACCCTATTATCTTTCCCAAACACCTTAATATCTAATTCTAACTGCGCCATGGCTAACTGAGAAATTTTTGCTGTGTTATAGGCCTTGGGCCCCAACTAGGCCTCAGCTAGGCCTCAACCAGGCCTCAGTTAGGCCTCAGTTAGGGTAGTTCAAGAAGGTCTAAATACACATCATGCCCTCCTTTCCTGAGGAAATCTGTAACAGCTGTTCTTGAAATGAGTCCCATTGTCTGACTCAATCCTCTCAGGGGTACCATGCCTCCAAAGAACTTGCTTTTCAAGGCCTAGAATGGTGTGGGCCATAGCATGAGGCAGAGTATAGATCTCCAGCCATCCTGTGGTGGCTTCTACCATTGTGAGTACATAGTGCTGACCTTTACATGCCTGGGGTAGTGTGATATAATCAATCTGCCAGGCCTCCCCATACTTATATTTGGACCACTGCCCACCATACCATAGGGACTTCACCCGCATGGCCTGCTTGATCGCAGCACACGTCTCACAATCATGGATAACCTAAGAAATACTGTCTATGGTTAGATTCACCCCTTGGTGTTGTGCCTACTTATAGATGACATCTCTACTCTGATGACCTGAGGCATCATGACCTCATTGAGCTAGGAGCAACTCTTCCTTGTGTTGCCTGTCTAAGTCTATCTTTGACACCTCTGTCTTTGCAGCCTGATCTACCTGCTCGTTGTTTCGGTGAAGTCCCTATGGTAGAGTGGGCAGTGGTCCAAATATAAGTATAGATAGGCCTGGCAGATTGATTATATTACACTGCCCCAAACACGCCAAGGTCAGCACTATGTACTCATGTAGCAGAGTTTCTTAGAGAACAAGGGCATGATCTATATTTGGAATGAGGTTTGAACTATCCCAGCCTGGGCCTCACTCTGAGGCCTGTGAAGCCTGTGGAGCAGTTAGAAATTAGCCTGTGAGGCTTGTGGCGCAGTTGAAATTAGATGTTAAGGTGTTAACGAGGGACAGTGGGTTTTCTAGAGGTTAATAAGTATAGTTATTAGTGTGAACACATTAGCCACCTTAAGGAACAAGTAAAACAATGTTTGTTTGCATTTTTCCTGTGCTGTATACCAATGAGAATGTAACTGCAATTGTAAACTATATAGAAGTGTATATAACCTGCCATTTTAGACTAAATAAACAGAGAACGCAGCATTAATCATAGTGATTGGATCTGCGTTTGCTCTTGTCCAACTTCCCATTATTTTAAGAGTTTCCCTTGCATTATACTCACAATGGCAGTAGCCACCACAGAATGGCTGTAGATCTACCCTCTGCCTCATGCTATGGCCCACAACATCATTCTAGGCCTTAAAAAGCAAGTTATTTGGAGGCATGGTACCCCTGAGAGGATTGAGTCAGACAATGGGACTCATTTCAAGAACAGCCTTATCAACACCTGGGCTAGGGAACATGGCATTGAGTGGATGCACCATATCCCCTACCATGCACCAGCTGCAGGTAAAGTGGAGAGGTACAATGTACTGTTAAAAACCACCTTTAAAGTATTGAGCAAGAGAACTTTCAGAAATCAAGAACAGCATCTAGCAAAGGCCACCTAGTTAGTTAACACCCGAGGCTCCTCCAACCAAGCAGACCCTGTCTAGTGTAAGCTCCTACATACAACAGACGGAAATAAAGTCCCAGTATTGCATCAGAAGTTTGTTAGGAAAGACCGTTTGGATCAATTCCGCCTTGAGTACAGACAAACCCATCTGTGGAATTGTCTTTGCTCAAGGATCAAACTGCATAATGTGGATAATGCAGAAAGATGGAACAACACAATGTGTACCTCAGAAAAATCTGATTTTTGAGTAAGAACCATTTGAAAATATCACTTTTTGCTGAATGTCACTGCCATTATCTGTAAATAGCTGTATATTGTTTCTATATAGATATATGCATCTATAAGGAATGTGTGTGCAGCTCAAATACATATTAATTTTAGTAAGTTGATGATATGAAGATAAGGAGTGAAACGTCCTAGGGTGACTTTATAATGTTTGTATCCCCAATCATCTGTTCTGTTTGTACTGTATAATGAGTTCTCTGCCTTTAAGACTGGTTCTGAGAGCGAAGCGGGGAAAGAAGCAGCATGCAGTTTGTTTTGAAAAACAGTGTTCACTCCTCTGCATTTATTCTTGGGACGGTGTTGTTTGTCTGAAGTACGAACAGCAGTGGAACAAAAATCTTTTTTGCTTTTAGTTAGTTTAGCTTGCTGAAGCAAAGAAGCTTTCTGGACTGGTTTTTTTTTTTTCCTTTTCCTAAGACTATTTAAACCTGCTCTGGACTGAAAACCCAGAGAAGCATCGAGGAACTCGCACCTGTGGCCCACCGGAGTCTGAACCTCCGGAGGGACAAATAAAGGACTGACTGAGTCAAGCTACACCCACAGCAAAGACTTTCTCAATTTGCTATCTCACTCCAAAACAGAAAGGTTTAGCATTTCATATTATTAATTTTTTTATGCTTGTGGGCATTTTGTTTGTTTAAATAAATAGTTTTTTCCACTTTTCTCCAGGGAAGTTCTTTTCCCAGACCAGCTGGGAGGAGGGACCATTTGAGTTTGCTCTCCAGAGGAATCCTATTTCAGGAGTTTTCTCCCAAATTTGCCCTAAACCACAACAAAGGGACAGGAGCACAGGTGTTTTCCTTAATTCCTTCAGTACCAGGGATGAATGCCGAAAGAACAAGAAAACCCATGTGATCAATATGTGGCCTAAAAACTGGTGCCATTAGTGGAATTTTGGCTTTTTTGATCATAGGGTGGTTAACTCGGCACCAGGCATGCAGGAGTCAGGTGGGGTTCACCTGTCTAAAAGGGCTAAAAGGATTCTAGTCCATGAGTTGACAAGGCTGATTGAGAGGGCTTTAAATTAGGTTTGAAGGGGGAAGGAGATGAGACCAGGCTAACTACAGGTGAGCCTGGGGCATGGCTCTCCAGAGTTAGGGGCAGAATTTGCAGCCGAGCTGAAGTGCATCTATACCAACACACACAATATATGTAACAAACAGGAGGAGCTGGAGGCCACTGTGCAGCAAGAAAGGTATGATATAGCTGCCATCACAGAAACGTGGTGGAATGACTTATGACTGGAGTGCTGCAATGGATGGCTCCAAGCTTTTCAGAAGGGACAGGCAAGGAAGGAGAGGTGGTGGGGTAGCTTTGTTTATTAGGGAGTCTCTTGACTGTATAGAGCTCAAGGATAGTGACAGTAAGCTCAAGTGCCTATGGGTGAGAATCAAGGGGAAGGCCAACAAGGCAGAGATCCTGGTGGGAGTCTGTTATAGACCACCCAACCAGGATGAAGAGGTGGATGAACTATTCTAGAAGCAACTGTTTGATGTTTCACGATCGTCAGCCCTTGTTCTTGTGGGAGATTTTAACCTGCTGGATGTCTGCTGGAAACTCAACACAGTGGAGAAGAGGCAGTCTAGGAGGTTCCTGGAGTGTGTGGAAGAGAGCTTCCTCACGCAGCTGGTGAGCAAACCTACCAGGAGTGGGGCCCTGATAGACCTGCCATTTGCAAACAGAGAAGGGCTGGTGGAAGATGCGGTCGGAGCTGTCTTGTGTATAGCAACCACGAAATTATAGAGTTTTCAATATGTGGTGAAGTAAGAAGAGGCATCAAAAAAACCTCTACCCTGGACTGCTGGAGGGTGGACTTTGGCCTATTCAGGACACTTTTAAAGAGTTCCTTGGGAAAATGCCCTTAAAAACAAAGGGGCCCATGAAGGCTGGATATTCTTTAAGAAGGGAATCTTGAAGGTGCAGGAACAGGCTGTCCCTATGTGCCTAAAGACAAGCCAGAGGGGAAGAAGCCCGGCCTCGCTGAACAGGGAGCTTTTGCAGGAACTCAGGGATAAAAAGAGGATTTATGACCTTTGGAACAAGGGGAAGGCAACTCAGGAAATGTTTAAAGATGTTATTAGGTCATGTAGAGAGAAAATTAGAAAGGCAAAAGCTCAAATAGAATTTTATCTGGCCACTACTGTAAAGGATAATAAAAAGTGTTTTTATAAATACATTAACAACAAAGGTAGGGCCAAGGAAAACTTCCATTCTGTATTTGATGCAGCGTGGACCCAAAGACAAAGAAAAGTCTGAGGTAATTAATGCCTTCTTTGCCTCAGTCTTCAACAGTAAGGCTGTTTATCCTCAGGGCAACTGGCCCCCTGAGCTAGTAGACAGGGACAAGGAGCAGAATGGACCCCCTGTAATCCAGGAGAAGGTAGCTAGTGACCTACTGAGCCACTTAGACACTCACAAATCTATGGGACCAGATGGAACCCACCCAAGGGTACTGTGGGAGCTGGTGGAAGGAGAATCCGGGGAATTATATGCCTGTCAGTCTGATTTCAGTGCCTGAGAAGGTTATGTGTCCTGGTTTAAAGGACAAGTGCCTGCCAAGGAAGGAAGGAACCTCCCTTGGAATGGAAAATATGACTTCTTTCTCTCCAAATTATTATAACTTTGAAATTATGGAGCTGTCAGACAAAGATATGGGAAAAAGAATAACAGTTCTTTACTAGAATATATATATATGTAGTGGCTTTAGTTAGATTTTTTCAGCCAACGCACTAATGAATGTAGTGGGTTGAATGCTGGCCAAACGCCAGTGCACCCATTAAAATTATTTACTAATTTTTTTTCTGTGAGATAAGAATTAGGAGAAAGGGCAAAGCAGACTCAAAGCTTTAAAGAGTATAAAGAAAATTTTATTAACAGAATTAAAAGAAGAATGATAAGAACTAAATAAAGTTTTAGAACACTTTTCTCTCTCCAGCCCTTCTTTCTTCTCTATTGACAACGCAGTTTAACACTTCTAAAAAGAATCTTTCTTCAATTCATTTATGGATAGAAGTCTCTTTGGCGATGCCACAGGAAACAGTTTCTGCGTGGTTTTACATTCACGGCTAACAGTCCGCTCTGAAAAAACCTGTTTGCATGTGAAAATCCCTCCCATCGATTTACAGTTTTGAAAGGGTTAATCTTGCTCGAGCCCTGCATCAGAGAATTGCGTGTTCTGCCTCTTGCTGTTGGCCATGTGATCCCTGACGGGTAGCGGTGGCTGCGGTTATTCACAGCAGCACCTGAAAGAGTTAACCTCATCCAGGCCCTGTATCAGGAAAAATCGCTCACTGTGCTTCTCGTCGCCGATCATGTGGTCCTCCGCCGGCACTGTGCAAGCTGCACTGGCTGCTGTTTTCTGTCTTTTTGTCTGCAGTGCAGGAGATTAGAAGCAGACAGGCACGCAAAGTCTCTCGCTGGCTGGGCTAGGATGGCAGCGGCCGCTCTGGCCTCATGGCTGTTTTCTGGCCCCAGCCACTCTCAATTTTAGCTGTGGGGCCGCTTCCTGTGCAGACTGCAGAGCCGCCTTTGCTCTCGGCCACATTGGGTTTCATGGTGCCAGGATAGCCCCTGTCAGGATGGCTCGGTGGCTTGCAGCCAGAACGGGGCCCGGCCCGGAGCCCAGTGGAGCCGGCTCGGCCTGACAACTGCAGGCGGGGCTTAACAGCAGTAGAATTTTAGCAGCCGCACCGTGGTCCGGCCTGAGTCGGCTCGGGGCCCAGCGGGCCCCGGCCCGGCCCTGCCAGGAAGGGAGGAGGGCCAGGCTGGCCTTCCCTCATTTGCAGATAGTAGGAAGCAAGAGAGAGCTTTCTGCCTTTTTATTTTGTTCTTAAATATAATTTATAAAGGCATGTCCAGCTTCTCTAATTGGCTTAGTTCTGTGCCACTTTTCAGAGACAGATAGCTATTGGTTCTGTCAGACGCAGAGAAAACTAATGTTCCATGCAGGGAAAATCATTTACATTGCTGACAACAAACAAACAGAGCCCAAATAACAGCCTTTTCTCAGCTGTCAAGCACTTTCTCCTTTGGTGTAGTTATGGCCATGGCCACAGCTAGCAGGGGTGCTGTTGGATCCCAGCTAGGCAGGGCAGGTGCGATGATTCCCATGTGGCTGCAGGGGGCACTGTGGTGCGAGCTCAGCCACCTCTCAACATGGTAATGGTGGCTCAGCCAGAGGAAGAGAGAGAAAATGGGTTTCCTTTGCAAACTCACAGGAAGCAGCCTGTCTCAGTGTTATGAATGCTAGGTGGCCAGCTCCTTAGCGATTTCAGCTTTATTGGGAACAGTCTGGGAAGGGGGCCCGTAGGGTGTGCGCACACCACCACTGCTCCCGATATGGCATGGAGGAGGAGGATGTCAGCTCTGTTGTCTGGCAGACCTGGGTCTTCCTTCCTCACAGGAGTCCACACAAAGATGCCTGCTGGTTTCAGGTTCAGGGTCCCCATGTCACTCCTGACTCACTTTGGTTAGGGTGACAAAGGTGAGGAGTCCTGACTAGAGCTTTGATGTCGTCCAATGTCCCTTCTGGTTAGAAGTGTTACTTCAGCTCTTTACCTGCACGGGGAGGTTGTGGCTCGTTTTTAGGGGTCTCCACTAGATGAATTTCCTCTCCCCTAAGTCCCATGGGAATCTGACATTTGCATACTAGGTGATGTCATCCTCCTCCTCATGGTCTCGGGTGGTTCACTATCTCAGAGGAGAGGGGAGCAGTGGGGACCATACCCAACGGTAAGGGAATTTACACAACAACTCACCCAACCAACAACCCACCATCCTCATTAACTTATAACTTTGTAAAAACTTTCTAACAATTTATTCTCTACAGTTCCCCCCTCTAATTCTTTGATCGAGCTCAAGCTCGCATCAATTAGCAATTACTTCTTCTTGAAAGTACAATTTCTTTAATTTATGATGTTGGTTGTAAATCTGTTTGGCATTTTGATGTTTTTGATCGCTCATTATTATGATTTTTCCTACTTCTTTATTACTCACTTGTACAGCAGATGTTACAATTCAGATTATACAGGGGAGCATACAGGGTAGGAGGATTAAACTAGCAATTGTACACATGGCAAAAAAGGTTATTTTTTCCCACCAACTTCAGTTTAATGACCAAAAATTGTCCCACCAGCTGGTATTGAATGTAGGGGTCCATTTCTGTGTTCCAACATGGGCCAGCTTCTGGATGTCTTTTGAGATATTTTTAATGACCTCACTTTGGTTGTCTATTTTTAGGCAGCACTCAGATGAGTTGAACTTCCCACATATACCCCCTTCATTGGCCAATAAATAATCTACTACTAGTCTGATCTGATATACTACAGTCCTAGTTTGGGATAGTTGGTCACTTATGTGGTCTAAAGCTAGGGCAGTTTGGTTCGACACCATCTCAAGTATTGCCTGTAATCTTATAATCTGATTTAACATATAAATTGGGGTCTGGTATCCCCAGGACCCATCTTGAGCCCAAGTCACTGGCCCATAAGAGCGAATTATCTCTTGGGGGGTCCATTCTTTATTTTTCCATGTTTGCGTTCCTCCAACTTCAATTAAGGTTCTTTTTTGTTGGCCAGATTTATCCTAATTATAATATATTGTGACCCCTAGGTTTGATCCAGATTCTTTTGAGACTAGGAAAAATTATGGTTAAATTATCCCAATAGTGCAACTGCCGGTCCAATCTCCTGGCAATTTAGTGTAAGCAATATTTCCACATATCCAAAACAGGTTTTCTGAGGTTTCCCAAGGAACGTTACTGATAGTCATTGGAAACTCCCAGTACTTGGATATTTATTTCACTCCCCAGAATGGATTTATTCCCTTTCTGTCACACTCATGTAATCTATCTTTCCTGGTAGACACTCCCGATTTCTCTTTTCTCAGTGGACCAGTATTTGTTGGGTTCTTTAGGGATCCACCTAGCAACAGGATGTTTTACCTTTAAGTATCCTTTACAAGACAATTCTCCTACTGGGGTTTTATACATTTCCCCTTTTCTAGATATACACTCTTCTCCAATTATTTTAGACTTTAATTCCCACAGTTCTTTTCTCCTCTGTCCAATAATTGGTACTTTTTGTCTTGTTTGTACCCATTTCAAGATTTCTATTGGCTTTAAGCTAATCCCTTCCCAAGGCCAGGCTTTGGCCATTTGGGTACTCCCACAGATCCAGCAATTGGACAAGTTTAATTCTTTACTGATCTTTTCTACTAAATCTATGAACAAGTTTTTTTTTATGAGGTGCCTCTAGGCCTTCTTTTTCATTCATTGATGTTGTTATTTCTTTTTCTTTTACTAAGTCTGCTGTATTTTCTTGATTAAACTTATGTTTAAAACATAGCCAAGTTTCTCCTATAGGACACTCCCCAAGCAATCATTGCCAATAAGTGGCTATGTTTCATGAAATCCAATAAGTCTTCCTGTCCTCTTGACAGGTTGCTAACAGAGAGAGGTTGACACAGTTTAAGTTTAAATTAGTAAGTACTCATATCAGAGATCTGGTTTCTTCTCCCTTGTAAAGGCGGTATTAGCATTTAGTACATGGGGTCTCCTGACTTTCTAGCATGTTTTTGACATGCAGGATTAGTAAGAGCATTCCCAGGAGTCTGGTATGAGGCATTCTCCTGTGCTCTACAACCACTGGATTGCACTTAGTGATTGGAGCAGCTGTTTTTAGTTGAAACGTAGACTCACCCAGCCTTGCCTCCTGGTCCCGCTTTTCTCTTACAGGAGAGCCCACTGGTTTCAGTACTGGGTTCTTTACTCTCTTAGTGCAAACACTTTCTGCCTTTTTCCTTTACTACTTTACTTTTACTTAGGGGGTGTTCTATAGGAGATTAATTTACATCAAGATCAGAGCTAATCAAGTGGAGGAAACAGAAGGGGGGTATTTTAACCTTTTAACATACGTTCACTACAGTTTTTTACTTTTTTTTAACAGCTTCTTGTCAGAGTCCAGGACATCCCCTTGGATGACCTGGGACCCGAGGAAGGGAATTTGAGCCCTGGACAGGGGGGTGTGGAACCGGTCCAGGGGACTCAGAGACCTTGGCACAGAGTCCAGGAAAACAATGGATTTGATTTTAATCCATGGGAGAGGCTTCCGACACAGAGAGAGGAATTGCAAACCACCAGGAAGTGAAAACAGTAGTTTAGCACAGTAGAAGATGCAAAATTCAGTAGTTTTAGGGTTCATAGAATAGAGGTAAATGGGGGACAAAACGGTGGAATTTGAGTGGTACCTCGCATCCTTCTCTTTCTTCCTCGTCCTCCATCTTTTGGGGTGGTTGATAGCATAGGGCTAAATTGATTTCTGAGTAGCAAGGGCCCGAGAACAGGGGATCGGCTCCACTGTAACCAGGATGTTATTCCATGCTATTGTTTTAAATGAAGTATGACTTTGTTCAGGTGGTAGGGGGAGAAAAAGGGGGAACACTAGTAGAACGTACAGGCTTTAAAGAGTAAAGTTAGGTCAGGAGGATCTGTACCGATATAATCATTACTATGACGCATGGTAGAATTGTCGATTGTGATATTAGTTTGGTAATTAAATATGATTATTTTCTCCAACCAGAATCTTGAGCAAGAATCACACAGACCATTGTTCCTCGGGATGGAATCAATGGAACAGTGGGGTTTAATGATTAACACGAATCTTATGTAACAAGAAAGGTATAAAATTGTATTCATTCAGCATGTTGGACAAGCTGAGATCTGGGTTGTCCAGGACCCCCGGCTTCCAGAGCTCTGAAATAAAGCACCGCACACAATTTCGTGATTGTGTGTTCTTTCCTCCGCTAACATGGTGATGACGCAAGGTAGTTAGAGTGGATTGGGTCAAAGTAGAAATGACCCTTTTAGTGTGAGCACTAAGCATTGGTACAAAATAGTAAATAACCGACACGTAGTTATCTGTATAAATGTAAGGTGACGTCTCATTGGTGGGCAGTCGCCTCACGTCCCAGCCGCTGTCCAGATCTTGGCTGGGAGCGGAGAAAATTCTGAGATATCAAATAATAAACATCACGAGAAACCTGAAAACAGAACCTTGAAGACTCCGTTTTTTTATACCAAAGTGACTCGGGGCTTTTAGAGGGCCAAGGACTTTATACAACCTAAATCTCGAGTGAGGAAACCCTCCCCGAGAGTTTCTAACAGTTTTTAGGTTTTCTTCAGAGGGTTAACTTTATATTGGAGTGCCTGGTCACAGTCCATTTATTAGAAGACTCAGTAGGGAATGTGTTCGGTTCTGACTCTTTAGTGGGAGGTAGTACAGATCCTTTAATCTGGGTTATATGTGTCCACCCTTTCTCTTGGGTCCGTACAGCGGTATTGGTGGTGAGTAGTGTCGCTATAGGACACGAAATGAATGACATGCATACAGTCAAGTCATCAGGGCAAAAAGAGGGAAGTTTATTTTTCTACCTTGATTTATATAGATTTTGGACAATGACCAGGGATTGGAGGGTGAGGTTGCCACCTCTCCAGCCACACTGGTCAAACTAGAAGTCCATCAATTGTCCCTCCTCCAGAGAGGAATGTAAACATCATTTTGTTTACATGAAAATCTGTGAGAATCGCCACTACAAAAATGCAAACATCAGAAGGCTGAGAAAGATCAGGGCGACAGAGTAGGACCTGAAAAGGGCCCTCGAACTTAGAAGTTAAAGGTGCAGTACTCCATGATTTAACTAACACCCAGTCTCCTGCATTAATGTTATGTATTTTAGCATCTAAGGGAGAGGTCTGGGGAAGATAGCCTTTTTTTCTGAGATCTTCTAATGTACTCCCTATGGCTTTTAGGTATTTTTGGGTGGCTGCCTCTCCCTCCAGGTAAATTCTCATGCTATACGGGGTCATTAAGAAGGAGAGTCCAAACATTATCTCATAAGGTCAGACTATTATATCTGACCAGGGTCGTCTTCTAATTTGCAACAGTGCCAAGGGCAGGCACCTAAGCCAATTAATTTGGGTTTCTGCAACTAATTTGGTTAACATGTTTTTGATGGTTTTATTAATTCTTTCTACTCTTCCTGAGCTCTGGGGATGTCAGGGGGTATGAAACCTCCATTTCATCCCCAGGGCTTCAGTGACTTGTAATACTTGGGCAGTAAACTGTGGACCCCAGTCAGGATCAATATAATTTATTAACCCATATCAGGGAATGATATTTTCCAGGATTGCTTTTGTGGCTACTTCTGCTGTCTCTCTTTTGGTTGGGAACGCCTCCATCCAATGGGTGAGGTGATCCATGATTATTAATAAATGTTTATATCCTTGAACAGGGGGCATTTCTGTAAAGTCTATCTGCATATTCTGGAATGGCCTCAGGGTCAAGTCTCTTCCTCCAAATGGTAATTTTCTCATTACTTTCTGATTAATGCTTTGGCAGGTCAAGCATCCCTGAGTAACTGCCTTTGCTATGTTATATGCCCCAATGCACATATGGTTCCTTAAAAAGTGGTCACACAGGCCCTGTATTCCCCAATGGGTATTCGTGTAAGTCTGTTATCACTTTTTGGGCAAAAACCTTATTTAAAATCCACCACCAGTCAGGGGTCTATAATTTTCTTTCTGTTGTCCTCCCATTCTTTCTAACTCCCTTAATTCTTTATTGTCAAAAACCAGTTTCTCTTCCTTCCTTTCTTGACTAGGTATTTCTTATATTCTAAGAATTCTGACTAGACCTTGTTCTAAGGCTACTTCTTTCGCTACTTGATCAGCCAATCAGTTTCCCTTTTGTCTAGGTTTAGAAAGACAGGTATCTGCCAAGGAAAGCTGGAGTTTCCCTTGGAATGGAGAATGTAAACCATCCCCCCCCCCTTTCCAATTATAAATTTGCAATTAGAGGCTTTTAGGCAAAGATTTGGGGATAGAAATAGCAGTTCTTTACTAGTATGTATAAGAAAGCAAACAAAAACAACAACTACAGCATTAATAACAAAACAGTACCAAGAACCTTGAGGACTTCGCCTCACAAAAACCCAGGTGTTGTGGTTTGAAAGCAAAACGAGTGAGAGGCTCCAAGTCAGAGATATAATTTAATAAGAAGAAAGGTAAAAAGGTAAAAACAAAATAAAATAAATGCAATAACACAAAGGATCACTGACAAGGTCAGAATACAACCTGAGCAGGATAGTGGAAGCAGTCCAGGTGAAGTGCTCTTCCTGAAGCAGTGATCCTGTAGAAAGGTCTGGGAGCTCTGGTCCTCTGGGAATCCAGTGGATAAGTGCTACCTGCACTGTCCCACATACCAGCTTATATCCAGGTGAGAATGCTTGGCTCCTCCCCCTGGGCAGAGCATCTCACAATAGCATGAGAAGTGTGAAATGGGTCCTTGATGGCCCATTAACAGAGATAACCCCTGGAGGGAGTTACCTGTGACTCATGGGCCATTAGCAGAAGACACCCCCAAAGGCGTTAATGGGCCATTAGCAGAAGACACTCCAAAGGCCATTAGCAGAAAAGGCAGGGGGCTTGGGAAAACACTAGCCCACCTGGTTTCAACAGTTCATGAAGATGGTGATAGAATAAATACTTTGTGTACATCCTACACTGCAACCCAGGACATAATCCACCTCTTATTCTATTACCATCTACATCATATCCAAATCAGTACATTCTTACAAAGATATGCATACACATAGAGAATAAAATGTTACACACTGTTCTCACTTAAAATTAAGTCTCCCTGTGGTAGACAATGGGTTTCGCCATCTTTTTGCATTACCCACCAAGTGTGACCAGGTCCTTGAGCAAAGACAATCCCACGGATGGGTCTGCCTTTTCCTGAGGCAAGATTAATCCAAACAGTCTTCCCTAAAATCCCTTTCATATGTACTGCAGGGACTTTATCTCCATCCACTGTGTGCAAGGGTTCAGACTGGGCAGGACCACCTCGATTAATAGACCCTCGAGTGTTGACCATCCAGGTAGCTTTGGCTAAGTTCATTTCCCAATTCTTGAAGGTCCCCTAGCCAAGTGCCTTCAGGGCAGTCTTTAGTAGTCCATTGCACCGTTCAACTTTTCCGGCAGCTGGTGCGTGATAAGGAATGTGATATATCCATTCAATACCATGTTCTCTGGCCCAAGTGTTTATAAGGCTGTTTTTGAAATGGGTCCCGTTGTCCGACTCAATTCTCTCAGGGGTGCCGTGTCTCCACAGGACTTGTTTTTCCAGGCCCAGGATGGTGTTCCGCGCAGTGGCATGAGGCACAGGGTAGGTTTCCAGCCATCCAGTGGTGGCTTCCACCATGGTCAGCACGTAGCGCTTTCCTTGGCGGGTTTGGGGAAGGGTGATGTAGTCAATTTGCCAGGCTTCCCCATACCTGTACTTCAGCCATCGTCCACCATACCACAGAGGCTTCACTCGCTTGGCCTGTTTGATTGCAGCGCAGGTCTCACAGTTGTGGATGACCTGGGAGATGCTGTCCATAGTAAGGTCCACCCCTCGGTCACGGGCCCATCGGTATGTTGTGTCTCTTCCCTGATGACCAGAGGCATCATGGGCCCAACGAGCTAGGAACAGTTCTCCCTTGTGCTGCCAGTCCAGATCCACCTGTGATACTTTCACCTTGGCAGCTTTGTCCACTTGCTCGTTGTTGCGATGCTCCTCATTAGCCCGGCTCTTGGGTACGTGCGTGTCCACGTGTCGAACCTTCACGGTCAGTCTCTCTACTCAGGCAGCGATGTCCTGCCAAATGTCAGCGGCCCAGATGGGATTTCCGCTGCGCTGCCAGTTGGCCTTTTTCCAGCGATTCAGCCATCCCCACAGAGCATTAGCTACCATCCACAAGTCAGTGTAGAGATAGAGCCTTGGCCATTTTCCTCGTTCAGCAATATCCAAAGCCAGTTGGACAGCTTTAAGCTCTGCAACCTGACTCGACCCACCTTGTCCCTCGGTAGCCTGTGCAACTTGTCGTGTGGGGCTCCAAACCGCAGCCTTCCATTTCCGGTTAGCGCCTACAATTCAACAGGAGCCATCAGTGAAGAGAGCGTATTGTCTTTCAATCTCCGATAGCTCATTGTATGGTGGGGCTTCCTCGGCACGCGTTACTTGCTTTTCTTCTTCAGACGATAATCCAAAATTCTCACCTTCTGGCCAGTTTGTTATAACTTCCAGAATCCCAGGGCGATTTGGGTTTCCAATATGGGCGCGCTGTGTGATGAGAGCAATCCATTTGCTCCATGTGGTGTCAGTGGCGTGATGCGGGGAGGGAACCTTTCCTTTAAACATCCACCCCAGCACTGGTAATCGGGGTGCCAGAAGCAGCTGTGTTTCAGTGCCAATCACTTCTGAGGCATCTTGAACTCCTTCATAGGCGGCCAAGATCTCCTTCTCTGTGGGAGTGTAGTTGGCTTTGGAGCCTCTGTAACTTCGGCTCCAGAATCCCAATGGTCGGCCTCGAGTCTCCCCAGGCACCTTCTGCCACAGGCTCCAGGACAGACTGTTGTTCCCGGCTGCAGAGTAAAGCACATTCTTCACATCTGGTCCCGTCCTGACTGGGCCAAGGGCTACTGCGTGAGCAATCTCTTGTTTGATCTGAACAAAGGCTTGTTGCTGTTCAGGGCCCCAGTGGAAATCGTTCTTTTTGCGGGTAACCAGATAGAGAGGGCTCACAATCTGACTATACTCAGGAATGTGCATCCTCCAGAAGCCTATGGCACCTAGGAAAGCTTGTGTTTCCTTCTTGTTGGTAGGTGGGGACATGGCAGTGATCTTGTTTATTATCTCTGTGGGGATTTGGCGACATCCATCTTGCCACTTGACTCCCAGGAACTGGATTTCTTGAGCCGGTCCCTTAACCTTACTTCGTTTAATGGCAAAACCAGCTTTCAACAGAATTTGAATAATCTTCTCTCCTTTCTCAAAGACCTCCCCTGGAGCGTTCCCCCATACGATGATGTCGTCGATGTACTGCAGATGTTCTGAAGCTTCACCTTTCTCCAGTGCAGCCTGGATCAGCCCATGGCAGATGGTGGGGCTGTGTTTCCACCCCTGGGGCAGTCGGTTCCAGGTGTACTGCACGCCCCTCCAGGTGAAAGCAAACTGAGGCCTGCACTGTGCTGCCAAAGGGATGGAGAAGAAGGCATTGGCAGTGTCAATGGTCGCATACCACTTTGCTGCCTTGGACTTCAGCTCATATTGAAGCTCTAACATGTCTGGCACAGCAGCACTCAGTGGTGGCGTGACTTCATTCAGAGCACGGTAATCCACCGTCCGTCTCCATTCTCCACTGGACTTACGCACAGGCCATATTGGGCTGTTGAAAGGTGAATGAGTCTTACTGACCACCCCTTGGCTCTCCAGTTTACAAATCATCTCATGTATGGGAATCACAGAGTCTCTGTCAGTGCGGTATTGGCGGCGGTGTACTGTTGTGGCAGTTGGTACCTGTTGTTCTTTGACTTTCAGCAGTCCCACAGCAGAGGGGTCATCGGAGAGACCAGGCAAAGTATTCAACTGTCTGATGTTTTCTTTCTCAACTGCAGCTATCCCAAAAGCCCAGCGATATCCCTTCGGGTCTTTGAAATATCCATTCCTGAGATAGTCTATGCCGAGAATGCATGGGGCCTCTGGACCAGTTGCGATGGGGTGTTTTTGCCACTCGTTCCCAGTTAAACTCACTTCAGCCTCTAATACAGTCAGTTCCCGGGACCCTCCTGTCACCCCAGAAATAGAGATGGATTCTGTTCCTATATACCTTGATGGCATCATAGTACATTGGGTCCCAGTGTCAACCAACGCCGTATATTTTTGTGGGTCAGATGTGCCAGGCCATCGGATCCACACAGTCCAGTAGATCCGATTATCCCTTTCCTCTTCCTGGCTAGAGGCAGGGCACCCCTATTCCTGGTCATGGCATACATTGTTCTCCTCCTGTACGTATGTTTCTGAGGTCCCTTCCAGAGGATCAGTCATATCATCATTCCTGTACCGTCTGGAGTTCTGAGAGACTGGGGCAACCTTGATTCTAGATGGGCTTCTTGTGGTAGGTGTTCCTCTTTTCAGTTCACGTCCCTGGGCTGCTAAGGAGGAAGTGGGTTTTCCATCCTACTTCTTCATGTCTTCTCCATGCTCTCGAAGAAAAGACCAGAGGTTACCTCGTGGTGTGTATCCTCTCTCCCTGGCTGGGGGACGCCTGCTCCTAATGGCAGAGACTCTCGTCGGCTCTGGTGAGATATGATAAATTTCTTCCTTAAGTTCTTTTAATTTCTGATGGCCTTCTTCAATCAAGCTCCGGATATGCTCAGCCAGTTGCGTTTCCACAGACGAGACATGGATACGAACTGGGGCGGTGACAGTGTCCTCGTAAATTCTTAATTTATTAGCCAAGACACCCACCTTGTCCTCACCTTCCCTCCATTGCAGTGTTGCCAGGTAACGTGAGTGCATCTCTGGTCCAAGCCGTGCAAGTCTCAGCCACATCCGTGATGTGCACTGGACATCATCTGGGTTTTTAGGAAATCTCTCGTCTTCTGAAAAAATGATCTCCAGCACAGCCAATTCCCTCAGGCATTGGATACCTTGTTCTATTGTGCTCCATTTGCCTTGGTGCACTTGGAGGTCTTCTTTACAAAGGTATCTGTCTTTCACACTTGTTAGCAGTCGCTGCCAGAGGCTGAGAGGTTCTTGGGTTTTCCCAATCCCCTGGTCAATGACCACATCCCGGGACAGCGATCCCAGTTGCCTGGCCTCAATTCCATCCAGAATGGTGTCATTGGCTGCAGCGTCCCAGATGCGGAGCAGCCAGGTCAGGATGGACTCGTTGGTCTGGCGGGTGAATTCCCTTTGTAGGTCACGCAACTCACCCAGGGATAGAGAGCGAGTGATGATCTCTATCTCTGTCTCCTCTGCCGGCTGCAAAGGTCCTGCTGCATCCTCGTCAGTCACTACATGGACTGATTTGCTCCTTGACTTCTTTTTCTGAGTGGTGGCAACTGCTACTGGTTTAGGTTGTTCCAGTTCAGTGACGGTTTGTGTGGAGATGCTGGCAGTACCTTTGGTTTCTTTCTCCTCTGTGACAGTCTGCGTAGATGTGGACACCGCTGCCTCACTTTTGGCTTCTTTCTCCTCTCCAGTGGTCTGTGTAGATGAGGACACTGTTGTCTTGTCTTTGGTTCCCTTCTCCTCTGTATCGGTCTGTGTAGACGTGGACACTGTTGATTCACTTTTGGCTTCTTTCTCCTCTGCGATGGTCTGTGTAGACGCTGATGCTGTTGTTTTGCTTCTCTTTCTCTCTTCCTCTTCCTTAAGAACACACTATATCACACCATGTAGTGTTTTGATCCTAAGCATGGTGCAGAAAAAACAAAGGGCTGTGCAGAGAAGAGAAAGCAGGACTAACAACAGCATAATACTGTCCTTGGTATCAAGAAGGTACTCAGTATTTTAAAAAACTGCTGTGGTATGCCTGAAAAGCTGGAAAAAAATCATTCTTTACTCCTCCCCACAGGGGCTGGGTAAGATTGTTGAGGCCCCAGATGTAGCATCCTAGACCAGAAAACGAATCCAAAACTGGGTATATATTTTGAATGCTGTTCATTGCCTCAGAGTTTTTCAAGCAATGGACATAATAGACCAATAAGGCAATTTTAGTACCATACCCTGGTCTACACAGGAGCATTAAGACCGGCAGATAGTGCCCCATGTGTGGAAAAATATAGAGAGATAGGTATAAGACACATGTAAGCATGTTGAGCATCATAGCAAACAGGTGTCTTCTCAAATACAAAACTGTAGTTCTGACTTTTCTTAGTGCCTCGCGCCCCACGTTGGGCACCAAAAAATGTTGTGGTTTGAAAGCAAAACGAGTGAGAGGCTCCAAGTCAGAGATATAATTTAATAAGAAGAAAGGTAAAAAGGTAAAAACAAAATAAAATAAATGCAATAACACAAAGGATCACTGACAAGGTCAGAATACAACCTGAGCAGGATAGTGGAAGCAGTCCAAGTGAAGTGCTCTTCCTGAAGCAGTGATCCTGTAGAAAGGTCTGGGAGCTCTGGTCCTCTGGGAATCCAGTGGGTAAGTGCTACCTGCACTGTCCCACATACCAGCTTATATCCAGGTGAGAATGCTTGGCTCCTCCCCCTGGGCAGAGCATCTCACAATAGCATGAGAAGTGTGAAATGGGTCCTTGATGGCCCATTAACAGAGATAACCCCTGGAGGGAGTTACCTGTGACTCATGGGCCATTAGCAGAAGACACCCCCAAAGGCGTTAATGGGCCATTAGCAGAAGACACCCCAAAGGCCATTAGTAGAAAAGGCAGGGGGCTTGGGAAAACACTAGCCCACCTGGTTTCAACAGTTCATGAAGATGGTGATAGAATAAATACTTTGTGTACATCCTACACTGCAACCCAGGACACCAGGGCAGTTTAGTCTTGGTGCCCCTGCAGGATCCTCATAGCACCAAGCCGGAAACAGTGGAAAAGTCCCAAGGATGTCCCGGCAGCGCAGGGAGGTGCAGGGTCACACTGTAGCAAATAGAGCAGTGCCAAAGAAACCACGATGGCAGAGCAGGGCTGGCCCAGATCCAGCAGGGCAGGCCGAGAAGCTCAGAAATTCCAAAGCAGGGGAGCAGATGATGGTAGATTTCCCAGGGCCAGACTTTCTGGTGACAGTGAGCTCCTCTGGCAGCAAGCAGCAACCCAGCTGTTCTCTCTCTCCAAACGCCAAAAAAACCCAGAGAGCAGCTGCCTCAAGCTCCGTCCTTTACCTGCCCCCAAAACTTGCATTTATCTCCCTCTCTGAGCTTTTGGCCACCTCTTTGTTTTGGTTAAGTACTCTTAAGTATCCAACACTTAGTCTCCTTGGTAACTTACGGGGAAAAAAATTTTAGAGTAAAAAAAGGAAAAAACCTAACCCCCAACACCTTTATTTCAAGGGTATCTCCTTTTTGATGTCCTTTTATATGAACTATGACTATCTCCATTGACTTCCTTAGAGACTTTAGTACAAATTTTATTAGCTCTTCATGTATTAAGTTCTTGCCCTTAGAGTTCAGGTACCCCCGTTCTTCCCATATTTTTCTGAATGTATGGGCAATCCCGAATGCGTACTGAGAGTCAGTATCAATGGTTCCTTTGTCTTTTTCTAGTAAATCTAACCCTCTCTTTAGTGCATAGATCTCACAGCATTGGGCAGGCCAATTTGAGGGTAGCTTCCCCTTTTCCTCAACCTGCATGTTTTGCCCATCTATGATCACATACCCTGAGGCTCGTTTACCAGTTACCACTCGTGATGACCCACCTGTAAATAAGATTCTTCCATATGGGAGGGGCTCGTCCTCTAAATCTTCCCTCACCTTAGTCTGCATCTCAATAACTTCTAAGCAGTCATGCTCTAGGTCGGTTAACAGCTCTCCTATAAGGAACTGAGCTGAATTTAAACATTTTGAGGTAACTAATACGAGGCCCTCAGTACTTATTAGGATTACTTTGTATTTCAGTATTCTGGAGTTGGTTAGCCACTGCGGGGCTGTCTGACTTAATACAGTCTTTACATCATGTGGGGTATGAACCCAGATCCTTCCCCTCAAGGTAAGTTTCTGTGTGTCTTCTATTAGGGTGGCTGTTGCTGCTATCACCTGTACACAGGCTGGCCACCCTCTGGCCACTGGATCTAGTAACTTGGAGAGGTATGCAACCGGCTTCCTGCATCCTCCACAATCCTGTGTAAGGACTCCATAAGCTATCCCCTCTTCCACGTTCACAAATAAATCAAAACCTTTTTAATGGTCTGGTACGCTTAGTACAGGGGCAGAGGATAATTTAGTTTTTAAATCTTGGAGTTGTTCTTCGTCATTTGGGGTCCAGGTTATAGGTTCTGAGTCTACTAATTTGTCATATAGAATTTTAATACTTTTAGTATACTGATCAAGCCATAATTTACAATACCAAAAAAGTCTAATAATTTTCTAATAACTCTTTTGGTCTTTGGGGCAGGGATGGACAGGATTCCTGGAACTCTTTCGGGGCTTAACTTTTTGTACTCTTGGCCAATTATATGCCCTAATTATGTTACTTCTGGTTCTACGAATTGTAGTTTCTTTTGAGATACTTTTTGTGGGGGTGCTGAAATGTTATCATAAGTTTCTTAGTTGTAGGTTTGATGTGATTTGGACTTTAACCCTAGCCTGGTAAAGTTCCTGTCTTGGATTGTGCTTATCAAAGGTTGATAAGAGTTGCCAAGACAACTCTAATCCTCTGCCCTGGGTTTCGATCATCCTATTGTATTTTCCCCCATCCCATTGTATTTCTCCCCCACATGTCCACCATCCCCCAGGCCCCAGAACCTTCAGGAGAGGTGTCTGACAGGGATTGGTGGGTCTCACAGGACCACATCCCAAATTCACCTGATTTGTTAATGTTGTGTATTGCATTTTGACCTTACCCACCTGGCCTTGTTTCATTGGTCTGGTAACTTGTGTCCACCCCTGAGATTTTGGGGGAACAAAAACCCCCTGTAACCGAGGCTGGGGGTCACTCCCCAGAGGCACAGGCCTGGAACCAGGGGCTACCCCTGAGTTACCCGAATAAAACCTTTTCTCCCTGAGCCTGGAGTGTCCCCTCTTTCGAACCACGGCCGAGACAGCGAAGGCAAAGGTGCTGCGGAGCCAAAGACCCACGCAAAGGTACTGTTGGGCGTATCACAGCTAGCAGGGTGGCCCAGCTGACGCTGAGCTGACCTGAGAGACAGATACGCGAAGCAACAGATTGGCGCCCATCCGTGGGGCCTGCAGACGCCTTTTGACCCGCTGTGCCGTGGGGGCTGACACGGAGGCCCGAGGAAGTCTCGGACCCTGTGACCCAGAGACCTTCTGAGAGGACGTCGCCTTGTCGTGTCCCGAGGCCTTCAGCATTTCACGGAGCCACTGGGGTTGCTAAAAAGCACCCCTGGTGGAAGAAGGGAACAGCTCCTGCCCAGAGGAGTCCCCTTCCGGCTTGTGGTTGCCCTAGCAACGCCTCCAACGTCCCGAGGGCTTGGTGAGTATTGTTCCTCTAAGGGAGGGGAGAATACCCACCACAGAGGCTTGGGAAGCCTCAGGGAACCCTAGGAGGGACGGGATGGGGGGGACCGGGGGTCCACCCGAAGGAAGCCCTTACCCCTAGGAAAGGACGCCCACAGGGATTTGGGGGGTGGTTTTGCTGGGAAGGGGTGGTGATAAAGGTAACAGCTAGTCAGAATGGGAAACGGACTAAACACCACCCAGAAAGAGGTTTTTGAAAGTTTAATTGGAGTTTTAATTGTTGCCAAAGTTAAATACTCAAAAAAGGAACTGAAAAAGTTTATTAGGTATTTGTTTTTGCATTTTCCGAATGTTAATTCGGACCAAGTGAACAGCATTTGGTTCTGGGAAAATGCTTCTAAAAAGTTGGAAAAATTAGGGAAGTCAGGAGATGTCCTAGCTGCACAATTTGCATTCTGGCCGTGGCAAATAAAAAGTGCCTTAAAAGAGATCACAGGAATGCAAGATAACAAAGTTGCATTCTCTCAGAGCATTCCCTCAGTCCCTTCCCCCCATCCCCCTCCCCCTGCCTCTCCCGAGTCCCCCCAGCCCCCCCGGTCCCATTCCCCGGCCTCCCCGAAATCCCCCAAACCCCCCAGGTCTCCCCTTTTTCCTTCCTCCAGGTCACCCAAGCCCCCCAAGTCCCCTAAAACCCCCAAAACCCCCCCAGGTATTTTAAAAAATGCTCCGGCGTCCCAGGGTTCCCCCTCGCCAAGCATTTTGAGAATTCCTGGGTCCCCCGCCCCCCGCAGCCACAGCCGGGCTGTTCAGGGCTCCCGGGGCAGTCTGGCTGGCCAGAACGCCCAAACCCCCCCGACTACCCCCCCGATTTCCCCAGCCAACAAACCCAGAGTCCGTTTCTCATTCGCCGAGGAAGACCACCAGTCCCCAACCCCCCCGGTTGGGTCCGGCAGCGAAAACGGCTGTGAGAAACCACCGAAGGGAGACACGGAGGCCCCCCCCTTCCCAGAGAACAAAGGAGGAGGCCCCCGTAATGGCGGCAGCCACGAGGTGCAGCCTCTTTGTGCCCCTCCCCCTTCGTCTTGTTCCCAGAATCCCTTTCAGCCCCCTCCTACTGGCCCTTCCCTCTACCCGCCCCCTTTTTCCTCACAAGGCTTGCCCCCGCCCCTTCCCCCGCCCCTTCCCCCGCCCCTGCCCCTTCCACCGCCCCCACAGAGCCAGGGGTGGGGTTTACCCAACTCCTACTGTGAGGGCACCGCCCCGACTCCGCCCAGAACCTTCCCCCTGCCCGCCTCGGCCCCGAAGTGGGCGGTTCCTTCCTCCGGGGAAACTCCTTACCCTCCCCACCCCCTTTTTCCCCAGCCATCTTTCCCGGATCCGAGCTATCCCGAGCCACGTGGTCCCGGGGAAGCCCCGCACCCCCCCACCACCCCTGCCGCCCCTGGGACCGGGAGATCACGGCACAACCCCAACAGCGTGGGGCTCGCCGCTGCCCCCGGGGCTGCCGGCGCCGCCTCCAGAGCTGGGACCGCCCACTGCCTGGGCTGCTGCCTTCCCCCCCCCGGAGCCGCAGCCGCCCGCTCCCCTCCCCCCACCGAATGCCGGCGCTGCCGCCGCTTTTGCCGGGTTACCGGGACAGTGGCTGAGCGGACCGGACCCCGTGGCCCCCCCTCCCCCTCCCCCCTCGTGGCACCCACCGGCGGCCGGGGCGCCCCTGCCCCAGCCCGCCCCCCCGCAGCCCCCGCGTGGCGTGGACGGAGCTTCTCTCCCCCTCTCACTGCCGTGCGGCGTGGCCCCTACCCCAGGACTGCCCCCCCACCAGCCGCTGCCGATGGGGACATGGACCCAGCAGCCCCCTCCCACAGGGGGAGCCCCACCGGCACCGCCCCCGCCCTACCCCCCACTCGGGAACACGGTGTCCCCGACTGCACCTCCTTTGGGGAATGCTTTTCCAAGCTACCAAAGGCCACAGCCGCCCGTGCCACAGGCAGGCTGGGAGCCACCCCCAGCTTACAACTGGGAACCTGAGGCAGCGGCTGGGGTCCGAGAGGGAGAGAAGCAGGAGCCCGGGGGTGCAAACACAAATGGGGTACCCACAGTTACTCCGGTGACATACCGAAGGAGCAGGGGGCAGGGGACCACGGTAGCCACCTGGAAAGCGTTGTCACAGACGCTTGTTAAAGACCTCATGAAGGCATTAAAGGAGTATGGGCGAGATAGCCCTTACTTCGAAGGCTTGTTGTTTACTTCCTTTGGTGGAATCACAGTTGTACCTTTTGATTTGAAGCAGATTTTCAAGTGCCTCTCAAGCAAAATGGAATTTGAGCTATGGGAGGTCACTTGGGGAAAACTGCTGAAAGCTGCACTGCCAGGTTTGCTGGAGGACCCAACCACAGCAACTGATAATGCAGGCAATCCTATTACCCTAAACCACCTGTTAGGTGAAGGTGATTGGAAAGCAGCCTCAGATCAGGCCACCAACATTCCCCAAAATGTCCTTGAGTTTGTAGCTAATCAAGCATGCAAAGCCTTTCTGAAAATGCGGCCAGATGGCCCCTCACAATATTACTTAGACATTTTTCAGGAACCACAAGAACCCTATGTCAAGTTTGTAGAGCGACTTGCTTCAGCTGTGGAACAGCAATTTGATGGAGAGGAGGGACAGAAACAAGTGATTCAGCAGTTGGCTTTCTCTCATGCGAACGAGGAGTGCACTGCTGCAATAAATCTGATACCCAGAGAACCAGGCTCGACACCTCCTCTCAAGGAGATGCTACAAGCCGTGAGTGCCGTCGTCCCATGCTGCAGAAAACCAGCCCTTAGAGAGGGGAAAACGCGCCATAAAATCACCGCTGCTGCTGTGGAGACACCTAAAACACCAGAACCACACAAGAAGAACGCTCCTGCACGAGCTAACAGCCAGTGTTTTCTGTGTGGAAAAAGCGGTCACTGGATCAATCAGTGTCCAATGAAGGGACAATTTGACAATTTCTTAAAACAGGAAAGGGAACATGAGGGGAGGGAGAACAAAAAGAACACCAGGGTGTCAAAAAACTGATTCGAGAGCGCGGAACTGCCCAGCGTGACGACCCCAATCGGGCAGCCCAAACAACCGAAAAAGAAAAAAGGTCACCTAAATCAGATTTGTCTCTCTCTTCACAGGACCTGACAAAACAAGGGAAACCGAGGCACATAGTATTGCCTGAGCCATCAGGATCCTTGACAACAAAGGACAGGTATGAGCCCTTTAGGCTCCAGTTGGCTGAGCCTCTTCACCTGCGGGACAGTCAGTGGCAAACAGCCATGGTCTCAAAGGAACCCGGCATGTGGCACATGGTGGAGACAAAATTTGTGGTCATTGGGGACTGTAAGTTCACCCCCTCAGACATACAGGTCGCCCCTGGGACAATCACAACTGACCCAGAGCGATTTGTTGTGTGGCTCCGCAGTGAAAACCCACCCACCTTCCTACCAAAAGGGCAAATTATTGCCCAGGCCATCCCAGCAGTGCAAGGGCTTGTAGTAAAAACTAGTCCAGAGGAAAGTGCCACAGAGAGTGGCAAAGGAGAAAGCAACAAAGACACCACTGTCGCTGTGGTAAAAAAGATAGGCTCAAACAGGCCAAAAGATTTCTGTAAGCTTTCTATGGGTGGGGAATCCAAACTCCTTAAAGGAGCTTGGGACACAGCCGCGGATGTGACGGTCGTCCCAGAAAGGATGTGGCCATCACATTGGGAACTGCAGGACATTGCCAAACATGTAAATGGTATTGGAGGCTTGCAACTAGCCAAGCAGTCAAAAAAGGCAGTGACAATTGAAGGGCCAAACGGGCAAATGGCCACGCTACGCCCATTTGTTTTGGATTTTGATGAACCTCTGTGGGGAAGAGATTTGATGTCCCAATGGGGAGTCACAATTAACATTCCTGACCCTCCAAAGGTTTTTCGGGCAGTGGTCACTGAGGAGCGCCCTGTCCAGAAACTGAATTGGCTGTCAGATGAACCAGTCTGGATAGAGCAGTGGCCACTTTCTAAACAAAAGTTAAAGGCGCTCAATGAGCTTGTGGAAGAACAGCTGAAAAAGGGCCACATTGAAGAGACCACTTCACCGTGGAACTCTCCAGTGTTTGTCATTCAGAAAGCAGATAAGACCAGGTGGAGGCTCCTCCATGACCTCCGCAAAATTAATGAGGTAATTGAGGACATGGGATCCCTGCAACCAGGGATGCCCGCCCCAAGCATGCTCCCCGAAAACTGGAGTTTGACTGTAATTGACATAAAGGACTGTTTCTTTCACATTCCCCTCCATCCTGATGATGCCCCAAGGTTTGCATTCTCGGTGCCCACCTTGAACCGAGAGGCTCCACGAAAGAGGTATCAGTGGAAAGTTCTTCTGCAGGGTTTAAAAAATTCCCCGGTGATCTGTCAAAGGTATGTTGCTTCCCTGCTTGCACCTGTGCGTGCAGCGGTGCCCCAAGTGATAATCCATCATTACATCGATGATGTGTTGATTTCTGCACCAACAGACGACCTGTTGGCACATGCCCTTGACCTCACAGTGGCTGCACTGGTCGATGCAGGTTTTGAACTACAGGAATCCAAAATTCAAAAGATGCCACCCTGGAAATACCTAGGGCTGGAAATTGGGAAGAGGACTATTGTTCCTCAAAAATTGGAAATCAAAACCCAAATTCAGACCCTTGCAGATGTCCATCAGCTGTGTGGAGCTCTGAATTGGGTGAGACCTTGGCTGGGTCTTTCTACCGAAGACCTGGCCCCCCTCTTCAATTTGTTAAAAGGGGGAGCTGAACTGAGTTCACCCAGGGCCCTCACCCCAGAGGCAAAAATTGCACTGGATAACATTCAACACGCATTGTCCACCAGACAGGCCAACAGATGTAAACCTGACCTGCCTTTTCGTTTCATCATCTTAGGAAAGCTGCCACATCTCCATGGGATGATTTTCCAGTGGAACAACAAAACCCTCAAAAAATCAAGGGAGGTCCAAGGCAAAGAAGATCCTCTCTCTATTATAGAGTGGGTCTTCTGAGCCACCACAGGACCAAATGCCATCCCATCCATGCCCACAGGCGTGAATCCCCGTGGTTTGTCCAGCTGTGAAGT
The DNA here is from genome assembly GCF_965231275.1 of Zosterops lateralis. Classification (NCBI taxonomy): domain Eukaryota; kingdom Metazoa; phylum Chordata; class Aves; order Passeriformes; family Zosteropidae; genus Zosterops; species Zosterops lateralis. The sequence goes on from NC_139801.1 coordinate 9,972,610, forward strand.
GTGGCAGACAGACGTCACGCACTTTGCCCCCTTTGGGAGGCAGAAATACGTGCACGTCTCTGTGGACACGTTCTCAGGAGCTGTTTTTGCTTCTGCCCACACAGGGGAGAAGGCTGGGGATGCTATCAAGCATCTCATCCAGGCTTTCTCTGTCCTGGGCATCCCCAAGTCCCTGAAAACAGACAATGGTCCAGCATACAGGTCCAAAGAATTCTGCAGTTTTCTGCAACAATGGGGAGTGGAACACAAAACTGGGATCCCCCACTCTCCAACAGGCCAGGCGATTGTAGAAAGGACTCATCAGAACCTCAAGAGAGTCCTCAGCCAGCAGCAACCGATTCTCAAGATTGAGCCACCGTCTGTAAGACTAGCCTGTGCCTTGTTCACGTTGAATTTTCTTAACTGTTCCTTTGAAACCATGAACCCGCCGGTGACAAGGCATTTCCGTGGGAGCTCACAGTTGGAGCCCCGGGAAAGGCCAAAGGTCCTTGTCAAGGATCCAGAAACTTTGAGAATACAGGGTCCCCATGATTTAGTAACCTGGGGACGTGGGTACGCCTGCGTCTCCACTCCCACCGGTTTGCGGTGGATCCCCTCCAGAAATGTGAGACCCTATGTTCCCAAGGCTTCAGAAATGAAAGTACCCCAGGTCACTGTGGCCTCCTGGAGAAGGAGGAAAAAGGAGGAAGAGGAAGCGGGCCCAGAGTTACAGAACCGCAGTCCAGGTGATCAGCATGGAGGTCCGCAGCACAGCAGTTTGTGCCCTTGCAGTGCTGCTCAGCTTCCCGTTGATAACCACCCCCTGGATCGTTCCACAGCCCAAAACCAATGTATGGAAAACGCTCGCAAAGAGTCTAGGTCAAGATCACATCTGCCTAGCCTCAGCAGCAGCCCAAGATCCCATGTCATCCTGCCTGGTAGGAATCCCTGTGAAAGAGGAGGAGTTTCCATTCTCACTCCTCCAGATACAACAAAAATACAACCGAAAACCTGTTGAAGCTAGCCACTTTACAGAAATTGGTGATGCCCCTTCTGCTTTTGTTATAAATCCCCTTGCTTTTTGGAAAGAGTGGTTGCAGACACTCCCGCGTGCCCCCCAAGAGCCCCAAGAATTAGACCTTCTTGGGTCCTCAAAAGCTCCTTTTTGTGTTCACTTTCGTTACACCCCCCAAGACGAACACACCAAGTCATTTTATCATTTGTTGCAAATTAAGGATTCTTATATAGCAAAAAACTGGTGCACAAAAATTGCACATGTTACCACTCCTTCCACTGATGCTCACAGTCCCTTTCCCCGTTCCCTACCCAAAGGTTTTTTCCTTATTTGTGGTGACAGAGCTTTTACAGGCATTCCTGCTCGGCTGATCAGAGGCCCATGCACTTTAGGCAAGCTGAGCCTGTTTACTCCAAACATGACTCAAATCCTCAATTGGCACAGGAAAAATTCCTCTCTCCATGTACCAATCCAGAAAAGAGACCTAACAAGTCTCGACCCAGATTGTAATTCGGAAATCATCCACTGGTCCAGGGCAAAGGCCACAGCCCTGACAGTTTTTTTACCCTGGGTCTCGATAGCAAAATCCATGGGAGAATTAGGCCGTTTAGAATGTTGGGTGGCCAAACAGGCAAATTTAACAACTCAAGCTATAAGTGACCTCCTATCAGACGAACAGATTACCAGGCAGGCAACCCTTCAGAACCGCGCCGCGATTGATTATCTACTTCTACTGAACCAACATTCATGTGAGGAGTTTGAAGGACTGTGTTGCTTCAATCTGTCATCTAAGGCTGAGAACGTCAAAAAATCAATCCAGCAGCTGCGAGGAATGGTCGAGTCCATCAAGCAAGAAACAGGGGACTGGTTTGACAACCTCTTCAAAGGTGTTGGACTCTCTAACATTGCCAGCTCGTGGATCAAAACCGGACTGTTGTTTCTGTTCATCATCTTAATTGTAGCCATTGCTTCTGGTTTGGTCAAAAGCCTGATCATGAATGCAATTTTCCCCACTACTGCCCCCTCAGTGCATTCAGTGGCACCTGCCATCGAATTCCCACCAGACTCTGACTCCAGCAGCGAGTGTGAGTCAGATATCTACACTCCAGACCAGTGACACAAATAAAAGAAAAAGGGGGAGGTGTGGGGGTGCTGAAATGTTATCATAAGTTTCTTAGTTGTAGGTTTGATGTGATTTGGACTTTAACCCTAGCCTGGTAAAGTTCCTGTCTTGGATTGTGCTTATCAAAGGTTGATAAGAGTTGCCAAGACAACTCTAATCCTCTGCCCTGGGTTTCGATCATCCTATTGTATTTTCCCCCATCCCATTGTATTTCTCCCCCACATGTCCACCATCCCCCAGGCCCCAGAACCTTCAGGAGAGGTGTCTGACAGGGATTGGTGGGTCTCACAGGACCACATCCCAAATTCACCTGATTTGTTAATGTTGTGTATTGCATTTTGACCTTACCCACCTGGCCTTGTTTCATTGGTCTGGTAACTTGTGTCCACCCCTGAGATTTTGGGGGAACAAAAACCCCCTGTAACCGAGGCTGGGGGTCACTCCCCAGAGGCACAGGCCTGGAACCAGGGGCTACCCCTGAGTTACCCGAATAAAACCTTTTCTCCCTGAGCCTGGAGTGTCCCCTCTTTCGAACCACGGCCGAGACAGCGAAGGCAAAGGTGCTGCGGAGCCAAAGACCCACGCAAAGGTACTGTTGGGCGTATCACAGCTAGCAGGGTGGCCCAGCTGACGCTGAGCTGACCTGAGAGACAGATACGCGAAGCAACAACTTTTAAACCTCTTTCCCCTAATAAATTTAGGAGTTGAATGCTGGAACTTCTAACTTTATCCTGTTCTTCTCCTGATACCAGTAAATCATCAACATATTGTAAAATTTGTACTTCATTTTCAGCTGTAAACTGTTCTAGCAGCTCTTCAAGAACTTGCCCAAAGAGATTCGGGGATTCTGTAAACCCCTGGGGAAGACATGTCCATCTTAGCTGCTGTTTTCTTTTTGTCCCAACATCCTCCCACTCAAAAGCAAACCAGTTCTGACACTCCTCGGCTAGGGGATATGCCCAGAAGGCATCTTTTAAATCGATAACAGAGAACCATGCATGCTCTTTAGGTACCTGGCTTAAGAGGGTGTATAGGTTCTGTATTACCGGGTGCCTCGCAACTGTTCTTTTATTAACTTCTCTTAAATCCTGTACTAGCCATACCTGCCATCAGCTTTTTTTACTGCTAGTATGGGAGTATTATGCGGAGACATACATGGTTCTAAAATGCCTTCTTTTAATAATTGGTCAATCACTGGGGCTAGTCCCCTCTGTCCCTCTGGGGAAATCGGATACTGTCTTACCCAAATGGGGGAGATGTCTTTCTGCATTTCTACTTTTATTGGTGGAATATTTAAACAACCAATTCTTCCTTCTCCTGCCCACATGTTCGGGTTAATTTCATCCATATCTCCTTTTGTTAAGACCATTAGTTGCACTACTATTTTTCCTTCTTTTGGAATTGTTCTGACCCCTAATTTGAGTTGTAAATCTTGCCGTAATAAATTGTGACCTAACCTGGGGATATAAATGAAGTCAGCCTGACACTCTCTTGAACTTCCTCTAATTTCTGCATCTTCTAGAACTTGGGCCTCAAATGGTTTTCCTTCAGCCCCTCATACTTTACAGACTTTTTTACTAACTGTGGTCCCTGCTGGTAATTCATTCGCACACAACTTGTTTGCTCCAATGTCAACTAAGAATTCAAACCCATCACTCTGGGGACCAATCTCAGAATTTACCAAGGGCTCTTCTAGATGGTTCATTAGATTCCCCAGAGTATAGAGCCCTTGACATCCCTAGTCATCCCCTCTTAAGATACTCTCTAGAGTATCTTGATCCTGGGATATGGCTTCATCTAATTGAAGTTTTTTACAATTTTTCTTTAGGTGTCCTTTTTCCCCACAGTAATAACAACATCGGTCACTGGGTAGAGCCCCAACCTCGTTCAGCTTAACAAAACTTATGCTTCTTCGAAGTGGTCCTACTGGCCCATCCTTGTTGGCTCCTACACTTTCTTTGGCTATAGCTGCCATAATTTTAGCTTTTGCTTTTGTCTTTTCTTTCTCCCTCCCTCCTCAGGTACACTTTTAAGGCTTCTCTCAGCAGTTCATTGATACTTTTTTCTTGCCAGTCCTCTATTCTTTCTAATTTTTGTCTAATATCTGGCCAGAATTTGGTTACGAACTGTACTTTGAAGAGGATTTGCCTTCTTGGCTATCTGGGTCAATGTTAGAGTAAAGCTGGAAATTTCATTTTAGTCTATTAAGCCATGCTGCTGGGGTCTCATCTTTTTCCTGGGTGGTGTCAAAAGCCAGCCTGGTATTACTTTTTCTAGGGACTGATTCTTTTATCCCTCTGACCATCAGGGACCTGTAATCCCTCATATTCCTTCTCCTCTACTCCTGATTAGGGTTCCAATTGGGCTCTACCAAGGGCATCTTTTGGTCACTTGGTGGCCCGGTTCGGTTCTCCCATTCCCAGATTCTCATTCCTGCAGTCCTTATTAATCGAGTCTCTTCTGGGAAAAATAAGATGTTAAAGATGGAGTTCAATTGTCCCCATGTATAGATATTAGGGCGTAAAAATTGATCAATTTGGTTTGCTATCCCTACTGGGTCTTCTACCAAATTTCCTAATTCTTTCTTGAAGTTCCTAACTTCAGATGCAGTTAAGGGAGCGCTTGCAAAACCAATTTCACTGGGCACCCCACCCATGGGAACTTCCCTGAGGGGCAACGACTTTTCTACTTTAGCTGCTTTGGACCAGGTGTTACAGTATGGTCCATCATCAGCTGTGGGGACTGGCTGGTTAACTTCACCCTCGGGCATGAGGTTTTGAGTTGTTAAGCTACTCGTTTGCTGTGGAGAAGGGAGAGGCAGAATTTTCTGGTGAAGAAGGGATGCATGAGATGGTGGAGGTAAGTGAACAGCGGGTGAACAGTAAGGAGGGAGCTGAGGGGGAGGTGGTGGAGGTATAACTGGGTTAGGGGGTGGTAAAGGGATGACAGCCAGGGGAAGAGAAGGTAAGTGGTCAAGGGAGTCCCAGTTTTTGTTAACTTCTTTTCCTTCTTCCTCCTCTTTTACTTCACCAGCTCACTTTCCCTCTTTTAATTTATAGACCCTTGCATTTTCCTCCTCAGAGGCATACTTTAGCCAACAGGTGACATACTGAATCTGTTCTATATCTGGGTGTTCTGGTTTGGGTTGAATTAGGGGAGAACCTCCAAGGAATCCCCTAATAACAAAACCTCTACCACCCCTCCCCCAACCCTGGGTTTGGGAAGGAATCTCTCGAACAAAAAGTGGAAAAAACCGGTTTATTAACAAATGAATAAACACCCCCCGACACAAGGGGAAAAAAAAGAAAAGAAAAAGCTCAGGTTACTGTGAGGGGGAGGGCGCAGAGCTTCTTTCACGGGCCCTGGCGATCCTCCTCGGACTCCTCCAGTCAGATCAGCTCCGGGTGCCGGTCCTAAATCTTAAAGGTGGGGAGGGGGGGGGGGAAGGGGAGAAGAGGGAAAGGAGAAAAAAACCAAACAAACAGAGCACAGAGGTGGCAGAAAGAATAAAAAAAGAGAACGAAAGGGCAAGAAAATAGGCAGAAATTGCAAAGCAGCAATGCAAGCCTAACAGCCAGGAAAGCCAAGCAGCAGCGCGAGAGAGCCAGCAGACAGTGCCCGCCCAGCTAATAGGGAAGGAAGAGCTGTTAGACATAACAAGGAGTCCACGATATGGGATAGAGAGCACTGTCAGCCCAGGACACTGGGTCCTTTTGAGTATTCAAATATTGATTTAATTGGGTACACAGCCACTTGTCTTGCGTACCATACCATAGCCACTCTCCCTGTAAATTTATCTTTGGCCATACTGTTCTGGTTTGGGTTGAATTAGGGGAAAACCTTCAAGGAATCCCCTAATAACAAAACCTCTACCACCCCTCCCCCCAACCCTGGGTTTGGGAAGGAATCTCTTGAACACAAAGTGGAAAAAACCGGTTTATTAACAAATGAATAAACACCCCCCGACACAAGGGAAAAAAAAAAAAAACAGAAAAAGCTCAGGTTACTGTGAGGGGGAGGGCGCGCAGCTTCCTTTACAAGCCCCGGCGATCCTCTACGGACTCCTCCAGCCAGATCAGCTCCGGGTGCCGGTCCTAAATCTTAAAAGGGGGGGGGGGGGGGGGGGGAAAGGGAGAAGAGGAAAAGGGAAAAAAAACAAACAGAGCACAGAGGCGGCAGAAAGAAAGGAAGAAAAAAAACAAAAGAACGAAAGGGCAAGAAACTAGCAGAAAAATTGCGAGACAGCAAGCGCCTAGAAGCAGAAAGCCAAAGCCAAAGCCAAAGCAGCAGCGGAGCCAGCCAGCAGGCCAGTGCCCGCCCCCCCTAAAGGGGACGGAACACCTCTTAGACATAACAAGGGAGTCCACGATATGGGATTATGGGATAGAGAGCACTGTCAACCCAGGACATTCCACCCCTTATCCCATATCGTGGACACACAATAAAAAACTTCCATCTCACTTACTCAGACCCTTGACACTTACACATTTCCATTCATCTTACTTGCTCAAACCTTTGACACTTACACGTTTCCTTCTGTTTCACCCCACATTCAGATCTCCCTGAGGTACACATCGTGTTGTTCCATCTTTCTGCATTATCCACCACGTATAACCTGGTCCTTGAGCAGAGACAATTCCACGGATGGGTTTGTCTGTACTCGAGGCAGGGTTGATCCATACTGTCTTTCCCAACAAACCTCTAACATGGGCCACTGGAGCTTTGTCTCCATCTACTATATCAAGGAGCTGGGACTGAGCAGGACCCGCTCGGTTGGTAGAACCTCGGGTGTTAACTAGCCAGGTGGCCTTCGCTAAATGCTGTTCCCAGTTTTTTAAGGACCCCCCACCCAATGCTTTCAGGGTGGTTTTTAACAACCCATTGTACCTTTCCACTTTACCTGCAGCTGGTGCATGGTAGGGGATATGGTACACCCATTCAATGCCATGTTCCCTCGCCCAGGTTTTAATAAGATTATTTTTAAAATGAGTCCCGTTGTCTGACTCAATTCTCTCGGGAGTACCGTGCCTCCAAAGGACCTGCTTTTCAAGGCCCAGAATAGTATTGCGGGCTGTAGCATGAGACACAGGGTAGGTTTCCAACCATCCCGTGGTGGCTTCTACCATGGTTAGCACATGGCGCTTGCCTTGGCGGGTTTGAGGCAGTGTGATATAATCAATCTGCCAGGCCTCCCCATACTTGTACTTAGACCACCGCCCTCCATACCAGAGGGGCTTCATCCGCTTGGCTTGTTTAATGGCAGCGCACGTCTCACAGTCATGGATAACCTGAGAAATGCTGTCCATGGTTAGATCCACCCCTTGGTCTCGTGCCCACTTATAGGTGGCATCCCTACCTTGGTGACCTGAGGCATCATGGGCCCATCGTGCTAGGAACAACTCTCCCTTGTGCTCCCAGTCTAGGTCTATCTTCAACTCTCCTATTTTTGCAGCTTGATCTACCCGCTGATTGTTTTGCTGCTCCTCATTAGCTTTACTTCTGGGGACATGGGCATCTACATGGCGAATCTTCACCGGTAGTTTCTCTAACCGGGCAGCAATATCTTTCCACTCTTCAGCAGCCCAAATGGGTTTTCCTCTACGCTGCCAGTTGGCCTCTTTCCATTTCTTCAGCCATCCCCACAGAGCGTTGGCTACCATCCAAGAATCAGTATACAGATAGAGCCTTGGCCATTTCTCTCTTTCTGCAATATCTAGGGTCAGTTGAATGGCTTTGAGTTCAGCAAATTGACTGGATCCACCCTCTCCTTCAGTGGCCTCTGCGACCAGTCGTGTGGGGCTCCAGACAGCTGCTTTCCACCTCCGACTCATCCCTATGACGCGGCAGGAACCATCGGTGAATAAAGCATAACATGCTTCCTCTGCCGGCAGCTGGTTGTATGGCGGAGCTTCCTCAACCCGAGTCACTGGTTCTTGTTCTTCATCTGCGACGCTGAAACTTTCACCTTCGGGCCAGTTCGTGATTACTTCCAAAATTCCAGGGCAATTCAGTTTCCCAACTCGGGCGCGTTGTGTAATGAGGGCAATCCACTTGCTCCAGGTAGCACTGGTGGCATGGTGGGTGGAGGGAACCTTTCCTCTAAACATCCACCCTAGCACTGGTAGTCGGGGTGCCAGGAGCAGTGGTGCTTCCGTACCGATCACCTCTGAAGCAGCTTGGATTCCCTCATAGGCGGCCAAGATTTCCTTTTCCGTTGGGGTGTAGTTATCTTCAGACCCCCTGTAGCTCCGACTCCAAAATCCCAGTGGTCGGCCTCGGGTCTCACCAGGTACCTTTTGCCAAAGGCTCCAGGACAGACCATGACTCCCAGCTGCAGAGTAGAGCACATTCTTCACATCTGGTCCCGTTCTGACTGGGCCGAGGGCTACAGCATGAGCAATCTCCTGCTTGATCTGGGTGAAAGCTTGCTGCTGCTCAGGGCCCCAATAGAAATCGTTCTTCTTGCGGGTAACCAGATGAAGGGGCCTCACAATCTGACTGTATTCCGGAATGTGCATCCTCCAGAAACCTATGGCACCTAAGAAAGCTTGTGTTTCCTTCTTATCCGTTGGAGGGGACATAGCTGTAATTTTGTTAATAACATCCGTAGGAATCTGACGCCGTCCATCTTGCCACTTCGCTCCTAGGAACTGGATCTCTCGAGCAGGTCCCTTAACTTTACTTTTCTTAACAGCAAAGCCGGCTTCCAGGAGAATTTGGATGATTTTCTCTCCCTTTTCGAACACCTCTGTTGCTGTGTCTCCCCACACAATGATATCATCAATATATTGTAGATGTTCTGGGGCCTTATCCTTTTCTAGTGTGGCCTGGATCAGCCCATGGCAGATGGTGGGGCTGTGTTTCCACCCCTGGGGCAGTCTGTTCCAGGTGTACTGCACTCCCCTCCATGTGAAGGCGAACTGAGGCCGGCATTCGGCTGCCAGAGGAATAGAGAAGAATGCGTTTGCAATATCGATAGTGGCGTACCACTTCGCTGCCTTGGACTCCAGCTCGTACTGCAGTTCCAGCATGTCTGGTACGGCTGCACTCAGAGGTGGGGTCACTTCATTCAAGGCACGATAATCCACAGTCAATCTCCATTCTCCATCAGATTTCCGCACCGGCCAGATGGGGCTATTAAAGGGTGAGTGGGTTTTGCTGACCACCCCTTGGCTTTCCAGCTCTCGAATCATCTTATGGATGGGGATCACAGCATCTCGAGTGGTTCTATATTGCCGCCGATGCACTATTGAAGTGGCAATTGGTACTATTTGTTCTTCTCCCTTCATAAGTCCTACGGTGATCGGGTTCTCGGACAGTCCAGGCAAGGTGTTCAACTGTCGAATACTTTCTGCCATCACAGTCGCTACTCCAAAGGCCCACCTGAACCCTTTCGGGTCTTTAAAATACCCACTCCGGAGGTAATCTATGCCCAAGATGCATGGGGCCTCTGGGCCACTCGCAATAGGGTGTTTCTTCCACTCATTCTTAGTCAGGCTCACATCTGCCTCCACCAATGTATAGTCCTGTGATCCCCCAGTCACACCAGCAATAGAAATCGATTCTGCCCCTACACATCTCGAGGGGATCAAGGTACACTGCGAGCCAGTGTCAACCAAAGCCTTATAGTCTTGTGGCTTCAATGTGCCAGGCCAACGAACCCACACAGTCCAAAACACACGATTTTCCCTAACCTCTACCTGGCTAGAGGCAGGGCCCCTCTAAGCATGGTTATCCTTCTTCCCTGGGGTATATGTCTTAGAGGTTCCTTCAAGGGGATCGGACATGTCATCATCGACATCATACTTAACATCCTGGCTGCGAATAACTGGAGCTGCTCTCTGTTTATTGAGACTTCCTCTTTGAATCCTACCTTCCTTCAAATTACGTACCCGTTGTGCCAGAGCAGCAGTGGGCTTTCCATCCCATCTCCTCATGTTCTCTCCAGATTCACGCAAGAAGAACCACAACTCAGCTCGTGGGGTGTACCTTCTCTCCCCATCAAAGGAGCGCCTGCGTTGGATACCAGGGCCTCTAATTTGCACAGCCGAGATTTGGAGGAAGTCCTCCTTAATCTCTTCCCTGAGTTTCCTATGATTCTCCTCTATTTTGTCCTCTAATTTCTGCAGTCGTGTTTCCACAGCTGCAATTCTGGCATGAGTTGGGCCATGTACAGCGTCAGCATATGCTCGAAGCTTTTTCGCCATATCGAGCACAGTCTCATCTGTCTCCTCTCGCTTCATTATTGCTAGGGCAGAGGCGTATTCAGATGGCCCAAGTCGCACAAGTTTCCTCCACATTACAGGGGTACATGCTACCAGGTCTGGATTCCTAGTTGTTACGTCATCTGAAAAAATAAGCTCTGCTACTGCCATCTCTCTCAGACGTTGGATCCCCTGTTCTATGGTCCTCCACTGTGTCTGCTGCAAATAAAGGTCATCTGCACACAGGTATCTTTGTGCTACACCGTCCAGAATCCGTTCCCAGAGGCTGTGAGGGCTAGCCTCCCTCATCATGCCCTGATCAATAACAGGGTCTAGCGACAGAGATCCCAAATGCCTCGCTTCAGTGCCATCCAGAACTGTAGCCTCCCCTGCAGCATCCCAAAGGCGGACTAACCAACTTATTATAGATTCATCAGGTTGTCGTCTGTAATCTTTTCTCAGGCCTCGAAGGTCCTTTAGGGAAAATGAATCAATATTGGCTCCAGAATCTACATCCCTCGATGTAGTTTCTGATTTTGGTGAAGGTCCTTCTCCTGGATTATCATCATCATCCTCCACCTTGCGATCTGTCTTAGTTGTACACTTTCCGCCTCTTCTATTAGCAGCAACAGCCCTCGGTTGAGCCCTGCTGTCTGATTCGACTACTGGCCTGGAGCCTGGGATATTAGCTGCAGCCTGAGTAATTGGGATAGTAACTAGCTTATCTCCCTGTTCCCTGTTTTCTGTCTGCTGCCCTTCAGTATCTAAGAGAGTGCGATAAACATATGCCAGGGCCCAGCTCACTGTAATAATCCTTTTCTCCTTGGTATTACCCTGGCACCTCTCTTTCAAATACTTAGCCACCTCGGCTGGGTTCTGAATTTGTTCAGATGGAAAGTCACAGGCTATAGGGTCAGAAAATTCCTTTAAAATTTGCCCCATATCTTCCCATTTCCCACTCCACTCAAGATTTCTCCTACTTGGGTTTGCTGGTAACTCAGAAGTCTCATTAGCCCCTTTGGAAATCTCAGCTTTCAATTTATATAAACTGCAGACAATATAGAGAATGCTTATTAAATTAAATGTCAGAAAGATGGTCTCTTTGACACTCAGGGGAAACTGAACATTTCCTAATAGATATAAACAATTCAAAGGAGAAGAGGGAAAACAGAGGCTGAAAAACCTCTTCCCCTGCTTCTCCCCTAACAAACTGAGTGCCCAACCATAACAACGAATCATCAAACATATTTACAACCTTCTTGTAAACAATCACAAACAGTCCGAGCCCGGTCAATATTCTGGTTAGTGCCCCACGGCAACATAAGTTACATATAAGAAGAAATGCTAAAGCTATCTCCGGGTAAGGAAATAACCCTAGACACCACAGAGGTAATAAAACCTCAAAAAACCCTAGGGACCAGAAATATTGACAGGCTTTCACCCCGACTGCCATTACGAGTCCAGAAAAAAGCATCCTGATACAGCCACCAAACAATTAGAATCACCAGTATTATTATTAAGGTTTTTTCCACTTTCTTTGACTCGGGTTCCCGGGCCAACGCACCAAAATATGTTCTGGTTTGGGTTGAATTAGGGGAAAACCTTCAAGGAATCCCCTAATAACAAAACCTCTACCACCCCTCCCCCCAACCCTGGGTTTGGGAAGGAATCTCTTGAACACAAAGTGGAAAAAACCGGTTTATTAACAAATGAATAAACACCCCCCGACACAAGGGAAAAAAAAAAGAACAGAAAAAGCTCAGGTTACTGTGAGGGGGAGGGCGCGCAGCTTCCTTTACAAGCCCCGGCGATCCTCTACGGACTCCTCCAGCCAGATCAGCTCCGGGTGCCGGTCCTAAATCTTAAAAGGGGGGGGGGGGGAAAAAAGGGAGAAGAGGAAAAGGGAAAAAAAACAAACAGAGCACAGAGGCGGCAGAAAGAAAGGAAGAAAAAAACCAAAAGAACGAAAGGGCAAGAAACTAGCAGAAAAATTGCGAGACAGCAAGCGCCTAGAAGCAGAAAGCCAAAGCCAAAGCCAAAGCCAAAGCAGCAGCGGAGCCAGCCAGCAGGCCAGTGCCCGCCCCCCCTAAAGGGGACGGAACACCTCTTAGACATAACAAGGGAGTCCACGATATGGGATTATGGGATAGAGAGCACTGTCAACCCAGGACACATACTTTTGTGCAATAGTGGATCATTTTTATTTGATCTAATTCCTTCATTACTTCCCAATTGTCCAAGTTGTTAAGTAGTTTACCCAAGGGACTTTTGGAAGGGATATTCTTGATTTTTTCTTACTCTTTCTTGGGGAATTTACTTTTTTACTATAGCACTTCCCCATACTTCCTTAATGGGCCTTCAAAGAAACTCTAAGGGGCCTCTACCCAAATGGAAGAATACTGACAGGCAACACAATAATTAAACAACTCAAGCTTAATCAGTCCTTTCAACTTATCTCCTACTCTTAATATCTAATTGTCCTGGGTTGTAGTGTAGGATGTACACAAAGTATTTATTCTATCACCATCTTCATGAGCTGTTAGAACCACGTGGGGCAGTGTTTTCCCAGGCCCCCTTCCTTTGGGCTATCTTCTGCTAATGGCCCATCAATGCCTTGCTGCATGACTCATAGGTAACTCCCTCCAGGAGTTATCTCTTTTTAATGAGCCATCAAGGACCCACTTCACAACTCATCATCCCATTGTGAGATGCTCCGCCCAGGAGGAGGAGCCAAGCATTTTCACTTAGATATAATCTAGAATTTAAGACAGTACAAGCAGCCCTTACCCGCTGGATTCCTGGAGGACCAGAGCTACCAGACCTTTCTACAAGATCACTGCTTCAAGAAGACCACCTCATCTAGACTGCTTCCACCACTCTGCTCAAGTTGTATTCTCTGTCAGTGGTCTTTTGTATTATTGCATTTATTTTATTTTATTTTACTTTATTTTACTTTACTTTTTTACCTTTCTTCTTATTAAATTTTATTTCTGACTTGGAGCCTCTCACTCATTTTGCTATCAAACCACAACACTAATTTAAGCTTAAACTGTTCAAATAATTCCTTTTTCTTGCTTAACTTAATCTTTCATACTCACAACTTTCACTCTTGCTCTCAAGGGAAGGGATAGGGTCACAACAAGGGATAATCTTTATTGAGAACAGAATGGGAAAACACTCTTAGACTACACTCTTCTTGGGCCCAGAACATTCACTCCCGCTAGCCTATGCAAGAGACCTCTTTTCTCTGCTTTAGGCTTAGGTCCAATCACTCCTCGGTCAGACCTTTGGGTCTAGCCCCTTAACCTGGCTAGACCCCCACCTGGCTCCTGCCTCTCACCTCCTTGAGACTACCTGGGTACACTTTCAACTTCGAGGAGCCCTTACTGCCAGAGACTTGAAGCCTCCCCTGTCTGACTCTCCTTTGGCCAGACTGCCTCAACCCTGGAACCATATCCCTCTTTTGTTACAGAGTAAAGTGGTCACTGAAAAGTCACTACCAGGACCTATTCGTAGTGCACTCCCTATTGCTAAAGAGTCACCCAAATAGGCCCCCACTTCCGCCTTGGTTTGACTTGGCCACTTCCCCCCGTGGGAATGGTCTCAGTGAAAGAGTAGTTTTGGGATTTGTTGCCTTGCCTGGCCTGGACTCCCCACCCTAGTACCCCTTAGCCTTGGACCATGGCCTCTCCTTGGACTGTGATCTCTAGTGGGTTTACAGCCCTTACTTGGACCGCAGCACACTAAACCCCTAGAATTGCCATCCGACCCTGGGGACTGGGGCCTCCTTGGATATACTCGGTGCTGCTGGTGTACTCAGGGCACCCCAAACCCTAGTAGGGACTCGTGTCCCCCCCTCTAGGACTACTTCACTATGCCTCACTGCGGCCTACTAACTGTCTACCACCCTCCACATGCCCGGAGGGGGCTATTTTATCCCTTGGGAGGCGCCTCACTTACTCAGGCTTCTCTTGCTTCTCCCCATTCCCGGCCAACCCCCTCGCAGGAGTCCAGAACCGCAATACTAGGAGGCTGTAATTCACTTCGGCGGTCCGAGCTGCCCGCCCCCATCTCATACACAACACCTTTCGCTCACCTCCCACTCCTGCCACCAGTTTTACTCACAGATGCTCTTCCACACCGTCTGGTCCCAGACTGCTCTCATCCAGTCCTGATAGGGCCACCTATCCCGGAGGTCCATTAGGATGGGCAGCCGTCCCATCCTTGGTCCTCTTCAGGTGTGGTCTATTCCAGACAATTCCCCCAAGACTGTCATGAATGCATGAATGCTAGGAGACCAGGTCCTTAGTGATTTTGGCTTTATTTGGAACAGTCTGGGAAGGGAGCCTGCGGGGTGTGTGCACATCACTGCTGCTCCCGATATGTCATGAAGGAGGAGGATGCCAGCTCTGTCGTCTGGCAGACCTGGGTCTTCCTTCCTCACGGGAGTCCACTTGAAGATGCCTGATGGTTTCAGGTTCAGGGTCCCTGTCTTGGTTTGAATAGACAGGTATCTGCCAAGGAAGATTGGAGTCTCCCTTGGAATGCAAGCCCCCTCCTCCCTTTTTTTTCAAATTATTATAAATTTGCAATTAAAAGGCTGTCAGGCAAAGATTTTGGGAATAGGTATAGCAGTTCTTTACTAGGGATATTAAAAAATACAAATGTTGTAGTACAAAAGAATAAGCAAACAAACAAACAAGGTGTCCTGGGCTGACAGTGCTCTCTATCCCATATCGTGGACTCCTTTGTTATGTCTAAGAGCTGTCCCTTCCCTGTTAGTGGGGCGGGCACTTTCCTGCTGGCTCTTTCCGCGCTGCTGCTTTGGCTTCCTGGCTTTTAGGCGTGCTTCGCTGCCTTGCAATTTCTGCTTATATTCTTGCACTTACGTTTTTCTTTTCTCTTTCTGCCGCCTCTGTGCTCTGTTTGTTTGGTTCTTTTTTTTCTTTCCCTCTTCCCCCCCCCCCCTCCCCCCCCCACTTCCCCCTTTAAGATTTAGGACCGGCACCCGGAGCTGATCTGGCTGGAGGAGTCCGAGGAGGATCTCCGGGGCCCGTGAAAGAAGCTCTGCGCCCTCCCCCTCACAATAACCTGAGCTTTTTCTTTTCTTTTTTTTCCCCTTGTGTCGGGGGGTGTTTATTCATTTGTTAATAAACCGGTTTTTTCCACTTTGTGTTCAAGAGATTCCTTCCCAAACCCAGGGTTGGGGGAGGGGTGGTATAGGTTTTGTTATTAGGGGATTCCTTGAAGGTTTTCCCCTAATTCAACCCAAACCAGAACACAAGGAATCCCAGAAAAAAAAAAAAAAAAAAAAAAAAAAAACCAAAAAAAACCACAAAAAAAACCACCTCTGGCAGAGTCAGAAAATACAACCTGGCTCCCTGTTAGTCAGGGTGTTGGAAACAGTCCAAAGTCAGCCCTTCTGGAGTGGCAGATGTGGTCCTGTTGGAAGCAGAGATGGTCCTGTGGAGCCAGGGGTCCCGAAGTGGGTCCGGTCTTCCTTTGGGGGTCCCGTGGAAAATACCGGAGTGCCTGGTGATACTTGCGGCTCCTTTTTATCTAGGTGGAAATGGTTGCTCTTCTGCTTTCTAGTAGAGCATCTCACAATAGGGTGATGAAATGTGTCATGCCATTGGTGAGCTTTGATGGTGCGTTAACAAAAGATATTCTCATGGGGGTAGTGAAAGACTGAGCAGAGATAAGAGATAATACCCCACCCGGTTTTTAACAACTGGCTTGTTATCAGGCAAGGCAGTTACCCCCTCCCTTCTGGAGTTACAACAGATAAGAAAAACCAAACCTTTGGCTATCTCTTTGTTTTGGTCAAGTACCCTTAAGTATTCAACACTTAGTCTCCTTGGTAACTTATGGGGAAAAAATTCTTTAAAGTAAAGAAGGAGCAAACCTAACCCCCAACAGTCCCCATGTCACTCCTGACTCACTTTGGTTAGAGTGACAAAGGTGAGGAGTCCTGACTAGAGCTTTGATGTCGTCCAGTGTCCCTTCTGGTTAGAAGTGTTACTTCAGCTCTTTACCTGCACGGGGAGGTTGTGGCTTGTTTTTAGGGGTCTCCACTAGATGAATTTTCTCTCCCCTAAGTCCCATGGGAATCCGACATATGCATACTAGGTGATGTCATCCTCCTCCTCATGGTCTCGAGTGGTTCACTATCTCAGAGGAGAAGGGAGAAGCAGGGGCCATACCCAACGGTAAGGGAATTTACACAACTCACCCAACCAACAACCCACCATCCTCATTAACCTATAACATAACTTTGTATCAACTTTCTAACAATTTATTCTCTACATCAGTGCCTGTCCAGGTCATGAAATGGACTGCAGCAGCAACCTTGGAGCAGTAGGCTGGTACAGCAGAGGCAAGCACATCCGGGATGGCAAAGTGTAGCAAAAACTCCGAAGCCATGCCAGGACCTGCAGGGTGTTAGGCCAGACACAGCGGCAGAAAACAGTGGGGCTGGGCAGCAGTAGACAGCTTCTGCAAGCAGCTGCCGCAAGCAGTCGAGAGATACTCCCTCCAGAGAGGGGGAGGGGGTCGGGGTTCCCTTCCCAGTGAGGTCGGGTGTTGAAAAGGTCCCAGTTTAACAGTTGCTCTTACAACCAAAGGCTCACCCACAATAAGGAAAAGAGGTGCAGGACAAATACTCTGCAGTGGCAGCAAATCTTCTGGGCAACAACAGTCTGGCACCAAAACCCTGTCTCCACTCTGATACCAAGAGAGAGAGAGGGAGAGAGCAAGGAGTTGAGCCCAGCCCCTGACTGGCAACCAAAATCTTGCTGTATCTCTGCACTTCCCAAGAGAAAGCCCCCCAGCTAAGAGACGGTAGGAAACTGCACCCTTCCGTCTCCTCATCCTCCACCCAGTCACATCTTCTGTCTCTCATGTATCGTCATTATCATATCTTAGGCAACAAATGGGAGAAAATTCCCAGAGAAAGAAAAAAAAAAAAAAAAAGGAAAAATCCTAACCTCCGACATTATGGAAGATATTATCTTGAGTGTGATTACACTGGCACATACAGCACAACCAAGGCATCAGGCCCAGCCAGCATGGCTTTAGGAAAGACAGGTCCCACCCAACCAACCTGATCTCCTTTTATGACCAGGTGACCTGCTTAGTGGATGAGGGAAAGGCTGTGGATGTTGCCTACCTGGACTTTAGCAAAGCCTTTGATACTGTCTGCCACAGCATCTCTGGAAAAGCTGGCAGTCCATGACTTGGACAGGTGCACTCTTTTCTTAGTTTAAGAACTGGTTGGATGGCCAGGCCAAGACAGTGGTGAGGAATGGATATAATCCAGTTGGCTGACAGTCACTAGTGGGGTTCACCAAGAATCGGTATTGGGGCCAGTTCTGTTATTTTTTTTTATGATCTAGGTGAGGGGACTGAGTGCACCAAAGTCTCATCTTATGACTTTGTTGGAACATCAAATATATGTTGTGGTTTAATCCCAGCCAGACACTAAGTCCACGCAGCTGCTCTCTCACTCCCCATGATGCCTTAAGTTTTAACTTTTGTGTTTTTCAGATTCTGTGCTACCTAGGGATGTAGTTCTGAGCCTCATATTAAGTGCTAGTAAGCTCTCTTCACAGATGTTATAGATACATATTATAAAGTTGGCTTTTTGCAA
This sequence comes from Zosterops lateralis, assembly GCF_965231275.1. Lineage (NCBI taxonomy): Eukaryota > Metazoa > Chordata > Aves > Passeriformes > Zosteropidae > Zosterops > Zosterops lateralis. The sequence goes on from NC_139801.1 coordinate 9,990,579, forward strand.
ATATTAAATGCTATATGTATAATATGGGAAGGTTTTGCTGTATTTTTTACTTCTGCTATTAATGAAACTTAGAAATGAGTACTGTGATGAATATATATATATGTTTCTTAGGCTATAACATGATATTAAAGACTGTTTTTATAACATCTAAACTGGCAAAACCAGAAGGATGGAGAAAATCCCTCGCATTCCTGAATTATCTTATCAAGATGAAGATTACTGACCAAAGCTTCAGGAAAGGAATTTATTGAACCTCTGTTATCAGTATCTTATCCAGATGAAGATAGCCAAAAACTACAGGAGAGGAATTTATTGAACCTATGCTATCAGATGGAATGGAACCACTCCCAGATGGATCTACAAGACAAAATGGTTGGGGGGGAGTTGAAACTGAACAGAGAAGTTCAAACTCAAGAGGAATGTTTGAATCATGCATGTGAATTTATGAATATGCGACAGGCTGGTACTTTTAAGGAGCGAGCCTTTTCATTAGCAGATGTGCTCTTGGCTGAATGCCAAGTCACCCAGCCATATAAATAATATTTTGCTTTATTTCTGTCTCCTAATTGTCTTTTTATTAAACTTTTAAAATTCTACCAGGAAAGTGAACCTCGTTTTTCACAAGAGAGTTAGTAGACAAAACAAATCCTTTTCCTGCTGAAGACCAAGGACAATGAGTACAACTTTCAGGCCCAAAAGCATAAACAACAGTGGACTGAAGAGAGAAACAAGAAGGATGAGATCTCACAGTCTGAAGCAGCAATTGGGCAATTAAACCCCAATATGCAAATGGACCAAAACTTATAAAAGTGTAAGACCTTGTGACCGGTCATCCATTTTTGTGACAATTTTAAGTCCACCTTGGGTGTAGCCCTGGTCAGGCTCTTGTGCTGCCCAAGGTGTACCATTAAAGGCCTTTATTAATATCTACTTTATTCTCTAGCTCTGTTCAGTCTCTGTTTCAGATCAGCCTTCCCAAGGCATCAGTTTCTGGCAACCACAAAGGGACAGTGAGACATCACCCAGACCTCCTCCCCCCATTGGGGAGGAGAATCAGAAAAAAGTAAAGCTCATGGGTTAAGAAAACTTTAATAACTGAAAAAAAAAGTAAAATTTAATCATAGTAATGATAATAATAGCAACAATAATAATTGTAATAGAAAGGAAAGAGAGAGAGAGGACTAAAACCCAAGAACAAGTGATGAACAATATGGTTGCTCACCACTTGCTGATCGAGGCCCAGGCAGTCTCTGAGTGGCAATCAGCCCATTCTGGCCAGCTCATCCCAGTGTATATATTCAGCATGATGTTCTATGGTATGGAATATCATAGAATGGCTTGGATTGGAAAGGACTTTTAAGATCATCTCGTTCCAACCACCCCTGCCATGGGTAGGGACACTTTCCACTAGACTAGGCTGCTCAAAGCCTCATCCAACTTGTCCATGAACAATTCCAGGGACAGGGCACCCACAACTTCTCTGGGCAACCTGTTCTAGTTTCACCACCCTCAGAGTACAGGATTTCTTCCTATCATCAAATCTAAACCTCTCCTCTTTAGGTTTAAAACTGTTTGTCCTTGTCCTATGACTATCTGCCCATGTAAAAAGTTGCTCTCCATCTTTCTTATAAGCCCCCTTTAAGTACTAGAAGGCTGCAATGAGGTCTTCCTGGAGCTTTCTTCAGGATGAACAATCCTGATTTTATCAGCCTGTCTTCATAGGAGAAGTGCTCCAGTCCTTCATGGATCTTCAATGATCTTCATGGCCCTCCTCTGGACCCACCCTAACAGGTCCATATCTTTCTTGTGCTGAGGATCCCAGAGCTAGCTGCAGTACTCCAGGTGGGGTCTCATGAGGGGAAAGGGGAAGAATCACCTCCCTTGACCTGCTGGCCACATCTCTTGATGCAGCCCAGGATGCAGTTGGCCTTATGTACTGCAAGTGCCCACTGTTGGCTCCTGTTCAGCTTTTCATCCACCAGAACTCCCAAGTCCTTCTCCACAGGGTCACTCTCAGTGAGTTCTTCTCCCAGTCTGTACTCATATCTGGGATTGCCCTGACCCAGGTGCAGGACCTCACACTTGGCCTTGTTGAACTTCATGAGGTTTTCATGGATCCACTTCTTGAGCTTGTCCATGTCCACCTGGATGGCATCCTGTCCTTCTGTTCTGTCAACTGCCCTGCTCGGCTTTGTGCATGAGGGTGCACACAGTCTCACTGTCTATGTCATTGATAAAGATATTAAAGAGCACTGGTCCCAAGACAGAGCCCTGAGGGCCACCACTCATCACCAGCTTCCACCTGGATATAGAGCCATTGACCACAACTCTCTGGCTTCGTGCATCCAGAAAATTCCTTATCCACTGAATCGTCCACCCTTCAAATTCATATTTCTGCAATTTAGAGATAAGAATGCTGTGTGGGGCCATGTTGAAAGTGAGAGGAATGACAGACTTGTCTTTACAAACAAGCAGTGGGTCTGCTGGTAGATAAAACTAGCACTGAGAGATAAAAGAAACAATGGGAAGGATTCCACTGATTGATGAATGGAAAAGAAGATATTTGCCCTTACAAACAAACTGTAGGTTTGCTGATAAATGAAATTGGATATTGAAAGATAAAAGAAACAATGGGAAAACCCATAAATTCCCTAAGAATTAAAAATTAAAAGAGGGGTTATACATTAAAGGGGAATTTTAGGTATTAGGCACTCCGAGAAGTCTGTAACTCTCAAGTACCTCAGCCAATGGGGAAAGAGAGAGGGGAATGTGGCCGGGGAATTAGGATAAAGTAGGGGGCTGCATCCTCCAAAATTTGAGAGACCCCGGGGAAATGCCCCATGGCCTCTCCCTTTATTCGAATAAAGTAAAAGGAGTCCTCTGTCTCCTTTTTGGACATAAACCCCTGATGTTTGTGGATTAATTTTCCTAACAAAGGCCTTACAGAAGTCTGGGTAGATGACATCAATCTTCCCTCATTGACTCTTGTAGTCACTCCATCATAGAAGGTCACCAGGTTGGTCAGGCACGATTTTCCCTTTGTGAAGCCATTCTAGCTGTCTCAGATTGATGCCTTAAGTTTTAGCTTTTATATTTTTCAGATCAGTATTACTTTCATGTATAACTAAAACTCCATAGCCTGTCAGCTACTGTTCTCCCATTTTATTCAGACAAAATTTCTCTCTAGGTCTGAAAATCAAGGGGACCTTACTGTCTCAGGCCCCGAAAAATGTAAACATCAGTGAATGGGGGGGGGGTGGGGGTGGAGGGGAACTTGGAGTAAGTGATTTCAATTCCTGAAGCTGTAATTGGACAATTAACCCCTGATATGCAAATAGACCAAACTTATATCTGTCTGAAAAACTCGTGACCGTCATCCATCTTGGGTGTAGTCTCTGCAAGACTCCTGCACTGCCCAAGGTGTGCCCTTTGAAGGCCTTTCAGTAAATACCTACCTTTATCCTCTAACTGTCTAGCCTCTGTTCTAGGTAGCCTCTCCAGGCATCAGTTTTTGGCAGACCTCCCCGGACAGGAAGGCATCTGGAAAACCCCCTGGACTAGAGGAACATCCAGCTCCCGCTCCCCCTTTCGCTGGCATTTGGGGGTGGGGGGAGGCTGTAGCTGCAGTCCAGATGGTATCAGAGCCCAAGAACCCTCAGATCCAACACAGAGGCATGTGAGTAGGTGAATAAAGGTGGTATTTCGTTTTAGCACCTGGGTCAGGCGTTAAGAGACCTCTTATAACTTTGTTTGGTATCTCTGGGACCCAAGAAAGGGTCCAAAGGGGTTCTAACTTGTTTGTTACTTTCCCCTTTGTTTGTTGTTACCTCGTGAGAGGTAAGTGCTGCAGTACGTAAGGCATAGCATGGAGACAGTGGTAGTGAAGTGGATTAAGCTGCTGCTAATTGGCTCCACAGTTGTGGGTTTGAATCCTGCTTCCTTCTTATATTTTTCTTAGCTTCTAATTGTGAATTTACGTTGCTTTGCTTAATTTCTGTGATTTTTCTGTTTATAGATACAGGCAGTGGGCTGTAATTTTTCTCGTTCCAATGATGCCCAACTACCCAAGAATTCACCTTTGGGTTTAGTGTAAGAAAACTGGCAAGAATTAGTTGGTGAACACCGAGTCCTTACAAAATCTGAGTTTATTAGGCTGTCTAGACGAATCTGGCCAATTTATAAATTTGATAACAAACAGAAGTGGCCTAAGTTTGGTAGCTTAGATGAAGTATTAATAACCAATTTGATGTCTTGCCTGTGTCAACACTACTGTTTTATAGAACTTGAATATAAGAGGCTTTTTTTAGTTATATCACAAGATGAAAATCTACAAAAACCTAAGAAAGAATGTATACTGCATTTAAGGAAAACAGAGAAAAATGATGAAAAGAGACAGCTCATATTAAATCCCGAGTGTGGGGGCACGGAAGAAGTGGAGGCAGACCTAGTAACCCCGTCTCTGAGACCTGGGCCATCCGGGGCTCAAGGTATGGCCCCGCCCGCGCTGCTGCCCGCGCTGCCGGCGGCCGCACTTCCTCCCACGGCACCGCTCGCGGCCCCACCCGTGCTGCCGCCCGCAGCGCCGTCTCTACTTCCCCTTTGTGAAAAATGAAAGTTCACTCTTAGAATATTTTTCAAAAGTTTAATAAGGGAATAAAAAAAGGACACTGTCCAGCGCTGGGGTGTTCCTGGCTATCGGCCAATGAACACACCGGTACATTAAGGCAGTGTTATCTATATACTGTTACTTTACTGAGGTACATACATATGCATAAGTTTGATGCATTATTCAAACATTCTTGGGAGCTTTTGATGTTGTAGGAACTTTGTTTTGTTTTGGTTATTCACTCCAACTTATCTGCATGACATCCTGCAGATCAGGTCAATGTATTTTATTCCTTCTTGTGGCTTCATCCAGTTGTTTCACACTTCCCTGATAACGAGGTGTTAACAAGTTCTTCTCTGATTCTTCTCCAGTGCTCCGGTTTGTGTCACTGTTATCACTTGAAGAGGTCAGTCAGCAGATGTGGGAAACAACCTAATTGCTTCATACAGTTCTCTCGGTTACATATAAGTATTTTAACATTTTATATTTTGCTAAGGCCTACAGTACAATACATTCATCACACCATTATTTATATAAGCTATAAGGTGTACACATCGATATAATATATTCATCATACTACTATTTCTGTGGGCTGTACAGTGCATACTTAGAATGAGAAATTAGGTTACATTAGCAAGCAGCTAAAAGGGGTTATAAGTTGCGCTATATTTGAATACTTACAATCAATAACGACATGTAAAAGCTAATACATAAATGCGAAAGCCAATATTATAGGGTCATTTTTAACACCTTCCTCCGCTGGCCGCAGCTTTAGCCGCCACAGCCCCAGCCCCCGCTTCACCACCGCCGCCGCTACAGCTATGGGGGAAGGCGGCTGCGGGGAGGGAAAAGCAGCTTTGGCGGGATCCCTGCCAGTAAAGGAAGAGGGAGGCTGGCTTTGGTGCCTTTGTCGACTTCCGGCTGGATGCCTCCCCCATCTGTGCTCTTCCCCCTCCTTCGGCTGCGGTTTTGGTTGCTTTTCCGCAGCCCCCAGCGGTCGTGGCTTCGGCGACGGAGGCTCCGGATGTTTCTCCGTCGTCTCCGCCGCCGCAGGCATGGACGTGCCCCGCCTGTGCTCCACCTCGCATCCCCGCTCACTCCTGGGTGGGCAGGGGTGGGGGGAGGGGACAGCTACCGTGTGCAGCCAACGGCACCGCCCCTAAGGGTGGAAGGGTGGAGCTGGGCGGGGGAAGGGCGGGGGAAGGGCGCGGGGGGGGGGGGGGGGGCAGAGCATTTTACCGAGAGGGCGGAGAGGGGACCTCCCATAGGGGGAGTGGCGCCCCTCCCACTCTCAGGCCCGTGAGTTTCTATAGCAACATCATACGCCGGGGAGCTGGCTCACGAGATGACGTCATCGAAGCAAGCAGGCCCGCTGCCCGCTCCCTACCTCGGAGTAAATCCTGGACAGCAATCCCTTGTACCGGCACTGGTCGAGGTAGACCTAACACAGCAAATTCAACAGAATCAGAAAGCTCTCGCTCAGGTAGCTCTTCCGAAGAGTAAGATGAGATCACAGTTGCCCTGAACAGGCAAAGGAAAGGAAAGACAGCAAGAATTGCCATAAGGGAATGTAGTCCAATAGCCAAATGTACTAGGTCAAAAAGGGTAAAAAGGGAAGAACCGGTTCTGCAAGCCCTGTTATGGCAAGCAGTCGGCAGTTGGGGGCCAATATATATAAAGGTTCTGTACTCTCTTGTGGAGTTAGAACAGTGGAAGAACACAGTTGGAAAATATAAAGAAAATCCAGAAAAAGTAGCAAATTTAGTAAAAAGGGCAATTAACACACAAAACTCTGACTGGACTGATTTGAAATCTATGATGGACACATTGCTTGATCCCAATAAGAGACAGGTGGTTAATAAAGCTATTACAACTTTGGTAGAGGCAAATATAGCAAGTGAGTTGATCCAGGGTACAGTTGTGGAGGTTTTTCCATCGGATGACTCAAAATGAGACCCAAATGTGCCAGAACAGATGGCAAAACTAAAGTGATATCAAAATCTCATGGTAGTGGGTTAAAACATGGTGTTCCTAAAGCTCTAAACTGGTCAAAGCTTTACAAAGTAAAGCAAAATTATGATGAATCTCCCACTGATTTTTAAAACAAGTTAAGAGAAGCTGCAATTAAATATACAAACCTAGATACTAATTCAGCTGATGGAAATGCCCATCTAATTTTCTTGTTCATTAGTCAAGCTACAAATGATATAAGGAGAAAGCTGCAAGAGCTAGACATGGTTCAAGACATAGATAAATTTCTAGAAGTGGCCTGAAAGGTGTATCGGAACAGGGGCCCAAGTGACAGACACCAACTTAGTAAGAAGGCGACTCAGGAGAAGTCATCCAAGAAAACTTCCCCTACAGACAAAGATCAGTGCGCCTATTGTAAAAAAAGGGGACATTGGAAAAATGACTGCCCAACGTTGAAACAAAAATCCCATTTCCCAACTCACAGTGGGACAAGATTTGTGCTCAGAATGATGGAGACCAAAGGCTTCTCCCCCAGCAGAGCCTTCGGTTATAGCTGAGCTGGGGAAAGACGACATCGAATTATTGGTAGATACTGGAGCAGCGTATTCTATGTTAAATACTTTGGAAGGGAAACTGAGTCAAGATACTGTACATGTTGTTGGGGTGACAGGGGAAAGCAAAACACGGCCTTTCTTCCAACCTTTAAAATTCAAACTGGGGAAGCACTGGGTAACTCATCGATTCCTTTATATGCCTAACTCCCCCAAACCACTGCTGAGGAGAGACTTGCTAGAGAAACTGGAAGCAGAGATTAAATTTAAAAAGGGAAAGAGTGTACGAGTTGTAATTCCTAAATCTAAATTTGTTGAAGTTGCTGCACTTTTTATAGAGGACAAATGTGGTGAAATCCCTATTGAAATTGAAAATGCTGTCAACCCAATAGTGTGGGCCAGTAGTATCCCAGGAAGATCCAAACAGGCAGAACCGGTGAATATTGCACTCAAACCAGGAGCTACACCAGTAAGACAAAAACAATACCCTTTAGAATTAGAAAGTTATAAAGGATTATCATCTGTAATTGAAAAATTCCTCCAACATGGGTTATTAGTGCAATGTGAGTCCAGATACAACACCCCCATAGTTGCTGTTAAGAAGGCAGATGGTAAGAGTTATTGATTAGTGCAAGATTTAAAAGCAATTAACAAAATTACAGAGGACATACACCAGTGGTAGCAAATCCCTACACCCTTTTGACCACACTGACAGATGAATTAGGGTGGTTTACTGTGGTAGACCTGAAGGATGCCTTTTTCTGCATTCCTGTGCATAAAAACAGCCAGCAGCTCTTTGCTTTTGAGTGGGAGAATCCCGAGACAGGGAGGAAAAGCCAGCTTATTTGGACAGTCCTACCCCAGGGTTTCAAGAATAGCCCGAAACCAGCTAGCAAAGGAATTGGAAGATTGGAGGAGACGAGAGCCAGGAGGGGTTATTCTTCAATATGTTGACGACATCTTGATTGTGGCTAGAACCAGAGATTCCTGTATACAGCTTACCATAAGTTTATTAAACTTTTTGAGACTGAGTGGGTACAGAGTTTCCAAAGACAAGGCACAGATTGCCAAGGAAGCAGTAGTTTATTTGGGGCTTGAGATCTTCCGTGGACATCAACAACTTAACAGAGAATGGAAAGAAACCATCTGCTGACTTCCAGAGTCCCATACTGTAAGAGAGATGCAAGCTTTCCTGAGAATGATAGGTTGGTGTTGTTTGTGGATAGCAAATTATGGACTGCTGGTAAAACCCCTACATGGAGCATTAAAAGCAGCCGAAAAAGGAATTATCATATGGACTGAAAACACAAGAGCTGCTTTGTAGCAGCTGAAACACTCTCTAATGTCAGCTCCAGCACTGGGATTGCCAGATTTAACTAAACCTTTTGAACTCTTTACATATGAAAGACTGAATATGGCTTTGAGGGCACCTCATGAACCAACAGAGGGCTGTGGCCTACTTTTCCAAACAGCTAGACAATGTTGCTCAAGGCTGGCCAGGGTGCTTGAAGGCCGTGGTGGCTACTGTCATCTTAATTCACGGGCCCGAAAACTCACCCTTGTGTGACACATTCTAGTGTATGAACCCTGTGCTGTAGCAGCTGTACTTGAACAAAAGAGAGGATATTGGTTGTCCGGCAACCGGATGCTTAAATATGAATCACTGTTGTTAGAACAAGATGATGTTACCTTGAAAACAACTTCTGTTGTTTACCCTGCCATGTTTCTGTCCTGCACCTTAATCGATGATGTGCCTGAGCATGACTGCTTGCAGACAGTCAAAGAGGTCTATTCCAGCAGATCAGATCTGAAGGATGTGCCCCTAGAAAATCCAGATTGGGAGCTTTTTACAGATGGGAGCAGCTTCATGAGAAATGGTAAGTGAACAACAGGCTATGTAGTGACCACCCAGGACAAGGTGATCGAGGTGAAGGCTCTGTCTGCAGATGTATAATCACAGAAAACTGAACTAATTGCACTGATGAGTGCCCTAGACCTGAGCAAAGGAAAGAAGGTAAATATATGAACTGTCTCTAAATATGCATTTAGTGTTGTCCATGCCCATGGAGCCATTTGGAAGGAGAGAGGACTTTTGAACACTCGAGGCAATCAAATGAAACATGCTTAACAGATACTTGACCTCTTGGAGGGCATCAGAAAGCCCACAGAAGTAGCTATCATGCATTTAGGAGTCACCAGAAAGAGAAAACCATTCCAGAATTGGGGATTTGATTTGCTGCTGAAGCAGCGAGAGGAATTGCAGAAAAAGGTATTCTCTCAGTAATTCCACAAAAAGAGATTGATCTTTTAGGGTTCACCCCAAAGTATGATCAGGCAGACCACAAGCTAATTAAGTTCATTAAGGCTGAGATCACAGAAAGTGGATGGGTGGTTACACCAGCAAATCAGGTTGTAGTCCCACCTCTGATCCTTCAGGAGCTAGCTCAGAGATAGTATGAAAGCACACATTTGCAGGGTTGAAAATCTTTTGAAACAGCTAAAAAAGGGAGTAATAGGAAAGGGAATGACTGATATTGTACAATCAATAGTAAGAAAATGTGAAATCTGCTGTAAAAACAACCCTGATATGAGGAAAAGAGTTGTGTTAGGAGTAACAAAGGCAGGGGATCTTCCTGGAGATTACTGGCAAATAGATTTTGCTGAGTTTCCACGCAAAGAGGGATACAGGTACATACTGGTGTTAGTTGACACCTTCAGTGGATGGTCAGAAGCTTACCCCTGTTGCACTAACACAGCCAAGGAGGTGGTGAAAGTTTTGCTCAATCATATAATTCCAAGGTTCGGGGTTCCCTTGAGGATGTCATCAGATAGGGGACCACACTTTGTTGCAACAGTGGTTAAAGAAGTCAGCCGGATTTTGGGAATTACTTGTGATCTGCACACACCTTATAGACTCCAAGCAAGTGGTAAAGTTGAACATATGAATGGAAACCTTAAAACACAAATTAGCAAAATTTACCAAGAAACATCCATGACATGGGTTCAGGCCTTGTCTATAGCTTTACTGAGGATCTGCATACGACTGAGGCAGAGGGATAACATCAGTCCCTATGAAATATTGTATGGCAGGCCATATAAGATTCTGCATGTGCCAGGTGAAATTCATATGAGGGGGAAACTTCATTTACAGAGATATTTAATGGCTTTAGGTTCCACTTTGCAGAAGATCCAGAATTCCACCGTGTTATCCAGACCCATAGGACTGGACACACCTGCACATCCCTTCCAACCTGGAGACTGGGTTAATGTTAAGTGGTGGGACAATGATCCTCTACAAGCCAAGTGGAGAGGATCGTTCCAAGTCTCGCTGACTACCCTCACTGCAGTCAAAGTCACTGGCAAAGGACCCTGAATTCACTACTCCAGAGTTAAGAAGGCTTATGCTCCTGAAACAACTGGAGAAACAGAGACTGATGCAGACAGAAACGTGTTTAAATGATTCCCCTTCTGTGCCTAAAGAACTGTTCATAATAATCATTATTCTTCTTTGCATGATACCCGACTGTGCAAGACATTACTACTGTTAGATATTTATCAGCTTATTGTTGTTTATTATTATCAGTTACTGTTGTTAAATATTTATCTATTATTAGATATTTACTCTTAGATATTTACTGTTATTAGATATTTACCTATTGTTAGATATTTATTTGGTATTAGATATTTGTTGCTAGATGTTTAGTGGTTTTAGATGTTTATTATTGTTAGTTATTTACTATTGTTAGATATTTATCTGTTATTAAATACCTATTATTAGTAGATATTTAAAATAGAGACTTGACAAGGTAACGGCCTTGTCAAGCCTCTAAAGGGGGGAAATGATGCCTTAAGTTTTAGCTTTCATATTTTTTAGGTTCTATACTGCCTTAGTGTGTGACTCTGAACGTCATATAAAGTGTTAGCAAGTTCTCTTCACAGGGTAGTTAGACAAAACAATCCTTTTTCAGCTTGAGAACCAAGGACAGCCGTTACAGCCTCAGGCCCAAAAAGTATAAACAACGACGAAGAAAGCAAACTGGAAGGATGGGACTTCATAACCTGAAGTTGTAATTGGACAATTAACCCCAATATGTAAATGGACCAGAACTTATAAAAGCATGAAGACTCGTGACCAGTCGTCCATCTTGCGTCCATCTTGGGTGTAGCCACAGCCAGGCTCTTGTACTGCCCAAGGTGTATCCTTTGAAGGCCTTTCAATAAATACCTACTTTATTCCTTTAACTCTGTCTAGCCTCTGTTCCAGGTCAGACTCAGACTCAAAACTTCAGACTCAGATTATAATGTGCAAGTAATTATGGAGCTACACCAATGCAGAGAGAGCCCTAGGAGAAGCATATCTGGTGCTTATGGCAGAATTTCAAGATCAAAGATGCCATTACTTTTTCATGTACTCCCTAGCCCAGAAATGAAAAATGCTTCAAGAGCATTCTGTGTAGGTATCAATATTCTTACTTAACAGGAAGCAGACATTCCTGCTGAGTAGTAGGTGGATGAAAAACATGGATCTCAATTTTCACTATAAAGCTTCTTTATTATGACAGAAAGAATTCTTCCAGTGGCATTAGTGTGGTATTTTTATTTCAGCAGATGGTTAAGACCTAATAAAAAAAAGCCATTACTCAATTTAGAAGAGCATTTTTACTGACTTATTAGACACTTGTTTAAAACAGAAATAGCACAAGAATAACATAGAAGAAAAAATATTTTAAGATGTGAACAATTATTAACAGAGAGCAATGGGGTGAAAATTAAATATAAATTTCCTCTGCTCTAGTACACATGCAATCATGAATTTCTTCCTTTTTACTTGCTATATATTCCATCTATCTGCTCTCAGAAATACTGAAATCAATGCCATATTAATAGTAAAATAAAGTGCTTCATCCTTACATCTTGTCTGTAGCATTCAGGCTGCCAAATACCTCCAAAATTTAGTAGTAATTAAGTTATAAATCCAGTAGATCACTTCTAAAGTATAAACATAAAATGATGAAAATGCAAGTTAATATCTCAGCAAGGTATCTGTGAACTTACAAAACTGGTACCTCAAGAGTAACTGTTTTGTACTGTCTATACCCAGAAGCACAAGCATCAGTTTATACTCATTTCCTGTTCAGGAGGTAGAGCTCATGATCCCAAAGAAAAAACACCTTATAGCATATACAGAGAATGAACTCTGCAGAACACAGTTGAGTCCCAGTATATAGTCTGCAATTTAAACTCCTTGATTAAAATCCATTAGCCATTTTCTTAATATAAGCAACTGATTGCAGAAAAAAAAGTTCATAGGAAAAAACAACTTGATGTTATTTGTACTTCTTAGATCTTACACCTGACACACTTGACATTCTTTCAGTTATTTCCCTGATGGAGCCATCTCCCAGCTATGCATTTTCCAGATGAACACTTGCATTACATCATAGAAAATGTAGTCTACCTGGGTAAACTAGTCTACATGAATGAAACAACTAGGCACTCAAATCACGGCTTCTGCATCGTATACTATCAAGTGCTGTTCATAGTGAAATTCAAGCAAGATGAATAAGTGTTTTCAACTGCAAGTTGCTATTCAAGAGTCATATTCTCAGTCTGCTTCTGTGGGTAATCAGCGGGTTTTTTTCTCAGGAAGGCCATTTGATTTAAGGAGTCGGTATGATTCCATATATCGCTATGTATTTTAATGAATCCTGAAAAATAAAAAGAATACTTGTCATTTCATGCTCTGCAGCAACTACGAGCATTATGCACCGCATCGCTTGCAAAAAAATTAACTGGGACAGATTGCAAACACCGGCCTTTTTACAGACCTTTTTAACACCAGGACAAACAACGCGTTAGTAGCGTTCAATTTACTCACCGCGGGTCATGTCACGGAGCCCTTCATCTTGGGCTACCAGAGCGGTTCCAAGCCAGACCTGTGAAGCAAATCGGCTGCGTGGAGCTCGCACCGGGCTACAACCAGCCCACACACAAACACACCCACAGCGCGCACGCGATCAGCAAGCCAGCACACGTCGGGCACCCCATGGGACGGGAGCCCACCCCGCGGCCCAACGGCCGTAGATACCGTAGTGTTTCCAATAAAAGGGAAATTTAGGTCTCGCTTTACTGAGCTGCCTCAAGGACTTGTTGCGAGAACGAGAGGGTTTAGCCACGCCAGCTTTTGCCCCGGAAGAGCAGCACTCCGACAGCAACACCTCAGCTTCGCCCATTTCAGCCCGCCTCTGAGGCAGGAGTCCAGGCGAGGCCACTCGACCCCACATGAAACAGCCCATAAGCACCTTCTACCTGCCCTCCGAGGCGCCTCTGCTGCCTTCCAGCAGCCCTCAGCTGCCGCGGAGCTCCGGCGAAAGGCGAGCGTCGCTCTCTTCCCCCAGAAAAGGCGCGTGAGGTAGGCCAGCCCCCACCTTTATGTGGACGAGAGTGGCTGTCTCAGCCGTTACTATACTTTTGGGGCTGCGGGGCAGACTTCTAACCCACCCCCGCCGGTTTTCCTAGCGGAGGTGACCGAGTTGAGACCGCGACGGCCCCACCCCCGCATTCCATTGCTTACATGGTGTCAGAAGGGCGCCACCAGCCACGCTCCCCTTCCCCATCAGGCATATAAGGTGCTCTCAGACTTGCACGCGTAGCGTCGGGAAGAAAGAAGGCAACCGGCACAACACCTCTGCACCAGGAACACGCACACCATCCCCCACCCACGCAGGAATCAAGCTTTCCTCGGGGCTCCGCCCCCTACCGTGACCGAGCAGCCGGTACCGCCCCTTGCGGCCATGTAAAGGAGAGGGGGCGTGACCCAGGGGTGGCTCGCGGCCTTCCTGGTGCCGTTTATAGGGTATACCCACTTCCGCTATCTGCTTAGAAGCGGTGCGATCATGGCGGAGCGTGGTCAACTCCCTTTCCCCGCTAAGCGCCTCTGCTGCAGACCTGGCTGTGGCTCGGCCAGCAGGCCAGGCCAACGGGCGAGCGGCACTGGCCTCAGCAGTGGGGCGCTCTGCGCCGGACCCTCCTCCGCAACTCCTACTGTAGCTGCTGCCGCTGCCGCTCTGGGGCTGCTACCGCTCGGCAGGACCCAGAGCCCCGAGTCCCTGCTGGACATCGCGGCTCGCAAGGTGGCGGAGAAGTGGCCTTTCCAGCAGGTGGAAGAGCGGTTCGAACGGATCCCAGAGCCAGTGCAACGCAGGATTGTCTACTGGTCTTTCCCTCGGAGCGAGAGGGAAATCTGCATGTACTCCTCCTTCAATACCGGGGCCGAGGATCTCACCACCGCCCCCGGGGGGGCCGCCGCCGGTACCACGCCCGGCGGGGGCGCGGACACCGCCGCTGTCGACGAGAACCGCCTGCCCTTTCGCCGGGGCATCGTTCTGCTAGATGGCGGCTATGTCGATAATGTCCTGCAAGTCGGTGAGTTACCGGCCGGGACTGCGTTGCGGAGCCGGACCACGGCCACCTGGATAGGGCGCTGCTGATCTCAGACGTGGGTCTCCTCCTGACGCGTCACCCGCCTATTATCCGGGGAGCCGCCTCTTGCTGCGCTGCCCGGCGGCCGGAGCCACCCCACCTCCTTGGCGCGTGCGACTCCTCCCCTCCCCCCGCTCTCCCCGCGATACGGCCTTCACTCTCAGGCTGTAATTCGGGCCGGGTAACTTCCTCTACTAGTCTCCTCCTCCGAGCCAGAACATGGAATAACTGACAGGAGGGTTGGGCACGCTGCCCTTTGCTTGTCCCTTTAACTTTCCTGACGCATTGTGCCCGCTCTATGTAATCCAGAGTGTGTAATCCCGTTTGGTTTTGCTTCCTTCCAGCTCCCTACATTTGGCAATCCGGGTCATCACCATACCCCGAGCCACAATAGCAAGGAGATGCCTCCGCTTCTTCCCCCCTTCAGAACCGCTGGTTGAAATGAACCAATAGAAGGGAGACGACAGGGGAAGAGGCGAGAGGCGCCTCGATCCAAAATAAAGAATTAAAAGAGGGTGCAGGCCCCCAGGAGTGGGTGTGCGGTGCGGGGAAAATGCAAACAAAGGCATTTCTAGGGCGGCAGCGAGCCAGAGGGCGGAGGCGCGATTTGCTCAGGCACCCCGCCCCCCCCCCCCCCCCACTGGGGGGAGCGGGGGGGAAATGGATGTGACGGCGGGGAGCTGCTGCAGCTTGGGCGCGGAGGGGCTCACGGATTACTTTAGGATGAGCCCCTGCGTGACAACGGCGAGGTGAGGAAAAAATCGCTGCTCTTCTTCTGGAGCAATACTTCCCTCCCCCCTTTCGCTGCTGCTCCTGCACGAAGCGACCGCCGCCTTCCACTGTTTTTCCCCCTCTGCGAGCTGGTGCTCCTGGTTAATCCCTTCCTACCTCTCTTTAAAGGGCACTGGAGGTTGGTACTCTCCGCCCCGACGAGGGGGGGGGGGACGGGGACGGTTTTGCCTTGCCTTGTGAGTGAGAGCTACTACCTCCACCCGCAAGCAGGCCTCGTTGAGGTGGTGGTGGCTCTGTGGGGAAGGGGTTTATGGCTTCCTCAGGAAACTTTCGCTGAGGATGCTGCTCTTGCACTTTGTACGGCCTGGGCGCATTACTGTACGCATCGCTATGCGTATTGCTGTGCGGCGGTGCCTCGCGCAGGAGGCGGCGACTGGACACTTTGTTCTCATTTTAACGTTTATGTTCTCATCGGTTTTCTGCCCCTCACCGAAAGGGGAAACCGGACAAAAAGACTATCGCTTCTCACTGCCGGCTCGACAATTGGGGCAGGGCGGAACGGCAGCTCCGCGCGGCCGGTCTTTGAGTCCCGCCCTGTGCTGCGCCGGACCGTCTTCTGGCGGTGCACCGACTGCGGCAGCTGCTCGCCCTTTATTCGCGGCGCCGTATGAGGCTGAGCCGTGCCGAGTTATAGCGGCATCCCTAGTCTTGGTGCTGCGGCTTGGGGTCGGAGGGTGCTGGGCTTTTCGTCGGCCTTGTCCGCAGCGAATTTCACTTCGCGGGCAGCCTGCAAACTTGCCTCCTACTTTCTGAAGGGAAGCTCTTGCTGTTCCTGGATTAAGCGCCCTTCCCTTCTTGCCTAGGTGGACTTCAGCTTTAGATATGAGTGGGTTTTTGTGGTGTTTCTTTGTTGTTGTTTTTTAAGCTATTTTTTATTTTAAAGGATTTTTTTTAATTAACTTTTAAATAAGAAATTTAATGTTTTGGCTTTCTCTCCTTTTTTACGAACGTCTGAGGTGCATTGGTGGTTCCCTAGGACTGGCAAAACCAGAAATAGGGCCTTTTTAGTTTGATTGGCAGTGCTGAGACTTTTTTTTTTTCTTTTGCTTGCACTTGATACTCTTGGGAAGCAATGAGGAATGGCAGAAGTGCACATAGGGAGGTATTTCTTAGTTGATTATATTTAAACTAGGAATTCACTGAAAATAAAACCAAGGGGTGATAAAAATGGACGCAATCTTTTCTAGGACACCCGGTGTGGGCTTGGCTTTGCTTGCTTTCAAGCAGTGGAATAGGCCTCAATGAGTAGTTGTAAATGAAAAAAAAAATGGTTTTTTATAGCTTTAAAAGGAAGTAATGTTGGGAAGGGTCAATGTGAAGGAAAAAAAATGCATAAATACAACTGAATATTGACTGCTGCTTCTGTACTCCTTAACTGCATTCTAAAATGCTATACCTACTACTGAAAATATTTTGGTTGGGTTTGGGTTTGAAAATTTTTTGTTTGTTTGTTTACCTTATATGGGCCTATTTTGGAAGGCTGCACAAAAATAGTGGAAGCTGGTGATATGAAACATGTCACTTGTATTAAGGACGTTGCCCAAATGCTTCAAACAGACATGGGACATTATTCCTGCTGTATTTAGCATTGGTGCAGCTTTCCCTCTGGTACTGTTCTGGGCCACATAATTTAAGAAGGATGTGAAGGTCCTTGAATTGCCCCCGGAGGAGGGCAACAAAGCTGGTGGAAGGGCTGGAAGGAATGTCCTTATAAGGAGCAGCTGAGGGCTCTGGTTTTGTCTAGTTTGGAGAAAAGGAGGCTGAGGGGTGACCTCATGGCTCTCTACAGCTTCCTGAGGAGAGGAATTGGAGAGGGAGGTATTGACCTCTTCTCCCTGGGATCCAGTGACAGTATGCATGGGAATGGTTCACAGCTGTGACAGGGAAAGTTCAGACTGGACCTGAGGAAGCATTTCTTTACTGAGAAGGTGGTCAAACACTGGGACAGGCTTCCTACACAGGTGGTTGATGCCTCAAGCTTGTCACTGTTTAAAAGGCATTTGGACAATGCCCTTAATAACATGCCTTAATTATTGATCAGCACTAGAATTTTTAAAGTTATTTTAAGGAGAAAATGAATTGTAAATCTCTTCCTATCGTAGTTTTTAAAACAAGGAGTCTTCTTTTATAGAAAAGTTTAAATTGGGTTGACCTAACAAAATTCTTCATAATTTGCTTTAGATCAGTTTTCATGCTTCTCACATTTAATTTTTCCCTTAAATTCAAGGCTTTCCTTGCTCTCAAGAATTCAGTTTCAAAGTTTGCTTTCAGATTAGGAAAGGTATTCCTTCGTGGACTGACACTGGCCAAATACCAAGCACCCACAAAAGTGGCTCACTCACCCTCCCCTGCCATAGCTGGATAGAGGAGAGCAAAAATTTAACAAAGGCTTCATGAGTTAAAGACCGGGAGAAAACACTGCAAGGGCAAAACATACTCAACTTAGAAGTACAAAGTGAGTTTATTACTAACAAAATCAGAGGAGGACAATGAAAAGTAAAATAAGCCCTTAAAAACACCTTTTCTTCCCCTAACCCCTCCCTCCTTCCCACCAACAGCACAGAGAGATAGAACGTGGAGGGTTTGGTCAGTTTGTCACCCAAGATCTTTTGCTGCTCAGGGAGAGGAGTCCTTCCCCTGTGAGACTGTGGGGTCCTTTCCCACAGGAGATGTTTCTCCCTGAACTTTTCCAACATGGTTCCAATCTCATGAGCAGCAGTCCTTCCAAAACTGCTGTGGCATGGGTCAGTCTTCCATGGGGTGCAGTCCTCCAAGGACAGGCTGCTCCAGCCTGGAAGCAGGGGTCCCCTCTCTCTACCAGGTCTCCTACTGCATCACAGCCTCCTCCAGGCATCCACCTGCTCTTGGATGAGCACCTCCCCCATGGGCTGCAGGTGGATCTCTGCATTCCCCATGGACTGCAGGGGGACAGCCTGCTTCACCATGGTCATCACCACAGCCTGGAGAGGAATCTTGGCTCTGGCACCTGGAGCACATCCTCTTCCCCACTTCTCCACTGACCTTGGTGTCTCCATGTTCTTTCTCTCACATATTCTCACCTCCTCCTCTTCTCTAGCTGGAATTTAAACTGCCCCATTCTGTTTTGATTTTCTTCTTAAATATGTTATCACAGAGGCATTAACAACCTCTCTAACTGGCCTAGATTTGGCCAGCAGCATTTCCATCTTCAGAGCCATCAGGGATTGGCTCTGCTGGACATGGTGGAAGCTTCCAGCAGCTTCTTATGGAAGCCACCTCTGTGGTCACCCTGCTACCAAAAACCAGGCCATACAAAACTAACACATCTGTATATGATCCGATATTTTGGTATGTTGCAATTCTTGAATTTGGGACAATTGCCACACCAACAACTGATGCTTGTGTGCTCTCTGCCCTCTAACTTTAGGAGGTTGTCGTGGGTGAAGATAAAGTTTACTGGAGAAGCCCTGCTGTTGAACCACAAGGTGCAAAGAGAACCTCCTTGCTTTCTTAACTCCTTAGAGAGGAGTCAGGCTGTGGCTGAATCCAGTCTTAGCCCCAGACTTTGTCAGTGGTTTAAGTAACTTTTTCCCTTGGGATTAAAGATGGTAAATCAGATATATTTATATAAAATGAATTATTTATTATGACAAATGATTAGACAAAAGATCTTAGAATTATATACTACACAGTATAAAAGCTAAAACTACTAGTAGTGTATAGTATAGTGCACTATATCAAAGCAATTATATTAAAGCTAGCAAAAAGAAACAATTATTAAGTACAGATTGATTTAACTCACCCATACTAACATTTGTAGGCAGGTCTCTTTCTTTTTACCTCAAGGAGTATCCTCAGAAGACATCCCCTTCCCAAGGGAGGAAACTTCATGCACACACTCCAAGGAGGAATATGTTAGAACCTGACCATATGAAAGTGGACTGGACTTTTCTAGTGTGAAGTGATATGATTGCCAGTCATATGTTACCAGGTCAGCTTAGTAGCTTATCTGCCAAATACTTGCCTCACTATCAGGATGTTGATTTGGTTGCTGAACAAGACTGGTTTTAGCATAATTCAACACCAAAACCAGCATGTGACACCCTCTACTTGACCACATTCCAAGATAGAGCATTCAGGGCAGGGCATTCTGCTGCACTCTAGCCCTTGACTTCAGTCAATCATCTTTACCTCATGAAGTGGTAGTGCAGGTACCTCTTGTCTCCAAGCTATAAAAGCATCCACTGCATATATGTACATTATTGTCAAATATGTTGAGATAAGTCAATCTCCTCAGTTTTACTATTTTTCTTAAATCATGTAGTTTGAAAGAGTGTTAGCTGAGTTATACATTACATATTAACATACAAACTTATTATAGAAATCAGTTAGAATTTAGCTAATAATAATAATATTGCAACAACAGGCTATAACATTAAATTCAGAATGTCCGTTGTGATTGGGAACAATACAAATAAGTCATCCTACCAATGATGTTACCAGTTTGTGTAGATCAGAATATTCCCTACCACTCGAGTCTCAAAAATTGCTAGAAAGATGTGATACAAACCAGGATCCAGGCAGAAGAGTTCATGAAACCAGTCTTTAGGTTACAGTGTCTTTGGGTAACAAACAGGAAGAACTGGAAGCCATGGTGCAGCAGCAAAGCTATGATGTAGTTGCCATCACAGAAATGTGATGGGATGACTCACATAACTGGAGCACTGCACTCGATGGCTACAAGCTCTTCAGAAGAGACAGGAAAGGGAGAAGAAGTGGAGGGGTGGCCCTTTATATTAGTGAGGCTTTTGATGCCATGGGTATTGAAACAAATGATGATGAAATTGAATGCCTATGGGTAAGAATTAAGGGGAGAGCCAACAAGGCTGACATCCTGCTGGGAGTGTGTTATAGACCACCCAACCAGGATGAAGAGGTAGACAACTTAATCTACAAGCACCTGGAGGATATTTCAGGATCACCACCTCTTGTTCTTGTAGGTGACTTTAACCTACCTGAAATCTGCTGGGAACTTAATACAGCAGATAAGATGCAGTCTAGGAGATTCTTAGAGTGTGTGGAGGACAACTTGTCGCAGTTGGTGAGTGAGCCCACCAGGGGAGGGACTATGTAAGACCTGTTGTTTGCAAATAGAGATGGCTGGTTGGGAGATGTGGTGGTTGGAGGCCGCTTGGGGCATACTGATCATGAAATTATAGAGTTCTCAATATTTGGTGAAATAAGGAGGACCATCAATAATACTTTTACATTGGACTTGCATAGGGCAGACTTTGGCCTATTTAGGTGACTTATTTGGAAAGTTCCTTGCGAAGTAGCCCTTAAAAACAAAGGAGTCCAGGAAAGGTGGGCATGCTTCAAAACAGAGATCTTGAGGGCAGAGGAGCAGACTGTCCCTGTGTGCTGAAAGATGAGTTGACAAGGCAAACGTCTAGCCTGGATAGGCAAGGAGGTTTTGAAGGAACTTAGGAATAAAAAGAGGATGTATCATCTTTGGAAGGAGGGTCAGGTGTCTCAGGAAGTATTTAAGGGAGTTGCTAGGGCACATAGAAAAAAAATTAGAGGCCGAAGCTCAGTTTGAACTTAATTTGGCAACTTTTGTGAAGGATAATAAAAAATGTTTTTACAAATATATTAATGGCAAAAGAAGGGGTAAGACCAACCTTTGTTCTCTATTGGATGAGGGAGGGAACTTAGTAACTGCAGATGAGGAGAAGGCAGAGGTGTTTAATGCCTTCTTCTTAGTCTTTAGTGGAAAAATGGGTTGTCCTCAGGACAGCTGTCCTCCTGGGCTGGTAGATGGTGTTAGGGAGCAGAATGGTCCCCCTGTTATCCAGGGGGAGGCAGTCAGAGAACTGCTGAACTGCTTGGATGTTCATAAATTTATGAGACCAGATGGGATCCATCCCAGGGTGATGAGGGAGCTGGCAGATGAGCTTGCAAAGCTGCTCTCCATCATTTACCAACAGTCCTGGCTCACTTGTGAGGTTCCAGATGACTGGAAGCTGGCCAAAGTGATGCCCATTCACAAGAAGGATTGGAAGGAGGATCTTTGAAATTATAGGCCAGTTAGTCTGACCTCGGTACCCGGTAAGGTAATGGAACAGTTTGTGTGCAGTGTCATCACAGCACTTCCAGGATGGCCAGGGTCTCAGGCCCAACCAGCATGGGTTTAGGAGGAGTAGGTCGTGTTTGACCAACCTGATCTTTTATGACCAGGTGACCTGCCTGGTAGATGCAGGAAGGGCTGTGGATGTTGTCTGTTTGGATGTCAGCAAGGCCTTTGACACTGTCTCCCACAGTATACTCCTGGAAAAGCTGGCAGCCCTCAGCTTTGACAGGAGCACTCTTTGCTGGGTTAAGAACTGGCTGGATGGCCGAGCCCAGAGAGTGGTGGTGAATGGTGCTGTACCCAACTGGTGGTCAGTCACTAGTGGCATTCCTCGGGGATCTGTGCTGGGGCCAGTTCTGTTTAATATTTTTATTGATGACATGGATGAGGGTATTGAGTCTTTCATTAGTAAATTTGCAGATGACACTAAGCTGGGAGCGTGTGTTGATCTGTTGGAAGGTAGGAGGTCTCTGCAGAGAGACCTGGAACAGTTGGATGGACGGGCAGAGTCCAATAAGATGAAGCTTAATAGGTCCAAGTGCCGAGTCCTGCATTTTGGCCACAATAACCCCCTGCAATGCTGTAGGCTGGGGGGTGGTGTGGCTGGACAGTGCCCAGGCAGAAAGGGACCTGGGGGTATTGGTCGACAGCCAACTGAACATGAGCCAGCAGTGTGCCCTGGTAGCCAAGAGGGCCAATGGCATCCTGGCCTGTATCAGGAATAGTGTGGCCAGCAGGACCAGGGAGGTCATTCTTCCCCTGTACTCAGCACTGGTGAGGCCACACCTTGAGTATTGTGTCCAGTTCTGAGCCCCTCAGTTTAGGAAGGATTTTGAGACGCTTGAGCGTGTCCAGAGGAGGGCAACAAGGCTGATGAGGGGCTTGGAACACAAGCCCTGTGAGGAACGACTGAAGGAGCTGGGGTTGTTTAGCCTGGAGAAAAGGAGACTCAGAGGTGGCCTTATCACTCTCTACAACTTCCTGAACGGTGGTTGTAGTCAGGTGAGGGTTGGTCTTTTTTTCCAAGTAGCAACTGACAGAATGAGAGGACACGGTCTTAAGTTGCTCCAAGGGAAATTTAGGTTGGATGTTAGGAAATTTTTTTTTACGGAAAGGGTGATAAAGTACTGGAATCGTCTGCCTGGGGAGATGGTAGTGTCACCATCCCTGGGTGTGTTTAAAAAAAGACTGGATGTGGCACTCAATGCCATGGTTTAGTTGAGGCATTAGAGCATGGGTTGGACTCAATGATCTTGAAGGTCTCTTCCAACCTAGTGATTCTGTGATTCTGTAATGATTGGGAGAGTTCAGCAGATTGGTCATCAACTTCCTTCTGTATAGAATACAAATCTGATTTCTCAATCATGAAGTTCCATGTGGCCTCCCAAGCTAAATTCAGGGAGGAATCTTTTCCAAACTCTGTGGCAACTAGAGAGAAGGCACAAGCATCTCAAAGCAGTGCTTGCTGAAAACTTAGATGCATATCTAATAATCAAACTAACAGTACCAGTCTTTGAAAGGAATTTAGAGGACATTAAAATGCAATAATCACTATTCATAAACTTATTTGGTAAAACCTATTTAAATTATTTAGTACCTTAACAATACTGATCAAGATTCTTAACACCATGTAGACCAACTGAAGCTAGAGTAGCCAGCCATCCTTTTGAGACCTTTTTGGTTTTAGATAAAATGTTTTTTTTGTCAGGTTTGCACATTCTGTTACACTCTATTTTGCAAATTTGGAATAAAATCCATAAACCAACCTTTAATGTAGCCATACTTGCTATTACAATTGTTGGGTGCAAGGATTGGCTAGCATGGTTGACTTATCCAGGAACAAATAACCATGCTGCAATATTGGAAACATTTATCTGAAAACACGCCCAAAAAGAAACTTTTAATGTATTTCATTTTAGAGTATTTGATTCTGTTGCAGATGTATCTGCAGTGGATTTACTGTTCACTATAGGGTCCACTACAGTTCTTTTGTGTCCAGAGCTGGCTTCATTTGTGTATAGGGGATTTAGAAGTCTTCAGCTGTAATTTTCACAGTGGTATGAGTAGTCAGAAGTCCTTTCTACTTTTGCTTAAGCAGATCTTTATTTCATGTCCAAATGTATGCACAGTTGTCTGGTTGGTGAGGATATACTTGAATGTTCAAGGTTATTAGAGAGGCTAAACCAACAAGCTTATCCAGTGATAAGAGCAGACAGACATTGTTCTGTAAAATATCTATCTATCTTGGTAGGTGTACTGGGTGAGATAGGTTAATTTCCTTAGTTCAGAATGTGGGAAATATTAATCAGGAACTGATTCTGTGTTGGTGGCCATTAGAGTCAGTAGCCACTCAGGCTAATGGTCCTTGAGTGTCCATTAGAGTAATAGGTACAATCCCAGTTTGGGGTAGTTTGACCATCACTGGTTGGCCCACCTTTAGGTTGTCCTGAAATGCTTCAATTTTATCATTTGGAGCTGATTCAAGGGACACTGGACTGAAGAAAGCTCTTGAAACAGGACTACTCATTGGTCCATATCAGTTATTTTTCTGATATAACACAGAGGGAAACCTTTTATCCCATACAGGTTCATTTGGCCTAAGGAAGCGTTTCAACAAACCATTGACATGCTCCACAATCCCGTTTGCTTGGAGATAATAAGGTGTATGAAAAACCCATTTGATAACCTTCCCTTTTGGCCCAGTCTTGTACCATCACACTGATGAAGTGTGATGCATTGTCACACTGTATAGAGTCTGGGACAGGGAGACTGGAAAACCAATTACTGAGTCCTGAAATAGTAGCTTTGGCATCAGCATGTCTGCTTTTAGTGGCAACTAACAGTTCAGATACCACTTCCACACCTGTTAGTATGTACTTGTAACCATTAGATATCTTCAGAGGCCCAATATAATCTTATTTCCCAGGTGGACCAGAGTGTTTTGTCACTTTTGATATGTAAAGGTGATGCCAGGTTTGGATAATTTTGTCCAAGTCTCAATTGGCACTGGGGAAATTGTGAGAGAAGGCCTTTACACATCTTCCTGGTCAATGGCCATCCTCCGCTTTGTGCTGCAAAAAATAGCTTCCTGTCCAGTATACCCTAATTTACAATGTACTAACTCACCCAATCAATACCAATGTTGTGGATCTTTCAACTGATCAATTTTTATATTTTTAATTTTTGTCAGATGATCCACTTTGTTATTCCAATAAGTCTATAAGGCTTGATCATTGCCATGAGCTTTGACATCATCATATGTGGATTTGTTGGGATTGAGCCTGTAACAACAACCACTTCCAGTCTTCCTTCTGCCAAACCTCTTTTCCATTCACTTGCCAATCTAATGCTTCCCACTGACATAACCACTGTGTGGCACCAGCCTAGACTGAATAAGAATCAACATATATTGTCCTTGCTTTTTCCTTTAGTGCCAGCAATACAGCTTTTAACTCTCTCACCTGTGCACTTCCCATTCCTTCTACTACTACTTCCATTCCTGTCTGAATGTTAAGAGCAACTACTCTGTACTTCCATTTACCATCAATGTGTTTGACTGAAGCATTGGTGAACCAGACATCTTTAACTTCAGTCTGAAGTGAATGCAGGAACATCCAGTATAGGACTAGTTTTATGTGTCTGTTCTAAATGTTGTGATGCCCTTGCAATGCATTACCATGCTCTCCCCTGATGAGGTAGCAATATGCATCCAGTCTTTGTTGCCTTAGCCCCACTATTGAAGACAAGGAGGTCTAGTAAACTTGTGATGTAAGTCGCTATCTTAAAACAGGTTTTTTTCTGTCTTAATTTTGCAAATGTATAAACAGACCAGAGGAGTGTAGCCTTTTAATAGTAACTAAAGTGTAGAGAATTCTTTTGTGGTCAAGTCAGAACTGGTAAGAGGCCTCCTGTAGGAGCTGAGCAGTTGTACAGGATACTTTAATGAATTGGGTCAAATCAGAAATAGACTGAAGTGTCTCCTAATGTGGGCTTTTTAACCAATGCTTTTTTAAACCCTTCCGAAAAATGAAAAATAAAATGTAAATTAGGGGAAACTTTAACTGCATTTGAAATATATTTTAAGATAATTGTGATGTGTACCATCACACTTTAAAAAGGAGAGTTTCATTTTTTAAATTTATCTATTTGTCTTGGTTTAAGACAATTTTATGAGGTGGACACTAAAAGGAGTTACCTCCCCTTTAGTTTAACCAATCCCTTTCCACCAATAAGGAGAAACAAATATGAGTAGATATAAGTGGAAAAAATAGCAGTTTCATAAAAAATCAAAATAGCAACAGGCAAAAAATAACAGCAATAGTCACTAATTACAAAGTTGCTGAAATCTTGCCGACTCCCTGGGAACAGAGACAAACTCAAAATGCTGGAGGAAAACCCCCCCCCCCCCAAGATGGCACCCTCCACAGACAACTGCATGTAGGGAGACAAAGGGAAAATGGCAGACTTCCCCCCCCTCAAAATGGTGCCCTCTGCAGGTGACCGTGTTTTGGAAGGCAAAGGGAAAACGGCAGACAAATGCTCCCCTCAAGATGGCGCTTCCGCAGAAGACTGTGCAGTCTGGGAGAAAAAAGAGATGGTAGATAAATTGATCTCAGTTTAACTTTCTCCCTGGAACAAAAAACCTGGAAGGTAGGAGCTTACAAAGCAGTTTTAGTGGCAGATGGGAACCGCTGGCATGTGTGGGGTCAGCGCTGCCACTCGCTGCCACCTCCTGCCACCCACTGGACTCTGCTGGTGTTAGTGCTGCTGTCTTAAGCCCTTGCTCCAATGGGGGGGAAGAAGACAGACTCTTGAGCACCAATGAGCAGTGGCCTGACTCCAGACTGGCTCTGTGCTGCTGATAGATGTTGCAAAATTCACTCTGAAACATTTTTTGTTTGCAAAATGCAGCTTCTTAGGTTGGTAGCCAAGTTGTGTGAAGAGCTTTTACAGTAACCTATTCATTACTTGCACAGCAGTTGCTTCAATGAAGTACTTAGTTTTCCTCTCATATATGAGGAATACAGTACACTGCTTTGAGAGGGTGACAAAGTAGTTTTAGTGAAACTCGTTTGCATATTTACAAGGATGCCCTCTGTGACCACATTTAGTATGGCTTGCACTTTTTCAAGACAATGCTGCTGAGTTGACTGATTTTTAAAAGAACAAGAACAGGGGAAAAAATCAATACTCTAAATTACTTGTTTAATATATTAGTGTTGTGGTTTGAAAGCAAAATGAATGAGAGGCTTCAAGTCAGAGATATAATTTAATAAGAAGAAAGGTAAAAAGGTAAAAGTAAAATAAAATAAATGCAATAACACAAAGGATCACTGACAGAGTCAGAATACAACCTGAGCAGGATGGTGGAAGCAGTCCAGGTGAGGTGCTCTTCCTGAAGCAATGATCCTGTAGAAAGGTCTGGCAGCCCTGCTCCTCTGGGAATCCAGTGGATAAGTGCCCTTGCACTGTCCCACATACCAGCTTATATCCAAGTGAGAATGCTTGGCTCCTCCCCCTGGGCAGAGCATCTCACAATAGCATGAGAAGTGTGAAATGGGTCCTTGATGGCCCATTAACAGAGATAACCCCTGGAGGGAGTTACCTGTGACTCATGCGCCATTAGCAGAAGACACCCCAAAGGCGTTAATGAGCCATTAGCAGAAGACACTCCAAAGGCCATTAGCAGAAGACACCCCAAAGGCCATTAGCAGAAAAGGCAGGGGGCTTGGGAAAACACTAGCCCACCTGGTTTCAACAGTTCATGAAGATGGTGATAGAATAAATACTTTGTATACATCCTACAATGCAACCCACGACATAATCCACCCCTTATTCTATTACCATCTACATCATATCCAAATCAATACATTCTTATAAAGATATACATACACATAGAGAATAAAATGTTACACACTGTTCTCACTTAAAATTAAGTCTCCCTGTGGTACACAATGGGTTTCCCCATCTTTCTGCATTACCCACCAAGTGTGACCAGGTCCTTGAGCAAAGACAATCCCACGGATGGGTCTGCCTTTTCCTGAGGCGGGATTAATCCAAACAGTCTTCCCTAAAATGCCTTTCATATGTACTGCAGGGACTTTGTCTCCATCCACTGTGTGCAAGGGTTCAGACTGGGCAGGACCACCTCGATTAATAGACCCTCGGGTGTTGACCATCCAGGTAGCTTTGGCTAAGTTCATTTCCCAATTCTTGAAGGTCTCCCCGCCAAGTGCCTTCAGGGTAGTCTTTAGTAGTCCATTGCACCGTTCAACTTTTCCGGCAGCTGGTGCGTGATAAGGAATGTGATATATCCATTCAATACCATGTTCTCTGGCCCAAGTGTTTATAAGGCTGTTTTTGAAATGGGTCCCGTTGTCCGACTCAATTCTCTCAGGGGTGCCGTGTCTCCACAGGACTTGTTTTTCCAGGCCCAGGATGGTGTTCCGCGCAGTGGCATGAGGCACAGGGTAGGTTTCCAGCCATCCAGTGGTGGCTTCCACCATGGTCAGCACGTAGCGCTTTCCTTGGCGGGTTTGGGGAAGGGTGATGTAGTCAATTTGCCAGGCTTCCCCATACCTGTACTTCAGCCATCGTCCACCATACCACAGAGGCTTCACTCGCTTGGCCTGTTTGATTGCAGCGCAGGTCTCACAGTTGTGGATGACCTGGGAGATGCTGTCCGTAGTAAGGTCCACCCCTCGGTCACGGGCCCATCAGTATGTCGCATCTCTTCCTTGATGACCAGAGGCATCATGGGCCCAACGAGCTAAGAACAGTTCTCCCTTGTGCTGCCAGTCCAGATCCACCTGTGGTACTTTCACCTTGGCAGCTTTGTCCACCTGCTCGTTGTTGTGATGATTCTCATTAGCCCGGCTCTTGGGTACGTGTGTGTCCATGTGTCGAACTTTCACATTTAGTCTCTCTACTCGGGCAGCGATGTCCTGCCAAATGTCAGCGGCCCAGATGGGATTTCCGCTGCGCTGCCAGTTGGCCTTTTTCCAGCGATTCAGCCATCCCCACAGAGCATTAGCTACCATCCATGAGTCAGTGTAGAGATAGAGCCTCGGCCATTTCTCTCGTTCAGCAATATCCAAAGCCAGCTGGACAGCTTTAAGCTCTGCAACCTGACTCGACCCACCTTGTCCCTCAGTAGCCTGTGCAACTTGTCGTGTGGGGCTCCAAACTGCAGCCTTCCATTTCCGGTTAGCGCCTACAATTCGACAGGAGCCATCAGTGAAGAGAGCATATCGTCTTTCAGTCTCTGGTAGCTCATTATATGGTGGGGCTTCCTCAGCACGTGTTACTTGCTTTTTTTCTTCTTCAGACGATAATCCAAAATTCTCACTTTCTGGCCAGTTTGTTATAACTTCCAGAATCCCAGGGCGATTTGGGTTTCCAATACGGGCGCGCTGTGTGATGAGAGCAATCCATTTGCTCCATGTGGTGTCAGTGGCGTGATGTGTGGAGGGAACCTTTCCTTTAAACATCCACCCCAGCACTGGTAATCGGGGTGCCAGAAGCAGCTGTGTTTCAGTACCAATCACTTCTGAGGCATCTTGAACTCCTTCATGGGCGGCCAAGATCTCCTTCTCTGTGGGAGTGTAGTTGGCTTTGGAGCCTCTGTAACTTCGGCTCCAGAATCCCAATGGTCGGCCTTGAGTCTCCCCAGGCACCTTCTGTCACAGGCTCCAGGACAGACTGTTGTTCCCGGCTGCAGAGTAAAGCACATTCTTCACATCTGGTCCCATCCTGACTGGGCCAAGGGCTACTGCATGAGCAATCTCTTGCTTGATCTGAACAAAGGCTTGTTGCTGTTCAGAGCCCCAGTGGAAATCGTTCTTCTTGTGGGTAACCAGATAGAGAGGGCTCACAATCTGACTATACTCAGGAATGTGCATCCTCCAGAAGCCTATGGCACCTAGGAAAGCTTGTGTTTCCTTCTTGTTGGTAGGTGGGGACATGGCAGTGATC
Source organism: Zosterops lateralis (assembly GCF_965231275.1). Lineage (NCBI taxonomy): Eukaryota > Metazoa > Chordata > Aves > Passeriformes > Zosteropidae > Zosterops > Zosterops lateralis. The sequence goes on from NC_139801.1 coordinate 10,020,064, forward strand.
TTGTTTATTATCTCTGTGGGGATTTGGCGACATCCATCTTGCCACTTGACTCCCAGGAACTGGATTTCTTGAGCTGGTCCCTTAACCTTACTTCGTTTAATGGCAAAACCAGCTTTCAACAGAATTTGGATAATCTTCTCTCCTTTCTCAAAGACCTCCCCTGGGGCGTTCCCCCATACGATGATGTTGTCGACGTACTGCAGATGTTCTGGAGCTTCACCTTTCTCCAGTGCAGCCTGGATCAGCCCATGGCAGATGGTGGGGCTGTGTTTCCACCCCTGGGGCAGTTGGTTCCAGGTGTACTGCACGCCCCTCCAGGTGAAAGCAAACTGGGGCCTGCATTGTGCTGCCAAAGGGATGGAGAAGAAGGCATTGGCAATGTCAATGGTCGCATACCACTTTGCTGCCTTGGACTCCAGCTCGTACTGAAGCTCTAACATGTCTGGCACAGCAGCACTCAGTGGTGGCGTGACTTCATTCAGAGCACGGTAATCCACCGTCAGTCTCCATTCTCCACTGGACTTACGCACAGGCCATATTGGGCTGTTGAAAGGTGAATGAGTCTTACTGACCACCCCTTGGCTCTCCAGTTTACGAATCATCTCATGTATGGGAATCACAGAGTCTCTGTTAGTGCGGTATTGGCGGCGGTGTACTGTTGTTGTGGCAGTTGGTACCTGTTGTTCTTTGACTCTCAGCAGTCCCAAAGCAGAGGGGTCATCTGAGAGACCAGGCAAAGTATTCAACTGTCTGATGTTTTCTTTCTCAACTGCAGCTATCCCAAAAGCCCAGCGATATCCCTTTCGGGTCTTTGAAATATCCATTCCTGAGATAGTCTATGCCGAGAATGCATGGGGCCTCTGGACCAGTTGCGATGGGGTGTTTTTGCCACTCGTTCCCAGTTAAACTCACTTCAGCCTCTAATACAGTCAGTTCCTGGGACCCTCCTGTCACCCCAGAAATAGAGATGGATTCTGTTCCTACATACCTTGATGGCATCATGGTGCATTGGGCCCCAGTGTCAACCAACGCTGTATATTCTTGTTGGTCAGATGTGCCAGGCCATCGGATCCACACAGTCCAGTAGATCCGATTATCCCTTTCCTCTTCCTGGCTAGAGGCAGGGCACCCCTATTCCTGGTCATGGCATACATTGTTCTCCTCCTGTACGTATGTTTCTGAGGTCCCTTCCAGAGGATCAGTCATATCATCATTCCTGTACCGTCTGGAGTTCTGAGAGACTGGGGCAACCTTGATTCTAGATGGGCTTCTTGTGGTAGGTGTTCCTCTTTTCAGTTCACGTACCCGGGCTGCTAAGGAGGAGGTGGGTTTTCCATCCTACTTCTTCATGTCTTCTCCATGCTCTCGAAGAAAAGACCAGAGGTTACCTCGTGGTGTGTATCCTCTCTCCCTGGCTGGGGGATGCCTGCTCCTAATGGCAGAGACTCTCGTCGACTCTGGTGAGATATGGTAAATTTCTTCCTTAAGTTCTTTTAATTTCTGATGGCCTTCTTCAATCAAGCTCCAGACTTGCTCAGCCAGTCTTGTTTCCACAGACGAGACATGGATACGAACTGGGGCGGTGACAGTGTCCTCATAAATTCTTAATTTACTAGCCAAGACACCCACCTTGTCCTCACCTTCCCTCCATTGCAGTGTTGCCAGGTAACGTGAGTGCATCTCTGGTCCAAGCCGTGCAAGTCTCAGCCACATCCGTGATGTGCACTGGACATCATCTGGGTTTTTAGGAAATCTCTCGTTTTCTGAAAAAATGATCTCCAGCACAGCCAATTCCCTCAGGCGTTGGATACCTTGTTCTATTGTGCTCCATTTGCCTTGGTTCACTTGGAGGTCTTCTTTACAAAGGTATCTGTCTTTCACACTTGTTAGCAGTCGCTGCCAGAGGCTGAGAGGTTCTTGGGTTTTCCCAATCCCCTGGTCAATGACCACATCCCGGGACAGCGATCCCAGTTGCCTGGCCTCAATTCCATCCAGAATGGTGTCATTGGCTGCAGTGTCCCAGATGCAGAGCAGCCAGGTCAGGATGGACTCGTTGGTCTGGCGGGTGAATTCCCTTTGTAGGTCACGCAACTCACCCAGGGATAGAGAGCGAGTGATGATCTCTATCTCTGTCTCCTCTGCTGGCTGCGAAGGTCCTGCTGCATCCTCGTCAGTCACTACGTGGACTGATTTGCTCCTTGACTTCTTTTTCTGAGTGGTGGCAACTGCTACTGGTTTAGGTGGTTCCAGTTCAGTAACGGTTTGTGTGGAGATGCTGACAGCACCTTTGGTTCCTTTCTCCTCTGTGACAGTCTGCATAGATGTGGACACTGTTGCCTCACTTTTGACTTCTTTCTCCTCTGTGGTGGTCTGTGTAGATGAGGACACTGTTGTCTTGTCTTTGGTTCCCTTCTCCTCTGTGACAGTCTGTGTAGATGCTGATGATGTTGCTTTGCTTCTCTTTCCCTCTTCCTCTTCCTTAAGAACACGCTGTATCACACCAGGTAGTGTTTTGATCCTAAGCATGGTGCAGAAAAAACAAAGGGCTGTGCAGAGAAGAGAAAGCAGGGATGACAACAACATCATACTGTCCTTGGCATCCAGAGGGTACTCAATATTTTCAAAAACTGCTGTGTGATGCCTAAAAAGCTGGAAAAAATCATTCTTTACTCCTCCCCAGAGGAGCTGAGTGAGATTGTTGAGGCCCCAGATGTAGCATCCTAGACCAGGACACGAATCCAAAACTGGGTATATATTCTGAATGCTGTTCATTGCCTCGTAGTTTATCAAGCAATGGACATAATAGACCAATAAGGCAATTTTAGTACCATACCCTGGTCTACGCAGGAGCATTAAGACTGGCAGATAGTACCCCATGTGTGGAAAAATATAGAGAGATAGGTATAAGACACATGTAAGCATGTTGAGCATCATAGCAAACAGGTGTCTTCTCAAATACAAAACTGTAGTTCTGACTTTTCTCAGTGCCTCTGCCTCACGTTGGGCACCAAAAGATGTTGTGGTTTGAAAGCAAAATGAATGAGAGGCTTCAAGTCAGAATTATAATTTAATGAGAAGAAAGGTAAAAAGGTAAAAGTAAAATAAAATAAATGCAATAACACAAGGGATCACTGACAGAGTCAGAATACAACCTGAGCAGGATGGTGGAAGCAGTCCAGGTGAGGTGCTCTTCCTGAAGCAGTGGTCCTGTAGAAAGGTCTGGCAGCCCTGCTCCTCTGGGAATCCAGTGGATAAGTGCCCTTGCACTGTCCCACATACCAGCTTATATCCAATTGAGAATGCTTGGCTCCTCCCCCTGGGCAGAGCATCTCACAATAGCATGAGAAGTGTGAAATGGGTCTTTGATGGCCCATTAACAGAGATAACCCCTAGAGGGAGTTACCTGTGAATCATGGGCCATTAGCAGAAGACACCCCAAAGGCCATTAGCAGAAGAGGCAGGGGGCTTGGGAAAACACTAGCCCACCTGGTTTTAACAGTTCATGAAGATGGTGATAGAATAAATACTTTGTGTACATCCTACACTGCAACCCGGGACAATTAGTTAACGGAAGGAAACCTGGAATGCTTTTATTTTGAAATAATGCGCTATGACCAGTGATAACTGGCTGTACTGCTGCTGTTGTACAGGCAAAATCAGTCTCAGTTGCTTCACTGGTTTACGTTGTAAACCGAAACCTTTCAAACTGACTGCAATTAGTTTCTTGGGGATAAAATATCAATCCATTGTATTTTGTATGTGGATTTAGTGTAGCTATATTATATAGAAGCATGAAACTTCACTTATGCTTCTTCTAGTGCAGAGGGACAAGGATGACAAAATATGTAACTGTTTTTTAGCTCTGTTATTGAAGCTGTGTTATGTGAGAGAGCCATCATGCAGCTTTCTTGGTCAAATCTAAATGCATGAATTTATAGAGGTGGTTTCAGCTAAGTGTGCTACTAATGCATGAATAGTAGGCAGTGACTATGAATGGGACGATGTAACAGATGCTTTGGTGGTCTGATGAGATGAGGAAGCTGAGAATAACTTGATTAATTCTACTTCTAGAAGCAGTATACCACTTAGTTTTACTGACAGTTTTCAGTGATCAAACTTTACATTGTCGTGTATTTTGTCAATAATTTAAAGGCTTAATTTCTAGCTAGTTAATGTAGATGATACATGTAAGTGGCTGTTTGGAGTGAAGAAGTGTTTAGGATTAAACAAGAGTTTGGCTCACAAAATAAGATATATTTGAAGAGAAGAGAGATAGTAAAATGCTGAGTTTATAGATGACAGGCTAGGAAAAGAAATAGGCACAAGTTGTGATGCCTGAGATAAGGCAGAGGTCAAAGAGCTCAGTAGATCCCTGAGAAGATGTATTTAAGGAGACTATAGTCTGAATGACTGCCCCCTTTACATGGTCTGCTTTCAATGGGTATTAGTGAAGGCATGGAAGCTGATTGTTTCATATTGTAGGAAAGAATCTAAGCTTTCAAAATGGAAAGCATGTCGCCAAACTAATTTAGCTGTCCTGTAGCTTTTGAAATTGTAAAATACATTTAAAGTTAGGAAGTCAGTGTTTTCTTGCTCGCTTTTTTAACCTTATACCCCAATTAAAATTTTAGCAATATTTCCTTTGTGTATCAGATACACCCTGTTTCTCAGAAAATGCTGACTTTCTATGTAATTGAAGGATGTTTCTTGAACTGTATCAGAAGCAGAAGCTTTTTATGTTGGGTCATGGTGGAGACTCCATCGTTACAGTGGTAAAAGAGAGCTAGTGACTTCATTTTGTACAACTGTTTGAAACAGATTTATTCATAAAGTTAAATGTGCATTGATAAGATCATAGAATATAACAGAATTTCTTTTATTATAAGGTATAGTCAAATTCGGTTTTAATTCTCATCAACAGGCAATATATGACTTAATTTTAAAAAGACCAGGTATGTGTTTTCTATCTTCCCCCCCCCATCCTTCATAGTAGTGAATATCTGTGATACCCAGACCTGAGAAAAACTGAGGGTGGTTTTTTTTTTTTCCCAAGGCTCTAAGTTCTGCAGATCTGGGAATAAGGATGGGGAATGCAATGTTAGCCTGGATAAGCGGAAAGAGGTGTGAATCGTGAGCATGCACTTCAGTGAATCATGCCTGTTATGAGGTCCATCTCCTCCCTCCTTGAATAACAAAATGAAATAGAGATGCAGTGTTGAGAAACATTTACTGAAAGATGGAAATGTAGGAGGATGGGCAATGAGACACTGAGCTGTGATTTTTAGAAAGTAAAAGGAGAGTCACAAAAGACAGTAAAGGTCAAAAGTTCTGGGAGAGGAATTTGTAGAAGCACTGAAAGGTAAAGGAATATCAATCCTGAAGCATTTCCAGAAAAGCTTTCCACCAGGGACCTTGGCAAGAACCATCCCAGTGTGATGCATTGCACTAGAACCAGCAAAGGCTCAATGGTAGAGTAGCATTCCAGGCAAGGACCTCAGTGTACTCAATTATTTGGCAAAGTGAGTGAGAAGATCAGGTGGGGCAGGTGATGTTATGATGTAACGCAAACACCTCAGGCAGAAGTTATATGTGTGAATGAGGTGGAGGAATCAGCAGCATGAATGTAAAAAGAAGTCTGTATATTAGCCTTGCATACATGTAGTTTTATTGGTGGGTGGAGTGTTATCTGTAGCTGTGTTTTGGGCCAGGTAGCTTGGAAGGGATAACATTGAATGTGATCTTGGTAAGGAAATAAATGTTCTGAACCTGGGGATGGGGGAGTGTGGTAAAATGGAATAAGCAAATCTACCTATAATGCAGTTTCTGCCATCTGATGCTGGTTTGAAGTGCAGTGGGAAGGGTATGTTTGCAGTGTGGGCTGGTGGTGGGACTGCTGCTGATGTAGCCTGCAATTTAATCTTCCATCAGTAACTGGATACAAGAAGTGTAAGTTGCCAGCAACACGTTCAGGATAGGTTGGAGGGACTTTTGACAGGCTCATCCTCTGCAGAGCTCAGTACCATTACACCCTGCTCTCAGCACTGAGTGGCTCCTCTTATATGGGCAAAAGCACTACCAGGCCTTTGTTCAGTTTGCTTTCCTGTGAAAATGAATATATTTGTGAGCAGGAGGCTGTTGTAAGGTTTGCTAGCAATATGTGGTCTAGATGTCTAATTGCAGTGTCTGGTGTGGTGATTACAGCTCATTAGCCCTGACATTGGCATGCTGGTGCAGTGATACAGGTACTTGGAGTTGGTGTTATGATGAAAGGGCCTCCATTAACTTGAGCTGTGTGTCAGCTGTTCAGAGACTGTTGTGCTGCCCTACAAAACCTGGATTGTGTCATAAAGGTGGTGTGCTGATCAAAGACTGAGACCAATAGTCTATGGTTTTTGTAAATACAAGTTTGAAGCTAAAATATAAGCCTGATCTTCTTTCTAAGGCTGGTAACCTTAGATTGTCTGGCAACAATTATAAATTACAAAAGCCATAAACCTTTAATCTGAGAGAAGTTGAAATTGTATTTCCAGTTATAATTTAACAGTGTTATCACTCTTCCCCCTCTGTTTTTTAGGACGCGGTTTATTGGCCCCAAAAAAATGCTACTGTTGATTCAAGGGAGAGTAGATTACAAGAGAAGGGCACTGAGAAGTGCAGGACTCATTTCCCTGTCAGTCACATTTAGACTAGCTTAAAGTGATCATGAAGCTCTGACTGCTGCCTGGGGAAAGGAGACCAAGCTGCTGTGCTTGGAAGTTCATTATTGGCAAAAGGTGGTGGCCTAATTGTTCCAGAGATGGCAGCATGGGCCTTTTTTAAGCAGTGATGTGTGTTGGGTCTGCATGAGTGAGCCATTTTCCACATTTCTTCATCCATAGTGTTTTTTCTTGTTATAACATATTGACCAAGGGATGAGTTCCCCTACCATGTTACCCCAGTGGTTAAAAGCAGCACTAAGCTTGCGCAAAATTGGTGGAGGAAAGAAGCACATTGGAAGCCCTGTTGAACACTGCACAGTGCAAATGAGTCCATTTTCAGGACAAAAATTACTTCCCTTTATGGTAAAGAGACATTTAACGGAGTTTTATGTGGGCCTGTCTGGGATAGAATGCTTTGGCTTTCTCAACTGCTTGCACTGGGGGAGATTAAAGCTTATCAACAAGGCTTGCTTTCAACAGTAGCCTTTTTTGATGTGGAAAGATTGATTTGGGTTGCTCACTTCCTAGAGTCCTCCTACAGGTCTGCCTAGAGGATTTTGGCTGTCAGACTCTTGAGATATGCATGAGTGAGAGACTGAGTCCTTAAGCTGTACATAGCAGGGTACTTTACCTCTTGGTTGTCTCCTGCTAGAAAGGATCCTGCATGACCTCCAACACTAATTAAAGCATCTAGTTTCTTTCCTAACTTCTGCTGGTAGTGTTTATTGTACATGTTTATCCAGGCTTTTAAACTAAATACTTCACCTTCCTGAAACGAGGAAATTTCTTAGTCTGTTGTCTTTCCTGCTCCATTGCTGTGCTGCTAAGTCTTCTAAAATGAAATGCCTCCTTTCTGTCAAATTATATTTTAGGCTGATCACAGGTGTATAATGTGATACTTTTGTGAGCTGACCATGATTTCTGTAAGCTAGGTTTATTAAAGAAGTACCAGCTCGAACTCTTGTCCTCTTAGTGAATGAAGAACAGTCCGGTATATCAGTTCTTCAGTTTTTATACCAATTAGTTTTTCATGGCTGTCTTCCTTTTAACCCCTTTACTTCTACCCTTACTTCCTCTGCTATTTTGAAGGCATACAATTAGAGAAACTGGCTGTTTAGAGCAGCATACTGAGCTATATGCAGTTTTGTTGCTCACATGAAGCTAACAACTAGGAAAAAGAACAATCCCCATGAGTAATGCAAGAGGTTCTTTAAACACAGTCAAATAAAACAAAAGCATTTTGTTTTGAAGCTTGGCTAAGCTATATTCAGTGTAAGAAGTACTATCCTCTCGGGTTTAGTCGGTTGTTTCCTCACCCGAGATTCCAAAGCTGGCTGGTGGTTCGTGTGGGCACGAATGGAGTGAATTTCCCTCTTGACCTCTGAAGGATTTAGGTCTGCTGTCTGACTCTGTGTCTCTGTGTTCTGTGCTGAGCTCGGTGTTCGGCGCGAGAATGAAGGGAGTCTCAAGGTCTTGGTTTTCTGGTTTCTCGCGTTGTTTATTAGTTCTTATCTTACAATTCTCTGTGTCCGGCCATGGTGTTCACAGCAGCCTGGACACGAGGTGACTCCCCTTCCCCTGTGTCCGGCCATGATGTCCACTGCAGCTCGGACACAAGGCGACTCCCCTTCTGTGATGGGAGGTCGCTACCTCTTATACAGATAACTACGTACCCATTGTTTACAATTCTGTGCCAATGTCTATCACCTAAACTAACAGGGTCATTTCTACTCTGATCCAATCCACTGAAACTACTTTGTGCCCACGTCACTGCAGAAGATGGATGCCAAGGGAGAAGAAGAAGAACCCAGGGCACCGCCCTAAAATCACCATCTTGTCCCTTTGCATCTACATTCTAAAAATCCATAACTACAAAATCTTCTGCACAGTGATAACTACACTACTCTCAGTAACACCTTTGTGACTTGCAATTCTTCTTTGTGTTAGATGTTTTTCTTATGGACCAAAATCAAAGACTGTGTCTTCCTGGGCTCTGTGCCAGGCAAATCCCCCTGCACAGACCCCAGACCCTCTTTTTTGGGTCCCAGGCCTCTCTACCGAGGTCTGTGACTTCCCAGGGCGCCCAGAGGGATGCCCTGGACTCCAACACTATCCCAGGAAGGCTGAAGGCTAATAGGACCTGAATAAGGGAAGAGGAGAGTAGCAGTACTTGTAAGCTTCTTTTATCTTAATGAAATTCTTAAATTATTTCATCTGCTATTGGTGAGTGCATGTACTTTAATTATTATGCTTACACAAATCCAAGATTGTGACAGACTCATGTTAGTCTAAAAAAATATTTTCAGTTACATTTTATTTGTAACCAAGTATGTTTTGTCTTTAATCTGGGGAAAACTTTTTTTTGTCTGTGTCAAAAAGCATTTTTATTGGAAAGGCATTTAAGAGCCTGGGTATTTTGTGTCCTACAGTTGAGCGAGCTTCCTTGAACCTGCCAAACAAAATGCAGTGGGATTGATGTTTTTTAGTGGAACAGACAGCTCACAGTGGATGTTGTCATCGCAACCCTGGGGTTGAGTGAAAAACAGTTTATCACCATAAAACAGAACTTACCTAGTTTTTTGCTTACAAACTTGCTCATGAGTTCAGAATTTCGCAGAACTGTTTAAGGAATCCTGACTTGTACTTGCCATCCTTTCCAAAGTCCTCCAGAAGCATTATGTAAATACCTTCACACCAGCTTAAGGTGAGAATGCTGTTTCTGGATGCATGGCCAGAAGCTGCTTGCTGTAATTTCCTCTTTGGACCTTCAACTCACACCTTCCCAAAAGACAACAGGCAAAGTCCTATGGTTTACTTTCCAGTCTCTGTTGGGAGACAATTTTGTTGTTGGAGCAATTTTTGTAGAGTGATAAATGTGCCACTAGCTGTGCCTTTGCATAGTTTTTGTTGCTGCAATAGGTATGAAGTTAGACAAAGTTGTTTGATCTAGTTGAGAAGTCCAAGACAATGCTCAGGTTTTTAATTTTGAAGATATGAGGAAGTGGTCATACTGGGTTCGGATAACTACTACTATTATAATTGTTTCGTTTTATCCACTTTGGTGTTATTTGAATTCAGGTCTGTGAGTTCCTGTCAATTTCTGGTGGGTTGACCTTGGCTGGCTTCCAGGTGTCCACCAAAGCCTCTCTGTCACTCCCCTCAGCAGCTGGACAGGAGAGAGAAAATATAATGAAAGGTTCTAGGGCAGGGAGAGCTCACTTATCATTATGATTCAGGATGGCTCATGTAAGGACACATAGAACTCCAATTTCTTCAGAGGACATTATAGCAAAGTTTATTGAAAGACAGATTCTTTTTATACAGTGTTTTGGTACAATGAATATGATTGGTCCTTTAGAGCAGCACCTTCTTGTAAATATCTTTACCAGTAAGCAAGTTGGAAAAACACCAGGTGTCAGGAGGAGGCTATCTACAGGGATTGTTTTGGGTTCCTCCTCACGATTTCCTAGGCCAGAATGAGAATGTTAAGTTCCCAGCTTTCTCACAGGCTTCAAGCCATTGCCTGGAGCCTAAAAATCTATTTTCTGACCACTGTCAATTCCCACAATCACTCACCAATTACTGTCACAGGCAAAACAGACTTTACTTGGGGATATTAATTTATTACCAATCAAATCAGAGCAGGATAATGAGATATAAAAAACAAATCTTAAAATACCTAACTCCATCAACCCCTTTTTCCCATGATCATCTTCACTCCCAAGTTCTCTACCTCTTTCTCCTGAGCAGCACAGGGGGATGGGGATTGTGGTCAGTTAACCACACATTGTCCCTGCCGTTCCTTTCTTCTCACACTCTTTCCCTACTCCAGAATGGGGTCCCTCCCATGGGAGACAATCCTTCACAAACTTCTCCAGCACGGGTCTTCCATGGGATGCAGTCCTTCAGGAACAGACTGTTCTTGTTTGGGTCCCCCATGGGGGTCACAGGTCCTGCCAGGAGCCTACTCCAACATGGGGTCTCCTATGGGGTCACAGGTTCCTTCAGGGCACATCCATCTGCTCTGTCATGGGGCCATCCATGGGCTGCAGAGTGGATCTCTGCTCAACCATGGGCTGCAGGGGGACATCCTGCCTAACCATGGTCTTCACCATGGACTGCAGGGGAATCTCTGTTCTAGCACCTGGAGTACCTCCTACCCCTCCTTCTCCACTGACCTTGGTGTCTGCAGAGTTGTTGCTCTCATATATTCACTCCTCTCTCCCAACTGTTGTTATGCAGCAGTTTTTCCCCCTTCTTAAATATATTATCACAGAGGTGCTACCACCATTGCTGATTGGCTTGGCTCTGGCCAGCAGTGGATCTGTCTAGGGGCTGGCTGGCACTAGCTCTGTTGAATATGGGTGAAGCTTCTGGCATCTTCTCACAGAAGCCACCCTTGTAGCCCTCTATTTTACCAAAACCTTGCCACAAAAATCCAAATACAGAGTTATGCTGTGCAGGTGGCAGATTTAGATCATCCAGCAGTATCTTTAAATGTATCCATCTTTAAACATAAAATTGTGTGCAGACTAGGAGATGTGGCTCATGAAATTACTTTCACCACACATTTTCTGCTAAATGCACCCCAGAAGATCTTAGAGTGCATCAAATGCTTTGATAGACTTCCATAAAGTTGAATCTGTTATAGAGTTAGAATGTGAATATTGGGTCTGTTTTAGCTCAGAATACTTGGGCAGAAACAACAGGCACAAAACTGACTAGTCTTTAAGAGATACCTTTTAATAGTATCTTCCCATGAATAACACTGTTACCAGGTTGTTGTGGTTTGACACTGGCCAAACACCAGGTACCCATGAAAGCTGTTCACTCACCCTCTCTTGCTCTCAGCTGGCCAAAGGAGAGGGAAAAAAAATTAACAAAGGGCTCAAACTAAGATGAGGACTGGGAGAAAACACTCTAAGGGCAAAACAAGTTCAAATTTAAAGGTATAAAGTAAATTTATTATTAACAGAGTCAGAAGAGGATAATGAGAAGTAAAATAAGCCTTTAAAACACCTTTTCTTCCCCCCCAGCCCCTCCCTCTTTCCCACCACAGTGCAGGGAGACAGAGTGTGGGGGGTTTGGTCAGTTCGTCACCCAAGATCTTTTTCTGTGCTCAGGGAGAGGAGTCTTTTTCTCTGCTATGCTGTGAGGTCCCTCCCACAGGAGACAGTTCTTTGTGAACTTCTCCAGCGTGGCTCCAGTCTCACAAGCAGCAGTCCCACCAAAACTGCTGCAACGTGACTCCCCCTCCCATGGGCAGTCTTTTTGAAACTGCTGTGGTGTGTGTCACTCATCCACAGGGTGCAGTCCTCTAAAGATAGGCTGCTCTAGTTTGGAAGTCTCTGGAAGCAGGGGTCCTCTCTCTCCATTTGGGTCTTCCACTGGATCACAGCTTTCTCTGGCATCCACCCTCTCCAGCGTGAGTACTTCTCTCATGGGCTACAAGTGGATCTCTGCATGCCCCATGTACCTCATGGGCTGGAGCACCTCGCTTAGGAGAAAAGCCTGAGGGACCTGGGCCTGTTTAGCCTGGAGCAACAAAGGTAAAAGCAAAACTGAACTCTGTGCTGTTTATTATGAAGATGCCACAGGCAGTTGAGATTTAGACCTTATATTTGTAAGCAAAATGTGACATTCACCTCATTAAGATGCAGTGGTTGTGAACTTTTTGAAATCCTTCAACTTTTAATTGCTATAAACTTGAAATACATTCTTGATGATTGTAAGATTTTTAATATCTTTTTGCATTCTGGTTATTCTGAATACAGTTTGGTGCATCCTGATTAAGCCTGCTTTAATTTGATGCATGTGGGGAGAGTGAAAGGAACTCAAAGGTGAAAAAGGCATCTGAAAGTTTTAATAACTTGAGTTAACTTGGTCCTTTAGGAAAAAATGTGTTTCCTCAGAAAATGGAATGAAGTATGCATGTGCTATATCTTGGTCATCATTTGAAGTTTGCTATATCTGAAATAAAATATGAAACTTGGAATTGTACCATAATTGGCAGGGTTTTTTTAGAGTGAAAAATATAGCTGGTGAAGAGAATCTGTGGCTTTTAATCAGTTCAGTGAAAGTTATGCTGTTCTCGAGCTGTTGACAGCATTCAAAATTGATATACATCTACCCTGTTTGGACTTATATCGACCTACCTAGTGTATCACTTAAAGCAGGAACAGGATCTACAAGAAAACTTTCATTAACCCTATGTGCCAGTGGTGATTTTGCTGCTCCTCTTGCTAATGCTCTTGCATTTCACAATAGCACTTAGCAGGAGGATAGCCTATTTTTTGCACTCTGAGGTTAATTACATTTATCATGCTGTTTACACAGACTAATTTTGAAGGCTATCACCAAATAAGTATGGGAGGGAAAAAAAAATCTTTCTGAGCATTTTGAAATGCTTATGTGTTTTGGAGGCTTTCTTCCATTATAAATACAGAATCTACTTGCCAGCTTTTGTTTTCTGCATGTAGTAATAGGTTTTCCATATATATACAGCTGTTTATTGTGTGAACAGCTTACAAAAGCTCAGGCTTTCCAGAGGTAAGGTGAGCTGGCCTCTGGGTGGAATAAATATATTCAGTAGGGTGAAAAAGGTATTGGATTTTTTTCCCCCCAGAAGCACAAGTGTAAAGGCAGCAGGCAACATGAACTCAAATCAGAAACACATCTGTAAACTTAATTGCCCTGATTGTGGTGTTACTGAAAAGCAAGAATTTATTTTTACCTTATTGTCTTTAAGGATGTTAACATTTAGCAAATAAAACTGTATGCTGCTGCTTTTTGGGTTGTAAAAAAATGTTGTAATGCACAAAGAATAATTCTGTTAAGATAGAGGGAAGGACAAATTATGTGATTTGTCTTGTTGAGGAATGGAGGGGTCACTAGGGTTAAACTAGATTAATTAAACCCTGGAGCTCTAGGCTTTTCCTGAATTTGGCATTATGTGGTATTGTTATGGAAATACTCATTCAGATGAGTGACCCCTGCTGTTAGTAAACCAGTATCTTGATGTGCTTGCTTTTGTAATACTCCTTCCACAGCCATAGTACCTCTTATTTTTCATGTATTATTACTTAAATAAATTAAAAGGAATGCTACTCATCTCCCCCTTAATTTGCCAAGGCAAACAGCTCCATTGCAGGGAATCAACATGAACAGGGCAACAATCTAGAGGTGGGGGAACCTCTGGAAACACTGAGACCCATGTGGAGCTGGCAGCTTATTCTTGCGCCTCAGCATGGGTGGGGCCAGGAGTGACTGCTCTCAGTCTCATAAGGAGCCCTTAGGGAGCAGGAGCGACCAGGGCATAGCCCAGCAGTAGAAGGCCCTTCCACTGGTGGCTGATTGGGAAATTTGAAGTACACACAACCCAGCAACTTGGCACCAGTCTGTGACCATCTGGGAGAAGCTAGCAGAGGCAGCAGACAGGCACAGTAGTTGGTGCAGAAGGACACAAAGAGTCCTCATCATTCCCAGTCTCACTAGCATATGCTCCCGCAAGTGTGGTTTTGACACATCACAGGGCTCATTCCCTTGTAGCTGCTGGAGTCACTGCACCAGTTGTGTCAGAGGCTTCTACCCAGACAGACCTGATAGTCTCAGGTTGTCAGGAGTGCCTGATGCCATGAGGCTGGGGCTGACAGTCATCCCTTCTGCAGAAGGTATGTTGTTGATGAGGTGTGTCTCTAGGTCAAGGAGTTTCATGAGGAGGTAAAGCTGGCTGTGCACCATTTGTGAGAATGAGTGAGAGATTGATAGAGTATTCTCAGAGACGCTAGTCTCAGGAATCTCAAACCTCCATTGCAGTGGAGAGGCAGGTGGGCTCAGAACCATATCAAACACTAAGGCAAAGGTCTGTTGAACATGCAAGCTGGAAGCTGGTCACTGCCCATCCAAGGAGGAAGGCTCCTCCTCCTAAAATTTAGAGTTGACAAATGGGATTATGTCTTGTGTTGGAACCCTGGGCACTGAGAATTTTAGACTTTCTGTGCTGACAGGCACTGACCCCCAAGAAAACACTGCATTTGACCTGAGGCCTTAGAAAAGTGTTCCAAAATTGAATGATAGCACTGGGATTATGGGTGTGTAGTTTGAATAGAAGTGTGTAATATCACATGGTGAACATTTTAGAGTTTAAGGTTTTAGAATATAGTAATATATATAAGGCAAGATGGAGGTTTTAAGGTGTAGGCTAGTTCTTTTTTTTTCACCTTCTTCTTCATGAGTCTAGGTGGTATTTTGTAATTGGAGAGAAAAGTCCACATTGCAGACCATGGGTGGTTGGTTATTGGGTTAAAAGTAAAAATAATATACGTGTCATTTCTTTATTGGACAGTTTGTCCTTAAAAGGCCTTGTAAAGAGATAGAGACGGCTCCATTTTTACTTTGTTAGATATAAGTGCTCACAGCTTGTGAGACTGTAATATAGATAAGAATTAATAAACATCTGAGTCTGAACACAAAACAGTCTTGGTTTAAGACAATTAAGACAGCTATCTTATTAATCATCTCTGTTGGAATCTGCCTGCATCCGTCTTGCCACTTCACCCCTAGGAACTGAATTCCCTGGTCAGGTCTCTCGATCTTACTTTGTTTGATAGAAAAACCCACTTGCAGGAGAATCTGGATTATTTTCTCCCGTTTCCCAAAAACTTCCTCTGCCATGTTCCCCCATACGATGTCATCAATAAACTGCAAGTGTTCTGGAGCCTCACCCTTTTCCAGTGCAGTCTGGATCATTCCATGGCAGATAGTGGGACTGTGTTTCCACCCCTGGGGCAGTCGGTTCCAGGTGTACTGGATGCTCCTCCAGGTGAACATGACCTGTGGCCTTCACTCTGTTTCTGAAGGAAGGGAGAAAAACTCATTAGCAATATCAATAGTGCTACCACTTTGCTGCTTTGGACTCCAGTTCGCACTGAAGTTCCAGCATGTCCAGTACAGCAGCACTCAGTGATGGTGTGACTTCATTCAGGCCACAATAATCCACCGTCAGTCTCCACTCTCTATTAGACTTACACACAGGCCATATAGGGCTATCGAAGGGTGAGCAAGTCTTGCTGACCACTCCCTGGCTCTCCAGTTCACAGATCATCTTGTGTATGGGAATCATGGAGTCTCAGTTTGTGCAGTATTGCTAATGATGCACTGTGGTGGTGGCAATTGTTACCCGCTGTTCTTTGACCCTCAACAGTTCTACAGCAGATGAGTCCTCTAAGAGACCAGGCAAGGTGTTCAACTGTCTAATGCCTTCTGCCTCCACAGCAGCTATCCCAAAAGCCCACCTGAGTCCTTTTGGGTCATTGAAATAGCCACTCCTGAGGTAATCTATGCCAAAAATACATGGTGCATCTGGACCAGTCACGATGGGGTGTTTGTACCACTCCTTCCTGGTCAAGCTCACCTCTGCTTCCAACAGAGTCAAATGCTGAGAATCCCCTGTCTCTCCAGCAATGGAAACAGGTTCTGCCCCCACACATCCCAATGGTATAAGAATGCATTTTGTGCCAGTGTCAACCAAAGCCTTGTATTTTTGTGGTTCTTATGTGCCAGGCTGTTGGATCCATTCAGTCCAATAGACATTATTTTCCCTGGCCTCTACCTGGCTAGAGGCAGGGCCCCTCTAGTTCTGGCTATTGTTCCATCCCTGGGCATACATTCTGGAGGTCCCCTCAAGGGGCTCAGACATATCATCCTCCCTTCTGTTATACCTAGTAGCTCGGTCATGGGAAATTGGAGCTACATTCATTCTCGTGGAACTCCCTCCATTAACAGTTTCCTCCTTTAGCTTACACACCTGTGCTGCTAGGACAGAGGTGGGTTTTCCATCTCATCTTCACACGTCTTCCCCATGCTCACACAGGAGAAACCATAGATTGCCTTGTGGAGTGTATCCACTCGCCCTAACTGGGGAACATCTGCTTCTGATAGCAGTGGCTCTGGTCTGTAGCGACAAAACTTGGAGAAAGTCCTCTTTAAGCTCCTTCCTGAGTTTCCAATGGCTTTCTGCAATCCTCTCTTCCAATTTCCGCATACGCTCAGTCAAGTCTGTTTACACTGCGGAGACTTGGGCTCGTGTTGGGGCGTGGACAGTATCTTTGTAATTTCTGGAGTCTTCTTGACATAGTGCCCACCCTCTCGTTTCCCTCATTCCATTGCAGTGTCACTAGGAACTGAGAGTACACTTGTGTCCCAAGTCATGCAAGTTTGAGCCACATCAGTGTTGTACATTTTCCCAGGTCTGGACTGTTAGTGGGTTGGTCGTCGTTTGAGAAGAGGATAGTTATCACAGCCAGTTCTTGCAAGCATCGGATTCCTTGCTCCATGGTTTTCCAAGGGTTTTGCTGCAGCTGAAGATCTGGGCAAAGGTATCTCTCCTTCACACTTGCTAACAGTCACATCTAGAGACTGAGAGGTTCTGACCTCCTCGCTATCCCCTGGTCAATACCCACATCACATGACAGAGATTCCAAGTGCCTCACTTCAGTACTGTCCAAAATTGTACCATCACCTGCAGTGTCCCAGACTGATCAACCAGCTCAATATAGACTCATTGGGTCATTGGGTGAGGTCTTTCCTCAGATTGCAGAGACTAAAGACAAAGATTCAGTGGTTATTTCTGGTTCTGATTCCTCTGCTGGTTGTGAGGGTCCTACCTCCCCATCATCATCCACCAGGCAAATGGTCTTGTATTTTCTCCTCTGGACAGGGGCAACTGCTATTGGCTTAGCCTGGCCTTCTGGTTTAACTGCAGCCTGAGTGACTGGGGTATCTGCTGATTTGTTCTCCTTTTCTTCTGCCTGTAGCTGATGCTGTACAATAATGAGCAGCATGCAATAAGCATTAGCCAGGGCCCAGCACAGTGCAATAAGCTGCCCCTCTTTAGAGCTGCCACTGCAATTTTCTTTCAGATATTCTGCTACCTTAGCTGGGTTCAGTATTTGTTCAGGGGGGAACTTTGAAACTATTGGGGCAGAATATTTCTTCAAAATCTGTCCCATTTCCTTCACATCCCATGCCACTCAGGATTTTCCACCACTGGGGCAGATCTCTGGGCAACCTCCATGGAAATCTCAGTCTGATTCTAAATGTGTTGTAGACTGTACAGAGGAGACATAGCAGAATTAGCAACAAAAATATGGTGTCTTTAACATCCAGAGGGAACTGAGCATTCTCAAAAGGTGATGTGTCAGAGCTGAAGGGCAAGGAGGTGAAAGTTTGGGAAAAATAATTCCCTACTTTTCTCCCATGAGGCTGGGTGCAATTATTAATAAGCCCCCAGATGTAGCAGCTGAGACCAGGACAGGCAAACAACAACAAATACACATCCCAAATGATCTTCATTGCCTCTGATGTTATCTTTACTAAGCTGATATCACAGAGATTATAAACAAAACAATTTTGGTTTGTGTCCCTGATCCAAAAAAGAGCTTTATCTTGAGGAAATTGTATCATATATATGGAAAAGTATACAAGCTTAGGTGCCACAGCTCCATGATTAGACTGAGTAATATGATGATCAGTGAGTTCTGTATACAATACACAAATGTTTTGGTCAAAATTGTTATGTTTTCCCTTTGTCTCTTGTGCCCCTTTATCTGGGTGCAAAATATGTCTGGGTTTAAGACAATTTAAAGAGGTGAACAGTCTAAAATGAGTTACCTCCCCTTCTACTTTTAACCAATCCCTTTCCACCAGTAGAAAGAGATACAAGTGGAAAAATAACAGTTTACAAAAAAAAAAAAAAGAAAAAAAAAAGGCAACAGGCAAAAAAATAACAGTAATAGTCACTAGTTACAAAGTTGCTGAAATCTCACAGACTCCCCAGAAACAAAGAGAAACTCAAAATATAGTGGAGTACTCACCCCAGGATGGTGCTCTCCATGGACGACTGTGTGTAGGGAGACAAAGGGAAAATGGTGGCAGCCCTTTCTTCCCCCTCCCTTATTTCTCTGGTGGCAGCAACTCTGTCAAGAAAGGCAGCTGGCAAACTCCAACAGCTGGTATTTCCTCATGGGCTAAAACTCGACTTTGCCTTCTTCTCAGAAGAAGATGACAGGCAGCTGGCTGGGGTGACTTGGACTCTGTGCCCTCTAACTTCTGCTGGGTGCTGGTGGTGGGCTGGGGTGACTGCATAGAGCGGGGCTGCTCCACTTCTCTCGATGCAGTGCCATGGCTGCAGACAGGCACTTGTGGAATTTGCCCTGAGGCAATCCAGGACTGCAAAAAGCAGCCTCTCAAACCCAAATGCCCAGGGCAACCTCCTGGGAAAAGAAACAAAAGAAAACCCAAAAGTAAAGCCTTCACCTGTGCTACCTCAGCTGTATGGCAAAAGCCAAAAGTCAAGAAGCAAGAAAGCCAAGAGAGCTCTGATTGGGTGACTCTGACTTCAAAAAGCCTGGCACCCACTGGCCCTGTGATTCCATTTCTGGCTGCAGGGTCTTAAAGAGACAGTAACAATTTTGGGCACTGATAGATATAGAATACAATAATGTTTTGGGTTTCCCAGGACAGTTTAGTACCTTATACAACAGAAATGAGGCCCTGGAACTGGAAGGACAGACAACTGATGAGATGGACATAGGGTTTGCCTAGGGCAAGACAGCCTACTCCCTGCATCATGACCACCTCTGTTAAGAAAAAAAGAAGGGTAGTTGTCATTGGTGACTCCCTTCTAAGGGGAGTAGAGGGCCTGATATGCTAAATGGACCCAACCCACAGGAAAGTCTGCTTCCTTCCTGAGGCCTGGGTAAAGGACATTACTAGAAAGATCTCTAGTATGGCCCTCTGATTATCATCTGCTATTGATTCTTCATTTCAGCAGTGATAAGATAGCAAAAAACCACCCAAAATCCAAGGGCAATCAAAAGGGATTTCAGGGCATTAGGGTAATTTGTTGAAGAATCAGGATGAAAGGTAATGTTTTCCCTGGTCCTTCCAGTGGCAGGGAAGGATAATGAAAGGAACAGGCAGACCCATCAGATCAACATGTGACTCCGAGGCTGGTGTCATAGGCAGAATTTTAGGGGTTTTGACCATGGATTGGTTTATAAAACAGCTGATCTACTGACACCTGAGGGGATGCACCTTTCTCAGAGGGGAAAAAAGTGTTTTTGCACAGGAGTTAGCAGGGCTGATTGATAGAGCTTTAAACTAGACTGGAAGGGGGAGAGGGACAAAACCAGGCTGGCTAGTGATAAGCAATGGGATGGCACACCAAAACTTGAGGGACTGAGTGCTAGTGACATCCTTCAATCTGCTCCATGAGGTGTTGGTTACAATGCACCACACCTGAAATATTTCTACACTAATGCACACATCATAAGGAACAAACAAGAAGAGCTCAAAGTTTTGGTCCGGTCCCAGAGACATGACATCATTGGTATAAATGAAACCTGGTGGGATGAGTCTTGTGACTGGAGTGCCATGTTGGATAGTTACAGGCTTTTCAGGAGGGATAGGCAGGGCAGACAAGGTGAGGAGATGGCATACTGTGTAATGAAGGGGCTGGAGTGTACGGAGCTTGCAATTGGCGATGGCATGGTTGAGAGTCTCTGGGTAAGGATTAAGGGAGAAATAATTATCTGTGTATAATTATTGGATGTCATCGTGAGAGTCTACTATAGACTACCCAGCCATGACAACAACAACCAAGAATTATTCTTTAAGGAACCAACGGGAACCTCTAAATCAACCACCCTTGTCTTTATGGGGGACTCAACTTGCCAGATGTTAACTGGAAACACCACACTACTGGTATAAACAGGTCCAGAAGATTCCTAAAACACCTGGATGACAACATCATGGTACAGGTACTAAGGGAGCCAACTAGGAAAGGTGCTTTCCTTGATTTTTTACTTGTTAACAGAGAGGGGCCCATGAGTGAAGTGGCATTTGGCAGCTATCTTGGTCACAGCAACTATGAAACAGTGGTGTCTAAAATGTCTGGTGACAGAAGGAAAAGTGCCAGCAAAACATCAACCCTGGACATGAGAAGAGCAGACTTCGGGCTGCTCAGGGAACTAGCTAGCAAGGTCCCTTGGAAAAACACTGTTGAAGGTGCTGGATTCCATCAGGGCTGGTTACTTCTTAAACACTACCTCCTAAGAGCACAGGATCAGGCAATTCTCAAATGTCAGAAGTCAAGCAGGTTAGGTAGAAGGCTGGCTTGCTTGAGCAGGGATCTTTTTTTGGAGCTAAGGCCAAAAAGGAAGGTGTATGCCTAGTGGAAGCAAAGTCAGCTGACATGGAAGAAATACAAGGATGCTTATCACCACTCTAGGGAAAAAAATCATGCAGCCAAAGCTCAATTAGAGTTGAAGCTGCCAGAACTGTGGGGGATGATAAAAAGAGCTTTTTAAAGTATGTTAGTAGCAAAAGGAAGTTCAGAAATAACATCAGCCCGTTACAGGATGAGCATGGTCATCTCACAAACAGGGACATGAACAAGGCAGAGGTGTTTATTGCAATCTTTGCTTCTGTCTTCAACACAGATCATGGACCAAGAGGGTCCCAGTGCCCTGAGCTGGAGGACCATGGCTGTGAGAATTATAAACTCCCACTTGACCTTGAACTTGTGCAGGATGTTCTGCTCCAGCTGGATCCCTACAAATCAATGGAGCCTGATGGGATTAATCCAAGAATACTAAAATGCTGGCTGATGTCACCACTAGGCCTCTCTTAATGATTTTGGAACAGTATTGGGAATCTGGAAAGGTCTCAGTTGACTGAAGGCTGGCAAACGTTGTCCCAATTTTCAAGGATGACCCTGGAAACTACAGGCCTGTCAGTCTCATTTTAGTGACTGATTAAATTGTGGAGATTATTCTGGGACTGTTCATGGCTTCATGAGGGCAAAGTCCTGCTTGTCAAACTTAATTTCCTTTTGCAACAAGATTACCCACCTATTGGATCAAGGGATGCCAATTGATGTACATCTTTTTGTATTTCAGTAAAGCTTTCGATGCTGTCTCTCATAGTATCTTCCTGGACAAACTGTCTAGCACACAACTGGATAAACACATCATACGATGGGTGAGCAGCTGGCTCACAGGTTGGGCTCAAAGGGTTATCGTAAATGGAGTAACATCAGGCTGGCAACCAGTTGGTGGTGGGGTTCCACAGGGCTCCATCTTAGGCCCAGTGCTCTTCAACATCTTCATAAACAACTTGGAGGCAAGACTGGAAGGGATACTGATGTGGTAGGCCCTATGTGGAGCCTGAACCAAAATTGACCACTGTATGAACTTTCAAACATATGTACCTTTTCAAAACAACATATGCAATTTTAGGAAGACGGGCTTTGCGCTCAACATGCCCAGGCACCTGGCCAGCAGATGGGTATGCCAGATCACAAAGTTCCAAAAGAAACATCTGGTCACATACCCTTGTACAAGTAACAATATAAAGGTGAGACCCCTTTGTAGCAGGATTGGAAGCCTCACCTAGGAGCAAATGGTCTGCATAGGATTTCCCAATTACTGGGAGGGTTTCTTCAGCCCTTCACTGCAATGGGGTTCCCCAGCTGAAGTATGGACCAGGATGATGGTAACCTATTAGGGTTAATGGTGATGTATCTTTTCCTAATCACTAGCTGTCATCTGTAGTAGTGATTTGATGCATTGCCTTTCTATGCTTATTTCTGTTATCTGCGTATTATCCATGGAGCTTATTTCTGTTATTTGCCTATCATCTATGTAATAAATAAGCTTATCTCTAAATAAGTCATTGTTTTATTCCAATCCCTTCACTAATCACATTAACAAGCAAAACAGATACTAAGTAAGTTTGCTGACAATACTAAATTGGAACTGCTGACTCTGGAAGCAGAGACCCTGCAGAGAGACCTGGACAGATTATAGGGCTGGGCAATTACCAGCTGTTTAGAGTTTAACAAGAGTGAATGCCAGATTCTGCACCTGGGATGGGACAACCTTGGATGTGCAGACAGACTGAGGAAGCAGAAGTTGGAGAGCAGCACTGTGGAAAGGGACCTGGGAATCCTGATTGATGGCAGGTTGAATGAGTCAGCAGTGCCCTGGCAGCCAGGAGGGCCAACCATGTCCTGGGGTACATTGGGCACAGGATTGCCAGCCAGTGGCCCCTCCAGAGGGAGGTGACAGATCTGACCAGAGCATATCATAGAGCTATCAAAGCACAGCTTTCTCAACACTAAAGGATAGAGTGGATTATACAATTCAAAATGGTCTTCTGTATTAGAGAGAAAGTTTAGCTGTCTGACATACAAAGATCATGGATGGCAAACATTCTGTCTGCCCCACCAAGCCAAAATGACCCATCTCTATTTTAGACTTGACACTTTTTTTATATTGCTTGTGGCAAGCTCTTTGTCAGCTATTGAAGGCATCTTCTAGATTATGTAGAGCAGGATTACTTGAGCTCAGGAAGGCATTTTGGGTTCCCTTTGGCTAGATACTGGTATCAACATGTTCCATATTCTGCTTTTCTGGACCCTCTCCAGAATAGTTACTGTAAAGATACTGTGTTCTTTATCTGTTGGAAATGAATAATGGGATGAAATGGTGGGATAAGTGGAAGGTGCAAGAAATGGAGCAAGGGAGGCAACAGATCAGCCTGGCTAAACCATGACCTGCTGAGCAAACTAAAAGGAAAGACAGAAATGCACAAGCAGTGGAAGCAGGGCAGGTATCCCAGGAAGACTACAGGAATGCTGTCTGGTTGTATAAGGACAAGGTAAGGAAGGCCAGGGTGCAGATGGAGCTGAACTTGATGTACTGGGTTTGCATCACCAGTTTTTGGTAGCAGGGAAGCCAGAAGAGTGGCTTCTGTAAGAAGCTGCTAGGAACTTTCCCTATGCCTGATAGAGCCAATGCCAGCTGGTTTCAAGACTGACCCACTGCTGGGCAAGGCCAAGCCAATCAGCAATGGTGGTGGCACCTCTGTGATAACATATTTGCAAAGAAAAAAGTTACTGGACAGAAGCAATTGCAGCCACAGAAGAGAGGAGTGAGAATTTGTGAGAGCAACAACTGCAGACACCAAAGCCAGTGCAGAAGGAGATGCTTCAGGCACCGGAGCAGAGATTCTCCTGCAGCCCATGGTGAAGACCATGGTGAGGCAGATGTGCCCCTGCAGCCCATGGAGGTTAATGATGGAGCTGGTGGATGCCTGAAGGTATATGTGATCCCATGGGAAGCCCATGCTAGAGCAAGCTCCTGGAAGGATCTGTGACCCTGTGGAAGGGAGCTATGGTGGAGCTGTTAATGAAGAACTGTACTCCGTGGGAAGAACTCACATTGGAGAAGTTCACGGAGAACTGCCTCCCATGGGAAGAACCCAGCATTGGAGCAGGGGAAGGATTCCTCTCCCTGGAGAGGAAGCAGTGGTAGAAATGTGATTAACTGACCACAACCCCCATTTCTTGCCCCACTGTGTTGCAGCAGGAAGGAGGTAGAAAATCATGAATAAAGTTAAGCTCTGAAAGGATAGAGGGGTGGGGGGAAAGGGGTTTTTCAGATTTGTTTTTATTTCTTATTACCCTGCTCTGATTTTATTGGTAATAAATTCAATTAATTTTCCAAAGTCGAGTCTCTTTTGGTAATCAGTGAGTGCTCTCTCTCTGTCCTTATCTAAACTCATGAGCCTTTTGTTACATTTTCTTATCCAGTTAGTTGAGCAGGTGGAATAATAGATTGGCTTTCGTATGCACCTGACATCCAGCCAAGGTCAACCCACTTCACTTGGGAAGGTACATAAAGAATAACAGGAAGGGCTTCTACAGGTATGTCAGCCAGAAAAAGAATGTCAAAGAAGTTGTATCCCCCAATAAGCAAGACTAGCAAACTGGTAGCAACAGATGAGTAGAAGGCTGAAGTATTCAGCAACTTCTTTGCCTCAGCCTTTACCAGCAGTCTTTCTTCCCATATCTCTCGAGTGGATGGACTACAAGACAGGGACTAGGGCAGCAAATTCTCTCCCATTGTAAGAGGTTTGTGGCCACCTTAGCAACTTGAATGTACAAAAGTACTTGGGACCAGGCAAGATGCATCCCAAAGTCCAGAGAGAATTGACTGATGTAGTTGCCAAGCCACTCTCCATGATATTTGAAAAGTCATGGCAGTCACATGAAGTCCTGGGTGACTGGAAAAAGGGAAATATTGTACCCATCTTTAAAAAGAGTGGAAAGGAGACACCTGGGAACTACTGCCCTGTCAGCCTCATCTCTGTGCCTGAAGATCATGGAGCAGATCTTCCTGAAGCTGTGCTAAAGCACATGGAGGACAGGGAGGTGATTCAAGACAGCCAGCACAGCTTCAACAAGGACAAGTCCTGCCTGACCAACCCAGTGGCCTTCTCCAATGGAGCAACTCTTATCAGTGGGCAAGGGAAGGGCTACAGATGTCATTTATCTGGACTTCTGTAAGTCCTTTGACATGGTCCCCCACAACACCCTTTTCTCTAAATTGGAGAGAGATGGATTCAATGGGTGGACTGTTTGATGGATGAGGAAGTGGTTGGACAGTCACATTCAGAAGGTAACGGTCAATGGCTCAGAGCCCCAATGGACATTGGTGACTGTCCCGGTTCCATCCAGGAAAAGGTTAATTTTTGCAGTTGCCAAGAGAGGGCATGGCTAGAACCATTTTATACCACCTTATGTCATTTTCCAGCGATGGGAGAAGGGGTCCCTTCCAGGTCAGGGTTGCATGGCGATGATTCACGTATTGCCAGTTTCCGCATAATGAGCAGTTGTGTGATCATTCACCTCTCTTGTACCCTCTGTTATTAATATTGTTGCTGTTACTATTAGTTTTCTTATTTCATTGATCTTTCCAGTAAATTGTTCTTATCTCAACCCATGATCTTTACCTTTTGTGCCTCCAATTCTCCTCTCCAGCCTACTGCAGAGGGGATGGGGAGGGAGCAAGCAGTGTATAGTGATACAGTTTAACATGTGACCAGAGTGTTATGAGCCACGTGTAAATGTATCAATCTCCGAGGGTCCAGCCCTTGCAGATTGGCTTAAAATAATTTTAGCGAGACTGCTCTTCAGAGGTGCTTTGTAAAGTAAAAGGTTTAATAAGTGAAAAATAACAAACGTTACAGAAAACAAAAGAAAAGCTGCGCACAGGTGTCCGAGAAAACCTCTGACACCCTGCTAGAAACACTCCAAAAAGCCTCTTTCTTTCTTAAATACTTAATGTTTTAGGAGGGACAAGTTGGCTTGCTGCCAATAGGGAGAGGTACAGGATTTGAAGAATGGTGATGAGGTCCAACAGGTGCTTATCTCTTAGTACTGAGCCAATTACTGTCAGAACAGCAAAGAAGTTTCTGGGTTCTTTATAAGAAATGCAAGGGATGTCTTAAACTTTTCCCTATATGGAAAATACTTGCTAGGTGTGGGAAATGCATTCCTACGGTGTAGTTTGGAGTGTTTCAGGGGGAGCACTAAATTAGGGAATACCATTTCTAAACCAAGACAGTGACAAATTGTGTACTTTAGGGGTCCATATTGGGACCAGTACTGTCTAATGTTTTCATCAATGACATAGAGAGTGAGATTGAGTACACCCTCAGCAAGTTTGCAGATGACACTCCTGAAAGACAGGATGCCATGCAGAGGGACCTGGACAAGCTGGAGAAGTGGATCCATGAGAATCTCATGAGGTTCAACAAGTCCAAATGCAAGGTGTTGAACATGGGTCAGAGCAATCCCAGACATGAGTACAGACTGGGATATGAACCTATTGAGAGTGGCCCTGCCAAGAAGGACTTGGAAGTTCTAGTGGATGAAAAGCTGGGCAAGAGCCAACAGTGTATGTTCACAGCCTAGATGGGCAACTGCATCCTTGGCTGTATAAAGAGAAGTGTGGCCAGCAGGTCAAGGGAGGTGATTGTCCCCCTCTACTCTGCCCTCATGAGACCCCACCTGGAGTACTGCATCCAGCTCTGGGGTCCTCAGCACAAGAAAGATGTGGACCATCACAGAAATCTGGTGGGATGGCTCACATGGCTGGAGTGCTGCAATGGATGGCTACAAGCTCTTCAGAAGAGACGGGTGAGGTAGGAAAGGTAGAGGAATGGCTCTGTATATTAGGGAGTCTCTTGACACTATAGAACTTGAGGTTAATGACAATAAGGTCGAGTTCCTACGGTTAAGAATCAGGGGTAATGCCAACAAGGCTGACATCCTGGTGGGAGTCTGTTATAGACCACTCAACCAGGATGAAGAGGTGGACAACTTATTCTACAACCAGCTGGAGCACGTTTCAAAATTGCCAGCTCTTGTTCTTGTAGGAGACTTTAACCTGCCAGATGTCCGCTGGGAACACAGTAGAAAAGAGGCAGTCTAGGAGGTTCTTAGAGTGTACTGAGGACAGCTTCTTGTCGCAGCTGGTGAGTGAGCCTACCTGAGGTGGGGCTCTGCTAGACCTGCTGTTAACAAATGGAGAAGGGATGGTGGGAGATGTGGTCAGAGACTGTCTGAAGTATAGTGACTATGACATAATAGAGTTTTTAATATTTGGTGAAACAAGGAGGCACATCAACAAAACTTCTACATGGGACTTCCAGAGGGCAGGCTTTGGCCTGTTCTGGAGACTGATTCAGAGAGTTCCTTGGGAAGCAGCCTTTATAAACAAAGGGGTCCAGGAAGGATGGACATATTTCAAAAAAGAAATCTTAAAGGTGCAGGAGCAGGCTTTCCCTGTGTGCCTAAAGAAGAGCTGACAGGGAAGATGACCAGCCTGGATAGGCAGTGAGCTTTTGAAGGGACTAAGGGAAAAAAAGAGGTTGTATCACCTTTGGAAAGAGGGGCAGGCAACTGAAGAAATATTTAAGAATGTTGCCGGGTCATGTAGGAAGAAAATTAGAGAGGGAAAAGCCCAATTAGAACTTAATCTAGCCACTTCTGTGAAGGGCAACAAAAATGTTTTTTTTAATACATTAATGGCAAAAGGAGGGGCAAGGAAAACCTCCATTCTTTATTGGACACAGGGGGGAATATAGTTACTAAAGATGAGAAAATGGCTGAGGTACTAAACACCTTTTTTGCCTCAGTTTTCAACATTGACAGGTCCTCCTCAAGACAAATGGCCTTCTGAGCTAACAGATGGGGACAAGGAGACAACTAGTCCCCTGTAATCCAGGAGGAATCAGTTAGTGACCTGCTGAGCTACTTGGATGCTCAAAAGTCTATGGGGCCAGATGGGATCCATCCTAGGGTGATGAAGGAGCTGGCAGATAAGCTTGTCAAGCTTCTCTCTATCATTTTTCATCAGTCCTGGCTAACCAGGGAGGTCCCAGATGACTGGAAGCTGGCCACTGTGACACTCAATATTTTCTACTGAAAGGAGGATCTGGAAAACTACACGCCTGTCATCCTGACCTCAGTGTCTGGCAAGGTTATGGAACAGATCATCTTGAGTGCAATCACACTGCACCTACAGGACAGCCAGGGGATCAGACCCAGGCAGCATGGATTTAGGAAAGGCAGGTCCTGCTTGACCAACCTGATCTCCTTTTATGACCAGGTGACCTGCCTGGTAGATGCAGGAAAGGCTGTAGATGTTGTCTACCTGGACTTCAGCAATGCCTTTGACACTGTCTCTCACAGCATACTCCTTGACAGGCTGGCAGCCCATGGCTTGGACAGGTGCACCCTTTGCTGGGTTAAGAACTGACTGGATGGCTGGGCCCAGAGAGTGGTGGTAAAGGGTGTTGCATCCAGCCAGTGGCCAGTCACCAGTGATGTCCCCAAGGGATCAGTGTTGGGCCCAGTCCTGTTTAATATATTTATTGATGATCTGCATGAGGGGCTTGAGTCTACCATTAGCAAATTTACAGATGACATTAAGTTAGGTGAGAGTGCTGATCTGCTGGAAGGTAGGAGGTCTCTGCAGAGGGACCTGGACAGGCTGGATTGATGGGCCGAATCCAACAACATGAGGTTTAACAAGACCGAGTGCCAGATCCTGCAGTTTGGTCAGAACAACCCCCTGCAGCACTACAGTTTGGCGACAGAGTGGCTAGACAGTGGCCAAGCAGAAAGGGAAATGGGGATACTTGCGGGAGGAGATGGGCAACTGAATAAAAGAACCAATATGATTCCAACAGAAGCCATTTATTGTTTACGTTACATGCCAGATATAGATTCTAGGACTACTGTCCACGTGAGCACGCATCTCTGGATTGGCTAAACTGCTTGTTCATGAGGCAGGCACACATCCTTCAGGACATCCAATTGGTCAAGCGTCCATCATCGCATTGTGCTTCCCCTATCTAGGGTTTACATTTTTTGCAGACAGTTTCTCAGGCTCTCTGCTCCCATCTTTGATCCTGTTGTTTTCCCAGTAACGATGAATTCCTGAGAGCTCTAATAACAAAACTGCAGGTGATTTGGTAAGATTACTCACAGTTTGGCTGGTGCATCAGAATGGCCTGTTATACAGATACATTGCTACAGGTACTGATTGATAGCAGACTGAATGTGAGACAGCAGTGTGCCCAGGTGGCCAAGAAGGCCAATGGCATCCTGGCCTGTATCAGGAATAGTGTGGCCAGAAGGACTACGGAAGTGATTTTTTCCATGTATTTGGCACTGGTGAGGCCACACCTTGAGCACTATGTCCAGTTCTAGGCCACTCAATTTAAGAAGGATGTTGAGATTCTCAAATGTGTCCAGAGAAAGGCAACAAGGCTGGTGAAGGGCCTGGAACACAAGCTCTATGAGGAGCAGCTGAGGGAGCTGGAGTTGTTTAGCCTGGAGAAAGGGAGGCTCAGGGGAGACCATATCACTCTCTACAACTACCTGAAAGGTTGTAGCCAGGTGGGGGTTGCTCTCTTCTCCCAGACAACAAGCAACAGGACAAGAGGACACAGTCTTAAGCTGTGCCAGGGGAGGTTTAGGTTGGACATTAGGAAGAAGTTCTTCACAGAATGAGTGACTGGGCATTGGATTGGGCTGGCCAGAGAGGTGGTAGAGTCACCATCCCCAGAGGTGTTTAAGAAAAGACTGCATGTGGCACTTAGTGCCATGGTCTAGTTGACAAGGTGATGTTAGGGCATAAGTTTGACTCAATGATCTCAAAGGTCTTTTCCATCTTAGTTTATTCTGTGATTCTGTGATTTTGAGAGAACTATTTATTGCTGAGGCTTCTGGGCTGTCTGACACTTGCTAAGCAGGTCTAGGCAGCTTCATTGAAACTGCTCCCTTGGATTTCCTTATTTATTTATTTTTTTAAAACTACCTTTCCTTCTTTAACCAGTCTTACTGCTTCTAGTCTTCATTAAATCTGCACAACTCCTGGGGCAGTGTTTCTCATCTCAGGTGTCTCTGGTCAGTGTGCAATTGTCTTGTATAAAGCAGTCAAATACTGTTCTAAATTAGGGATACAGGTTGCAGGATTCCATTTAGAGTTTAAATACAAATACATGCTGGAACTGGTTTACTAAGTTTTCCAAGAATTTTATGAAGGAGAGGGGAGATGGAGAAAAACTCAAGAAAAGCCCTCTTCTCTTTGTTTTCCCACTTCCTATTCTGTGAGTTTTTCAGATGTAGGTGACATCAGTATAGTTACCTGTTTCTTATAACAGAGACAAATGAGATAATAATCAACAGACTGTAGATAAACTTTGAAGCTGTTTGTTGTGGTTTGACACTGGCAAAATGTCAGGCACCCATGAAAGCCATTCACTCACCCTCCCCTGCCAGAGCTGGGCAGAGGAGAGAAAAAATTAACAAAGGCTTCATGAGTTGAAATAAGGACTGGGAGAAAACACTCCAAGGGCAAAACAGGTTCACCTTAGAAGTACAAAGTGAATTTATTACTAACAAAATCAGAGGAGGACAATGAGAAGTAAAATAAGCCCTTAAAAACACCTTTTCTTCCCCCAACCCCCTCCCTCCTTCCCACCAACAGTGCAGGGAGACAGGGCGTGGGGGTTTTGGTCAGTTTGTCACCCAAGATTTTCTTCCGCTGCTCAGGGAGAGGAGTCCTTCCCCTGCTGCACCAGGGGGTCCCTTCCCACAGGAGACAGTTCTCCATGAACTTCTCCAGCATGGGTCCAAATCTCATGAGCAGCAGTCCTCCCAAAACTGCTGCAACGTGAGTCCCTCCCACAGGCACACAGTCCTTCCAAAACTTCTGTGGCGTGTGTCACTCTTCCATGGGGTGCAGTCCTTCAAGGACATGCTGCTCCAGCCTGGAAGCAGGGATCCCCTCTCTCCATCAGATCTTCCACTGGACCACAGCCTCCTCCAGGCATCCACTCACTCCAGCGTGAGCACCTCCCTCATGGGCTGCAGGTGGATCTCTGCATCCCTCATGGATTCCCATGGGCTGCAGGGGGATAGTCTGCTTCACCATGGTCTTCACCATGGCCTGCAGAGGAATCTTGGTTCTGGCACCTGGAACACCTCCTCCCCCTCTTTCTTCACTGACCTTGGTGTCTTCATGTTGTTTCCCTCACATGTTCTCACCTCCTCCTCTTCTCTGGGTAGAAAAATCTGTGTGCACTTTGTTTTGATTTTCTTCTTAAATATGTTATCACAGAGGCGTTACCAACCTCTCTCATTGGCCTAGTTTTGGCCAGCAGCATGTCCATCTTCAGAGCCATCAGGGATTGACTCTGCTGGACATGGTGGAAGCTTTTAGCATCTTCTCACAGAAGCCATCTCCATGGCCCTCCCGCTACCAAAAACTAGGACATTGTCTCGGTTTGAGACGAGTTAGGAGGAAATGTCCTGAAAGTGTGTCTCCTCTGAAGATAGGTAGGTTTTGGCAGTCCTTCCCCCCTCATGTTTGAAATTAATTTCTTGGAGGAAAGGAAAAAAACTGTTTATTTAACAAGCAGAGGGAAAAAAGAATGAATAATGTTAGATATTAAAACCTTCTCACTGTGGAGAAAGCTGGTGGATTCAGAGTTTTTTCTGTTGGTGTGGCTCAGCTCCTCCCAAGGTCCAGAGCCAGGATGCAGCATCCCGGGGCCTCCCCTCCAGGCTGCGGCATGGTGCTCCTGGCGATGGTCTGGTGTTTCGTACCAGAGCAAAGCTGAACAGTTCCAGAAGAAGAAGAAGCCACAGTCCCAGGAAAAACATCTTGCCTCAGCTAACAAAACAGAAGCTAGATGAAAGCAAAGATGTACTCCTTCTGTCCGTGCTGACAACATAGCTGAGCAAACCTGGGGGAGGATGTGTGAAAAGTGCACCAAAAAAATTCCATTGGCTTCCCCCCCCTCGGACCTAGCTTAAAGTTACAGGACCCATGTCTGGTCATAAAACAGATGATAGGGGATACATTGTCATAAAGTCACCCTAAGACAGCTTTGCAAAACCAACACACTTGAAAAGAAACTTTTTTGAGGCAAGACCAGTTCATGAAAATAATTTTCAAATGGTGTTGCATTAAGAGTATAGGAATTTAGCAGTAAATAGTCCCTTGCATTCCAGCTGATCCTGAGATCAGAGGGGCTGGGTGCAGCTGGACTTAATTTCTGATTTGAACCAATTCAGCACTGTAAGTCTGGTTGAGTTCAATAGGAACTTGCATGAGCACAGATGCACAAATAATGCATTTTATCCGTCCAGTACTATAGGTCTGGTCACATTCAATAAAGACTTACATGATCCAGATTCACAGAAGCAACAGGAAAGCAGGTTATAGGATTGCAGGTGATAAATGCACTAGCTACAGAGTTAATGTGTGTCACTAGAGAAGGTATAGGAACAGAGATCTATTAGTGAGATTGATAGAGAGAGATAGAGATATAGATAGATATGAATATTCATGGATTGGTTCTAATGCAGTTGACAGAATCACAGAATTTATTAGGATGGAAAATATCTCTGAGATCATTGAGTCCAACCTATGACCCAATACCACAATGTCAACCACACCGTGGCACTAAGTGCCACATGCAGTCTTTCCTTAAACACCTCCAGGGATGGCGACTCCACAACCTCCCTGGGCAGCCTGCTTCAATGTCTAACCAGTTTTTCTATGAAGAAATTCTTCCTGATGTCCACCTTAAACCTCCCCTGGCACAGCTTAAGACTGTCCTCTTGTCCTGTTGCTTGTTGTCTGGGAGAAGAGACCAACCCCCATGATACAACCCACCCCCAGGAAGGTGAGAGTAACCCATGTTCTTGATAATGGATCCCTTGGGGTGGATTAGAGTGAAACAGCACTAAATGATCAGTGTTTTTAAATATATAAGTATAGGGTTTATTTTAGAACAATTTAGTTTTAATGAAAAATAGGTATGTAGCCATTTTTGGTTATTATTATCTATAGTAATATAGAGATATAAAAGCATAAAAGTAACACCTAAGAAAACATAAGAAAATAAAGGAGAAGAGAAAAAAGGATAAGATTAGAAAAGATCTCATCACTGGTGGACCTTGCAACAAGACTTGCAATATGTAAAAGTACTGATCATAGGCTGTATCTGTCAGGTACAAGGGAAACGCTCAAAACACATAGTTCATTGGGTTTATATTCACTTAGGTTCAGGTAGGAACCCCCTGGTGCCTACCCTGGGGCCAGGAGTTTCACACAGAATGATGTAATGCTATAGATCACAGGGAGCCTTCAGAAGTCTTTAACACCTTCTAAGGTGTTTAGAGCTGCCTACTAAGTCAGCACTCCAGTTACTTATGGCCCATTATGGCCCATGGCAGAGATGGATACCTTCAGGCTAAGTGTGAATGTCCAGGTACTTCCATGACAGGGAGTATATCACAGTTGAGTTGACTTTTGTAAAGACAAAGAAACAGTATCCTGCCTTGAAGAGTTTGCCTCTTTCCTTTGTTCAACACCCAGGTTGTAGCCTGAGGTGGTGTTAGAAACCGGTTTAAACACAGAAGAGCAAAGAAAACTAGGTCTCTGTGAATAAAATGGAAAGAACTTTGAAGGTTCAAAATACTTCCCAAAAAAAAACCTGAGATAAAAACCAAACAAAATTAAATGTTGATGCCAAAAAAATTGATATATTTTTATTTACTAGGAAGAGAGGCAAAGAGAAAGAAAGATAAAAGTAGAGAAAGATTAGAAAAAGCTAAGGTTACTTAAAAAAGCATATGATAGGCCACCACCATACTTTGGTGCTGCTGAGATGGGGTGGGGGGAGCAGAGCAGTTTTTGCCTTTTTTTTTCTGCCATTTGAAGCATC
Source organism: Zosterops lateralis (assembly GCF_965231275.1). Lineage (NCBI taxonomy): Eukaryota > Metazoa > Chordata > Aves > Passeriformes > Zosteropidae > Zosterops > Zosterops lateralis. Next base: position 10,053,921 of record NC_139801.1, read on the forward strand.
TTATCTTCTCCGATCTTGGGGCAGTTTGGCTGGAATGTGGTGGCCTGTCCTCCAAAATGCAGGCACAGTGCCCAATTGCTGCAGCTGAACCTTGGTCCACTAGCTGTGTTCTCACCATGGAACACAGGAACAGGGGTAGGGGGTTCCACAACTCACTTGTGACTTCAGTCCACAGGTGCAGGAATCAGGGGGTGTTCTCTAAGCAAGCGGCATCGGCTCCAAGAAGCCTCAGGGTGTCTCGCAGCAGGTGGTGGTGGTGGTAGTGGTGGTGGGAAAGGCAAAGGTCAAGGATTCTGCCCCTCACTCTCCCCCCCACATTTTGCACCAGTTTTGCCTTCCTTTTTATGGTCCTCAAGGTGGTCTACTCAGTCTATTCAGCAGGTAGTTTTCAGGTGCTTGAGTGATTATGATAAGCAGACATCACGACAAAGCACTTTTTGAAGCCTTTCTCCTATTATCAGACTTACAGGTGGCCAGTGTGCACGCCCTCAGCACCTGAGCGGTTAAGTGGTCGTTTGTTTGAGTCATTAACCAGGCCAGTCTCTGACACCCCAGCTGGCTATAACTCTCTTAGGTATCTGTAAAGAGTGAGAAATTCACCCCTGAACCTCCTCTTCTCCACGCTAAACAACTCAAGCTCCCGTTGTTGCTCCTCATAGGGCATGCTTTCCAGACCCTTGACCAGCTTGGTTTACAGAATCTCTTGAGTTGCAAGGCACCCACAAGTATCATTGAGTACAACTCCCCACCCCGCAGAGGACCATCCCCAAGAGTCACACCATGTGCCTGCAAGTATTGAACTCTGTCAGGCTAATATAAATCTCCTCTGACACAACTTCAGGCCATTCCCTCGGGTTCTGTCACTGCTAACCAGAGAGAAGAGATCCATGTTGGCCCCTCCTCTTCCCATCACGAGGAAGTTGTAGATTGCAATGAGTCTCCCCTCAGTCTCTTTCAGGTTGAACAGACCAAATGACCTCAGCTGCTCCTCATATGGTTTCTGTACTACTTTGAAAGCAAACCAGCGGGACATTCCAAGTTAGAACTACAAATTAATAGGAAAATTAAATTAAAGGCAGAAAACACTGTCTTAAAAGGACAGAGTCAGGATACAACCTGACACCCTGTTGGTCAGGGTGGCGGCAGCAGTCCGATTAAATGATGGCTGCAATCCTGTTGGAGTGATAGATGTGGTTCTGTTGAAGCGGTGATCCTTAAGGGTCTGGTCTTCCTCTAAAGGTCCAGTGGTGGTTATGTAACTCTTGTCCTCTGGGAACCCAGTAGGTAAGGCTGACTGTGATGTTCCAATGCTCAGATTATATACAAGTAGGAATGCTTGGTTCCTTCCTCTGAGTGGAGCATCTCACAATGGGATGATGTAATTATGTTATGCAGTGAGACCTGATGGCCCCTTAGCAGAAGATAGTCCCCAGGAGGGAGTTATCAGGGATGAGTCATGGAGGAGATACAAAACACTGCCCCACCTGTTTTAACAGCTTATGAAGATGGTAATAGAATACATACTTATGGTTACATCTTACATTGTAACCTAAGACAGCTTCCCCTCAAGGCTCTTCACCATCTTTGATCCCTTCCTGTCACAAACGAGTGTGTTTGATATCACTTAAAAAGCATCACTTACAAGGGTATGAGCAAAAGTCAGATCTAATATTAAGCAACAAAGGACAACAGGTTTGTTGACAAGATTCACTCTACTTAAAAAGGACAGCTAAGGCACAAGGAAAAGCAAGCAGCAATAAAACCAAAGAAAATCCAGAGAATCAAAACAGAAATTAATTGAGAACTACCTAGGGGAGTGTGTGGGGGGTGTGTGTGTGTGTGAAAAGACAGTGCAGATAAGGATAAAAAGGAATACAGCCTAAAAGCTTAACAACACTCAAACTTAACAGTCCTTTAAGTTAACTTATACCTTAAGTCTAGTAATTTAACATAGGGAAAACAACTTATATCCAACTGTCTTGGTTTAGGGCAAATTTTGGGGGGAAACTTCTGAATGGGGTTTGTTTAATATCAGAAAATTAATAAATAATTTTAGTGGGGGCACTGGCATTTGGCCAGCGCTCAACCCACTACATTAATTGGTGCCATGACTCAGATAGTAAACCAAACCCACTACACAAACTAAGAAGTCCCATATTTTGTCTCTTTACACTATTGGTTAAAAAGAATAGGCTGGGAGGGGGAAAAGGTGTTCTAAAAGTTTATTCTAGTTCTCATTATCCTCTTTTAAGTCTGTTAATAAATTTTTCTTTATGCCATTTAAAATTTTGAGTCTGTTTTGCCCTTAAAGTGTTTCTTCCTAATTCTTATCTCACCCCATGAATTTTCTTTCCTCCTCCTATGCTTAACTATAACAGAGAAGAATAAATAAATGATTTTTCATAGGTGCACTGGCATATAGCCAATGTCAAACCCACTACACCAACTTATAACTTAATTAATAGCTGAACCTTAACAATTTAACAGAGGAATAACACTTAACAGCGGTTAACCTAACTTATAACTTCAACGTCAAACTTAGCAACTTAACGAAAGGATACTTAGCAACACTTAGTTTATGTTTAACAACTTAGCAAAAGAACAACACTTAGCAGCATTTAAGCAAGCTTATTACTATAACTTAACCTTACTTCCAGGCCTGGATACGTAGATATCTGAGGTACTTAAATATCTAAGAAGGCAGTATTTGTCTCAGATTTGCTATAGCATATGCACAAGAGCATGCACACAGACAGAAATAGTCAATGCAAGCAAGGTACCTGTGGAAAATTCCTCTCAGAGATCAGTGAAATACTCACTTTGGATGTCTCGGGGTTTAATCCGGTTGTTTCCTTACCCGAGATTCCAAGGCTGGCTGGTGGTTCGTGTGGGCACGAAGGGAGTGATTTTCCCTCTGGACCTCTGAAGGATTTAGGGTCTGCTGTCTGACTCTGTGTCTCTGTGTTCTGTGCTGAGCTCGGTGCTCGGTGTTCGGCGCGAGAATGATGAGGAGTCTCAAGGTCTTGCTTTTCTGGTTTCTCGCGTTGTTTATTAGTTCTTATCTTACAATTCTCTGTGTCCGGCCAAGATGTTCACAGCAGCCTGGACACGAGGTGACTCCCCTTCCCCTGTGTCCTGCCATGATGTCCACTGCAGCTCGGACACAAGGCGACTCCCCTTCCCCTGTATCCGGCCATGGTGTTCTCAGCAGCTCGGACACAAGGCGACTCCCCTTCCCCTGTGTCCGGCCATGGTGTTCTCAGCAGCTCGGACACAAGGCGACTCCCCCCTGTGATGGGAGGTCGCTACCTCTTATACAGATAACTACGTACCCATTGTTTACAATTCTGTGCCAATGCCTATCACCTATACTAACACGGTCATTTCTACTTTGATCCAATCCACTGAAACTACTCTGTGCCCACGTCACTGCAGAAGATGGATGCCAAGGGAGAAGAAGAAGAACCCAGGGCACTGCCCTAAAATCACCATCTTGTCCCTTTGCATCTACATTCTTAAAATCCATAACTACAAAATCTTCTGCACAGTGATAACTACACTACTCTCAGTAACACCTTTGTGACTTGCAATTCTTCTCTCTGTTGGATGTTTTTCTCATGGACCAAAATCAAAGCCTGTGTCTTCCTGGGCTCTGTGCCAGGCAAATCCCCCTGCACAGACCCCAGACCCTCTTTTTTGGGTCCCAGGCCTCTCTACCGAGGTCTGTGACTTCTCAGGGCGCCCAGAGGGATGCCCTGGACTCCAACATCTCCCCCCTTTGTTTTCACAAAAAACACCTCTTTGGCTGCTTTGCCATATGCATTAAAGCAAACACGACTTGATCATGAGAAGAATTACAAGTCTCAATAAAATACATACAATTTTTTTCAAAATTTTCTTCCACAACCGTGAAAGGTTGAAGAAATCAAACATGCCATTCATCTGTGATCTGGTTTCTTCTCTGAGTTTGTTCACTCCATTTCCCAACCGCTCTGTGCTCTCGTGAATTGATTCTGAACCATCTGACAAATTCATGCAATACAGAATGAAAAGAAAACCCAAGCCATAACTCCTTGCACGCAGATTGAAAGACGTCTGCAGTCTTGACACTGGTTCACATCTGCATGCTCTCTTTTCCACTCTTGAAGCCGTCAGAGCTTCTGCGCTTGACATGATGTCCCCATTCTTTGCAGAAATTCACTTATGTTCTGTATCTGCAGAAACAAAAGCTACTTCTTTGCCATAGGTTAGTTAAAACTGTACTTTGATGGAAAATGCACAACTCTTGTTCAAACCTGAAATCCATCAGGAAAAGTTTCACATGCAACATCTGTGCTTGTTGATGAACACATCTCTCCTCTAGTTAAAGCCAAAGTGTGGCCAAAACCCTGGCCTTATCTAGAGTGATATCCTTTAATACAGTTTTGGAACAAAGCTCTTAACAACAACAATTATGAAATGCTTAAACAACTAAAGAACATAAAGGAGAATTTTGAAATGTATCATGATACAATTAACAATACTTATTACTTAAAACTTATTATCTTAAACTTATCTTATTTTACCAACTTATCTTACTTATTACCTTATTTTAACTTATTTATTATCTTAACTTTAACTTACTTAACTTAAAACTTAACTTATTCTCTTAAAACTTATTCTCTTAACTTATTTATCTTATCTATCTTATAACTTATTTAACTTAACATAAAATACATTTAAAACCTACATACAATAAAACTTTAAATTTATAAAATATAAATCTATCACTTAAACTTTATCAATCCTTATCTTAAATTCAACTTTACTTACTTAACAAATCTTAAAACCACATAGAAATCTCTTCTAATGTCAATACAATACTAAAACACAAATCAACTTGGATCCAAATACATCAATACTACAATCAAAAATCCTTTTCCATGTCATGACAATAAGTCTTTTGCTCCTGATCATGCAGCTGCTTTGCAAACAGCCAATGATTTCCAGATCTCTGCTTCTGAATTCACAAAACCTGTAACTTTAATTGAATTATTATTATTTTGCCTGAATGCAGCCCCTCCTAAACCCGAGGGTTACTGCCTTCCCTGGCATCCCTCCCTCTCCTGGATGAGGAGTGGAGACTTTAAAACTCTTGTTGCTGCACATGATCCCTGTGCAGCACTGCTTAAGAAAAACCCTTCCTCTCCTGGATGAGGAGTGGGAACCTTAAAACTCTAAGAAAAGGGTAAACCCAGCATGTAGCCGAAGGATAAATGAAGAAAGGGTGTGTGCAGTGGATTCAAGGGAAACTTGGCTACCTTTTGCTGAAAGGAAAACTTGAGGGAACTGGACTGACAATGTCAAAGTGCCGCTTGTGGGCGGGGTCAGGCTCACAGCGCTCGCTCTGAGGGGGTGGCGCCTTGGAGAAACTCTCCGCCCTGGCCACGCCTCCTCCCTGCTTGCTCTGCCTTTGCCTGCCCCGGTCCTGCCTGCGCTGGCACCGCCTGCCTCGGCACTGCCCGCAGGAGTGTCTTCTCTCAACCCGCCCCCCGGGGCTCCCCGTCTTGCTCTCTGTTGGGGTTTCTCCCGCCCGGAGCGATCCCACTGCTCCAGCTGCATCCCACTCGCTCTCTGCCTGCCGCAAGGCCTTCTGGGATTTGTAGTTTCCTGCTTTGCACTTGCGCCGTCCATCTTGGCTCTGTCACTGCGCATGCACCAACCGCAAGGCTTTCTGGGGTTTGTAGTTTCCAACTCTGTACTTTCTCTCTGCCTGTCCCGGCTCCTCACTCGCGCCCCGGGACACAGGCCCTGCTCCGCCCCCGCAGCCCGCGCTGTCCCGACACGGGGCACTCCTCGGCCGCCCCCAGTCGCGATCGCTTTCGCGCGCACACGCCGCAGTGTTATCTCTCACCACTGACGCGATCTGGGCTTGTTTTCCCTGTTTTCCTGGTGTCTCCTCCACTCTCCCTTCCCGCCTCTCTCTGTCTGTCCCTGGGCTGAAGGGGAAAGGGCAGTGGAAAACTTTCACGCTGTGTCTGAACGCGCTGTGTCTGAGGGGGGCTGAAAAGACTCCTGGATGCACTTTGTCTCACTTCTCCCTCCCCCACTGCTACGGCAAGTGTCCCGTGCTCACGGAACATGCCTCGAAAACAAGCATGTCCTTATCTCGGGATGGATTAGAAGTTTTGACTTTCCCGAGACGAATTTCTGGGACTGAATTCCTGAGGACTGTGGCGAACCCAGGGAAAGTTGGTGTTTCCCCTGTGCTAAACTCAAGGAGATTTGCTGACTCTCCTGTCTCGAGGGGTTTTTGACCTATCTGCGGTAATCCTGAGGGTGCTGGTATCTCTCCTTTCCTATTAAAACTCAGAGGAGGCTGATGGCTCTCCCCTTCCCCACCTCCTGTAAGAGGTGTATGAGACCCGTCTGCTGATAACAGACGAAAGAACCTTCTTGGCTGCCGGCCAGCAAAAGAACCCGCTGCTCGCTGCTGGCCACAGACAAACCCGGTGCTGGCTGCAGGCCAGCTGGTAAAGTGTTTCTTCCTCCCTCCCCGCTACACTGCTGCTGCACGGAGAAAGTTTTTCCCTTATTTTTCCCGGGAGAGGGTCTCCTCCCGTGTTCTAAATTTAACTGTTCTTACCAAAATCGAAGAATGCAGTGCAGGTGTTCTCAAATTCAGTTCGGAGGTTTCCTGATCACCGACCTGCAGATTTCAGGATGACGAGTCCTGGGCCCTTGGAACTCGTCGGTCCGAGGTGAATTTGCAATCCGCTGACATCTCTGGTTAGAGATTTCTTCCCCTGTCTTCTTAGCTTGTCTTCTTTCCTTCAGAGGTTTTGCTGTGTCCACTGGAAAGCACCGATTCTGCCCACACCTGTGCCTGTTCGTGCCCGTTCGTGCCCATCCATGTGCCCACTCGTGTGCCCACCCAGGGACGCCAATTCTCGGGGTTTAATCCGGTTGTTTCCTTACCCGAGATTCCAAGGCTGGCTGGTGGTTCGTGTGGGCACGAAGGGAGTGATTTTCCCTCTGGACCTCTGAAGGATTTAGGGTCTGCTGTCTGACTCTGTGTCTCTGTGTTCTGTGCTGAGCTCGGTGCTCGGTGTTCGGCGCGAGAATGATGAGGAGTCTCAAGGTCTTGCTTTTCTGGTTTCTCGCGTTGTTTATTAGTTCTTATCTTACAATTCTCTGTGTCCGGCCAAGATGTTCACAGCAGCCTGGACACGAGGTGACTCCCCTTCCCCTGTGTCCTGCCATGATGTCCACTGCAGCTCGGACACAAGGCGACTCCCCTTCCCCTGTATCCGGCCATGGTGTTCTCAGCAGCTCGGACACAAGGCGACTCCCCTTCCCCTGTGTCCGGCCATGGTGTTCTCAGCAGCTCGGACACAAGGCGACTCCCCCCTGTGATGGGAGGTCGCTACCTCTTATACAGATAACTACGTACCCATTGTTTACAATTCTGTGCCAATGCCTATCACCTATACTAACACGGTCATTTCTACTTTGATCCAATCCACTGAAACTACTCTGTGCCCACGTCACTGCAGAAGATGGATGCCAAGGGAGAAGAAGAAGAACCCAGGGCACTGCCCTAAAATCACCATCTTGTCCCTTTGCATCTACATTCTTAAAATCCATAACTACAAAATCTTCTGCACAGTGATAACTACACTACTCTCAGTAACACCTTTGTGACTTGCAATTCTTCTCTCTGTTGGATGTTTTTCTCATGGACCAAAATCAAAGCCTGTGTCTTCCTGGGCTCTGTGCCAGGCAAATCCCCCTGCACAGACCCCAGACCCTCTTTTTTGGGTCCCAGGCCTCTCTACCGAGGTCTGTGACTTCTCAGGGCGCCCAGAGGGATGCCCTGGACTCCAACATGGATGCTTTTGCATCTCCCGACAGGCGAAGGATCGGGCCTTGAGGAGTGAGGTATCAGCCCAGGACACATGTTTTGGTGATCCTCTAGGTATAGCAATCCTGAGGGTTTGCTGGCTCTGAGAGGCATCCCACTCGGAGATTGCTGTTAGCAGTCCACTGCAGTCCAGGAGAGATCAAAGGGTCTCCTTTTGGACTGCTGTTTATAGGGTGGCAAGAGAGTGGGTTTCATCCTGGCCACAGTTTGGGTTGGCACTTTCTTTGAAAGTGTGAGAACAGGAATGTTATGCCATTCAGGCAAGAGGAATATTTTCCAAGGCTGGTCATAAGGAAAACAACAGCCTATTAGCTGTTCCTGGGAGCAGACAGTATTTCTGATAAGCTCAGAAAGAGGTGAGCCCAGATGATGTTTTCAAGGCCAAGATCTTACAAGCATTTTTCAGATCACACTGCAGCCTGGAAAGGAGGAGGGGGGGAGGGGGGGGACAGAACGCACCACCACATCTCCTCTGGACACTTTCCAGAAGCTCAATATCTTTCTTATACTGCTATGACTAGAATTGCACACATTTTAAGACGAGGCCACACCAGTGTAGAGCAGAGAGGGACAATCACCTCCCTTGACCAGCTTGTGATGTTTTGCTTGATGTACCCTAGGACATGGTTGGCCATCCTGGCTGCCAGGGCACTGCTGACTCGTATTCAACTTTCCATTGACCAGGACCCCCAGGTCCTATTCATCTGCACTGCTTTCCAGCTTCTCATTCCCCAATCTGTTCAGGGTTGCCCCATCCCAGGTGCAGAATCTGGCACTTTCCCTTGTCAAACTTCATATGGTTGGTGATTTCCCAGTCCTCTAATTTGTTGTGATCTCTCTGCAGGGCCTCCCTGTCTTCAAGGGAGTCAACAGCTCCTCCCAGTTTTGTATTGTCTGCAAACTTGCTTAGTATCTCTTCCAGTCCTGCCTCCAAGTCATTTATGAAAATGTTGAAGAGAACTGGCCCTAAGATGGAGTTCTGCAGAACCTCACTAGAGACAGATTGTCAGTCTGATGTAACCCCATTCACTAAACTCTTTGCGCCTGACCCATGGGCCAGGTGCTCACCTGGCATTATATGTTTATCCAGCTGTGTGCTGGACATTTTGTTCAAAAGGTTACTATTAGAGACAATATCAAAAGCTTTACTGAAATTCAAAAAGATTACATCAACTGGCTTCCCTTGATCAACTAGGTGCGTTACCTTGTCATTTGAAGAAATTAGGTTTGATAAGCAGGACTTTCCTCTAATGAAGCCATGCTGGCTGTGACCAATGAATGTGTTGTCTTTCAGGTGTTTTTCAATAGCTCCCAGAATAATCTTCTCCATAACTTTACTAGTCACTGAAGTGAGACTAACAGGCCTTTAGTTTCCAGGGTCATCCTTCTTGCTTTTCTTGAAAATTGGGATAATGTTAGCCAGCTTCCAGTCAGCTGGGACCTTTTTGGATTCCCAAGACTGCTCAAAATTTATTGAGAGAGGTTTTGCAATGACATCAGCCAGCTCTTTGAGGATTCTTGGATGAATCCCATCAGGCCCCATAGATTTGTAGGGACCCAACTGGAGCAGCAGATCCTGCACAAGTCCAGGGTTGACTGGGATTTGATCATGCTGGCAGTCATGGTCCTCCAGCTCAGGGCATTGAGACTCCCTTGGTCCATCATCTGTGTTGAAGATAAAAGCAAAGAATGCATTAAACACCTCTGCCTGGTCCGTGTCCCTGTTTGTGAGGTGACCATCCTCATCCTGTAACAGGCTGATGTTATTTTTACACTGCCTTTTGTCACTATATATTTGAAAAAGCTCTTTTTGTTGTCCCCCACAGTTCTGGATGCTTCCACTCAAACTAAGCTTTGGCTGCATGAATTTTCTCCCTACAGTCGTGTCCTGATTTAGGGCAAATTTGGGAGGAAACTTCCAAAGGGGTCACTCTAGAAAGCAGATTTAAGCGGCCCCTCCCTTTACTGGTTTGGGAAAAGATTTCCTTGCAGAAAAGTGGAAAAAACCTGTTTATTTAAGAAGCAAAGCATTCACAAGCATAAAAATTGAGTAGTATTAAACCATAAAACCTCGCTGTTTTGAAGAGATGGCAAATTCAGAAAGTCCTTGTCGCGGGGTGTAGCTTGGCTTGCTCAGTCTCTTATCAGTCCCTCCTGTGCTGGAAAATGCCGCATCCTGGGCCCCGGTGGGACACAGGTGGTGTGAGCTCCCATTCTTTTTCTGGGTTTTCAGTTCAGAGCTGGGCCGATCAGTTCCAAGAAAAAGAAAAGCCACAGTCTGGGGAACTTCTCTGCCTCAGCTAGCTAAAAAACCCTAACTAAACAGCAAAGGAGATCTCTCTCCCACTGTCTGTGCTGCAGACAACAGAGTCTGTGAGAAGGAATGTGGGGGAGCAAGTGCGGTTTCTGAAAACCAACTGTGCGCTTTTTTTTCCACCTTCACTCTGAGAACCAGTCTTAAAGGTGCAGAACTTAATATCCAGCATAAATAGAAGAGACGATTGGGGTTAAAAGCATCATAAAGTCACCTTAGGACAAGTGGCAAGCAGTATCTCTGTATTCTTACCCATGTCAGTTGACCATGCTTTGACTGGCCATACACCTTCCTTTTTGGCCTTATTTCCAAAAGGAGATCCCTGCTCAGTCAATCCAACCTTTTGCTTCACCTGGTTGACTTTTGACATTTGGGAATTGCCTTCTCCTGTGCCCTTTAGGAGGTGATGTTCAGAAAGTGACCAGCACTGATGGACCCCAGTGCCTGCAGAAACATATTCCCAGGGGACCTTACTAGTTCCCTGAGCAGCCCAAAGTCAGCTCTCCTCATGTCCAGAGTTGAGGTTTTCTAAAACACTTTTCCTCCTGTCGCCAGAGATTTTAAACTTGATTGCTTTGTGGTCCCTTGGTGGCTAAGATGGCTGTCAACCTCCTCTTCACTCATGAGATCCACTCTGTTGACAAGCAGTAGGTAAGCTCCCTTTGTTCCTGTTCCATAAAGTTGTCATCCAGGTGTTTTAGGAATCTCCTGGCCCATTTCATACCAGAGGTGTGATTTTCCCACTTAATTTATGGCAAGTTGAAGTCCCCCATAAGGTCTGTTGACTTGGAAGCATCCCTTAGTTCCTTAAAGAATAATTCATCATTGTCATTGTCCTGTCTTGGCAGTCTATAGTAGACTCTGACAATTACATCCATGTTATTTGTCTGCCCCTTGATTCTTATTTAGAGAGTCTCAATTGTGCCATTGCCAACTAGGAGCTCCATACATTGTAATCCTTCTATTACAGACAATGCCACCTCTCTGTCTCTTCTGCCCTGATTATCCCTCCTGAAGATCCTGTAACCACCCAACATGCCACTCCAGTCACAGGACTCATCCCACCAGGTTTCATTTATACCAATGATGTAAAATCTCTGGGACTGGGTCAAAGCCTTGAGCTCCTCTTGTTTAATCTTCATGCAGTGTGCATTAGTGTAGAAATATTTCAGGTGTGCTACATTATAGCCAACACCTCGTGAAGCAGATTGAGGGATCCCATTAGTGCTCATTTCCTCAAGTTTTGGCACAGCATCCCATTGGTCATCACTGGCAAGCCTGGTTTTATCCCTTTTTCCCTTCCAGTCTAGGTTAAAGCTCCATCAATGAGCCCCACTAGCTCCTGTGCTAGAACTCCTTTTCCCCTCTGAGAAAGGTGCATTCCATCAGGTGTCAGTAGACCAGGTGTTGAGTAGATCACCCCGTGGTAAAAAATCTCAAGATTTTTCTGATTACACCAGTATCAGAGCCATGCATTGACTTGATGGATCTGCCTATTCCTTCCAATATTATTTGTTGTTTGTTACCAGAAGTGTCAAGGAAATCATTACCTGTGCTCCAGATCCCTCTACCAATCATCCCAAGGCACTGAAGTGTCTTTTGATTGCCCTCAGACTTCTCTTTCTTATTTTGTTGCTGCCAGTTTGAACAGCCAATAGCAGATAGTAATCAGAGGCCCATACTAGACTGGAAAGTTTTCCAGTAATGTCTCTCATCTGAACCCCTGGGAGACAGCCAACTTCCCTCTGAGTTGGGTCTGGTCTACATATTGGCTCATCTGTTCCCCTTAGAAGGGAGTCTTCTATTACAACTACTCTTCCTTTTAACAGAGGAGGTTCTTATGTGGGGTAGAGGTGGTGTTGTTTTAGGACACCCCACTATCCCAGAAGGACCTTCACCCACCTCATTGGTAGTCTGGCCTTCTAGTTCCAGAACCTCATACCTGTTGTAGAAGGTACCCATCCTACTCGTCAAATTCTGAGGAGGAGGAACCTTATTCTTTGTACGTGCAGTGACCTGCTTCCAGGCTTCATTTTTAACAGACCTTTGACTAACAGTTGCCCATCTCTGTATTGTCTCTAGCACCTCAATATCCTTCCTTAACTGAGGGGCCCAGAAATGGAAATAGTAACCAAGGTGTGGCCTCAACAGTGATGAGTACAGGGGAAGAATCACTTCCTTGGTCCTGCTGGCCACACTATTGCTGATACAAGCCAGGATATCATTTGCCTTCTTGGCCACCTGGGCACACGCTGGCTCATGTTCAGCCTGTCAACCAGCACTCTAGGTTCTTTTCTGCTGGGCAGCTTTCCAGACACTGCCCCCAGCCTGCAGTGCAGCATGGGGTTGTGTTATGGTTTGATACTGGCCAAACACCAGGCACCCATGAAAGTCGTTTGTTCACTTGTAGGCATAAAGTTGTGGTGATTGAGAATGGGGCTGTGGCCGAGCCTCATCCCTAATAGGCTACAACTGTGTAGGACAGGTGAACAATATTGAAGGTAAAGAAACATGGAATGCTGAGGTGTACCTGACCAGTCACAGAAGGGTAGATAGGGTGCACAGGTGGAATGCGTGTAAGATAAAGGGCATGAAAGGCTGTACTGGAGAGCAATAAAATACTGATGCTTGAAGCCTTCTTCAGTGTCAGTTGTACCTCCTCTGTCATCTGGTGACCCTGACGTGATGATTGACGCAATAAGTGACATGACCCTGAGGTGAATTGGGCAGAAGACTGTGGATCTAAGAGCAGTATGATGGGGGAGTCAAGCCAAACTGAGCTAGGCGGACAGAGAGCCTGTAGAACTGAGCCAGGCAGGAGCCTGAAGAATTGAGCAGGAGGGACCAAAAGCCTGAAAGTCCAGACAACTTTCAAACAAATGCACCATCCCCAGGTGAGCGGCTGGGAACTTAGGAATGGGGGCTCAGATATCAGCAGAGGAAGAGTTTATAATGGACATCCTGCTGCAAATATTACAAAGGAAAGGTATTAAGTGTGAAGAGTGAGCACTACATGCCCTGCTTATTTGGTGCAGAAGAGGTAAGCAACTGGGAAACAATAATGAGGACTCAAACATTAGGAGAAGGAAAATTCATTTTGGACATTTTGTTATAATTTTTTTTGTCACCAATTTCACAGAAGAAGGGTGCTGGATACGGGGAGCAGGGCGCTATGCACTTTGCTTATCTGGTACAAAAGAAATAGAGTAACGCTACGCATTTTGCTTATTTGCTATAAAAGAAATAGAGTGGTGCAATGCACTTTCCCTATTTGCTACAAAAGAAACAGAGTAAGGCTACGCACTTTGCTTATTTGGTACAGAGCAAGGCTACAAACTTTGCTTATTTGGTATGAAGGAGATGGAGCGAAGCTGCGCAGTGTGCTTATTTGGTACAAAGGAGGTGGCTTGGGAGCCGACATATAAATTGCCTTTTTCATCAAAATGTGAGCGAGTACCAGCCGCAGCTTGGCCCGTGCCACTGCCTCTAGCGCCCTGCAGGTGCGGTGGAGCAAGCCCTGTGTCCCCCCGCCCAGCGGCAGCCGCAGTCCAGCCAGGTCCTGGGGCACTGCCGGGTTCCCCCTGACTGTCAGTGTGCGCAGCAGCGGCCGGTGCTGTAGGAGTGGGGCGGCCCCTGAGAAGTGCGGGGGGAGGTTTGCTGAGTGGAGTGCTAGAACAAAAACAATGTGGAGCTCCAAGAGGCAGAGTCAGAGCTGCACAGAAAGCACGTAAGAGAGGCTTGCAGTAACCAACTAACGCAATGAAAACTGAAATAAAAAGGAGGAAGATAATTTAAGTGGTAACCTTTTTCACTGCTTTTTCAGACACTATAAATCTTGGCATGAATAGCTTTTGTTAAACAACTTTGCTTTGTTCACAAGACATGCAGACTAAGTAGGTCTAAAGTATTGCTGGAAGAGAAATGATAATTTGCAGATGGCAGCAGCTCTGCAGGGATAACCTGGAACAGAAAGCTTACATGGAATAAGGCAGGTTATAAGTTTAAAGTCTATTTCTTAGCTACTTGTTTACCATGTTTTTAGTTATCCCAAGCTGCCAACCAGAAACATGCTGTTCTTCTAACATGTAGTGGGGCAGAGATGCTTTTGGTATCTTAATGTTGTCCAGACATCTTCTGACACACTTGAGAAAATTGTTTGCAAAGATTAACAGATTACATTCAATTTGATAGTGCCTCAAAACTTATGGTTGGATAGGGTGATAATATTATATTCCTGAGAAAAAACAGAGACCTGATCTGAGGTTTATCCTAAAGAAAAAAGGGTGTAGATCAAAGCAATGGATGAATGGGAGTTTTCCTGATATGCTATGGAGATTAAAGAACAGAAGTTTATTTTGTTTGTCATTGAGAATAAATAATATGATCTTCTTCAGATAAAGGTTTATATGACATGCTATAATTTACTTAGTATTAAGGCTGTGTTCAGAGTGATGTTTGTTCCATAAATGTTTGCTCTGTGTTTGAGAAAGGATAACTTGGAATTAGAAAAAGGAAAAGGAATAGAGTGCTAGATCTTGCAGAGAATGATCTCATTGAGGAAGCTGTTATAGGTCACTTGTGTCTTCTTCAAAGCTCTAAGTGTGACCTATATTGCAAATTAATAAATATGTGCTAAGACAGAGTGGAGTATGGCACAATAAGTTTACTTGGAAAAGATTATGTCAAGGCATTGTGTATATTCAGCGATTTTCTTTGTAATCCTGCTCTATTTTACAACCTTATCTATTCCCCACTAAGACGTGATAGAGATAAACATTGCAGATGCCTTTGTGTGCAGAAAGGAAGGGGAGGCAACTAAAGGCCTGCATGATGTGAAGTCTCTGGGTACCAACAATATATAATGTAGTGGAAGAACCTGGGGCAGGGCAGAATCTGGTATTGGCCTCCATCATAGACAAGGAAAAGCACAAAAGGACAAGACTGCTGGCCATGGTCTGAAGCAAACAGGGTTGCTTCAATGAGTAGCAAGTGAGAGGGCTTTTCTTTCTCATGACTTGCTTCCTCCTGCAGTATTACTGGGCTAAGTAAGGAAAGAATTTTCTTTTGAATAATAATAAATGGGATACTTGTGACTTGAGGTATAGCATGTTGACAATATTTAACTGTTTGAAATTTTATAAGATAATAAACAAATTTGATTGAAGCTTAGCTTTCTCCCAATGAGCATACAAAAATTAAGTTTTCAAGTCAGTCGTGTTTGCAAAACTGCTGTTTTGTGCACCTTGCATTGTCTTTTTGGTTGAGAATATTGTATTTCATATGTAGTTTACTCATATAGTAGGCAGCCTTCTCAAAAGAAAAATCAGTAACACAAGTAGATTGTAACATTTACTGCAGTTAAACAAAATCAGAACTTGATGTATTTCGGCCGAGGTCAGGATGAAAGACACGGGAGACATAAAGTCGAGTTTGGTCTTGATTGTTTATTATATCTTATCTGTTTACAGTCTCATGAAGCATGAGCTCCAACTTGCAAGTTAGAGAAACGAGACAAAATGGAATGCCTCTAACTCTTACCAAGGCTATTTAAGAGATAATTACCCAATACCAAGGTGACACCTATATTATTTATACTTTTGACCCAATAATGACCACCAAGGCCCGCAATGCAGACCTTTTTCATCCAATTAGAGAAAACCACCCAAATCCATGAAGAAGGAAGAAGGTGAAGAAGAATACAGACAATGCCCTGAATCCTCCATCTTGGCTCACACACATTACTATATACCAAAACCCCAAATCCAAGTTTTTCACCCTGTGAGATCACACAACACCACTCTAACTACACACCCACAACCCCTGTGCTATTACACAGTCTTGGAAGCTTGTTCCAAGGCCTCAAGTCAAATGCAGTGCTTGCATGAGGGTCAGCACCCCTCAGCTCAGAAAGCCTGAAATTTTCAGCCTCCAGGGTTTCAACAGGTGTATGATTACTTCTTGATTGGACAGTGTGGTACAGTGCATTTTGCTATATTTGTCCTTCCCTAACTTTGACATATACATATTTGTATACATAGCCTTAAAACTAATGCAGAGCTAGGGAACACTGAATGGTGAAAAAGCAACTTATAGTATCTTGGAACTCAGTATAGTATATGGATGATGTGTTAGTTGCTGCATCAACTGTAGAACAGCTCGCTGTGGCAATGCTTGTAATGCAAGAGGCTTTAACAAGTTATAGTTTGTGTGTTACTCCTGGGAAAGTACAACAGCAAGCTCCCTGGAAGTATTTAGGGATGAAAATTTTGGACCAGACTGTTAAATCTAAGATGGTGACTGTTCAGCACTCTATACAAACATTGAATGACTTGCAAAAATTATTAGGTACAATTAATTAGATCAAACCATTGTTGGGATTATCAAATGTGCTGTTGGCACCACTTTTTGATTCATTAAAAGGTAGTCCTTGTTTTCCAGGAGCTTGTAACCAGAATCACTTGCTACACTGAGGCAAGTAGAATTAAGAGTACAAAAGGGAAAAGCTTGGAGGGTGGTTACTATCATACCTTTCAGTATATATATTTTACTAACTCTGGACCAGCCTGTGGGCCTCATAGCCCGATGGTGTGGCAGTTAGTATGATCCATTGCATTTCTTGCAATGGGTATTTCTATCAGCACAGAAAAGCAGTTACGACTCACTCATGTTTCTGTGGACACTTATTCTAGAGCCTGCTGAGCTTCTGTACATACAGGAGAGAAGGCAAAAAGATGTGCTCTTGCATTGATGTAGTGCTTTTGCAGCTTTAGGTGTACCACATATTGTCAAGGCTAGTAATGGACCTAGTTATGTAGCTCAGCATACCAAGCAATTCTTACAGTCTTTGGGTGTTCAACATGTTACTAGTATTTTGCATTCTTCAACTAGTCCAGCTATTATGTTTTCATTCTACACTTAAAGCCTTTCTTCAAAAACAAAACAGGGGGAATGGTAAGTGAAACCCTGCAGGCAAAGAGTTTGGAAAGTTGTGTTTACATTGAATCATCTTACTATTCTTCCCTCATGTACAATGCCTGTTATTCTAATGCGCTTTTGTTACCAAGTGACAGGACTTGTGGCCCTGCTCCAGTCTGGGTTCGTAATTTGCAAATATGAGCCTGGGAGGGCCCATGGGATCTTGTTACCTAGAGATGTGGATATGCCTGTATCTCGACAGATACTGGAGATCGGTGGGTGCCTGCTTGTTGCATTTGACTTGTGCTGGATTATGCCCCTTAAAGCAACAAACTTGGCTGTGATTCACCTGACTCCTTGGAATGAGCAAAGACGTGTGGGTGATGGGAACGTATAGATTCTATCTTATCCTTGTATGGTACTTTATGGAACTGTATAGTTATTGATGTTGTTAAAGTTGTATAGTTACTGATAGAATTATATAGCTGTTGATTTTGTTAATATCCTAACATTCAGCCTTTGGCTTATTCATGTATGTTGCTATTGATATTGTCAATATTCTATAAATGTAGGTATAAGGTTTTTGATTGTCAATATTCCATAAGTGTAGGTATAAGGATTTTGATAAAATGTAATGTAGATTTGGGGAATGAATCAAGGTCAGTACACAGATGCATTCCAGAGCTAGTGGAACCTACATAAAAAGATACTTGTACCATGTTTGCTATTTCTTCTGAAAGGCCCTGTAGAAGAGATGGTAAACATGGCATTTATTTAAAAGAAAAAGAAGGCAGGAATTGTAGGCACACAGTTTGTGGTGATTGAGAATGGGGCTGTGGCCAAGCCTCATCCCTAATAGGCTACAACTGTGTAGGACAGGTGAACAATACTGAAGGTAAAGAAACATGGGATGCTGAGGTGTTCCTGACCAGTCACAGAAGGGTAGATAGGGTGCACAGGTGGAATGCGTGTAAGATAAAGGGCATGAAAGGCTGTACTGGAGAGCAATAAAATACTGATGCTTGAAGCCTTCTTCAGTGTCAGTTGTACCTCCTCTGTCATTTACTCTCTTCTGTTATAGTTGGGCAGAGCAGGGGAAAAAAATTAACAAAGGGCTCATGAGTTAAAGACTGGGAGAAAACACTCTAAGGGTAAAATAGATTCAAATTTAAAGGGGTAAGGTAAATTTATTCTTAACAGAGTCAGAGGAGGATAATGAGAAGCAAAATAAGCCTTTAAAACACTTTCTCCCCCAGCCCCTCCCTCTTTTCTACCGACAGCGCAGGGAGACAGGGCATGGGGGTCTTGGGCAATTTGTCACTCAAAATCTTCTTCTGTTCGCTCAGGGAGAGGAGTCTTTTCTCTGCTATGCCGTGGGGTCCCTCCCACGGGCAGTCTTCCTAAAACTGCTGTAGTGTGGGTCACTCATCCACAGGGTGCAGTCTTTTAAGGATAGGCTGCTCTAGTTTGGGTGCAAAGGCTTTCTTTCTCTATCTCTGGAAGCAGGCGCCCTCTCTCTATTTGGGTCTCTCACTGGATCACAGCTTTCTCTGGCATCCACTCACTCCAGCATGAGCACTTTTCCCACAGGCTGCAAGTCAATCTGTGCATCCCCAGTGGACTTCATGCATTACAGGGGGATATTTTGTTTCACCATAGTCCTCACTACAGCTTGCAGAAGAATCTCAGCTCCAATGCTTGGAGCGCCTCCTCCCCCTCTTTTTTCCACTGACCTTTGTGCTGCCTTGTTGCTTTCCCTCACATGTCCTCACTTCCTTCTCTTCTCTGACTAGAAGAAAAAGTGCTGCTCCTAAGTATCATTGCTAACAAGTTCTACCAATTCAAAGATTCCTACAGGATCCTGCAGCATTGAGAGATCGATCTCATCTAGGTTCTGTGCTGGAGAGTTGTTTGCCATGTTTCTGCTGCTGGCCAGGCAGCCCCACCACCACCAAGCGGGCAGTGGCAGCTGCCACAGCGCTGGTGCTATTAAATGCCTTTCTTCATGTGGGCTGCCAGGAAGAAGAAGCCCCTGCCCTTCTGTCATTGGCGCTGCTGGCTAGGAGCAGCCAGGCAGTCAAGGTCCACGGCAGTGCATCACCACCTGCTGTTGGGATGGCCCTGGTGGCAGCGCCTTGCAACCCCTGGAAAAAAACTGAACCTGCACTGTTTTGATTTTCTTTTAAATATGTTGTCACAGAGGCGTTACCAACCTCTCTAATTGGCCCAGTAGCATGTCCATCTTCAGAGCCATTAGAGATTGGCTCTGTCGGACATGGTGGAAGCATCTAGCAGCTTCTCACAGAAGCCAGTTCTGTGGCCTTCCCCCATAACCAAAAACCAGGCTGTGCCAAATCAACACAGGTTGTCATAGCCAAAGTGCAGAACCTGGCACCTGGCCTTGTTGAATCTCATACAATTAGCCTCGGCCCACTGATCCAGTCTATCTAGATCCCTCTGCAGAGCTTTCCTGTCCTCCAGAAGATTGATACTCCAACCCAACTGTGTAATCTGTGAATTTTTCTAATAAGACTCTTTCCTATTGGAGGCACAAAGCTCACCTAAAGGCATCCCTTTAGGAGAGGAGGAGAGACAGTCTGTTGACCAATCCTGAGCAAGCAGAGGTGTTTTCCCCCTCTGACTCTCCTCCCCAAAGCGCCCCTTTTATTCTACAAAATTTTGGCCCATCCCAATGTGATAGAACATTCGCATGTTATAGGTGGTGTTTGGTAACGTCAATCATACATTTATTACATGTCTCATGCTGTTCGTCATTTGCATTCATAGGGGTGTAAAAGATAATATGTAAATGGGGCATAATGAGGGTCTTGGTTACCTTTTGTCAGAATTTATAGTTGGCAAAAGACGTACAATAAATGCTTTGGTCCTACTCCTCATGCTGCGGCAGCAGTGAAGGCTGCCTAACCTTCATCAGAGGGTCTTTGTGCGCATCCTTATCTCTTTAATAGACCAGATTTACAAGGAGGCTGGTTTTTTGCAGTGAAGGGAGTGTGACTATTGGCTACTACAGACGTGGGTGCTTTTCTGTCTCACTGAAAGAACATTGGGGGGTGAGGCCTCCGCTTCACTCCAGACATCCTTCAGTCATTAGGCATTGCTCGAGTCAGGTGCAAGATTAGCAAGTGGCCCAGCTCATAATTTTCTCAACCAGCCTCATCAATTCTTCATCATGTTAAAGCAACACTGTACAAATCTTACCATTTACCAAAGATGATATTGTGGCCAAGTCTTTAAGTGTAACCAAAAGAGATCAGATGTACTAGTGTGGAAAACACATTTTAAAATTTGAGACATAACCTAGTCAGTAGTTGGAGCTTTAGGAGTCAAAAGAGGTGAATTTCTTCTCTACTACTGAGGTGATACATGACTCTGGATGAGTCACTCTGCTTGTGTGTGTTGGTTTCTCCTGTCTTATATTTTGGAGATAATTATTAAATTTCATGACTACTGCTATACAGTGCATACCAGAGTGGTGACTAAAGTTCTGTCTGGGGCATCTGGGCAGTAGTAATACAGTAGTGACTATAAGGAAGCCTCTGGGTTTCCTGTGCCAATCAGACTAGTTTTACACTTCTTGTTCTAGTGAACACAATCTAGGACTTCCTCTTGAGCTATAAAATTACTACATTAGATGCAGCACAGACCATAATGAAACAGGACTTTGTAGCTTTCAAGCTACCCAAGTATTGCTGTGTATGAAATAGAGTATGCTGGATTTGAGTTCAGACTCCTTGAAGTTTTGCATTTCCACAAAGCGGAAGGCACAACATAAAGCTAAACACATTGCCCGCTTCTGAAATTCACTGTCAGAGGTTTAATTTGATGTGTAGAGGTGGATTAAATGTCAAGGTTATGGATTTTAGTAAATTATCTATGTAAACATGTGTGGAGGGGTTCTCTTTGTTAATTTAATCTATGAAATAAGATGGCAGAAGCAATCGTGTACTTGATTTTTCATTGGTGTTACAGTAGATAGTGTTCCTCATATTTACTGTTTCACTTCTCTTTTTTTTGGAGCCTGGTTTTTCAAGGTACAGTGCTCCTTGCTCTTGTACCTTATAGTCCCTCAGTATGGTGACTCATAATGAAAGAAACCTAAAAGCAGTTCAGAAAGAGAGGCTGTCTAGGTTTGGAAAGACATGTGTCTGCTAGGGAAAACTGGAGCTTCCCTTGGAATGGAGAATTTAAACCTCTTCCTCCAAATTATTATAATTTTGCAATTAAAGGGACTTTCAGGCAAAGATATGGGAATAGGAATAACAGTTCTTTACTAGGAATATTAAATATGCAAATGTAGTAGTACAGAAAAAAACCCAAGCAAACAAGAAAAAATCCTAGAAACACTAACAGAGTCAGAATACGACCTGACACCATGTTGTTCAGGGTGTTGGACACAGTCCAAATAAGTCCTCCTGGAGTGACAGATGGGGTTCTGATAGAGCAGACATGATCCTGTAGAAGGGTGTATTTTTCCTCTTAAGGTCCAGTGGTGGTGAGATGGGTTTGGTCTTCCTCTGGGAAATCCAGTGGAAACAGGCTGCCCTAGTGTTTCTGAGTCTCAGTTTTTATCTAGGTAGGAACCATTGGCTCCTGCCACTGGGTGGAGCATCTCACAATGGGATGATGTAATTGTATGTCATGCAGTGAGCCTTAATGACCCATTAACAGCCTGGAAGGAGGATGAGTCATGGAAGTGATAAGAACACTATCCCACATGGTTTTAACAGCTGGCCCATTAACAGAAGACACCCGCCCCCTCCCCCCTGGAGTTATGAGGAATAGGTTATACAAGACATAAAGAAAACACCTCCCCAACCAGTTTCAACAGATAGAAAATAGAATACACATTTTTAGTTACATGTTGCAACCCAAGACAGAGGCCCTCCCCCTGTAAACTGAAGGGAAATGTATCCAGTAACATATCCACTGACAAGTCCTGTGCAGAATAGCATTTATTAAAAATAAGTATGGAACAATGTTTCAGTGCCAGTGCTGCCCGTTCCCGAGAGAAAACACAAACCAACAGAGTGTCAGTTTATGCGGTGCTTTATTTGAGGCCCCGGCGACCTGAGGACTAATGTCTCAAAGTCAAGGTCTCAAGTTGGTTACAAAAGATGCTTATCTTTTATACCTTTGTTACAAGTCTTACTTCATCAGCCTACGTGCAGTTTCCTACATACTTCACTTCAAGCATTCACATTCATCTTCCAGGTAACCTTTCTAACGGCTATAAATTTTGCACGCTTGCTCTAGCTAAAATAAAGGTTAATTCTCTAAGCTTAACTCCCACCATAGAAAACATTTTATTGGTAACCATGTAATCATATTTCACAAGTAATTTGTATACCTATATGTACTACATGCTCTACTAAGTTCTTTAAACGTTGTTCCTTGCATCAGCAGATTCTCAGGCTTCATTTCTCAGGTTTGGTTCCCATGGGCCTGCACAGGGACCAACTCCTTAGCCTAACTACTGCTAACGGAGGCCTTATGGCAACAACTCCCCCCCTTTTGAGCATTCTTCAACCAGTTGCAAGGATGCTCAATTCTCTTCTTCATGCAGCAGTCTCTATATAAGATGGGGGTGGAGTAATTCTTGTCATGACTTCATTTCGGGTCATGGCCTTCATGACTCTTCTCGTATGCATCCTTTCCCTAAAGATCATTCCTAAGAAACAACAATATGCTACAAAAATAATCACAACCAAGGTTATAATCATTATTACATATTGAATAACAGAGGATATCCAACCAGAAACCTGGATCCCTAAGGAGCTAAATATTGCTCCGATCCAATTGTGTTCAGCATCTTCTTTGGTTTCCTGTATCTTAGACTCTATATCGTCCAATTGACTTATGTCTTTTTCTACTTCCTTTGTAACATTTGGGATATGGATATAGCAATGATCTGTTCTATTATGTAAGTACCCACAGACACTATGTTCTTTTAATAACAACATATCCAATGCCATTCGATTCTGTATAGCCATCCTACTAGTTGCTTGTAGCTGCAAATTCAAATCCTTAAACCCCTTTTTAGTGGCTGATGCTAATCTCTCAGTTTGTCCCAAAAGCCGGTAGAGCATTTCCCTATTTCTATAGGTCGATATGGGAGCAAATAATGATTCTAACATCCAACCTAATTTGACCCCTCCTGATGGTTCATGCCACTCATCTTCTGGATCTATTCCCTCCATGACCTCTCTTTTATTCCTCCTTCCTATGTCCAAATCTGTCAATCTTGATTGTTTCCAGAATGGGCATAATGTGGGCCCTCCCAACGTTATTTGGGTTACCAATCCATCTATAGGTATATGTATGGTCCACATTCCATGTCCCATGACCCATACTAAATTCCCTGGACTCCTTATGGTAGTAGTTTTGCAATTCACCTGCTTTTGTCCTTTTAATTCTCCTTTTATAGAGTGGTTGTATCCTCTACATTCACATTCCCATTTCAGCAAAATCTTCACTGGTACCAGCCCTATCTGCTCTCCTGGTGTATCACACGTAATTACCCCTGTGCAATTCCATGACTCTACTTTCTTTGTCATTTTCCTATGACTTGTTTCTGCTGTCAAAACATGGATATGTGTCTGGTTCTTTCCACCAGTCCATTGTATACACCATCCAATTTTCCCCAGATAACTATATGTTTCCAGCAAGCTTGGCCCCCAGATTGCTTGCCATGTAGTCCACTCTTCCTTGCCATCCTGGCAAACCACTTCATAGTAATATTTTGTAGTGGGCATTTTATGCAATTGTACCTTATCATATTCTCACCATCCTACATTTTTGAATCGTCCAATTGTGATAAATTTGGAATTGGTTAAGGCTTCACAATCCCCTCTGCTTCCAGGTGATGACCACTGTTTGCGGAGAGTTGTTGTTTTAACTGTCCACTCAGTATGGTTATGCAACTCTTTCCTACATTCCTTTGTCCCATTTCTGGTGATCGGGGGCATTTCAGTGATCGGAATAATTCCCCAGGGTATGGGATCCCCTGCTGCATGGGGTAAAGGTAGACAAGCAGTTATGGATGACACATTCTGAGTTTTTCCAAAGTCTCGTATCAGTCCTACTACCAGATTTTCCTGTTTAGAGTTTCTTGGTAACCCTACCTCATTATCTACCTGCCGAGTCACTCTCATCTCACCTAGGTACATCGTCGTTCTTGCATGTGCCCACCAATCATCCTGTGCTATCCAACACCAGTAAATGCCTTCATCTTTTCCTGGCTGCACATTCCTTACTATCAGGATAATTGATTCTCCTAATCTTCTTTCTATCTGATACTTCCCTCCAGATGTTAAATTTTTCCCAAACCACCATCCATACTTGGAAAAATGCTGGCCTTCTTTAACTTCACAAGTAAAAATCACATCCTTCCCTTTGGTTACTTGATATTCTCCATGTTGGGCCTTAATTTCAGAGCCTAAGTGGGCCCTTGCCTCCACCTTTCATAACCCAAAATTCCCTTTCCCTCCACAAGACACTATGCACAGATATATACCTTCTGTCTCTCCTATCTTTGGATCAGTATAATTCAGCCACTCCTTCCCATAAGTTCCCAGAGTCCACCAACTTATATTCCCCAGCTGTCTTTCCCATTGCTGATGTTTATTCTGCTTCCACCACTTGACTTGGATATCCTGATAACACTTCTTTTCCAATTGGAAGGTACAATTTATTCTCAAAGGAGGTCCGTCCCACATATCCACCTGAGCTGAGACTGGAGTTACATTTACAGCTACAGTTTCTTCACTTATTTTCCCAGTATCCCATGGTAAAACTTTCAATTTGAAACTCTCATAATCAAAACTTTCTCTTATCCAGACTACGCAACGATAAACGTCGCTGTCAGTTATCGTGACATTGGATAGTTGCAGGGTGGTATTTCCTTTTTGCTCATCCTCATCCCAAACCATAGTTATACCTGTATGAATTTGTTCTGCCCCTTGTCTCCTCCACTTTATATTGATTTCTTCGGATCCAACTTTCTGGTTGTCCGTGAACAGACAGGTCATAGACACATTCATTCCTTCCATCATCACTATTTGGGT
The DNA here is from genome assembly GCF_965231275.1 of Zosterops lateralis. NCBI lineage: Eukaryota > Metazoa > Chordata > Aves > Passeriformes > Zosteropidae > Zosterops > Zosterops lateralis. The sequence goes on from NC_139801.1 coordinate 10,079,137, forward strand.
TCGAGTTCTGTAATAACTAAAAATTCATTGGTTAAAGGTAATAAACAGATCAGCAAGAACCCAACTGTCAGAATCCGATCTTGGGCCGGAACAACATTCGAGTGGGGGTTAACAGTTGAACTTCCCAACGGGTCGGCACCTTCTTGACTCCGGTGTAATGTATCCAATTGTCGATCCCCTCGACTTTTACTGCGGTGAAGGTGGTCATGATCACTTGTCGTGGGCCTTCCCATGTTTCTTTCAGGGGGTCTGTGTTCCAATTCTTCACATAGACCTGGTCTCCCGGCTGGATGTCATGGACAGGATTTTCCAGCGGCGAGGGGTCTGTTCCATTGCAGGGCTCCTTTTAGGGCAGTAAGTACCTTGTTCAGAGACAACACATAATTAAAGAGCACATCATTCCTTACTACATGAGGGTCTCCCTTTAATACTGTAGCATGATATGGTCTGCCATACAGTATCTCGTATGGACTTACTCCTATCCTCTCCCGGGGTTTAATCCTAATTCTTAACAAGGCTAATGGTACGGCCTGAGGCCACTGGATTTTGGCCTCCTGACAGATTTTCTTAATCTGTCCTTTCAGGGTTTGATTCATCCTCTCTACTTGCCCGCTGGATTGAGGCCGCCATGGGGTATGCAAATTCCAGGTAACATCTAACAGTCGGGCGACTGTCTGTACCACTCCTGCCACAAAATGAGGTCCCCTGTCAGAAGAGATCCCTAATGGAACCCCAAATCTCGGAATGATTTCTCTCATTAATGTTTTCACTACTTCTTTGGCCTGATTAGTTCTGCAAGGGAAAGCCTCTGGCCATCCCAAAAACGTGCAGACATACACCAGCAGATACTTGTATCCTTGTGATCGGGGCAATTCGGAAAAATCTATCTGCCAATAATCTCCTAGCTCTGCTCCTACCTGTAATTTCCCTAGTTGTATCTGCTTCCTCACTATTGGATTATTTTTAAGGCACACTGGGCACATGGCATTCACTCGTTTAGCCATTGTTAACATCTGGTTAGAGATAATTTCCCTCTTCAGAAATTTTACCAATACCTCTGCTCCCCAGTGGCATTTATTATGCTCAGTTTCTAAAATCACCTTCATCAATTTGGTAGGGACCACTACTTGGCCAGTCCCAGTCACATACCATCCCATTGCATTCTTCTGGGCCTGGACCAGTTGTGCCAATTTCTCATCCTCAGCGGAATAACTGGGTTTTTGTCCCATGTAAGGTTGTACTGGTCCTACCTTTGTTGGAATCAGCGCCATTTCAGTCCAGACCTTTCTAGCAGCTTTTCGTGCGATTAAATCAGCCAGCCAATTCCCTCGAAAAATCTTTCCCTCATCTCTCTGGTGTCCTTTCACATGCATCACAGCCACTTCCACTGGCTTATACACAGCTTCCAGTAGCAGCAGGATCTCATTCCGATGTCGAATGGATGTCCCCTGTGAACTTAACAGTCCTCTCTCTTTCCATAAAGCCCCATGTACGTGCAGAACTCCAAATGCATATTTTGAATCTGTCCATATATTTACCTTTTTCCCACTGCTCAGGACCAGGGCTCTGGTTAATGCTATAATTTCAGCCTTCTGTGCAGATGTTCCTGGGGTGAGGGCCTTAGCTTCCACCACCTGCGTGAGGGTCACCACCGCATACCCGGCATACCTGGTTCCATTCTCTACGAAGCTGGATCCATCGGTATACAGTTCCCAGTCTGGCACCTCCAGGGGCACATCTCTCAGGTCCAGTCGGCTAGCGTATACCTGTTCGATGGTTTCCACACAGTCATGTGTTAATTCGCCCTCATTCTGCTCACTGCGGAGGAACTCTGCTGGATTGATGCAATTAGTCACTTTGAGCTCAACATCATCCTGTTCTCTGAGCAATGCATGGTATTGTAACAATCTGCTAGAGGACATCCAATGCCCCCCTTTTTGTTCCAAAACTGCCAGTACCATATGGGGCACAAACACCTCCATCTTTCTCCCCAGAGTCAATTTTCGGGCCTCCTGGATCAGTATCACTGTGGCTGACACTGCCCGCAAGCATGCCGGCCATCCTGCGCTCACAGTGTCCAGTTGTTTAGAGAAATACCCAACAGGCCTCTTCCACGATCCAAGGGTTTGGGTTAGTACGCCCAGGGCTAGTCGCTGCCTCTCATTGACATATAGCTGAAAGTCTTTATTTAAATCTGGTAGGCCGAGTGCAGGTGCCTCTTTCAAGGCCTGTTTCAGATCTAGGAAGGCCTTCTCCTGTGGTTTGTTCCACTGCAGTTGAGACTCCTTCAAAGCCTCATAAAGGGGTTTAGCCATTAGCCCAAAGTTTGGTATCCAGAGTCTACACCAACCCACCATTCCTAAAAAGGATCTTAGTTCTTGGTGGTTTCGGGGTGTGGGTATTGCACAGATAGCTTCAACTCTATTGATTCCCAATTTCCTTACCCCCTTTGAGATTTCACAGCCTAGGTATATCACACTCTCTTGGACTAATTGGGCCTTTTCCTTAGAAACCCGATATCCTCCTTGTCCCAGCATATTCAACAGTTCTATGGTTAGGGTTAAACAGACCTCCCGTTGTTCTGTAGCCAGAAAGATGTTGTTTACATACTGGAGGAGAACGTAAGAGAAGGGTGATTCTCTTACCTGAGTCGTCTTCCATTCCTCCAGCTCTTTGGCTAATTGATTTCCAAAAATTGTAGGAGAATTCTTAAATCCTTGGGGAAGTCGTGTCCAAGTGAGCTGCCTTTCTCGTCCGGTATCCGGATTTTCCCATTCGAAGGCAAAATATTTCCTACTTTCTAATGCCAGTGGGATGCAGAAGAAGGCATCTTTTAAATCGATAACTGTAAACCATTGGAATTTCTCTGACACAGATGTTAACAAAGTATACGGATTGGCCACCACCGGGTGAATGTCTTTGACAATGTTATTTATTGCCCTTAAATCCTGCACTAGTCTATACTTACCATTTGTATATTTCTTTCACTGATGCTAGCAATGTATAAGGATTAGCAACTACTAAATGAATGTCTTTTTAGTTATCTCATTTATGCCCCTTAAATCTTGTACAAGTCTATACTCACCATTAAATTTCTTTACTGGGAATATTGCAGTATTGTATTTTAATTCACATTCTTCTAGAATTTGGTACTTTAGGAATTTATCAATGGTCTTTACTATTCCCTATCGTGCTTCTGCCTTGATAGGATATTGTTTAATTTGCATGGCACTTGACTTGCCCTTCCTTCAATTCTACCTGTACTGGCTGTGCCAATTTAGATTTCCTTAGTATATCTGTTTCCCACACAGAGGGAATCACTACTTCTTCTACCTTTTTAGGAATATTGGAGTTGGTTTCTCTTTTACCGTTAAAATCTTTCCTGGTTTAGACTCGGGTATCCTCATTACAAGTTCACCATTCTCAAAAGTAATCACTGCCTCTAGAGCTGCCAGAAAATCACATCCTAAAAGCAGAGCTGAACACCCAGGCATATATAAAAATTTATGTGTTAAAGTTTTATTTCCAAAGCTCAGATCTAGGGGCTGCTGGAATGGCCAGATCTCCTCCTTCCTTGTGGCTCCAATAATTACAGTCAATTTTTTTTTTTCCAATCTGCCCTTCTACATAATTTTATATGAAATATTTACAAGAAAAGTGACATCTTTCCCTTCTAAGCGCAGAGTGACCATCTGTTCCTTTGATCCTGGCTTCCCCTCACAGATCCATGACTCTGGCTATGCTATTCAACTGAGGCTGAACATACTGACTAAACCAGTTTGGGCACTCTCGCTTTCAATGTCCTTCTAATTTATTTATTCTTAATACTCCACAGCCTCTGCCAAAACCACTTCTATTACTGTCCCGACCGGTTCTGCCACTACGTCCTCGCCACCTCTAAAAGCTTGTCCAAACTTCTTAACTTTCCGCTTTCCAGTTTCTGTAACTTTTCCTAGTATCCTCCTGTGACTGGTCTAGAAAAATAAAGGCGAGCTGAATCTTTGCTTGCTCACTATCTATCTGAAGACCAGTATACCTCCTGGCCGCATCCGAGCCATCCCCTCCACCACCACTGCTCTCCGCCCTGTCCCTTCTGCATCTCCCTTCCCTTCATCCCCGCCCCACAGTCAAATCCCGATCGCTGCCAGGGATAGAAGCAATGGGCAACTCCGGCAGAGGAGGACTGGGGATAGGGGACAGGAGCCGATGACATAGGCGTAGGTGGAAGAGGAGGGTCGGTAGAGGGATAAATCTTTGAGCAAGTGTCAGCAGAGAAGGGGGATAGCCAGGAGAAGCATTTTGGATAGGCGCAAGCAGGGGAGAGGAAACAGAATCAGGTGGGGTGAAAGTAAGTGGAGTAAAACTTAATGCTGAGGGAACGTTGGTAGGGGCAGTGGGTCCTACAAATAAATCAGCTTCCAAATCATCTCCTCCCTTTTTTCCCAAAACCAGGTGTTCTACACAACACTTATCTTGGACGCAAGCCAAACAATGATTATTTTCTAAGACCAGTGCTTGTATTCTACATTCCACTAACCATGCCGGTTTCTCTTTTAAATAAAAGAAAAGATCTATGTATGGCAATTCATCAAGTTTCGATTCTCGTTTACAATGTGGCATCAGTTGTGATATAAGTTCTGATTGTAAAGACCCATTTTCCGGCCATCTCTGGTTTGTTTTTGAGAGCATAAAACAAATCAAGATAAGGTATCTCATTCCATTTCTCATTATTCTGTAAAAAGCACATCAAGGGGGTTATAACATCAGGGTTAACAGATCCATTCAAAGGCCACTCTGGGCCACCAGTTTCATATAGTGTCCACCGATGATTACAATAATCAATCTTTTTATTTTTATGTAACTCTTGGTGGAATCCTTCCTTTTTCCACCTTCCCAGTAAACATCCCAAGGGAGAATTCCCTGGGACCTTATCATTAGATTGTACCAAAGCCTTAAAGGTTTTAAACGGCATCATTTTTTTTTTTCTCTTTTTCTTTTTTTTTCTTTTTTTTTACACCTTAAGTTGCTCACACACACACACACACACCAATACTAATACTAATACCAATACCAATACCAGTACCAATACCAATACCAATCTTGCCACTTCTCGTCGCCGCGAGGGGCAAGTGCCGATCCTGCGAGGCTTTCGCCTCGTCTGACGGTCGGCACCTAGGCTTCCCAGACCATAGACGTCTCTAGCCCAACCCTGCAGGAATCGCCGTCCCGTCTTATTAGGCAGGCACCCAAACCTAAAGAATAAAGCACCTTTGGGCTTACCTTCTCACAGTTGTCCGTCAGGCGCGGGGTCGGGCGTGGGTCGATGACTCCCCAGAAATCACCTGGTGCCGGCGTGGAGTTGATCAGCTCGCGAACCGCCCCAGCCACCTCCGGAGTCCTGCTGCGGTCGCCAGAAAACTGCTGCCCGTTCCCGAGAGAAAACACAAACCAACAGAGTGTCAGTTTATGCGGTGCTTTATTTGAGGCCCCGGCGACCTGAGGACTAATGTCTCAAAGTCAAGGTCCCAAGTTGGTTACAAAAGATGCTCATCTTTTATACCTTTGTTACAAGTCTTACTTCATCAGCCTATGTGCAGTCTCCTACGTACATTCACATTCATCTTACAGGTAACCTTTCTAAAGGCTATAAATTTTGCACGCTTGCTCTAGCTAAAATAAAGGTTAATTCTCTAAGCTTAACTCCCACCATAGAAAACATTTTATTGGTAACCATGTAATCATATTTCACAAGTAATTTGTATACCTATATGTACTACATGCTCTACTAAGTTCTTTAAACGTTGTTCCTTGCATCAGCAGATTCTCAGGCTTCATTTCTCAGGTTTGGTTCCCATGGGCCTGCACAGGGACCAACTCCTTAGCCTAACTACTGCTAACGGAGGCCTTATGGCAACACCAGAAACCCAATTGGCATGTTGTTTTCCATTTGTGCTCTACCAGTTGATGGTCCTGTCTTGTAGAGGTCTTGTCCATCTACATGATGCAGTATTAGCAATTTAATAGCATGTCAGCCTAAGTATACAGGAATAAAACACCAGAATGCTTCTGAAATGCTAATAGAGTAATAGGCACAGACCTCAAACTCCTAATGAATGCCATGTAAGTACTAATGACTTTCCCGGAGTGATTCTCCTTTCCCTGACAGGGTATTAAGTGCCATGTTGTTGTGGGTTTTTTCTTGTACTGGTTATTTGGGTAAAGAGGTACTTGTATAAAATTTGCATCCTTGTCTTGAGTTTCAATAACTAAAGAATTTTGAAACACAATGTGTCTGCCTCACTTCTTTTCTAGAGGCATTAACTAAAAGGTAACTTCAAATAGTGCTTGTATGGAAAGTACTATAGCAAGGGCTCTGATTAAGACACTGTGCTGGTTTTGCATTGCTTGACAATTGGTGAGGAGAGAAGCCACCCAGAGAAGTGATTTTTCTAAGAAAAGCTGTGACAAAACCAATCAGTGACTGGTTTTGAATAATGACACCTTGTTAGACCACTAGAAAGCTGAACACGCCTTTGTGAACACACATCTTAAATAAAACCCCCCAAAAATGGGAAAGGCCTCTTTTCATCAGGTCTGGGAACAGGTAACAGGCCCTGCTGAGGGGCCAGGCCCCTTCCTGGGGAGCCTGCCAGGCCCCAGCCAGGCTGGGCCCTGCCTCTGTTGCAGCACTGGCTGGGCTGAGCCCCTCTCCCCCTCCCTCCCCCCCTCCAGCATGGACAGACCGGCCAGCTCAGCTGAAATTCTGCCTCTGCTGAGTTTCATCAGAAACCGCTTGGCAGGGGGATGGGAGGCCCCAGCCATGTGGCGGGCTACTGCTGAGATCCTAGCCACTACTCCCCCCTCAGCACGGCCTCCAACTTGCCAAGGGGCTGTGCCAGCGCCATGAGAGATCATGTGGCTCAGACCAGGGGTGGCTCTGCAGCCATGCAGTGGCCCTGCAGCCAGAATTGAATGCAGCCAGAGCCGCTGAGATCCTGGCACAGCCCCAGCATGGCCTGACCTTCAGAACACTTCTCTCCCCACAAGCTTCTTTTCTTTCTCACTGACAGTGTGCAGAGACAAAACTTAGAACTTAAGTCAGTTTGCCACCTCTAAAATAGTCTTTCATCAGTTCTTTTAGGGAGAGTAGTCTCTTTTACCATGTCATAGAGACTTCTCCACAAGAAAACAATTCTCTTGTGGCTCCAATTCTCACAAATAGCAGCTGCCCAGAAATCTGCATTCGTGAAGTCCCTCCCATCTCACGCAGCCTTCCCACAGCTGCATTTATGCACTATGACAAACTTATGGGGTACTATTTTAAGAATGAGCTGTTCAAAAGCAAAGGTTCTCTTCATCTATCTCTGAGATCATCTTCATCTCTAGGAACAGAGATCATCTTTCCCTGGGGGAAAGAGTCTTCATCACTCTCATCTCTCTCTCTCTGTTCAAGGTTCTCATGAGATCACAACTACTTTAACATTTACCTGCTTCAGCACAAATGTCTTTGCTCATGTCTGCAATTTAAAAACTCCATCCCCCCAAACTGTTTTCATACTGTTTAAAGGGATATTCTAGTATATCACAGTCCATCACCATGGCCTTAGAAAAGAATTTCAGCCTAAGACTAGGCATCTCCTCCTTCTCCTCCCATCTGGGACTTGACTCCTTTTTTACTGACCTTGACATCTTCATGTTGTCTTTCTAAGTGTCTTAACTCTGTCCTTTTCTCTCACTCGGAGAGAATTCAATGTTTTGCAAGTTTCATCTGTGCAATGAAAGAGTTAATATCTCACCTGGGGCCTGCAGAGGGTCATTGATGGTTTCTGCCAGGCAGTGGCCAAAGGTGGTAGATTCAGGCCATGCTGGGGCTGTGCCAGGATCTCAGGGGGCCCGGCCAGAACAGCAGTAGTCGCTCTGCTCACATAGCTAGTCTCCGGCTCCTGCTTTGTTTAATTTTAGCTGCAGGCTGATGGCTTCGTCTCCCCATGCCCAGTGATTTCTGGTGAAACTCAGCAGAGGCAGAATTTCAGTTGAGCCGCGGGCCGGTCTGGCTGCACTAGAGGGGAGGCCCAGCCAGTGCTGCAGCAGAGACAGGGCCCGGTGTGGCCCCACCAGGCCAGGTTCAGGATTGGGACCATATCTGTTTAATATCTTTATCAATGATTTAGATGAGGGGATCAAGTGCACCCTCAGCAAGTTCACAGACAACACTAAGTTGGGTGGGATTGTTGATCTGCTGGAGGGTAGGAAGGGTCTGCAGAGGGATCTGGACAGGCTGGCTGGATGGGCTGAGGCCAACTGTATGAGATTCAACAAGGCCAAGTGTTGGCTCCTGCACTTGGGTCACAATAACCCCATGCAGCACTACAGGCTGAGGGAACAGTGGCTGGAAAGCAGTCCAGCAGAAAAAGACCTGGGGGTGCTGGTTGAAAAAGAGCTGAACATGAGCCAACAGTGTGCCTAGGTGGCCAAAGGGCCAATGGCATCCTGACCTGTATCAGCAAGTGTGGCCAGCAGGATGAAGGAAGTGATTGTCCTCCTGTACTTGGCACTGGCAAGGCCACAGCTCAAGTGCTGTGTTTACTTCTGGGCCCCTCACAGCAAGAAAGAGATTGAGAGGCTGTAGTGTGTCCAGAGAAGGGCAACAGAGATGGGGAAGCATCTTGAGAATAAGTCATATGAGGAGTGGTTGAGGGAGCTGGGGGTGTTTAGCCTGAAGAAAAGAAGACTCAGGAGAGACCATATCACTTTCTACAACTACCTGAAATGAAATTTTAGTGAGGTGGGAATCAGTCTCTTCTCCAAGGCAATTAGTGACAGGACAAGAGGACATGGCCTCAAGCTGGCCAGGGGAGGTTCAGGTTTGACATCAGGAAGAATTCTTTCACTGAAAGGGTGGCTGAGCCTTGGAATAGGCTGCCCAGGGAGATGGTAGTTGCCATCTCTGGAAACGCTCAAGAAACAACTCGACGTGGCACTTAATGCTATGGTTTATTTGGCATGGTGGTGTTCAGTCAAAGTTTGGACTCAATGATCTTGGTCTTTTCCAACTCTAATGATTCTATGAGTTTTGTCCCACCCCTCTTGTCAGGAGATTAAACCACTCAGTCAGCCAGGCACCACTGATAGGTTGTGTGATTTGATGTATTAATTCCTAAGATATTGGAATATTGTCCTCCATCCCAGCTGATTCTGCAGTCGGGTCGAAGCAGCACATCCCCTCAAAGTGGGAACAGCATTTATGTTGTTGAAGAGGGAGGTAGTTCATCAGTAATCAATGTTGTAAGGTTCCTGTGTGTACAGCAGTTATTTCCAAATTTACATCAAGAATTGCCTTGAATATCCCATTTAAACATTTCACGAGGGCACAAGGCAGGCTCTCTCTATTTGCTACTCAAAAAGTTACATTAAAATCCAACCACACAGAAGTATTTACATATTGATCTTGCAGAAATGGATCAAAGGTATGTGCTAGTAGTACAGGGCCATAAAGCCGGATGAGCCAACCTTTGATAAGAAAGGAAAATAGGAGTGTCATCCTCCAGTATTACATATGTTGCAGCTCCAGCTCCTTCAGCAAATATTACTCCAGGCTTGATAACTCAAGATGGGATAATTGCCCATGCAGATTGAAGAGCTGTGGCTTGGGTTTTTTCAGATTCAACTTCAATTTGGTGTTGGGTTTGTGACACTGGTAGCATAGTTCCAACACTGTCTGCCCTAGATAAGTCACATGAAACCATCTAAAATACCTGAAATACAAGAACTCAAGAAGATAGTATTAACAGAGGCTGTACAACAAGGGGAAAAGTCAGAATACAGAACCATACTGCATCATCAAGGGTTATTATGAATGGTCACATTAATAGGTCGTGGTGCCACTGTGCAATCCATTGGTGTATACAATCCCATTTCCTCTGTGGCTCATGTTTTGGGAGAGACACTACCTGGAAGAATTTCAATTCTCACAGTGTTTTGTACTGGAGGTGTACAGTCACACTATTTTGGCCTGTGATTCTTTCCATTTCTTGCAATGCTCAAACTACAGCTTGAATTCATTTTTTCATTAGGATATAATGTATAGTGAAGCCTCGTAATGCCTTGGACCAAAATCCTACAGTTTTACTTTTCAGCCCAGTCATCTGCCATAGTTGCCACAAGACTATAGCATTGTTCTGGTTTGGGTTGAATTAGGGGAGAATCTTCAATGAATCCCCTAATAACAAAACTTCTACCACCCCTCCCCCCAACCCTGGGTTTGGGAAGGAATCTCTTGAACACAAAGTGGGAAAAAACGGTTTATTAACAAATGAATAAACACCCCCCGACACAAGGGAAAAAAAAAAAGAACAGAAAAAGCTCAGGTTACTGTGAGGGGGAGGGCGCAGAGCTTCTTTTACGAGCCCTGGCGATCCTCGATCCTCCTCGGACTCCTCCAGCCAGATCAGCTCCGGGTGCCGGTCCTAAATCTTAAAGGGGGGGCGGGGGGGGGGGGGGAAGGCAGAAGAGGAAAAGGGAAAAAAAAAAAAACAAACAGAGCACAGAGGCGGCAGAAAGAAAGGAAGAAAAAGAAAAGAATGAAAGGGCAAGAAAATAGCAGAATTGCGAGACAGCAAAAGCACGCCTAAAAGCAGGAAGCCCAAGCAGCAGCAGCGGAAAGCGCCAGCAGGCAAGTGCCCGCCCCCCTAACAGGGTCGGGACACCTCTTAGACATAACAAAGGAGTCCACGATATGGGATTATGGGATAGAGAGCACTGTCAGCCCAGGACATTCCACCCCTTATCCCATATCGTGGACACACAATAAAAAACTTCCATCTCACTTACTCAGACCCTTGACACTTACACGTTTCCATTCATCTTACTTGCTCAAACCTTTGACACTTATAAGTTTCCTTCTGTTTCACCCTACATTCAGATCTCCCTGAGGTACACATCGTGTTGTTCCATCTTTCTGCATTATCCACCACGTATAACCCGGTCCTTGAGCAGAGACAATTCCACGGATGGGTTTGCCTGTACTCGAGGCAGGGTTGATCCATACTGTCTTTCCCAACAAACCTCTAACATGGGCCACTGGAGCTTTATCTCCATCTACTATATTAAGGAGCTGGGACTGAGCAGGACCCGCTCGATTGGTAGAACCTCGGGTGTTAACTAGCCAGGTGGCCTTTGCTAAATGCTGTTCCCAGTTTTTTAAGGACCCCCCCACCCAATGCTTTCAGGGTGGTTTTTAACAACCCATTGTACCTCTCCACTTTACCTGCAGCTGGTGCATGGTAGGGGATATGGTACACCCATTCAATGCCATGTTCCCTCGCCCAGGTTTTAATAAGATTATTTTTAAAATGAGTCCCGTTGTCTGACTCAATTCTCTCGGGAGTACCGTGCCTCCAAAGGACCTGCTTTTCAAGGCCCAGAATAGTATTGCGGGCTGTAGCATGAGACACAGGGTAGGTTTCCAACCATCCCGTGGTGGCTTCTACCATGGTCAGCACATGGCGCTTGCCTTGGCGGGTTTGAGGTAGTGTGATGTAATCAATCTGCCAGGCCTCCTCATACTTGTACTTAGACCACCGCCCTCCATACCAGAGGGGCTTCATCCGCTTGGCTTGTTTAATGGCAGCGCACGTCTCACAGTCATGGATAACTTGAGAAATGCTGTCCATGGTTAGATCCACCCCTCGGTCTCGTGCCCACTTATAGGTGGCATCCCTACCTTGGTGACCTGAGGCATCATGGGCCCATCGTGCTAGGAACAACTCTCCCTTGTGCTCCCAGTCTAGGTCTATCTTCAACTCTCCTATTTTTGCAGCTTGATCTACCCGCTGATTGTTTTGCTGCTCCTCATTAGCTCTACTTCTGGGGACATGGGCATCTACATGGTGAATCTTCACAGGTAGTTTCTCTAACCGGGCAGCAATATCTTTCCACTCTTCAGCAGCCCAAATGGGTTTTCCTCTACGCTGCCAGTTGGCCTCTTTCCATTTCTTCAGCCATCCCCACAGAGCGTTGGCTACCATCCAAGAATCGGTATACAGATAGAGCCTTGGCCATTTCTCTCTCTCTGCAATATCTAGGGCCAGTTGAATGGCTTTGAGTTCAGCAAATTGACTGGATCCACCCTCTCCTTCAGTGGCCTCTGCGACCAGTCGTGTGGGGCTCCAGACAGTTGCTTTCCACCTTCGACTCATCCCTATGACGCGGCAGGAACCGTCGGTGAATAAAGCATAACGTGCTTCCTCTTCCGGCAGCTGGTTGTATGGCGGAGCTTCCTCAACCCGAGTCACTGGTTCTTGTTCTTCATCTGCGACGCTGAAACTTTCACCTTCAGGCCAGTTCGTGATTACTTCCAAAATTCCAGCGCGATTCAGTTTCCCAACTCGGGCGCGTTGTGTAATGAGGGCAATCCACTTGCTCCAGGTAGCACTGGTGGCATGGTGGGTGGAGGGAACCTTTCCTCTAAACATCCACCCTAGCACTGGTAGTCGGGGTGCCAGGAGCAGTGGTGCTTCCATACCGATCACCTCTGAAGCAGCTTGGATTCCCTCATAGGCGGCCAAGATTTCCTTTTCCGTTGGGGTGTAGTTATCTTCAGACCCCCTGTAGCTCCGACTCCAAAATCCCAGTGGTCGGCCTCGGGTCTCACCAGGTACCTTTTGCCAAAGGCTCCAGGACAGACCATGACTCCCAGCTGCAGAGTAGAGCACATTCTTCACATCTGGTCCCGTTCTGACTGGGCCGAGGGCTACAGCATGAGCAATCTCCTGCTTGATCTGGGTGAAAGCTTGCTGCTGCTCAGGGCCCCAATAGAAATCGTTCTTCTTGCGGGTAACCAGATGAAGGGGCCTCACAATCTGACTGTATTCCGGAATGTGCATCCTCCAGAAACCTATGGCACCTAAGAAAGCTTGTGTTTCCTTCTTATCCGTTTTTGGAGGGGACATAGCTGTGATTTTGTTAATAACATCCGTAGGAATCTGACGCCGTCCATCTTGCCACTTCACTCCTAGGAACTGGATCTCCCGAGCAGGTCCCTTAACTTTACTTTTCTTAACAGCAAAGCCGGCTTCCAGGAGAATTTGGATGATTTTCTCTCCCTTTTCGAACACTTCTGTTGCTGTGTCTCCCCACACAATGATATCATCAATATATTGTAGATGTTCTGGGGCCTTACCCTTTTCTAGTGTGGCCTGGATCAGCCCATGGCAGATGGTGGGGCTGTGTTTCCACTCCTGGGGCAGTCTGTTCCAGGTGTACTGCACTCCCCTCCATGTAAAGGCGAACTGAGGCCGGCATTTGGCTGCCAGAGGAATAGAGAAAAATGCGTTTGCAATGTCGATAGTGGCGTACCACTTTGCTGCTGTACAACAAGGGGAAAAGTCAGAATACAGAACCATACTGCATCATCAAGGGTTATTATGAATGGTCACATTAATAGGTCGTGGTGCCACTGTGCAATCCATTGGTGTAAACAATTCCATTTCCTCTGTGGCTCATGTTTTGGGAGAGACACTACCTGGAAGAATTTCAATTCTCACAGTGTTTTGTACTGGAGGTGTACAGTCACACTATTTTGGCCTGTGATTCTTTCCATTTCTTGCAATGCTCAAACTACAGCTTGAATTCATTTTTTCATTAGGATATAATGTATAGTGAAGCCTCGTAATGCCTTGGACCAAAATCCTACAGTTTTACTTTTCAGCCCAGTCATCTGCCATAGTTGCCACAAGACTATAGCATCTAGAATTGTTACTTCAAATTCAAATGGATTTCCTTGCCTGGGAGCGTATAATTGGGCATGCTCAATCAAAACATTTTGTCAGGCATCAGAGGCTTCTTGTTCTTGCTTAGTCCATTGTCAAACAACATTCTTCCCAGTCCATTTCTGCTGCTTTGGCATTTCCCAGGTAGTGCCTTGCAGTGAGGGGGCAGGTGGGGTGGAGGGAGAAGATTTTTTTTGCATAGGCACTAACTTTTGCCAACAACTAAATGTTTCTGATGTCATGTCCCATTTATTTCTGATCCTGGGACACCAGCTAGCACATTTGTTTCCTCATCACACATAAGATAATGCTTTGGTTTTGCTGGCTTATTTTCATTCACCACCCGCACAGTTCCAAACTTGCAGCCCAAATTTCCCTCAAGGTATTTGCTAGGACACCTATATTATCAGTAGCATTTATGAGTGCTGGTGCAATTAAGGGTTTCCATGAAACAGGCACCTCTCTCAAAAGCCACATTTTGTCACCTTTTATTCCTGCTGTCTCATTTAGATGAGATCCTGTAATAAGCACATTGAGCCATTCCCATCTGCTGCAGGAAACTAATACCTCCTTCCATTGTACAGCAATTTCCGAGGATCAATAGCAATTTGGCAGTATCTGCATATGCTGTTAAAACTGCTGCACACAGCCATTGATACAGTGTAGGTGCAGCAGCATCCTACCCATTGGGACCCCTGGTATTTTGTAATTGAGCGTATTCCCCATGTTACAACCAGCTCCAGAAAGCCAGGTAACCCAGGTTCTTGCAAATAGATCCCTCGGGGCAGATTAGAGAGAAATGACACCAAATAATCAGTGTTTGTGATGTGTGTATATATAAATATATAAGGTTTATTTTATAACAATTTGGTTGCAAAGGAAAACAGATATGTAGCCATTTTAGTTGTTCTTATCTATAGCAATATAGCAATATAAAAGGAATAAAAAATCAACACATAAGAAAACATATAAGGAAAAGAAGGAAAAAGGATAAATGTAGAAAGATACATAGTCACCACCCATTAGATCCAGTAACAAGACTTGTTTGTTGCAATTTCGATGTCCATTGGTCAAAATGAAGATCACACTCCTGTTGAAGTGATGATCTTGGTCCATCAGGGGTGGAGGAAGTCCATGAAACTCAACTGTTTAATGAGTTAAATATGCTCAGGTGGGAACACCCTGTTACTCCCCTGGGGCAGGTTGTTTTATACTGGATGATGTAATACTGTGAGTCATGGGATACTTTTGGAGTCTTTGATGGTCTAAGTCCTTACAGCTGCCTATTGTCACTGCAGTTGAGCCCATTATGACCCATTACAGCCCATCAGCAGAGATGAATACTTCCAGGCTACATGTGAATGTCCCAGTGCTTCCCCGGCAGGGGAGTTATCATAGCTGAGTTCACTTGAGTAAGGAGGAAGAGACAGTACTAGCCTTTACAGGTTTTGCCTCTTTATCTCCTTCAACACCCAGCTGTAGGCTGAGGTGGCAGGTGTGCAAACCCTCTGCACCTGGGTAGTTACTTTGCACATTGACAGCATGCCCCCTAATTGTTTGGGCCATTCCAGTCTCTCTTCCAGTATCACTATCATTCTTCTCCCCAGACCTGAGATGATTGGATAATAGTACCTCCTTTATCTTATCTCAAGTTCTCATCACAGTCCAAATTCCAGTAGGCATATTTGGGGAGGGATGGGCTTTGGTAGTCACAGATGCACAGCTGCTTCTCTGCAGTTGGCTATAGTAGGCAAAAGTCCTCTGATGATTTTAGCAATGTTTAGGCAGTTAACCATTTCAGTCTCACCTCCCCACAGTGTATCTAAACCTCACTGTCTATAGGGTTTAATAGATATTTTTCACCCATTAATAAGTGGATAGACACAGCGCCACTATCCCAAGCTTGCAAAATCCATGCCAGTATGCCTTCTACCTCCTCTGCTGATCTCTAAAAATTCAACGAACTCTTTTGGAGTATAAATGCATGTGGCCTGTACCTCTCCATCTGGCGCATTCCTCTGCCCCTCCACTTGTATGAGGGATTGTGCTTCTGACATCTCCTTATCTACTAAATCTGGCTCAAACTCAATCTTGGAGTCTGAGGACTCACTCCAAATCTTTACATCCCATTCCTCAGGATCCCATGATGATTTCATAGTGAGAGCATGAATTTGGGAAATTGAAACCTTACTTTTCCCATATCTGTGTCTTGGTTTGTTGGCAACACATGCCATCAGCCATTCTACAGTGCATTGCTGCTCATAGCACTGCTCTGTTTGAGTGGTAATTACTTATTGAACAATCATCTTTGCATCTTATAAAGTCCTGACTTCCTTTTCATAGTCTCTCACCTTGCTCTGCAGTGCTGTAACTTTATAGGCAAGACCTCTATGATGGGTAGCTAATAGCCATTCCAATCTCCCCACTAGTTTGTGAGGAGACATTGATGCCACTTTTCAAGGCAATCTGCGCACAGCTGTCTCAACCACAGAATAGTCTGAGTTGGACTGGACTCAGAAGGATCATCAAGTCCACCTCTTAAGAGAACAGCCCATAGAGGGATTGAACCCACAACCTTGGCATTACTAGCACCATGCTCTAACCAACTAAGTTAATCATCTGGAGGGTAACCCATCATATATTTCAGGCCATGCTGATGTCAGAGCTTTTGTAGCTAGGAAAGTGGGCAAGGGGGCCCAGTGCTCAGTACTGGGCCATCTCAGAATATGGTGAGTCACCATCACAGCCTCCCCAATCTCTGACCTTTTTGCTAGCCATGGAGTGGTTGTTCCCAGATCCTGCCGACTACGTCAAATGTGAGCTGACACAGGCAGGCAGCTGGAACAACTATAAACCCACAGTTAGAATGCAAAGAGTAAATTTCCATTATCTCACTAACAGGAGATCCCCAAAGCAACCCCCAGGCAGAGGTATACAAGCAGAGACAGAGACACCATTAAATTTGGTCCATGCCACAGGATTAGTGGTTGCTGTTCACACAGGTTTATCAAGAGTTCTTCCCAGCTCCAAGGTCATTTGAGTGTTTACCATTACTGTCACTCCATCATAGAAGGTCACCAGATTGGTCAGGCACAATTTTCCCTTAGTAAAGCTGTGCTGGCTGTCTTGAAACACCTCTTTGTCTTGTATGTGCCTTAACATTGCTTCCATGAGGATGTATTCCATGATTTTCTCAAGTACAGAGGTGAGGCTCACTGGTCTGTAGTTACCCGGGTCTTCCTTTTTTAAAAATGGGAGTGATGGTTCCCTTTTTCCAGTCACCAGGGACTTTGCCTGACCATCATGATTTTTCAAATATGATGGAGAGTAACTTGGCAACCATGTCAGCCAGTTCCCTCAGGACCCTGGGATACATCTCATCAGGTCCAATAGACTTGTGACTATTGAATTTCATCATGTGGTCCTAAACTTGCTTTTTGCTTACAGTGAGAGGGACTTTACTCCCCTAACACCCACCTAGAGGATCAGAGACTTAAGAGAAGTGGGAAACCTGACTGTCAGTGAAGACTGAGGTGAAGAACTCATTGAGTACCTTAGCCTTCTCCATATCTGTTGTCTCCATTTCTCCCTTCTCATTTACTGGGAGAGGGGTGTACAGTGTCCTTGGCCTTTTTTTCTTATCTATGTACTTAGAATCATATAATCAAGGCTGAAGAGACCTTTAACATCATCAAGTCCAACTGTCAACCCAGCATTACCACGAGCCCCTAAACCATATTACCCAGCACCAGATCCAGATCCCTCTTAAATGACTCCAAGGATGGTGACTCTACCACCTCCCTGGGCAACCTATTCCAATGCCTGACCACCCTAAGGGTGAAAGACCTTTTCCTAATATCTAATCTGAATCTATTTTGTCTCAGCTTAAGGCTATTTCCTCTCATTCTGTTACTTCTTACCTGGCAGAAGAAACTGGCCCCCATCTCACTACAACCTCCTTTCAGGTAGTTGTAAAGAGCAATGAGGTTCCACCTAAGTGTCCTCAAAACTAAACAAACCCAGTTCCCTCATTTGTTCCTCATAAGATGTTTTCTAAACCCTTCACCAGCTTTGTTGCCCTTCTCTGGACATGCTCCAGCACCTCAATGTTCTTTTTTGAAGTGAGGGGCCCAAAACTGGACACATTAGTCAAGGTGCAACTTCACCAGTATCGAGTACAGAGGGCCAATCACTTGCCTAGTCCTGCTGGCCACACTATTTTTTATGCAGGCCAAGGTGCCATTGGTCCTCTTGGCCACCTGGGCACACTGTTGGCTCATATTCAGATGGCTTTCAACCAGCACCCCCAAGTCTCTTTCTGCCAAACAGCTCTCAAGTTCCTCCTGCCCCAGCCTGTATAGTTGCATGAGGGTTGTTGTGACCCAAGTGCAGAACCCAGCACTTGGCTTTTATTGAACTTCATGCAGTTGTCCTTAGCCCATTGATCAAGTCTGTCCAGATCCCTCTGTAGACCCTTCCTACCTTCAAGTATATCACTACTCCCACCCAACTTAGTATTCTCTACAAATTTACTGTGTGTGTACTCAATCCCCATGTCCAAATCATCAATAAAGATATTAAGCAGATCTGACCCCAATCCTGAGCCCTAAGGAACATCGCTAGCGACCAGCTGCTAACTGGATTTAGCTCCATTCACCACAACTCTCTAGGCCCAGTCATCCAGCCTGTTTTTTACCCATCACCAAGTCCATCCATCCAAGCCATGAGCAGGCAGTTTTTCTGGAAGGATGCTATGGCTATGGGAGACAGTGTCACTTTACTGAAGTCTAGATAGAAAACATCCACAGCCTTCCACTCGTTCTAAGTGGGTCACTTTGTCATAGGAGATCAAGTTATCTAGCTATAGAATCCCTTCTTGTTATTCTTCATGTTCCTTGCCAAGTCCTGTTCTGTTGCTGTTGAGGCAGCCACGACAAACAGAGGGATGCAGTAAAAGTTTAGAAGGCTTCCATTCATTATGGTGGTGCGCTGCCTTTTATACATTCCTCAACATAGTTTATACTTATCATTGGTTACGATAAATCAACACAGTGTTCATTGGTTCAGAGCAGTTTCTACCACTGCTTCCAGCTAGCTTTCACAAAACTTTTCTAAAAATACTTTTCCAGCTGCAGGTGTCTGCTTATCTTTTCCTTCTTCTTGGTCTCCATGTCAACAGCCTTGGTAGAAATTCTTTTCAGGGGTACACACGGATCTTATCAATTAACTCTTCCTGGCTCACAGACCAGCTGTCAGCCCCTTTCACACAATTCCCCCTTTTTGTATTTGAGCCACAAACATAGCTGCTAAAGATTTCTGCAGGGCTCTTTGCAAAAATCCAAGCAGGTAGGGGAGACACAAAGCAATGACTACAATCAGCAGCAAAATTACCAGTCCAGTTTTTAACAATGCCTTAAGCCATCCAGGAATACCCCAACTTGTAAGAAGATTATTTAACCATTCCCATCCTTCATCCACTTGCAAATGATTAACTCTTTCTTTCAAATTTAGAATGCTCCTCTGAATTGATTCACTATGATCTGACAAATTCATACAACACATACCCTCAAAGTCCTGACATCCATGGCCGTGTGCCAATAATAAGAAATAGATAGCTGCTTTATTCTGCAAGGTTCCATCTCTAATGCTATCTACATCTACTAACAACCCACTTAAAGCTACAGATGTGTCATTGGCTTGTTTGGCCAACCAACAACCAAGTCTATTCAGTGTAGTTAAAGCTTGAGCTGCAGCCACCCTGAGTGCCAAAAGGGATGCAGAAATAACAGGACCATGTCCCCAAAATTCTGCATTATCCTGACACTGGGATGTAAATTGGTGTCAGAGTGATCGTTTAGTTCTTCTCATCTTTTGATGTATCATTGTTATGTTGGGCGTCAAGAGGGTCAATCACCCCAAACTGCAAGGACCTCCTGCTATTTTACTTGGAATGCCGGCCCAAGCACGATCATCTCAGATTAAAACCACATCCTTTGGCAGCTGCAAAGATACATTAAAGGCACGTGATATATGACATGAGGTATAATTACACCACAAGATTGCATTTCTATATACATCTAATGTTGTGTTTACATTTGGAGGCTGAAGCAACCTATCACCAGGCACAACTTTTGTCATGTAATTAAACATTACACAAGCATCCATTTGCAGTGATCCCAGCAATTCTACCTCCTGTGGTTCAATTACAACCTCAGGCAGGTGTGCATAAATGCCATCCCATAAATTTATCCCATAAATTTACATTATTTACAGGATTCGTTGGGTTACAATTAAAGGTTTGTACAGGACAAGGCCAGTTGTCAAGTGATACACCAACAAGGCACGTAGAAAATGGATTCTCGGGGTTGGCGACTGATAAACACAGCATGTCCTGATGCATGGCTTTAGCCAGTGTCACCCACACATTCTGCTTCAGTTGTGGGACCATCCATCCTGTTCCTTCCTGTGTGCTCCAAGTAAGGCTTAACACAGTGAGCAAGAACCCAATGAGGGCCTTTCTCTGTCAAAACACAACCATATCCCCTTCTCCAAGTTATTAATTCCACCAGTCCAGTCCACCCTCCAGTAAGCAAATCCTTGACCCATACCTTAACATTTTTATGAAAATTTGGCTGTTTAGAATTCAAAGAAGAAAAGT
The DNA here is from genome assembly GCF_965231275.1 of Zosterops lateralis. Lineage (NCBI taxonomy): Eukaryota > Metazoa > Chordata > Aves > Passeriformes > Zosteropidae > Zosterops > Zosterops lateralis. The sequence goes on from NC_139801.1 coordinate 10,099,564, forward strand.
GATAAAATATAGGAGACAATTGTGAGTCAGGTAAAGGACGCAAAAAGTTCAACACATATACAACTTTATCTAATCTCACTTGAGGTGGCTCCCTTTGCATTCCTCCTTTTTGTTTTTGAACCTGGTGCTTCAAAACACCATGGGCGTGTTCAATAATTGCTTGGCCTGTTGGGGTATGGGGAATACCAGTGGAATGATCAACCCCCCAGGCACGGAAAATGTTCACAGTTTTTGTGAAACATATGCAGGGCCATTATCTGTCTTTATATATGTTGGAACACCTAAAATAGAAAAAGCATGGCAAAAATGACAAATAGCATCCTGAGCTGTTTCACCTGCAAATGCTGAGGCAACCATGGCATGAGAAAAAGTATCAATCGTAACATGAACATACTTCAAATGACCAAACTCAGGTATTTTTGTAACATCAGTCTGCCATTCTTGCAAAGGGAGTAAACCCCTTGGGTTGGTACCATAATATTGTGAAACATGAGTCATATGACAATCGGGGCAAGAAGAAATAATTGATCTTGCTTCTCTGTGTGATAATTTAAATTGCTGCTGTAGTGCCTGAGCACCTTGGTGAAAAAATTGATGAGATAAAACAGCTTGCTGTAACACATTGGGTACCATTTTGACTGCTGGAGCAGCCACAAGGGAATCCACATAAGCATTACCTTCAACAAAAAATCCAAGTAGCAATGTATGACTATGAACATGCATAATAAAATAGAAATGCTTGTGATTACGAATAACAGTCTGTAATTTCAATAACATGACAAATAATGGTTTCTCCTTGATATTGTATAACACAGCTTGATCTAAATGTTTAACTAAATTAGCAACATAAACAGAATCAGTAACTATATTTACAGGATTAGGAAATAAAGTAAATGCCAAAAGTACAGCACAAAGTTCAACCAGTTGAGGAGACCCTTATTGAATCATCACCTCATATTCCCAGTGATCATCTTTTTTCTAGGCTACTGCAGCTTTTCCAGTTTTCCCTGATTCATCTGTAAAAACTGTTACACCTTCCACTGGAACAGGAGAACAAATTTGTTTCCCCTGAAAAGGAATATCCCTAGTCAAAGTCAAAATAGGATGAAAAAGCAAATGATATGTTAGTTGGCCTTTAAAATGAGATAAAGCAGATTGCAATTTGTGATTATTTTGAAAACACCATTCAAAATACCATTGTTGTATGGGTTTCACAATAGTTGCAGGATCATGGCCTAAGATTTCATGACAACATCTGTGACCTTTGATAATGATATCTGCAAAAAGTTCATGAAGTCCTGGAGCTGTTTTTCGGGATCTGAAAGATAAAAATATCCATTCTAAAATATGAAATTTATCTTCCCAATCATCATTCCACTGACATAGTATTCCACATGGTATTTAATGATCTTTTAAAATGAATAGTTGCACACCAACAGAAGTATCTACCCTGTTAACAAATTTGCATGTCAAAGCTAATTCAACTTCTTCTACGGCCTTTTGTGCTGCAGCAGTCAAATGTCTTTTGTCAGTAGAGGAAGTAATCGCTGACAATAATTCAAACAAAGGTTGCATTTGATGATTAGTTATTCCTAAGTATGACTGGATCCAACCTATTGCACCAACCAATTTCTGTACATCAGTAGCAGTTTTAATTTCAATGTCCAGTTTAACAGGCTGAGGCACAATCTGAGTATTGGTTATTATCAACCCCAAATGCTTCCAAGGCATCTGTTACTGTACACTCTCTGGGGGAACAACTAAACCAAAAGATTCCAGATTTGATACAGCACATTGTTCAAGAGCTAACAATTGTTTGATTTTGGATGCCAACAAGATAGCATCCATATAATGATTGCAATAGCAATTGCTAAATTGCTCTCGTACTTTTGATAGGGCCTGGGCTACAAACCACTGACAAATAGTTGGAGAATTGCGCATTCCTTGGGGAAGGACTTTCCACTGATATCTCTTGTTAGGTTCAGCATGATTTAAAGAGGGCACAGTAAAAGCAAATTTTTCCTTATCTTGTTCAGCCAATGGAATGGTAAAAAAGCAGTCTATTAAATCAATGCTAATTATTTCCCATCCCTGTGGGATCATTGTGGGTGTTGGAAGGCCTGGTTGTAAAGCTCCCATTTTGGCCAATACTGCATTTATCTGCCACAAATCATGTATAAGTCTCCATTTTCCTGGTTTCTTTTTTAAAACAAAACCAGGAGTGTTCCATGGGCTGAATGACTCCTCAATATGCCCAGCTTGCAGCTGTTCTGCTACTAATTATTGCAGGGCAATAAGCTTTTCTGTAGGGAGGGGTCACTGATCGATCCAGATGGGTTTATCTGTCAACCATGTCAAGGTTACAACTGGATGTTTAAGGCCCTGCATCACAGTGGCCCCTATTAAACATCCATAGAGATTTTGATATTCCATTGGGATAAACAATCTCGTCCCTATAAATTATGTGGGGCATTGGTGACATAAGGCCTGATGTTAGTTTGTTGGCCTTCAGGATGTTTTACATTAATCACAGTAGCAGACAGACCACCCATAGTTGAACCACCCAACCCAATGATTCCAAAGCTTTCTTGAGTGAGGGGCCATGATTGAGGCCAAAAAAGTGGTGAAAATATTGTTACATTAGCTCCTGTGTCAATCAAACCTGTTATTGTTATGGTCTCTGGATGATGCCCCTTGGCAGTGACTATGCATTGTTTTTCCAGGCGTTGATCTGTCACTTTTTGAGTCCAAAATACTTGAGGTACTCCTGTAGTTCCAAAACCTCCTGTGCCACAAATCCGGTTTACTACATTTGGAACACAACTCACGAAGGGAAGAAGCTGAACAATACAATTTCCTTTTTGAATAATAACAGGGGGTTCACTAACTGATACCATTGGATGAATTTGTCCCACATAATCAGAATCAATAATCCCCAAATGTACATTGAGACCTTAAATAGTACTACTAGATGTCCCCACTAAAAAAGCACTCAAACCCTTTCCTATAGGACCATAGGCATTGAGAGGCACTTTGCATGTTTGTCTTGTCAAAATATTTACTGTATTGGCAGTGGATATATCAATCCCTGCGGAGCCATTTGTGGCTCCTGAGTATTGTTTGCAAATGGGTAGCTTTGCAGGGCCAGGAGGGCTTGTGGTTGTTGTTGGGGTATTTGTGTTCGCACGTGCCCCTTGGCATTCTTCTTCCCGTTTCCCTGCAACAGCTGTCCACTTGCATGATATTTCGACCTGCATTGTTTAGCATAATGTCCCATTCTACTGCAACGCTTACAAGTCACTTTACTGTCTGAATTTATCTTAGGTTGTACTCTTAGTTCATTATTTTGTGGGCACTGTGGCTTTAAATGCCCTTGTTTCCTACAACTGAGACATTTCTGTGGAGGCCTTAGAGATGCTGCCAATGCAGCCATTTTATGTTCAACTGAACCAACCTTTAAACAAGCAGTCACCATGTCAGCTACCGAGGGATCTCCTGGTAAAGACTCAATGATTCTTCGGCAGTCTTCATTTGCATTGTCTCTAGCCAATTGTTTACATAAAATATGTCTCAAATTTTCATCATCTACTTGTTTCTCAATAACTGCAGCAACCTTTTCCACAAATTACAAAAAAGGTTCCTTTCTTCCTTGTTGTATAGTAATATATCTCTGTTTAGGAGCTGCCATCTCCATTGTTATAATTAAAGCACTTATACCTAATTGTTGAGCCTATGCCAGAATTAGAGGATCCCACTTTGCCTGTAAATATGGGTTAGAAAAAGGTCCATTGCCTAACAAGGCATCAACACCTACAGCATGATGAGGGTCCTGAGGAGGTAACTGCATGTTATTCAAAGCTGCTCGCTCTGCTAATTGTCTCCAGGTATTCTGAAATACACCATAGTGCACTGGTTGAAACAAAATTGTAGCAAGGTGCATAAAATCATATGGAGCAAGTGCACCAGCATTAATAGCATGAATTAATTGCATTACTTCTTGAAAATTAATACCACATTTAGCCACCCTTGAGTGAAGATCTCGCACAACTTTCCATGCCAAAACATGATGGCTATCGGTTTGTCCTGAATTAGGAACTGCTTTAAAAACAGGAAAAGCCATAGGCTCATTGCAAGCAACATTCGTATCAGCACTCAGCATATCTGACATTTTTGGTGGACCTATTTTTTCTAATAAATACCAATCCCCATCTTCAGCTGCTTTCTTTTTAACATGCTCCCAAAATTGCAAAGGCTGTCAAGTGATCACAGTCACTTGGCAGGGAGGTAAAGTCCAAGGAGCAGCAGACTTAGATCTATTACGAGGTTTATCATAAACAGATCCATACGCCGGTTCTGATTTATTTGTCCCCTGCACTTCATCCTCCCTATCACTGCTAGGCAGTGGAGGATACAGCGTTAGTGATTTCATTTGTTTACGCAGTTTGAGGGGAAGCGAGGGGTAGACAGCTTGACTTGATCCTTGACTTGTTCCTCCTGTAAAGCCACTTCAGCTAACTGCTGTGCAGGAGTAGCATATTTTGACTTGGCTCTTAATTCAGCTAACTGCTGAGTGGGAGAGGGGTACACAGGGTTAACATATTCTTTTGGGGATAGATACCGAGATGCATTATCAGTTTGTCATTTGTTTCCTGCAACAGTAGACCCTGGAAAAACCTCTGCAGAAGCAGCTCCAGCAGGCTCTGCTTCAGGAACAGGCACATTCTCAGGCTGAGACTCATTTTCCTGTTGTTCCCTTATAACTTCAGTTTCTTGCTTTGATTCTTCCTCCACCTCCTGCTCCCTCTTATCCTGTTCTGTTTTCCATTCTTTTAAGGTCTCATAGAGCAGCCTCCAGGTGGCAGCCAAATCTGCAGCTACCTTGTCCCTCTTGGATATCACATCCCATAGTCTTTCCCCCACTTCCTTCAAAGCTCTAACACTAAAGGCAGTACTTGCATCAGTCTCAAAATCTTGTAACTTTGCCCACAATAAAACACTATGAAGGGCATAGTCAGAGGTTTTAATACCTTTTCTTTTCAGCAAAGCTTTCCATGTAGATAAAACAGTCTGGTTTTGCTTTGATAAATTATTTCCCATTATGTCCCCGAAGGCTCACCTGTGCTCCAGGTGCCAAATTTAATCAGGTGCGAACCAGGCCGCTTCCTGGCTGCTTTGAGAAGTCCCGTCACGCTCCGCCCCCTCCCCCCCCCCCCCCCCCCCCCACCTGTCCCTGCGGGTCAATGCAGTTGCAGTTCACGTCCGGCGTCACAAGATGTGGCTGTTGAGGCAGCCACGACAAACAGAGGGATGCAGTAAAAGTTTAGAAGGCTTCCATTCATTATGGTGGTGCGCTGCCTTTTATACATTCCTCAACATAGTTTATACTTATCATTGGTTACGATAAATCAACACAGTGTTCATTGGTTCAGAGCAGTTTCTACCACTGCTTCCAGCTAGCTTTCACAAAACTTTTCTAAAAATACTTTTCTAGCTGCAGGTGTCTTCTGCTTATCTTTTCCTTCTTCTTGGTCTCCATGTCAACAGCCTTGGTAGAAATTCTTTTCAGGGGTACACACGGATCTTATCAATTAACTCTTCCTGGCTCACAGACCAGCTGTCAGCCCCTTTCACACTTTTCCATCTGTGCCTTGGCTTTCCTGATCCCATCCCCAGACATCCAGACTGTATCCCTGTACTCTTCCCAGGCCACATGTCCCTGCTCCCACTGGCTGTGAATTTCCATCTTGCTTCTCAGTTTGAGGAGCAGATCCTTGCTCTGCCGTGCCAGTTTTTGGTCTTTTCTACACATGGAAATGGAGAGGTCTTGCACTCTAAGAAAAGTGTACTTAAAGAGTTACCGGCTCTGGTCAGCTCCTCTGTCCTTAATGACAGTTTCCCAGGGAATCTCATCCACTAATTATTTAAGCAGCTGGAAGTTCACTCTTCTAAAGTTCAGGATCCTGACTTTGCTCTTTGTCAGGCCCACATTCCTTGAGATCAGGAACTCCATCAGGGCATGGTTGCTACAGCCCAAGTTGCTTCCAATCTTAACCTCTTTAATGAGGTCATCTGCAGTGGTGAGCACCAGGTCCAGTGATATGACATCTGTTCAGCAATAAAAGCTAAGAGAAAAGAGGAAGGGGGGGGGGGGGGCGCACTTGTTATTTATGGTGTTTTACTTCCATAATAACCCCTGTGCATGCTAAAGCCCTGCTTCCCAGGAAGTGGTCAGACATTGCTTGCTGATGGGAAGTAGAGAGTAAATATTTTGTTTTCCTTTGCTTCCACATGCAGCCTTTTCTTTTGCTTTAATAAACTATCTTTTTCTTGACACATGAGTCCTTTTCCATCTTATTTTCTTCCCCCCTCCCCATCCTGTTGAGGACAAGAGTGATAGAGCAGCTTGGTGGGCACCTGGTGTCTGGCCAAGGTTAGCCCACTACAAGTGTAATCTGCATTTCTCCAGTGTTTTGAGATTTGTAGTATCTGTAGGAGCAAATTAGATTACAGTCTTGGCTTTGGCTGACTTAATGAAATTTTGGAAACTTTTTCTCCTGAGGCTATTTCAAAGTATGCTTTTTCAAGTGGCAGTTGCTGCACAGATCCTTGTAATCAACATGTTATAATACAAACTGAAATTAAAAATAATATGAAAAAAGACTTTCAGGTTTTGACATACTTGCTGCTACCTGGCTAGAATTACATGGTTATTTTAATAAGAGTTTATTACAACTTTATTAGCTGCAAAATTGATAATGTAAAAGTACAGCATCTGGCTTTTCGTGATGATAACTGCACACACTAAAAGAATAATTTCTCTGTTCAGAAATAACTTCTGTGGGTAACTGTGTACTAATATATTTTCTTTTCCATACATTGATGTGTCAACAAAGAATTACAGGAAAGTGACAAAGCAGCATTTTATAAGCAAATTTGTGCAGGTTGGGTTCTTTGCTGACTGCTCTCTTCCTTGTTTTGACATAAAGCAATGTGATACCTTTCACATCAACAGGTAGAAACATGAAAACTTTAACTTAGCTTGCCTATGTAAGAATCTGTTGTCTGAATTTATTCCTGCCTTCAAAATAACAGCTGGTTTTGTACTAGCACGTTACAATTGTATTTACTATGAACTAGTGCCTAGAAACATATAGGCAGTGGTTTTTCTGCTACAGATTACTCAGTTTTGGACAATTAAGTTTTTACTGTGAATGTAGCTTGTTTGCCATAAATACAAATTTCCCATTTGAATGGACCATTGCAAAACAATCCCCTGGGAATTCTGGGTGATTCTTTTTGTCAGGTGAGAACATTTCCCAGGGAGGTGCATGCACTACCCTTGGGCTCTTCCCACTGCCCCACCTTTTTGAAGCAACTTAGTTGGCATGGCACTGTTTGCCAGCTGCTGTTTGAAGGCTGCTAGAGCTGAGTTGGTTGTGCTATTGTTTGGGAATTGCTGCCTAAAATTAGTCCTTTTTGCTAGCAATATGTGCACATGACAGAAAATGTTATCTGTAGGTGTTTTCAAGCCTCCATCTACTGGGAGGAGGAAATTATTGCAACACAGCCAAACATAGTTTGGAGAGGTGGAAAAGCAAATGACTGTGTATGAAGTTTTGCTCAAACTGTACCTGTTTGGAATAATTTGACTTCAGTGTGATTGTTTTTGAAGAATATTTGCAGATTTGAGAATGTTTTGTAAGCTTGTGTTATAAATGCAATGGCAAATATCGGATAAATAAAGGCAATTTATTAATAACAGAATATCGAACACCAGAAAGATGAGAAAACCACAAAAATAGGAAAATGTCAGCTCCGCGCTGGGTGGACAGGGGTCCGTACCGGTGTACAAGACGCCCAAATCCACGCCGGTGCAGCTTTCAGTCCACCATTTTATAGGATTTTTCTGCCCTTAGGCAGTCCAGGTGTCCAGGATGGGCTGAATAGTCCGAATTTCTTTTCGATGGCCTTCCCAGATCTTGTCAAGTCCCATTGTTTCATTCCGGGAAAGCTCTTTTCTTATGTCAATTTCACGGGTCAGTCTTATGCTGATTTCATTTTGCTTGTTGCGCCAGAGAGTTGATGAGATCGGCATCGTCGTCAAGAAGGAATTTCTCCTTGCATTGGCGAGGAAGTGATTCTTATCAAGGTTGGCCAGTGTCTTTGTCTAGTCTGATGATTCTCGTCCTGTCTTTGCAACTGAGATTGGCAGGCTGGGGGGGAACGATTAGCCTTCTACTGGATTTCACAATTTTTATTAACATTATTCTCATTACACATCAGATTATTATTTCATACACGAATTTTTACTCTAAATTTATCACAGTCCCCCGCCTAATAATTCATCAAATTAAAAATTCGTCCTTTTTATTGACCTCAATTCCAGTTAAGATCACACTCTTCCCAGCCCTCCTGAGAGAATTCGTCACCCTGTTGGAGCTTCCGCCCCTCTTCGAATCTCCTTAGGGCCTCTGCGGCCCTCCCTTTACCCTTTTCTTCCTCAAGCTTCATTATTTTGGACACAGTTTTCCCTTGGGCTGCCTCTGGATCCATGGGAAGGGAGGCTATTTGCATCCCCTGGACAACTGAATGTATCAGTCGAATGAAACAAGGGATCAGACACGGGAGGAAGATGATGCCTGCGATGGAGCATGTTATAAAAAACACTACCTTCTTCCACCATTCCCCCTGTCCAAACAGCTGGTCCCACCATGAAGCCTGAAGGATTGAATTCCATTTCTGGACCGGCACATGGGCTACCTTTTTAATTTCCTGGGCTAGCCCTTTGATAGCCTCCCCGTAGTCATCGATCTCAATGCAGCATTCCGATTCATTGAATCTGCCGCAGACCCCTCCTTCCTCTGCCAACAGGTAGTCTAGGGCAAGCCGATTTTGATACACAAAAGCCCTCATCTGCGAATGCTGTTTTGCCAGGAGTTCCAAGGCATCTGAGGTGTGGTTTGAAACCACCTCTACCACTGCTTGCAGCCGAATCAACCTATTCAATAGGTAAATGGGCGTTCGATATCCCCAACTGCCATTGTTCGCCCAGGTGGCTGGCCCATAATACTCAATGATTCTTTCTGCGGGCCACTCCTCCCCTCCCCATTTCTGATTGCCTCCGGCTACAGGTAGCTCCCGCCTTATCTCCCTTCTTTGTCTGTTCAATGTTTCAAAAAGAGGTGCTCCTAACAAATTGCTTTCGGCCCTGGGCAAGGTGAAGAAAAAGGGTCTTATCATGCCTAGGGTACAGGACCCTTTCCATTTCCGGGGAAGTTCGCTGTAAGCTTTCTTTCCTCAAATCCAATATATCCCGTCTGGAGCTTTCCAGTCTACATTGGTTCTGTCTGGCTTGTCCCAGTACTCTCTCAGTCCCACTAATGCCTGGAATGGATTAGCCCCGGGACTTTTATGCCAACAAAGTCCCATGGTCTCAAACCATTCGCAATCTTTCTCTCGAATTTTGCCCCAATATCCGGAGGGTGGTTCAGGTTGCCAGACCCGTGTCTTGTCATTCACCGTTAAGGTATTTATGCAAGGAGTATAACCCACCAGATCAGTGAACTCCTTCCCTTCCCGGCTAATGCAGATAGTGCCGACTATCCTTTTTTCCAAAATCCATCCCTCCGGTCTCTTTACCATTTTTGATATTTTTGAGCTTTCCCATTTTAGAAGCTGTTCCGGGGCTAATCCTTCTCCCTTCCAGGGCCACCTTTCGGCTGACTTTAATCCCCCACAGATCCAGCAATCCGTCAGTCCCAACTCAGTGGCTATCTCCTGCATTAATTCTACAAAGAGGTTTTGGTTAGGGGCTGGAAATCCCCCGTCCCCATATTGCTTCTCCAATTGCTCATATTGTTCACTGAGCGATTTCAATCTTTCTTGCTCAATCCTCCTCTTTCTGGCCTCAGCTTCCTGTCTCCTGAGTTCCAGCATTACCTGTTTCATTTTACTTTCAGGGTCCATCCCTTCCTTGTTCCTTGAAAAACAAAAGGCCTGGTCAAACTGCAAACACACACGATTATCACCCGGAGGCAATAAATCGAAAATGATGGGTTCAGAATCAAAGGAACCTATTTCCTCATGTTTGAGATTCTTCCCTTCCCAATACAATTTTCCACCCATATTACATATTTTCAGTTTCGTTTTGTCGTAACACAGGGGATTCACCTTGTAGTAGGCAAGGAAAGTAAATTGCCTTTTTCCTCCCACCCATACAGTTTTGTTACATTGCTGGCATGTTTGGACTGGGTAAGGAATTTCGAGTCCGCGCCTCTGTCTAACGAGTGAGCGAGCAGGATCCCTAAACAGTCCGCCCTTAGGACTTGCCCCTGAGCGTTGGCACCGGACCCTTTTTTCCGATTCACAAAGGTGAAATCGAGTGCCATTGGCCCAACAATCACTCAACTGCCTTTCCAGAGGACAATCCATTATCTGCCCAGTTTCTGGAGCTGTTAAGCACCATTCACACTTTGTGGGAGGATTCTCCCCCAGGAGCGCCCCTGGAAGGGCCCCCTTGACCCAGCACACGGCTAGACCCAGGACCATCAGGATTCCCCACCGGAAAACCCCTCTGCCTTGCCCTTCGCCCGTACGTGTACATACAGCGGGGTAAACCATCTTCTCGGCAGCAAGGGTGTGCTTCAGGGGCCTGTGTGGTCCTGATGGCAAACCTTCTCTTGTAGGTTGCCCACCGGGATAATTTGATTGTGTCCCCTCGGCAAGGTACTTTGATGGTCCTTCGGCACTCAACTGCTAAAGGCTCTGCTTTAGCGTCCAATTTCCCCTTTATTCCCTTTTTGAAAATTTGGTACCACTCAGGAGAGTTTAATTCCAAAAGTCCGGCCCGAGTGGCAAGTATTAAGAGACAGTCTGTATTATCCTGCTCCTTGACTAGACAGTTAGTACACAAACCCCTAGGCCGATTCCCTCCCCAACAATGGGTGACCCAAACCTGTTTACAGTATACACACTCAAAATGAATGAAAGGAAAGCATTCACAATCTGGGGTATTGCAACTTATCTGATCGTTCATCTAGGTTGACGCCTGAGTTTGATTTTGAGTTCTCCAGGAGGAGTGGTGACCTTCCAGTCCGAGGTTTTTGGGTCCTCGATCTTTTTCACCCTTGACGAATGAGTCCAACCCTTCTCAGCGGTTCGAACTGCGGTGTCAGTGGTGAGCAGCACGAGGAACGGTCCTTCCCACTGCGGGGCGAGAGGAATTTCTTTCCAAGTTCTGATCAACACTTTGTCTCCCGGCTGAATCTGATGGATTGCAAACCCGAGAGGGGCACTTTGGGGAATGAGTCCGCGCCTTCGAAGCTCCTGTAAATTTTTGTTTACAGTGATGAGATAAGGTTGCAATTGCACATCCTCGACTCGGGGATGTCCCACCGGCATTCCGTGTTTGTATGGCATCCCATACAACATTTCAAAGGGGGACAGCCCCGTATCAGAGTGAGGCATGGTTCTCACATTCAACAAAGCAAGGGGAAGGCATTTCACCCAACACATTTTTGTTTCCAACATGAGTTTTGCCAATTGTGATTTTAAAGTCTTGATTCATTCTTTCTACTTGCCCTGAACTCTGGGGGTGCCAGGGGGTGTGATATTGCCATCTGATTCCCAAGGCCTCGGTTAATTGTTTTATAATTTTTGAGGTGAAATGAGTCCCTTGGTCTGAATCTATGCAATCCACGATTCCGTACCTGGGGACTATTTCTTCCAACAACACTTTGGAAACTGTTTGAGCCGTGGCTTTCGCCCTTGGGTACGCCTCTACCCAGTGTGTCAATTTGTCCACAATAACCAATAAGTACCTATATCTTCCGACCTTTGGTAATTCGGTGAAATCCACCTGGATCCTTTCAAACGGCCTGTATGAAAGAGGACGACCTCCCCAAGCCGCTTGTCTGGATCTGGACCGGTTCACTTTCTGGCAAGTCACGTACCCCTGTACCTCTTGTTTTGCCAATTCGAAGATTCCCTTGCACCCAAAGAACTTCAGAAACTGGTCAGCCAATGCCCGTGTTCCCCAGTGGGTCTGTTCATGCAGACGTCTCAGGATCCCTCTGGCCGCACTTTTCGGGACCAATTCCCTCCCGTCTGGCAATTTCCATTTCCCCATCTCCAATGCCCCTCCCATCTCCTTGAATCCTTCAATGTCCTTTTCTGAGGGACATATTTGGATTTCGGAGTCCTCCTCCCCGACCACTTCGGGGATGCTCACTGTGAGCAACGCTGCCCTTTTTGCCTCCTGATCAGCCAGGTTATTACTGCGGGTTTGAAATTGCAATCCGGTCTGATGCCCTTTCACATGCACCACCGCAATCTCTTTTGGTTCCCTGATTGACTCCAAGATTTGTCGAATCATCTCCCCGTGGACCAAGCCTTTCCCCTTTGTGTTTATCAAACCTCTTTCTTCCCAAATCTTCCCGAAAGTGTGAACCACCCCAAACGCATATCGAGAATCGGTGAATATGGTCCCCCTTTTTCCCTTTAGCCTTTTGAGAGCCCTCAGGAGAGCGTAAAGCTCATTGGCCTGGGCCGACCATTCGGGTCTCAGGGAGCTCGATTCCACCACTTTTCCCGTTCTGCCGTCCACCACTGCGTACCCTGATTTCCTTTTCCCTTCCACTACTCTCGCCGACCCATCCACAAACCATTTTTCTCCCCCTTCCAATTCCTGATCCTCCAAATCTGGTCTTACTTTTGTCTGGAGTTCCACGATCTCAGCACAATCATGCAGCAGTTCCTCGGAGGGGTCTCCAAACATGAACTGTGCAGGGTTCTGTGCTGAGGTGGTTTTTAACTCCAATCCCGGGGAGCTGATCAGAATGGCTTCATATTTCAGAAGCCTGGAGTCGGTCAACCACTTTTCTGCCTTTTGTTGTAGAATGTTTCTCACATTGTGGGGGGTGTAAACTACCAGAGAGGCTCCAAAGGTGATTTTCCTCGCCTCTTCCACCAGGAATGCCACTGCAACTATGGCCTGCAAGCACGTAGGCCACCCCCGACTCACAGGATCCAGGATTTTTGATAAAAATCCTATGGGTTTTCTCTTGCTGGCCCATTCCTGAGTCAGGACTGCCTGTGCAGTCTGTCCACTGACATCTACAAACAATTGGAACTCTTTGTTCACATCTGGAAGGGTCAGTACTGGAGCCGTCATGAGGACCTCTTTCAATTTTTGGGAATCCAATTCGTCCTGCTCAGCCCACTTCACCCTGTCGGTGTTCAATCTTTCACACAGAAATTTCACCTTTTCACTGAAACCTTCAAGCCACTGTCTACAGTATCCCAGGAGCCCTAACACTTGGCGTATTTGCCTTTTAGTTTTTGGAGCGGGTAATGCAATGATTCCCGCGACCCTCTCAGGGTCCAATTTCTTTTTCCCTTTGGACAGCCAATGACCCAAATATTTCACTTCGGGCTCCGTGAACTGCAGTTTGGATTTTGAAACTTTCAGACCCTTAGCTCCAATAAAGTTCAGCAATTCTACAGTACATTCCCTCACGCTTTCCTCAGAAGATCCAGGTATTAGCAGGTCATCCACATACTGCAACAGTTTCGTGCCTGCCTTCGGGGTAAATTGAGTCGAGAGGTGTTCCAGAGCCTGCCCAAACAGGTTAGGGGATTCCACAAATCCTTGGGGAAGCACTGTCCATCTTAACTGTTGTTTTCTGTTGGTATCGGGGTCCTCCCACTGAAAAGCAAAGTAATCCCTGCTTTTCTCATCCAAAGGACAAGTCCAGAATGCATCCTTCAGGTCAATCACACTATACCATACATCCTCGGGCGTGAGCCGATTCAGTAAAGTATATGGATTGGCCACCACCGGAAACCTAGTCCTGGTTCGAGCATTTACTGCCCTCAAATTCTGAACTAGCCGATAGCTTCCATCTGCCTTTTTCACAGCCAGTATAGGGGTGTTATGGGGGGACATGCATGGCTCTATTGTTCCTCCCTTCAAAAGGTCATTGATTACCCGCTTCAATCCCTTTCTCCCTTCTAGAGGAATGGGATACTGTTTGACCCGTATAGGGTCCTCGGGATTCTCGATTATGATGTGAATGGGATCTATTTCTAGCTTCACCACCTCCCCTTTTGAGTGCCATACCTCTGGATTGATGTCTGCCTCATCTTTCTCGGTGAGCCTAAACATTCTCACCACGAGATCGGAACTTCTTACAACTATGCTAATTCCAAGGGCGATAATCATATCTCTCCCTAGCAAGTTGTAATCAGCTTCCTCCACCAACAACAAATTCCCCAAGCAGACTTTATTTTCTGATTCAATTTCCACGCTTTCTATCACTGGTATTCTAAAAGAATCCCCTTTTGCCCCCACCACCACAACTTTCTCCTCACTGACCGTGCACCCCTTCGGTAAACGCTGCAAGGTGCTCCTTTCTGCCCCGGTATCCACCAGAAAAACAGTCTCTTGACGCTGGGGACCTACTTTCAATTTTACCAGGGGCTCGTTAGATGTCCTGGTCCCCAAAGTGAAGAGCCCCTGACACCCCTAATCCTCCTGAAAAATCTTTTCATCTTTCATCCTTTTCTTGCAATCCCTCCGAAGGTGTCCTGCCTTCTTGCAATAGTAGCACTCAGGCAGTTCCCTTCTTGTGTCTGGGGTTGCCTTGCGGGGGCCTTGAGGCTTTCGAGGTAAGGTCTTATACTTACCCGAAGCCTGATCCTGTCTCTGGACCTCCTTCACTGCTGCTACCAAAACCTTAGCTTGCACTTTCTGTTTTTCGTCCTCCCTCCTCATGTAAACTTTCTGCGCTTCCCTCAGCAACTCTTGCAAGCTTTTGTCTTGCCAGCCATCTATCTTTTCCAACTTTCTTCGAATGTCCTCCCAGGACTTCGCTACAAACTGTGTTTTGAGCAGCACTTCCCCCACGGGGGAATTAGGGTCCGTCCCAGAATATATCTGTAGACTTCGCCTTAATCACTCAATCCATTCAGTGGGGGACTCCTCTTTCCCCTGACATTCATTGAAAGCTTTACTAATGTTCTGACCCCTTGGGACGGCTTCCCGAATGTCCTGGATTATGATATTTCTCAGGTCTATCATGCTCCTTCTCCCGTCCTCTGTTTGTGCATTCCAGTTTGGGCTAGAGCTGGGCCACTTTTGATCCCCGGGTGTCCCTTGTGGGTTTCTCCTGTCCCAGTCTCTGATACCCGCCTGTTTTATCATCTCTCTTTCCTCATTGTTGAACAGAGACCTCAGGATTGCCATCAGGTCTTCATATGTATAAATGCTGCTCCCTAGGAACTCATCCAACCTATCCGCCACACCAAAAGGATCATCCAACAATCGCCCCATTTTCTTTTTGAACTCTCTTACATCTCCTGTGTTGAGAGGCACATTCACAAACCCAATGACCCCGGGGGCCGTTGGTACCTCCCTCAGTGGAAGTAAATTGTGTCCCTCATTCTCATTCTCTCCCCATTCATCACCCACCATCCTTGCTTTCAATCGGGTTCTGCTAGCAGGGGGAGAACTGGTAGCAGTGGGTTGTCTCCCTCTCCCGGATTGCGGGGGCGGAATTGCCGCCTGTGCGGCAAAGGGGAGTCTCTCCTTAGCTCGGACCAACCCTGGTCGCGGCGGAAAAGGTGAATGAGAGTGCTCCCAAGCTTGTGCAGGCGGGACCTCAGAGGGGGCTCCCGTGGCCATAGCGTCTATCGACGGGGGCGCCGCCGATGGAGCCAGGCCGGACGGAAGAGGCAAGAGAGGGGATGGCAGCAAGGGAACTGCCAGTGGGGACAATGGAGGGGAGGCATGGCTCCCCACCTGAGATGCCTGTGCCCCCAAGAGTTGGTTTGGAGGATCCAAAGGAGCTGTGGGCACCACTTGCTCTGGAGAGGGTGGGGAATTCAGCCCATTGTAGGGAGGTGGGAGGTGATCCAGGGGTTCCCAGGGCTCGGTCCCGGTTCCGGGCCGCCCTTTCTGTTTCATCGGGAACAAACCCGCTCGGGTGTTTAGCCAAAGCCGGGCGTATTCCCTCTCCTTGGGGTCCGAGGGGCTCTTGTTTTCCACGTAGCGATTTAACTCACTACATGTCCAACTTTCAAATGATCCCATTACTGGCCACGTAAGGTGGTTCCTCAATTCTTCACCGCCCCACACATCCATGCAATAGTAAATAATTTTTTCCTTGGATTTCTCTTTTCTCTGTGGACAATCTCCCCAATGTTCCAACATCCACCCCAAGGGACTATTTCGAGGAATCTTCATGGCTCCCTTTCCCTTACCAGAGGGGGATTTTTCTGAGGTCTTTTCCTGGGGCTTACTCTTTCTCTGTCCCATGTTTCGCGAATTTCCTTACCAAATCTTCAAAATTCCCTGCAAGTCGACTTTTCTGCCTGTGCGTTGTGTCTTTTGTTCTTTCTCAGGGGATGGGGCTTTTTCGATCACTCACCCCTCCAGCGAGCTGTGCCGGGGGTTCCTGATCGGTTCTCAATCCTTTCGGATTCTCTTTGGACCCTTACCTTGGTCCGCTGGCAAAAAGGGTTTACCAATTCCCGAGCTCAGCAGGACGTACCCTTCCCCTTTTTGCCCACTCCGTGATCGGTCCCCGAGACTTCCCTCGTCCCGGTTTTGACGAGCGATGTGAGAGAGTTTCACATGAAATCGCTTCCTTCGCGGCCGACCGTTCCCCTCGCGGGAAGACGGAAATGCGACCTTGAAGTCCACACTCGCTTCGTGATCAGATCACGTCTCACACACTCGCCCGATCACCCGCTCAACCAGCAGTACTTACAGCTCCTTTTCCTGCGTGGATGTCTTTGTGCACTTAGACGTTTTACGAGTAATTGCAAGCCGCGGCTTTTCCGAAGGCCCTTTGCCTTCCCGAGCTCTCTTTGCCCCCGGATCCGTTTTCTCCCCTGTCCTAATTTGTGGTTTTCTCGTTCCTAAATTTGGTTCGGAGGTTCAAGTGGAGCCGCGGGGTCTCCTCACTCACCAGGCCGCCGAACTCGGCAGGGGTACCCTCCTGAATCGCAGGTCCCCGCAGCTTCCTCCGAATCCGAGTCACGGCACCAAATCTGTTATAAATGCAAAGGCAAATATCGGATAAATAAAGGCAATTTATTAATAACAGAATATCGAACACCGGAAAAATGAGAAAACCACAAAAATAGGAAAATGTCAGCGCCGCGCTGGGTGGACAGGGGTCCGCACACCAGGGTGCAAGACGCCCAAATCCACGCCGGTGCAGCTTTCAGTCCACCGTTTTATAGGATTTTTCTGCCCTTAGGCAGTCCAGGTGTCCAGGATGGGCTGAATAGTCCGAATTTCTTTTCGATGGCCTTCCCAGATCTTGTCAAGTCCCATTGTTTCATTCTGGTAAAGCTCTTTTCTTATGTCAATTTCACGGGTCAGTCTTATGCTGATTTCATTTTGCTTGTTGCGCCAGAGAGTTGATGAGATCGGCATCGTCGTCAAGAAGGAATTTCTCCTTGCATTGGCGAGGAAGTGATTCTTATCAAGGTTGGCCAGTGTCTTTGTCTAGTCTGATGATTCTCGTCCTGTCTTTGCAACTGAGATTGGCAGGCTGGGGGAGGAACGATTAGCCTTCTACTGGATTTCACAATTTTTATTAACATTATTCTCATTACACATCGGATTATTATTTGATACACGAACTTTTACTCTAAATTTATCACATAAGGTTTTCATTGAATTTAGATTTTAGTTTAGATGGTGCTTGTTGTGAAGGGCTTACAAAATCCACAAGCGCTTTCAGAGGTGGGGAGAGGAAGGCCTAATGTTTAGAGAATTTGGTACTTGGTCCCAAATACCTATGGTTATTTAGTTTAAAAGAATGTAGGCTTTATTTATTTTCAACCCCCCAATACTTACAAATAATTATATTTGTCTTATGAGTAGAGATGTAGTTCATTAAAACCAGGATTAACATTACCAGCAGTATTGTGTTAACAATTGCATGTCAGTGCAAATCATGCTTGAAAGCTATTGCTGTTAGTGGGGATTTCACATTCTGAATATTGGAGTTTATCTATGCAGAGGGGAGGGAGAAAGTTGCATGTGATATGCCAAGAATGTATTTCTTCAGTAATTAAATGGTGGTTTTGTTTGACACCATTTCAGCTACCTGCCTAATTTGTGAGGTTTAATTAGGATATAGTCAGCTTGTGCTCGCATGGACAGAAATAGTATGGCCAGCAGGACTAGGGAAGTGATTGCCCACCTGTACTGGGCACTGGTGAGGCCTTGAATTCTGGGTTCAGTTTTGGCCCCTTGCTACAAGACAGACATTGAGGTGCTAGAGTGTCCAGAGAAGGGCACCAGAGCTTGGGAAGGGTCTGGAGCAGAAGTCTGATTATAGGAGCAGCTGAGGTAGCTGGGGTTGTTAAGTCTGAGGAAAAGGAGGCTCAGGGGAACCTTATTGCTCTTTACAACTGCCTGAAAAGAGGTTGTAGCAAGGTGGAGGTTTGTCTCTACTCAGGTAACAAGCAACAGGATGAGAGGAAATGGCCTCAAATTGTGCCAAGGCAGGTTTAGATTGAATACTAGTAAAAAATTCTTTACAGAAAGGGTTGTCAAGTATTGGAACAAGCTACTCAGGGAAGTGGTTGAGTCATGATCCCTGGAAGTTTTCAAAAAACGTATGAATGTGGAACTTGGGTATGTGGTTTAGTGGTGAATGTAGTAGTGCTGGGTTGATGGTTGGACTTGGTGATCTAAGAGGTCTTTTCCAACCTTAATGATTCTGTGACATAAAATCAATGCCTAATTTGCCTGAGGAAAAGACTCTTTCCTTTTAGGGTCTGGCTATGTTGTTTATTTGTGGTTTGGAGGGGCTTTTTGTGTTTTGCTTAGTTTGTTTTTGGTTTCTTGAAAGAAAAAAATATTAGCTGTTCAAAACCTATGTCCTCAAATGATAATTTGATGCTTTGAGGCATAAATGACCTTTCTAAGCAGCCCAAACTTGTCAGACAAAGGAATGATAGAAACAAGCTGTTTTATTTTAATATAGCAGCCTATTTTTCAGGGAGAACTAAAAAACAATTCTGTATTCCTTTTCCCATCAACATTAAACTTCTGGTTTTGCTACATTTCAATTTAAATGTGTATGCATCATTGGAGAGATGGTGATGGAACCTAGACAACCTGTGTAAATTGAATCATAGACTTCAGCTCCTGAAGCCAAGGGTAAGTGAATAATGCTTTCATCCATAGCTACCTCAGCTGGTATTACTTAGCACTGGAAAAGCAGTTAGGTGTGGGTCAGAAGCACAAGGGAAAATTAAAAGGGGATGTCTTGTTGTTACAAAGCTGAATAGGGGAAGGGAAGAATCAAAACAACCACCACTTCTTGAAACTTTTAAGTGTTTAGAGTTTATGCTGTACAAACAGGAAAAACACTTAGTGTATCAGTGCCAACTTTCTGTCAATATAATATTGTCTCAGTTTAGAGACAAGTTTAGAAAGAAAAACACCCTGGAATCAGTGTTTCTTTTAAAAAAAGGGTTCCAACAATCCCTTTCTGCCAATAAGATATTAACACTAGTGTATGAAAGTGAGAGAAACCAACCGTTTATTGACAGAGTGCCCACATGGCATGGACAAAAAAATGAATAAATGCTAGACATTGAACTGTAAGACCTTACCCTCCCCCATCCCCATACTGGGACAAAAAAAAAAAAAAAAAAAAAAAGCCAGGGAAAGGAAAAAAGCCCCGACAATGGCCGCAAAGTAGTGGGAAGGAAAAAAAAAAAGGTGCCATCTCCTGTTTCAGGGATGGAAAAAAACCCAAAGTGTTCACACAGCAGCTTAAGCAAAACAGATGAGAACCTGGTGAATCTCTGGCGTGGGTCCCTGTCACCCTGGATTTTCTTGCTTTCAAGTGTTTGAATCTTTGCAGCCTGATTCTCACACTGCTTTAATGTAAACTATATGTATTTTTAGAAATTATCTATGTGTTTTGCATAGTTGTTCTCTGAGAGGAGAACTTGACTGATGGTCACAGTGACCAATGGAGTCATGAGGTTGTAACCTCCTTGGGCCAATCCTGGCCTTCTGTAAAAAGTGTATATAAGTAATGGAGTCAGAAAAATAAAGAAGCTTTCCATGTTTGACCCTGCTGCTGCCTGCTGTCCTCTGTGAGGGTCCACACCCACGTTGCAACGTGTGACCCCTCTAAGTGAGGGGTGACAGGTCCCTCCTTCACATCAGATAAAGCTGGTGGATTTGGTGTCCTGTCTCTTGCTGATTTGGCTTTTCCGAGATCTGTGGCCAGGATGGAGTGGGCCCTCGCCATCTCACTGGTCTCTGGCCGACTCGTCTCTTGTTGAATGTTCTCTCTAATCTTGGACCAAAACCAAAACTGTCCATTTCAAGAAAAAAAAAAAAAAAAAAAAAAGCCAAAGGATTGCTGCCACAGTCTCCAAGGCCAGGGAAAGGGAAAAAAAACTTCTTGCCTAAGCTAACAAAAACCAAGCTAGCTAAGCAAAAAAACCCCACAAGAACCCAGTTTGTTCAGCACGAAGGACACCTGGGGGGGACTGAGGCTTTAAAAAAGCCTGCAGAAGAGCCCCAAGGCTCTCCCCTTCCCCAGACCCAACTTAAAGCTACAGCAACCATTTCTGGGCATGGAGCAGACAATCAGGGAATAGAAAAAACCACCCCAAGACAAATATTTGCCAGATAAAAGATACACACAAAAGCTTGATACGGAAGTTATGAGGCAATATAAAAAAAAAAAAAAAAAAAAAAAGAATGTCTTTATACAAGGTAATGCATTATTTTTCTTTTTTTTTTTTGTGTGCCTCTTTCCAAAAAGAAATTAAACTAAATTTGGTACTTGAATATCATTCTTCCCTGCCAGCTGTGCTTGAACGATCTCTGTCTTGTGGAAGAACATGTTTTGGAATCAAGCATCACAGTAGTACACTTCTCTAGGAGACAAAAATAATTAAGGAGCAATAATCTGGTGTTGCACGTCTTATATCTTGTAAATTTTTTCCTATCTATATTTTTTTGTCTTGCTCAGTGCTTTCTCATTGATCCACATCCAGAAAAGGAATATCCAATTCCTGAATTTTGTTCAAACTTGAACTTTATAAGTCTTTTGATAGTTCACCATTTTTCCCACTACTTATCTATTCAGAGATTTACCTGGCCTGTTCTGCTATGTAACCTGTATTGGTTTTCTCTAGATAAAGCACAATCTTTCAATGACCTTCCCAGACATATGGAAGGAGTTAGCAGTGGTAATTCTCAAATATTCAGCAGCTGAGCAGTGTAACAAAATAGCAGGATCATGTTATTCCTGTTCATTAATTTTTGGTTACCTGAATCTTTTATATTAGGGCTTATTTTATTTAGGGAGGAAATATGCAGTATGCTATGAAAATATGTGGTTCCTTAGCTTTTATTTTTAGATGACCTTTTGTAGTGGGTTGACCCTGGCTGGATGCCACCAAAGCCACTTTATCACTGCTATTCTCATCTGGATGAGAGAGAAAATATAACAAAAGTTAATGGGTTGAGATAAGGACAGTGTCTTGGTTTGAAAGACAGGTGTCTGCCAAGAAAGGTGGGAACCTCCCTTGGAATGAAAACTATGACCCCCTTCTCTCCAAATTATTATAACTTTGAAATTAAGGGGCTTTCAGGCAAAGATATGGGAAGAGGAATAACAGCTCTTTACTGGTATGTATAACAAGGCAAACAAATAACAACAGCAGCAGCAACAACAAACAGAACCAGAAACCCAGTAACAGCCTTCTCTCAGCTGGCAGGCACTTTCCCCTTTCATGTAGTTATGGTCACAGCCAGCAGGGGCACTGGTGGCTCCCAGCCAGGCAGGGCAGGTGCAGTGATTCCCCCACGGCTGCAGGGGGTGCTGTGGCGTGAGTTTGGCCACCTCTGCAGGTGGGTAATGGCAGGCACAGCCAGCAGAAGGAATGGAAAAGGGGCTTCCTTTACAAACTCCCAGGGGCAGCCAATC
Organism: Zosterops lateralis; assembly: GCF_965231275.1. Taxonomy (NCBI): domain Eukaryota; kingdom Metazoa; phylum Chordata; class Aves; order Passeriformes; family Zosteropidae; genus Zosterops; species Zosterops lateralis. The sequence continues at coordinate 10,121,547 of NC_139801.1, forward strand.
CCGGTGCCCCTTCTGGACAGCAAAAGGAGATGTAGCAGGGACCTCGGAAGCAGTAAGCTGGAATAGCAGGGACAAGCAAAATCCCAGAGTAATAAAGAAGATGTATCAGAAACTCCGCAGCTGTAGCTAGGGCCATGGGGCGTCCTGGCAGGCAGGGGGTGCGTGGCTACAAGTGTGGCAAAAAAAAATCGAACCACGGCCAGGAGAGGCTCCCTTGGAGGGGGAAGGGGCTTGGCGTCTCGAGTTTTCCCCTGAGGCACCTGAGCAGCTGGTGAAGGTCCTTTTTTAATGAGGTAGGGTGTTAATAAGGTCCTAGTGCAATAGCCACTCTTACCAGCAGAGCTTCACTCACAGTAGAAGGCAGCAGGAGACGGAACCCCGCAGTGATGGCAGAATCTCCCCACAGACTGCAGCCTGTCTCCCCCTCCGATGCCAAGAGAACAAGAGAGCTAGGAGCTGCACTCATCCCCCTTCCCTCAGCCCAAATCCCACGGTATCTCTGCCCCTCCAAGAGAAACCCCTCAGATTAGAGAAGTGCAGCCAGGTGCACTTCTCCCTCTCCTTCCTGGGTACATCTTTTGTCTCTCTAAAGTACCTGGTCGTTATTGTCTCTTAGCGAAGAATAGGACAAAATTCCCTGACAGAAAGAAACAAAAGGAAAAATCCTAACCCCTAACAGACAGGGAGAGATCACTTACTGATGACCATCAGGGGCAAAGCAGACTTGACTTGGATATTAATTGAATTTATAACTAACAAAATCAGATCATGATAATGAGAAATAAAATAAATCTTGAAAACACCTTCCCCCCACCCCTCCCTCCTCAGCTCTGCCTCCTCCCCCAGTTGTTCAGGGAGACAGGGAATGGGGGTTATTGTCAGTTCATCACGCATTGCTTCTGATGCTGCTCAGAGTCCTTCCCCTGCTCCAGTGTGGGGTCCCTCCCACAGGAGACAGTTCTCCACGAACTTCAACATGAGTCCATCCCACGGGCTACAGTTCTCCACAAACTGCTGCAATGTGGGTTCCTTTCCACGGGGTGCAGTCCTTCAAGGACAGGCTTCTCCAGCATGGGACCCCCACAGTGTCACAAGTCCTACCAGGAAACTTGCTCCTGCTCCAGCTCCTCTCTCCACGAGTCTGCAGGTCCCTGTCAAGAGCCTGCTACAGCATGGGTTTCCCATGGGGTCACAGCCTCTTCTTAGGCATCCACCTGCTCCGGTGTGGGGCTCCTCCACAGGCTGCAGGTGGCCCTCTGCATCCCCATTGTGAAAAATGAGGTTCACTTTTTGGTAAATTTTAAGAAATATGTTTAATTAAAAAATTAAGACAATTAGGAGATAAAAAAGCCAAGTCCACACCTTGCTATCTCAGAGACATTCTTTAAATATCCTTTCTATCACAACAGTTTATGAATATTCATATAATTCCATAAACTAGTTTCCATATTCCAGGAACTGTTTTGCATGGTCCCTCCTTGGGTCCGCCTTTTTAGAGCATGCGTGTTTCATGGCTGTGTCTTCATTATCACCTCCAGCTCGGGCCTTGGTCTGTACTTTCTTCAGGTGGTAGATGCTGATAGTTGGTATATCAGTAGCAGAGTCTTCTTTACATGTTCACTGGATGTTATCCCGACCAAACAGACAGTTTAAGCATACTTATATCAACTACTACCACTATGCCTTAATCTTCTTTTAGTAATAGCAGAAATAAAAAACTTATATCCTATATCCTTACCACAATGTTATAGCACGCATCTTGCAAAAAGCCAATTTTATAATCCACATTTATAACACCATGGACCTCCATGGGCTGCAGGGGCACAGCTGCTTCACCATGGACTTCACCACGAGCTGCAAGGGGGTCTCAGCTCCAGTGCCTGGAACACCTCCTGCCTCTCCTTCTGCACTGACCTTGGTGTCTGCAGAGTTGTTCCTCTCACATATTCCCACCCCACTCTTCTCTGGCCGCAATTATGACTGCACAATAACTATTTTTTTTCTTCCTAAATGTTATCAGAGAAGCGTTATCACCATTTGTACTTGGCCCAGCCTTGGCCAGCAGCCCGTCTGTCCTGGAGCCACCAGGCATTGGCTCTGCTGGACATGGAGGAAGCTTCTAGCAGCTTCTCATAGAAGCCACCCCTGTATCTCCCCTGCTAACAAAACCTGGCCATGCAAACCCAATACACCATCTAAAAGCTGATTTATACAAAAGAGGAATAGGAGAAAATATTTACCATGTGAGTTTATCTTTTTGGCCTAGTAGATGGTTCATATAGAACGTGTTATGGTAATTTTTCTGACACTTCAGGATCCATTCATGAAGGTACTTTAATAGACTTGCTTATTTACATGTTTATTGGGTGATTTTCTCACATAATTTTGTTGTGATGGTTTTTTTTGATTACTTGTGAAACAGAAGTATATATGTTTTGTTTCTTAAAACCTTTTTGTTTTGATTGCTAGCAAGGGGAAACTGCACACTTCTCTGATGTCCTGACATCTTATATAAAGCATTCAAGTAAGCTCAGGCTAAAACTTAGCCAAATGCTGTACCTGTGTCAGTCCTGGTGGGCTAGAATATATTACTTCTCACAGAGGCTGTGGTTATCTGACTACAGAGAGAGGAGAAACAAAAGTGAAAGCCTAATTATTGCTTCCAAAAATACTGAATTCTTTCTATACATCAACCCATGAACAAACTGTAGGACAAAATTTTGCTCTCTGGATGAGAACAGAGAGACCCTTTTCTATTCTAGTGTCTGTAAAATCATCCTGAAAAGCTTTTCTGGACTGCAAAGTGTTTTATCAGTCTATGGTCTTCATTCAGATCTAGGAGCTGTGACTGTCACAACGAATGCATATGCATGTATGAGACTTGTACAGAATTGCTGGTAGAAAACTTGGGCCAACAGCATATAGTTCAACATATTCACATAAGTACAAATGATGATTGTTAGTTATGCCATAGCTTAGTAAGTTTGCTGTTGATTCTTGTTATATATGATATATATATAAAGTAATTCGTGCTTAGAAATTAAAGAGTCTAAAATTAGAAGCTTACAAGCAACTACCAGGGAAGTCTGATTTGCAACTCTGAAGCACTGGCAGCTCTGAGGAAGAAATACAAATTTACATCAGAAAAGAGTTGCCTCAGTCCGAGAAGATGGATCATTACCAGGGCTGGGTCGGACTGCACCTGGGTGATTGATACCCAATATGCATCTGTGATAAGACAATCAGAGTCATCAAGAGTGTGCATCCCAAGTCCAACTTATCATAAATCATAAATCGAATCAAGCTCTCTTCCCTGCCCGGAAAACAGTTTCGGAAAACAGTTTCAGAAAACAGAACTCAGAAAAGAAGACACATGAATATGTGAACTGAGCAAAAGCAGACAAAAACCTCTGCCTTAGGGGAAATAAACTGTATAAAAACCAACCCCTCAGCGGCAGATTTGTGAACGGGGAAGGTTCAGTGCGATAGAGGCCGAACGGAGGCTCACCCAATACTGATCCCGGGATCGGTGTTGTACTTTTTATTGTGGCTTTCTGCGATTGCTTTTTTTGTAGCGAAATAAAATTTGTTTTTGATTAATTATTTGGCTACCTCGTTTATAACAATTCTGGTAGTTGTTCTAAATTGCTATCTGACTGTATTTAATTGCACACAAACAAATGTGGTTTTGCTTTAAATTGGTACAAATATTTCAAATCTAGCTGGGCATATTTTAAGCAAATAAGTTGAAGAACATTAAAGCACTGAAATGGGAAAGAAAGCAAATCACAAAGCTACATATACTTAATTTTTATAGGTACAATGGTAACTGATTTGATAAAATGGTTTTAGTTTTCTGAGGTTTTTTTTGGTGGTGGTTGTTTTTTCTTTGTTTTTGGTGGGTTTTTTAAAGTGAATTGTAACTTAATCAAATGGAATTACTTAATTTTTTACTGCAGCTGCTGTAGAAATGTACTGTTTTGGTAAACAAAGTCTAGTAGCCAGATGGCAATAATTAAAAATTGAGTGATATGATTTTGGAAGCATCTGACTGTAATATGCTGTGCTTTGCCTAGGTACCTTAAATTTAGTACACAGTAGAAGACACTAAATGTGTTATTACTGCAGTGGCTTCAAAGAACAAATAGACTATTATGTAGAATACAAATAATGCATATTAAAATTTCAGTTGATTCTTTCTGATAGATGATCCAAATTGCTGTCAGACTGTATTTAGTTACACATAACCAGATGTGCTCCTGCTCTAAATCAGGATAATGATTCCAAGTCTAGTTATGCATATTTTAAACAACTGGTAAATATTATACTTCAAATAAATTCTGATTTCAGGAAGGCGTACTTTTGCTAATAGATCCTTTCCTCACCCTTATTCCATTCTATCCTTCTACTTGAAATGTTAAAACTTGGTATATTTTGCTAACTGCTGTATGACTGAAGAACTGCTTTTGAGCAAAGAAGGCAAATAGGGTTTTTGCAGGGTACAGATGCCCAGCATACTCTGCTGTTGTTTGTATATTTTTAATCTCTTGAGTAACTGTTTTCCATGGTGCATTAATATAGTCAGCCATGTGCAATCCATAATAAAGGAAGAAATACATATGCCCACACCACATCAGTGATGATGATTTTTGTAAATTGTGAGTATAAATAATACTCCATAGTGCTGCAAGCACTAGCAAACTGCCTCTGGATTTTTGGAAACTTTATCTCCACCTTCTGAAGTGTAGTGGTGGTGTTGGTCAGTGTTGGGGTGAGTGGGGTTTTTGGAATACTGAAGAAAACAAAGCAAAACAAACTTCATGAGATGGTTGGAGGCATAGGTACTTGGTGAGATTACAGTCACTTTTTCTCTTCATTGCTCTTGAAAGTAGAGGAAGCTTCCCTTCTTACTGTTATTTAAGAGAGATTTTCTTATCAGAGATCTCCAGGCCAGGAGCTCTGAATCCAAAGTTTGTCCTTTTGATTGTCTTTTTTCTAGCTTAACAGGTAATTAGGAAAAAAGTTTGGTAGTTTGTTTCAGTAAGTTTTACTTCTGATTTCAATATTACTCTGAAAAAATAATTAGAAGTACGGTTTGTTTTGAGCTGATCAGATTGTAGGAAATCTTGAAAGTAATTACTCCTTCTCTTTCCATTTCATTACAGCAATAAAACCTACCAGTGTCCTTAGAAAATCTTTGTATGTTTGACTACAAAAATTAGTTCATATAAAAATTCCCTGTCCAAATGTGCTTAACAATAAGGTTGCAGAAACAGCTAGATAAAAAACAAAATCCCTAAAGCTCACATGAAATAGAAATAATGCTTCTGGATTTTCTAGTGTTCATTTATTTAAAAGGCAGACTGAAAAGATAAAGGTTACTTCTCTTAATGTTTTGGACAATTTATTATTTTCTGTTTAGCTTTTTCCAGAAATCAAGTATTGTCCTGCTTCAGACAACTTTTGTTTTTCATAGTTTAGAAGGTTTGGAATTTTTGTTGCCTTTTCATGCAATAAGCAAACATCCCCTTTCAAAACATGATGTGTGGACTGCAACATTCTTACTCTTAAAAAGAAAATAAGACCTCATTTTCTGGGCCAGTTTTATCTTTTGCAGAAATATTTTTAAAGTATATTAAATTTGTAAAACCAGAATGCAACAGTTCTTTTTTCTACTTAACTAATTTTACATAGATAATGAAATAAAATAATCTTTTTTTTTTGGAGAATCTTAATTCTGATTCCTTATTTTGGTATTCACATTTATCTTCATATGGACTACAAGGAGGTTGTGTTTGTTAAATATGCTTATGGTGGACTAAATAGAATTTTGTCATTTCTTTCCTGAGTTTTTTTGTGGTTTTTTTGTTGTTCTGGATCTGGCATGATTCATTTGAGAGAAGGCTCCACTCCCCATCATATGATTAATAGATTTTGTTATAAATTAAATAGACGGATTAATAATAGAAAGCAAATTTTATTTTGCGTAACAGTGATCTCGGAAAGCCACAATAAAAAAGGACGACTCCGATCCCGAGATCGGAACTGGGTGAACCTCGGACTGGCCTCTGTCGCACCAGTCCCTCCCTGTGCACCAGTCCCTTCCTGTTCACGAATCCCGCCACCCCCGCCATCGAAGGTGCAGGTTATATACAGTTTATTTTCCCTAAGGCAGGGTTTCTTTGTCCACTTCTGCTCAAATCACCTATTCATGTGTCTTCTTTTGGGACTTCTGTTCTCCAAGACGGCTTTCCGGGCAGGCAGGGGCTTTCGATCGAGAAGTCCAGAAGTCAGCATTGGGATGCACACTCCTGATGACTCTGGGCGTCCTGTCCCAGATGCATATCTGGTATCAATCACCTAGGGACGCAAGCTGGTAACGACCCATCTCCGTTGCAGCAGCTCTTTTTCTGTTGTAAATTTTTGGTTCCTCCTCGGAGCCACCCCGTGCTTTACAGTTGCAAATTAGCCTTCTCTGGCAGCAGCTTGTGAGTTCTCAATTTTAGATTTTTTAATTCCCAAGCACTAATTACTTTATACAGATATTACACATAACAGATTTCAACAGTTTTGACAGTCCTTCACTGATAATGTCAGCATTGCCTTGAAAATTATTGATGTGTTGTTTGAATGGTTTGCTGCTTTTAAAAAAAGACACTTTGCATAATGTCCTGGTTTCAGCTGGGATAGAGTTCATTTTCTTCTCAGGAACTGGCACAGCACTGTGTTTTGGATTCAGCGTGAGAATAATGCTGATAACACACTTATGTTTTGGTTGTTGAGCAGTGCTCACCCTGAGTCAAGGGCTTTTCAGTGTCTCATGCTCTGCTAGGGAGGAGCTGCATAAGAAGCTGGGAGGGAGCACAGCTGAGACAGCTGATCTAAACTGGCCAAAGGGATATTCCATACCATACGATGTCATTCCCAGTATATAAACTGGGGGGAGTTGGCTGGGAGGGAGCAATCATTATTTTGTAATATTTTTAAATATCTTTCCAAGTTTATATCAGTGATTACTCACTCTCTTCTTCCTTTATGGGATTTTTTCCACTTCCCTTTAAATGGTGTCATGGTTTCAGCTTGAAGATGTCATGGTTTCAGCTTGAATAGAGTTATTTTTTTCTCAGTAACTGGTACAGTGCTGTGTTTTGGATTCAGTGTGAGAATAATGCTGATAACACACTGATGTTTTGGTTGCTGCTGAGCAGTGCTTACCCTGTGTCATTGGCTTTTCAGTGTCTCATGTTCTGCCAGAGAGGAGCTACACAAAAAGCTGGGAGGGAGCATGACCAGGACAGCTGAAGGGATATTCCATATCCTACAATGTCATTCCCAGTATATAAACTGGGGAGAGTTACATGGAAGGGGCTGATTGTGGTTTGGGGACTGGCTGGGAATTGGTCAGCAGGTGATGAGTAATGGTTATTATGCATTACTTGCTTTTCTTGGGTTTTATATCTCTCCTTTTTTAGTTACTATAATTACAATATTATATTTTAATTTTTCCAGTTATTATACTGTTCTTATTTCAACCTACAAGTTTTACTTTCCATTCTCCTTCCCATTCCACCAGAGTGGGGGGGCAGGGAGTGAGCAAGTGGCTGCCTAGTGCTTAGTTGCCAGCTGAACTTAAATCACAATAAATGGGGAAAGTGCATGCATTAAGCCAGTTGAAGGTGAAAGGAACAGGCTGGAGGTTTTCTTGACTCTTAGATTATTTAATTTCTGTTATCTCCTTTTGGTGGAGACAGATGATTCTTAGTTAAGGGTAAGCTGTTACCTGTAGACATGTAATATGGAAAATTTTACCTCTTAGCAATAAGAATGTAAATAGCAATTTTAACAAATTGCCATATTTTATCTGTTTGAAACTCAAATCATCTTTTAAGTTTCTTAAAATAACTGATATTCTCTAAGTATTTACTTTTGTGAATGTGAGAGCAGCCTATTTCTTGCTGTATTGCTTTAAGGATATTTTAATGAAAGCAGGAGATTTAATCCGTGGTTTTGTTGCTCTTCCTCATTTGCAGTCACTTTCCATTATATTTATACTTGTGCTGTAGTAACTAAGCCTAATTTCTCCCCATAAATGTTGTGATGTGATTGTGAAGTTCACCAGTACTGAAGGTTTGTTTATTAGATATGTCTTAACCTTTTGTTTCCAGCCTTTGTTATGGCTGAATGTAAGGTTGGGTGTGATGCTTGCCTGAACTTATATTCTATTCTAAACATTTTAGTCTATACCAGCTGGACTGTTGTAGCAGCATGGTTAGTTAAAAGCTTAATTATTTGGGAATAGCTCCACCTCTAGCAACTTTCTTGAGTATTTATTATTCTTTTTTCCTTACCTTTCATTTTGAGTTTACTTCTAGTTTCTCTTTAGTGGCATTTTAGACTTGATAACTCCCACTTCATACTGTTGCTGCAGTCAGATGCTGTATGAGTGTTCCAGCTGGTTTCCCTCAGCTCATATAACCTATTAAGTCTCCTTCAAAAGTTTGAGGCTTACCATATTCCATACCTGTGGTGAGTTGACCTTGGCTGGCTACCAGGTGCCCACCAAGTCACTCTATCCTACTCAACTGGACAGGGGGAGAAAAATATAACAAAAGGCTCATGGGTCGAGATAAGGGCAGTAATCACTCACTGATTACTGTCATGGACAAAACAGGCTTGACTTGGGCAAAATTTATTTATTACCAATCGAAATAAGAGTAGGATAATGAGAAATAAACCAAATCTTAAAACATGTTTTTCCCACCCCTCCCTTCTTCCTGGGCACATCTTCACTCATGATTTCTCTACATATTCTGTATTTTGTTAACTGCTGCTCTTATTGTACTAAGAGAGGAGCTGTTAAACTCTTAGCATAAAGAAACAAAGTTTGTTTTAAATTTATATCCTTTGAAAAACACATATGCAACATGAGGGTCATGGGTTGGAGACAGACGCACGACACAGTAACCTCCAGAGTCCTCAGCAAACAGCCTCGTTTATTGTTCCAATCTTCCTTTTATAGCGAATTTGAATTTCACAGGCTTGGAAAGCTGATTGGGTGGGAATCTCTGCACCACCCAGATCTCTGACCAGTGATGTGTCCACATCCAGGGCTTGGATGGGATTGGCTGAGGTCTTTGTTAATCTAGGGACTTCTAGAACAAGCTAGGTGTTATGGGTTAACATAGTTTGGTGAAGCCAGGGATACCAATAATAATAGAGGGTTGGACGAAAGCAATGCAGATCTGACCACTGTGGTTACCTCTATGTTCTTCCTTTATTTCGTGCAGAATGGTGGCTTATATACATTTCTACATAGTTTACACACTCAATAGCTTTTTCATTGGCACACAGCAGAGGAAAGAATGCAAACACACAATATTTGGTTTACTTTTAAGGTGGCTAACACCTGCCTATTAATAACTCTATTCAGTGACCTTCAACACCCCATTATTTTTCCCAAACACCTTAATATCTAATTCTAACTGCGCCACAACTTTACCAAGTAATTTTATCTGCGTCACAGGCTTCAAGGCTTCAACAAGGCCTCAGGTCAGGCCTCAGTTAGGGTAGTTCAAGGTCTAAATATAATTCATGTCCTCCTTTCCTGAGGAAATCTGTAACAAATCCCCCTTTCTATTTTTGAACTACCCGGACTGAGTCAAAGGCACTACTAATTGCATTTCGCACACACTTTAACACACAGGGCACAACTATTAATATAACTATAATAACAATGAAAAGAAGGATTCCAAAATGGACCAAATCCTTGATCCAACCAGCAAACCCAAATTAATTGATCCAGTTGTCAAACGGAGTATTAACAACTACGATTTTTCCCATGTTACTTCTTATCTGTCTAAGCTGTTCATAAATTGAACGAGAGTGGTCTGACAAATTCATGCAGCACATGCCTTCAAATTCCTCGCACCCATGCCCTTGAGCAAGGAGCAGGAAGTCAATGGCAGCTCTGTTTTGAAGCACTGCATGGCGGACAGTTGTAACATCTGCAGCGAGTTCACTCAACATATTAGATGTTATATTAATTTGTTTTGATGTCCAACAAGCTAAGGTTCGTAACTGGGTGAGAGCTTGTGCTGATGCAACTCCTGGGGCAAAAATTGATGCTACTATTAGAGTTGGGGGTCCCCCAAAACGATACTGAAAACTTACAGGTGGACTCTAACTCAAGAACATTGTGTTTAGATCGTTGGGGTGTTTGTGAAAATTTTGTAATCTGATGAATGGAAGGAGCAAACAGGGTTAATTTCCCAAAGTAACATGGGCCCCCTGCAGCTCTCTGGAGTACTGCAGACCACGCTCGATCCCCATAGATAAGGAAAATTCCATGTGGCAATTTTCTTGCAGCATCTCGTGATGGTGCTACAAGCTGTGTCCAATTGTTGCAGTACTCTGAATTGTTATAATACAATGGGGATTTAGGAAACAACCAAGTGCTGCCAACTTTGGATTGTCATACATGACCAAATGTCAAACAATAATTATTTGGTACAGAACCAAGGAGATCAAATTCCTGTGGCTCAGTACCTACTACTTTAAGATCTTTCACGATTGCAACAGCTTGTGCTCCTAAATAATTTCTTGGGATTTTATGGATTTCACACCAGGTTTCAGACTGGGTGCGAGTGGACCTAACGGGCTGGTGGCACCATGCGTTCCACACTTTCATCAAATTAGGATATAATTTAGCTTGAGTCCAGTTTTTGAACTCTGTCATCGAAAGCAATGGAACCCCAATTAAACAGGTGCGAAAAGGACTGGACGGTGTCGCCAAAGACAGACAGAATGAATTTTGTCCAGTTCGATTGGCTCATGTGACCCACATATTTTCCCTTTTGTCAATGTTGAGCACTCCAAACACACCTCCTGTCAAGACGATGTGGAGAACAAGTAGTTCAATCCACAGCATTTTGCTGGTACTTTTGGCTTTTTTCTCCAGTGTTCTCTTAAAAATACTTATAATAACTTCTAATAACTTAACTTCTATAAATATAACTATACAAACTACTTATTTCACACACTTAAATTCACACGCTTAAAATTAATTTTGATCAGGTTCAGGATCGTCAGAAGGTGTTCCAGGAAGGTTGTTGTTGTCCAGATCGTTTTCACTGTCTGATGGTATTCTTTCCGGAGGACACACACGGGTAAATCGACTCAGCACCCAGACAGGACCAGCGTCTGTGGACACACACATGTATCTTCGACTATTAAACAACACTTGACTCGGTCCTTGCCATTCACTCATTTGCATGTTTTTATAATAAACATAAAGTCCTGGAATTGCCTGCGGCCTTCCCTCTTTTACTGCATGATGATGTATCACAACCGCAGGTTCTTCTCGACCTTCTGCTAGACATAAATAATTTAAGGTAAACAATACTTTTGACAATCTACTAACTACATCAATGTCATCGGTCTGTTTTTGTTTTGCAAGATACTCTTTCAGGGTGCAGTTTGCTCTTTTTACAATAGCTTGACCTGTGGAAGAACGAGGGATCCCTGTGGTATGTTTCACCCCCCATTTCTGCATAAATCTGGCAACTCGCTGACCGACATAGGCTGGACCGTTGTCAGTTTTGATTTCCATAGGCACACCCATGACTGCAAAACAAACAGACAGATGTCTTTCTACATGCAAAGCTTTTTCACCTGGCTGTGCTGTCGCCCAAATGAATTTAGAATAAGTATCAACAGTGACATGGACGTATTTCTATCTTCTAAACTCTGGAACATGAGTTACATCCGTTTGCCACAGTTCTAAAGCCTTCAGTCCCTTTGGGTTTGTGCCTAGCCCCAGTCCGGGCCCGTGATGACTGCATTGAGGGCAGGCACACACAATTCCTTGTGCATCACTCAAAGGAATCTGAAATTGTCGGTGCAAGGCTCGTGCATTTTGATGGAATGTTTCATGACTGTTGCGAGCCTTTTCAAACTTGTTCTGAGGAGGAACATGGACAACACAGCTGACTGCAGCATCAACTCGTGCGTTGCCTTCTCCCAAATCTCTGTTGCACTGATGACTTTGAATGTGCATAACACAGAAGACATGATGACATTGTTTCAACACACTTCTCAGTTGCAAAAACAGTTCTCCAAGACGTTGATTCTGGGTTTGCCTGAGGAGTGCATCTTCGATTCTCTGCACAACTCCGACTACGTACAAAGAATCTGACACGACATTGCGTGGTTCTTTGTTCCAAGTCTGCAAAGCCCAACACACGGCTTTCAACTCAAGGGTTTGAAGTGTATCTTCTGCTTCTCCTTTAATTACATGTTGCAGCCATTCCCCTTGTTGCTGCCAGACACATGCAGTATTTTTTGTTTTTCGACCAGCATCTGTAAACACTGTCCTGCCTTCCACTGGTTTCAGCGAACACAAAGGCTTTTCCAACCATCAATGGCACGTGATCAGATGCCACATCGGACCTTTTGGCTGCTTGTTGTGAACCACACCTGCAAAACCCAACAACGCCTCTTGCAATGCAACTGAGTGCCTCAACAGCCATTCCAAGTCTTCATCTTTCACAGGAATGCTGATGTCTGCTGGCTCTTTCCTGTCTATTTCTACAATTCTGTCTCTGCCTTTCCTTATCAATGCTGCAAAAGCGTCTGTTCTGCTCATGACACGACACTTTGGCTGCACGGGCAGAAACATCCACTCAATTACAATCGCTGCAGAATCAAATTTTTGATCAGATCGGTTCTCCCCCTTTTTTTTTTGCCAGTGAAAGACAATGGCAAGTGTGCAAGCTTCAGCATTGGACAGGAAAAGTGACAGTGGAAGAAGTTCCACACGACGGACACTCCATCCACGCTGAAGTTTTTCAGACACTTGTATTAAAGCTTTTTGTTGTTCAGAGGCACAAACTCGTGAACTGTTGGCATCACTGCCACAAAGCCATGGCAGGAATGGTAGCAAGTCATCATTGGTAATGCCTACAATAGTTTGAACACATTGCAGGTCTCCAAAAAGTTTCTGAGCATCATACAAAGTGGTGATGTTGTCATGTAAGGTAATTTTCTGGGGACAGATCTGCGCATCTGTGATCAGCCAACCTAAGTATTTCCAAGGGGCTGATCGTTGTATTTTTTCTGGCATAACTGTCAGTCCTTGATGCTCTAATTGTGAAATCAGCCAGTCTATTTTTGTTTTCGGCAAGGGTCGCTTTGTGGCAATGAGCATGTTGTCCATGTAATGATAGATCAATGCGTCAGAGAAGTGTTGACGAATTGGTTGCAAGGCCCAGTCAACAAACAACTGACACATACATGGAGAATTTCACACGCCTTGTGGTAAAACAACCCACTCATATCTTTTTGTTGGAGCAGCTCTATTAATTGATGGCACTGTGAAAGCAAAACATTGAGTGTCCTGTGGGTGGAGTGGAATGGTAAAGAAACAGTCTTTTAAATCAATGACAACGATGCTCCACCCTTGCGGTATCATGGTTGGTGCTGGCAGGCGAGGTTGCAAGGCACCCATGGCCTGCATCTGTTAGTTGACTTTTTGCAGGTCATGCAACAGTCTCCATTTACCTGATGTTTTCGGAATGACAAAAATTGGAGTGTTCCATGGACTGACAGATGGTCGAATGTGTCCAGCATCAAGTTGTTCTTGAATCAGCTGTTTTGCAATTTGCAGCCTTGTTTCAGTCATGGGCCACTGCTCGACCCATACAGGGTTGTCAGTTAACCAAGTGATCTTTAGAATGGATGGCTGCTCTGCAGTGGCCATTAGAAAAAATGCTGATCTGTGGTTAAAACCAAACCAAGCTGGGACAATGCATCTCTGCCCAACAGTCCTGGAAGCCTGAGAGGCAAAGGCATGACGTACAGTCGTGCTACAATAACTCGACCATTCTTAAAGCTGATGCGAATGGGATCTGCACTGATTGCAGAAATTCTCATTCCACCCACTCCGACGATGTGGTTGGTCGGAGCCTGCAAAGACCAATCAGGAGGCCAATACAATTGATTCAATATAGAAACATTGATCCTGTGTCTAGGAGTAGTTTTAACTTAATTTGATGAGACCCACACTGCAAGCGCACGGTTCTGAATGGGAAATTTGTCCAGTCCAAAGTGAAGAAGACAACATGGCCAGTGGAGCCAAAGCCTCCATTCATTCTTTGCTTTTCATGTGGCTCTCTTGGGCGTTGGCGATGTGGCAAGACATTCTCAAGAGCTACAATTTGAGCAATTCTGCTGCCTTTTGGAATTGTCACAGGTGGTTGCAAGGCATAAGCTAAAATTTGAACTTGTCCAGTAAAATCTGCATCAATGAGTCCTTGGATTACAATCACACCTGATTTGCTCGTGGAGGATCTGCCAAGAAACAAACCTCCAATGAGAGACATGACACTGTACATTGGGCTACAGACATTGATGGGAGTCATTGTGACTTCTTTGTCTTGTAGAGTGACTTCTGCAGTTTTTTCCACATCCACACCAAGACTCCCTCCCCCAAGTGGCAGGTTTGTTTTTAATTAAAAATCCATTGCTGGGATCTTCTGGGTCAGGGCATCGATTTGTGTCTTCGCACGGTGCCACAATGTGCTGCGTTTGAAGTTTCCCGATCTTCGGCAAACCTCAGTGGCATGATTGTCAAGGCTGCATTTTTGGCACCACACAGGCTTTTGGCATAACTGTCTAACGTGACCTGTGTCTCCACATCGATAACAAGTTACATTAGTTGGTTTGTTGCGACGTGAAGAGTTGTTCTTGGATTTGCCATTTATCAAAGCAGCAGCAATGATGTGTCCTTGGTGTTTGATTACATCGTGCATGGTTGCCATGAATGCTGCATTCTGATTATTTTGTTCTGCTTGAGTTGCTCTCACTAACATTTCATCAACAGGGCTTCCCTGAGGAAGTGTGGCTAGAATGGTTCTGATGCGTGAATTGGCATTTTCAAAAACTAAAGAATGAAACAGATGATCTTGCACATCTGCTGTCAAATCTGTTGCATCCTTTAAAGCAGCTGCCAATCTGTCTATAAATTGTCCATAAGGTTCAGTGGGTCCTTGTATTATGGTAGAGTAAGGTGATGCTTTCTTCTTATCTGGGACAAGCAGCATGGCTCTGAGATCTAGCAATTGAGACAATTGATGCATTTCGACAGGACAGGTGAGCTGCATAGCAGATGAAGCGTATGCTCCATGCCCAGTTAACATGTCTGGCTGGATTGCATAAAATGGTTCACCCACTTGTCAATGCTTGCTGGCTTCTTCTGCAGCCACGTGTTTCCATTCCTGCTCAAAAATGAGAAGCTGCAATGGTGTGAGAAGCAATGATGCAATGCTGGTACAGTCAGCTGGACAAAGGAGGTCAGCGGTGTAGACGTACTGAATGATGTTTTTCGCTGCCTCTGATCTGAGTCCGTAGGTTGTGACAGTCTCTTTGGCTTTCTGTAATATTTTCCAATTGTATGGTTCCTATTTCACTTGGCTGTTAGCAATTAAAACAGGACAGGAGAGGGCATTAGCTGCATCCAAATCTCCATCCATGACTGCTGCTTTAGCAACAGCAGCTCAGCATTCATCAATGGGATTTGTTGTAAAAGCTGGCATTGACACCGAAGAAACAGGTGGCAGTGCTGGTGGAGATGAAAAAGGGTTCTCGGGTTGGTTTCCTCACCCGAGATTCAGGTTGTTTAAAGTCCTTGCCCTCTAAAAGCCCCAAGTCGCGTTGGTACAAAGAAGTGGAGTCTTCAAGGCCTTGTCTTCTGGTTTCTTGTGTTGTTTACTATTTGATATCTCAGAGTTTTTTCTCTGCTCCCATCCGAGGTCTGGACAGCGGCTGAGACATGAGGCGACTGCCCACCGATGGGATGTCACCTTACATTTATACAGATAGTTACATGTAGGTTATTTACTATTTTGTACCAATGCCTAGTGCTTACACTAAAAGGGTCGCTTCTGCTTTGACCCAATCCACTCTACCTTATATCATCACCACTCCAGAAGATGGAGGACGAGGAAGAAGGAGAGGGACATGAGGTACCACCCAAATTCCACCATCTTGTCCCCCATTTACCTCTATTCTAAGAATCCTAAAACTACTGAATTTTGCATGTTCTACTGTGCTAAACTATTTTTTTCACTTCCTGGTGATTTGCAATTCCTCTCCTTGTGTCGGAAGTTTCTCCCATGGGCTAAGATCAAACTCAGTGTCTTCCTGGGCTCTGTGCCAAGGCCTCCAACCCCCCTGGACCTGTTCCACACCCCCCTGTCCAGGGCTCAAATTCCCTTTCCCGAGTCCCAGGTCATCCAAGGGGATGTCCTGGACTCCAACAAAGGGCTATGGTCTCTCTGGGCTCTAAGTTGAGAGCTTGCAGCTGTCTGTTGCTCTTCTTTGTCCTGATGATGTGACAGTTGAGCAAGTCTAGAAATGACTTGATGCAATTCAGATGAATGCTGTTTGTGTCATGAGGCAGTGACACGCTGTGACTGTCTCTGTGGTTGCTGTCTGCCACGAGCTGCAAAAGCAGTGACTTGACTTTCCGAAGCCTCTGAGTCAGTGTCAGAATCGGAAGGGAAAGGACATTTCGGTGGTTCAGGGCTGCGCGACTGCACTGGCTTTCTGTTGTTGCAGCCACTGCAGCTGTTGTTGCCATGGGCGCCGTGGTTCCCAGGTGCTGCGGAGCCTGCTTCCCCCCCGCGAGGGAGGGCGAGCGTTCGACATCGCTGTGCACTGCCGCGCACCGGCGGGTGACGTATTCTCTCTGTTCCGGGTCACTCTGCACCCGCGCACGCTGACGCTGGGTCCGCACCGCCCATGCTGCCACGTCACTCTAGTCTCCACCTCGTGTTCCGCCTCTGCGCCGCGTCACTTGGGACTGCCCATCTCTGCCCTCAGCCCCGCCTGAGTCTCCGCCTTTCTCCACGCCCACAGAGTCTGGCGACTGAGCTATTTCTGGTTCGCTCTCAGTCCGTCTCAGCAGCTGAGGAGATGACAAGCCCTCCGCCTAAGTCACATGATCTAGAACGTCTTGCGGGGTGGGGCTGACGGGAGCGGTCAGATGGCGAATCGGGCGGTTGTAAATGTCGAAGAGTTTTGCAACTTTGGTGGGTTTTGGGGATGGCAGGGACGGGGTTTCTACTTTCGCCTGCTCTGCCCCTCCTAAAGCCTGGATCGCTGCCGCAGCCGCTTTTTTCTCAGCTGAGACAACTTGCAAGGTACGATGTACTTTTCGCCACACAACACCAAGGTTGCGAGCGACTTTTCCGTCTTTCCCTCCAGAAACGGTGGAATCCCAAAGCAATTCTCCAACCTCCCTCCATTCCACGGTACTGAACAGCAAGGACGGCTTATGTAACTTTCTGTTTTTCCTGCCCCACAGGGCCAACTGCTCTAACTCACTCTCCTTCAGTTTTTCACCTCTCCTAGAGAGAATATTAAACAAAAGCTGCACCGCTGCACTGAGATCTGCATCCATTTTTTCTCTGAGCCTTCTCTCCCCACTGCGGTTTACCTTCTGCCACGGGGTGGTGCTGACGCTTTTCTCGAGTCAGACGGCCAGCCACACGGCTCCAACCCCTGCTCCTTTTCGCTCAGTCCGTCCAGTCTCGGTCCATTCCGCTTCCAAGTCGGTTCCGAGTCAGGTCCAAGCAAGGAGTCTTCAAGCGAGAGTCCTTACCGCATTTAAGCTAGAACTCTCTTGGATTTTTACTGCATTTAAGCTAAAATCCTCACGAGAACTCTTCCCGTATTCAAACTAGAGTTTTCACTAAAACTCACGTCTAGACGATTTTCTGCATTTAAGCAAACAAATGCATTTAAGCTAATGCATTTAAGCAAAGGTTGTCCCTGGTGTTCAGGTGCCACTATGAAGCCAGGGATACCAATAATAATAGAGGGTTGGACGAAAGCAACGCAGATCCGACCACTGTGGTTACCTCTACGTTCTTCCTTTATTTCGTGCAGAATGGCGGCTTATATACATTTCTACATAGTTTACACACTCAATAGCTTTTTCATTGGCACACAGCAGAGGAAAGAATGCAAACACACAATATTTGGTTTACTTTTAAGGTGGCTAACACCTGCCTATTAATAACTCTATTCAGTGACCTTCAACACCCCATTATTTTTCCCAATTTTTCTCTTGTACCATTACCTTGGCTTCTGGCAACTAACCATCGCCAGATGACTGTAGTGATAGAAAGTGATTTAAAATGACTGGGTTCTGGGACTTCTCTAATACTCTCAAATGATTCAGTGTATAGACAGCCTTAGCTACCCTGCTCTGTGGGGATTTACCACACATACCTGTCTTTTGTTTTTCAAGTAAACGTTTAAAAGTGCCATGTGCTCTTTCTACAATGGCCTGTCCTGTTGCTAAGCAGGGGAAACCTGTGTGGCGTTACACACCCCAGAGCTGTAGGAAATGTCTCATTTTCTGTGAAATTTATGCAGGGCCATTGTCTGTTTTGATGGAATGGGGGATACCTAAAGCAGCAAAGGCTGATCTCCAATGTGCAATAGCATCCCAACCTTTTTCTCCTCTGTGTACTGTAGCCCATGTTGCTGATGAAAAGGTGTCAATGGATACATGTACATATTTTTGATGTCCAAAAATCAGGGATGTGTGTGACATCAGTTTTCCAGACTTGTAAAGCACATAATCCATGAGAGTTTATCGCCATCTGCAGTGGTGCAGTGTGGCCTTGACAGGCAGCACGGGTGTTAACTATATTATGAGCCTCTGTATTTGACAGATGGAACTGTCGTTATAATGCTTGAACACCTTGGTGAAAAAAATCATGTGATGCTTTTGCTTGTGCCAGCATATCTGGCTGTGATGCTGTCCAAGCAGGGCCAGCTAGCTTATTTGCTTGAGCATTGCACTCTGTGATAAAACCTGGTAAATTTGTGTCACTTCTGATGTGTAATATGTAATAGAGGCAAGTTCTGGCTGGGATAGTGTGGCATAGAGTGTTAGTAAATCAAATAGTTATTTGTTATTAATTTCCTTTAGTAGTGCTCAATCTAATCTCTGTGTGATAGCACCATAGGCAGAGTCAGTCACAACATTTAGATGAGTGTGGGGAAAATGTTGGAAAGCCATAGCCATAGCATGCAGTTCTACTAACTGTGGTGATCCATTTTCATAACTCTCCAATGTTTGCCACTCACCTTCCTCTTTCCATGTTACAATGGCCTTTTTCATTTTCTTAGAACCGTAAGTGAACACTGTAACACCTTTTATTGGTGTTCGGCTGCTAAGAGGTTTTAGAGGGAGTACTGTTTCTTCATTCAATTTCAGCAATTTATGACTTGGTAAATGGTAAGTGATTTGTCCTGAAAAATTTTGCAAAGCACTTTGCAAGGCTGTACTGTTAGCAAAACACCACTCAAATTGCTCTTGTGTCACAGTAATAATAATTTTTGAAGGCTCTCTAGCGTTTAATTGTAAACACCTGCTACGACATTTGATAATTAACAGTGCAATTAGTTCAAAGATGCTGGGCGCTGTCTTTTTTGGTTGGTGAGGTAGAAACATCCACTCTAGAATGTGCAAAGGATCAGGCCAGTGTGTATTCTACTGTCCAATAATACCACTAGGATAAAAATTAACAATGAGAATAAACACAGTGATACATACCTCTGGGCATATCTGGTGGACCTGTGTTTGTGATGGCTTACTCTACTGTTTTGAGAGCAGCTTTTGCCTCTGGGGTTATTTTTCTGGGGGAAGTTAATTCAAGGTCACCCTTTAGGAGATCAAATAAAGGTGCTAATTGAGAGTTGATCAGTCCTAGGTAAGGTTTGACCCAGTTGATGGTACCCAGAAGTTTTTGTGCATCATTTAGAGTTAGAATTTTGGTTGAAAATTGAATTGTTTGTGGCTGTATAGTCTGGTTCATTATTTTTAATCCCAAATATTTCCAGGGTGGTTGCTTTTTTACTTTCTCTGGTGCTACCTGCAGCCCAAATGTTTTTAATGCTTGCAACAGGCTTGGCTGAATCTGTGAGAGTTCTTTTTTGATTTGGGTTGCTATTAAAATGTCATCTATGTAGTGGTAACAGTATGCCCCTGGAAACTGTTCTCTCACTGATGAGAGTGCCTGAGCAACATACCACTGACAAATTGTAGGGCTGTTTCTCATGCCTTGAGGAAGAACTCGCCATTGATAACACTCCACTAGTGCAGCATTATTAATAGAAGGCACGGTAAAAGCAAACTTTGGGGTATCATCTGGATGCAATGGAATAGTGAAAAAATAGTCTTTTAAGTCCACAATCAGGATGTCCCAGGAGGCAGGTATCATTGTGGGAGATGGCATACCAGGCTGGAGAGAGCCCATGCTCTTGATCACAGAATTGTTTTTTCTCAGGTCATGGAGCAACCTCCACTTACCAGATTTCTTTTTTATAGCAAATACTGGGGTGTTCCAAGGGCTCATAGATGGCTCTATGTGTCCTTGAACCAGTTGTTCCTGTGCCAGGGTTTTTAGGGTATCTAGTTTCTCTTTTTCAAGGGGCCACTGCAGTACCCACACAGGCTGAGTAGTGAGCCATTTTAGAGCTAGTGTGGGATACTTTACGCCCTCTAATACAGTGGCCCCTGTCAAAAAATCAGTTCCCACCCAGACTCCCCATGCAGATAGGACATCCCTCCCCCTCAGGGTAAGAGGTGCAGCAGTGATGTATGACCGAATTGTAGCTGTTTGTCCTTCAGGATTTTTTACCAAAACAGGTTTGCTGCTCAAACGGCTTTGTGTGGTCCCTCCGATGCCAGCAACAGTAGATCCAGCAGGCTTGGTGGGCCATGATGGAGGCCAAGTGTGGGCAGAGATGAGGCTGATGTCTGCCCCTGTGCCAATCATCCCACTGACATTTATCTGTGAAGGCTTAGCTTGAGACATCGTAACAATACAAACCATATTAGGTCTTTGCTCGCCTACAACTTGAGTCCAGCAAACCTGGGGTAGTCCTGTCGATACAAAGCCTTGGTCTCCTTGCTGCCTAGAATCTATTTTGGGGACAGAAGACTTGAAAGGAATGAATTGTGCAATTCTGGTATTAGCAGGGATTGTCACGGGTGGAGTAGGGGTTGATACCATAGCATGTATCTGTCCTGTGAAGTCAGTATCTATGACACCAGGGTGCAAAGACACCTTGCATTGTGGCACTGGATCTTCCCAGAAGCAGTGCACTCAGTCCTTTCCCTATGGGCCCCTGGGCCTTGGGAGGGACTTTATGTACTTGTAATGAGTTTATGGTTATTGGGATTGAGGTGGATACATCCATGCTAGCTGATCCTCTTGTCCTGGCTGTGAGTTGGTCACACAGGCTCGTATCGGAGGCTGGGAAAATACTCATGTCGTCACACATTTTGGTTTCCCTGGTTCTGGAGAGATTGTCCATTAACATGAAATATAGACCTGCATACCTTGGTTGCATGTCCAAATTTCCCACATTGGTTGCAGTTTGTATTCATACCCCTCTGCTCTTGAAGTGTCCCCTGTGGTGTAGACTGGTGTGGACAGTTTGCCTTTATGTGGCCTTCCCCACATTTGAAGCAATGGGGCATTTGTTTAACAGCAGCTGTAATAGTATTAGCTTAAATATCCATGTTGTGAGATCCAGTCCCAACCTTAGCACATGCATTTATCATATCCTCTAAGGATGGATTCTCTTTAGGTAATGCATCTACAATTTTTCTGTGGCCCTTGTTTGCATTCTGTCATGCTAACTGTAGTACTAATTGGCTCCTTGCTTCACTGTTTGCTATCTGTTTTTCCATAGTATCTTTCAAACAGTCTACAAATTGCATATATAATTCGTTGGGGTTGTTTTATACTTGAATAACTTTTGGTACGCACAGACATATTTATAACTTTTTTTAGAGCTCATATTGCTAAGTCTTTTGACTGCGCTAGGATTGGGGGGTTTAGGTGTACTTGAGTTTTTGGGTCTTCCATGGGGGGTAGTCCCATAGGGTGGGAAATCCCTGCCCCAAAGCATGGATCTTATTGTGGAGCTCTTGAATTTTGCAGTCCCTGGTTCTCTGCATAGGATTTCCACATTGATTCAAACATCATATATTGCACTGTAGTGAAGAGTAAATTTGCAATTTGCTTCATATCATAGGGGGTTAGTTCAGTAGCAGTTATAAATCGAAGCATATTTGCAACAGCGGGTGATCCTAGCCCGTGTTTAGCAGCCAGTTGGCATAGCTCAGAAAGGGCTTGCCAGTTAAAGGGTACATACTTGTCAGGTGTATTGCCATTACCTCATATAACTGGGTATGCTGCTATCTCTCCCCCTCCCTGCTTCCAGCCATCTGATGATGATGGTGGATACTTGGTTATAGAAATTAGTTCAACCTCCTCTATATCACTGCTTTATATGACTTGTTGTTTTACTTCCACCCAGAAGATTACCAGATCATGAGTGGAGACGGCTTCCGATCAGAACATCCATGAGTCTGGAGCCGGTGCAGGCAGGGTTGCAGGGGTTTGTTCTCCGAAGCTGGTGGCAGGGTGGAGATTTGAGTTCTCTCTGTTGGGCTCTGGTGGCTGTAGATGCGATGGTGCCATGGCAGGAGCAGGGCCGGGAGTGGGAGCATGGTACAGCATGGTGGTGTTGGCACTTCCTGGTTCCGGTGTATTTGCCGGTATGATGTATAACAACATCCGGGCGTCTGTGGAATGTCATCTCGGACCCCACCCCCGTGTTGCAGTGGCAGGGAGGCGTGGCCAGCGGAGGCGGGACCGTGGGAGCAGTCTGTGGGCTGAGCCAACCAGCTCCAGGCAGGGGCAGTCTGGGTGTTTCCATGGTGACGAAAGGTGTGGGTGGCTCCAGGGGCAGGGAGGCAGTCTCGGGAACTGCATGCGGTTGACTCATGCTCACAAGGTGCTCTGCCAAAATGCTGGCATAGCCCAGGCCAGGCCAGCAGCTCCATGCAGCCCGGGAGTGAGCCAGTCTGGCGTGGCAGCCCTGCGGCGCAGGCACTGGGCTTTTTGGAACTGCACAACACCTCCGCGGGGCAGAAACAGGGCTTCTTTGTGGTGCAGGGACGGGACTTCTCAGCGCTGCACAATACTCCCATGGGGCAGGCACGGGGTCCTCCGGCTCTGCCCAGCATGTGGGCTCAGGTGCACGTTCGCCTCTTGCCATGGCTCCGTTCAGCACCAGGGTCCCGCTGTCTCCCCCCCCCCATCCGACCGCTTGCGGGAGCCCAGTCATGTGGGCCCATTGCGTAATCTGGCTCATTATATCCCACTGCAGTTTGTCAGTCCACAGGGGCCCAGCCACGTGGAAGTGGGGGGTGAAAAACGGCTCTCCAAGGAAAGGTGCCAGCGGGGAGGGTGCATTTAGAGCAGCACGGTCATGTGGGGTGGGCATTTCATCTGGCCACCCCCTCTGCGAGCTCAGAAGGGTTCTCAACCCCCCTGCTATCTCCTCTGGCATCCAGTTTTCACCATGCTCCCCAGTTTTTAACAGTATCATCAAGTCTAAAATAAGCTTCCAGGGCTTAATAATTTTAATTCCTTTTTGGTCACCTCTAGAGGCTGCTTTAATTATGAATTGCCCAGTTTGCGCCCAAGTATTCAAATCAAGGGCAGCCTCTTTAGTTGTATCAAACCATGGTCCTTAGCCCACGTCAGTAGTGTTTACAATGCTTCTGGATTATAATCCACCTCCCATTCTTCTAAAAGAGTGAACCATACCTTTAGGGTTTGATGTTCCTGTAAAGAGATCCATCCTCCCATGACTCTGACAGTTGTTTTCTTCTGTTTTCAGGGGTAGGTGAAAAAGAATTCAGAATTTGAGTGGTTTTTCAACGCAAAACACCTCTGCTGCTGCATTTTGAAGCTTTTTTCTTTTTCCACCTCCCACGCTGCTTTTTCATCTCCCCTGGTCCCACGCAGAGATGGCTGTTTACCTCACACGGGGACACCATGTGTAATGTGAGGGTTGTGGGTTGGAGACAGACGCACACACAGTAACCTCCAGAGTCCTCAGCAAACAGCCTTGTTTATTGTTCCAAGCTTCCTTTTATAGTGAGTTTGAATTTCCCAGGCTTGGAAAGCCAATTGGTTGTGAATCTCTGCACTGCCCAGATCTCTGGCCAGTGATGTGTCCACATCCAGGGCTTGGATGAGATCGGCAGAGGTCTTTGTTCCCCATGGGATTTCTACAACACGCCATGTCAGCCAAATTGGCTCTGTTATGATCAGACTCATAATGTCCAGCTGTAGACCAGCTGTACATTGCTACACACATACAATCCAATTTTAAACCTGATAAAGCATGGCCTGCAGCCATGGATTGCTAGTCTTCTTGACCTGATGGGAGTTGATCAACAATCACACTTCTAGCAAATGCTCAGCACTATGTTAAGCCTTTAATTAAAGAGATTTCTACTTCTGCATAAGTATCATTTGCCATAGCATCCTAGATCACTATTTGAAGATCACTGTTCTAGAGGTAGAGTTCTATGTTACTGCTGTCTGGAAGGTGGGTGGATTTGAGTGGTTTTTTTACATACCTCTTATTTAAACCAACTTTTTTTTTTTTTCTTTTTTTTTTCTTTGCCCACAAAGCTAATGGTGCAAACACCTGTTACGAATGGATGTGGGGATCTAGATAAGTCCCTTGCCTTTTGCCCAGGCTTCTGGCAGCAGGCAGTAGCTTTATTCAGATAGCCAGCACCCCAAAACCCACTTTTCACAAGTTCTTTGATAATGGATTATTCGGTCTATTTTAGAATAAATTATTTAATAGACAGAAAACTAACAGACATAAGACTTAAACTAATACTACTCAGGAATAAGGGAAAAAAGAGAAACTACTAGTAGATACATACAGCGTGAGGTTAAAAGTACCTATTAATGTTACAGCAAGCAAAGAAATAATATAACTTAGGATTCAATGTATCTTACTATCCAGTTGTTGGTGGGGCACACATCAAGATCCTTTCCCTCAATCCCCAGGGAAGTAACCACGGAATTTGTGTCCAAACTCTGGGGAGAGGTCTTCCACACTTTCATGGTGTGTGTGTAGAAGACTTCTGCCTCTGTGATAACTCGGGTGTCTTTTATAGTTTGTAAAACAGTGTCTCTCAGTCAAGAATATTTCTTTTATCTCTTCCCACATGTGCTCCCCAGACTAAGATGTTGATTCTTAGCTGAGGCCTGAGCCCTTTTGGCACCAGAGATGACCCCTTGTTGGACCTATCAGCCCTTAGGTTATCTCTTTCATATGTGCACCAACTATATGTGGTAGAGAGGGGGAGGACAGTCCTGCCACTGATGCCTTGAGAAGGCTGACCTGGAACAGAGACTAGACAGAGCTAAGAGAATAAAGTAGGTATTAATTAAAAGGCCTTAAAAGGATACACCTTGGGCAGAACAAGAGCCTGGACAGGGCTACACCCAAGATGGACCCAAAATGGTCACAAAATGGACGAC
Organism: Zosterops lateralis; assembly: GCF_965231275.1. Classification (NCBI taxonomy): domain Eukaryota; kingdom Metazoa; phylum Chordata; class Aves; order Passeriformes; family Zosteropidae; genus Zosterops; species Zosterops lateralis. Next base: position 10,146,992 of record NC_139801.1, read on the forward strand.
CGGTCACGAGGTCTCACACTATTATAAGTTTTGGTCCATTTGCATATTGAGGTTAATTGTCCAATTACAGCTTCAGATTATGAAGTCCCATTCCTCTTGTTTTCTCTATTCAGTCCACCATTGTTTATGTTTTTGGGCCTGAAAACTTGTAACCGTTGTCTTTGGTTTCAAGCTGGAAAAGGATTTGTTTTGTCTGCCTACTCTGTAAAGAGAGCATACTAACACTTAATATGAGGCTCAGAACTATGCACCTAGGCAGCAGAGAATCTGAAAAATATGAAAGCTTAAACTTAAGGCATCATTTCCCCCCTTTAGAGGCTTGACAAGGCCTTTACCTGGTCGAAGTTTTATTCTAAATATCTACTAATAATAGGTATTCAATAACAACTAAGTATTTAACAATAGTAAACAACTAACAATAATAAACATCTAAAAATAAACATCTAACAGTAAATATCTAATAATAGATAAACATCTAGCAATAATAGCAATAATAATAATAAACAGTAATAAACATCTAACAGTAGTAATGTCTTGCACAGTTGGGTATCATGCAAAGAAGAATAATGATTATTGTGAACAGTTCTTTAGGCGCAGAAGAGGAATCATTTAAAGCATGTTTTTGTCTGCATCCGTCTCTGTTTTTACAGTTGTTTCAGGAGAAGCTTTCTTAACTCTGGAGTAGTGAATCCAGGGTCCTTTGCCAGGAACTTTGACTGCAGTGAGAGTGGTCAGCAGAACTTGGAATGGTCCTCTCCACTTGGCTTGTAAAGGATTATTGTCCCGCCACTTAACATAAACCCAGTCTCCCAGATGGAAGGGATGTGCAGGTGTGTCCAGTCCTATGGGTCTGGATAGCACGATGTAAGTCTGGAGCTTCTGCAAAGTGGAACCTAAAGCCATTAGATATCTGTAAATCAATTTTCCGCTTCATGTGAGTTTCACCTGGAATATGTGGAATCTAATATGGTCTGCCATATAATATTTCATATGGACTGATATCCCTCTGCCTTGGTTGTATGTGGATTCTCAGTAAAGCTATAGGCAAAGCTTGAACCCATGTCACGGGTGTTTCCTGACAAATTTTGCTAATTTGTATATTGAGAGTCCCATTCATATGTTCAACTTTACCACTCACTTGGGGTCTATAAGGTGTATGCAGATCCCAAGTAATTCCCAAAATCTGGCTGACTTCTTTAACCACTGTTGCAACAAAGTGTGGTCCCCTATCTGATGACATCCTGTTGTGGTTTGAAAGCAAAACGAATGAGAGACTCCAAGTCAGAGATATAATTTAATAAGAAGAAAGGTAAAAAGGTAAAAATAAAAGAAAATAAATGCAATGACACAAAGGATCACTGACAGGGTCAGAATACAACCTGAGCAGGATGGTGGAAGCAGTCCAGGTGAAGTGCTCTTCCTGAAGCAGTGATCCTGTAGAAAGGTCTGGGAGCTCTGGTCCTCTGGGAATCCAGTGGGTAAGTGCCCTTGCACTGTCCCACACACCAGCTTATATTTAGGTGAGAATGCTTGGCTCCTCCCCCTGGGCAGAGCATCTCACAATAGCATGAGAAGTGTGAAATGGGTCCTTGATGGCCCATTAACAGAGATAACCCCTGGAGGGAGTTACCTGTGACTCATGGGCCCAGGCGTTAATGGGCCATTAGCAGAAGACACCCCAAAGGCCATTAGCAGAAGAGGCAGGGGGCTTGGGAAAACACTAGCCCACCTGGTTTCAACAGTTCATGAAGATGGTGATAGAATAAATACTTTGTGTACATCCTAAACTGCAACCCAGGACATAATCTACCCCTTATTTTATTACCATCTACATCATATCCAAATCAATACATTCTTACAAAGATATGCATACACATAGAGAATAAAATGTTACACACTGTTCTCACTCAAAATTAAGTCTCCCTGTGGTACACAATGGGTTTCCCCATCTTTTTGCATTAACCACCAAGTGTGACCAGGTCCTTGAGCAAAGACAATCCCACGGATGGGTCTGCCTTTTCCTGAGGCGGGATTAATCCAAACAGTCTTCCCTAAAATGCCTTTCATATGTACTGCAGGGACTTTATCTCTATCCACTGTGTGCAAGGGTTCAGACTGGGCAGGACCACCTCGATTAATAGACCCTCGGGTGTTGACCATCCAGGTAGCTTTGGCTAAGTTTATTTCTCAATTCTTGAAGGTCCCCCCGCCAAGTGCCTTGAGGGTAGTCTTTAGTAGTCTATTGCACTGTTCAACTTTTCCAGCAGCTGGTGCGTGATAAAGAATGTGATATATCCATTCAATACCATGTTCTCTGGCCTAGGTGTTTATAAGGCTGTTTTTGAAATGGGTCTCATTGTTCGACTCAATTCTCTCAGGGGTGCCGTGTCTCCACAGGACTTGTTTTTCCAGGCCCAGGATGGTGTTCCGGGCAGTGGCATGAGGCACAGGGTAGGTTTCCAGCCATCCAGTGGTGGCTTCCACCATGGTCAGCACGTAGCGCTTTCCTTGGCGGGTTTGGGGAAGGGTGATGTAGTCAATTTGCCAGGCTTCCCCATACCTGTACTTCAGCCATCGTCCACCATACCACAGAGGCTTCACTTGCTTGGCCTGTTTGATTGCAGCGCAGGTCTCACAGTTGTGGATGACCTGGGAGATGCTGTCCATAGTAAGGTCCACCCCTCGGTCACGGGCCCATCGGTATGTTGCGTCTCTTCCTTGATGACCAGAGGCATCATGGGCCCAACGAGCTAAGAACAGTTCTCTCTTGTGCTGCCAGTCTAGATCCACCTGTGATACTTTCACCTTGGCAGCTTTGTCCACCTGCTCATTGTTGCGATGCGTCTCATTAGCCCAGCTCTTGGGTACGTGCGCGTCTACGTGTTGAACTTTCACGGTCAGTCTCTCTACTGGGGCAGCGATGTCCTGCCAAATGTCAGCGGCCCAGATGGGTTTTTCTCTGCGCTGCCAGTTGGCCTTTTTCCAGCGATTCAGCCATCCCCACAGAGCATTAGCTACCATCCATGAGTCAGTGTAGAGATAGAGCCTCGGCCATTCCTCTCGTTCAGCAATATCCAAAGCCAGTTGGACAGCTTTAAGCTCTGCAACCTGACTCGACCCACCTTGTCCCTCGGTAGCCTGTGCAACTTGTCATGTGGGGCTCCAAACTGCAGCTTTCCATTTCCGGTTAGCGCCTACAATTCGACAGGAGCCATCAGTGAAGAGAGCGTATTGTCTTTCAGTTTCTGGTAGCTCATTATATGGTGGGGCTTCCTCAGCACGTGTTACTTGCTTTTCTTCTTCTTCAGACGATAATCCAAAATTCTTACCTTCTGGCCAGTTTGTTATAACTTCCAGAATCCCAGGGCGATTTGGGTTTCCAATACGGGCGCGCTGTGTGATGAGAGCAATCCATTTGCTCCATGTGGTGTCAGTGGCGTGATGTGTGGAGGGAACCTTTCCCTTAAACATCCACCCCAGCACTGGTAATCGGGGTGCCAGAAGCAGCTGTGTTTCAATGCCAATCACTTCTGAGGCAGCTTGAACTTTTTCATAGGCGGCCAAGATCTCATTCTCTGTGGGAGTGTAGTTGGCTTCGGAGCCTCTGTAACTTCGGCTCCAGAATCCCAATGGTTGGCCTTGAGTCTCCCCAGGCACCTTCTGCCACAGGCTCTAGGACAGACCGTTGTTCCCGGCTGCAGAGTAAAGCACATTCTTCACATCTGGTCCCGTCCTGACTGGGCCAAGGGCTACTGTATGAGCAATCTCTTGTTTGATCTGAACAAAGGCTTGTTGCTGTTCAGGGCCCCAGTGGAAATTGTTCTTTTTGCGGGTAACCAGATAGAGAGAGTTTACGATCTGACTGTACTCAGGAATGTGCATCCTCCAGAAGCCTATGGCACTTAGGAAAGCTTGTGTTTCCTTCTTGTTGGTAGGTGGGGACATGGCAGTGATCTTGTTTATTATCTCTGTGGGGATTTGGCGACGACCATCTTGCCACTTGACTCCCAGGAACTGGATTTCTTGAGCCGGTCCTTTAACCTTACTTCGTTTAATGGCAAAACCAGCTTTCAACAGAATTTGGATAATCTTCTCTCCTTTCTCAAAGACCTCCCCTGGGGCGTTCCCCCATACGATGATGTCGTCAATGTACTGCAGATGTTCTGGAGCCTCACTTTTCTCCAGTGCAGCCTGGATCAGCCCATGGCAGATGGTGGGGCTGTGTTTCCACCCCTGGGGCAGTCGGTTCCAGGTGTACTGCACGCCCCTCCAGGTGAAAGCAAACTGGGGCCTGCACTGTGCTGCCAAAGGGATGGAGAAGAAGGCATTGGCAATGTCAATGGTCTCATACCACTTTGCTGCCTTGGACTCCAGCTCATATTGAAGCTCTAACATGTCTGGCACAGCAGCACTCAGTGGTGGCGTGACTTCATTCAAAGCACGGTAATCCACCGTCAGTCTCCATTCTCCACTGGACTTACACACAGGCCATATTGGGCTGTTGAAAGGTGAATGAGTCTTACTTGACCACCCCTTGGCTCTCCAGTTTACAAATCATCTCATGTATGGGAATCACAGAGTCTCTGTCAGTGCGATATTGGCGGCGGTGTACTCTTGTTGTGGCAGTTGGTACCTGTTGTTCTTCGACTCTCAGCAGTCCCACAGCAGAGGGGTCATCTGAGAGACCAGGCAAAGTATTCAACTGTCTGATGTTTTCTTTCTCAACTGCGGCTATCCCAAAAGCCCAGCGATATCCCTTTCGGGTCTTTGAAATATCCATTCCTGAGATAGTCTATGCCGAGAATGCATGGGGCCTCTGGGCCAGTCGCGATGGGATGTTTTTGCCACTTGTTCTCAGTTAAACTCACTTCAGCCTCTAATACAGTCAGTTCCTGGGACCCTCCTGTCACCCTAGAAATAGAGATGGATTCTGTTCCTACATACCTTGATGGCATCATGGTACATTGGGCCCCAGTGTCAACCAACGCTGTATATTCTTGTGGGTCAGATGTGCCAGGCCATCGGATCCACACAGTCCAGTAGATCCGATTATCCCTTTCCTCTTCCTGGCTAGAGGCAGGGCACCCCTATTCCTGGTCATGGCATACATTGTTCTCCTCCTGTACGTATGTTTCTGAGGTCCCTTCCAGAGGATCAGTCATATCATCATTCCTGTACCGTCTGGAGTTCTGAGAGACTGGGGCAACCTTGATTCTAGATGGGCTTCTTGTGGTAGGTGTTCTTATTTTTAGTTCACGTACCTGGGCTGCTAAGGCGGAAGTGGGTTTTCCATCCCACTTCTTCATATCTTCTCTATGCTCTCGAAGAAAAGACCAGAGGTTACCTCGTGGTGTGTATCCTCTCTCCCTGGCTGGGGGACGCCTGCTCCTAATGGCAGAGACTCTCGTCAGCTCTGGTGAGATATGGTAAATTTCTTCCTTAAGTTCTTTTAATTTCTGATGGCCTTCTTCAATCAAGCTCCGGATATGCTCAGCCAGTCTTGTTTCCACAGACGAGACATGGGTGCGAACTGGGGCGGTGACAGTGTCCTCGTAAATTCTTAATTTATTAGCCAAGACACCCACCTTGTCCTCACCTTCCCTCCATTGCAGTGTTGCCAGGTAACGTGAGTGCATCTCTGGTCCAAGCCGTGCAAGTCTCAGCCACATCCGTGATGTGCACTGGACACCATCTGGGTTTTTAGGAAATCTCTCGTCTTCTGAAAAAATGATCTCCAGCACAGCCAATTCCCTCAGGCGTTGGATACCTTGTTCTATTGTGCTCCATTTGCCTTGGTTCACTTGGAGGTCTTCTTTACAAAGGTATCTGTCTTTCACACTTGTTAGCAGTCGCTGCCAGAGGCTGAGAGGTTCTTGGGTTTTCCCAATCCCCTGGTCAATGACCACATCCCGGGACAGCGATCCCAGTTGCCTGGCCTCAATTCCATCCAGAATGGTGTCATTGGCTGCAGCGTCCCAGATGCGGAGCAGCCAGGTCAGGATGGACTCATTGGTCTGGCGGGTGAATTCCCTTCGCAGGTCACGCAGGTAACCCAGGGATAGAGAGCGAGTGATGATCTCTATCTCTGTCTCCTCTGCTGGCTGCGAAGGTCCTGCTGCATCCTCGTCAGTCGCTACACGGACTGATTTGCTCCTTGACTTCTTCTTCTGAGTGGTGGCAACTGCTACTGGTTTAGGTGGTTCCAGTTCAGTGACAGTTTGTGTGGAGATGCTGACAGCACCTTTGGTTTCTTTCTCCTCTGTGACAGTCTGCGTAGATGTGGACACTGTTGCCTCACTTTTGGCTTCTTTCTCCTCTCTGATGGTCTGTGTAGATGAGGACACTGTTGCGTTGCCTTTGGTTCCCTTCTCCTCTGTGTCGGTCTGTGTAGACATGGACACTGTTGATGCACTTTTGGCTTCTTTCTTCTCTGCGATGGTCTGTGTAGATGCTGATGCTGTTGTTTTGCTTCTCTTTCCGTCTTCCTTTTCTTTAAGAACATGCTGTATCACACCAGGTAGTGTTTTGATCCTAAGCATGGTACGGGCTGTGCAGAGAAGAGAAAGCAGGACTAACAACAACATCATACTGTCCTTGGTATCAAGAGGGTACTCAATATTTTCAAAAACTGCTGTGTTATGCCTGAAAAGCTGGAAAAAATCATGCTTTACTCCTCCCCACAGGGGCTGGGTAAGATTGTTGAGGCCCCAGATGTAGCATCCTAGACCAGGACACGAATCCAAAACTGGGTATATATTCTGAATGCTGTTCATTGCCTCTGAGTTTATCAAGCAATGGACATAATAGACCAATAAGGCAATTTTAGTACCATACCCTGGTCTACGCAGGAGCATTAAGACCGGCAGATAGTGCCCCATGTGTGGAAAAATATAGAGAGATAGGTATAAGACACATGTAAGCATGTTGAGCATCATAGCAAACAGGTGTCTTCTCAAATACAAAACTGTACTTTTGACTTTTCTCAGTGCCTCGTGCCCCACGTTGGGCACCAAAAACTCTTGTGGTTTGAAAGCAAAACGAATGAGAGGCTCCAAGTCAGAGATATAATTTAATAAGAAGAAAGGTAAAAAGGTAAAAATAAAAGAAAATAAATGCAATGACACAAAGGATCACTGACAGGGTCAGAATACAACCTGAGCAGGTTGGTGGAAGCAGTCCAGGTGAGGTGCTCTTCCTGAAGCAGTGATCCTGTAGAAAGGTCTGGGAGCTCTGGTCCTCTGGGAATCCAGTGGGTAAGTGCCCTTGCACTGTCCCACATACCAGCTTATATCCAGGTGAGAATGCTTGGCTCCTCCCCTTGGGCAGAGCATCTCACAATAGTATGAGAAGTGTGAAATGGGTCCTTGATGGCCCATTAACAGAGATAACCCCTGGAGGGAGTTACCTGTGACTCATGGGCCCAGGCGTTAATGGGCCATTAGCAGAAAACACCCCAAAGGCCATTAGCAGAAGAGGCAGGGGGCTTGGGAAAACACTAGCCCACCTGGTTTCAACAGTTCATGAAGATGGTGATAGAATAAATACTTTGTGTACATCCTACACTGCAACCCAGGACACATCCCCGAAGGAACCCTGAACCTTGGAATTATATGATTGAGCAAAACTTTTGCCACCTCCTTGGCTGTGTTAGTGCAACAGGGGTAAGCTTCTGGCCATCCACTGAAGTTGTCAACTAACACCAGTATGTACTGGTATCCCTCTTTGCGTGGAAACTCAGCAAAATCTATTTGCCAGTAATCTCCAGGAAGATCCCCTGCTTTTGTTACTCCTAACACAACTCTTTTCCTCGTGTCAGGGTTGTTTTTACATCAGATTTCACATTTGTTCACTACTGATTGCACAATGTCAGTCATTCCCTTTCCTATTATTACCTTTTCTAGATGTTTCAAAAAATTTTCAACCCCCTAATGTTTGTTTTCATGTTATCTTTGAGCTAGCTCTCAAAGGATCAGGGGTGGGACTACAACCTGATTTGCTTGTGTTGACAGCCCACCCACTTTGTGTGATCTCAGCTTTAAGAAACTTGATTGATTAGTTTGTGGTCTGCTTGGTCATATTTTGGGGTGAACCCTGACAAATCAATCTCCTCTTGTGGAATTACTGTGAGAATACCTTTCTGTGAAATTCCTCATGCTGGTTTATCAGCAAATAGATTTCCCAGTTCTGGAGTGGTTTTCCCTTTTTGGTGACCTCTAGAATACAATAGCTACTTCTGAGGGTTTTTTAATGCTCTCTATAAGGGCAAATATTTGTTCAGCATGTTTGATTTGTTTACTTTGAGCATTCAGAAGTCCTCTCTCCTTCTAGATGGCTCCATCGGTGTGGACAACACTAAATGCATATTTAGTCAGTCCATATATTTACCTTCTTTCCTTCACTCAGGTCCAGGGCTTTCGTCAGTGCAATCAGTTTGGCTTTCTGTGATGACACATCTGCTGGCAGGGCCTTTGCCTCAATCACCTTACCCTGTATGGTTACTGCATAGCCCGTTATCCTTTTTCCATTTTTTTTAAAGCTGCTCCCATCTGTAAAAAGCTCCCAATCTGGATTTTCCAGGGGCATGTCTTTCAGGTCTGGTTGGCTGGAATAAACCTCTTCAATAATCTGTAAACAGTTATGTTCAGGCTGTCCTGGTTTAGGATGAATTAGGGAAGAACCTCCAAAGGAATCCCCTAATAACAAAACCTCTACCACCCCTCCCCCAGCCCTGGGTTTGGGAAGGAATTTCTGGAACAAAGTGGAAAAACCGGTTTATTAACAAATGAATAAACACCCCCCCCACACACACACACAAGGGAAAAAAGAAAAAAAATGCTCAGGTTACTGTGAGGGAGAGGGCGCAGAGCTTCTTTCGCGGCCCCGGAGATCCTCGGACTTCGCCGGTCAGGTCAGGTCCGGTGCCGGTCCAAAATCTTAAAGGGGGTGGTGTTAAGGGGAAAAGAGGGAAAGGAAAAAAAAAAACAAACAAACAAGCAAACAGAGGCACAGAGGCGGCAGAAAGAGAAAGAAGGAAAAGGAAAAAAAAAGAGCAAAAATTGCAAGCAGCAAAGAGCGGAACCAGCCGCCTGAAAGCCAGCAAGCCAAGAAAAGGGGGGGCAGACAGTGCCCGCCCAGCCAACAGGAAAACAGGGACAGCTGTTAGACATAACAAGGTAGTCCACGATATGGGATAGGAAGCACTGTCAACCCAGAACACAGGCTCATTGTCAATTAAGGCAGAGGACAAAACCATGGCAGGGTTAACAATGGAAGTTGTTTTCAGGGTAACATCATCCTGTTCTAATAACATTGTTTGATATTTAAGCATCTGGTTACCAGACAACCAGTGTCCCCCCTTTTGTTCAAGTACAGCTCCTACAGCATGGGGTACTGTGGAAGTTTGACATTGGGGAAGTGATTTTTCAGGAAGTTATAGCTAAACTGATTAGTGACTGGTTTTGAAATTGACAGCTTATATAGCCAACAGAGAAATGATACATCTCTGTGAACACACAGGGTTAAATATCAGAGGAATCTTGGCAAACTTCCCTTTTCCTTCCTGCTTTGGAACAGGTAACAGGGCCGGCTCCACTCTGCCGCATGGCCTCCCCGGGTCTGGCAGCTTGGCCTGGGCCCAGCCACTGCCGCCATCTTGGCTGGGGTGGGCCCAATGACTCCAGGGCCAAGGGAGGGGAGGCATTATGCTAACATCCAGCTGACTCTGAGGCCTGCCCCACTGCTGGCCCAGGCCGATGGAGATGTCTCTCAGGTCCCCTGGGAGCAGCTCTAAGCCCGGGCTGGGCTGGGCCCACCCCATGAGACCAGGGGTGGGCAGGAGGCACCTATGATCCTGGCTGCTGAGATTCCTGACTGTCTGGGCTGCTGCAATCTCTCAGCATGAGCTCTCCCCCCTCCATCAATGCAGCTTTGAAATCTGACACCATGAGCCACAGCCCAAGAGAGGAACTTGGGACAGATATTAACTCTTTCCTTGCAAAGATGAAACTTCCAAAGCCCTAACCCTTCTCTAATTGAGAGAAGAGGCCAAATTGGGGACAAGGAAAAGGACAATATGAAGATATTAGAGTCAGTGAAGGGAGCGTTACCCCTTAGATGGAAAAGATGACAAGATTCCTAGGCTTAAAGTCTTCTTTGAGCCGTGGTAACAGACTGTAATATGTGGAATATTCCTTTAAACAATGGGAAAAATATGCATTTTGAGGAGAAAATTATTCAGATTTGTGGATTTGAGCAAAGGCATCTGTGATTGAATAAGTGAATATTAAATTAGTAGCTGTGATCTTGTGATCCCATGAGATGTTTGAACAGAGAGAGATAAGACAAGAAGCCTTCTGTGCCAGTAAAAAAGTAAAAAGAGATCTCTGTCCCCTGAGATGAATATCTTTTGCCTTTGGAGTTGCTTATCTTTAAAATGACACCCCAAAGCGTCCATGATCCATATGCAGCTTGGGAAGGCTGCTGATAGGAGGGACTTCACAAAAGAAGGTTACCGGGTGGCTGGTTTTTTTGTGACAGTTAAAACCCATAAGAGAACTGTTCTAAATTGTCAGTGGGGGAAATTCCATGGTAAACTAAAAACACTTCTCTCTCCAAATGAACTGATGAAAGACTATTTTATGGCTGATAACTGACCTAGAGTTCCAAGTTTTGTCTCTTTATGTTGTTAGTGGGAAAGTGAACACTGGTGGGGAGGAGGAAGAGTGTTTTGAAAGTTTCATTTTGATTCTCATTTTCTTATTTTAGTGTGTGTTAATAAATCTTTCTTTATACCTTTAAGTTTGGGCCTGCTTTACTTTTCTCCTGATCCTATCTCACAGAGGAAAAAAAAGAGAGTAAACAAACCACTGCACTCAATTTGGCAGACACAGGTGAACATGAAACCATTACAGGTGCATACACTACAATGTGTCACCCAAGGGTGAGTTTTCGGGCTTCCTGGATCAGGAGGACAGTGGCTGCCACAGCCTTCAGGCACCCTGACCAGCCTTGGGCAACATTGTCTAGCTGTTTGGAAAAGTAGGTCACAGCCCTCTGTTGGTTCCCGAGGCGCTGTGCTAGTACCCCCAAAGCCATATTCAGTCTCTCATATGTAAAAAGCTCAAAAGGCTTAGTTAAATCTGATAGTCCCAGTGCTGGAGCTGACATTAGAGAGTGTTTCAGCTGTTTGAAAGCTGCTCTAGTGTTTTCAGTCCATATGATAATTCCTTTTTCAGCTGCTTTTAGTGCCCTGTATTGGGGTTTTACCAGCAGTCCATAATTTGCTATCCACAAATGACATCAACCTACCATTCCCAGGAAAGCTTGCGTCTCTCTTACAGTATGGGGCTCTGGGAGTCAACAGATGGCTTTTTTCTGTTCTTTGCTGAGCTGTCAGTGTCCATGGAAGATCTCAAGGCCCAAATAAACTGCTGCTTTTTTGCCAATCTGTGCTTTGTCTTTAGAAACTCTGTACCTCCTCAGTCCCAAGAAGTTTAATAAACTTATGGTAAATCGTATGCAGTCATCTCTAGTTCTGAGCAAAGGCCGTGTTTTGGGTACCCCGGTCACCCCAAAAACACGTACAGAATCGTGACTCAGCTTCCCTTCTAAGGTATTTAACACAAAATATGCAGCTCTAGTATCTACCAAAAACTCGGTCATCTTTCCCCAGCTTAGCTACAACTGAAGGCTCTCCTGGGGGAGAAATCTTCAGTCCCAATCACTCAGAACTTAAGCCAGTTGAGGTTTGTACTGAGTTGGAGGACTGAGGATTTTTTTTTTTTCAAAGCTGGACAATCTTTCTTCCAATGTCCCCACTTCTTACAGTATACACACTGATCCATCTCTGTAGGGGAAGTTTTCTTGGATGACTTTTACTGAGTCGCCTTCTTACAAGGTTGGGATTTAACTTTTTCTGTTGGTCTCCTGTGTCAAAGCACTTTCCAGGCAATCTCTAGCAGTTTATATATGTCTCGAACTCCCTCTAGCTTTTGCAGCTTTCTCCTTATATCATTTGAAGCCTGACCCAGAAACAAAAGTACTGAATGTGCTTTGCCATCAGTTGATTCTGGATCTAAATCTGTATATTTGATGGCAGTTTCTTTTAACCTGTTAAAAAAAACAGTGGGTGATTCATCACAATTTTGCCTTACTTCATAAATCTTTGACCAATTTACAGCTTTAGGGACACCATGTTTTAGCCCATATACCACCAGGCTTTGATATAGTTTTAACCTCGCCATATGTTCTGGCATATTTGGATCCCATCCCGGGTTTTCAAGGGGGAATATCTGTGGGACAGTGCCTTGAAGCAATCCATTTGCAGTGCTCACCTCGACTGACATTGTGATGGCTTTATTGACTATTCGTCTCTCAGTGGAATCAAGTAATGTGTTTAACACAGAGTTCAAATCAGCCCAGTCAGGGTTTTGTGAGTTAATTTCCCATTCTACTAATGTTGCCACTTTATCTGGGTTGTCTTTATATTTCCCCTCAGTAGTTTTACACTGCTCTAACTCAATAAGGGAGTATGGAACCTTCAGATATATTGGCCCCTGGTTGCCGACAGCTTGCCGTAACGGAGCTTGTAAAACCGGTTCTTTTCCTTTTTCACTTTTTGAGGTAGTACATTTGGCAATGGGGCTATGTTCTCTGATGGCTTCTCTCGCTATCTTTCCCCTCCTTTGTCTGCTTAGGGCAGCAATGATCTGATCAATCTCACCCTCCTCCTCAGAGCTACTTTAGCCAGAGCTGTCTGACTCAGTTGTCTCTGTTTTAGCATATACTCTACTTCGCTTAGTCCTGATCATAGGAAGAACCATGCAGGACTTACTATGTCACTGGAGCCACGCGTGTACCTGCGCACATCGATGACGTCATCTGATGCAGCTCCTTGGCATTTGGGGTTGCTATGGAAACTCACAGGCTTGAGAGCTGGAGAGACTCTACTCTCTCTATGGGAGGGCCTCTTTCTGCCCTCTCAGCAGAAGGCTCTGCCCCCAGCTCCTCCCCTAGGCTGCACACCCTGGCCATCCCCTCCCCCCACCCCTGCCCCCCTCCCCAGGAGCAAGTGGGGATGGGAGAAGGAGGGGTCAGCTAGAGTGGACAGCCATGGCTGCAGTGGTGGTAGTGGCTGCCAAAACCCTCTCCCCTCCTCCTTCACTGGTTGGGAGCCTTTCAGGGGCACACCCCACCCCTCCCCTTGCTCGAATTGCTTGGCACCAGCCTTATGGGGGCAGACACAGCACGGGAACTAACCCACTATGCCACTGCTGGCTTTAGGCCAACAGCACTGCAATCTATCCCCACTTTTCAGAGAATGTCCTCCCTAACTACCAGTGGGGAAGACAGAGCACCAGCTGCTCCACCTGGACCCTAGGGTCCTTTCACACTAAACAAAATTGGAAGAGATCTCCCAACACCTAATTCAGGTGCTAAGCAGAATACCTCCTTTATTCAGCTACTCATATGTCTCTGTTAGGTCCAAGGATTCTTGGATTCTTGGGCTCTGATACCTTCTGGGCCACAGATGGGGCCCCCTCCTTGGAGTGCTGGCAGGAGTGGGAGGGCAGGAAGTGGGTGTTTCTCTGGTCCAGAAGGGTTTTCCAGATGCCTCACTGTCCCATCTGGGTCACCAGAACTGATGCCTTGAGAAGGCTGACCTGAAACAGAGACTAGACAGAGCTAAGAGAATAAAGTAGGTATTAATTAAAAGGCCTTAAAAGGATACACCTTGGGCAGAACAAGAGCCTGGACAGGGCTACACCCAAGACGGATGCAAAATGGTCACAAAATGGACGACCGGTCACGAGGTCTCACACTATTATAAGTTTTGGTCCATTTACATATTGGGGTTAATTGTCCAATTACAGTTTCAGATTATGAAGTCCCATTCCTCTTGTTTTCTCTCTTCAGTCCACCATTGTTTATGCTTTTGGGCTTGAAAACTTGTAACAGTTGTCTTTGGTTTCAAGCTGGAAAAGGATTTGTCTGCCTACTCTGTAAAGAGAGCTTTCTAACACTGATATGAGGCTCAGAACTACACGCCTAGGCAGCAGAGAATCTGAAAAATATGAAAGCTAAAACTTAAGGCATCACCACAACACCTAACATAGGGTTGACTATATCCATATTGAAGGAGTTGGAGTGCAGACAACTTTCAGGTTTTTCAGAAATGTGATCTGAGGCTGTGAGAAATGTTGGTGAGAACATAATTCTGTAGTTTGTATGGGGTTTCTATAAAGTATGTTGGAAGTTGTTTAGTTATAGGAATGGCAGTGAAACTTGGAGGGACCCCCAAGGCCATGTTAATGGGATGCATGTTTTGTTCAGTGTCTCCACTTGCAGACAGCAGGACTTGCTGCAGTTTGCATGTCTTTAAACAGTTCAGATCTCATATGTCTGTTGGGAAGGGGAAGGTATTTTGTGGTGTTATTTTCTGATTGAATGGCCTTTCCTTGTTTTCAGGAAAGACTAGTCTGGATGGATGTATCCCATCCACGGTCATCCATGGTCCCTGCTTGGACCACAATGTTAAGTGATTGCTTTTGAGCAGCAGATGTGATACAGACCCAGTAGATAGTTTGCCTTGAGGGATTGGTGGAGGCCTTTGTCTAATGAACATAATTAGTTGAACAGTTCTTGGACTTCAAGGTTTAGTTTGCTGAAGGAAGTCCTGGAAGAATTTTTTCTTTAAATTGGACTGTTGAGTTCATAGTGTTGAGACAAATAAATTTCATGGTTCAACTCACTAATGCTGGTACCATTACAGCATGCATGTTCTTGGATGTATGCTAGCAGTAGTGAACTTTCAAGTTCTTTTGCATGCAAAAGTCTTGGAATATTAAATCCTGCCAATTGCCTTTATGAACATGAGTTGTGGAATCTGGGCATTTGTTTGTGACTGGTCATCTGTTAGTGTTTGGGTGCAGTGGTAATGACAAATTTATTCTAGGTGACAGTGCTCTCAAAGTATAAGCTGTTTTATATCCTGTATGTTCATTACATACAGTCAAAATCTTATGTGCTGCTTGTGTTAATTAATCTTCCTTCCCCCCATCCTTGTTATTTCCTTTTGCCAGCATATTTAAGGTACATAATATATGTTTGTCAAGTAATATAGTGTATAGTAGTCTTAATAAAACTTATCTGGCAGATCTGCAAGTTAATTTAAATGACTGTTTAAAATAGAGGGTATGATTCTGATTGCCAACTTAAAGTTACATAGGAGGATGTAACCCACATAGGTCTTGCTCACTGAATACTCTGCAGCTCTTGAAACAAGCTCTTTTTTTTCTTCTTTTTTTTCTATAACTCACCTCATCTGGTCTTTTTCTTCTGGGAACATAAGACAGGTTTTTTTGTTTGTTTTTAAAATAGGAATATAGAGATGATTTTTGTAAACTACTTGAAAAAAGGTCAGTGGATCAATATTAAAGAACACTTATGTTTTCCAAATACAGTTGGTAACACTTTTCCTAATTTTAAGATGCACAGCAGATGGGGAATGCATGGTGCTCCCAAAAGGTACATGGCAGAAAGCTATTCAAAGGCCCTGTTTTTTTAAGCTTTAACATATTTCTCTAATCCTGTTCTGATCTTTTTTTTTTTCTTTAAGGAATAAACTATACCAAGTGTCAAACTATGGTTGCATTTCAATCAAAGCTTTCAATTGCAAGTGCGAACTTAAACTGATTATTTTTATTAACATTAGAATTCTTGAGAGCAAAGATACATTTTGAGGTTTGGATTTCTATTAAGAAATTTTGTTTAAAAAGTATTATTATCGTATGTTCATAAATGTAAAGGAAACTTCCCAGTCTGACCATTCAGGAGTGACTCTGGCAGTCACACTCACCTGCTGGGACTGAAGCCCCTTCACAGCAGGTTGTTCCAGTGAACTGATGAGTGCCCCAACTGACCCCCTACACACACCACACACAGTCAGACCAGGTTTCCTCACTGGCTCCACCCCAGGTTTCCCATAGCAGTCTCAGACCTCTGCTTCCTTCAAGTAATTTAATCGTGGTGCAGTGTCACAATAACAGCTGGCACTGGTGCCTCTGGAGAGGGACCCCAAACAAAAGAATTGCTAGACTTGTACTACTGTCTGTGCACCCATTCCAATGGTGATGTTGGATCTGGGGTCTTCTCGTTCATTGGCTTCTGCAGGGTCTCTGGGTAATTGATCGGTCAGTGCCACAGGTCTGCTTGCCCTCAGGCAAAGGGTTGGTGCTTGATCACAGCTCATTGCCTGGGGTTCCAACCATTTCCCTCACCCAGGGCACATTTTGCAGCTTGAACTGCACCTACACACGGACCAATTGGACCCTGGGTGTATTCCTCAACAGTAAGAATAGTCTGCTATTTTTTGAGCTGGTAATGTGTTTCTTTTGATGTCATGTTATTGACATTTTTGAATAGTGTCATGGTTTAACCCTAGCCAACATACAAGTACCCTGAAGCTGATTGCTCACAACCTGCCCCCTGATGGGGAGGAAAACCAGTAAAAAAAGTAAACCTCGTCAGTTGAGATAAGAATAGTTTTATAATTGAAACAAAGTAAAAATATATATATAATGATAATAATTGTAATGAAAAGGAGAGAGAAAAAGAGAGAGAGAGGGGAATAAAACCCAAGAGAAACAAGTGATGCTCAATACAATTGCTCACGACTTGCTGACTGATGTCCACTCTGTCCCAGCCAGTTCCCCTCCCAGTTTATATACTGGGAATGACATTGTATGGTATGGAATATACCTTTGGCCAGTTTAGATCAGCTGTCTCAGCTGTGCTCCCTCCCAGCTTCTTGTGCAGCTCCTCCCTGGCAGAGCATGAGACACTGAAAAGCCCTTGACTCAGGGTAAGCACTGCTCAACAACAACCAAAACATCAGTGAGTTATCAGCATTATTCTCACGCTGAATCCAAAACACGGTGCTGTGCCAGTTATTGAGAAGAAAATTAATTCTATCCCAGCTGAAACCAGGACATTATCCACTCCTTATTCCATATCATTCATGTCATGTCAGGTCCAGACTTTCCAATGCCCTATCACCTTTCCTGTCTTTTCATAGACAAACCCACAGATAACATTCCCTTAGTCTTTGGACCATCCCTATAAAAGTGTGTTGAGTCCATTTAGTCCATGATCTTGGACTCCATCTGTCATAATAGCCCTTCAGGTAGGAAATATGGTGTGTGGTATTGTTGCACATTGAAAGCAGTTCTGATTCCATCACTGGCATACTTGTCCAGTTTCATCAAAGTTCATCCTAATTAAAGTGGTGATTGAAAAGAAGTTGGGTTTAGATCCCCAAATCCAGAGTGGTGAAGATAGGCATTGCAAGGCCTGTCCAGTGTCATGATGGACATATAGCTCCCATAGAAGTGATAATATGAAGTATTATATAGCAATTAACATTGTAAGGTCTAATTCATTGACTATGCTCATCCTGCAGCAATTTGCACAGGAAGGGTACTGAGGTGCTGCAGCTCAAGCGGTTAGCTCAGTTGTTGGTCATCGCTCTTGCCGAGGGAGCTCAGGTATGGTGTCCACTTGGACAAAAGTTGCTTCCTCTGTGCACACCAGAAAGGATGTGGCGACCCAGACGGAGCACCCATGAAAGCATGCAAGGGTCCAGGTCTCAGGCTGCAGGGATTGCCAGAGCCTGGTGCTGCTCTCAGAGGACAGCAGGGAGAACAGCTGTGTGAGTTGGGGTCAGGTGGACAATCTGGTCAGCCTGGTGGCAAAGATGAGAGATGAAGTAGAAAGACTAAGAAGTATTAGGGACTCTGAAGAGGAGTTTGACTGGTAGAGCCATAATCCATGCCTTAGACAACTACACCTGCCATCCACTTCACAGGAAGCAATGGATCCCCTAGCCTCTCACCACCAGGCAGAAGGATGCGACCTTAGAGATGGAGAGGAGTAGAAATGGCTTTGTGGCAGGCCAATCCCCTCCCGACCTACCTCACCTTTCCAGCTGCCCTTATACAATAAGTATGAGGCCCTGGAATCTGAGGACCAGGGAAATGAGAATGTGGATGAAGGTTCTTCTGGGATGGAGATGTTGTGCAGGGTGGAGCAGCCTACCACCTGCATCACGACCTCCTCAGTTATGAAAAAAGAAGGGTAGTTGTCATTAGCAACTCTCTTTTAAGAGGAACGGAGAGTGATATGCTGACCAGACCCAACCCATAGGGAGGTATGTTGCCTCCCTGGGGCCTAGGTAAGGGACATGACCAAGAAACTTCCCAGCCTGGTACAGCCCACTGACTATTACCTGCAACTGGTTTTCCAGATCAGAAGCAATGAGGTTTCAACAAGAAGGCTGTGGACAATCAAGAAGGATGTCAAGGCTTTGGAACAAGTGGTCAAGGGATCTGGAACACAAGTTGTGTTCTCTTTTGTCCTGTCAGTTTCAAGGAATGATGGGGCAAGAAAAAGGAAGATCATGCAGATGAATACCTGGCTTCAGGACTGGTGATACCAGCTGAATTTTGTGGCTTTTGGTCATGGGTCAGTTGACATGACACTGAGCTTGCTGGGAACAGGTTGAATCCACCTGTATCAAAGGGAGAAAAGGATCTTGGCTCAGAAGTTAACAGGGATCCTTGAGAGAGTTTTAAACTAGATAGGAAGCGGGACAGGGACAAAGCCAGGCTTGACAGAGATAAGGTGTGGGAAGGGGAGAGCTATAGTGACCATTCAAGTAGCAAAAGGAGGCTTAAGAGGGAATATCTCTAACAAGTACCAGCAGCGACTACAAGACAGGACTATGGGGCATCCCCTTGCACTCCCACTAGGATATTAACACACATTAAAATACCTCTCTGAAGTGCCTGTACACCAATGCACATGGGATGGGGAGCAAACCAGAAGAACTAGAGATCTGTGTGCAGTCACAGGGATTTGATCTCATTGTAATTACAGAGACATGGTGGAATAGCTCTCACGACTGGAATGTTGACATGAAGGGCTACACGCTGTTCAGGAGAGACAGATCAGGAAGGTGCAGTGGTGAAGTTGCCCTCTCTGCAAGGCTACACTTGGAATGTATGGAGCTCTGTCTTGGGGTGGATGACAAGCAGGTTGAGAGCTTATGGGTTAGGATAAAAAGGCAGACTAGTAAGGGTGACACTGTTGTGGGTGTGTGCTACAGGCTGCCTGAGCAGGAGGAGGAAGTGGATGAGGCCTTCTACAGGCAACTAGAAGCAGCCTCACAGTTTCAGGCCCTGGTTCTTGTGGGGGACTTGAACTACCCTGACATCTGCTGGAGAAGCAACACAGCAAAACGCAAACACTCCAGGAGGTTCCTGGAAAGCATTGATGACAACTTCCTGTCACAGATAGTGGAGGATCCCATAAGGAATGGTGTATTGCTTGACCTTAAACAAACAGGGAAGGCCTTATTGGAGATGTGAAGGTTGGGTGCAGCCTTGGCTCTAGTGACCGTGTGGAGTTCACTATTGGGCAAGGAGGAAGCAGGACAGCAAGTAAGATTACAACCCTGGACTTCTTGAGAGATAATTTTAGCCTCTTCAGGGATCTTATGTAAAGAATCTCATGGGAAAAGGCCCCACAGGGAAGAGGGGTCCAAGAGTTGGGGTTGATAGTCAAGGATTGTTTCCTCCAGGCTCGAGAACAATGCACCCCAAGGATGAGCAAGAAATTGGGCACAGGGGGCAAGAGACCTGCATGGATGAATAAAGAACTCCTGTCATTACTCAAGCACAAGTATGAAACACACAGGAGGTAGAAGCAGGGTCGTGTCACTTGGAATGAATATAGAGGTTGTCAAAGAAGAAATGAGATGAGAAAGGCAAAGGCACGTCTAGAATTAAACTTGGCCAAGGATGTCAAGGACAAGAAGAAAGGCTCTTTCAAATACATCAATAACAAAAGGAAAACAGGATAATGCGGGCCCATTAGTAAATGGAGAAGAGACCCTGGTGTAACCCTGGAGGACACAGAGAAGGCAGAGTTACTGAATGCCTTCTTTACATTGGTCATCACTGATAAGACCAGTCCTCAGGGATCTCTGACCCAGGAGAACAGGGTACAGGTATGTTAGAATGAAGATTTTACCTTGGTCAAGGAGGATTGGGTCAGAGAACACCTTAACAAACTTGACATCCACAAATCTGTGGGCCCTGATGGGATGTATCCATGAGTGCTGAGAGTGCTGGCATAGTGCTCATAGTGAGGCTGCTCATGATCATCTTTGAAAGACTGTGGTGATCAGAAGGAGTGCCTGAGGACTGGAAGAAAGCATGTCATCCCAGTTTTCGAAAAGGGCAAGGAGGACCCAGGGAACTACTGGACAGTCAGACTCACCACAATCCCTAGAAAGGTGATGGTGCACTTCATTCTGGAGGCCATCTCTACCCACATGGAAGACAAGAAGGTGATCAGGTATAGTCAGCATGGGTTCACTGAAGGTAAATAATTTTTGACCAACCTGAGTTCCTTCTACGATGTAACAACTACCTGCATGGATGAGGGGAAAGCAGTGGATATTGTCTACCTCAACTTCAGCAAGGCTTTTAACACTGTCCCTCACAACATCCTCATAGGCAAACTCAGGAAGTGTGGGTTGGATGAGTGGACAGTGAGGTGGATTGAGAACTGACAGGCTGGCCTGAGGGCTAGTGCATGATCTACTTCCTGCTTGATTTGTTCAAAGCTCAGGGCCCCACTGGAAATCATTCTTCTTCCAGGTTACTTGATAGCGAGAGTTGATAATCAGACTGTAATTTGGAATGTGTATTCTCCAAAATCCCACAACACTTAAGAAACTTTGTGGTTCTTTATTACTAATTGGTGGAGACATCACTGTTATCTTATTAATCACATCCATTGGTATCTGACAACATCCATCTTGCCTTTTTATTCTTAAAAACTGTATCTCCTATGCAGATCCATCGACCTTACTTTGTTTTATGGAAAAAAAAGGACTTTCAGAAGGATTTGGACTATTTTCTTCCCTCTCTCAAAAAGTTCTTCTGCTGTATTGCCGCACACATTGATGTCATCAATGTACTGCAGGTTTTCTGGAGCTTTGCCCTGTTCCAGTGTGATCTGGATTAGTCCATGGAAAATAGTGGGGCTGTGTTTCTGCCCCTGGGGCAGTTGATTCCAAGTGAAAGTGAACTGAGGCCTGCACTCTACTGCCAGATGGATTTAGAAAAGCACACTGGCAATATAACTTGTGGCACCACTGGTCTGCCTTTGACTTGTATTGAAGTTCTAGCATGTCTGTTATGGCAGCACTCAGAGGCAGCATGACTTCATTCAGGCCACAATAGTCTACTGTCAGTCTTCATTCTCTGTTAGACTTTTGCACTGGCCATATGAGACTAGTAAAGGGTGAGTGGGTCCTGGTCATCACTCCTTGACTCTCCAGTTGGCAAATCAACTTATGGATGGGAATCATGGAGCCTTGGTTGGTGTGATATTGCCATTGGTCCACCATAATGGTAACAATTGGCACCAGGCTGACCTGGAACAGAGACTAGACAGAGCTAAGAGAATAAAGTCAGTATTATTAAAGGCCTTTAAGAGTTCACCTTGGGCAGTACAAGAGCCTGGACAGGGCTACACCCAAGACGGATACAAAATGGTCACAAAATAGATGACTGGTCACGAAGTCTCACACTTTTGGTCCATTTGCATATTGGGGTTAATTGTCCAATTACTGTTTCAGATTATGAAGTCCCATTCTTCTTGTTTTCTCTCTTCAGTCCACCATTGTTTATGCTTTTTTGGGCTTGAAAACTTGTAATGGTTGTCCTTGGTCTCAAGCTGGAAAAAGATTGTTTTGTCTACCTACTATGTGAAGAGAGCTTACTAATGTTTAATATGAGGCTCAGAACTACGCACCTAGGCATCAGAGAATCTGAAAAATATGAAAGCTAAAACTTAAGGCATCACTGTTCTTCAACCTTCAGCAACTCCACAGCAGAAGGGTTGTCCGAGAGACCAGGCAAGATAGACAACTGTTTAATTTCCTCCATCTCCAGGGCAACTATACCAAAAGCTCACCGATACTCTTTTGGGTCCTTGAAATACCCTCTCCTGAGACAGTCTATGCCAAGGATGCACAGAGCCTCTGAGCCAGTCACAATAGGGTGTTTTTGCTGCTCATTTCCAGTCAGGCTAATCTCAGCCTCTAATACAGTCAGCTGTTGGGATCCCACTGTCACTACAGGAAGACAAATGAGTTCTGCCCTTGCATAGCTTGATGGCATTAGGGTGCACTCTGCACCAGTGTCTACTAAAGCCTGGTACTCCTGTGGTGCTGCTGTGCCAGGCCATCAGATCCACATAGTCCAGTAAACCCGGTTGTCCCTTTTCTCCACCTGGCTGGCAACAGGACCCCTCTAGCTTTGGTCATATGAGTCTCCACTTACTTCTTGTAGAAACGGATTAGAATTCCTTTCCATAGAATTGGAAGTAAAATCATCCCTTCTGCTCTGCCTGGGAAACTGCCCACTGGAAACTGGAGTGGGAATTTTCCTGGAAGAATGCCCATTTCTGATAGTTTTTCCCTGCAATTCATGTATCTCTACCTCTAGAGTTGAGGCAGGTTTTCCATCCCACTTCCTCATGTGTTGTCCATGGTCCTGTAAGTAAAACCACAGGGTACCCCAATGTGTTTACCTTCTATATTCTTCCGCTTGAGTGAAAGGATGCTTTCTGTTAATAGCTGAGATGTGGGTCTGTACAGGTGGGGAGTAGCACACATCCTCTTTGAATTGCTAGAACTCCTTGGACAGTTTCTCCACAGCTGAGATGAGACAGTCAGAGAGATTGTCTTCATATTCCTGGAGTTGGTGAGCCACTTCATCCATTGTTGGTGGTGCATTGTCTTTCCAGCTTATTAATGCCAGTGGATGCATGTGACAATAGTTGACTCCATACAACTTTATGCCACATGGGTAGTAGGCATTGGAGTTTGTATCTGTGGGTGACTGCTGTAGTTCCAGTCAAAAAGAATCATCTCTAGCACAGCTAGTTTCCTCAGGTACTGGATACCTTTCTCTACTGCGGTCCACTTGTCTGGGTGACATAAAGCATCTTCCTTGAACGAATACCTTTCCTTCACACTTGACAGGAGTCGCCTCCAGAGGTTAAGGACTCATGTCCCTCTTCCAATCGCCTTTTCAATGCCTGCTTCCCTAGAAAGTGATCCCAGGTGCTTGGCTTCCTTACCCTCTAATTCCAAACTGCTAGCCCTGTTACCCCAACACTGGAGGAACCAGGTGATAATGGGCTCACCTGTATGATGGCTGAAATATTTTTGTATCTCCTGCAGCTTGATCAAGAATAAGGATCAAGTGGTTACATCTTGGTCTTGTTCTGCTTCTTCCTCCTGTTCCTATGATGACTTTGCTTCATCCTCCTTTACTAAACAAGATGCCTTTCATTGTCCATTTCTTCTTGTGTGTAGGGGAGACTGATACCAGCATGAGTTTGTCCACTGGGTCAGCTCCTTTACCCATTGCCAGGGTCTGAGTGTTTTTAGTGCTTGTCACCAGGGTTTGAGTAGCTGCAATGCTTGTTTCAGGGATTGAAGTAGCTGGAATTTGAGCAGCTACAGTGCTTGACACTGTAATTTGAGTTGCCACAGTGCTTGTAGTGGGGATGAAAGTAGCTGCAGCATCTGTCTCCAGAGTTTGAGTGGCCATTGTCTCTGGTGTTTGAGTAGCTGCAATGCCTGTTGCTGGAGTTTGAGTCCTTCTCCTCCTCCTTCGAGCTGCAGTGCTAGTCATGGGTGCTGTGGTGACCACAGATGGTTCCTTAACCCTAACCAAGACCTGAATCACATGCAGCAACATGCTGATTCCTACCAAAAGGGATAGGATGGTTTCAAGGGTATTCAAAACCTTTAAAATTCTCAAACACTACTGTAATCAGCCTGGGGGAAAAGAAAGGAAGGAAGGAAGGAAGGAAGGAAGGAAGGAAGGAAGGAAGGAAGGAAGGAAGGAAGGAAGGCAGGCCTTAAAGAACCTAGAAATGAAACAACACACTTTTGAGATAATATTAGTATAGGAGGTAATATAAAGATTGGTCTTTATTGGAGGCCTCCAAGGGGCAGATATAGAAAATAACCAAAATGCCTGCCCCTACATGGGGTGCATATAGCTTTATAAATTTAGCAAATTAGCATATTTGACAAAAAAAAAATCCCCAATTAGGAGCACAAGTGATGAAGTAATTCTTCCCAGTTCAACTGTCAGAATCCCGCCTGCCCCTTTAGATAGAGACTAAATGTTGTTTATAAAAATGTGTCTTGAAGAGCTATTTTCAGCCTTGGTTCTCAGGAAGAACCAAGATAGGATAGGAGCTTTGTACCCCTCCAGGGCTTGGAGTGTCTGGAATGTGTTTTGTCTTTCTGCCTATCAGGGTAGCGAAAAGGTACCAAAAAGTACTAGGACTAGCTACAAATACAATAATAGGCTACAGAGCTACAAATATATGTGCAAAGATGTGATGATTTTAGTGTCTACTCTGCTGTGAGATAGGATTAGGAGAAAAAAAGAGAGCAAAACAGGCCTAAACATAGAGTTACAAAGATAGTTTATTCACACACACTAAAAGAAAGAAAAACAAATGGAAAATGAAAATTCAAAACACTTCTCCTCCCCCCACAAACTGTTCACTTTCCCACAAACAACATAGAGAGACACAACCTGTGATTTTCAGTCAGTTTTACCATTTAAACATAACCTTCCATCACTTTGGGAGAGGAGTCTCTCTAGAGTCCCATGGAGACATTTGCCACAAGAAAAAAAACCAGTCTGGTGGCTCCCAATGTCACAAATCTGCAACTGCCCGGAATTTTTGCAGATTGTGCAGTCCCACCCATTAGCAGCCTTTCTCCTGGCTACTCATGGGCCTCTCAGCATATTTGGGGTACCATTTAAGAATGATTCTTTTAGTTTAAAACACCGATTCTCTTCTTCTAACTCCAAAAACATCTCTATCTCAACAGAAATAGACCTCCTTTTTACCCTAGGAGTGAAGGGCCTCAAATCACTCTCTCTAAAATCATCTTCATCTCAAAGGCTGACACCTCCTTTTACCCCAGGAGCGAGGGGCTTACTCTGGTCAAAATTTTTAATTAAACCTCAATTATATCAGTCCACAACTTTTAACTAAAACTAGCATTCCCCCAAACGGCATTAATATATTATAAGAAATAGTCCATTTCTCTGTGGTTTACGCCAGAGAAGTCCAGCCAAAAATGTCCACTTCCTCAATCCCTTCTTCCAATAGTTTTTATCAGTTCTTTGGCTGACTGTTTCATGCTGTCTCTTTATGTTTTAAATCACTCTGTCTTCTATCGAGGAAAGAAGGGGTTAATATCTTTGCTCAGATTTCCTGTCCTTCGGGCTGAGACTCACAGTGTTGAATTTTAAAGCTTCGATGGTGATGGGGGGTGGGGGGGAAGCATGCTCAGGAACTCCTCGGGCACGCAGCCAGCACTGCCAAACTGCAGCCTCCCTTCTCCCCCACCAGCAGCCGAGGGGGGAAAAGGGGCTCAGTTGGCCCGGGCCGCTCTCCCGCGGGCAGCGGCTCCCGGAGGCCCGGCTGGGCCCAGCCGCCCAGGGGGCAGTGGGGCCTGGACCGGGCCCCCTGCTGCCCACGGTGTTACCTGGTGGCCTGCCGGAAGGAAGAGAAAGAGTCATCTGGGACCCTCCAATTTTAAGCCTGGGTGTTTACCGGCATATCTAACTCTTTATTTGGTCAACCAAACTGTCAACATCTGCTATAACTTCCTTTGAAAAAACCCTCACATCCGTGCTAAACCACCACAAAAGAACATATATATATATATATATATATATAGAGAGAGAGAGAGAGAGAGAGAAAGAAAGAAAGAAAGAAAGAAAGAAAGAAAGAAAGAAAGAAAGAAAGAAAGAAAATAAATTGAAATATGTTTCTCCCATAAGTTGGCTCGCCAAGGAAAAAAGGACAAAAAGTGTAATTATTAATAGTTCCCACTAAATAGTTCCTGAAGTACAGAGGCAACAGCAATGCTGAGTACACATATCAGATTAGGTTAATGACCAGTGAATCTATAATATCATAAGTCACTTATTGCTAGGAACAAGGCAATGATAACCTTAGCCTAGGCCACATGGAGGATAAACATCAATATAGAGAAGACATACACCAAGAACAAACACCTGTGAGCACCAATGCAGGAACGCTGTCCTGGTTTAGGGCAAATTTGGGAGGAAACCTCTCAATGGGGTTCCTCTGGGAAGCAAACCCAAACAGCCCCTCACCCCAGCTGGTCCAGGAAAAGAACTTCCTCAGAAAAAAGTGGAAAAAAAATATTTATTTGACAAACAAAATGCCCACAAGCATAAGGAATGAATAATATGAAACAATAAAACCTCTCGCTGGTCCAAAGAGAGATGGCAAAACTGAAAGAAGTCCTTGCCGGGAGTTAGCTCAGCTCTCTCAGTGTCTTATCAGTCTCAGTCCCTTCAGCGCTGGAAAATGCCAAGGTCCAGGCCCCAGTGGGCTGCAGGCGTGAGTTCCCAGTCCTCCTCTGGGGTTTTCAGTACAGAGCAGATTTAAACAGTCCCAAGAAAAAGGGAAAAAAACAGTCCAGGAAATTTCTTTGCCTCAGCTAGCTAAACTAACTAAAAGGAAAAAAAAAAACCCTCTCTCTGGCCGCTCTCCGTGCATCCGACGAACACATCGTCCTGAGGAAGAAGAAAATGCAGAGGAGTGAGCACTGTTTTTCAAAACAAACTGTGCGCTTCTTCTTTCCCTGCTTCACTCTCAGAACCAGTCTTAAAGGTACAAAACACAACATACAGCACACACAGAACAGATGATTTGGGATACAAGCATCATAATGTCACCCTAGGACAAACAGGCACAGGAATGCGGAGAGCAAACGAAACAAAATTGTTACCAGCAACTATTAAACTAATAGAATAAATGCTTATAACAGTTTTAACACACTCTGGTCAGATCTGTCATTATCTCAATGCTTCCTGCTTCATGTTGGATGCCAAAAATGACTGTTGTGGTTTAACTCCAATCAGCAGCTAAGTACCACACAGCCGCTCACACACACACACACCCCTACCCACCCCCGGTGAGGAGGAGAATCAGGAGAAAGAGTAAATCTCCTGGGTTGAGATAAGAATAGTTTCATCATTTCAACCGAATAATAATAATAGTATTTGTAATTGCAATTGTAATTGTAATTAAAAGGAGAGAGGGAGAGGAATAAAACTCAAGAGAAACAAGTGATGCACAATAAAATTGCTCACCACCTGCTGACCAATGCCCAGCCTGTCCTCCAGCAGCAGTGGCTCTTGGACAACTCCCCCCAGTTTATATACTGAGCACAACATTCTATGGTATGGAATATACCTTTGGCTAGTTTAGATCAGCTGTCCCAGCTGTGCTCCCTCCCAGCTTTTTGTGTAGTTCCTCCCTGGCAGAACATGAGACACTGAAAAGACCTTGACTCAGGGTAAGCACTGCTCAGCAGCAACCAAAACATCAGTGTGTTATCAGCATTATTCTCACACTGAATCCAAAACACAGCACTGTACCAGTTATTGAGAAGAAAATTACCTCTATCCCAGCTGCAACCAGGACAAAGACGTAGTTAAAAAGTTTAATGAAAGAATCATACAAAGTATGTTTTCAGTTAAAGTTCACTTCATAGTAGCTTGCTGTGTTTTTGACTGAATAAGAAATGGATGTAGCTTTGAATGAGAGGTTTTTTCTTTGGTTTTTACACTTTAGAATTTTAATTTTTTTTTTTTTTAATTTTCTTGAGTCACAGCAATGTGAAATTTCAGTGTAAATTTTCTCTTCCCCGCCCCTCCCCAGCATTTTACACGGCTGCTTGTTCTGATTCGGTTTTGCTCATTTTGGTCATTGTCTTTGATAGTACAGTTTCAGACTTGGGTAGATTGAGGAAGATGCTTTTTAACACAAGGATGACAGTAGAAATGAATTAAATTTATGAGATGCTATTGATGATGCTTATTTAGTGCAGTAGATTTGCTGCTTTTGCTGTTGAATTAGTAGAACTTTCTATTTCAAAACTTGCTTTTGACTTGAGTAACTGAAAGCTAACCTGCTACTGTTTCCCTGCATTCCACTGTCATTTCTCCTCCTTAGTGCCTTCCAGTTTTAAGGTTCTTTTGTTTTAAAGTATTTATTTTCTGTGACAAAACTCAGAAGGATGTCTGAAGTGTATATACTTGTGCTGGCAAATACAACATTGTCATAATATGAAGTTCCACCTGAACATGCAGAACTTTACTGTGTGAGTGGCTGCACACTAGAACAGATTGCCCAGAGGTTGTTGAGTCTTCCTCACTGGAGATATTCAAAACCCACTTGGATGCAATCCTGTGCCATGTGTTCTAGGTGAACCTGCTTTAGGGGAGGGTTAGACCACATGATCTTCAGAGGTTCCTTCCAACCAAAATCATTCTGTGCTTCTGTGAATTTTCATTTCCATCAATCCATAGATAGGATGCTGTCAAACATATTTTGGCAAAGTTACTTTGCAGTGCCTTAATGCTTTCCTCCTGATGGCACTTTGGCAGTTTCCTTCCAAAAGTAGATCAGCTGAAAAAGCTATATTTTACCGTTTATTAAATTTTGGGATTTTTTTGTTTCTGAGGTGAATATTCAGCAGAAACAAAATAACTTTGCATGAATGTTTGATATGTTGTCTTAATGCTCTAACTGCTTTTCTATATGCATTTATGTATAATGCGAAGCTTCTGTGCATTGAAAATGTCAGCAGAGTTTGAATTACTGGTCATGTGATGGTTTGAAAACAGTAAAACATTTTGAACTGCAGCAGCTGAAGGGCAAAGGTGAAACATGCCTGCTCCATAAATAGTAATAAACATATGCTTTTCTGCATGCAAATTTTTTTTGTCCTTAGGTAATAACAAGCAAGCTTTTTATTTTAAAGGCTGAAATGCTAGAATTTTTAGCTGTGTTTTTTTTTTGTGTGTGTGGAGAAATACCACCAACGAAGGTTTGTAACTTTGAATAAAAGAGAAATTTTCCTTTTGAAGGGAAATGCATATTTTGAGTGAGGGCTTGCAGCTTTTAGCTGAAGAGACTTTTTTTGTCCCTTTGGATCTTAGTGAAATGTCATTATTGTTGAGTCCCCATGCAGGTGATTCCTTTTGCCTTCTTCCAGAGCTATGTAACATCTCTCTTCTGGCAGGCTATAACTTACTGCTGGTGAAAGCTTTCTAGCAAAGCACAGTGCATCTTTTGGTTTTCATGCTACAAGATTTTGATATTTTGTTTGAAGAAGATTAGATCCTGAGATTAGCTTTGTTGATTAGAACATGGTGTTAATAACAACAAGGTTGTGGGTTCAATTCCCATATGGGCCATTCACTTAGGAGTTGGACTTGATAATACTTGTGGGTCCCTTTCAGAATATACTGTGATCTGTGACCCTGAGATAGTTAGGTTCAGAAAGATTAAGGCTATGCTTGTAGGATAGGAATAGCCCTTCCTGTTCAGTACTCTACAGTGTTGTGAGCTACTGGGGAAGGCAGCCTTTGATCATAGGATCATGGAAAGGTTTGGTATGGAAAGGACTTTATAGATCATCTAGTTCCAACCCTGCCTGCCATGGGCAAGGATGGTACCCACCAGATCAGGTTGCTCAGGGGCCCATCCAACCCAGCCTTGAACACTTCCAGGGATGGGGCATCCACAACTTCTCTGGGCAGCCTGTTCCAGTGCCTCACTACCCTCTGAATAAAGAATTTCTTCCTAACATCTAATCTGAATCTCCTCTCCCTATCTGCCCATTGCTCACCCTCTTTTTATGTCCCCTTTCATTACTGGAAGGCTGCAATGAGGTCTTGGACCCTTCTCCAGGCTAAACAACCCCAACTCTTTCAGCCTGTCTTGACAGGAGATGTGCTCCAGCCCTCAAATCATCCTCATGACCCTCCTCTGGACCTACTCCAACACATCCATGTCTTTCTTGTGCTGGGGGTCCCAGACTTGGATGCAGCACTTCAGGTGAGGTCTCACAAGGACATAGTAGAGGGAGAGAATTGATGTCTGATAGGTTAAATTTTAACAGCCGTACTATGGCTTTGGAAATGAAATTTCCTGAATTGTTTAGTTACACTGTTGTGGTTTAACCTCAGCCAGCCACCAAGCCCCACATAGCTGCTCACTCACTCCCTCATCAGCAAGACTGGGGAGAGTATTTTAAGAGTAAAAAGCTATAAAACTTGTGGGTTGAGATAAAGACAGTTTAACAGGTAAAGTGAAAGCTGCGCACACAAGCAAAACAAGGAATTGATCCACTCCTTCCCATGAACAGCCAGGTGTTCAGCCATCTCCAGGAGAGCAGGGCCTCATCAGGCATAATGGTGACTTGGGAAGACAAACACCACCACTCCAAATGTCCCCCCATTCCTCCTTCTTCCTCCCACTTTATATACTGAGCATGATGTCATATGGTCTGGAATATTCCTTTGGTCAGTTGGGGTCACCTGTCCCAGCTGTGTCTCTTCCTACTCACACAAGACAATCCTCCTTGAACTTCTCTGTTGTGGGTCCTTCCCATAGGCTGCAGTTCTTCATAAACTGCTCCAGTGTGGATCCTTTCCACATGGTACACCCCTTTAGAACCAGGCTGCTCCAGCATAGGTCTCCCATGGGGTCATGAGTCCTGCCAGGAAACCTGCTCCATCATGGGCATCACAGCAGCCTTAAGGCATCTACCCGTTCTGGCGTGGAGTCCTCCACAGGCTGCAGGTGGATATTTGCTCCCACGTGGACTCATCTGCAGGTCACAGTCCCTTCAATGTGAGTTCACACTGGAGTTCCAGTCCATCCATCACAGCAACACACACACAGCAGCAATGCCCTGGTCATTTGCCAGCCCAGGCACATCTCCATGGCTGTTATCAAAACATTCCCAGGCAGAGCAGAGTAAGGTGATGAGCAGCACAGCACTACAGCAAGCAGTGAAAGCAAAAAGTAGCCATTAATGAGCACAAGACTCTAATAGACAGGCAAGCGAGCCCATGGCAATCACAGGAGCCTGCTGATTACTAGCTAAACAGCATTAACTTTCGTGGAAAAAAACCCTCCACAACTAATTAAGAGTTAGCAAGAGAGTAGGTATGTATTTAATCAGCACTGGGCGCATGTGGGATATCTCCGCAAAAGCGCAAAGGCATGTGCAATCGAGTTCTCTTTTATCTTCTAAAATGTTGCATATTAAGCTTTGCAATACATCTATGCATATTCATTTCCCAGTTCCGACTAGCCCCGCTTCGTATGCTAATTATCTTATCAGTCTTTCTGCAGTTTAAGCAGTTACCTCTGGTAGTCATGCCAGTGGTCATATGGGATGAAGTAAGTTGTCTTCATCAAGGCTGAACTTTTCACCTCTCCTCCCTGTGCATGCTCTCTGATGCCCTGGTCACAGTCCAAACCATAAAGCTGATCTAATCGGGTTCTAGAGGTCCGAGGAGCCTTGTTATCTCAGTAGCCTTGCATGTTTAGCATTCTTTGTCCTGCTTTTGCAAGCAGTCTTTCTCCTTATCACACATCCTTGCATTATTTCATGTTGCTTCCGCACATACACCCTGTCTTCTCTTCGAAAGCAGTCAGCATAGTCCATTCACAAACACAGAAATATTAACCAATATGTATCGTCTAAGTATCTATTTCTAATCAATCACCCTCTAATTTCTAACCCCATGTCTCATAACAGCTATAAATTCAATCTGGCCCATCCCAATCAAATCTGTTGTTATCTTGAACCCTTTGAGCCCCACATTAAACACAAAAAAGGGCTGTTGTGGTTTAATCCCCAACAGCAACTAAGCACGACAAAGCTGCTCACTCACAGCCCCTCTGGGATGGGGGAAAGAATCAGAAAAGCAAAAATGAGGGAACTCATGGGTTGAGATAAACAGTTTAATAGGGAAAGCAAAAGCTGTACATGCAAGCAAAGCAAAACAAGGAATTAATTCACTGCTTCCCATGGGCAGGCAGGTGTTCAGCCATCTCCAGGAGAGCAGGGCCCCATCACATGTAATGGTTACTCAGGAAGACAAACAATCTCTCTGAATGTCCCCATGTTCCTTCTTCTTCCCTCCAGCTTTATATACTGAGCATGACTTCATTTGGTCTGAAATAGCCCTTTGGTCTGTTGGGGTCACCTGTTCTGGCTGCCTCTTCCCAAATTCCCATGCACTCCCAGCCTCCTCATCAGCATGGCAGTACGACAAGCAGAAGTAGTCTTGACTCTGTGTAAGCCCTGCTCAGCAATAACAAAATCATCTCTATATTATCAACCCTGTGTTCAGCACAAATCCAAAATGTAGCCCCATACCAACCACTGAGAAGAAAATTAATTCTATCCCAGCCAAAACCAGCACACACATGTTGAAATATTTTTAAAGATCATATTTAGTAGCAACATTTTCTTTCTTTAAATACACAAACAGAAAAAGAAGAGGGAAGTATTTCAGCATAATTACCAGGTGTAGTACATCATTGCACAGTTGTTAATACAGAGCTTCTACATTTTACCTGCAAGGGGAGCAATTTTTTTTTTGTTTAAATCCTATGTAACTTTAGAAGTGTGGGCATACTGGGTTTGTGTGTCCAGGTTTTGGTAACAGGGGAGCTACAGGGTTGGCTTCTGTGAATAGCTGCCAGAAGCTTCCCTTACATCCCACAGAGTCAATGCCAGCCAGCTCCAAGATAGACCTGCTTCTGGCCAAGCCCAAGCTCATCAGCAATAGTGGTAGCACCTCTAGGATAGTGTATTTAAGAAGGGGAAAGAAGTTATTGTGGAGAAGCAAGTGCAGCCAAAGAGAGGAGTAAGAATATGTGAGAGTAACAACTGCAGACACCAAGGCCAGTGAAGGAGGGAGAGGAGGTGCTCCAGGTGCCAGAGCTGAGATTCCCCTGCAGCCCACAGTAAAGACCATGGTGAGGCAGCTGTGCCCCTGCAGCCCATGGAGGTCCATAGTAGAGCAGATATCAACCAGCAGCACATGGAGGCTTCTACACTGGAGCATGTGGATGCACTTGAAGGCAGCTCTGACTCCATGGAGAGCCCATGCTGGAGCAGGTTCAGTGTCAGGAACACACACTGGAGCAGTTTATAGGGGTTTACCATGAGAGGGGACCCCATGCTAGAGCAGGAGAAGTGTGAGGAGTCCTTCCCCCAAGGAGAAAACAGTGGCAGAAACATCGTGTGTTGAACTGACTGCAACCCTCATTCCCTATTCCACTGCACCCCTATTGGGGAGGAGGTAGAGAAAATCAAAAGCAAAGTTGAGTCCAGGAAGAAGGTAGGGGTGGGAGAAGGTGTTTTTAAGATTTGGTTTTATTTTTCATTATGCTATTCTGATTTGATTGGTAATAAATTAAACTAATTTCCCCAAGTCTGTTTTTCCCATGATGGTAATTGGTGATTAATCTCTCCCTGTTCTTAACTTGATCCATGAACCTTTTGTTATAATCATCACCACCACCATCTCCAGCTGAAGAGTCATAGAGCAGCTTTGACGGGCACCTGGTGTGCAGTCAGGATCAACATATCTGTTGTGGTTTAGTAATGGTACTGCCCAATTTGATGTTCCCACTGAAACTCCAAACCATACAACTGTTCTCTTGCTCCCCCCCCTCCTCCCTGCAATGGGCTGGAGAGGAGAATTGGAGGCACGAAAGGTAAAGATAATGGGTTGAGATAAGAACAATATACTGGAAGCAGCAATGAGATAAGAAACAACATAATTAATGGCAGAGGGTACAAGAAAAGAAATGTTATGGCTCACCGAAGAAATCCCTGCCATGCTACCCCCACTGCTCCCTCCAGCTCGGAACAGGGGCCACTCCACTGCTCACTCCACCACGCTTAATTGACTGGAAGGAACCCCCTCTCCTCGGAAGAGACTCCCTTCCTCCGGCAATGATGTGAGGTGGTATAGAATAACCTCCAGGTCATAGCCATGTCCTCTTCTGACTACTGCAAAAATTAACCCTGTCCTGGCCAGAACCAGGACAATACCACCATGGACTCACAGGGTAACTTGACTGTTTTAGTGCTGTAATTGTTTTGATTAACATCTCTGTTTATAAATGTTGCTGATTGTAAAATGAATTCTCAAAAAATGTCAGTGGAGAGGGAGGAGAAAGCAGGAGCTGCATTTGTGTCTGAATGTGAGTAGGAAATTAAAGGTAGGTCTGCTGTTAACTAAATATTTCTGGAGACACTCATCTGTTCAGGATAATTTTAGCCTTGTAGATGCTTGAATTATTTGCTGACAAATTAAGTAACAATATTGTTGGAGTAGATCACTGGGCATGTTTTAAAATATCTTTTTTTTTTTTTTTTAATCAGAATTAATAGGAGTTTAGATACTGTGGTGGATTGACTTTGGCTGGATGCCCAGTGCCCATCAAGCTGCTCTATCACTCCCTCTTCTAAGCTGGACAGGGGAGATAAAATAAGATGGAAAACAACTTGTATGTTGAGATAAGGCAGTTTACTAAAACAAAAATGAAAGGCTGTGCATGCACAAGCAAAGAGAGAAACAAAGATATTCTCTACATCCCATCAGCAAGCAATGTTTGGCCATGTTATGAACGAGTGTTTAAGATTGCTTAAAAAGTCACTGGCAAGGCTGTCAATAGAAACCAGATTTAATATTAAGTGACAGCATGACAAAGTTTGTTGGCAAGGTTCACCCTACTACTTACCACACAGTTAAAGCACACCAAAGAAAAAAGAAAAAAACCCAAAACAACAAAATACAGACAATCAAAACAGAAATGAGCCAAGAACTATCTGGGGGAGGAATGGTGTGTGTGTATATGTGACAAATGATAGAAAGGGCAAGGATAAAAAGGATTAACAGCACTCAAGGTATAACTTAGCCATAACAATTTAACAAAGGAATAACACTTAACAGCATTTGACCTAACTTATATTAAACTTACTTACAGGCCTAACTTACTTAGTATCTAAGGTACTTAAACATCTAAGCAGCATTTCTCCCATATTTGCTATAGTATATGCACTCATGTATGCACACAGACATAAAGAGTCAGTGGAAAGTACCTTTGAAAAATTCCCCTCGAAGGTAGTGAAATACTCACTTCAGATGCTTTTGCAATTCATCAAGTGCAGCATTAACAATCATGTGTGTGAAAAATGAGGTTCATTTTCTTGGTAAAATTTTAAAAATTTAATAAAAAGACAATGGGAGACACAAATAAAACAAAGGGTTAAAACGTCTGGGTGTTTGGCATCCAGCTAAGAGCACACTTACTATCTTGGAAACACTCTTTAAATATTTTTTCTATTGTATCAGCCTGTTGCATATTCATAGACTATTATGCATTATTCAAACATTCTTTTGAGTTTAGATGTTCTTTTGCTTGGTTTTAACCTTTGACTTGTCTTCATGCCATCCTGTAGATTAAATCAATATATTTTGTGGTTCCATCCTGTTGTTTTTACGCTCCCTGATATTGGGGAGTCAATAAATTCTTCCTTTGGGGTTCTGTTTTCTGTCACTCTTATCTTCATCCAGATAGGATAATCGACAAATGTGCGGAATCACCTAATTACTTTTACCATTCTCTGAGTTAGTTACATGAATAAAAGCATTTTAACACCACATAGTCTCCATTTTAACATTATGCTATGGTCTAACATATATATTTATCACACTACTATTTCTAAGTTTTGTTAATAACAGAAATAAAAGCAAAGTTATTTTAACATTATACATATAGCATTCATCTTAATATTTGCAAAAAGCCAACTTTATAATATGTATTTATAACAATGGGTAAATGTTTATACCCCTGAGGGAGCCTGTTAAAGATATACTGCATACCTTCCCAGATAAATACAAATTTCTCTTTATCTTCCACTTTTAAGGGACCCATAGAAACCATATCTTTTCTATCTAGTACTGCCATCCATGCGTATGCAGCTGCTTGCAGTGTAGCTCTTACATTTGCAATATTAGGGATTGCTAATGTTAGTGGGTCTGTGTTGGGATTTAAATGCTGGTAAATCAACTGTAAAATGCCACTACCCTGATGATTTTTCACTGGTCACAGCAGTGAATTATATGGAGAATGCACTCAGGAGCTGACTTGTTGTTTCTCCAAATATACTATACCCTCAAAAACTCCTTTTTGTGCTGCAGCAGGAATTGGATATTGTGGTACATAAGTAATTTTTGAATTGGGGAGTGCAGGTGCTGTTCAGAGTACACCCAGCATAAATTCTGAATTCTCGACCGAGTAAAGGCTTGTATTAGAACCAAAGGACCACATGCTGCCATCCAGCAAATGCCAGGTTCAACCGATCTAAACATCTGTATTGGTTTGGCACAGCCTGGTTTTTGGCAGCGCAGCAGGGGGACCACAAAGATGGCTCCTGTGAGAAGCTGCTGGAAACTTCCCACCATGTCTGGCAGAGCCAATCCCTGATGGCTCTGAAGATGGACATGCTGCTGGCCAAAACTGGGCCAATGAGAGAGGTTGGTAATGCCTCTGTGATAACATATTTAAGAAGAAAATCAAAACAAAGCCACAAGTTTTTTTGCTCCTAGTCAGAGAAAAGGAGGAGGAAGTGAGAACATGTGAGGGAAACAACATGATGACACCAAGGTCAGTGGAGAAGGACAGGGAGGAGGTGCTCCAGGTGCTGGAGCAGAGATTCCACTGCAGGCTGTGATGAAGACCATGGTGAAGCAGGCTGTCCCCCTGCAGCCCATGGGTCCACAGGGAATGCAGAGATTCACCCATAGCCTGTGGGGGAGGTGCCCATGCCAGAGCAGGTGGATGCCTGGAGGAGGCTGTGATTCAGTGGAAGACCCAGTGGAGCGAAGGGGCACCTGCTTCCAGGCTGGAGCAGCCTGTACTTGGAGGCCTGCACCCCATGGAAACAGACCCACACCACAGCAGTTTTGGGAGAACTGTCTGCCCATGGGGGGGAGTTCATGTTGCAGCAGGTGCAGTATGGCTGCTGCTCGTGTGAGTGGACCCACACCGAGAAGTTCAGGGAGAACTGTCTCCTGTGGAAGGGACCCCATGGTCTCACAGGGGAAGGACTCCTCTCCCTTAGCAGCAGAAGAAAATCTCAGTGATGAACTTGACCAAACCCCCCATGCCCTGTCTCCCTGCACTGTTGGTGGGAAGGAGTGAGGGGCTGGGGGGGAAAAGGTTTTTTAGGGCTTCACTTCTCATTATCCTCCTCTGATTCTGTTAGTATTAAACTCACTTTTCAACTTAAGTTGAGCCTGCTTTGGCCTTGAAATATTTCTCCTGGTCCTTATTTCACTCATGAACTGTTTGTTAATTTTTTTCCCCCTCCTCTGCCCAGCTGT
The DNA here is from genome assembly GCF_965231275.1 of Zosterops lateralis. Classification (NCBI taxonomy): domain Eukaryota; kingdom Metazoa; phylum Chordata; class Aves; order Passeriformes; family Zosteropidae; genus Zosterops; species Zosterops lateralis. The sequence continues at coordinate 10,184,416 of NC_139801.1, forward strand.
GGCAGGAGAGGTTGAGCAAGTGACTCTCGTGGGTGCCTGGTGTTGGGCCAGTGTCAAACCACGACAACACCTAAGCCCAGAATATTTTCATGGTGATCTTTAATTGCAAATTGAGTAGAAGATATGCGCTTCCTGCCCAGTAGCCATAAATTAACCGTAGCAGTTTTACACACAGCACTTGCTCTGTTTACTCCAGTGATTTTTACTCTTTGCCATCTGAGTTGCACACTCAGCTTTTTGGCATCATGCTGTGTTAATATTGAAATTGTGCTCCTGTATCTATTAGAAATTTGGTTAATTGACAACGGGAACCAACTCAAATCAGAATATATGGGCTATTGCTATCTATCCATTGATAAGCTTCTACTTGCCAGACTGGCAGGCCCAGATGCCATCCAGATTTTATTTGGTTTTTGCGTCCTGATTTCAGGAAGAAAAAGGGTTACTATTCCTCCCGTTAGTTGACGGTCATACCAGTGTTGGTGTCTGTGTGTTTAGAGTATTTTCTCCCTGATTTTTGTCATGTCATCTCAGAAATGCATTAATTAAGCTCTGGATAGTGCTAATAGACTATCTCTGAAGTGCAGCTTTTGGAATGCCTAGTGACAATGCTTGATTATATAACTCTTTACACCTCTGATTTTTAGGCAGATGATCTGTAAGTCCTGGTTCCCATGAATAGTTTGTCTGACGTTACAGCCAGTGTTTGGTATCACTGGGGAGATCATTCCATCCCATCTCTTGGACATGATTTATGATATTATGCATTAGTGCTGCCAAGGTGGGGATTTCCCATGGGTTTAAGGCTGCTGCCACCCCTCTAACTAATTGTGCATTAAAGGCTGCATCTCTTCATAATTTTGCAATAAGGTAGGATTTGAGTAAGGCAGGGGCCCCCTTAATTAGTGGCTTTAACATACTAAAGGCCTCAGCTGCAGTAATAGGAGTATCAATAGATTGATGCTTATGCACAGCTTGGATGCAGGCAGCTTTTGTAATAGCAGGGGAAAGCTCAGACAAAGAATTAATAGGTATTACCAGAGGCTCTCCTCTCTCCTGCACATCCATTATGCCACTCTGCTTGTTATTGAATGGGAATCATTTGGGGGAAGACGACCAGAAGACAAAATAACACCAGGACCCCAGAACCCATTGGCCTCTTCACTGTTCAATAGGATTTGGTCTCCTCCAGTTAAACAAATGACACAAATATTCAGTTTCATCTGGTTTACGACCATAGCGTTCTTGTAAATTAGCCATCTGAATTGGATCAAACAGGGTTGTTTTTTCAGTATGATTTCCCTGTCCATCCTGAGGTCCAGTGGTTATCTTAGGTTTTATAATGGGTCTGGCTTCATACACAGAATTGTAAGGAGGTAAAAAAATCATCTTCCCCTGGTTCATTATCACTGGGATCACCCCGTATGTTACCATCACAATCTTCAGGAGATACGATTAATTTTCCAATTTGGACAATGCCAGGAGGTTTTGGAGCCTGCATAAGCATCAGCTCAACTTTTTCTCCCAGCTTTTGTTTCTCTTTCTGTTCCTCCTGTAAGAGTCTCATCTGTTCTATTTGCAAGGACAACAACTCATTTGTTTTCCTAGTTCCCACTTTAGTTTTCAGTTCTTGGTTCTCTTGAATATTATCTTTGCTGTATTGGCAAGCAGCTTCTAGACAGGTGCCTAGCGTTTTGCACATAATTTCTTTATCTTTCCCATTCTTTGAACAGCGTCTAGCAACTTTTAAATGTTCTTTCACAGCTTCCGGGTCATACAAATTATCCTGAGCCCATTTGTCTGAGAACTTAGGGTTTGGACTTATTACTTGCCATCCCACCACAACTAGGCCAAATTGTTATGAACGAGTGTTTAAGATTGCTTAAAAAATCACTGGCAAGGCTATCAACAGAAACCAGATTTAATATTAAGCGACAGCATGACAAAGTTTGTTGGCAAGGTTCACTCTACTACTCTACCAGACAGTTAAAGCACACCAAGGAAAAAGAAAAAAAAACCAAAACAACAAAATCCAGTCAATCAAAACAGAAATGAGCCAAGAACTATCTGGAGGAGGAGTGGTGCATGTGTGCGTGTGTGTGTTTAGATGTGTGTGACAAAGGATACAAAGGGCAAGGATGAAAAGGACTATGTCCTAAAATCATAACAGCACTCAAACTTAACAGCACTTAACTTATACCTTAACCTATAACTCAACCTTAACAATTTAACAAAGGAATAACGTTGTCCTGGTTTAGGGCAAATTTGGGAGGAAACCTCCAAATAGGGTTCCTCTGGAAAGCAAACCCAAACAGCCTCTCCCCCCAGCCGGTCCGGGAAAATAACTTCTTCAGAGAAAAGTGGAAAAAACTATTTATTTAACAAACAAAATGCCCACAAACATAAAGAATGAATAATATGAAACAATAAAACCTTTTGCTGCTCTGAAGAGAGATGGCAAAACTGAGGAAATCCTTGCTGTGGGTGTGGCTCAGCTCACTCAGTCTCCCACCAGTCCCAGTCCCTCCGGAGGTCCAGGCCCTAGTGGGCCACAGGTGCAAGCCCTCAGTCGTCCTCTAGGTTTTCAGTCCAGAGCAGATTCAAGCAGTCCCAAGAAAAAGGGAAAAAAACAGTCCAGGATGCTTCTTTGCCTCAGCCAGCTAAATTAACTAAAAGCAAAAAAAAAAAAAAAAAGTTCTCTCTCCAGCTTCTGTCCATGCCTCCAACGAACACAACAGAATCTGGAAAAAAGAATGTGCAGGAGTAAACGCTGTTTTCTCAAACAAACTGTGCACTTCTTCTTTCCCTGCTTCACTCTCAGAACCAGTCTTAAAGGTACAGAACACAACATACAGCACACAGAACAGACAATTGGGGATACAAACACCATAACGTCACCCTAGGACAAACACTTAACAGCATTTAACCTAACTTATATTAAACTTACTTAAAGGCCTAACTTACTTAGATATCTAAGGTACTTAAACATCTTGTGATACATGAAGGGATGAGACCCAGCAGCAGAGAGAGTGAAATTGAGATTTTATTCAGAAGCATCAGTATATATATCTTTACTCCTAAGCTTTTTTTAGTTACAGCTTACAGACATAATCACAGTTCTACAATAAATCTGTGCTCTTGACGTTTTCCATTGTTCTCCTTAAAGCCTTGATAAAGAAGTGAAGCGTGTACAGTTCTATGTTGACATAGAAGTAGAAACTTGTTCATCCAGTTCTGTCTCAGGTACAGACTGTCAGAGAGATGCTGCTGCTGCTGGCACTGCTGCTGTTGCTCTCTGTTTAACTCTTTCCTTACACCAACACCTGTTACCCTAACAATAGATGAGAGCAGCATTTCTCCCATATTTGCTATAGCATATGCACTCACGTATGCACATAAAGAGTCAGTGCAAGGTACCTGAGAAAAATTCCCCACAAAGATAGTGAAATACTCATTTCAGATGCTTTTGCATCTCCTCAACAGGCAAAGGGCTGAGCCTTAAGGAGTGGGGGTATTGGCCTAGGACTCATTGTTCAGTAATTCTCCAAGTTTAGCAAACTTGAGAGTTCACTGGCTCAGAGAGGTGTCCCACTCAGAGGGAGGTTGCTGGTTGCAGCCCACTGTGGTCTGGAAGAGCTCAAAGGGTCTCATTTTGGACCACTGTGTATAGGGCTGCAAGAGAATGGGCTTTAGCCAGAACAGTATTTCATTCTGGCCACACTTTAGGTCAGGACAGTTTCTTTGAAAGTGTGAGAACAAGGATGTCATGCCATTCTGGCAAGAAAAATAGTTTTCAAGGCTGTTCATAAAGAAAACAGGAGCTCATTAGACAGCAGCAGTTCCTGGGAGCAGACTGTTTCTGATAAGCTCAAGAGGAGCTGAGCCCAGGTGCTGTTTGTCAAGGCTGAGGCCTAATGAGCATTTCTCAGATTGCAGTGCAGCCTGAAAAAGAGGGGGGATGCACCACAACAGGTAATTTCCCAGGAAGCAGGGCTTTAGCTTATGTAGTGGTTGCTCCAGAAGGCAAACATTGTAAATAGCAAATACCCCCCCCCCCCCCCCTTCCTCCTCCTTTTCTTAGCTTTTATATCTGAGCTGACATCATATGGTATGAACTATCTCTTTGGTTAATTTGGATCAGCTGGCCTAGTTGTGTTCCCTCCCAGGATCTTGCCTACCCCCAGCCTATTGATGGGGTGGGGGAGAATATTGGAGAGACAGGACAGGAGAAACAGCGCACTAAATCATTGGGCACTGACACCCGCCCAGCTCAAGTCATTGTTGCACTCCTTGCTCCTCACTAAATTCACTCTTTCTCAGTTCATGTAATTTCTGCTACTTTACTTTGTGCAACACTGCAGGGGAAAATGGGCAACTGAGTCACAGAATCAATTTTATTTAAGCAGGAGCCCTTTTATTGTTTACATTCAAGTCCAGTTATAGATTCTAGGACTACTGTCCATGCGCATACAGGTATCTCTCGATTGGCTAAGCCACTTGTTCATGAGGCAGGCACACATCCTTCAGGACACCTAATTGGTCAAGCGTCCATCATCACATTGTGTGTCCTCTGTCTAGGTTTTGCATTTTTTGTAGACAGTTTCTCAGGCTCCTCGTTCTTATTTTTAGTCCTGTTGTTGCCTCAGTAGCCTTGATAAATTCCTGAGAGCCCTGAAAACAAGACTGCAGGTGGCTTGTTATCTACAAACATTTTGCCTGGTTCACAGAATGGCCTAAGTTATTCAGATATGTTGCTACAATTCCCCCTTCTCTTTCTTGGACCAGCCAAACTTTCTTTACTGCATTTTCTGCCAAGTAAGTCACCAATTTTATACTGCGTGGAATAATACAAAGCAAAAGTATAATGAGAGCTAATATTAACAAAGCTCCCTTTGTGATATCTTTCAACCACCCAGTGATTCCCCACCCCTCAAACCATTCATCAAAACCCCAGTCATTAACAGTCAACTTCTTCATGTTATCCTGTAGTTGCTTAAGTTTCCTGTGAATGGATGCAGAATGGTTAGAGAGGTTCATGCAACACATTCCTTCAAAATCTTCACACCTGTGCCTGTGAGCTAATAACAAAACTCTCTAACAGTTCTATTTTGCAGTGTGCTGTGTCTAATATCTACATCAGTGAGCATCTGATTTAAAAGAGCTGAAGTTATATTTAATTGCTTAGCTATCCACCATCCCAACTTATCAAGCGTAGTCAAAGCTTGAGCAGAAACAACACCCGGAGCAAGGATTGATGCCACTACTAATGCTGGAGCACCTCAAAACTTTATGTGATTGCCACAATCAGGTCCCAAGCTTGTGATTGCTCTTCTGGTTCTCTTACTATGTCCCACTCTCCAGATTGTCCGATCTAGCAATTTGCTCTTGCCCAGAGCAAACAGTCAGTCTCCCCAAGCAACACGGTCCACCAAATGCATTACTCGGGATTGCAAGCCATGCCCCATCTCCACAGACAAAAAAGAACACCTGGTGGAAACATTCTTACAGTTGCATTTTCACCAGCACTTCCAGAATAAGTCAAATTGTGGCAATATTTAGTCACGTTCTGATACCAAGGAAAATTTGGGTTAAGGATGACACATTTTTGGTACGTGGGACTAGGACATTGCTCATATGTTCTGCTATTAAAACAATTTGCATCTTATTAAGGCTATATAGTGGTTTCACGTTCGCCAAATTTTGTTTCTGTTTGCCAAATTTAGTGTAGTGGTTTAATGTCTTTCTGCTGTAAAATAAGATTAGGATGAAAGGGCAAAACAGGTTCAACTTAAAAGTAAACAGACAGTTTTATTAAGAATTCTTCATCCCAAGGAACAAAGATGTCTTCTTACTTCTTCACTGGGCGCAGAGGGCTTCTTCTCATCTCTCTCTGTTCAAACCTCTTATGGGATCACCAAATTACAACTTCTAATTCAATATTCACTCAGTAAATCACAAATACTTTTACTCAAAAATCCACAAATCATCTCCCCAATTCAGATTGTCCATGAGTTCAAGGATTTTTCTAGCATATTCATATTACAGTCTGTTACCACAACTCGTAGGAGATTTTTCAGCCTAGAACCAAGGCAACTTGTCATCTCTTCCACCTAAGAGGTCATTCTTCTTTTACTGACTTTGAGATCTCCATATTCTCCCCTTACATGTCTCAAATTTGGCAGTTTCTGTCACTAAGTAAAAAGTTAGGACTTTGAAAATTTCATCTGTTCCAAGAAAGAATTAAATTTTGCCCAGGTCGTCCTTCTCCCGGCTGCGGCTCAAGGTGTCAGACTTCAAGGTCATGCCGATGGAGGGAACTCACACCGAGAGATCGGAGTAGAGATCTCAACAGCCAAGGATGTAGATGGCTCCTGCCCATCCCTCGGTCTGATGGGGTAGGCCCGGTCAGGCTGGCAACAGAAGCAGAGCCTGGCTGAGCCGCGCACAGGCCCCAGAAGGGGCCTGCGATGGTGCAGTGCCAGCCTCGCCGAGCCCCAAGCCGCTATCGGGCTGCCGCCTCTCTTCCCCCTTGCTGGCGACTGGTGGGGGGAGGGAGGCCCAGAAACAAGGTCAGGGCCAGGCCTGGCTATCCCTCTCCGCGGGGGGGAGCGGCGGGCCCGGCCAGACCTCAAGCCACCTTCCTCCCCCATAGAGAAGCGGCAGGGTGTTTTACAGCTGCTAAAAAACGATCCGGGCTGGGACGGAGCATATGCTCATCCCCTCTCCCAGCCCGGGAGTCACCGGGCCAGATGGGCCTCTCTTAAAAAAGCCTGGGCCCGGGCAGGCCGGGCCATCCCGGCTCTCCCTTCACAAGGAGAGAGCCGAGACTGCCCCTCCTACCTCCTGCGAGGTCAAAAGGAATAGGAAGTCCCCGGCCTTCTCCGGCTTATTTAAGGCTGTGTGACCCGGAGGTGTATACCTGTATTTAATTGGCCAATCTGGCCATCAATCTTACAAGTCAGTTTTTACCATCCATGCTAAACCAACATAGGCTATTACCGATTATCTATTAAATACGGGACAAGATAAATAAAAAACAACTACAATCAACAAAAATAATTAAATCAAATCATGTCACTGACACAGGGTCTCACAGCATGAGAAAAATAAAAATAATGTCCAATGTCTCTAGGGGAAATTGAGATAAGTGACTAATATTTTAAAGTCCAAATAATTGAGACTCAGGAAAAGGTCCCTTAGCTGAAAATGTTGATTCTTGACATCACTAAATGTCTTTTTGGAAACCTGGAACAGGAAATAGCTGAAGAAGGTTAGTAGGCACATTATGATGATGACATAAGGCTTTTGTTGATAAGTTGCCTCTATAAGTTTCCAGACACAGCCATGTTCTGGCAATCCCACTTTTGCTCCTGTTCTGGTTACGAAGGCTGTACCATAATTTCTCTTTTCACTGGCCTCATTCTCCCGAGGCAATCAGTGTCTTATCGAATTTAATGGGTGACTGCTTTGAACCTGCTGATGATAAAATACAGGGATAACTTCTCTTTAAGTTAATGAATCAATTAGGCCTTGCACATTCACTTAAGGGTCCTTACCTAAAAACCTTAAAAAAATTTTTTTGTATATTTATTGCATTATTCGAACTTCTTTAGGAGCTATTTCCCCCTTTTCCTCTTTTTTTTTTTTTTGTTTTGTTTTATTCTTGCTAAGAACATGAAAGAAATAATAAAACAAGACAATATATATAGTGAAACAAGAAACAGCAATTAGGAATAATTCAAATACGACAACCAAAATTATCTTAAATAACAGACATAATTAATAACACATGTGAAATTAGGTAATTAGCAATCTCTGAAATACTGTACCAACATTCCAGAGTCTGCAACAGCTGAAAACCTCAAATCAATGGAGATTTGGACAATCATTCTCCAGAAAATGATTCTCCAAACTCTCGTCAAAAATAGGTCCAGCTGTCATATGAATTGGTTCAAATTGTTAAGTCAAAGTGACTTGAAAATTGTTTTGATGCAGAAAACACCTGGGTCTATTGGCAAATTTCTCATCCAGAGAGAATCAAGGCCTGGCCACTGCCTAAGCTCTACCTGGGAGAGAATTCCCTAGACATATCTTAAAACAAGGCTCTTAAGAATCTTAGGATAAAAAAACCTAATTGAACCATCTAATCGCTGGTCTCCTCTGAATTTCTCTCAGGATAGGGATGTTTTGAACACAGTAAACTGTTAAAGTGCTTCTGGAATAAAAACTGGAACTGCATCTGAATCCTAAGACTAAGGGTCACAATACCATCAGTTCAGAGCAGTCTTTCGGCAAAGCTCAGATATTGTTTCTTGAAACTCTGAAAAATACTTAAAAATCATGAGACAACAAAAAAGGATCCTGGAATGACACGTGTCTTGTAGATAATTACACATAGAAATTGTAAAGTACACAGAAAAAATGGCTATAAGACAATAATATTGACTTATGAATAATGCCTATTATCATATCAGTAAATTCACACTATGGAATTAATATTGTCCCAGCAGACCTCACGTTTGATATAGAGACAGGTCAAGCCACAGATTCTTGTCTAATAATGTGACAAGGTCCTGGTTTATTCTTCTTTATAATTCAGCCATCCTGATCTTAACTATTCACTGACTTTTGACTGCAGCAACCTCCCACCACAGTGTTCCTTTTGCAGACTCTGACTTCTGGTTATCTCCTACTAGAATATGACTGCAAGTATTTCCTTGCTGCTGCTGACCAAGGCCTTCGCCTAGCTCAACTATGACTGCAGTCTGTAACTTCCTCTCCTAAAAATATATCAGTTGTAACTTGTAATTCTCTAGGGAAATGGTCTCTCCCTCCTGACCCCCTGGAGTCCCTTACCACTTAGAGTGACCCTTACTTCCTTCTTTGACCCCATTGGCTGTGGCCCAGCTATCTCTCCTCTGAGCTGGGAGGCTATAAATTGTCTCCCCTTCCTTCGTTCTACCTCTTTCCCCCCGGAAATTCGAAGAATAAACGTCTGGGACAAAGGTCCTGGGGAAAGGGCCTCTTCTGAGATATCTCACCTCGTCCTTGGTATAATTCTCTCCAAATCCTCCTAATAACTGAGCTAGCTAAAGCCCCCGGGAGGAGGGCAGGAGAGTGAATTTATACGGTAACTATCTGAAAAGTTTGAGGTAATATATTCCAAACATTCTGAAAAACAAGATGGAAACAAAAAGAGATGGCACTAACAAACCCAATCCAATCTTTAGAAGAAACATAGCATTCTCTAATAAGGATGGATAACAACATTCCATAAAGAAAAAGGCTAGAGTCTATCTACCACTTAAAATAAGGTCCCCAAAAGCTTCCACCTTCCACTCAAGCTCAAAGACATCAACATGCCTAAAGAACCCCTAGAAAATACAGAAAAGCCCAAACAGCTCTGCCTCCTGCACAGCCTATATGGCCACAACCCATGGGTATCAGGATGCATAAAAAAGAAAACACTGAACAACTGACCAGGAAAAGCTATAATAACTCAGACTGAATAACACTCAAACCTGGTATAAACACAGTTTGACAGTGATAAAGCTTAACAAAATGAACTCAGTAAACTCTGCCCTAAAAGGACTTCAAATAAATAAAATGTAGCTCAATTATTACTTCAGTAAAACACAAGGTACACTTAAAAGTCAACGTCAACCATCATACTCAATACAACTATAAATATGACAATATGTAGTTTATTCTACTATTATTAACACAAAAATAAAATGAAAAAGTGAACTATCTGTAAGTAGAATAACAGCATGATGGTATCCTGGAGGGATAAAAGTCTCAACAAGCATATTAAACTTATAAGTAAATTAGTTATGAGAAAAATCCATGGCAACTGCAAATTTCACCAAAACAAGAATTTAGTAAAACTTCTTAAAGTGCAGGGTTACTGAAAACAAATATAATAAAGTGTAATTTGGCAGATTGCTGAACAGCTGAGTAGCTTCTCGCAATTGTATTTTGTGTAATTTCATCTGGCAAATTTGTTAACATTCTTGTTTAAGAAATCAGACTATGTTGAAATCTTTGATAGGTAATAAGGCACTGCATTTATTGCTTCTTATCTCTCCAGCAACCTTAAAACTGTAAAAAATTAGAATTTGTCCAAAAACCAAAATTAACTTAATAAACCCCTATATCAACATGTTTTCAAGGCATACAAACTGCATCCTCTTCTGTCTACAAACAGATGTTCATTAGCAGTTCGTCACAGCTGCTTCAGTTGGAGTTGCCTTTTTTTAAAAAAAAAAACAAAAAACTATACTTTGAAATTTAGAGAAGCATCTTTTAACAAAACTTAAGAATAAATTTGAATTAAACAACTCTTAAACTTGATAGAAACTAATCTGAAGAGAACTTAACATCCGGATACTAAAGCAATAACATATAACTTGACAGTACTCTAAACTAAACATAGTGGAGCTTAATTGTGCTTAACTCTATCAACCCTAAATTTATATTAAAATATAAATACAACCTTGAGTATAATTCATAGTAACTGCAGCTTTACCAAAAAAAACCCCAACAACTTAAAGTTTGGTAAGCTGCTATTCCTCTTTGCAGTATTATGGAGATGTGTGCACAATATATTAGTTTCTTCTATTTTGTCCTGTATTTCTTAGTAAGTTTTAGGGTTGTTGGATTGCTGTTACTCTCTTCTTTGAGATTTCTGACAAGGTCTTTTCATTTCCCTGCAAAACTGTCTGCCCTTGGATCTTTTCTACCTGGATCTGCCTAAACATGACTATTTGTCTTCCAAGTTAGTTTTAGAGTGGTAAATGCATCCATGACTTCAATTAAAAATTTACTTCTATTTTTACTGTCCACTGTGATAGCAGGTTTCTTCCTCACACTAGTGATAGGTTCTTGCATGACAAGGGAATGAATTGCTGCTATTTTCCTTTCTGGCCCTGTAACTGTAATTGTATATTCACTTTGCAAACACAATACAGCTCCTCCAGTTCCTGTAATTGCAATTGTCCTGTTGTTATATGTCAAGTTGCAGGTTATATGTGGACGATCACGTTGTTCCTCTTGGCAGTGGCTGCGTTCCCTACGGCCGGACCGGCTGGACCCGGGAGGGATGCCAGGCAGGGGCCGGTCCGGGCTCAGCCGCCGGGGCGGCGCAAACTGCGAGAGTGGCGGCGCCAGCGATGGTGGAACCGCTCTGCCTCTTGTCTCTGTGTTCCTGGCCACCGCAGAGGAGGAGGCAAGGGCTCTTTTTTGAGTTTCCTGACGAGGCATAATTAAAAGCTGTTCATTTACTACATCAAAATCTCTCTAATAATTTTTCGCCTCACTTCAGCCCAATAAATTGATTTTAAACTGTTTCCTGAAACATCTTGTGACTTAAAATTTAAGGGGTCTGTTATAAATGCAACGGCAAATATCGGATTAACAAAGAAACAATTTATTAATAACACGATGCCAATCACCAATAAAAGAGAAAACCACAAAATAGGATATTAGCAGCGCTGCACCGGGTGGATGAGGGGTCTGCACACCAGGGTACAGGTCGCCCAAATCCACTCCGAACGATTCTCAGTTCGCTGTTTTATAGGATTTTTCTGCCCTGAGGCAGTACAGGTGTCCAGGATGGGCCAAATAGTCCAAATTTCTTCTAGATGGCCTTCTCGGATTTGCTAAGTCCTGTGGATCCGTTCCGGGAAGGTCTTTTCTTATGCCAATTGTACCAGCCAGTCTTATGTTGATTCCAGTATGCATATCGTGCCAGGGCATTGATGAAATCTGCATCGTCGTTCAAGGAGGAATTCTCCTTGCATTGGAAAGGATGCGATTCTTATCGGGGCTGGCTAGCGTCTTTGTTTGGTCTGATGGTCCTTGTCCTGTTTCGCAACTGGAGCCGCGGAGACTGGGGATACAGATTTCTACCTACTAGACTTTACAGTTTATTAACATCATTCTATTATACATTTGATTATTATTTTATTTACGAATTTTTACACCAGATTTATCACAGGTCTCTCTGGATTCAGTGAGCCTGCATCTTGCAAATCTGTCCCTTTTCCCAGGATAGAATAATTTTCTCGCTGTTGTATTCCTTCTACTTGTTTATAATTTTCAGTTCCGATCTTCTCCCCTCCTCTCTTTGCAATAATATCAGCGGCCAGAGGTGGCGCTGTACTTGGAGGCTGTGAGCCTCGGTGGTCACAAAATGGCGTCGGCGGTAATGCGCATGTGCTAGATAGGGCGTCAGCATTTTGTTGTACGGAAAAGAACAAGAAGCAGCCCTTCTGTTGTACGGAAAAGTCTTTGAAGGGCGCAGCCATTTTGTTGTACGGACGGCTGTGCTGCACATGCGCAGTGCTGCTGAAGGACGCTGCCCGATTCCGCGCCACGTTTAAAATGTGTTCGTTCGGGGGGGGAGGGGGGGGCTGTACGGTCGAGGGAAACATCTGCAAGACTGGGCAAGCCACGCGCGGGAGTGAGGGAGCCCGCAAAAGGTTCGCTGGAACTTGGCGCGGGGCCGGTCACGGGCTCCGCAGGGCTGAGCGTGGCTCCAGTTTCAGCGGAGCTACCTGCGGTTTCTGCGGGGGGGGGTAGTCATACGACTGCTCGCTGGAACCTCTAACTTGCTCATAACTTCATTAAATACACGGTACACAGGGAGCAAAGAAGCTGTAAATTCATCTGTCTTTATGTAGCTTCTGGGAAATTTTTAATTACCCTGAGCAATAAATCTCTTATTTCTTGCTTAGAAACCGAATGAGAATGCAAATTATCAGTCTTTAAATTACAATAAACATACCTTCCTTATTTTGAGATTTTTTGACCCGATCTCACGTCCCCCAGTGCCCGCGGAGCCCCGTGGAAAGGGCCCGCTCCGGCAAAGCCGCTGGGTCTGTTGAAAAACCGGCGCACCGAGACTGGGAGGGAATAGCATTGGAACTCCAGCTCCGAAAAGGAGTTGTTTTTCAGGAAATGTCCTGTTCCTGCCGTCTTCAGAGCTCGCGCGCCCAGTGCGGAACTGTGAACCGACGGGTGCCCGGGGCTCGGGGTTTTCTGAAGGATAAAACTCACTCGCGCGGAGCTCCTGGAGGTGGCAAAAAATCCTTTCTCCTGGCCCCATTTTAATAACCTCTTTAAGACCTCCTGGTCATATATAATCCTTATCTTAGAAAGGATTAGCTGGAGTAGATTAATGTTGCTTATATGTCCTTATGTGTTTCTTTGGTGTCTTTGGTGATCTTCAATGTCCGATGTTCTTTCTAGGTGACTGTTCCTCGACCCCCACTTTTGAATAAGTGCAATATCGTTGTTTTACATAACTTCTGCTTCGTCAGCCTTACAGAGCTGAGCTGGCATCCTGCTTGCGTTTTGCATGACTTCCTTTTGCCTAAGTTACATTCTTTATCTACTTCTCTCAAGGCTATGCTGTTCTGTTCTACTAGTATTAATTTCTCCCATTTTTGTGCAACACTTGGATCACATTTAGTAATATTGTTGCCTTTTTCCCAACCTGGAAATGAAACTCGAGATAATTTTAGTAAGGCGGTAATATAAGAGCGGATCTTTATTTGAAGGCCTTCAGGGGCAGTTATGGAAAGATGTCCACAAAAGCCCACCTCATCCAGGGGTGAGTACATTTTTATAGGTTTTAGGAAATTTGCATAATTGATAAAAAGCACCAATTAGGAGGACAAGTGGTGATGCAATTCTCCTCCATGTCAAGTCCCTTTTCTGGAGCAACCCCCTTGGCATTAGCTGTACATGAAAATGTATCTTGAAGAGTTGTTCTTAAGCTTGGCAGCCAGGAAGAACTAAGATAGCACTGGGGCCTTGTACTCCCAGGGCTTAGAGCTTTGGAATTTGTTTTGTCTTCCTGCCTAGGGAAAGGCCATGGAAAATTACTGGGAAAATTAGCCACTAATACAATAGGCTACAGAGCTACAAATATATGTGCGAAGAATACAGAGAACATATAAAAGAAAAAAAGGCAAGAACCAAAAAGGCATCAATAAAACTAGACAGATTTTTCTCCCAAATCAAGGCTGAATTAACTGTTATCAGGATAGTAAAACAAGAATTAGGCATCTTTTTTTTTTTTCTCAGACAACTGTTTGATTAACCAGGGGGCTTCATCCCTTTTAATTCTGGAATAATGTATCCATGATTTTACTCTGTCCAGTTTCAATGTAGTAAAAGTTGTCAATAGTACTTGGAAAGGTCCTTTCTACTTTGGCTGGAGCAGAACGGTTCCCCAGTTTTTCAAGTAGAAACAATCTCCTGGTTGGAACTCGTGCACTGGTTTGTTCAATACCATCAGTCTGGAGATCACTGCTCGCTGTAAATCGTGTAGTTTTACAAAGAGAAATTAGGTAATTATTCAAATTGACTCCTCCTTTTATGTGTGTTTCCTGGAATGTGTGGTACTTGGTAGGGTTGACCACATAGCAGCTCATAGGGGCTTATTTTGCTGGTGCCCTGTGGCTGAATTCTAATTCGAAGTAGAGCAACAGGTAAGGCTTGGACTCATGTCAAGGAGATTTCCTGACATACTTTACCCAACTGCAATTTGATTGCATAATTCATTTGCTCTACTTTTCCACTAGCTTGGGGCTTATAGGAGTATGAAGATCCCAAGCTATTCCCAAGGCTTTCTGAACCTGTTGTACCACTTCTGCAATAAAGTGGGAACCTCTTTTGGATGATGTTCCCAAAGGTAGCCCAAATGCAGGTATTTGATTCAACAGTATTTTAGTCGCTTCCTTAGCCTGGTTGGTGTGACAAAAGAAGGCTTCTGGCCACCCAAAAAAGGTATCCACCAGAACCAGAAGGGATTTATATCCCCCTTTTCTGGGCAATTAAGTAAAATCAATCTGCCAGTATTCACCCAGAACATTTCCAGATTTTATGGCTCCTAGCACTACTTTGATAGCTGTGTTAGGGTTGTTTCTTTTACAAACTATACATTGTTTGGATTCTTGATTGTACAATCTGAGCCATTTTAGACCTAATTATAGATTTTTGCAATTGTTTGAAAGATTTTTCAGTACACCAATGAGTGGCTTTGTGTTCGTGATTCACTATTTCACACAAGGTCTGTTCAGGGACTACTATTTGCCTGGCTGGAGTAACTGCCCAGCCTTGTGGATCAAATTTTGCTTCTAAGGTTTCATTTAATTTACAGTCCCTAGCACTATATTTTGGTTTCTCTACTGGGAGAGGTATCTCTGACAGGGGTATTAAAGATAAAACTTTGTTTTCTAATGTGCCTTTTTCTGCAGCCTCTTTGGCAGCCTTATCTACTAAATGATTCCCCAGTTCTGGTTTGGTCTTATCTGCTTGGTGTGCTCTGCAATGCATGATGGCAACTTCTGGTTTCTGGATACTTTCAAGTAAATCCAAGATATGTTTTCCATTTTTGATCAATGTGCCTTGAGATGTCAAAAGGCCTCTTTCTTTCCAGATGGCCCAGTATGTGCATGTACCACTCCAAAGGCATATTTTGAATCAGTCCAAATGTTAACTCATTTTCCTTTACTCAATTCCAATGCTTGAGTGAGTGCAATTAGTTCTGCTTTCTGGGCCAAAACATTGGAGGGGAGTGCCCCCTATTCGTTTACCTCATGGTGTGTAGTCACTGCATATCCACATAATTGTTTTCCATTTTGGACAAAGCTGCTTCCATCAGTAAACAATTCCCAATCAGGTCTTTCCAAGAGTCAGTCTCCTAAGCCAGGTCTGCTGGAACACACTTTGTCTACAGTCTGTTAGCAATCATACTCTGGGGTTCCTTCTACTTGTTGGGCAAATAAGAACATAGCAAGGTTAATGATAGAAGTTGTTTTGAATGTCACATTGTCTTGCTCCAGCAAGACTACCTGATATTTTAGCATATGGCTAGGAGATTGCCAGTGGCTCCCTTTTTCTCAAGTACTGACTATACCATATGTGATACATAAACGTTTTGTCCCAAAGTCAGTTTTCAAGCTTCCTATATAAAGAGAACAGTAGCTACTTCTGCCCTCAGACAACTAGGCCAGCCTTGGCTGACATTATCCACTTGCTTTGAAAAGTAGGCCACGGCTCACCTCTGGTCCCTGAGGAACTGACAGCACTCCCAGTGTTATGTTTTGTCTTTCATCAGTAAATAGTTCAAACGGGCATATGGGATCTGGGAGCCTCAAAGCAGGGGCTCGCATAAGGGCTCACTTGAGTTGTAAAAAGGCAGACTGTGGATCATCAGTCTAGACTATAAAGACCTGAGCTTTCTTCAAGAGCTCATACAGTGGCTTTACCAGCAACCCATAATTGCTGATCCACAGGCAACACCATCCAATCATCCTGAGAAGGGCACACAACTCTCTTACCGTTTGTGGCTGTGGGAGTTGGCAAATTGCTTCTTTTCGTTCCTGTCCCAGCCTCCTTTGTCCTTGGAGGATTTCGAATCCCAAGTAGGTTACTGTGGTCTGGAGTATTTGTGCTTTGTCTTTGGATACTCTTTATCCACTTAGTCCCAGAAAACTGAACAATGCCACAGTCTGATCCCAACATTGCTGTTCAGTTTCAGTGGCTACCAGAATGTCATCTACATGCTATAACAAGACTCCAAAAAGGTTCTGATTTTTTCATTCCTACAGTTCTTTTGCCAATTGATTTCTAATTATGGCAGGGCTATTTTTAAACCCCTGCAGTAGAACTGTCAAAGTCAGTCGGGTTCTTCTCCCTGTGTTCAGATTTTCCCATTCAAAAGCAAAAAGCTCTTGACTTTCAGTACTCAAAGGGATACAGAAAAAGGCATCTTTCAAATCTAATACTGTAAACCATTTTAATTTTTCACTGAAGGTTGTTAGCAAGGTATAAGGTTTTGTTACTACCAAGTGTATATCTTCTATCTTAATTATGGCTCTAAGGTCCTGTACCAGCCAGTAATCCTTTCCATTTGCCTTTTTAACTGGCAAAATAGGTTTATTAAATTTGTATTCGCATTCCTTCAATAGGCTGTATTTTATAAATTTTTCCACAAGGGATAATAACACCTTACAACTTTCTATTTTCAAAGGGTATTACTTTTGCCTTACTGGTCCTGTTAGCATAGGAAAGAACACACAATCATGGACTGATTGGGTGCAGGGCTTTATTCAGAGCTCTGGGAGCTGGGGGTCCAGACAATCCAGATCTCGACTCCGTCGGACATCTGAAATGGATACAGTTTTATACCTTTCTTGTTACATAAGGATTCATGTTAATCATTAAACCCCATTGTTCCATTGATTCTACCCTAAGTAACAATGGTCTTCGTGATTCTTGCTTAAGATTCTGGTTTGAGAAAATAATCATATTTAGTTACCAAACTAATATCACAATCGACAATACTATCATATATCGTACTGATGATTGTACAGGTACAGATCCTCCTGGCCTAACTTTATTCTTAAGGCCTATGTGCTCTATCCCGAATCACCAGCATTCCCCCCTTTCTCCCCCCACCACCTAAGCAAAGTTATACTTGATTTGGTTAAAACAATAGCATGGAATAACATCCTGGTTGCAGTAAAGCCGATGTCCTGTTCTCGGGCCCTTGCTACTTCAGAAATCAGTTTAACCCTATGCTATCAGTCTTGCTCAAGGTTTCAATTTAATCCTTACAGGCTCTGCTCTTTTGGATCTCCTGGGCATCTGTCCAGCCCAGACTATCAGAATTACTGCATCCTCAAGTGATAGTGGCAGATGGATTGCGTCCAATTTTAGAGACTGTAGTGCAAAAATAGAGGCTTCCACATAATTAGGTTCTGGAATAATAACCTTTATTTTTCCATTTTTAAATTTGATTTCAGCATTTAGTTTTTCCAATAAATCTCTCCCAAGGAGAGGCTTTGGCAAATTGGGTGGGTACAAAAACTGGTGAGTCATCCATTGTTTTCCTAATTTAAAATCAATGGCTTTGAAAAATGGCTAAGTTTCCTGATTACCTGTTTCACCAATGATTGTTATAGAATCATTACTCGAGTTTCCTTTTACTGTATTTAGCACCAAGTAACTAGCTCCCAGATCTACTAAAAATTTTACCTCCTTATTTCCCATCTTAGCTGTAAGCAGAAGTTCTGCTGGGGAAGAATCATCCAGTCCCCCTCAGTCATCATCAGTGATGGCCATGAGAGGGAGGGCTTTTACTAGTACATTGAGATAAGGCAGTTTGCTAAAGCAAAAGTGAAAGGCTGCATGCACACAAGCAAAGGGGAAAAAAAATTATCCCCTATTTCCCATCAGCAAGCAATGTCTAGACACTTCCTGGGAAGCAGGGCTTCAGCATGCATAGCAGTTGCTCTGGAAGGCAAACATTGTAAATAACAAATAACCCCCTTCCTCCTCCTTCCCTTAGCTTTTATATCTGAACTGACGGCACATGGTATGGAACATCCCTTTGGTTAATTTGGTTTAGCTGGCCTACTTGTGTGCCCTCCAAGGATCTTGTCCACTCCCATCCTATTGATGGGGTAGAATGTTGGAGAGAGAGCACTGATGCTGTGCCAGCACTGGTCAGCAGTAGCCAAAACACTGGTGTGTTATCAACACCTTTCTGGCTATCAATGCAAAGCACAGCACTGGGAGGGCTGCTATGGGAAAATGAATTCCAGCTCAACCAGACCCAATTCAGCTACTTACTGAGAGCAGGATCAGGCCCTTTTTGAGTGTTCAAGTGTTATGCTTTTCCTCAGGTCATAGATGAGAGACTTTGATATATACTTCATAGGAAAGTGATATTAAAAAAAGTTATCTCCTATACAATTTCCTTGAGACCACCAATGTATCTCTTCTTTACTGGAAATTATTCTGAAATAGAGCTGAATAAGTTTTAACAATACCTCTTTTTTGAGAGAGGGCACTCATGGGAGCATGCTGTGATTACTTAAAAACCAAAGGGAAAGTCAGAGCTCATGATTCAAGGGGCAATTCCCTTCCCCTTCTCTGTTTAAGTGTTGAGTGGAGCCAAGAGCAAGAATGCCAAGTATGCCTAAGCTTCTTCATCCTCCCCTCCCCTTCCTCTCTGTGCACTTTACAGCTTACTGCCTCTTCAACTCTAACTACTTTAACAGATAAACATTACCTTGCAAAAATCAAGAGTCTGTGTCTATGACTTCTGGGTAGAGTATCAAATTTCTGTAGCTGAATGAAATCCAAACAGTGATACTGACTGCACAACCTGCTCTGAAATGCACAGCATAAACAAATGGGGGAAAATATAGATTTTCCTCTTTATTTCCAGGAGATTAAAGAGTTTCTTAAAAACAATTTGAGATGCAATATTTTGGACTATAGCTATGCATATATTTCTTTTTTACCAGCTAATTTTCAAGTGATACTTCTTCCTACAACACTTCTCTTGAAATACAAGAATACTGAATCAGTTTTGAACTTTGAGGGAGTGTAGCTTTATATTATTTCCATTATAAATAGTTAATGTATAACACCTTACTTGTGATATCCATTCCAGGTTTTATGTATGCAGTCTGTTCAAGTTTAATACTGATATTATGTAATTTGTCTGTATTGCTTTGTAGCTATACCTCTGATGTAATGCTTGAACCAAAAAATCAATGTCATGTTTACATAAAATCCAAAAGAAACACCCAAATTCTGCAGTGATAAAGTATTGAGAGCCAAATCTGAGCCTTAACGTTGGAAAAACGGAGATGGGTTCAGGTCTAATCTTCAAAGAACAGCATTTGAGACCTTGGTTCAACGGGGTGCTCTGTGGAATAGTGGCTGAAGTGAAGATCTTTCTTATGGTATACCATATCTTAAAATATAAGAAAAAACAGTTCTTTTGCCTTGTGCTTAATCATGCCAAGTGGAGATGCACACTTCTGAAACAGTGTGTGCATGTCTCATTGACTATTATGAATCTGATATCCTGTGTATTGGTAACTGCAGCAGTTTCTATTTCCCAAGAGCTACACAAACATAGCTGCCCTACCAGATTGCTTGGGTTGATGATGAGCTTTAGCATCAGCTCAGTGGTGGGAGAGGTGAAAGCAATGAGCTTAAGTGACTTGTGTCAGTGGCAGATGGCAGAGTTGAGATTAGGACCAGGGTTTGTGCCACTAGAGTGCACTACTTTCCTCTTACTTATTGAGAGAATGGGTAAATTTGCTGGTAGGTGCAGACTGGTGTGAGGTTTGAAAATTGCTGCCAGCTTGCTGAACTACTGGGAGTTTCACATTAGTCTTAATTGGATGCAACTCTGCTTCTGCAGCTATCATTTACTAAGTAACTTTTTCTTACTATCAAACTTTTATGAATGTTGTGATGGAATGGCAAAGGGCTTGTAAAACAGCTCCTTTTGATTTTATTTGATATAAAAAGGGTATGACAGAAAGACAGGGTTCATCATACTTCTAATTAAAGCAAGTTCTATGACATATATTCTTTCTCAGAAATACATGATGACTTTTGCTTGATTAATTAAAGGTTATCAAAAATGAGATATGATACTTTATTTAAGAATGTAAGCCCTCCTTTTTTTCCCTTCACAGGTTTCCACTTGAGTGGCACTGTGACAGACCCTGCAATGCAATCAGAGCCAGAAACTGTTTGCAATGTAGCTATCAGCTTTGATCGTTGCAAGATTACCTCAGTGACCTGTAGCTGTGGAAACAAGGACATATTTTACTGTGCCCACGTTGTGGCACTCTCTTTATACCGGATCCGCAAGCCAGATCAGGTCAAACTGCATCTTCCCATTTCAGAGACACTGTTTCAAATGAACAGAGACCAACTACAAAAATTTGTTCAGTATTTGATCACAGTGCACCACACAGAAGTTTTGCCAACTGCTCAGAAATTAGCAGATGAAATTCTTTCTCAGAATTCAGAAATCAATCAAGTCCATGGTAAGTTTGATGCTTGTTCTTTTGTTTCATTCCTTCTCTGGTTTTTTTAATATTATTTTTTGTGGCACTCAGGAGTGTGACCTCCTGAAGTTCCTTTCAACCTAATTGTAATTTTTATGGTTTTTACATTATGGTGTTGCGGTCAGTTCATCACATGTTGCTTCTGCCGCTGCTTTTTCCTCAGGGGGAGGACTCCTCACACCCTTCCCCTGCTCCAATGTGGGTTCCCTCTGTCCTGGTTACAGGAGTAGAATGCCAGTTTAGCAGTATGTGGATGTAACAAATGATATATTTGATTCCTCTCTACCTCATTTCTGACACACTGTTAATGATGGGTCATTTGCAGTAGCTGCCCAGTGCACACTTGACACCTCAGGCTACAAGATGGATGTTAAATGAGATAAGGAAAAAAGAGGCAACCCTGCAAGGCAGAGTAGTATTTCTTTTTCTCCACACCAATGATTCAGCTATGATAACTTCCTCTGGGGAAGCACCAGCACAGTTACATCCATCCTGAGGTGGTCACCTCTGCTAATGGGCCATAATGGACCCAATGGCACCAGCAAAATAGGCAACTGCAATGACTCACAGTAATACATCATCCCATTGTGGAAGTCCCTACCCTGAGGGAGGTACTGAGCATTACCACATGAACCGAAGCATATATAATCTCTGGTTTTGGGGATTTGGGACACCACCACCACCACTTGACAGATCCAGAGGAGGACCAAAACTTCCATGGGACCACCGCTTTCGACTGCAATCACCACTTGATAGGACTGCAACCATCACCCTGACCAACAGGGTGCCAGGTTGTACTCTGACTTTGTGGGTTTAAGCCAGTTTTCTGTGCATCATTGCATTTATTGTAATCTCTCTAATAAATTGTAACTCCATCCTGAAATCTCTCTTTAAGGTAATTGAGTAGGGTTAATTTCTCCCACCAGTTTACTTTCATACCAGCATCTCGGGTTTAATCTGGTTGTTTCTCACCCGAGATTCCAAGGCTGGTGGTTCGTGTGGGCATGAAAGGAGTGATTTTCCCTCTTGACCTCTGAAGGATTTAGAGTCTGCTGTCTGACTCTGTGTCTCTGTGTTCTGTGCTGAGCTCGGTGCTCGGTGCAGCGTGAGAATGATGAGGAGTCTCAAGGTCTTGGTTTTCTGGTTTCTCGCGTTGTTTATTAGTTCTTATCTTACAATTCTCTGTGTCCAGCCAAGATGTTCACAGCAGCTTGGACACGAGGCGACTCCCCCCCATGATGGGAGGTTGCTACCTCTTATACAGATAACTACGTACCCATTGTTTACAATTCTGTGCCAATGTCTATCACCTATACTAACAGGGTCATGTCTACTTTGATCCAATCCACTGAAACTATTTTGTGCCCACGTCACTGCAGAAGATGGATGCCAAGGGAGAAGAAGAAGAACCCAGGGCACCGCCCTAAAACCACCATCTTGTCCCTTTGCATCTACATTCTAAAAATCCCAAACTACAAAATCTTCTGCACAGTGATAACTACACTACTCTCTGTAACACCTTTGTGACTTGCAATTCTTCTCTCTGTTGGATATTTCTCTCATGGACCAAAATCAAAAACTGTGTCTTTCTGGGCTCTGTGCCAGGCAAACCCCCCTGCACAGACCCCAGACCCTCTTTCTCGGGTCCCAGGCCTCTCTACCGAGGTCTGTGACTTCCCAGGGCACCCAGAGGGATGCCCTGGACTCCAACACCAGCACATCCTCTCACAAGAGAGAGTTCTCCATAACCTTCTCCAATATGACTCCTTCTGACAAGGTACAGTTCTTCACAAACTGCTCCAGTGTAGGACCCTTCCACATGGTGCAGTCCTTCAGGAACAGGCTGCTCCAGTGTAGGTCCCCCACAGGGTCACATCTGCCACCAAACCTGTTCCAGCATGGGCTTCACTCTCCATAGGGTCACAGGTTCTGCCAGGACCCTGCTCCAGCAGGGGCCTCCCACGGGATCACAACCTCCTTTAGGCACATCCACCTCCTCCAGCATGGGGCTCCTCCATGTGCTGCAGGTGGATCTCTGCACCCCTGTGGACCTCCGTGGGCTGCAGGGACACAGCTGCCTCACCATGGTCTTCACTGTGGGCTGCAGGGGAATCTCAGCTCTGGCACCTGGAGCACCTCCTCCCCCTCCTTCTTCACTGACCCTGGTGTCTGCATAGTTTTTACTCTGACATATTCTCCTTTCTTTCTATGCTGGCCCAAATTGTTTCTGTACTGTAATTTCTTTCCCTTTCTTAAATATGTTATCACAGAGGTGCTACCACTTTCACAGATGGGCTCAGCCTTGGGCAGCAGGGGGTTTATCTTGGAGCTGACTGGAACTGGCTCTGATGGACATGGGGGAAGCTTCTGGCAGCTTCTCACAGAAGACACCCCTGCAGCTTCCCGACTACCAAAACCTGGTCATGCAAACCCAATACGCCCATAGAAGCTACTGTGGAAAAACTTAACACTAACTCAGTCAAAACTATCATACCAGTACTCTCTTTATATTTTCTCTTATTAGCAGTCTGCTTCACAGTAGTTCCTGTTTTTCTTTAATGCTATGCACTACTGAACAGTTGTTATATTTTACCCAAGAGTTATGAAATTAAACACAAGATGAAATTACTTATGTTTAAATTTTGAATAATTTGGGTAATCTAAGGCATAATATTTTGCAATAAGTAATTTTATCAGCTTTGTTTCTATATAACTACTATTTAGAATAATTCTGAACACACTAAGTTTTTTAAATCAGTTACTATTCTGTTGTGAATCAACATACAACATTATTAGTTTCTAGCTTTGACCATTCAATCTTTGCATAGTACACATGATTTTAGTTGTAATTGTTTTCCCATCTTCTTGATTCTACCATGAGATTATATTTAATAAAAAATTATTAATCTGCATTTCACTTGTATACTTGAATTCATAAGATTTTTATAAAATTAAGTTCAAAAAATTCAGCATGGCTGAGTAAATAATGTGGCATTGCTTCATTTGAAGATTAAAACTCTTGTGATACTTCAGAAATAAGGACCAGGGAAGCAGTTTACTTTGAAGATGCTACATTCTGCTGTTATGTTAACAAAAATTTAGAATCATAGAATCATTAAGTTTGGCAAAGACTGCTGAGATCGAGTCCAACCTTTGAATGATCTCAACCTTGTCAACTAGACCATAGCACTAAGTGCCAAGTCCACTTGTTTCTTGAACACCTCCAGGGATGGTGACTCCACCACCTCCTTGGGCAGCCCATTCCAATGCCTGACAACCCTTTCCATGAAGAAATTCCTTCTGATGTCCAACCTGAACCTCCCCTGGCACAGCTTGAAGCCATGTCCTCTTGTCCTGTTGCTACTTGCCCGGGAAAAGACACCTACCCCCACCTTGCTAGAACCTCCTGTCAGGTAGAGAGTGAGAAGGTCCCATTAAACCTCCTTTTCTCTGACTAAGCACCCCCAGCTCCCTCAGCCACTCCTGATACGACTTACTCTTCGGACCCTTCCACAGCCCCGTTGCCCTTCTCTGGTGTAATAAATCGATTAGACAATTTAATCAATAAAAAAATGTATTGATTAATTGAAGTATAAGATTTGAGAAAGCCACAAGCAAAAACAGTGTCGAGCCTGAGGTCAGCACTGGGTGAATGTTAGATTTGGTCTCTATCGCCCTGAACCTCCCTTGGTTCACAAATTCTGCCTTCGTAGGGTCCATTTTTATACAGTTTTTTGGCTGGGCAGGGGTTTTCTCATTCTTTTGTCCCTCTTGTTTTCTAATGTGATCATGTCCTTCTTCTTGCTGCCGGGTCTGTGGAAAAGTTTTCCAGGAAGGGATGAATACTTGATTCCTTTTACGGGAATCCGGTATTGGGATGCATGCCCTTGATGATCTTATCATAGATGCATGTCGGGTGCTGATCACTGGGGCATTGTCAGCCCATCCCTGGAGGAGGCTCATCTCGATCACTGCCACCCTTTTCTATTGCAAATCAGTTTCATCCCCTGTTGCTGCCTGTGGTTTCACAATTCCTGAAATCTTTAATTCTAAAGCACAAATTATTTTATACCATATATCACATTTGGACACACTCCAGCACATCAATATGTTTCTTGTAGTGAGGGGTCTAGAACTGAACACAGGATTTGATGTGCAGCCTCGCCAGTGCTAAGTACAGAGGCACAATCACTTCCCTGGTCCTGCTGGCCACACTATTGCTGATACAGACCAGGATGCCATTGGCCTTCTTGGCCACATGGACACACTGCTATCTCATGTTCATTCAGCTGTCAATCAACACCCCTAAGTCCAGCCACTCTTCCACCAGCCTGTAGCACTGCATAGGTTTGTTGTGACCCAAGTGCAGGACCCAGCACTTTGCCTTACTGAATCTTATTTTGACTTACTTAGTTTACTATTGTACCCTGAGTAATTTGTGGTCTAGGTTATTCTCTGCCTATTTTAGTCAAACCCCCTCTGCTTATATTTACTTTTCAAGATTAAGTTCTTTATATATTACACCAGTTCTTGAATGTGGTTGCTCAGTTTGAAAGTAGTTGCTTTTAAAATTCCTAATGTAATGATCAAAGTCTATTTTTTTTTAAATGCTGCTGCTTCTTATAACTTGGGAGTAGATTATATTTAAGATGTAACCTGCTATGACCATAAATATAAAAGGCTTTTACCCTGTTTTCAAAATGCATTTGCGTGTTCAGTGTTACAAAAAAAAAATGTGCATGGTATTCTTGCTTTTATTACTAAGATCGCAATTTAGCAATTTTAGTAAAACAGCAGGAGTATGTATGTATGACTGTATCTATATACTGAGTGTGAATACTTATTTTATTTAACTGTAAATACATGATGTTTAACTTATTTCAAAAACCAGTCATGACAGAAGTTAACAAAGCCAGAGGTCGAAGGAAGGGAGATTAATCTGTTAGTGTCTATAAAGTGACACAGTTTAATTACAGGTTTTAATATTTAGTATACAGTGCTTTTCTCTTTCATAGTTCAATTGGGTACTAATTTATCCTCATAGCACCCCTTTAAACCACCTAAGTAACACTTATCCTCAGTTTAGAATTGGAGAAAAGGATTTGGTCTTGGTACCAAATTGCACTGTAGTGATTAAATTCAGGGCTGCCCATGTTCCTCTCCTCAGCCAAACTGTCTATCCCCTGAATCCTTGTGCTTGCTTGGGGCCGCATTGCACCCCAAGCAAGGTCATTGCCTTCGAGTTGACCCTTCAAATCTACTTGCCAGCTATTGCTAGGACTTCATTTCACAGCTCCTAAGGCAGCTCCCTTCTGCAGTCGTGTTGCTTGTTCAGATTGTGTGGAAAAGTCATGCTATGAAAAGCCAGTGTCCACAAAGGAGACAGAGGAATTGTGCAACTTTATTCGAATAAAAAAGGGACAGATTCCACTAGGGCATATCCCATGGTGTGACGTGGGTGTGGACCCACACAGAGGACAGCAGGTAGCAGCAGGTCAGACATAGAAAGCTTCTTTATTTTTCTGACTCCATCAACTTATATACACTTTGTACAGAAGCCAAAGATTGGCTCAAGAAGGTGCCCTGGGTTGTAGTGTTGGATGTACACAAATTATTTATTCTATCACCATCTTCATGAACTGTTGAAACCATGTGGGGCAGTGTTCTTCCCAGGCCCCTTCCTTTGGGCTATCTTCTGTTAATGGCCCATCAATGCCTTGCCCACGATTCATAGGTAACTCCCTCCAGGAGTTATCTCTGTTTAATGGGCCATCAAGGACCCACTTCACAACTCATCATCCCATTGTGAGATGCTCCACCCAGGGGGAGGAGCCAAGCATTCTCACCTGGATATAAGCTGGGATTTGGGACAGTATGAGTAGCCCTTACCCACTGGATTCCCAGAGGACCAGAGCTACCAGACCTTTCTTCAGGATCACTGCTTCAGGAAGACCACTTTATCTGGACTGTTTCCACCACCCTGCTCAGGTTGTATTCTGACTCTGTCAGTGGTCTTTTGTATTATTGCATTTATTTTATTTTATTTTATTTTACTTTTTTTTCCTTTCTTCTTATTAAATTGTACTTCTGACTTGGAGCCTCTCACTTGTTTTGCTTTCAAACCACAACATATTTTTGGTGCCCAACGTGGAGCAAGAGGCACTGAGAAAAATCAGAATTACAATTTTGTATTGAAGAAGACACCTGTTCGCTATGATGCTCAACGTGCTTACATGTGTCTTATACCTATCTCTATATATTTTTCCACACATGGGGCACTATCTGCCGGTCTTAATGCTCCTGCGTAGACCAGGGTATGGTACTAAAATTGCCTTATTGGTCTATGATGTCCATTGCTTGATAAACTCCGAGGCAATGAACATAATTCAGAATATATACCCAGTTTTGTATTCGTGTCCTGGTCTAGGATGCTACATCTGAGGCCTCAACAATCTCACCCAGCCCCTATGGAGAGGGGTAAAGAATGATTTTTTTCCAGCTTTTCAGGCATGACACAGCAGTTTTTGAAAATATTGAGCGCCCTCTGGATGCCGAGGACAGTATGATGTTGTTGCTATAGTCCTGCTTTGTCTTCTCTGCACGGCCCGTACCATGCTTAGAATCAAAACACTACCTGGTGTGATACAGCGTGTTCTTAAGGAAGAGGAAGAGGGAAAGAGAAGCAAAGCAACAGCATCAGCATCTACACAGACTGTCACAGAGGAGAAGGGAACCAAAGGCAAGGCAACAGTGTCCTCATCTACACAGACCATCACAGAGGAGAAAGAAGCCAAAGGTGAGGCAACAGTGTCCACATCTATGCAGACTGTCACAGAGGAGAAAGGAACCAAAGGTGCTGTCAGCATCTCCACACAAACTGTCACTGAACTGGAACAACCTAAACCAGTAGCAGTTGCCACCACTCAGAAGAAGAAATCAAGGAGCAAATCAGTCTGCAGAGTGACTGATGAGGATGCAGCAGGACCTTCGCAGCCAGCAGAAGAGACAGAGATCATCACTCGCTCTCTATCCCTGGGTGAGCTGCGTGACCTGCGGAGGGAATTCACCTGCCAGACCAATGAGTCCATCCTGACCTGGCTGCTCCGCATCTGGGACGCTGCAGCCAATGACGCCATTCTGGATGGAATTGAGGCCAGGCAACTGGGATCGCTGTCCCGGGATGTGGTCATTGACCAGGGGATTGGGAAAACCCAAGAACCTCTCAGCCTCTGGCAGCGACTGCTAACAAGTGTGAAAGACAGATACCTTTGTAAAGAAGACCTCCAAGTGCACCAAGGCAAATGGAGCACAATAGAACAAGGTATCCAACGCCTGAGGGAATTGGCTGTGCTGGAGATAATTTTTTCAGAAGATGAGAGATTTCCTAAAAGCCCAGATGGTGTCCAGTGCACATCACGGATGTGGCTGAGACTTGCACGGCTTGGACCAGAGATGCACTCACGTTACCTGGCAACACTGCAATGGAGGGAAGGTGAGGACAGGGTAGGTGTCTTGGCTAATAAACTAAGAATTTACGAGGACACTGTCTCCGCCCCAGTTCGTACCCATGTCTCATTTGTGGAAACAAGACTGGCTGAGCAAGTCCAGAGCTTGATTGAAGAAGGCCATCAGAAACTGAAAAAAGAACTTAAGGAAGAAAATTACCATATCTCACCAGAGCCAATGAGAGTCTCTGCCATTAGGAGCAGGCATCTCTGGTAACCTCTGGTCTTTTCTTCGAGAGCATGGAGAAGACATGAAAAAGTGGGATGGAAAGCCCACCTCGTCCTTAGCAGCCCGGGTACGTGAACTGAAAAGAGAAACACCTACCACAAGAAGCCCATCTAGAATCAGTGTTGCTCCGGTCTCTCGTGCACAGAACTCCAGATGGTACAGGAATGACGATATGACTGATCCTCTTGAAGGGACCTCAGAAACATATGTACAGGAAGACAACAATGTATGCCATGACCAGGAATGACATATATTTTACTTTTTTTTCCTTTCTTCTTATTAAATTGTATTTCTGACTTGGAGCCTCTCACTCGTTTTGCTTTCAAACCACGACAGAAGGTTACAACCTCATGGACCTCATTGGTCACTCTTACCACCAATCAAGTTCTCCTCTCAGAGAAGAATTATGCAAACACAAGATAATTTCTAAAAATACATATAGTTTACATCAAGCTCTGTGAGAATCATGCTGCGAAGATTCAAACACTTGAAAGCAAGAAAATTCAGGGCAACACCATGGGGTCTCTCTCTCAGTTTTGGAGGGTGCAGCCTCCTTGTATCCTAACCTCCTGGCTGCATGTTGCCCTCTTCGTTTCCCCATTGGCTGAGATACTAGGGAGCTACAGCCTTCCCAAACTGCCTACCACATATTCCGTCTTGAACATGTATCCTCATTTCCTCCCAAAGTTCAGAAGGTCAGGCTATCTGAGTTCTGCAATAGACTTTGCATGGACCTATTTGTCCTATTACCCTAAAGTTCAGGAGTTCAAACTGTCTGGTCAAACTGTCTGGATTCTGTAACAAACTTGTGCAACTTGATGTTTGTAAAGACATTAAGACCCATTTTGAAGACATTAACACCCATTTCTCCTGAAGACCTACACTCATCGAGTCATTTGTAAAGTCATTAGCGCCCATCTTTCCCATCAAGATAGTTCCCTCCCTGGTCTTCAGAAGAAAAGCTGCAGTGTAGAAATCCTATCTTTTGCTCAAGAATGATGGATGTGCTACAAGGAGAGGAAGCAGATTAGATCAATCGGTGTTCACCTTGGTGAGGAATACACCTAGGGCCAATAGGTCAGTTTGTAGGTGCAGTTCAAGCTGCAAAATGTGCCCCGGGTGAGGGAAATGGTTGGAACCCCAGGCAATGAGCTGTGATCAGGCACCAACCCTTTGCCTGAGGGCAAGCAGACCTGTGGCACTGACCGATCAATCACCCAGAGACCCTGCAGAAGCCAATGAACGAGAAGACCCCAGATCCAACATCACCATTGGAATGGGTGCACAGACAGTAGTACAAGTCTAGCGATTCTTTTGTTTGGGGTCCTTCTTCAGAGGCATCAGCACCAGCTGTTATTGTGACACTGCACCACGATTAAATTACTTGAAGGAAGCAGAGGTCTGAGACTGCTATGAGAAACCTGAGGTGGAGCCAGTGAGGAAACCTGGTCTGACTGTGTGTGGTGTGTGTAGGGAGTCAAGTGGGGTACCTGTCAGCTCACTGGAGCCACCTGCTGTGAAGGGGCTTGGGCCCCAGCAGTGAAAATCTCAGGACAGTGGTCAGACTGGGAAATTTCCTTAATGACCTGACTATAAATGAATGTAGTGATCTGGAAAAGTGCCTGGTTGAGAGATGTGGAGATAGTCATGTCTCAACCCCAAAACAAGAATAACATGGGCAGTGGGAGCTGAGGCTTTTCTAGCAGCAACATCAGGATGCCTGGCTGCTGCCAGGGCTGCAAATGGGGTTTGGACTTGTGCCCAATCTCACATGCTTTCTCCTTGCCTTGTTAGATAATGGCTATTGCTGAAGACTGCCAATGATATTGAAAGATCAGATAATTACAAACCGTAGCTAGTGCCAGTTACGTGTATATTGAAATTCTTTATACATTCTGGCTAAAAAAATGGATCATACTGAATGTAGCCTATATATGATCTTGTGAGAAAATATTGCTCTGAGTTAGAAGTACCTGTAGTACTGTGCTGAATAGCATTGTAGAGCTCAGACCCTCAGCTTGATGTCTTAAGCTTTTATAGTCTTCTTACCCAGTGGCATGAAAATAGCACTGGTGTAAGTGTAGTAATGCTGAGCCACTGGAGAAGGTATAGTGCAAACTGACTGATTGTTGCCTTTTTCCCAACCTGGAAATGAAACTCGAGATAATTTTAGTAAGGAGGTAATATAAAAGAGGATCTTTAGTTGAAGGCCTTCAGGGGCAGTTATGGAAAGATGTCCACAAAAGCCCACCTCATCCAGGGGTGAATGCATTTTTATAGGTTTTAGGAAATTTGCATAATTGATAAAAAGCACCAATTAGGAGGACAAGTGGTGATGCAATTCCCCCCTAGGTCAAGCTCCTTCTCTGGAGTTCCCCCCTTGGCACTAGCTGTGCTTTGTCCATGAAATGTATCTTGAAGAGTTGTTCTTGGCCTTGGTTTCCAGGAAGAACCAAGATTGCACTGGAGCCTTGTACCTCCTGGAGTTTGGAGCTCTGGAATTTGTTTTGCCTTCCTGCCTAGGGAAAGGGCATGGAAAAGTACTGGGAAAACTAGCCACTAATACAATAGCCTACAGAGCTACAAATATACGTGTGAAGAATACAGAGAACATATAAAAGAAAAAAGGCAAAAACCAAATGGCATCATGATGAGTTTTTTTATAAAATGTAAACAGTTATGGAAAGAATTTGGGTTTTTTTTCCCTAAATAGGGAAGTGTAGCTGAGAAATCTTAGACTTTTTAAAATACAAGTTAAAAGTAGCCATACTGTCACCAAAACCCAGGAAATAAACTCTCCAACCAGTTTGTTAGGTTAGAAAGTTGTCAGTGCTTTATTCAGTGCTGAGGTACATGGAGGAATCAATCCACCTATAATATACACCAATTATAAAAACTTCTAACTATTTATACATTTTAGCAAACAAAGAAATTAGTGTTCATTGGCTACAAGTTACATAGTTCTACTAATTAGAATTCTATCCTCTGCTGGTTAATGATTTCTTGCTTCTCATGCTATTTAGTTCACATTTTCAGTCTTTTTATTATCTTTTTCCCAGATAGGGAGAGTTTCAGTACAATTGCTGAATTGTCTTTGTTAGTTTCTTCCTCATCTCTGGTTTCAGCAAAATGTCCTTGTAGTCTATAAATTCTGCATTCCTGGTGTCCAGTTCCCAGCAATGTATCTTTCTCCCAGGCTTTAAATTCCTCCCCCAAGTCTGAGAGCACCAAAGCATGTCAAGTGCTAACTTTACTTGTTTTCTAATACATGGACATCATCCAGAGCTTGTCCGTTAGCCACTATCTGTTTCATGGATTAAATCTCCCCTCTCGTTGATTTGGTCCCAACATTTCCCCCTGCTACTGCATAGACTCCTTTTTAAAGAAATATAATTTGTTTGGTAACAATACCAAGATTATTTAAAGATAAATCTCCTTTCAAGTGGGGGATAAATATGTGTGTTTTGTATATTGGTGCTTTTATATATTTCCTTTTCACAGGTCTTTCCTCTGTTTTAGATCAATGAAATATTTAAACTATTTGCAAGGTGATGCTGTAAACCTGGGTCTGTTCAACAACTGCACTGCTTGATCTCATGTGGCTTGATTTCCCTTTTAATCTATTTTTTTGCAGCTGAAGACTTATCAGCATGTGTTACGTGTAGCTCACTGAATTTAAAACCCTTTAAAACTAACATAATAAAGAGGGAAGCACTTCACAGAAGGGCAAGTTTCTCATTCCTTGGGTTTTGTACTGTCTTGGATGTGATTCTCATCTTCTGAGACAGTCTTATGGTTCCTGTGGAAGGCAGAAGAGTTCTTTCACATCTTCAAAGACACAATTTCTTATTAATCAAAAAAAAAATATATATGGACAATAGTACAATGTTCACAGCTGTAGGGTCTGATGTTGGAGGCAGTTTAGGAAGTTGCTGAGCTGAAAGACTTTTACTTTCTCAGCAACTAGTAGACAAGACATCCCTCTGACCCTCTAAATCTTCTGGTTGTATTTTCATTGAATAAAGATTCTAGCATTCTCTGCAACCGTTTAAAAGATTCACTTACAGGGCAGAGATGCAATTGTGAAATAAAGGCTTAAATCAATAGAATCAGTGTTTCCATACATCTAAAGAGTTGTAGCTATCTTTGCTTTTCATGTTCTCAGGACTTCTTTGAAAGCAAATTTTAACAAATCTGACCATGTAATTTTCCTTCCCTGCCAGTATCCTTCTTTTAGTATTGGCTACAGAGGTAACATCTGGGATTTAAGTGATAGTGTGATTCAATTCAATTTCTAACATTGTCTCAAAAATCGAATAGAGATTACACAGTTGTGACAAGCCCAAAACCAAAATGTCTAGTTTACTTCAGTCTTGGGCATGATTAAAATGTTTTGCATCTGAGTATGGTGATGCACTACCATTTTTTCCCCTGACAGTCTAGATAAGTGCTTTTCAACCTTTTCACGTAGAATACCTGTTAAAAATATCCAGTAAAGGTGCAGGTTTCTTCAGAAATATGTAGATTGTTCGATACTGCAAGAACTTGTTTTATTTGTGTCAGACTTTAGAAAAGGCCATAAGGGGAAAATCACTGATCTCAACTACAAAATTTTCATTAGAGCAACCTATAGCCAAAGCACTGCCTGATGTAAATCTAGTCACTTCAGTTGGCACTAAGCTAATTCAGGTAGAGTTGCTTTAAATTGACTGTGTGCTGATGACATTGCCTATTGTAAAAATGCTCCTTCAGAAGCACAACAATCTTACACAGCTGTAACTTCTGTTAATGCCTTTAGTGCTTAAAGACTTTGGATTTGCTTGGGGATTATTTTTTATTCTTTATTCTTTGTTTAGCTTTGCAGAGCCATCACAGCTCAAAAGCACTGAAGTGATTATTTTCCTCATGTACATCAATAGCAGTGCTCATTAGCAGTAACTTAAACCTGAGCAAGATTGCTGAAGGTACAGAAATCACACAGGTGTTCTGAGGAGAGTGGTTTTAACATTGCAGTTGTTGAAATTATTATAAGTGTAATTTTGTTTGTAAAAGCATTCTAGAATAACTGTTGAGGCAGGAGGAAGAAACACAGATTTTAATGTTTTATTATAAAATATTGTTTGTTTAAATACCTTTTCATAGGCTGTCATTTCTAAGTGCTTAAGACTACTTAGGAGAAATTTATGTCTATTTTAAAGAAACATTAAAGTCAAGACATCTGTCCTGGTTTGGGATAAATTAGGGGAGAACCTCCAAAAGGAGTCCCATAAAAAACAAACCTCCACCACCCCTCCCCCCAGGCCTGGGTTTGGGAAGGAATTCCTTGGAGGAAAAGTGGAAAAAACCTGTTTATTGACAAATGAAAAAAAACACTCCCCAACACAAGGGAAAAGGAAAAAAAACCCAGATGGTACTCAAGTTGCTCTGAAGGGAGGGTGCAGAGTTTCTTTCACGGGCCCCGGAGATCCCCAGATATTCCCAGGTCAGGTCCGGAGCCAGTCCAATGATCTTCGCGGGGGAGGGGGGGGGGAAGGGAGAAAAGAAAAGGAAAAAAAACCGGAAGCAGCGAAAGCCAGCAGCAGAAGAGAAAGCCAGCAGCAGCAGCAAAGCCAGCAGCCGAAGTGAAAGAGAAAGACAAACAGCCCGCCGAAGGGGGGGCCAGCTGTTAGACAACAATGTAGTCACGATTGGGATAGGAGGCACTGTCAACCCAGGACAACATCCAAAATCAGACAATACACAAATCCAAAACCCTTTGCAGTACTCATTTGCCCTGGACCCACAAACCTCTTTTCTTTACATAGAACATAACGATTTATCTTGTTGCTGTTTGCAGGTGCTCCTGACCCAACAGCAGGTGCTAGCATAGATGATGAAAACTGCTGGCATTTGGATGAGGAACAGGTCCAAGAACAGGTCAAACTCTTCCTCTCCCAGGGTGGATACCATGGATCAGGGAAGCAACTCAATTTGCTTTTTGCAAAGGTATGTTGAGTACTCAAACTTCCCTCTTTTCTCTCCCTCCACTCCCCCATCCAGTCTGTACTTGTTCAGGTCTTACTCAAAGTCCTGATGTTCTAAAACAAGACAAAGCCCTGGGGACATGATAGCAAGTTAATAATGCAATGAGATGCAAACTGGTGTGTCTTGAGATTAGTTTAAGGATATGAAGTAGCATTTCAACTGTCTACAGCTTTGCTGCTCTCTTCCTTCCTACCCTCAAAATGTTGGAAAGACCTGTAGAAATTATGGTCTTGCAGCAGCTTGCATAATACACCTGTGGATTATTTGTGGAAGAAGTGTGTTTGCAGAATTGCAATGGGATACTGAAACTAAAAATTGTTAAAATTGGAAAGGCAAATTATTTTTTTCTACCTAAAAATTTCACATCAAATATATAAATTATCTGTCTTATTTAACAGAGGTGGAATGTTTAACACTTCAGCATATTGTCTTTACTGTGGTTAGTTTTGGGTTTTTTTCAAGTTTATATTAAAAGACTCATTTCCTAGGTGCGAGAGATGCTAAAGATGAGAGATTCAAATGGAGCTCGCATGTTGACGTTGATAACAGAACAGTTCATGGCTGACCCTCGTCTGTCACTTTGGACACAACAAGGAACTGCAATGACTGACAAGTATAGGCAACTCTGGGATGAACTGGGTAAATGCATAGACTTCAAAATCATTTAGATGTTCATGTGTATAATGAAGAAACAATTACATATTTGGGGTCTAAACTTATTGTGGTACTAGGTAAAGCAAGTTAGAATTTTCTTCAGGTTTGTTTGTTCAGTTAAGGTTGGATGAAATTGAATTTCTGATTTACTATATGAGACAATTACAGTTGAAGGAGAAAAAGCATACTAAGAAACAAGTATGATTGCAACAGGTTGTAAGTACCTGAGGAACTATAAAAAGAATAAAACAAAAAGTGGAAATGTAGCTACGCAACTGAGGGTAAGTATAGAAGCCACTAGAGCTAAACTGGAAAGCTTAAGGAAGAAATGGATTAACTAGAGAGAAATAGAAGGCAAAAAGAAAAGATTCATAAAGAGTATGAGAAGATAGCAACAAAGGAAAGCAGAAGTCCCTTACTGAGTAGGAAAGATCAAGTAACAGAGGGCTATAACAACTAACACTGCTTTACAGGAAAGGTCAGTTGTGACCAGATATAACATGCACTATGGAGAGAACACATGCTGAAACGGGGAAGGAATTATTTAAACTGTTAAAGACTGAAGACACTTGCTTTAAAGTGTTCAAGAAACTCACTGAGACAGTTTTGAACTGCTGCTTCAGAAGTTCTCAAAATCTATAGGACATCATGGTAGGAAAGGGACGTTACAAACAACTTGAAGGTAAATGTCACCAATATTTTAAAGGTGGGTAGGTGAGTGGAAAGAATAATATTAAGTAACCACAAGCATTGTTTTCTTAGATGTAAGGTACTGGAACAAACCACTAACTGGTTGGTATGTAAGCATATAGAAAATAAAAACAATTCTTTTGAATACAGTATGTTTTGGTTTGGGTTGAATTAGGGGAAAACTTTTAATGAATCCCCTAATAACAAAACTTTTACCACTCCTCCCCCCAACCCTGGGTTTGGGAAGGAATCTTTTGAACACAAAGTGGAAAAAACTGGTTTATTAACAAATGAATAAACACCCCCTGACACAAGGGAAAAAAAAAGAACAGAAAAGCTCAGGTTACTGTGAGGGGGAGGGCGCAGAGCTTTTTTTACGAGCCCCGGAGATCCTTTTTCGGACTCTTCCAGCCAGATCAGCTCTGGGTGCTGGTCTTAAATCTTAAAAGGGGGGGGGGGGGGGGGGGGGGCGCGGGAGAGGGAGAAGAGGAAAAGGGAGAAAAACAAACAGAGCACAGAGGCGGCAGAAAGAAAGGAAGGAAAAACAAAAGAACGAAAGGGCAAGAAACTAGCAGAAAATTGCGAGACAGCAAAGCGCCTAGAAGCAGGAAAGCCAAAGCAGCAGCGGAGCAAGCCAGCAGGAAAAGTGCCCGCCCCCCCTAAAGGGGACGGAACACCTCTTAGACATAACAAGGGAGTCCACGATATGGGATTATGGGATAGAGAGCACTGTCAGCCCAGGACATTTCACTCCTTATCCCATATCATGGACACACAATAAAAAACTTTCATCTCACTTACTCAGGCCTTTGACACTTACACATTTCTATTTATCTTACTTGCTCAAACTTTTGACACTTACACGTTTTTTTCTGTTTCACTTTACATTCAGATCTTTCTGAGGTACACATCGTGTTGTTCTATTTTTCTGCATTATCTACTACGTATAACTTGGTCTTTGAGCAGAGACAATTTCACGGATGGGTTTGTTTGTACTCGAGGCAGGGTTGATTCATACTGTCTTTTCTAACAAACTTTTAACATGGGCTACTGGAGCTTTATTTTTATTTACTATATTAAGGAGCTGGGACTGAGCAGGACTCGCTCGATTGGTAGAACCTCGGGTGTTAACTAGCTAGGTGGCCTTTGCTAAATGCTGTTTTCAGTTTTTTAAGGACTCTCCACCCAATGCTTTCAGGGTGGTTTTTAACAACTCATTGTACTTCTCCACTTTACTTGCAGCTGGTGCATGGTAGGGGATATGGTACACTCATTTAATGCCATGGTTTTTTGCTCAGGTTTTAATAAGATTATTTTTAAAATGAGTTTTGTTGTCTGACTCAATTCTCTCGGGAGTACTGTGCCTCCAAAGGACTTGCTTTTCAAGGCTTAGAATAGTATTGCGGGCTGTAGCATGAGACACAGGGTAGGTTTCCAACCATCTCGTGGTGGCTTTTACTATGGTCAGCACATGGCGCTTGCTTTGGCGGGTTTGAGGCAGTGTGATGTAATCAATCTGCCAGGCCTTCCTATACTTGTACTTAGACTACCGCCCTTTATACTAGAGGGGCTTCATTTGCTTGGCTTGTTTAATGGCAGCGCACGTCTCACAGTCATGGATAACCTGAGAAATGCTGTCCATGGTTAGATCTACCTTTCGGTCTTGTGCTCACTTATAGGTGGCATCTCTACTTTGGTGACTTGAGGCATTATGGGCTCATCGTGCTAGGAACAACTCTCTTTTGTGCTCCCAGTCTAGGTCTATCTTCAACTTTCTTATTTTTGCAGCTTGATCTACTTGCTGATTGCTTTGCTGCTTTTTATTAGCTTTACTTTTGGGGACATGGGCATCTACATGGCGAATTTTTACAGGTAGTTTCTTTAACTGGGCAGCAATATTTTTTCACTCTTTAGCAGCTCAAATGGGTTTTTCTTTATGCTGCCAGTTGGCTTTTTTCCATTTCTTCAGCTATCTTCACAGAGCGTTGGCTACTATCCAAGAATCAGTATACAGATAGAGCTTTGGCTATTTTTCTTTTTTTGCAATATTTAGGGCCAGTTGAATGGCTCTGAGTTCAGCAAATTGACTGGATCCACTTTCTCTTTTAGTGGCTTCTGCGACTAGTCGTGTGGGGCTCCAGACAGTTGCTTTTCACTTTTGACTCATCTCTATGACGCGGCAGGAACTGTTGGTGAATAAAGCATAACGTGCTTCCTCTTCCGGCAGCTGGTTGTATGGCGGAGCTTCTTTAACCCGAGTCACTGGTTTTTGTTTTTCATCTGCGACGCTGAAACTTTTACCTTCAGGCTAGTTCGTGATTACTTCCAAAATTCTAGGGCGATTCAGTTTCTCAACTCGGGAGCGTTGTGTAATGAGGGCAATCTACTTGCTTCAGGTAGCACTGGTGGCATGGTGGGTGGAGGGAACTTTTCTTTTAAACATCCACCCTAGCACTGGTAGTTGGGGTGCCAGGAGCAGTGGTGCTTTTGTACTGATCACCTCTGAAGCAGCTTGGATTCCTTCATAGGCGGCCAAGATTTTTTTTTCGGTTGGGGTGTAGTTATCTTCAGACCCCCTGTAGCTCTGACTCCAAAATCTCAGTGGTCGGCTTCGGGTCTCACTAGGTACTTTTTGCCAAAGGCTTCAGGACAGACCATGACTCCCAGCTGCAGAGTAGAGCACATTCTTTACATCTGGTCTTGTTCTGACTGGGCTGAGGGCTACAGCATGAGCAATCTCCTGCTTGATTTGGGTGAAAGCTTGCTGCTGCTCAGGGCCCCAATAGAAATCGTTCTTCTTGCGGGTAACCAGATGAAGGGGCCTCACAATCTGACTGTATTTTGGAATGTGCATCCTCCAGAAACCTATGGCACTTAAGAAAGCTTGTGTTTCTTTCTTATCCGTTGGAGGGGACATAGCTGTAATTTTGTTAATAACGTCTGTAGGAATTTGACGCCGTCCATCTTGCCACTTCACTCTTAGGAACTGGATTTCTCGAGCAGGTCCCTTAACTTTACTTTTCTTAACAGCAAAGCCGGCTTCCAGGAGAATTTGGATGATTTTCTCTCTCTTTTCGAACACTTTTGTTGCTGTGTTTTTCCACACAATGATATCATCAATATATTGTAGATGTTCTGGGGCTTCACTTTTTTCTAGTGTGGCCTGGATCAGCCCATGGCAGATGGTGGGGCTGTGTTTCCACCCCTGGGGCAGTCTGTTCCAGGTGTACTGCACTCCCCTCCATGTGAAGGCGAACTGAGGCCGGCATTCGGCTGCCAGAGGAATAGAGAAAAATGCGTTTGCAATGTCGATAGTGGCGTACCACTTCGCTGCTTTGGACTTCAGCTCATACTGCAGTTCCAGCATGTCTGGTACGGCTGCACTCAGAGATGGGGTCACTTCATTTAAGGCACGATAATCCACAGTCAATCTTTATTCTCCATCAGATTTCCGCACCGGCCAGATGGGGCTATTAAAGGGTGAGTGGGTTTTGCTGACTACTTCTTGGCTTTTTAGCTCTTGAATCATCTTATGGATGGGGATCACAGCATCTCGAGTGGTTCTATATTGCCGCCGATGCACTATTGAAGTGGCAATTGGTACTACTTGTTCTTCTTTCTTCAAAAGTCCTACGGTGATCGGGTTCTCAGACAGTCCAGGCAAGGTGTTCAACTGTCGAATACTTTTTGCTATCACAGTTGCTACTCCGAAGGCCCACCTGAACCCTTTCGGGTCTTTAAAATACTCACTTCGGAGGTAATCTATGCCTAAGATGCATGGGGCTTCTGGGCCGGTTGCAATAGGGTGTTTATTTCACTTATTCTTAGTCAGGCTCACATCTGCCTCCACCAATGTATAGTCCTGTGATCCCCCGGTCACATCAGCAATAGAAATCAATTCTGCCCCTACACATCTCGATGGGATTAAGGTACACTGCGAGCTAGTGTTAACCAAAGCTTTATAGTTTTGTGGCTTCAATGTGCCAGGCTAACGAACCCACACAGTCTAAAACACACGATTTTCTTTAACCTTTACTTGGCTAGAGGCAGGGCCCCTCTAAGCATGATTATCTTTTTTTTCTGGGGTATATGTCTTAGAGGTTCTTTCAAGGGGATCGGACATGTCATCATCGACATCATGGCTGCGAATAACTGGAGCTGCTTTCTGTTTATTGAGACTTCTTCTTTGAATCTTACCTTCTTTCAAATTACGTACCCGTTGTGCCAGAGCAGCAGTGGGCTTTCCATCCCATCTCCTCATGTTCTCTCCAGATTCACGCAAGAAGAACCACAACTCAGCTCGTGGGGTGTACCTTCTCTCCCCATCAAAGGAGCGCCTGCGTTGGATACTAAGGCTTCTAATTTGCACAGCCGAGATTTGGAGGAAGTCCTCCTTAATCTCTTCCCTGAGTTTTTTATGATTCTCTTCTATTTTGTCTTTTAATTTCTGCAGTCGTGTTTCTACAGCTGCAATTTTGGCATGAGTTGGGCTATGTACAGCATTAGCATATGCTCGAAGCTTTTTCGCCATATCGAGCACAGTCTCATCTGTCTCCTCTCGCTTTATTATTGCTAG
This sequence comes from Zosterops lateralis, assembly GCF_965231275.1. Lineage (NCBI taxonomy): Eukaryota > Metazoa > Chordata > Aves > Passeriformes > Zosteropidae > Zosterops > Zosterops lateralis. The sequence goes on from NC_139801.1 coordinate 10,224,991, forward strand.
GGCAGAGGCGTATTTAGATGGCCCAAGTCGCACAAGTTTCCTCCACATTACAGGTGTACATGCTACCAGGTCTGGATTCTTAGTTGTTACATCATCTGAAAAAATAAGCTTTGCTACTGCCATCTCTCTCAGACGTTGGATCTCCTGTTCTATGGTCTTCTACTGTGTTTGCTGCAAATAAAGGTCATCTGCACACAGGTATCTTTGTGCTACACTATCTAGAATCCGTTCTCAGAGGCTGTGAGGGCTAGCCTCCCTCATTATGCCCTGATCAATAACAGGGTCTAGCGACAGAGATCCCAAATGCTTCGCTTCAGTGCTATCTAGAACTGTAGCTTCCCCTGCAGCATCCCAAAGGCGGACTAACCAACTTATTATAGATTCATTAGGTTGTCGTCTGTAATCTTTTCTCAGGCTTCGAAGGTCTTTTAGGGAAAATGAATCAATATTGGCTTCAGAATCTACACCCCTCGATGTAGTTTCTGATTTTGGTGAAGGTCCTTCTCTTGGATTATCATCATTATCTTCCACTTTGCGATCGGTCTTAGTTGTACACTTTCTGCCTCTTCTATTAGCAGCAACAGCCCTTGGTTGAGCCTTGCTGTTTGATTTGACTACTGGCCTGGAGCCTGGGATACTAGCTGCAGCCTGAGTAATTGGGATAGTAACTAGCTTATCTCCTTGTTTCCTGTTTTTTGTCTGCTGCTCTTCAGTATCTAAGAGAGTGCGATAAACATATGCCAGGGCTCAGCTCACTGTAATAATCCTTTTCTCCTTGGTATTACCCTGGCACTTCTTTTTCAAATACTTAGCCACCTCGGCTGGGTTCTGAATTTGTTTGGATGGAAAGTCCCAGACTATAGGGTCGGAAAATTCTTTTAAAATTTGGCCCATATCTTCTCATTTCTTACTTCACTCAAGATTTCTCTTACTTGGGTTTGCTGGTAACTCATTAGTCTCATTAGCCTCTTTGGAAATCTCAGCTTTCAATTTATATAAACTGCAGACAATATAGAGAATGCTTATTAAATTAAATGTCAGAAAGATGGTCTCTTTGACACTCAGGGGAAACTGAACATTTCCTAATAAAGATATAAACAATTCAAAGGAGAAGAGGGAAAACAGAGGCTGAAAAACTTCTTCTCCTGCTTCTCCCCTAACAAACTGAGTGCCCAGCCATAACAACGAATCATCAAACATATTTACAACCTTCTTGTAAACAATCACAAACAATCTGAGCCTGGTCAATATTCTGGTTAGTGCCCCACGGCAACATAAGTTACGTATAAGAAGAAATGCTAAAGCTATTTCCGGGTAAGGAAATAACTTTAGACACTACAGAGGTAATAAAACCTTAAAAAACCCTAGAGACCAGAAATATTGACAGGGTTTCACCTCGAATGCTATTACGAGTCCAGAAAAAAACATCCTGATACACTCACCAAACAATTAGAATTACTAGTATTATTATTAAGGTTTTTTCCACTTTCTTTGACTCGGTTTCCCGGCCAACGCACCAAAATATGTTTTGGTTTGGGTTGAATTAGGGGAAAACCTTTAATGAATCCCCTAATAACAAAACCTTTACCACCCCTCCCCCCAACCCTGGGTTTGGGAAGGAATCTCTTGAACACAAAGTGGAAAAAACCGGTTTATTAACAAATGAATAAACACCCCCTGACACAAGGGAAAAAATAAGAACAGAAAAGCTCAGGTTACTGTGAGGGGGAGGGCGCAGAGCTTTTTTTACGAGCCCCGGAGATCCTTTTTCGGACTCTTCCAGCCAGATCAGCTCCGGGTGCCGGTCCTAAATCTTAAAAGGGGGAGGGGGGGGGGGGGGAGAGGGAGAAGAGGAAAAGGGAGAAAAACAAACAGAGCACAGAGGCGGCAGAAAGAAAGGAAGGAAAAACAAAAGAACGAAAGGGCAAGAAACTAGCAGAAAATTGCGAGACAGCAAAGCGCCTAGAAGCAGGAAAGCCAAAGCAGCAGCGGAGCAAGCCAGCAGGAAAAGTGCCCGCCCCCCCTAAAGGGGACGGAACACCTCTTAGACATAACAAGGGAGTCCACGATATGGGATTATGGGATAGAGAGCACTGTCAGCCCAAGACACAGTAGTAAATCTAATTTGTTTCCCTAAAAGATAATTCACTGAGTGTATGAGTGAAGGAATTAATGTGTATATATTAGCTGTAGTAAAGTTCTGGATGCTGTCTTGGAGGCTTTCTCAAAGCAAATTGAAAAGATGCAGCCTAAATGGAATTGCCTTGTGATTCATGGATCTTGGAGTAGTTACCTGTGCTGTCATTCAATCTGGAAAGACACCAAGTTTAGACTTACAGGAATCTGTCTTGAGATGTGTTCTGGTCAATATTGCTTTTCCTGACTTATGGGGCATGCAATATTAAAATAAATATATATACATATAAAAGCAAATCAACAAAACCAAACAAAAAACCCAAAACAAAGAAACAAAACCCAACAAAAAAAAAATCCCCAAACAACTCAAAACTTGCTAAGGATGCCCCTTGGGACAATATGTAAACACTGCAGAGAACAAAGCCAAACCCATAATGCTCTTGGTACATTTTAAAGGTCCAAAATCAAGCTAAATGTTGCATTAAGGGTATAGAAATTTAGGAGAAAATAAAGCCCTTTGTGTTCCAGCTGGTCCTCAGAGGGACTGAGTGCAACTGGGCTTAGTTTCTGATTAAAACCACTACAGTTCCTTGTAGATTTAATTCCTTTAGTCCCCCATGAGTTGCATTAGCCAGTGTTTATATTTGTCCAGTACAATTATATGACATCATTCAATTCTGGAATGCTGTCAACTAGGGTGTGAAAATTGACTCCAGTATCCATCCCACCACAGTTCCAGCTATCTGGTGTTGCCACTGGTTTTCCAATTCCCTTTTGATTTGTCCCCACAGAGCCAGTGAATGAGGCCAGGCTGCCGTTGTGTAAAGATGGGTTCTGTCCTTTTTTCTTTTTTTTTTTTTTTTTTTGAGGATCATTTCCTTTCTCCTTCACTACAAACAATAGAAGATTATTGGTATATGTCATAATGGTATTTGAAATTCATTGTTTATGAGGTTGGAATATGACAGTAAGTGGGAGCTGTTTTCAAAGATGGTATTCTTTCCTGTAGTTAAACTGCTTTTATTGGCTATGAAGAATAATGGTGAAAGTAATTAACTCTCGGTGAGGGTTTCCTCACCTGAGATTTAAGTTGTTTAAAGTCCTTGGCCCTCTAAAAGCCCCGAGTCACGTTGATATAAAAAAGCGGAGTCTTTAAGGTTCTGTTTTCAGGTTTCTCGTGATGTTTATTATTTGATATCTCAGAATTTTCTCCGCTCCCAGCCGAGGTCCAGACAGCGGCTGAGACATGAGGCGACTGCCCACTGATGGGGCGTCACCTTACATTTATACAGATAACTATGTGTTGGTTATTTACAATTTTATACCAATGCCTAGTGCTCACACTAAAAGGGTCTTTTTTACTTTGACCCAATCCACTCTAACTACCTTGTGTCATCACCACCTCAGAATATGGAGGACGAGGAAGAAGGAGAGGGACACGAGGTACCACCCAAATTCCACCATTTTGTCCCCCATTTACCTCTATTCTATGAACCCTAAAACTACTGAATTTTGCATCTTCTACTGTGCTAAACTACTGTTTTCACTTCCTGGTGGTTTGCAATTCCTCTCTCTGTGTTGGAAGCCTCTCCCATGGATTAAAATCAAAGCCGGTGTTTTCCTGGGCTCTGTCTCTGTGCCAAGGGCTCTTTTTTTTTTTTTTACTTCCTCTATTTTTAATACTTCAATAACATTAAGCTACTATTTAATTTTTTGATATCACTTCTAGTAAATATCAGAGCTAAGGAGAAGTAATAGCTTGATGGAGAGGAATTACTGAATCTTCACTAATATCTGCATTTTTCTGTCTTGAACGGATACTGGGAAAATAACTGAAGAATTGAAAAAGTAATCTAAAGTGAGAAATGCAAGAATCTCAATCTGCTCGGGCCTGTCATGCAAGACAAAGGAGGATGATCTCTTTCATGATTTAAGAGACCTACATACACTAAAACTTGATAATGAAGACCCTTCTACCATTCAAACAAAAGGCAACTGAATATTATAATTGGAGCTGGACAAATTTAACTAGAAAACTAGAAATAAGCTTAGAATTTTGAAGTCATGGTAGCCAGGCAGTAGATCAGCTAAACAGCTGTACTAGTTTATCATATTGGAAATCCTAAATTTTTAAGTATGCTGTTTTTTGTAAAAACTTGACAATCACTTTTGGACTTGAAGATAAAATTAATTCAGGAAATCTTAGCGTATGAAGGAATTAATACTAGATATTGTAATAAGTCAGCTGAGAGTCCATTATCTTCATGCGGGAAAAACCATTTTTTTATTACCACAACTAATTTTATACAGTTTTTACAGACCTTGTGTGCAACTTTAATTGGTTTTTTGCCAATTACTTTATTGGTTAGTAAAAGCTATTCTATTTGTCCGTCAAATCTCTGTATTCTTGGATTGTTCACATATTTTCTTTACTGATTTTCATGGGACAAATCCCTTGTTATTGCAGGTGCATTTGTTTTTCAACCCAGGAATAGGTTGTTATGCTAATGAGTTCTCATACCAAGATTGTTTTTGCATGGGAACTTGGAAATTACTTAGAAGAAGTGGCAGGCTAACTTTGGCAATTTAGCAGAGCAGGCCTGATTTTATGAGGCCTTTCTTTTATAATTCTTTTACCTGTCATGACAACTAGACAATCAGAATGTGTTCTTCTGGCCATTTATAGTGGATTATTTACTTTCTGTGAACATAGTTGTGGCAATCATAAAATTTTCCCGACCTTTTCCACCATACAAGGGAGTGTTTGCACTTGCTCCACTCTTAATGAGATGTACTTTAATTTTTGCACCAAGATTAAACAATTTGAAGGATCTGGATGTCTGAGAGTCTGCTATGAGAAACCTGGGGTCAAGCCAGTAAGGAAACCTGGTCTGACTATGTGAGTATGGGGGGTGTAGCTGCAAAGGGGCTTTGGTTCCAGCTCAGGTGGTGTGAGGGTAAGTACCAGAGTGGCTCCTGGATGGTCAGACAGGGAAGTTTCCTTAATACTGCAATGGATGGCTCCAAGCTCTTCAAAATGGACAGGAGAGGAAGGAGAGGTGGTGGGATGGTTCTGTACATTAGAGTGTTTTAACTGTGTAGAGTTCAAGGATAGTGACGGTAAGGTCGAGTGCCTATGGGTGAGAATCAGGGGGAAGGCCAACAAGGCAGAGATCCTGGTGGGAGTCTGTTATAGACCACCCAACCAGGATGAAGAGGTGGATGAACTATTCTAGAAGCAACTGTTTGTTTCACGATCGTCAGCCCTTGTTCTTATGGGAGATTTTAACCTGCCGGATGTCTGCTGGAAACTCAACACAGTGGAGAAGAGGCAGTCTAGGAGGTTCCTGGAGTGTGTGGAAGAGAGCTTCCTCATGCAGCTGGTGAGCAAACCTACCAGGAGTGGGGCCCTGATAGACCTGCCATTTGCAAACAGAGAAGGGCTGGTGGAAGATATGGTGGTCAGAGGCTGTCTTGGGCACAGCGACCATGAAATTATTTTGATTATTGGTGAAGTAAGGAAAGGGATCAACAAAACCTCAACCTTGGATTTACGGAGGGCAGACTTTGGCATGTGCAGGACACTGTTTCAGAGAGTACCCTGGGAAAGAGTCCTTAATAACAAAAGGGCCCATGAAGGCTGGACATTCTTTAAGAAGGAAATCTTGAAGATGCAGGCTGTCCCTCTGTGTCAAAAAGACAAGCCTGAGGAGAAGAAGACTGATGTGTCTGAACAGGGAGTTTTTGCAGGAACTCAGGGGAAAAAAGAGGGTTTATGACCTCTGGAAGAAGGCGAAGGCAACTCAGGAAATGTTTAAGGATGTCATTAGGTCATGTAGATAGAAAATTAAAAAGGTGAATGCTCAACTAGAACTCAATCTGGCCGCTGCTATGAAAGATAGTAAAAAGTATTTTTATAAATATGTCAGCAACAAAAGGAGGGCCAAGGAAACTTTCCATCACGGATTGGTCGCAAGGGGGAACATTGTCACCAAGGATGAGGAAAAGGCTGAGTTACTTAATGCCTTCTTTTCCTCAGTCTTTAACAGTTAGACTGGTTATCCTCAGGGCAGCCAGACCTCTTAGCTGGTAGACAGGGACAGGGAGAAGAATAGACCCTCTACAATCCAGGGAGAGGTAGTTAGTGATCTGCTGAGACACTTAGACACTCACAAGTCTATAGGGCCAGATAGGATTCATCCAAGGATGCTGAGGGAGCTGGCTGAAGAGCTTGCTAAGCTGCTCTTTGTCATTTATCATCAGTCCTGGCTAACCATGGAGGTCCAAGGTGACTGAAGGGGTGCCAATGTGACACCCATCTACAAGAAGGGTCAGAAGGAGGATTCGGGGCCTTTTGGCCTGACCTTGGTACCCAGGAAGGTTATGGAACAGATCATCTTGAGTGTAATCATACAACACATGCAGGACAACCAGGGGATTTGGTCCAGCAAGCATGGGTTTAGGGAAAGGCAGGCCCTGTTTGACCAACCTGATCTTTCATGACCAGGTGACCCATCTAGTGGATGAGGAGAAGGCTATGGATGTGTCTACCTGGACTTCAGTAAAGTCCTTCATACTATCTCCCATGGTATTCTCCTTAACAAGCTGGCAGCCCACGGCTTGGACAGGAGCATTCTTTGCTGGGTTAAGAACTGGATAGATGGCCGGGCAAATGGCACCACATTCAGTTGGTGACTGGTTGCTAGTGGGATTTCCCAGGGCTCAATATTGCAGCCAGTCCTGTTTAATAGCTTTATTGATGATCTGGATGAGGGGGTCAAGTGCACCCTCAGTACGTTTGCAAACAACACTAAATTGGGTGGGAGCACTGATCTGCTGGAGGGTAGGAAGGATCTGCAGAAGGATCTGGAGAGGCTGGATGGATGGGTTGAGAACAGTATGAGGTTCAAACAGGTAAAGTGCCAAGTCCTGTACTTGGGTCACAACAATGCCATGCAGTGCTACAGGCTAGAGGCAGATTGGCTGGAAAGCAGCCAGCTGGAAAAGGACCTGGGGGTGCTGGTTGACAGCTGGCTGAACATGAGCCAATGTGTGCCTAGGTGGCCAAGAAGACCAATGACATCCTGACTTGTATCAGAAATAGTGTGGCCAGCAGGACCAGGGAAGTGATTGTCCCCTCTGCACTAGTGAGGCCACACAAGTACTGTGTCCAGTTCTGGGCCTCTCACTACAAGACAGACATTGAGGTGCTGAAGTATGTCCAGAGAAGGACAATGAAGCTGGTGAAGTGTCTAGGGAGTAAGTCTTTTGAGGAACAGTTGAGGGTGTTTATCCTGTAGAAAAGGAGGCTCAGTGCAGATTGTCTCACTCTTTAAAACTACCTGAATGGAGGTTGTAGCCAGATGGGGGTAGGCCTTTTCTCCCAGGCAGCCATAGCGACAGGACAACAAGGAATGGCTGTTGCCAGGAGAGGTTCAGGTTTGTAGTGGTTTTATGTTCACTGAATTTTGTTTGTCAAATTTAGTGTAGCGGTTTAATGTCTTTCTGCTGTAAGGTAGGATTAAGATGAAAAGGCAAAACAGGTTCAACTTAAAAGTAAACAGATAGTTTTATTAACACACACTAAGAAGAATAAAATAAGAAAAGAAAAAAATGAAACCTTTAAAACTCTTCTTCTCTACAAGTGTTCACTTTTTTACAAACAACATAGAGACAAAACTTGTGATTTTCAGTCAGTTTTACTATTTGAATATAGTCTTTTATCAATTCTTTAGGAGAGGAGTCTCTCAGTTTACTATGGAATATTTTTTCACTGACAACTTAGAACAGTTTTCTTTTGAGTCTGAACTCACAGAAACAGCTGCTCGGGGAAACTGTTTCTATGTGGTCTTTTCTCATTAGCAGTTTCTCAAGCTGCTTATGAGTTATAAGAACTCAGGGATTTGGAGTGTCACTTTTTAAAGATGTACAACTCAAAGGCAAAAGATTTTTCATTTTAAGGAACAGAGATGTCTTCTTACTTTTTCACTGGCGCAGAGGGCTTTTTATCTTTCTTTGCTCAGGCATCTCATGGGACCGCAAGAATCACAAATTTTAATGCAATATTACTCAGTCTATCACAAATACTTTTGCTCAAAAATCCATAAATAAACAGTCATTTCTTCAAATGCATTTTTTTTATGATTTAAAGGATAATTTACATATAGAGTTCATTCCTATAGCTCAATAAGAAGTCCAGCCATCAGGCAACTCTTCTATCCTTTTCCTGATTAGTCTTACTTACTCTCTCCATCTGACTGTTATGCTAGGTCTTTTTTATGTTTACTCTGTCTCTCTTTTCTCTCTTTCTGTAAAGAGTTAAATTTTAAAAGCTTCATGTTGCTAGAAAAGAGTTAAATTTGCCCAAGCCTGCAGTAGTCATCTAATCTCTGCCGGCTGTAGAAACTTAAAACCCTGACGATGTGGGAGGCTGGTGGATGCCTTCTTTTCTACTTCTTGACCTCATGGCGTGACCCAGCTTCGAACTCCCCTCCAAGGCCCGGGGGGGGCGGGGGAAGATCCCATCCTCCCTCGGGCCGGCAGCGCCGGCAGCCAGGGCCGGGGCACGGCCCAGCCACGGCCCAGCGCCCTCTGCTACGGCCTCTGGCACACGGCCAGCACTGTCAATCTGCAGTTTTTCCTTCCCCCCATCGGCAGTCGAGGGGGGAAGAGGGAACACAACCACCCCGGGCCACTGCTCACGGGGCAACGGCCCTCGGAGGCCCGGCCAGGCCCGGCCCTAACCGGGCCCCCTAACTTACGATGTTAACTTCTGGCCAACCAGAAGAGAAAAGACCAGTCACCTAAAATCCTCTGATTTTAAGCTTGAGTTTTCCAGAGGCGTAACTAACTCTTTAATTAGCCAACCAAGCTATCAACATCTGCTATAACTTCCTTTTAAAAAAACCCCTCGCATCCATGCTAAACTACCACAAGGTTGGACATCAGGAATAATTTCTTCACTGAAAGAATGTCAAGCATTGGAATGGGCTGCCCAGGGAGGTTGTGGAGTCACCATCCCTAGAGGTGTTCAAGAAACAACTGGACATGGCACTTAGTACTATGGTCTAGTTGATATGGTAGAGATTGGTCAAAGGTTGGACTTGATCTTGGAGGTCTTTTCCAACCTAAATGATTCTCTGATTCTTGTTGAGATCAGCACTTAAGTGCTTTGCCTATCTTCGATACTTCATAAAATCAACTTTTCAATTGGAGCATTCCCCAGTGGGACTTCTCAGTATGCTTTGTTCTATTGGAGATCTCTCCATTCCTGGAGGAGGGAGGTGGATTTGCCATTCATTCTGAAGGTATTTTTCCTTCTTTTCAAGAAGCAATAAATATCATACACTACTTCTTTGAGGTCTCCAAGTGGCTGTGGCACTTTAAGAGGCTCTCACTTTAAAATCCTTTGCTGACACTTATTTTTTACACGAATCATAGTTTCTGTCTCCTATTATTGATTCTTTTCTGGCACTTCCAGTGCTGGAAAATGACGCTTTTGTTATAGAATTGATTAGGCTCAAATGGGGCACATGGCAAGTTTGCAGTGAGTGCTGATGCTAATTTGTCTGTTGCACAAAGGGAATGATCTTGTTTACCTGGCTCCACATTCTTTGGAATAATCAAATGTTACCAACCTCATAGCTTTTGGGTTTTTAGTTTTTTTAAGAGACATGCATTAACATGCAAACCATTCTGTGACTAAGATTTTATGACTAATGGGAAGAGCAAAGGCATGTCAAACATGCATCAGTTTCTTGCGTATTTTAATTTTGCAAATAAATAGATTGATCTTAAGTATACAGCAAAATTCTAAGGCCAAGGCCAAGTTTCAACCACTGATTACACAGTAAATGCGGAAATGCTGACCCAAACCAGGGCTATTGCATTAGCCCTTACAAGATAGCATAAGATTTCTAGGAAAAGCATATTTCTTGAGAATTCTGCAATCAGTCTAACAGAGTTGTATACTGGATCTTCAGTCATGCTCAGTGTCCTAACCCCCACTAAAATTATTTCCACCACCACCCTCCCATTTACTGGGATAAGAGTAAGATTTAAAAAGTGAGCAATGCTTAATCTCCTTGGAGAGTCTATATACATTCTTTGCACTTTCTTGGACTTCATGAATACATGCATACACAAGATGTATAGTTATTACAACACCTACTTTTACAGTGACTAAATTCTTTTTAATGTTTTTCAATTTGCGTGTTTAAATCCTGACCAGTGTAAAGGCATGCTGTTCCTTTCTCCCTTGTGAATCCAGAGGTATGGATGTCTACTGAGAAATACAAAAGTACTGATGTTCCCTCTGTATGTACAAGGCATGCATTCATTGTATAAAGCAGTAATGTAACCTGTCGCTATGTCGGACACACAAAAGACACGCAGGCCACAGCAGGTCAAGCAGCTATGAATCTACTTTAATGTCTGACTCCATCCTTATATACATTTTGTACAGAAGGCCAAAGATTGGCCAAAAGGGTCACCACCTTATGAACATCATTGGTGGACTTGACCATCAATCACATTCCTCCTCCTAGAGAAGAAATATGTAAACACATAGATAAAGTTCTAAGAATACAATATTGTTTATGTGAAGCAGCGTGAGAAAGCTGCTGCAAAGGCACAAAATTTCACAGGCAAGAAATTCAGGGCGACAGTAACCCATTTCTTTTTAGTATGAGGTCCACTAAAGATGAATGACAATCATGCATTTTCAAAGAGGGCTATTTGAACAAAAGGTCTGTTTTGGCAAATCTGGCTTTTTCCAGCTCAAAAGAATTAGTGTTTTTTGAACCAAAATAGGCAATTCCTCACTCCATTATGACAGTTCTAATATTCATTCCCTTGTGAAATTAATATCAAATTGCAGTCACAGCATGACTTGTCTTCCAGTTATCTTCTGGGGAGGGAAATTTTGTATATTGGTTTGTGATATTTTGCCACTGTGCCATGAGGAGCTTCACATTGGAAAGACATGGGTCAGTCAATGGATCCAAATCAGAACCTTACTTTTGGTTTAGTTTGGGGTGGGGGGGAGGGAGGAAGAGGAGGGGATGTGTCAGCCTTCTGAGATCTGTTATAAAAAGATACTTGGTGCCTGGGGAAAAAGAAACAAAAATGTGAGCTGTGTTATAAAACCAGAATATGTAAAAACAAACACATTCTCTGGTTTTGGTTTTTTTTTTTTTTTTTTTAATCTTATTTATTTATTTATTTATTTATTTATTTTTAATTTGGTGTTTTGTTGGTTTTTTTTTTTTTTTTTTTTTTTTCATTTAATGAGGCATTTGTTCATATTGTGGGTGACATCATTAAATCTAGTTAAACAGGTAAACTTACTTGAGAATGCCAGGAATGTATTTTGGCAAACTTCTTTTGAGTATAGGCTGTTGCCAACAGCAGTTTCCAGGCTGAGGTCACAAGAAAGGGATTTAGATATGTTCCCCACAAATTAATTACAACTAGCTGCTGCTCATTTTTCCATAAGCCTTATCTGTAGTATGGGGTAAGTATGATCAGTAGTTTCCCCATATAGGAGCCATTAGGCAGAAAACAGAGAATCCTTTGAGGGCATTGTAAGCTTTCAGACTGATGATGATGGCTTCTATAGAGCAGTGTGAGAATTAAATAGGAAGAATATCCTCCAGGCTCCTTCCTTAAGTGGTTTGTGTGGGGTTTATTAGAAATACACTTGTCCTTGTGTTCATTTGCATAAAAATAGCATGGATTTCTGAGGCTTTCTTTTTAAACCAAATATGTTTTTTAAGGATTTTGGTATTTTGGAGTATCTTTTCCCTTTTCTGCCTCTTAGATGTACCACATGCATAGTGAAGCCTCTGAAGAAGGCAAGTGAATTCCTTTGCTTCTAGTAGTGCTTCTGAGATATGGAAAAAAAGCCACTCATTTTGTAGAGGCACACTGTAATCAGTAGTGTGCACTCCACCTTGCTGGATGATTGAAATACTTGCTGCATGTGGTTAAGATATTCCACTTTGCTTTTGCTTCAGTCTGAAATCACTGGGAATCTGGTTACAAAGTATTAAATTGGCTTTTTAAAATTTTTTTAGATGCCGAGAGGTACAGTGACTCCTCAGTGCCCTAAAGGAATCATTCATTTATAAAATAAATAAGCCCAAGATAACTATTCTACAAGGCTTTCTAATGTGCGTCATCTTCTGCTTTGTTTTTATGTTGCAAGAAATATAGTCCTTTGTCTAGGGCAGTACTGAATGCATTGATGCGTAATAAGAAGAACCAGTTGTAACGCCATTCAGAATGACTTGGACAAGCTCAAGAAGTGGGCCCACGAAAACCTCATGAGGTTCAACAAGGCCAAGCGTAACATTCTGCACCTGGGTTGGGGCAACCCCTGGTATAAATATAGGCTGAGGGATGAAAGGATTGAGAGCAGCCCTGCAGAGAAGGACTTGGGGGTGCTGGTGGATGAGATGCTGGACACGAGCCAGCAATGTGCGCTTGCAGCCCAGAATGCCAATTGTATCCTAGGCTGCATCCAAACCAGTGTGGGCAGCAGGGCAAGGGAGGTGATTCTCCCCCTCTGCTCTGGTGAGACCTCACCTGCAGTGCTGCCTCCAACTCTGGAGTCCCTGTTACAAATGGAGAGGGGGGAGTTTAGACAAATCCCTGCTTTTCCTGGTTTCTGGCAGTAGGCAGTAGCTTTATTGAGGTGACCAGCACCCCAAAACCCACTCTTGCTTGCAAGTTCTTAATAATAACTGATCAGGCCTATTACAACATGAATTATTTATTTGAACAGGCCAAGGAAAACAGACATAAGACTTAGATTACTTACTACACAGGATAACACAAAGAACTAGTAGATAAAAATACAGTGCACGATAATAATAATAAAGGTACCTTATGTTACAGCTAGCAAAGAAATAGTATAGATTAGGAATAAATGTCACTTAACAACAAATGATAGCGGTGTGCAGGGAATCTCCCAATTTCTCTCAGTCCCAGGGAAGTAAGTCAATTCCAACATCTTAACATTGAGGAGAACTCACTACACACTCAGAGTGTGTATAAGACATTTCTGATTTCATGAAAATCAGTGGTCTTTTATAGTTGTACAAAGGCTTGTGCTTTGCAGTCACTAATTTTAGATTTTCCTTTCTCACCATTCAAGCCAGGATGTTTATTGCTGGCACAGGAGGTTCTCAGCTGAGATAATTCATCACATGACAAATCATTCCAGCCTAACCTAGCCATATGTTTCAAGGACATAAGCTTTTCATGTATCAGTGGTGAAAGGTCCTGTCACAGTCCCCAGTACAGGAAGGACATCAACCTGTTAGAGCGGGTCTAGAGGAGAGTCACAAAGATGATCAGAGGGCTGGAGCACATCTCCTATGAAGACAGACTGAGAGAGTTTGGGCTGTTCAGCCTGGAGAAGAGAGGGCTTCAAGGAGACCTTGTAGCAGCCTTCCAATACTTAAAGGGGGCTTACAAGAAAGATGGGGACAAACTTTTTAGTAGGGCCTGTAATAATATGACAAGTGGTAATGATTTTAAACTGAAAGAGGGTAGATATAAGGAAGAAGTTTTTTTCAATGAGGGTGATAAAACACTGGCATAGGTTGCCCAGAGAGGTGGTAAATGTCCCATCCCTGGAAATATTCAAGGCAAGGTTGGATGGGGCTCTGAGCAACCTGATCTAGTTTGAAGATGTCCCTACTCACTGCTGGAAGGTTGGACTAGATGACCTTTAAAGGTGCCTTCCAACTCAAACCATTTTATTATTCTATTCTATAATTTGACTCTGGGGAGTGAAGTGTGTTGAACAGTGTGTCTAAAGGAAGTCATATGATTTGATTTTAAAGAAAAATTTTTAAAACAATATTTGCTTTATTTACTCCCATGGCACTTAAAAAAACCAAAACCCAAAACCAAACCAAAAAAAAAAACCACAGACAAAACCTCCCAAAAATACAAACAAAAAACCAACAAGCTGCATGTTCTACTGTGTGTAACTAGTGTGTAGTAATAATGTGCATTAGTATAGTGGCTCTCTGGTGTTCTGCACTATAACATATCATATTTTTTTGTGGTTTCAAGATTTCTTTGATATTGCTTCCTCATTCCATGTCAGCTTGAATAGCAGTGGACTTGAAGCCTTAAGGATGAAGCTCTGTTTTTCCACTGGCTCCTGTGCTGTGGCATATCGACATACTGATTTACTTTAGGAATGAATGTAATGTGATGACCTGTGTTTTGGGTATCCATTTTGCATTCTTAGTTAGCAAAACAGTGCTTGAATATGAGAATTCTAATTTCTTGGAAGAACCAGCTGCATTTTTATTCTTTTTTTTTTTTTTCAGCCTGTCATGAAGATTACATAATTTAAACATATTCTTTTAATTTTATTCTTGGGGCTATCCTGTGCAGGGCCAGGAGTTGAACTTGATGATCCTAGTGAGTCCCTTCCAACTCAGAATATTCTGTGATTCTGTGAAATCTCTTGTAGTGTACAAGGCATGTTCTTAATGAGCAAATGAACAATACTTTCAGATGTCTTCATGCTTGTGTCAAAGTTCGCCCTGATGAAGAAACAGCTGATTTAGAGAAAAATATTTCCATTTGGAAATTGTTGCTAAAGACCCTGATGTATTTATGCCTGCCCTGCTCTATAGTATCAGGAAGCAGGTTCTAAAGTGATGGTACATGTGAAATGCCAGTGCAAATTAGCTTTCCCTTTAAGCTCTGTATACAAAAAATGTAAGACAAATTTTCTAGTGATACCAAATAACTGAAGTAGGAGCAGCAAAAGTATCTTATTGCTGTTACACTGCACAAATCTGGATCTTTACTTCTGCTGGGTTTAAAGTGTGGAAGTATATGTTTAAAAAATGCATGTCTTACTAATACACTTATTTGATTCCTGTAATGTGAAGTTGGAAGAAACATAGTTTTTGTACAAAATTAGAAGAAAACCTTGGGTAATTTCCTGCTGTAACTTTATGTGAATTTTTGTTTGCTTTTGTTGGATGGGCCATACATTGTGAACTATGGATTTCCTAATAAAAAAGACCCATTTAATGCCTTTTAATAGAGAAGACTGGCTTGATACAGTCTAAACTGCTTTGGATGGGCCACACCAGCTCCAAGATTCTGCATCAGGAATTCAGTCTGCCTGATGTCAGGCATAGTTGGGAAACAAGCAGTGTAGCCTTAGAGGGGAGGAAAAGTGTTACAGAATAAACATTTGCAATTAGCCATTGGCTAATGCATTTTTAATAAAAAACCTAATTTAGCAATTTTCTTTAAAATCAGGTGCTCTGTGGATGTGTATAGTCTTAAATCCCCACTGCAAGTTGGAACAGAAGGTCAGTTGGCTAACACAGCTGAAAAAATGGAATGGTGTGGATGTTTGTCCCTGGGAAGATGGAAACCATGGAAATGAGTTGCCAAATTTAACCAATGCTTTGCCTCCGGGCGCAAATGCTAACCAAGGTGAGCCTAAATATATGCACTGACTGCAACACATAATATAGCCTCTATCTTATATACTTGAGCCTTGCAGCAGAATACAGCAGTCTTTCCTGGGACAAGTAACTTTCTTGTTGAGGATTAACCAGCCAAATTTATTTTCATTGATACTGTCCTCGCAAAAAGGATAAATAGAGTTTACTTTTGTGCTGGGGCTGTAATGTTTTTAAAGCAAGTTAGGTCTTCTAACTTTTCACTTGGTCCTTCTAAATACTTGTTGCATAAAAATTGAATGTCCCTGAAGTATGTAATGTAAAAGCCTGTTGTTTCTTTGCTTGACTATGATCTTATATCTCTTCTGGTGTTGAGGGTTTTATTTGTTGCAGTTACAAAGCCTTTGATACTTACTTAAAGGGAGATCTGTTGTGACTGCATTAAACTGAGTATGTGAGAAAATAAAGCAGCTATTTGTGGGATGTGCTCTGTGTTATGCAGTCTGCATTGACAGGTGTGGGGGGGTGCAGAGGCAACACTGCCGTCTTGGAGGAGGTGTCTCCTCTTACTCAATATCACGCTTTCTAATCTAAAATGTGATTATCAAACCTGACAGAAGCCTTCTCCAGTCATCTTCAAGCAAAGATTGCTACTTTGCTAATAACTGAGGAAGATGCAGGTTATTTACCTGGGGAAAAAAAAACCCTCATAATCATCAAACCTCTCAATATTTTGATGCATATTTAATAAAAGTTAAAATTAGATGCTTGCAAAAGGTGCTAAAATTAGATAGATTTTTCCTTGTTTCTTTCCCTTGGAATTTTACCTTTGAAGGAAATAGACTTGGTTCATGTTTAAATCTTGCAGCTAGCTGTGGACAGAAGTTCATGCAGCATGTAACTTTCTACAGAAGTGTTTGGCTTTCTGGATCTTGTGATGTTCAGACCAACCTGGGCATGCTAGTAGCAATTCTGACATGACATTTTGAAATTCACAGACACAGTGCCATGTCAACAGAGCACTTTTGCCATAGGAAGATGTCCAGTAAAGTATTGTCAGTCCCATGGCTTCAGTACCTTGCTTTCTTTGCAGTGTTTGTCTTTGTTTATGACAAAAAATTTATACAAGTGATCAAAGTTAATGTCATTTCTCAAAGAGAACAACTGAAAATATTTTATGTGATGTTTGTCTGTCACTCATCCTAGTGGCTCTGGGTCTGAGAAGGAGAGAAGCTGGGGATGCTTGAGTAGCTGTGTGCCATATACTTTCTAGTCCGTTTTTAGTTGAATTCTGTACGTGTTGTTTAATGTCCTTCATGTCTAGTTGTTCCCTTTGCAATGTCCTATTTAGCATTAGCCATGATGGTTTGTAGATCTCTCTGAATGCAAAGGGAATGGAACACACTTTGCCTGAGCTGTTGGGTAACAGGATGTGAAATGTCATCTGTGATCTGCTCCTTGCAGAGTGGGTCAAGGTAGACTGCCATCAGTTAAGGGTTGGTGAATAGGCAGAAGACAAGAATACTGTGAATGACTGATTCACATATGAATGAATAAAAGCTGATGCAGCTTTCTGAATTTCTGAAAATGACAGATTCATCAAACAGGCCACATCGGACGGTGTTCACTAGAGCCATAGAGGCATGCAAACTGCACTGGCAGGACAGCCACTTACAGCACATTATCAGCAGTGACCTATACACCAACTACTGTTACCATGAACACACTGAAAACTCACTCTTTGACTCTCGAGGGTGGCCCCTCTGGCATGGTAAGTGGCTAAACTGGAAAGATGTTTCCATGACTTGCTTTGTTCGGTTTCTATGTCATTATTTTTATTTCTTTTTGGGGAGGAGAGAGGGAGCTAAATGAAAAGCCTGGAAAAAACAACAGAGGCTCCCTTGAAATGTTGGCTCAGAAATAGTCCTTTAACTCTCCCTTGCAAAGTTTTAAAAACAAATTGAAGGAAACAAAAAGGCCCCTTTGACTAACCTAGCAAAACAGGCTATTGCAGACATGGAAGCATTGCTATTCCTCAATTATTGTCTCCGTTTTAGAACATGTTCCTACAGCCTGTGCGAGGGTGGATGCGTTACGATCTCATGGATACCCACGAGAAGCACTGAGGCTATCAATAGCTATTGTTAATACACTAAGAAGGCAGCAGCAGAAACAGCTGGAAATGTTCCAGGCTCAGAAGAAAGGTAAATGTGGGGAAGAGAGAAGGGCAAAGGACATGACAAGGTGACAATAACACCGGACTGGAACTGTGCATGAGAAAACTGCTTTTGAAACTAAAGCAAAAGAGGTGACTTTAATTCTTCAGTCCAAACAGTCATAATGGTAGTATCACATTATGGATGTTGGAGGTTTTTTTAAGCTGGATTATGAGCTCTGCAGGGCAAGGGCTCTGTTCTGCCTTTTGCAAAATGTCTAACATGATGGGGCCTTTATTCCAATCAGAGGTTTTGGTTACAGAGTGTAAATATTCATCCTGTGTAATTTATAGGCTTTTAAACAGAGATTTGCATTTGGAATGTCAGGTATTTAAAATAATTTTTCTCCTCGGACGAGTAATTTAGCAGACCTATATATTTCTGAGGTGGAAGCCTAAAGTTGACAAGGCAAAGTCTGCACTACAGAAATTTATCCAGTTTGGCATTTTCTTCCAAAAGCCTCTGATGATGCTTAAAACTAGTGGACTCACATAATTGGAAATCAAAATTTTGAAACACTGGCTTTATAAAATGTTCTGTGGTGTTCCTCTAAACACTACCCCTATTTTCTGAAGGAACATTCTTACAAAAATAATCCTTCACTGAACTTTGTCATAGGTTTGGCAAGGTAGTGGAAGAAGAAAAGGGCGACTGTGGTTAAAAATGCATGCAAAAAAACTAGAATAGCATTCTCAGCTACTACAAGAAAACCTTTAACTCAAATTTTATTTTAGATCTTTGTTGCTACTTTTAACTATGTGCATCCTCATGCATTGTAGGCAAAAAATACCAGCGTGAAGTCATGTGTAAATTTTTTAACTGTATGTGCAGGTGTTTTCCCAGAAATGTCCATTTAGAATCTGAAGACAAGGTACCTGACTAAAAAAAAATATATATATATTTGGCAGTTCCTATGTGCCTTCATTTCACAATACCCAAGGAAGAAATTCTGAGCACTATTGTGGATCCTAGATTTCAACAAAACTTAAAAGCACTTTGCATAATTACTTAGGAGAATTTTTCTTAGTCTTTTTATCATGTAATATATCTTTCCTTAACATGAAGTCTGTAATTTCTGTGTTGTTACTCACTGTTTTGTTTCAGTTTTTTCACTCTTATGTTTGAAATTTAAACAGCTTTGTTTTAATATTGCAAAATATGCTTGTCTTCTTTATAAGCAGAATAATTCTGCAGCTACAGTTTCAGTTCAGCAACAACCACATGCTCCTATTTAGCTTTCATTCATGTGACTGATCTGACATTCATGGAATCAGCTGCATGATTTATAGTTAAATCTCTATATGAATGGCTTGTATACAATTTTTAAATTGTCACCCATAATGCACCTGAGCTCTCATAGTTCAGTTGTGTATGTGTCTAGGAAAAAAAGCTAGGGAATTGAAGGGGAACTACTGGCATAAATTTCTTATTTAAAAAAGGGATTTGAGTCATCTCTAGCATTTTTTACCACAGCGGCACTTCCTTCAATTCATTGTGCTAAACAATTTTTTTTCATGTTGCGATTGATTGATGGATGAGAGCTACAAAACAAAGTATCCATGAAGGTATTTATTGACTGAAGCTTTAGAATGACAAAAAATGCACTTAAAGGACAATTTTTAAATTTTATACCTCATTTAAACACATTATCCTTTTTTTTTCTTCCTTTTTTTTTTAATAAGGAACTGTCATTGTGAGTTTATTACTCCAACAAATATTCAGATGCAATAAGTTCATATTTTATTTATTAAAACTGAACATTTCAGAATATATTATTTCAGTGCCATCGGCTTCACTTAAAATGTGAAAATAGTACTGCATGTTTTGAGCGAGAAAACAGTGGTGAATATTTTACCCAAAAAAGTCTTTGCTATAATTTTTCAGCAGACATTTCAGAAGTTACTGGTATCAAGTTAGGAATTTCAAAAGATACTGCAGTTGAAATTTTTGTCCCATAATGTACTTTGCTAATGCTTGAAATGTTTGGTCTTTGTCCATTTTAATTTTTTCTTCTTTTAACATATTTACAAAGGGCAATGGATTCACAGAGATATTATTTTTTTCTTTCTAAGCAGAAGAGCATTTTAATCCATTTTATTTCTATATATGTTTTGAGGGGATAATACTCACTCTCTTTCCCTCCCTCCTTCCTCCCTCTTTTCTGTCACAGAACTTCTTCAAATAGGAGTAACCTCAATAACAAATCTTGAAGGTTGGGTGGGACATCCTTTGGATCCAATTGGCACCCTCTTCAGTAGCCTGATTGAAGCCTGCAGGGTAGATGATGAGAGCTTCCGTGGATTCTCAGACTTCACAGGTAAGGCCATGCAAAGGGAGCAATCTTCTCTAAGTCTTCAGTAACCATAGACATTTTTCTACCTTACCCTTCCCAATTAACTTCAAAGCCAGTGTCTTTATAGTATAAGAACTCACATTTGCATTCCCTAAGAAAACACAAGGTAGAGAAAATGTTTAAAGTAAAACTGTTATATGAAGCCTTCAAAAATTACCAGTTACTCATTCTTGAAGGCAATTCAGTATTTTACACTTGAAATAAAATTGAATAAGAATTTATAGTAGCAACCCTTTTTACATACATTGTTCTATCATCTTTTGGAGAAATTACAGGAAATCATAGAATTGTTGAGGTTGGAAGGCTTCTCTGGAGATTGTCTAGTCCACCTACTCTGATCAGAGCAGGGTCACCTAGAGCAAGTTGCCCAGGACTGTGTCCAGCTGAGTTTTGAATAGTCCCAGGAATGAACACCATACAACATTTCTGGGCAACCTCTTAGTGTTTAACCATCCTCACAGTAAAAAAGTGTTTTCTTATACTCAGATGGACCTTCCTGTATTTCAGTTTGTGCCCATTGCTTCTTGTCCTGTCACAGGACACCACTGAGAAGAATCTGGCTCTGTTTTCTTTATTCTCCCATTAGATATTTGTATATTTTGGTAAGATATTCCTGAGCTTTTTCTTTTCCAGGCTAAACAATCCCAGCTGTCTCAGTATCTCATATGGGAGATCCTCCAGTCTTTTAATCATCTTTCTGGCCCCTCACTGGATCTGCTCCAGTAGATCCATGGGGAGCCCAGTACTGAACATGGTACTCCAAGTGTGGGCTCACCAGTGCTGAGAAGAGGGAAAGGATCATCACCTCACCTCCAATCCTCCTATGCAGTCCAGGATATTATTTGACTTCTTAGCTACAAGTGTACATAATAATTTAAAGTGATGACAAAACACTTAAAATTTATAACATACATGGTTATAAAGTACATGGTTTATAAAGGTTATGAATTAAAAAATAGCATTGTAGTATTGATACATGATTTCAGATAGGATGTATATGCCCATTCTAACTTCAGTATTTGCTTCTCAGGAGCTTAACTGATTTGTTCCTTATTCTGTCTCTTTCCACCTCTGTGGTAGTTTCTTATCACCTTCTGTGTGATCAGAAACTTGAGTCATTCCTCTATCTATAGATCCTTTATATGTACATCCCAAATCTCCTTGGGGCTTTTCCTCAAAACTAATTTTATTCAATTAAATTTTCTTCAATAAATTTCTAATCCCATATCCACCAATTCTGGAAGAACTGTAATTAAAAGAAATCAGATTCTTTTCAATTAGAAAAAAGAATCCTAAACAACCCCATGAAATAATAGTACGTGTTGAAATGTAAATTCCTCCTACACTCATATATACAATCTACTAAATGCATTTTGCCATCTCATTTGCCACAGCTGTCCATCTCCTTACATCTGTACATTGCAACTTTTTGTTCCCAAACTAGACTATAACCTGCTAGAGGTTGATATAGCATTTTGTCATATGGTGTATTGGTGAAGTGCCAAATCATTCAGTAGTACTCTTTACAGCAATTATGGCTTGGTCTGTGTGGAATTTACAAGTAATCTTTACTAAAAGTAGCATTTCTCATGTTAATAAAAGTCAGAAACATTATGCGTGTTTATCATAAATGCAACTAACAAATAAAAAAGCATGAAGAGAGCTTTAGCAAACAGAATGCTTTAAAATTGTGGAGTTCCCAGGCCTACTGTATTTGCATAATCCTAATAGCTTCAACTGAAATCTATGCAGGTGTATAACCACCTTCCCTTTCCACTTTTACAACATCAAAGCTTTAAGGAGATACAGAAATTGGTGGGGGGAAAAATTGAAATAGATCGTCCAATGTTGGCCTTAACATAAAGCTGGAGAAACTGCCTTTCTCCAAATCATGCAGTTTAAAATGAAAACTTTTATTTTTACTAGAGTGGATTTTTTTAAAACCTAATTGTTTTGTGTATTTCTGCGATGTGAAATTGCATCAGGTAGTTTATATTGGATGATTGGATATTGAGATTGCACTCATAATTACAATATTTTTTAAAAATGAATACTGGCAGAGGAAGCATTTGAAAATGTGGCATTATAGGCAGATTATGGATTTTAATGATTTCTTGATGTGTTGTTCTTTGTGTCGCCCTTTACAGAGAACATGGGGCAATGCA
The DNA here is from genome assembly GCF_965231275.1 of Zosterops lateralis. Lineage (NCBI taxonomy): Eukaryota > Metazoa > Chordata > Aves > Passeriformes > Zosteropidae > Zosterops > Zosterops lateralis. The sequence goes on from NC_139801.1 coordinate 10,247,312, forward strand.
AATCTCTGGAGTACCAGCACCTGCCTGCACACAAGTTTTTAGAAGAAGGGGAATCTTATTTAACACTGGCTGTGGAAGTAGCATTGATAGGGCTGGGACAGCAACGAATAATGCCAGATGGCTTGTATGCACAAGAGAAGGTTTGTCGAAATGAGGAGCAGCTCATTTCTAAGCTACAGGAAGTTGAATTGGATGATACTCTGGTGAAGATTTTTCGAAAACAAGCAGTCTTCCTATTAGAAGGTAGCTCAACGTAGATGTTAACTGCTTTTTAAAACTGTCTTCACTTACACAAGCCCACGGAATTAGTATTCCAGTGGAAACTGCCTTATATACTTAAGATGTTTTTTGATGTATAACTCCAGCAAAATTTTATTTCCAATCTCTATGAAAATCGAACATACTTCAGATTTCACATGACTGTAGAGATAAGGCATCTACTAACCTATAAGCCTTTATTTTTAATTTTTATTGCATTTTCTTCTTTAGATTTGTTCGGTATCCTCATTATACAACCCAGGCTCACAATTGAATAATATAAACATCAGTTATCATTAACAGTTCTTTGGTAGTAAATTTCAAAATGTCATTTGTATCCTGAAAAAGGACTGGCAGCTTTGTAAATGTATGAAGATTACCTCTATTCCCCAGTGAAGAGCTCAGAAAATTCACTTAAATTTGCTGGGACAGAAATATAACATTTCCTTTTTAGCAATTAGGAATATGAGTTACCTCTGAAGTTTGTATCATACCTGAAAATTGAAATATATGAACAAATATTAAGGCTTATGGCCTGGACTTGTGACTAAATTTTGATTAAGACAACTTGTGTTTGGGAATTACAGTTGTGTATTGCAATAAAATTTGTGCAAAAAGTGCATCTTTTTGCCTTAGCTTTTAAAATGGCTTGACACAAAACACTTAAGCCTTGTTTTCAAAGAGTAATCTTGTGGGTTCTAAGATTGCTATTCTAGTTTTGGGGGGTTTTTAACTGGAGGAAAGAATTTTAAAGGAACTAAGTATCTAAAGGCATGGTCCAAGTTTTGAGTGCTTTCTCAAGGGATGGTGGGGAGTTTGATACTGCTCTAGGTAATTTGTGAAGATTGTTACACAGCACCCAGGTTTTGCTTGCTTTCTTTCTTTTTGTAAGACATTTGTCTTTTAAAACTATTTCTTTAATGAAGGAGATGCAGTATGTTGCTTAGGGTTCTCAGCTTTGAGTCACTTATTGCCCAGATCCTTAAAGACTGGTACCTACTGGTGATACCATTTGAAACTGTAGAGAAGCTGCACCATAAGGAGAGTTGCTGCTTTATGGCCTTTGGACAAGAATAGCTTCTTGCTGGATCCAGCTATTCACCACCATAGAGGGATCATATGGGTTATAAAATCAATTTGTTGCATCTGTTTACTAGTCAGGATGCTGTATGAGGAAAAGGCAAGTTTTCTCTCAAGTATTCTCTGATACTTCTAGTTTACAGCTGTGATCAGTGATATACTTTTTTTCTTAGAGTAGTAAACAAGTGATCATAGCAGGAAACCTGATAAAATAGCTACCAACAAAATTACTGTGGTGAGCAGTATGCAACAATGGTCTTGCATTACTGTGTGTTGAGAAATCTGGCTTTTCTGCAATAACTTCAGTTTACTCTAAGTTAGGGAGAAACTGCCAGATCACATGGAGGAAAAACTCTGCAGTGATTTAATATTCTAATCATATAATTTGTGGGTTTATAGTTGAAGTTCTGTAGATATAGTAAAGAAAGTTTAATCCAGTATTAGGTTGATTTCTATGCTGTTAATGCAGGTTAATGCATGCTGTGTGTAGCTACCATTTGAATGCATGGGAAAGCAGAATATAACTGTGTTGCAAGAACTGTTCCCTTTTTTGCTTGATTGCTAAGTTAATGGCAAAATATATTTTCATATAAATGCTTTGTCATTTATTCTTTGTCTTTTAACTGAGTTTCTGAATGGACCACCAACTGGCAAACAGACATGAAATGGCTTCTTTCATACAAGCAATGTCAGCTAGTTTTGAATGGCTTTCAATTTAAAATGCTTGAGACACACTGTCACCTACTTAATCTTCATTGATGTTTCCATTGTGATCACCTCCAGCCTTCATAAATGCCCACCTATGGAGCTCAGATTTTTTTTCATGCCTAGTGATTTTTATCTTTGCATTTTGGGCTAAGGCACCAGTCAAAAACATTGCTGAAACAGCTATGCTGGTCTAAGTTGTTAACATCTCTCTCTCATTGAGTTTGTCATCCCATGCAGCAGTGGTTGAATAAATTTTGTGAGTACTCCTCATCTGCTTCAGTGAAGGGTCAGTCATGTTAGTTTTAACCACTGCTGGAAACTATGACACATGTGACTGCAATGAAGAAGTGTGCTCACAGAGTCATTCATCCATCCATCCAAATGTGGTGGGTTGGAATCTCTAGTAGAAGAGGAAGTGGTAACTTCTAGGACTGCTGGCTGCTATTAGTGCAATAATTGTCCAGTAATACTTATTCTGTATCTTGCAATGTTTAACATCTGAACCTCTAGCCACTGAAGTAAAAAACTGCTTGACACAATGTTCCTATTAATAAGAGTAAGTCTTAAGGTTGCAGGAAAAATACAAAAATGGAATTCCTATGCACTATGAATACTCATAACTCAGCAAGCAGTTTCATGTAATTTTTTTAAATTGTCATTTCTGTTGTCAGTCTTAACACTGCTGTTATGAAGTACTGCACTGAGTGTGAGCAAAATCTATTGCCCCAACAATGGGAATAGTTTCTCCACAACAAATATAATTTTTAAGATTGTGTGGCTATAATAGACTATCAAAAGCAGCTTTGATGCAAGATCTGACCTAGTTTTCTTTGGAGACCAAGTCTAGACCAAAGGGTTATTTAAATGCCTAATGTCAGGTGAGACATTAATAAGGATCAGGTGCTGCTGGCCTGATTAGTCATGTAAATTCAATTAAAGATACCTGGTTTTCCACTGTAGCCACTTTTTTTTTTTCCTGTGGATTTGTGATAACACAGTTATGCACCAACAGACAGTACATAGGAATTAGTGTACATGATATAACTACACAGAGGCAAAGCTAGGATTACCACCCTCTACTTTTGCATATCATAGATTTACTTAATGAGCCCCATGGAGCCCTGGGACCATTCTGTCATTTGTATGTGCATTGGTAGTGTGCTTAGTACTATATAATTTGCAATGTATCTTGTCTCAAAGAATAGATGGTATTTAATATACTTGTAATATATTTTACAGACATATCAATAGACCTTTACCTTTTGTACAGCAAGCTGTCTCTGAATACCAATTTTAACTCAAGGTGTAATGAATAGGTTCTAAAGGTCTAGAAGTTGAGTTTTAACAGTCCGTAAAGACTAATATTCTTTTTTTCTTTCTCACAGCTGGACCATATAGTGGTTTAGGTGAAGTCATCCATCGAGACAGTGTTCCAATGCACACATTTGCCAAGTATCTTTTCACCTGTCTCCTACCTCATGATGCTGAATTGGCATACAAAAGTGCACTGAGAGCCATGCGGTATGTATTCACAAATCATCTAGAAAGAACGCGAGTAGCGGTTTGAAAAATGGGAAAAAGCTTGGTAGTCAAGACCTAGCCTTTTTTTCTAAAAGCATTGTCCTGTTTAAGGAGAAATTACTTTGTGTATTGGGTTTAGTGCTGGCCAAATGCCAGTGCACTCACTAGAATTATTTACTCATTTCCTGCTGTGAGATAAGCATTAGGAGGAGGAAGGCAAAAAAGGCTCAAAACTTTAAAGGGTATTAAGAAAACTTTATTAACAGAATTAAAATAAAAATAAGAAATCAGAATAAAACCTTCAGAACACTTCTCCCCTCACACCCTCTTTTCTTTCCCACTAACAATGTAAAGAGACAAAACCTGGGACTTTCAGTCAGTTTACCACTTGTAGAATAATCTTTCTTCAGTTCTCTTAGGGAGAGGAGTCTCTTGCCATGCCATGGAGACTTCTCCACAAGAAACAGTTCTCCCGTGGCTTCAGTGTCACAGTGAATCAGCTGGCCAGGAAAGGAAAATCTGTTTGCAGTGTGAAAGTCCCTCCCATGCCTTGCAGCTTTCCCACAGCTGCTTTCATGGGCCATGTCAATTTATGGGGTACTATTTTAAGGATGAGCTGTTCTAGCACAAACACAAAAGTTCTCTTCATCCATCTCTGGGAAACAGAGGTTTTCTTCTTCTATTCTTGGGGCAAGGTTTCTCATCTCTCTCATTTCTCTGTTCAAACTTCTCATTGGATCAAAGCTACTGCAACATCTGCTTTTTTCAACACTGATGCTTCTGCTCATGGCTGTAGTTAGAATGCTACATCCCCCTATGCATTCTATGAATTACAGGGAAAAAAACCCCAAAATCCGATATATCAAAAATATCTTCACCATAGCCTTACAAAAGAATTTCAGCCCAAGACTAAGGCATCTCCTCAATCCCCTCCTATCTAGAATTTGACTTCTTCTTCACTGACCTCAGTGTCCCATGTTGTTTTCTCTATGTGTCTTTACCCTTTCCTTTTCCTGATTTGGGAGAGAATTGGTGGGTTTAGGTTCATTTGTTCTCAAGCTTTATCAATTGTAACAGTTTTCAAAGAGTTCTGCAGCGCTGAAAGGTTGATCTCATCTAGGCTCTGCATCGGAGAGGTCACTCGCCGTGCCTCTCGCTGCTAGTCATGTGGTCTCCACCGACAGCGTGCAAGCCGTGCTGGCCGCCGGCTCTATTCAGTGATTTTCTTAATGTGGAGTGCCGAAAACAAGAAAAGCTGCTGCTGCCGTTTTTGTCCTTCTGTCTGCAGCATGGCTGGCTAAAAGCGGCTAAACAAAGTTCATTGCGAGCCATGCCGAGGCAGCCATGCCTTCCCAGTCGTGCCGATTTTGGCCGCGCAGTCCCAGCCCCGTGGCCACTCCTGGTCTGGGATGTCGGCGGCCACTCCCGGCCCCGGCCGCTCTTGGCCTCGGGGCCACTCCTGGTGCTGGTCCCAGCCACATGGTTGCTCCTGGCGTTGGGATGGCCCCCTGGTGGCATGGACTGGCGGGCTCCGCCGGGAAGGGGCCCCAGCCGCCCTGCCGGGACGGGGCCCGGTGGGCTTCCCAGGAAGGGGTCAGCGCCGCAGCAAAGCTCAGCCTGGCCTGGCCTTGCCTGGCCGTGCTAGCTGCACGGCACCAGCCGAGCCTCTTACCTATTCAAAGGCCAGAAGGAAGAGAGCTTTTCCTGGGCTTTGTTCGTTTTTAAATGTGTTTTTCCAGAGAGGCGTGTTCAACTCTTCTAAGTGGTTTAACTGGGTGTCAATCTTCAAAAAATATCCAGCTGATTGGTTCTTCAAAACTAGCCAGTTGATTGATTCTACCAGGTCCCTACAGGGAACCACCCCTGCACCCTGTGGACTCCCCTCCTCAACTAAAAACCGAACAAACCACAACACTTTGGTTCTGTCATCTGTAAAAGCAATCGATGTCTGTACTAACTACAGTATAATTTATAAATGTATAATCAATGTTTATATACAATTATAAAACAGCATTCTATGTTACAAATCCTTCTAGAATTCCACTACTGAGACTTGTGGTTTTGTATTGAACAACAGCTTTAGCACATGTGTGTGTTCGTTTACTGATTTGGTTCCATGTATATGATGCTAGTGGCAAGGAAATGAGGAAAGAGGCACCTCACCAGCAGTCTTAGGATCATCTGCTGCTTAGCTGCTTCCCCCCACTTTATATACTGATCATGATGTCATATGGTCTGAAATATCCCTTTGGTCAGTTTGAATCACCTGTCCTGGCCGTGTCTCCTCTTAACTTCCCATGCACCCCCAGCCGCTCTCCGGCATGGCAGTACGAAAAGCAGCAAAGGCCTTGGCTCTGTGCAAGCCTTTCTCAGCAATAATGAAAACATCTCTATATTATCAACCTGCCGCCAACCTATCAAACTAGCACACTCTAGAAAGCCAAATGAGGAGAAAATAGTCTCATGTTCAAAGGACTAAATGGGAGGGCATGCATAAGAACAAAACATAGCTACCATCAAGTCAGGCCAAAGGTCTGCTTAGCCTGTTTGGGTTTTTTTGCCTCCAAGAGTGTCTAATAGTGGGTGTTAGGGAAAGAATATAAGAAATGTGAGAAGCAACTTTGCATACTTGCTGCTTACAATTGGAATTTCTGAATTAGAATTTTTGAATTAGAATTTTAAAAAGATCAATTTTATAAAATACACTTGTGTCCTTGTATTCAGTTTCAGTCACTACCTTAAAGTGTTTCTCAGATACTGTGAGGAGTTTTCCTCCTTAAACTAAACTACTGAGACCACATTGAAAGGCTAGAATAGACATCTATGAGTAGCTTTGCACAGTGCACTGAATGCTTCAGCGAATGTTATGGCAACATGTCGCTATGTCGGACACACAAAAGACACGCAGGCCACAGCAGGTCAAGCAGCTATGAATCTACTTTAATGTCTGACTCCATCCTTATATACATTTTGTACAGAAGGCCAAAGATTGGCCAAAAGGGTCACCACCTTATGAACATCATTGGTGGACTTGACCATCAATCACATTCCTCCTCCTAGAGAAGAAATATGTAAACACATAGATAAAGTTCTAGGAATACAATATTGTTTATGTGAAGCAGCGTGAGAAAGCTGCTGCAAAGGCACAAAATTTCACAGGCAAGAAATTCAGGGTGACATCTCACCCTTTTACCATTAAAAAAGAAAAAAAAAACCAAAAAAAAGAAAATGAACAATGTTCAATTTCTGGTTGTGGAAGGGCCATCGGAGTGATCACTTGCAACCTTGACATCAGAGTCGTCACTCAGTGGTTCCTCCACTTGTTGACCTTCATGTTGGTCACGGTCTCCTGGCTGTCTGTTGGCCAAATTCTGTCTCTGCGGTCTCAGGTCAGGACGAACACACTTTGCAGGTACCCAGCGAACTCCAGTATCTGTGGAGACACAAGCATACCCTCGCCCCGAAGCGATAAGGTCATAGGGACCTTCCCATTGCTTGGTGACTAGATTTCGCACCCGGACCTTCGCTTGGGGCTGATGCGTCTCGTCCGAAGCCTGCAATGAAAGGTGGTGATTCAGGAAAACAGGGTTACTTGAGTTCTGCGGCACCGTAAGGTGATTAATTGTATACAAAGCCTTTTGCAACCGACTGTGTGGGGTTTCACCCTGCATTCCCCACTTTTGCTTCTGGAGAACACGCTTGAGTGTACCATGAGCGCGTTCTACAATTGCCTGGCTGGTGGGGGAATGAGGGATACCCAACTTATGAGAAACACCCCACAACTGCAGGAACTGCCGCACCCTCTGTGAGGTGTAAGCAGGACCATTGTCGGTCTTGACAGCAGAAGGTATGCCTAAAACAGCAAAGGCCTGCCTCCAGTGGGCAATGACATCACGGGCCTTTTCTCCTGCATGAGCTGAAGCCCACATAGCAGATGAGAATGTGTCCACCGTGACATGCACATACTTGAGCCGGCCGAACTCGGCAACCTGGGTAACATCTGTCTGCCAAAGTTCCAAGGCCTTGAGGCCCCTGAGGTTTACCCCTGCCGGCAAAGGTGCAGCGACCGCGTGACAGTCATCACAGGACTCGACGATGTCACGGGCCTCAGTTGGTGTCAACTGAAACTGCTTCTGCAGCGTATGCGCGTTCTGGTGGAAGAACCCATGTGATGCCTTGGCTTGCGCGAGTGTATCAGGCTGAGGTGCTACCCACGCTGGGTTAGCCAACTTGTCAGCCCTCGCGTTACCTTCCGCTACGAATCCAGGCAAATTCGTGTGGCTTCGAACGTGCAGAACATAGTAGGGATGAACCCTGTCCTGAAGTGCACACCACAGGGTCTCCAGTAAATGAAACAAGGCAGGATTACTGACATCTCTCAATACCGAATGACCCAACCGCTGAGCAATGTCGGCCACATAAGCGGAATCCGTGACCAAATTGAAGGGTTGCTGGGAAAATTTCTGAAAAGCCATGACGGCAGCCCTTAACTCAACCAACTGGGCTGACCCGTCCTCGTGCCTTCCAGGACCTTCCACTCAGATCCATCCTTCCAAGTGACAATGGCCTTCCCTGTTTTTCCCGATCCGTCAGTGAAGACGGTGGGTCCTTGCACTGGTTCCTGGCTATGTTTGGGCCTCAATGAAATTTGTGTGGATTTGGCCACCTGCAGTAGCTTGTGGCTGGGCAGATGATAAGTGATCTGCCTTGTAAAATTCTCCAGAGCACTTTGCAGCGACACACTGTTTGCAAGGCTCCAGTCGAAATCTTCCCGTGGTACCGGGAGCACAATCTGTGCAGGATCCACACCCATCAATTGAAAACACCGTTGTCGGCATTTGGTTATCAAACAAGCAATGAGCTCGAACAATACCATTGCCGTCTTCTGCAGCTGATGGGGCAAGAAAACCCATTCCAGGACATGCAAGGGGTCAGACCACTTGTCACTCCATTGGCCAATTATGGCTGTGGGATGTAAATCTGAAGTAGTGATGAACACAGTGACATCAATGGAGGGATCAATGCGATGAACCTGTCGAGCCGAAACAGCTCGCTGAACCTCCTCCAGCACCTGACGTGCCTCAGGGGTCAGTGTCCGAGGTGATTTCAGATCAGTGTCCCCTTTCAACAGATCAAACAGAGGAGACAACTGTCCTGTGGTCAGTCCTAAATACGGACGCAACCAAGTGATGACACCCACCAATTTCTGGGCATCATTCAATGTGCGCACTGAATTTTCAAATTGCACCTCTTGATGCTGGATCGTACGCTCCAGTATCTTGACACCCAGATACTTCCAGGGAGGTTGCTTCTGAACCTTTTCTGGAGCCACCTGCAGCCCATTAGAATGCAAAGCATGGATCAGCTGAGGCTGAATCCTCTGCAACTCATCCTGGCTGGATGCAGCCACCAGGATATCATCCATGTAGTGAAAAATTTGGGCATTAGGAAATTGCCTGCGAACTCCAGACAAGGCTCGGGCCACATACCATTGGCACAGGCTCGGGGAATTTCGCATGCCTTGCGGCAAAACTCTCCATTGATACCGTTTTGCAGGCTCAGCATTATTTATTGCTGCACTGAAAAGGCAAATTTCGGTCTGTCATCAGGATGCAAAGGAATTGTAAAAAAACAATCCTTCAGATCCACAACAAGGACCGGCCATTCTGCTGGAAGCATGGTGGGCGATGGCATACCAGCCTGCAGCGTCCCCATGCTTTCCATCACTGCATTCACTTTTCGGAGGTCTTGCAACAGCCTCCATTTCCCAGACTTCTTTTTGATGCAGAACACATGGGTATTCCAGGGACTGGTAGAAGGGTCCAAGTGACCCTGGTCCAACTGGTCCTGCACCAAATCACGAAGGGCGACCAATTTATCTTGGGGAAGGGGCCACTGAGGATCCCAAATGGGTTTGTCTGTCAGCCACCGTATAGGAGGCGTCGGACACACTGCGCCCTTCGACACAGTGGCCCTAATTAAAAATCCGTCCCCATGCGCACCCCCCACGCGGCCAGAGCATCCCTCCCCCATAAATTGGCAGAGGTGTCGGTGACATGGGGCCGGACAACAGCTGCCTGACCCTCTGGGTTCATGATTGTCACCGGCTTCTGGCTCACGTAGCAATGCTTTGTCCCTCCCAGTCCTGCAACAGGCGTCCGCACTGGGTCCAAAGGCCAATCCGGGGGCCATGCAGCAATGGACACAATCGTGACATCTGCGCCCGTGTCAAGGGTCCCGCGGAGATGAATTTCTGATGGCATTGCACCAGGAAGGGACAGGGTGCATGTCTTCTCGGGACGTCTCTTCTTGGTCAGGACATCGGTCCAGAAGACCTGAGGCGGTCCAGTGGATCCGAAGCCGCCATCTCCTCTCACCTGACTCTCTGCCCTGGGAACAGAGGACTTAAAAGGCACAAGTTGAGCAGTTCTTGTTTTCTCAGGGATAGTGAGGGGAGGAGTGGACATAGAGACCATGGCATAAATCCGTCCCGTGTAATCTGCATCCACGAGACCCAGATGCACAATGATACCCTGAATGGTGGTACTAGATCTGCCCATAAGAAGGGCACTCAAACCATCACCCAGAGGACCAAAGGCGTCCAGGGGGATTTTATGCACTGTGCTGTCCTTCAGGACAACCATTTCAGCGGTGCAGACATCTATGCCTGCTGAACCGCAGGTGCTGGCTGTGAGCTTGCCCAGCAGATCTCCATCGGCTCTGGGGATTGGGAAGACACTTGTGTCTGAGCGCGCTTCCCCTTCGCGCTCCGCTGCCTGTTTCCCGAGCCCGACAGAGGTTGACCATTCACATGAACCGTTGCTTTACAAGCATCGGCCATGTGATTTGGTCGTCCACAGCGTCCACAATAAAACGAAACAGTGGTCCCCTTTTTCCCTTTCTTTCCTTTCTTCTTGCCACTTTGAGCATTTGCCCATTTCTGCTTCCCACCCTGCTGCCCCTTCCAAATTGGCTGCTGGGTGGTAGCCAAGGCAACCACCTTACCACCAGTGGTGCCCGTCTTCGAACAGGCCTCAACCATCTGCATGAATGAGGGCTTGCCTGGCAAGGCCTCAACGATCTTCCGGCATTCTGCATTGCAATTGCTCCTTGCCACAGTGGTGAGCAACACACCTCTGGCAGTGAAATCATCCACCTGTCGCTCAACTGAAGCCGTCAGCCTATCTGCAAACCTCAAGAAAGGTTCATCGGCTCCCTGAAAAATCGTGGTAAATGTCTGTTTCGGTGCAGCCACCTCCATTGTCTGGACCACTGCTGCCATGCCAAGTCTTTGACTCTGCTCCAGCACCAAGGGCTCATAGGCAACCTGCTTATTCACATCAGCAAATTCACCTACACCCGTCAACACGTCTGGCCCGACCCCATACCTAGGGTCATCCTGACGAGCCATCCGATTCTGTGCTGCAGCAGTTTCAGCCAATTGAGTCCATTTAGACTCAAACATGTCATACTCGACCGGCTGAAAAAGAACCTTGGCCAAACACCGAATGTCATAGGGAGGTAACACATCTGTGTCTATCAGTCGTAATATTTGCATCATCTCTGGAGACCCCAGACCGTGTTTACCAATCCTGTCACGAAGATCAACCAGTGCCTGCCATGACAAATGGGCATGTTTCTTTCGGCCGGCATCTTTCACCACAGGGAAAGCTTGCAGCCTGGCTGGCGAACCATCATCATCCTCTGACTCATGTCCCGCGCGTTCCACATGGACAGGGGCGAGAGCCCGTCTCGCAGCCCTTGCAGAGCTAGAGGACTCATCCTTGCTCTGCAGGGGGCGCTGTGCCGAACCACGGCCGCTCAGAGCTTCAGCCTTGGCGCGGACATCCTCCCAAAACCGTGCGCGGTCTCGCGGCCGGACCGTCACCCGGCATGGGGGCAGGGTCCAATGACCACCTGAAGGGGACTCAGCGTCCCGAGACCCCGTGCCACGGGAGAACACCCGTCTATCATCGGCTGCGCCATCCCGTCCTTTAAAAGTGAACACCGCGGGGCTGGTTGCCGCCTCAGTGTCAGAGGCGGCGGCGCGCGAAGCGCTGCCCCGGCTCAGGGGTGGGGGGGAACGCAGCACTGGGGGGAGCGTGTCCCGCTTCGCCGTGGCACTGCCCCGCACTGCCTTCACAGGCGCGGGCGATTCGGGGGGAGAAGAAATCACGGGGGAGCAGCTGCGATCCCCACGAGAACGGGGGGGGCTTGGGGAGGGCGACAAGCTCTTCGGCGAAGCCGCCCGAAGACAACCCGAACGCCGCCCCATCCCGGCATTCCTGTCCGGCGGAGCCGCAGCCGCAGGGGGGGGGGGGGGATTGGAACCGCCCCCAACAAGGTCCCTTCGGCTGCGCGGACTCCAATGGTGGTGGTCCGGCGCCGCTGCGGGGTGGACGTCTCGCTCTCCGAGGCTGCGCCCCCCTGCGCGGACCGCGGCTGCGCTCCAGGCTGCCTGGAGCTGCGCGTGCTTTGCCGATCCCTGCCGCGCGCCTCCGGGGCCGCGCCACCTTCCTCCACCGGGTATCTTGTAGAGATACCACAATGCGGACAGTCCGCAGTCACCATCCCGTTTTCCCGGTCCAAGCGCGCCTTTGGCGCTTCCAGCGCCGGGAACGCATGGGGGGGGGGGGGGGGGGGGGAAGTGGAGGGATCAGCCCCCCCGCCGCCTCCGCGGCTCAGAACTCAGGTGCGTCGGTTCCGCAGGGCGTCCACGAGCCCCGGAATCTCCCGCACCCAAACGCTTACGAGGCGTGGGTACAGGTGGAGTCCGCACCGGGGACTCCAAGCCCACCTCAGCAGCTACGCTGACGGAGGGCAAGCTGCCCTCACTGCTGCGCCTGCGTGGAGCGGGAATCGGTTTTCCCGCTGACATCGCAGGGGCGCGGGAGGTATCCAGTAAAGCCTCCGCACTCCAGCACCGCCTGCGAGGAGCAGGAACAGGAGAAACGGCCTCACCGTTTCCCCTGGCCTCCAGCCCGGAAGAAAAATTCAGGCTGGAGTCATCCTTTGAGGCCTCAGAACCGGGAGGTTGCAAAATACCCAGCGCCCCTCCCAGCCTTTTCCAAGTAATCAACAACCTCACAGACTCCCTGCCCCCCTCTTCAGTATAAACCTGAAGCAGCTCGTCTCCCAGGGACTGCCATTCTGCCGTCAAAAAAGCGACCACAGGACTCCAAAAGAAACCATGGGTTCTAGCATAATAATACAACCCGTGGACGTCCCCTTGGGGTACATAGATTCCCTTCTTCCGTAGGACCTCAAACCAAAGGTCCAGCACGAGGGCATCATCCTCTGAGGACAGGGAAGAGACCATCTCTCTTACCACTCGTTACCTCAGCCACACAACAAATGCAGTCTCCACACTGGGAACAAACGCAGTCTGGACACGGAAGGGTCCACCTGACGTGCAGTTCACACGCGAGGTCACCAGATGTCGCTATGTCGGACACACAAAAGACACGCAGGCCACAGCAGGTCAAGCAGCTATGAATCTACTTTAATGTCTGACTCCGTCCTTATATACATTTTGTACAGAAGGCCAAAGATTGGCCAAAAGGGTCACCACCTTATGAACATCATTGGTGGACTTGACCATCAATCACATTCCTCCTCCTAGAGAAGAAATATGTAAACACATAGATAAAGTTCTAAGAATACAATATTGTTTATGTGAAGCAGCGTGAGAAAGCTGCTGCAAAGGCACAAAATTTCACAGGCAAGAAATTCAGGGCGACAGCAACATGCCATTCCTCTTGAAGAAGTATTTGGGCTTTCCCCAGAAAAAAATCATAACCGATAACTTCTTTTCTGGAAATTTCCTTTCTCAACTGGAAAAACAAGCAGGGCACTGAAAAATCCACATCTCTAGTTGATTATGGGGAGCTCCAGCCATCTTTTGGCATGAAGGTGCCATCTCAGCCAAAGAAGTTACTTCTCAAACAGATCAGTATAAGAAAGAGTTGTCTGTTAGTTTCTATGTGGTAACATCACTGGAGACATCAGCATAATCAAGGCTGTTCTTATAGCTCTCTTGGCATCACTTTTAAGGCAGATGGGAATTGAGCTTTTTAATATTATTTACTGATGCATTTTTAATATTTTTTAAATATATTTTGCACTCTTAAGAAATGTGGACTGCTATCTTGAACTGCAGCAACAGAAGATGCAGACACTTTCTATTCCATGTCTGTCTGTGTTCCTCGAAACTTCTTTCTCAAAAATTCTTACAAAGAATGTTGGTTACATTTTCCATTCATGCCAGTGATACTCCAGTATACAAAGCACTCCTGATACAAACCAAGTGAATAACTAACTAAACCTAAATGTTGTTCTGAGGGGGGGAAGGAAAAAAGAAAACAGGAAGATTGAATGTTGTAGTGGAGTGATGCTGACCAAACACCAGGTACCCACCAAGGCCACTCTCTCACTCCCTTCCACAGCTGAACAGAGGAGAGAAAGTTTAACAAAGGGTTCATGGGTTGAGACAAGGACTGGGAGAGATTGCTCATCAAATACCATCACGGGCAAAACAGGCTCAACTTAGAGATATGCATTGAATTTATTACACTAACAAAATCAGAGCAGGATAATGAGAAGTAAAATAAAACCTTAAAAACACCTTCCCCACACTCCTCTTGCCTTCCAGCTCTGCCTCCTACCCCAGCAGCACAAGGAGACAGGGAATGGAGGTTATGGTCAGTTCATCACCTGTGGCTTCTCCCACTGCTCAGGGAGAAGAGTTGTTCCCCTGCTCCACTTTGGGGTCCCTCCCATAGGAGACAGTTCTCCTCAAACTTCTCCAATGTGAGTCCATCTCAGGAGAAACAGTTCTCTGCAAACTGCTGCAGTGAGTCCATCCCACAGGTAACAGTCCTCCCCAAAATGCTGCAGCATGGGTCACTCTTCCACGGGGTGCAGTCCTCCAAGGACAGGGTGCTCCAGCATGGGAGCAGGGCCCCTGTCTCCATGGGCCTCCCTTGGGGTCACAGACTCCTCTCAGGCATCTACCTGCTCTGGCATGGGGCTCCTCCATGGGTTGCGGATGGATCTCTGCATCCCCATGGACCTCCATGGGCTGCAGGGGACAGCCTGCTTCACCGTGTTCTTCACCACGGGCTGCAGAGGAATCCCAGCTCCAGTGCCTGAAGCACCTCCTTCCTGTCCTTCTTCGCTGACCTTGGTGTCTGCAGAGTTGTTCTTCTCACATGTTCTCACCCCCCTCTGGCTGAAATTACAACTGTGCAACAATTTCTGTTTTTCTTCCTTAAATATGTTACCACCATTTGTAATTGACTCAGCCTTGGTCAGTGGCACGTCCATCTTTGGAGCGACCAGGGATTAGCTTTGCCAGACGTTGTGGAAGCTTCTAGCAGCTTCTCAGAAAAGCCATCCCTGTAGCCCCCCAACTACCAAAACATGGCTGTGCAAACCCAGTACAAATGTATGTCTCATGTTTGTGAGGTGGAATGGATCAGAAGAGGGAAATTTAACCATCTCTTCCTTTACGGCATGGCTAAAATGTTTCCACATAGAAATCTGCATGGTTGCTCATGCTTTTAGAAGTGTTCTTCACTTGAACATTTATGAAAGAAGCTAATTTCCCAAGACGACAGCTAGTTGCTCTCCAGACATAAATGTTTAGTGTCAGTCTACACAGGTCATTGACCCATGATGGCAACTCTGGAGTATTTTGCCTCTCTGCATTCAACATCATCTGTTGCCATTTCTTTTTTTTAATCTTCTTTTAGTGTGTGGAACACTCAGTGTGAAATCAATAAAATCTGAGACCGTAAGGTGTTTCATGCATGCACCTCAGGGCTGCAAGGACAGGGTGTGCTATCCTTGATGGTCACTTTTGTCTACAGTTCTCTGGTTGCAGCACTGAAACATATGGAGTACAGCCTTGGAGAATGTGGATCTGCAGTGACCTAGCTGACTGTTCACTTGGAATGTGAACTCAAATGTTTGGCTTTGTTTGGCTGATTCCCTGTTAAGCCTGAATTTCAACCCAGGCTGTGTGAGTCAGCCTTTAATGGTGATGTTTAATCACAAAGTAGCTTTGCTAAAACCTAGCTAAATAATTGATGTTTCAAAGGGCAGAAAAGTGAAGAATGCTAAATCTGCTTGTGCTTGTTATAATGTTCCGTAATCTTGCCAAAATTGCACGAAAGCCATCAATTCACAACAGCATTTCTTTTCACAGCAGAGGAACATAGAAGCGGGCAATGAAATTCAAAGTGATAGATTTTCTTTTCATGATCTTTGTCTATTTGCTGTTAGTCATAACCTAATAATCCTTTTTGCATTGTTAGTTAGGGTTTTTCCTGTTTGTTGAAACGATTTAATAATGCATTTTTTTCTCCCCCCTCTGTGCTTGGAAAAAATCAGCTGGGGAATTTATATGTATTTTACTTTTACATATATAAAGCTATATAGAGGTGTCTCAGTAGTACTAGGGAAGAAATGTGACACTTGATACAAAACAAAAGGGAAGTATCTTCTTTCATATTAACATGCACATTATTATTGGTAGACTACAGTTTAAGGACTTAAAATTACTTCATATTTGAACAGCAAAATGTCGTTTTTGGTATGTCTGAATTTATTGCAAGGTCAAAAACCTTATGACTTGTTGAATATCCTTCTCCCTTACTTTGAGCATATGCAAGTGAAGAAAGTATATTCCAAATATTGGAAAATACTTACATGTTCTCAGTATTATGGAGAACTACTCCACTTTCCTTCCTGAGGACTGTGGTTCAAAGACTGAAACAAGGCAGGGGAAAAAAGCTTCAACTCTATGGATGATGCAGAAAGTCTCTGCTGCCTTGGCTAGTGAATGACTGTCACGGTTTAACCCCAGCCAGCCACCAAGCTCCATGCAGTCACTTGCTCATTCCCTCACTAGCAGGATCAGGGAGAGAATCTGAAGGGTAAAAGCAAAATAATTCCTGGGTTAAGATAAAGACAGTTTAACAGGTAAAGCAAAACACATGAACACAAGCAAAGCAAAGCAAGAAATTGATTCACTGTTTCCCATGGGTAGTGAGGTGTTCAGCCATCTCCAGGAAAGCAGGAACCCAGCAAGCACAATGGTGACTTGGGAAAACAAACGCCATCACTCCAAACATGTCCTCCCCTTCCTCCTTCTTCTTCTCACTTTATATAATGAGCATGAGGCCATACAGTCTGAAATATCCCTTTGGTCAGTTTGAGTCACCTGTCTAAGGCGTGTGTCCTCCCAACCTCCCATGCACCCCCAGCTTCCTCGCCAGTTTGGCAGTGCGAAAAGCAGCAAAGGCCACAAATCCAAAACATAGCCCCATGCTAGCCACCATGAAGAAAATTCACCATACCTCAGCTCAAACCAGCACAATGGCTTAATTGTCCTGTGAGTTCTTACAGATGCCCTCTGATGTAGGCAAGTTTGGCAAATGGACCTTTAAGATTCCCCAAGAAAAATAAGTGGTTTTCCAATATCTTTATACCCAAAACTGCACATTTAATAAACAAGGTCAAGTGTTCTTGCAGCTTTAGTTTTGCTTATGAGTAACCTAATATAATAATGATTTGATGAAAGAGTATTTATTTCTTATTCCAGGTTACTAGTATTAGAATCTATGGCTCCTTTGGGAGATACGTCCCATCCACACCACATCGCATCAGTTGTTCCAAACCGGTATCCCCGCTGGTTCACCCTAAGTCACATCGAATCCCAGCAGTGTGAGCTGGCATCTACCATGCTGACAGCAGCCAAAGGTACATTGCTGTCAATTATGTACTCAACTAAGTGTATTATTTTAATATTTCATTAAATAGATTATAAAACTTGTGTTTAGGAATTCAAATTGCAGTCTGACAGGAGCTTGAAATGGGAAAAACAAACTGAACTGACTTAAACTTGTCACTTAATTTTCTAGAAAAGTGGTTAAACTAGCTAGATAGTAGCCAGATGGGCTTGATTTGAGGCTGATGAGACAGCTTTTTGTTCTTCTGACATAATATAGACTGTGAAACCCAGGGGTAGACAAATCACTTCTAAAATTCACAAATTGGGATGACTTTTGACCATGTACTACACTAACACCATCAGGCACTAGAGGAATTTATGGTCTTGTGTCTTTTGTTCATGTAATTTTGTTATGGAAGGTTTATAAAATCAAAATGTGCATAACTGAAACATTGTACTATTTTGTAGCAAAGGCAAGATCAATTATAATGCATTTCTGTATGTTTTGGAAGCTTGTTCTGTTTTGGTGATTCTGTTTACACCTTGCAGGTGATGTTCAGAGGCTGGAAACAGTGTTAGAATCCATTCAGAAAAATATCCACTCCTCATCACACATCTTCAAACTTGCCCAGGATGCATTTAAAATAGCAACACTCATGGACAGCTTGCCAGACATCACTCTGCTGAAAGTTTCTCTGGAGTTGGGCCTTCAGGTATTTCCTTCATTCATTATTACTACAGTAGAAGACAGGAATTTGACCCTGTGTATAGCTCTTTAAGTCACTGAGGAGGCTCTCTCTCTCTCTTTAAAAACCTTAAAGGTAGTTTGCTTTCCAGAAGGAAGATGCATATCAGTTTTCTGGTAGTAACTCACAGCTGTATAGATTTCTACAGTAACATTTTTCCTGTAGAAATCTTACAGTGTCAGCAATGTCTTCAGTGGCCTACAGATGCTTTCCCCTCTCCTGCCTTCCAACCCAATGGCAATTAGATTGTCTATGTTCACTACCTAGTAACTTGTAGCATCGCGTGGCTACAGTGTTGATCGTGTCCAGGGAGATGCAGCTGCCAGCAGGGAAACAGACAAAACAAGTCTCAGTCTGTTTTGTTAAGCACGAGGGTCCATTTTATTTCTCTCTCTCCCCGCCCCCCGCTCGAGCCAGGGAGGGAGGAGAGGGCGAGAGAACCCCTCCCCGTCTCCCCTTAAGTAGAGGGTCTGGGAGTGGGGCAAAGGACAGGTAAGGGCACTGACCTGAAGCCAATGGAGACACACCGAGGGAGAAGGAACCACAAGGCCAAAGTCGGGGGGGAAGGGGAGGGGCAGAACCGACCAAACCATTGTGTACAGAGCACATTGGAAGTATCCCCTCAATCGCCTCAGGCAGGAGGGGTAGCTAGGCTCTGTCTTGCCAAGGCCAGACCCTGAGTATTACATTGAATGGCTGAAGGAACTCCACAGTAACTGACTGCTTATGACATCTGCCCAATAAAACTCTATTTCTCCCCACACATGACAAACTGAACAGCAGTGTCCTCGCCAGGCCAATTTGTCATTGTTGGGCTGAGGAGGTAATAGCAACAATTTCACAACTCTGTCACTGAGATTTCCGTGACAGAAAAGCTTCTTATATTAGTCTAGATTTGGGAGTAATATTTGAACTCCTGGGTTCTTTCTTCCTATTTCTAATGGCAGCATGTGTTATGTGACTCAGCAGAGGGAAAGCATTTAAACTAGCTGTGGAAAATGTGGCCAAATGGACATGGAGCATCTCAGGTGTATTCTGTCCTTCAGAACCTTACTGGCACAGACACTGAGATCTGCAGGTACAGGAGGGACTTCTGTTTCTCCATTTTCCTGCTGCATGCTACATCAATGTCAGTATTACCACACACATGCAGACAGGTACTGCTGGCAGAACTGCTGAGCAAGTTAGTGCAGGTGATTGCTTGATGCTTATTTGGAGAGTGTGCTGGTTTTAACACCAGCCAGAAGTTAAACTCCAAATAAGTCACTCCCCTTCCCTCACCCCACCCAGTAAGGGAGGGACAAAAGCAGACTTGTTTGAGATAACAATTTACGGAAGGCACAACACAATGGAATTAGACACACACAATAACAACTGCAATATTGATAGCAAAAGTATACAAAAAGAGAAGGTGTTTTACCTACAAAAAGGTGTTCATGGCCATGTTGGGAGGTTATAGGCTCCTTAAGAGGGATGGGCAGGGCAGGAAAGGCAGGGGGTGGCTGACTGTGTAATGGAGGGGATGGAGTGTACAGAGCTGTTGTGAGTGTTTTAAGGCCACTTAAAGAATCACTGGCAAAGGTATCAACAAAAACAAGTTTCATATAAAAACAACAGCATGACAGTTTGTGGCAAGATTCACTCTACTACTTACTAGATGGATAAAACACACAGAGAAAAAAAGCAAACAAAAATCCAAAATCAATCAATTAAAACCAAAATAAACCCAAAACGATCTACATGGAGGCTGGGAGAGGCAGACAAAAGGATAGGAGAGGGTAAAGATAAAAAAGAATACAATTTAAAGGCTCGACAACACTTAATTAAACTTAGCAGCACTTATCATTTAACTAAACCAATTACTTAAGTCAAAGAATTTAGCAAAGGATTAATATAGAATTTACTATACCACAACAGTAACTCACAGACCTAACTTACAAATCTAATGTACTTGAGAATCTCGGAGAGCAACATTCCTGGTACATTTACTATAGCATATTCACACTCTCACACACACAGACATAAAGAGTCTGTACAAGATACCTGTGAAAAATTCCCATCTAATTCAGTAAAATACTCACTTCAGATGCCTTTGCATCTTCTCAGCGGGCAAAGGATTGAGCCTTGAGGAGTGGCAGTATCAGCCCAGGATCCATTGTCATCATTTGGCAATCCTCCAAGTATAGCAAATTTGAGTTTGCTGATTCTTAAAGGCTCCACTCAGTGGGATGTTGCTGGTTGCAGCCCACTGCAGTCTGGGAAAACTCAAAGGCTCTCACTTTAGACTGCTGTTTATAGGCCCAAAAGACAGTGGGCTTTGGTCATAGTAATTTTCCATCCTGGCCTCAATTCAGGTCAGTAACTTTCTTTGAAAGTTTAAGAACAAAAATATTATTCACTTTGGTTGCTATTGCTGCTGAACAAGTTATATTTCTTTAAGGAGTCTATGCAGCAGTGGGGGGAGATGTTGGAAAATTCTTTTAGCTATAGCACTGTATTGTGTCTGACTGAGGTAAAGTTCACAGTCCTTACAGTGCTGTGCTTTGCATTGGTAGCTGGATGGGTGTTGATAACAGAGCAGTGTTTTGGTTACTGCTGAGCAGTGCTGTCCCCCTGACACTCCTTCCCCCATCAAAGGGATGGGAGTGGGCAAGACCCTGGGAGGGGGCACAACCAGGACAGCTGACCCAAATTAGAAAAAGGGACATTCCATAACATATGACATCAGCTCAGATATATAAAGCTAAAGGAGAGGAGGAAAGGGAGGCATTCATGATTCCTCAATGTTTGCCTTCCAAAGAAACCATTATGCATGCTGAAACTCTGCTTCCCAGGAAATGTCCGAACATCGCTGCTAATGGGAAGTAGAGATTGACCTTTTTTTCTTTAGTTTATGCGTGCACAGAATCTTGCTTCTTTCTTTTTTCACTATAATAAAACTGCCTTATCTCACCCTGATGGTTATTCTCCATCTTACTCGCTCCCCACTCCCATTGGGAAAGGGAGTGATAGAGCAACTTAGTGGGCACCTGGCACCGAGCCATAGTGTCCTGGTTTAGGAGGAATTAGGGGAGAACCCCTAAAAACAAACCTCCACCACCCCTCCCCCCCAGCCCTGGGTTTGGGAAGGAAAATTCCTTGGAGTAGAAAAGTGGAAAAAAAACAGTTTATTGACAAATGAAAAAAAACTCCCCCACCACAAGGAAAAGGAAAAGCTCAAGTTACTGTGAGGGAGGGGAGGGCACAAAGCTTCTTCTGTGGGCGGAGCTTCCTCAACCCGGGTCACTGATTCTTGTTCTTCATCTGCGACACTGAAACTTTCCCCTTCAGGCCAGTTTGTAATTACTTCCAAAATTCCAGGGCGATTCAGTTTCCCAACTCAGGCGCGTTGTGTAATGAGGGTAATCCACTTGCTCCAGGTAGCACTGGTGGCATGGTGGGTGGAGGGAACCTTTCCTCTAAACATCCACCCTAGCACCGGTAGTCGGGGTGCCAGGAGGAGTTGTGCTTCTGTACCGATCACCTCTGAAGCAGCTTGGATTCCCTCGTAGGCGGCCAAGATTTCCTTTTCCATTGGGGTGTAGTTATCTTCAGATCCCCTGTAGCTGCGACTCCAGAATCCCAGTGGTCGGCCTCGGGTCTCACCAGGTACCTTTTGCCAAAGGCTCCAGGACAGACCATGACTCCCAGCTGCAGAGTAGAGCACATTCTTCACATCTGGTCCCGTCCTGACTGGGCCGAGGGCTACAGCATGAGCAATCTCCTGCTTGATCTGGGTGAAAGCTTGTTGCTGCTCAGGGCCCCAATAGAAATCGTTCTTCTTGCGGGTAACCAGATAAAGGGGGCTCACAATCTGACTGTACTCAGGAATGTGCATCCTCCAGAAACCTATGGCACCTAAGAAAGCTTGTGTTTCCTTCTTATCCGTTTTTGGAGGGGACATAGCTGTGATTTTGTTAATAACATCCGTAGGAATCTGACGCCGTCCATCTTGCCACTTCACTCCTAGGAACTGGATCTCCCGAGCAGGTCCCTTAACTTTACTTTTCTTAACAGCAAAGCCGGCTTCCAGGAGAATTTGGATGATTTTCTCTCCTTTCTCGAACACTTCCGCTGCTGCGTTTCCCCACACAATGATATCATCAATATATTGTAAATGTTCTGACTTCAGGAAGCGGCTGTAGCTGTCATATATCATGAGATTGAATATCTGGTCTTGGAGTTTCTGAAACATGAGAGGGTGAGGTGTCTTCAGGATGGTTTTGGTCTTTGATGGTTATGGTTGTACTTCAGCAGCAAAGGAGAGGAAAGTATTTTGAGAAGTTACACCAGAACTGAATGCAAGAAAAAGCAACTGACTTGTTTCTCCCACTTTGAGCTTATTGCTGTGATCTTTTAAAAAACCCACAACCAACCAACTGGAAGACCAAGTTTAGCAGTTGTTCTGGCATTGGGTCCAGTGTCCAGCACTATTATACTCTAGCACAAAAGCAAGGAAAAGTCCAATGATCTTAGTGATGTTCCCTTCAATTCAGTGCCACACAGTTTTATTAGTGTTATTGTCCTTTCTTCTTTGAAAGATACCTTTCCCAATGTTTGTGATTCAGCTCCAAAAAGTGTCCTGGTTTAGGAGGAATTAGGGGAGAACCCCTAAAAACAAACCTCCACCATCCCTCCCCCCCAGCCCTGGGTTTGGGAAGGAAAATTCCTTGGAGTAGAAAAGTGGAAAAACCCCGAATTATTGACAAATGAAAAAGCACTCCCTCACCACAAGGAAAAGCTCAAGTTACTGTGGGGGGGGGGAGGACGCAAAGCTTCTTCTGCGGGCCCTGGAGATCCTCAGACTTCTCAGGTCCGGAGCCGGTCCAAATCTTCGGGGGGGGAAAAGGGAAAAAGAAATGAAAAAAAACGGAAGAAGCAGCAGCAGCAGCAGCAGGAGAGAGAAAAGCAGCAGCCAAGCAAGCAGGCAGCCCAGAAAGAGAGAGAAAATGCCAGCAGAGACAGCAGCAAACTGGCAGCCCCCGCCAGAGGGGGGGTGCAGCTGTTAGACATAACAAGGGAGTCCACGATATGGGATAGGAGGCACCGTCAACCCAGAACACATGGTCAACCCCCTACAAGCACAATCGTGTATTATCCCTACATCCATGGTTAATGCTAGGTTTGGTACCATGCAGTACTTAGTACAAATGTCAGAGATTATGTGGCCTTGTGTTAACTCCCTACATTTGTGACTAATAGTCTTGTGCTAGCTAATGCTTCCTTGCTTACTTATATTAGTTATTAATATGCACTAGCAGATGTCTTAGTTTTGAGAACAGAGATAGAGTGCCAGAGCAAAGAAGGATAAGAGAAGTGCATCATAACCTGACCACATATTTGAGATACTCTCAAGAAAAGAAGATGAATCAGAAAGATCCAGGACCATTAAAGGGATTTTGAGGAATGGGATGTTCCCAAATGACCACCAAAGACTCTCCAAAGACCCCTACTCATATCCAAATAAGTTCACATAAATAATTAGCATATATGCATGTATTCAGGAAATGTAATGAATATGTAATAGAAATGTGATGAATATGTGTCACCCTTCCCTCAGAGGGGTCACAAGTTGTGACGTGAGTGTGGACCCTCACAGAGGACAGCAGGCAGCAGACATGGAAAGCTTCCTGTCCTGGTTTAGGATGAATTAGGGGAGAACCTCCAAAGGAATCCCCTAATAACAAAACCTCTACCACCCCTCCCCCAGCCCTGGGTTTGGGAAGGAATTTCTCGAACAAAGTGGAAAAAAACGGTTTATTGACAAATGAAAATACACCCCCCAACACAAGGGAAAAGAAAAAAAAAAAAAGCTCAGGTTACTGTGAGGGGGAGGGTGCAGAGCTTCTTTCGCGGGCTCCGGAGATCCTCGGACTTCTCAGGTCAGGTCAGATCCGGTGCCGGTCTAAAACTTCAAAAAGGATGGGGGGGGGGGGGAGGGGGAAGGGGAAAGAAAGGGAAAGGAAAAAAAAAAAAAGGAAACAGCGAAAAACGAGCAGCGTTAAAGAAAAAGACAGAGGCAAGCGAAGCGCAGCGAAGCCAGCCCAGAGAAAAGAGAGAAAGTGCCAGCAGAGCCAACAGCAAAATAGTCCCAGCCCCCTCCCCGAAAGGGGGGGGGGGGGGGGGGGGGGAACAGGACAGCTGCTAGACATAACAAGGTAGTCCACGATATGGGATAGGAGGCACCGTCAACCCAGAACACTTCCTTATTTTTCTGACTCCATTAGCTTATATACACTTTTTACAGAAGGCCAGGATTGGCCCAAGGAGGTTACAACCTCATGACTCCATTGGTCACTCTGACCATCAGTCAAGTTCTCCTCTCAGAGAACAACTATGCAAAACACAAGATAATTTCTAAAAATACATATAGTTTACATAAAGCAGTGTGAGAATCAGGCTGCAAAGATTCAAACACTTGAAAGCAAGAAAATGCAGGGCGACATCTCACCCTTTTACCATTAAAAAAAGAAAAAAAGAAAATTAACATTGTTCAATTTCTGTTCCCATGGGAGGACCATCGGCGTGATGACCCGTGTCATCGACATCAGAGTGATCACTCAGTGGTTCCTCTACTGTTGACCTTCATTCGGTCACGGTTTCTTGCTTTTCACATTGAAGGGTTAGTGAAATTTTGTGGCACCTGTAAGGTGCTCAATGGCATGCAAAGCCTTTGCCAATTAAATTTGCGGGGTTTCACCCTGCATTCCCCATTTTTGTTTTTTGAAGAACCAGGCCTCTGTGGCACAACACAGGTTCCTCAGCAAATGGAACAAAACAACATTGATGACTCCCTTCAAAATAGAACAACCCAACTGTGTGCCATGTCGGCCACAGAAATGGAATCCGTGACTAAATTAAAAGGTTCCTGGGAAAACTTTGGAAATGCCATGACAGCAGCCCTCATTTCAACCCAAATGGGCTGCCCATCCTCAGGGGCTTCGAAAATTTGCCCCTCAAAACCATCCTTCCAAGCAACAATGGCCTACCTCGTCCTCCCCAAATCATCTGTAAAGATAGTGGGTTCTTGCACTAACTTCTGAATATTTTTGGGCCGCAAAAAAAAATCCAAAGGATTTTTGCCACTCGCAACAGCTCATGGCTCCAGAGCATTTGGCAGAGAAAAACTGCTTGCAAAGCTCCAATCAAATTCCTCCCATAATACTGAGAGTATGAATTTACAAAAATCTGCACCCATCAAATTTGCAAGCGTTGTTGCCTGTAGGTATCAATCGAGCAATGAGCTCCTACGAAAATGATTGCCATCTTTTGTGGCTGAAATTGAGCAATTAGCTCAAACAAACAAACAAAATTTGTTTTGTTTTGTTTGTTTGGTTTTTCAAACAATATTTTTGCTGCCTTGTGGCAGATGGGGCAGGATGACCCAGTCCAGAATGTGTGAGGAATCGGACATCCATCAGCCAATGATAACTGTAGGATACAAATGAATCAAAGAAAACAATCATTCAGATTGCAAACAATTATTAAGTTTCACAATTGAGGATTAGCTTTTTGGAGGTCTTATAAAAACCTCCATTTCCCAGAGTTCTCTTTCGATGCAGAACACAGGAACTTCCCAGGACTGGTTGAAGGTTGATCATGGTCCAACAGCTCCCAAACTCAGTCACGAAGGGCGACGAATTTGTCTTGAAAGAGAGTCTGTTCCAGATGTCAAACAGCAAAGGAGAAAATCACAATGTCTGTTCCAAATCGTTCCAGGACAGTCTCTGATCAGAGCAACAGTCCAGTGAAATCGAGGCAGCTCAGTGACTTCAGAGCAACTGCCTTCTCACCACCGACTCTTTGTCCTGTGAACAGAAACTCAAACACAAATTAAACAATTCTAGTCCCTTCATGGACACTGACAGGGAGAGGTGTTTGTGGGACTGAACTTGCCCAACAGACCTCCATCGGCTGTGGGGACTGGGAAGACCCTTGTGTCTGAGCACGCTTCCTCTTTGCGCCCCACTGCCCGTTTGACAGAGGCTGGCCATTCACATGAATTGCCTTGCAAACATTTGCCATGTGACCTGGCCGTCCACACCTTCCACAAAGAAACAAAGGAGTGATCTCTGTTTGCACTCTTTGTTTCTTGCTGGCCTGAGCATTAGACGAGGCATCATCGGCCTCTGAATCCTGTCCCGTGTGCTCCATGGAGACAGAGGTGAGAGCTTGTCTCACTGCACCTGCAGAGCTGGGGAATTCATCCCTGTCCTGCAGGGGGCGCCGTGCCAAACCACAGCCACCCACAGCATCAGCCTTTGTTCGGATATCATCTGAAATTGAGGAAGACCCAGCACCCCAGGACCCTTTGCAGCAGGGGAACACCCGCCTGTCACCGGCTGCGCTGCGCTGTCCCTTTAAAATGAACACCGTGGAGTCAGCAGCCGCCTTCTCGGTGGCAACTGCGTGTGCAGCGCTGCCCCAGCCCCGCGCAGGGGGAGATCGCAACGCTGGGGGGGTGTGTCCCGCTTGCCAAGCGCTGCCCTCACAGGCGCGGGCGATTCGGGGAGAGCGGAGATCACAGGGGAAGTGCCACGATTGGCACAGAGAGGAGGGGGGCTGGGGGGGCACCCCACCCCTGCATTCCTCAGCGGAGCCACGGCTGCGGAGGCTCCAATGCTGGCCACTCGCGCCACCCGTGCCACCCGCCTCGGGGCCGCCCCGCCCCTTCTCACGGGCTGGACCGGCCACTGCGAGGGGCATCTCTCACGCTCCAGGGCCGCATCCCCTCGCGCGGGCTGGGCGGGCTGCATTGCCTGTCCCAGGCTGGCCCCACCGCTCTCTGGGGCCACGCTGCCCCCCCGCGCCAGCTCGGCGGGCCGCTGCTGCTTTTGCACGGCCCTTGGCTTCTTGCCAAACTCCAGGGCCACAGAATATCTTGTTGGAAACCCACAGTGCGGGCAGTCTGTGAACACCACCCCGCCCCCCCAATCCAAGAGCGCTCTCGGCGCTTCCAACGCCAGGAAAGCACGAGGGGGGGAAGTGGGGAGGGGTGGGGTGACCTTTCGCCGCCTTCACCACTTCTTCTGCGGCTCGGGACTCGGAGGGGCTGATGGCGCCAGTCCCGTGGGGCTTTCACAAGCACCGAATTTCCGCTGCCGCTTCTGCGGCTCGAGACTCGGGGGGGCCAATGGTGCCAGTCCCATGGGGCTCTTGCTGGCCTCAAATTCTCCCACACTCCAGTGCCGATGTGGCGTGGGTGTGGGCAGGGTCTGCTTTGCAGACCCCGTGCCCACCTCAGCAGTTGCGCTGAGTACAGGCACACTTTCCCCCATGCTGCTGCGCCTTCGAGGGAGGGGGCTTGGCTGTCCTGCCCGTCTCCTCGGCGCAGGGACAGGAGAAACGACTCCAACATCTCCCCTGGCATCCAGCTCGATGAGGCTGGAGCTGTCCTCAGAGACCTCAGAACTGGGAGGCTGTGACTTATGCAGCATTCTCTCTAGCCTTTTCCAGGTCACTATCAATTCCAAAAGCTCCTCACTGTCATCTGCAATGAAAAACTGAAGCAAATATTCACCCAGTTGATTTATTAAAAAACTATGGACATTGATCTAATACCAATATCCAACTATGACGGACAAAGACTCTCTAACAGTTTAAAGTTAGAAAGTGTATGTTTATTACGACGCCGGGCAGCGTGCGGGATCGCTCCCAGAAACACACGCGCAATTTACAGATCATCACGGGGTCTTTTATCTACAGGAGTATTGAATACACAAACTACAAATGCATATTCATAACTCTGATACCTCCCATTCCCCGCTTCGTATGGTAATTAGCCCAAAAAGCCATCAAGCATGCGTAGTTTGTTCTTTGAAATGGGTCAGTGGTCTTTTTTATGGGGTGGGGTCCCAAAATGATGAAGTAAGATTGTCTTCCTCAGCTCTGACTTTTTAACCTTTAGTGTTCGTGACAGCTAAATCCTGTTTTTCCCAGGACTGTTTGATTTATGATTGTATTGTGTTCATAGGGTCTATTGATTATTCAGGATGCAAAAGCCTAGTTTGACAGCTTCTCTGATTGATCGGTTCCTTCCAAGGATTATCAGTTCCTTCAGTCTGGCTTCTGTTAGCAAAAGGGAAGTCCTAGCTACATTATCTCAGCACTATCTATTTTGACTACAGTCTTAATTCTTCTAAATCCATGCCTCATTGTGACTCCCACTCTGCTATAGAAAAAACTTTTTGAAGGCTGCAAAAAACCCCATGAGTTCTAGCATAATAGAACAATTTCTGGAGAGCCTCTGGAAAGGAGGCTCCTTCCCTCTGTAGGACCTCAAGGCAAAGGTCCAACATGAGGGCCTCATCATCATCTGAGGAGGGGTTAGAGATCACTATCTCTCTTACCTCAGGCAGAGCAGCTGCAGTCTCTCACTGGGCACAGAGGTCTACCCGACATGCAGTTCAGACACGGATGGTGTCCAGATGTGCCTTTCTCACTCAGAGGTCACCAATTGTGACCCATTCTCCCACGTCAGGGGTCACCAATTGTGGGCCCCTCACTCAGAGGGGTCACAAGTTGCGACATGGATGTGGACCCTCACAGAGGACAGCAGGCAGCAGACATGGAAAGCTTCCTTATTTTTCTGACTCCATTAGCTTATATACACTTTTTACAGTGTAAGATCATCCATGGATTACAGGGACAAGGGACTTTGCTGACCTGAGGTAGTCTAGAATATGTGGTTTTATTGCAAGGGTCGTAGGTAGAAAGGGCCTTGCCTTCAGCCACCAACCTGGGCCGAAGGGAAGTCCCAAAGAGAGAGGGAGAAAAAGCAAGAGGGTAAGAGCTAAGAAGAGGGGAGCAAGAGAGCAAGGTGGCAGGGGTCAGAGTGCAGGGGGAAGAGAGAAGAGGTAAGAGAGCAGGGAAAAAAGAGTGAGGTCCTGGCTACAATACATTATATCTCCTTTTGTGATGAATATTCTAATTTACAGTGACCAACCAATACAAGACACAAAATCCTATAGAATCTACATACAGCCTATAAGAACTACTACATTACCATACTATGTTATATTTTAAACTCTAAAAACTACTCTTTAGACTTTTCTGTTTTGCTACATTGACCTTTGGATCCCTTAGCCAGCAGAAAGGTATTGTTCAATCAAAAGGGATTCTCCTTCAGCTGGCTAGGCTATTGTCTTCAGGTTATATAGTAACTAAGACTCAGTATCCTACAACTCAAAGTAAGCTTCCATTTCTATTTCGATTATAGGTTTCATATTTTCAGAATCTTTTGCTAAGCACTCATATTTATAAGGTTTCCCTGATTCATCTTCCCCAACATTACAGAAGGCCAGGATTGGCCCAAGGAGGTTACAACCTCATGACTCCATTGGTCACTCTGACCATCAGTCAAGTTCTCCTCTCAGAGAACAACTATGCAAAACACAAGATAATTTCTAAAAATACATATAGTTTACATAAAGCAGTGTGAGAATCAGGCTGCAAAGATTCAAACACTTGAAAGCAAGAAAATGCAGGGCGACAAATATGTATTAATTTCATTATATAACCAGTTCTGTTAGGTTGCTGCTTATGCATGCTTTGAGAAATCCCCATGCATCCAGCACTGTTAATAAAGTAATGTCAGCTTTCTAACCAAACAAATTGGTTGGAGAGTTTATTTCCTAGTTTTTGGTGAGAGTTTTCTAAAACTTCTGCTTTAAAGTTTTGTAACATGGTGACATTTTTTAGTACTTCTAAAGGAGTTGGAAATCTCACCAAGCAGGAGTTATACATTGATCCTACTGAATCCCCTGCACTTATGCAGAAGGAGGATGAATTCATCACTTTCCTTGCCAATAATGCCCAGATGTTTCTGTTTTACTCTCACTGAGGTAACATGGGCTGAAGACCATTGGCATTAACCCTTGTTATTTCAGTCCACAAAAGTGCAATCAACAAAATTTATGTCTGGTTAACTTGAGGTATGTGGGTACTGTGGCTTCAGCAGTCCTTTCTGGTGCTGGCAATGGCTTGATTTGGCTGTAGTAGATCCATGAATCTACTCTTTGCACCTTCACAGCAATTAGCAGCACTTGATATGGTTCCTTCCACTTTTGTTGGAGAGGTTCTTCAGTCCAGGTTTTGAGGTACACCCAGTCTCCAGGTTGATAAGGATGGGCTGCTATGTCCAACGTCATGGGTGCTGCCAGCACAGCCTATCTATGGAGAGAAAACACCTTCCCATGGGATATAATGTATTCTGTTAGACTCTGATCCCCACTGATTTGGATATTCCCTTTGCTTTCTCTAACCTGATATGGTCACCTGTACAGTATTTCCTATGGATTCACCCTTTCCTTGGATGTAGTTCTAATTCATACCCTCAGTAAGGCCAAGGGAAGAGTGTCTAGCCTTTTAAAATATGATTCCTGTCAAATCTTGCTAATTTGTCTCTTTATACTCTGATTCATCCTTTCTACTTTCCTGCTTGACTGAGGTCTCCATGGGGTGTGCAAGTTTCGTTTAACCCCTAACATTTTAGCCAGGCTTTGCTCTATTAGCAATGAAATGCGAACCTCTGTCTGATTACATTCTCACTGGCATTCCAAACCTCGGGATAATTTCCTTCAACAAAACCTTTACCACCTCCCTTTGTTGGTGTGACAAGGGAAAGCTTCTGGCCATCCTGAAAAAGTATCTACCAGTGCCAATAAGTACCTGAACCCGTTTTGATGTGGAATCTCTGCAAAGTCTATTTGCCAATATTCTCATGGACAATTTCCTTTCTTAGCAGTCCCAGGTGTAGGCCATCTAATTTGATGTGTATTGTTCTCTAAACAGATCTGGCACTTTTTAACAATGCTTTTCATGATTTGTACGCTCAACACTTGAGGCTTCCCTGCTTCTACCATAGACTCTATTCCCCAATGAGTTACCTTATGTTGTTGCTCTGCAATTTTCCTTATAAGATGTTGGAGTTATCCACTGTCCTTCAGGACTCTTTTCAGCATCTAATAATTTTGCCAATTTCTCTTCTTCAGCCTGATAATCAGCAACCTCCTTGTCCAAATGCTGATATTTCTCAGGTAAAGTTAATAGGGTGTTCCCACCAGCAGCCTCCTTAGCCACTTTATCAGCCAGACAATTTCCAGTATTTACTGAGGTGTCTCCAAACTGATGAGCTTTACAATGCATTATTTCCACCTTTCAAGGTTACTGCACTCCCTCTAACAATCTCTGTATTATTTGTCCATGTTTCACTGGGGATCTCTGAAAGGTTAACAGCCCTCTCTTTCCAAATGGTTCCATGGGCATGGACCATTCCAAAAGCAAATTTTGAGTCAGTCCAAATATTTAGCGTCTTATCCTGTGTGAGCTCTATCACTCTCATCAGTGCAATCAGTTCTGTTACCTCATGATGAGTTACCACTGTATACCCTGCTTTTTGGATTCCATTTTTCACAAAGCTGCTCCCATCCACAAAGAGTTCCCAATCCCCTTTTTCCAAGGGAGCGTCCTGTAGGTCATTGCAACTGGACTACACCAATTCAGTGGTCTGCAAGCAGTCATGGGTTGGTTCCCCTTTTTCCAGGTCAGCTTCTAAGAATGCTAGATTCGGAAGGTTAGTTACTTTTAATTACACATCATCTTACTCTAACAATACTGACTTGTACGAAGCAAAGCAGCACAGAGTCCCCAGGCAGGTGCAAAGGAGAGCCCCTTTATTGCAAGAACCAGGCCTTTTTAAGCAGTTAGCCGGTTATCAATTTACATAGTTTTAAGGCACAACGAGCCCAAGTCAACCAACCACCATACATCACAATGTGGACATGTGGCAGTCACACAGCACCATGTCTCTCACGTCTCTCTACCCTTATTCCAGCTGAGTCACTCTGCTACCCCTGCACTTTGAGGGGTAACAAGTTGCGACGTGGGTGTGGACCCTCACAGAGGACAGCAGGCAGCAGCAGGGTTAAACATGGAAGGCTCTTTATTATCTCACTCCAATCTACTTATATACACTTTGTACAGAGGGCCCAGATTGGCCCAAGGAGGTTACAACCTCCTGACTCCATTGATCAATATGACCATCAGTCAAATTCTCCTCTCAGAGAACAACTATGCAAAACATACAGATAAGTTCTGAGAATACAATATTGTTTATGTGAAGCAGCGTGAGAACGGTGCTGCAAAGGTTCAAACACTTGAAAGCAAGAAAATCAGGGGCGACATCACTCTCCCATAGTTCCCTTCTACTTAGCCTAAGCAGCAGGCCTGAGCCATGATTTTACAAGGGTAACAAGGCCCTTATTTTATAAGGCTTTACCTATATGCAACACTGAGTGGTATTTTAACATCCTTCTTGGTGATAACCAGTGTCCTTCTTTTTGTTCCAATGCCGCTGTAACTATAGGGCACAAAACCAGTCAATTGCTGTCCCAGGGTTAATTTTTTTGCTTCCTAGATTAGGAGGACTGTTGCCACTACTGCCCTAAAACAGGACGGCCATCCTTTGCTGACATCATCAAGTTATTTAGAAAAGTACTCAACAGGTCTCTTCCAGGATCCCAGCCATTGCGTCAACACCCCCAGTGCCAAATGAGAACTTTCATGCACAAACAGTTCAAAAGGTTTTTCTAAGTCTGGTAGTCCCAATGCAGGGGCAGTCATCAAAGCATGTTCAATTCCTGAAAAGCTTTCCTGCATTCAGGAGTCCAAATGAGGACTTCATCCTTTTCATTAACTGCCTCATATAGAGGTTTAGCAATCAACTCAAAGTTGAGTATCCATAGGCAACCTCACCTGGGAGCATTCCCAGAAATGCTCTCAGTTCTCTTTTAGAAAGGGACTCAGGAGTTTGATAGATCTTTTCTCTTTTCTTTCCTGGCCCAGACTCTTTTGTCCTTGTGAAATAGTAAATCCCAAATACAACACCTCTCGTTTTACAATTTGAACCTTTTTCCTAGAAACTTTGTATTCAGATTGTCCTAAGAAATTTAACAGACTAATGGACAGTTCCATATATTCACTTGCAGTCAAGGAAGCTATTAAGATGCCATCCACATACTTCAGCAATGTTACACCCTCATGTTCTTTTTGCCATCCTTCTAATTCCTTAGCTAGCTGGTTACAAAAAATAATTGGACTGTTTTTGAATCCTTGTAGTAACACAGTTCGTGTCAATTAAGTCTTTCTCCCAGTCTTTGGACTTTCCCACTCAAAACAAACAGCTCTTGGCTTTCACTTACTAAATGGATGCAAAAGAAGGCATCCTTTATGTCTAACACAGTGAACCGTTGATCCAAATTCTTCAAGGTTGTCAATAAAGTATAAGGATTGGCTACCACCAGGTGCACATCCTGGACTATCTGATGGATAGCCCTAAGATCTAGTACCAGCCAATGTTCATTTGAGTGTGGTTTCTTTACTGACAAAATAGGAGTGTTAAAATGGGACTGGCATTCCAGAAGCAGTTTGTGTTCAAGAAAAGTTTCTATTAATGATTCCAGTCCTTTCCTAGTTTGCAATTTCAAAGTGCATTGTCTTACAAGAGTGGCATTTGGCTTCAAAGGGATCTTTACCGGTTCTGCATTCCTAGCCCTCTTGGAATTCAGGTGGCTCATACCAATGGGATGACTGTGTTGTCCACTTCCTGGGTATTTCTGCTTCAGATTCAGGATTCTGTAACAGACAGACTTGGGTCTCCAAGACTTTTTCTTCAGGAATAGGAACTTGGATTTTTCCTTTTTTAAATGAATTTTGTGCATTTAATTCACTCAATACATCTCATTCTAGTACTGGTACGGGACATTCAGGTATATAAAGAAATCGATAGGCTAACACTCATTTACTAATTCCAAATTTTAATGGTTGAAAGAAAGGCCTATTTTCCTTTTGCCCTGTTGCACCAACAACTGGGACAATGTGTTTGCTTAATTGTCCTTGTCAAGTATTTAAAACCTAGTAAGTAGTTCCGGTATCTACAAGACATTCTATTTCCTCATTCCCCAACTTTATTGTAACCAGGGGATCTGTTGGGGAATATTTCAAATCCTGCCCCCATCCCCTTCAGTCCTCACTCCTATTTACCATCTCCATGGCATCTCTTGGCATTTGACAGTTTCCCTGATTCCTGTTTCTATTCCTTGGGCACTCTCTTTTCCAGTGTCCCATTTGTTTACAAATTGCACATTGGTTCTTATGTAGCCTCATTCAAGGATTTCACCCTGGCCTTTGAGGATTTTGTCCTGGTCTTTGTCCCCCAGTCAGTTTCCCCCTCTATTCCTTCAGCAATCGCCAATGCCAAACATTTACAGTCTTTACTTTTCTCTTTTCCTTTTTACTTCCTGTTTACTGGTATACACACTCCAAGCAACTTGCAACAGTTTGTTTGGGGTTCTAGACTCTTTGTAGTTTTTGTCATTTCCATTTAATATCAGCCTTTGATTGTTCAATAAATATATGTGCTAATTGTGCAATTGTGCAGCATCCTCCATTTTCTCAAGGTCCAAATCAGTATATTTTTGATCAGTTTCCATGAGTCTATTAAAAAATCAGTAGGGGGTTCCTCTTTTTGTTGTACAATCTGGTATAATTTAGACAAGTTTTTAGTTTTGGGATAGCATGTTTCATGCCAAAAAAAATCAAATGCTGGTATTTGATTAACAAATCTTGTTGGACTTGATTATTTGGATCCCACTTTGGAGCCACAGAGGGTAAATGATCCTCTATTGACCCCTGATGCACACCCTGAGCATGAATCCTTTCTGCTTCTTCCCTAGCCTTAGTGGTCACCAGGCCTTTTTCCTCATGAGTTATCAAAGCAGCCAGTATCCCCTGCAAATCATTCCAATAAGGATCTTGTGTCCTAATGATTGTTTCCACAACCTTAGAAACCTTTTCTGGATCCTCCCAGTAAGTCCATGCCAACTCCTTCCAAGTGTGTAAATCCAACATCAAAAATGGCGTCTGCTGTGGGGCCATCAGGGAAGCATTGCTGCTTGTGATCCAGAGCAGAGCATAGAGCAAGGCGCACACATCGAGCAGGTACCCATTGAATGCCAGCATCTGTGGAAATATAGACATACCCACACCTCCAAGTGACAAGGTCCCAAGGACCTTCCAATTTGTTAGTAATGAAGTCCCATACCAGTACCTTAGGTTTGGGCAACTGGATGTCACTAGAGGACTGTAATGATAAAAAATGGTTTAAAATGACAGGATTTTGGGAATTTGTCTGTATTGTTACATGATTTAAAGTGTACAGAGCTTTGGCCACCCTACTCTGTGGGGTTTTACCACACAGTCCCCCTTTTTGTTTTTCAAGGATACGCTTTAAAGTGCCATAGGCACGCTTAACAATGGCTTGTCCTGTAGGGGAATGAGGAATACCAGTGTGGTGTGACATACTCTAGAGTTGTAGAAATTGTCGAGTGTTCTGTGAGATGTATGCAGGGCCATTGTCAGTTTTTATAGTATGGGGAATGCCTGGGGCAGCAAAGGCTAATCATCAATGTGCAATGACATCACAACTTCTTTCTCCAGTGTGAACTGAGGCCCATATGGCAGATGAGGTGTCTATTGAAACATGCACGTATTTTAGGCAACCAAATTCCGAGATGTGTGTGACATCTGTCTGCCAAACTTGTAAGGCTCACAGACCATGGGGATTAACTCCCATTTGCAGTGGTGCAGTGTGGCCTTGACAGTCAGCACAAGTATTAACAATATTGCATGCCTCTGTATTTGTCAGCAAAAATTGTCATTGTAGGGCTCGAACACCTTTGTGAAAAAAGGCATGTGGTGTTCTTGCTTGTGCTAGCATATCTGGTTGTGGTGCTGTCCAGGCAGGGCTAGCTAGGCAATCAGCTTGAGCATCACCTTCCTCTATAAAGCCTGACAAATTTGTATGACTCCGAATATGCAATATATAATAGGGACATGTTCTGGCTTGGATTGTATGCCACAAAGTTTTTAGCAATTCAAATAGTGCAGCATTATCAATTTATTTTAATAGTGCTTGATCCAATCGCTGTGTGATGTCTGCAACATAAGCAGAATCAGTTATAATATTTAAAGGAACATGAGGAAAACATTGAAAAGCCATGGCTACAGCACGTAATTCAAGTAGCTGAGGTGATCCACTATTGCAACCCTCTAGTGTTTGCCATCCATTGTCATCTTTACAGATCACGCTGGCTTTTCCTATTTTCCCAGACCCATCAGTAAAAACCGTGAGACCTTTCAGGGATGTGCAACGGTTTCATGGTTTCAGAGGCAACAGTGGTCTCACTTAATTGCAACAGTTTGTGACTAGGTAAGTGATAGGTAATTTGCTCTGTAAAATTTGGTAAAGCACTTTGTAGTGCTGTGCTATTTGCAAAGCACCATTCAAAATATTCTTGTATTCTTGTTGTAATAATTTTTGAGGGATCTTAAGCATTCAGTTGCAAACACCTTTGACGGCATTTGATAATCAATTGTGCAATCAATTAAAAAATAGTAGGTGCTGTCTTTTTAGGTTGATAGGGTAAAAAGATCCACTCCAAAATGTGTAGTGGGTCAGACCACTGAGTGTCTCATTGACCAATGATACCTGTAGGGTGTAAATCAACAATAACAAGCACTGTAATACAAACTTTAGGACATATCCGATAAACTTGCCTGTTCGTTATGGCCCGTTCTACTGTTTCAAGTGTGGGTTTTGCCTCGAGTTAATTTCCTTGGAGAGGTTAATTCAGGGTCACCTTTGAGGATATTAAACAAGGGTGATTATTGTGTGGTGGTTAAACCTAAATAAGGTCTTACCCAGTTGATAATACCCAAAAGTTTTGTGCATCATTTAAGGTTTGAACTTTGATTGAAAATTGAATTGTTCGCGGTTGTATTGTTTGATCTAATATATTAACTCCCAGGTACTTCCATGGGGGTTGCTGTTGCACCTTTTCTGGTGCAATTTGCAACCCAAACTCTTGCAGTGCTTGCATCATACTCTGTCGAATCTGCACAAGGCCTTCTTTGGTTGGGGTTGCTATCAAGATGTCATCCATATAATGATAACAGTATGCTCCTGGGAATTGTTCTCTTACTATTGAGAGTGCCTGTGCAACATACCATTGACAAATTGTTGGGCTATTTTTCATACTTTCTGTCAGCACTTTCCACTGACACCGTTCGACTGGTGCCATGCGACCGATAGAGGACATTGCAAATGCAAACTTTGGGATATCATCAGGATGTAAAGGAATGGTAAAGAAACAGTCTTTCAAATCAATGATCAAAATGTCCCAGGTAGCAGGTATCATAGTTGAGGCTTTGATCAGATACGATATGAGTCCAGTATACTTGAGGTTCTCCCGTCAATCCAAAGCCTCAGTCTCCTTGAAGCTTTAAATCTGTTTTAGGGACACAAGACTTAAAAGGTATGAGCAATGTGACTTTTAGCTGGGATGGTCACAGGAGGAGTAGGTGTTGATACCATGGCACATATTTGTCCCATATAGTCTGCATCTATAACTCCCGACATTAGACTTTAGTGGGGGATATATACCATCCCCGCACTCCCTCTTTTTTGTTTTAACAACTATAACATGAACATATTTCAACCTATTAAATTCAGGAGAGTGTTTAACATAACATGCACTTTTCTTACCATGAACAGTAAAACAATACATCTAATAAAAGAACACATCTAATAAAACAAGCACTACTGAGTAAAAATCAGCAAGGTAATACTTATAATTGCCTAAATACTTTACCATCAACCAGAGTCTGCCATCGCTGGGGAGCCCCATTTTACAGCAAGGACTTGGAGAACCTTTTCTGGACAAGGTTTCCAAGTTTACTTCAAAAGGGGGTCCAGCTTTTGTAAGACCAAATTAGCAAGTCAAAATGACATGATTACACTTTCAGTGCAGAAACACCTGGGTCTGACGGTATAATCCCCAGTCGGCCAGGGCTAGGGCTTGGCCAGAGCCTCAAGCCTTGACTGAGAAGGTTTCCCTAAAATACCTACAAGCAAACTTTTAATAATATAACTAAAGGATAAACAGTCATTTAGTGAAAATATAGTTTTTAACAAAAGCAAAAAATGACTCAATACTTAAATTTGCTAATTTTCTTTCACAGAAGGTATATAAATCTAGGCTTGAGACATTGCAATTATATTAACTCCTAAGTGGTTTCAGAAGATAATAGGCCCTAAATCAGAAGTTGCTGCAGGATGAGAGGGTTATGGTCTTTCATTCCAGTAGTAACCTTTTCCACATCAGGGAAGCAGCAAGGTGGGAGTCGTTCTTCCAATTTCTTCAAGTGGGACAAAATCTCTGCAACTCAGTTTCATTAATTAAAAGGGTACATTGAAAAAACATATTGAGTTATTTCCATTTGAAAGCTTACAATTTAGAATTATTACAGGAGCATATATTCCAAAAAGCAATCAGAACAATGCAGGGGGTCACAAGGTGGTATGGTAAAAAAGGCAATCTTAATAGTAAGGGTCCAGCACAGTGTCAGCTTACGAGGGTCCACAGCAGATGGGAGCCCTGGCTGCAGCTGAAATGGCACGGGTCAGGGGCTGGGCTGGGGCAACTTGCAGGGTTCCACCAGTGTACAAGATGGTGGCTGCGCCACACCAGGCAAAGCCTGCTGTGTGTGGGGAGCAGGGACGAGGCGCTGCTCCTGCTGGTGCTGTCGGTGCTGCCAGGCTCCCTGGGTTGCTTCTTCACTGTCCGCATGCAGAGAGCTGCGGGGGGGGGTCTTGTCAGACCCGCTAAGAAGGTGGCTCGCTGCTCACCTCTGTCCCCCGGCTGTGCCATGTGCTTGGCAGTGCAGCACTGCTTTGCCATGTGCTCGCTGCCACCACTACTGTTATGGCGCCATGCCCCTGTGGCTTTGCACTCTCAATCCCCACTGCTGCTGCCGCTCCATTCTTGCAGAGGGCAGGCAGAGAGGGAACATGTTATTGGAAAGGGCTCTCCCAGCTCCAGCCACTCGCCGTGACACTGCTCCAGCTGATGCTGTGCATGGCGTGGGGCAGTGCGAGCTCTTTTGTGATACGTTTAGGGTCCCCTCCAGGATCAAATGGATTGGGGGACCAGGGGCCATCTTCTGGCTCTCCTCCCACAGCCCCAACAGACTTACAGTCCTTCACTGGTGGTGCAGGAGGGGTTGGCATGGCTGCCGTGGTGGCACAAGCATCCTTCTTTGTTCGGTCTGAGCACCTTGCACACAGTCCTCTAGGACACAAAAGCTTTGGCACAGTGTCCTGCAGCCCCAGGCACCACTTCCCCCCGTGCTCCGCCATTTTGGGATATTTTGGCAGGCAGCGCCCACGGCACACTCTCTCCACCATTTTGGGATATTTCAGAGGGCAGCCCTGTGGCGTGCGCACTGCTGCTTTCGCATTCCACTCTACTTTTATCAGTTTTAATGTGTCCAACACCTGCCACCAGGTCGTCGTATTTTTAGATGTTTTGTCTCCTCAGGAGGGTGACTCAAATATCAATTCACCAGCCTGCTCCTATGTTTGAACGTTAAAAGCAGCTTCCGTGGTTGCGTTTAGTCCATGGCTCTTGCACCACATCAGTAAGGACTGCAGAGCCTGTTCATCATATTTTATCCCCCGTTTGCATAAAAAGAGGGTCCATACCTTTACGGCAGCTTTTTCTTCTGTCAGGACTCAGGTCCCCATGTCTCCAGTGGATACTTTCTATTTACAATGGTCCGGACTCTCGCAGCTCTCCAGGCTGCCAGCAGCTCTCCAGGCTGCCTCTTCACTGGGCTCCGTCTACCCGCTCTCCATGTGGTTAGGCTATCGCCATCACATCAGGGTCACCATTTGTTGCAGTTGAGACGGACACAACACAACACTCTGAGGTTCATGAGACAATAGCAATGCTTAACTGTTCACCACTTGCTTTTGTACAGTTGACCCTGACTGGCTAGAATCTTGGTGCCACCCAGTTCACTGACCAATCGCTGCCTCTGTACATGCTCGTCAGGGATTGGCTGGTGTCCGTTGTCTGCAGCTAA
This sequence comes from Zosterops lateralis, assembly GCF_965231275.1. Lineage (NCBI taxonomy): Eukaryota > Metazoa > Chordata > Aves > Passeriformes > Zosteropidae > Zosterops > Zosterops lateralis. Next base: position 10,287,383 of record NC_139801.1, read on the forward strand.
GTCCCTCCGACTCTCAGTGCCCTCTCTCCCAAAGATGTTTCCTTTCTATCATAGGTATGGGCTGATCAAGTTAAGGTCAGGGTTACTTGTGCCCGTGAAGCTTTCAGGTCAGTTGTTAGCTGTCACAGCTAAGACTTTTACTCCTACAGTCACTTTCTTCTTCCGTTTCCACATCTGCTCCCTGCCTTTCTCCTCTTTCTTATTTGGTCTCCCCTTATACACTAATCAATCCACATCCTCCTCCTCATTTGTCTGTCTGTGTTTAATACAACCTTTACCTATGCTACAGGCAGAGCAACACCTTTTTTGAGTGGTTTCTTATCTTCCTTTTCTAATGGTAAAATCATTGGATCTCTAGGCACATGTATACATTCCTTCTGCAAATCAGGATTATTATGCAAATCAAAAAATAAATCAACATCAGAGGCTTCACTCCAGTTGCTTTCCCTTCTACAAAACAACATTAGTTGCAAAATGGTATTATAATTTACAGTCACATTAACAGGCCACTATTCCGGATCATCAAGCTTATACATCAGGCACCAATGATTGTAATATTTCACAAGTTGTTTTCACATCAGGGTCGTCCCTCCAAGTTTTTTACTTCCTTAGGACACAACCGAAAGGGGAGCTTTTTGGGATCTCTTATCCCAGGAACTGCCAAGATAGCCCTATTTAACACTTTAAAAACCTTTTAACACCTTCAAAACATTTTAAAACATTTTACAGTCATTTTATAACCTTTTATAACCTTTCTCAAAACTGAGAATGCACTCCAGGTGTCCCTGTAGTAGTGCATGATCTTACCCAAGCCCGCAACCAGTTACATAAACCTCTCAGCCTCTGTCGGGGTCCGCAAAGATATGCGGGGAACCTGATGGTTCGTTTTGGAGATCTCAAAGTGCAAAAGACACAACAGGGGACAAACCAGTTTGCTTAAACAAAAAATGCACTTTTATTTAGTGCCCACAATGCGATAGTAGGGAAAGAAAATAGAGAATAGTGAGAAAGATAGAGAAAGAGGGGAAGGGGGTTATAGCTACCAACATGGAGAGTCGGAGGTCCTCAAGGCGTAGAGATGCCCATAGACGCGATCTTCTCCAGTGGGGTGATCACGAAGGGTGTACGGGATCTACAGAGTCTTTATAGGTTGGTCGGGAAGAAGACCAAGGCGAGTGGCACGGAGCCAAAGAGGGCACAGGGCCAAGGCAGGCACTTGTGTTAAGGTTGGTTGCTCAGGAACAAGCTGCAAGCTGTACCCTTCTAGCACGGTCAGTATAGTCAGCTCAGTCCACTGTAACGAGCTACTATTGTTCTTGCATTCCATTCTCATGGAGATGCGTATCAGTCCTCGGCAAGCGCCCCACCTCAGCCAGGCCAGGGGCTCTCTCCAGTCTCTTCGGGGGTCTTGGTCTTCAACCATCGGAGACAGTTGTGGGGCATAACACATCCACAGACAGACTCTGACAGCCTCACACTGCATACTTTCTCTCAGTGTGACATGTGCAGGCAAAAAATACCTTAAAATAAAATACCTTATTTAATGTAATATTCTTTGTCCCAGAACAGGAAATGTGGTTGACTTACCAGACCAGTGAAACAGAAGAACTCCCCAAAACTACTTTGGTGTATGCTGGAGTGCTAACCAGTCTTCTGGTCTGCTGAGTTACTGCCACTTTGTCCCATCTGGAATGCCAGAAGCTATCACTGAAAACTAGGAAATAAACTCTCCAACCAATTTGTTTGGTTAGAAAGCTGACATTACTTTATTAACAGCGCTGGATGCATGGGAATTTCCCCTCAAAGCATGCATAAGCAGCAACCTAACAGAGCTGGTTATATAATGAAATTAACACATATTCATCACATTTCTATTACATATTCATTACGTTTCCTGAATACATGCATATATGCTAATTATTTATGTGAACTTATTTGGATATGAGTAGGGGTCTTTGGAGAGTCTTTGGTGGTCATTTGGGAACATCCCATTCCTCAAAATCCCTTTAATGGTCCTGGATCTTTCTGATTCATCTTCTTTTCTTGAGAGTATCTCAAATATGTGGTCAGGTTATGATGCACTTCTCTTATCCTTCTTTGCTCTGGCACTCTATCTCTGTTCTCAAAACTAAGACATCTGCTAGTGCATATTAATAACTAATATAAGTAAGCAAGGAAGCATTAGCTAGTACAAGACAATTAGTCACAAATGTAGGGAGTTCACACAAGGCCACATAATCTCTGGCATTTGTACTAAGCACTGCATGGTACCAAACCTAGCATTAACCATGCATGTAGGGATAATACATGATTGTGCTATAGTTAAAAGAATTTTCTAACATCTTCCCCCACTGCTGCATAGACTCCTTCTTTAAGAAACATAACTCGTTTGGTAACATTATTCAGGCAAAAAAAATTTCCAAGGCTGTTTGTTAAAACCAGGAGTTCATTAGACAGCACCAGTTCCTAGAGCGAACAGTGTCTCTGATATGCTGAAGAGGAGCTCAGCCACAGGGCTGTTTGTCATGGCTGAATCCTAAGGAGCATTTCTGAGATCATAGTGGCTGGGGGGGAGGGGCGACTTAGCAATTGCAGTTGGCAATGGCACAGTTGACAGTCTCTGGGTAAGGATTAAGGGACAAATAAAGTGATGTCATTGTGGAAGTCTACTATAGGCCACCCAGCCAGGACAAAGATGCTGATGAATTATTCTTTAAGGAACAAAGGGACACCTCTAAATCAACCACCCTTGTCCTTATGGGAGACTTCAACTGGCCATATGTTAACTGGGAACACCACATTTCTGGCATAAATAGATCCAGAAGATTCCTAAAACACCTGGATCACATCATGGTACAGGTGCTAAGAGGAACTACTAGGAAAGGTGCCTTTTTTCATTTGTTCCTTGTTAACAGAGGGGCCCATGAGTGAAATGGCGATTGGTGGCCATCTTGGCCAAAGTGACCACAAAGAAATCAAGTTTAAAATCTCTGGTGAGAGGAGGAAAAGTGCCAGAAAAACTCCAACCCTGGACATGAAGCGAGCAGACTTCAGGTGGCTCAGGGAACTAGCTAACAAGGTTCCCTGGGAAAATGCTGTTAAAGATGCCGGGGTCCATCAGGACTGGCTACTTCTTAAGCACCAACTCCTAAAAGCACAGAGGCAGGCAATTCCAAAATGCTGGAAGTCAAATGGGTGAGGCAGAAGGCCATCTTGGATGAGCTAAGGCAAAAAAAGAAGGTGTATGCCAAGTAGAAGCAAGGTCAGATGACATGGGAAGAATACAGAGATGCTACTTGCCACTGTAGGGAGAATTCATGCAGCCAAAGTTCAGTTGAAGTTTGAGCTGGGCAGAACTGTGGAAGGCAATAAAAAGAGCTTTTAAAAATATGTCAGTAGCAAAAGGCAGTGCAGAAATAACATTGGCCGATTACAGGATGAGTATGGCCACCTTACAAACAGGGACATGGACAAGCAGATATGTTCAATGCTTTCTTCACCTTAGTCTTTGTCCTGGGTTGCAGTGTAGGATGTACACAAATTATTTATTCTATCACCATCTTCATGAGCTGTTGAAACCAGGTGGGGCAGTGTTTTCCCAAGCCCCTGCTTTTGGGGTGTCTTCTGCTAATGGCCCATTAACACCTGGCCCATGAGTCACAGGTAACTCCCTCCAGGAGTTATCTCTGTTTAATGGGCCATCAAGGACCCACTTCACAACTCCTCATCCCATTGTGAGATGCTCTGCCCAGGGGGAGGAGCCAAGCATTCTCACCTGGATATAAGCTGGGATTTGGGACAGTGCAAGCAGCACTTACCCACTGGATTCCCAGAGGACCAGAGCTCCCAGATTTTTCTACAGATCACTGCTTCAGGAAGAGCACCTCACCTGGACTGCTTCCACCATCCTGCTCAGGTTGTATTCTGACTCTGTCAGTGATTCTTTGTGTTATTGCATTTATTTTATTTTATTTTTACCTTTTTACCTTTCTTCTTATTAAATTATATCTCTGACTTGGAGCCTCTCACTTGTTTTGCTTTTCAAACCACAACAGTCTTCAACACTGGTGATGGGCTAGGGGGGTCCCAGTGCCCTGAGAGCTGGAGCACCATGGCTGTGAGAATGATTAACTCCCAGGTGATCCTGAACTTGTGCGGGATCTGCTCCATCTGGATCCCTATAAGTCTATAGGGCCTGATGGGATTCATCCAAGAGTACTGGAGGAGCTGGCTGATCTCATCACTAGGTCTCTCAATAATTTTTGAACAGTCTTGGGAATCTGGAGAGGTCCCAGAAGATGGCAAACATTGTCCCAATTTTCAAGAAGGGCAAGGATGACCTTGAAAACTACAGGCCTGCCAGTCTCGTTTCAGTGCACAGTAAAATTGTGGAGAAGATTATTCTGAAAAGCATTGAAAAACACCTGAAAGACAATGCCATCATCGGTCACAGCGAGTGCAGTTTCATGAGGGGGAAGTCCTGCTTGACAAACTTAATTTCCTTTTAAAACAAGGTTACCCATTTAGTGATCAAGGGGAGCCAGTTGATGTAGTCTATTGGGGCTTCAGCAAAGCTTTTGATACTACATCTCCCAGGATCCTTCTGGACAAAACGTCCAGTGCACAGCTGGATAAACACACCATGCAATGAGTGAGCAACTGGCTCATGCATCAGGCGCAAAGGGTTATAGTGAATGGGGTGACATCAGGCTGGCAACAGATCACTGGTGGGGTTCTGCAGGGATCCATCTGAGGGCTAGTGCTCTTCAGCACTGTTTTGCCAATCAACGGGGGCAATAGAATGGACGCAGACACCAATAGGAAGAATGATCTTATTTTACTGTTAATATTGAGGCAAAACAGAAGTAGAAGGATACACTTAGTAAAACAATAAGCTTATTACTCACTTGGCTTTAGCAACAAGTAAAAATAAGCAAGGTAATGCATCTAATCTATACTGTGTGTGAGAGAGAATAGTGATTGAGAAAGATACATTACCAATTGCCTAAATACTTTACCATCATCCAGAGTCCGCAGTTGCTGTGGAGCCCCCTTTTGCAGTGAGGACCTGGAGAAAGAACCCTTTCAGGCAATTGGGAAAATCCTACACAGTTTGCCCACCTGTAGGTGAGGTTTCCAGTTCACCAAAAAAAGGGGTCCAGCTTTTATAGGCCCAAATTGACAAGTCCAAATGACTTGTTTACCTTTTTGTACAGAAAACATCTGGTTCTGATGGCCCGCTTCCCAACCAGCAGGGGCCAGGGCTTGGCCAGAGCCTAAACCCTAAAATATTCTACTAACAAGTCTTTAGGGATATCTGTTGAAAGCATTTCTTGATATATTCTACATAGGGTTATACAAACCTCTACACCAGCTGGTTTGGCATTAAGAACAACTAGTATAAATATTTTAATAATCTATTTTTAACTAAAGAACCTTGATGGTATTAATAGCATCATGCTCAAGATTCATCTTGTAAGTCAACTCAGGCTTAGGTCTGTGTCATGGTTTGACACTGGCCAAATGGCAGACACCCATGAAAGTTGCTTGCTCACCCTCCCCTGCCACAGCTGGGCAGAGGAGAGAAAAATTTAATGAAGGGCTCATGAGTTGAGATAAGGACTGGGAGAAAACACTCCAAGGGCATAACAGGCTTGGCTAAGAGGTACAAAGTGAAATTATTACACTAACAAAATCAGAGGAGGATAATGAGAAGTAAAATAAGCCCTTAAAACCACCTTTTCTTCCCCCAACCCCTCCCTCCTTCTCACCAACAGTGCATGGAGACAGGGCATGGGGATTTTGGTCACTTCATCACCCGAGATGTTCTTCCGCTGCTCAAGGAGACAAGTCCTTCCCCCGCTATGCCGTGGGGTCCCTTCCCACAGGAGACGGTCCTCTGTAAACTTCTCCAATGTGGTTCCAATCTCACAAGCATCAGTCCTCCCAAAACTGCGGCAACATGAGTCCCTCCCACGGGCAAACAAAACTCCCAAAACTGCTGCAGCCTGGGTCACTCTTCCACGGGGTGCAGTCCTCCAAGGACAAGCTGCTCCAGCTTGGAAGCAGGGGCTCCCTCTCTCCACCAGGTCTCCCATTGGATCACAGCCTCCTCCAGACATCCATCCTCTCTGGCATGAGCACCTCTCCCACGGGCTGTGGGTGGATCTCTGCATCATCCGTGGACCTCCATGGGCTGCAGGAGGACAGCCTGCACCACGGCCTGCAGAGTAATCTCAGTTCTGGTGCCTGGAGCACCTCCTCCCTCTCCTTCTTCACTGACCTTGGTGTCTCCATGTTGTTTCCCCTCACATGTTCTCACCTCTTCCTCTTTTCTAGCTGGAATTCAAATTGCATCCCTACTTTGTTTTGATTTTCTTCTTAAATATGTTATCACAGAGGCATTACCATCATCTCTATTTGGCCCAGGCTTGGCCAGCAGCATGCCCATCTTCCAGACATGGTGGAAGCTTCTAGCAGCTTCTCACAGAAGGCACCTCCATTTGTTCCCCTTACTCCCCTGCCAAAAACCAGGCCTTGCAAAACCAACCCAGCCTGCTGTTCAGACCTTAGCATATCAAACATCTTCATAAACTACTTGGAAGCAAGACTCGAAGGGATACTAAGTAAGTTTGCCAAGGATACTAAACTGGGAGGAATTGCTGACTCCCTCAGAGGCAGACGCCCTGTAGAGAGACCTGGACAGATTAGAGGGCTGGGCAATCACCAACCAAATGAAGTTTAACAAAGACAAGTGCCAGATTCTACACCTGGGATGGGGCAACCTTGGATGTGTGAACAATCTGGGGTACGAGAGGCTAGAAAGCAGAGCTGCGGAAAGGGGGACAATCAGAATCAAATAACAGTTAGGGTTGGAAGGGACCTTTTGAGATTATCTAGTCCAATTCCCCAACCAAGCAGGGTCACTTAGAACAGGTTGCAAAGGAATGTATACGGATGGGTTTGGAATGTCTCCAGAGAAGGAGACTCCACGTCTTCCCTGGGCAGCCTGTTCCAATGCTCTGCTACCCTCAACGGAAAGTTCTTCCTCATGTTGAGGTGGAGCATCTTATGTTTTAGTTTATGTCCACTGCTTCTTAACCTGTCACTGGGCACCACTGAAATGAGTCTGTCACCATCCATTTGACACCCACCTTTGAGATGTTTGTATGTATTGATGACATCCTCTCTCAGTTTTCTCTTCTCTAGACCAAACAGGCCCATCTTCCACTGTGTCTCCTCATAAGAGACCAGGACCTGGGGGTTCTGGTCGACGGCAAGTTGAATATGAGTCAGCAGTGTGCCCTGGCAGTCAGGGGGGCCAACCATGACCTGGGGTGCATCAGGCACAGCATTGCCAAACAGTCAAGGGAGGTGATTGTCCTGCTCTACTCTGTGCTGATGCAGCCTCATATCAAGTCCTGTGTGCAGTTTTGGGTGTCACAATATAAGAAGGATGTAAAGCTATTAGAGAGAATCCGGAAGACTACAAAAATGGTGAAGGGTCAAGAGGGGAAGTCATACGAGGAGTGTCTGAGGTTGCTTGGCTTGTTCAGCCTGGAGGACACTGAGGGGAGACCTCATGGCAGTCTACAACTTCCTTGTGAGGGGAAGAGGAGGGGCAGACACTGATCTCTGTGGTGACCAGTGGCAGGACCTGAGGGAATGGGATGAGGCTCTCTCAGGGGAGGGTTAGGTTGGATATTAGAAAAAATTCTTCACCCAGAGGGTGGTTGGGTACTGGAACAGGCTCCCCAGGGAAGTGGTCACAGCACCAAACCTGTCAGAGTTCAAGAAACATTTGGACAACAAAATTGGACAACACTCTCAGGCACATTATGAGATTCTTGGGGTTGTCCTGTGCAGGGCCAGGAGTGGGACTCAGTGATTCTTGTAGGTCCCTTCCAACTCAGGATATTCTATGATTCTATGTAGAAGTACTCATTCACATATTTATTTTCTTTTTAATTTTTTTTTTATTCTTTCCTCCTTCACCAATAGCAAAATTCAGTCCATAACCCTGTGTCATGTGAAAAGGGGAGATTTCCTCAACCCTTAGTGTTTGATTTGTCTGCCAGCACCCCTGGAAAGTCAAGACCCTTGTGCTGGACCAGTCTGACAGGGTCCCATTAGGGGAATCCTTCACTGAACAGTCCTGCTGGATTGAATGACTTATTCAGGGGCACACACTAACATCATAAGGGAGACCCTGTCGCTAGACACAAAAAACCACGCTTAACCGTCAAGTTGAGAAGTGAGAAGAGAAAGAGAAAGTTTATTTTGGTTTGGGGTTTAGATAGGGTTTGGACTTTGACCAGCAATTGGGGAACAAGGTTAACACCTCTCCAACTACACTGGCCAAGCCAGAAGTCCATCAATTTGTCCTTCCCCCTGGAAGGAATGTATTATTTACTAAACATCAGTCTTTGTTTATGTTACAAACGTGAGAACTCCAGTAGAGAAATGTAAAACATCAGAAGGCTGAAAAATCAGGGCGACAAGACTCCTCAGCAGGTCTTCCACTTTATTCAAGTATGTTACCTGCTGCTGGCAACTGCTAATGTCTGTGAAGGACTCACACTAACAGTTTATGGAATAGCACTTTATTAATAAAAAATTGTGACAGGTTAAGATTTGAAGAGTGTTTGTGATAGTATCTGACTGCAATAATGTGTTCAAAGCAATACAGAGACAAGGTCTAATCCTCAATAAAATATTCAGTGCATATAGCATATGGTTCTTACCCAGTAGGTGTCCCTATGGGGGAGAAGACAGGTTCAGCCCATCAATTGATTCCAGTAGTTATGATGGAGTCCTCCCTAACTTTTCTCCCATTCTCGACTTACTTTTAAACTTTTGTTATGTTTAGGTAGAGCTTGAGTGACTCTAGTCATGTATACCTTTGTTACTAATTGGTTTAAAATTGTCTCTCTTCAGTCTTAAAGATATAGTCAATAAAATCTAGAGTGCATGCCTGGTGGGGGGTGGTCATACCTTGGAGGGAGATAACTTTAGAGTGGAAGTGTGTGTTAATATCACAATTAGGCTATAAGGAACCAAGTTCATCCAGGAAGAATGATTTCACCACAGTTGTTGGCTCAACAGCAAGACATCTCTCTCCCTTGGGTGACAGGTGCTATGGGCTTTATCAGCTGCAAAGTACCATTGAGTTCCCCACCCTGCAAGGATTTCTACAGACATTGGCCACAGTATCTCCACTCTGCTCCACCCTCCATTCCATTCCCCTTAGCAGGTGCTATGGCTGCAGACTGTGGGTGTGGGGAATCATCATGGAATAGGTTTCCAGCATGCCAAACACATTCCATCCAGGGAGAAGCAGCTGCATTTTACCTTATAATTTCTGTACCATTATAACTTCTGTTAGGGTGTGAATATAACTTCTCAGTTTCCTCTAATTTTACCCTCAGCCATCTTTCCACACCCTCTATTTTCTCTTGAATTCAGTCTACTTGGAGGTGTTATGCGTGTTATGACAGACTTCAAAAAGCGAGGATAACCCAGATTCTTGCTAATATATCCCTTGGGGTGGATTAGAGTGAAATGACATTGAACGGTTGGTGTTTGTAAATATATACATATGTAGGGTTTGTTTTAGAACAATTTGGGTGCAACGGAAAGCAGGTCTGTAGTCATTTGGTTATTATCTGATGGAGAACACACAACTGATGCTAAAAATGGTGACAAGCATCAGTACTTTATTATTCCCCATACAACTTTTTATACCTTCATTCTCACATGCTTAACACCTGTGTGCCCTTTTGCTCTTTTGTGATTGGTCAATACACATCAGCATTCTGCGCTTCTTTTCCTTCAATGCTGTTCACCTGTCTTACACAGCTGCACCCTATTAGGGATGAGGGTCGGCTGCAGCCCCATTCCTAAGATCCCATAATCTATTCTCTCACAATTATCTACTGTAATATAGCAATATAAAAGCATAACACGTAAGGAAATATATTAAGGAAAATAAAGGGTAAGAGTAGAAAGGTTTAAAGTCACCACCCATGAGTCCAGTGATGAGATCTGGTTGTTGCAATTGCAATGTCTGTTGGTTGAAGTGGTGGTTGCAGTCTTGACCCATCAGGGATGGGGAAAGCCCAAGAACATGAAGTTCGGTGGGATAATATATGCTCAGGCTCAGTGGAGAGTTTCACACTTAATGTTGTAATACTGTGGATGACTGGAAACTTTGGGAATCTTTGATGGTTTATGACACCTTCTAAGACATTATGGCTGCCTCTTAGGTCAGCATAATTGAGTCAATTATGGGCCATCAAAAGGGATGAATACCTTCAGGCCTATGTGTGAATGTCCCAGTGCTTCTCTGGAAGGGAATTTTCACACCTGAGCCACTTGCATAAGGACATTGGCATGATGAAAAGCACTCTTCCACCTGGCAGGATTTGCCTCTTATCAGCCTCTTCCCTTATCTTGTTCAACACCCAGCTTGTAGCCTGAGGTGGTGGGTATGCATGCCCTCTGCAACTAATTGGTTACTTTACTCATCATCAGCAAAATATCCTGCTGATTGTTTGAGGCATTAACCATTAACAGTCCACTCTCTCACAGGAGAAAGCTGAAAATTCTTCATGGACATTGGAAGCGTTAGCCTTCAATTTGTGTGTGCATTGATACAGGAAGTCCAGTGTATTGGTTTTGCATGGCCTGGTTTTGGTACTGGGAGGCAAGGAGGGCTGCAAGGGTGGCTTTTGTGAGAAGCTGCTAGAAGCTTCTTTCATGTCCAGCAGAGCCAGTCTCTCGTTGCTCCAAAGATGGATGTGCCACTGGTCAAGGTTAGGCCAATTAGAAATTGTGGCAATGCCTCTGTGATAACAAATTTAAGAAGAAAGAAAAACAAAAAAATTGTGGTGCAGTTGTAATTTCAGCCAGAGAAGAGAGGGGTGAGAACATGTGAGAAGAACAACTCTGCAGACACCAAGGTCAGCGAAGAAGGACAGGAAGGAGGTGCTTCAGGCACTGGAGCTGGGATTCCTCTGCAGCCCGTGGTGAAGAACACGGTGAAGCAGGCTGTCCCCTGCAGCCCATGGAGGTCCATGGGGATGCAGAGATCCATCCGCAACCCATGGAGGAGCCCCATGCCAGAGCAGGTAGATGCCTGAGAGGAGTCTGTGACCCCAAGGGAGGCCCATGGAGACAGGGGCCCTGCTCCCATGCTGGAGCACCCTGTCCTTGGAGGACTGCACCCCGTGGAAGAGTGACCCATGCTGCAGCATTTTGGGGAGGACTGTTGCCTGTGGGATGGACTCAAGTTGCAGCAGTTTGCAGAGAACTGTTTCTCCTGAGATGGACTCACATTGGAGAAGTTTGAGGAGAACTGTCTCCTATGGGAGGGACCCCAAAGTGGAGCAGGGGAACAACTCTTCTCCCTGAGCAGTGGGAGAAGCCACAGGTGATGAACTGACCATAACCTCCATTCCCTGTCTCCTTGTGCTGCTGGGGTAGGAGGCAGAGCTGGAAGGCAAGAGGAGTGTGGGGAAGGTGTTTTTAAGGTTTTATTTTACTTCTCATTATCCTGCTCTGATTTTGTTAGTGTAATAAATTCAATGCATATCTCTAAGTTGAGCCTGTTTTGTCCATGATGGTATTTGATGAGTGATTTGTCCCAGTCCTTATCTCAACCCATGAACCCTTTGTTAAACTTTCTCTCCCCTGTTCAGCTGTGGAGGGGAGTGAGTGAGTGGCTTTAATGGGTGCCTGGCATCCCACCAGCATTAACCCACGACATCCCAGTTGGACTTCCTGGCTGACAGGACACACTGCTGACTCATTCAATTTGCCATCAACTGGGATCCCTGGGTCCCTTTTCACAGTGCTGGTCTCCAGCCTCTTGTTCCCCAGTCAATCCATATATCCAGGATTGCCTAGTCTCAGGTGCAGAATCTGGCAGTTGTCTTTTTTAAACGTCATACAGTTGGTGATTTCCCAGGCAACGACTACAAGGGATATAAAATATGGGCATAGCAATAAGAGCTTATAGTCCTTTTTCTATGATTCTGCTGGCTTTATGAGAGAACTTCTTTGCAGATACTCCTTGTCCAGAGAGATAAATTGTTGGATCCCACCCCTCAGGTGTGTCAACTGCACCATTCAGCTTGGTGTCATCTGCAAATTTCTCAGGGTGCATTTGATTCCTTTGTCTATGTCAATATAGAAGATTTTAATTAACACTGGTCCCAATACAGATCCTTGGAGGGACACCAGTTGTCATCAATGCCCATTGGGACTCTGAATCATTGACCAGTACCCTCTGGATGTGACTGTCCAATCACTTTTTTATCCATCAAACAGTCCACCCATCAAATCCATCTCTCTCCAACTTAGAAAGATGTTGTGGGGGACTGTGTCAAAGGCTTTACAGAAGTCCTGATAAATTACATCTGCAGCCCTTCCATTGTCCACTGTGCTAGTTTTGCATAGAAATGATTTTTCTGGGAAGAGCTATAGCAAAACTAATCAGTGACTAGGTTTGAATATTGATATTTGGTGAAGCCACTAGAAAGCTGACACGCTTCTGTGAAAACACAGGTTAAACATTGGGGAAAATCTCAGGAAGCTCTCTTTCTTTTTGGCTTGGCAAGAAGTAACGGGCTGGAGCGGCTAGCCCTGCTCTGCCACCTAGCCCCTGGGCTTGGCGCGACCTGGCCGGGATCTGCCGCTGTTGCAGCTTTGGCAGGGCCGGGCCCGGTGGCTGCCGGGTAGGGGGAGGGGAGGAGAGGAGAGAAAGCCCCGTCCCAGCCAGATCGGGCTCAGCAGCTGTTAATATCTTGCTGCTAAATTCACTCTTCTATCACGGCACCGAGAGGCCTGGCAGGGCCAGGCCAGGTCTCCCTCCCCCCTCTCTCCCCCAGCGGGTGCCAGGTAGAGGAAGGAGGGGAAGCCCCAGCCGCAGGCATGCTGCTGTGAGATCTTAGCTGTCTCCCCCTAGCACGCTCCAGTCACTGCTACCAAGACCTTTTGCAGAGGAAGGGGTTCAGCTGCGTGAGAAATCCTGGCTCAGCCCTCGTATGGCCTGAATTTACTACTTTCAGTCACTGCCCGGAAGAACTATTATACCTTCTGCAGACCTGGGAGAGATTTAACTCTTTTTTTACACAGATGAAACTTGCAAAATATTAAATTTTCTTTGAGGGAGAGAAAAGGGACAGAGTAGAGACATGTAGAGAGATAATATGAAGACATCAAAATCAGTGAAGGAGGAGTTGAATTTTAGATGGAAGAGAATGAAAAGATGTCTTAGTTTTAAGCTGAAATTCTTTTGTAAGCCATAGTAATAGACTGTAATATACTAGAATATCCCTTATATCATTTTAAATCATAGAAAATATGCATTGGGGAGATAAGAGTATTCAAATTATAAATCTGAGCAAAGGTATTTGTAGTGAACTAAGTAAATATTGAAGTAGCTGTAATCTTATGAGAAGCTTGAACAGAGAAAGATGAGATAAGAATTTGCCCCCAGAAAGAAAAAGGATCTCAGTTCCTAGAGATTAAAAAATAAACCCCTTGCTTTTAAACAATTCATCTTTAAAATAGTACCCCATGAGTATCATGATCCATAATGCAACTGTGGGAAGGCTGCATACTATGGGAAGGACGTCACAACTGCAGATTCCTGGGCAGCTGCTTTCGTGAAACTTAAAAGCCACAAGAAGACTGTCTGTCTTGTAGGAACTTTCCATATCAGACCAAAAGAGACTTCTCTCTCTAAATGAACTGATGAAAGACTATTTTACAAGTAGTAAACTGACCAAGGGTTCTAAATTTTGTCTCTATACATTGTCCGTGAGAAGGGAAAAGAAAGTTGTGAGGGAGGGGAAGTGTTGTGAAAGTTTCATTCTGATTCTTATTAACCTTTTCCTTTCTCTTGTAATTTTGTTAATAAACCTGTCTTTATACCATTTTAAGTTTTGAGCCTGCTTTGCTTCTCTCCTAATCCTATCTCACAGCACAAAAAGAATAAATAATTCTAGGAGACTCAAACCACTACACTAATTTTGAAAAACAAAAATAGGCAAACTTGAAACCACTACATCCACTGATATAGACACTCCATCATAGAAGCCCACTGGGTTGGTCAGGCAGGACTTGTCCTTGTTGAAGCTGTGCTGGCTGTCTTGAATCACCTCCCTGTCCTCCATGTGCCTTAGCACAGCTTCTAGGAGGATCTGTTCCAGGATCTTCCCAGGCACAGAGGTGAGGCTGACAGGGCAGTAGTTCCCAGTGTCCTCCTTTCTACCCTTTTTAAAGATGGGTGCAATGTTTCCCTTTTTCCAGTCATCTGGGACTTCACCTGACTGTCATGACTTTTCAAATATTATGGAGAGTGGCTTGGCAACTACATCAGCCAATTTTCTCTAGATTTTGGGATGCATTTCATCAGGTCCCACATACTTTTGCACATTCAGGTTCCTCAGGTGGTCACAAACTTGAGCTTTACTTACAGTGGGATGGACTTTGCTCCTCCAGTCCCTTTCCTGCTGTCCATCCACTTGAGAGGTATTGAAGACTGAGGCAAAAAAGTTTTTGAATACCTCAGCCTCCTCCTCATCATCTGTTACCAGTTTTCCAGCACTGTTTATCGAGGGGAGTGCACCTCCTTTGACCTTCCTTTTCTGGTTCACAGATCTGTAGAAGCCCTTCCTGTTATTCTTTGCATCCCTTGCCAGGTTCAATTCCAGTTTTACCTTTGCCTTCCTCACCCCATCCCTACACAACTGCACTTCATCCCTATACTCTTCCCAGGATACCTGTCCTAGTTTCCACTGCCTGTGCATTTGCTTCTTTCCCTTTACTTTGACCAGCAGGTCAGACATACCAGTCTCCTGTCTTCTTTGCCTGGTTTCTTGATCCTGTAGATTGTTAGCTCTTGTGCTTTATGGAAGACTTATTTAAAGATCTACCAGTTCTGTTCCATTCCCTTGTCCCTGAGGGCAGTCTTCCAGGGGATCCCACTATCTCCCTTAAGAGCTGGAAGTTTGCTTTCCTAAAGTTCAGAGGCCTAACTTTTCTCCTTACCTGACCCATATCCCTCAGGACTGCAAACTCCACCAATGTGTGATCACTGCAGCCCAGGCTGCCTCCAATCTTGACGTTCCTGATTAACTCACTTGCATTGGTGACCAACAGATCCAGTAACACATCCTCTCTAGTAGTGCTATCTATTACCTGGCTCAAAAAGTTGTTGTCCATGCATTCCAGGAGTCTCCTAGATTGCCAACAGGTTGCCGTGCTACTTTCCCAGCAGATGTTGGGATAGTTGAAGTCTCCCAGCAGGATGAGAGCTTGCAAGAGTAATGTTTCCTGTAGCTGGAGTAAGAAGGCTTTGTCAATAGGCTCCCCTTGATCAGGTGGCCTGTAGTAGACACCAACCACAAGGTTCCCTTTGTTGCCTTGATCTCTGGTCCTTACCCACAGGCTTTTGACCTGCTCATGGCTATTCTTCAGAGACAACTCTTCACTGGTTGTGATGACATCAAATGCAAAGAAAAATCTAAATGTAAGAAATAATCTAAATATAAAAAATCAAAATGTCAATATCAAGATGGCAGCAATGAGAAAACACACTTATGCAGTGTTATAGCTTTGAGCTCTGCTCTAGGTGCTGTTTTTCTCTTCTTGTCTGTCTCTTTCTCATGCAAGCTCCCTTTTATTTTTTGTTACAGATAAATAACTGCCTTCTGATTGGTCCTCAGGGCCTCTGCTAATTTTGTAACACACAAAACATGTCTCAAGCATTCCACGCATGTGATTGTTTTCAATCACAGTAAGTTACACACTCATATGGTGGTCTTCCACTGAGGTAATTTTTTCACAGCATGCTCAGCAAACACACAAATTAGCAGAGCCTTTAGTGTTAATATTCTCTTGTTCTAATCCTGGTTAGGATGCTGGGTGTCTGGCACTGTTCCCACACTTCACAATACACCTCTTGATGCAGAGAGAAAGCCCTCTGCCTCTCCTTCCTCCCCTGTCTCTTCTGAACAGCATGTAGCCATTGATAGTCACACTCCAGTCATGGGATTCATCTCACCACGTTTCAGTAATGGCAACAAGGTCATAACTTTCTAGGAGCATGGTGGCTTCCAACTCCTGTTTGTTGCCCATGCTGCATGCACTGGTGTAAAGGCATCTCAGCTGGGCTGCTAGCCATGTATCCTTCCTAGAACATCCCTTAATTCCTTTGAGATATTTCCCTGGTGTTTCCCTGTTGGCTTCTGTTACTTCAGGAGTCCCTGGCTCATTTCCATAAGACTGCAAGTGTGCTCCAGTGTGGCCAGAATATTTCAGTCATCACCAGAGGACCCTCACTTGCACTCCATCCCTCTAACCTTGGCCTTTCATCCCACAGCTTCACAGGTACAAGCCTGATGTAGTCCCCCTTCCCCCTCACATCTGGTTTAAAGCCCTGCCAATGAGCCCCACTAGTTCCTGAGCACTCTCCTTTGCTGAGAAAGGTGAGTTCTGTCTGATGCCAGCATGCCCAGTGCTGCATAGGCCATTCCATTGTCAAAAACCTCCAAATGATGGTGGTGACAGCAGCTATACAGCCACATATTAATAGACTGGACCTGTCTGTTTCTTCCAGTGTTGCTACCTTCAACTGGAAGTTTAGAGGAGAATATAACTTGTGCCCCAGAATACTGGGATATATCTGGAAGTGTGTATATATGTATCTTTGCAGCATAAGTAGCCAGTCAAATCACAGTGAACTAACTCCTATCTGTATTGTTGAAGTCAATGACCAAAAAATGCAGATGGGGAAAAATCTGATTGGTTAGATTGCCCAACAGGAGTTGACATGTTTCCACTTTAAAGATTTATATACATAGAGGGAGGAGACACAGGATAATTTAATTTGAATAATCGGGCTTTGTTGTTGGTTTGGGGCAAGAAGGCTTTTTTATGGAGTCGTGAGGGGTTTTGGGTTTTTTCTCCCCAAATAAAACAGTTTCTCCTCTAGCCTAGAAGGACCTGCAGTTGGAATTGCTCTATGTATGCTCTTCCAAGATAGCCGAGTAATATTTATCAAGTCTTTTGACATATCAGCTAAAAAGAGGTAACAGAGCAGAGAAGGCAAGAGGCTGCCATTTTGAACCTCAGTGTATCTGAGGAACTTAAATCCCTGATTGTTGGTATTTTGTCTTGGTTTTACAATAGGATGAATTTGTACTTTCTGTTGATTTAATAGGTGATGCGGATGACACTGTCAACACTGAATTGGCGAAGACGGGAAATGGTGAGGTGGTTGGTAACATGTGCAACAGAAATAGGTATGTTCTGAGATGCTTCTCAAGGGCTCCTGCCTTTTTGTCAGCTAATCTTAGAGGGCTTTATCTTGTTTGTCAACACTCAGGCTCTGCATATATCTCCCACCTTCTGCTTCTCTTTAAAATCCCCTTTTTAGAAGACCATAATTATGTCAGTGATGAGTGGGGTTTTTGAGCATGTAATAGAATAGGCAAAGGCTAAGTGAGACAATACTTGATTAATGCAGTGTAACTTCTTTCCCCTTCAAGGTAGGGACATCCATAACCCAGATTTCCTTTTCTTCCCTCCATGTTGGGTTTGGGTTTGAGGCTGCAGCAGAGAAAAGGGTAGTGGTTATGGGATGTTACACTATGCTACAATTTTGCTTGCTCTGAAGGGTGAGGTTCCAAAAGACTGGTGAAAGCACCATCTTGTCAGCTGTGGGGAAGATGAACCATAAAACAGGTGAATGAAATGCTGAGGTTGTGTTCCACTGTGTGGCAGACAAGATCTCATGAAGGGGTTTTCATTGTTTGTTGTTTGTTTTCTTGGTTTCATTTTTTTAAGCCCCTTTGTAAATCCAAGCTTAGAGTGTAATGCTTATTTATTACATGGCTATGGCACTGGAAAGCAAACCAAACAGTAATGTAACCCAAGCCTTTCTACAGTATTGCTCAGAGTATTTCCCTAACAAAAATCTTTATGTTCAAGCGCAAATCAATTTGATACAAGATGTATCTGAAAAGCCTGTTGGGAGAGGGTAGAGATTAGGATTTTTTATTTTACTTCTTTTAAAGTTGCGCTTAGTATTAAATGTCATGGTGTTTTATTAAATGAGACATTTGGCATACTTTCATATTCTTTTGTGCATGCACTGTACCGTGAGATGCACGTTAAGAAAAGAAGTTAAAAATGCCTTTTAAGTGTTTGGTGTGAGGGCTGCTTTTGAGTGATATGATAAAAACAAATGAGCCAGAACTTGTTATCCAAACTGTCTTAGATAACAAGTAAAACATCTCAGTTGTCTCACTGGGATATAAAGCTTATCTTGCAGACTTTTTTGTCATCTTCATTTCAGTCATTGCTACAGAGTGTACACAGTTAGCCTTTGTTTTAATGTCCTTTTGCAGATGCTATCTGGTTTAGCTTTTCTTGCTGAAGCTGGCCTCCTTCAGTGTACTGGCAACCTCTTAGAACTGTGAATATAATCTTTTGCTGAACATCTATATCTGCTAGATTTTGTCAGTTGTGCTTAATCCTTTCTTTCTCTCCCCAGGTATTTATGCATTGGATAGTATAATGCAAAACTGGTTTACACTTTTCACTCCAACAGAAGCCACTAGTATTGTTGCTACAACAGTGATGTCCAACAGCACCATTGTCCGTCTGCATCTGGATTGTCATCAGCAGGAGAAGCTGGCCAGCAGTGCTAGAACACTTGCTCTACAGTGTGCCATGAAGGATCCTCAAAACTGTGCCCTCTCTGCACTGACCCTATGTGAGAAGGATCACATAGCTTTTGAGACCGCTTACCAAATTGTTCTAGATGCTGCTACAACCAGCATGAGCTACTCACAGCTTTTTACTATAGCACGATACATGGAGCACCGCGGTTACCCCATGCGGGCCTATAAGCTGGCCACTTTGGCCATAACACATCTCAACCTGAGTTACAATCAGGACACACACCCTGCCATTAACGATGTTCTCTGGGCATGCGCGCTCAGCCACTCTCTTGGGAAAAATGAGCTAGCAGCTGTAATACCTCTGGTGGTCAAAAGTGTCAAGTGTGCAACAGTACTGTCAGACATTTTGCGCAGGTGTACTTTGACCACTCCTGGCATGGTGGGACTCCATGGAAGGAGGAATTCTGGTAAGCTCATGTCACTGGACAAAGCCCCTTTAAGACAACTCTTGGATGCCACAATTGGAGCTTACATTAATACAACTCATTCACGTCTCACTCACATCAGCCCACGACACTATAGTGAGTTTATAGAATTCCTCAGCAAGGCCCGAGAGACCTTCTTAATGGCTCATGATGGACACATACAGTTTACACAGTTTATTGATAACCTAAAACAAATCTACAAAGGCAAAAAGAAACTGATGATGTTGGTCCGTGAGCGGTTTGGTTGATGAAAATGAGTGAAGGGAGGAGGTGGTTTGTTTTTACTTGAGCCTGCCTTTGTATCCTTTTGAACTTAAAGAAACAAAGCCACACTGGTATTATATGTGTATAGATATACTGAGTTTGAAAACTAAACTGTCATGTTATGAAAGTTTGCGTGTTTAATTTTTTTTTTCCTTTTTCTGTTTTGTGTGAGAGAGATTAAAAAAAGGTTTGGTTTACACTGAGTATATGTTGTCCAGTGGCAAAAGCCCACATCACTCTCCTGTTCTTTCTGTATATGTTCACAGCCTCAAAAACAAAACATATATTGTAATGGCTTAAAAAAAGCAAACAAAACACCTCCATCCTGTGATAAGTACCTCAAATGGATTCAGCTTTACTCCTTTGTAACTCATTGTTATATTTCAACATATTTAAACAGATCAGTAAATGAAATACTAGTAGTTAAAAGGCTGACCATGTGACTTTGCAGTGCTGTTCATCCAGAAGCATGGCACACAATGCTTGTGCATGTGGAAACTTAGCGACTGTCAACATACATTCTCAGGGATTTATCAAAATAAATTTTTTAAAGTATGAGAGCATTTATTGTACTGTATATATATTATAGTATATGTCTGAATATTGAAAAAATCTAATGTTAATTTATAAAAAAATCAACTCTATGTAATACAAAATACTTGAAGCTGCAGTAGCTTGGTTTTAAAGAAAACTATCTGAAGGACTAAAGTGCGCCTTGCTTCAGGGTTGGCTCAGGTTGTGAACTATATGCTGGGCATCTATGCAGAGCCATCTTTTGGATTGCATGGTGAGAATGATACCTACTGGGGGAGTTTTTTATATATATATGTATGTATGTATATATATATATATGTATGCATGTATATATATGTATACACACATAAACACATGCTTGTAACAGGCACTATAGTAAAGAGGGACAACAAAAAAATACACAGCCAGAGCAGCAAGCCTTAGCATTAAGAATACAGTATGCCAGAATTGTGGTTTGTGCCTCCTAGCCTAGGAAATGTAAAGAAATATCATTTTTGACACAAAATGCAAAATGATTGACGTGATACATTACGTCTTTGCAGTGAGCTAATAATAAGCTAACCTTTGTGCACAAATATATATATATTATATATATTCTGCATAGGTATTTTGACTTTGTGCAGGACAGAAAGTTGTGTAGGTATGACTGTTCCACTTTTCTGTTCATTTTTCTAATATATTTTATTTTCTCTAGAACTCAAACAAAAGCAGCCTTCTATCTTGCCTTGTCTTAATGCTTTAAATTAGCCAAACTGGAGATCTAACTACCAAACCGTTCATTATATTATTAAATACCAACTTTGATTGCAGTATTGTGTCTTTGCTTTAGCTGATGGTTCTGTATCCTTGTGCTTTTTAAAACAGTTTTTGTTTTGGTGCAAAAGTTGTCCAGTGTCTCTTGTTCCCTTCATTAGAGAACATGCTAGAGGTATGTTTGTAGGTATTTTTGTTTAGAAAAACTATTTCATGCTCTCCATTTAATTTATTATAATAGGTAAAAAGGTTGTACTTCATTACCCATGTAAACATGCTCATGAAGTTGAAATTAAGATTTGATACAATGATATCAATTTATTTATGTAACTAAATCACTGTTTTATAAACTTGTTACTGATAACTTTTTTTTTTTTTGTTTTGATTAAAATTAGTTTTTTGAAAGTTGATTCTGCCTCCTTTATGGTGACTGTTGCTGGAGTTAAATTATGTATAGATAGTTCATAGATCTTAAAAGCCCAGCTTGCAACTTTGGTGCATTATGGTGATAAGCAATATGACCAAGAAAGAAATGTTTTGTTCCTCAAAAATCTGCTGAGGAACAGTAGTGTTCACAATTACAACAGCTCCTTTGCTCTTGGAGGAAGACTTGGTGTGTCAGAGGGACCAAATGCTGCCTGAAATTGAAGATGTGTGGTCTATACAACGAACCATAAGCCTTGACATATTGCCCTGGTAGGATGGAAGAGTGTGTGGGGGCATGTTTCCACTCAGTGGATTATATGGGTGACCATGAGAGTTAAGATGTGCTGCAGATATATACAAGGACAGTTCATGCTGTTCTTTGGATTTTATAAAGCATTTTGTGTATTCTGAACTGTGCAACTCACTCCACCCAGAATGGAGTTCTTGCTCACCAACTAACAGACAACATTTCTGCATTTTGTAGTCTTTGCTCTGTGAGATGTAAGTTTTCTAGCCTTCAGTGAATCATGCGATACGGAATGGTTGAAAATTGAAGATGAGTGTTCTGCTTTACCAAGATCTTTATCCTCTTAGATATGTTATATGATGTCATATTTGACTACATGATCTGAACACCTTCACTTTGTTTTTTTTAGTATCTTCAGCTGAAAACAGAATTAGCATGCAGCAAGCAACTATGAAAGATGCCAATGTACCCATGAATTCTGACAGTGAGACTTGTATCCCATGAAGATTAATGAGGAAAAGACCTGAATCTTTGTACAACTTGTCATGTAAATATACGAGCCTTTACCAAGCTTTGCTAAGAGCTGAGTTGTCCTCATCTAGTAGTACTAACATTCTGTAGCTTCTGTAACTTCAATGCCTTCCAAGTATTGAATTTGCATGACATATTTCCTTCATTACTTTGCCTTAGAATAATTTTCTGCTACAGACAATAAGGAATGAGAAGGATGTTCCATTCTGTAAAAGGATTTCTGTGGGTGTTGGGACTTTTTTGCCTCTTACAAATAATGCAGCATTATGGATATTGTGGATTATATAGATTGCAAAACTGAAGCCTATATGAAGACAAAGGCTTTACAATGAAACGAGATCTTGATGGTTTCCACCTGCTTTTGACAAGCACAATGGCTTATTCATCTTTCAGAACTGATCAAAGTTTATTTGACTTGTTTTCATGACTGATTGAAATGTCTTTATATCCTCAGTGGTGCTGCACAGTGCAGTTCACACCATGTTAAAAACTCTTGTGGACCAACAGATGATTGTCCTGTGTCTCTAACAAGCATGTCTAGATATGTACTGCTTTTGTTTTGAGGAGATAGGAAGAGCACAGTGTAGGGATTTTTTCCGTGGATGGCAGGGACAAGGAACTCTGCACACCTGAGATGTTCTAGAAACACGTGGCTTTATTATTACAAGGGTCGTGGGTAAAGAGGGCCCTGCTTCCAGCCACCAGCCTCGGCTGGAGCAAAGCCCTAAAGAGAGAATGGGGAGAGAGAGAGAGAGAAGAGAGCTATGGGGTAAAAACGGGGCAGGAGCAGGGGAAAAACGTGGGGAGAAAGCAGGAGCAAGGGAGGTGAGAGAGAGGAGAAGAGAGGAGAAGAGAGGAGAAGAGCGGGGAAGAGAGGACAAGAGCGGGGAAGAAGGGACAAGAGAGGATAAGAGAGGACAAGAGGGTAAGAGAGGACAAGAGCGGGGACAAGAGAGGGTAAGAGTGGGAAGAGCGGGGACAAGAGAGGAGATGAGGGGAGACGAGCGGAGAAGAGAGGATAAGAGGATGATCCTCTTGTTACAATACAATATATCCTTTTTTCTGTTGAATATTCTAATTCACATTGACCAACCGGTGTGAGATACAAAACCTACAAACTTTGCATGCAGCCTATAAGAACGACTGCATTACCATGTCATTTTACTCTCTATAGACTTCTTTCTTATGCATTTGTTCCTGGATGTCTTTGCCAAGGTGGAAAGGCAACATTCTTGTCCTTTTGTCAGCTTAATCACCGTCTTCCTGCCTGCCATGCACACATCTCGAAACTGGCTTTCATTCCTATTTCACTTACAGGTTTTGTATCTGCAGTATTTTTTATCATGCAGTCATATTCATAAGTCCTTCCTGTCCCGTCCTTCCCAACACACAGGAAACACATTTCATGGAAAAAAGATCTGAGGGTTCTTTTAGCAAAAACTGATAAAATATTTCTAAAACTGCAGATTTGAATTAATTTTGAAGCATAAGGAAGCCTAGTCAAAATATGTCTCAAATACCTTATCTTCTTATCAGAGCTCTATATTTGAGATATGCAGCTGAACACCTCTGGTATCATTGCAAAATATTATAGTGCTTTTCAACACTCCTTTAAATGAAACCTTTTCAAAATCCAAGATTGCTGTTCAGTAGTGAAGGGAACTGAGCATGATTCTTCCATATCATAGGCTGCTATTGAATCTTCATTCTTATGGTGAGCTGAGTGAAATCCTGAAAGATAATATATTACTTCTGTATTATGAGATTGCCCAAAAAACTGACTTGTACTCATAGGTGTGTTATAAATGCAAAGGCAAATTTCAGGTTAATAAATGACAATTTATTAATAACAGAATATCGAGCACCTGAAAAAGAGAAAAACCACAATAATAGGAAATTGTCAGCGCGCGCTGGGTGGATAGAGGTCCGCACCGATGTACCAGATGCCCTAGTCCACGCCGGTGCAGCTTTCAGTCCACCGTTTTATAGGAATTTTCTGCCCTTAGGCAGTCCAGGTGTCCAAGGTGGGTTGAATAGTCCGGATTTCTTTTCGATGGCCCTCCCGGACCTCATTAAGTCTAGTTGTCTCATTCCGGGAAGGCTCCTTTCTTATGTCAATTCCAAAAGTCTGTCTTATGTTGATTTCATTCCGCTTGTGGCACCAGAAGGTTGGTGAAATTGGCATCGTCGTCAGGAAGGAATTTCTCCTTGCCTTGGCGAGGAAGTGATTCTTATCAGGGTTGGCCAGTGTCTTTTGTCTAAGTTGATGACCTTCGTCCTGTCTTTGCAACTGAGATTAGCAGGCTGAGAGAGAACGGTTACCCTTCTATTGGATTTTACAATTTTACTTTAGCTTTGTTTCATTATACATCGAATTATTATTTTATACACGAATTTTTACCCTATTTTTATCACAGTCCCCCACCTAATAATTCATCAAATTAAAAATTCGCTTTTCTCCCTTTATTGACTTCAATTTTAGTTTAAAAAGTCACATTCTTCTCAGTCCTCCTGGGAGGATTCATCACTTTGTTGGAGCTTCCGCTCCTTTTCGAATTCTTTTAGGGCCTTTGCAGCCCTTCTTTTACTTTTTTCTTCCTCAAGTTTCATTATTTTGGACACAGTTTTCCTTTGTGCTGCCTCTGGATCCATGGGAAGGGATGCTATTTGCATCCCTTGGACGACTGAATGTATCAGTCGAATGAAACAAGGGATCAGACACGGGAGGAAGACAATGCCTGCAATGGAGCACGTTATAAAGAATATTACCTTCTTCTACCATTCTCTTTGTTTGAACAGTTGGTCTCACTATGAAGCTTGAAGAATTGAATTCCACTTTTGGACTGGCACATGTGCCACCTTTTTTATTTTCTGTGCTAACCCTTTGATAGTCTTCCCATAGTCATCGATTTCGATGCAGCATTTTGATTCATTGAATCTGCCGCAGACCCCTCTTTCTTCTGCTAGCAGGTAGTCCAGGGCAAGCTGATTTTGATACACAAAAGCCTTCATTTGTGAATGCTGCTTTGCTAGGAGTTCCAAGGCTTCTGAGGTGTGGTTAGAAACCACTTCTACTACTGCTTGCAACCGAATCAACCTATTCAGGAGGTAAATGGGTGTTCGATATCCCCAACTGCCATCGTTAGCTCAGGTGGCTGGCCCATAATACTCAATGATTCTTTCAGCGGGCCACTCCTCCTCCCCCCATTTCTGGTTGCCTCTGGCTATGGGTAGCACTCGTCTTATCTCTCTTCTCTGTCGGTTTAATGTTTCGAACAGAGGAGCTCTTAACAAACTGCTTTCGGCTCTGGGCAAGGTGAAAAAGAAGGGTCTTATCATTTTTAGGGTACAGGACCCCTTCCATTTTTGGGGAAGTTCGCTATAGGCCTTCTTTTCACAAATCCAATATATCTCATTTGGAGCTTTCTAGCCTATATTGGTTCTACTCGGCTCGTCTCAGTACTCTTTCAGTCTCGCTAGTGCTTGAAATGGATTAGCTCCGGGACTTTTGTGCCAACAAAGTCCCATAGTCTCAAACCACTCACAATCTTTTTTTCGAATTTGGCTTTAATATTTGGAGGGTGGTTCAGGTTGCCAGACTTGTGTTTTGTCATTCACCGTTAGGGTATTTATGCAAGGAGTATAACCCACCAGGTCGGTGAACTCCTTCCCCTTCCGGCTGATGCAGATAGTTCCTACTATCCTTTTTTCCAAAATCCATCTCTTCGGTCTCTTTACTATTTTTGACAATTTAGAGCTTTCTCATTTTAGAAGTTGTTCCGGGGCTAATCCTTCTCTTTTTCAGGGCCACCTTTCGGCTGACTTTAATCTTCCACAAATCTAGCAATCCGTCAGCCCCAATTCAGTGGCTATCGCTTGCATTAGTTCTACAAAGAGGTTTTGGTTAGGGGCTGGAAATCTCCCATCTTCGTATTGCCTTTCCAATTGCTTGTACTGTTCACTGAGCGATTTCAACTTTTTTTGCTCAATTCTTCTTTTTTTGGCCTCAGCTTTCTTTTTTCTGAGTTCCAATGTTACTTGTTTTATTTTACTTTCAGGGTCCATTCCTTCCTCGTCCTTTGAAAAACAAAAAACTTGGTCAAACTGCAAACACACACGCTTATCTCTCGGAGGCAATAACTTGAAAATGATGGGTTTTGAATCCAAGAAACCCGTTTCCTCATGTTTGAGATTCCTTCCTTCCCAATACAATTTTCCACCCATATTACATATTTTTAGTTTCGCTTTGTCGTAGCACAGGGGGTTCACCTTATAGTAGGCAAGGAAGGTAGATTGCCTTTTTTCTCCTATCCATACAGTTTTGTTACATTGTTGACATGTTGGTACTGGGTAAGGAGTTTCGAGTTCCCGCTTTCGTCTAACGAGTGAGTGAGCAGGATCCCTGAACAGCCCGCTCTTAGGACTTGTCTTTGAGCGTTGGCACTGGACTTTTCCTTCTAATTCACAAAGGTGAAACCGAGTGCCATTAGCCCAACAATCACCCAACTGCTTTTTTAGAGGACAATCCATTATCGGCCCGGTTTCTGGTGCTGTTAAGCACCATTCACACTTCGCGGGAGGATTCTCCCCTAGGAGCGCCCTTGGAAGGGCCTCCTTGGCCTAGCACACGGCTAGGCTCAGGACCGTCAGGATTCCCCACCGAAAAACCTCTTTGCTTTGCCCATCGCTCGTATGGGAACATACGGCAGGGTAAACCATCTTCTCGACAGCAAGGGTTTGCTTCAGGGGCCCGTGTGGTCTTGATGGCAAACCTTTTCTTATAGGTTGCCCACCGGGATAATTTGATTGTATCTCCTTGGCAAGGTACTTTGATGGTCCTCTGGCACTCAATTGCTAAGGGTTCTGCTTTAGCGTCCAATTTTCCCTTTATTCTCTTTTTGAAAATCTGATACCACTCAGGAGAATTTAATTCCAAAAGTCTGGCTCGAGTGGCAAGTACTAAGAGGCAGTCTGTGTTAACCTGCTCTTCGATTAGACAGTTAGTGCACAAACCTTTAGGTCGACTCCCTCTCTAACAATGGGTGACCTAAACTTGTTTACAGTACACGCATTCAAAGTGAATGAAAGGAAAGCACTCACAACCTGGGGTATTACAACTTATCTGGTCGGTCATCTAGGTTGACGCCTGAGTTTGATTTTGAGCTCTCTAGGAGGGGTGGTGACCTTCCAGTCTGAGGCTTTTGAGTCCTCGATCTTTTTCACTCTTGATGAATGAGTCCAACCCTTCTCAGCGGTTCGAACTGCGGTGTCAGTTGTGAGTAGTACCAGGAACGGTCCTTCCCACTGCGGGGCGAGAGGAATCTCTTTCCAAGTCCTGATTAACACTTTATCTCTGGGCCGAATGTGATGAATCGCAAATCCGAGAGGGGCACTTTGGGGGATGAGTCCACGCCTTCTGAGCTTTTGTAAATTTTTGTTTACAGTGATGAGATAAGGTTGTAACTGCACATCCTCGACTCGGGGATGTCCCACAGGCATTCCGTGTTTGTATGGCATCCCATACAACATTTTAAAGGGGGACAGTCTCGTATCAGAATGAGGCATGGTTTTTATGTTCAACAAAGCAAGGGGAAGGCATTTTACCCAACACATCTTAGTTTCTAGCATGAGTTTTGCCAACTGAGTTTTTAAGGTCTGATTCATTCTTTCTACTTGCCCTGAACTTTGAGGGTGCCAGGGGGTGTGATATTGCCATCTGATTCTCAAGGCTTCGGTTAATTGTTTTATGATTTTCGAGGTAAAATGAGTTTCTTGATCTGAATCTATGCAATCCACGATTTCGTACCTGGGGACTATTTCCTCTAATAATACTTTGGAAACCGTTTGAGCCGTGGCTTTTGCCCTTGGGTACGCTTCTACCCAATGTGTCAATTTGTCCACAATAACCAATAAGTACTTATATCTCCCGACCTTTGGTAATTCAGTGAAATCCACCTGGATCCTTTCAAACGGCTGGTATGAAAGAGGACGACCTCCCCAAGCCGCTTGTCTGGATCTGGATCGATTCACTTTCTGGCAAGTCACGCACCTCTGTACCTTTTGTTTTGCCAACTCAAAGATCTCTTTGCACTCAAAGAATTTCAGAAACTGGTCAGCCAATGCTTGTGTTCCCCAGTGGGTCTGTTCGTGCAGGCGTCTTAGGATCTCTTTGGCTACACTTTTTGGGACCAATTCCCTTCTATTTGGCAATTTCCATTTTCTCATCTTCAATGCCTCTCTCATCTCTTTAAATCCTTCAATGTCCCTTTCAGAGGGACATATTTGGATTTCGGAGTTTTCCTCCCCAATCACCTCGGGGATTCTTACTGTGAGTAATGCTGCCCTTTTTGCTTTTTGGTCAGCCAGGTTATTCCTACGCGTTTGAAATTGCAATCCGATCTGATGCTCTTTTACATGCACTACTGCAATCTCTTTTGGTTCTCTGATTGCCTCTAAGATTTGTCGAATCATTTCGCCGTGGACTAAACCTTTCTCTTTTGTGTTTATCAAGCCCCTTTCTTCTCAAATTTTCCCAAAAGTGTGAACCACCCCAAACGCATACTGAGAATCAGTGAATATGGTCTTCTTCTTTCCCTTTAACCCTTTGAGAGCTCTCAGGAGAGCATAAAGCTCACAAGCCTGGGCCGACTATTCGGGTCTTAGGGGACCCGATTCCACCACTCTTCCTGTTTTGCTATCCACCACTGCGTATTTTGATTTTCTTTTTCCTTCGACTACTCTTGCCGACCCATCCACAAACTATTTCTTTCCCCCCTCTAATTTTTGATCCTCCAAATCTGATCTTACTTTTGTCTGAAGTTCTACGATCTCAGCACAATCATGCAATAGTTCCTTAGAAAGGTCTCCAAACATGAACTGTGCAGGGTTTTGTGCTGAGGTGGTTTTCAACTTCAATTCTGGGGAGCTGATTAGGATGGCTTCATATTTCAGAAGCCTGGAATCGGTCAGCCACTTTTCCGCTTTTTGTTGCAGAATGTTTCTCACATTGTGAGGGGTGTAAACTACTAGAGAGGCTTCGAAGGTAATCTTTCTCGCCTCTTCCACTAGGAGTGCCACTGCAACTATAGCCTGCAAACACGTAGGCCAACCTCGACTCACAGGATCCAGGATTTTTGATAAAAATCCTATGGGTTTCTTTTTGTTGGCCCATTTTTGAGTCAGGACTCTTTGTGCAGTTTGCCCACTAACATCTACAAACAACTGGAATTCTTTATTCACATCTGGAAGGGTCAGTACTGGGGCTGTTATGAGAACCTCTTTTAGTTTTTGAAAATCTAATTCATCTTGTTCGGTCCACTTCACTTTGTCGGTGTTTAATCTTTCATACAGAAATTTTACCTTTTCACTGAAACCCTCAATCCACTGCCTGCAGTATTCTAGGAGCCCTAATAATTGGCGTATTTGCCTTTTAGTTTTTGGCGCGGGCAATGCTATAATTCCCGCGACTCTCTTAGGGTCCAATTTCTTTTTCCCTTGGGACAGCCAATGCCCTAGGTACTTCACTTCGGGCTCCGTGAACTGCAGTTTGGATTTTGAAACTTTCAGACCTTTAGCTTCAATAAAGTTTAACAATTCCACTGTACATTCTCTCACTTGCTCTTTTGAAGATTCTGCTAT
The DNA here is from genome assembly GCF_965231275.1 of Zosterops lateralis. Classification (NCBI taxonomy): domain Eukaryota; kingdom Metazoa; phylum Chordata; class Aves; order Passeriformes; family Zosteropidae; genus Zosterops; species Zosterops lateralis. The sequence continues at coordinate 10,316,956 of NC_139801.1, forward strand.
TAGCAGATCATCCACATACTGCAACAATTTCGTCCCTGCCTTTGGGGTAAACTGAGTCAAGAGGTGCTCCAGGGCCTGCTCGAATAGATTAGGGGATTCTACAAATCCTTGCGGAAGCACCGTCCATCTCAACTGCTGTTTTCTGTTGGTATCGGGGTCCTCCCACTGAAAAGCAAAGTAATCCCTGCTTTTCTTATTCAAAGGGTAAGTCCAAAATGCATCCTTCAGGTCAATCACACTATACCACACATCTTCAGGCGTGAGCCGATTCAACAAAGTATACGGATTGGCCACTACCGGAAATCTAGTCCTGGTTCGGGCATTCACTGCCCTCAAATTTTGAACTAACCGATAGCTTCCATCTGCCTTCTTTACAGCCAGTATAGGGGTGTTATGGGGGGACATGCATGGCTCTATTGTTCCTCCCTTCAAGAGGTCATCGATAACCTGCTTCAATCCCTTTCTTCCTTCCAGGGGAATGGGATACTGTTTGACCCGTATAGGGTCCTCGGGGTTCTCGATTATAATATGAATAGGGTCTATTTCTAGCTTCTCCACCTCCCCTTTAGAGTGCCATACCTCTGGATTGATGTCTGCCTCATCCTTCTCAGTGAGTTTAAACATTTTCACTACAAGATCGGAACTTCTTACAACTATGCTAATTCTAAGAGCGATGATCATATCTCTCCCTAGCAAGTTGTAATCAGCTTCTTCTACCAACAACAAATTCCCTAGGCAGACTTTATTTTTTGATTCAATCTCCACGCTTTTTATCACAGGTACTCTAAAGGGATCCCCTTTTGCACCCACCACCACAACTTTCTCTTTACTGACTGTGCACCCTATTGGTAGATTTTGTAAAGTGCTCCTTTCTGCCCTGGTATTTACTAGAAAAACGGTTTCTTGACGCTGGGGACCTACTTTCAGTTTTACCAGGGGCTCGTTAGATGTCCTGGTCCCCAAGGTGAAGAGCCTCTGACACCCCTAATCTTCTTGAAATACTTTTTCATCTTTCATTCTCTTTTTGCAGTCTCTCCGAAGGTGTCCTACCCTTTTGCAATAGTAGCACTCGGGCAGTTCCCTTCTCGTGTCTGGGGCTGCTTTTTGGGGGCCTTGAGACTTTCGGGGTAAGGTTTTATACTTCTCCGAAGCCTGTTCCTGTCTCTGGACCTCCTTCACCGCAGCTACCAAAACCTTAGCTTGTACTTTTTGCTTTTCATTCTCCTTCCTCATGTATATTTTCTGGGCTTCTCGCAACAATTCCTGCAAGCTTTTGTCCTGCCAACCCTTTATCTTTTTCAATTTTTTTCGAATGTCCTCCTATGACTTTGCCACAAACTGAGTTTTGAGCAGAACTTCCCCCACAGGGGAATTAGGGTCCGTCCTAGAATATATCTGTAGACTTCGACTTAATCGCTCAATTCATTCAGTGGGGGACTCGTCTTTCCCTTGACATTCATTGAAAACTTTGCTAATGTTCTGACCCTTTGGGACAGCTTCCCGGATGCCCTGAATTATGATGTTCCTTAGATCTACCATGCTCCTTCTCTCGTCCTTTGTTTGTGCATTCCAGTTTGGGCTAGAGCTGGGCCACTTTTGATCCTCAGGTGTCCTTTGTGGGTTCCTCCGGGCCCAGTCTCTGATACCCGCCTGTTTTATCATCTCTCTTTTCTCACTGTTGAATAAAGACCTTAGGATTGCCATCAGGTCCTCATATGTATAAATGCTGCTTTCTAGGAACTCATCCAACTTGTCCGCCACACCAAAAGGATTATCCAACAATCGCCCCATTTCCTTTTTGAACGCTCTTACGTCTCCCGTGTTGAGAGGCACATTCACAAACCCAATGACCTCTGGGGCAGTTGGTACTTCCCTTAATGGAAGTAAACTGTGTCCCACATTCTCATTCTCTCCCCATTCATCACTCATCCTCTTTGCTTTCAATCGGGTTCTGCTAGCAGGGGGAGAACTGGTAGCAGTGGGTTGTCTCCCTCTCCCGGACTGCGGGGGCGGGACTGCCGCCTGTGCAGCAGAGGGGGGTCTTTCCTTCGCTCGGAGCAACCCTGGTTGCGGCGGAAAAGGTGACTGAGAGTGCCCCCAAGCTGGCGCAGACGGGATCTCAGAGGGGGCTCCCGCGGTCATGGCATCTATCGGCGGGGGCGCCGCCGACGGAACCAGGCCAGACGGGAGAGGCAGGAGCGGGGGTGGCAGTGAGGGAGCTGCCAGTGGGGACAATGGAGGGGAGGCATGACTCCCCACTTGAGATGCCTGTGCCCCCAAAAGCTGGTTTGGAGGATCGGAGGGGGCTGTGGGCACCACTTGCTCTGGAGAGGGTGGGGAATTCAGCCCAATGTAGGGAGGTGGGAGGTGATCTAGGGGCTACCAGGGCTCGGTCCTGGTTCTGGGCCGCCCTTTCTGTTTTATCGGGAACAAACCAGCTCGGGTGTTTAGCCAAAGACGGGCGTATTCCTTCTCCTCGGGGTCCGAGGGGCTCTTGTTTTTCACATAGCGATTTAACTTACTACATGTCCAGCTTTCAAATGATCTCATTACCGGCCATGTGAGGTGTTCCCCCAATTTCTCTCTACCTCACACATCCATGCAATAGTAAATCATTCTTTCCTTAGATTTCTCTTTCCTCTGTGGACAATCTCCCCAATGCTCTAACATCCACCCCAAGGGACTATTTCGAGGGATTTTCATGGTTCCCTTTCCCTTACCAGTGGGGGGTCTTTCTGGGGTTTTTTTCTGGGGTTTACTCTTTTTCTGTCCCATGTTTCGCGAATTTCCTTACTAAATCTTCGAAATTCTCTGCAAGTCGACTTTTCTGCCTGTGCGTTGTGTCTCTGGTTGTTTCTCAGGGGATGGGGCTTTTCGATCACTCCCCCTCTAGCGAGCTGTGCCGAGGGTTCCTGATCGGTTCTATAATCCTTTCGGATTTTCTTTGGACCCTTACCTTGGTCCGCTGGCAAAAAGGGTTTACCAATTCCCGAGCTTTACAGGACGTACCCTTCCCCTTTTTGCCCACTCCGTGATCGGTCCTCGAGACTTCCCTCGTCCCGGTTTTGACGAGCAATGCAAGAGAGTTTCACACGAAATCGCTTCCTTCGCGGCCGACCGCTCCCCTCGCGGGAAAAGACGGAACTGCGACCTTGAAGTCCACACTCGCTTCGTGATCAGACCACGTCTCACACACTCGCCCGATCACCCGCTCAACCAGCAGTACTTACAGCTCCTTTTCCTGCGTGGATGTCTTCGTGCACTTAGACGTTTTACGAGCAATTGCAAGTCGACTTTTCCAAAGGCCCTTTGCCTTCCCGAGCTCTCTTTGCCCCTGGATCCGTTCTTTCCCCTGTCCTATTTTTGTGGTTTTTCTCGCTCCTAAATTTGGTTCGGAGGTTCGGGTGGAGCCGCGGGGTCTTCTCACTCACCAGGCCGCCGAAATCAGCGGGGGTACCCTCCTGGATCGCAGGTCCCCGCAGCTTCCTCCGAATCCGAGTCACGGCACCAAATCTGTTATAAATGCAAAGGCAAATTTCAGGTTAATAAATGACAATTTATTAATAACAGAATATCGAGCACCTGAAAAAGAGAAAAACCACAATAATAGGAAATTGTCAGCGCGCGCTGGGTGGATAGAGGTCCGCACCGATGTACCAGACGCCCTAGTCCACGCCGGTGCAGCTTTCAGTCCACCGTTTTATAGGAATTTTCTGCCCTTAGGCAGTCCAGGTGTCCAAGGTGGGTTGAATAGTCCGGATTTCTTTTCGATGGCCCTCCCGGACCTCATTAAGTCTAGTTGTCTCATTCCGGGAAGGCTCCTTTCTTATGTCAATTCCAAAAGTCCGTCTTATGTTGATTTCATTCCGCTTGTGGCACCAGAAGGTTGGTGAAATTGGCATCGTCGTCAGGAAGGAATTTCTCCTTGCCTTGGCGAGGAAGTGATTCTTATCAGGGTTGGCCAGTGTCTTTTGTCTAAGTTGATGACCTTCGTCCTGTCTTTGCAACTGAGATTAGCAGGCTGAGAGAGAACGGTTACCCTTCTATTGGATTTTACAATTTTACTTTAGCTTTGTTTCATTATACATCGAATTATTATTTTATACACGAATTTTTACCCTATTTTTATCACAGGTGCCTTTTCAGATTCCTTTATATTCTATTGATTCTGCCTGAACAGAAGCCAGCAGAGATTTTTCTTACCCAAATTACATTACCTTTGTTTAGCTTTTTGGTGTTTCAACACTTACTTCATTTCCACGTCAGTTTCTCCCATTAGAGAAAAATGCAACACTTTTCAACATTGTCTTGGTTTAGGGAAAATCCGGGAGAAAACCTTCGAACGGAGTCCCTCCAGAATAGCAAACTCAAGCAGCCCCTCCTCCAACTGGTTTGGGAAAAGATTTCCTTGGAGAAAAGTGGAAAAAACTATTTATTTAACAATCAAAGTATGCACAAGCACAAAAACAATAAATAATATGAAACAGTAAAACCTCTCGCTGTTCAAAGAGATGACAAACCCAGAAAATCCCTGTCCTTAAGTGTAGCTCGGCTAGCTCAGTCTCTTATCAGTCCCTCCAGCACTGGAAAATGCCGTCCTGGGCCCCAGTGGGCCGCAGGTGTGAGCTCCAGGTGTTTTCTGGGTTTTTCAGCCCAGAGCAGGTTTAAACAGTCCCAAGAAAAAGAAAAAAACAGTCCAGGGAAGTTCTCTCCCTCAGCTACCTAAAAACCAACTAAAAGCAAAGGAGATCTCTGTCCCGTTGTCTGCCCGTGCTACAGACAACACAGTCCAGGAGCAGAATGTGGAGGAGTGAGTGCAGTTTCTGAAAATAAACTTGGTGCTTCTTCTTTCTCCCCGCTTCGTTCTCAGAACCAGTCTTAAAGGTACAGAACACAATATCCAACATGAACAGAACAGATGATTGAGGATACAAGCTTCATAAAGTCACCCTAGGACAAACATGACAAAGAGAAAGGCATATATGGGAGACTCAGATTTTAGATACTAAGGTGCAACTCAAATCCAAGACAGCTTCTTTCAGAGTACTTCATGTCTTAATCTCAAAATTTTTCGGTTTTAATGCTATAGCAGTGAGGCTAAACCTGGATTGCATATACATTGATGCCTTTTTCGCTGGTCCTAAATCATGAGTGAGACACAGGGTGATAAAAAAGGGTTTACCTTCATAATGATCCTTAGGTGCACAATTCGCCAGGTGGAATATGCCGAAGATGCACCCACCGCATAATGTGTATACAATTTTTATAGGTTTTTCAATTTAGTATATTTGACAAGAATCACCAATTAGAGTTATAATTTGTGAGGTAATTCCCTCTTGGTTCAAGCCCCTTCTAAATCCTCCTCCCTCAGATGAGAATTAAACTTTGTTTATAAAAATATGTCTAGAAGAGCTGGTTTCAACCTTGGTTGCTAGGAAAAACCAAGATAAGATAGGACCCTCAGACTCCCAACTTAGAAGCTTTTGGAATGTGTTTTGTCTTTCTGCCTGTTGGGTAAGGTAAGGAAAAATACTGAAGCTAAGCTAGCAATATAATAATAGAGCTACAAATATACGTGTAAAGAATACACAGAATATATAAAAGAAGAAAGGCAAAAATTCAATTCAACATAATTTCCCCCCCTTTTTAGAGGCTAACAAGACTCTGCCTTGTCTAGTCTCTACTCCATATTTAACCACAACACTGGTTTATACAACAGGCTGTCACACCGGCTATCATGCAGATGCCAACTATAATTATAGCTACTATGAACACTTCTTTTATTCAGGCCCAATTTGGTAACCATGATGTGAGAGTGTCGAAGATATAGTCAGGGTTCAAGGTGTTATTTCTGAAAGCTACTTCATATAAAATTTGAGTCTGCTTCCCAATTTCAGCCAAATCCTTCCTAATTCTTCCACTCTGGTCCACATAAGAACAAGTGGTGTTAATGATAGCATATACACCTCCTTTTGGGGCCAGTAGGAAATTGAGAGCCATTCTGTTCTGCAAAACCATTGGAGACAGACCATGGACTTGCTCCTGTAAGGTCAAAATTGCATCTGCAGCATGCTGTTCAATATGTTCGATAATGGCTGAGATGTTTACAACTGCCCTTTCCAGCTGGACTTTTCTGAAAGAGGGAATGAGAGCTCTGATTATACTATGGAAAAGTGTGAGACATTCAACAAGGGGATTAATAGATCTTTTCATCCTCCCATTTGGATTTTCAATATGATCAAATATTGTTATGTTTGGAATTACAGCCCCAAGGGCACAGGCCTGATCTTTATCTACGGGCAGGTTTTTCCAGGCACTCGGGTTGGTTTTTTCACCCAAGATTCAAGTTGTTTAAAGTCCTTGGCCCTCTAAAAGCCCCGAGTCGCGTTGGTACAAAGAAGCGGAGTCTTCAAGGCCTTGCTTTCTGGTTTCTCAAGTTGTTTATTATTTGATATCACAAAGTTTTTCTCCGCTCCCAGCCGAGGTCCGGACAGCAGCTGGGACACGAGGCGACTGCCCACCAATGGGATGTCACCTTACATTTATACAGATAATTACGTATAGGATATTTACTATTTCACACCAATGCCTAGTGCTTACACTAAGAGGGTCACTTCTGCTTTGACCCAATCCACTCTAACTATCTTATTTCATCACCACCCCAGAAGATGGAGGACGAGGAAGAAGGGGAGGGACACGAGGTACCACCCAAATTCCACCATCTTGTCCCCCATTTACCTCTATTCTAAGAATCCTAAAACTACTGAATTTTGTATGTTCTACTGTGCTAAACTACTATTTTCACTTCCTGGTGATTTGCAATTCCTCTCCTAATGCTGGAAGTTTCTCCCATGGGCTAAGATCAAACTCAGTGTCTTCCTGGGCTCTGTGCCAAGGTTTCCAAACCCCCTGGACCGGTTCCACACCCCCCTGTCCAAGGCTCAAATTCTCTTTCCCAGGTCTCAGGTCATCCAAGGGGATGTCCTGGACTCCAAGATCTCCCCCTCCTGTTTGCACCAAAAAGATCTCTTTTGCAGCCTTGTGCATGAGTCGCCGTATGCATTGAAAGAAGCATGGCACGACCATGAGAAGAATTACAAATCCCAACAGGATGCAAAAACCTGTTTTTGAAATTTCCTTCCATAAAGGTGAAAGGTCTAAAAAATTGAACATGCCATCCAACCACGACCCTGTTACCTTTCCAATTTTGTTCACACTTTCCCGCAATTGTTTGATGTTCTCATGGATTGATTTAGAATGATCTGACAAGTTCATGCAACACATCCCTTCAAATTCCTCACACCCGTGCCCATGTGACAGCAAAAGATAATCAATTGCTGCCCTGTTTTGGATAGTTGCTCGTCTTACACTATCGGTGTCCATTAACATGTCACTCAGTGTAAGAGAAATGGCTCGGGCATGTTTACTCAGCCAACAAGCCATATGATCCAATTGTGTCAAGGCTACTCCTGATGCTGTCTGCGGTGAAAAAATTGCAGCTGCAATTCTCTGTGCCTTAGACCAAGTATGAACATCATCATCACATTTTGGATCATATTGCTGGATAGATCTTTTCTCTTTGGGATTTCGCTCTCTCAGTAACGTTATGTTGGGTGTTAACAATGAAAGTCTTCCAATGCTGCATGGACCGCCTTTGACATTTGCGGGGATTGCGGGCCAAACTCTGTCCCCACAAATAAAAAAGATTCCTCTTGGCAATTGCACTGGATCATGGTTGGATGGTCTGCTCACCATCTTAGTGTAGTTACACCAAGACGATGCTTTTCTATAAATTATGTGATTTGGAGTGACATCTATTGTTTTGTTTTCCGCCACTCCAGAGTGATCAAATTTCACACAAAATTTCATTCTGACCGATCCAAGAATTTCCAGTTCCTGAGGTTCAAAAGGAGCCACAGGAAGGAACTTTGTCCAAACGTCCCATTTGTCCACTGGATTTGAAATGATCTTTAAGATTGCTGGAGGGACGTTTTTTGGAATCGGCCATTTGCTCACTGGCAACCCTACCAAACATGTTGAAAAAGGCTTCCCTGGTTTTGAGTGTGTCAAACAAATGGTGTCCAGCCCTGATGCATTGGCCAGAGTTTCCCAAACATTTTCCTTTGGTTGAGCCATGGGCCAATCTGCCGCGTTGCTCAAGGCAACCAATGAGAAAATGAGGCAAATGTGTGCTATCAGAGGCCTCCTTCCCCTAGAAACTCCTAAAATGCACCACCACCCAAGTCCCAAGGGAAACCCAAATCCCAAAGTCTCTCTTGCACGTAGAACAAGGGGATGTCCGCTGTCTTGACATCTGCTCATGTCTGCGTGCCTGTCTTGGGGTCCACGTCTGCTTGCGTTTGGACTCGGTAGGGCTTCACGTTCTTTGCAGCCACCCATCTTGGTCCAGCTCCTGTGGAGACACAAGCATAACCCTTGCCCCAAGTTACTAATTTGAATGGTCCTTCAATTTGTCCTGTGTCTGGGTTCCTGACCAAGACTAAAGGATTCTCCTTCAGTTTTGCTTTTGTATTATTTGAAAAGTGTCTGATGATTGGCGGAGTGGGCTCTGTAAAAGAGCCATTTAGAAAATTCAACACATACAAGGCTTTGTTCAAGCGCATGTGTGGTCTTGCATCCACCTCCCCCCTTTTCTGTTTTTCCAAAAGGGCTTTTAGTGTTTGGTGTGTCCTTTCAATGATTGCTTGACCTGTTGGAGAATGTGGGATACCAAAAGTGTGATGGACGCCCCACCTTTTCAGAAACTTGTCAAGCACTTTCCCTGTATAGGTTGGACCATTGTCTGTTTTGATTTCTTGCGGCACACCTAATGATGCAAACACTTGTAAAAAGTGTCGACAAGCGTGTTGTGCCGTCTCGCCTGTGTGCAATGATGCAAAAGTTGCACCTGAAAATGTGTCTACTGAGACATGGATGTTTTTAAGTTTGCCAAAAGATGGGTATTTGGTGACATCTGTCTGCCACAGTTGCAGACTGTGCAATCCTCTTGGATTGACTGCTCCCATGAATGCAGGAGGCTGTACACGCTGACAGTCTGGACAGGTATTGATGATTTCTTTTGCCTGGCTTTTGGAAATGCGAAAGGTTTCCATCAATGCCTGAGCATTCTGATGAAAAAATGCATGACTCAACTTTGCCTGCTCAAAGATGTTTGGCAAAGTGTTTGAAATTGGCATAGCCAATTCATCTGCGTGTGCATTGCCCTCTGCTAAGAATCCTGGAAGGGAAGAGTGTCACCGGAGAATTCCAGGGACTATTGGTTGGTTTGATGTGTCCCTTTTCTAACTGTTCTTTAACTAAAAGCTTAAGTGCACTCAACTTTTTCCGCTCAAGGGGCCACTGATCCACCCAGACAGGATCGTCTGTTTTCCAGGTCAGTTTCAAAGTGGTGAGTGCCACAGTGACCCCCACTAAAAATCCAGTTCCAATCTCGCACCCCATTGTGCCAAAATGTCTCTTCCCCATGCTGTGATGGGTTTTTGTATGATGAATGGACGAATGACTGCCGTCTTTTTTCCTGGTCCTGAGATGAGAATTGCATTTTCACTCTGTGGACAAACAGAACTTCCTCCAATGCCTGAAAGTGAGCTCAAAGGTGCAATCAGGCTCCATTCTCTGGGCCAAAAAATATATGAAATTACCGTGACATCGGCCCCTGTGTCAATCATTCCCTGGAGCGTGATTGTCTTCTGGCCGTAGGTCAAAGAACATGTAATGATGGGTCGATCTCGACCTAGGTGCTTTACCCATGTGGCATGAACCTCCACGTGCTCACTCGAAGGGGAATCCTGTTGACGAAACACTGGCATGACCTGTTCCGTGGTGTGAGATGGCAATGCAATGGCTTTGGCAATGGAAGTGTTCTCAGGAATGACCAACGGTGGTCGAAGAGCCTTGGCTAAGATTGTCAATTCTTCATTGCAGTTTGCCCAAACAAGTGTTGGATAAATGATGAAACCTAAAATACTACTTCTGTCTTTACCTATAATTAAAAAATTCTTGGCTTTTCAATGAAGTTCCAGTGACCCCGGTGGGTATCACTGCATGGCTCTCATTCATGAAACATGTCATTTTGGAAGCTGCCAAGTCACATTGTGCCCCTGGTGGCAGCAAGTCTGGATCGCTGGGGATCCTGTAGATTGTCCTGCTGAGGGTATCACATTGACGTTCCCCGACAACTGTCCTGTTTGTGGAATTTGATTTTGAGTCATCGCCATCACTTGTGTCGTCGCGCGTTGACAATTCGCGCTCTTCTTGGAGTTTCCCGAGAGAGGCAGAGGTCTTCCATCCACATCTGGTTTTGCATGGCAATGGCTTGCTTGATGCTTCCCTCTTCTGCATCTTGGACAAACACCTGATGAACTTGCATTTTTTGCATGTTCTGGACAGTTTCTCTTGAGGTGCCCTTGTTTGCCGCACTTATAGCATTGTGCTCCTGAAAGTTTTGCTGTCATTACTGTTGTGGAATTATTTTGTCGAAGAGCTGCCAAAGCCTCCTTAAGGTTTTCAGTCTGGGCTTTGATGATTTTTTCCATCTGTTCTCCCCAGATGCTTGCTTGAATGGATGCAACATGCTGTGGTGTTCCTACTTTGCTGCATGCTTCCAACATTTCTGCCAAGGACGGCTGGCCTGGCATTGCACTGATGATGCGTTTGCAGTCTGTGCTGGCATTTGCAAAAGCAAGACTTCGAAGCAGATGTGGCTTCGCTCCCTCATCATTGACTTGCCTGTCTATTGCTTGTGTTAGATGATCAATGAATGAGGAGAAAGATTCTGTTGGGCTTTGCTTTACCTCTGTGTAAATGCTTTCTGGAATTCCTGCTGGTGGAATTTGCACTATTGCTTTTCTTGCTGCTTCTTTTATATCTGTCAACACCTCTCGTGGCAAATTCCTTGCTTGACGACCTGGGTCATCATTTGGTGGATCACCTGCCATTTCTGCCACGGTGATGCCTGCATTTGGTCCTCCTTGATATCTTCTCCTGAGCTCTTCAAGGGCTCTTTTCCATTTTGCTTCCCAGATAAGGACTTGCGAATCTGTTAGAATCATTGATGCGATAGATCTGAGATCAAAAGGCGTTAGATCATATATGTTGAATGTTGCCTTCAAAAGCTGCTTGAAGTACGGGGATCCCAATCCATTATCACGGATGGCTTTCACTAATTCCTTGATGACGTCATGATCCAATCGCTCCCATCTCGGATTCTGACCTTGTGCATCGTATGTCACTGGCAATGCTAGACTTCTTGCACCTGTTAAATTGAATTCTTTCAATGCTTTTTTCTTTATCTCAGTCCAATCTGTTGCACTGGGTACCTGTGCATCAGATATCTGTGAATCTTCCAAAAATGGAATTAATTGCTGCGATTTCCATGATGATGCTGCTCCTGTCATTCCGGAGTCTTCTTGTGTTTGGTGTTTGTTCACATCTTCTTGAGATGTGATCCCTTCATCCCTGAGGGATATGTCTCTTCTTGAGATTTCTTTTCCTCCTAATTGAGGAGTAGGAAGCTGGGATTTCTGTGCAGCACGTGATCCCTGTGCAGCACTACCAAAGGAGAGGGTTGATCCATCGGGTAGCCGGAGGATAAATGGAGAATGCGTCTGTGCAGTTGATTGAAGAGGAGCTTGATTGGCTTTTGGTGAAAGGAACACTTGAGGGAATTGAGTGTTTGAATCTGGGTTGAGCTCCAAAGCTGTTTCTTTAAATTGCAGGAGAAATTGCTTCATGAAATCTTTGGATAATAAAATTGAAGGAGCTTGAGATGAAGAATCTGCAGTTGCTGTTGTTGATATGAAAGGAATGCCTTGCGAAGCAGTGATATGAATCATGCTTTCATCCGTGCTGACTGCTTGTTGTTGTAGTTGAATTGCTTCGTGATCCTCTAAAGTTGACACAGGCTATGTTTGTTCCTGTTGAAATTGCTGCTTTGGAGAATAAATCTGTTTTTTGTATGTAATTGGGAAAAAATGATGTAATGTGGGTGTTCCGCCACTAGCTGGCGCTGTTGCTGGACTGGCTGAGTATGGAAGTTGCCGTGTTTGCTGTAATTGTACAGTCCCGCCACTAGGTGGCGCTGTCATCGAGACAGCTGGACCCTGTCCGGCACTAGGTATTTTTTCTGGGATCTGTTCCATCAGCTCCGACAAAAGACGCTGTGCTTGTAACAAATTCTCCGTTTCTGGATCTCTGGAAATTGTTGTAATATTTTTTGGACGTGCGCCCATGCATATGAACGAGCTAGCTGATTCTGAATCACTGAGCGCCTGCTGTGCTGGTATCAAGGCGCCGCTCGTGGGCGGGGTCATGGTCTGCGGCTGCCGTGAGGAGGCGGCTCCCTGGAGAAATTCTCCACCCTGGCCACTCTCCATCCCCGCCTGCGCCACCCCCGCCTGCTCCGATCCTGCTTGCGCTGTCCCGGCACCCCCCTGGGAGGCGTTCCCTCTCGGCCCGCCCCCAGAGACCGCCCTGTCCCGCTCGCCATCGGGGTTTACCCCGCCCCGAGCGAGACTGCGGCTTGGAATCCACCCCACTCCCACCGCGCCTGCGCCAAAATCCGCCGCAAGCGCTTCTGGGGTTTGCAGTGCATGGCTCTGCGCCTGCGCCTGCACCGCCCTTTCTGGCTCTTTGCCCACGCTTTGCGATGCGGACGCAACTTGGTCCACATTGCTCCCCGTAGCTTGCGTCATCAACCTGCGCTCAGCTATCGGCATGGACTTTCCCCCCGCTGCTGTCCCGGTCCCGCGGTTTGCAAAATCCCGACGATCGCCCGCGAGTTGTTTTTCCCCGCGATCCGCGCCCCCTTGACACGGTATGTTTTCCCACTGCCCCCCGTTATGTTCCCTGTCACCGCCGTATGATTGTTCCCGGCGCGACTGACTCTGATCGCTTTCGCGCGCATGCGCTGCAGTCTTATCTCCCGCGGCTGACGCGATTTGGGGTTGTTTTCCCTGCTGTTCTGGTGTTTGGCGCCCTCCCCCTCCCCCCTGCTGTGTCTGTCCTTGCTCTGCTGGAGGGAGAGGCGGCGAAGCGATTTCGCGTGATATCTGCGGGGGGGTAAACGGGCTTCTAGATGGAATATGTTCTAAATCTCCCTGTTTCCCCCCCTGGGGCAATTGTCCCATGTCCAGGGGACATGTCTCAGAAGAACGCATATCTCTATCTTGATCGCTGGGATAAAGTACAAGTTTTTGCCTTCCCGGGACTGGCTTTGGGGAATCAGGTTTTGTGGTTTGAGGCACCGAGACAAGCTGCTGTGCATCATGTGCCTCACCTCGGGGAAGCTGCTGGCTTTCCCCTGATGTTGCCTGGGTGAGCTGATGGCTCTCCCCTCCCACATCCCCACTAGGAGATTCGGGACCCGCCTGCTGCTGGGAGGCAAAACAAGTCGCTGTTGGCTGCTGCTCAGCGGAAGAAACCTTGCTTTGTCCCTCTTGCGCAGTCCTCTGCTGTTGTAAAGAAGGAGGAACTGCTTTTCTGTTACGTGAAATGGACTCTAGCATGGTTCTCGCTGCGGGCAAAAGCTTCGCAGCTGCTTTGTCTTTCTTAGTTGCTCTGTTGTAAAGTTCCCTGTTTGCCTCTTGCCAAAATGCCGGCTCAAATACAACGTGGGTCTCACAATGTGGAAAATTACACCGAGCCCACAAAAGAAAAGCTTGAAGCTCCTTCTCAGAAAGGCCTGCAGGATGTGCAGACACAACTACCCTTAATTTTGCTAGGATCCTAAGCTGTTCCTGGGAGATTCCCACCCCCATGTGTTCTAAATTCGACCGGTCTTACCAAAGCCGAAAAACAGGGTGCAGGTGTTCTCAAATTCGTCTCGGGGGTGTCCTGATCACCGACCAGCAGATCTCAGGGTGACGACTTCAGGGCCCTTGAAGTTCGTCTGTCCAAGGCGAACTTGAAGTCAGCTGCTTTGGCCAAAAATCTTGCCCTGTCTTCTCTGGCTGTTTTCCTGGCTTCAGAGGGCTTGGTGTGTCCACTGGAAAGTACCCAGGGACCCCAATTCTCGTCCAGGCACCCAGGGACGCCAATTCTCGGGTTGGTTTTTTCACCCGAGATTCAAGTTGTTTAAAGTCCTTGGCCCTCTAAAAGCCCCGAGTCACGTTGGTACAAAGAAGCGGAGTCTTCAAGGCCTTGCTTTCTGGTTTCTCAAGTTGTTTATTATTTGATATCACAAAGTTTTTCTCCACTCCCAGCCGAGGTCCGGACAGCGGCTGGGACACGAGGCGACTGCCCACCAATGGGATGTCACCTTACATTTATACAGATAGTTACGTATAGGATATTTACTATTTCACACCAATGCCTAGTGCTTACACTAAGAGGGTCGCTTCTGCTTTGACCCAATCCACTCTAACTATCTTATTTCATCACCACCCCAGAAGATGGAGGACGAGGAAGAAGGGGAGGGACACGAGGTACCACCCAAATTCCACCATCTTGTCCCCCATTTACCTCTATTCTAAGAATCCTAAAACTACTGAATTTTGTATGTTCTACTGTGCTAAACTACTATTTTCACTTCCTGGTGATTTGCAATTCCTCTCCTAATGCTGGAAGTTTCTCCCATGGGCTAAGATCAAACTCAGTGTCTTCCTGGGCTCTGTGCCAAGGCCTCCAACCCCCCTGGACCGGTTCCACACCCCCCTGTCCAGGGCTCAAATTCTCTTTCCCAGGTCTCAGGTCATCCAAGGGGATGTCCTGGACTCCAACACAGGCCTTATTGTCACATATCCAATAATACCCTGTCCCATATGGTAGACCTAATCTCCATTATGTCAATTGCATCTTTCTCACAGTTCTTGGGCTTATTCTTTCCATGAATTGGGTCATATGGCAATTTGAAGGAAGAATGGCCTTTCCTATGCCATATACAATTCTGCAGGGAACTGTATCATTCCCATGACCTATTAGGCTGCTCAGGGGTATAGGAGGCAGAAGGGTCTTACTGATTTGTTCCCACCTTTTGGTACACTTCACTTTCATTAAAACACCAGCCAGTGGCCAGTTACTGCTCCCATCTATAGGTGGCAATTGAGTACAAATCCAGCAACTGTTCTTATTAAGAGCTTTGGATACATTTTGTGTAGGCATGCACTCCACACCCCCAACAAGTGTTTCCATATAGGGACAAGTTTAAGACTCACCCCTTGCATTTCTTATAAGGTAAAGAACCCAGAAACATCTTTGCTATCCTGACAATAATTGGTTCAGTGCCAAGAGAGAAGCACTTGTTGGACCTCGTCACTGTTTGTCAAAGCCTGTACCTCTTTCTATTGGCAGTTTGCCAATAGAACCATCCTCGATTGTTAAGTAGATAAGAGAGAGAACAAAGGTGCTCCACGCATTTTCAGGGTGTTGTAGCAAGTGTATGGGACCTGTCCCTATACTGTGCTCAGTTTTGCTCTTTGTGTTTGTATCAGTTTCTTTCTTTTATTAAACCTTTTTGCTTTTTCAAGACATATCCAATCACGCCATCTCCCTAATTGATTTAAGCCATTTCTCTGCAAGAGATGGACCCTCAGAAACATTTGGAATCCCAATAAGTTTGGATGAAGGTCCCATGCAAATTGTGGGGCCAACCCTGAGTCATGATTACCAATTGTGCAGATAACTGACATGAAAAGAACAGTTTAAACAACATCATCCTGATTTGCATCAGTCTGTTTTCCCTATGGTTTCAGGAGCAGAAGCCTTCTTAACTCTGGAATAGTGGATCCACAGTCACTTGCCAGCAAATGAGACTTCAGTAAGGGTAGTCAGCAAAACTTGGAATGGTCCCTTCCACTTAGCTTGCAAGGGGTCACTGTTCCACCATTTAACATAGACCTGGTCTCAAGGCTGGAATGGATGAGCAGGTACGGCCAGTCCTATCAGCCTGGATAACATGATGAATCTCCAGAGCTTCTGCAAAGTGGAACTTAAAGCCACTAAGTACTTCTGTAAATCATTTGTACCCTTCATGTGAATTTCTCCCAGGATATGTGGAAACCGATATGGCCTGCTATATAATATTTCATAGGGACTTAAGTTGTCTCTCCGCCTTGGATGTATGCGGATTCTCAGTAAGGCTATAGGCAAGGCCTGAACACATCATGGATGTTTCTTGACAGATCTTCCTAATCTAGGTTTTAAGGGTTTCATTCATACATTCAGCTTTGCCACGTGCTTGGAGCCTGTATGGTATGTGCAGGTCCCAAGTAGTTCCCAGAATCCTGCTAAATTACCCAACAACTGTTGCAACAAAATGTGGTCCCCTGTCTGATAATATCCACAAAGAAACCCCAAACCTTGGAGTTATATGATTGAGCAAAACTTTCACTACCTCCTTTACCATGTTGGTGTGACAGGGGTAAGCCTCAGGCCATCCACTGAAGGTGTCAACCAATACCAATGCACACCTGTATTCCTCTTTATGTAGCATCTCAGCAAAATCTATTTGCCAATAATGTCCGAGGAGATCTCCTGTTTTTGTTATCCCTAACACAACTCTTGCTCATGTCAGCGTTGTTTCTACAACAGATTTCACACTTGCTTGTTATAGATTGTACAGTATCAGTCATTCCCCTTCCTATTACTACCTTCCTCAGATGTTTTAAAAGGTTTTCTGTTCCCCAGTGGGTACTTTCATGCTCTCACTGTGCTATTTCTTGAAGGAGCAGGGGTGGAACCACAACCTGTCCCCTTGGGGTGACAGCCCACTCACTTTCTTTAACCTCAGCCTTAAGAACCTTAATTAACTTTTGGTCTCAATGATTGTATTTTGGGGTAAACTCGGACAAATCTGTTTCTTTCTGTGGTACCAATGCAAGAATGCCTATTCCTGCAACCCCTTTTGCTGTTCTGTCAGCAAAGCGATTTCCCAGGTCAGGAGTTGTTTTCCCCTTTTGATGACTTCTGCCATGCATAATAGCTACTTCTGTATAGATGGGCTGGATAGATGGGCCAAGTCCAACAACATGAAGTTTAACAAGGCCAAGTGCCAAGTTCTGCACTTTGGCAACAATAACCCCCTGCAGCACTGCAGGATGGAGACAGAGTAGCTGGACAGTGGCCAGGCAGAAAGGGACCTGGGGGTACTGGTCAACAGCTGACTGAACATGAGCCAGCAGTGTGCCCAGGGAGCCAAGAGGGACAATGGCATCCTGGCCTGTATCAGGAATGGTGTGGCCAGCAGGACCAGGGAAGTAATTCTTTCTCTGTACTTGGCACTGGTGAAGCTGCTCCTCAAGTACTGTGTCCAGTTCTGGGCCCCTCAATTTAGGAAGGACATTGAGATGCTTGAACACATCCAGAGGAGGGCAACAAGGCTGGTGAAGGGCCTGGAACACAAGCCCTATGAAGAACAGCTGAGGGAACTGGGGTTGTTTAGCCTGGAAAAAAAGGAGACTCGGGAGACTTTATCACTCTCTACAACTTCCTGAAAGGTGGTTGTAGCCAGATGGGAGTCAGTCTCTTCTCCCAGGCAACCACTGACAGAATTAGAGGACACAGTCTTAAGCTGTGCTAGGGGAAGCTTAGGTTAGACATAAGGAAAAAATTCTTCACCAAAAGAGTGATTGGGCACTGGAATCATCTGCCCAGGGAGGTAGTGGAGTCACTGTCACTGGATGTGTTTAAAAAAGACTGGACATAGCACTCAGTGCCATGGTTTTGATTTTTCAAATCCTGTACTGCATTAGTGCATAACTCTAAACTCCATATAGAGTGTTAGTTAACTGTCTTCACATTTTGGTCAGACAAAACAATCCCTCTAGGCCTGAGATCCAAGGACACCCTACTGCCTCAGGCCCCGAAAAGTATGAACAAAAATGAATTGGAGGGAGCAAACTGGAGGCATATGACTTCATTACCTGAAGCTGTAATTGGAGGATTAACCTCTGATATGTAAATGGACCAAACTTATATCTGTCAAAACTCGTGACTGTTGTCTATCTTGGGTGTAGCCCCTCTTGGAAGCTTTGACTGCCCAAGGTGTATCTATTGAAAGCCTTTAACAAACACCTACTCTTATTCTCTTAATCTTGTCTAGCCTCTGTTCTAGGTAGCCACTCAAAGGCATCAGTTTTTGGCACCCCAGATGGGACAAGAGAGGCTTCTGGAAAACACTTGGACCAGAGAAATATCCAGTCGTGTCCATCCCCCTCCTCCCACCGGCACTTGGGGAGGCCGTAGCTGAGGTTCAGGCTGTCTTGGAGCCCAAGAATCCTCAGATACAACACAGAGACATGTCAGTAGGTGAATGAAGGTGGTATCTTGTTTTAGCACGTGGGTTGGGTGTTAAGAGATCTCTTATAGTTTTG
This sequence comes from Zosterops lateralis, assembly GCF_965231275.1. Lineage (NCBI taxonomy): Eukaryota > Metazoa > Chordata > Aves > Passeriformes > Zosteropidae > Zosterops > Zosterops lateralis. Next base: position 10,335,285 of record NC_139801.1, read on the forward strand.
TGTCACTGTGGAGTTGGAGACAGGGATGTGACATATACACACTGAGGATCATATGGCAACAGCCTTGTTTATTGTCCAACAGCCTTTTTATAGGGTTTTCAAATTTTCTGCACTTACAGACATGAATGGGCAAGGGTCTTAACCCCACCTGGTTCACTGGCCAATGATATGGGTATATCCATGCTTCACAGGGGTGGTTGAGGTCCTCTGACTGAGTTTGAATCTGACCTATCCCTGCTTTGTCTACTTCAAGCTAGGCTGTTTGAGCTGGTATCTGTTAAGCCAAATGATCTATACAGATATAGTCCAGCTATATCTGTTATAGTTTTGTTTGGTGTGTCTGGGAATTGAGAGGGTCCAAGGGGGTTCTAGTTAATTTGTTGTTTCCTCCCTATGAGTTCTATGGCTCAAAATGGTGCCGACCTCATGGGCGGATCCTCCATTTTGAATGATTTGGTGCTAAATTTTTCTGCCTCAGTCACACAAAATGGTGCCTGGGATCCTCTTCTTTCCTTCCCATCTCCTACCTCTGCGTTGGGCTCTGCCCCTGCATTGGGTACCGCCCTTGCGCCGGGACCCTCCCCCTCCACTGGGAAGCCCCTCCCTTGTGCAGTCCCCGCCTCCCCTGATCTGGCCACTCCCACTTCCCACACTTCCAGCCTGGGAACCAGGAGTGAAGCTGACCGGAAGGCAGCCATCTTGGTTACCAAGGGCCCCGAGCACCAGGCCCTGCCAGCCAGGCTGAGCTCTTGTGCCCATGCCAGCAGATCTCTCTCCTCTCCAGAAGAGGGTAGTGATTCCTCAGATTCGGATAGTGATTCTGGAGATCACTGGACAGAGGTACGAAAGCAAGCTGCTCAGGAGAGTAACAGGGATACAACTGGGAAGCTGCAAGTCCTAGCAGCCCCAGTTATATTTAAAAGAGGAAGGAACCCGAAGTGGGAGTCCATTCCATATGAGGAACTTGAAGAATTATGCAAGGCATGTAAAGATTATGGGAGGAGATCACCCTATTTTAAAAACCTTTTGCAAGTGACTTTCTCAGCCCATGTCCTTGTGCCCCATGACCTTCAGCATGTTATGCCCCTCCTCCCCTCACCCATGGAGCTTCTCCTGCGGGAATCAATTTGGAAAAAATTGGATAGCAAAAGGGGTGGAAAGAGCCATTCCCAAAACTATAAACTGGTCAGCCTTGTATGCAATTAAACAGGGTCCCTCCGACTCTCCATCTGAATTTCTGGACTGTTTAAGAGATGCAATGCATTGTCACACATCACTGGATCTTGGGTCTGAGGTAGGAATTCGACAATTAGTCAATTTATTTTTGGGGCAGTCAACGGGAGACATTAGATGTAAACTTCAGAAGCTTCGAGGGATGATGGGAGAAACCTAGAAGCCCTGACATGATGAGACATGTAGAGTTTTTAGCAATCGAGAAGAGGGGTACAAGCAAGGAATGAGAAAACTGGTGGCGGTTGTAAGCGAAGAAGGGAGAGGTAGATGCAGACAAGGGCCACCCTGACAGGGCCCACCCTGGTTGGGTAGACATCAGTGTGCAATTTGCAAAAAAATCAGTCACTGGAAAAATCAGTGCCCAGAATGAAGGCAAAATGACCGTCAGGACAGACAGAACAGAGGGAACCAGAGGAGAGAAGAGGTGATCGCACAGGTGAAAGAAGACTGAGGAGGACCACGGGATTCTTCCCCAGCGGATACACTGGTTATAACAATGAAGCTGGGGAAAGAAGGGAAAGAGGTGGAATTTTTGGTTGATACGGGAGTGATGTATTCAGTTTTAAACAAAGCCTTAGTGCCTGTGGGGAAGGATTACATTGTCGTCCACGGGGCAACTGGCCAGCCCAAAAAGGCATATTTTTTTAAACCATTGGAGTACAAGCTTGGGAAGCAGTGGGGCATTCATAAATTTCTATATATGCCCAAATCTCCTCAGACACTTTTGGGTAGAGATTTATTAGAAGAATTAGAAGCAACCATTACTTTTTAAAATGGGGAAATTACTCTGAAGGTAAATGATCAGCAGTATGTGGAAGTGCTGAGTTTAATGTTAACAGCTATTAAAACTAAAGAAGAAATCAGTGAAGAAATAATTAACCAAGTTTTTCCTGGAGTGTGGGCCTCCAATGTACCAGGGAGGGCAAAAAATGCACCTCCTATAGTAATTAAACTTAAGGAAGGGAAACAACCAGTTAGAATTAAACAGTATCCCTTGAAAAAGGAAGACAGGGAAGGAATTAGCCCAATAATTGAAAACTTTCTGCAATTAGGGTTGTTGAAGGAGCGTCAATCTGACTTTAACACCTGCATTTTGCCTGTTCAAAAACCTGATGGGTCATATAGGGTAGTGCAGGATTTACGAGCTGTCAACAAAATAACTGAGGATCTCTCTCCCATGGTAGCAAATCCATATACTTTGTTAACATTCCTAACACCAGAGATAACTTGGTTTACCATTTTAGATTTGAAAGATGCCTTCTTTTGCCTCCCTCTCCACAAAGCCAGCCAGAAAAATTTTGCATTTGAATGGGAAAACCCTAAAAGTGGGTGCAAAACTCAGCTCACATGGACAATTTTGCCTCAGGGGTTCAAGAACTCACCCACTTTGTTTGGAGAACAACTTGCAAAGGATTTAGAAGCTTGGGAAGCTCCACTAGAAGAAGGAAGGCTGTTGCAGTATGTAGACGACCTCCTCATAGCCACCCAGACAAGAGACATGTGTGGCATGGACAGTAAGTCTTTTAAACTTTCTAGGACTCCAAGGGTATAGGGTATCAAAGAAAAAGGCTCAGGTGGTAAAGCAGAAGGTGATCTACCTGGGTTATGAGGTCAGTGCTGGACAACGGACTCTAGGGCAAGATTGTAAAGAAACAATATGTCAAACCTCGAAACCCCAGACAATAAAAGAACTGCAAACCTTTTTGGGCATGACTGGATGGTGTAGATTATGGATATACAACTATGGATTACTTGTGAAACCTCTGTATGTGCTCATTACAAATGGAGACAGAGACCTCCAGTGGACAAAGGAGGCCACACAAGCCTTTCAGCAGCTAAAGAAAGCTCTCATGTCAGTTCCAGCTCTAGGACTTCCAGACGTGAATAAACCATTTTTTCTGTTTTTCCATGAGAAACAGGGGATTGCCTTGGGAATATTAGCACAAGACCTGGTCCTGTTAGCATAGGAAAGAACACACAATCACGGACTGATTGGATGCGGTGCTTTATTGAGAGCTCTGGAAGCCGGGAGTCCCTACGACCCAGATCTTGGCTTAGTCCGACGTTCAAAATGGGTACAGTTTTATACCTTTCTTGTTACATAAGGATTCATGTTAATCATTAAACTCCATTGTTCCATTGATTCTACCCAAGTAACAATGGTCTTCGTGATTCTTGCTTAAGATTCTGGTTTGAGAAAATAATCATATTTAGTTACCAAACTAATATTACAATCAACAATAATATCATTTATTGTACTGATGATTGTACAGGTACAGATCCTCCTAACCTAACTTTATTCTCAAGGCCTATGTGCTCTATCAAGAATCACCAGTGTCCTCCCCTTCTCCTCCACTACCTAAGCAAAGTTATACTTGATTTGGTTAAAACAATACCATGGAATAACATCCTGGTTGCAGTGAAGCCAATGTCCCATTCTCTGGGCCCTGCTACCTCAGAAATCATTTTAACTCTATACTATCAGGACCATATCAAAGGGCAGTTGTTTACTTTTCCAAGCAACTAGATGCAGCGGCCAAGGGATGGCCGGGGTGCCTCAGAGCTGTTGCAGCAGCTGTGCTAAATATCGAAGAGGCACACAAATTCACCCTGGGCCAGAAAATGACTGTGCTAGTGTCTCACACAGTATCCACAGTGCTGGAAGTGAAAGGTGGGCACTGGCTTTCCCCACAACGGTTCCTGAAATACCAAGCCATTATGGTAGAACAAGATGATGTAGAAATAGTGGTAACTAACATTGTCAACCCAGCTTCTTTTCTCAGCGGAAACCAAGGGGAGCCAGTATACCACGACTGCCTAGAGACTATCAAAGCAACCACTCCAGCCTGTGGAGTAGAATGGCTGGAACTCAAAGTAGAGGGTTGGATGGGTCAGTGAATGACATACGGCCTGGAGATTATGTATATGTTAAGTCTCTTGCAGAAAAGACTCTGGAACTACAGTGGGAAGGAGCATTCCAGGTGCTTCTTACCACATTCACTGCAATTAAGATCAAGGAACAAAGTGCGTGGATCCATCACACTCGAGTAAAGAAGGCTCCAGAGACTCCCTGGAAAGTAACACAGGGTGATGATAAACTGAAACGAAAACCTATTTGAGCAAAATGAATGCATTGCGGTTGGGAATATTTAGTAATTCAGCTTGCAGAAATTTAATCAAGAAAATTGTTTTGCTTATAATCATAATTATAATCCAAGAATTGGAAAGTACCTCTAGCCAGAATAATGCTGAGTGGCCTTGGTCCCAAGCTTTTACTTGGTATACTGGATCCATGGGAGAGTATTCTGATATAAAAGATCTAAACCTATCAACTGTGGTAATGCATGAAAACCAAGTATATGAAAGGCAAGAATGGCAAAAACAGAGGTTATGATCACTTCAAGGGACTATAGGAGAGGCAATTAGAATAGGATGCCTGTTTGTAATTATAATTGTAGTCCAAGAATTGGAAAGTATCTCTAGCCAAAACAACATTAAGTGGTCTTGGTCTCAGGCTTTTATGAACTACTCAACCCAATTGTTGGTAAAAGGGGCTAAATCATGGGTGGCGTGGGAAAAAGATGAAAAGTTAGCAGTTGTTATGCAGAATAACCGGGTATGCGAGAGGAAAGAATGATGAGAACAGGAACAAAGGGAGTGGTTCATTCAGGGAGTAGTTTGTTCCTGGACTGACCATATGGGACCCAGGGATGAGAGAGCTCTTTGGATTTTCTTTAGAATAGATGCCATACTCACCACTACAATTGACCCTGTCATTCAAGATTCAAGCCACACCCAAATTACACCACTTAGACTTGAACCCAAAATTTATAACATTGGCCCATACGTAATAAGAAATACAGGCCAACAAGAACTGTTGTTTAACCCAGAGTGATCTCTCAAGCATGTTGAATTACTAATGCAAACTAACATCTTAAGTTCAGTCAGCCTGCTCTTCTTTCCTAAAGACATCCTTTGAGGGCTGGACAACATGGTTGCAAAAGCAAGCACAATTTAGGGATAGAATGTGAAGATAATTTAACTGGAATATTAGGAACAGGGCTGGGGGTTTATATTGAATTGATTCAGAAATATTAATGAATAAGCTGGCCACCACAACAAGTGATTTAACAAAACTAAAACAACTCCTACAGTCATCTTTATTGGCATTGGGAATCAGTCAGTGGCAAGTTTCAAAAGTGTTGCCAAGATGGGAAAAGGTGGAGAACCAAGACCATGGGTTAATAATAGATGCACTTGCTATGGCTCAAAATAATGTCTTTAGCTTTCAGTTGTATACAAGCACAGTTATGGCTGCAGTCAACAGCTGCCTTGACTATCAGGGAAGGAAGTGAAGGCACTTTTTCAGTTGAAATCCGAAAAGCTGTTTGGGACAATGCTACAGATTTTGAAAGAAAATTTCAGCCTTGGCGGGCCCTGGTAAATTTCACCCATGATCCTACTACTAATATGGCTACTGGCTTTGTACTTACTATACATAATGCCACAGTTTATGTTATACACCCCATCACTGCACTAGGATTAAACCATGAGGGGACAGTACTTTATCTCTCAGAACACAGAGTATGGGCCCAGAGGATAAATGAGAAATGGCAAACTGTAAATTTAGAATCTTGTATTACCCAGGAGCAACAGGGGTTTATCTGTGAGAGTAATACAATTGATGCTCAAGACATATGTCTTGACACTGAGCAAGGCGTTTGCCATTGAAATTCATCCAGATACTACTCAAGACTGTGCTTGCATATATTGGTCAAGTCTGCATATGTTTAAGAACTAGTTGTGCTTTTATAGAAATAGATAATAACAATGTGGCTTTGTGTTGTAAGAAAAGGGGTTTCAATTTACCTCTAGACATTTTAGGAAATTTACCTAGAATTTTCCATACCCTCCTGACAGTAATTGGCTCAGTGCCAGCACAGGAGCATTGATTGGGCTCGGAGAGTGTAATTCAAAGCCTGTTGCTAATTTCATTGGGCCAAGAGCCAAATAGCCCACCTGAACCATTAAGTAGAAAAGAGAGAGAAAAAAGAAGCTCCATGCTTTTCGAGGTGTTGTAGCAAGTAGGAGACTTGTCTCTATACTGTGTTCTGGTTTGCTTTTGTGTTTGTATTATTTTCTTTCTTTATTAAAACCTTTTTGCTTTTTCAAGACACGCTCGATCATGCCGTCTCGCTAATTGATTTTAGCCACTTCTCTGCAAGGGCTGGACCCTCAGAGGTATTGGGAATTCCCATAGCTGTGTCTGTTAAGAATTATTTTAATTTTTGCATTTGTAATTTTGTTAAGATTGTTTGGTGTGACTTTTGTTATAAATGAGACAGCCGGATTTGAAAAATAAAAAAAAAATATTTTTACGTAACAGCTAACTCAGAAAGCCATGATAAAAGGACAGTCCCGATTCCGGGATTGACACTGGGTGAATGCTTGGACAGGCCTCTATTGCACCAGTCCCCCCTCGTTCACAAATCCTGCCACCAAAGGTCCAGATTTATGCAGTTTATTCTCCCCGAGGCAGGGTTTCTATGTCCACCTTTGCTCAGATTGCATATTCATGCGTCTTCTTTTGAGACTCCTGTTCTCCTGAACACGTTTCTGGGCAGAGTAGAGAAGTTGATGAGATTTCTGAGAAAGCGATATTGGTCCGATGGATCTTGATGAGCAGGTGCATCTAGTCGTTAAGGCATATCTGATTTTAATCATCTAGGCGTAACCTAGATTAATCACCGTTGATGGCCCATCTCCATGGCTGCGACTCCTTTTCTGTTGCTGATTTCTTGGTTCCTCCTTGGAGCCGCCCCTCCCCTCACAGATGTAAATCAGCTTTCCCGGCATTGTCTTGTGCTTTCTTATTTTTATATTACTTTATTCCTAGCACGAATTATTTTATACAGACATTCCCCATAACACTTTTCATATCAAGCACCAGTTGTATCCCACCAGCTAATAAGGTCAAATTACACAATGTATTGCAAGTTATTACCTACACATATTGGAATGAATCCTACACTAGTGAAGCAATTAATAAAACACCAAGATCTATTTAAAATTTTGAGAGGAGTCCAGGATAATGGAGAGAAAACTTTACTGTCCATCATGACACAAAAGAAATAAGCAGAGTTTTGCAGACTAAAACAAGATACAAGTCATCACTGGTGGGATACACTCTGGATGGTCACCAACTGCAACTGGGATATTGAATACATTGTGTCACCCCATTATTGTTTTATTGGTATTGAGTAGTGTAATTTTAATATTATCTTTTGCAGTACTTGTTTGGAACTGGAGAATGTTGAAACAAGTGACAACATTAACCTCCTTGTCAAAAGTATATGGAAAGGTGTTAAGAGATATATAACATAGAAATTGGGAAGAAGAGTTTATGTATTAAGTAAAAGAATTTACTAATTTTTGTAGAAAAAGAAGGTATTGATATAAGGGAATTTAAGGATTAATTAACGATTTAAGAACTATTTAAGGATTTAATAATTAATAAGGATTGATTAAAGGTAGCTGAAATGGACATTGAATGTGCTCGTAAAGACAGGCTGCTATGCTCACAAAACCAGGCTGAGGAATGCAAAGCTATATGATTAGGAAAGAATGCAAGGACTTCTATGGTAAGGGAGGTTCCTCAGACCCTAAACTGGCTGAAGCCAGACCAGTGGTTTGGACTGTAACCAAGGGACCAGGGAGCATGCGCGAGCAGACAAGGTAAAAAGTTCAGCCCAAGGATGACTTGCCTTACTTCATCATGATGACCACCATGCGACCACCAGAGAGCACTGCACAAGCTCAGAAGGACTTTTAATCTCATTTTAATATGAAGCAAGGCTAGGCAGGGCTAGGTAATGAATATGCATAGGCATATTGCGAAACTTAAAGCATATGTACGATTTTAGAGAATAAATAGAGGAAGAAAATCACTGGCAGCGTGCATGCTTTTCGGAGGAGCGATCCCTCAATGCACCTCAGCACTGAATAAACATACCTCCTTTACAACTTTGAAAAGTTGTGGAGTCCTTCTGCCAATCAAAGGGACATTTTAATCATAGGGGACTCTATTGAATGATTGGATAATTTACAGGTACTTCCAGTAGTCCAAACTGTGGGACCAAGGGATGAGATTACTGTGACTGTCATATGTGTGGCTCCACCTTTAAAACACTCCTTCTCCCCCCCAAGTATTCACTTTTCATGAACAACATAAAGAGACAGGACTCTTAGTCAGTTACCACCCATAAAATACTTTTTTATCAGTTCATTTGGAGAGAGAAGTTTTTTTAGTCTGCCCTGCCATGAAATTTCCCCACTGACAACATAGAACAGTTCTTTTGTGGGTTTTAACTCTCACAAAAACAGCTGCCCAGGAACCTGCTTTTGTGAAGTCCTCCCATGGGCAGTTTTCCTGAACTGCATATGGGTTATGGACACAACTGGGGTGTCGTTTAAAAATGGACAGTTCAAACGCAAAGGATTTTCTTCATCTCATGGAACAGAGACCTTTTTTCTCTTCTTCCCTGGGGCAGAGGGCTTCTTATCTCATCTCTCTCTCTCTGTTCAAACTTCTCATGGGATCACAGCTTCTCATAAGATCAATATTCACTTAGTCCATCACAAATACCTTTGCTTCAATCCATCTCCCCAATCCATATTGCCCGCAGTTTAAAGGAATATTTTAGCATATTACGGTTCACTACCATGGCTCATAAAAGACTTTCAGCTTAAAAAAAACAAGGCATCTTCTCCATCTCCTCACAATTAGGATTTTTACTCTCTTTCTCTCTCAGACTTTAGTCTCATGCTGTGTTTCTATAAGTTACAATCACTCTCATTTCTCTAACTCAGAGAAGGATCAGTGCTCTGCAAGTTTTATCTGTGCAAGGAAAGAGTTAACATTCTCATCTGGGCCTACAGATGGTCATGTGATCTCTGCCAGGCAGTGGCTCTGGCTGTAAAGCTGTGGGATTTCAAAGCCGTGCCAATGGGGGAAGAGAACTCATGCCGAGGGATCTCGGAGCATCCTGGCTGGTGGATGCTTCCCGCCCACACCTTGGTGACAATCGGAGCAAGCCTGGCCCAGCTGGGCCCATAGCTGCTATCAGGGGCCTGGTGGACATCTCCCTCGGCCTGGCTGGTGGTGGGGTAGGCTTTAAAGTTGGCTAGATATTAGTTGCAGCTTCCCTTTCTCCCGCTGGCAGCTGATGGGGCCCAGGGGCATGGCTAGGCTAGGGCTGGCTCCCTCCTAACAGGGAGGAGCTGTGGGGCTTGGCCAGCCTGGGTCACTCCACGGAGCAACCACAGGGGTTGGTTGTTACCTGCTCTTCGGACCAGAAGGAATAGAGCTGACTCAGACACAGTCTCAGCTTTATATGTGTATTCACAAAGTCGCATCCAGCTTCTTCAGTGGTTAAACAATATGTCAGTATTTAAGAATTGGATTCTGATAGGTCCCTGTCTTTTCTAAAACAATTCCAAAGTCCTTAGAGAGAACTGTTTCCACTTTAACTAAAAACCAAATTGTGTTAACTCATGACAACCATCCACTAGCCCTTGGAACACCCCTTTTTTTTTGTCATTTGTAAACCAAGCAAAGACAGGTGGAGGCTCCTGCAAGACCTCAGGAAGATCAATGAGGCCATTGAGGACATAGGCCCCCCTGCAGCCCGGCCTACCCTCACCTTCAATGTTCCTGAGAGATTGGAAATTGGCAGTTATTTGTTGCTTCGCGTATCTGTCTCTCAGGCCAGTCCAGCATTCGGCTGGACCACCCTGCTAGCTCTGATACGCCCCAACAGTACCTTTGCGTGGGTCTTGGCTCTGCAGTACCTTTGCCTTGGCTGTCACGGCCGTGGTTCGAAAGAGGGGACACTCTTGAGGCTTGAGGACAAAGGTTTTATTCGGGGATCACAGGGGCAGTCCCTGGTCCCAGGCCTGTGCCTCAGGAGAGTGACCCAGGGCCTGGTTTGCAAGGGGTTTTTGTTCACCAGAAATCTCAGGGGTGGGCACAAGTTACAAGACCAATGAAAACAAAGCAAGGTGGCTAATGCCAAATGCAATACACAACATTAACAAATCAGGTTAATTGGGGTGGGGTCCTCGGAGATCCACCAATCACTGTCCGACACCTCTCCGAAGGTTTCGGGCCTGGGAGATGATGGGCGGGGAGGGGAGATGCATTGAGATGCCGGAGAAAGACAATGGGATGATCGAAACTCCAGGCAGAGGATTAGGTTGTCTTGGAAACTCTCATCAACTTCTGATAAGAACATTCCAAGACAGGAGCTTTACCTGGCTAGGGTTAAAGTCCAAATCACATCAAACTTACAACTAAAAATCCTATGAAACAATTCCAGCACCCCCACAGTTATTGATATTAAAGATTGTTTTTTTTAACATCCCTCTCCATCCTAGACGTGACCCAAAGTTTGCATTTTCTGTTGCATCAATTAATAGACAAGCCCTTCTATAAAAGGTATCAATGGTGAGTTCTTCCCTAAGGGATGAAAAACTCGCCAGCTACTTGCCAAATGGTTGTTGCCTGCATTCTCTCACCCATCCGAGAAAAAATCCCTGATGCCACAATTTTTCACTATATGGATGATATTTTAATATGCACCAAGACTGACTATTATTTGGAGATTGTTCTCAGAAAGACTATTCAAGCCATTGAAGGAGCAGGATTTGAAATTGCTACAGAGAAGATTCAGCGCACCTGCCCATGGTGCACTTTGGACTGCAGATTGGCGAGTGAACTATCATACCCCAGCAACTCACCATCAAAGACAACCTGAGGACCCTAAGAGACCTCCATCAACTATGTGGAAGCATAAACTGGGTATGTCCCCTGCTGAGGATCATGACTGAGGACCTCGCACCCCTTTTCAACCTCCTGCAAGGCTGTGATGACCTCGACTCACCACGAACCATCACACCAGAGGCCCAGGTAGTGATCCAAAAGGTATTGGAGGCACTGTCCACAAGACAAGACCACCATGCTGATCCTACCCTGCCCTTCCAATTTGTCATCTTGGATAAGTCACCCAAGTTTCATGTGCTCATTTTTCAGTGAGACCCCACTCTGAGGGACCAGCTTTTAATGACAGAGTGGGTGTTCCAATCCCATCAATCAAATAAGACTATCACAACACCTCAGGAGCTGATGGCTCAGCTCATTACAAAGGCCAGAGCATGCCTCCGAACCCTGGCAGGGTGTGAGTTCACATGCATTTACCTTCCATTGACATTAGGTAGTCTGGAAGCTTTGCTCCAGACCAATGAACACCTCCAGTTCGCCCTTGACAGCGACCCAGGTCAAAATCTCTATCCACCTACCAAAGCATAAACTATTTAATGCGTGTTTTAATTTGGTCCCAAAATCATAAAAAAGTAAAACTCCTCTAAAGGCACTGACTGTTTTTACTGATGGCTCAGGGGGATCCCACAAGTCAGTTATGACTTGGAAAAATCCTGATACTCAAGAGTGGGAGTCTGATGTTCAGATTGTTCAGGGATCTCCACAAACTGCAGAATTAGCAGCTGTTGTCAGAGCCTCTGAGAAGTTCAAACAAGCCTTGAATTTGGTTACTGATTCAGCCTATGTTGCTGGGATAGCTGAAAGAGCAGAACATTCTTTAATAAAAAGGAGGTATCAAATCCAAATTTATACAGCTTGCTCTCAAAGTTTATATATCTCCTCTCTCACTGAGAGCAACCATATCACATTATGCATGACCCATTACAGAGGGCAACCGGAGGGCAGATGCTTAAGCCATGGCAGTGCAGACCACTCTGCCAGACATCTTTAAAAAGGGTGTTATCTGAGTTCTTCTTGACCTTCTTCTTCTGTCTTCTTCACGGATTTGGGTGATTTTCTCTAATTGAGTAAAAGATGTCTCCATGTTCTTCCTTCCACAAAGAAATTAGAAAATGAGGCTAGTTTGCTAGAGATCTGAAGGATGCTTGCATTGGTTTTGATAATTTTACTGTTCAAAGAATCACAGAATAATTTGGTTTAGAAGAGACCTTGGAATCTTGGTTCCCTGTTGGAACCCTGGAGGCTGAAAATTTCAGGCTTTCTGGGCTGAGAGGTGCTGACCCTCAGGCAGGCATCGCATTTGACTTGAGGCCTTGGAACAGGCTTCCAAGATTGTGTGATAGCACAGGGGTTGTGAGTATGTAGTTAGAGTGGTGTTGTGTGATCTCACAGGGTGAAAACTTAGGTTTGGGGTTTTGGTATATAGTAATGTGTGTGGGCCAAGATGGAGGATTCAGGGTGTTGTCTGAGTTCTTCTTCTTCACCTTCTTCTTCCGTCTTCTTCATGGATCTGAGTGGCTTTCTCTAATTGGGTGAAAGATGTCTGCATTGCAAATCTTGAATGCTCACTATTGGGTCAAAAACAAATAATATAGGTGTCAATTTGGTATTGGGTAATTATCTCTTACATAGCCTTGGTAAAAGTTAGAGGGTCTCCATTTTGCCTTGTTCCTCTAACTGGCATGCTGGAGCTCAAGCTGTAAATACTGCAAATAGATAAGATATAATAAACAACCAAGAGTGAACTCAACTCTACGTTTCCCGTGTCTTTCATCCTGACCTCGGCCGAGATAAAGCAGGCAGAACTGTAACAACTGGTGCCTCTCGTGTGAGGAAAAAAACCTGCTAGTGACAAGTCAGGACCTCTCTGAAGGAAGAAATCAGCAGAAAAGCTGGCAGCAGAAAGCTGGAAAAAAAGGTGAAAATAATTCCCAGTTAAAAGAAACAGCTCAGATCCAGGAACTCGTATCTGGGGTCCACTACAAGAACACCGGAGACTGAGGGAAAGAAACTGGTGGTAAAGTCAGGTAGGAACTTTTTAAAATACTCCTTCAGAGTTAATCCAGAGTGTAAATACGGGAATTGTAATGTCCAAGACACAGAAAGAAGCAATGGACAAGCTAGAGTCCGTGATTAAAAATCACCTGGCCTCTGTCTCAAAAGACCAATTGAGAGACTGCCTATGCTGGGTACAAGAACAATTTTCAAAGGCAGATGCGGAAGTACTTTTTAATCCATTTCTGTGGGATTCTGTCAGCCTAAGGCTTTATAATGAAGCCACTCTTAAGAACGGCAAGGCTGCAAAATTTCTCCCAGTATGTAGAGTTGTCTATGAATCCATCACCAACAGAAGTGAAGCACAAAACCACGCCAGTTACACTGAGTCCGCACGACAGAGAGGAGGAAGGGGGGGCGGCTCCCTTCGTCCTGTTAGGGGCGGGTCCCTCTGTCCCGTCAGTTTCCGCAGAGTCACTGCCACTTAAAAGACCATTGATGGATACCCAGCCAGAGGTGGGGACAACCTCAGATGTTGAGGTATCCCCTAAACTTTTGGAGGCTTTTCCCGTAGACAGAGGACCCCAAGAAATTCCGGAGAATGGTCCGGGGAACAGTACAGGACCCGTGCTGCATGAACAAAGAAAAGTGGATGAGACGGGCGGTTCAGCCCCCTCAGACGAGCCCGGCGAGGCAGCACAACATGAACTGGGCAGAACAGCCCCACAGACCGAGGTGGCTGGAGCGGCTCTGCTGCATGGTTCAGGTAGAGCGGGCGGGCGAACCCCCCCCCCCGCAGGTACTGCAAGTAGCGCAGCCGCACGGAAATGGTGTAGCGGCAAACCAGGAAGTGGGTGCAGCTGCTCTGGAGAATCCGCGCTCAAATTAAAAAAATACAAAACACAGCTGCGGCTTCAGCTACCCCTCAGTCCCAGGCAGGGACAAGCCCAGAGCAGGAGGGGCTTGCGGGAAGACAGGGATTGCACGAAATAGAGGTTTTGTACTCAGACTCGGGACGTGCAGGTGGCAGCTCTCTGATGCCAAGAGCCGCGGCGTGGGGCTACCCGAGGCCATCCACCTTCATGCAAATGCCGGCAGATCCCCAGAGTATGGCGCAGGGGTTTCCAGGGCTCTGGGTTCCCCCAGGAGTTTCGGCAATTCCGATAACCACTCCCTTTGGACACTCAATCATGTATCATAGCACAATTCCGCAAGAGTTTCTATGGGACCTGTCAGTCCAGCGCAGGGACTGTGCGCAGGAACCTTATGCTCCGCAAAATGGCGGTGTGCTGCACCCTTTTGCCGTACAACAAGATGGCGGTGTCACTTGTACTTTTGCCGTACAGCAAGATGGCGACGCACTTGGTACTTCCGTGAACAACACTTGTGTATTTCTGCCAGCGCCATTTTGTTGAACAAGACGTTCAACCTCCCGCTGCAGCGCCACCACTGGCCACTTCTATTATTACACCTTCCAATATAATATACAGCACATGCAACCACCAGCTCTCCACAAAGCAAGAGGAGAGGGAAGACAAACAACAATGAAGTTTGAAAGAGAAGTATTTCTGCAAGATACAAATTTAGAAAATACAGAGAATTAGTTCCATGCCATCCCATGACAGGAGCCATTTCAAATAATAATGCAAAAGGAAATCTCGACATGGCATCAACACAGATAATAGCCATGTCAGTGAGATTTGGTCCACAAAATACAAATCCCAGATGGCTACCACTGACACACGATGTAATTAAAGACCTGAGACAAGCACTTAAAGAGAGTGACTTGGGTTCTTTGTACTTTAAACAATTATTGAAAGGCATCTTTGGTACTTATGAGTTAGTGCCTTATGATTGCAAATATATTGTTACTACAATTTTAGCAGACTCTACATATTATGGGAGGTTAAATGGAGATGAGCTCTCATTGTGTTGCAAGAATCTTATGCTAGAGCCCCAAATGCAGCCCTTACATTGGCTCAACTAGCAGGTGGTCCGCCTCATGATAAACCCAAAGATCAAGCTGTGGGTTTGCCTCGAGATATGCTCACAGATATCAAAGAAGCAGCTCAAAAAGTCATCATGCAAATTCAACCCACAGGAGCTCCAGAAGGCAGTTACACAGAAGTAAGGCAAGGAGTAAATGAGCCATTCACCTCATTCATAGATTGCCTCACTCAAGCAGTTGAGAGGCAATGCAGTGTCTCGGGTTTTAGTTTTCTTTTTGACCCGAGATTCCAGACTGGTGGTTCGAGTGGGTTCAAGGGAGTGTTTTTCCCTCTCCAACCTCTGAAGGCTTTAAATCCAGCGCAAGAATGATGTGGAGTCTCGTAGTCTTGGTTTTCTTGGTTTCTCGCATTGTTTATTAATTCTTATCTTACAAATTCTTTGTGTCCGGCCAAGATGTTCACAGCAGCTCGGACATGATGTGACTCCCTCCGTGATGGGAGGTCACTCTGCTTTTATACAGATAACTACGTACCTATTATTTACCATTTCATACCAATACCTAGTAACTATACTAGAAGGGTCATTTCTACTTTGACCCAAGCCACTGAAACTACCTTGTGCCCACGTCACTGCAGAAGATGGATGCCAAGGAAGAAGGAGAAGGACTTAGGGCAACACCCTAATTCTACCATCTTGTCTCCTTGCATCTACATTCTAAAAATCCCAAAACTACAAAATCTTCTACCTGGTGATAAACTACATTACTATCTGTTACACATTTGTGACTTGCAATTCTTCTCTGTGTTAGAAGTTTTTCTCATGGACCAAAATCAAAGACTGTGTCTTCCTGGGCTCTGTGCCAGATAAACCCCCCTGCACAGACCCCAGACCCTCTTCTTCGGGTTCCAGGCCTCTCTACCGAGGTCTGTGACTTTCCCGGGCGCCCAGAGGGATGCCCTGGACTCCGACAGCAGTGATGAAGTAGCACAACCACATTTAATTTGAAGCCTATCTTCTGCGAATGCTGATGAAGAATGCAAGCATGTTATTCATGCCTTACCTGGTGCACAACCAACTTTGCCTCAAATGATAGAAGCTTGCAGCAAAATAGGTGTTGCAGTGTGCATTTTGGGTTTTCTAAAATGTCTGTAATTTTTGTTAATAAGTTTTTGTAAGGTTTCATTCCTACCCCCACTCTGCTTCCCTTGATCACTGTAATCAACTCACATAATAAGCCTGGCCTTGCCCATTGTATCTTCTTAACAGCCTTGGCCTAGGCCATTGTATAACTTTGTATGTTATCTGTGAACTCACCCCTGGTTCTTGATGGCTCTACGAAGCCAGGTGGCTCTGCCAGGCCTCAGGTATCATCCACACCCCTTTTTCCCCTACATGTCAAAGTCCACCCCCCTGTACCTAACCCCCTCCCCTTCATTTCCATCTGTAACGCCCATGTTGATAAGGGCAAGCAAGAACTTTCACACTCCACTCACGCTTTGACCACCTGGGCTTTCGCCCTCAATAAACACTTTCCTAAGTAACACCAAGTGTGAGTCTGCTCCATTCTTCCAAGCAAGGTTACGTCTCTGTCTGAAATCTGGACCCAAAGGATTAACTTGCTTGTATGGTATCTGAAGAGCAGAGCTAGCCAGACAGACAAGCTCGGAAGGACCATAAATAGATACTTCTGAAAATGTAGCAGCAATACAGACAAACATCATGGGAGAACAATTCAGAAAACACCAAAAAGCTGCAGATCAACAAGACGACTCTATGGGAATGATGGCAGCAGAACTCATCAAAAGACCATGTTTCAAGTGTGGGAAATTTGGACATATTAAAATTTTTGTCCAGAAACTGCGGGAAATACCAAAGCGCCGAGTCTCTGCCCAAGATGCAGGAAAGGGAAACACTTTGCAAATCAGTGTCATTCTAAAATGGACATAGATGGAAGACCTCTACCTCACCCGGGAAACTCCAAGAAGAGCACGGCACACCAACATGCTACGACACAAGTAGTGGTGATGACTCATCAGCACGAGACCTCTCAAGACACACAGTATGCAGGGAACCACAATCAGACTCACTATGCAGGACCATCTGCCGCTTCTCCAGCGACCCAGAATTGATGCCCTCAGGGGCTCAGTGTGAATTAGCAACTTCCAAATTAACATATTTCATGAATGAGAATCATGCGGTGATATCCACAGGAGTCACTGGAACATCATGGAAGAGACAAGAATTCTTAATTATAGGCAAGGACAGAAGCAGTATTTTGGGGCTCATCATCTATCCAACAGTCATCGCAGCAAATCAAAATGAGGAGTTGACAGTTTTGGCTCAAGCCTTACGAGCTCCATTGATCATTCCAGAAAATACTCCAATTGCTAAGGCCATTGCTTTGCCTCCTAATGCAGTAGATCAACATATCATGCCAATAGCAAGTCAGCAAACAGCAGTTGAGGATGGAGACATCGAAACTCATGTCTTCTAGATAAAGCAAATAGACTGAGACCGACCACAGATAACCTGTAACTTGACATTAAACGACACAACAATCACAATCACAGGCATGCTGGACACAGGGGCAGGCGTAACAGTTTTTTCTTATGTCTTTTGGCCCAGAGGGTGGGATTTGATGGCACCTCTGAAATCTCTTTCAGGAAATGGGGGAGCTACATTATGCATGCAGAGCAAAAATCCAATTATTATTGCAGGACCTGAAGGAAAGACAGCAATCATCCATCCTTTCATTGTGCAGAAGCCCATCACAGTGTGGGGAAAGGACATCCTATCACAGTGGGGAATGAGGGTAGAAGTGGATTTTTAATGGGGGTCACTGAAGCACTCGCCATCTTGGAACTAACTTGGAGAACGGATAACCCAGTTTTGGTGGACCAGGGGCCCCTGGAACAAGAGAAATTGAGTGTTCTCAAGAGATTAGTAAAGGAGCAATTGCAGAAAGGCCACATCAAGCCGACAAATAGTCCCTGGAATTCTCCAGTGTTTGTCATTCATAAGAAAACTTCTAATTCATGGAGATTGCTCCATGACCTCAGGATAATCAATGAGGTCATTGAAGAAATGGGACCACTGCAGCTTGGACTTCCTTATCTCTCGATGATTCTGAGACAGTGGCCACCTGTGAGCATAGATTTAAAAGATTGCTTCTTCAATATTCCACTTCATCCAGATGATGCTCCGCGACTTGCATTTTCCATCCCAAGTATCAACAGGGAAGAATCTTTGCAGAGATATCACTGGGTAGTTTTTCCGCAAGGTCTCAAGAACTCACCAACAATTTGCCAATGGTTCATGGCACGGGCCTTGTCCCCAGCGTGGGAAAAACATCCACAAGCAATGATCATTACATTACATGACTGATCTGCTCGTTTCAGCACCAACACACAAGGAAATGCAAGAAACTCATGACAGCGTGATTTCAGAAGTTCAGAATGCAGGACTGGAAGTTTCTCCATCAAAAATCCAAGAAGTCCCACCATGGAAATACTTAGGATGGAGAATCTCAGAACTAACAATTCAACCACAGAAAATACAACTCAGGGTCAATATCAACAATTTGCAAGATCTACAGCAAATTTTATGAGAGATAAACTGAATCAGACCAGTCCTGGGCATCTCCAACGATGAGCTTGCTCCACTTTTCAACTTACTGAGAGGAAACTGCAACATCAAATCTCCCAGAATGCTCACACCTGAAACTCAAGAAGTCCTTGAGAAGATTGCTGCTGCTGTCAGTTAACCAGACCACAGCCCATTTTTACTGAAATTTCTAAGCCAATCTCCCCCCAAACCAAATTTGTTTTTCTTTCCCTGTTGTTTCATTAGCCTCAAAGTTTATGTTTACCTTTTTTTTGCTTTCACCCTATTGACTGGAAGTGCTGGCCTGCCTGAACCCCTGTAGTATATAGCCCGCCGTTCCCATGGTTTCAGGGTCTGTCTGTTTGTCGCAGCGATTCAGATAATAAACTCTTTGGATCTGAGACAGCAGATCTCCCTTCCTCATTCCCTATCCTCTGCCTGCACCAAAGAAAGGTTTCTAAGCTGCTGAACTAAAAAGTTCAGAGATGCCTTCTCCGCAGCTTGTCTCAGAGTAGGTGTCCCACTCAATATCGCCCATGCATAAAACAGAGCTAGCACAGAGATTCTGGCCATGGCGATAGTGAACAGTTTGTGGGGGGAACGAGGAATGTTTTGAAAGTTTCATTTGATTCTTATTTTCTTCTTCTTAGTGTATGTTAATAAAACTATCTGTTTATTTTTAAGCTTGAGCCTGCTTTGCTTCTCCTGATCCTATCTCACAGGAGGGAAAGGAGAGCAAACACTAAGACCACTACACTAAATTTGGTAAACAGGTGAATGTGAAACCACTATACCCATGTACCACTGGAGCTGCAGCACTCACCTCTAAGACCTGTCAGGTGGGACCACCAATAACGCAGTCCTTCAGGCTAATATGTTACAGGCTAACTGCTTACAAGTTACAACTTAACACTACAAATAAGAAACCAATAAACTTTTAGAACCATCAGAAAAACTAACAGAAGAAACAATTTATATAAAAAAATATAATCCTTAAACGAACTGTCACTTCAGGAGTCCCAGATTTCCGTGAGGTAGGTGCACAAGTTGTTTCAATCACTGCTCCAAACACAGCTCCACAATGTCTGTTGAGGGGTCATCAGAGGGGTGCTGCTTGTGGTCCTGGCAGGACGTATGGCAGGGTCGAAACACCTGGCTGGTACCCAGTGTGTTATGGTGTCTGTGGAAACACAAGTGTATTCCCATCTGTCATGGGTTGAAACAGTATCTCTCTGCTAGGACCTTGGAATTTTATGGAAAGGACAGGGATCTATGGTGGGGCAGGTTTTGGATTGACATGCAGTTCTGACCAGTCAGAAAACGGAAGGCGACTTTTGGTAATACCCATATAAAAAGCTGAAGCTAGGTTGGAGACTCTCTTTCTCCCCTGTCCGGCAAGCAGGTAACAAGTGGGCAGCTGAGGAGATCCCAGCTTAGGCCCTGGCTGCCCTTTAGGGTGGCCAGAGCCAGCTGGGATTCACTGCCCACAGAGGAGGCAGGGCTGCAGTTCGGCAGGGCCAGCTGTGTGTCTGAGGCGGTGGTGGGGATCGGGGCCAGTCCTGGCAGGACCATGTCCTGGGCCCTCCTGGCTGCCGGTACTCCCCGGGCCGGGGGAATAATGGGATCTCTCCCTCCTCCACTCTTTGCTGGGCCCTACAGAGCAGCTGCCAGCAGCTGGTGCCATCAGATCGAGGGATGGAAGACAAGGTATTCATCAGCCTCCCCCCACCAGTATGTGCTTTGAAACATTTTTGGCTGCCGCGGCAGAGATCACCTGACCACCGAAGGCCTGGGCAAGCTTTAACTCTTTCCTGACACTGATTGAGACTTTAAACCCTAACCATTCTCGGAGATGAAAGAAAAGGCCAAGTTAGAGACATGTGGAGGGACAATATAGTAATCTCAAAGCCAGTAAAGGAAGAGTGACTTTCTTTAAGTGATAGAGATGGTGAGTTGCCTTGGTTCTAGGCTGAAAATTTCCTCTGGATTTTGGTAACAGGATAATCCTTTAAATCATGGACAATATAAATTGGGGAAATGATTTGTGGATTTGAGCAAAGGTATCTGTGATGAACTGAATGAATATTTTTGTGCCCCCATAAGAGGTTGAACAGAGAGAGATGAGAAGATGCCCTCTGCCAGTGAAGAAGTGAGACTATCTCTGTTCCCTGAGTTGAAAAAAGATCCTTTGTTTTTTTGAAACAGCTCACTTTTAAAAGGTACCACCCCAATTTGTGAAATTCATGGCCCATAGGTAGTCATGGGAAAGGCTATGTAATATGGGAAAGTTCTACAGATGCAGATTCTCTGGGTGGGCTGCTTTTGTGTGAAAGTTACCAAACCACAGGAGTGACTTCTCTCTCTCAAAGACTGAATGAAAGACTGTTTTATATGTGGTACTGACCTAGAGTTCTGAGTTTTACCTCTTTGCATTGTTTGTAGAAAAATGAACAGCTTGTAGTGAGAGGGTTGTATTTTTTTTTAGAAATTAATTTGTGTTGGGGCTTTTTTTTTTGTCTTTTCTTATTATATTTCTCCTCTTAGTGTATGTTAATAAAATCTATCTGTTTTTACTTCTAAGTTGAGCTTGCTTTTGCCTTTTTCTCCCAAAAATCCTATCTCTCAGTTAGCAAACAAATCCAGCAAATGTAAAACCTCCACACCATCTCCGGGTGATGAGATCCCATGGACCCTCTCGTTTATTAGTGATAAAGTCTCCCACCATTAGCTTGGGTTTTGGCAACTGGGTGTCGCTGGATGAATGTAATGATAGAAAGTGATTTTAAATGACTGGGTTCTAGGACTTTTCTGTCAAATGATTTAGGGTATAGATAGCTTTAGCCACCCTGCTCTGTGAGGCTTCACCAAACATTCCCCCTCTTTGCTTTTCAAGTATATGTTTTAAAGTGCCATGTGCACGTTTCACAATGGCCTGTCCTGTTGCTGAACAAGGAATACCAGTGCAGTGTAACACATCCCAGAGCTGTAGGAAATGTCTTGTTTTCTGTGAAATGTATGTTGGGCCATTGTCTGTTTTGATGATATGGGGGATACCTAAAGTAGCAAAGGCTGATTGCCAATGTGCAATGGCATCCTGACCTTTTTCTCCTGTGCATACTGAAGCCCATTTTGCTGATGAAATGGTTTCAGTTGATACATGTACATATTTTAGACCTCCGAATTCAGGGATATGAGTGACATCAGTTTGCCAGATTTGCAAAGCACACAGTCCATGAGGGTTTACCCCCATCTGCAGTGGTGCAGTGTGGCCTTGGCAGTCAGCACAGGTGTTAACTATATTACGAGCCTCTGTGTTTGACAGTTGGAAATGTTGCTGTAAGGCACGAACACCTTGGTGGAAAAAATCGTGTGATGCCTTTGCTTGTGCAAGCATGTCTGGCTGTGGTGTTGTCCAAGAAGGGCCAGCTAGCATATCTCCTAGAGCATTGCCATCTGTGATGAAACCTGGTAAATTTGCATGACTTCTGATGTGTAATGTGTAATAGGTAATAAGGGCGAGTTCTGGCTTGGATGGTATCACACAAAATTTTTAGTAAGTTAAATAATTGTGCATGGTCAATTACCTTTAGTAGTGCTCGAGCTAATCTCTGTGTGATATCAGCAACATAGCCAGTCAGTCACAACATTTAAAGGAATGTGGGGAAAATGTTTAAAAGCCATACCTACAGCACGTAGCTCCACTGAGGGGATCCACTCTCATAACCCTCCAACATTTGCCATTCACCTTCCTCTTTCCATGTTACAGTGGCCTTTCCTGTTTTTCCAGAACCATGGGTAAACAATATAATACCTTTTAGGGGTGTATGGCTATACAGAGGTTTAAGAGACAGTGCAATTTCCCCACTTAACCGCAGTAATCTATGGCTTGGTAAGTGATAATTATTTTGTCCAGAAAAAATTTGCAAAACACTTTGTAAAGCTATGCTATTGGCAAAACACCATTCAAACTGTTCTTGTGTCACAGGAATAGTATTTTTGAAGGATCTCTGGCATTCAATTGTAAACACCTCTGGCGGCATTTGATAATTAACTGTGCAATCAGCTCAAAGACAGTAGGTGCTGTCTTTTTTGGTTGATGAGGAAAAAACATCCACTTTAGAATTTGCAAAGGATCGGGTCAGTGAGTATCCCACCGTCTAATAATATCATGTCTTGGTTTGGAAAGACAGGTGTCTGCCAAGGAAGGTAGGAGCCTCCTTTGAAATGGAAAATGTATACCTCCTCCCTCCAAATTATTAAAATTTTGAAATTAAGGGGATCTCAGGCAAACAAATGGGAGTAGGAATAACAGTTCTTTACTAGGAAAATGTTGTGGTTTGAAAACAAAACGAGTGAGAGGCTCCAAGTCAGAGATATAATTTAACGAGAAGAAAGGTAAAAAGGTAAAAATAAAATAAAATAAATGCAATAACACAAAGAATCACTGACAGGGTCAGAATACAACCTGAGCAGGATGGTGGAAACAGTCCAGGTGAAGTGCTCTTCCTGAAGCAGTGATCCTGTAGAGAGGTCTGGGAGCTCTGGTCCTCTGGGAATCCAGTGGGTAAGTGCCCACTGCACTGTCCCAAATCCCAGCTTATATCCAGGTGAGAATGCTTGGCTCCTCCCCCTGGGCAGAGCACCTCACAATAGCATGAGAAGTGTGAAATGTGTCCTTGATGGCCCATTAACAGAGATAACCCCTGGAGGGAGTTACCTGTGACTCATGAGCCATTAGCAGGAGACACCCCAGAAGTCATTAGCAGAAAAACACCCCAAAGGCGTTAATGGGCCATTAGCAGAAAAGGCAGGGGGCTTGGGAAAACACTAGCCCACCTGGTTTCAACAGTTCATGAAGATGGTGATAGAATAAATACTTTGTGTACATCCTACACTGCAACCCAGGACAGAAAATAAAAATGTAGTAGTACAAAAAAAATCCAAACAAACAAACAAAAAAAACCCCACCACACTGACAGAGTCAGAATACAACCTGACACCCTGTTGGTCAGGGTGTTGGTAGCAGTCCAATCAAGTCCTCCTGGAGTGACAGATGTGATTCTGTTGAGCAATGATGCTGTAGAAGGATGTAGTTTTCCTCTGAAAGTCCAGTGGTGGTGCGATGGGTCTGGTCTTCCTCTGGGAATCCAGTGGAAACAGGCTGTCCTGGTGTTCTGAATCTCAGATTTTTATCCAGATAGGAATGCTGTGCTCCTCCCCTTGGGTGGAGCATCTCACAATGGGATGATGTAATTTTATCAGTCATGCAATGAGCCTCAATGGCCCATTAACAGAAGATATCCCCCGAGAGTGGATGGGTCATGGAAGAGATAAAGAACACTGCCCCACCTGATTTTAACAGCTGGCCCATTAGCAGAAGACACCCCATCCCTCCCCCCTGGAATTATGAG
This sequence comes from Zosterops lateralis, assembly GCF_965231275.1. Taxonomy (NCBI): domain Eukaryota; kingdom Metazoa; phylum Chordata; class Aves; order Passeriformes; family Zosteropidae; genus Zosterops; species Zosterops lateralis. Next base: position 10,359,315 of record NC_139801.1, read on the forward strand.
GGATGGGTCATGGAAGAGATAAAGAAAAACACCTCCCCAACCAGTTTCAACAACTGGCAATAGAATACATACTTTTGGTTACATCTTGCATTGCAACCCAAGACATACCAGTAGGATAAAAATCAGCAATGAGAATAAATACAGTGATACACACCTCTGGGTATATCCAGTGGACCTGTCTGTGATGGCTTGCTCTACTGTTTCTACTGTTTTGCTTCTGGGGTTAATTTTCTGGGGGAAGTTAACTCAGGATCACCTCTTAGGAGGTTGAAAAAAGGTGCCAATTGTGAGTTGGTCAATCCTAGGTATGGTCTAATCCAGTTGATGGTACCTAAAAGTTTTTGTGCATCATTTAAAGTTTGAATTTTGGTTGAAAGTTGAATCGTTTGTGGCTGAATGGTCTGATTCATTATTTTGAGTCCCAGATATTTCCAGGACCATTGCTGCTGCACTTTTTCTGGTGCTACCTGCAGCCCAAATGTTTTTAATGCTTGCAACAGGCTTGGCCGAATCTGTGAGAGTACTTTTTTGTTTTGGGTTGCTATCAAAATATCGTCCATGTTGTGATAACAGTATGCCCCTGGAAATTGTTCTCTCACTGATGAGAGTGCCTGTGCAAAGTACCACTGACAAATCGTGGGGCTGTTTTTCATACATTGAAGGCAAAACTCTCCATTGATAATGCTCGACTGGTGCAGCATTATTAATGGAAGGCACGGTAAAAGCAAACTTTAGGATAGCATCTGGGTGTAATGGAATAGTGGAAAAACAGTCTTTCAAGTTCATGATCAGAATGTCCCAGAAGGCAGGAATCATTGTAGGAGATGGCATACCAGTTTGCAAAGCACCCATGCTCTCCATTGCAGCATTGACTTTTCTCAGGTCATGGAGCAACCTCCATTTACCAGATTTCTTTTTTATTATGAATATCAGGGTGTTCCAAGGGTTTATAGAAGATTCTATGATGTGTCCTTAAACTAGTTGTTCTTGTACTAGGGCTTTTAGGACATCCAGTTTATCTTTCTCAAGGGACCACTGTGATGCCTTAAGTTTTAGCTTTCTTGTTTTCCAGATTCTGTGCTGCCTAGGGGTGTAGTTCTGAGCCTCATATTGAGTGTTAGTAAGCTCTCTTTACAGAGTAGGTAGACAACATAAATAATTTTCCTGTTGGAGACCAAGGACAACGAGTACAAGTTTCAGGCCCAAAAGCATAAACAACGGTGGACTGAAGAGAGAAACAAGAAGAATGGTGATAGCATAGGGTTAAACTGATTTCTGAAGTAGCAAGGGCCCATGAACAGGGGATCGGCTCCACTGTAACCAGGATGTTATTCCATGCTATTGTTTTAAATGAAATATAACTTTGTTCAGGTGATAGGGGGAGAAAGGGGGGGAACCCTGGTAGAACGCACAGACTCTAAAGAGTAAAGTTAGGTCAGGAGGATCTGTACCGATATAATCATTAGTATGATGCATGGTAGAATTGTCGATTCTGATATTAGTTTGGTAATTAAATATGATTATTTTCTCAAACCAGAATCTTGAGCAAGAATCACGCAGACCATTGTTCCTCGGGATGGAATCAATGGAACAATGGGGTTTAATGATTAACACGAATCCTTATGTAACAAGAAAGGTATAAAATTGTATTCATTCAGCATGTTGGACAAGCCGAGATTTGGGTCGTCTGTCCGGACTCTCGGCTTCCAGAGCTCTGAAATAAAGCACCGCACACAGTTTTGCGATTGTGTGTTCTTTCCTCCGCTAACAATGGGACTTCATAATCTGAAGCTGTAATTGGACAATTAAACCTCAATATGTAAATAGACCAAAACTATAAAAGTGTCAGATCTCATGACTGGTCATCCATTTTATGACCATTTTAAGTCCACCTTGCGTATAGCCCTGGCCAGGCTCTTGTACTGCCCAAGGTGTACTCTTAAAGGACTTTCAATAAATATCTACTTTATTCTCTAGCTCTGTCCAGTGTCTGTTTCAGGTCAGCCTTCCCAAGGTATCAACTGTGGTACCCGCACAGGCTGAGTAGTGAGCCATTTTAGAACTAATGTGGGATATTTTATGCCCTTTAATACAGTGGCCCCTTTTAAAAATCCATCCCTACCTGGACTCCCCATGCAGACAGAACATCCCTCCCCCACAGGTTTAGTGATACAGCAGTGATATATGGCTGAATCGTTGCTGTTTGACCCTCTGGATTTTTAACCAACACAGGATTGCTACTCAAGCAGCTCTGTGTGGCCCCTCTGAGGTTAGCAACAGCAGAATCCACAGGTGTGGTAGGCCAGGATGAAGACCAGGTGTGGGTAGATATGATGGTGACGTCTGCCCGTGTCAATCATCCCACTGACCTTGATCTGTGAAGGCCTTGCTTGAGACACCATAACAGTACAAACCATATTAGGTCTTTGCTCACCTACGACTTGAGTCCAGTACACCTGGGGCTCTTCTGCTGATCTGAAGCCTCAGTCTCCTCACATCCTAGAATCTGTTTTGGGACCAGGAGACTTAAAAAGAATGAGTTGTGCAATTCAGGTTTTAGCAGGGATAGTCACGAGTGGAGTAGGGGTTGATACATAGCATGTATTTGTCCTGTAACATCAGCATCGATAACACCAGGGTGCACAAAGACACCTTGCAGCATGGCACTGGATCTCCCTAGAAGCAGTGCACTCAGTCCTCTCCCTATGAGCCCTTGAGCCTCGAGGGACTTTATGTACCTGTAATGAGCTAATAGTTATTGGGATTGAGGTAGAAACATTCATGCCACCTGATCCTCTTGTCCTTGCTGTGAGCTGGTCACACAGGCTTGCACTGGAGGGTGGGAAAATACTCGTTTCATCATGCTTTCACGCTTGGTCTCCCATTTCCCTGGTCTTTGAGAAATTGTCCATTAATATGAAATTTGGACTTGCATACCTTGGTTGCATGTCCGGACCACCCACATTGCTTGCAGCTTAAATTTACACTTCTCTGTCCTTGAAACGTCCTCTGTGGAATGGACTTATGGAGACAGTCTGTCTTCATGTGACTTTTTTGTCCACATCTGTTGCAATGGGGTGTCAGTTTAACAGCAGCTGTAATAGATGTTATATGATCCAGTCCCAACCTCAGCACACGCATTAATCATTTTCTCTAGAGATGGATTGTCTTTGGGTAATGCATCTACAACTTTTCTGAGGTCTTTGTTTGCATTGTCTCATTCTAGTTGCAGTATTAATTGTCTCTTTGCTTACTGTTTGCTATTTGTTTTTCCATAGCATCCTGCAAACGTTCTATGAACTGCATATATAATACATTGGGATTTTGCCTTGAGTGTCGCCCCTGACTTTCTTGCTTTCAAGTGTTTGAATCTTTGCAGCCTGATTCTCATACTGCTTTGTGTAAACTATATGTATTTTTAGAATTTATCTATGTGTTTTGCATAGTTCTTCTCTGAGAGGAGAACTTGACTGATGGTCAGAGTGACCAATGGAGTCATGAGGTTGTAACCTCCTTGGGCCAATCCTGGCCTTCTGTAAAAAGTGTATATAAGTGATGGAGTCAGAAAAATAAAGCTTTCCATGTCCTGCCCTGCTGCTGCCTGCTGTCCTCTGTGAGGGTCCACACCCATGTCACAACGCGTGACCCCTCTAAGTGAGGGATGACACTTGAGTATCTTTGAGTTGGCACAGACATTTGTGATTTTCATTAGAGCTCACATTCCTAAGTCTTTTGCTTGGGCTAGTATTGAGGGGTTCAGGCAGGCCTGCATCTGTGGACTTCCTATGGGAGGCAGTCCCATTAATTGAGAAACCCCTGCCACAAAGCATGGGTCTTGCCGTGAGGCTTCTGAGCTTAGCAGTCCCTGTTCTTGTGCTAAATTCCTCCAGGCAGTGTCAAACACCATGCATTGCACTGGAGTACAAAGTAATTTTGCAATTTGCCTCATGTCAAAGAGGGTTAATTCACTGGCAGTTATAAATCAAAGCATATTTGCTGCTGTAGACGATCCTAGCCCATGCATATTTGCTGCTGTAGACGATCCTAGCCCATGCTTAGCAGCCAGTTGGTGTAGCTCGTAGAGGACTTGCCAATATAAAGGCATGTGTTTGTTGGGTCCACTCCCATTGCCTCACTGAACTGGGAATGCTGCAAGTGTCCCACTCCCCTGCAGCCAATCCTCTGATGATTGCGAAGACATAAGCACAGAAATTTGCCCAGCCCCCTCTATATCCCTACTTGCAACTGCTGTCTGCTTTACCTCTTTCTGAAAGATTACCAGGTCGCAAGGGGGGATGGTGTCCAATAGGAACATTGATGGAGCTGGGGCTGGTGCCTGCAGGGTTGTGAGGACTTCCTCTTGGAGGCTGGCAGTAGGGTGGTGACTCAGGCTCCCTCTGTGGAGTTCTTGTGTATCCACCAGCGATGTGGGTCCTTGAGGATGTTCAAGCCTTGGCTGCTGGCTTGGTGGGGTTGTGGTGGCCGCTGGAACGGGGCCGGGTCTGGGTTCAGGAGCAGGATCCAGTGCCGCGGCTCTGGGATTTCCTAGTTCCAGTGCATTTCCAGGTGTGATGTTGGCTCTACATCCGGGCACCTGTAGTGATGTATACTAGCGACTAGCCCACCAATTGCACCGGCAGGTGGGCGTGGCCAATGGAGGTGAGATCGTAGGCATGGCTTCACAGCCGAGCAAGTCAGCTTCAGGCAGAAGATGTTCAAGGGTTTCCATGGCAACAAGGGGCATGTGTGGTCTCAGCACGGGTTGCTCAGGTAACGGTGCAGCGCACTTGTTGCAGTTAGTGGGGGGGCCATCCTGGGTGTCACATGACACTGTCACATGGCCCGCCCAACATGGTGTGGTTTGGCCTGGCATGGCAGCTCGCTGCAGCCATGCCTCCGCCATTTGCAGTGGTATCGCCAGCCATTGGGCCTGTGCTTGATGCCAAGGTTGTGCTTGCCGCTGAGGCACTGCCGCTTTCCGAGGTCTCTCCACGCAGTGGGGTTGTGCAATCCAGCATGGCAGGGTATGGTGCTGGTGTGAGATGCCCATTCAGCACAGCAGCACGGGATGGCCATTTCACCTGTCCACTTCCTCTGCCGTCTTGGAAGGGTGCCTGTCGCGGTCTGGTCTGGTGGTGAAGGTGCTGTGGCCTTCCTCACTAGAAGCATTTTTAAAAAGACACCTAGATCGATAGAGGCACAGGCACTCTCAGGCGGAGAGTAATTCAGCTCTTTGTGTACCCTTAGGTGCAAAGTGATCAGCCTTCAGGTGCACTATCAAGAGCAGTGATTTGCTCTTTGTGAGACTGCCTGAGCAGCACAGCCACATTTGCCAGCCCAGGTGATGCAGGACTAAAAGCGAGACTTTCTGATCTCCAGGAGAGCTGCTTTATTCCACAGGTCTGCAGCAGAAAAGAGCCAGAGTCCAAGGCGAATGGGATTATATAGGGTAGCTAGGAGTGGGGGTTTCAGAACTTGGCCTATGGGGAGAGGAATTGGGAAAGGGACCAATCAGGGGAAGGATCCAAAACAGACCCATTGGCTGGGGTAAAAAAGAACCAATGGGGTATAACTGATTAACACATTTCTGCATTATAACATAGAGAGCTGTTTGCCAGGGTTTCTCCTTTAGGGGGTTGTGTTTATATTCTGTCTGGCCTAACTGCTCCCTTTCTAAGGGGGCGTGTTTATATTATTATCTGGTTTCTCTCCAGGGAAGTGTTTGTATTAACACTGTCTGGCTTAACAGCCTCCACAACTCCCCTTGAGCCACAAGGAAAATTCTCAAAGGGATTTCCCAAAGGAGAGTCCCTGCAAACTGAGACAGCCTAGGGGCTGCACACTCTCCAAGGGAGTGAATCATCTTCTTTTGATGGTCCAGGGATCACCACAGGTGCCCATGCCCCTCACTGTCTCCTCTGGCGCCCAGTATTTAACTGCCTCATCAAGCCCAAAAAAAGTTTCAAGGGCTTTAGAAGTTTAAATACACTTTTGTCGCCTTTAGAAACTGCTTCAATTATAAATCTGCCAGTCCGCACCCAAGTATTTATATCAAGCATGGCCTCTGTGGTCGTGTCCAACCCTCAGTTTTTAGCCCACATTAGCAAGGCTAATAACCCTTGTTGTTCATATTCTACTCCCCATTCCCTTACAAGGAGAGTCCGTACCTTCATAACTGGATGTTCTTGTGTTGAGAACCATCCTCCCATTTCTTTACTGGCGGTTTTCTTCAATTTTCAGGAGTAAGTTCAAAGGAATCTGGATTTGAGCGTTTTTTTACCACAGAAGGCTCTGCTGGCCTCTTGGTTTTTTCAGCTTTCCCGCTTCTGGTCAGGCTCTGTTTGCCCTTGGTTTTTCTTCCCTGCTATACACATGGAATGGCTGCGTTGATCACGTCAGGGTTACAACATATTATGTTATGGTCGTAGGTTGGAGACAGACACGTGACTCAATGCACCAGTTGATTTGCAGAAAAAAAGACCCCACAACTACTAAGAGTTAGTTGAAGAGTAGGTATGCATTTTTACCAGTGCTGGGCATGGTGTGGGATAGTTCCCAAAGGCATGTGCAACTCCAAAGAGTCACCTTTCTCTACTTATTCTCTAAAATGCTACATATGTATTAAATTGTTTATACATATTTATCACCTAACCTCACCTATTCTCACTTTTTATTAAAATGAGCTTGTCAGTATTTTGCGCCTGCATAATGCCCTCTGGTGGTTGTCGGTGATCTTCATGATGAAGTAATACAAGTCTTCTTCTTGTTTGAACTTTTTACCCCGTCCTCCCGCGCATGCTCACCAGCTCCTTGGTCACAGTTCGAGCTGTAAGGCTAGCCTTGGTCATAACAGTCTTTCTTATCACTGCCTCAAGCAGACAGTTTCTTTCTTATCCGCTAGCCTCGCATTCTTTTCATCTTGCTGTTGCACGCAATGGCCTTGCCTGCTCTTGCAAGCCCAGCAAATGTTGAGCGAAATACATGGTTCAGACTATTACCCCTAATTAATCACCCTTTGACTTTTAGCCCCCTTGTTTCAAGGAGGTGGTGAAAGTTTTGCTCAATCATATAATTCCAAGCTTTGGGGTTCCTTTGGGGTTGTCATCAGATACGGCACCATATTTTGTTGCGACAGTGGTTGGGGAAGTTAGCCAAATTCTAGGAATTGCCTGGGACCTGCCCATACCCTATAGGCCCCAAGCAAGTAGCAAAACTGAACGTATGAATGGAACCCTTAAAACCCAAATTAGTAAAATTTGTCAAGAAACATCTATGACATGGGTTCAGGCCTTGCTTATAGCCTTACTGAGAATCTGCATACAACCAAGGCAAAGAGACAACCTAAGTCCTTATGAAATATTGCATGGCAAGCTGTTGTAATTCTCTGGAGAATGGTCTTTCCCCTCCCGACCCCCTGGAGGCTCCTACCATATAGTTTAACCCTTCCTTCCTTCCTTCCTTCCTTCCTTCCTTCCTTCCTTCCTTCCTTCCTTCCTTCCTTCCTTCCTTCCTTCCTTCCTTCCTTCCTTCCTTCCTTCCTTTCTCTCCCTAATTGGCTGGAGTCCAGCCATCCCTTCCTGGGAAGAAAATTATATAAACCCCCGCTTTTCCTTGTTCTGTCTCTTTTCCCCCTGGAAACCTGGAAGAATAAATGCCTTGGACAAAGGTCCCGGGAAAGAGCCTCTTTTGATATCTTTTGTCTTGTCCCTGGTATATTTCCCTCCAAAGCCTCTCAAGAACTGAGCCAGACAAAGACCCCAGGGAGACAGGCGGAGGGTTAATTATATCAGCAAGCCTTATAAGATTCCGCATATCCCAGGAGAAGTCTATATGAGGGGGAAAACTGACTTACAAAAGTATTTAATGGCTTTAAGCTCCACTTTTCAAAAGCTCCAGAGATTCTTTAAGCTCCACTTTTCAAAAGCTCCAGAGATTCGTTGTGTTATCCAGACCAATAGGACTGAACACACCTGCTCATCTGTTCCAGCCTGGAGACTGGGTCTATTTTAAATGGCGGAACAGTGATCCCTTGAAAGGTAAGTGGAAAGGACTGTTCCAGGTCCTGATGACTACCCTCACCACAGTCAAGGTTGCTGGCAAGGGGCTGTGGATCCACTGCTCCACAGTTAAGAAGACTTCTGTTCCTGAAACAACTGTAAAACAGAGACTGATGAGACTGATGCAAACCAAGATGATGTGGTTTGAATTGTTGTTTTTGGGCCTGCTATCTGCACAATTGGTAACCATGGTTCACGTTTGGTGTAGCCCTGGTTCGTGCCTGAGATGTTTTGGTTTTCTGAAATTCCTTTCCCAGGAAATTTTCTGTAAACAAGAGAAGTGTTTTTGTAACTGTACCTATGTTTACATTCTTTTTCCTAGGAGGGACTTCTTCTTGATGTCCCTCTGGTCTGACCAATGTGATTGAAGAAGTTTGTCTTTATTTCACCAATCAAATTGGTCTGTGTAGAATAGTATATAAGGGAGACACATCCCAAAAAATAAAGGAGTCATTTTCAGCCTTCTGAAGTTGGAGTCTTGTGTCGTTGTGGTGTACAACAGCGTCAGTTTGGTCCCAAAATTTTCATGTGAGTTTAGTCCAAAACGTATCCAAAGCTCTTAATAACAACAACTGCTGGATTTGTACTCAATTACCACCTCTAGATGGGAATGGTGATTGGCCACTGATTGGTGTTTTAATGAAAGCAAACCATTCCAAAAAGTGGGAATGCATTGATAAGGCCTATCAACCTCCTTTACTCCCAAGCAGCCTAATTGATCATGAAAATTATTCCATTCCCTGCACAATCGTTAATGCCACAGGAAAGATTGTTCTTCCTTTATGTAGCCATAATACCAAGTTCATAGGATCAGTAAATCCAAAATCTGTAGAAAAGATGGCACAGATAACATGGACACTAGTTTTCCCCCATGGGACAGGGTGGTATTGGATATGTGAAAATTAGGCCTGGAAAATTCTGCCCCTAGATGAAGATCAGGCCTGTTCCCTTGGGGCTGTAATTCAAAACATAACAATATTTGATCATATTGAAGATCCAAAGGGAAGGATGAGGAGGGTGAAAAGATCCATTAATCCCTTTGTTGAGTATTCCACAATTTTCTATAGGGTAATCAGAGCTCTTATTCCCTCTTTGGGAGTAATTGAGCTGGAGAGAGCAGTTGTGAACATCTCATCTCTGTTGACATTTTCCCAATCTGGAAATAAAACTCTAGATAATTTTAGTAAGGACGTAATATAAAAAGGGATCTTTATTTGAAGGCCTTCAGAGGCAGTTATGAAAAGATGTCCACAAAATCCCACCCCCCCCAGGGATGAGTATATTTTTATAGGTTTTAGGAAATTCACATAATTGATAAAAAGCACCAATTAGGAGGACAAGTAGTATGCAATTCCCCCCCCCCCCCCAGGTCAAGCCCCTTCTCTGGAGTCCCTCCTTCAGCACTAGTTGTACTTTGTCCATGAGAATGTATCTCAAAGAGTTGTTCTCAGCCTTGGTTCCCAGGAAGGATCAGGATAGGATAGGGACCTTGTACTTCCCGGAGCTTGGAGCTCTGGAATTTGTTTTGTCTTTCTGCTTAGGGAAAGGCCATGGAAAGGTACTGGGAAAACTAGCTACTAATACAATAGGTGACAGAGTTACAAATATATGTGTGAAGAATACAGAGAACATATAAAAGAAAAAAAAGGCAAAATCCAAATGCCATCAACTGAACATATTGAATGGTGGATTTCAGGTGCAATTTCAGCCTTTCAAGAAGAAATCCATGATTTGTCTCGTGTGGTTTTGCAGAACAGAATGGCTCTCAATTTCCTAGTAGCTACACAAGGAGGAGTGTGTGCAGTTATTAACACAAGTTGTTCTTACATGGACCAGAGTGGAAGAATTAAGAAGGATTTGGCTGAAATTCAGGAGTAAACTCAAATTTTACATGAGGTACATTTCAAAAATAACACACTGAACTTTGATTATATCTTCCATACCCTCACTTCATGGTTACCAAACTGGGCCTGAGTAAAAGAACTGTTCATAGTAGCTGTAGTTATAGTTTGATTTTGTGTGATAGCTGGTTGTGTAAGTCAGTACTATGGTTAAATTTATGGAGTAGAGACTAGACAAGGTTGAGTCTTGTCAAGTCCGTAAAGGGGGGAAATAATGCCAAAGTGATTTTGGCTTTTATATATTCTTCATATATATTTATAGCTCTGTAGCCTATTATTGTATAACTAGATGGATTCACAGCTAGCATTTTTCCTATCCTGTTAGACAGAAAGACAAAACACATTCCTAAAGACCCTATCCTACCTTGCTGCTTTTGAGAACTAAGGTCAAGTCACTCTCCCAAGACACTTTCTCATAAACAAAGTAGAGCTAGTAGCAAAAGGGGAGCTTTAGAAGAGGGTTGAACCTAGAGGGGGTATTACCTCATCATCCGTGTTTCTAATTGGGGATTCTTATCAATTATGCTATATTACTAAGCTTATAAAGCTGTACTTGCCCTATGTCGTGTGCATCTTGGGTGCATTTTCCGGCTGTATTTCAGTGTGTTGTGTACCTGAAGGGACCCTTCCTAAAGGTAACCCCATTTTATCACCTAACCATGTCTGGCTCTTGATTTAGGGGCCAAAAAGGCAACAATCTAACTCACTGTATTGGGTCTGACTGAGGTAAAGTTCACAGCCCTCACAGTGCTATGCTTTGCATTAGTAGCTTGAGGGGTGTTGATAACAGAGCAGTGTTTTGGCTACTGCTGAGCAGCGCTGTCCCTCTGACATTCCTTCCCCCATCAAAGGGATGGGAGTGGGCAAGATCCTGGGAGGGGGCACAACCAGGCCAGCTTACCCAAATTAACCAAATGGATATTCCATACCATATGATGTCAACTCTAATATATAAAGCTAAGGGAGAGAGGAAAAAGGGGAGGCGTTCATGATTCTTCATTGTTTGCCTCGTGGAGGAACCATTATGCATGCTGAAGCCCTGTTTCCCTAGAAGTGTCTGAACATCGCTTGCTGATGTGAAGTAGAGATTGACTTTTCCTTTTGCTTATGTGCACACAGCCTCTTGCTTATTTCTTTTCTTTCACTGTAATAAAACTGCCTTATCTCACCCACTGGTTGTTCTCCATCTTATTATTTCCCCTGTCCCATTGGGAGTGATAGAGCGACTTAGTGGGTACCTGGCACTTAGCCAAGGTCAACCCAAGCTTACCTTTGAGGATGTTATGGGAGATAGTATCAAAAGCCTTGCTGAAGTTGAGGCAGACAACATACACTGCTCTCCCCTCATTGACCCATCCTGCCATGCAATCATGGAAGGCTGTCAGATTGGTCAAGCATGATTTCCCCTTTGTGAATCCATTCTGACTACCCACAATGAACTTTTCTTTTACATGCTTGGAGATGAGTTCCATAATGACCTGTTCCATCACCTTTCATGGGATGGAGGTGAGGCTGACTGGCAGGTAGTTTCCTGGGTCCTCCTTGCCCTTTTTGAGGATGGGAATGTCCTGGTTTCAGCTGGGATAGAGTTAATTTCTCAGTTGCTTTTACAGTGCTGTGATTTGGATTCAGAATGAGAATGGTGTTGATAACACACTGATGTTTTGGTTTTTTGCTAAGCCATGTTTCTCCTCAGTCAAGGACTTTTTCCTTGTCTCATGCTCTGCCAGTGAGGAGGTTCGCAAAAGAAACTGGGAGGGAGCATAGCTGGGACAGGTGACCTGAACTGACCAAAGGGATATTCCACACCATAGAATGTCATGTCCAGTATATAAACAGAGGGGAGTTACCCAGAAGGATAGTCTATTTGGGTTCAGGAAGGAGGATCTGGTGTTGGTCAGCAGATGGTGAGCAATTTTATTAGTAATCACTAGGCTTTTTTTCCCTTTTTGTTATCATCATTTGTTACAGTTCTGGCTTCTTTCTCTCTGCCAAGGTCAGAATGAAAGACATGGGAAAGGTAGATTCGAGTTCGGACTTGGATGTTTATTATATCTTATCTATGTACAGTCTCATGAGGAGTGAGCTCCAACTAGCAAGTTAGAGAAACGAGGTAAAATAGAATGTTTCTAACTCTCTCCAAGGTTATTTAAGTGATAATTCCCCAAAAATGAGGTGACACCTATATTATTTATGGTTTTGACCCAATAATGACCATCCAAGGCCTGCAACGCAGACCTTTTTCACCCAATTACAGAAAACCACCCAAACCCATGAAGAAGAAGGAAGAAGAAGGTGAAGAAGGACTTAGACAATGCCTGAAGCCCTCCATTGATGCTGTTGTACACCACAACGACAGACTGACTTCAGAAGGCTGAAAATGACTCTTTTTTTTTTTGGGATGTGTCTCCCTTTTATACTATTCTACACAGACCAATTCAATTGGTGAAACAAAGACAAACCTCTTCAATCATATTGGTAAGACCAGAGGGACATCAAGAAGAAGTCCCTCCTAGGAAAAAGAATGTAAACATAGGTACGGTTACAAAAACACTTCTCTTGTTTACAGAAAATTTCCTGGGAAAGGAATTTCAGAAAATCAAAACATCTCAGGCACGAACCAGGGCTGCACTCCATCTTGACTCACACACATTACTATATACTAAAATCTTAAATCTAAGTTTTTCACCCTGTGAGATCACACAATACTATTCAAACTACACACCCACAACCACCGTGCTATCACACAATCTCAGAAGCCTATTCCAAGGCTTCAAGTCAAATGTGGTGCTTGCCTGAGGGTCAGCACCCCTCAGCTCAGAAAGCCTGAAATTTTCAGCTTCCAGGGTTGCAACAATCATCATTATTATTTACCATTACTTTTTCATTTTACTTTATTTTCAATAATTATTCTGTTCTTATCTCAGCATACAAGTTGTATTCCCATTCTCCTCCCCATTCCATCAGGGGGACGGGGTAGGTAAGGGAGGAGGGGTTGAGATAACACGGTGTTTTATCTCCATTTGGCCTTAAAATTATGACAGTCCTTTTTAGCACCCAATGTGAGTCCCGAAGGGTTGAGTTTGTTTGTGATGAAATCAATTGTGGAAAAAAATCTAAATGTAAAGAAAAAATTCAAATGTCGGCAATGAAAGCACACTGATACATTGTTGTAGTTTTCGAGCTCCACAGGTGTTTTTTTTTCTTCCTCCTCTTTTCTCATGCGATGTCCTTTTTATTATTGTCTGTTACAGACAAACAACTGCTCTCTAATTGGACCCCAGGATCTTTGCTAGCCTCTCACACAAAATATGTCTCAAACATTCTATTCATGTGACTGTTTTCAATCACTGTAAATCATACACACATACTGTTGAAATGTGCATTTTGAAATTTCTAAAGTTCTGTATGATTTTTGTTATTAAGTTCCTGTAATGGTTCATTCCTACCCCCACCCCCTTTCCTTAATCCCTGTCGTTATCCCACATAATAGGCCTGGCCCTCTCCATTGTACCTCCTCAATAGCCTCTCCCAGTGTATTGTATCCCTATTGTATCTTATCTATGGACACTCCCTGGTATTTGATGGCCCTGGCTAAGCCAGATGTTCAGCCACGGTTTCAGGTATCTCCACACCCCTTTTACCCCAAAATGGCGATGTCAATCCCCCTGTACCTAAATCACTCCCTCTCATTTCCATCAGTAACGCCCCTGTACTTAAGGGAAGGTAAGAGCCAAAAAGATTCACTCACACTCACACATTCACAGCTCTCTGACACCAGGGCCTTCGCCCAAAATTAACACCTTCCTAATTACCATCAAGTGTGAGCCCTCCTTTCTTCCAAGCAAAGTCAGGTCTCTGTCTGAAATCTGGACCCAAAGGAATAACTCGTTTATATGGTATCTGAAGAGCAAGCTAGCTGGAGAAACAAGCTCAGAAGGACCATAACACAGTGGTTTTCCACTGAAATGATTTCTCACAGTACCCTCAGCAAATACACATATTAGCAGAGCCCCTAGGGTCAACGTTGTCTTGTACTAATCTTGGTTAGGATGACAGGTGTTTGGCACCATTCCCACATCTCCCCCTCTTTCTTTTTTTTGTGCAAAGGGTTCATGGTGATCATGGCATACACCTGGGCTTCATCTCCTTGGAGGCAGTTGATGCTTTAGATGAGTCACAGAATTATAAGCACGCAAAAAGCTTAAAAAAACTCCCACTGCCACAAAAACCCAAATGCATAAATTTAGTTCCTCAAACCAGTGTTTGGGGTTAACCCATTGTATGCTATTTAACAACTCATCCCATACATTTTGTTTTGCTAGCTTTTGCACAATCGCCATCTGCTGTTTTAGGGATTGGGCCAAATCTTGCACTCTGCCATTATTGTTAGCAGTTAAGGCACCCTATAAATGGGCTTTAACATGATCCCAGCAAAAGTGGTTTGATTCCAGTGAAGGTGAGTAACACACTGTTCTGGTTTAGGGCAAATTTGGGAGGAAACCTCTGAATGGGGTTCCTCTGGAGAGTAAACCCAAATGGCCCCTCCCCCCTCAGCCAGTCCGGGAAAAGAACTTCCTCGGAGAAAAGTGGGAAAAACCATTTATTTAACAAACAAACTGCCAACAAGCATAAGAAATGAATAATATGAAACAATAAAACATCTCGTTGCTCTGAAGAGAGATGGCAAAACTGAGAGTCCTTGCTGCGAGTTAGCTCAGCTCTCTCAGTCCCTTCTCAGTCCCAGTCCCTTCGGCGCTGGAAAATGCCAAGGTCCAGGCCCTGGTAGGCCACAGGTGCAGCTCCTAGTGTTCCTCTGGGTTTTTCTGTCCAGAGCAGATTTAAACAGTCTCAAGAAAAAGGAAAAAAAAAAACCCAAACAAAACAGTCCAGAAAGCTTCTTTGCCTCAGCTAGATAGACTAACTAAAAGGGAAATAAACTCTATGGCCACTGTCCGTGCATCCGATGAACACACAGTCCAAGGACGAAGAAGAGATGCAGAGGAGTGAACAGTTTTTTAAAATAAACTGTGCACTGCTTCTTTCCCTGCTCACTCTCAGAACCAGTCTTAAAGGTACAGAACACACAGCACACAGAGAACAGACAATTAGGGATACAGGCATCATAGTCACCCTAGGACACACACAAGCCCTGGTGTTGGTGTTCCCAATTGCAGTGATGTTTTAGATGAGTGTTTAAAGCTTCTTGTTGATCTCCTAACCATACTAGTGCTGCTTCTAATGCATCTAATCTAGCTAATATTTGTTGATCAATACTTGTTTGCACGGCCATTTGTGCCATAGAATTACCTAACACATCAGTGACAGCATGAGCAGTTTGCATAGTTTTGTAAGCACCATTGTTGTGATAGCAGCCGTAGCTGCTATCATTTTTGCAGAGATAACAAAAGCTATTAGCCATCCGATTAATATCTTTGATCGGTTTTTGGGTGTTTTAAGTAGTCTTGCCAATTGTCCTAATACTGATTCTCCTTCCCATTCTTGGGTCAAATTCACCACAAGCCATAATTCTGCTTGTCTTTGTTTGGCACAATAACAGATAAGTTTACTTGGGATACATTCTGATTAGTAATACAATTAAAATAATAGGGATTAGGAATAGTCATGTTAAATGTTTGATTCTCTACTTCAACCTTAACATCACTTGCTGCCATAAAGATATATGGATGTGTAGCATTACGTTATGGGTAGTTGGTTGGAGACAGAAATGACATGAACTCACCGAGCATCCTCAACAAACAGCACTGAGTTTATTATGGCCGCCTCTTTTATAGGGGGTTTGAATTTCCTGGGTTTAGATAGATGATTGGTTGGGATCTCTCTCTGCCCAGATCTCCGGCCAGTGGTGTTTCTGCATCTAGGCTTAAACAGGGTTGGCTGAGGTCTCTGAGTTCAAATCTATCCTACCATTGTTCACCCAGGGAGTTGTTCTACTTATTTTCTAGAACGAACCAGTCTAGCTGAATTGGGTTTGTGTTTCGGCCAGATTTATCTTGTTCAGCTACAGACCAGCTGTACTGTGACAGTGTAGTACATTTCTTTACAGAGTCCTTATGCCACTTGGTTAAGCTTAGTTGATATGCCTCATTTGTATTTGTATAATGACCATGAGCCACAGGTCACAGCCAAAAGGGCATTGCTGAGTGCCATATTTTGGTAAACCAAGGTCCAGAATTGTTTAAAATTTAAGCTTGCAACACAGGGCCTGAAAGCCCTCCTTCTGACCACTTCAATGTTTCATTCATCATTCTGAGAAGTTTGCTGGTTTTGAACTGTTGCTTATTAGGTGCTTTCTTGATCCCGAATGAATTATTTCTAGTCCAGTTAAACTGATGGTCTTTTTACCTGGAGTAGGTAGTCTACATGAAAGCCAATTAAGATTCAACATATCAATAGTAGTGCCTTGAGGAATTCTGCAAATGAGAAAATGAGCTGGTACCACCAACATGGTATTATTCATTACCTTGCTACTATTAATGCCTGATACAGACACAAAAATAAGATTTTCCAAGTGTTTTCATGTGTTCTCACTGTCTTGATAAGTGAAACTTTTCTGTAAAATGGGATTTTTTACAATACAAATCAGGGATTACTCAGTGTAAAATGTTTGGGAGCCATTATTTTTGATCCATTCCTGATTTTCTTCCAAAGGCCCCCATGGTGGAAGTCAAACACCTCCTGGCCATTTTGTATCATTACTTGCTCTGGGTAGTTCAACATCACACCATGTAAGGGGTCTAAAAATGGGAGGATCAACGTGAACCCAATATACCTTTTCTGCAGTGACCAAAGGCATGATAAAAAGAAAACAGAATAATTTTCTTACAGTACTGTTGCTAGCTACTATTGCTAGGTAGGCCAAGAAGGTCTTTGTAGCAAGTGAAATCATGGACACTGTTATAGGGCAACATAATTACTTTATTAAGCACACTCAAGTATTTTATGTTTTTTCTGTTTACAAGTTTAGGATCAAAACTATGCGGCCAAGTGAGTAGGAGACAAAGTAGAATGCAAACAAATATAAGAGCAGATATTTCTTGCTCTTATCGAAAACGCACATACAATCCCCACACATTCCACAGTAACTTGTATTCTAATTGCTAATTAAATCATTTTCACATAGGTATTTATGGCTGGTCATGATCCTTTGGTATGGACTTTCTCATGCAGATGTTAAGGTCAAACAGCAGTCATTTCTACAGTGTTCTCTGGAGTTGGTGCCACTCCTACACTGTGCATCAGGATTTCAGCTCTTTGCTGCAGTCACTTCAGCATCCCTCATTATCTCCGGGTTCATCTGCTTGCTGCTGGTGGGTGTCATGTGGCACCTCCATCACTATTGAGAGCCCTTTCAACTGGGATATTGGGTTGCTAGACTGGTCTTTCCAGCTCATGGTATGGTTTTACCAGATGAGCAGGTAACCAATTAGGACCTGTTGATGATAGAACACATGCATACCCTCTCCCCCATGCTAGCAAATCAGCTCGGCCTTGCCATTGCACACTCAGTTGTGGGTCCTCATATAAAACTTTTGGAAATTGGTTCTGACCACACAAACCTTCAGAGCAGTGTTGCTCTTCTGGGAATCGAGACTGATGATGTGCACTGAAAAATGTAGTGCAAATATTGCATTATCTAATTGTTCTTGAGGAGCCATATTCACCCTTTTTTGTTTTAATAACATACGTTTAGGTGTTAAATGGCATAGTTCTATCATGACTTAGCCCTCGGGATTGTATTGCATCCCTGTAACATGTTTCACACTCCATTGGTGAAAGAATTCCTGAGTATTTTTAGAAGTATAACCTGGACCATTGTCAGTTTTTATAGTTTTCGACAGGCTCATAATAGTAAAGCAACGTGTCCAATGCTTACGGATGTCTTTGCCTTTTTCCCCTGTGTGACCAGAAGCACATATTAGGTTAGAAAATGTGTCAATGGTAGCATAAACAAACCTCAAACAACCAAAGGAATGTATATGAGTAAAATGAGTCTTCCATAACTCAATAGGCTGTAGGCCTCAGCCTCCCTGAGCAGGAGGATGTGAAGGTAATTGCTAAGAGTCCTGGAAGGCATGCACAATATATCTCTTTCCTGAGACAAAGGAATATGAAACCGCTTACTCAGCCCTGCTGTGTTCTGGTGAAAAAATGAATGAGATGAGCAGACATAATCAAATTGTAATGTAGCTGCAGTTAAGCTATCCACTTTAGCATTCCTTTCTCCTATAGGATGTCTTGGTTTGAATAGACAGGTATCTGCCAAGGAAGATTGGAGCCTCCCTTGGAATGCAAGCCCCCCCCCCCCCCCCTTTCCAAATTATTATAAATTTGCAATTAAAAGGCTGTCAGGCAAAGATTTTGGGAATGGTATAGCAGCTCTTTACTAGGGATATTAAAAAAAATACAAATGTACTACAGAGAATAAGCAAACAAACAAACAAATCCTAGAAAACCCTGACAAAGTCAGAAATAAAACCTGACTCCCTGTTGGTCAAGATGTTGGAAGCAGTCCAAAACTAAGCCCTCCTGGAGTGGCAGATGTGGTCCTGTTGGAAGCAGAGATGATGGTCCTGTGGAACCAGGGGTCCCAAAATGGGTCTGGTCTTCCTTTGGGGGTCCCGTGGGAAACACCCGAGAGAACCTGGTGATACCTGTGGCTCCTTTTTATCTAGGTGGAAAAGGTTGCTCTTCTGCTCTCTAGTAGAGCATCTCCCAATAGGGTGATGAAATGTGCCATGCCATTGGTGGTCTTTGATGGTGTGTTAACAAAAGATATTACCATGGGGATAGTAAAAGACTGAGCAGAGATAAGAGATAATACCCCACCCGGTTTTTAACAACTAGCTTGTTATCAGGGAAGGCAGTTACCCCCTCCCTTCTGGAGTTACAACAGATAAGAAAAACAAAACCTTCGGCTAGCTCTTTGTTTTGGTCAAGTACCCTTAAATATCCAATATTCAGTCTCCTTGGTAACTCATGGGGAAAAAATTCTTTAAAATAAAAAAGGAGCAAACCTAACCCCCAACATTATCCACCCCGATTTTTTTTTCCCATACCAACATTATTGCATTGAGCTTAAACCATTAAAATATATACAGGCACAGTGTCGTGGGTAGTTCACCCTAAAACAAGGTCCCCTTGAGGTATGCATCGGGTCTCTCCATCTTTTTGCATCACCCACCAGGTGCAACCTGGTCCCTGAGCAAAGACAACACCACGGATGGGATCGTCTTTGCCAGAGGCAGAATTAACCCAAACAGTTTTTCCCAGCATACCTCTCATGTACCACTGGGACCTTATCTCCATCTGTTGTTTGCACGGGCTCAGATTGGGCAGGACCTGCTCGGTTGGTGGAACCTTGAGTGTTCACCAACCATGTGGCCTTTGCTAAATTAAACTCCCAGTTCTTGAAAGTCCCTTCACCCAGTGCCTTCAAGGTGGTTTTAAGCAGTCCATTGCACCGTTCGACTTTCCTGGCAGCTGGTGCATGATAAGGGATGTGATATATCCATTCAATGAAATGTTCTCTAGCCCAGGTGTTTATAAGGCTGTTCCTGAAATGGGTTCCATTGTCCGACTCAATTCTCTCAGGGATGCCATGTCTCCATAAGATTTGTTTTTCCAGGCCCAGGATGGTGTTCTGGGCAGTAGCATGAGGCACAGGGTAGGTCTCCAACCAGCCAGTGGTGGCTTCTACCATGGTCAGCACATAGTGTTTGCCTTGGTGGGTTTGGGGAAGGGTGATATAATCAGTCTGCTAGGCCTCCCCATACTTATATTTGGACCACCACCCACCATACCATAGGGGCTTCACCCGCTTGGCCTGCTTGATTGCAGTACATGTGTCACAGTCATGGATAATCTGGGAAATACTGTCCATGGTTAAATCCACCCCTCGGTCTCGTGCCCACTTATAGGTGGCATCTCTGCCCTGATGACCTGAGGCATCGTGGGCCCATTGAGCTAGGAACAACTCTCCCTTGTGTTCCCAATCTAAGTCTATCTTTGACACCTCTATTTTCGCAGCTTGATCTACCTGTTTGTTGTTCCAATGCTCCTCATTAACCTGACTCTTGGGGACATGGGCATCTACATGGCGGACTTTTACAGGTAGCTTCTCTACTCGAGTGGCAATGTCTTTCCATTCATCAGCAGCCCAGATTGGTTTTCCCCTACGCTGCCAGTTGGCTTTTCTCCACCTTTCCAGCCAACCCCATAGAGCATTGGCCACCATCCATGAATCAGTGTAGAGGTAGAGCTTTGGCCACTTATCTCTTTCAGCAATGTCCAGGGCCAATTGAACAGCTTTGAGTTCAGCAAGTTGGCTTGACCCACCTTCTCCTTCAGTGGCTTCTGCGACCTGTCGTGTGGGGCTCCATACGGCTGCTTTCCAATTCCGGTTCATCTCTATGATGCGACAGGAACCATCAGTGAAAAGAGCGTAGCGTGTTTCTTCTTCTGGCACCTGGTTGTATGAAGGAGCTTCTTCAGCCCTTGTCACTTGTTCCTGCTCCTCTTCATCTGTGAGACCTAAGTTTTCACCTTCTGACCAGTTGGCGATTACTTCCAAAATCCCAGGGCGACTTGGGTTTCCAATACGAGCGCGCTGTGTGATGAGAGCAATCCATTTGCTCCATGTAGCATCAGTGGCGTGATGCGTGGAGGGAACCTTTCCTTTAAACATCCACCCCAGCACTGGTAGTTGGGGTGCCAGGAGGAGTTGTGCTTCTGTGCCAATCACCTCTGAGGCAGCTTGAACTCCTTCATAGGCGGCCAAAATCTCCTTCTCTGTGGGAGTGTAGTTGGCTTCGGACCCTCTGTAGCTTCGACTCCAGAATCCCAGTGGCCGACCTCGAGTCTCCCCAGGCACCTTCTGCCAAAGGCTCCAGGACAAACCATTGTCCCCAGCTGCGGAGTAGAGCACATTCTTCGCATCTGGTCCTGTCCTGACTGGGCCAAGGGCTACTGCGTGAGCAATCTCTTGTTTGATCTGAACAAAGGCTTGTTGCTGTTCAGGACCCCAGTGGAAATCGTTCTTCTTGCGGGTAACCAGGTAGAGAGGGCTCACAATTTGGCTGTACTCAGGAATATGCATTCTCCAAAAGCCTATGGCACCTAGGAAAGCTTGTGTTTCCTTCTTGCTGGTCGGTGGGGACATCGCAGTGATCTTGTTGATAACCTCGGTGGGAATCTGATGCTGTCCATCCTGCCACTTTACTCCTAGGAACTGGATTTCTCGGGCAGGTCCCTTGACTTTGCTCTTCTTGATGGCAAAACCGGCTTCCAGGAGAATCTGGATGATCTTCTTTTCTTTCTCAAACACTTCAGCTGCAGTCTTCCCCCACACAATGATGTCATCGATGTATTGTAGATGTTCTAGAGCCTCACCCTTTTCCAGTGCAGCCTGGATCAGTCCATGGCAGATGGTGGGGCTGTGTTTCCACCCCTGGGGCAGTCAGTTCCAGGCGTACTGCATACCCCTCCAGGTGAAAGCAAACTGAGGCCTGCATTCTGCAGCCAGAGGAATGGAAAAAAATGCATTAGCAATGTCAATAGTGGCGTACCATCTCGCTGCCTTGGACTCCAGCTCATACTGGAGTTCCAGCATGTCCGGCACAGCAGCACTCAGCAGTGGAGTCACTTCATTCAATGCACGGTAGTCCACAGTCAGTCTCCATTCTCTGTCAGACTTGCGTACAGGCCAGATGGGACTGTTGAAGGGTGAGTGGGTTTTGGTGACCACCCCTTGGCTCTCCAGCTCTCGGATCATCTTGTGGATGGGGATCACGGCATCTCGATTTGTCCGATACTGCCGGCGGTGAACCGTTGAGGTGGCAACAGGTACTTGTTGCACTTCTACCTTCAGGAGTCCTACTGCAGATGGGTTCTCTGATAGTCAAGACAAGGTGTTCAATTTCTTAATTCCCTCTGTTTCTACAGCAACTATCCCAAAAGCCCATTTGAGTCCTTTAGGGTCTTTATAATAGCCATTCCTGAGGAAGTCTATGCCCAAAATACATGGAGCCTCTGGGCCAGTCACAATCAGATGTTTCTGCCACTCCTTTATGGTCAGGCTCACCTTGGCTTCCAACAGAGTCAATTCCTGTGATCCCCCTGTCACCTCAGCAATGGAAATTGGTTCTGACCCCACATGTTCCGATGGCATTAGAGTACACTGAGACCCAGTGTCAACCAATGCTTCATATTTCTGTGGCTCTGATGTGCGAGGCCATTGAATCCACACTGTCCAAAAAAATCCGATTTTCCCGTGCCTCTTCCTGGCTAGTGCATTTGATTTTCCCTATCCTTGCATTAGGTATGAATCATGATGGAGCTATTCTCTATCCTTCCAAGCATAGGGAATGGGCCCGTCAAATTGGTGAAAAATGGCAAACTGTCAATTTAGAATCTTGTGTTGTCAGGGAGCAACAAGGTTTCATTTGTGAAAGTAATGCAATCATAGCTCAAGACATTTGTTTAGACACAGAGTAAAATATTTGTCATTTTGAAGTACATCCTAACGAAGCTCCTGAAACAGTGCTTGTGTATATAGGCAATGGGTGTGCATGCTTTAGAACTGTTTGTGATGTTGTAGTTGTAGAAAATATAGTGGTGGATACTAAAAATCACTCAAATTTTTGTGTTTGTAATTTTACCACAATTACAGGATATGACTTTTCTTACACAGCCCCAGTTACGTCCCATCATCTTTTACAATCCAATTTTACACTGATTCATCAGATAATGCCTGCCCCCATTGGAATGAACCTGACTTCAATTAAGCAATTGTTGCTTCACCAGGACTTAATAGAAATTCTGGAAAAGATCAAGAAGAATGGACAGAAAACTTTGGTGACAGTCCATCATGATGTGAAGGAAATACATCGTGTTTTGGAAAGGGTAAAAAAGGATGCTGAATACAGGTGGTGGGATACCCTTTTTGGGTGGTCACCTACTCCTACAGGTATCCTGAACAAAGTGTGTCATCTTATTGTTGTTCTTTTGATTTTGGTTTTGATTGGTTTTGTTTTATCGGTCATTTTATACATCCTAAATTGGAAAATGATGAAGCAATTGACACAATTGGCATCTATAATGAATGCACACAATTTAGTCAATATCCCTTTTGCAAAAGACACTCCTAAAGTTATTGACATGAGACGCACTACTCAAACAGCGAGAATTAAGCCTGCAACAGCAAGTTAATTTGAAATTGTTTGTGGTTTGTTTTGATTAGTGTTGTTTGTTTTAGTTGTTATATTTAATTAAAATGAAGTTTTTGTTTGAAAATTGTTATAATTTTAAGGAATTTTGTGATTTGTTATGATTGTTTTAAAGAAAATTGTTTTAAATTGATATTGATTGTATTTTGTTAATTATTTTTGATTTTGTGATTTGTTTTGATTATTTTGAAAAATTGTTTTAATCAATATTTTTGATTTTTGCTTTGCTTCTATTTCCTTTTTCTTATTTTCCCTTTCTCTCTCTCTCTCTACTGTTTCTGTTTTTTCCGGGATATGCTGCCAACGTGGATGACTCCTGAAGACTTCACGAGACTACGGAACCCTGCTGATGGAGGAGCACCCTTGTCACCAGTCATGAGTCACGGGGTGGTGTCAGAGTGTCCAGGGATGTGATATGCCTCATGACTGTCTCCAATGACTGAGGACTGAGACCCCAGACTCTGAAAGGAGCCCCTGGCCTGGCTAAGGTGGAACATTTGCCAAGTCTCGGAGGACTGGTATGCATCTCCATGAGAACGGAGTGCAAGGACAATGGGACTGGTCACAGTGGACTGAGCCAAGGCTGCCTGCTCAAATTGGTCTGTCTGTACCAGAGGTACAGTTTGCAGCTTGTTCCTGAGCATCCAACCTCAACACAGGTGGTTCCTGCTTTGGCTCTGTGCCTTGTTACCCCACGCCTTTAGAGGGGCAACACGTTGCGACGTGAGAGTGAACCTTCACAGAGGACGGCAGGCAGCAGCTTGGTGAAACATGGAAAGCTCTTTATTATCTGACTCCAAAAGCTTATATACATTTTGTACAGAGGGCCAAGACTGGCCCAAAGAGGTTACAACCTCCTGACTCCATTGGTCAATATGACCATCAGTCAAGTTCTCTCTCAGAGAACAAGAATGCAAAACATACTGATAAATTCTAAGAATACAGTATTGTTTACATGAAGCAGCGTGAGAAGCTGCTGCAAAGACTCAAACACTTGAAACCAAGAAATGCAGGGATGACATCTCACCCTTTTTACCTTAAAAAAAAGAAAAAAGGAAAAAAGAAAATGAACATATTCAATTTCTGTTCCCATGGGAGGACCATCGGTTCCTCCACTGTTGACCTTCATTCGGTCACGGTTTCTTGCTTTTCACATTGCAGGGTTAGTGAAATTCTGTGGCACCTGTAAGGTGCTCCATGGCATGCAAAGCCTTTGCCAATTAAATTTGCGGAGTTTCACCCTGCATTCCCCGTTTTTGTTTTGAAGAACCAGGCCTCTGTGGCACAACAAAAGGTTCTTCAGCAAATGGAACAAACAACATTGCTGACTCCCTTTAAATTGAACAACCCATCTGTGTGCCATGTCGACCACAGAAATTAAATCCGTGACTAAATGAAAAAGTTTCTGGGAAAACTGTAGAAATGCCATGACAGCAGCCCCAATACAACCAAATGGGCTGCCCATCCTCAGGGGCTTCAAAAACTCTGCCCTCAAAATCATCCTTCCAAGCAATACTGGCCTACCTCATCCTCCCAAATCGTCTGTAAAGACAGTGGGCCCTTGCATTAAATTTCTGAATATTTTTGGGCCGCAAAAAAAAAAAAAATCCAAAGGATTTTTGCCACTCGCAACAGCTCATGGCTCCAGAGCATTTGGCAGAAAAACACTGCTTGCAAAGCTCCAATCAAATTCCTCCCAAAATACTGAGAGTATGAATTTACAAAAATCTGCGCCCATCAAATTCTCAAGTATTGTTGCCTGCATTTATCAATCGAGCAATGAGCTCATACAAAAATGATTGATTGCCATCTTTTGTGGCTGAAATCGAGCAATAATTAGCTCAAACAAAAAACATTGATTGTTTATTTTTTCAAACAATATTTTGCCGCCTTGTGGCAGATGGGGCAAAAATGACCCATTCCAGAACGTGCAAGGAATTGGACATTCATCAGCCAGTGATACCTGCAGGATACAAATGAATCACAGAAAACAATCATTCAGATTCACAATTGAGGATTGGCTTTTTGGAGGTGTTATAAAAACCTCCAGTCCCCAGAGTTCTGTTTCAATGCAGAACACAGGAACATCCCAGGACTGGTTGAAATTTCCAGATGATCCTGGTCCAACAGCTCCCAAACCAAGTCACGAAGGGCGACAAATAGATCTTGAAAGACAGTCCGTTCCAGCTGCCAAACAGCAAAGGAAAAAATCACAATGTCCGTTCCAATATTGTTCCAGGACAGTCTCTGATCAGAGCAACAGTTCAGTGAAATCCAGGCAGCTCAATACTTCAGAGCAACTGCCTTCTCACCACCGAATCTTTGTCCTGTGAACAGAAAACTCAAACACAAATTAAACAATTTTGGTCCCTTCAGGGACACTGACAGGGAGAGGTGGGTGTGGGACTAAACCTTCCCAACAGACCTCCATCGGCTGTGGGGACTGGGAAGACTCTTCTGTCCGAGCACACTTCCCCTTTGCACCCCACTGCCCTTTTGACAGAGGCTGGCCTTTCACATGGCTTGCCTTGCAAACATTTGCCATGTGATTAGGCCGTTCACACCTTCCACAAAGAAACAAAGGAGTGATTTCTGTTTTTTGCACTCTCTTTCTTTGTTTCTTGTTGGCCTGAGCATTAGTCTTGCTGGCCTGAGCATTAGATGAGGCATCATGGGCCTCTGAATCCTGTCCTGTGTGCTCCACAGGGACAGGGCTGAGAACTTGTGTCACCACACCTGCAGAACGAGGGAATCCATCCCTGCCCTGCAGGGGGCGCCGTGCTGACCCACGGCTGCCCACAGCATCAGCCTCGGTTGGAACATCATCCGAGACTGAGGAGTATCCCGCATCCCGGGACCCCTTGCCGCGGGAGAACACCCGCTTGTGATTGCGCCGTCCCTTTGAACTGAACAGCGCAGAGCCCGCAGCTGCCTCCAAGGGAGGAGCGGGGGGGCTGGGAGGGGGTCCCAGCCTTGCATTCTCAAGTGGAGCCACGGCTGTGGCTCCGATGCCGGACGGCTTCGCTGCTGCTCGGTGCAGGGCTGGCCCACCCTTTCTCACGGGCGAGAATGGCCCCTGCGGGGGGTTCTTTGCCGCTCCCCCCCGCGGGGGCTGGGCGGGCTGCACTGCCCGCCCCGGGCCGGCCCCACCGCTTCTCGGAGCCGCCCCTCCCCCCTTGGGCTGGGCAGGCCCCCACCCCCGCTCCGGCGGGGCACTTGGCTTGTCGCCAAACTGCACGGACCTGTGTGTGCCGTGCAAGTCCCCGCCGCGGGGGCGCAGGGCTGCCCTGCCTTGCGCCCCGGGACGTCGCAGCCTTGCGCCATCCTGCTGCACGGAACATCTTACCGAAATTCCACAGTGCGGACAGTCCACAAAAAACACCTTGCCCCCTCAATCCAAGAGCGCTCCTGGCGCTTCCAAGGCCAGGAAAGCACGGGGGGGGGGGAAGTGGGGGAGGCAATCTTTCACCTCCGCAGCCGTTTTTTCGGCACGGGACTCAGGAGCGCTGATCTCTCCGGTCCCGCGGGGCTTTCACAAGCCTTGAGGTTTTCCACACTCCAGCGCCGATAAGGCGTGGATGTGGAAGGGATCTGCTCTGCAGACCCCGTGCCCGCCTCAGCAGCTGTGCGGAGTGCACTGAGTGCAGGCAGGTCTTCTCCCAAGCTGCTGCGTTTCCGAGGAAGGGGGGAGTCGGCTGTCCTGTCCGCCTCTGTGGAGCAGGAACAGGAGGAATGACTCCACCGTCTTCCCTGGCACCCAGCCCGATGGGGCTGGAGCCATCCTCAGAGCTGGAAAGCTGCAATTTAGGCAGCACCTTCTCCAGCCTGCTCCAGGTGGCTATGAGTTCCAAAAGCTTCACACTGCGATCTGCAAAGAAAACCTGGAGCAGATAGTCGCCCAAAGACTTCCACTCTGCTGTAGAAAAAACTTATTGAAGGCTGCAAAAAACCCCATGAGTTCTAGCATAATAGAACAATTTCTGGAGAGCATCTCCAGGAAAGGAGACTTCTTCTCTCCGCAGGACCTCAAGGCAAAGGTCCAACATGAGGATTTCCTCATCTGAGGAGGGTTTAGAGATCATTATCTCTTACCACGATACCTCAGGCAGAGCAGCTACAGTCTCTCACTGAGCACAGAGGTCCACCAGACGTGCAGTTCTCTCGCAGTCGGAGGTCACCAGTGTGACCTGTTCTTCCACGTCAGGAGTCCGTTCAGACGCTCGGGGTCACCAGATGTGACGGGAGACCCCTGTTCCCACACGTCCGGGGTCACCAGATGTGACCCAGCTGCAGTCCAGGCACGGAGGGGTCATCACTTGTTACCCCACGCCTTTAGAGGGGCAACACGTTGCGACGTGGGAGTGAACCTTCACAGAGGACGGCAGGCAGCAGCTTGGTGAAACATGGAAGGCTCTTTATTATCTGACTCCAAAAGCTTATATACATTTTGTACAGAGGGCCAAGACTGGCCCAAAGAGGTTACAACCTCCTGACTCCATTGGTCAATATGACCATCAGTCAAGTTCTCTCTCAGAGAACAAGAATGCAAAACATACTGATAAATTCTAAGAATACAGTATTGTTTACATGAAGCAGCGTGAGAAGCTGCTGCAAAGACTCAAACACTTGAAACCAAGAAATGCAGGGATGACATCTCACCCTTTTTACCTTAAAAAAAAGAAAAAAGGAAAAAAGAAAATGAACATATTCAATTTCTGTTCCCATGGGAGGACCATCGGTTCCTCCACTGTTGACCTTCATTCGGTCACGGTTTCTTGCTTTTCACATTGCAGGGTTAGTGAAATTCTGTGGCACCTGTAAGGTGCTCCATGGCATGCAAAGCCTTTGCCAATTAAATTTGCGGAGTTTCACCCTGCATTCCCCGTTTTTGTTTTGAAGAACCAGGCCTCTGTGGCACAACAAAAGGTTCTTCAGCAAATGGAACAAACAACATTGCTGACTCCCTTTAAATTGAACAACCCATCTGTGTGCCATGTCGACCACAGAAATTAAATCCGTGACTAAATGAAAAAGTTTCTGGGAAAACTGTAGAAATGCCATGACAGCAGCCCCAATACAACCAAATGGGCTGCCCATCCTCAGGGGCTTCAAAAACTCTGCCCTCAAAATCATCCTTCCAAGCAATACTGGCCTACCTCATCCTCCCAAATCGTCTGTAAAGACAGTGGGCCCTTGCATTAAATTTCTGAATATTTTTGGGCCGCAAAAAAAAAAAAAATCCAAAGGATTTTTGCCACTCGCAACAGCTCATGGCTCCAGAGCATTTGGCAGAAAAACACTGCTTGCAAAGCTCCAATCAAATTCCTCCCAAAATACTGAGAGTATGAATTTACAAAAATCTGCGCCCATCAAATTCTCAAGTATTGTTGCCTGCATTTATCAATCGAGCAATGAGCTCATACAAAAATGATTGATTGCCATCTTTTGTGGCTGAAATCGAGCAATAATTAGCTCAAACAAAAAACATTGATTGTTTATTTTTTCAAACAATATTTTGCCGCCTTGTGGCAGATGGGGCAAAAATGACCCATTCCAGAACGTGCAAGGAATTGGACATTCATCAGCCAGTGATACCTGCAGGATACAAATGAATCACAGAAAACAATCATTCAGATTCACAATTGAGGATTGGCTTTTTGGAGGTGTTATAAAAACCTCCAGTCCCCAGAGTTCTGTTTCAATGCAGAACACAGGAACATCCCAGGACTGGTTGAAATTTCCAGATGATCCTGGTCCAACAGCTCCCAAACCAAGTCACGAAGGGCGACAAATAGATCTTGAAAGACAGTCCGTTCCAGCTGCCAAACAGCAAAGGAAAAAATCACAATGTCCGTTCCAATATTGTTCCAGGACAGTCTCTGATCAGAGCAACAGTTCAGTGAAATCCAGGCAGCTCAATACTTCAGAGCAACTGCCTTCTCACCACCGAATCTTTGTCCTGTGAACAGAAAACTCAAACACAAATTAAACAATTTTGGTCCCTTCAGGGACACTGACAGGGAGAGGTGGGTGTGGGACTAAACCTTCCCAACAGACCTCCATCGGCTGTGGGGACTGGGAAGACTCTTCTGTCCGAGCACACTTCCCCTTTGCACCCCACTGCCCTTTTGACAGAGGCTGGCCTTTCACATGGCTTGCCTTGCAAACATTTGCCATGTGATTAGGCCGTTCACACCTTCCACAAAGAAACAAAGGAGTGATTTCTGTTTTTTGCACTCTCTTTCTTTGTTTCTTGTTGGCCTGAGCATTAGTCTTGCTGGCCTGAGCATTAGATGAGGCATCATGGGCCTCTGAATCCTGTCCTGTGTGCTCCACAGGGACAGGGCTGAGAACTTGTGTCACCACACCTGCAGAACGAGGGAATCCATCCCTGCCCTGCAGGGGGCGCCGTGCTGACCCACGGCTGCCCACAGCATCAGCCTCGGTTGGAACATCATCCGAGACTGAGGAGTATCCCGCATCCCGGGACCCCTTGCCGCGGGAGAACACCCGCTTGTGATTGCGCCGTCCCTTTGAACTGAACAGCGCAGAGCCCGCAGCTGCCTCCAAGGGAGGAGCGGGGGGGCTGGGAGGGGGTCCCAGCCTTGCATTCTCAAGTGGAGCCACGGCTGTGGCTCCGATGCCGGACGGCTTCGCTGCTGCTCGGTGCAGGGCTGGCCCACCCTTTCTCACGGGCGAGAATGGCCCCTGCGGGGGGTTCTTTGCCGCTCCCCCCCGCGGGGGCTGGGCGGGCTGCACTGCCCGCCCCGGGCCGGCCCCACCGCTTCTCGGAGCCGCCCCTCCCCCCTTGGGCTGGGCAGGCCCCCACCCCCGCTCCGGCGGGGCACTTGGCTTGTCGCCAAACTGCACGGACCTGTGTGTGCCGTGCAAGTCCCCGCCGCGGGGGCGCAGGGCTGCCCTGCCTTGCGCCCCGGGACGTCGCAGCCTTGCGCCATCCTGCTGCACGGAACATCTTACCGAAATTCCACAGTGCGGACAGTCCACAAAAAACACCTTGCCCCCTCAATCCAAGAGCGCTCCTGGCGCTTCCAAGGCCAGGAAAGCACGGGGGGGGGGAAGTGGGGGAGGCAATCTTTCACCTCCGCAGCCGTTTTTTCGGCACGGGACTCAGGAGCGCTGATCTCTCCGGTCCCGCGGGGCTTTCACAAGCCTTGAGGTTTTCCACACTCCAGCGCCGATAAGGCGTGGATGTGGAAGGGATCTGCTCTGCAGACCCCGTGCCCGCCTCAGCAGCTGTGCGGAGTGCACTGAGTGCAGGCAGGTCTTCTCCCAAGCTGCTGCGTTTCCGAGGAAGGGGGGAGTCGGCTGTCCTGTCCGCCTCTGTGGAGCAGGAACAGGAGGAATGACTCCACCGTCTTCCCTGGCACCCAGCCCGATGGGGCTGGAGCCATCCTCAGAGCTGGAAAGCTGCAATTTAGGCAGCACCTTCTCCAGCCTGCTCCAGGTGGCTATGAGTTCCAAAAGCTTCACACTGCGATCTGCAAAGAAAACCTGGAGCAGATAGTCGCCCAAAGACTTCCACTCTGCTGTAGAAAAAACTTATTGAAGGCTGCAAAAAACCCCATGAGTTCTAGCATAATAGAACAATTTCTGGAGAGCATCTCCAGGAAAGGAGACTTCTTCTCTCCGCAGGACCTCAAGGCAAAGGTCCAACATGAGGATTTCCTCATCTGAGGAGGGTTTAGAGATCATTATCTCTTACCACGATACCTCAGGCAGAGCAGCTACAGTCTCTCACTGAGCACAGAGGTCCACCAGACGTGCAGTTCTCTCGCAGTCGGAGGTCACCAGTGTGACCTGTTCTTCCACGTCAGGAGTCCGTTCAGACGCTCGGGGTCACCAGATGTGACGGGAGACCCCTGTTCCCACACGTCCGGGGTCACCAGATGTGACCCAGCTGCAGTCCAGGCACGGAGGGGTCATCACTTGTTACCCCACGCCTTTAGAGGGGCAACACGTTGCGACGTGGGAGTGAACCTTCACAGAGGACGGCAGGCAGCAGCTTGGTGAAACATGGAAGGCTCTTTATTATCTGACTCCAAAAGCTTATATACATTTTGTACAGAGGGCCAAGACTGGCCCAAAGAGGTTACAACCTCCTGACTCCATTGGTCAATATGACCATCAGTCAAGTTCTCTCTCAGAGAACAAGAATGCAAAACATACTGATAAATTCTAAGAATACAATATTGTTTACATGAAGCAGCGTGAGAAGCTGCTGCAAAGACTCAAACACTTGAAACCAAGAAATGCAGGGACGACAGTGCCCCTCGCTTTGGTTCCCGCCTTGACTAACCTGTAAAAACTCTGGAGACCCCCACTCACTTTTGTGTACACCCCACTGGAGAAGATTGCATATATAGGCATCTCTAGGCCTCGAGGACTTGTCCCTCCACGTTGGTAGCTATAATCCCCTTCCCCTCTTTCTCTATCTTTCTCACTATTTTTTATTTTCTCTCCCCACTATCGCATTTGTTGGCACTAAATAAAGATGCATTTTTGATTGAGTAAACTGAGTTGTCCCCCACTGTGTCTTTTGCGCTCTGAGATCCTTAAAATGAACCATCAGGTTCCCCGCATATATTTGCGGACCCTGACAGCAGCCCAATCCACCTGCCTACTGTTGCGATGTTCTTCAGTAGCCGGACTCTTGGGTACTTGTGCATCTACATGATGTACTTTTACATCCAACTTCTCTACCTGGGGCAGCGATGTCTTGCCACAATTCAGCAGCCCAGATGGGTTTCCCTCTCAGCTGCCAATTGGCCTTCTTCCATTGGTCTAGCCACTCCCATAGAGCATTTGCTACCATCCATGAGTCACTGCAGAGGTAGAACACTTGCCATTTCTCTCGTTCAGTGACATTTAAAGCCAGCTGGATGGCTTTCAGGTCTTCAATCTGACTTGATCCACCTTGACCCTCAGTAGCTTCTGTGACTTGCTGTCTAGAACTCCATACAGCAGCTTTCCATTTTCTGTTTGTCCCTATAACATGGCAGGAACCATCAGTGAAGAGAGCATATTGCTTTCCATTTTTGATATGGCGGGGCCTCCTCAACACACGTCACCTTTTCCTCCTCCTCTTCTGATGATAATCCAAACTTTTCACCTTCAGGACAGTTTGTGATGACTTCCAAGATCCCAGGACAATTGGAGTTTCCTAATCAAGCTTCCCGTGTGATCAGAGCGACCCACTTACTCCACGTGGCATCAGTGGCATGATGTGTGGAAGGGCCTTCCCCTTTGAACATCCAGCCCAGCAATGGCCATCCTCCAGGGGGATGTGTGCTTCGGTGCCAATCACTTCCGAAACAGCTCAAACCCCTTCATAAGATGGCAGGATCTCTTTTTTAGTTGGTGTGTAACAGGCCTTGGATCCTTTGTATATGAAACTCCATAACCCCAGGGGTTGTCCTTGAGTGTCCCCAGGTACTTTTTGCCAGAGGCTCCAGGAAGGACTTTTCTCCCTAACTGCATGTAGAGCACGTTTGTGGGAATACACAAGACAGAGAGTAAGACAGATTTAATTAGCATAGCTAGTTTAATAACCAGGATGCCATGGCATGAACAAACAGAGCTCTGAAGATGGGAATAAACCTGCTTATGGGAAGAGGAGACATTCAATCCACTCCCTACGAGAAAGATGTTGTAAAATGCATGAGTTGTTTGTATGATCTTTTAATCTAATTATTGTAGTAGAAATTATTAACCTTCCTGAAATGGTATATAAGCTTTTGGAAAACCTGAGTAAAATCGAATTCTGATCACCAAATCAGTCTTCCGGTCTCTCCATCAATCGCCAATACATGTTTTCACATCTCGTCCTGTCCTGACTGGCCCAAGGGCTACTGCAGGAAAAATCTCCTGTTTAATTTGTTCCAAAGCTTGTTGTTGTTCAGGACCTCACTTGAAATCATTCTTCTTCCATGTCACATGATAGAGAGGGCTTACAGTCTGACTGTCCTCTGGAATATGTATTCTCCGAAAACACACAAGGCAAAGGAAACCCTGTGTTTCTTTCTTGCTGGTCGATGGGGACATAGCTGCTATTTTGTTGACCATTTCCATTGGAATCTGATGACATCCATCTTGCCATTTTACCTTACTTTGTTTTATGGCAAAACTGGCCTTCAGGAAGATCTGGATTATCTTCTCCCCTTTCTCAAAAACTTCCTTTGCTGTGTTCCCCCCTATGATGATGCCATCAATGTATGGCAAGTGTTCTGGAGCCTTACCCTTTTGCAGTACAATCTGGATCAGCCCATGACAAATGGTAGGACCCCTGGGGCAGTTGGTTCCAGGTATACTGCACATCCCTCCAGGTAAAAGCAAACTGGCCTGCACTCTGCTGCTAAATGGATGGAGAAAAACAAATTAGCAATGTCGATGATGTCACTACTTTGCTTCCTTGTACTCCAATTCATGCTGAAGTTCCAGCATGTCCGGCACAGCAGCAATCAGGTTTTGTGTGACTTTGTTCAGGCCAGAATAATCTACTGCCAGTCTTCACTCTCCATTGGACTTACACACAGGCCATATAGGAGTATTAAAGGATGAGTGAGTCTTGCTGGCCACTCCCTGGCTCTCCAGTTCACAAATAATCTCATGGATGAGGGTCATGGTGTCCTGGTTGGTGCAGTATTGTCAGTGGTGCAATGTTGTGGTAGCATTCAGTACCTGTTGTTCTTCAGCCCTCAGCAGTCCCACAGCAGAAGGGTCCTCTGAGAAACCAGGCAAGGTATTCAGCTGTCTAATTTCCTCTGTCTCCCCAGCTGCTATCCCAAAAGCCCAGCAATGCCTTTTTGGGTCCTTCAAATACTTGCTCCTGAGGTAATTTATGCCAAGGATTCACAGGGCCTCTAAGCCAGTAACAATGGGGTGTTTTTATCATTTGACTCAGGCTCACTTCAGCTTCTAGTATAGTCAGCTGTTGGGATTCCCCTGTTACCCCAGAAATAGAGATGGATTCTGCTCCTACAGGTCTCAATGGCATCAGGTCAGGGTACATTGTGTGGCAGTGTCAAATAAAGCCTTATATTCCTGAGGGTCTGATGTGCCAGGCCAGCAGATCCACACAGTCCGATAGATCTGATTGTCCCTTTCCTCCACCTGGCTGGAGGCAGAGTCCCTCTAGTCCTGGTTATAGTACTCACTGCTCGCTTCTTGTAAATATGACCTGGAGGTCCCTTCAAGAGGATCAGATGTAACATCAGCCCTCCTATTCTGTCTGAGGACTTGCCCACTGGAAACTGTAGTGGCATTTATTCTTGAAGAACTTCCTGCAGTGGTTGTCTTTCCTTTCAACTCACATATCTGCTGCTAGGGCAGAGGTGGGTTTTCCATCCAACTTCCTCGTGTCCTCTCTGTGGTCATGAAGGCAAAAACACAGGTTACCTTACAGTGTATACTGTCTCTCTCTTGAGCAGGGGGGTGCTCGCTCCCAATAGCAGAGAGTCTGGTCTGTACTGGTAGGGCATGGGACACATCTTCTTTAAATTGCTCTAAGTCCTCTATAATTTGCTGGAGGTCTTTGGACAGTCTTTGCACAGATAAAACACAGGCCCATATGGGGGAAAAGATACTTTCTTCATACAGCCAGAGTTTGGTAACCAAATTATTTACTCTGTTTTCCTTCTTTATGTGACATCAATGCCAATGAGTTGGCATATTGCAATGGCATGCTCAGTTGGAACTTCTGCCACATGGTTTGGGTACACTGGACCTCATCTGAATTTATAGAGGATGGCTTGTTATTTCAATCCTGATAGAGTACCTCCAGCACAGCTAATCAAAGCAGGGAGCCCCTTAAAAACATGGGAAGCTGGACAGGAGCAACGTAGATCCAACCAATATGGTTAACGTATGTTCTCCGTTTATTCTCTCTAAAATGGCAGGTTATATACACTTCCATATAGTTTACAATTACAATTATATTCTCATTGGTATACAGCATAAGGAAAAATGCAAACAGACATTGTTTATCTCATTCTTAAGGTGGCTAAAGTGTTCACACTACCAACTATACCTATTAATACCTAGAAAAACCACTGTCTTTAGCTAATACCTTAACATAATTTCTAACTGTGCCACAGGCTTCACAGGCCTGATTTTGGGGCCCGGGGTAGCTCGTAGCTCAAACTTCAATCCAAATATAAATCATGCCCTCATTCTCTGAGAAATTCTGCTACAGCTAATTCTCTCAGGTACTGCATACCTTTCTCCATGGTGTTCCACTTGTCTCAGTGCACTAAAAGATCATCCTTGAAAAGCTTGATAGGAGTCACCTCCAGCGGCTGAGAGTTTCTGTCTTATCAATTCCCTTCTTAATGCCCACATCTCAGGGCAGGGATCCCAGTTGCTTGGCTTCACTGCCATCTAGTTT
The DNA here is from genome assembly GCF_965231275.1 of Zosterops lateralis. Taxonomy (NCBI): domain Eukaryota; kingdom Metazoa; phylum Chordata; class Aves; order Passeriformes; family Zosteropidae; genus Zosterops; species Zosterops lateralis. The sequence goes on from NC_139801.1 coordinate 10,394,923, forward strand.
CATATAATGGTCCATGATATCCTACCCTTGGAGCAGAGAGGTCACCAGGGCCTCACTCAGCTGGTGACTGAAATCTTTTTGCATATCCTGCAGCTCACCCAGGGATAGGGATCAGGTGATTATCTCTGACCTTGCTTCTTCCTCCTGTTCTGAGAGCCCTGCTTCCTCTTCATCCCTCACTGAGTGAACTGTTTTGGTCTTAGATTTCTTCTTCTGTATAGGGATGACTGATACTGGCATGGATTGTTCCTCTGGTTCAGCTGCAGTTTGAGTGGTCATGGTGCCTGTTGGTCTGCTTTCCTCCTCCTTCCCTTGAGGGTGCTGTCTTGTGATGAGTGGTGTCTGGTAGGCAGTGGCTAGGGCCCAGCACATTGCATAACTTTCTGCCTGTCTGGAACTACCACCTTCTATGCCACTCATGACTATCCAGCCTCAGGGCAAATCTCTGAATGACCTTTCTAGAAATATCTTTCTTGACTCTAAACATGGTGTGGACCATACTAAGGAGACCTGGCAGAGTTAACAACAAAACCATGCTTTCCTTAACATCCAAAGGGAATTAAAAACTCAAAGTTCTCAAAAGCTGTTGTAACAGGCTTGAAGGAGGAAAAGGGGGTGAAACGCTGTGAAAAATCATCCTCCCCTGTTCTTCGCACAGGCTGGGTATGATTAGCAAGGAATTCTCACATGTAGCACCCAAGGCTAGGGCAGGAGAGCAACACAATGCACATTCCAAATGACCCTCATTGCCTTTGATGTTATCATATCATAAACTGATATCAAACAGTACAGCAACAAAGCAATCCTTATCCCTCTCCTTGCTCTGAAAAAGAACACCATGAGGAGCACATATGGGCATATATACAGGGTTAGGTATGACACCCGCATGAACAGACAAAGTTACATTTTGACCAGTGGCTCTGTACCTAATACACAAATGATTAGATCAAAATTTATTTCTAATCCACTCTGGTCATATCTGTTGTTATCTCAACCCTTTGTGCCCAACATTGGGCACCAAATAAGGCTGTCATGGTTTGGGAATGGTATTCTCCAATTTAGTACTCCCATTAAAGCCATGCTGCCACTCACTTCCCTCTTCCCCAAGTGAATGCACAAAACAGCAATAAGATAAGAAAAGAACAGTAACAGCAACAATATTAATAAAAAATGTATAAGACAACAAAAATACTGACATGGAAAGTCTGAGACAATACCAACCATTTTGTCCGCCATGCTTTGTGTCCTCCTCCAGAAGGAACACACTTCTTGGAAGCAAGAGATAGAGTCCCTTTTGCCTGGCCCTTGCAATGACATAAGGTGGTATTGAATAACATTAGGTAACAAGAAGGCAAACAAGAAGAGCTGGAAGCCATGGTGCAACAGCAAAGCTATGATGCAGTGGCCATCATGGAAACGTGGTGGGATGACTCATAGCTGGAGTGCTGCACTCGATGACTACAAGCTTTTCAGAAGAGACAGGAAAAGAAGAGGTGGTGGGGTGGCCCTTTATATTAGGGAGGCTTTTGATGCCATGGGTATTGAAACTAATGACGATGAAGTTGAATGTCTATGGGTAAGAATTAAGGGGAAGGCCAACAAGGCTGACATCCTGCTGGGAGTCTGTTATTGTCCACTCATCCAGGAAGAAGAGGTGGATAACATTCTATAAGCAGCTGGAGACTGTTTCAGGATCACCAGCCCTCGTTCTTGTAGGTGACTAACCTACCAGACATCTGCTGGGAACTTAATATAGCAGAAAAGAGGCAGTCCAGGAAGTTTTTAGAGTCTGTGGAGGACAACTTTGTGTCACAGCTGGTGAGTGAGCCCACCAGGGGAGGGAATATGTAAGACCTGTTGTTTGCAAAAAGAGATGGGCTGGTAAGACACGTGGTGGTTGGAGGCCACTTGGGGCACAGTGATCATGAAATTATAGAGTTCTCAATATTTGGTGAAATCAGGAGGAACATCAATAAGACTTTTACATCGGACTTTCGGGAGGGCAGACTTTGGCCTATTTAGGAGACCTATTCAGAGAGTTCCTTGGGAAGCAGCCCTTAAAACAAAGAAGTCCAGGAAAGGTGGGCATACTTCAAAACAGAGATCTTGAGGGCACAGGAACAGACTGTCCTTGTGTGCCAAAAGATGAGTTGACAAGGTAAACGTTCAGCCTGGATGGGCAACAAAGTTTTGAAGGAACTTTGGAATAAAAAGAGGATGTATCATCTTTGAAAGGAGGCTCAGGTCTCTCAGGAAGTATTTAAGGGGGTTGCTAGGGCATGTAGGAAAAAAATAGGGAGGCCAAAGCTCATTTAGAACTTAATTTGGCAACTTTTGTAAAGGATAATAAAAAATATTTTTACAAATATACTAATGGTAAAAGGAAGGGTAAGACCAACCTTTGTTCTCTATTGGATGTAGGAGGGAATTTAGTAACTGCAGATGAGGAGAAGGCAGAAGTGCTTAGCGCCTACTTTGTCTCAGTCTTTAGTATGAAGGCAGCTTGTCCTCAGGACAGCTGTCCTCCTGGGCTGGTAGATGGTGTCAGGGAGGAGAATCCTCCCCCCGTTATCCAGGAGGAGGCACTCAGAGAACTGTTGAGATGCTTGGATGTTTATAAATCTATGGGACCAGATGGGATCCATCCCAGGGTGATGAGGGAGCTGGCAGATGAGCTTGCAAAGCTGCTCTCCATCATTTACCAACAGTCCCGGCTCACTGGTGAGGTTCCAGATGACTGGAAGATGGCAAATGTGACACCCAGTCACAAAAAGTGTGGGAAGGAAGATCCCGGTAATTATAGGCCAGTTAGCCTGACCTCAGTACCCTGTAAGGTAATGGAGCAGATTATACTGTCATCACACAGCACTTACAGGATGGCCAGGGTATCAGACCCAGCCAGCATGGGTTTAGGAGGGGTAGGTTGTTTCACCAACCTGGTCTCCTTTTATGACCAGGTGACCCACCTAGTGGATGCAGGAAAGGCTGTGTGTGGGAATACAGCTTAGAAGCAGGACTTAAAGTACTGCTGAACTCATTACAGAAGTAGATGTGCTAGAGGGCTACAAGCCCTGACAAGTCGCGGCAAGACCGTGAAGGAGGAAAAGATCAGGATGTATGTATGTATGTACAAGTCTGTACTAGCCCATAGTTAAGCAATGTTACTAAGAGACAGATTTTGTTGTTATGTTTGAAAGGTATATAAACCAGCAGTGTGTTTAATAAAATTGGCTTCATGATGCAAACCATGGGGACCCCGTCTCTTCAATCGCCAACAGCTGTGGATGTTGTCTATTTGGACATCATCAAGGCCTTTGACACTCTCTCCCACAGCATACTCCTGGAAAAGCTGGCAGCCCACGGCCTGCACAGGAGCACTTTTCTGGGTTAAGAACTGGCTGGAAGGCCGGGCCCAGAGAGTGGTGATGAACAGTGCTGCTTTCAGCTGGCGGCCAGTCACTAGTGGTGTCCCTCAGGGGTCTGTGCTGGGGCCAGTTCTGTTCAATATTTTTATTGACAACATGGATGAGGATATTGAGTCTTTCATTAGTAAATTTGCAGACGACAGTAAGATGGGAGCATGTGTTGATCTGTTGGAAGGTAGGAGGGCTCTGCAGAGACCTGGAACGGTTGGATGGATGGGCAGAATCCAATAAGATGATGTTTAATAAGTCCAAGTGCAGAGTCCTGCATTTTGGCCACAAAAACCCCCTGCAACATTATAGGCTGGGGACAGCAAGGCTGGACAGTGCTCAGGTGGAAAGGGACCTGGGGGTACTGGTCGACAGCCAACTGAACATGAGCCAGCACTGTGCCCTGGTGGCCAAGAAGGCCAATGGCATCCTGGCCTGCATCAGGAATAGTGTGGTCAGCAGGAGCAGGGAGGTTATTGTTCCCTTGTACTTGGCACCAGTGAGGCCACACCTTGAGTACTGTGTCCAGTTCTGGGCCCCTCAGTTTACAGTTTAGGAAAAATGTTGAGATGCTTGATCACATCCAGAGGAGGGCAACGAGGCTGGTGAGGGACTTGGAAAACAACCCCTATGAGGAACAACTGAGGGAGCTGGGATTGTTTAGTCTGGAGAAAAGGAGACTCAGAGGTGACCTTATCACTGTACAACTTCCTGAAAGGTGGTTGTATTCAGGTGGGGGTTGGTCTCTTTCTCCAGACAGCAACTGACAGAACAAGAGGACACAGTCTTAAGCTGTGCCATGGGAAATATAGGTTGGATATTAGGAAAAAGTTTTTTACAGAAAGGTTGATAAAGTACTGGAATGGTCTGCCTGGGGAGGTGGTGGAGTCACCATCCCTGATGTGTTTAAAAAAAGACTGGATATGGCACTCGGTGCCATGGTTTAGGTGTTAGGGCTGGGTTGGACTCGATGATCTGGAAGGTCTCTTCCAGCCTAGTGATTCTGTGTGTGAATTGGCCATGCTCCTTCATGATGATCTAGGCCAGAACCAGGACAGATTATTTCAGAGAATCATAGAATTGTTGGGGTGGGAAGGGAGTTCTGAAAGTCACCTAGATTCTACTCCCCCTACTTCTTGTGCTCAAAGCAAGGTTAACTAGAGCAGGTTGCTCAGGGCCTTGTCCAGTTGGGTTTTGACTATATGTGAGGATGGACACTCCACAGCCTCTCTGGGCAACCTATCTGAATGCTTGACCATGCCCACAGCAAAAGTTTTTTCTTATGTTGAAGTGGAATTTGTGCCCATCACCTCTGGTCCTATCACTGAGCACTACTGAGAAGAATCTGGTGTTCTCTTCTTTGTTCTCAGTACCTGGAGCACCTCCTACCCCTCCTTCTTCACTGACTTTCATGTCTGCAGAGTTGTTCCTCACATATTTTCACCCCTCTCTTCTCTGAGCTCAATTATATCTCCATGATAATCTTTTCCTTCTTAAATATGTTATCACAGAGGCATTGCTACCATCTCTGATGGCCTTGGCCTTGGCCAGCAGTGGGTCCCTCCTGGAGCTAGCTGTCATTGGCTCTGTCAGACATGGGATAAACTTCTAGCAGCTTCTCAGAGGAACCACCCCTTGTAGTCCCCCCCGCTACCAAAACCTGGCTGCGCAAACACTATACAACATTTCAGCACACCTTTTATATTGTGCCTGATCTGACAGACCAAGAGAGGTAAGGCTGCTGCTGCTCCATGTCCCCAAGTGCTCTGCACATCCCTTCTTAGCTGTATCATCACAAAACTTACAGACTCACAATGACCAAAGATCAGGATAAATTTCTTGCACAAAAAAAATGTGCCCGGAAGAAAACATTTTCTGGATTACCCATTGACATGGCCCAGATTGTGGTGGTTGTTGAAAGGCTTGGATATAGAAAAACTAATCCATCAACTGCTTCTCTCCTGGCACATTTCTCTGAGTGAGGGATACATGGACACTTTGGACTTTATGAGACTGAAAGAGTAGGACAGTACATATACCTGAGGAAAAACCATGCACAGCACACTGTGCATGTGTGCAGTATACACATTGAAAACAGGCAAAGCTGAATGCCTGGGTGGATTTAGGTTCTTAGAGCTGTTGTATGGGAAGAGCTGTGGGCTATTTCAAGGTTTGACTCTGGGATCTGTGAGAGTGAAAAATGTGACATTCTCTGTAGCTTCAAAGGAAGGTGCATAGCCCCAGTGTGACAGGCCCTCTCACCCCCTGACACAGCAGAAGCTTATCTCTTCACCCTATATGGCTAAGTCAGGACGGAATGGTTTGTCTTGTGATGAATTATCTTGGCTGAAAACACCCTTAGCCAGCAATAAACATACTTCCTTGAATGCATGGGAAAGGATAAGCAAAAAACCGTGACTGACAGACACAAGCACTTTTACAAACTATGAAAGACCACTATAATTTTCATAAAATCCAAAATCTCTTATACACTGAGTCTGTGGAGAGTTCTCCTTGATGTGGAGACATCCACTTGAGTTACTTCCCCTGGGGATTGAGGGAGAAAGGAGATTTCTGTGCACCACTATCATTTGTTGGTAAGTGACATTGGCTCCTAATCTATGCTATTTCTTCACTAGCTGTAACATAGGTACCTTTATTATCGTGCAATGTCTTCTGAACCTACTAGTAGTGTTTCTTGTGTTTATCCTGTGTAGTAAGGAGGCCTGTTTAAGTCTTATGTCTGGTTTGGTTTTTTTCCTTGTGTCTATTCAATAACTAATTCATGTTGTAATTGACCTGATCAGGCATTATTAAGAACTTGCCAGCAAGAATGGGTTTTGGGGTGCTGGCTGCCTCAATAAAGCTGCTGTCTGCTGCCAGAAACCTGGTCAAAGGCAGGGACTCCTTTAAACTCTCTGGTCTTATTCGTAACAAATTGGCACAGCGAGCAGGGTCATGACAAACGATCTGGAAAAACAGACCACAGATTTAACAGATTACTCACGGTGGCACAGTGATCATAACCATTTGCTGGTACATAACTGGTTTGATTGGGAAAAAGTTCCTGCTACTTTACTTCCTGCAACATAGAACTTACACTACAGATTGTTTTTCCCCCAAGGGTAAATGTCCTTGAGGCATACACGAGTCTTCTCCCCATCCTTTTGCATTACCCACCAAGCACACCCAGGTCTTTGAGAAAAAACAATCCCACAAATGGATTTGCCTTTTTCCATGTCTTGTGGTTTAGGAATGGTATTCCTCAATTTAGCACTCCCATGAAAAAGACCAGGAGCCACTCCCCTCCTCCTTGTCTGCAAAGGGAGGCATCAAAAGCAGAGATCACAGGTTGAGATAAGAACAATTTAATGGAAACAGCAATGAGATAAGAAAATAACAGTAAGAGCAACAATATTAATACATCGACAGCCATGTCCCCTCAGTAACTGTAAAAAATTAACTCTCTCCTGGCCAAAATTAGAAAACCATGGGAGGAGAAAAACACACTGATTTCCCCAGCCATTTCTTCATGCATAGTACAGGGACCTTATCTCCTCCCACAGTATGTATGGGTTTTCTTTGGGCAGGACTACTGTGGTTAGCAGATCCTCTGGTATTAACCAGCTAAATGGCTTCTGCTAAATTTAAATCCCAGTGCTTCCATGTCTCATTACCTAACACACTTAACATAGCTTTTAACAGACCATTACATTTCTCAGTCTTTCAAGAGGCTTGTGGGTGATAAGGGATATGATATATCCACTCAATACTGTCGCTATATATTAGGAATGGGAGTAATAACAACATGTTGACTCTCCGGTCTCCAAGACAAGAGAGCAATCTTTATTTTTCACCATCCTTTTAATAGACAGTTCCAAGAAAGAAACATAGTTGGACACTCAGAACATCCCTCGACAGTTTTTTACAAGTAAACAACAAATTAGAAAAACACCACCTGCTAACTGTTTTTCACCTCCCAAGGATTGTTTTTGATTCCTCCTCACAATCACAGGCCAGTGTGGGAAAGCAAGCATTCCCACAGGCTCTGCTGCCGCTGCCCGGTGCTTAAGATTTTCTCCCTGACCAGGGTGTCAACATCCACACAATACCATGTTTCTTTGCCCAAGAGTTTATGAGGTTATTTTGAAAATGAGTCTCCTTGCCTGATTCAATTCTCTCTGGGGTACCATGTCACCCCCAAATGTTCCTTTCAAGACCTAAGATGGTGTTTGAAGCAGTGACATGGTTTACAGGGTGTGTTTTCAGCTAACCAGTAGATGCCTCCACCATGGTGAGTATGTAGCTCTTGCCTTGATGTTTCTGGCAGTGGTCCAATATAGTCAATTTTCCAGGCCTCACCATATCAGAAACCCAGCCACCGCCCTGTATTCCAAGGAGATTATACTCATGTGGCTCGCTTGATTGAAGCACAATTCACATTCGTGAATAACCTATGTGATCGTCTCCGTGGTCGATCACAACCTCATCTTTATGTTGCATCTCTTTCTAGATGTCCTGATGCTTCATGGGCCTATTGGGCTATAAATAGCTCACCCTTTTGCTCCCAGTCTAAGTCTACCCGAGCTATTCCAATCTTGGCAGCCTTATCTACCTGTTCATAATTTATTGGATGTTTTTCAGTGGCATGACCTTTGGGCATTTGACCATCTACATGACGTACCTTTAGAGTCATGTTTTCTATCCATGCAGCGATGTCCTGCCACAATGCAGCAGTCTAGATGGGTTTTCTTTTGCCCTGCCAATTGGTCTTCTTCCATTGCTGCAGCCACCTGCTGTGGTTTTCCCAGTGTTGCTGGCTCCGGCCAGCCCTGGCACCATCGCAACTTGGGGATCTTTGAGTCAGTGAAACAGAGCCACTGCTAAGGCGCAGATGAAATGAGAGACGGGACCCTCCGATGAAACAGCAACTGAGGTTTTATTCCAACCCCAGGGCCAAGGCTCCAAGACTGAGAGATGGAGAGCAGGAGAGACGGAGAGACCTCGAGCGCCTGAAGGGTTCAGTTTTTAAAGGGGGAAAAAGGACACATGGGACAGCAGAGCATGGGGACCAATGACAGGAATTCAGGGTACATAATTTAACTTGTAGGAGGGGGAAACCCTGACTCCAACCAATCACCCAGGACTCTTCTTAGAAGTTTCCAGACACTGGGAGAGGTCTCTGGTTGACTGGCAGGAGCAGGTGCCATGTAAACAACAAGATTGACAGGTAACTGCTATTTGGTCCTAAGAATAGGAAGAATAAGGGGTAACAAGGCATGAACTATGCAACATTAACACATAACATATCAGCAAAGGATAACCATCAGCGCTCATCAACCCACCGCCACAACCACCCCCATAGGGCATTAGCCACCATCCAAGAGTTAGTACAGAGATGAAGTGCAGGCCACTTTTCTCACTCAGCAATCTCTAGGGCTAGTTAGATGGCTTTTGCTTTTGCAAATTGGCTTGAGTCACCTTCTCCTTCAGTAGCCTCAGTGACTTGTATGTGATTCCACTCAGCAGCTTTCCACCTCCAGTGGTTTCCTACCACATGGCAGGATCCATCAGTAAACAGAGCATAGCCTCTTTCATTCTTTTATTTTCTACTAACTCATTATATGGTGGTGCTTCTTGGGCACAAATCACCTTCCCAGGCAATGCTCCAAAATTTCTGCCTTCTGGCCAGTCCGTTTTCTCTTCCAGGATTCCTGGGCAATTGGGTTTCCCTAGCAGGCTCATTGTGTAAGCAGTGCTACTCATTCACTCCATGTAGTGTTGGTTGCATGATATGTTGAGGGGATGTTTCTTTTAAACATCCAGTGTAGCACAGGCAATTGCAGTGCCATGATGAGACACATTTCTGTCCTAACAACTTTTAAGGTGGCTCAAATCCCCTCATAGGCTGCTAATCTCTCTTTTTCAGTTGGAGTATATTGGGCTTCTGGTCCTCAACAACCCTGGCTCCAAAACTTTAATGGTGGACCTTGGGTTTCTCCTGAGGTCCTTTGCTAGAGGCTCTAGGTGAGACCCTGCTCCCCAGCTGCAGTGTAGAGTATATTTTGCATGGTCGGTCCTGTCTGAACAGGCCCAAGAGCTACCACACCAGCTATTTCCTGTGGCCTTTGCTCAAAGGCCTGTTGTTGCTCAAGATCCCACTCAAAATGGTTTTTCTTCCAGGTCACTTGATAGAGGGGGCTCACAAGCTGGCTATAACCTGGAATATGCATTTCTCAGAACTCCATAAGGCCTAGGAAAGCTTGTGTTTCCTTCTTGTTAGCTGGTGGAGACATAGTTGCAATTTTGTTAACCACTTCCATAGGCACAAGATTGCATCCATCCTGCCATTTTATTCCCAAGAATTGGATCTCCTGTGCCAGTCTCTTTACCTCACTTTGTTTTATGGCAAAACCAGCTTTCAGAAGAATTTGGATTATTTTCTTCCCTTTCTCAAAAACTTCTGCTGCTGTATTGCCCCACACAATGCTATCCTCAATATATTGCAGATGTTCTGGAGATTCATCTTGTTCCAGTGCAGTCTGTATCAGTCCATGGCAAATATTGGGATTGTGTTTCCACCTCTGGGGCAGTCAATTCCAGGTGTACCAGACATCCCTTCAAGTGAAAGCAAACTGCGGATTGAGAAAAACACATAAACAATATAAATTGTGGCACCACTCAGTGGCTTTGACTCCAGCTCATATTAAAGTTCCAGCATGTCTGGTACAGCAGCACTCACAGGTGGCATGACTTCATTCAGGCTGCAATAGTCTCCTGTCAGCCTCCATTCTCCATTACATTTTGGCATTGGCCATATGGGGCTATTAAAGGGTGAGCAGGTCCTGCTGATCACTCCTTGGCTTTCTCCTTGATGAATTAGTTCAGGGATGGGAGTTTCAGTCTCAGTTGGTGTGATATTGCCACTGGTGCACTGCTGTGGTAGCAATTGTCACTTTCTGGTCTTCAACCTGCAGCAATCCCACAATGAAGGGATCTTCTGAGAGGCCAGGCAGGGTGGATAACTGCTCTTCTCTGTATTCACAGTAGCTACACCAAATGCCCATCAGTACCCCTTTGGATCCTTGAAAAAGCCACTCCTGAGGTCATCTATGCCAAGGATGCATGGGGCCTCTAAGCCAGTAACAATGGGGTGGTTTTGCCATTCATTTCCGGCCAGGCTCACTTCAACTTACGGTACATTCAGCCATTGGGATCCCAGTTACACCAGAAATAAAGATGGATTCTGCTCCTACAGGTCTCAATGGCACCAGGGTACATTGTCCGCTGGCATCAACTAAAGCCTTATATTCCTGAGGGTCTGATGTGCCAGGCCAGCAGATCCACACAGTCCGATAGATCTGATTGTCCCTTTCCTCCACCTGGCTGGAGGCAGAGTCCCTCTAGTCCTGGTTATAGTACTCACTGCTCGCTTCTTGTAAATATGACCTGGAGGTCCCTTCAAGAGGATCAGATGTAACATCAGCCCTCCTATTCTGTCTGAGGACTTGCCCACTGGAAACTGTAGTGGCATTTATTCTTGAAGAACTTCCTGCAGTGGTTGTCTTTCCTTTCAACTCACATATCTGCTGCTAGGGCAGAGGTGGGTTTTCCATCCAACTTCCTCGTGTCCTCTCTGTGGTCATGAAGGCAAAAACACAGGTTACCTTACGGTGTATACTGTCTCTCTCTTGAGCAGGGGGGTGCTCGCTCCCAATAGCAGAGAGTCTGGTCTGTACTGGTGGGGCATGGGACACATCTTTTTCAATTTGTTTGAATCTTTCAAATCTGTCCACAGTCCTGGACAGTCGAGGGGCAGGTCGCTAGGCAGGAAAAAATATGATCTTCATATTGCTGGAGTCAGGTAGTCACCTGAAGCACTGTTTGTTCTCCTTCTTTACGTGACATCAATGCCAATGTGTTGGCATACAATGATGGCACACTCCATACAAACTTCCGCCACATGGATTGTGTATACTGGACCTCATCTGGATCCACAGAGGACTTCTCCTTTGAATCCTTACAGAGCACCTCCAGCCCAGATAATTTTCTCAGGTACTGGATACCTTTCTCTATGGTGTTTCCCCTGCTTGGGAGCACTATTAGATTATCTTTAAAGAAATACCTTTCCCTCACACTTGACAGAAGTCGCCTCCAGAGGCTGAGAGTTTCCGTCTCTTTATCAATCCCCTTTGAAACACTGAGGAAAGAACTCCACAACTAATAATAGTTGTTAGAGTGGTATGTATTTATCAACGTCAAGATGTGTGGGGAATAATTTCACCAAAGACACGCATACCCCCCCCCCAGGGAACTTGCCCTCTTTCTTATTCCCTGAGGCCTTACATATGCATGACATTCCACAGACCCTCTTCACACATATTCATTCCCGGACCCCACCCATCCTCGCTTGGTATGGTAATTATGCCACACCCTTCTGGGCATGCTCAGTCCTTAGTGGTAGTGGTCTTCTTTCATTCACCTTTATCTCTCCCTTGTGTGCTTTGGCCCTCTTGGCACGTTTTCAAGGGAACATATCATCTTAGAGTCTGTGTTCTTATCTTTATCTGCATCCTTAGCCCTGTTATTCTATTGTTTAGGCTAGTTCTTCTAGTTCATCTTCTGAGTATGCTGAAGGTTTCCCATACTTGTGGTGTTTAAATATATGCAAAAGGGTAACAGACACAGTGTTCGATGCTCACTAAATGCCATCTCATATATTCTAAAATACTACTTGGAATACATTCTAACATATAGTATATGCTCTTTAATCTACTATAAAGGATCAGTTGGGATTTCTCAAATCTATGTCTCACCCTTGTCAATGCCCACATTCCAGGACAGGGATCCCAGTTACTTGGCTTCACTACCATCTAGTTTCATATTATGGACCACAATATCCCAGCCTCAGAGCAGCCAGATTAGTAGGGACTCATCTGGATCATCTTTTCATCTATCATACAGCTCACCCAGGGGTAGGGATCAGGTTATTATCTCTGACCCTGCCTCCTCCATTTCTGAGGGCCCTGCTTCCTCTTTATTCCTTACTAAGTGAACTGATTTGGTCTTGGATTTCTTCTTCTGTATAGGGGCAACGTATACCACCACAGGTTGTTCCTCTGGTTCAGGTGCAGTTTGAGTGGTCATGATGCCTGTTGATCTGCTTTCCTCCTCTGTTGGGGTGCGTATTTCTCTCTGGTCAGCCCGATGTTCGGCTGGACCACCCGGTAGCTCTGATACGCCTCAACAGAACCAATGTGTGAGTTCTTGGCTCTGTAGCACCTCAACTTTCACTGTCACAGCCGTGGTATAGATGAAAGAGGGGACTCTCGGAGGTTCGAGGAACAAAGGTTTATTTGGGGAACACAGGGGAACCCCTCACTTCAGTCCCAGTGCCTCAAGAGAGACACCAGACCTGGGCTACGGGGAGGTTTTGTCCAGGACAAGCTCAAGGAGTGGATACAAGCTATAAACCAATAAAACAAAGCAAAGCAACAAATGCCAACTGGGTTACATAACTACTAACAAATCAAAGGTAAATTGGGGAGGGGTCTCTGGGGAATCTGCCAACCGCTGGCCAAATCTCCTCAAAGGTTCTGGACCTTGGAGACAAGGACTCCAGTGATGGACAGAGGGAAGAAGGATAAATTGGAGAGGATGGGCAGGGATCATCATGGGGAAAGGACCAATAGGGAACAGTCACTGGGCAAAGAGTCAGAGACAGCATAGAAACTTTTATCAACTTATGATAAGAAAAGAATTCCAGGACAGGGGGCCCATATAGGGTAACTAAAACTATACTAAACTTATAATAAAACTTGTAAAACAAAATCCTGCAACCCCACACTCCTCCTTCCCCTGATTGTGCTGTCTAGTGATGAACAGTGTCCTATAAATAGGAGCCAGGGCTCAGCATATTTGTAATAATTGGAAATATTCTGACACTTTATCAGGGTCCTGTCATTGTTCAGGGGTGAACTTCCAAACCATTGGAGCAGAGAATTTCTCCAAAAACTGGCTCATTTTCTCCCACCTTCCATGCCACTTGTGACTATCAAGCTTTGGGGCAGATGCCTGAATGACCTTCCCAAATATCTCTGTCGTGACTCTAAACACGGTATGGACTGCTTTGGTGGTGTATTCCCCCTTAACTCCTTTCCAGGCTGCAGAGTGATCTGAAAAAATGCTTGTTAGGCCTCATCCTTGAAAACACCACCTGGGCTCAGCTCTTTCTGAGCTTATCAAAAACCACTGTCTGCTCTCAGGAACTCCTAACGAGCTTCTGTTCTCCTCATGACCAGTCTTGGAAAATATTTCTCTAGCCTGAATGAATTTCAAAGAAAGTGTTGACCCAAACTGTGACCAGGATGAAACATTGTTATGACTAAAGCTCACCCTCTTGCGGGCCTATAAACAGTGGTCCAAAATAGGGCCTGTTGAGCTCTCCTGGACCAAAGAGTGGCCTGTCTCTGAGTGGGATGCCTGTCAGAGCCAGCAAACCAACCCTCATTTTTGCTACAGCTGGAGGATTGCCGAAACACGACATGTCCTGGGCCAATACCCTCACTCCTCAAAGGTCAATCCTTCACCCATCGGGAGATGCAAAAGCATCTGAAGTGAGTATTTTCATTGATCTCTTAGGGAAATTTTTCCACAGGTACCTTATCTTGCAGTGACTATTTGTCTGCATGCATACCCTTTGTGCATATGCTCTAGCAAATCTGGAAGTTAAGTTATAGTTTTAAATTAGACTAAATGCTGTTAAGTGTTATTCCTCTGTTAGATTGTTAGGTTAAGACATAGATTAATGTATAAGTTAAGTTGAAGTACTGTTAAGTTTAAGTGTTGTTAAGCTTTAGGCCGCATTCCTTTTCATCCTTGTTTACACTGTCGTTCAACACACATACACACATACACCCCCACACCTAGGTAGTTTCAATTCTTTTGTTTTGATTGCCTGGATTTTGTTTGGTTTTGTTGTTGCTTGCTTTCCCTGTTGTGCCTTAGTTGCCCTTTGTAAGTAGAGTGGATCTTGCCAACGAATCTGTTGTGCTTTGTAGTTTAATATAAAATCTGACTTTTGCTCATACCCTTGCTGGTGATTTTTTGAGCAATCTCAAGCACACTCATTAGGGAAACTGCACTGCAGAGACCTGGCAGGCATACCTCCAAGAACATGTTTGCTTTAACATACAAAGGAAATTCAAAGTTCAAAATTCTCAAAAGCTGTTGTAACAGGCATGAAGGAGAAAGAGGAGTGAAAAGCTGGGAAAAAATCATCCTCTGTTGGGATACAAAGCCCTCTGGGCCTCATTCACACAGGCTCAGAAGCACTCAAAAATGTGAGGGCTGAATTAAAACCTTCAGAGAAACTAAAATACATAAATCCACACAGACATGAGATAGAAATATAAGTTTAGTTTTAAATAAGTAGAGACTACTTTAGGTGCCTTAAGTAAACAAGAGACTGAATTAGTAAGAGAAGCCCTGAAGCCTAGTTTAAAGTTCAGTAGCATTACCTTTTACAAAGTTAACTAATTCCTAGACATAATGAAAACATAATGTAGCATTGCTAGCATTCCTAGATGGAACAGATAGAATTATGTACATATAATTTCTGTAAGAAATTATGACCACTTTTGCACAACAATGTTAGGTTTGGATAGGTCTAACAAGGCAGTAGTAGAATCATGTTTGTAGCTGACTGGATAAAAATAGAATAAAAATGCACTGCTTTGAGAATGCGGGAGGTCGTGAAGAGAACACAGATCATGGATGGATGCTGCTGCTGCTGCTGCTAAGCTGTTGCCGCTTCTCCTTGGGACTTGGGAACTCTATGCTAGAAGGCTTTCTGCATAATGGCACAAACTAACAACTCTGCCTTCCTGAGACTGATTTAGCCATGCAATAAATGACTTTTAAACAATTACCCAGCTTCTTTAGTCTTCTATGAAGACCCCCATCATCTCAACAATCCTCCCCTGTTCTTCCCACAGACTGGGCATGATTATTAATGGACTCCCAGAAGTAGTGCCCGAGGTAAGGTCAGGGTAAGATCTGTCTCAGCTAGAGTTCATTTCCCCATTGCAGCCTTCACAGTGCTGTGCTTTGCATTGGGAGCTGGAAAGGTGTTGAGAACACACCAGTGTTTTGGCTACTGCTGAGCAGCACTGGCACAGCATCAGCACTCTCTCAGCATTCCACCCCCCATGAGTAGGCTGGGAGTGGGCAAGATCCTGGGAGGAGACACAACTAGGCCAGCTGACCCAAACAATCCAAAAGGTTTTTCCATACCATATGACATCAGCTCAGATATAAAAGCTAAGAAAAGGAGGAGGAAGGGAGGGTATTTGTTATTTATAAGTCTCTGGACATTGTTATCTGATGGGAAGTAAAGAAT
This sequence comes from Zosterops lateralis, assembly GCF_965231275.1. Taxonomy (NCBI): domain Eukaryota; kingdom Metazoa; phylum Chordata; class Aves; order Passeriformes; family Zosteropidae; genus Zosterops; species Zosterops lateralis. The sequence continues at coordinate 10,410,736 of NC_139801.1, forward strand.
AAAGCTTTTTTTTTTTTTTTTTTTTTTTTTTTTTTTTTTTTTTTTTTTTTTTTTTTTTTTTTTCTCTTTGCTTATGTGCAAGGAAACTGTGAGGACTGCTATGGGAAAATGAACTCCAGCTCAGCCTGACCCAATACGCAGGCTTCTGATCTTCTATATCCCCAGATCCAAAGCTTTAGAGGTTGACCTCAAGCCTCTTGAGGTGCTTTCTGCCAGAGGCTTCAGATAGGGACATGGTTCCTAGCTGCGGCATAAAGCATTTTTACACATCTTGCCCTGTCCAGACTGGCCCAAGCGCTACAATACAAACTCTCTCCTGTTTAATTTGGTTGAAGACTTGTTGCTCCTCAGGGTCAGGATCTCATTCAAAGTAATTTTTCTTCCAGGTCACTTGAGAGAGAGGGTTTATGGTCAAAAACTGGATGTCCCGTACAGGTCCTTTGACCTTGCTTTGTTCTCTGGCAAAACTAACTTTCAAAAGAATCTGGATTATTTTTCTCCCTTTCTCAAAGACTTCCTCTGCTGTGTTGCCCCACATGATAATGCCATCAATATATTGCAGATGTTCTAGAGCTTTGCATTGTTTCAGTGCAGTCTGGATCAGTCCATGGCAAATGGTGGGGCTGTGTTTCCACCCCTGGGGCAGTTGATTCAAGGTGTACTGGACCCCTCTACAAGTGAAAGCAAACTGTGGCCTGCACTCTACTGTCAAAGGAATAAAGAAAAACGTGTTAGAAATAGCAGTTGTTGCATACCCTTTGGCAGCTGTTGACTCTAGTTCATATTGGAACCCTGGCACATCTGGTACGACATCACTCAGTGGTGGCATCATGTGGTTTAACCCCAGCCAGCAACTAAGTATTATACAGCCATTCTTTCACTCCCCCCTTTCCCCTCCCAACCTCAGAAAGAAAACCTCATGGGTTGAAATAAGAAAAGTTTAATATTTGAAACAAAATAAAATATAACTGTACCAATAACAGTAGCAATGATGAAAAGGAGAGAGAGGAATAAAAAACAAGAGAAACAAGTAATCCACAAACCAGTTGATCACTGCTTGCTGACTGACTGACAGCCAGCCCATCCCCAGGCAGCATTTGGGAGCGCCCAGCCAACTCCCTCCAGTTTATATACTTAACATGACGTTCTATGGTGTGGAATATCCCTTTGGCAAGTTTGGGTCAGCTGTCCCAGATGTGATCCTTCCCAGCTCCTTGTGCAGCTCCTCACTAGCAGAGCATGGGAAACTGAAAAGTCCTTGCTTTAGAGTAAGCACTGCTCAGCAACAACTAGAACATCAGTGTGCTATCAACATTATTCTCATACTAAATTCAAAACACAGCACTGTACCAGCTACTGAGAAGAAAACTAAGTCTATTCCAGCCAAGACCAGGTCACTCACTTCATTCAGGCCTCAATAGTCCACTTTTAGCCTCCAATCTCCATTAGATTTTTGCACTGGACATGTGGGACTGTTTAGGGGTGAATGAGTGTTACTGATCACTCCCTGACTCTCCAGTCAATGGATCAGCTTGTTAGCCGAGGAAAGGACACACAATCGCGAAATTGTATGCGGTGCTTTATTTCAGAGCTCTGGAAGCCGGGGGTCTTGGACGACCCAGATCTCGGCTTGTCCAACATGCTTCATGGTTACAATTTTATACCTTTCTTGTTACATAAGGATTCGTGTTAATCATTAAACCCCATTGTTCCATTGATTCCATCCCGAGGAACAATAGTCTGTGTGATTCTTGCTCAAGATTCTGGTTGGAGAAAATAATCATATTTAGTTACCAAACTGATATTACAATTGACAATTCTGGCATGCGTCTTGCTAATGATTATATCGGTACAGATCCTCCTGACTTAACTTTATTCTTTTAGGGCCTATGCATTCTACCAAGGTTCCCCCTTTCTCTCCCCCTACCACCTGTGCAAAGTTATGCTTTATACTTCGTTTAATTAGAACAATAGCACGGAATAACATCCTGGTCACAAGTGGAGCCGATCCCTGTTTTTGGGCCCTTGCTATTTTAGAAATCAATTTAACCCTATGTTATCATTCCCCCCTTTGAAAGTATTTTCATTCTACTATGCAAATGCTTTCACAGAATTACAGTCCATTCATCTTTTGCATCTATACTGGATGTTCGTCTTCAAATCCATGGTTGACGTGGGCCCCATGGTGGAAGTTGTTATGGACTGCAGGCGCTGGATGTGGGGTCTTGTCTCGTGTCAATGTCTTCATTATTGTTCTGTTCCAGGATGTCCTTTTCTGTATTTCTCTCTTCAGGATTCTAAAAGCTAACCAAATCACTAAAAATATGATTAGTAAAATTATCAAGTTCTCAAGGATAGATTTTACCCATGAACTCACATTCCATCCCAACTTGTTAAAGATTTTGTCTAACCAAGTAGTAGCTAAATCCTTTTGCTCCTCTTGTACCTCATGTTCTATATGTTTTATTTGACTAATATCATATTCTACATCTGCAGTTACATTTGGGATGTGGACGCAGCAGTGGTCAATTTGTCCTTTTAAATATCCACACACTCCATGCTCTTTTAAAAGTAGCATGTCTAGAGCCAATCGATTTTGTAGGGTCATTTTGGTAGTGGCTTGTAATTGCATATTGAGTTCTCTGAATCCTTCTCTCGTAACCCTGGCTAGTTTATCTACCTGACCTGTGAGCCTATATAACATTTCCCTATTTTGATAGTTTGCAACAGGGCCAAACAAAGATTCCAGGGCCCATCCAAGCTTTACTCCACTAGAGGGTTCTTGCCAGGTATCATCTTGATCTTCACTATCTGGGACATCTCGCTTTGTCCTGATTTGCAAGAGCTCATGGCTCCCATTAAATGGGGACCTTTTCCAAATGGGACATAAAGTAGGGAGACCCATGGTAATTTCTTTTACTTCCCCGTCCACTGGCAGGTGTGTCATCCATCTACCATCACTTGTTGCCCATACAAATTGTCCCGGACTCCGGATCGTACTCCTGCTACATCCCACCACAATCTTAGAGTCTATCTTACCTTGTTTATGTCTGATCCCTCTGCAACCACAACCAATTCGTAAAGCTATTGCCAATGGTGACCAGTGTTTTATTTCCAGGTCATCAGAAGTGCAGTCATAAATCTTATCACATGCCCACCAATCTACTTTATTTGTTTCCCTTCTGCTGCTAGTTTCAGTATTCGTTACTGCTGGGTCTGTATCATTCTCGGGACCTTTCCATTTAATGCACCAGGGAGTGCCTGCCATATATTGGAATTTCTGGAGTATACTCACAGACCATGCACTGTCCCAGGGCTCTAGACCTTTCCATTCTTTCTCCTCACACCTCCATACCACAGTGGTTTCTGTAGCATTGTCCTTAACCTTTTGGTAGTGTGGTAACCAGCATTCCCACTTTGCAAGGTCTTCATCCTTAACCCACCATTCTACCAGTTTTCCCACCTGTCCATGACTTAACTTACAGTCCTTTTTCCTCAGGGTTTTCATATAAGCTCTTTCTGTTATCTTCCAGTACTCTTTAAGCACAATCCTTGACTCTGGCACTTGTTTACATTTAACTGTTTTGTTCCCTTTTATATCAGGTAAATTTGATGTTATAATTCCCCAACTTATAGGGTCCCCTGCTGCCATTGGTATTGGCAGGCAGGCTGTTATTCTACTAGTATTTTGCATTTTGGCAAAGTCTTTAACCAATCCAATCATCACATTTTCAGCCCGAATTGTATTAGGAGCTTCTATTACCTGTGTCTCTGTTTGTACTTCCCTCTTCATCCTAGAATGAAGAGCAGTTGATCGACCTTGTTGCATTCCATATCCCAAAGCAACAGCATTCCCTACTGGTGACATTAGAATCCATAGAATTAACATTAACCACGATATAAGCATGAGCATGAGCATAGTTACTGATACCATTAAAAACAATTACAGATGTTTTATCCTCAGCTTCGTTGGTTCCACAGTTTGCACAGTCCACTATTTAACTCTTCGATCAGCCTTCTTCACTCGAGTGTAGTGTATCCAGGGTTCGACTCCAGCCACTTTGACTGCTGTAAAGATGGTTAGCAGTACCTGATGAGGGCCAGTCCACTTCTCTTTCAATGGTTCTTCCTTCCAGAGCTCTGATGTACACCTCATCTCCTGGTTCGATATCATGGACTGGATTCTCGAGAGTTAGTGGCTTATTCTACACAAGGACACTTTGGAGCTGAGCTAAAGTTCTCCCAAGAGACAGAACATAATTATACACATCATGATATGTACATTTGCATTAGGGTTAGGAGATTCATATGGTGTGTGGAAGTCCCGAAATATTCCTAATAATCTACTTACTTCCTGTACCACTGTAGCTATAAAATGTAAACTTCTGTCTGATGATATCCCTAGGGGCACCCCAAATCTAGAAATTATCTCCTGCAGTAACCACTTAACTATTTCTTTTGCTTGATTGGTGCGACAGGGAAGGACTTCTGGCCATCCAGAAAATGCGTCAACCCCTACTAACAGATGTTTGTATCCCCGAGCTCTGGGTAGTTCTGCAAAATCTACCTGCCAATAATTTCTTGGTTCTATTCCTATCTGAATTTTCCCTAACCGTGCCTGTCGTCTAGCCACTGGATTGTTCTTTAAGCATATCTCACACTTTGACATTATTGATTTTGCCATTGTTTGCATCTGTGAGGAGATTAGGTGTTGTTTTACCAATGCTACCAATGCCTCTGCACCCCAGTGACACTCATTATGTTTTATTTGTAAAATTTCTCTCATTACCAAGGGGGGGGTACCACTATTTGCCCTTGTGCAGTTACATACCACCCTTCTGAGTTCTTCTGTGCTTCCAGCAGACATGCTAACCTGTCGTCTTCCACCGTGTACTTTGGCTGGGGAGGCAAATTGAATTGAGATACATTAAATTTCAACGGTATTAGTGCCATTGTTGTCTGTACTTCTCGTGCCACCTGGCGGGCTGTCCAATCTGCTTTTCAATTTCCCTCACAGATTCTGGAGTTACCTGGCTGATGTGCTTTGCAGTGCATAATTGCTACCTGTTCAGGTTTCTGTACTGCACTTATTAATTGCAGGACTGCATCCTGATGTTTAATCCATGTGCCTTGAGAGGATAGCAGTCCCCTCTCCTTCCATAAGGCACCATGTACATGTACTACTCCAAAGGCATATTTTGAGTCAGTCCATATGTTGACTGTCTTTCCTTTGCTCAATTCTAGGGCTCTGGTTAGTGCGACCAGTTCTGCCCTCTGAGCAGAAGTACTTGGTGGTAATGCTTTTGCCTCTACTACCCTATCAACTGTGGTTACCGCATATCCAGCGTATCTGATTCCATTTTCCATAAAGCTGCTTCCATCTGTGAATAGTTCCCATTCTGGTTGTTCTAGAGGGATGTCTTTCAGGTCTGCTCTTGCTGCATAGGTGTACTCGATTACCTCCACACAGTCATGTTCTAGTGGACCTTCCTCAGCTGTGGTACCTAGAAACAAGGCTGGATTCAAAGGATAGTGGTTTTCAGAGTCACGTCATCCTGCTCAGTCAGGGTTACCTGGAATTTCATCATCCTGCTTGGAGAGAGCCAGTGGCCTCCTTTTTGCTCCAAAACCATGGTTATCATATGCGGCACGAAGACATCTATGTGTCTTTGCATCATGAGCTCCCTGGCTTCTTGTATCAGCAGCACAGTAGCTGCCACTGCCCGTGGACATGAAGGCCATCCAGCACTTACGTTGTCGAGTTGTTTGGAAAAGTAACCCACCGGCCTTTTCCAGCTTCCCAGTCGTTGGGTCAGGGCTCCCAGTGCCAGTTGCTGCCTTTCATGTACATACAGCTGAAAGTCTTTGGATAGATCAGGTAACCCTAGAGAAGGAGCAGTTGTCAGTGCTACCTTCAATTTCTGGAAGGCCTCTCTCTGTGGTTTTCCCCAGGTGAATGACTGCATCTTCTGAGCCTTGTACAAAGATTTCGCAATCAGTCCATAGTCCATGATCCACAGGTGACACCACCCAGTCATCCCAGGGAAAATCCGCAGCTCATGTAGATTCTGGGGTTCTGGAATGGCACAAAGAGCTTGGATACAATTAGTACCTAGTTTTCTTTGCCCTTGTGAGATTTTGCATCCCAAATAGATCACAGTCTGTTGGGCAATTTGTGCTTTTTCTCTGGACATCTTATATCCTCCCATTCCCAATGAATTTAAAATCTCCGTTGTCACCTTTATGCAAGTTGCTTCTTCCTCAGTTGCAATCAAAATTTCATATACATACTGAAGTATTAGGTATTGGTCTCTTGGCACCTGTCCTTTAGTCCAGATTTCCAGTTCCTTCTCCAATTGACTCCCAAATAGGGTGGGGGAGTTCTTGTACTTCATTGTTAATTGAGTCCAGGTGAGCTGGGTCTTTCTTCCACTTTTCTGGATGTTCCCACCCAAAGGCAAATAGTTTCCTACTAGCTTGGTCAAGGGGTATGCAGAAAAAGGCATATTTTAAATCAGTTACAGTAAACCATTTGTATGTCTCTTTCACAGATGCTAGCAATGTATAAGGATTAGCAACTACTAGATGGATGTCTTTTTAGTTATCTCATTTATGCCCCTTAAATCTTGTACAAGTCTATACTCACCATTAGATTTCTTTACTGGGAATATTGCAGTATTGTATTTTAATTCACATTCTTCTGGAATTTGGTACTTTAGGAATTTATCAATGATTTTTGCTATTCCCTGTCGTGCTTCTGTCTTGATAGGATATTGTTTAATTTGCATGGCACTTGCTCCTTTCTTCAATTCTACCTGTATTGGCTGTGCCAATTTAGATTTCCTTAGTATATCCATTTCCCACACAGAGGGAATCACTGCTGCTTCTACTTCTTTAGGAATATTGGGAGTTGGTTTCTCTTTTACCATTAAAATCTTTCCTGCTTCAGACTCAGGTATCCTCATTACAAGTTCACCATTCTCAAAAGTAATCACTGCCTCTAGAGCTGCCAGAAAATCACACCGCAAGAGCAGAGCTGAACACCCAGGTATATATAAAAATTCATGTGTTAAAGTTTTATTTCCAAAGCTCAGATCTAGAGGTTGCAGGAATGGCCGTATCTCCTCCTTCCCTGTGGCTCCAATAATTACAATCAATTTCTCCCCAATCTGCCCTTCTACATAATTTAATATGGAATATCTACAAGAAAAGTGACATCTTTCCCTTCTAAGCGCAGAGTGACCATCTGTTCCTTTGATCCTGGCTTCCCCTCACAGATCCATGACCCTGGCTATGCTATTCAACTGACGCTGAACATACTGACTAAACCAGTTTGGGCACTCTCACTTTCAATGTCCTTCTAATTTATTTATTCTTAATACTCCACAGCCTCTGCCAAAACCACCTCTACTACTGTCCCGACCGGTTCTGCCACCACGTCCTCGCCACCTCTAAAAGCTTGTCCAAATTTCTTAACTTTCCGCTTTCCAGTTTCTGTAACTTTTCCTAATGTCCTCCTGTGATTGGTCTAGAAAAATAAAGGCAAGCTGAATCCTTGCTTGCTCACTATCTATCTGAAGACCAGTATACCTCCTGGCTGCATCTGAGCTATCCTCTCCACTATCACTGCTTTCTGTTCTGTCCCTTCTGCATCTCCCTCCCCTTCATCCCCGCCCCACAGTCAAATCCTGATCGTTGTCAGGGATAGAAACAGTGGGCAACTCTGGCAGAGAATTGGGGATAGGGGACAGGAGCCGATGGCATAGGCGTAGGTGGGAGAGGAAAGTCGGTAGAGGGATAAATCTTTGAGCAAGTGTCAGCAGAGAAGGGGGATAGCCAGGAGAAGCATTTTGGATAGGTGCAAGCAGGGCAGAGGAAACAGAATCAGGTGGGGTGAGAGTAAGTGGAGTGGAACATAATGCTGAGGGAGCGTTGGTAGGGGCAGTGGGTCCTACAAATAAATCAGCTTCCAAATCATCTCCCCCCTTTTTTCCCAAAACCAGGTGTTCTACACAACACTTATCTTGGACGCAAGCCAAACAATGATTATTTTCTAAGACCAGTGCTTGTATTCCACATTCCACCAACCATGCCGGTTTCTCTTTTAAATAAAAGAAAATATCTATGTATGGCAATTCATCAAGTTTTGACTCTCATTTACAATGTGTCATCTGTTGTGATATAAGTTCCAGTTGTAAAGACCCATTTTCCGGCCATCTCTGGTTATCAGGCAAAATGTACTCAGGCCACCACACAGTACAATAATCAATCAACTTATCCTTATGTAACTCTTGACCAAAGTTTCCTTCCTTCCAATGTGCCAACAGGCAACCCAATGGAGAAGAATGTGGGATGGGGGCATTGCCGCCCAAAACCCCTTTTAATCCTCTTAGCTTCTCCATTATTACTACATAAAACCACCACTGCCGAACCTGCAATGCTTTCGCAATTGACTGACGGACGGCTGCCTAGGCAATACCAGGAATTCCTTAGCCCAACCACGCGCAGCTTTCGCCGCGTCTAACAGGCAGGCACCCCATACCAAACCAAATAATAAAGCACCTTACCTCTTTCCCAGGGAACGTTGTGAGCGGCGGGGGGTCCCAGCGCGATGGGCTCCCCGAGAATCCCTCGGTGCCGGCTGGAGCGTGATCGGGTTGGGAGGTCCTCAGCAGCGCTCACAAGGTCCCATCTTGGGTCGCCAAAATGTTAGCCGAGGAAAGGACACACAATCGCGAAATTGTATGCGGTGCTTTATTTCAGAGCTCTGGAAGCCGGGGGTCTTGGACGACCCAGATCTCGGCTTGTCCAACATGCTTCATGGTTACAATTTTATACCTTTCTTGTTACATAAGGATTCGTGTTAATCATTAAACCCCATTGTTCCATTGATTCCATCCCGAGGAACAATAGTCTGTGTGATTCTTGCTCAAGATTCTGGTTGGAGAAAATAATCATATTTAGTTACCAAACTGATATTACAATTGACAATTCTGGCATGCGTCTTGCTAATGATTATATCGGTACAGATCCTCCTGACTTAACTTTATTCTTTTAGGGCCTATGCATTCTACCAAGGTTCCCCCTTTCTCTCCCCCTACCACCTGTGCAAAGTTATGCTTTATACTTCGTTTAATTAGAACAATAGCACGGAATAACATCCTGGTCACAAGTGGAGCCGATCCCTGTTTTTGGGCCCTTGCTATTTTAGAAATCAATTTAACCCTATGTTATCAAGCTTATGGATGGGAACCAGGATATCTTGATTGGTGTTATATTGTTACCGGTGCACTGTCATGGTAGCAGTTGGCAACTGCTCTTCTTTAATTCACAGCAACCCCACAACTGAAGGATCCTCTGAGAGACTGGGCAAGCTAGACAGCTGTTTAATCTTCTCCATACTCAAGACATCTATACCAAAATCCAATCAGTACTCTTTTGGGTATCCTCTCCTGAGGTAATCTATGCCATGAATGCATGAAACCTCTGGGACAGCCACAATAGGATGCTTTTGTCAGTCATTCTCAATTAGGCTTACCTCAGCCTCCAACACAGACAGTTCTTAGAATCCTGTCACTCCAGAAATACAGATGGATTCTATCCCTTTGTAACCTGATGGTATTAGACTACACTGTGCACCAGTGTCCACCAGAGCTCTATACTCCTGCGGGGCTGATGTGCCAGGCCATCAAACCTGTCCCCTCTGACTTTCTTCCTTTCAAGTGTTTGAACCTTTGCAGCACCGTTCTCACGCTGCTTGATGTAAACAGTATTGTATTCTTGGAATTTATCAGGATGTTATGCATAGTTATTCTCTGAGAGAGAATTTGACTGATGGTCATAGTGACCAATGGAGTCAGGAGGTTGTAACCTCCTTGGGCCAATCTGGGCCCACTGTACAAAATGTATATAAGTAGAATTGGAGTCAGATAATAAAGGGCCTTCCATGTTTGACCCTGCTGCTGCCTACTGTCCTCTGTGAGGGTCCACACCCACGTCGCAACTTGTTACTCCTCTAAGGGCCGGGGTAACAATTGGTGACCCCGGATGTGTGAGAACAGGGGTCCCGCGTAACAACTGGTGACCCCTTCTTGTTTGGATCACATCTGGCGACCACTTCGTGTCTGAACGGCGCATCTGGACACTGTCCATGTCTGAACAGACGCCTGACGTGGGAGAATAGGTCACACTGGTGACCTCCAACTGCGTGAGAGACTGCACATCGGGTGGACCTCTGTGCCCAGTGAGAGACTGTTGTGGTTTGAAAGCAAAACGAATGAGAGGCTCCAAGTCAGAGATATAATTTAATGAGAAGAAAGGTAAGAAGGTAAAAATAAAATAAAATGATTGCAATAACACAAAGGATCACTGTCAGAGTCAGAATACAACCTGAGCAGGATGGTGGAAGCAGTCCAGGTGAAGTGCTCTTCCTGAAGCAGTGATCCTGTAGAAAGGTCTGGGAGCTCTGGTCCTCTGGGGATCCAGTGGGTAAGTGCTCTTGCACTGTCCCACATACCAGCTTATATCCAGGTGAGAATGCTTGGCTCCTCCCCCTGGGCAGAGCATCTCACAATAGCATGAGAAGTGTGAAATGGGTCCTTGATGGCCCATTAACAGAGATAACCCCTAGAGGGAGTTACCTGTGACTCATGGGCCAGGCGTTAATGGGCCATTAGCAGAAGACACCCCAAAGGCCATTAGCAGAAGAGGCAGGGGGCTTGGGAAAACACTACCTTACCTGGTTTCAACAGTTCATGAAGATGGTGATAGAATAAATACTTTGTGTACATCCTACACTGCAACCCAGGACATAATCTACTCCTTATTCTATTACCATTTACATCATATCTAAATCAATACATTCTTACAAAGATATGCATACACATAGAGAATAAAATGTTACACACTGTTCTCACTTAAAATTAAGTCTCTTTGTGGTACACAATGGGTTTCTCTATCTTTCTGCATTACTTACTAAGTGTGACTAGGTTCTTGAGCAAAGACAATCTCACAGATGGGTTTGCTTTTTCTTGAGGCGGGATTAATCTAAACAGTCTTCTTTAAAATGCTTTTCATATGTACTGCAGGGACTTTATCTACTGTGTGCAAGGGTTCAGACTGGGCAGGACCGCCTTGATTAATAGACTCTCGGGTGTTGACCATCCAGGTAGCTTTGGCTAAGTTCATTTCTCAATTCTTGAAGGTTCCCCTGCCAAGTGCCTTCAGGGTAGTTTTTAGTAGTTTATTGCACTGTTCAACTTTTCCGGCAGCTGGTGCATGATAAGGAATGTGATATATCCATTCAATACCATGTTCTCTGGCCCAGGTGTTTATAAGGCTGTTTTTGAAATGGGTCTCATTGTCTGACTCAATTTTCTCAGGGGTGCCGTGTCTCCACAGGACTTGTTTTTCCAGGCTTAGGATGGTGTTCTGGGCAGTGGCATGAGGCACAGGGTAGGTTTCCAGCCATCCAGTGGTGGCTTCCACCATGGTCAGCACGTAGCGCTTTTCTTGGCGGGTTTGGGGAAGGGTGATGTAGTTAATTTGCCAGGCTTCTCCATACCTGTACTTCAGCCATTGTTCACCATACTACAGAGGCTTCACTCGCTTGGCTTGTTTGATTGCAGCACAGGTCTCACAGTTGTGGATGACCTGTGAGATGCTGTCTATAGTAAGGTCTACCTCTCGGTCACGGGCCCATTGGTATGTTGCATCTCTTCCTTGATGACCAGAGGCATCATGGGCCCAACGAGCTAAGAACAGTTCTCCCTTGTGCTGCTAGTCCAGATCCACCTGTGATACTTTCACCTTGGCAGCTTTGTCCATTTGCTTGTTGTTGTGATGCTCTTCATTAGCCTGGCTCTTGGGTACGTGCGCGTCCACGTGTTGAACTTTCATGGTCAATCTCTTTACTCGGGCAGCGATGTCCTGCCAAATGTCAGCAGCTCAGATGGGTTTTCTTCTGCGCTGCCAGTTGGCTTTTTTCTAGCGATTCAGCCATCCTCACAGAGCATTAGCTACCATCCATGAGTCAGTGTAGAGATAGAGCTTTGGCCATTTTTCTTGTTCAGCAATATTTAAAGCCAGCTGGACAGCTTTAAGCTTTGCGACCTGACTCGACCCACCTTGTCCTTTGGTAGCCTGTGCAACTTGTCGTGTGGGGCTCTAAACTGCAGCTTTTTATTTTTGGTTAGCGCTTACAATTCGACAGGAGCCATCAGTGAAGAGAGCGTATCGTCTTTCAGTCTCTGGTAGCTTATTATATGGTGGAGCTTCCTCAGCACGTGTTACTTGCTTTTCTTCTTCTTCAGACGATAATCTAAAATTCTCACCTTCTGGCCAGTTTGTTATAACTTCCAGAATTTCAGGGCGATTTGGGTTTTTAATACGGGCGCGCTGTGTGATGAGAGCAATCTATTTGCTCCATGTGGTGTCAGTGGCGTGATGCGTGGAAGGAACTTTTCTCTTAAACATCCACCCCAATACTGGTAATCGGGGTGCCAGAAGCAGCTGTGTTTCAGTGCCAATCACTTTTGAGGCAGCTTGCACTTCTTCATAGGCAGCTAAGATCTCCTTCTCTGTGGGAGTGTAGTTGGCTTCGGAGCTTCTGTAACTTTGGCTCCAGAATTTCAATGGTCGGCCTCGAGTCTCCCCAGGCACCTTCTGCCACAGGCTCCAGGACAGACTGTTGTTCTCGGCTGCAGAGTAAAGCACATTCTTCACATCTGGTCCTGTCCTGACTGGGCCAAGGACTACTGCGTGAGCAATCTCTTGTTTGATCTGAACAAAGGCTTGTTGCTGTTCAGGACCCCAGTGGAAATTGTTCTTCTTGCGGGTAACCAGATAGAGAGGGCTCACGATCTGACTGTACTCAGGAATGTGCATTTTCTAGAAGCCTGTGGCACCTAGGAAAGCTTGTGTTTCCTTCTTGTTGGTAGGTGGGGACATGGCAGTGATCTTGTTTATTATCTCTGTGGGGATTTGGCGACGTCCATCTTGCCACTTGACTCCCAGGAACTGGATTTCTTGAGCCGGTCCCTTAACCTTACTTTGTTTAATGGCAAAACCAGCTTTTACCAGAATTTGGATAATCTTCTCTTTTTTCTCAAAGACCTCCCCTGGGGTGTTCCTCCAAACGATGATGTTGTCGATGTACTGCAGATGTTCCGGAGCCTCACCTTTCTCCAGTGCAGCCTGAATCAGCCCATGGCAGATGGTGGGGCTGTGTTTCCACCCTTGGGGCAGTCGGTTCTAGGTGTACTGCACGCCCCTCTAGGTGAAAGCAAACTGGGGCCTGCACTGTGCTGCCAAAGGAATGGAGAAGAAGGCATTGGCAATATCAATGGTCGCATACTACTTTGCTGCTTTGGACTCCAGCTCATATTGAAGCTCTAACATGTTTGGCACAGCAGCACTCAGTGGTGGCGTGACTTCATTCAAAGCACGGTAATCCACTGTCAGTTTCCATTCTCCACTGGACTTATGCACGGGCCATATTGGGTTGTTGAAAGGTGAACGAGTCTTACTGACCACCCCTTGATTCTTTAGTTTACGAATCATCTCATGTATGGGAATCACAGAGTCTCTGTTAGTGCGGTATTGGCGGCGGTGTACTGTTGTTGTGGCAGTTGGTACCTGTTGTTCTTCGACTCTTAGCAGTCCCACAGCAGAGGGGTCATCTGAGAGACCAGGCAAAGTATTCAACTGTCTGATGTTTTCTTTCTCAACTGCGGCTATCCCAAAAGCCCAATGATATCCTTTTGGGTTTTTGAAATATCCATTTTTGAGATAGTTTATGTCGAGACTGCATGGCGCCTCTGGACTAGTTGCGATGGGGTGTTTTTGCCACTCGTTCCCAGTTAAACTCACTTCAGCCTCTAATACAGTCAGTTCCTGGGACTCTCTTGTCACCTCAGAAATAGAGATGGATTTTGTTCCTACATACCTTGATGGCATCATGGTACATTGGGCCCTAGTGTCAACCAACGCTGTATATTCTTGTGGGTCAGATGTGCCAGGCCATCGGATCCACACAGTCTAGTAGATCCGATTGTCTCTTTCCTCTTCCTGGCTAGAGGCAGGGCACCCCTATTCCTGGTCATGGCATACATTGTTCTCCTCCTGTACGTATGTTTCTGAGGTCCCTTCCAGAGGATCAGTCATATCATCATTTTTGTACTGTCTGGAGTTTTGAGAGACTGGGGCAACCTTGATTTTAGATGGACTTCTTGTGGTAGGTGTTTCTTTTTTTAGTTTACGTACCTGGGCTGTTAAGGCGGAAGTGGGTTTTTCATCCCACTTCTTCATATTTTCTCTATGCTCTCGAAGAAAAGACCAGAGGTTACCTCGTGGTGTGTATCTTCTCTCCCTGGCTGGGGGACGCTTGCTTTTAATGGCAGAGACTCTTGTCGGCTCTGGTGAGATATGGTAAATTTTTTCTTTAAGTTTTTTTAATTTCTGATGGCCTTTTTCAATCAAGCTCTGGACTTGCTCAGCTAGTCTTGTTTCCACAGACGAGACATGGGTGCGAACTGGGGCAGTGACAGTGTCCTTGAAAAGTCTTAATTTATTAGCCAAGACACCCACCTTGTCCTCACCTTCCCTCCATTGCAGTGTTGCCAGGTAACATGAGTGCATCTCTGGTCCAAGCCATGCAATTTTTAACCACATCTGTGATGTGCACTGGACATCATTTGGGCTTTTAGGAAATTTCTCATTTTCTGAAAAAATGATCCCCAGCACAGCCAATTCCTTCAGACGTTGGATACTTTGTTCTATTGTGCTCCATTTGCCTTGGTGCACTTGGAGGTCTTCTTTATAAAGGTATCTGTCTTTCACACTTGTCAGCAGTCGCTGCCAGAGGCTGAGAGGTTCTTGGGTTTTCCCCATCCCCTGGTCAATGACCACATCCCAGGACAGCGATCCCAGTTCCCTGGCCTCAATTTCATCCAGAATGGTGTTATTGGCTGCAGCGTCCCAGATGTGGAGCAGCCAGGTCAGGATGGACTCGTTGGTCTGGCGGGTGAATTCTTTCCGCAGGTCACGCAACTCACTCAGGGATAGAGAGCGAGTGATGATCTCTATCTCTGTCTCTTCTGCTGGCTGCGAAGGTCCTGCTGCATCCTCATCAGTCACTACGCAGACTGATTTGCTCCTTGACTTCTTTTTCTGAGTGGTGGCAACTGCTACTGGTTTAGGTGGTTCTAGTTCAGTGACAGTTTGTGTGGAGATGCTGACAGCACTTTTGGTTCCTTTCTCCTCTGTGACAGTGTGTGTAGATGAGGACACTGTTGTCTTGCCTTTGGTTCTCTTCTTCTTTGTGATGGTCTGTGTAGATGCTGTTGTTTTGCTTTTCTTTCCCTCTTCCTCTTCCTTAAAGAACACGCTGTATCACACCAGGTAGTGTTTTGATCCTAAGCATGGTATGGGATGTGCAGAGAAGAGAAAGCAGGACTAACAACAACATCATACTGTCCTTGGTATTAAGAGGGAACTCAATATTTTCAAAAACTGCTGTTATGCCTGAAAAGCTGGAAAAAATCATTCTTTACTCCTCCCCACAGGGGCTGGGTAAGATTGTTGAGGCCCCAGATGTAGCATCTTAGACCAGAACACGAATCCAAAACTGGGTACATATTTTGAATGCTGTTCATTGCCTCAGAGTTTATCAAGCAATGGACATAATAGACCAATAAGGCAATTTTGGTACCATACCCTGGTCTACACAGGAGCATTAAGATCGGCAGATAGTGCCCCATGTGTGGAAAAATATAGAGATAGGTGTAAGACACATGTAAGCATGTTGAGCATCATAGCAAACAGGTGTCTTCTCAAATACAAAACTGTAGTTCTGACTTTTCTCAGTGCCTCTGCCCCACATTGGGCACCAAAAAAAATTGTTGTGGTTTGAAGGCAAAACGAATGAGAGGCTCCAAGTCAGAGATATAATTTAATAAGAAGAAAGGTAAAAAGGTAAAAAATAAAATAAAATGATTGCAATAACACAAAGGATCACTGACAGAGTCAGAATACAACCTGAGCAGGATGGTGGAAGCAGTCCAGGTGAAGTGCTCTTCCTGAAGCAGTGATCCTGTAGAAAGGTCTGGGAGCTCTGGTCCTCTGGGGATCCAGTGGGTAAGTGCTCTTGCACTGTCCCACATACCAGCTTATATCCAGGTGAGAATGCTTGGTTCCTCCCCCTGGGCAGGGCATCTCACAATAGGATGAGGAGTGTGAAGTGGGTCTTTGATGGCCTATTAAACAGAGATAATCCCTGGAGGGAGTTACCTGTGACTCATGGGCCTGGCGTTAATGGGCCATTAGCAGAAGACATCCCAAAGGCCATTAGCAGAAGAGGCAGGGGGCTTGGGAAAACACTACCTTACCTGGTTTCAACAGTTCATGAAGATGGTGATAGAATAAATAATTTGTGTACATCCTACACTGCAACCCAGGACAGAGACTGCAGCTGCTCTGCCTGAGGTAATCGTGGTAAGAGATAATGATCTCTAAACCCTCCTCAGATGATGAAGCCCTCATGGTGGGCTTTTGCCTTGAGGTCCTGCAGAGAGAAGTCTCCTTTCCTGGAGATGCTCTCCAGAAATTGTTCTATTATGCTAGAACTCATGGGGTGTTTTGCAGCCTTCAAAAAGTTTTTTCTACAGCAGAGTGGGAGCTTCTGGGTGACTATCTGCTCCAGGTTTTCTTTGCAGATCACAGTGTGAAGGTACTGGAACTCATAGCGACCTGGAACAGGCTGCAGAAGGTTCTGCCTAAATTGCAGCCTTCCAGCTCTGAGGACGGCTCCAACCTCATTGGGCTGGTTGCCAGGGAAGATGGTGGAGAAAAACTGACCCCCCTTCCTCGGAAACGCAGCAGCATGGCGGGAAGCCTGCCTGCACTCAGCACACCTGCTGAGGTGGGCACGGGGTCTTCTGCAGAGCAGACCCCTTCCCCACCCATGCCTCATCAGCGATGGAGTGTGGAGGAATGCAGAGCTAGCCAGAGTCCTGCGGGACCGGAGGGATCAGGGCCCCTAAGTCCCGAGCCGCAGAAGCGGCGGCAGAAATTCGGGGCTTGCGAAAGCCCCATGGGACCGGCCCTCCCAAGTCCCGAGCCGCAGAAGCGGCAGCGGAGGCGAAAGATCGCCTCCCCCACTTCCCCCCCTCATGCTTTCCTGGCCTTGGAAGCGCCGAGAGCGCTCTTGGATTGGGGGGCGGGGTGGTTTTTGCGGACTGCCCGCATTGTGGAATGTCGATAAGATATTCCATCGGGTTGCGCCGTTCCGGGGCGCTGGGCGGGGCAGTCCCGGGTCCCCGTGGCGGGGACTTGCAGGGGACGCGCAGTTCTGTGCAGTTTGGTGAGAAGCCAAGTGCCCCGTCGACACGATGGGGGAGGCCTGCCCATTCCACATGAAGCGAGAGGGATCCCCCCCACAGCGGCTGGTCCCGCCTGTGAGAAAGGGCGGGGCGGCCGTGCGCCGGGCAGCGAAACTGGCCAGCGCTCTGTGGAGGAAGGCGGGGCCGGGGCACTCCCCCGGCCCCCCTCCTCCCTGTGCCGATCGTGGGACATCCCCAGTGCTGCAATCCCCCCTGCGCCGAGCAGGAGCAGCGCGGCAAGGGCAGATGCTGCCGAGCTGAAGGCAGCTGCCAGCTCTGTGCTGTTCATTTTAAAGGGACGGCACGGCGCAGCAGGTCACAAGCGGGTGTTCCCCCGCTGCAGAGGGTCCCGGGGTGCCGGGTCCCCCTCAGTCTCGGATGATGTCCCAACCGAGGCTGATGCTGTGGGCGGCCATGGGTCAGCACGGCACCCCCTGCAGGGTAGGGATGGATTCCCTAGCTTTGCAGGTGCGATGAGACAAGTTCTCACCCCTGTCCCTGTGGAGCACACTGGACAGGATTCAGAGGTCGATGATGCCTCATCTAATGCTCAGGCCAGCAAGACTAATGCTCAGGCTGGCAAGAAAAAAGAGAGTGCAAAAAAGAGGAATCACTCCCTTGTTTCGTTGTGGAAGGTGTGGACGGCCGAATCACATGGCAAATGTTTGTAAGGCAATTCATGTGAATGGCCAGCCTCTGTCAAATGAGCAGTGGGGTGCCAAGAGGAAGCGTGCTCGGACACAGGGGCCTTCCCAATCCCCACAGCCGATGGAGGTCTGTTGGGAAAGTTTAGTCCCACACCCACCTCTCCCTGTCAGTGTCCCTGAAGGGACCAGAATTGTTTAATTTGTGTTTGAGTTTCTGTTCACAGGACAAAGGGTCGGTGGTGAGAAGGCAGTTGCTCTGAAGTTACTGAGCTGCCTCGATTTCACTGGACTGTTGCTCTGATCAGAGACTGTCCTGGAACAATTTGGAACGGACATTGTGATTTTCTCCTTTGCTGCTTGGCAGCTGGAATGGACTGTCTTTCAAGACGCATTCGTCGCCCTTTGTGACTTGGTTTGGGAGCTGTTGGACCAGGATCCTGGAATCTTCAACCAGTCCTGGGATGTTCCTGTGTTCTGCATCGAAACAGAACTCTGGGGACTGGAGGTTTTTATAACACCTCCAAAAAGCCAATCCTCAATTGTGAATCTGAATGATTGTTTTCTGTGATTCATTTGTATCCTGCAGGTATCACTGGCTGATGAATGTCCAATTCCTTGCATGTTCTGGAATGGGTCATTTTTGCCCCATCTGCCACAAGGCGGCAAAATATTGTTTAAAAAAACAAACAATCAATAATAAAAAAAAAAATTTGTTTGAGCTAATTGGTTGATTTCAGTCGCAAAAGATGGCAATCAATCATTTTTGTATGAGCTCATTGCTCGATTGACAAATGCAGGCAACAATGCTTGCGAATTTGATGGGTGCAGATTTTTGTAAAATTCATACTCTCAGTATTATGGGAGGAATTTGATTGGAGCTTTGCAAGCAGTGTTTTTCTGCCAAATGCTCTGGAGCCATGAGCTGTTGCGAGTGGCAAAAATCCTTTGGATTTTTTTTTTTTTTTTTGCGGCCCAAAAATATTCAGAAATTTAGTGCAAGGACCCACTGTCTTTACAGACAATTTGGGAGGATGAGGTAGGCCAATGTTCCTTGGAAGGATGGTTTTGAGGGGCAAAGTTTTGGAAGCCCCTGAGGATGGGCAGCCCATTTGGTTGTATTGGGGCTGCTGTCATGGCATTTCAACAGTTTTCCCAGAAACCTTTTAATTTAGTCACGGACTCATTTCTGTGGCCGACATGGCGCACAGATGGGTTGTTCAATTTTAAAGGGAGTCAGCAATGTTGTTTGTTCCATTGGCTGAAGAAACTTTGTTGAGCC
This sequence comes from Zosterops lateralis, assembly GCF_965231275.1. Lineage (NCBI taxonomy): Eukaryota > Metazoa > Chordata > Aves > Passeriformes > Zosteropidae > Zosterops > Zosterops lateralis. The sequence goes on from NC_139801.1 coordinate 10,430,040, forward strand.
ATAGAGGTCTGGTTCTTCAAAAACAGAAATTTTGCTTTGTTCCATTGGCTAAAGAATGTGTTGAGCCACAGAGGCCTGGTTCTTCAAGACAGGAATGCCAAATGCAGGGTGAAACTCCGCAAATTTAATTGGCAAAGGCTTTGCATGCCATGGAGCACCTTACAGGTGCCAGAATTTCACTAACCCTGCAATGTGAAAAGCAAGAAACCATGACCGAATGAAGGTCAACAGTGGAGGAACCACTGAGAGATCACTCTGATGTTGATGACACTGAGTGTCACTCTGATGGTCCTCCCATGGGAACAGAAATTGAACTATGTTCATTTTCTTTTTTTCTTTTTTCTTTTTTTTTAAAGGTGAAAGGGTGAGATGTCGCCCCTGACTTTCTTGCTTTCAAGTGTTTGAACCTTTGCAGCACCGTTCTCACGCTGCTTGATGTAAACAGTATTGTATTCTTGGAATTTATCAGTATGCTTTGCATAGTTGTTCTCTGAGAGAGAATTTGACTGATGGTCATAGTGACCAATGGAGTCAGGAGGTTGTAACCTCCTTGGGCCAATCTGGGCCCACTGTACAAAATGTATATAAGTAGAATTGGAGTCAGATAATAAAGGGCCTTCCATGTTTGACCCTGCTGCTGCCTACTGTCCTCTGTGAGGGTCCACACCCACGTCGCAACTTGTTACTCCTCTAAGGGCCAGTGTAACACAAACCCTCACAATTCAGTAAATTGTGTTGTTCTTTTCCTCTACATGGACAGAGGCAAGGCCATCCTATTGCTGGTCAAAGTACTGATTATTTGATTTTTGTAACTGCAGGGGTAGTGCATCGGAAGACAGGGTAAAAAGTACGACCAGCCCTTCTACTCTGCCCAACAGACACTAGAAGAGTAATTTTCCAGGATGGACACCTTTTGGCTGTTGCTTTTCCTTCAGGTTCCGGTACCCAAGCTTTTAGTCTCTAGGTAGGTTAGCCATCCCACTTTCTTCTCCTCCCTCTGGTCACACAGATAGAACCACAGGGTAGCACATGGTGTGTTGTCGGTGCTCGTTCCTCACACGGGGCATCAATTGTTGATGGACTCAAATGACTGATGCCAAAGATGGTGGCAAGCGTCAGCCCTTTATCGTCTTACAGTAAAACTTTCATACCTTTTCTCTGCAAATTCTCATGGGCAGCACCCTGAAACACTGACTCCTCTCTTTCTCCCGTCCTTTTCCTTCTTCTTCTTCTTCCCTCCTCCTCCCTCTCCTCTTCTTCTTTCCTCTTCCCCACGTGACTAGCCAACCCACTATTTTATAACACACAACCTTATTGGACATAGCTGCAACCTATTAAGGGCAAGGCTGCTTCCACTCTTTGGTAATTAGTACACGTGCAACTCATCAGGGGTGAGGTTGCCTGCAGCACCATCTCTATTCTCTTCAAATCCATTCTCCCACAGTGTATGCCACCAGTACCCTTTCCCTTGAGCAGAAAAAGGCTGAATCCTAATAGTTGAGACATTGGTCTGTATGAGTGAGGAAGACATACCCTTTTATTAATTTCTGGGACAATTCTTGAGACAGTTTCTCCACACCCAAGACACAGGTTTGTAGGGAGGAAGTCAAATTATCTTCATAGTCTTGGAGTTAGCTGACCAATTCATCCACAGCTGGTGCCTCCATGTCTGTCCAGCTCATTATCGCCAGGGTGTTGGCTCATGATATCAGTGCACTGTGTACAAAATTTCATCACATGGACCACCTGCACTGGATTTCAGCCAGGTCCCTGGATGCCTGGGTATTGTTCTAGTTACTATTGATGCCTATTGACTTTTTGCCTTTTTTCTTTTATATATTCTCTGCGTTCCTTACACATATATTTGGAGCTCTGTAGCCTATTATTGCATTCATAGCTAGTTTTCCCAGTACTTTTCCCTGCCCTGATAGGCAGAAAGACAAAACATATTCCAAAGCTCCTATCCTATCTTGGTTCTCTCTGGGAACCAAGGCTGAAAAACAGCTCTTCGAGACATATTTTCATCAACAAAGTTCAGATCCATCTGAGGGGGGAGGATTTAGAAGGGGCTTGAACTGGGGAGGAATTGCATTACCACTCATACTCCTAATTGGTGCTTTTTGTCAATTATGCTAATTTACTAAGCTTATAAAAACTGTATTCACCCTGTGTGGGTGGGCTTTTGTGGACGTTTTCCATATTTGCCCATGGGGGCCTCCAATAAAGATCAACCTTTATATTACCTCCTATATTAATATTATCTTGAAAGTGCGTGTTGTTTCATTTATAGGTTCTTAAGGCATCACTATAAATTACCTCCACCACAGCTTATTCCCTGAAATAATGCATATGTCCCTCAGTCATGGTCCACTTGCTTCAACAATTTGCAACACCTTCCTTGAAGGGATACCTGTCCTTCACACTCAACAAGAGTTGTATCTGAAGTCTGAGGACTGTTGCTCCTTTTCCAATCCCTTTATCAATGGCCTTATGCCTATCAAGGAATCTCAGCTGCCAGGCTTCCTTACCTTCTAATTGCAAACTGTTAGCCCTGTTATCCCAGCATGGGAGCAGCCAGGTGATAATGAATTCACCTGGAAGATGGCTCAAGTTTTTTAATATATCCTGCAGCTCATTTAGGGATAGGGATCAGGCATTTTCTGACTTATTTGTGATTTCAGTCTCTTCCTCCTCCTGATCTTGTGACTGATCTGCTGCAGAACAGGCTGCCTCTTCTGATTCTCCCTCCTGCTCTTTGAAGAAGCTTCTTGCTTCCTTACTGAACAGGTTGATGTCTGCTTCTATTGTTTCTTCTTGATTATAAGGGTGGAAGATATAGCTGAGGGCTGGATCTCTGGTTTAGCCACAGTGTCTGTACGTCTTCAGATCAAGAGACGCTCTCTTCCTGAGGGTGCTGAACAATGCTGAACAATGATTGGTAGGCATAGGCCAGACCCCAGTACATGGTGATAAGTTGTGCCTCTTTGGAATGGCCAGAGCATCTTTTTTTTGAAAACATTCTTTCACTTCATCAGGATGCCCCACTTGTTCAGGAGTGAAGTGCTGAATCATTGGATGTGACAGCCTTTCAAGATACCTGCCCATATCCTCCCACAAGCCTTGCCACCTGTAACCACATTGTCTCAGGACCTGGGTGATAATCCTAAAACATCAGCTAACCATAGAAAAAGCCAAGAAAATACTCCTAAGAAGTACCAATAGAAGTATTTTGGTTACCCAAGGAGGTTAAAGATACTGAAGAGTTATAAGGAAGGAGAAAACATCACAGAAGAAGGTGGTGAAGGTGCCATTCTGTATTTCCTCCACCAGAAACCTTTCAGAGGAAGAAGTATATAGGAAATATGGGACACAGGACAGAGTACTGTGAATTTAATTAGCATAGTCAGTTTGATAACCAAGATGCCTAGGCAAGAACAAACAGAGCTTTGAAGATTACAAGAAAATTGGATCAAGATTGCTGACAGGAAAGAAGATTGAACCAACTTCTGCAAGCAAGCGATGTTGCAAAATATCTAAGTTAGTTTCTGCGATGTTTAACCTAATTATTGTAGTAAAAAAATTACTAGCCTTCCTAGAATGGTATATAAGCATATGTAGCTCACAGTAAAATCAGATTCTGATCACCAGTCTTCCCCGTCTCTCAATCATCAGTAAAGTGTTAATTATCTCCATAAGATGCCTTCCAAAGTATAGAATGATAGAATCATAAAATTGTTTGGGTTGCAAGGGACCTTAAAGATAATCTAGTTCCAACTGCCCTGCCATGGGCAGGGAAACCTTCCACTAGACCAGGTTGCTCAGAGCCCCATTCACTCTGGCCTTGAACACTTCCAGGGATGGGGAGCCCACAACCTCTCTGGGCAACCTGTTCCAGTGTCTCACTACCTTCACAGTAAAGAACTTCTTCTGAATATCCAATCAAAACCTTCCCTCCTTCAACTTAAAGCCATTACCTCTTGTCCTGTCACTGCATGCCCTTGCATCATAGACTGGAAAAGGTAATCTGTTGTGAGACATCATTGGGGGCTTGGAATATGTGGTGGGGGGGGGGGTAAGACTTTGATCTGGTGAGGTAGTGCTCTGCCCCCCATACACCCCAGCCCCACAGTGTCTGTCAATCATGGCACACTGGAAGCAGCCCCAGCTTTACCTAATCTGGTCCCTGAGTGGCTGAGACACCAAAAGTCCCTCCTGGGAAGAAGGCCCAGGATGGGCCAAAAAGGTTTAAGAAAGGGCACCACGAGGCAAGCACATTGTCCTTTAACCCTACCTTCATCTTGGAGTTTTACATCACTGGAACCCAGGAGTTGGTAGCTATATGTCTGTTTTTCTATATCTTTTCTGTCCTTCTGCTTTTCCCCCTTATTCTTCTAACTCTCTTCTCACAGAATGTAACATCAAATTGGTTAAAGGTTTTCTATGTTCAATAGACTACGTCTATGCTGTGCTAAGTGATGTGTCCTGGTTAAAGGCAAATTTGTGAGAGAACCCCTGAATGGGGTTCCTCTGGGAAGCAAACCCAAATGGCCCCTCCCCCCAACTGGTCCAGTAAAAGAACTTCTTTGGAGCAAAGTGGAAAAAACTATTTATTTAACAAGGTGCCCGCAAGTATAAAGAATGAATAATATGAAACAACAAAACCTTTCGTTGTTCTGAAGTGAGATGGTAAATTCAGAAAGTCCTTGCTGTAGGCAGCGCAGTTTGCTCAGTCTCTTATCAGTCCGTCCAGAGGTCCAGGCCCCGGTCAGCCACAGGTGCAAGCTCCCGGTGCTCCTCTGGGTTTTTCAGTCCAGAGCAGGTTTAAACAGTCCCGAGAAAAAATACAGTCCAGACAGCTTCTCTGCCTCAGCTAGCTAAAACTAAGAGCAAACCAGGTCTCTGTGCCGCTGCTTGTCTGAGGAGACGAGCACAGTCCAAGAGCAGGAATGCAGAGGCGTGAATGCTATTATCAAAACAAACTCCGCACATTTTTTTTCTCCCCCTTCGCTCTTGGAACTAGTCTCACAGCAGTGATTCTCTCTCTCCAGGATCCTGCTTCATGAGTCTCTACTTCACACTCCTCAAGGTTGCTCCTCCATTATGAACCTCCCCTTACCAGCTAACCCCCTCTTTTATCTCACTCATCCTTATTGGATATAGCTGTTACTCATCAGGGGCAAGGCTGTATTGGCTAATTAACACAACTGTTACTTATCAGGGGTTACTTAGTCTTAAAGGTACAGAACTTAACATACAGCATAAACAGAACAGACAATTAGGGATACAAGCATCAAAAAGTCACCCCAGGACATGACATTATGTTGTATTTACTCTTTTGTGCAATGTTCCTTAATTTTCTATAGTTTACCAGTAAACTTTTGTGTGTTTTTACCTCTTGAGACTATTTGGTTGGGATTTTCTCCTTTCAGTCTACCCAGAGCAAAATAACCTGGGTTTAGCCCTAGGTTTGAGTGACTGGTGTATAACACCTTGTGAAAAGTCCCTCTCCAGCCTTCTTGTAGGGTACTGCAAGGTTGCTATAAGGTCTTCCAAGAACCTTTTCTTCTCCAGGTTGAATGGATCAGCTAAATATGTAGGAGGAAAGAGGTTTTGGAAAGCGGTAGCTTATCACCCCTATTCAGAGAAATTTCTGGAAACAAGAGAAGGGAGTGATGCCTTGGGAAGGCTGACCTGGAACAGAGATTGGATAGAGCTAGAGTGTTGCTTCGCGTATCTGTCTCTCAGGCCGGACCAGCGGTCGGCTGGACCACCATGCTAGCTCTGATACGCCTCAACCGTACCTTTGCGTGGGTTTTTGGCTCCGCAGTACCTTTGCCTTGGCTGTCACGGCCGTGGTTCGAAAGAGGGGACACTCTTAAGGCTCAGGAAGAAGGTTTTATTCGGGGATCACAGGGGCAGTCCCTGGTCCCAGGCCTGTGCCTCTGGAGAGTGACCCAGGGCCTGGTTTTCAAGGGGTTTTTGTTCACCAGAAATCTCAGGGGTGGGCACAAGTTACAAGACCAATGAAAACAAAGCAAGGTGACTAATGCCAAATGCAATACACAACATTAACAAATCAGGTTAATTGGGGTGGGGTCCTCGGAGAGCCACCAATCACTGTCCGACACCTCTCTGAAGGTTTCGGGCCTGGGAGATGATGGGCGGGGAGGGGAGATGCATTGAGATGAGGGAGAAAGACAATGGGATGACCGAAACTCCAGGCAGAGGATTAGGGTTGTCTTGGAAACTCTTATCAACTTCTGATAAGAACATTCCAGGACAGGAGCTTTTGTCTGGCTAGGGTTAAAGTCCAAATCACATCAAACTTATAACTAAAAACCTAAAAACAATTCCAGCACCCCCACACCTCCCCCTTTTTCTTTTATTTGTGTTACTTTTCTGGAGTGTAGATATCTGAATCGCACTCGCTGCTGGAGTCAGAGTCTGGTGGGAATTCGATGGCAGGTGCCACGGAATGCACTGAGGGGGTAGTAGTGGGGAAAATTGCATTCATGATCAGGCTTTTGACCAAACCAGAAGCAATGGCTACAATTAAAATGATGAACAGAAACAGCAGTCCGGTTTTGACCCACGAGCTGGCAATGTTAGAGAGTCCAACACCTTTGAAGAGGTTATCAAACCAGTCCCCTGTTTCTTGCTTGATGGAATCGACCATTCCTCGCAGCTGCTGGATTGATTTTTTGACGTTCTCTGCCTTAGATGATAGATTGAAGCAACACAGTCCTTCAAACTCCTCACATGAATGTTGGTTCAGTAAAAGTAGATAGTCAATCGCGGCGCGGTTCTGAAGGGTTGCCTGCCTGGTAATCTGTTCGTCTGATAGGAGGTCACTTATAGCTTGAGTTGTTAAATTTGCTTGTTTGGCCACCCAACATTCTAAACGGCCTAATTCTCCCATAGATTTTGCTATCGAGACCCAGGGTAAGAAAACTGTCAGGGCTGTGGCCTTTGCCCTAGACCAGTGGATGATTTCTGAATTACAATCTGGGTCGAGACTTGTTAGGTCTCTTTTCTGGATTGGTACATGGAGAGAGGAATTTTTTCTGTGCCAATTGAGGATTTGAGTCATGTTTGGGGTAAACAGGCTCAACTTGCCTAAAGTGCATGGGCCTCCGATCAGCCGAGCAGGAATGCCTGTAAAAGCTCTGTCACCACAAATGAGGAAAAAACCTTTGGGCAGGGAACGGGGAAAGGGACTGTGAGCATCAGTGGAAGGAGTGGTAACATGTGCAATTTTTGTGCACCAGTTTTTTGCTATATAAGAATCCTTAATTTGCAACAAATGATAAAATGACCTGGTGTGTTCGTCTTGGGGGGCGTAACGAAAGTGAACACAGAAAGGAGCTTTTGAGGACCCAAGAAGGTCTAATTCTTGGGGCTCTTGGGGGGCACGTGGGAGAGTTTGCAACCACTCTTTCCAAAAAGCAAGGGGATTTATAACAAAAGCAAAAGGGGCATCACCAATTTCTGTAAAGTGGCTAGCTTCAACAGGTTTTCGGTTGTATTTTTGTTGTATCTGGAGGAGTGAGAATGGAAACTCCTCCTCTTTCACAGGGATTCCTACCAGGCAGGAGGACATGGGATCTTGGGCTGCTGCTGAGGCTAGGCAGATGTGATCTTGACCTAGACTCTTTGCGAGGGTTTTCCATCCATTGGTTTTGGGCTGTGGAACGATCCAGGGGGTGGTTATCGACGGGAAGCTGAGCAGCACTGCAAGGGCAAAAACTGCTGTGCTGCGGACTTCCATGCCGATCACCCGGTCCGCGGTTCTGTAACTCAGAAAAAAGGGGTCAGTTAAACAACCACTGAAAACATTCAGCTGGAGGAAACAGCTCTTCTGCTTCCTCCTCATGCCAGAAAACCCAGGAGGGAAGAGTAATTGGGCTAGGAGGACTTGCCTCTGGGCCCGCTTCCTCCTCCTCCTTTTTCCTCCTTCTTCAGGAGGCCACAGTGACCTGGGATACTTTTGTTTCTGAAGTCTTGGGGACATAGGGTCTCACATTTCTGGAGGGGATCCACTGCAAACCGGTGGGAGTGGAGACGCAGGCGTACCCACGCCCCCAGGTGACCAAATCGTGAGGACCCTGTATCCTCAAAGTTTCTGGATCTTTGACAAGGACTTTTGGCCTTTCCCGGGGCTCTAACTGTGAGCTCCCACGGAAGTGCCTTGTCACTGGCGGGTTCATGGTCTCAAAGGAACAGTTAAGAAAATTCAAAGTGAACACAGCACAGGCTAGTCTTACAGATGGTGGTTCAATTTTGAGGATCGGTTGCTGCTGGCTGAGGACTCTTTTGAAGTTCTGATGAGTCCTTTCCACAATCGCCTGACCTGTCGGGGAGTGTGGGATGCCAGTTTTGTGTTCCACTCTCCATTGCTGCAGAAAGCTGCAGAATTCCTTGGACTTGTACGCTGGACCATTATCTGTTTTCAGGGACCTTGGGATGCCCAGGACAGAGAAAGCCTGGATGAGATGCTTGATAGCATCCCCAGCCTTCTTCCCTGTGTGGGCAGAAGCGAAAACAGCTCCTGAGAACGTGTCCACAGAGACGTGCACGTATTTCTGCCTCCCAAAGGGGGCAAAGTGCGTGACGTCTGTCTGCCACACTTCACAACTGGACAAACCACAGGGATTCACGCCTGTGGGCATGGATGGGATGGCACACCTGTGACATTGTGGACAGCCGGTCACAATCGCTTTGGCCTGGTCACGGGTTAAGTTAAACTGCCGGACCAGACCTGGCGCGTTTTGATGGTGAAGCTGATGGCTGATTCTGGCTTGCTCAAAACGGTTTGGCAGAGGGGTCACCTCCACAGGGGCAGCGAGAGCATCAGCTCTCCTGTTTCCCTCTGCTATGAACCCTGGGAGCTCTGTGTGTGATCTGGTGTGCATCACATAAAAGGGTTGCTTCCTGTGGGAAATCAGTTTGATCAGCTTAGAAAGCAACTTAAACAGAGTGACGTTGGAAACCTCCTGCAACACAGAATGTTCTGCTCTAGAAACTATCCCTGCAACATAACTCGAATCTGTTACCAAATTGAAAGGTCCAGGGAATGTCTCAAATGCTCTAACGACTGTGGCCAACTCAGCCACTTGAGGTGATCCTTCCACCTCAACAACCTCTGATTCCCACCTCCGGGTGAGAGGGTCCCGCCAAGTCATAACTGATTTGTGGGACTTTCCGGATGCGTCAGTGAAGACGGTTAGAGCCTTAAGAGGCTCCTTGCTTTGGACACTTTTTAACTCCAATCGAAATTGGGCATCCGAATTGAAAATTTTGTGGGCAGGCCGATGAATAGAAATTTGGCCAGGGTAGTTATCTAGGGCAAACTGCAGTGCTTCGTTCTCTTGAAGCAGATGCTCTAACATTGCTTTTGTAATTTGACCCAATTTTAATTTGATTGGCATGTGAATGCATTCAAAGTCACAACCCGCCAGTTCCCTAAGGCGAACTCTGGCTTTCCGAATCAGGTCAGCCATCAATTCTTGTGGCTTTGTCATACTTTTGGTCCTGTGGTGGCTCAGAAAGACCCACTCTATAATAGAGAGAGGATCTTCTTTGCCTTGGACCTTCCTTGATTTTTGGAGGGTTTTGCTGTTCCATTGGAAAATCATCCCATGGAGGTGTGGCAGCTTTCCTAAGATGATGAAACGAAATGGCAGGTCAGGTTTACATTTGTTGGCCTGTCTGGTCGACAATGCGTGTTGAATGTTCTCCAGTGCAATCTTTGCCTCTGGGGTGAGGGCCCTGGGTGAACTCAATTCAACTTCCCTTTTTAACAAATTGAAAAGGGGGGCCAGGTCTTCAGTAGAAAGACCCAGCCAAGGTCTCATCCAATTCAAAGCTCCACACAGCTGATGGACATCTGCAAGGGTCTGAATTTGGGTCTTGATTTCCAATTTTTGAGGAACAATAGTCCTCTTCCCAATTTCCAGCCCTAGGTATTTCCAGGGTGGCATCTTTTGAATTTTGGATTCTTGCAGCTCAAAACCTGCAGAAACCAGTGCAGACACTGTGAGGTCGAGTGCATGTGCCAACAGGTCGTCTGTTGGTGCGGAAATCAACACATCATCGATGTAATGATGGATTATTACTTGGGGCACTGCTGCACGCACAGGTGCGAGCAGGGAAGCAACATACCTTTGACAAATCACATGCGAATTTTTCAAACCCTGAGGAAGAACTTTCCACTGATACCTCTTTCGCGGAGCCTCTCGGTTCAAGGTGGGCACCAAAAAGGCAAAGCGTGGGGCATCATCAGGATGTAGAGGAATGTGGAAAAAACAGTCTTTTATAACAATGACAGTCAAACTCCAGTTTTCGGGGAGCATGCTTGGGGCGGGCATCCCTGGTTGCAGGGATCCCATGTCCTCAATTACCTCATTAATTTTGCGGAGGTCATGGAGGAGCCTCCACCTGGTCTTATCTGCTTTCTGAATGACAAACACTGGAGAGTTCCATGGTGAAGTGGTCTCTTCAATGTGGCCTTTTTTCAGCTGTTTTTCCACAAGCTCATTGAGCGCCTTTAACTTTTGCTTAGAAAGTGGCCACTATTCAATCCAGACTGGTTCATCTGACAGCCAATTCAGTTTCTGGATAGGCCGCTCCTCAGTGACCACTGCCCGAAAAACCTTTGGAGGGTCAGGAATGTTAATTGTGACCCCCCATTGGGACATCAAATCTCTTCCCCACAGAGGTTCGTCAAGATCCAAAACAAAAGGGCATAGAGTGGCCAATTGCCCTTTTGGCCCTTCAATTGTCACTGCCTTTTTTGACTGCTTGGCCAATTGCAAACCTCCAATACCGTTTACATGTTTGACAATGGCCTGCAGTTCCCAATGTGATGGCCACATCCTTTCTGGGACGACCGTCACATCAGCGGCTGTGTCCCAAGCTCCTTTAAGGAGTTTGGATTCCCCACCCATGGAAAGCTTACAGTAATCTTTTGGCCTGTCTGAGCCTATCTTTTTTACCACAGCGACAGTGGTGTCTTCGTCGCTTTCTCCTCTGCCACTTTCTGTGGCACTGTCCTCTGGACTTGCTTTTACTGCAAGCCCTTGCGCTGCTGGGATGGCCTGGGCAATGATTTGCCCTTTTGGTAGAAAGGTGGGTGGGTTTTCACTGCGGAGCCACACAACAAATCGCTCTGGGTCAGTTGTGATTGTCCCAGGGGCAATCATTATGTCTGAGGGGGTGAACTTACAGTCTCCGATGACCACAAATTTTGTCTCCACCATGTGCCACGTGCCGGATTCCTTTGAGACCATGGCTGTTTGCCACTGACTGTCCCGCAGGTGAAGAGGCTCTGCCAACTGGAGCCTAAAGGGCTCATACCTGTCCATTGTTGTCAAGGATCCTGTTGGCTCAGGCAATACTATGTGCCTCGGTTTCCCTTGTTTTGTCAGGTCCTGTGAAGAGAGAGACAAATCTGATTTAGATGACCTTTTTTCTTTTTGGGTTATTTGGGCTGCCCGATTGGGGTCTTCACGCTGGGCAGTCCCGCGCTCCCTACTTAGTTTTTTGACACCCTGGTGTTCTTTTTGTTCTCCCTCCTCTCATTTTCCCTTTCCTGTTTTAAAAAATTGTCAAATTGTCCCTTCAATGGACACTGATTGATCCAGTGACCGTTTTTTCCACAAAGAAAACACGGGCAGTTAGCTCGTGCAGGAGTGTTCTTGCATGGCTCTGGTGTTTTAGGTGTTTCCACGGCAGCAGCGGTGATTTTCTGGCGCGATTTCCCCTCTCTCAGGGCTGGTTTTCTGCAGTGTGGGACGATGGCACTCACAGCTTGTAGCATCTCCTTGAGAGGAGGTGTCGAGCCTGGTTGTCTGGGTATGAGATTTATGGCAGCAGTGCATTCCTCGTTCGCATGGGAGAATGCTAACTGCTGTATCACTTGTTTCTGTCCCTCTTCTCCAACCAACTGCTGTTCCATAGCTGATGCAAGTCGCTCCACAAACTTGACATAGGGTTCTTGTGGTTCCTGAAAAATCTCTAAGTAACATTGTGAGGGACCATATGGTTGCATTTTTAAAAAGGCTTTTCAAGCTTGATTAGCTACAAACTCAAGGACGTTTGGGGGAATGTTGGTGGCCTGGTCTGAGGCTGCTTTCCAATCACCCTCACCTAACAGGTGGTTTAGGGTAATAGGGTTGCCTGCATTGTCAGTGGCAGTGGTTGGATCTTCCAGCAAGTCTGGAAGGGCATCCTTCAGCAGTTTTCCCCAAGTGACCTCCCAAAGCTCAAACTCCCTTTTGCTTGAGAGGCACTTGAAAATCTGCCTCAAATCGAATGGGACAACTGTGATCCCACCAAAGGAAGAAAACAACATGCCTTCAAAGTACGGGCTGTCTCCTCCATACTCTTTCAAGGCCTTCATGAGATCCTTGACCAGGGTTTGTGACAATGCTTTCCAGGTGGCAACAGTTGTTCCCTGTCCCCGACTCCTGCGGTACATCACTGGAGTAACTGTGGGCACACCACCTGGGGTCACGCCCCCCGGCGTCTTACTTCCTCCCGCTGGGTCCCCCATCGCAGCATCAGCTGCTGGCTCCGGGGCAGTTGCAGCTTTGCAGCATGTCTCGGAGCCCCAGTTGTAGGCTGGGGGGGGGCATCCAGTCCGCCTGTGGCACGGGCGGCTGGGGTGGCTGGAAGCTCGGAAGAGCGTTCCCCAACGGGGGTGCAGTCGGGAAAACCGTGTCACCGGGTGGGGTCGGCGGGACTCCCGCCGTGGAAGGAGGCTGCGGGCTTCACGCTCCCATCAGCAGCGGCAGTGGCTGGTGGGGGGGTGGTGCCAGGGTTGGAGCAGCGCCGCACGGCAGTGGGAGAGGAACAGAAGCTCCGTCCACACCGCGCGGGGGCTGCGGGGGGGCGGGCTGGGGCAGGGACGGCGCCTTGCTTGCACCGCGGGGGGCGGGGAAGGGGCTCCACGGCGCTATCGGGGGCGGCCACGGCGGGGCGGGGAAGGGAGCTGGGATCACGCGGTCCGCTCCATCCGGCCGCGACTCCGGGAACGCGGGAAACGCAGCGGCGGTGCTGGCATTCGGGAGGGCGGGGGGAGCAGCAGTCGCGGCGTGCGGCGGGGGAGGAGGAGCCGGGCAAGCAGGGGGGGAAGCGAGCGCCGGCGGGAACGGCGCCGGCGGCGCCGGAGAGAGAGCGGGCGGCAAGGGGCAGCCCCATGCTATTCGGGCTGCGCCATGATCTCCTCCCGGTCCCAGGAGCGGGACCGGCACGGTGGGGGGATGTGGGGGGTGCGGGGCTTTCCCAGGACCGCACGGCTCGGAAAAGCTCGGCACCGAAAAAGTGGGGGGAGGGAAAAGGGGTTGAGGCGGAGTCAGGGCGGCGCCCGCACTGCAGGAGGGGGGCACACCCCACCCCTGGCTCTGCTGGGGTGGGGGAAGGGGCGGGGGAAGGGGCGGGGGCAAGCCTTGAGAGGAAAGGAGGGGCGGGTACAGGGGAGGAAAGGGATTCTGGGAAAAAGAAGGGGGGTGGGGAAGTGAACAAAGAGACGATGGCTGCTCCTCGTGGCTGCCGCCATTATGGGGGCACTTTTCTTTGTTCTCTGAAGAGGGGGGGCCCTCTGCGTCTCCCTTTGGGGGGTTTCCACAGCCGTTTTCGCTGCCGATCCCGACAGGGGATGTCGGGGGCTGTTTTTCCTCCTTGGCAAATGAAAAACGGACTCTGGGTTTGTTGGCTGGGGAAATCAGGGGGGTAGCGGGGGGGGTTTGGGCGTCGTGGCCAGCCAGGCTGCCCCGGGAACCTCTCGCAGCCCGGCCGCCCCTGGAACCCCTCGCAGCCCGGCCGTGGCTGCAGGGGGGAGGGGACCCCAGAATTCTTAAAGCGCCCGGACAGGGGGACCCCTGGGGGGGCCGGAGCACTTTTCAGACTACCTGGGGGGGTTTTTGGGGACTTAGGGGGCTTGGGAGACTTGGAGGGGGGGGGGAAAGGGGAGACTTGGGGGATTTGGGGGACTTCGGGGAGGCAGAGGGACGGGACAGGGGGGGCTTGGGAGACTCGGGAGAGGCAGGGGCAGGGGGAAGGGGGAAGGGACTGAGGGAATGCTTTGAGAGGATGCAACTTTGTTCTCTTGCATTCCTCTGATTTCTTTTAAAGCGGCTTTTATCTGCCATGGCCAAAATGCAAATTTTGAAGCTAGGACATCTCCTGACTTCGCTAACTGTTCTAACTTTTTAGAAGCATTTTCCCAGAACCAAATGCTGTTTACCTGGTCCGAATTAACATTCGGAAAATGCAAAAACAAATACCTAATAAATTTTTTCAGTTCCTTTTTTGAGTATTTAATTTTGGCGACAATTAAAACTCCAATTAAACTTTTAAAAACCTCTTTCTGGGTGGTGTTCAGTCCGTTTCCCATTCTGACTAGCTGTTACTTTTTTCACCACCACTTCCCAGCAAAACCACCCCAAATCCCTGTAGGCGTCCTTTCCTGGGGGTAAGGGCCTGCTCAGGGTGGACCCCCGGTCCCCCCTGTCCCGTCCCTCCCAGGCGTTGCGCAAGCTAGATCCCTGAGGCTTTTCCAAGCCTCTGTGGTGGGTATCCTCCCCTCCCTTAGAGGAAAATTACTCACCCAGCCCTCGGGACGCTGGAGACGTTGCTGGGGCAACCACAAGCTGAAGGGGACTCCTCTGGGCAGGAGCTGTTCCCTTCGTCCACCAGGGGCGCTTTTGAGCAACCCCAGTGGCGTGTGGAGTGCTGAAGACCTCGGGACACGACAATGCGATATCCTCTCAGAAGGTCTCTGGGTCACAGGGTCCAAGCGTTCCCTCGGGCCTCCGTGTCAGCCCCCACGGCACAGCCAGGCCAAAAGGCGTCTGCAGGCCCCGCATTGGTGCGCCAATCTGTTGCTTCGCGTATCTGTCTCTCAGGCTGGTCCAGCGGTCGGCTGGACCACCCTGCTAGCTCTGATACGCCTCAACCGTACCTTTGCGTGGGTCTTGGCTCCGCAGTACCTTTGCCTTGGCTGTCACGGCCGTGGTTTGAAAGAGGGGACACTCTTAAGGCTCAGGAAGAAGGTTTTATTCGGGGATCACAGGGGCAGTCCCTGGTCCCAGGCCTGTGCCTCTGGAGAGTGACCCAGGGCCTGGTTTTCAAGGGGTTTTTGTTCACCAGAAATCTCAGGGGTGGGCACAAGTTACAAGACCAATGAAAACAAAGCAAGGTGACTAATGCCAAATGCAATACACAACATTAACAAATCAGGTTAATTGGGGTGGGGTCCTTGGAGAGCCACCAATCACTGTCCGACACCTCTCTGAAGGTTTCGGGCCTGGGAGATGATGGGCGGGGAGGGGAGATGCATTGAGATGAGGGAGAAAGACAATGGGATGACCGAAACTCCAGGCAGAGGATTAGGGTTGTCTTGGAAACTCTTATCAACTTCTGATAAGAACATTCCAGGACAGGAGCTTTTGTCTGGCTAGGGTTAAAGGTTAAAGTCCAAATCACATCAAACTTATAACTAAAAACCTAAAAACAATTCCAGCACCCCCACACTAGAGAATAAAGTAGGTATTTATTAAAGGCCTTTAAGGGTACACCTTGGGCAGTACAAGAGCCTGGCCAGGGCTACACACAAAATGGACAACCAGTCACGAGGTCTTACACTTTTATAAGTTTTGGTCCATTTACATATTGGAGTTAATTGTCCAATTATAGCTTCAGATTATGAAGTCCCATTTTTCTGGTTTTGTCTCTTCAATCCACTGTTGTTTATGCTTTTGGGCCTGAAAACCTGTAACCATTGTCCTTGGTCCTCAGCAGGAAAGGATTTTTGTCTACTTACTCTGTAAAGAGAGCTTACTAATGCTTAATATGAGGCTCAGAACTACACCCCTAGGCAGCACAGAATCTGAAAAAAATGGAAGCTAAAACTTAAGGCATCAGGAGAAGCAACCAATTTGCTGAATTATATGCTGCTTATATGACTTCAAACCAGGAAGATCTAGGATAATGCCATTTGTATAGATTTTTGTTCAATAGCTAATGGGTTAGATACTTGGCTACCAACTTGGATAGCCAAAGATTAGAAAATACATTATAAGGAAGTCTGGGAAAGGAACTGGAAGGATGTTTGGGAAATAGTACAAAGAACCAAGGTGACTGTGTTTCATGTTGATGCTTATAGTAAAGCAGACACTTTAGACTGACTTTATATACTCTGTTGCAGACAACTGGGCAAAGATTCCCCAAGCTGGATTGGAATTCCTTCAGAAGGAGGATCATGAAGGCTTGTCAAAATGAGTGCACCAAAAGTGTGGGCATCTTGGAGAAAAAGCTACTTACAGGTGGGCTCAAGAACATGGCATAACAGTGTCACTTGATACGATTAAAACTATAATTGCCCAGTGCCCCATGTGCCAATACATTGATAAATGCCTGGTGCCAAATATTGGGAAAGGACAATTGGGGAGAAGAAAGTTGCCAGAACACATTTGGCAAATGGATCATATTGGACCTTTACCCCAGCACCAAAGGTGTAAATATGTCTGTACTGCTGTAGATACATATTCTGGATATTTGATTGCCCATCCTTGTAAGAAGGCTACACACCACAGTACCATCTGTACTACAGACCTAATGATTTTGTACTATGGAATTTCATCACTGATTCAAACCAATAGTGGGTCTAATTTTCAAAAAAAAAATTTTCAACAATATGCTGAGCAGCAAAACATTCAGTGTTTTTTTCATATACCATACTATCCACAAGCTGCAGGATTGATTGAACGGATGAACGGTTTTTTAAAAGGGCAGTTGAAAAACTTAGGAGGTGGGAACCTGTCCCGATAGAGAACCCATCTCACAAATGCTCTACATAGCCTTAACAACAGGCCCACTGGGAAAACTGAAACCCCCTTGATGTGCATGACTACCCACAATTTGCAAATACAACCATTAACAGTAAGTGAGACTTTGACTTACTGGGAAATTGTTCCAGGTATGATGGCCCCTTACAGGGCCACCCCAGAGGCTTCAGGGCTGGACCTTTATGCATTAGAATTAATTAGGAAAAATCAGAAGCAAATGAGTTATCAGTACTGGAATAGGGATTCAGATTCCTCCAGGACACTTTAGTTTAATAGCCACTCATTTGAGCCTGGCCTTGAAAAGTGTTCATGTCATGAGAGGAGTAATTGATGCAGATTATCAAGGAGAAATTACAGTAATTCTGTTAAACAGTAGTAAACAAGATTTGATTATTCACCCCCATGACAGTGTAGCACAATTATTGATGTTGCCAGTTTTAGAAACAATTGTGAAAAAAGGAGATCCACCTCAGATCACTGCTGGTTGTTCAGATAAAGGGTCTGGATCCATCAGTCTTAATAATGGAGCCAAAGTATAGGCCCAGATGCCAAATGGCCCTCCCAAACCAGCTGAAATAATAGCTACAGGGAAAGACAATACTGTCTAAATCATGAAACCTGGGAAAAAGAAATGGGAATATGTCCCTGCAACCAAGTGTTATATGTGAGAATAACTAGATGTTATAGAATATTGTTTTACTGATCCAGAGCAACTAAATCTCCCTGTTTACCGCAATGGTCCATTTGGAAAATGCTGTTATCCATATGGCTTGATATGAAGACTGATGCAAACACTGACTTACATACCAGTGCATGAATTCCAACCAGGAGACTGAGTATACCTCAAGGACTGAAACCCAGCACCTCTCCAACCGAAGTGGAAAGGACCCTACCAAGTATTTTTAACCCCATACACTGTGGTAAAGCTGAACAGCAAAGGACCTTGGGTGCATTATTCTAGAATTAAAAAGGCATCAGCTCCATGGACAGTGGAATTATTGTTCCTAACCCAAATGAGACTGAGGAAAAAGAATGAATAACCTTGTCACTAAAGTATTACTTATGTCTGTAAATTGTATCTTGATAGTCAACCAGAATCTTTGTTAGAGAATAGCAACTAATTAGGCATATTTTAAAAGGAATGTAAATTATAGCTCTGAGTAATTAACTTGAACAGAACTTAATTGAAGAACAAGAGTTGATGCCTTTAGGCCTAATACCTAAATCTAAGATTCTACTATCAAAAGAATTGTTATGAAGGTTGTTGTCACACCTTGTACAAAAATGTGACATCTTGGTGCAATTTCACCTCAGTCTTGTGCACAGCACCCAACCATATCACTTTGCAGTTGCCACAAGGGATCTTTCTCATTTGTAGAGAGAGTTTGACCTGCCATTCCATCAAATGTCGAAGGTGGTCCATGTAGCATTAGGAGACTTACTTTTCTAAGACCTAACATAAAAATGATAAAAGAACATAAACGTAGAGGAAAGAAGTTCATTGATCAATATAAACCTGACTGTGATAATTTTAGGGCCTAGGATTTTGGAAGGAGGTTTACAGCAGCTCTCCTGCCTCAAGCTGCTTCAGGGGTAGCCTTGAAACAATTGAATGAACTAGGTTATTAACTAAGTAAGCAATCTCATGCCATTTCTCTCACATTGAGTAATTTGTTAACTGATGTTCAAGGTGCAAGACATGCAGCTCTGCAAAACAGAGCAGGGATTTATTTTCTTTTAGTGCATAGACATGGATATAAAGACTTTGATGGAATGTGTTGCATGAACCTTTCCAACCATTCGATATCTATACATAGCAGCATACAACAATTACAAGAAGGTATAACCAAACTCAGAATCAAAGAAGGATCATGGTTAAATGATCTGTTTGGTTGGCTGAGCCTTACACCATTGTGGAGAAAACTTTTGAAAATAAGCATGTATGTGTTGATTGTCATCATAGTTATCATGGTATTTGTGCCTTGTCTACTTCAGTGTATCTGACAGAAGTTTGACAAAGCTGTCAAAGCAGTTTTCATAGTTCAAACAGGAGGGGGAGATATTGGAACCCTGGTCAAAGGATGGATTGAAGTACTAAGGCCTGAACAGGCCCTGAGCCAAAGTGGACCTCTAGATGAACCTTCCAACCAAATGTTAAATATATTCGCTCATTAACCAAGTATTGTTATATATGTTCATTTATTGGCAAAAATTGTATTTACCTTTCTGTATCTAGAAACTGGATAAGGCCACATCTGACCTAATTAAGGGAGGATAGGATCAAAGACAACTCCCTTGGTTCCTCCTTGAGCCCTGGCCAGACTTTGGGAGAAAGCCAACAGGAGAATGAAATTAGAAATTATGTCAGCTTGTTTGTTTAACAGTATAAAAGCTGGGCTACTGTCACAGCAAAGTGGGGGAGCCTTGTGGCTTGCAAAGGTGGATGCAAGGCTAAGGATTTCCCAATTACTGGGCATAGTTCTCCAGTCCTTCACTGTGACAGCTTCCCCCACAGCTGATGTTTTGCAGACCTGGATGATGGTAAAGTATTAGGGTAACTGGTGATGTATCTTTCTTAATCACTATAGGCATTCTTTTGTATTAATGATTATATGCATTACTTAGCTTATCCTTTTGTGATTCTTTGCAGTTTTGTGTTATAGTAACTTACACTATTCCTTAACTTGGTGTCTGTGTCTGTGTCTCTGACTCTACCCACTGGAAAAATAGCAGGACTACACAACTGAAGGATGTATGGAGTGAAGCGAAGGTCTCAAGGCCCAATGTTGTTTCAGTGAGGCACAGAAGAGCACTCAGGTCTCCGCACCAGCCATTGGCCTCATTCTCCTTCACCATGCAAAACAAGCCTTGCTGTAAATCTTGTTCTTTAAGAGATAAAGATGCACAAAGAGACTATCTGGTGTAGGTCAGACAGCCTTTACTGCTGCCTCAGTGCATGGAGGAGGATCAAAGTGTTTATTCTATCTTTTTTGTCAACTACAAATTCTGACCGAAAGTAACTGAGACCCTGATTAGGTTCTGTTTACATATTGCTTTTCACAGTCCTTGGGATTCAAATGAGGAAAAACGTGAAACATAATACATGTATGACCAAAGTCATCAAACCCCACCTATAAGATGTGATTATTCCATTCTATCAGGAAGGGACAAAAATTTATAGCACAGAAGGGGAGCTTGAGGGCAGAAAGAGGGAAAACACCTCTGCCTGCTTGGAATGGGTCAATGAACTGTGTGTCTCCTCTGTTGTGGTTTGTTTAAGTTTCATTATCAATGAACTGTTCTGTATCCCCATTTCCCTGAATTTATGGTTTTGTCCCAAAAGTTATTTCTACCCCCTGAGCTGTCAGTTGCACCTAACCCAACCCCTTTTTCCTGAATGTTCTAAGTCAATCCTTCCCTTGGGCCAACCCCTGCCTAAACTCCTCCCGGTAATTCCCCTAATCCATGACGCCCCATTGTCCCATGTGACCTGTTCTCCTTCCACTGTTTTCCCATTGGTTCCTGAAGTATGAAACTCCTCCTTGTTCTCCTCCAACATCCTTTCCCTATTGGTTAGAATTTGATACCTGCCCCTGGGACATCCCCCGTTTATAAGCTGTTGCAGACTGTATTCTGAGTCCTCTCTGTTACTGACTGTTCAGAAGAATAAACCCTTCTGGATTACAAACAGAAGACCTCCCTCTCATTCCTTGTCCCCAACCTGCACCGATCTAAAGACCTTCATGCTGTAGAGCAAGAAGCTCTAAGCCGTCTCTCGTCGCTCACTCAGGGAGACGTGTCCCACTCTCAGCACAGTGCCGTGGTGGCTGAGGTAGATAAAAGACTCCAGCACAGAGTCACTCCTCCTCTGCTGAAGGGACACCTTTATGGGTTTGCACCTCACATTGCATTGAAGCACACCTGGGAATATTCATTTATATATACATATATATAAAAATATATATATGTCATAGATTTGTGTTCCTATGCTTTCTGTCGTAACACATATTAACACTCTGTAGTTACCACATTTATCACTGGCAATCCTAAACTTCCTTTCCTGCTGCTTCAATAAACTGTACTATTTGTGAATCTGGATTGTGCAAGTCCTCATTGAATGGGATCAGACCTATAGCACGGAACTGGTAAACTGCATTGTTTGTGAATCTGTGCTTGTAAAAGTTCTCCGTACTGAACTTGACCAGACTTATAGTGCTGAATTGGTGTGATGTTTTGCACTGACTGGTTTTTGGTAGCGGGGAGCCACAGAGGTGGCTTCTGTGAGAAGCTGATAGAAGCTTCCACCATGTCCAGTAGAGCCAATCCCTGATGGCTCTGAAGATGGGCATCCTGCTGGCCAAAGCTGGGCCAATTAGAGGTGATGGTAACGCCTCTGTGATAACATATTTAGAGAAGAAAATCAAAACAAAGTGGAGACACAAGTTTTTTCTATCCAGAGAAGAGGACGAGGTGAGAACATGTGAGGGAAAAGAACATGGAAACATTGTCCTAGGGTGATTTTATGATGCTTGTATCCCCAATCGTCTGTTCTGTTTATGTTGGATATTATATTCTACACCTTTAAGACTGGTTCTGAGAGTGTGGGGGGGAAAGAAGATGCACGCAGTTTGTTTTCAGAAACTGCACTCACTCCTCCACATTCTGCTCCTGGACTGTGTTGTCTGCAGCACATACAGACAGTGGGACAGAGATCTCCTTCGCTTTTAGTAAATTTTTAGCTAGCTGAGGCAGAGATGTTCCCTGGACTGTTTTTTTTCTTTTTCTCAGAACTATTTAAACCTACCCTGGACTGAAAAACCCAAGAGAGACACCCGGATCGCATGCCTATGGCCCACCAGGGCCTGAGCCTCCACATTTTCCAGCACCAGAGGAACTGATAAGAGACTGAGAGAGCCAAGCTACACCCACGGCAAGGACTTTCTCAATTTTGCCATCTCTCTTCAGAGAGGCGAGTGGTTTTGTTGTTTCATGCTATCCATTTTTGTGCTTATGGGCACTTGGTTTTGTTAAATAAATAGTTTTTTCCACTTTTCTTTAAGGAGATTTTTTCCTGGACCAACTAGGGGAGGGGCTGCTTGAATTTACTATTCTGGAGGGACCCTATTTGGAGGGTTTGTCCCAAATTTGCCCTAAACCAGGACAGACATCAAGGCCAGTGAAGAAGGAGGGGGAGGAGGGACTCCAGGTGCCAGAGCTGAGATTCCTCTGCAGGCCATAGTGATGACCATGGTGAAGCAGACTGTCCCCCTGCAGCCTATGGTGATCCACAGGTAATGCAGAGATCCACTCACAGCCTGTGAGGGAGGTGCCCATGCCAGAGCAGATGGATGCCTGGAGGAGGCTGTGATCCAGTGGGAGACCCAGTGTAGAGATGGGGCCCCTGCTTCCAGGCTGGAGTAGCCTGTCCTTGGAGGACTGCACCCCATGCAAGAGTGACCCGTGCCACAGCAGTTTTGGGAGGACTGTCTGCCTGTGAGATTGGAACCATGCTGGAGAAGTTCACAGAGAACTGTCTTCTATGGGAATGGACCCCATGGTGTAGCAGGGGAAGGACTCCTCTCCCTGAGCAGTGGAAGATGATCTTGGGTGATAAAAGCCAGGGATCCCAATTTTAAGAGAGGGTTGGACTGAGACAGTTGTAGATACGACCAATATGGTTAATTCTACGAAGTCCCCCTATTTCATCTAAAATGGCAGGTTATATATTCTTTCAGATAGTTTACAAATACAGACACATTTTCATTGGCACACAGCAGAGGAAAAAATGTAAACATACATTGTTTAGTTCACCCTTAAGGTGGCTAACACCTGCATGCTAACAATTCTATTCAGTGACCTTCAACACCCTATTATCTTTTCCAAACACCTTAATACCTAATTCTAACTACGCCACAACTAGTTAAAAAAAATTTGCTGTGTCATAGGCCTTGGGCCCCAATTTAGGCCTCAGGTTAGGCCTCAGTCAAGGTAGTTCAATATCTGTATATATAAATCATGTTTTCTTTCCCTAAGAAATTCAGCAACAGGTGATGAACTGACCAAACCCCCCAGGCCCTGTCTCCCTGCGCTGTCAGTGGGAAGGAGAGAGGGGTTGGGGAAAGAAAGGGTGTTTTTAAGGGCTTATTTTACTTCTCATTATCATTCTCTGATTTTGTTAGTTATAAATTTACTTTGTACTTCTAAGTTGAGCCTGTTTTGCCCTTGGAATGTTTTCTTCCAGTGCTTATCTCAACTCATGAAGCCTTCATTAACTTTTTCTCTCTCCTCTGCCCAGTTGTGGCAGGGGAGGGTGAGCAAGTGACTTTCATGGGTAACTGGCATTTGGCCCATGTCCAACCATGACAGGAGGTCATGAGACAAATTACCTGCCCAAAGCAGGGCTAACCTCAAAGTTAGATAAGATTGCTAAAGGCCTCATCCAGCCAAATTTTGAAATCTCCAAAAATTCTATCCTGTCCTTGGGCAGCTCATTCCAGGGTTTGACTCCTCACCCTGGCAGGGAGTTGTTCCTTATGTCCAGCCAGAATTTCCTTTGTTGAAACATGACTGCTTCCTCTTCTCCTTTTGCTGTGCAACTCTCTGAAGTGTCTAGCTTTTTAAAGTTACAACATGCTCATCCACCTTGAAGAAACAGCTTATTGGAAAATTAAAAACAAGCTTATATAACATAGAGTTAGGATAAACATATACAGAAGGCAAACAGACAACACCTAAGAAGGAAAAGGTGGCATGCAAATCATATTTAACTTACTTCAACAGTTTTCACCATACAGTTGTTCCCACATATTTTGCATTTACATTATGATTAGCTAACACTAATTTTAAAGAAGCTAGTTACATTGCAATAGATATACATAGGTACAAAGGATTTGACAAGTTATCACAGTCCTTATCTAAAGCAAATAGCTATCTTGTGACTTAATTGTGATCTGTGTCTATGGTGACATGAGAAGCTTTAGCCATGTGATCAGTACCCTCTGCTTCTGACAACTGGTTGACAACAGCATTGTTGCCAGGATTTGGTAACACTCGTAACAGGGCATCGTAACAGCACATGAGATATTCTGGATGGCAAAACTCGCAATCCTACTATTGTCAGGGATTATGACGGCGAACACCTGGACTGTGAGCCTCACTGAGAGGAGGGATTTGGCTACAGAGACCAGATGCCAGCCAATCCCTGAGGAGAACGCAAGCAGGTAGCTATTGGCCAGTGAGCTGGGTGGTAACCAAATCATAGCCAATCAGGTTTGAACATGGAGTTTTTTGAATAGCCTATATAAGAGCTGTGCGTGCCATTAAACGCTCTGCTGCATGAACATGATGTTGTGTCGTCTCTCTGTCTCCCCCAACAGAGAGATATGGTGACCCCCCAACGTGATGATGATAACTAAGCCACGAGAAAAGAAAGAAGATGGAGCACCAGAGAGAGACAGCCAAGAGCTGTGAAGGAAAATACAGCCAGAGCTGCAAAAGAAAAGCAGCCAGATCTGTGAGAGAAAAACAGCCTGGAAAGCTGTGTGAGGAAAGTAGCCAGAGACCTGCGAACAGCTGAGGAGCTGTGACTGTCTAGAAGAGGACATAAAAAGGGTGAGCCACTGCTGGGAACATGTCTGGTCAAATTTCTGCAGAAGACAGAGCTATAGTGAATATTTGGACTCTGATCTTAAGTAAAGGAGGGGTTGAGCATGAAGAGACTCTAGAGACTTTACTACAGTTTTGCAAGAGCAAAGGTGTAGAAATCACTAAAGATGTAGTCTTTAATGTTAAAATCTGGGAACAAGTCAGCCAATTGATTTTTGACTCTGCCTCTAGAGGAGACAAAATTGCTATAAGTGTTTTAACTACCTGGACGATATTGATGGATATGTTAAAATTCATAAAAGCTGAGAGAAATGCAAAAGCGGCTGCTAAGATGCCTGTGCCAATTGCTCAAGATGGCAGAGCTGCCGTGCAGCGGGTACAGCCCACCAAAACATCGTGACATGGTGGAGCACAGGGAGCAGCCCACAGGGGAAGAGATGCCGAACTGGGCACGGGGAAGGAGCAACTAGAGGGGGAGCCCCCTACCCCCGCAGTGCTGGCGTGCCACGCTATTGGGACCAGAGTCCCCCCACCATTGGCGCCGAATGCGTTTGCATCTGGCCGCGAGCGACAGATTCCCCTGCAGCGCTGGCACAGCGGCTGGGGTGGCCACCGCCGTGCCCACAAGACCCATTCACCCATTTCTTCCATGACCTACATTGCCATGGAAGTGCTTGGTCCACCTCTGTGTCCAGCTGACTGGTACACTGCTGGAGCCCTGCTGATAGTCCGGCCTTCGCTTGGCACGCCCACTCGCAGCGGCGCCGTGCCTCCCGGAAACTTGGAAGCATTGCGGCGCCGGAGGCCAGAAGAGAAGCCGGCAGCCCTGGAGCCAGAGCCCCCCCACCGCTGGCGCCGAGTGCATTTGTGCAGCCCGAGCAGCGACTGCATCAGAAGCGCCTGCACGGCGGTGCCCCCGCCGCGCCCGCTGGAACCGGGAAGAGCGCCAGAACCTGGAAGTCGAGAGGCTCCCGAACTCAGAAGTGCCGGCGGCGCACTGCTGGAGCCCGCTCCCGCTGCCACCACGGCCTCACCTCGCTGCACCCAAGGCTTGAACAGCCTGAACGACCCATATCACTGATGGATATGCGAGACCCCCACAGAGGGAACGCGAGCGACTGCCCTTCTGCCGATCCCTCAAGAGGAAGCCTCTGCCGACCCGGTTAACTTCTGGAATGAGGTAAAATGGATCGCGGTTTCAAGTGGGGATATTGAGGGGGTCGACTGAATTCCTATGCCCATGCATTCGCTATCATTGGAGGACTGGCAGTAAGGGGGCAGGACAATTGCAGCATTCCCGGTCCTTTGAGGTAGTGGGACAGCACCTGATAGACATTCCTTTTAATTGGCAAGTCCTCTCCAAGCTACACTAATTGTCAACTAAACATGGACTGGGGTCTCCTGCAGTTGCAAATATGCTTTGGGTTTTAACTGCCAGTAAATTAACTCCTTTTGACATAAAGCAAATCGCTAAATTACTCTGTACTTCAGTGCAATATATGATGTTTGAATTCACCTGGAGACGTTATGCAGAGGAGCAGGGATTGTAAAACTCAGAGGTTTCACAGCAAGACCCATGCTTTGGGGCAGGGATTTCTCAACTCATGGGATTGCCTCCCATTGAAAGACCACAACTGCAAGCACATTTAAATACCTCAATATTAGCACATGCAAGGGACACAGGAATGCGAGCCCTGATGAAAATTGCTAACGTGTCTGTTCCAACCCAAAGGTACTCAAGCATAAAACAAGGCCCCAAGGAATTATATATGCAATTCATAGAATGTTTACAAGATGCTATGGAAAAGCAAATACCAAACAGCAATGCAAGAAATGAATTAATATTGCAATTGGCACGGGACAATGCAAACGAGGACTGCAGAAATGTGGGGGTGCTGAAATGTTATCATAAGTTTCTTAGTTGTAGGTTTGATGTGATTTGGACTTTAACCCTAGCCTGGTAAAGTTCCTGTCTTGGATTGTGCTTATCAGAGGTTGATAAGAGTTGCCAAGACAACTCTAATCCTCTGCCCTGGGTTTCGATCATCCTATTGTATTTCCCCCCATCCCATTGTATTTCTCCCCCACATGTCCAGCATACCCCAGACCCCAAAACCTTCAGGAGAGGTGTCTGACAGGGATTGGTGGGTCTCACAAGACCACATCCCAAATTCACCTGATTTGTTAATGTTGTGTATTGCATTTTGACCTTACCCACCTGGCTTTGTGTGATTGGTCTTGTAACTTGTGTCCACCCCTGAGATTTTGGGGGAACAAAAACCCCCTGTAACCGAGGCCGGGGGTCACTCCCCAGAGGCACAGGCCTGGAACCAGGGGCTGCCCCTGAGTTACCCGAATAAAATCTTTCTCCCTGAGCCTGGAGTGTCCCCTCTTTTTCGAACCACGGCCGAGACAGCTAAGGCAAGAGCACTGCGGAGCCAAAGACCCACGCAAAGGTACTGTTGGGCGTATCACAGCTAGCAGGGTGGCCCAGCCGACGCTGAGCTGACCTGAGAGACAGATACGCGAAGCAACACAGAAATGCTATAGATTTATTACCCAAAGAAAATCCATCCTTAGAGGAAATGATTAATGCATGTGCTAAGGTTGGAACTGAATCATATTGGCACAGACCACGAGGATTTCGTCTCTCCATTGGTAGCTATTACCCACCACCTCTTTCTCTTTTCTCTATCCTTTATTTCTTTTCAAATCCTTCTATTGCATTTTCTGTTGGCACTCAATAAAGGTGCATTTGTTTTGACTGATACTGAAATCCCCTCTGTGTTGTTTTTGCACTCTGAGATCAGTTAATGAACCATCATGACCCCTGCTTGCATTAGTGGATGGTGACAAGTAGATATTAATAGAGGTTTGTTTTTAAGATATGTTAGGGAAACCCTCCCAACCAAGGTCTTGGCTCTGTCCAAGCCATGGCCCTGGCTGGCAGGGAAGTATGCCATCAAACCCAGGTGTTTCTGTCCTAAAAATGAAATCAAGTTACTTTGACTTGTAAATTTGGTCTTATAAAAGCGGGACCCCTTTTCAAGGTAAACTTGGAGGCCTTGTCTGGAAAAGGCTTTCCAAGTCCTTGCTGGGAAAAGGGGCTCTCCAACTATGGCAGATCCTGAGGGATGGTAAGCATTTAAGCAGTTGTAAGCATTTTGTTCAGTGGTGCTTATTGTTTTGTTGGATGTGTTGTTTTACTGTTTATAGTAAGAAAAGTATATGTTATGCTAAACACCCTTCTGAATTTAACAGGGTAATTTATGTTCATGTTATAGTTGTTAAGGCTGAAAACAGAGGTGAGTACTGATAACCTGTTCAGCTACCACAGCAAACAGCTTATTTGCCTTGATGCAAAGACATCTAAATGGTACTATACAGTGGAATGGGAATCAAAGACTGGAAAAATTATCAGCCTGGTTGCTCAGTGCTGTGCTTTTTCTGCATTTTCTGTTTCTGTGTCTAAAAGCAGAGATGCAAATGTAAAAAATCAAATTCAGAATGCCTACAAATATTCATTTTGATTGACTAGTGCTCACCAGGTCAAGGCCTGCAAGAGCATTGAAGCCCTTTAAATGACTGTCTGACCCATCATTCACTGATGTTTATGATAATTTTGTTCATATTCACAGTGATCCTTTAAAAAATGATTGTACTTCAGCTTACAGCCAGCATTCATCCTGGGTATAAGCTTAAGGCTTCTTAAAGGATTGTCCAAAGATACCAAAATTCACTGAATTTTTTATCAGTGAGGCTGACTAACAAATTTTTACTCTGAAGTCATGTATTTATCTCAGCAGCCCAAACTATTTACAAAGTTGTAGGCTGCTATCACCAACTCACCTGGGCCAGGCTGTGCAGCTGAACATGCATGAAACATCTGCCTTGACACTTACCTGTGAGAAGTGTCTCCTTGCCTGCAACACTAAAACTGAACTGAATTTTTAAGGTAATCGCCTAATTGTTACAGAACTAAAACACCAGTGGAGTTCTGATCTGTGAATTATTTTCTCTTTGATTGCAACAGCCAGCATTAACTATTTTTTCTCTTTGGTAGACTGACTGTCCATACACAGTACTCAGATTTCTCATCCCACCACCACAAGCGGGAAACATGATTCCATGGGATCAGCAGTGAGTCTCTCAGCCTCAGCAAGTTCAGATCAGCAAGATATTTAGGAAAAACTGTCAATGCAAATGTCAGATAAATTGACTGACAAAGTTTACAGGGGGCAGCTCCTCAAACTCAGTTAGAGGAGGTTCACTGAAAACCATTAAACTACAGTAATTCTGGTTAAGTTTGAACATATACTAGTGGTCTGCATACATCAGATGTGCAGTCAAAGAGCATCTATTAAGTGCATTTGCAAAAGGCAATTAAGAAAGAAAATTGTCACTGAGTTTAAATTCATTCTAGTATCTGCCCTAAAGTTTTTAACATATAACTCCCTCCTTTTTGTGAAAACTACTGATTTTATTGGAAAAAACAGGGCATTAAAGAATTAAGCAGTAAAATATTGTACCTTACCACTGTACATCTGGTCTTTTACCTGAACTGAATTCAGTCCAGCTCAATTTACGTACCATAGGTGAATGCTAGAGACAGCTGAACAATATCACAGTGCATGCTTAAAAGAAACCAGACTTTACTAAGCCAGAAATTATGGATTTTTTTATATAAAAATGGAATAGCATAAGAATATCTAGTACTTTCTTGCATGAGCTGCTGGAAAGAATTCAGGAAAATATAATTACAGTATTAACTAAAATGAAGATGGGACAAGCCATTGTTGAACACACACATGGCACTTTAAAGTGTGTCCTTGAAAAACAGAAAAGGGGGATGTGTGATGATACCCCGCAGAGTAGGGTAGCCAAAGCCCTGAACACTTTAAACCATCTAACAATATTGCAAAACTCCCAAAACCCTGTCATCCTTAATCATTTCTTGTCATTACAGTCCTCTAGTGATGTCCAGTTACCTAAACCTAAGGTATTGGTACTGGACCTCATTACTAACAAATGGGAAGGCCCTTGGGACCTTGTCACTTGGGGGCATGGGTATGCATGTATTTCCACAGATGATGGTATTCGATGAGTGCCTGCTCACTGTGTGTGACCTGCTCTACACTCTGCTCTGGACCACAACCAACCACGCCTCCCTGACATCCCCACAGCAAATGCCATAGAACAGTGACCAGAACAACCCTCTGCACCAGCTGAATGGAAATCTGAGACCTTTGGAATGACAACTTACCTGTGACTTCACCTGGACCTCAAGAGTTGGACACTTCAAGGACATTACTAGCAAAAGGAAATGCTACCTCTGATAGTTTTAAATGTTACCTCTGATAGTTTTTAAGTTGGTTTGTTTGTAACATTCAAGTTGTAAGTTTTAAGCAATTAGCCTGCTGCATACCACCCAGTAAAATTGTGCCTTTGATAGCTCCTGGACATGATTGTAAAAATTTTGATGGGATACACCAATAGCTAGAAAAATTAGGCTTGTCGAGTTTCGTGAAGAATTTCATTCTCCTTGTACCATGTTTGTTGTCCTTTCTGCAAGGAGCCCCGCAAAGGGACGATAAACACGGCTTTTATGTTTTGAAAACAGAAAGAGGGAACTATGATGGTGAAACACCTGGACTGTGAGCCTCACTGAGAGGAGGGATTTGGCTACAGAGACCAGATGCCAGCCAATCCCTGAGGAGAACGCAAGCAGGTAGCTATTGGCCAGTGAGC
The DNA here is from genome assembly GCF_965231275.1 of Zosterops lateralis. Taxonomy (NCBI): domain Eukaryota; kingdom Metazoa; phylum Chordata; class Aves; order Passeriformes; family Zosteropidae; genus Zosterops; species Zosterops lateralis. Next base: position 10,460,240 of record NC_139801.1, read on the forward strand.
TGGGTGGTAACCAAATCATAGCCAATCAGGTTTGAACGTGGAGTCTTTTGAATAGCCTATATAAGAGCTGTGCATGCCATTTAAAGCTCTCTCTGCTACATGAACATGATGTCGTGTCAGCTCTCCATCTCCCCCGACAGCAACAAGGGATGCCTTCCATGACTGTTCACTAAACTCTTAGTTTTTGGTTAACTCACAGCTCATGCTAAGGCCTGGTGTATGCTATGAGCAGCACCATTATGTCAAAGTGAGAGCAACAGGTAGGCAGGACTCAGAGATGAAGATCATTATGCAGCTTGTATTACTACTTGCAGCTTGCTGTCTCCTGTGGGAAGACAGATAGAGATAGTGCTAAAGGCAATCCTGCCTCTGATATAGTGCAGCTGTGTTAATTACCAAAGAGTGGGAACATCCTTGCTCTCACAGCTGGGTGTGATAAAAGAGTGGGTTAGTTGGTAGAGAGTCAGTTGGAGTCTGCTGGCTGTTCTGTGGGGACAAAGGGACAGGAGGTCATGTGAGGGACAGATAAGGTAAGCCACTGTACAGGGGACAGACAGGGTTAGGCAGCTGTGCTGGGGACAGGAAGCAGCAAGCTGGAATTGCAGAAGGAAGAGAGGAGAAAGAGCCAGAGCTGTGGGGAGCTGCCCATAGGATTGCTACATAGAAAAGGTATGAAAGACATCTAGATAACAAGGTGCTGATACTGGAAGCCTTCTGAACTTTTTATTGAAGCACTTTGAATACAGTGTCCGTCTTGACTATGACAGTCTCCTACAGCCCACTTTTTGCAAATCGATTGTCTGGCAGCCTATTCATAGTCCACTAACTTATGGAAATAGTAAAGACCAAACTCCTAAACTAAGAGGTATAGATACATCAGCTTATGCAAAAGGTTTTTGAAAGGATCCAATCGCAGCTGGACTGCTAAGGTGTGATACAGGGGAAACCTGTACTGTGGGGGAGGGGGAATGGAGAGCACCCTTACCTTTAGCCAGAATACCATGACACAGCTTCTATAGTTTTTCTTCCTCCAAGGACAGAGTCACTCATATACTTTTTAGTCAGTGTCTAGACTATGATTATTGTATTGTGCACTGATTATTAAGAATTTGACCCAATCTCCAGAGGCTACAGGTGACTGAAAAGTCTAAGTAACTGAAATTTTAGATAATTGGAAAGCTATGCTATTTTCTAGATTTTCTGTGTAATTATAAGCTATGCTGATTGCTAAATTAGAAATAATAAAGCTCTAATTATAACTACAACCCTGTGGTCAGTTCTTATTCCACGAGCAAACAAGGTGTGATTGTGATCCCAGGAATCATCGATGCAGATTTTACCAGACAAGTTCAAATTTTAGCTTATGCTTTGCAACCACCTGTGACAATTCCAAAAGGCAGCAAAATTGCTCAAATCATAGCTTTTGAAAATGTTCTGCCACATTGCCAACATCCAAAAGAACCACATGAAAATTACAGAATGAACAGAGGCCTTGACTTTACTGACCATGAGGTTTTCTTCACTTTGGACTTGAAAGATCGTCCATTCAGAACTGTGTGTTTGCAACGTGGATCTCATCAATTCAAGTTAAAGCTACTCCTAGACACAGGATCTGATGTCTCGATTCTGAACCAGCGGTTTTGGCCTTCAGACTGGCCTTTGCAGGCTCTGACCAGCCACATTGTAGGAGTTGGTGGAATCAGAATTTCTGCAATCAGTGCAGATCCAATTTGTATTATTCTTGAAGACAGTCCACTTGTTACAGCACGACTGTACGTCATGCCTTTGCCTGTCAAGCTTGCAGGACTGTTGGGCAGAGATGTGTTGTCCCAGCTTGGCTTTGTTTTAACCACAGATCAACATTTTTACTAATGGCCACTGCAGAGCAGCCACCCATTTTAAAAATCACTTGGTTAACCGATAACCCTGTATGGGTCAAGCAGTGGCCCATGACTGAGAGAAGGCTGCAAATTGCAAATCAACTGATTCAGGAACAACTTGATGCTGGACACATTCAACCATCTGTTAGCCCATGGAACACTCCAATTTTTGTCATCCCGAAAAAATCAGGCAAATGGAGACTGTTGCATGACCTGCGAAAAGTCAATGAGCAGATGCAGGCCATGGGTGCCTTGCAACCTGGCCTGCCAGCACCCACCATGATACCGCAAGGATGGAGCATCGTTGTTATTGATTTAAAAGACTGTTTCTTTACCATTCCACTCCACCCACAGGACGCTCAGCGCTTTGCTTTCACACTGCCATCAATTAATAGAGCTGCTCCAACAAAAAGATATGAATGGGTTGTTTTACCACAAGGCATGTGAAATTCACCATGTATGTGTCAGTTGTTTGTTGATTGGGCCTTGCAACCAATTCATCAACGCTTTTCGGATGCTCTGATCTATCATTACATGGATGACATCCTCATTGCCACAAAGAGGCCGCTTCCAAAAACAAAAATAGACTGGCTGATTTCACAACTAGAGCATCAAGGGTTGACAGTTGCACCAGAAAAGATACAGCAATCAGCCCCTTGGAAATACTTAGGTTGGCTGATCACAGATGCGCAGATTCGTCCTCAGAAAGTTATCCTGCATGACAACATCACCACTTTACATGATGCTCAGAAACTTTTTGGAGACCTGCAATGGGTTTGAACCATTGTAGGCATTACCAATGATGACTTGGTACCATTTCTGCCATGCCTTCGCGGCAGTGATGCCAACAGTTCACGGGTCTGTACCCCCAAACAACAAAAAGCTTTGATGCATGTGAGTGAAAAACTTCAGAATGGATGGAGTGCCCGTCGTGTAGAACATCTTCCATTGTCACTCTTCCTTTCCAACGCTGAAGCTTGCCCACTTGCCATTGTCTTTCAATGGCAAAAGAAAAAGGGGGAAAACCAATCTGATCAAAAATTTGATTCTACAGCAGTTGTCATTGAGTGGATGTTTTTGCCTGTGCAGCCAAAATGCCATTTCATGAGCAGAACGGACGCTTTTGCGACACTGATAAGAAAAGGCAGAGACAGAATTGTAGAAATAGATGGAAGAGAACCAGCAGACATCAGCATTCCTGTGAAAGATGAAGACTTGGAATGGCTGTTGAGACAGTTGCATTGCAAGAGACGTTGTTGGGTTTTGCAGGTGTGGTTCACAACAAGCAGCCAAAAGGTCCAATGTGGCATCTGATCACACGTCATCGATGGTTGGAGAGGCCTTTGTGTTCACTGAAACCAGTGGAAGGCAGGACAGTGTTTACAGATGCTGGTCGAAAAACAAAAAATACTGCATGTGTCTGGCAGCAACAAGGGGAATGGCTGCAACATGTAATTAAAGGAGAAGCAGAAGATACACTTCAAACCCTTGAGCTGAAAGCCGTGTGTTGGGCTTTGCAGACTTGGAACAAAGAACCACTCAATGTTGTGTCAGATTCTTTGTACGTAGTTGGAGTTGTGCAGAGAATTGAAGATGCACTCCTCAGGCAAACCCAAAATCAGCGTCTTGGAGAACTGTTTTTACAGCTGAGAAGTGTGTTGAACCAACGCCATCATATCTTCTGTGTGATGCACATCCGAAGCCATCAGTGCAACAGAGGTTTGGGAGAAGGCAACGCACGAGCTGATGCTGCAGTCAGCTGTGTTGTCCATGTTCCCCCTCAAAACAAGTTTGAAAAGGCTCGCAACAGTCATGAAACATTTCATCAAAATGCACGAGCCTTGCACAGACAATTTCAGATTCCTTTGAGTGATGCACAAGGAATTGTGCGTGCCTGCCCTCAATGCAGTCATCACAGGCCTGGACTGGGGCTAGGCACAAACCCAAAGGGACTGAAAGCTTTAGAACTGTGGCAAATGGATGTGACTCATTTTCCAGAGTTTGGCAGATTGAAATATGTTCATGTCACAATTGATACTTATTCTAAATTCATTTGGGCAACAGCACAGCCAGGAGAAAAAGCTTTGCATGTAGAAAGACATCTGTCTGTTTGTTTTGCAGTCATGGGTGTGCCTGTGGAAATCAAAACTGACAACAGCCCAGCCTATGTCAGTCAGCGAGTCACAAAATTTATGCAAAAAATGGGGAGTGAAACATACCACAGGGATTCCTCACTCTCCCACAGGTCAAGCTATTGTAGAAAGAGCAAACCACACCCTGAAAGACTACCTTGCAAAACAAAAACAGACCGATGGCATTGATGTAGTTAGTAGACTATCAAAAGTATTGTTCACTTTAAATTACTTATGTTTGGCAGAAGGTCAAGAAGAACCTGCGGTCATGATACGTCATCACGCAGTAAAAGAGGGAAGGCCGCAGGCAGTTCCAGGACTTTATGTTTATCATAAAAACATGCGTACGGGTGAGTGGCAAGGACCGAGTCAAGTGTTGTTTAATGGTCGAGGATACATGTGTGTGTCCACAGATGCTGGTCCTGTTTGGGTGCTGAGTCGATTTACCCATGCGTGTCCTCCGGAAAGAATACCATCAGACAGTGAAGACAACCCGGACAACAATCTGCCTGGAACACTTTCTGACGATCCTGAACTTAACTGAAATTAACTTTAAGTGTGTGAAATTAGCAGTTTGTATAGTTATAGTTACAGAAGTTAAAAATTAGAAGTGTTTGTAATAGAATATTGAAGGTAAGGGCCAAAAGTACCGGCAAAATGTTGTGGATTGAACTGTTTGTTTTTCAAATTGTTTTAACAGGAAGTGTGGTTGGAGTGCTTGACGTTGACAAACGAGAAAACGTGGGTCACATGGGCCAATCGAACTGGACAAGATTCATTCTGTTTGTCTTTAGCAACACCGTCCAGTCCTTTTCGCACCTGTTTAATTGGAGTTCCATTGCTTTCGATGACAGAGTTCAAAAGCTGGACTCAAGCTAAAATATATCCTAATTTAACGGAAGCTTGGAACGCATGGTGCCACCAACCTGTTAAGTCCACTCACACACAGTCTGAAACTTGGTGTAAAATCCATGAAATCCCGATAAATGATTTAGGAGCACAAGCTGTTTCAATTGCACAAAATCTCAAAGTAGTAAGTACTGAGCCACAAGAATTTGATCTCCTTGGTTCTGTACCAAGCAATTATTACTTGACATTTGGTCATGTACAACAATCCAAAGTTGGCAACGCTTGGTTGTTTCCTAAATCCCCATTGTATTATAACAATACAGAGTACTGCAACAATTGGACACAACTTGTAACGCCATCACAAAATGTTGCAAGAAAATTGCCACCTGGAGTTTTTCTCATTTGTGGAGATCGAGCGTGGTCTGCAGTACCCCAAGGAGCTGCAGGAGGTCCATGTTATTTTGGAAAATTAACCCTGTTTGCTCCTTCCATTCATCAAATTACAAAATTTTCACAAACACCACGACGATCAAAACACAATGCCCTCAGATTGGATCCCAATTGTAAATCATCAGTATCATTGTGGGGACCCCCAACTGTAATAGTAGCATCATGTTTTGCCCCAGGTGTTGGAACGTCGCAAGCTCTCACCCAGTTACGAACCCTTGCTTGTTGGACATCAAAACAAATTAACATAACATGTGACGTGTTGAGTGAACTTGCTGCAGATGTTGCTGCTACCCGCCAGGCAGTGTTTCAGAACAGAGCTGCCATTGACTTCCTGCTCCTTGCTCAAGGGCATGGGTGCGAGGAATTCGAAGGCATGTGCTGCATGAATTTGTCAGATCACTCTCGTTCAATTTATGGACAGCTTAAACAGCTGAGAAATAACATGGGAGAAATTGTTGTTACTAATTCTCCGTTTGACAACTGGATCAATTCACTTGGATTTGCTGGTTGGATCAAAGATTTGATCCGTTTTGGAATTCTTGTTTTTATTGTCATTTTAATCATACTAGTTGTTGTACCTTGTGTGTTAAAGTGTGTGCAAAAAGCAATTAGTCGTGCCATTGACTCAGTTTGGGTAGTTCAAAAAGAAAAAGGGGGATTTGTTACGGATTTCCTCAGGAAAGGAGGGCATGATGTGTATTTAGACCTTCTTGAACTACCCTAACTGAGGCCTAGCTGAGGCCTGGTTGAGGCCTAGCTGGGGCCTAGTTGGGGCCCAAGGCCTATGACACAGCAAAATTTTTTAGCTAGTTGTGGCGCAGTTAGAATTAGGTATTAAGGTGTTTGGGAAAGATAATAGGGTGTTGAAGGTCACTGAATAGAATTGTTAGCATGTAGGTGTAAGCCACCTTAAGAGTAAACTAAACAATGTATGTTTACATTCCTTCTTCTCTTGTGTGCCAATGAAAAAGTTGTTACATGTATAAACAGTGTAGAATAGTATAAAAGTAGCCGCACTGCACGTAATAAACGGACTTCGTAGAATTAACCATACTGGTCGTATCTGCGTTTGTCTAGTCTAACCCTCTCTTATCAGGACCCTGTCTTTAACCTAGTTCTTTTATTAATTAGTATTTGTTATAAACAAATCAGCCAATTTAATAATTAAATTGAATTTATTAAATTATCAAAGTCTAAGTTTTGAAAAGCCACAAGCAACACAGGGCCAAGCTAGGTGGTCGGCACCAGGTGAACCAGGTTTGAACTCTATTGCTTCAAGACCTCCGTGGTTCACGAATTTTGCTTTAGCAGGGTCTTGTTTTTATACTTTCTTTGGCTGAGCGGGGGGGGGGGGGGGGGTGTCTTTTCGCTTCTTTGTTGATCTTATCTTTTTAGCATATTCATGTATTTTTCTTTTCTTGCTACTGGTCTGACGAAAAGTTTCCCAGAATGGGTGAATAATTAATTTTCTTACTGGAATTCTGTTTGGGAATAAACATCTTTGGCAACGAATAGTACCATATCGTTGGTGCATATCACTGGGGCCTTGTCAGACAGAAAAATCCTTTGGAATAAACATTTGTGGAGACAGCTTATCCTTGCTTGGTGAATTCCTCTTTCCTGATGTAAATCACTTTTTCCCTGTCACCAGCTTTGGTTATATAAATGCTGTAGTTTTAATTCTCTCTTCAAGCATCAGCACTTTATTGCTTTCCAGTACAATCTTTTATACCCTTTATCTTACATGCATTCCACCTGTGCACCCTATCTACCCTTCTGTGATTGGTCAGTGTCCTGGGTTGACAGTGCTCTCTATCCCATATCGTGGACTCCCTTGTTATGTCTAACAGCTGTCCCTGCTTCCCTGTTAGCTGGGCGGGCACTGTCTGCTGGCTCTCTCTCGCTTTGCTGCTTGGCTTCTGGCTTTCAGGCTTGCATTGCTGCTCGCAATTTCTGCTTATTTTCTTGCCCTTTCCTTCTCTCTCTTTCTGCTGCCTCTGTGCTCTATTTGTTTGTTTGTTTGTTTGTTTTTTTCCCTTTCCCTCTTTTCCCCTTCCCCCTCCCCCTTAAGATTTAGGACCGGCACCCGGAGCTGATCTGACTGGAGGAGTCCGAGGAGGATCTCCGGGGCCCGTGAAAGAAGCTCTGCGCCCTCCCCCTCACAGTAACCTGAGCTTTTTCTTTTCTTTTTTTTTTCCCTTGTGTCGGAGGGTGTTTATTTATTTGTTAATAAACCGGTTTTTTCCACTTTTTGTTCGAGAGATTCCTTCCCAAACCCAGGGTTGGGGGAGGGGTGGTAGAGGTTTTGTTATTAGGGGATTCCTTTGGAGGTTCTCCCCTAATTCAACCCAAACCAGAACAGTCAGGTACACTTCAGCATTCCATGTTTCTTTACCTTCAATATAGTTCACCTGTCCTACACAGTTGTAGCCTATTAGGGATGAGGGTCTGCCGCAGCCCCATTCCCAATCACCACAAACTGTGTGCCTACAATTCCTCCTTCTTTTTCTTTTAAATAAATGCCATGTTTACCATCTCTTCTACAGGGCCCTTCAGAAGAAATAGCAAACATAGTACAAGTTTTTTTTTTTTTTTTTTATGTAGGTTCCACTAGCTCTGGAATGCATCCGTGCACTGACCTTGATTCATTCCCCAAATCTACATTACATTTAATCAAAATCCTTATACCTACACTTATGGAATATTGACAATAAAAATCCTTATACCTACATTTATAGAATATTGACAATATCAATAGCATCATACATGAATAAGCCAAAGGCTGAATGTTAGGATATTAACAAAATCAACAGCTATATAATTCTATCAATAACTATACAACTTTAACAACATCAGTAACTATACAGCTCCATAAAGTACTACAAGGATAAGATAGAATCTATATATTCCCATCACCCACACGTCTTTGCTCATTCCAAGGAGTCAGGTGAATCACAGCCAGGTTTGTTGCTTTGAAGGGTATTATCCAACACAGGTCAAATGCAACAAGCAGTCACCCACCAAACTATAGTATCTGTCGAGATCCAGGCATATCCATGTTCCCAGGTGACAAGATCCCATGGGCCTTCCCAGGCTCGTATTTGCAAATTACAACCCCCAACTGGAGCTGGGCCATGAGTCCTGTCACTTGGTAACAAAAGTGCGTTAGAATAACAGGCATTGTGCACGACAGAGGAATAGTAAGATGATTCAAAGTAAACACAGCTTTCCAAGCTCTGCCTGTGGGGTTTCACTTACAATTCCCCCATTTTGTTTTTGAAGAAAGGCTTTAAGTGTAGAATGAAAACATTTTATAATAGCTGAACCAGTTGAAGAATGCAAAATGCTACTAACATGTTGTAGTGGTTTTGGTTTGAATTTTGAGTTTTCTGGCTAACGCACTATTTATGTGGTGGTTTCACATTCGCTGAATTTTGTTTGCTAACTGGGAGATAGGATTTTGGGAGAAAAAGGCGAAACAGGCTCAACTTAAATGTAAACAGATAGTTTATTAAGACATAGTAAGGAAAAGAAAGAAAAAATTAAGCTTCTAAAATTTTTTTCCTCCCCCTACAAGTGTTTATTTTTTTACAAACAACATAGAGACAAAACTTGTGACATTCAGTCAGTTTTACTGTTTAAATATAGTCTTTTATTAATTCTTCAGGAGAGGAGTCTCTTGTTTACTATGGAATTTTTTCTACTGACAATTTAGAAAAAGTTTTCTTGTGGGTCGGAACCCTCACAGAAACAGCTGCTCGGAGAAACTTGCTTCTATGTGGTCTTTTCCCATTAGCAGTTTCCCAAGCTGCTTTTTTTACTAGTGCAGGCGCTTCTCATTTTTCTCTTTCTGTTCAGGCATCTCATGGGACCATACAGTCTGTCACAAAAATTTTTGTTCAAAAATCTACAAATCATTTCTTCAAATGCAGATTTTTCTATGATTTAAAGGACAATCTACCAATAGAGTTCACTTCTATAGCTCAAACAAGAAAGTCTAGCCAGCAGGCAACTCCTTCATCTTTCCTCTAATTAATTCTTTTCTCACTCTCTCCATCTGACTGTTATGTTAAGTCTTCTCTATGCTCAATCACTTTGTCCGTTCTCACTCTGGGAAGAGTCAGTGCTTTGGAAGTTCCATCTGCTGGCAGGAAAGAGTTAAAGCTTGCCCAGGCCTGCAGTGGTCACGTGATCTCTGCTGGTCGGTAGCCAGGATTTTCAAAAGCCGCAGGAATGGGGAAACACTCAGGCAAGCAGATCTCAAAGCAGCCCAGCTGATGAAAGGCTCCTTGCCCACACCCCTTGGTCTCATTCAGGGTGGGCCCAGCTTGGAGCAGCTGCAGGCTTCAGGCTCCCCTCCCCCTGCTGGGGAAAAGGGCCCAGGCCCACAGCCAGGCCTTGGGCCAGCTCCCCCCCATGGGGAGAGCTACAGAGTGTTTTACAGCTGCTAAAAACTGATATATGCTGGGATGGGGGCACATCATCCCCTCCCCCAGCCTGGGAGTCACCGGGCCAGGCTGGCTTCCCGTGAAGGCTCGGGCAGGCCAGGCCGTCCTGGCCCCCTCCAAGTAGAGAGCCGGGACTGCCTTACCTCCTGTGAGGGTGGAAGGAAGAGAGCAATCCCAGGCTTCCTTCTAGCTTTTAAGGCTGTGTGTGTCCCAAAGGTGTATCCCTACATGCAATTGGCTATTTTGGTTGTCAATTCAAAGGAAATCACCAATTGCACCTCACCATCTGTGCAAAACCAACATATATGTCGAACACCCTAAGACTGTAAGAATTGTTGGGTAGGCCGAACTACATAACTAGGTCCATTATTAGCCTTGACAATATGTGGTACACCTAAAGCTGCAAAAGCGCTACATCAGTGCAAGAGCACATCTTTTTGCCTTCTCTCCTGTATGTACAGAAACTCAGCAGGCTCTAGAATAAGTGTCCACAGAAACATGAGTGAGTCGTAACTGCTTTTCTGTGCTGATAGAAATACCCATTGCAAGAAATGCAATGGATCATACTAACTGCCACACCATCGGGCTATGAGGCCCACAGGCTGGTCCAGAGTTAGTAAAATATATATACTGAAAGGTATGATAGTAACCACCCTCCAAGCTTTTCCCTTTTGTACTCTTAATTCTACTTGCCTCAGTGTAGCAAGTGATTCTGGTTACAAGCTCCTGGAAAACAAGGACTACCTTTTAATGAATCAAAAAGTGGTGCCAACAGCACATTTGATAATCCCAACAATGGTTTGATCTAATTAATTGTACCTAATAACTTTTGCAAGTCATTTAATGTTTGTATAGAGTGCTGAACAGTCACTGTCTGAGTTTTAACAGTTTGGTTCAAGATTTTCATCCCTAAATACTTCCAGGGAGCTTGCTGTTGTATTTTCTCAGGAGTAACACACAAACTATAACTTGCTAAAGCCTCTTGCATTACAGGCATTGCCACAGTGAGCTGTTCTACAGTTGATGCAGCAACTAAGACATCATCCATATACTATACTGAGTTCCAAGACACTATAAGTTGCTTTTTCACCATTCAGCATTCTCTAGCTCTGCATTAGTTTTAAGGCTATGTATACAAATATGTATATGTCAAAGTTAGGGAAAGACAAATATAGCAAAATGTACTATACCACACTGTCCTATCAAGAAGTAATCATACAGCAAGTTCTGATTTTGTTTAACTGCAGTAAATGTTACAATCTACTTGTGTTACTGATTTTCCTTTTGAGTAGGCTGCCTAGTACATGAGTAAACTACATATGAAATACAATATTCTCAACCAAAAAGACAATACAAGGTGCACAAAACAACAGCTTTTCAAACACAACTGACTTGAAAACTTAATTTTCATATGCTCATTGGGAGAAAGCTAAGCTTAAATCAAATTAGTTTATCTTATAAAATTTCAAACAGTTAATTTTAAACAGTTAAGCAAAGTGCATAGCATCTGCTCCCTGTATCCAGCACCCTTCTGCGAAATTGGTGACAAAAAAATTCGTAACAAAATGTCCAAAATTAATTTTCCTTCTCCTAATGTTTGAGTCCTCATTATTATGTTTCCCAGTTGCTTACCTCTTCTGCACCAAGTAAGTAGGGCATGTAGTGCCTGTTCTTCAGACTTAATACCTTTCCTTTGTAATATTCGCAGCAGGATGTCCAATGTGGACTCTTCCTCTACCAATATCTGAGCCCCCATTCCTAAGTTCCCAGCCGCTCACCTGGGAGTGGTGTGTTTGAAAGTCATCTGGACTTTCAGGCTTTCAGTCTTGCCTGCTCAATTCTTCAAGCTCCTGCCTGGCTCAGTTCTACAGGCTCTCTGTCTGCCTGGCTCAGTTTGGCTGGGTTCTCCCATCTTACTGCTCTTAGGTCCACAGTCATCTGCCCAAATCACCTCAGGATCACATCAGGGTCACCAGATGACAGAGGAGTTACAACTGACACCAAAGAAGGCTTCAAGCATCAGCACTTTATTGCTTTCCAGTACAATCTTTTGTACCCTTTATCTTACGTGCATTCCACCTGTGCACCCTATCTACCCTTCTGTGATTGGTCAGGTACACCTCAGCATTCCATGTTTCTTTACCTTCAATATTGTTCACCTGTCCTACACAGTTGTAGCCTATTAGGGATGAGGGTCTGCCACAGCCCCATTCCCAATCACCACAAACTGTGTGCCTACAACCAAGGACTGGAAAACCAGAGGCAGTGCTCCACAGCCCACCCCTGGAACCCCAGTCTAGCCTCAGAGTGGCCAGATGAATGGAAGTCCCACCTGGAGGAAGGTCCCATGAAAGTCAAAGGGTACTTAAGCCAGAACATGAAGTATGTCTTGACCCTAGCTCCTCTTCAGATTTCTATCAGCTGAACAGTGCTGGAAACAGGAGTAGTAGCTATATTTGTTCTTTTCTATATTCTTTCTTTCTTTCTTTCTTTTTCTTTCTTTCTTTCTTTCTCTCTCTCTCTCTCTTTCTTCTATTTTCCTCTTCTCAGAATTTTAAGTAACTTAAAATCAGATAGGCTGGGAGTTTACTAAGTTGAATGGGCTAAGTTAATGTTTTGTGAAATGTTTTATGTTGATTGAATGCTGTTCTAAAGTTTTGGCAAAGTTCTCTGATTTTCTGAAGTTGACAGTAAAGTTTTTTGCTTTTTTGACCTCTTGAGAATATCTTGTCAGTTTTTCTCCTGTGTGTCTAACTCAGAATGCATTAAAAAAAATGTAGGCCCTTTTAAGAGTCTAATCAAGTGAGTTTTTGGGGCCTTACACTTAGTACTGATTTAAGCACAGTTGCTGAGTTGGCTTTGTTAGTTTCTTATCTCTGCCAAATGTCTTTGAGGTCTGTCCATGATCAGTAGCACAACCTTCTTCCCAAACTCTGCTGTAAAACCCTAGGTCTAAACAAACTAAGCAAAACAACACATCCTTCCCCTCTGAGACTATGAAGCCTGTTTTGTAATTCACTTATAAAGCAAGGCCCTGTTTCACAACCTCTTTTGCAATCTTCATAATTCTTTGAGTGTATTAAATATCTGACTCTTGAAATATAATGAGCACCCCCCTTTTAATGCTGATGTTGGATAGACAAGTTATATTAATTATTATGCAAGAACATGCATTTGTGTTTCAATAACACATTACATAGCAATTTTGAGTAAATGGAAGAAACTTAAGAGAAAAGATGACTCCATCTCAGCCAGACCCAAAACAATGGTTTGGAATAAGGAAGAAAAATTGCATCAGGTCTGTCTGAAATGGAGCTAACTTTCCCCACTGCAGTCCTCATAATGCTGTGCTTTGTATTTATAGCTAGAATGGTGTTGACAAAACACCAGTATTTTGGTTACTGCTGAGCAGTGCTCACACAGCATCAAGACTGTCTCTTCAGTCTCTCCCCCACTGAAAGGGTCCCCAAAGACTGGGAGTGGGCAAGAGGTTGGGAGGGAACATAGCCAGGACAGCTGACTCAAACTGACTAAAGGGGTATTTAATACCATATGAGGTTGTGTGAAGCAATCAATGCCAAGAGAAAGAAGGAGGAGAGGAGACATTCATTAAGGTATTTGTCTTCTCAAGCAACACTATATGTACTGAGATCCTACTTCCCAAGAGGTGGGTGGAGATCACCTACTAATACAAAGTAGGGAATAAATCTTTTTGTTTTCTTTTGCTTCCTTACACAGCCTTTGCTATTTTTATGAAACTACCTTTATCTTGACCCATGAGGTTTTCATTTTATTTTCTCCCTGTCCTTCTGAGAAGGGGGAGTGATATAGTAGCTTGGTGGTGTTTCCAAAGAGTGTTTGAGATCACTTAAAAAATCACCAGCAAGGGTATCAGCAAAAACCAGCTTTAATATTAAGCAATGGCAGGACAAAGTTCATTGGCAAGATTCACTCTACCACTTATTACTCAGTCAAGGCACACCAAGGAAAAACAAGGAACAACAAAACCAAACAAAACCTAAGCAATCAAAACAGAAATAAACCAAGAACTATCTAGGGGTGTGTGTGTGTGTTTAGGTGCATATGACAAAAGGCTAGTGAGGGCAAGGATAAAAGGAATATGGTCTAAAAGCTTAACAGCACTCAAACTTAACAGTACTTTAACTTATACCTTAAACCTAACAATTTTAACAAAAGAACAACACTTATACCTAACTTAAATGTAACATAACTGTAACAATTTAACAGAGGAATAACACTTAAGAGCATTTATCCTAACTTATAATTTCTAAGTGAAACTTTGCAACTTAGCAGAAGAACAACACTTAGCAGCATTTAACTTAGCTTATAACTTATGGCTTAACCTTACAGGCTGTCCTGGTTTGAGATAGATTTGGGAGGGAACTTCCCAAAGGGATCTCCCCTAGAAAGAAAATTCCTGCAACCTCTCCCCCAACCAGTTCAGGAGATAATCTCCTTGGAGAAAAGTGGAAAAAACTGTATATTTAACAAGCAAAGTACTCACAAACATGAAAAAAATTAATTATACTAAACCATAAAACCTCTTGTTGCTCTGAAGAGATGGTAGATTCAGAGAAAGTCCTTCTGTAGTTCAGAGAGAGTCCTTTTTGTGGGTGTGGCTTGGCTTGGCTTTCTCTCAGTCCCTCCAGGGTTCAGGTCTCTCTCCGGGGCTCGGGTCTGTTGTCCTGGCTGCAGTGCAGCTTGGGGGGCCTCTGGATGATAGTCCTGGTCTTCCTGGACCGAACAATAGCTGAACAGTCCCCCAAAAAAACCCCTTTTGGCCTCAGCTAACTAGAAAAAAATAACTAAAAGCAAAGGAGAGCTTGCCCACTGTCTGTGCTGCAGACAACACAGTCAGTGAGAAAAGAATTCCGGGGGAGTAAAATGAAGCTTCTGCAGACAAACGGTGTGCGTCTTCTTTACCCCCTTCACTCTCTTTCCCTGGGCCAAGCTTAAAGCTACAGGACCCATTTCTGAGCAGGAAAAAAACAGATGATGGGGATACTGGAACATACAGTCACCCCAGAACACAGGCCTAACTTAGATATCCTAGGTACTTACATATCTAAGAAAGCAGCATTTCTCCCAGATTTGCTATAGCATATGCACACATGTATGCACACAGACATAAGGACGCAGTGCAAGCAAGGTACCTGTGAAAAATTGCCCTCGAAGGTGTAAAAAAACAAAGTTCACTCTTTAGAATTTTTAAAAGTTTAATAAGAGATAAAAGGGACAAGATCCAGCGCTGGCGTGTTTTCAGCGATCAGCCAAAGAACACACCGTTAACTTAAAACAGCATTCTTTATATACTGGAGTACATACATATTCATGAGTTTTATACATTATTCAGACATTCTTGTGAGTTTTTGATGTTGCAGGAATGCTTTTGTTTGGTTTTAACTTCTGAATTATCTGCATGACATCCTGTAGACCAGGTCAATATATTTTATTTCTTTTTGTGGTTCCATCCTGTTGTTTCGCACCCCCTGATAACAGTCAATAAATTCTTCTCTAATTCTTCTCTGGTGCTCTGTTTTTTGTCACTGTTATCACTTGGAGAGGCCAGTCAGCAGATGTGAGAAACAACATAATTGTTTTACACCATTCCCTTAGTTACATAGAAGCATTTTAACATTTTGTGTTTTGCTAAGGCCTACAATATAATATATTCATCACACCACTATTCCTATAAGCTGTAGCCGTGAGATTAGCTGGTGGTGCTGCTACCTATTTCCCAATAAGCATCTCCTGTGGAAAAGCCACTTGAGTAGGATTCAGGCAAAGCAGTCAAGTCCACACATCACACATGCCATGGCTAACTCAGCAAAGAGAGGCAAGAAGGGCCTTTTGTATGATAAGTTCCAGCAAAGGTTTATTACGGCACGCCAAAGGGAATCAGGGGCAAAAGACCTGGCCATGTGGTCTGCACAGGCCTAAATAGAGGTCAGGAACCAATGATCTGAGGGCACAGGGGCAGTACAAAGGGCAGGGCAAAGGTCATTGCCCTATAGGGAAGATGGGACCAGCCACCAGGGATACCACAACCAATGGGGAACCAGGGAAAGGAGAAACCACAAGAATTAGGGGCATGGGGAAAATGAGACTGGGGTAGATTACACAGTGTTGCAAGGCACCATGGGGAAAGTCTCTTCTTTCAGCTTGGGTGGAAACTCTATGGTGTATTCTTCCAGGGCAAGGCCTTTGGGATTCCCCTGAGAGGTTCAAGGGATTCCACAAGCTAAACAGTGCATAGATAGTGCAACTATATCAGTGCAACTGATAGATTATATTATATTAATGAGCAGCTAAAAGGAATTATAAATTGTACCGCATTAGAATACTTGTGATCAAAGACAACATGAAAAAGCTAATATATAAATCTGAAAGCCAATATTATATTGTCATTTATAACAAAGGTAAGTGAAATACTCACTTTGGATGCCTTTGTATCTCCCCAACAGGTGAAGGATTGGGCCTCGAGGAATGAGAGCATCAGCCCAGGATTTGTCGTCATTCGGTAATCCTCTGAGTACAGAAAACTTGAGAGTTTGCTGGCTCTGAGAGGCATCCCACTCAGAAGGAGGTTGCTGGTTTCAGCCCCCTGCAATCCGCAAGAGCTCAAAGGGTCTCATTTTGGACTGCTGTTAATAGGGTCGCAAAAGAGTGAGCTTTAGTCATAACAATGTTTCATCCTGGCCACAGTTTGGGTCAGCACTTTCTTTGAAAGTGTGAGAGTAGGGATGGTATGCCATTCAGGCAAGAAAAACAGTTCCCAAGGCTGTTCATAAAGAAAAACAGGTGCTCATTAGACATCAGCAGTTCCTGGGAGCAGACTGTTTCTGATAAGCTCAAGAAGACCTCAACCCAGGTGCTGTTTTTCAAGGCAGAGGCCTAATGAGCATTTCTCAGATCGCAGTCTGGCCTGAGAAAGTGAGAGGGGGGAAAAATGCACCACCACAGGTGGGCACCTGGAGGCCAGCCAAGGTCAACCCACTGTTGTCCCTAAAACAAGATTATTTTACCCAGTGTGCAAGAGACAACAAACACACTGAGTCGAGGCATTTGATTTTATTACTATTCTGTAGAATAGGGTGCCAGGTGTCTAACACAGCTGGCATGCCTTCTAGGAAACAAGCACAGTCTTTTATACAAAAAGGGAGCAAAGAAAGAATGATACAGAAACAGCTGATTGGTCAATCATGCTTATATAAAAAGATTCTTAATGTGCATGTGGCAGTCTTGGTCCAGTTCATTATACTATCATTTATATACACAAATTTCCCCGGGGGGGTTGTTTTGTAGCATTATAATAATCTAGGGTAACTCGAGGGTATATTTTCATCCTATCAGCTACAACCAAGTTTTTATTTAACCTTGTTACAGTTTCTGCTTGAATCTATTTGAACAATTGGTTGTCAATAAAATAAGGATTTATAGTATTATGTTCCTGGGAATTCCTCATTGCTCCGACACCCCTTTGTCATGGTTCAAGACTAACTTATAGTTACTGTGAACTTTTTGTGAATTTTTAAAACTTCATCTCACATGACTATGACATCACGTTTCCTCTAGATGATACAAAGGGCAAGGAAAGAAGCCTACAAGTCTTCAATATTTCCCCTAGATCCTTTTTAGGTTACTGGTGATGTGCTGGCATTGGATGTAACCTTTTTTTTTTTTTTTTTTTTTTTTTTACAAGCTGATAGTGTTTAAGCCTTCAATCCTGTTCCACCTCCATGAATTTACTGATTATCCTTTGTCTCCCAATATGGCTGTTCTGAGGAGAGAGGGGTAGATATGCTAAGATCTTGATGATCTGCTAATCTAAGTGTTATGGTTAAATTTCATGCCTGCATCTCTTCTGCTGCTGCTATTTTTTCCCCTGGTGCTTCCAAACAAGTTATTTACATTAACATCTATTCAAATCTTTCTATTACAGTTATTTACACCTAGCTAAACCAAGTGTGTTATCTGCCAAAACTGTTCAGCAGAAGTGCCAGCTCACGGTTGTCTTTAAAACTCCTCCTGTATATATGTATGAATTTGCAGCAGTCCTGATGTTATTTACAAACAGCTGTGCCAATACAACACATGAGGAGGTGAGAAAGGGAGAATAAGCTACAAAGAGGGAAGTAGGAATAGTTTAAGATTCTAGATGTGCCTTTGCCTTTCTAATCTCATTTCTACTTACTCTGACCACCTCTCTATATTCACAAGAGATGAAAGCAGGATCAGGCCGCTTGGAGCCAAGGCACATCTAGAATTAAATCTAACCAAGGATATTAAGGATAACAAAAAGGACTTTTTAAAATACATCAATTACAAAAGAAAAACAAAGGATAATGCGGGCCCATTAGTATAATGGAGAGGGGACCCTGGTTACAGAGGATCCAGAGAAGGCTGAATTACTGAATGCCTTCTTTGCATCAATCTTCACTGATAAGACCAGCCCTCAGGGATCTCTGCCGCAGGAGACCTGGGTAAAGGAATGTTGGAAGGAAGACCTTCCCTTGGTCAAGGAGGATTGGGTCAGAGAACACCTAGGCAGACTTGACATCCACAAGTCCATGGGCCCTGATGGGATGTATCCACAAATGCTGAGAGAGCTGGTAGATGTAATAGCCAGGCCACTCACAATCATCTATGAAAGGTAATGGAGATCAGGAGAGATGGCTGAAGATTGAAAGATAGCAAATGTCACCTCAGTCTTCAAAAAGCACAAGAAGGAGCATCCAGGGAACTACCAGCCAGTCAGCCTCACCTCAATCCCTGAAAAGGTGATAGGGCACCTCATCCTGGAGGCCATCTCTACTCACATGGAAGAAAAGAAGGTGATCAGGAGTAGTCAGCATGGATTCACTAAGGGTAAGTCATGTTTGACCAACTTGATTGCCTTCCATGATGAAACAACTACATGGATGGATGAGGGAAGAGCAGTGGATATTGTCTACCTCGACTTCAGCAAGGCTTTCAACACTGTCTTTCACAGCATCCTCATAGGCAAACTCAAGAAGTGTGGGTTGGATAAGTGGACAGTGAGGTGGATTGAGGACTGGCTGAATGGCAGATCCCAGATGGCAGATCTCAGAGGGTCATAATCAGTGGCACAGGGTCTAGTTGGAGCCTTGTCACTAATGGTGTTCCCCAAGGTTCAATACTTGGCCCAGTATTGTTTAACTTGTTCATCAATGACTTGAATGAAAGGGCAAATACCTCCTCAGCAAGTTTGCTGATGATACAAAACAGTTAGGAGTTGCCGATTTTGCTGGTTTTGCATTAACTGATTTTTGATGAGGAGATAAGAATTAAGCCACGGAAGTGATTCTCTGTGAGAAGCTGCTAAAGGCTTCCTCTCTCCCTGGCAAAATCAATCGCTGGCTAGCTCTGAGAACAGGCACACTGCTAGGCCAATTAGAAAGGCAGGTAATGCCTCTATGATAACATATTTAAGAAAAGAAACCACGGGAAGAGCCCTTTTCTCCCTACCCTCTTTGGAGTGGTGAGGGGGACACCGAGCCGCTTCCCAGGGATCCCGCTGGGCCCCATCCTGGCAGGGTGGCTGGGGCCCCTTCCTGTCGGGGCCGGGCCCCTTCCTGGCAGAGCCTACTGGTCCTTTTCCCAACAGCACCACTGGGCCATGCCGCTGGGAGCCATCCTGGCACTGCGAGCAACCATGCAGATGGGACCAGAGCTGGGGGCGAGCCCTAGGCCAGGAGCAGCAGGGACCAAGAGCGGGCCCACGGTCCCCAGCATACCGGTTTGGGAGGGGCCATATGGCCCGGACTGCGCTGCTGAAATTGGTCTGACTGGGGTGGCACGGCTATCTCAGCATTGCTTGCGATGAACTTTGCTTGCTTAGCCACTTAGCCAGCCATGCCATGCACAGAAGGACAGAAGCAGAGGCAGCAGCTTTTCTTTTTTTCAGCGCCTCTGTCCTGCAGTGACTGTATGATACTGTATTCCCTATTGAGTGCTTTATAGCCAGACATGGGTCCTGTAGCTTTAAACTAGGCCTGGGGAAGCGGGGGAAAGTAGTGGGATTCTTTTGGCAGCCTGTGTTCAAAACACAGATAACTCGCTTTTTTTCCCCCAGCTCTCTCATCTCTTTTTCTCTGGAGAGAAAGACAGAGAGTTTTCTTTGCTTTTTAGCTAATTTTATTTAGTTAGCTGGGGTAAGAAGTTTTCCTGGGACTGTGGCTTCTTCTTCTTCTGGAACTGTTCAGCTTTTCTCCAGTTTGAAACACCAGAATATTGCCGGGGGGCCCCCCACGTGAGTTATAGAACTCTATAAAAACTGCTTCAATTGATAGAACTTGAGAACAAACGAACCTATGAACACCAATTCTCTACCAAGTCAGAGGAAAGGAAAAAGTGAAGATGTGAGAACAACATGGCAGCACCAAAGTAGGTACAAAGGAGGGAAGGGGAGGAGGAGGTGCTCCGAGTGTCGAAGCTGAGATTTATCTTCAAGCCATGGTGAGGACTATAATGCAACAGTTTCCCTGTAATTCATGAAGTGCATGGGTGGATGCAGAATTCACCTGCAGCCCATGAGAAAAAGCTGCTCATGCTGGAACGTGTAGATGCTGAGAAGCTGTGATCTGGTGAGAGGTTTGAACAGAGAGATAGAACCCTTGCTTTCAGAGATAGAGGATCCTTGCTTTTATACTAGAACATATCATCCTTAAAAACTGCACCCCATAAACTAAATAGCCCATGAAAAACAGTTGTGAGAAGACTGTTTTGCCCATGGGAGGGACTTCACGTTGCAGCAGGTTTCGGGCAGACTGCTACTCATGAAAATTAGAGCCATGTTGGAAAAGTTCACAGAGAACTGTCTCCCATGGAAAAGACTCCATGGCATAGCAAAAGAGACTCCTTTCCCTAAGTAAACTAAAGAAAGATTTTTAGAAGTGACACACTGTAATGGTTTCACATTTGCTAATTTTGACCTTTCCTGGCCAACGCACCATTTGTGTGATGGTTTGAGTATCTTTTCTGCTGTGAGATAGGATCAGGAGAAAGGCAAAGCAGGCCCAAACTTAAAGGTATAAAGATGAATTTATTAACAAACACTAAAAGAAGAGAATGAAAATCAGAATGAAACTTCTCAAAACACTTCTCCCTCCCCCACCAGCTTCTTTTCTTTCTCACAGACAATGTATAAAGACAAAACTTGGAACTCTAGGTCAGTACTGATAGCATAGGGTTAAAATGTTTCTAAAATCATGGGAACTGTATACAATAGATTCAGGGGAGGTGGAAAGAAAGGTTGGGCCTGGATAGGCCTGGGAAGGGAACCAAAACTACAGACCCTGGAAACAAAGGTTAGGTTTTGTCTTTACTAGATCATGTACAGAAGAAACTGCACAATCATCATATGATCCGTGATATGGTTGTTAATTGCAATGATTGTTTGGTGATGGAATATGATTATTATCTTAAACAAGAATCATGAGAAACGATATTTGGGGGGCTTGATGGAAATGACAAGGATTCATGCTTGGATAAGATCAATGTATACAATAGAACAATATGACCTGGAAATTATGTGAAGATGTATGTATATAAAGAAGGGATTGGACTATACAGCATTTCCACTTGGGGATGACATGGTTAAGAGCCTCTGGGTAAGGTTTTGGGGGAAAAACTAATAAAGTGGATGTTGTTGTGGTAGTCTACTGTAGATCACCCAGCCAGGATGATGACACCAGTGTATTATTCTATAAGGAATTAAGGGAAATATCTAGATCACTTGCCCTTGTCATAACCAGTGACTTCAATGTCCCAGATGTTAACTGGAACTATCAGACAACAGACCCAAATAGATCCGAGAAATTCCTGAAGCACAATAAAGATAGCTTTTTGATAAAGGTACTAAGGGACCAACTAGGAAAGGTGCACTCATAGATCTTTTGTTTATAAAGAGATGGCCTCATGGGTGAAGTGATGATTGGTGGCTGTCTTGGCTACAGTGATCATGAAATGGTTGAGTTGAAAATGTTTGCTGATATGAGAAAAACTGGAAGCAGAGGTGCTACCCTGGATTTTGGGGAAGCAGACTTAGGGTTGTTCAAGGAGCTAGAAGGTCCCCTGGGAATCTGCTTTCAAAAATACTGGAGCCCATAAATACTGGTCACTTTCTAAGAATCATCTTTTAAGAGCACAGGAGTAGACAATTCCAGTGTGTCAGAAACCAAGCAATTGGAGTAGAAGGCCACCTTGACTGAACAGGGATCTCCTGGAACTTAGGCAGAAGAAAGTGTATGAACTTAGGAAGCAAAGTCAGCCTACAAAGAAGGACTACAGAGATGCTGTTCACCACTGTGGGGAAAACATTTGTACAACCAAAGCTCAATTGAAGTTGAAACTGTCCAGTACTGTGCTGAATAACTGTGGTAGTTTGGCCAGGAAGTGATTTTTCAGGAAGTTATAGCTTGACAAACCAATTAGGAAGAGAGATGTCTATGTTGAAGCATTGATTTAGAAGAATTAAAGACTTAAGTCAAAATAGATAGTGCTGAGATAATGTAGCTAGACTTCCCTTTTTGTTACCAGAAGCCAGACTGAAGGAACTGATAAATCATGGAAGGAACTGATAAATCATGGAAGCTGTCAAACTAGGCTTTTGCATCCTGAATAATCAATAGACCCCATGAATACAATACAATCATAAATCAAACAGTCCTGAAAAAAACAGGATTCAGCTGTCACTAACACTAAAGGTTAAAAAGTCAAAGAGAGGAAGACCCATATTACTTCATCATTTTGGGACCCCACCCTATAAAAAAGACCACCGACCCATTTTTAAGAACAAACTACGCATGCTTAATGGCTTTTTGGGCTAATTACCATACGAAGTGGGGAATGGGATGTACCAGAGTTATGAATATGCATTTGTGTTTTGGGTATTCAATACTCCTGTACATAAAAGACCCTGTGATCATCTGTAAGGGGTGCATGTGTATTTGAGAGTGATCCCGCACACTGCCCGGCATCGTAATAAACATACACTTTCTAACTTTAAACTGTTAGAGAGTCTTTGTCCGTCATAGTTGGATATTGGTATTAAATCAATATCCATAGTTTTTTAATAATTCAATGTGAACCTCCAAGGGTTAAATATCAGAGGCTCCCAGGGAACTGCCTTTTTTCTTCCAGCCAGTGGAGCAGGTAACACAGGCCGAGCGGCAGCCAGGCGGACTGGACCAGGCCCCGGTGCCCCACTGGGCTTGCTGGGCCAGGCCATGGCTGGGCTCAGCGGCAGCTGGCAGTGGGGAAGAAGAGGGAAAAAAGCCCCAGCTACTAACATCTAGCAAGTTTTAAGCTTGTCCTGGCAGCTGCCCATGTTACCCTCCCCCCCCCCACCGCCCCCGGGAGGAGCTCTAAACTGGGCTGGACCCACCCCGATTGTCACGGAGGGGTGGACAAAGAAGTATTTTATAGTATTTATGATCCCTGACTGCCCGGCCCCTCCAAGCTCTGATCTTTCAGTGTGAGTTCCTCCCCCATTGGCCCAGCCTTGAAATTTGACACTGTGAGCCAGCAGCCCGAGGGAGAGAGGACCTGGGCCAGATTTAACTCTTTCCTGACACAGATGGGACTTTTTTAAAATCCTAATCCTCCTTTTGAGTAAGAAGAAAAGAGAATGAATGTAAAGAAGACAGAGTATGAAGTCATTGGAGAGAGAGAGTAAAAAGACTTTTTGGGAGAAGGGTTCGAGGAGATTGCTATTTTAAGCTGAATTACTCTTTTTGAGCCATGGAAATAAAGTTTACATGTAGAGTATCCTTTAAATCATGGGAAAGATATGCATTTGGGGAGATGATTGTTTAGATTTGTGTGTGGATTTTGAGCAAAGGTGTTTATGATGGACTAAGTGATATTGATCTTATGAGATACTTGAACAGAGATAGAGATGAGAAGCCCTCTGCATCAGTGAAGAAGTGAGAAGATATTGCTGTTCCCTGAGACGAAGAATCCTTTGTCTTTGAAGTGATCCATCTTTAAAAAGTGACACCCCAGTATGCAGTATGCTTGAGTCCATGGCCCATAAGCAGCTTGGGAAACTGCAAATGGGAGGGGTCATAGAAGCAGGTTTCCCCAGGCAGCTGTTTTTTGTGACAGTTAAAAGCCACAAGAGAACTGTTCTAGGTTGTCAGTGGGATCCATGACTCCAAGAGAGACTCCTCTCCTAAAGAATTGATGAAAGACTGTTTTCAAATGGTAAAAATGACTGAAAAAACACAGTTTTTGTCTCTTTATGTTGTTTGTGAGGAAGTGAATAGTTTGTGGGGGGAGGGAGAGTGTTTTGAAAGTTTCATTTTTCTTTTCTTTTTTGTTTCTTTTTCTCCTTGTAGTGTGTGCTAATAAAATCTGTTTGCCTTAAATTAGGCCTGTTTTGCCTTTTTCTCCTAATCCTATCTCACAGAAGGAAAAGAGAGTAGACACTCAAACCAATACACTAAATTTGGCAAACAGAAACAGGTGAATATCAAACCACTACAATAACAAAAAATGTTTTTTTACGTATGTGTCTTGGTTTAGATAGACAAGTATCTGCCAGGGAAGATTGGAGTCTCCCTGGGAATGTAAGCCTCCCTTCTCTCCCTTTCCAAATTATTATAAATTTGCAATTAAAAGGCTGTCAGGCAAAGATTTTGGGAACGGTATAGCAGCTCTTTACTAGGGATATTAAAAAAAATACAAATGTAGTACAAGAGAATAAGCAAACAAACAAACAAGAAATCCTAGAAAACCCTGACAAAGTCAGAAATAAAACCTGACTCCCTGTTGGTCAGGATGTTGGAAGCAGTCCGAAAGTCAGCCCTCCTGGAGTGGCAGATGTGGTCCTGTTGGAAGCAGAGATGATCCTGTGGAGCCAAGGGTCCTGAAGTGGGTCCGGTCTTCCTTTGAGGGTCCCGTGGGAACACCAGAGTGCCTGGTGACACTTGTGGCTCCTTTTTATCTAGGTGGAAATGGTTTGGCTCCTCCTCCCTGGGTAGAGCATCTCACAATAGGATGATGAAATGTGTCGTGTCATTGGTGAGCTTTAATGGTCCATTAACAGAAGATATTCTCATGGGGTAGTGCAAGAGTGAACAGAGATAAGAAACAATGCCCCACCCGGTTTTTAACAGCTGGCTTGTTATCAGAGAAGGCAGTTACCCCCTCCCTTCTGGAGTTACAACAGATAAAGAAAAATCTCCCCAGCTGAGCTTTGGCCACCTCTTTGTTTTGGTCAAGTACTCTTAAGTATCCAACACTTAGTCTCCTTGGTAACTTATGGGGAAAAAATTCCTTAAAGTAAAAAAAAGGAACAAACCTAACCCCCAACAATATGTTAACAAACAAAAGAAGGACTAAAGAAAACATTTGTCTATTACTTGATGACGTTGGTCACCTTGCCAGTAGGGATGAACATCAAGCAGAGACAGTTAACGCCTTCTTCACCTCTGTCTTTAACACCAGTGGTGGGCCCTGGGACCCCAGGAGCCCTGGGCTGGAGGGCTATGACTGGGGGAGTGCCAAGTTCCCAGTCAACTTTGAACTTTTATGGGATTTGCTGCTGCAAGTGAATGCACAGAAGTCTATGGGGCTCAATGCAATTCATCTCACAGTACTGAAAGTTGGCTGATGCTGTTGCAAGACCTTGCTCAGTTATTTATCAATGGTCTTGGGAAATGGAAGACATTCCAGTCAACTGGAAGACAGCAAATA
This sequence comes from Zosterops lateralis, assembly GCF_965231275.1. Lineage (NCBI taxonomy): Eukaryota > Metazoa > Chordata > Aves > Passeriformes > Zosteropidae > Zosterops > Zosterops lateralis. The sequence continues at coordinate 10,485,743 of NC_139801.1, forward strand.
TTATTCCCATTTTCAAGAAAGGCAAGAAAGAAGAGCCTGGTAATCACAAGCCTGTCAATCTTACTTTGCTTCCTGGTAATATTAGGGAGAAGATTATTCTGGGAGTTATTGAAAAACACTTGAGAGTCATCAGTCAAAGCCAACATGGGTTCATAAAGGGAAAGTTGTGCCTTACTAATTTAACATTCTTTTATGACATGGTTACCCACCTGGAAGATAAAGGTAAGGTAGTGGCAGTAGAGTTTGGGGGATTTTAGCAAAGCTTTCAATACTGTCTCTCACAGTATCTGTATTGGGTTTGCATTGCCTGGTTTTTGGTAGCAGGGGGGCTACAGGAGTGGCTCCTATGAGATGCCACTAGAAGCTTCCTCAGTGTCCACCAGAGTCAATCCCTGGTGGCTCAAAAGATGGACATGCCGCTGGCCAAGCCTAGGTCAATTAGAAATAGTGGTAACACTTCTGTGATAACATATTTAAGAAAAAAAAAAAAAAAAAAAAACAAAGAATGGTTGTGCAGTTTTAATTTTGGCCAGAGAAGAGCAGAGTGAGAACCATGTGAGAGAAACAACTCTGCAGACACCAAAGTCAGTGAAGAAGGAGGGGAAGGAAGTGCTCCAGGTCCTGGAGCCAAGATTCCTCTGCAGTCTGTGGTGAAGACCATGATAAAGCAGGCTGTGCCCCTGCAGCCCATGGAGGTATACAGCAATGCAGCGATCCACCTGCAGCCCATGGAAGAGCCCCACGCCAGAGCAGGTGGATGCCTAGAGGAGGCTGTGATCCTGTGGGAGCCCTGTGAAGAGAGGCCCTGCTCCCATGCTGGAGCAGCCTGTCCTTAGAGGACTGCACCCTGTGGAAGAAGGACCCATACTGCAGCAGTTTGAGGGGGACTTTTTGCCTGTGGGATGGACTCACATTGCAGCAGTTTGCAAAGAGCTGTTACTTGTGAGATGTACTCACATTGGAGAAGTTTGTGGAGAACTGTCTCCTGTGGGAGGGACCTCAGAGTGCAGCAGGGGAATGACTCCTATCCCTAAGCAGTGGGAGAAGCCATGTGTAATGAACTGACCATAATCCCCATCCCCTGTCTCTGCACTGCTGGGGTAGGAGGTAGAGCTGGGAAAGAGGGAGTGGGGGGAAGGTGTTTTTAGGCATTTATTTTACTTCTTATTGTCCTGCTCTGATTTTGTTAGTAATAAATTCACTTAATATCTCTAAGCTGAGCCTGTTTTGCCCATGATGGTATTTGGTAAGTGATCTCTCCCAGTCTGTATCTCAACCCATGAACCCTTTATTATATTTTCTCTCCTCTGTCTGGCTGCAGAGGGGAGTGAGTAAGTGGTTTTCATGGGTGCCTGGCATCTGGCTAGCATCAACCCATGACAATATCCTTCTAGACAAAATGTCCAGCATACAGCTAGACACACACACAATACAATAGGTGAACAATTGGCTGAAGAGTCAGGTTCAAACAGTTCTAGTAAATGGGGCAACATCTGGCTGGCAGCCAGTCAGTGGTGTTCCACAGGGCTCAATTTTAGAGTCAGTTCTCTTCAATGCTTTTATCAATGACCTGGACATAGAAGTTAGGTACCCACTAAGTTTGTTGATGATACTAAATTAGGAAAAGTCAATTCCCTCAAAGGTAGAGAGGCCTTACAGAGAGATCTTGATAGATTGGAGCGCCAAGCAATCACCAGCCTTATGAAATTTAACAAGGACAAATGCCAGATTCTGCACCTGGAATGGTGTAATCCTGGATGTACACATAGACTGAGGGACAAGAGGTTGGAGTGCAGCCCTGAAGAAAGGGATTGTCTTGGTTTGAAAGACAAGTGTCTACCAAGGAAGGTGGGAACCTCCCTTGAAATGGAAAATATGACCATCTTCCCTCCAAATTATTATAACTTTGAAATTACGGGACTTTCAGGCAAAGATATGGGGAAAGGAATAACAGTTCTTTATTAGTGTATATATATGCATAATAAGGCAAACAAACAACAACAACAGCAGCAGCAACAAACAGAAAAAGACAGAAACCCAACAACAGCCTTCTCTCAGCTGTCAAGCACTTTCCCCTTTGGTGTAGTTATGGTCACAGCCAACAGGGGTGCTGTTGGCTCCTGGTGGGCAGGGTAGGTGCGATGATCCCCCTGCGGCTGCAGGAGGTGCTGTGGCGTGAGCTCAGCCATCTCTCTCCATGTGGGTAATGGCAGGTGAGCTGGCAGAAGAGATAGAAAAGGGGCTTCCTATACAAACCCACAGGGGCAGCAGATCCTGGTGCCCCTCTGGATGGCGAAATGGACTATAGCAGGAACCTCAGAGCAGTAAGCTGGAATGTCAGAGGCGAGCAGACCCTGGAGTGGCAAACAAAATGTAGAAGAAACTCCGCAGCTGTAGCAGGAGCCGTGGGGGGTTTGGGTGGACATGGAGTGTCAAGTTAAAGTGTAGCAAAAAAACTGAAGCAGTGGCAGAAAAACAGTGGGGCTGGGAAGAGGCAGCTGGGTTCCTGCAAACAGCCGTAAGATGCTCCCTCAAAGGGACTCAGAGCTCAGGCTCCCAGGTTTTCCACTGGGGCACTTGAGTAGATATTGAGGGTCCTTCCCAGTGAGGTCAGGTGTAAAGAAGGTCCCAGTTCAACAGCTGCTTTTACGCGCAAAGGCTCACCCACAGTAAGGAAGAAGCAGCAAAGGATGGAACTCTGCAGTGCCAGCAAATTCTTCCCACAGCAGCAACAGCATGTCCTCCTTTGGTCCCAAGAACGAGAGAGAGGAGCAGAGCCCAGCCCCTCACCTCCCAGCCAAAATCTTGTGGTATCTCTCACCTTCCCAAGAGAAAGCCCCTCAGCTAAGAGTGCAGAGAGCTGCACCTCTTCCCCTCCTCCTTGGCTACATCTTTTGTCTCTCTTAAGTACCGTCGTTATCATCTCTTAGGCAATGGGAGAAAATTCCCTGAGAGAAAGAAAAAAAAAAGAAAAATCCTAACATCCATCAGGGATCTAGGAATTTTGGTTGATGGTAAGCTCAATATGACTCAACAAAATGCCCTGGTGGCCAAAAGGGCCAACTACATCCTCGGGTGCATTAAGCACAGAATAGCTAACTGATCAAAAGTACTTATACCACCATACTCTGGATTGGTCCAGCCTCACTTTGAGTACTGTGTTCAGGTTTGGGTTCCACAATATAAGGAAGATGGAAAAATAACAGAATGTGTCCAAAGGAAGACAAGAAAGATGGTGAATGGATTAAAGGCCATGACTTATGAAGAATGGCTAAGGATGCTAGACTTGCTCAGCTTAGAGGAGACCAGAGTGACCTCATTGCTGTCTACAAAACTTCCTCATGAGGGGAAACAGAGAGGAAGGTGTTGTTCTCTTATCTCTGGTGTCCAGTGATAGGGTAATAGCTTAAAGCTGTGTCAGGGGTAGTTCAAACTGGATATTAGGAAAAAGTTCTTTACTGAGAGGTTGGTAAAGCACTGGAAGAAGCTCCTCAGGAAAGTGGCCATGGCACCAAGACTGTCAGTATTCAAGAAGTGTCTGAGAAATGCTCTCAGAGATATGGTTTAACTTCTAGGCTGTCTTGTGCCATCCCTGCATTTCTTGGTTTCAAGTGTTTGAGTCTTTGCAGCAGCTTCTCACGCTGCTTCATGTAAACAATATTGTATTCTTAGAATTTATCTGTATGTTTTGCATTCTTGTTCTCTGAGAGAGAACTTGACTGATGGTCATATTGACCAATGGAGTCAGGAGGTTGTAACCTCTTTGGGCCAATCTTGGCCCTCTGTACAAAATGTATATAAGCTATTGGAGTCAGATAATAAAAGAGCCTTCCATGTTTCACCAAGCTGCTGCCTGCCGTCCTCTGTGAAGGTCCGCTCCCACGTCTCAACATGTTGCCCCTCTAAGGGCAGGGGTAACATCTGGTGACCCCAGACGTGTGGGAACAGGGGTCTCCTGTTACATCTGGTGACCCCTCCGTGTCTGGACTGCAGCTGGGTCACATCTGCTGACCCTTTGTGTCTGAATGGCACATCTGGACACTGTCCGTGTCTGAGCAGACTCCTGATGTGGGAGAACAGGTCACATCTGGTGACCTCCGACTGCGAGAGAACTGCACGTCGGTGGACCTCTGTGCCCAGTGAGAGACTGTAGCTGCTCTGCCTGAGGTATCGTGGTAAGAGATAATGATCTCTAAACCCTCCTCAGATGAGGAAATCCTCATGTTGGACCTTTGCCTTGAGGTCCTGCGGAGAGAAGAAGTCTCCTTTCCTGGAGATGCTCTCCAGAAATTGTTCTATTATGCTAGAACTCATGGGGTTTTTTGCAGCCTTCAATAAGTTTTTTCTACAGCAGAGTGGAAATCTTTGGGGCGACTATCTGCTCCAGGTTTTCTTTGCAGATCGCAGTGTGAAGCTTTTTGAACTCATAGCCACCTGGAGCAGGCTGGAGAAGGTGCTGCCTAAATTGCAGCTTTCCATCTCTGAGGACAGCTCCAGCCCCATCGGGCTGAGTGCCAGGGAAGACGGTGGAGTCATTCCTCTTGTTCCTGCTCCGCGGAGGCAGGCAGGACAGCCGACCCCCCTTCCTCGGAAACGCAGCAGCTTGGGAGAAGGCCTGCCTGCACTCAGTGCACTCCGCACAGCTGCTGAGGCGGGCATGGAGTCTGCAGAGCAGATCCCTTCCGCACCCACGCCTTATCGGCACTGAAGTGTGGAAAACCTCGGGGCTTGTGAAAGCCCCGCGGGACCGGAGAGATCAGCGCTCCCGAGTCCCGTGCCGAAAAACGGTGGCGGAGGCGAAAGATCGCCTACCCCAGTTCCCCTCCGCGTGCTTTCCTGGCCTTGGAAGCACCGGGAGCGCTTTTGGATCGGGGGGGCGGAGTGTTTTTCGTGGACTGTCCGCACTGTGGGGCGTCGGTGGAATGTTCTGTGCGGCAGGGTGGCGCAGGGCTGCGCCGTCCAGGGGCGCCGGGCAGGGCGGCTCTGCGCCCCTGCGGCTGGGACTTGCATGGCACACACAGGTCCGTGCAGTTTGGCGACAAGCCAAGTGCTCCACTGTAGCAGGGGTGGGGGCCTGCCCAGCCCGTGAGCGGCGGGACAGCTCCGAGAAGCGGCGGGGCCGGCCCGGGGCGGTCAGTGCAGCCCGCCCAGCCCCTGCGGGGGGGGGCGGCCCCAAGGAGTGAAGGGGCCAGCCCAGGGCCACCCCGCACAGCCCCAGAGCGAGAAGAAACCCCCCCGCAGCGGCCGGTGCCGCCCGTGAGAAAGGGCGGGCCGGGCAGCGCGGCAGCCACAGCCGCGTCTCTGCTTGGGAATGCAGGGCCGGGACACCCTCCCAGTCCCCCCACTCCTCCCTGTGCCGATCGTGGCACTCCCCCTGAACCCCCCGCGCCTGTGGGAGCGGCGCTTGGCAAGCGGGACACGCCCCTCTCAGTACTGCGATCGCCCCCCGCGCCGAGCAGGAGCAGCGCGGCGAGGGCAGGTGCGGCTGATCTGTCAATTTTAAAGGGACAGCGTAGCGCAGCCGGCCACAAGTGGGTGTTCCCCTGCTGCAGAGTATCCCGGGGTGCGGGATCCTCCTCAGTTTCGGATGATGTCCCAACTGTGGCTGATGCTGTGGGCGGCCGTGGGTCAGCACGGTGCCCCCTGCAGGGCAGGGATGGATTCCCCATTTCTGCAGGTGCGCTGAGAAAAGCTCTCACCCCTGTCTCTGTGAAGCACACGGGACAGGATTCAGAGGCCCATGATGCCTCATCTAATGCTCAGGCCAGCAAGAAACAAATAAAGAGAGTGCAAAAAAGAGGAATCACTCCCTTGTTTCTTTGTGGAAGGTGTGGATGGCCAAATCACATGGCAGATGTTTGCAAGGCAAGCCATGTGAAAGGCCAGCCTCTGTCAAAAGGGCAGTGGGGTGCAAAGAGGAAGTGTGCTCGGACAGAAGAGTCTTCCCAGTCCCCACAGACGATGGAGGTTTGTTGGGAAGGTTTAGTCCCACACCCACCTCTCCCTGCCAGTGTCCCTGAAGGGACCAAAATTGTTTAATTTGTGTTTGAGTTTCTGTTCACAGGACAAAGAGTCGGTGGTGAGAAGGCAGTTGCTCTGAAGTACTGAGCTGCCTTGATTTCACTGGACTGTTGCTCTGATCAGAGACTGTCCTGGAACAATTTGGAATGGACATTGCAATTTTTTCCTTTGCTGTTTGGCAGCTGGAATGGACTATCTTTCAAGATCCATTTGTCACCCTTCGTGACTTGGTTTGGAAGCTGTTGGACCAGGATCATCTGGAAATTTCAACCAGTCCTGGGACGTTCCTGTGTTCTGCATCGAAACAGAACTCTGGGGACTGGAGGTTTTTATAACACCTCCAAAAAGCCAATCCTCAATTGTGAATCTGAATGATTGTTTTCTGTGATTCATTTGTATCCTGCAGGTATCACTGGCTGATGAATATCCAATTCCTTGCACGTTCTGGAATGGGTCATTTTTGCCCCATCTGCCACAAGGCGGCAAAATATTGTTTGAAAAAATAATCAAACAATCAATTTTTTTTGTTTGAGCTAATTATTGCTCGATTTCAGCCGCAAAAATGGCAATCAATCATTTTTGTATGAGTTCATTGCTCGATTGATAAATGCAGGCAACAATACTTGAGAATTTGATGGGTGCAGATTTTTGTAAATTCATACTCTCAGTGTTATGGGAGGAATTTGAATGGAGCTTTGCAAGCAGTGTTTTTCTGCCAAATGCTCTGGAGCCATGAGCTGTTGCGAGTGGCAAAAATCCTTTGGATTTTTTTTTTTTTTTTTGTGGCCCAAAAATATTCAGAAATTTAGTGCAAGGGCCCACTGTCTTTACAGACGATTTGGGAGGATGAAGTAGGCCAGTGTTCCTTGGAAGGATGATTTTGAGGGCAAGTTTTGGAAGCCCTTGAGGATGGGCAGCCCATTTGGTTGTTTGGGGCTGCTGTCATGGCATTTCCACAGTTTTCCCAGAAACTTTTTCATTTAGTCACGGATTTAATTTCTGTGGTCGACATGGCACACAGATGGGTTGTTCAATTTAAAGGGAGTCAGCAATGTTGTTTGCTCCATTTGCTGAAGAACCTTTTGTTGTGCCACAGAGGCCTGGTTCTTCAAAACAAAAACGAGGAATGCAGGGTGAAACCCCGCAAATTTAATTGGCAAAGGCTTTGCATGCCATGGAGCACCTTACAGGTGCCACAGAATTTCACTAACCCTGCAATGTGAAAAGCAAGAAACCGTGACCGAATGAAGGTCAACAGAGGAGGAACCACTGGTCCTCCCATGGGAACAGAAATTGAACTGTAGTTCATTTTCTTTTTTTCCTTTTTTCTTTTTTTTTAAGGTAAAAAGGGTGAGATGTCGTCCCTGCATTTCTTGGTTTCAAGTGTTTGAGTCTTTGCAGCAGCTTCTCACGTTGCTTCATGTAAACAATATTGTATTCTCAGAATTTATCTGTATGTTTTGCATTCTTGTTCTCTGAGAGAGAACTTGACTGATGGTCATATTGACCAATGGAGTCAGGAGGTTGTAACCTCTTTGGGCCAATCTTGGCCCTCTGTACAAAATGTATATAAGCTATTGGAGTCAGATAATAAAAGAGCCTTCCATGTTTCACCAAGCTGTTGCCTGCCGTCCTCTGTGAAGGTTCACTCCCACGTCACAACGTGTTGCCCCTCTAAGGGCAGGGGTAACAGTCTTGTGTAGAATTAGGACTTCAAAGAATCATAGAATGGTTTGGGTTGAAAGGAACCTTTGAAGATCATTTAGTCTAACCTCCCTGACAAGGGCAGGGACATCTTTCACTAGAACAGGTTGCTCAAAGCCCTATCCAAACTGACCTTGAACACTTCTCAATGATGGGGCATCCACAGCTTCTCTGGGCAAAGTGTTCTAGTGCCTCACCATCCTCACAGTAAAGAATTTCTTTCTAATATATAATCCAAATGGCCCTCTTACAGTTCAAAATTATTGCCCCTCTTTATACCACTAAAGGCCCTGGTAAAAAGTCTGTCTTTCTTATAAGCCTCCTTTAACCATTGAAAAGACAATAAGGTCCCCCCAGAGACTTCTCGTGACTAAAGAATTTCAGGTCTCTCTGCCTTTCTTAATAGGAGAGGTGTTCCAGTCCTCTGACCATTTTAATTGTCATCCTCTGGACCTGCTCTCATACGTCCACATCTTTCTTGCATTGAGGGCTCCAAAGGTGCAGACAGTACTCCGGATGGGGTCTCATAATAGCAGAGTAGAGGGGCAGAATCACCTCTCTTGACCTGTTAGCCACACTTTTTTGATTCAGCCCAGGACACAATTGGGCTTCTGGCCTTGTCCTGGTTTAGGGAAAATTTGTGAGGAAACCTCCAAATGGAGTTCCTCTGGAGAAGTAAACCCAAATGGCCCCACCCCCAATTGGTCTGGGAAAGAAAAAAAAACTCCTTAGAGAAAGTGGAAAAAACTATTTATTTAACAAAGTGCCCACAAGCACAAAAAAATGAATAATAGGAAACAATACAGCCTCTCATTCTGAAGTGAGATGGCAAATTGAGAAAGTTCTTGCTGTGGGTGTAGCTCAGTACTCTCAGTCTCTTATCAGTCCCAGTCCCTCCGGCTCTGCTGGAAAATGACAAGGTCTAGGCCTCAGTGGGAGCAGAGGTGAGGCTGACTGTTCAGACTAGTTCTTTTTAGCCTTTTACAAAATGAATGTGACACTTTTCTTTTTCCAGTCACTGTGGAGTTTGCCTGACTGCCATGACTTTTATAATATGGTGGAGAATGGCTTAGCAACTACATCAGCCAATTCCCTCAGGACCCTGGGATGCATCTTGTTGGGTCCCATGGACTTGTATTATGTTCATGTTCTTCAGGTGGTCTCAAACCACATCTACTATGACAGGAGTGACTTCATTCTCCCAGTCCCTGTCCAGAGGTTCGGGGACTCTAGAGATATGGGAAGAGAGATTACCATTGAAAACTGTGGCAAAAAAAAAAGTTGCTAACAACCTCAGCCTTCTCCACGTGGGGTGTCACCAGTTTTCCTGTCTTATTTATCCAGGGGAGGTGGGGGGGGGATTGTCACTGCTAGGGACACGAAAGAACCACACACTCCCCAGTCAGGTTGAAGTGAGGAAAGAAGGAGGGAAGTTTATTATGATTTATTATTATTATTTTTTATGATTTGGGGTTTAAATAGGATTTGGAATTTGGTCAAGGATTGGTAGATGAGAGGAACACCTCTCTGACCCCAGTGGTCAATTCAGAAGTCCATCACAGAGAGGTATGCGAAAACAATCTACTTGTTTATGTTACATGTGTGAGAAACTCCAGTTCAAGAATGTAAACAATCAGAAGGCTAAAGAATCAGGGTGACATTTCATCCTTTTTGCGTTAGGAAAAAAGAAAAGGAGAAAAGGAAAAAAGAAAAGGAAAAAAGGAAAATGAACAATGTTCTGTCTTGTGGTAGGACCATGAGAGTGAACACTCGTGTCGTCTGCATCTGAGTCATCACTCCATGGTTCATCCATTTGCTGCCTTTCATTTGGTCATGGTCTCCAGCTTTCAACATGGCAGGGTTAATAGAATTCTGCGGCATCAGTAAGGTGTTTGATGGCATACAAAGCTTTTGCCAATCGACTGTGCAGGGTTTCACTCTGCATTCCCCGTTTTTGTTTTTGAAGAACCCGGTGGGGTTTTTTTGTTGTTTTGTTTTTTTGGTTTTTTTACTCGGGCCTCAGTGACACAACACAGGTTCTTCAGCAAATGAAACAAAGCAGCATTGCTGACTCCCTTCAAAACTGAATCACCCAACTGCTGTGCCATGTTGGCCACAGGCCACAAAAGCGAAATCTGTGACTAAATTGAAAGGTTCCTGGGGAAACTGTGGAAATGCCATGATGGCAGCCCTCAATTCAACCAATTGGGCTGACCCATCTTCATGACCTTCCAAAACTTGCCACTCAGATCCATCCTTCCAAGTAACAATGGCCTTTCCTGTCCTTCCCGAACCATCAGTAAAGGCAGTGGGTCCTTGCATTGGCTTCTGACTATTTTTGGGCCACAAAGAAATTTCAAAGAATTTTGCCACTTGCAATAGCTCATGGCTGGGCAGATGACAAGTGATCTGCCCTGAAAATTTTTCCAGAGCAATTTGCAGAGAAACACTGCTTGCAAAGCTCCGGTCAAATTTCTCCTGTAATACCGAGAGTATGAACTGCGAAATCCGCACCCATCCATTGCAAGCACTGTTGCCTTCATTTAATTATCAATCGATCAATGAGCTCAAGCAAAGCAATTGCCATCTTTTGTGGCTGAATTCGAGCAATTAGCTCAAACAAAGTATTTGCTGTCTCTTGCGGCTGACGGGCAGGAAGACCCAGTCCAAAACGTGCAAAGAATCAGACCATTCATCATTCAATTGGCCCATGATACCTGTAGGATGCAACTGAATTGCAAAAATCAATCTTTCAGATTCACAATGAGGATCGGCCAATCCGCGAGAAGCATGGTGGGTGACGGCACACCAGCCTGCAACATCCCCATGCTGTCCACCACGGCATTAACTTTTCGGAGGTCTTGCAACAACCTCCATTTCCCAGAGTTCTTTTTGATGCAGAAAACAGGAGTGTCCCAAGGACTGGCAGAAGGCTCCAGCTGACCCTGGTCCAACAGCTCCTGAACCAAGTCTCAAAGGGTGACTAATTTGTCTTGAAAGAGGGTCCATTCCAGGTGCCAAGCGGCAAAGGAGAGAATCACAATGTCCGCTCCAGGGACAGACAGGGTAAAAATCGTGTCAGGACAGTCTCTGGCCAGAACAACAGTCCAGTGAACTTGAGCCAACCTGGTAGCTTCAGACCAGCTGCCTTCTTGCCACCAGCTCTCTGTCCTGTGAACAGAAGACTCAAAAAACACAAGTTGAGTAATCCTGGTCTCTTCAGGAACAGTGACAGGGGAGGGTGAGGTGTGGAAACCATGGCATAAATCCGTCCCATGAAATCCACATCAATGAGACCCCCAAAACCTCATGCTGTCTCTTGGACAGTCACCAGACATGGGGGACACCGTCCACAACCCAGCTAAAAAGATCCACCCCAGGACCCCTTTCCCCAGGGAGGCGCCAGTCTCCTTGTGGCCATGTCCCCGCCTGCACCAAAAGCGCATTCCCCGGGTCCTGTGGGAGGCAGCGGGGCCGAGCCTGCCGGCTCCGGGGGGGCTCCAGCCCCAACGGAGCCCGTGTCTGTTGGCCGCGCAGGAGCCCTGACCACCGCGGCCCGGACAGGGGACCCTGCTACAGCCACGGGTCCAGCCGAGGCATGCAAACCCGGTGGGAGACGAATCGATGCCGTCACGCGGCCCCCCGGATCCTGCGCCGGGGGGGGGAATGGGGCGCTGAGAGGGGCACAGCTTGCGGAGCTGCGGCTCTGCCCCGTCCCGCTGCCAGAGGCTCGGCTGACAGCAAGGGGGGGGCACAAGTGGGACAGCACCCCCAGAGGGGGCGGGGCACAGAGCAGGGCCACTTGGGCCCGGGCCAGCCCCTGCAGTGCAAGCAACGGCACTCACTGTGCCCAGCGGGGCAGATGCGGGGAGGGGCTGGCATTGCCCCTAGCATGGTCCCACCATGGAGCCACCAGGGGTGCCACCCACCCCGCACGGGGCGTGACAGACTGCCCACCCCTCGGAGTCTCTGTCATCTCCGCAGGCGCGGCGGCTGGCACCAAGCCAGGCATGGCCGCTCCCCCGCTCTTCCGTCTCCAGCAGTCCATCTGCTGGGACCAGCAGGCCGGGAGGCCCATCCATCCCCCCCGGAGGACCGAGCTCACTGCCAGGGACGGAAACATACTGTCTTGGTTTGGATAGACAGGTATCTTCCAAGGAAGATTGGAGTTTCCCTTGGAATGTAAGCCTCTCCCCCTCTTTTTCAAATTATTATGAATTTGCAATTAAAAGGCTGTCAGGCAAAGATTTTGGGAATAGGTATAGCAGTTCTTTACTAGGGATATTAAAAATACAAATGTTGTAATACAAAATGTTATAAATAAGACAGCTGGATTTGAAAAATAAATAAAAAAAATAAATTATTTTTCGCGTAACAGTGAACACGGAAAGCCAAGACAAAACGACAGTCCCGATCCCGGGATTGACACTGGATGAACGCAGGACAGGCCTCTATCACACCTATCCCCCCCGTTCACAAATCCCGCCACCATGTGTCCAGTTTTTATACCGTTTATTTTCCCCCAGGCAGGGTTTCTTTGTCCACCTTTGCTCAGATTGTATATTCATGTGTCCTCTTTTGAGACTCTAGTCCTCCTGAATAAGCTTCCGAGCAGAGCCGATGAATTGATGAGATTTCCAAGAAGGCAACATTGGGTGGGCGCAGTGGTTAAGGCATATCTGATTTGGCATATCCTTGATTAATCACCGTTGATGGCCCATCTCCGAGGTTGTGACTCCCCTTTCTGTTGTTGATTTCATTTCTCTCTGCCGGAGCCACCCATCTCCTTACGAATGCAAACCAGCCTTCCCGGAATTGGCTTCTGTTTTCTTATTTTATATTATTTTATTTTAGCACAAATTATTTTATACAGTACATTCCCCATAACAGTCCTCCCCTTTTACATGGACACATTAATTTGTGCTTTTTGGTAAATTCTGAGCAAGATGTTTCGAGGTGACTATTTATCTTTACCCTAACCTCATCCCATTTCACACCAATAGTGCTCCCTGCACCCCATAGTGAAAGAAACCTGAACTAAACATAAAACACTAGATTTAAGGCTTGTTGACTCCCTTAATCATCCTCCCACCTGTGATAAATGTGACATTGGGGTAAAAATCCATGATAAAAGAATATAGAAATATGTGTTAGATTGGTGTTAATATAAAAATGTGAAAAGGTATAGTCTGTAGAAAAATTTCCTCCAAGCTAGCCTGCTGCCGTTTCCAAGCCCGAGACAAAGAACAGGACAGGAGCCATCAGGATGAACAAAGACACTAGCCAACCCAGATAAGAATCAACATCATACCCAGACAGAGAAATTCCTCCCCGAATGAAGGGGAATTCTCCGCCGGGGACTACACATCGGAATAACCATGGATCGGCGAGGCCCATCCGCATGTGAAAGGAACCTTCTCGGAATACAATTTGCAAAGTTTGACAAATCCGGGAAACCCATCCAAAGATGTATTTGGACTATTTGCCGGACTATTCTATGCACCTATTTTGCTTCGGGACACAAAAAACCCTATAAAACCCTGGGCTGCGATCCGCTCCGTGTGGATTTGGGAAATCTGTACCTTAGAGTGCGGACCCCTTGTCCACCCAGCGTTGCGCTGCTCACCCTATTTGTGGTTTCTCTCTTTATCGGTGATTGGGATTGTTTTTTAATAAATTGTTTCTTTATTAATCCAATTTTTGCCATTGCATTTATAACAGATTTGGTGCCGTGACTCGGATTTGGAGAAAGCTGCAGGGACCTGCTGTCCAGGAGGGTACCCCCGCTGATTTTGGCGGCCTGGTGAGTTGGGAAACCCCGTAGCTCCTTCCGAACACCCGAACCAAATTTAGGAACGAGAAACCACAAAAGGACAGAGGGAAAATGGATCTGGGGGCAAAAGAGAGCTCGGGAAGGCACGGGGCCTTCAAAAAGCCGCGGCTGATTTTACTCATAAAACGTCTAAGTGCACGAAGACATCCACGCAGGAAAAGGAGCTGTAAGTACTGCTGGTTGAGTGGGTGATCGGGCGAGTGTGTGAGATGTGATCTGATCACGAAGCGAGTGTGGGCTTCAAGGTTGCAGTCGGTCGGCCGCGAAGGAAGCGATTCTGTGTGAAAGTTTTCTCTCATATTGCTCGTCAAGCCTGGGACTGGGGAAAGTCTCAGGGGACCAATCACAGGTGGCTAAAAGGGGAAGGGTACATCCTATTGAGCTCGGGAACTGGTAACCCCTTTTAGTCAATGGACCAATGTAAGGGTCCAAGTGAAAAATCCAGAGGGAGATCGAACGCCGATTAAGGGCCCCCTCGGCACAGCTCGCTGAAGGGGTGAGTAATCGGCAAAAGCCCCGATCCCTCCGGGAAAGTCAAAACACAATGCAAAGGCGGAGAACTGACTCAGGAAGGAGTCGAAGACTGGTAAGAAATCACACACACAAAAAAACATGGGACAGAAAAAGAGTAAACCCCAGAAAAAGACATCAGGGAAACCTCTCTCCGAAAAGGAGGAGGGAACGCTCAACATCCCTCGAAATAGCCCCTTGGGCTGGATGTTAGAGCATTGGGGAGATTGTCCCCAGAGGAGAGAAAAATCCAAAGAAAAGATGATATATTATTGTGTTGACGTGTGGGGAGGCAAAGAGTTGAGGATCCACCTTACGTGGCCGGTGTTGGGAACATTTGAGAAATGGACATGTAATTAATTGAATTTCTATGTAGAAAATAAAAACCCCTCAGATCCTGAGGAGAGGGAATACGCCCGGCTTTGGTTGAGTACTAGAGCGGGGTTGTTCCTGATAAAGCAAAAAGGGCGTCCCGGAACCAGGACCAAGCCCTGGGAACCTTTAGACCATCTCCCACCCCCTTACAATAGGCTGGCCTCGCCGCCCTTGCTGGACCAAGTGGTGCCTACGGCTCCCTTGGACCCCCAAAACCAACCTATAGGGGCACAAGTACCCCAAGCGGGAAGCCCTATGTCCGTAACGACACAGGCTTCCTGTCCCTTGTCCCTACTGGCGGCTTCACTGCTGCCACCCCCTCTTCTTCCTCTACCGTCCAGCCTGGGTCTGTCGGCGGCGCCCCTGCCGGCGGACACTATGGCCATGGGAGTCCCCTCCGAGATCCCACCTGTGCAAAGCCGGGAACAAACTTACCCACCCTTGCCGGCATTGCCGCCGCAACCAGGGTCCGCCCGAGCGGAGGAGGGAATCCCCTCTGCCCCACAAATGGCAGTTCCACCCCCGCAGCCCACAAAGGGGAGACAACCCACAGCCATCAGTTCCCCTCCCACTAGTAGAACATGTTTGAAAGCGAGGTTGATGGGTGATGAATGGGGAGAGAGTGAAAATGAGGGACACAGTTTACTTCCTCTAAGGGAAGTACCGATGGCCCCCGGGGTTATCGGGTTTGTGAATGTTCCCCTCAATACAGGAGATGTGAGAGCTTTTAAGAAAGAGATGGGACGGTTGTTGGATGATCCTTTTGGTGTGGCTGAGAGGCTGGATGAGTTCTTAGGAAGTAGTATCTATACCTATGAAGATCTTATGGCAATCCTAAGGTCTCTGTTTAACAATGAGGAGAGAGAAATGATAAAGCAGGCAGGTATTAGAGATTGGGATTGGCGCAATCCGCAGGGGACGCCAGGTGACCAAAAGTGGCCCAGCACTAGTCGAAGTTGGAATGCGCAAACGGAGGATGGCAGGCGGAATATGGTAGACTTAAGAAATATCATAATTCAAGGTATAAGAGAAGTGGTTCCAAGGGGCCAAAACATTAGCAAGGTTTTTGGTGAATGTCAAGGGAAGGACGAATCTCCCACTGAATGGATTGAGAGATTGTGGCGAAGTTTGCAGATGTACTCTGGAACCGATCCGAACTCTCCGGTGGGGGAGGTTCTGCTAAAAACTCAATTTGTTGCCAAATTCTGGGAGGACATTAGGAAAAAATTAGAAAAGATAGATGGGTGGCAAGACAAGAGCTTGCAGGAACTCCTAAGAGAGGCCCAAAAGGTATACATGAGAAGGGAAGGGGAGATACAAAAGTTACAGGCTAAGGTCTTAGTGGCTGCAGTGAAGGAAGTTCAGAAGCAAGAACAGGCACAGGGTAAGTTTAAAACAATGCCCCGAAAGCCTCAGGGCTTTTGCAAGGCAACCCCGGCAACCCCAAGGAACTCCCAGAATGTTATTATTGTAAAAAGGCAGGGCACATTCGGCGGGACTGCCGAAAAAGGATGAAGGATGAGAAAATTTTTCAGGAGGATTAGGAGTGTCAGGGGCTCTTCACTTTGGGGACCAGAACATCCAGAGAGTCCCTGGTAAAATTAAAAGTGGGCCCCCAATGACAGAAGGTAATTTTTTTGGTAGACACTGGGGCAGAAAGAAGTACTTTACAAAATTTGCCATGTGGATGTGAGACTAGTCGGGAGAGAGTGATGGTGATTGGTGCCAAGGGGGATCCCTTTAAAGTGCCTGTAATAAAGAATGAAGAAATTGAATCTGAAAATAAAATTTGCTTGGGAGATTTGTTGCTGGTAGAAGAAGCTGATTATAATTTGTTAGGAAGAGATATGATCATTGCATTAGGAATTAGCGTGATTGCAAAAAGTTCAGAACTAGTGGTAAAAATGTTTAGGCTTACTGCTAAGGACGAGGAAGAAATTAATCTGGAGGTTTGGCACTCGAAAGGGGAGGTAGGGAGGTTGGAAATCGAACCCATTCACATTGAGATTGAAAACCCTGAGGACCCCATAAGGGTCAAACAGTATCCCATCCCGATGGAAGGGAGAAAGGGGTTGAAACAGGTAATAGATGACCTCTTGAAGGGAGGTACTCTAGAGCCGTGCATGTCTCAGCATAACACCCCCATACTGGCTGTGAGAAAAACCGACGGAAGCTTTCGACTGGTGCAGGATTTAAGAGCTGTGAATGCCAGAACCCGAACTAGGTTGCCGGTGGTGGCAAATCCCTATACCCTGCTGAATAGACTCTCTCCTGAGGATGTATGGTACAGTGTGATTGATTTGAAGGACGCTTTTTGGACTTGCCCTTTGAACGAAAGAAGTAAAAATTACTTTGCCTTTCAGTGGGAGGACCCGGATACAAACAGAAAGCAGCAGCTAAGGTGGATGGTCCTCCCCCAGGGGTTTGTGGAATCTCCAAACCTTTTCGGACAAGCGTTAGAACGATTGTTGGCTCAATTCATCCCGAGGGAGGGGACAAAGCTTTTGCAGTATGTGGACAACTTGTTAATAGCTGGACCCACTGAGGAAAGTGTGAGAGAATGTACTGTGGCTTTGTTGAGTTTTTTGGGAAAGAAGGGTCTGAAAGTCTCGAAATCCAAGCTGCAATTCATGGAGCCCGAAGTAAAATATTTAGGACATTGGTTAACTAGAGGGAAAAAGAAGTTGGACCCTGTCCTGGTTTTGGATGAATTAGGGAAGAACCTCCAAAGGAATCCCCTAATAACAAAGCCTCTACCACCCCTCCCCCAGCCCTGGGTTTGGGAAGGAATTTCTCAAACAAAGTGGAAAAAACCGGTTTATTGACAAATGAATAAACACCCCCCGACACAAGGGAAAAAAAGAAAAAAAAAAGGCTCAGGTTACTGAGAGGGAGAGGGCGCAGAGCTTCTTTCGCGGGCCCCGGAGATCCTCGGACTTCTCAGGTCAGGTCAGGTCCAGTGCCGGTCCAAAATCTTGGGGGGGGGGGGGGGGGGGGGGGAAGGGAAAGAAAGGGAAAGGAAAAAAAACGGAAACAGAGAAAAATGAGCAGCGTAAAGAAGAGAGACAGTGGCAAGCGAAGCGCAGCGAGGCTAGCCCAGAGAAGAAGAAGAGCGAATGCCAGCAGAGCCAACAGCAAAATAGTCCCAGTCTCCTCCCTGAAAGAGGGGGGGGGGGGGGGGGGGGATGGGACGGGACAGCTGCTAGACCTAACAAGGTAGTCCACGATATGGGATAGGATAGGAGGCACCGTCAACCCAGAACAGACCCTGAAAGTGTGGCAGGTATCATAGCATTACCTGCACCAAAAACCAAAAGACAAATTAGGCAGATTCTGGGGCTCCTGGGATATTGCAGAAAGTGGATTGGGGACTTTAGTGAAAAGGTAAAATTTCTGTATGAAAGGTTAAACACTGACAGAGTAAAGTGGACTGAGCAGGACGAATCAGATTTTCAGAAATTAAAGAATGTCCTTATGACTGCTCCGGTGCTGACGTTACCAGACATAAATAAAGAATTTCAGTTATTTGTGAATGTGAGTGGACAGACAGCACAAGGAGTCCTAACCCAAGAATGGGCAGGAAAAAGAAAACCTATAGGTTTTGTGTCCAAAATTTTGGATCCTGTCCGTTGAGGGTGGCCTACATGCCTGCAAGCAATCGTAGCAGTTGCTCTCTTGGTTGAGGAGGCTAAGAAAGTAACCTTTGGAGCGCCTTTGGTAGTTTATACCCCTCATGATGTGAGAAATATCTTGCAACAGAAAGCAGAGAAGTGGTTAACTGATTCCAGGCTTCTGAAATACGAGGCCATTCAAATCAGCTCTTCGGGTTTGGAATTAAAGACTACCTCTGCACAGAACCCTGCTCAATTTCTGTTTGGAGAAGCCTCAGAAAAATTATTACATGATTGTGCTGAGATTGTGGAGCTTCAGCCGAAAGTAAGACCTGATTTGGAGGATCAGGAATTGGAAGGAGGAGAGAAGTGGTTCATAGATGGTTCTGCAAAGGTGGTGGAAGGAAAGAGGAAGTCAGGATATGCTGTGGTGGATGGTAAATTGGGAGAGGCGGTGGAATCAGGTCCCCTAGAAACAAGTTGGTCAGCCCAAGCCTGTGAGCTTTATGCTCTTTTAAGGGCCCTCCAGTGGCTGAAAGGTAAAAGGGGAACTGTCTACACAGACTCTCGGTATGCCTTCGGAGTGGTACATAGTTTTGGGAAAATTTGGGAAGAAAGAGGGCTGATAAATACGAAGGGAAGAGGCTTGATCCATGGAGAAATAATTAAACAAATCTTAGGGGGTATTCGAGAACCGAAAGAAATCTCAGTGGTTCATGTAAAGGGGCACCAAACAGGATTACAATTCCAAACCCGTGGTAACAATCTAGCTGACAGGGAAGCTAAAAGAGCAGCCCTGCTCATGGTGAGTGTCCCTGAGGTGACGATGGAGGAAGCCCCTGAATTCCCTCTGCCCCCTTCTGAAAAGGAAACCGAGGAATTCAAGAAGATCAGAGGGGTCTTAGAAAGGGGGAAGTGGAGGCTGCCCAACGGGAGGGAATTAATATCAAGGGGGGCGGCGAGAAAAATCTTGCAGAGATTGCACAAACAAACACACTGGGGAACCCGGGCGTTGGCAGAACAGTTTCTGAAGCTTTTCGGGTGCAAAGGGATTTTTGAACTTTCCAAACAAGAGGTACAAGGGTGTGTCGTCTGCCAAAAGGTGAATCGATCCAGATCCAGACAAATTGCCTGAGGGGGTCGTCCTCTCTCATATAGACCATTTGAAAGGATCCAGGTAGATTTCACAGAATTACCAAAAATTAGGAAATACAAATTTCTATTGGTGATAGTAGACAAATTGACACATTGGGTAGAAGCTTACCCCAGGGCAAAAGCTACAGCACAGACCGTGTCAAAAATTTTAGAGGAACTTATCCCTCGGTATGGAATAATTGACTATATTGATTCAGACCAAGGGACACATTTCACTTCAAGAATTATCAAACAAATCTCAGAAGCTTTGGGCATCAGATGGCAGTACCATACCCCTTGGCATCCTCAGAGCTCAGGACAGGTGGAAAGGATGAATCAAACTCTAAAGTCTCAATTGTCTAAACTTATGCTGGAAACAAAAATGTCTTGGATCAAATGTCTTCCTCTCTCTTTGCTTAACATAAGAACTATGCCGCACTCTGAGACCGGGTTGTCCCCCTTTGAAATGTTGTATGGAATGCCCTACAAACATGGAATGCTGGTGGGACACCCTCAAGTCGAAGATGCACAATTACAACCTTATCTCATTGCTGTAAACAAAAATTTACAGGATCTCCGAAAGCGTGGACTTATTCCCCAAAGTGCCCCTCTGGGATTCGCAATCCATCAGATACAGCCAGGAGATAAAGTGCTGATCAAAGCCTGGAAAGAACTTCCCCTCACCCCACACTGGGAAGGACCCTTCCTTGTCCTCCTCACCACTGATACTGCGGTCTAAACTGCGGAAAAAGGCTGGACTCATTCATCAAGGGTAAAAAAGGTTGAGGACTCAAACACCTCGGATTGGAGGATCACCACCCCTCTGGGAGAACTGAAAATTAGGCTTCAGCGTCACCACAAATGACAAATCAGATAAGCTGTATCACCCTTAACTGTGATTGCTTTCCTTTTATTCACTTAGAGTGTGTATATTGTAAACAAGTTTGGGTGACTCATTGTTGGGGAGGGAACAGACCGAAGGGGCTGTGCACCAATTGTCTAACTGAAGAGCAGGAGGACACTAGCCGTCTCTTAATACTTGCCACACGGGCCGGGCTTTTGGAACTCAATTCTCCTGAGTGGTATCAAATTTACAAAAAGGGGATAAAAGGGAAATTGGATGCCAAGGCAGAGATTTTAGCAATTGAGTGCCGGAAGACTATCAAAGTACCGTGCAGAACTGATACAATTAAACTGTCCCGGTGGGCGATCTATAAAAGGAAATTCGCTGTCAGGACAACAAGGGCCCCTGAAGCTTATCCTTGCTGCCGAGAAGATGGTCTTCCCCGTCATATGTTTACATATGGGCGAAGGGCGAGGCAGAGGAGTACATCTGTGGGGAATCCTGACTGTCCTGAGTCTAGCCGTGTGCTTGACCAAGGGGGCCATCCCCAAGGTGCCTCTGGGGCTGCGTCCCCCAGAGAAGTGTGAGCAGTGTCTGACTGCCACATTAACTGGACAGATAATTGACTGCCCTCCAGGGCAACAAAGAGGTTATTGTTGGTCTAATGGCACTCGATTCAGTCTCTGTGAATTGGAAGGGGAGGTCCTATGTCACCACTCAGGGGTAAGTCTTAAGGACGGGCAGTCAAGAATTCCTACTGTGGGAAGAAAAAAAGCTCCCCATGTCATACGCAAATGTAGAGTCAGGATGCTTCCTCCAGTCCCAGCTTGTATTCGGTGCAACAAAACTGTATGGGTGGGAGGAAAAAGACAATCAACTTCCCTGGTATATTCCACGGTAAACCCTTTTTTGGTGTTCTTCATAGCCTGTTCGGTTGCAGGTATTATTATTCTTCTTTGCTTGATCCCTTGCTTTATTAGAAACTAGAGGAGAAAGGAAGAAACAGAAGGGCAGCAGAGACCCTGAAAAGATTTGAAGGGAAAAAAATGAAGAAAGTGAGACACTCCAGGGATGTGGTGAGATTTCTCAAGAGGACTATGATCCCAATTGGTATTAATAGTCCTCTTCACAAGAAACAAATATAATAAAGAAGCACAAATTTTTAATTTAATAAAATTATTAGGTGGAGGACTGTGATAAATGTGACATTGGGGTAAAAATTTGTGATAAAAGAATATAGAAATATATGTTAGATTGGTGTTAATATAAAAATGTGAAAAGGTATAGTTTGTAGAAAAATTTCCTCCAAGCTAGCCTGCTGCAGTTTCCCAGCCTGAGACAAAGAACAGGACAGGAGCCATCAGGATGAACAAAGACACTAGCCAACCCAGATAAGAATCAACATCATACCCAGACAGAGAAATTCCTCCCTGAATGAAGGGGAATTCTCCGCCGGGGACTACGCATCGGAATAACCATGGATCGGCGGGCCCCATCCGCATGTGAAAGGAACCTTCCCGGAATACAATTTGCAAAGTTTGACAAATCCGGGAAACCCATCCAAAGATGTATTTGGACTATTTGCTGGACTATTCCATGCACCTATTTTGCCTCGGGACACGAAAAATCCTTTAAAACCCTGGGCTGCGATCCGCTCCGTGTGGATTTGGGAAATCTGTACCTTAGGGTGCGAACCCCTTGTCCACCCAGCGTTGCGCTGCTCGTCTTATTTGTGGTTTCTCTCTTTATCGGTGATTGGGATTGTTTTTTAATAAATTGTTTCTTTATTAATCCGATTTTTGCCGTTGCATTTATAACACACCTATCTGAATTGTCTCAATCTTCTTAGGAAGATTCACAATACTCCTTGTAGGTTATTTTTTTATCTTTTACTTTTTCTTCAAATTTTGCCAAAGCCACAGCTGCTTTGTTCTTTTCCCCTTTTTCTCCCTGAGCCAATATCTTTGAGACTTTAGATTGACCACTCTTTTCTAATGCCAATTCTGGGTCCATGGGTAAGGTAGCAATTTGCATTCCCTGTACTACTGAGTGGATCAATCGGATGAAACAGGGTATCGAACAAGGTAAAAATACAATTCCTGCAATGGAACATAAGATGAAGAATATCACTTTTTTCCACCAGGCCCCTTCTTCAAATAACTGATTCCACCATGAGGCTTTTAGTATGGAATTCCATTTCTGCACCGGTACATGAGCTACCTTTTTTATCTTGGCTGTCAAATCCCTAATTGTTTCTCCATAGTCATCAATCTCTATACAGCATTCTGATTCATTAAATTTTCCACATACATCCCCTTCTTCAGCCAATAGGCAATCTAAAGCAATGTGATTTTGATACACTTAAGCTCGCATTTGGGAGCGCTGTCTGGCCAGTAGTTCTAGGGCATCCAAAGTGTGATTAGATACTATCTTTACCACAGCTTGAAGTCTTATCAACCTATTCAGTAAGTAGATAGGGGCTCTATATCCCCAACTCTCATCATGGGCCCAAGTAGCTGGTCCATAATATTCTATTATTCTTTCTGCCGGCCATTCTTCCTCTCCCCATTTCTGGCTTCCCCCAGGTATAGGGAGCTCTTTTTTCAAACTCCTTTTCCTTCTTCTCAATGTCTCATAGAGAGAGGCCCCCAACAAACCACTTTCTGATCTAGGTAATGTGAAAAAGAAAGGTCTAATCATTCCCAAAGTGCATGAACCTTTCCACCTTTGTGGTAACTCGCTATAAGCCTTTTTACCACATATCCAATATATCCCATCAGGAGCCTTCCACCTCACATTCACATTCCCAGGATCCTTCCAGTAACACTTCAGATTCTCTAAAGATTGGTAAGGGTTGGCTCCAGAGCTTTTATGCCAGCATAATTCAATCATGTCAATCCACTCGCACCCTTCCGTTTTTATTTTACTCCAATACCCTGTTGAGGGTTCAGGTTGACAGATTTTTGTTTTATTATTTGAATTTACTGCCAGAGTGTATATGCAGGGAGTATACCTGACTACTTCCGTATACTCTCTCCCTTCTCTGCTTATACAAATCATACCAATTATTCATTGGTCAAGGATCCACCCCTCGGGCCTCTGCATGATTTTAGAAATCTGATTATTATCCCATTTTAACAGCTGCTCTGGAGACAAACTCTCACCTTTCCAAGACCATTTCTCCACTGACTTCAGACCACTGCAAATCCAGCAATTGGATAAACCTAGTTCGGTTGCTATTTCCTGCATCAGATTGATAAATAGATTCTGATTTGAGACTGGCAGGCCCCAATCCCCATATTGTTTCTCTAACTGTTCGTAATGCTCGCTGAGTGTTCTCAATCTCTCCTGTTCCATCCTCTTTTTCCTGGCTTCAGATTCCTGTTTTTTCAATTCCTGAGATACCTGTTTTATTTTATTTTATTTTCAGGGTCCAACCCCTCTTTATTTCTTGAAAAACAAAATGTTTTATCATATTGCCAACAAATTCGATCATCATTACTTTCGAGGAGGTTGAGCATTATAGGTTCATTACTACTTGTGGATTCACCATTATGTTTTAAATTCTTTCCTACCCAATAGGTCCGTCCACCCATTCTGCACATTTCTAATTGGTTGTTATCATAACACAAATTATTCACTTGAAAGTACCCTACAAAAGTGGATTTGGTCTTTCCCCCTATCCATACTGTCTGATTGCACTGCTGACAAATGGGGATAGTAGTTATCTCTTCCACATTTCTTTTATTTAACACATGAGAGGAGCGAGCTTCTGATTTCCTGGTTTCAGATTCTGCTTTTAGACTTTGGCAAATTATTTCCCCTCCCAATTTGCAAGTTCGGTATTGAGCGCCGTTGTAGGTGCAGTACCCCTTTGCTGTATCAGCCTGGCAGTCAAACTGGGCTCCTCTAGGGGTTCCCTGCCCCTTTCGGATAGCTCACAGACACTGCCGGCATTCGTCCTCCTGCCTTTCAGTGTTGAGCTGATCCTTGGTGTGCCCTCTGGTTACTTCGCACATGACTAGGCTCAGGAATAGAAGGACTCCCCACAGGCATATCCCTCTGCCTTTGCCCATTAGGGTGCCACCAACGGCGAGGTAAACCATCTTCACGGCAGCAAGGATATTCTTCAAGGATGCCAAAGCTAGTCTGAACTGCAAACCTCATTTTGAAAATGTTCCACCTCGAAAGTCTGACTGGGACTGCCCTACGAGGTACCTTATTGGTCCTTCAACACTCGACCTCAAGGACATTTGCCTTTTCATCCAATTTACCCCTCACTCCCTTTTGGAATAGTAAATACCACTCCGGGGAGTCTAGCTCTAATATACCTGAATTAGTAGCAAGCACTAAAATCCAGTAAATCAGTCTTGACTCCTCCTAAAAACACTTAAAACACAAACCCCTTGGCTGATCCCCACCCTTGCAGTGAACAACCCAAATCTCCTTGCAGTATACACACTTAAAATGTACAAAAGGAAAGCATTCACATCCAGGCACTCGGCAACTTATCTGGTCCCAGTTGCTCATTTACTACTGCGCTGTAGTTTTATCTTCAAGTCCCCTGGGGAAGAGGTCACTTTCCACTTGGGAGACTCTGTTCAGTGCTCCACTTTCTTAACTCTGGATGCGTGAGTCCACCCTTTTTCAGCAGACCAAATAGCTATATCTGTGGTAAGAAGGACAAGAAAGGGACCTTCCCAGTGAGGTGCCAGCAGAATGTCTTTCCAGGTTTTGATCAACACTTCATCACCAGGCCAGATCTTGTGGATCGGAAACCCCAAGGAGGTACTTTGAGTCACCATTCCCTGCTTTTGCAGTTCCTGAAAATGCTGGTTTATAGCTACTAAATAGGGTTGGACTTGGCCATCTTCCATGAGGGGGTGCCCTACGGGCATCCCATGTTCATATGGTATTCCATATAACATTTCAAATGGAGAAATTCCGGTCTCAGAGTGAGGCATAGTTCTTATGTTCAAAAGTGCCAATGGGAGACATTTTACCCAGGACATTTTAGTTTCTAGCATTAATTTAGATAATTGAGCCTTCAAAGTTTGATTCATTCTTTCCACTTGTCCCGAGCTGTGGGAATTCTCGAGAGTGAGACAGACTTAATTAGCATATCTAGTCTGGTGACTAGGATGCCATGGTGAGGACAAACAGAACTTTGAGCTTATGAGAAGATGGGATTAGAAACCTGCTTAAGGAAGAAGATTCAATCAACCCCCTACGATGAAGATGTTGCAAAATGCATGAGTTGTTTGTATGATCTTTTAACCTAATTATTGTAGTAGAAATTATTAACCTTACTGAAATGGTATATAAGTTCTTAGAAAACCTGAGTAAAATAGAATTCTAATCATGGTCAGTCTTCCCGTCTCTCCATAAATTGCCGATAATTGGTGCTCCATGTGACCGGAGAAGAACCGACTATCTGACGGCAATCAGTGACACCCCTGGAACTGATTGTGACGATGAAAGAACCGTGTTTGGGCCCACAATCCCTGTACGCTGCGACGTGACAGGTGAGCCAGAGGAACTAAAAATATGGGACAGGGAATGTCCACTGCGAGAGACGTCTATGAAACCATGCTATGCCTTCTGAGCAAGCACGGATCCCCCATCCCTAAGAGGGACTTTAAGTCACTCCTACAATGGGTGTCACGCATATTTCCTGACACCATCCCTTCTTCTATTTTTACTCTCTGCTACTGGGACAAGGTCGGTGTAAAACTCTACGACCTGGCTACGCTGCCTGGCCACGAGCCAGAGCTTCGCCTGCTCCCTGCTTGGAGGGCGGTCATGGAAGTGATTAAAAAAGAGGGGGGAAGCGAGGTAACCTGTGAGGCAACCGCAGAGACGGTCCCTGCAGCTGTGTTAAAATCTGATTGGCCCAGGTCCCACTCTCTCTCTCCCGTCCGCACCCCCTCCCCGACAAAAGCCAGGGACAGAGCACAGACGCCACCTGTAGCCTTGCCGCTATCCCACCAGCGACCCCGGAGCCGCCAAATGTTAATTAATTATGTGGACAGTGACTCTAGTAGCGACGGAGAGTCTTTCGACCCTGGCCCCAAAAAAGATCTGGACCCATTCCCTCCAAAAATGCATAACAATTGGTTACACATAAAAAAGAAAGCCCTTAAGAACAGACACTTTGAAACTGAGGCAGAAATCTTTGTAGCCCCCGTGCAACTCGGCCCGAGGGGGGGAGAATCTGCAATGGGAGCCCTTAGGCCACTCAGAAATTAAGGAACTGCACTGAACAGCGACAGAATATGGTCTGGGGTCCCTTTACTTCAGCAATTTACTAAGAGCAATCTTCACTACCCACCTGATGACTCCTCGTGACATTAAATTCTTGGCAAACCTTTTGCTCACCCCAACACAATATGCAATATTCATGGCACAGTGGAAAAAAAGACTGGAAAACTTAATTTTAACATATGCAGGGCATGCAACCCAAGCCCTGGCTGCCTTAACTATTGACAAATTGGCTGGCGAGGGGGCGCATACCGATCCTAATGGCCAGGCTGCTTTGCCGAGAGAAGCCTTGGAGGGGATCACTGAGGCATCTAGGTATGCATTTCTCAAAGTGCCTGATGCAAAAACCCCGCAACAATCCTTCATAAATATTAAGCAAGCTCCACAAGAACCCTATATGCAGTTTGTAGACAGACTGAAACAAACTCTGAAAAGACAAATTGATAATGATCAAGCCAGGGAAGTGGTACTGCTAAAACTTTCTGTTGAAAATGGTAATGAGGATTGCAAACGCCTTTTGAAAACTCTACCCCCAGAACCTGAGCCCACTCTGCTTCAGATGACTGAGGCTTGCAATCGCCTGGGGACATTGCAGCATACCACAGCTGTAACTTACCAAGCCATGGGACAAGGCATAGCCAAAGCCTTTGCCACTTTGAAAATACTGCCTGGGAAGCAGTCTGTTTGTTTTGGCTGCGGTAAGCCCGGGCACATTAAAAAGACTGCCAAAAGGCACAAAAAGCAAAAACATCGAGTTTATGCCCTCGCTGCCAGAAGGGTTCTCACTTTGCTAATTCCTGTCGTTCTAAATTTCACAAAAATGGCCAGCCTTTGCAGGAAAACTCGTCTCGCAGCGCGGGATGGTGACACGTGAAAACACAAGCTCCACAGCCTTCCTGATAAAAATGAAATTTGGAATGTTTATCTTGTAATGTAACAGTAAAAAGCCACCTCCGTGGCACCCCCCGGACCACCTTAAAAACAGACCTCGAAAGCGAGAGCCCGTTCCCTTCAAAGAAGCTCAGCACCGCGGCTCCCCCACCCCCGCTGACGCCGGAGCAGCCAGCACTGCCACCGCCGAAGCAGGGGAAGGGAAAGCTGGCCGCTCCCCCCCGTGCTCACCGCGGGGCAGCTAGATGCCGCCGCGGGGCTGGCTCCCTGCGGTCCCCGCTGAGTCGCCTGCCCCCGCAGTCCCGGCCCGGGCCCAGCGCTGCCCACCGCGAGGACCTCGGCCGCCCGTGGCCGCCGCCGTCAAGATTCTGCCTCAGGCTTCCCAGCGCAGCGTAGCCGGCCCCGTCCTCGGCCCGAGCCCGGCGCGGGGGAATCCCGGGGCCCGCAGAGCCACCCGCCCCGGCCCAGACCCCCCGCCGCTGCCGCCGCTGTGAGGCGGCGCATCCCAGCCTGATCCCCAGCGCAGAAAACTCCAAAGCCCGCAAAACCACCACGTGCCGCATCCCCGGGCCGCCAGACCGCCGCCCCGTTCCAAAAGAAGGGAACCCACGCCCGCCACGTTCCATTCCCACCTCATAAGCCCCGGCCCAAATCCCCGCAAACGCTGTCGCCGCTGTGAGGCAGCGCGAGACCCCCCGAGACACCATAACTGCTGCAAAACTGCCATGCGGTCGTTAGAGTCTCCAGCCGCCCGCCCCGGCCGACCCCACATGCAAATCAGAAACCCCAAGTGCATCTCGGGACTCTTTTAACACCAAAAACCCCTTATAAAAATAAAACTAAGTAAAATTAAAACACACAAGAACCAATGCTAGGCCGTGTGGACCCTAAAGTATCGGAGGAACTGATTTTTCCAGTTTCTGTGACTCGCCGTGACTTAAGAGTGCCAAGCCAGAAGTGAGACCCCCGAGGAAAACAAAGGCAATTCAGAACTCTGGGAACACTCCCAGCGAGGGAAGAGTTCTCCAGCCCTGCTCAACTCCCTGCAGCAGAGCTGATCAGCACCCTCCTCCTCCACGGCGCAGCAGGCAGCCAAAAACCCCTCGAGCAACCATTGTAAGAGCTGATTAATAAAGGCATTTTAAGGAGAAAAATATTATCTCTGCCCATTTTATTTATAACATTCCCAGCCACAGCTGCCAGAGCCAACCTTCAGCTTCCATTGAGTTGGACATATCAACCAGTAACACAGTAGCGTTAACAAACTCCTCAGTGTTTTGTCTCCCCACAGGGATCTGTGGTCCTTTACCACAGGGTTACCATGCTTTGCTTTTAAGTAGATCTTCTATCTCAGTGACAGGACTGCTTGTTTTGCCAGGAGTCATTGACTCTGATACAGTTGGAGAAATAAAAATCATAGCTTGGACCCCGCACCCCCCCTGCATGATCCCCACAGGCAGCAAAATTGCTCAGCTTATACTTTTCCCGGCAGGTCCTTTGTTTGCACCCCTGATAGCTACACAGAGGAGGGGCGGGTTTGGTTCCACAGGAATACCACAGGTTTTCTGGACACAACATATCACTTCTTAGTGTCCCACATGCCAATGTAAAGTGTCTCTGAAAAGCAAGGAGTTAATTTTAACCAGACTTATTGACACGGGTGCAGACATAAGTCTTATCTCTCAAAGTCAATGGCCTAATGATTGGCCATTAATGCCAGTCCTCCAAGTCCTTTCAAGGGTGGGTGGGAACAGTCAAAGCTATCAGAGCCAATACCTAGTGCAAATTACAGGGCCTGAAGGAAGAGTAGCTGCTGTCAGGCCGTTTGTGGTCTCTGCGCCACTGATCTTGTGGGGAAGAGATGTTTTATCTCAGTGGGGAATTTTTATGCAGTCAAATTTTGTCTAAGGGTCATTGGTGCGTGTGACACACCCAAACTGACTTGAAAAACTTCTGATCCAATTTGGGTAGACCAATGGCCCATGTTCTCGGGTTTAATCTGGTTGTTTCTCACCCGAGATTCCAAGGCTGGTGGTTCGTGTGGGCTCGAGGGAGTGATTTTCCCTCTTGACCTCTGAAGGATTTAGGGTCTGTTGTCTGACTCTGTGTCTCTGTATCTGTGCTGAGCTTGGTGCAGTGCGAGAATGATGAGGAGTCTCAAGGTCTTGGTTTTCTTGGTTTCTCACGTTGTTTATTAGTTCTTATCTTACAATTCTCTGTGTCCAGCCAAGATGTTCACAGCAGCTTGGACACGATGTGATTCCCCTGTGTCCGGCCAAGATGTTCACAGCAGCCAGGACACGAGGTGACTCCCCCCTGTGATGGGAGATCGCTACCTCTTATACAGATAACTATGTACCCATTGTTTACAATTCTATGCCAATGTCTATCACCTACACTAACAGGGTCATTTCTACTCTGATCCAATCCACTGAAACTACTTTGTGCCCACGTCACTGCAGAAGATGGATGCCAAGGGAGAAGAAGAAGAACCCAGGGCACCGCCCTAAAACCACCATCTTGTCCCTTTGCATCTACATTCTAAAAACCCAAACTACAAAATCTTCTACACAGTGATAACTACACTACTCTCTGTAACACCTTTGTGACTTGCAATTCTTCTCTGTGTTAGATGATTTTCACATGGACCAAAATCAAAGATTGTGTCTTCCTGGGCTCTGTGCCAGGCAAACCCCACTGCACGTTGCCCGTTCCCGAGAGAAAACACAAACCAACAGAGTGTCAGTTTATGCGGTGCTTTATTCAGGGCCCTGGGGACCTGAGGACTAGCATCTCAAAGTCAGGGTCCCGAGTTGGTTACAAAAGATGCTCATCTTTTATACATTTGTTACAAGTCTTACTTCATCAGCCTACGTGCAGTCTCCTACGTACTTTACTTTAAACATTCACATTCATCTTCCAGGTAACCTTTCTAAAGGCTATAAATTTTGCACACTTGCTTTAGCTAAAATTAAGGTTAATTTTCTGAGCTTAACTCCCACCATAGAAAACATTTTATTGGTAACCATGTAATCATATTTCACAAGTAATTTGTATACCTATATGTACTACATGCTCTACTAAGTCCTTTAAACATTGTTCCTTGTATCTGCAGATTCTCAGGCCTCATTTCTCAGGTTTGGTTCCCATGGGCCTGCACAGGAACCAACTCCTTAGCCTAACTACTGCTAACGGAGGCCTTATGGCAACAACTCCCCCCCTTTTGAGCATTCTTCAACCAGTTGCAAGGATGCTCAATTCTCTTCTTCATGCAGCAGTCTCTGTATAAGATGGTGGTGGAGTAATTCTTGTCCTGACTTCATTTCGGGTCATGGCCTTCATGGCTCTTCTCGTATGCATCCTTTCCCTGAAGATCATTCCTAAGAAACAACGATATGCTACAAAAATAATCACAACCAAGATTATAATCATTATTACATATTGAATAACAGAGGATATCCAACCAGAAACCTGGATCCCTAAAGAGCTAAAAATTGCTCCAATCCAATTGTGTTCAGCATCTTCTTTGGTTTCCTGTATCTTAGACTCTATATCTTCCAATTGACTTATGTCTTTTTCTACTTCCTTTGTAACGTTTGGGATATGGATACAGCAATGATCTGTTCTATCATGTAAGTACCCGCAGACACCATGTTCCTTTAATAAAAACGTATCCAATGCCATTCGATTCTGTATAGCCATCCTACTAGTTGCTTGTAGCTGCAAATTCAAATCCTTAAACCCCTTTTTAGTGGCTGATGCTAATCTCTCAGTTTGTCCCAAAAGCCGGTAGAGCATTTCCCTATTTCTATAGGTCGATATGGGAGCAAATAATGATTCTAACATCCAACCTAATTTGACCCCTCCTGATGGTTCATGCCACTCATCTTCTGGATTTATTCCCTCCATGACCTCTCTTTTATTCCTCCTTCCTATGTCCAAATCTGTCAATCTTGATTGTTTCCAGAATGGGCATAATGTGGGCACTCCCAACGTTATTTGGGTTACCAATCCATCTATAGGTATATGTGTGGTCCACATTCCATGTCCCATGACCCATACTAAATTCCCTGGACTCCTTATGGTAGTAGTTTTGCAATTCACCTGCTTTTGCCCTTTTAATTCTCCTTTTATAGAGTGGTTGTATCCTCTACATTCACATCCCCATTTAAGCAAAATCTTCACTGGTACCAGCCCTATCTGCTCTCCTGGTGTATCACACGTAATTACCCTTGTGCAATTCCATGACTCTGCTTTCTCTGTCATTTTCCTATGACTTGTTTCTGCTGTCAAAACATGGGTATGTGTCTGGTTCTTTCCACCAGTCCATTGTATACACCATCCAATTTTCCCTAGATAACTATATGTTTCCAGCAAGCTTGGCCCCCAGATTGCTTGCCATGTAGTCCACTCTTCCTTGCCATCTTGGCAAACCACTTCATAGTAATATTTTGTAGTGGGCATTTTATGTGATTGTACCTCATCATATTCACACCATCCTACATTTTTGAATCGTCCAATCGTGATAAATTTGGAATTGGTTAAGGCTTCACAATCCCCTCTGCTTCCAGGTGATGACCACTGTTTGCGGAGAGTTGTTGTTTTAACTGTCCACTTAGTACGATTATACAACTCTTTCCTACATTCCTTTGTCCCGTTTCTGGTGATCGGGGGCATTTCAGTGATAGGAATAATTCCCCAGGGTATGGGATCCCCTGCTGCATGGGGTAAAGGTAGACAAGCAGTTATGGATGACACATTCTGAGTTTTCCCAAAGTCTCGTATCAGTCCTACTACCAGATTTTTCCTGTTTAGAGTTTCTTGGTAACCCTACCTCATTATCTACCTGCCGAGTCACTCTCATCTCACCTAGGTACATCGTCGTTCTTGCATGTGCCCACCAATCATCCTGTGCTATCCAACACCAGTAAATGCCTTCATCTTTTCCTGGCCGCACATTTCTTACTATCAGGATAATTGATTCTCCTAATCTTCTTTCTATCTGATACTTCCCTCCAGATGTTAAATTTTTCCCAAACCACCATCCATACTCGGAAAAATGCTGGCCTTCTTTAACTTCACAAGTAAGAATCACATCCTTCCCTTTGGTTACCTGGTATTCTCCATGTTGGGCCTTAATTTCAGAGCCTAAGTGGGCCCTTGCCTCCACCTTTCATAACCCAAAATTCCCTTTCCCTCCACAGGACACTATGCACAGATATATACCCTCTGTCTCTCCTATCTTTGGATCAGTATAATTCAGCCACCCCTTCCCATAAGTTCCCAGAGTCCACCAACTTATATTCCCCAGCTGTCTTTCCCATTGCTGATGTTTATTCTGTTTCCACCATTTGACTTGGATATCCTGATAACATTTCTTTTCCAATTTGAAGGTACAATTTATTCTCAAAGGAGGTCCGTCCCACATATCCACCTGAGTTGAGACTGGAGTTACATTCACAGCTACAGGTTTTTTTTCACTTATTTTCCCAGTATCCCATGGTAAAACCTTCAATTTGAAATTCCCATAATCAAAGCTTTCTCTTATCTAGACTACGCAACGATAAACGTTGCTGTCATTTATCGTGACATTGGATAGTTGCAGGGTGGTATTTCCCTTTCGCTCATCCTTATCCCAAACCATAGTTATACCTGTATGAATTTGTTCTGCCCCCTGTCTCTTTCACCTTACATTGACTTCTTCGGATCCAACTTTCTGGTTGTCCGTGAACAGACAGGTCATAGACACATTCATTCCTTCCATCATCACTATTTTGGGTTCGAGTTCTGTAATAACTAAAAATTCATTGGTTAAAGGTAATAAACAGATCAGCAAGAACCCAACCGTCAGAATCAGATCTTGGGCTGGAACACCATTCGAGTGGGGGTTAATGGTTGCACTTCCCAATGGGCCAGCACCTTCTTGACTCGGGTGTAATGTATCCAATTGTCGATCCCCTCGACTTTTACTGCAGTGAAGGTGGTCATGATCACTTGTCACGGGCCTTCCCATGTTTCTTTCAGGGGGTCTGTGTTCCAGTTCTTCACATAGACCTGGTCTCCCGGCTGGATGTCATGGACAGGATTTTCTAGCGGCAGGGGTCTGTTCCATTGCAGGGCTCCTTTTAGGGCAGTGAGTACCTTGTTCAGAGACAACACATAATTAAAGAGCACATCATTCCCTACTACATGAGGGTCTCCCTTTAATACTGTAGCATGATATGGTCTGCCATACAGTATCTCGTATGGACTTACTCCTATCCTCTCCCGGGGTTTAATCCTAATTCTTAACAAGGCTAATGGCAGGGCCTGAGGCCACTGGATTTTGGCCTCCTGACAGATTTTCTTAATCTGTCCTTTCAGGGTTTGATTCATCCTCTCTACTTGCCTGCTGGATTGAGGCCTCCATGGGGTATGCAAATTCCAAGTAACATCTAACAGTCGGGCAACTGTTTGTACCACTCCTGCCACAAAATGAGGTCCCCTGGCAGAAGAGATTCCCAATGGAACCCCAAATCTCGGAATGATTTCTCTCAATAATGTTTTCACTACTTCTTTGGCCTGATTAGTTCTGCAAGGGAATGCCTCTGGCCATCTCGAGAATGTGCAGACATACACCAGCAGATACTTGTATCCTTGTGATCAGGGCAATTCAGAAAAATCTATCTGCCAATAATCTCCTGGCTCTGCCCCTACCTGTAATTTCTCTAGTTGTATCTGCTTCCTCACTATTGGATTATTTTTAAGACACACTGGGCACATGGCATTCACTCGTTTAGCCATTGTTAACATCTGGTTAGAGATAATTTCCCTCTTCAGAAATTTTACCAATACCTCTGCTCCCCAGTGGCATTTATTATGCTCAGTTTCTAAAATCACCTTCATCAATTTGGTAGGGACCACTACTTGGCCAGTCCCAGTCACATACCATCCCATTGCATTCTTCTGGGCCTGGACCAGCTGTGCCAATTTCTCATCCTCAGCGGAATAACTGGGTTTTTGTCCCATATAAGGTTGTACCGGTCCTACCTTTGTTGGAATCAGCGCCATTTCAGTCCAGACCTCTCTGGCAGCTTTTCGTGCGATTAAATCAGCCAGCCGATTCTCTCGAAAAATCTTTCCCTCATCATTCTGGTGTCCTTTCACATGCATCACAGCCACTTCCACTGGCTTATACACAGCTTCCAGTAGCAGCAGGATCTCATTCCGATGTCAAATGGATGCCCCCTGTGAACTTAACAGTCCTCTTTCTTTCCATAAAGCCCCATGTACGTGCAGAACTCCAAATGCATATTTTGAATCTGTCCATATATTTACCTTTTTCCCACTGCTCAGGACCAGGGCTCTGGTTAATGCTATAATTTCAGCCTTCTGTGCAGATGTTCCTGGAGTGAGGGCCCTAGCTTCCACCATCTGCGTGAGGGTCACCACCGCATACCCGGCATACCTGGTTCCATTCTCTACAAAGCTGGATCCATCGGTATACAGTTCCCAGTCTGGCACCTCCAGGGGCACATCTCTCAGGTCCGGTCGGCTAGCGTATACCTGTTCGATGGTTTCCATACAGTCATGTGTTAATTCGCCCTCATTGTGCTCACTGTGTAGGAACTCTGCTGGATTGATGCAATTAGTCACTTTGAGCTCAACATCATCCTGTTCTCTGAGCAATGCATGGTATTGTAACAATCTGCTAGAGGACATCCAATGCCCCCCTTTTTGTTCCAAAACTGCCAGTACCATATGGGGCACAAACACCTCCATCTTTCTCCCCAGAGTCAATTTTCGGGCCTCCTGGATCAGTATCACTGTGGCTGACACTGCCCGCAAGCATGCCAGCCATCCTGCGCTCACAGTGTCCAGTTGTTTAGAGAAATACCCAACAGGCCTCTTCCATGATCTGAGGGCTTGGGTTAGTACGCCCAGGGCTAGTCACTGCCTCTCATTGACGTATAGCTGAAAGTCTTTATTTAAGTCTGGTAGGCCGAGTGCAGGTGCCTCTTTCAAGGCCTGTTTCAGATCTAGGAAGGCCTTCTCCTGTGGTTTGCTCCACTGCAGTTGAGACTCTTTTAAAGCCTCATAAAGGGGTTTGGCCATTAGCCCAAAGTTTGGTATCCAGAGTCTACACCAACCCACCATTCCTAAAAAGGATCTTAATTCTTGGTGGTTTCTAGGTGTGGGTATTGCATAGATAGCTTCAACTCTATTGATTCCCAATTTCCTTACCCCCTTTGAGATTTCACAGCCTAGGTATATCACACTCTTTTGGACTAATTGGGCCTTTTCCTTCGAAACCCGATATCCTCCTTGTCCCAGCATATTCAGCAGTTCTATGGTTAGGGTTAAACAGACCTCCCGTTGTTTTGTAGCCAAAAAGATGTCGTCCACATACTGGAGGAGAACGTAAGAGAAGGGTGATTCTCTTACCTGAGTCGTCTTCCATTCCTCTAGCTCTTTGGCTAATTGATTTCCAAAAATTGTAGGAGAATTCTTAAATCCTTGGGGAAGCTGTGTCCAAGTGAGCTGCCTTTTTCGTCCGGTATCCGGGTTTTCCCATTCGAAAGCAAAATATTTCCTACTTTCTAATTCCAGTGGGATGCAGAAGAAGGCGTCTTTTAAATCAATAACTGTAAACCATTGGAATTTCTCTGAAACAGATGTCAACAAAGTGTACGGATTAGCCACCACCAGGTGGATGTCTTTGACAATGTTATTTATTGCCCTTAAATCCTGCACTAGTCTATACTTACCATTTGGCTTCCTTACAGGAAAAATGGGGGTATTGAATTCAGATTCACATTCCTGTAGTATCCCTAGCGTAGTGAACTGAGTGATTAAAGGGGCTACTCCTCTCCGGGCTTCCAACTTTATGGGGTACTGTTTCACCCTAACAGGTTGTGCTCCCTCCTTTAATTCAATTACCACTGGCTGGGCTGCTTTGGATTTTCCGGGGACTCCTGTTTCCCAAACCCAAGGTACTACTGCCTGTTCTATTTCCTCTGGGACGGGGGTAGGTTCAACTTCTTTAATTACAAATAATTTGGACAATTGTTCATCTGGTATTTCCAGTTTAACTCTTCCTTTTTCAAATATTATTTTTGCATTTAATTGTGACAATAGATCCCTTCCAAGAAGAGACTCCGGACAGTTAGGTAAATATAAAAACTGATGATCAAACACCTTCCCTCCAAATTTAATATCTAGGGGCTGTAGAAAAGCCCTTTCTTCAATTTTTCCCATAGCCCCCACAACTTGAATTTTAGTATCACTTAATGGTCCTAATTTTGTGTTTAATGCTGAATGTGTTGCTCCAGTGTCCACTCTTAATTCATGTTCTTGTCCCCCAATTTCTAGGGTTACCTTGAGATCCCGGTCTTGTCAGCTCTGATTCTGATAGTTTCCTAAAACAAATGCTTGAGCGACATCTGCTGTTTCTGAAGCGAAAGTTCCCATATTTCCCATAGTAGTTGCTCCGTTCCCCATTCCCAATCTCACTGGACATTCGTTTTTCCAATGCCCCATCTGCTTACAAAATGCACATTGATTAATATCCAACCTTCCCTGGACCCCAAACACATTCCCAGCTCCCCCTCTTCCCTGACTTTGTAGAATTCTCCCGCGACCAATACCTCCCCTTCCTCTAGCTTCACCCCCCACAGCCTGCTGTAGCACTGCTAACATGCTAGCCTGATGTCTTTTTACTGTTTCCTTCTCCCTATTATTATACACTTTTCAAGCAACTTCCAACATCTTCTCTAAATTTCTTGTGTCTTCCCCCTCTAATTTCTGTAAGTTTTTCCTAATGTCTTCCTGTGACTGCCTCATAAAAATCAAAGCCAATTGTAATTTTCCTGATTCTCCTTCCACTTCCAAATTAGTATATCTCCTGGCTGTCTCTTTTAGCCGTTCTAAAAATGCAGAAGGAGATTCGTTTTTATCTTGCCTTACAGAATATAATTTAGACCAATTTAAAGTTTTAGGTATTCCAGTCCTAACTCCTTCAATCAGCAACTCTTGGTAGTCTTTAAGCCTTTTCCAACCCCTGTTTGTGTTCGGGTCTCACCCAGGATCCTCTCTTGGCACCAAATCATTCAAAGTTCCCTCAGCCAGCTGCAACCGCACCATTTCCCTAGCTCTCTCCGTCATGACCCGTAATACCATCTCCTTTTCAGTGGAGTCCATTAATGTATCTAATAAAACTTGTAAATCATTCCAATCCGGGTTCTGAGTTTTTATCACCATTTTAACCACGCGAGCCACTCTTTCTGGGTCCTCCCGATATGACCCTGCTGACTGCTTCCAGATCATCAAATTGCCTGGGGAAAATGGGACTTTAATCACTACTTTCTCTCCTTGCGCCCCCATCGCTTCCCTCAATGGGGCCATCAATTGAGGCTCCTCTCGACCCTTTCTCCCTTTTCTAGTTCTTTCAGCTAAGGGAGTTCTTGGCTTCTCTTCCACCTTTCTCACATGTTGGAGTCCAGGGCATCCCTCTGGGTGCCCTGGGAAGTCACAGACCTCGGTAGAGAGGCCTGGGACCCGAAAATGAGGGTCTGGGGTCTGTGCAGGGGGGTTTGCCTGGCACAGAGCCCAGGAAGACACAGTCTTTGATTTTGGTCCATGAGAAAAACATCTAACACAGAGAAGAATTGCAAGTCACAAAGGTGTTACTGAGAGTAGTGTAGTTATCACTGTGCAGAAGATTTTGTAGTTATGGATTTTTAGAATGTAGATGCAAAGGGACAAGATGGAGATTTTAGGGTGGAGCCCTGGGTTCTTCTTCTTCTCCCTTGGCATCCATCTTCTGTAGTGACGTGGGCACAAAATAGTTTCAGTGGATTGGATCAAAGTAGACACGACCCTGTTAGTATAGGTGATAGACATTGGCATAGAATTGTAAACAATGGGTACGTAGTTATCTGTATAAGAGGTAGCGACCTCCCATCACAGGGGGGAGTCGCCTTGTGTCCGAGCTGCTGAGAACACCATGGCCGGACACAGGGGAGTCGCCTTGTGTCCGAGCTGCTGTGAACACCATGGCCGGACACAGAGAATTGTAAGATAAGAACTAATAAACAACGCGAGAAACCAGAAAAGCAAGACCTTGAGACTCCTCATCATTCTCGCGCCGAACACCGAGCACCGAGCTCAGCACAGAACACAGGGACACAGAGTCAGACAACAGACCCTAAATCCTTCAGAGGTCAAAAGGAAAAATCACTCCCTTCGTGCCCACACGAACCACCAGCCAGCCTTGGAATCTCGGGTGGAAACAACCGAATTAAAACCCCGAGAATTGGCGTCCCTGGGTGGGCACACGAGTGGGCACATGGATGGGCATGAACGGGCACGAATGGACGCTGGTGTGGGCAGAATCGGTGCTTTCCAGTGGACACAGCAAGACCTCTGAAGGAAAGAAGACAAGCTAAGAAGACAGGGGAAGGAATCTCTAACCAGAGACGGCAGCTGATTGCAAATTCACCTCGGACCGACGAGTTCCAAGGGCCCAGGACTCGTCTCCTGAAATCTGCAGGTCGGTGATCAAGAAACCTCCGAGCTGAATTTGAGAACACCTGCACTGCATTCTTCGATTTTGGTAAGAACAGTTAAATTTAGAACACGGGAGGAGACCCTCTCCCGGGAAAAATAAGGGAAAAACCTTCTCCGTGCAGCAGTAGTGTAGCGGGGAGGGAGGAAGAAACACTTTACCAGCTGGCCTGCAGCCAGCACCGGGTTTGTCTGTGGCCAGCAGCGAGCAGCGGGTTCTTTTGCTGGCCGGCAGCCAGGCAGGTCCTGTCGTCTGTTATCAGCAGACGGGTCTCATACATCTCTTACAGGAGGTGGGGAAGGGGAGAGCCATCAGCCTCCTCTGAGTTTTAATAGGAAAGGAGAGATACCAGCACCCTCAGGATTACCGCAGGGAGGTAAAAAACCCCTCGAGACAGGAGAGTCAGCAGGTCTCCTTGAGTTTAGCACAGAAAAGTCATCAACTTTCCCTGGGTTTGCCACAGTCCTCAGGAATTCAGTCCCAAAAATTCATCTCGGGAAAGTCAAAACTTCTAATCCATCCCAAGATAAGGACATGCTTGTTTTCGAGGCATGTTCCGTGAGCACGAGACACTTGCCGCAGCAGTGGGGGAGGGAGAGGTGAGACAAAGTGCATCCAGGAGTCTTTGCAGCCCCCCTCAGATACAGCGCGTTCAGACACAGCCTGAAAGTTTTCCACTGCCCTTTCCCCTTCAGCGCAGGGACAGACAGAGAGAGGGGGGAAGGGGGAGTGGAGGAGACACCAGGAAAACAGGGAAAACAAGCCCAGATCGCGTCAGTGGTGAGAGATAACACTGCGGCGTGTGCGCGCGAAAGCGATCGCGATGGGGGCAGCCGGGACTGCCCCGTGTCGGGACAGCGCGGGCTGCGGGGGCGGCGCGGGCAGAGCAGGGCCTGTGTCCCGGACAGGAGCCGGGACAGGCAGAGAGAGCACCGAGCTGGAAACTACAAACCCCAGAAAGCCTTGCGGTTGGTGCATGCGCAGTGACAGAGCCAAGATGGACGGCGCAAGTGCAAAGCTAGAAACTACAAATCCCAGAAAGCCTTGCGGCAGGCAGAGAGCGAGTGGGATGCAGCTGGAGCAGTGAGATCGCTCCAGGCGGGACAAACCCCGACAGAGAGCGAGACGCGGGCAGCGCCGGGGCGGCACAGGCAGTGCCGAGGCAGGCGGTGCCAGCACAGGCAGGACCGGGGCAGGCAAAGGCAGAGCAAGCAGGGAGGAGGCGTGGCCAGGGCGGAGAGTTTCTCTGGGGTGCCACCCCCTCAGAGCAAGTGCTGCAGAGCCTGACCCCGCCCACAAGCGGCACTTTGACATTGTCAGTCCAGTTCCCTCAAGTTTTCCTTTCAGCAAAAGGTAGCCAAGTTTCCCTTGAATCCACTGCACACACCCTTTCTTCATTTATCCTTCGGCTACATGCTGGGTTTACCCTTTTCTTAGAGTTTTAAGGTTCCCACTCCTCATCCAGGAGAGGAAGGGTTTTTCTTAAGCAGTGCTGCACAGGGATTATGTGCAGCAACAAGAGTTTTAAAGTCTCCACTCCTCATCCAGGAGAGGGAGGGATGCCAGGGAAGGCAGTAACCCTCGGGGTTAGGAGGGGCTGCATTCAGGCAAAATAATAATTCAATTAAAGTTACAGGTTTTCTGAATTCAGAAGCAGAGATCCGGAAATCATTGGATGTTTGCAAAGCAGCTGCATGATCAGAAGCAAAAGACTTATTGTCATGACATGGAAAAGGATTTTTGATTTTAGTGTTGATGTATTTGGATCCAAGTTGATTTGTGTTTTAGTATTGTATTGACATTAGAAGTGATTTCTATGAGGTTTTAAGTTCAAGATTTGTTAAGTAAGTAAAGTTGAATTTAAGATAAGGATTGATAAAGTTTAAGTGATAGATTTATATTTTATAAATTTAAAGTTTTATTGTATGTAAGTTTTAAGTGTATTTTATGTTAAGTTAAATAAGTTGAGTATATTAAGTTTTAAGATAAAATAAATAAGTTAAGAAAATAAGTTTTAAGATAAGTTAAGTTTTAAGTTAAGTAAGTTAAAGTTAAGATAATAAATAAGTTAAAATAATAAGGTAATAAGTAAGATAAGTTAGTAAAATAAGATAAGTTTAAGATAATAAGTTTTAAGTAATAAGTACTGTGAATTGTATCATGATACATTTCAAAATTCTCCTTTATGTTCTTTAGTTGTTTAAGCATTTCATAATTGTTGTTGTTAAGAGCTTCGTTCTAAAAATGTATTAAAGGATATTACTCTAGGTAAGGTCAGGGTTTTGGCCACACCTTGACTTTAACTAGAGGAGAGATGTGTTCATCAACAAGCACAGATGTTGCATTTGAAACTTTTCCTGATGGATTTCAGGTTTTAACAAGAGTTGTGCATTTTCCATCAAAGTACAGTTTTAACTAACCTATGGCAAAGAAGTAGCTTTTGTTTCTGCAGATACAGAACACAAGTGAATTTCTGCAAAGAGTGTGGAAATCATGTCAGGCGAGGAAGCTCTGATGGCTTCAAGAGTGGAGAGGAAAGCAGACCAATGTGAACCAGTGTCAAGACTGCAGACGTCTGTCAATCTGCGTGCAAGGAGTTATGGCTTGGGTTTTCTTTTCATTCTGTATTGCATGAATTTGTCAGATGGTTCAGAATCAATTCACGAGAGCACAGAGCGGTTGGGAAATGGAGTGAACAAACTCAGAGAAGAAACCAGATCACGGATGAATGGCATGTTTGATTTCTTCAACCTTTCACGGTTGTGGAAGAAAAATTTGAAAACAATTGTATGTATTTTATTGAGACTTGTAATTCTTCTCATGATCAAGTCATGTTTGCTTTAATGCATATGGCAAAGCAGCCAAAGAGGTGTTTTTTGTGAAAACAAAGGGGGGAGATGTTGGAGTCCAGGGCATCCCTCTGGGTGCCCTGGGAAGTCACAGACCTCGGTAGAGAGGCCTGGGACCCGAAAATGAGGGTCTGGGGTCTGTGCAGGGGGGTTTGCCTGGCACAGAGCCCAGGAAGACACAGTCTTTGATTTTGGTCCATGAGAAAAACATCTAACACAGAGAAGAATTGCAAGTCACAAAGGTGTTACTGAGAGTAGTGTAGTTATCACTGTGCAGAAGATTTTGTAGTTATGGATTTTTAGAATGTAGATGCAAAGGGACAAGATGGAGATTTTAGGGTGGAGCCCTGGGTTCTTCTTCTTCTCCCTTGGCATCCATCTTCTGTAGTGACGTGGGCACAAAATAGTTTCAGTGGATTGGATCAAAGTAGACACGACCCTGTTAGTATAGGTGATAGACATTGGCATAGAATTGTAAACAATGGGTACGTAGTTATCTGTATAAGAGGTAGCGACCTCCCATCACAGGGGGGAGTCGCCTTGTGTCCGAGCTGCTGTGAACACCATGGCCGGACACAGGGGAGTCGCCTTGTGTCCAGGCTGCTGTGAACACCATGGCCGGACACAGAGAATTGTAAGATAAGAACTAATAAACAACGCGAGAAACCAGAAAAGCAAGACCTTGAGACTCCTCATCATTCTCGCGCCGAACACCGAGCACCGAGCTCAGCACAGAACACAGGGACACAGAGTCAGACAA
Organism: Zosterops lateralis; assembly: GCF_965231275.1. NCBI lineage: Eukaryota > Metazoa > Chordata > Aves > Passeriformes > Zosteropidae > Zosterops > Zosterops lateralis. Next base: position 10,528,081 of record NC_139801.1, read on the forward strand.
CAGACCCTAAATCCTTCAGAGGTCAAAAGGAAAAATCACTCCCTTCGTGCCCACACGAACCACCAGCCAGCCTTGGAATCTCGGGTGGAAACAACCAAATTAAAACCCCGAGACTCACAGGTGACTCTTGAGTATCACTTTTCCCCGAGTCCCAGGAAACCACTTTCTCCTCCTCCCCACATTCTGCTCCATCCTCTTCTTCAGAGAATTCTAAGGGAGGGGCACTAGGGGATACGAGCAACGAAATGTTTTCCTCCGTACTCGCTAACTTACTTATACACTCATCACATTTACTTCTATTTTTACATCCTAAGCAACCATCTCCATTCTCTGTCTTTTGCAAGATCATAATTCCACACTCCTTTTGCCACTCTGGTTTGTTTTTGAGAGCATAAAACAAATCAAGATAAGGTATCTCATCCCATTTCTCATTATTCTGTAAGAAGCACATCAAGGGGGTTATAACATCAGGGTTAACAGATCCATTCAAAGGCCATTCTGGGCCACCAGTTTCATATTGTGGCCACCAATGATTACAATAATCAACCATTTTACCTTTATGTAACTCTTGGTGGAATCCTTCCCTTTTCCACCTTCCCAGTAGACATCCCAAAGGGGAATTCCCGGGGATTTTATCATTGGATTGTACCAAAGCCTTAAAGGTTTTAAATGGCATCATATTTCACTCCTTCTAGTTGCTTACACACACACACACTAAATATAGATAGACCCAAACACTAATACTAATATTAATACCAGTGCCAATACCAATACCAATACCAATACCAATCTTGCCACTTCTCGTCACCGCGAGGGGCAAGTGCCGATCCTGCGAGACTTTCGCCTCTTCTGACGGTCAGCGTCTAGGCTTCCCAGACCACAGACGTCTTTTGCCCAACCTTGCGGGGATTGCCGCCCCGTCTTATCAGGCAGGCACCCAAACCTAAATGAATAAAGCACCTTCAGGCTTACCTTTCCACAGTTGTCCGTCAGGCGCGGGGTCGGGCGCGGGTCGATGACTCCCCAGAAATCACCTGGTGCCGGCGTGGAGTTGATCAGCTCGCGAACCGCCCCAGCCACCCCCGGAGTCCTGCCGTGGTCGCCAGAAAACTGTTGCCCGATCCCGAGAGAAAACACAAACCAACAGAGTGTCAGTTTATGCGGTGCTTTATTCAGGGCCCTGGGGACCTGAGGACTAGCGTCCCAAGTCAGTGTCCCAAGTTGGTTACAAAGATGCTCATCTTTTATACATTTGTTACAAGTCTTACTTCATCAGCCTACGTGCAGTCTCCTACGTACTTCACTTCAAACATTCACATTCATCTTTTAGATAACCTTTCTAACGGTTATAAATTTTGCATGCTTGCTTTAGCTAAAATTAAGGTTAATTTTCTAAGCTTAACTCCCACCATAGAAAACATTTTATTGGTAACAATGTAACCATATTTCACGAGTAATCTGTATATCTGTATGTACTACATGCTCTACTAAGTCCTTTAAACATTGTTCCTTGCATCAGCAGATTCTCAGGCCTCATTTCTCAGGCTTGGTTCCCATGGGCCTGCACCAGGAACCAACTCCTTAGCCTAACTACTGCTAACGGAGGCCTTATGGCAACAACCCCAGTGGTCAATTCAGAAGTCCATCACAGAGAGGTATGTGAAAACACTCTACTTGTTTATGTTACATGTGTGAGAAACTCCAGTTCAAGAATGTAAACAATCAGAAGGCTAAAGAATCAGGGCAACGGGGTGTGTGTGAAATTTTCTTTAATCTTCCTTTTCTGGCAAACGTACCTGCATGTTGATCCTCCATGATGCTTGTGGGTCCTTTCCAGCTCAGGACATTCTATGATTCTATGAAAGGAGCAAGTGGGGATCTTAGTATCAGTCGTTGAGGGGACACAGCTTTTTGGATCTAGGGAGAGTCCTTCAGACTTTAAACCTGGAGTGCCAGCTACTACAGTGACTGTTGTGAGTGAATTTGGTGATAGCTACTGAAATCAGACTGGGAATGTAAGCACCCCTGGCCTGTGGTGCCAGCTACTGGAGCAAGTGGTGTCTAACCTCCAGCCACTGGGGTGGGAACAGTGTGTCTCCCAAAAACCAGCTACTAGGGGGACTGACATGACTATGATGTGTGTGTGCACACATGTATGTAATCTGAAAAGACCAGGTGCTAGCTACTGGGAAGAACAGAGTAAATGGATTTGATGGCATCTACTGAAGTCAAACTGGGCATATAGGAGACCCTGGCCTGTGGTGTCAGCTACTGGAGCAAGTGGTGGGGTTCTCAGTGCCAGCTACTGATGAGATCTGTGTGTGTGCAAACGAAATTTGTTGTCAATTACTAGAGTCAGACTAGGGGTATAGGTGTCGCATAGCCAGTAGTGTCAGCTACTGGAGTGGAGGGGTCAGCATCAGCTACTGGAATGAGTGGAAGTCTTTTATCTTCAGCCACTGGGTGGGGAACAGCATGTGTCCTGAAAGCCAGATACTGGGGGGAACCAGCATCACTGAGATGAGTGAGAGGCTCAGTGCCAGTGGGTGGAGCAGAACTGCAGATCACAGCTTGCATACCTAAATCTGGCTGCTGAGAGGCAGGGGGAAGTTGGGTGTCTATATCTTCCCCAAACCATCTGTTTGGGTATGCATGTGCAAGCATCTTCGCTAGCAAACTTCAAGTTGTACTTGCCAGCAAGTAGCAGAGGGGTCTTGGGTCTGGACTGGGCCATTGGGCAGGCAAGGGTTAATGCTGGTATGCCCATGGGGACTTGTGACTGTAGAGTGCCTGGGGAATGAGCTTGTGAGTGCATTCATGTTTGCTATCCAGCATCAAGCTCAATTAGCCATGAGTAGGCCCCCATTAAGCAAGTAAGAGTGTCTGAGATTGGGGCAGGGCTACCAGGTAGACAGAGGGTCCATGACAGTACTTGAGGGATCCTCAAAAGTGTGTGTGCACTTTCACTAATGACTTTGTATCTCTACCAGCCAGAGGAGAAAGGAGGCTTGGCTGTCTATTTTTATGTTATATGCATGTCCTGTATATTAGGTGCTGTTGAAGGCAGCACCTTGTCTGGGGCAGTCTCTGTAACCAGCCATGTCAGTGTGCTCTATGTGTGTTTCTGGGATACGTGCTTGTTGGGAAAGAGGAGACAGGAAGGGCTTATGGATATGATTGTCTGGTAAGAAATACTGGAGATGTAAAACCTGTGAGTGAAATAGAAATGAAGGCCAGCTTTGAGATGTGATCATGGCAGGCAGGAAGACGGTGATTAGCTGGAGTTAGGTTGAAGGACAGAAAACAAAAGGACCCAAGAATGCAGCCCCTCTCCACCCTGTCAAGGCATTAGGGAAAAAGTAGATAAGAAAGTAGTCTTTAGAGTTTAGAATATAGAATATGGTAATAAAGTAGTTCTCATAGGCTGCATGCAAAGTTTGTAGGTTTTGTATCTTGCGCCGGTTGGTCACTGTAAATTAGAATATTCAGCACAAAAATAGATATAATGTATTGTAACAAGGTCCTCTCTCTCTTGCTCTTCTACCTCTTCTACCTCCCTCGCTCTTACCGCTCCCTCTCTCTTCTACCTCTTCTATCTCTCTCTCTCTTACCGCTCTGACCCCTGCACTCTTCTTACCTCTCTTACCCCTCTTAGCTTTTTACCTCCCTTACCTCATACCCTCTCTCTCTCCCTCTCTCTTTGGGGCTTCGCTTCAGCTGAGGCTGGTGGCTGAAAGCAGGCCCTCTTTACCCACGACCCTTGCAATAAAACCATGTGTTTCTAGAATATCTCAGGTCTGCAGAGTTCCTTGTCCCTGCCGTCCACAGATGCCCCTACACATGCACAGCTTTGCTACTGGTTGAACCTGCAAACAGATAAGTGAGAGTTGAGTCCCTCAAACTAGGCAGACTCTGGATGCCCAGGATACTGGGCTGGGCTTAACCAACTGGGCAGAAGGGAGTCCTGGGCTGGAGAAGTGTCTCAGTTTCAAGACAAATTTCAGGAGAAAACTCCCTGGAATTAACATTTCCTCAAAAGAGAAGTATTGGCAATTGAGAGAGATGGGGAAGACTGTCTGGTGATCAGATTCCAAATTTATTATGAACTACATATGCTTATATACTATTCTAGGAAGGCTAGTAATTTTTTATTACTACAATTATTGGGTTAATCATCACATAAACAAACTTATACATTTTGCAACATCTCTTGTTTGCAGAAGTTGATTCAATCTTCTTTCCTGTCAGCCAGTCTTGAGTCCATCTTTAAAGCTGTTTGTTCTTGCCAAGGCATCCTGATTATCAGATCTCTTATGCTAATCAAGTCCAAAGTACCCTCTGTCTTGCATGCCCCAATAGAGAAGGGCTCCATTAATCCCTTTTTGCCAATGAGAGAAATGAATACCCAGGTGAAAGTGAAAAAAACCCTGATTATTAAAAAAAAAATAAGAGTGCCCACAAGGCACAGAAAAAGAAAGAAAAATAAATTAATAAATGCTAGATATTGAAATTGTGGAACATTACTCACCTCTCCCCAGAAACCCAGTGACAGCCTTCTCGGCTGCGAGCACTTTCCCCTTTGGTGTAGTTATGGTCACAGCTGGCAGGGGCGCTGGTAGATCCCCAGCCAGGTAAGGCGGGTGCAATGATTCACCTGTGGCTGCAGGGGGCGCTGTGGTGCAAGTCCAGCCATCTCTCTCACACGGGCAATGGCGGATGCAGCCAGCGGGATGGGATGGGGAATGGGCTTCCTTTACAAATTCACAGGGGGAGCCTATCCTGGTGCCCCCTCTGGATAGCAACAGGAGCTGTACCAGGAACCTCAGGAGAAGCAAGCTGGAATGGCAGGACCTTTCAGCAGGCAGAGGGTGAAAAGCTAAAGTGTAGCACAAACCCGGAGCAATGGCAGAGGTACGGCGGGGGTTGGGCAGCAGCAGTTCAGCTCCCGAACACAGTAGGGAAAAGGGTCCCGGGATTTCTCACTGGCGCTGGCTGATTCTTCAAGTCCGGGCTGTAAGGGGTGGGGGGGGCGCAGCCCCCCAGTGGGAAAAACGAGAGTGTTCTTGGGTCCTGGTGGGGCACACAATGGCTTTGGGCTTCCCGACAGCAGAGCAGCAAAAGAAGCCAAGCTGGCAAGCTCAGTCACAGTGCCGAAGGAAAAAAAAAACAAACAAACAAACAAAAAAACCCCCCAAACAAACCCAAACAAAAATAAGCAGGCAAAACCCACAGAAACAGCAGGATCCCTGGTCAGAGATACTGGCCACATGTGTCCAGTTGACCAGCCTGTGCCGAAAAGGAAGGGGTGCCTCTCGCCCCGCTCCCAACTCCCTCTGGAAACCCTGGCTTGGCTCCCATTCATCACGATAGTCCCAGAGCCAGGGAGGATGGGGAGTGGGGCGGGAGCAGCAGCCACCCCGGGCACAAATAAAATAAAACAGATCAAAACCCCCAAAAATGGTATGGGATAATAGACCATCCCCAAGACAAGGAGGTTGCTAGGCTTCTAACATCTCTCAACACTATTTGCAAATTAAGTTGCTCCTCAAGCCTTTTATGCTTCAAAGTCCATATAAAGAAAAAAAAATAAAAAGAAGAAATAAGAGGTATAGTTTGGACTTGTTTGGCTAGCATAGAGATTTTTTTTTACCTAAATGTAATTATTTAGGGGAAAAATGCCATACTTTGTCTACCAAAAGCCTGAGGAGTACTGCATCTGTGTAATGGAGAACTGAAGACAACTGAGGAGTGGGATGAAAGAGGTGAAAATTGGAAAGCTTCTAAATATATGTTAGATATTTGAAGAGTTGAAACCCTTGATTGTTATGTAATAAGTGTATTAATATTTTAAATGTTAATAATTTTGAATTGTAATGTAACAGTGAGGAGCCACCTCCGTGGTCCCCCTGGGGGGGCGGGGGGGGGCTACTTGGTCGCTGGAAGCTGCCCACAGCCCCCCCCGACGCCGGAGCGGGCGAGCCCACCGTCAGGGGAGCCTGCCCCCCCCACAGACACCGGAGCGGGCCGCCCTGGCCCCGACCCCCGCTCGCCGTCGCCACAGGCTCCTGGCTCCCGGCACCCCCTCGATCTCCGCCTGCAGCAGATGCCATCATGGGTCTGCCCCGGGCTTCCCGACCTGGCCCAACCTCCCCCACTGCGGAACGGCTGCCAGCACCGCGGCTCCCGGCTCCTGCCACCGCTCCGGCATGGCATGGCTGATGGGGGCAGCCCGCCGCTGCTCCAGGAGCCCGCGCGGCTGTCCTTGCCCCCGCTGCGCACGGGGCCGCCCCGACTCCCAGCCCAGCCTCGCTCCCACACCGCTCCCAAACCCCTGCTGCTGCCGCCGCCGCCAGAGCCATGCCGTGTCCTCCCGCGGTCACCGCCGAACCCGCGCTCCTACCACCCCCGACTCCCGGCCTGGCCCGCTCCAAAAACCCGCTCCCAGAGCCGCGGCAGATTGCCGCCGAGGCGCTGCCGCCGGCCCGCCCTCCCCCACCAGAGCCAGCATGAATCTGCCCCGGGCTACCGGACCCCAGCCCCGCTCCCACACTGCTCCCGCTGCGGAGCCGCCAGAAGCATACACACACCCCCCCATCGAAACCGCGAGACCCCCGAGCCGCCCGGCTCCCTGCCTGGCCATCGCAGCCACACGGCCGTCCCGCTGCCGCCGGACCCCTGCCCAACTCCCCGCCATGAGGCTGCTGCAGCGCCGATTGCGAAATAACCACCCCCAGGGCAACCCCGTATCATCGACATGTAAATGAAAAACCCCAGTGCACACTGGGACTCTTTTTAAAACTAAAAAAACCCTATAAAAACAAATCAATGTAAGATTTAAACCCACAAAAGACAGTACTAAACCGTGTATACCCTAAAGTATTAATAGACAATTTTTTGTAACTCGCTGTAACCTAAATATACCCAAGAAAAGGCAAGACCTCAAGCCAACCCGACGAAAATTAGAACTCCTTGGAGACCCCCGATGAGGAAAGAGTTCTCCAGCTTTGCAGGAACTTCCAGCTGCAAAGCTGACCAAGACCCTCCTCCTCAAGGGTGAACTTGGCTGCTGGTCCCTCGAGCCACCCTTGTAAGAGCTGATTAATAAAGGCATTTTAAGGAGAAAAATATTATCTCCGCCCATTTTTAACATGGGCGAAGGGTTTAAATTTCACAAATAGTAGTATGATTCGTTTAATAGTCTTGTTGTGACTAGACAGTCTGTTGAAGAATTGATCTCATGTAGGAATAGGGTAAAAAGCTAGCCTGTCATTTCTTCTAAGTGCAGCTAACAAGCAATTTGTAAATTCCCATATGAAGCTATTTTGAGAATGAGAAGTTCCTTTAACACAAAAATCGATTCTGAGGGTGAAAAATAAATGCACCTGTAATAACAAGGGATTTGTCCCATGAGAATCAGTAAAGAAAATATGTAAATAATCCAAGAATAGATAGATTTGATGGACAAGTAGAATGCCTTTTACTAATCAATAGAATAATTAACAAGAAAACTATTAACCAATTAGAAGTTGCCCTTGAGGTTTATAAAAACTGTATAAAAGACAGCATGCAGCCATAATAAAGAGCCTTCTGAAGATAATACTGTGTCATTCTGTATGTTGTGACCATCCCAACAGTGACAATCTCATTTTAAATAATAGTAAGTGATATCTGTTTCAAAGGGATTCCTGACTACTGTCAGTGACTTTTCCCTCCAGGGACATTTATTAGACTTTCTTTTTTCCTTTCAGTGGTTTATCATTCTTTGATACAAAGTAGGGTCCATTTATTCACAAAAATCAATGTAACTACACTGGTCAAGTGCATTGACCTTGGCTGGACACCAGATGCCCACCAAGCCACTCTATCACTCCCCAGCAGGACAGGGGAGAGAAAATAAGATTGAAAACAACTAGTAGATTGAGATAAGACAGTTAACCAAAACAAAAAAAGTGAAAAATTGCACGCACATAAGCAAAGAGGAAAAAAAGTTTATTCTCAACTTCCCATCAGATAGCGATGCCCAACCACTTCCCGGGAAGTAGGGCTTCAGCATGTGTAGTGGTTATTCCAGAAGGCAAACACTGTGAAATACCAAATGCCCCCTCCCCTCCCAATTCCTCCTCCCTCCCTTAAGCTTTTATATCTGAGCTGACATCATATGGAATGCAATATACCTTTGGTTAATTTGGGTCAGCTGGCCTGGTTCTGTCCCCTCCCAGGATCTTGCTCACTCCCAGCCTACTCATGGTGGGTGGAATGTTGAAAGACAGCGCTGATGCTGTGCCAGTGCTGCTCAGCAGTAGCCAAAATACTGGTGTGTTCTCAACACCTTTCCAGCTCCCAATGCAAAGCACAGCACTGTGAGAGCTGCTATGGGAAAATGAACTCCAGCTCAGTCACACCCAACAGAACTGATAAAAGTAAAAAACTAATCATGGATTGATACTGTTATAAATGAATCAACCAATTTAATAATTAGAGAATTTATTAAATAATCAAAGTATAAATTTCAAAAAAGCCACAAGCGACGCAGTGCTGAGCCAGGTGGTCGGCACTGGGTGAGCCAGATCTGAATGCTATGGTTCAAACCTTTGTGGTTCACAAATTCTGCCTTTGCAGGGTTCTGTTTTATACATTTTTCCGCTGAGCGGGGGGGGGGAGTCTTCTTGCTCCTTTGTTGCTCTTATCCTTTTAGCATTTGCTCCTTTGTTGCTCTTATCCTTTTAGCATATTCATGTATTTTCTTTTCTTGCTGCCGGTCTGATGAAAAGTTTTCCTGGAAGGGGTGAATAATTAATTTTCTTACTGGAATTCTGTTCGGGAATAAACATTCTTGGTGACGAATATTATCGTAAGTGCATATCGAATGCATATCACTGGGGCCTTGTCAGACAAAGAAATCCTTTGGAATCAACATTTTTGGAGACAGCTTATCCTCGCTTGGTACCTGCATTTCTCTTCCTTTATCACTTGATGCAAACCGCTTTTCCCCCTCACCAGCGTTGGTTATACGAATGCTGTCGTTTTAATTCTTTTGCATGAATTATTTTGCAACATATATTACAATCCCTCCCCTTTTATATTAAATAATTAATTTGTGCTTTTGTGGTAAGTTTTGATTTGGTTTGTTCATTACACATTGCCAATTTCATTACATATTTACAAGATTTAACAGTTACATTTCTATATTATTAATTAGCACATAAATTAACAATCTTTATAGGATAGATTACTTTAGTTGTTGATCTCTTTACAGTTTACCATTTTTTAATTTTTTACTACTAGTAGTACTTATTGTATTCTAATGCTCTATTTTTACTACGAGGTAATTTAAGGCTTACAATGGCTTTTCATTAAGCAAAAATACTGGTAGGAAGCTTCACACATCTTCTATGTCTGCTAAAACTCATCTTTGTAATCATCCCATTCATCTCATGACTGTGCTCTATACATTTCATAATTAATTTTTTCTTTGCTTATCTGAGCTTCAAACTTAGCCAAAGCTTCAGCAGCTCTACTTTTTTCATTCCTTTCTCTTAATTTTTTCATCTTAGATAACTTGGGAGCTTGGCCAGTTTCTCCTTTAGCTAGTTCAGGGTCTATGGGCATTGCTGCTATTTGCATACTCTGGACAACAGAATGGATTAATCGGATGAAGCATGGTATTAAACAGGGCAAAAACAGTAATCCAGCTATTGAACATAATATAAAAAAACTCTACTTTTTCTACTAAGGTCCTTCCCCAAACAATTGATCCTTCCATGAAGCTTGGAGGATGGAATTCTATTTCTGGACTGGTACATGTGCTACTTTTTTAATTTCTGCAGCGAGGTTTTTGATAGTTTCCCCATAGTCATCTATTTCTATACAGCATTTAGATTTATTAAACTTTCTACAGACCCCTCTTTCTTTGGCTAACAAATAGTCTAAAGCTATTTGTTTTTGATATACAAATGCTCTCATTTGGGAATATTGTTTAGCCAATAATTCGAGAGCGTCAGAGGTATGATTTGACAGAATTTTTACTACAGCCAGGAGTCTTATTAACTGATTTAGCAGGTAAATTGCGGTTCTATATCCTCAGCTCTCATTCTGAGCCCAAGTTGCTGGGCCATAGTATGCTATTATTCTTTCTGCAGGCCATTTATCTTCTCTTCATTTTTGATTCTCTCCTGCATTAGGAAATTCAAGCTTTAATTTCCTTTTTTTTTTTTTTTCTTTATTCAGGGTCTCATATAGGGGTGCCTTCAACAGATTACTCTCAGACCTTGGCATCATAAAGAAGGAGGGTCGGATCATTCTTAGAGTACAGGATCCTCTCTACTTGTGGGGTAATTCGCTGTAAGCCTTTTCTCTACATATCTAGTATATTTCATTAGGTGCTTTCCATTTGTCATTTACAACTTCTGGTTTTTCCTAGTACTTCTTTAGGCCTTTTAAGGATTGGTAAGGGTTAGCTCCAGGGCTTTTATGCCAACATAACTCAATTTGGTCACTCTATTCACAGTCTGCTCTTCTGATTCAACTTCAATACCTGGCAGGAGTTTTTGGTTGCCAGGCTGTGGTGTTATTATTTGAATTTACTGTTAGAATGGACATACAAGGAGTATATCTTACTACCTCAGTATATCTTTTTCCCTTTCTGCTAATACACACTGTTCTAATTATTCGCTGATCCAAAACCCTCTCTTTGGGTCATTTCAGTGTCTTAGAAATTTGTGTGTGATTTCATTTTAGAAGTTGCTCTGGAGCTAGACTCTCACCCTTCTATGGCCATTTTTTAGCTGATTTGAGCCCTCTGCAGATCTAACAATTAGATAATCCTAATTCTGTAGCAATTTCTTGCATTAGGTCTACAAAAAGGTTCTTATTTGAGGTGGGTAAGCCCCAATCACTATACTGTTGCTCTAACTGTTCATGTTGTTCACTTAGTGTTTTTAATTTTTTTTTTGCTCTGTTCTTTTCTTTTTCGCCTCTGACTCCTGTTTCTTTACCTCTAGAGCTATTTGTTTCATTCTACTCTTCGGATTTACCTCTTCATCTCTTGAGAAACAAAAAATTCTGTCATACCACAGGCAAACTTGATCATCATCATCTTTGAGAAGATTAACTACTACAGGCTCACCACTGAAAGAAAACTTTTTGTCATATTTTGAATTTTCTACAACCCAATATGTTCTTTTACTCATAGTACACATTTTTAATTGGCTGCGATTATAACACACTGCATTGACCTGGAAATAGGCTGTTGTGGTTTGAAAGCAAAATGAATGAGAGGCTCCAAGTCAGAGATATAATTTAATAAAAAAGAAAGGTAAAAAGGTAAAAGTAAAATAAAATAAATGCAATAACACAAAGGATCACTGACAGAGTCAGAATACAACCTGAGCAGGATGGTGGAAGCAGTCCAGGTGAGGTGCTCTTCCTGAAGCAGTGATCCTGTAGAAAGGTCTGGTAGCCCTGCTCCTCTGGGAATCCAGTGGATAAGTGCTCTTGCACTGTCCCACATACCAGCTTATATCCAGGTGGGAATGCTTGGCTCCTCCCCCTGGGCAGAGCATCTCACAAATAGCATGAGGAGTGTGAAGTGGGTCTTTGATGGCCCATTAAACAGAGATAACCCCTGGAGGGAGTTACCTGTGACTCATGGGCCAGGCGTTAATGGGCCATTAGCAGAAGACACCCCCAAAGGTCATTAGCAGAAGAGGCAGGGGGCTTGGGAAAACACTAGCCCACCTGGTTTCAACAGTTCATGAAGATGGTGATAGAATAAATACTTTGTGTACATCCTACACTGCAACCCAGGACATAGGCTATAAATGTTGATTCTTTTTTTTCTCCTATCTATACAGTATGATTACATTTGTCACAGGTGAGAATAATAAATTTTAATTTAGCAGCTCATTTGTATAACACATAGGTTAATACTTTTTTCTCGCCTTTTTTTTTTTTTTTTTTTTTTTTTTTTTTTTTTTAATAGACCATGCTTCTAACCACTAATCTTTAGATATTGCCCTTGGGTTATAACAGACTATTTTCTTTTCTGATTGACACATTTTATATCAAGTCCCATTATATATACAATATCCCTTCTCGTTGCCGCTTTTGCAGTCAAAGTGGGTCTGGTATGCCATGGTTTTTGTAGCCACCTGTCCTGTTTAGGGTGGTACTAAAGTACTGCCCACAGCCATTGGCTGAGCTCTGCTTCTCAATACTGAGGTGATTCTCGGGGAGCAGACTGGCCGTCTTGCCCATTATTAGAACCATCAGAATTCCCCATAGGTGTATCTCTCTGCCTTTGCCTGCGCCCACAGGCTTGCCACCTGCGGTGAGGGAGTTCATCTTCTCAACAGCAGGTGTATTCTTCAGGGGAACTATAAGTGGAACGATCCACATACCTCCTCTTAAAGGTGCCCCACCTTGATAGTTTGACTGCATTGGCACTACAGGGTACTTTGTTTGACTGTCGACACTTGATTGCTAGGGCTTGTGCTTTTCAATCCAATTTACCCCTCATTTCCTTTTTGAGTAAGCAATACTACTCTGGAGAGTTTAATTCTAATATGCCCAAGTTAGTAGCGACTACTAAGGAATGGATGGTTAGAGCATGTTCTTCTCATCACCTTGAACAAAGTCCTTTAGGTTTATATCCTCTCTTACAGTGTATAACCCAAAATTTTGACAATAACAGAACTCAAAATGAACAGATGGATAACATTCGCATTCTGGTACCAAACAACTTATCTTATTTCCTTCAGTCATTTAGCATGCCGGTGCAGTTTTATCTTCAGGCTTCCTGGAGGAGAAGTCACTTTCCATTCAGGTGTCTCTTCTTGATGTTCAATCTTCTTTACTCGAGAAGCATGCGTCTAGCCCTTTTCAGCCATTTGTATCACTGTGTCTGTGGTTAGGAGCACAAGGAAAGGACCTTCCCAGTGAGGTGTTAGGGAGACTTATCTCTAGGCTTTAATCAGTACTTCATCTCTTGGTTGTATTTTATATATGGTAAACTCCAAAGGGATGTTTTGCATTATTAGCAATTTTTTTCCTTTTTATTTTTTCTTTTTTTTTTCCTCAGCTTTTGCAGGTTCTTATTTATTGCTATTAAATAGGGCTGAATTTGGTCGTGTCTTGGTCTGATTTATTTTTTGACGTATTATACATCCTTATACTTCTTGTTTAGCTAACTCATAAATTATCTTATACTCAAAAAAATGAAAAAAAAAAAAAAAAAAAGCTCTGCAAGTGCCTGTGCTCCCCAATGGGTCTGTTGGTGAAGCTTATTTGAAACCTTCCCTGTATAATCTTTAAATAATAATTCTTTTTCATTAGGCAATTTTTTATTTACTTTCTTTCTACTTTCCTCATATTTTCTCATATCTTTCAGTTTCCTTCGAGAAGGGATGGGAGGGATATTCTTGGGTCTTATCCCCTTTGACGTCCGGGATATTTATTATAAATAATGTTGCTTTCTTAGCCTCCTTATTTGGGAAATTATTTCCTTGAGTCCGAAATTGCATCCCCACATGATGTCTTTTAACATGTACTATTGAAATTACTTCTCGTTCCGCAATAGCCTCTAGGATTTGTTTTATTAATTCTTCATGAACCAACCTTTGTCTACGAGTGCTGATTAAACTTCTTTTTTTCTAAATTTTTCAATGGTGTGGACTACCCCAAATGCATATTTGGAGTCAGTAAAAATTGTCTCTCTCTTCCCTTTTAACTTTTAAGTGCTTGTAAAACTGCATACAACTTACAAGCTTGTGCTGACCAACTAGCACTTAGAGGTCCCAACTTTACTACTTTTCTTGACTTCCCATCCACTATTGAATATTTTGACTTTCTTTTCCTTTCTATAACTCTTGCCGATCTACTCACAAATCATTGCTCTCTGTCCTCTAATTCTTCTTCTTCCAAGTCCTGTCTTATCTTTGTCTGCAATTCTACCACCTCTGCACAATTGTGATTAGGCTCTTCTAATGCCTCCCCAAACAGAAACAGTGCTGGGTTTTGAGCAGCAGGTGTCCGTAACTCCAAATCTGGTGAGTGAATCAATATGGTCTCATACTTCAGGAGTCTTGCGTCTGTGAGCCACTTGTCTGCTTTCTGTTGCAAGATGCTCCTTATATTGTGGGGGGTATACCCTACAGGTTTCTTGGCTCCGGCCTAATTTTGCATTAGTAATCCATGGGCAGTATGATTACTAAGATCTACAAACAACTGGAACTGCTTCTCTACATCGGGGAGGCTCAACAGTGGAGCGGCTATAATCATCCCCTTTAAATTTTTTAACTCTTACTTCGTCTTGATCTGTCCATTTTATTTTATTGATAGTCAATTTTTCATATAGAAATTTTACCTTCTCACTATACCCCCTGAGTTTCTCTCAGTGGCTCTTGTAATCTTTTATTTTATCTTACACTGTGTTCTCCTTGCAGGAGGAGAATACATTGCTTTAAGGGAAGCGGTTGGTTTCGTGGCTCCAGCAGGCTGGGATGGGGGTTGGGGCTGCGGTGCCTGAGGCTGAAGGCTAGGATGTGGGGAGGTGGGGCTGCGGTACCTGCCCGGGCGGGGGCAGGGGCACCGGGGGTGCGAGTGGGGAAGCCTGCGGGGGCAGGATCTAAAGGTTTTTATGTCTTGCTCTGGGTCGCAGTACCTTTTCTGTTCTTTACCGTAAATAATCAAAATTCCGAGCCCTCCTATATCTTTGCATAGTCCCTTTCCTCTTGGTCCTGCGGTCTTTTGCTATTTGCATAAGTATTTAGGGCTTGACATGCCCTTTCCTCAAAAGTTCCAAATATGAGCCAAATCAAATGGCTCTTAATTTCTTTCCCTCTCCAAACTTTTATGCAATAATGAATCATCTTTTTCTTAGATTTTCCTTTTCTTGTGGGACACCCTTCCCAGTGTTCTAGCATTAAACCTAGTGGAGTGTCCAGTGGGATTTCTGGTATATTGCTCTCTCTTTTTCCCAAGGGTTTTTCTTGAGTCCCCACCTGGGTTTTGCTTTTTCTCTGTCCCATTTTACAAGGTATTACGGTAATCTATTCAATAGCTCCTCTCCTTGCAACTTTGTGTTGTGTCTTTCTCAGTCACACACACAGAGATTTCTAATTTGGACTGGTACGTACTGTGCCTAATTCGATTCAGCATTACCAGTCTACTAGCCCAGCAGAGAACCGACCTGCGTGGTTTTGACTGGTAATGAGCTCCCTTTAATTTCTCCTCCAATTTTTCCTCTCCCCGGACCTCCGTGGTCCTAGGCTAAAAAAAGGCTTACCAGTCCCTGAACTCCTGAGGGCGTACCCTTCCTTCGGCCTTCCTGTGGCCGATGTCCGAACTACCCGAGTTTCGGATTTTACATGTTTAATGAGTTTCCTGTCAGAATCACTTCCCCGCAACCGACCAGTCCCTTATGGAACTGCGATTTTGGGGTCCGCCCTTGGCCCGTGATATTATCACGTCTCATTCACACACTCGGCCACTCCCACTCAACCACACGGTACTTACGGTCCCTTTTCCCACGTGGGTCTCCGTGCACGTAGAATTTTATGAGTAAAATGCGCCGCGGTTCCGAGGGCCCTCTCTTGGGTCCTCTAGGTCTCTCTGGGAGCACTGAGCTCGTTTTCTTTTTCCCCCCCTTTTGCTTGTGGCTCCTACCTCAATTTGTTCGGAATCCAACCGAATCTACTGGTTGTCCCACACTGTCAGGCCGCTTAATCAGCGGGGCGCCCCCTGATCAGATAAGGGGAACCGCAGATCCGAAATTGGATCATGTAGGCGATCACCAAATTTGTTATAAATTAATTAGCCAATTTAATAATTAAAGAGAATTTATTAAATAATCAAAGTATAAATTTCAAAAAAGCCACAAGCAATGCAGTGCCGAGCCAGGCGGTCAGCACTGGGTGAGCCAGATCTGAATGCTATGGTTCAAACCTTTGTGGTTCACAAATTCTGCCTTTGCAGGGTTCTGTTTTATACATTTTTCCGCTGAGCGGGGAGGGGGGGGGGTCTTCTTGCTCCTTTGTTGCTCTTATCCTTTTAGCATTTGTTCCTTTGTTGCTCTTATCCTTTTAGCATATTCATGTATTTTCTTTTCTTGCTGCCGGTCTGATGAAAAGTTTTCCTGGAAGGGGTGAATAATTAATTTTCTTACTGGAATTCTGTTCGGGAATAAACATTCTTGGTGACGAATATTATCGTAAGTGCATATCGAATGCATATCACTGAGGCCTTGTCAGACAAAGAAATCCTTTGGAATCAACATTTTTGGAGACAGCTTATCCTCGCTTGGTACCTGCATTTCTCTTCCTTTATCACTTGATGCAAACCGCTTTTCCCCCTCACCGGCGTTGGTTATACAAATGCTGTAGTTTTAATTCTTTTGCATGAATTATTTTGCAACATATATTACAATACTGAAATTTGGGAAGGGAAGGTGTCGTGATTTGACACCTTCCCAATGCCAGGCACCTATGAGAGTTGCTCGCTCACCCTCCCCTGCCACAGCTGGGCAAAGGAGAAGGACAAAAAAGTTAACAAAGGCTTCACGAGTTAAGATAAGGACTGGGAGAAAACACTTCAAGAGCAAAACAGGCTCAACTTAAGGTTGCAAAGTTAAATTTATTGCTAGCAGAATCAGAGGAGGATAATGAGAGGTAAAATAAGCCCTTAAAACACCATTTTCCCCGCCCAGCCCCTCCCTCCTTCCCACCAATAATGCAGGGAGACAGGGCATGGGGGGGTTGGTCAGTTCATCACTGAGATTTTCTTCTGCTGCTCTGGGAAAGGAGTCCTTCCCCTGTGAGACTGTGGGGTCCCTTCCCACGGGAGACAGTTCTCCATGAACTTCTCCGGCATGGGTCTACTCTCACAAGCAGCAGCCATACTGCACCTGCTGCAATGTGAGACCCTCCCACAGGCAGACAGTCCAGCCAAAATTGCTGTGATGTGAGTCTCTCTTTCCACAGGGTGCAGTCCTCCAAGGACAGGCTGTTCCAGCCTGGAAGCAAGGGCCCTCTCTCTCCACCTGGTCTCCCACTGCATCACAGCCTCCTCCAGGCATCCACCTGCTCTGGCATGGGCATCTCCCCCATAGGCTGAAGGTGGATCTTTGCATCCCCCATCGATCCATGGGCTGCCGGGGGACAACCTGCTTCACCATGGTCTTCAACATGACCTGCAGAGGAATCTTGGCTCTGATGTCTGGAGCACCTCCTCCCCCTCCTTCTCCACTGACCTTGTTGTCTCCATGTTCTCACCTCCTCCTCTTCTCTCACTAGGAGCAAAACCCGTGACTTTGGTTTGATTTTTTCCTAAATATGTCATCACAGAGGCGTTACCAACCTCTCTCATTGGCCCAGTTTTGGCCAGCAGCATGTCCATCTTCAGAGCCATCAGTCATTGTCTCTGCTGGAGATGGTAGAAGCTTCCAGGAGCTTTTCACAGGAGCCATCTTTGTGGCCTCCCTGCTACCAGAAGCCAGGGTGTGTCAAACCAATACGGAAGGCACTAAAACTTTCCCATATCAACCAAATCTTGAGGATTAACATATTGACATATATGTTATATATTTTTACAGAAAATCCACCAACTCTCTAATATTAACTGTTCAATTTTGAAAATCTTTTTTACTGAGTTAAATTCATCTAGCCTAATAAACTGGAGGCTGAACTCATCCAACCTCTTAAATCTCAGTTAGTTTTCAGGTTTTGCTCGAATTGAAGTACTGACTCTTTCTTTTAAATATATTTGTCAATCTCTTTTCCAATTCTAAATAAGGCTGATTTGTTACAAGCCTGTTCTTAGAAGTTAAATATGTTGTCCAGAAGTCATTGGTAGCAGAAGGAAGTAATATCTGATACAGTTGAGTTTTAATTTAGTAGCAATTGGAGCATTTATCTTACAAGATTGGCTTTATTCACTACTTCCTGTAGTATGCAAGAATTCACTTAAAAAAGGCAAATTTTCCTGAAATAGTTACACAGTTGACTAGTTGATCATTGTAGGTCTCTTCTGTCAGGAAAATTAATCCACAAACACCAGAGGTTTATGTCCAAAAAGGAGACAGAGAAGCCCTGTAACTTTATTCGAATAAAGAGAGAGGTCATAGGCATTTCCCATGGGGTCTCTGAAACTGTTAGAGGACGCAGCCACCTTTTTATCCTAATTTCCAGGCTGCATTTCCCTTTCTCTTTCCCCATTGCCTGAGGTGCTTGAGAGGTACAGACTTGCCAAATCAACTAATAGATCCCCTTTCTAATGTGTTCTCCCACCCTTTATTCCTTGTGTCTCTGTTATTTTTCTCTAAATCCAGAGACATAGCAGTCTTGAGTAACAGTCTGTGTCAATTAGTGCAATTTCTATGGAATTTATGGTTCCCCCCATTGCTTCTATCACCTCTCCATATCTGGCCTTATCTACCATCAGGCCCACAGTTTGTTTGTAAAGACACCTCCTTGTCATTCCTTTCAATCCCTCCTCTTCTTATTTTCTCAGTAATTGTCTTTGCAAACCTTAGTTATCATTGACTTAACTTTCTGGTTTTGGGTCCTTTTTGGTTTTGCAATTATTTGCAGTAACATCATTTTCTGTCCTTTTGCAGCCATTTCTGGATCAGTAGGCATGGCTACTACTTGCATCCCCTTGATCACATGTTGAATAAATTGCACTAAGCGAGGGATCAAAGTCTATCTTTGACACCTCTATCTTTGCAGCCTGATCTACCTGCTTGTTGTTTCAGTGTTCCTCATTAGCCCTACTCTCGGGGACATGGGCATCTACATGGCACTTTTACAGATAGTTTCTCTACCTGGGCAGCGATGTCTTTCTACTCTTCAGCGGCCCAAATTGGTTTTCCCCTATGCTGCCAATTAGCCTTTTTCCACTTTTCCAGCTATTGCCATCAAGCACTGGCTACTATCCATGAATCAATGCTGAGGTAGAGCTTTGGCCACTTCTCTTTCAGCAATGTCCAGGGTCAGTTGAACGGCTTTGAGTTCAGCAGGTTGGCTGGATCCACCTTCCCCTTCAGTAGCTTCTGCAACCTGTCATGTTGGGCTCCATATGGCTGGTTTCCACTTTTGTTTCATCCCTACGATACAACAGGAATTATCAGTAAAAAGAGCGTAGTGTGTTTCTTCTGCTGGCAGTTGGTTGTACAATGGAGCTTCTTCAGCACGTGTCACTTGCTCTTGTTCCTTTTCATCTGTGAGACCAAAGTTTTCACCTTCAGGCCAATTTGTAATTATCTCCAAAATCCTAGGGTGATTCAGTTTTCCAATACGGGCGCTGTGTAATGAGAGCAATCCACTTACTCCATGTGGCATTGGTGGCATGGTGGGTAGAGGGAACCTCTGCTTTGAACATTCACCCCAGCATTGGTAGTTGGGGTGCCAGGAGGAGTTGTGCTTTAGTTCCTATTACCTCTGAGGTGGTTTGGACTCCTTCATAGGCTGCTAAAATTTCCTTCTCTGTTGGAGTGTATTTGGCTTCAGATTGTCTGTAGCTTCGACTCCAGAATCCTAGTGGTCGGCCTCGAGTTTCCCCAGGCACTTTCTGCCAAAGGCCTCAGGACAGACCATGGCTCCTGGCTGTAGAGTAGAGCATGTTCTTCACATCTGGTCCTGTCCTGACTGGGCCAAGGGCTACTGCATGAGCGATCTCCTGCTTGATCTGGGCAAAGGCGTGTTGCTGTTCAGGGCCCCACTGGAAAGTGTTCTTCTTGTGGGTGACCAGGTAGAGAGGGGTCACAATATGGCTGTACTTAGGAATATGCATTTTCCAAAAGCCTATGGCGCCTAGGAAAGCTTGTGTTTCCTTCTTGTTGGTTGGTGGAGACATTGCTGTGATCTTGTTGATTACATCAGTGGGAATCTGATGCTGTCCATCTTCCCACTTTACTTCTAGGAACTGGATCTCTCGAGCAGGTCCCTTAACTTTGCTCTTCTTGATGGTAAAACCGGCTTCCAGGAGAATCTGGATGACTTTCCTTTCTCAAACACTTCAGCTGCAATGTTCCCTCATACAATGATGCCCTCGATGTACTGCAGATGTTCTGGAGCCTCACCATTTTCCAGTGCAGCCTGGATCAGTCCATGGTAGATGGTAGGATTGTGCTTCCACCCCTGGGGCAGTCAGTTCCAGGTGTACTGCATGCCCCTCTAAGTAAAGGCAAGTGGAGGCCTGCATTCTGCTGTCAAAGAAATGGAGAAAAATGCATTAGCAATGTCAATAGTGGCATACCACTTTGCTGCCTTGGACTCCAGCTCATACTGGAGCTCCAACATGTCCAGCACAGCAGCGCTCAATGGTGGAGTCACTTCATTCAAGGCACGATTGTCCACAATCTCCATTCTTCTTCAGATTTGTGTACAGGCCAAATGGGGCTGTTGAAGGGTGAGTGGGTTTTGCTGACCACCCCTTGGCTCTCTAGCTCACGGATCACCTTGTGGATGGGAATTACAGCATCTCGAGTTGTTCTGTACTGTCAGCGGTGCACTGTTGAAGTGGCAATTGGTACTTGTTGCTCTTCCCCTTTCAGAAGGCCTACTGCAGATGGGTTTTCTGATAGCCTAGGCAAGGTGTTCAATTGCCTAATGCCCTCTGTCTCTAAAGAAGCCATCCCAAACACCCACCTGAGTCCCTTTGGATCTTTGAAATACCCATTTCAGAGGAAGTCTATGCCCAGAATGCATTGGGCCTCTGGGCCAGTCACAATGGGGTGTTTCTTCCACTCATTTCTAGTCAGGCTCACATCAGCTTCCACTAAGGTCAAATCCTGTGATCTCCCTGTCATGCCAGCAATAGAAACAAATTCTAGCCCCACAAGTCTTGATGGGATTAGTGTGCACTGTGCATCAGTGTTGACCAAGGCATCATATTTTTGTGGCTCTGATGTGCCAGGCCAACGAATCCACACAGTCCAAAAACCACGTTTTTTCCTAGCCTCTACCTGGATAGAGGCAGGGCCCCTCTAAACCTGGTTATCCTTCCTTCCCTGGGTGTACATTTTAGAAGTTCCTTCAAGGAAATTGGACATATCATCATCATATCTGGCAGTTCGGCTACAGGCAACTGGAGCTGCTTCCTTTTTGGTGGAACTTCCTCTCTGAGTCTCGCTCTCCTTTAATTTATGCACCCATTGCGCCAGAGCAGCAGTAGGTTTTCCATCCCACCTCTTCATCTTTTTCCCACAATCATGCAGGAAGAACCACAACTTACCTTGTGGGATGTACCTTCTCTCCCTATCTGGTGAACATCTGCATTTGGTACCAGAATCTCTCATCTGTACTGCTGAGATTTGGAGGTCCTCCTTAATCTCCTCTTTGAATTTCTTGTGATTCTCCTCTATCTTATTGTCCTCATTAAGGGCAAATTTGGGAGAAAACCTCTGAATAAGGTCTCTCTAGGAAGCAAATTTAAATGGCCCCTCCCCTAACCGGTCTGGGAGAAAATCTCCTCGGAGAAAATCTCCTCAGAGAAAAGTGGAAAAAACTATTTATTTAACAAAGTGCTCACAAGCACAAAAAATGAATAATGTGAAATAATAAAACCTCTCACTGCTCTGAAGAGAGATGGCAAAATTGAGGAAGTCCTAGTTGTGGGTGAAGCTCAGCTCGCTCAGTCTCTTATCAGTCCCAGTCTTTTCGGTGCTGGAAAATGCCGTCCTGGGCCCCAGTGGGTCACAGGTGTGAGCTCCCAGTGCTTTCTTGGGTTTTCAGTTTAGCACAGGTTTAAACAGTCCAAAGAAAAAAAAACCAAACAGTCCAGGGAGCTTCTCTGCCTCAGCTAGCTAAAACTAACTAAAAGCACAGGAGATCTCTGTCTTGCTGTCTCTCTGTGTTTCAGACGAACACAGTCCCGGAGGCAGAATGTGGAATGTGTAGGAGTGAATGCAGTTTTTGTAAACAAACTGTGCATTTCTTCTTCCCTCCCTTTGCTCTCAGAACCAGTCTTAAATGTACAGAACATAATATCTAACATAAACAAAACAGATGATTGGGGATACAAGCATCATAAAGTCACCCGAGGACACTTCTAATTCTTGCAGACGTGTTTCCACAGCTACAATTCTTGCATGTGTGTCAGAGTCCAGGGCATCCCTCTGGGCACCCTGGAAAGTCACAGACCACGGTAGAGAGGCCTGGGACCCGAGAAAGAGGGTCTGGGGTCTGTGCAGGGGGTTTGCCTGGCACAGAGCCAAGGAAGACACAGTCTTTGATTTTGGTCCATGAGAAAAACTTCTAACAGAGAGAAGAATTACAAGTCACAAATGTGTAACAGACAGTAGTGTAGTTTATCACTGTGTAGAAGATTTTGTAGTTTTGGGATTTTTAGAATGTAGATGCAAGGAGACAAGATGGTGGAATTAGGGTGGAACCCTGAGTCCTTCTTCTTCTCCCTTGGCATCTATCTTCTGCAGTGACGTGGGCACAAAGTAGTTTAAGGGGATTGGGTCAAAGTAGAAATGACCCCTCTAGTATAGTTACTAGGTATTGGTATGAAATTGTTAAAAATGGGCGGAGATAATATTTTTCTCCTTAAAATGCCTTTATTAATCAGCTCTTACAAGGGTGTCTCGAGGGGCCAGCTGCCGGGTTCGCCCTTGAGGAGGAGGGTCCTGGTCAGCTTTGCAGCAGGAAGTTTCTGCAGAGCTGGAGAACTCTACCCTCTCCGGGAGTCTCCAAGGAGTTCTGATTTCCCCGTTTGTTTGCCTCGGGGTCTCACCTTTTTTTTGGTATCTTTAGGTTACAGCGAGTTACAAAAATTGTATTAATCAGCTCTATTAATACTCTAGGGTATACACAGCTTAGTACTGTTTTTTTTGGGTTTAAATCTTACTTGGATTTATCTTTATAGGGGGTTTTTGGTGTTAAAAAGGGTCCCAGATTGCATTGGGATTCCTAATTTACATGTATTACGGGGTTGCCCGGGGTGGGGCAGGGGCTGCAGCAGCCTCATGGTGGAGTGGAGTTATTTCACAACTGGCATCAGCGAGATGGCCGCGCTACACAGGGAGCGGGTGCCTCGGGGGTCCCGCAGTTTCGATGGGGGGGGGAGGCGCCGGTGGCGGCGCCTCGGCGGCGATCCGCCGCAGCTCGGGAGCGGGTTTTTGGAGCGGGCCGGGGCGGGGCAGGCCGTCCCGTTGGTAGAGCTATGCTGTTGGCAGCAGCGGCGGCGGCCGCCCGGGATGGCCGTGCGGGCTAGGAGCCGCAGGCTGCCCCGTCGGCAGGGTCATGCCGGGGGGGGGGGGGCACATGGCATAGCTTCGGCGGCGGCGGGGGGGAAGGCGCGGGCAGCCGGCATTTCGCGGGGGTTGCAGGCTCTCTCAAGGTGGCGGGTGAGCCTACTCCGGGGTCTGGGGGGGGAGGTGCAGGCTTTCCCTGAGGTGGCGGGTAGCTCGTTCCGGTGTCGGGGGGGGCTGCGGGCGGCGGCAGGCTGCCCTCATCGGCGGTGCCATGGCAGGGGTTGGGGCCAGGACGGCCCACTTCGGTGTCTGTGCAGGCTTTCCCAAGGGGGGGGGCTGTGGGCGGCCTCCAGCGACCAAGCAGCCCCCCCTCACTGCCCCCTCCCAGGGGGACCACAGAGGTGGCTCCTTACTGTTACATTACAATTTAAAATTATTACATTTTAAAATATTAATACACTTATTTTATGACAAGGGTTTCAACTTTTCAAATTTTCAACATTCTAATTTTCATTTTTTTCAAAATGGTAAATAATAAGTACGTAGTTATCTGTATAAAAGCAGAGTGACCTCCCATCACGGAGGGAGTCACATCATGTCCGAGCTGCTGTGAACACCTTGGCCGGACACAAAGAACTTGCAAGATAAGAATTAATAAACAACGCGAGAAACCAAGAAAACCTAGACCTTGAGACTCCACATCATTCTCGCGCCGAGCACAGACACAGACCAAAAACCTTCAGAGGTCAGAGAGGGAAAAATACTCCCACGAGCCCACCAGAACCACCAGCCTGGAATCTCGGGTGAGAGAAAGAACCATAAAACCTGAGACGTGTTGGGCCATGCACGGTATGTGCATATGCTTGGAGCTTCTTCGCCATATCAAACATGGTCTCATTTCTTTCATCCCACTTTATCATTGCTAAAGCAGAAGAGTATTCTTGTGGCCCAAGTTGTACAAGTTTTCACTACATTATGGGTGTACATGTTACTAAGTTTGGATTCTTAGGCATTGTTTTGTCTTCTGAGAAAACAATCTCTGCCACCACCATTTCTCTCAAGCGTTGAATCCCTTGTTCTATGGTCTTCCACTGGGTTTGTTGCATATAGAGATCATCTGCACACAGATATCTTTGTCCCACACTTCCTAGGATCCATTCCCAGAGACTATGAGGGTCAGCCCCCCTTACCACTCCCTGGTTGATAACTGGATTATTTGACAGTGATCTCAAATGCCTCACTTCAGTACCATCCAGAATTGTAGCCTCACCTGTAGCATCTCAAAGACGGACTAACCAACTAATTGTAGATTTATCAGGTCGTCAAGTGTAATCCTTTCTTAGGCCACAAAGGTCCTTCAGGGAAAAGGACTCAATAATGACTTCTGATTTTGAGTCAGTTGCTGGAGCTGGCTTTGAAGGTCCTTCCGCTGGATCACCATCGTCCACTGCCCAATCAGTTTTGGTTTTGTGCTTCTTTCCCGCGGTAGCAACTGCCAGTCGCTTAGGCTCACTGTCTGGTTTAGCTGCAACTTGAATGACTGGGGTATCTGCTGCAGCAGGGATGCATGTCCTGGGGTGACTTTACGATGGTGGTATCTGAAACACTGCAGAAAGAACTCTACAACTAATAATAGTTCTTAGAGCGGTATGTATTTATCGACATCAAGATGCATGGGAAATAATTTCAACAAAGACATGCATACCCACCAGGAACTTGCCCCCTTATTATTCCCTGAGGTCTTACATATGCATGACATTCCATGGTCCCCCTGCATACACATTCATTCCTTGACACTGCCCATTCTCGCTTGGTATGGTAATTAACTCCACGTCCTTCTGGGCATTCTCAGTCCATTGTGGTGGTGGTCTTTGGGCGTTTACCTCTTCACCCTTATCTCTCCCATGGGTGCTTTGGCCCTCTTGGCACGTTTTCAAGGGAACATATCATCTTAGAGTCTGTGTTCTTTTCTTTATCTGCATCCTTAGCCCTGTTATTCTGCAGTTTAGGCTAGTTCTTCTTCTGATTATGCCAAAGGTTTCCCATACTTGTGGTGCTTAAAAATATACAAAAGGGTAACAGACACAGCATTCGGTGTTCACTAAATGCCATCTCATATATTCTAAAATACTACTTGGAATACATTCTAACATACAGTATATGTTCTTTAATTTACTATAAAGGATCAGCCGGGATTTTTCAAATCTATGTCTCAGTATCCCCATTGTCTGTCTTTTTGCTCAGAAATGGGTCCTGCAGTTTTAAGCTAGGCCCAGAGAGACAGAGAGGATGAAGAGGGGGGAGAAGTAGCACACAGTTTGTCTGCAGAACCTTCACTTTACTCCCCTGGAATTCTTCTGTCTCATGGACTATGCTGCCTAGTCTGGACAGCAAGAGAGAGATTAAGGCTCTCAGTGCTCTCGGAGTTCTCGGCTTTTGCAGACAGGGAGTTTTTCTTTGCTTTTTTCACTGGTTTTACTTGTTAGCTACGTCAAGAAAGGTTTTCCCTGGACTGTGCCTTCTTCTGAGACTGTTCAGCTTCTCTCCAGTCCAGGACATCAGGAGAATCGCCCGGGGGCCCTCCAAGCTCCACACCGGGCCTGCCCTGCCATTGGGCTGGGTCCGCTGGGCCCTGGGAGCGGCTCTAGCCGCACGCTGCTAAGTCACCTTGCTGAGGGGCTGTCCCGGTGCCACGGAGCCCCGACCAGGGCCGGAGTGGGGCCAGTGTGTGGCACAGGCCCACTGAGATACAGGCCTCTTGCTGCCACCGCTGGGTTCCTGCACAGCCCCCTGCCCCCAGCGTGGCTGCCAGAATCATGCTGCTAAAAAAACCCCCCAAAATCTGAGGGAAATTATGCAGTTGAAATCAACTCTGTGAGCCTCAGCGACCATTGCTCAGCAGAGATTATGTGACCAACAACAAAAGGCCATTTCCTAATGCAAGGCCTGGGTGTGAGAAATCAGGTTGTGATTTGTGTCAACAGAGACCATGGGATTATTATAAAGAAGAGTTTTAAATCAGCTAAGTAAGACATGGAAGTGAGGTTTAACAAGAGAACTATATAACAGTAGGCTTTTAGCTAACAGTTTGTTTTAACAACAAAATTGTAATTGTTTAATTACCTTGTATAAGTTTTTAACTGTCCTTAGTATAAGTATAGAATTTGTAATCATTTAAAGGGGAACTGGGACTAATATAAACTGAGAGGCTTTACAGAGATATTTTGAAACATGCTGATTTTGAGGTTTTGTAACTGAGAGAGGAGCCTCATGCAGACAGGTGTTGGGGCCCTGCTAGCTTTGGGTTGTGTAATGACTGAAAGGAGGCTTGAAAAATGTATGCTGACTAACAAAATATATATGCTTGCTTAAGCAAACTATATAACCAAAAATAATGCTAGTGGAAAAAGATATTTTAAAAGACGAATGGGGGTGGCTGGAGAGACATCAGAAGACCATCTCGGACCACCTCCCCAACAGACCTTCAAAAACCACAACCGCTGATTATGAAGAAAAGCAAGCAGAAAATAACTAAAAACTTGGGGAAGTGAAGTGCCAAGAATGGTATAAGACCACTGCTCGAGAGCTGAATTTGTGCATTGCTTGGGGTGGTGATCTCCACACACCCAGCACTGTAATTGCTCACTCTTTTATCAAACTAATTAATAAATTGGCTATATTGCTTGATGCATTGGCAAGTCTAGCTTTTCACTTATACAGGTAAGATTACCTCTTTCAGTGCTATAGAATTCCATTTAAGAACAGTAACAGATAAACCTGCGGACGCCAATTTTCTCCTGAGTCAGAGAAGTTTTCCTTGGACCGTGCCTTCTTCTTCTGAGACTGTTCAGCTTCTCTCCGGTCCAGGACATCAGGAGAATCGCCCGGGGGCCCCCTGAAATGCACGCCGGGCCTGGCACGCTGAGCTCAAGCCCCAGAGAGATTGAAAGACTGAGACATACCCACAGAATAACTCTTTCTGAATTTCCCATCTCTTCAGAACAGTGAGAGGTTTTATTGTTTAATATTATTAATTTTCCATGCTTGTGAATACTTTCCTTGCTAAATAAACAGGTTTCTTCTACTTCTCTCCAATGAGATTTTTCTCCCGAATCGGTGGGGGGGAGGGGCTGCTGAATTCTGCCCTTTAGGGAAACATCCCTTTGGAGGTTTCCTCCCAAATTTTTTCCCAAACCAGGACAATGGTAAAAAAATGAGTTGCTACAGCACGTAAGAGGAAAAAAAGCATTCGTTTAACCCATAGCCCACCAGGTAACCATGAAAACATGCCCCATTCCCATCCTTTCCACGTTTGGACTGGTACATGAGCTAATTTTCTTATTCCCTTTGCAATTTGTTTCACTACTTTTCCATTGTCATCTATTTGTCAACAGCAATTTGAGTCATTTAATTTTCTACACACTCCCCCTTCTGCTAATAGATAATCTAATACCATCTGATGCTGAAATATTGCATTCCTCATCTGAATGAATTGGTCAGCAAGAAGGTCAAGAGCTGTAGCTGTCTGGTTGGTTATTATTTCAAAGACAGCTTGTAACCTATCTGATTTAAATTATAAATGGGTTCTCTGGCACCTGATATTAATTCATTAGGATTCTATGTGGCTGGCCTGTAGTGTTGCATGATTCACTCAGGTGCCCATTCATCTTTTCCCCACTTTTGGGTGCTCCCTCCAGCCACAGATGTATGAACTGACCTCTTTTTTCTAATTAGATCATCATATACCTTGATTCCTAACCTATTTCCCTGAGCTTGTGGTAGCAAAAAAGAACAACAGTTTAATATACCCTACATAACATATCCCTGACCAGTTTGGAGGTAACCTGCAATAGGCATGTTGGCCACCTATGGCCTGTCGTCAGATCCTCCTGGCCTTCTGCAGACCCAACAATTGCTAAGGTTAAAGTGTTTTGCTACTCCTCCTAGGACTAAAAAAACAATTCTCCCACCTCTGGCCCAAACCTAACTGACAATATAAAGGTAAGATTATTAAGAAAAACATTCTAATGATGTAATCTAATTTCCTAATCTAATTCTCATGTTCTCTTCTGCACCATCTGTGGTGAGTGAAGGTGCAGAAACAACTTTAACATAAAGAAAACAATGACAGCGAGGATTAGCCCCCAATGACAGGAGATCCGAAAGGAGGGATGCTCATACAGACTATTTCAGCAGACAGTCTGTGGGTAGGCACACAAGGCTTTCCCCAATGTCGACGCACTGGTTACTGCTCCAGTCCACTCCTGCGGAGTGTCAGTCGTGCCCTCCCATCCTTCTCCTCCAGCTAAGATGCCCAAATCTCCAGGGCCTCAAAGACTTTGGTACAAGTGCGATGGGTCCACCCATGTTCAACTGACGTGATGGCTGTTTCTACGGTCAGTAACACCTGGAAAAGTCCACACCGGTGTCCCGGTTTAGGTTGAATTAGGGGAGAACCTCCAAAGGACTCCCCTAATCTACCACCCCTCCCCCAGCCCTGGGTTTGGGAAGGAATTTCTCAAACAAAGTGGAAAAAACCGGTTTATTAACAAATGAATAAACACCCCCCGACACAAGGGAAAAAAAAAAGAAAAAAAAGCTCAGGTTACTGTGAGGGGGAGGGCGCAGAGCTTCTTTCACGGGCCCCGGAGATCCTCGGACTTCTCCCGTCAGGTCAGCTCCGGTGCCGGTCCTAAATCTTAAAAAAAAAAGGGGGGGGGGGGGGGGGGGAAGGGAAGAAGGGAAAGAAAGGGGAAGAAAAAAAACCGGAAACACCGAAGATGAGCAGTGTAAGGAAAAATAGAGGGAGAAAGCGGCAAGCGGAAAAAGCAGTGAGCTAGCCCAGAGCAGCGTAAAGCCAAGAGAGTGAAAAAGGGGGGGCGCCCATGCCTGTCCAGCCAACAGGAAAACAAGGACAGCTGTTAGACATAACAAGGTAGTCCACAATATGGGATAGGAAGCACTGTCAACCCAGGACATTCCACCCCTTATCCCATATCGTGGACACACAATAAAAACTTGCATCTCACTTACTCAGACCTTCGACACTTACACATTTCCATTCATCTTACTTGCTCAGACCTTTGACACTTATACGTTTCCTTCTGTTTCATGTCTGAGTGATCTAATGTACAGACAATGATAGTAACATTCAGCACATATGAGTTTCACCCCACATTCAGATCTCCCTGAGGTACACATCGTGTTGTTCCATCTTTCTGCATTATCCACCACGTATGACCCGGTCCTTGAGCAGAGACAATTCCACGGATGGGTTTGCCGGTACTCGAGGCAGGGTTGATCCATACTGTCTTTCCCAACAAACCTCTAACATGGGCCACTGGAGCTTTATCTCCATCTACTCTATTAAGGAGCTGGGACTGAGCAGGACCCGCTCGGTTGGTAGAACCTCGGGTGTTAACTAGCCAGGTGGCCTTTGCTAAATGTTGCTCCCAGTTTTTTAAGGACCCCCCACCCAATGCTTTCAGGGTGGTTTTTAACAACCCATTGTACCTCTCCACTTTACCTGCAGCTGGTGCATGGTAGGGGATATGGTACACCCATTCAATGCCATGTTCCCTCGCCCAGGTTTTAATAAGATTATTTTTAAAATGAGTCCCGTTGTCTGACTCAATTCTCTCGGGAGTACCGTGCCTCCAAAGGACCTGCTTTTCAAGGCCCAGAATAGTATTGCGGGCTGTAGCATAAGACACAGGGTAGGGTTCCAACCATCCCGTGGTGGCTTCTACCATGGTCAGCACATGGCGCTTGCCTTGGCGGGTTTGAGGCAGTGTGATGTAATCAATCTGCCAGGCCTCCCCATACTTGTACTTAGACCACCGCCCTCCATACCAGAGGGGCTTCATCCACTTGGCTTGCTTAATGGCAGCGCACGTCTCACAGTCATGGATAACTTGAGAAATGCTGTCCATGGTTAGATCCACCCCTCGGTCTCGTGCCCACTTATAGGTGGCATCCCTACCTTGGTGACCTGAGGCATCATGGGCCCATCGTGCTAGGAACAACTCTCCCTTGTGCTCCCAGTCAAGGTCTATCTTCAACTCCCCTATTTTTGCAGCTTGATCTACCTGCTGATTGCTTTGCTGCTCCTCATTAGCTTTACTTCTGGGGACATGGGCATCTACATGGCGAATCTTCACAGGTAGTTTCTCTAACCAGGCAGCAATATCTTTCCACTCTTCAGCGGCCCAAATTGGTTTTCCTCTACGCTGCCAGTTGGCCTCTTTCCATTTCTTCAGCCATCCCCACAGAGCGTTGGCTACCATCCAAGAATCAGTATACAGATAGAGCCTTGGCCATTTCTCTCTCTCTGCAATATCTAGGGCCAGTTGAATGGCTTTGAGTTCAGCAAATTGACTGGATCCACCCTCTCCTTCAGTGGCCTCTGCGACCTGTCGTGTGGGGTTCCATACAGCTGCTTTCCACCTCCGACTCATCCCTATGACGCGGCAGGAACCGTCGATGAATAAAGCATAACGTGCTTCCTCTGCCGGCAGCTGGTTGTATGGCGGAGCTTCCTCAACCCGGGTCACTGGTTCTTGTTCTTCATCTGCGACACTGAAGCTTTCACCTTTGGGCCAGTTCGTAATTACTTCCAAAATTCCAGGGCGATTCAGTTTCCCAACTCGGGCGCCTTGTGTAATGAGGGCAATCCACTTGCTCCAGGTAGCACTGGTGGCGTGGTGGGTGGAGGGAACCTTTCCTCTAAACATCCACCCTAGCACTGGTAGTCGGGGTGCCAGGAGGAGTGGTGCTTCCATACCAATCACCTCTGAAGCAGCTTGGATTCCCTCATAGGCGGCCAAGATTTCCTTTTCTGTCGGGGTGTAGTTATCTTCAGACCCCCTGTAGCTCCGACTCCAAAATCCCAGTGGTCGGCCTCGGGTCTCACCAGGTACCTTTTGCCAAAGGCTCCAGGACAGACCATGACTCCCAGCTGCAGAGTAGAGCACATTCTTCACATCTGGTCCCGTTCTGACTGGGCCGAGGGCTACAGCATGAGCAATCTCCTGCTTGATCTGGGTGAAAGCTTGTTGCTGCTCAGGGCCCCAATAGAAATCGTTCTTCTTGCGGGTAACCAGATAAAGGGGGCTCACAATCTGACTGTGTTCCAGAATGTGCATCCTCCAGAAACCTATGGCACCTAAGAAAGCTTGTGTTTCCTTTTTATCCATTGGGGGGGACATAGCTGTGATTTTGTTAATAACATCCGTAGGAATCTGACGCTGTCCATCTTGCCACTTCACTCCTAGGAAGTGGATCTCCTGAGCAGGTCCCTTAACTTTACTTTTCTTAACAGCAAAGCCGGCTTCCAGGAGAATTTGGATGATTTTCTCTCCTTTTTCGAACACTTCTGCTGCTGTGTTTCCCCACACAATGATTTCATCAATATATTGTAGATGTTCTGGGGCCTTATCCTTTTCTAGTGTGGCCTGGATCAGCCCATGGCAGATGGTGGGGCTGTGTTTCCACCCCTGGGGCAGTCTGTTCCAGGTGTACTGCACTCCCCTCCATGTAAAGGCAAACTGAGGCCGGCATTCTGCTGCCAGAGGAATAGAGAAAAATGCGTTTGCGATGTCGATAGTGGCGTACCACTTTGCTGCCTTGGACTCCAGCTCATACTGCAGTTCCAGCATGTCTGGTACGGCTGCATTCAGAGGTGGAGTCACTTCATTCAAGGCACGATAATCCACAGTCAATCTCCATTCTCTGTCAGATTTCCGCACCGGCCAGATGGGGCTGTTAAACGGTGAGTGGGTTTTGCTGACCACCCCTTGGCTCTCCAGCTCTCGAATCATCTTGTGGATGGGGATCACAGCATCTCGAGTGGTTCTATATTGCCGCCGATGCACTATTGAAGTGGCAATTGGTACTATTTGTTCTTCTCCCTTCAAAAGTCCTACGGTGATCGGGTTCTCGGACAGTCCAGGCAAGGTGTTCAACTGTCGAATGCTTTCTGTCATCACAGTTGCTACTCCGAAGGCCCACCTGAACCCTTTCGGGTCTTTAAAATACCCACTCCGGAGGTAATCTATGCCCAAGATGCATGGGGCCTCTGGGCCAGTCGCAATAGGGTGTTTCTTCCACTCATTCTTAGTCAGGCTCACATCTGCCTCCACCAATGTATAGTCCTGTGATCCCCCGGTCACACCAGCAATAGAAACCAATTCTGCCCCTACATATCTCAATGGGATCAATGTACACTGTGAGCTAGTGTCAACCAAAGCCTTATAGTCTTGTGGCTTCAATGTGCCAGGCCAACGAACCCACACAGTCCAAAACACACGATTTTCCCTAACCTCTACCTGGCTAGAGGCAGGGCCCCTCTAAGCATGATTATCCTTCTTTCCTGGGGTATATGTCTTAGAGGTTCCTTCAAGGGGATCGGACATGTCATCATCGACATCATACTTGACATCCTGGCTGCGAATAACTGGAGCTGCTCTCTGTTTAGTGAGACTTCCTCTTTGAATCCTACCTTCCTTCAAATTACGTACCCGTTGTGCCAGAGCAGCAGTGGGCTTTCCATCCCATCTCCTCATGTTCTCTCCAGATTCACGCAAGAAGAACCACAACTCAGCTCGTGGGGTGTACCTTCTCTCCCCATCAAAGGAGCGCCTGCGTTGGATACCAGGGCCTCTAATTTGCACAGCCGAGATTTGGAGGAAGTCCTCCTTAATCTCTTCCCTGAGTTTCCTATGATTCTCCTCTATTTTGTCCTCTAATTTCTGCAGTCGTGTTTCCACAGCTGCAATTCTGGCATGAGTTGGGCCATGTACAGCGTCAGCATATGCTCGAAGCTTTTTCGCCATATCGAGCACAGTCTCATCTGTCTCCTCTCGCTTCATTATTGCTAGAGCAGAAGAGTATTCAGATGGCCCAAGTCGCACAAGTTTCCTCCACATTACAGGTGTACATGCTACCAGGTCTGGATTCCTAGTTGTTACATCATCTGAAAAAATGAGTTCTGCTACTGCCATCTCTCTCAGACGTTGGATCCCCTGTTCTATGGTCCTTCACTGTGTCTGCTGCAAATAAAGGTCATCTGCACACAGGTATCTTTGTGCTACACCGTCCAGAATCCGTTCCCAGAGGCTGTGAGGACTAGCCTCCCTCATCATGCCCTGATCAATAACAGGGTCAAGCGACAGAGATCCCAAATGCCTCGCTTCAGTGCCATCCAGAACTGTAGCCTCCCCTGCAGCATCCCAAAGGCGGACTAACCAACTTATTATAGATTCATCAGGTTGTCGCCTGTAATCCTTTCTCAGGCCTCAAAGGTCCTTTAGGGAAAAGGAGTCAATATTGGCTCCAGAATCTACACCCCTCGATGTGGTTTCTGATTTTGGTGAAGGTCCTTCTCCTGGATTATCATCATCATCCTCCACCTTGCGATCGGTCTTAGTTGTACACTTTCCGCCTCTTCTATTAGCAGCAACAGCCCTTGGTTGAGCCCTACTGTCTGATTCAGCTACTGGCCTGGGGCCTGGGATATTAGCTGCAGCCTGAGTGATTGGGATAGTAACTAGTTTATCTCCTTGTTCCCTGTCTTCTGTCTGCTGCCCTTTCAGTATCTAAGAGAGTACGATAAACATATGCCAGGGCCCAGCTCACTGTAATAATCCTTTTCTCCTTGGTATTACCCTGGCACTTCTCTTTCAAATACTTTGCCACCTCAGCTGGGTTCTGAATTTGTTCAGATGGAAAGTCCCAGACTATAGGATCAGAAAATTCCTTTAAAATTTGGCCCATATCTTCCCATTTCCCACTCCACTCAAGATTTCTCCTACTTGGCTTTGCCCCTAACTCAGAAGTCTCATTAGCCCTTTTGGAAATCTCAGCTTTCATTTTATATAAACTGCAGACAGTATAGAGAACACTTACTAAATTAAATGCCAGAAAGATGGTCTCTTTAACACTCAGGGGAAACTGAATATTTTCTAATAGAGATATAAACAATTCAAAGGAGAAGAGGGAAAACAGAGGCTGAAAAACCTCTTCCCCTGCTTCTCCCCTAACAAACTGAGTGCCCAACCATAACAACGAATCATCAAACATATTTACAACCTTCTTGTAAACAATCACAAACAATCCAAGCCCGGTCAAAATTCTGGTTAGTGCCTCACGGCTACATAAATTACGTATAAGGAGAAATGCCAAAGCTATCTCCGGGTAAGGAGATAACCCTAGACACCACAGAGGTAATAAAACCTCAAAAAACCCTAGGGACCAGAAATATTGGCAGGCTTTCACCCCGAATGCCATTATGAGTCCAGAAAAAAACATCCTGATACACCCACAAAACAATTAGAACCACCAATATTATTATTAAGGTTTTTTCCACTTTCTTTGACTCGGGTTCCCGGGCCAACGCACCAAAAGGTGTCCCGGTTTAGGTTGAATTAGGGGAGAACCTCCAAAGGACTCCCCTAATCTACCACCCCTCCCCCAGCCCTGGGTTTGGGAAGGAATTTCTCAAACAAAGTGGAAAAAAACGGTTTATTAACAAATGAATAAACACCCCCTGACACAAGGGAAAAAAAAAAGAAAAAAAAGCTCAGGTTACTGTGAGAGGGAGGGCGCAGAGCTTCTTTCGCGGGCCCCGGAGATCCTCGGACTTCTCCCGTCAGGTCAGCTCCGGTGCCGGTCCTAAATTTTAAAAAGGGGGAGGGGAGGGAAGGGAAGAAGGGAAAGAAAAAAAAACGGAAACACCGAAGATGAGCAGCATAAGGAAAAATAGAGGGAGAAAGCGGCAAGCGGAAAAAGCAGCGAGCTAGCCCAGAGCAGCGTAAAGCCAAGAGAGACCAAGGGGGGTGCAGCCCGTTGCCTGCCCAGCCAACAGGAAAACAAGGACAGCTGTTAGACATAACAAGGTAGTCCACAATATGGGATAGGAAGCACTGTCAACCCAGGACACCACTTTGCCACTAGTGGTGCTTTTCTTCACTCCTTAACTAGGACCCAATCTTCTGGTTGGATGTTATGAACAGCAAAGTCCAAAGACAGGGTCTGTGCCAGCTGAGTTTCCTGTTGAAGAGATTTCACAAGAGACAGTATCCTGGCCACATATTGTTTTAAATACACATCACTTATTTCCACTCCTCCACTAGGTTGAGAATTAAAAAGGAATGGAATTCCAAACATCAATTCAAAGGGAGATAATTGAATATCTCCCCTGGGTCTGGCCTTTATTTTTGCCAAAGCCAATGACAAAAGCCGTAGCCATGGCATCTTAGTTTCTATCACCAGCTTCAAAAGGTGTTTTTTTATTTCTCCATTCATTCTTTCAACTTGGCCTGAGCTCTGAGGGTGCCAGGGGGTATGGAGGTTCCATTGTATTCCTAAAGCAGTCGTAACTCCTTGAAGAATTTTTCCTGTAAAATGAGTTCCCCTATCTGGGTCTATTGCTTTCACAATCCCTTATCTTGGAATTATTTGTTCCAAAAATACTTT